>NW_027117407.1:0-2400000 GCF_038363925.1 Apiospora phragmitis | reverse complement strand
AGATATCAATATCCCTAGGGGCCAAACGCCCAGGAGACCTCGTAAGGATTCGGTTCAGCGGATGGTCACGATTGGTGTATGTACATGCCTTGGCAGGTAGATGTGTTAATCACATTATGATTCAATGTTTTCCTTCTCCTTCCTTGGGCTGAACTGCAGACATGATGAGACAAGGGATGAAATAGGGTGGGATGGGATGGAAGCGGATAAGCAAAGAAGGGTTGCACGCTTACCTACCGATCGACCGGCTCTCATCCAACAACCCTCCACAGGACGCTAGGCATGTTCCGTTGCGGCTTCGACTTCCTTCGAGCCTACCTACCTACATAATGTAATCTGGACAGGTGCAAATAGGATTTCCACCCAGCAGCCCAGACCACACACATGATTGACCGTGGCCTCGGCATGTACCTGGTTCTTGGGGCTTGTAGGTTACACTGCATGTAGTCGGCGAACTGACATGGTCGCCGATGCACGAATCCGGATGAAGATTACCCGTCCTTTGGAACAATTGAACAAAAAGCAGGTTTCCATGGCAATGCGACTCTGCTATTTACATGATCGTCTTCAGTATCGAGCTGGAAGTAACAACGGTGAAAAGCTTCATTATAGGAAATGAATTAATATTGTTAGTGGTATAATTATTGTATGTAGTCTTCGGTTCTGGGGATGGGCCCAGAGCAATCGAAACTGGATGGCTCGGCTACCTCCGCGAAGCCAGACTTCTCACTCAATATGTACCTGACGCTGGATCCGGATGCCCAGCTTTGTGGCTTGGCTTGCAGGCGCCCAGGGTACTTGTTCTCCTTTCCCCGCGGGCACATGCTTCTGAGCACAGCTCCAGCGAATCGTCGTCCATGCGCGCGCGAGCTGAGCGGGTGGGGTGTGCGATGGCGTTCTAGAACGACGGAAACCTGCCAACGACCCTTTGCGCCGCCCATCCAGACTGTCGGGTTCGTGATGGCTGCAATAAGCTCAGAAGAAGCAATGCCCACCGTAAGCCTGGGTTACCATTGCGCGTGCCCGCACATCCCGACTGTGTCAGATCTTTGAGCCTCATGGCATGGTATGCCAGCGCCTGGATTCCTCAACAGCTCACGCGTGCATCAGGCCGCGGGCAAAGGAGTGGTCAAGACAGAATGTTCAACACGACAGCACATAATGGTAGCAATGTTCTGACAGGATAAGCCGGAAACAGAGTTCCAGCTCCGCGCGGGCGAGGCAGTATGAGTCCTCTCTCTGCCAGGCTGCCTTGACTAGTGCATTCGATGAGACCCTTGATGACAGCTCGACTCGATCCAGGCGTGTTGTGTTGGCAAATTCCTGCATATGTTTCTGGCTCCAGGGGGGTCCTGTAAGCGCCGGGCGCAAATCCGTGTGTGCCAGAGGACTTCCAATCCTACTCGGCGGCGGATTTACACGTTGGCGACCTCATCTCGCCATCCCCACCCTCCAACTACTTCCTCAGCTAGCCTTTCCATTCCGAAAGCTTCGCAGATCGCCACTGCGATAGCCCGGACTGCCCTCACCTCCTCGACAGTGGCGCCGTTATTGAGGGCCCCACGAAGATGCCCTTGAGCTGGGGGTTCACCTTTTCGCATCGCTGTGTCAGCCATTCTTCATGTGAACCCTACGGGCTGTTCAAAGCCTAGGCAGCCAGCTAAGTCTACGCAGCAGGCAGCGAACTTGAGGCTGTCAAGTAGCATGGTGGGAGAGAACTTACATCCTGCGGAATTAGGCCCGCTATCAGGACAAAGGACGTCTCGTTTGCTGACAGCACCCTCGTGTTGCTCAGGAGGTACCCGTACACCAATCGCGCCGTGAGGCCAAGGTCTTGGGTACCGGACTTGTCCAGTTGGCCCATGATCCGCCTTGAAATACTTCCATGAATTTTATAGAAGAAGGTCTGCCCACGTCCTAGAATCTCGGCTGGAGGGTTTCAAAAATGTCGCGTTGCCGCTCAGTAAGCGAGGGGTTTCCAGGCTCATCAAGCAGCTCAGGAGGCGTGACCTCTTTCAGTGATAGCAAAGCATTGATGGTCTACTATAGTTTCATTATGAGATATCGGATTTCTAATTGTCCAACTCCTAAAGAAAACAAACGCACCTTGGGCACGCCGCCAACAGCAGAGGCTTTGATCAGGGCCTCCCTCATCCGCCGCAGAACAAAGAGGCTCTCACCGTTGCCACATTGATCTACTTCGTACTTGTAGATATCTCTTACACCATGGGGCTGATTTAGCACTGCGAGCGTGGTAGCTGCAACCAGATACCAACAGTGATTAGGCAAATTGGGGTGGTTCCTTATACTTGCGAGTACCTTGGATGTGATGACGGATGGACCGAGTTTGGATGATATGTTTGTTGGCATTGCAGAGATAAACCGAGTTCCATGCAAAAGGCTGCACTGTTCTTTATTTACACTGCTTTGGTCAATCATTGATTCATGGTGATGAAAGCCGGAGTCATCGGTAAATCATTGTTGGCATATGATCCGCTCCGTAGGTTAGCCCGTCACGGCGTTTCGGGCCAGGTCACGTGTCCACTTCTTTCAAGTGGCTTTCCGGTGCCTGCGTCATTCGCATCCCGCGCTGCCGGAACCAAACGTGGCCTTAGAGCGAACGAAACTGGGCGCTGCATCAAACGATAATCAATCGTTTGCTCTCAACCCAGACAACCCCATTTATCCATAGCAGAAGATGGGCACCTAACTGCTGCCTATATCTCTTTCCATCCCAGTAGGACTTTGACAGCCCTTACTTTTCCCACGACGAGAGGCTTTGGCAACCATGAGGATACTGTGGTATGCTGGGGTAAGCTAGCCACATCCCTATAGCTGGTAGCTTCATTCATGGAGCTTTCAACTGACTTTCCTTTCGCAGGCTTCGACGGCGCTCGCCGTCGGCGTGACGGCCTATGCCTTCCAGCAGAGGGCCAATTTCTATTCGGCCATGGTCTACCTGTCGCAAAACAACCTGAGCTTGATGGTGAGTTCGCCGGGGCACGGTCGCGATCTGCGCGCTATGCGGCTGTGATGGGTGATGCAATGCTGACCCAGATGGCCCACGGCAGATTCTCATCAATGTCATCCTCCTGATGTACGGCACCTTGGTCTACAGTCTACAGAGACTATGCTATGGCCAACTGCGACCCACCGAAGTCGAGCAGCTTTACGAGAAGGCATGGTTCGCAGTCACCGAGACTTGCTTGGCCATGACAATCTTCCGAGAAGAGGTCGGCGCATGGTTTCTTGTCATGTTCACCGCATTGGTGACTGGAAAGGTATGGCAATGGATTGGCGAAGGACGTGTCGAGGTCCTCGAGCAACAACCACCTGCCAACCCTCGGCTGTTCCACACACGACTCAGCATATCGCTTGTATTCAGCATCATCTACGACACATGGCTGTTCGCATATGCTGTTAATACCGTCATTCAACAAGCCCGCCCGAATATGATGGTCATGTTCTTGTTCGAATTCGCAATCCTGACGACCGACTCGTTCCGCACCGCACTCCGATACATTCTGTCGCTGGTAGAGACGAGCATCACCAAGAAGCAGACGCAGCAGCGATTGGAAGAAAGACGCAAGCAGGTTCGAGATCAGCGGATGGAGATCCTCAGACTTCGTGAGTCGGGCGATGCCGCCGAAGCGGAGGCAGCGAATCAGCAGGACCTGCCAGATGAAGAAGACATTGACGAAATGGACATCGAGGTCCCCGGATGGGAGACCAAGGGGCAGTGGATTCTCACTCTAGAACTTCTCGCAGGTGAGCGAACTCATCCGTACAACGGAGTTTTGGATTGCCGTTACTGATATTGGGATGCAGACTTTGTCAAGCTTGGAGTTTACGCAGCGTTCTTTGCCGTCCTTATGATGTTCTATGGCTTGCCTATCCATATAATGAGGGATTTGTTCATGACGACGAGATCGTTCCTGAAGAGATTGAGTGCCCTCATACGCTATCGAAAGGCCTTGCAGGATATGGACAAGTACCCCGACGCCACCGAGGAGGAGCTGGGACGCGAAAATACGTGCATCATCTGCAGAGAGGACATGAGACCCTGGGACCCCACTGTCTCTGGGGCGATCGAGCGGTCACGCCCAAAGAAGCTCCCTTGTGGCCATATTCTACATTTTGGTTGCCTCAAGAGCTGGCTGGAGAGACAGCAAGTTTGTCCCACCTGTAGACGCTCCGTTGTCATGGATGGTGCGGTACCGAACGGCCACGCTGCTGCACCAAATGCAGGTGGTCAACAACCGGCTCCTGGCCAACCTGGCGCCAACAACGGTGGCGCGAACGGCAATCAAGGTGGCCAAGGGCGGCCGGGCGGCATGCGCATGTTCCAGCTTGGTCCACTGAGATTGGGATTCGCTCAGGGCAACCCTCAGAACCTCCAAGAGATCGCGCAGCGATTTGGCATGCCTCTGGATGGTGTTAATGCGCCAGTTCCACATATGCCTCCCCGCAGGCGCCGCCATTCCCGTACCCGTTGCAGCACCTGCTGCACCACAACCGCCACACGAAGCTACGGCGAACCCAGACAGGACTAACGACATGGCCGCACAACTTCAGGACATTGCACAACGATTGCACCAGGAGATGCAGTCTTTACAGGCAACGCAAGCGGAGCTACAGATGCTTTATGCTATGAGGGCGGAGCTTAATCGGCTACGACAGCTACAGCATCATACGTCGAGCATGCACATACCCGCACAGAGCGATGCTACTCACGGAGTTCCAGGCCTGCAGGTTCCCTTTCCTGCACAGATACAGGCCCATCAACATGTAGCCCCTTTCCCCATTATGCCGCAAATGGCGCAATTCCAGTATCCTCCTCGAATAGGCACGCCTTCGGTCACTAGACATGCCGCTGGCTCATGGTCTACCACTATCCCTGCTGGCAGTCCTGATCTGCCAGAAGGCGTTGTCATTCCGCAAGGTTGGACGCTGATGCCCCTACAACGGCTCGATCCTCAGCCTCAAGCTTCAATGGCCCAGATGACGGTGCCCCAGACAGAAACAGTAGAGCTGTCACAACAAGGGGCTAACTTGGGCGCGGCCGGAGCTGCGTCGGCCCCCGGCGAGGTCCCGCGATCCAGGTCAGCTGGACCTTCGACGTCACAAAACCAGCACGAGACCAGTTCTACTACATTGGCCGAGCAAAATCGTGGACGTGCAGAACCTCCTGTGGTGGCTGCTCCACAACCTGTAGCACCGAACTGGGGTGGCGCTGCGCAACTATTCTCGAATAATACACCCTCTACGTCGAGTCTTTTCCCCGGGAGCACTACTGATCACAGCTCGAGACCCAATTCTACGGATGGCGGCTATTCTGATAACGAGCAGCAGCAGCAGCAAGGGTCGTCATCAGAAAGCGTTGACAAGGGCAAGGCCAAAGCTGTGACTGTCGAAGATGCGGAAGATGCCGAGGATGAGTGAGACGAACCAAGTTCAGGGCAGCACTGCGTATCAAAATGTGCACATAACAATACCTACAGCCCCGACACAGATGACCATTGCACCTCTCCGGGGAAATGCGTACTCGATCCCTTGATTTTTTATATGGCAGGGCGTTCATGGAGTTCGACCTCTCTCAGACTCGGGAGGTCAATATCAATAGTACGCATACCTAAAATGACTGTACGCATTTGCCTACCTGTAGGATAGATAGGGTCCGTTGATTCATCAATATTTACTCCGTAAAAGATGATTACTCAGGCTGACAATATGAGCCAAATAGAAAGGGGACAGTGGTGAACTCTACCGCCTAGTAAACATCTACAATGGTAGGACACGATGCTCTCATCTATACGTGCGAATGTTACTGCAATTCGCTTGCATCTTGTACTCCTTTTGCCGTACTTGACCGCAACGTGGCTGTGAGCTTTTCCTCATGTCTACTGCGCACCGACGACTGTCGATGCGGCGCTGTCGGTTCCGTCCCCACGGCAGGAATGGGTTGTTCGGCAATCGCGACGTGTCAGCTTGAGAACAAGTGTCAGGCAGAAAGCTCTTGGCTAAGATACTACTACTACATGGTTTAGGATGGAAAGCGCGATGACTACAGCAACGCTCGTATGTACATGTTGTTGTCAGATTATTTGACTGGCCTGCTCATTCCTGTGCGGGCGACTTTACGAAATGATAGGGGTAAAGGTGCTTGTGTGTGCGTGCATGTTGCCTTTCCTTATTCCCGTTCAATGCCTTATCAAGTGAGGTCCTTCTTCTACTTGCCAAGTGCTGGTGGAGGACGAAGTTCATTCTCGTGGACTCAAAGTTTGGTGCTCTGAAGGGGGTTCATTGGCCTGCCACGTTTGCATTTACTTGGGTGTCAGAGCTAGGGGCCACTTGTTGTCTGGATCCTTTTCCCGCAGATTCTATTCGGTATTTTCTCCTCGGATGAATACGGGAGGCTAACGTAGTGGGAATATATGTATGTGTGTGTATGTATATATATATATATATATATATATGAATATCACTAGCAACTACGCCGCCTCGTTGGCGGAGCCGACATCATATGATGGCATTGACGTCGGTGATATGCTTACCACCACGGTGCATTGATGAGACTAGCCATCGTCGAGAAGAGAAGAGTCTAGAGCATTTTCTTACCCACCGTCGGAGGAATGAGAGTCAACGTTGCACACAATATGCATCTAGCATCAGAATCGAGGGTGCAAAGCACACACGCCTTGGCGGTGAACCGTTTGGGAAATTTCGGTCATCGTACATCTCGCGTCAGCATCCCCCCAAGTTTTTCCGAGACTGCTGTATCACTGGCCCAGATCCGGTGCTACCTGTCAAGCTTACTTCTAATCCCTAAGGGGAATAAACGAAGACCCTGGAAAGCAAAGGCGGTCAATGGAAGAACAGACATCCGGCACATGACAGGGGAACATTAGGGCATCTCGCTTACACATACGCATGTCCACCAATTTATAAGGAAGTACACGCTCATCCCCAAATAATTGTTAGCTCGCGATTTCGGTCGGTTAACTCAAAGGAAAGACAACCTCATGAGGGACCCATGGAAGGGCACTTACGGAAGATTCTGATATGCAACAATATAATAAAGGGATGAGGATGGACGTATCAATCCATGTGCAACCTTACGAAGAAGCCGGTGCATACGTACATGCAGGCAAATGCAGCCCTATGAGCCCGGCTAGCCGGATAAGGTGGTGGTGCGAGGGCCTGTATTCCACGTACTCGTCCTGCGTAAGCAAGCACACGCTTGCTTACCCATGTACATGTATCCCTGTGCTTACTCGGAGGGTCCTCCGAACTGGCCTCTGGATACCAGGCCTGTATGTCTGTAGAAACGGGGCCTGTTGACCAAAACTAGCCGCCTTCCATGGTTGGGGAAAACAAGACCAGATGACTTCCTTGCCATTTACTTTATTCCCTGAAGAAGAGAAAAGACTACCGCAGACCTTGCTTTGTCAGACCCGGATACCATGTGTGCGTAAGAACAACCTAGGGATCCTGTGCCCCATCTTGAACCCTGGACCCTTGGCCTATCCATCACCGGGTTACCCATTCCATGCTTGCGTGTGGTTCGCCACCCACGTGGGATGCTGACAGGTTGGGTTGGCTAGGAGGAGGGCGGCGGCAGTGCAGGAGGAGGCCGAGCCCTCGGGGCACACACAAACCCCGAAGCGGTGTAATCGTGCATTGAGGCTCTTTTCCTGTCCCACCGCTGCCTGCTGTTCACCGAGGTGAAGGGTTTTCTACTCAGCTCAGTGTCCACCTGCGCCATTTTACTCCCTGTCTGGTGACTAATATGAAGGTAAACCTTTCGGTATGAAAAAAGGGAAGGAGTGATAGGACGTAGTCATTCTGATTTTGGCATCCCATGGGGTTCTTTTCCATGCAGTTCAGTGGGAAAGAGTTACAAATCACAAGGCGCGTACAATTCTTTGTCAGGGTTTGCTGTATAATGATGCTCAAATTTTCGTGTGCTATTATGAGAACAGTGATGAGAACAGTGATGATAACAGTGATGATGGTGATGGTGCTGATAACAATGAAGAGGGGAAAGATGGGTATAAGGGGTATCCGCTACAATTCAAACTCATATGCCACCGCTAGCTCTTCAGAGAATGATAATCCCCGGGAAGATATCCCATCCACAGAAAACCTGCCAGACCTGTCCGTCCGTCCATGCAATAAACCAGCCCCTCCGCCCAAATGCAATGACAATAGAAAAGTGTGCGAAAATGCAAAGTGTCCGTTAAATCATCCGGAACTCCAAATACATGCATGCCATATTAACCCCAATGGCCAGACGCTCTGCGTGTACCAACCCAACGTACTCCTTATCCATGAATGAAACCTGTTACTCCTTAACAGGCAGGATGAACCGAACCTTCTTGACGGGCTTTGCAGCCGGGATGTTTATGGGTTGTGTTTTGTTAGATTCCTCCAAGTCCTCGACGCCGAGTCCCAGCTCGCTCATCGTCTCCTTCTCGGGCTCCTCCTCGATAGCCCAGACATCGGGGCTCGGCTCACGCCACGAGTGCCGCCGCGGCAGCTCGAAGCTGCGGGTGCGGCCTGGGAATGCGCGACGTGGTGGCGGGAGAAACGCTTGGCCGGCCTGCCCCTGGGAGAGCCGACGTGGAAATCTGCCGACAAGAGCGTCTCTTCAGCTGTGTTTGCTTGCGACCTCGAAGCGGTAGGCTTGAGCCGGTCGAAGCCGAAGACGGGATGACTGAATGAAGCGCTCTTTGACGATCGAAAGCGGATGTAGTCCTCCTCATCGTCACTGTCGACGTTGTCCTCGAGTATGGCGCACTCGTCCTTGTTCCTAGGTTTGTATCGCTTGAGGCCATCGAGAGTCGATGGGCTTATACTACGAACGATTTCCTGGGGCCGAGATGCGTCTTCGATCCCTGCGTCGAAGTCGAAATCAAACTCGAAGTCCTCTTCCCGGGGCGTTGCAGGTGTCAGGAAGTATGTCAAGGGGTTCCTCTGTAGTAGGGGCATGTCGAACTCATCGTCGTCTGTCGAGGCATCTTCGTCCAGCAACGGCGGGGAACGACTGGTGAAGGATGGAGGAGATGAGCCACCCAACCGGGATACGGCAATAGGGCCGCTTGGTCGCACAGGCATGGCTGTGTAGTGAAGTCTGTTGGATGACAGATATGTTGAGGGAGAGAGAGAGAGAGATGGGGAGAGATCAGGATGAGAAGTGTGTTGTGATGCTAGTTGGCATCCCGTCTGCTCTTATCTGTCTTTGGGATGAACAGAATGCGACTTATACCCAAGCTTTTTGATAAAGCGGGCTTCAACGGCGGCCAGGGAGTGGGTTGGCGCCGGTTCGATTTAGGGGGGCCAGAGGGACCGAAGGGACCGAAGGGAGAGGGAAGGAAGCCGGTGAAATCCTTCAGAACACAAAGTGATAGGTCGTGAGAGACAAGCGTCGTATCAAAGCGAGAGAAAGAGCAGCGGCGACACCGCCTCTTGATATATAATGTCGCAACAAACACACTGGTGTTCGAGGGGAAGCTAGTCGCCCCTAGTAAGCTGCCTAGTCATGGCCCAATCCAAGAGGCTGCCTTGTGAGGTGACAGGCTGAGAAGGGAGGGTGGTCATGAACCGCCGTTCAGCTCCATTAATCCTTGGAAGACACAGGAAAAGATTTACATTGTTCCAATTGTGGGGACGCCTCAGCGCCCGCGTAACCTGTCTCGAAACAGGGAAGTCGAGTGAATACCTAAGCTGGGGGCTCAGCAGGCAGTTGACATTCCAAACTATCGACTGCCCGGAGCCGAATCACGCGTCGGCCAAGGGTGGGCTCAGAGCGAGATGGTGTTGTGTGTGGGAAGGGAACAGAAAGCAGCAAGAATCAGATACGAAGCCACCATGGCAAAGTTCCCCAGAGCACGCACGCACTGTGGGTGTCTGGGTATGTGATGTTTGCATTCCCACATCCGAAGTTACCAACCTAAGACAGTTCGGGGAGGCTGCACACCCTCTTGGGCACGGCCGACGGGGCACAGCTGACCACAAAGTGCGACTACGCTTTGATCTTGCCGAGCCTGCCGTGGCACAAGGCGACCAGAGACTCCATTGCAACTCCACGAGGCTGGTGAACAGTCATACTGGGAAGGACTGTTTGAGGTGACTTGCCTCGACGATCGACCAAATAGTCAGCATCGTACCTTGCATTGTGCGGCCATGAGGTGCTGAGTCTCCTATAGGTTGCCCAACTGACCCCACGGGTGAAGATGGGGGAGTGATTCGCTCCTCCATTCCCATCGCTTGGCATTCACTGCCTTGGAAGAGAGGAGACGGAGGGAAACGGGGTAGATTACGCAGTCGTAGTCGTGCCGCTTGCCGTTCCTTGGGATCAATCAATCAATCATTCACTGATATGTAGTATATTTTGATTTTATTGATTCGGTGAATCAAGGAATTCATTAGTCCAGGCGGTCACGAAGGCGCGGGGCTTCTAATCAGCTGCCTAGCCGAATATGTGATGGCTGTGGTAAGCTGGGCGCGTTGTGTTGCTCATAATCTGAGGATTCGTATGCGTGTGTGTGTGTGTGTGTGTGTTTGTGTTTTGTCATCAACCATGGACGTAATCCAGTCACCTACGGAGTATCGTATTGAATGAAGTTGATTTGAGATGACTGACTGACAAGAGCCAAACAAACTGACCCCCGCTGTCTCGTCCGAGTCGCCGAGTCGCTGTTTTCGTCGACCTGCAGCTGCCGGAGGAGGGGCTGCATGGGGACTAACCTAAGTTCGGCCATGTCCCAGAAACTGCCAGACTCCCAGTGAACCCTTAAGATGATCGACAGCAACAGCCGATTAGCTTTAAGCACATGCGTATCACATCAAGCAAAAAATAGCGGGATTGGCACTAGCATCTTATCGCGAGGGTGTGCCAGATGACAAGAAACTTCCATCCCTCCCCCATCCGTCTGCTACCGCAATGTAACCCAACCTATCATCACACAGACAAGACCTCCGGCCCAATAGGGCATGCCGTATCGGGCACTGGGGACAATATCTACATCAATGCACAGCAGTTTTCTATCAACGGCACTACCTCACCGTTTCTTTCTTCGAGATTTTCGAGACGGAGGACGCGAGAGAGAGAAAGAAAAAGAAAAAAAAAAGCTGGAAACGACGGTGAGCGCTCCCTTCGCTTCATCTGAATCTGCCTTGAGACTCAGGATGGAGTCAATTTGGATGGCAGGGTTAGCGGTCTTGGGCGGTCGCTAGCCCGTCTTAAACTTGGTTCAGGATCGCCGTAGTCGTAGAGCTGGGAACAAGCGCCACCCAGTTGCGGATATCCACCGCACTGGTACCCGCTGCCTTTTTTTGATAGCTTCGTATGTATTTAGCAGAGCGGAGCTCGGGCAGCTATCTTTAATACCTGATCCTTAAGAATTGGTGTGTTACCTCCCCTCCCTTTTCTCTTGACGGGCGGCTCTGAGCTGCTCGCTTCACTTCGAGGCTGCTTGGGTTGAGCGGTGGATTATGATCGTCAACGAGACGGTCAACGTTGCAGTCATCGCAGCATGCCCAACTCCGTCAAAGTGGAACATGGGGCCACTCATCAAACTTCTGAGATCTGAAGATGATCGATCAAAAGTGAACCATGGGTTTCAGTGAGCGCTGTCAGGTCCGTGTCAAAGAAATGGGTTGTAGCCATATATACTGACTATTGTCCGTCTAGCCTCGATCCACTCATCGATATGGGTCGCAGTAATATGGCGACGACGATGATCACCGCATACCGCGGTGAAGACTACAAAAACCTTTAGTGTCCGCAGCCGTCGAGGTAACTCCAATAAAGTCCCGGGCTAGTGGCTCTATGTTGATTTTACTAATATCCTCTGCAACCCTATATCGGCATTGAATTTTCGGCCGGCAGGCTTGAAAAATATGCGACAACGCTGGAAGTATGAAAGAACCATATAAGGCATCCTGATCTAGCCTTTACACTCGGCACTGGGCATGCTATTGGTTTTGAAAGCGTACGACCTCGTATGCCGTGTTGGTTGATGGGTTGATGGGTTGATCAGAGGCAGACCTCAGCAATCTGCTTTGGGTCGTCAAATCTATCTCCCAGGACCTCGAGATCACGCTGGAGACAAAGTGCCCAAACGCAACGGAAGTCAATGCGATGAGAAGAATCGAACCCATCCTTGCACTTATGGGCTGGGCTTTCAGCTAATTGTCCGAGAAGGGAACCACAGACACTGGCTAGCGATATAAGCCTGAATATTGTCGTGCCACCCTGATCTGAATCCTGGAAGCCCAGAAACAGCCAGCTCTCAATCCATGGTAGCCACAAAGCCACAGAGCCACGCGGGAGTGTTAGTCGCGTTCTATCGAGGACAGACTCGAACGGCTCAGAGCTTCGCTCAGCCCATACGTCATATAGGCAAGGGACGAGGGACGGGAGGCTAGGGGTTGAGTATTCCATACGTTGACATAAGCGCGGATGCTGTTTCACAGAAGGCTGAACTGCCTCCCACGTGGCATTCTAACTAATCGCTGGCACGAGCCTTGATGGAATGGGGCTGGTCGAAAATCATTATCATTCATCCCCAATATCGGGTCGATCTCGTCTGCTGACTCCTTTAACCCCTTTTCTCTTTCGCGATACCGGACTGACTATATCTACTATGACGTCTGCTGTACGGTCATGCTTCTTCCATTGCTACTCTTCGTACCCTAGCTTGGGGGCCCGGGCCGGTAAAGGTAGGGGTTGAGCAATAACTCATCTGACTCACCCTACATATGGGCTTGTCGAGATGTGGCCAGGATGTCGCAGCAGGTCGACGTTGTCTTTCCGCGGCATTTTGCCATTCAGACATAGACGTGTTTTCTGAGGTAGGCTACCCGACTGGCACTTTTAAAACCCGACTGCTAAACTTGCACTCAGGCTCAAGAAAGACATGCCTTGGGAGTTGAACATACCACTGGGACATAAGCCGACGTGCCGACACTGACGACGAATGGTATGTCGGTATATATGTCTTGTCAGGGACCAGCACACTCCTGGATCGAACAGGATGTTGCCATGTCACAAAAGGTCACAGCGACCTGCGACATGTGTCTCTAGCTACGGACGCAGTGTGGTCCTCCCTCCCCCGTATAAGCCCATTGGTCGGTTGCGCTGTCAACATGCCGAAGTTTATCGACTTGATGGAGCGGTGTCAAGAATGCGATGCCTGGACCAGAAGCATGTCTGACACCACTCCGTACTGCATCTGACTCCCTACTCAACCTTATATGGTTTCACAAGGTTGAATCTTATCATGATTTACCCCGTCAAGAAAGTCCATCAGAAACCGGTTGAAACCGCTTCGATGAGAGCCGATGCTGGTGAGATGGATCACTGTCCATCTGCCCAATGGGCAGTTTATGCAAGACCAATACCCGTCGGAAAATGTCAAGGCTCCGCCCCGGCAGCGCTGAGCCTATCTGGTTGGCGGTATCATCTGCGACCTTGGAGCATGGAAGCAGCGGTGGGCAGACGGGAACCCCTCCGGACGATGTCTCGTCATCGCCGCGAATGATGTGATGCATTCAACATGCACATCTATCTTGGGAGGCATGGGTGAAGAGAGGAAATTGTCCACCCAGCTGCCTTGATCACGACAATCTAGTACCATTCAGGTATGAGAGTTTGCCAATAGAAGAGCTGCACTGCATCACACGTTCTTCTGTCAAGAGCCCTCAGATTGTGGTTCGCAGATGAGGTATGGCAACAGCTTTCCTGATGCACGCTGACCTCATGTGACCACCCCCTATTTGCTTCCCCCCTGGTCAGCAACAGGTACGGCTACCGAGATCCATGCAAGGACATCTTCAATATCGAACTAAACACCCAGTCCCGCTTTCATCGTAGCGTCCGCGTACTGGTCGTTAGCATTGGATTATGATGAGAAGATGGCTGCAGCTTTGGTTGAGTCCTAAAGTGGTTTCGATTGGGGACGGCACGTCTCCCTATGGTTCGAAAATGGCTTGAGGACGTATGATTAGCTTCGTGGGCTTACGTTCACGATGAGCTTGAGGATCTTACCAGAATTCTTACCTAGGAATTCAACAAGCGCATGAGTACAATATCGACTCCCCGTTATAAGTGGGACACGGAGCTGGCGGTATTATGTAGCATAGTGGTTGTAGTCGGCAGGATACATATTGCTTCCTTCAACCCATTGCAGCCTCACACCGCTCTTTCTCCCCAAGTTATCCCAGCGTGCTACCAGCTCTGCGTTCTGCGGGAGAAGACGGTGCAGGAACAATATGCTCATCCTGTCATTGTTACTCGATGTTCTAGCCCGACCAACCCCGTCGGAGGAGTTGAATGGGTCCCGTTATCGAGATTTCTACTGGCCCAGCAGCCAAGACACTCTATATATAGCAAACGAAACATTCCGTTCGCCGCATAACGCAAGAGCTGTATACGAACTCGTTCATATGATGGCTTCTGTACGGAGTACATTCTCAATTGTCGTCGCGAACAAGCCTCTTGGCATCCATCCGCATGCTGGTGCTGCTACACTCGCAGTGTGCAGGTGGACAGATGGACAGGCGGGGAAAAGACAATGATCGTCCTTTTCGACTTTTGTCAAACCCTTGCGTCTGCGTCAATGCTCTGCATCTTCAGAGCCACTTCTCCATGTACCAAATGTGGCTGACCTTCTTCGCTAGTGGAGTCTACATAGTATCGTGACTTAGTATGGTACCCAAAACGGGGCAAAAAAGGCCAAGCAGCCAAGGGCTTCAAACTCCGTCCTCGACTATAGCGACCCGCGAACTGCCTACTCCAGGTATACTTGGCTGTTATATAGGCAGACACCACTTCTAGGCCCTACTACGCGTCCTGAGCACCAACTGATTATCTCAGGGCGCTTGATCACTGGAGCCAGCCCGGTATCTTGGATGGATGGCGTGCATAAAACGCAGCTCGCAGATTATGGGCTTCTCGGTGCCAATTCAGAATCTCAGCCAGGGCACTTCAATGGCAATTCACCCAAACGGCTGCTACGCTGTAAGGTTAGATTAGTATGCGGCCGTTGGCAACCTCAATAACGCCTCACCGCAGCGGAGTCTTGGCCCGGTTGCTTTTATTAATCATAGGATCGCGTCGACGCTTAATCACAAACAGTACGGGGGACGTTGGGTCAATTCACGGGTTTTGCATCGATCGTTTTACTCTTATCCTAGATCCATTGATCGAAGATCTCAAATAACATGGTCCGGTCCCGACGGTCATTGTCTCCCGCCGTAAGTGAAAGTGGAACTGCCTATGCGCAATACACAAAAATTGATGCATCACATCTGTATGTGCTATACTGCCTACGATGCAAGTTTGTCTGTACATAACTTGCAGTCGTCTGGTATGTTGTATCGGGGGAGGTTGGTGTTTCGACTATACTGCTGCAATGACAGCATTTCAGTCCCCACAGTGATCAGCTATACAATGACAGAATCGGTCGCGATGACGAATGCTTACTTTGGGCGACGATGGCACTCTGCTTAGTATACATGCTCCAAGCACTCGCACCAGCATGTTCTTGCGGAATGCGGCCCAATGATGGAAGCCCGTGGCTTCGGTTTAATGCAAGTCTTCTGCAGGCATGGGAACAAAAGACCCAATAATACTTAACCATCTGGGGTAAGGGTGTGCTGGCATTGGCTGTCCCTGTCTGCTGTTCGCTCGTCGAGCATTGATAGCGGTCGCCTTGTCTGCACACTCTGCGATCCGGCATCGTCATCGCAATTTTCCCGGGGCCCTCAAGTTGCACCAAACCGCCTGCTTGGTTGCTTATCTCGGTCTGAAAAGAGGTTATCCGCAGCGCAACAGAGAAAATTTCTTTGGTGCTCCCTCGAAAGTCTCGGTGGTGCCAGTCGAGCCCGTCCATCGTAAGACCGAATGATTGGTGTTGACTGCTAGACACACAAATGCCGGATTGGTACCCAAGCGACACATACAGTAGTCGGGCACGAAACCGTAGTGCCTACCAGAAGCCAGAAGATCACTTTGCCACACACGCCTATTGCCGGCGGCGTCTTTTGGTAGGTAGTAGGCAGTCAAATGCGTGGACTCTCTCCTCGTCTTCCGAATCTGCTCTCCTCGCCCACTATATCGCATCTCCATATCCGTCCACTTATCCCACACTAGCCAGGAGCACTTACAGCGTGCCTGACGGGAAGCACGAACAGCCACAAGTTACAACACAGCACAATACAGTAGTAGGTCTGCCCGATGGGATGTTTCGGTACGTACCGGGGCCCTTGACCTTGACCTTCTTACCGTTGTGCCTGGGGCGGTTGGAATCCCAATCCCAATCCCAATACCGACCCGTTCCCCGGAGAACCCAGCCAAAAAGGAAGGGAGTAGGTAGGCACTGGAACGACAGCTGTTCGCATATCTCTGAGATTAGGCGCTACGGGGTGGCTCGTCACTGGCCCGGGTTGGGCTTGCAGTGTTCAGTCAAGACCTCGTCTCCCCTGCCTACGTCGACGTGCAACAAAAGTGCCTCATAGCCAGGAGGGATTCTTCCAGCTGCTGGGCTAAGCGACACCACACACGCAGTCACAGACACACAAGACACATACGGCACGACTGAGGAAAAAACTCTTCTTGTTGGTCCAAGGAAAGAAAAGAAGAGACAATACCTAAGCAGCTGGGAACTCCACTCTTGGGTATCGTTCCGCCAAGGCTAGTCGAGCGCCAAATAAGCTCCTGCCTTTCTCCCCCCTCTCTCTCGCCGTCCCCTCTTATTAAGAGTACAAGCCGCCCGTTGTACTCCATCGTCCTTCTAGCCCAGTTCCAGTCCAGTTCTCGGCCAGGAGGTACGAGCAGCAGCAGCAGCGGCGGCAGCAGCCATTGATTGGAAGCCAAGCCTAGCCTAAGCCCAGCGACTCTAGAATACACACTGACACACACCCACACCCGTGGATACGCCCCCGACAAGGCCGATCAGAAACAGCATTGCCCTTCATTTCTGGGATGCCCTGTCCTGAATTTATCGATAATCCGTGGCCATCTGTCCACGGCTTTCTGCTTTTCTCGACCGACTGAACCCTATGGGTACAAGTCTCCTATAACCAGTAAGGCGACAATTGTGGCCTTTTGTTCGTACTGTCTTGTACCTGGTGAACCACCTTAACCTAGGCCCCTCCGCCCGCCCGCCCGCTACTGGCACATTGATCGCATGCATTGATGGTCTTCGAACTCGAGAGATACCAACGCTCACACTGACTGCTATTTACAACAATAACTCAAACTTATCTCAACATACTTACTTCCCATCTCTTTTCTCTCCTTTCCCGGCCTTACTTCCCACTCACTGCGCTGGTTCTTTCGCCAACCGAAGCCAGCTCTTCTCGTCCGTCGGTCGAAAGAGGAAAGAGAGGAATGATACGTCGGGGTGGCAGGCAGCATACACAACACACCTCCGCTCACACCCATCGATCGTCCTATCATACCATCCCATCCATCCATCAACCAATTTGGTCCAAAGCCCCCCCCCAGGCGCCCCCGACAGAATAGCCCTGCCGCTGCCCGCCCAAAAGCAGCAGTAGCTACCTGGGCAACCCACCCGCTCTTGCATCTCGTTTCTTTCCCACCCCCAGAATATAATAAATTCTCACAAGCCCGCTGCCGACACTTTTTTTATCCCTACACCACCAACATTTCAACACTCGCACATATTTCCTCCCACCCCAACTTTTGGATCACCAAATCTTACGTTGACCTTTTTCGCGAAGAAAGCGACACCGTGCATGATTGTTTATCAACGTTATTGTCTGGGCAAGTCGCACTGCCACGACCTTGAGCACAGATTCGGCAGCTTGTCGATACCGGACCCCTCGAGGGCTTATCAGCACGCTCCACAACTCCCTTGCTCCCACCGACCCAACATTCAAACGAATTTGGATGCTTCGCAAACGCTCTTAGCCTACTTTCTTGAACATGTCGTCGAGGAACCCGAGGCCTACCGTGGCCATGGTCGAGGATGCAGACGAGGACGATAGGGTTATTGCGGGATCCGGCCACTACGCCAGATCTAATGCCTTGTCACCCCCTGGCAGCCCCCTGAGACAACAGATGAATACTTCAAAGAAGAAGTCCTCGCGGCGGAGAGATCCCTCTATGTCTCCTCCTGGCTACGACGACGGCTCAGATCTGCCTTCGCCGCCCTCGAAGCCGTCCAGAAGAGACTCCAAGACGGAGAAGAAGCGCTCTTCAATGGGCGGTAGTAAGGGGAAGACTGTAGTACTGAAGGAAGACCCTCGCCCCAGGCGCCCCTCGACGCGCACTGCAAAGACGGCTCCCGCACCACCCTCAAGAGGGCTGGCTGATGAAGCCTCGTACTATGGTATTCCTTCGCAGACTATCATACCCTCACACAGCCGGCCGCGCGCCGCGACGGCCAGGCCAGCAAGCTACTACGGTACTACTCGCCCGCCACTATCTCATTCCGCATATTATGGCGGTTCAACCCCAATGGGCACTTCGTTCCCGCCACCGCCTTGGAATGGCGGTCCAGGCATGCCGCCTATGGGTCCTCCCCAGATGATGGCGCAGTCTCCCCTGAGCGGGCCGCCAGTTGATTATTTCAGCAACAATGCAAGGCCAGCGGACACGCTTGCTGCGAGATTCTCGCGACAAGGAGAGCCCCGGCCGCGGTCGTCTCTGGACTTCCATGGTCCTCCATCAGCATACGAGGATTACGAGCAGGTAATAGAAGCGCCCCCGCCCCAGCGGCAAGCTTCGCTAGCGAGACGGCCTAAGAAAGATCAAGACGACCGGGCCCGGATGCCTCCACCCTCGCGGCCTCAGACTACCAAGCCTGAGCGACTGGTTTTTCGTCCACCACCCCCGAGGAAGTCAGCTCACTTCGAGGATGAAGAATTGGACGATGAGGGTGAGGGCGAGGATGACTTATACCAGCCAGCACCAGGTCGTCAGCCTTCTTTCGAGTATGGCACTGCTGTGGTTCCTTCTAGGCCACGAAGAACCAGCTTCGATTCGGATTACGATGATGGTGTCTTCGCATTGGAGCCAGCGGGGCATAACCGGCGGCATTCATCCTACAACTTTGAAGACAAGATGAAGCAAGCCACCTCTTACCAAAATGACGTCGCCGGTGGACCAACAGCACCTTTGACCGCTGAGACTCTTCGCCGCGTCAAGAACGGTGGTACCAGCCGGTCAAGTCGAAGCACCCAAAGTCGTGACGAAAGCAGCTACAAGCAGTCGGCCACCACCAGGACTACAAGATCAAGCAGCGGGGATGACGATATTACCATCAAGGTCCCAGACGGCGCGATTGTAGAGGTCGGCAATGCGAAGATTAGCTGCAGAATGGGGGGTGAAATTAACATCGGGCGCAACAATGGTGGAAGCGATCGAGGCACAGTCTACGATGATGATCGCAAAAGCCGGGCCATTGAGGATCGTAAGAGCCGGGCCATTGAGGACCGCAAGAGCCGGGCCATTGAGGATCGCAAGAGTCGGGCCATTGAGGATCGTAAAAGCAGGACCTACGACGACGATCGCAAGAGTAGGACTGACAAGCCTGCCACGCGAAACCGCGCGAGCTCACAGTCAGGATCATTCTCGCACGCCCCTTACCATGGCGGCTATGGTGGATATGCCCCGCCCTTTGGTTCGCATTATGGTTCTCCTGGGCACTACGCTCCGCAATATCAGTACCCCCCTTCTCAGTACCCTTCTTCTGAGTACGAGTACTAGGAGACTTGGTCATTCGGGGACGCCGGCCCTGAGTCCTGTGTTTTCACTGGTGGAAAATGATGGTTTTATGCGGACGACTGAGCACTTTGTTTATGATTGGTACGATATCCGGCGACTTTTACGGCACAGCTTGTCAACATTGCACTATATCCTAATTCGTCTGCGACATCATGGGCCCTCTGCTTTCTTTTCAGGAAGACCGCGAGCCTGAGTACATGGACTGGAGCACAAAAGACCGGAAAAGCGCAGCGCTCTATTCACCATTTCGCGCATTTTTATTCCCATTTTCGCTATTTACGATTGCATTTCGAATATTTTCTGCAAGCATGTATATGAGGAACGAGTGATGAGAAGAATGACCTGGGATGGGTGGCTTAGGTCTCTACGACGCTGAGTGGAGTTGGGCTGATGTTAATGTTTTTCCTTGCAAGATACCGACCGTTTTCCATTGCGGCGGAGTCCGTTCTGTTTTGGATTCTATTTTTTTCCTTCTTCTTTTTGATTCCTACTTTTCTTCCTTTCTATTCTACAGGGGTATGGCTGTGCCAACGCTGTTGCGATTCACCGTGCTTTGAAGGCGAGCGTTTCGCTTCTTCTGCATGGCGTAAGAGTTGGATTCATAGATCTGTATGGAAGTTCACACTTCTTGTGGCAGGGTTGTTCTATTGCGAATGGGCTTGCCATGCTCAAGCCAGTTCCCTACGTGGGGTTTCTCCTTGAGTTTTTCTTTGGCCGATAGACTCGACTTGGGAATTTGCTACTTCGGGAAGGATGGTGGTCTGATGCCACCTCGCAAGGACACCAAGGGGCGAGATGTGCTGTTGAGACGGGGCGATCTCTTGACAAACAATATGTTTTTTTGCCTTGCGCATAGAGTTGCTCACGGCGGTATGGGCCCTGGATGGATCGCCATGGCTGTTACAATCTGACACGATATGGCGGCATACCCCCTCGGGGCCGCATAGATATCCCAAGAAGCTATAATGGAAATCAAAGTAACGTAGGTGCCGATCCCAAGGTGGCCCTGTATGATTGTTATGCGGGCTTCCCCGTAGCAAGCTGTACCACTTACTGTAGTCGGCGGAATGTTGTGTTAGTACTTCCTGACAGCTGCTGCTTTGCTCCACGCGTCCTCCTTTCTCTGCGTGTTAACCGTTAGGCTGGAGACTTGTAGCAGTTGCTTGCTGCACATTGCCACACCGCACATTGATTGCCGAGGTGACACGAGTGCAAGTTGGACCAAAGAGAGACGCGTTCACTGCACAAGCGAGATGGTCTCCATGCTTTACTGAGATAGGGAACTAAACACGATGGGATGACGCGGTCGACGCGGAGACGGATTGGAACAGCTGATATTTATTGGGCACTTGTATAACTGGCTTGTACATATATGCCTACCTATGCAGTATGCAGTGGCTGACAAGAACCACCGTTGAGAGATGACTGACTGGACGGACCCTTATTACATAGAGATATCACCCACCAACCCCCTCTCCCCTAAAAGTCGGGGAATCCCAAATGGATCGGATCTTCCGGTTCCAGGTGCCACAGTTGCGTCTTCCACCTGGACTTCTCGAAGCGGGTAGCAGCGACTCAGTATGTGCCAGCCAAGACGTACTGTATTGTCTCCCCTCTTCAATTCTAGACCGTCCTTCATCTCATCCCTCGTCGATGCAAGCGGAGCCCCCCCCCCCTTGGCAGCGTGGAGGTGAGACTTCTGGAAACCGCGATCCATCATCCGAATTCCCCGAAACCACATGAATCGCAGTGGAGAGGATTGGCCAGCTGGCAACCGTTTATACGTATAATATTATAGTTTGAGACCACGCACTGTCTAGTGAGAACTTGGCTGCTTGGGCTGGTTCCCGGGAGAGCATAGACTATCATGCACCCTATGTATATATGTACCTGCCGATCCGTACCTATGAAATGAAAAGACACGGCTTGGCGGTTGTCTATGCAAGCTCGATTGTTGGAGATGAGACGACTTGACTTGAAACGAGGTGCACTCATCTCATCTCCGTAGTGATGTGCTGTTGGCTGGTTGAAGAAGGATTCAGGAAGGATGGGCCGGGGATGGATGGGATGTCGCTCTGATACCCAAACCGGTTGCTTTCATCATCATACATGCATGCATACCCCCTTTCCACATTGGGTAAATATCTGCGTACAGGATCAAGGCATTGTTTATGTATGTAGTTGCTCCATCGACTATATACGTGATACCTACATACATACCTAGAAAGGGGATGCAAGTAATCATTAGCTTCGCTTGGTCGCATTAATCCATCGGAGACAAATAATCACCTCCGAAAAAGAGACAGGGCGCTAGCTAGCGAATCGCCCGATCCACTGGCGGTTGTTGGTTTGGGACGATGCGTTGTCATGAAACCTTGGGGGACCACGGCCACTAATACGACGATGCCATGTACTGTATCTACCTACATTGGGCGGACCGAGCCTCTAGATACGGTATGGCACAGCTGTATTTTGAAGAACATTGAAATGTCTTTTCTGTAGCTGAATAAAAAAGCGAGCACCATGAACACCAATACCCTCTGCCCTGGGCAGAAAATATACGCTTGACGTGTGGAATGATCGCCGTTCATGCCACCGTACTCCGTACAAGGAGATCTGTCGTGCACGCAACGCCCAAGGAGAGACGAGCATTGGAAATGCTGGCGCTAACGGTAACCACGTCCCGAGTGGGCCATTTCCATCTGGTGTCCCCTGCGCCACTCTGTTCTAGCCTGCCGGCGGCTATGATCTGATGTGGCTGAGGCGTTGTCCAGTCGACCGGCTCGTGGGCAGAATCAACAGATGACGTCCCCTCCCAACCTCTTCTGTTCTTCGGGGTGTGTGCGTGGACAAACCAGCCTCCCGATTTCAGAATTTGGCTGCCAACTTCCATTGTCTAGGAAACCGCCAGACAACCAAGTCTCACCTATTCTCTCTCTCTCTCTCTCTCTCTCTCTCTCTCATGCATGCTTACTGTCGGCAATCGCGATCATTCAACCACACAAGATAACCAAAACACCAATTTGCGGCATTCTCTTGCAGTCTCGTCACCGCCGAACAAATTCAGTTCAACGAGATCACTGAACACATTCACTTGACTTGGCTGGGTACGACCCACAGGGTACCAGCCGGGTCGTGATTCAAAACTCTCACTTGAACAGAAATTGATTCAATTCTCAGCACACCACAACCTCCATCCCAACAGGCAGCGCTCCATTTCCCTCGCCTATCATGGCGCCTTTGCTGCCAACGCTGGCAGCAAATGCCCGCAGCATTTTTGCACGCGCCGACAGCAAGAATGACGAGACTGGCAAAGATCTTGGACCTCCCAGCGGCGTCATCGACCCCCACCACATCAACAACAAAGGCATGTTCGCCCTGTTCGCTCTGATTGGCGTTGCTTTCGTCCTCGTTGGCATATGGTTCTTCTTCTGGGCCAAGAACGGCGGCTTCTACTTCAGGGAGGACGATTGGGACGACTACAAGAGTACCGTTCTACGACGCAAGGGACCCAACGGCACCATTCTATCCAATGCTACCAAGTCGACGAAGCTGGGTGGCGGAAGCATCTACAAAGACCTTGACGACACGAGCACCGAGTACACTGGCGCCCAGACGCACACCTTCATCAGCGGCCGTACCGACGATACCGGGAGCACCCTATCCGGCGTAACCGCAGGAGCATCTGACTTGGCAGCGCGCGAGAAGAGGGCCGCGAAGCGCGAGAGGCGCGAGCGCGAACGGGAGAAGAAGAGGGACCGCAAGCACCGCCACGGCCGCAAGGTTGGCGAGGACGGCGCCCTCGTGGACGAGGAGGCCGAGGCCGAGGCCAAGGATGCCATGCGGGCGTACCGCCACGAGAAGGCGGCGCGCGTCGGCGGCATCAATAAGGAGAGCGAGGGCAGCCAGTGGGACGGCTCGACGAACCCGAGCAACTCGGCAGCCGGGTCCACCCTGCTCAGCGACCGCCAGCCCACGCCCACAACGACGCCCGAGCGCAAGAAGACGACCAAGGACAAGGACAGGGCACGCGGCGCCGGCGGCATCCGCAAGGTCTACAGCACGGCCGACCGCCGCGAGGCCCGCGAGAACGACCGCATCAAGGCCGAGGCCCGCCGCCTGCAGGACAAGGGCCGCGCCGCCGGCCGCCGCGATTTCAGCTACCAGCGGGCCGACAGCTACCAGCGCCCGCCCCCCTGCTCGAGAGCAGCGAGGTTGGCACCGACATGAGCAGCGACCTGGGCACCAAGTCGTACTCGCACCACATCCCTGGCCTGTCGTCGTCGTCGGGGGCCGGTAGCGCACTCGCCACCACGGACATCGTGGATTACGCCGAGGACAGGAGGAAGAAGCGAGGCAACGGATACCGGCGAGCGCGGGATGAGGCATGAGAGGAGGCAAGGTTAAATTGGGTTGGGTGAGTGAGTGATTAAGGGTTCATGCTCCCAGTCTGACGGGGCTAGCTCCACGGCAAACAGCAATGCTTATTAGGGCACAACACATGTTTGTTCGGGACCTAGGCCCTCCCGCATGAGAAAACGAAGACTACTACTATTGTAAGCGACGTTACGTTTCGCTTGAGGTAACACAAGCACGCACGCACACCACAAAGGAGGAGGAATATGGGTTTATAATTTCCGAGGCATGGCGTTTTGACTTTTTTTGACCTGGTGTTCGCCAGTGGTTCACGCATTAAATATATGAAGTCCTGTATGTAGAAGTACGATACGAAGCGATGTGATACGTTCGATCAAGAGAATCGACACAAACATGAGAAATAGAACAAAGACACCAGAACAAACCTAAAGTGTACTACTTACTGCTCCGTGAATAATGTTGGAGGTTCTCTTGATTTTTTAATATAGATAGGTACGACGTGCTTGTAAGTAAATCGGTGGGCCTCTGGGATTGTACCTAATATCGTCGTTCGGGCACTGGAAGGGGGCACTACGACGTTCACATTACAAATGTATTGCAAAACCGTTACTATGCATGAACGAACCATTCGGTTTTTATCTAGAGCTATATGACTTGAAGTAATTCGCAGCAGATATCTTCTTGGCCCTCAATATGCAAGCCAGTCGCTGGAATCAGGAGTAGGTACCGCTCTGCCAGTCATGGGGGGGGGGAACCGCCACGCTTTCCCTCTTAGCAACAACAGCCCGTCCTTCTATCTCTATCCCATGTCTGTGTGTGCTTGTGTCTGACCTATTATGTCCTCGTCCCCGCCACCCTTGGGCATCTAATGCACGTCTCGGTATCGTTTACTGCTATTACATATTCGAGATCCGCTTCTCGAGAATCCGTGGAGGGTGCCGTTCTCAATTTCGCAAACGGAAGTGTCACAAAGTAAGGCCATTCAGCTCGTAGAGTAAGAATACTTAGTAAGAATTGTGTGAGATCGAAAAGAAGATGGCTCGAATAATATCAATCTGTGAGCGGCTTCGAGCATCGCCGCCAAACTTCATTTATGAGGACACCCATAAACCGACGACCCTCGTTCAGCCAGTGAACTCCTACCCCTCGAGATTTGATAGGTCCGTCTACCAGTCCCCTTAACCATTCCAACCAAGCGTCCTAAAGGAAAACATCGCCTCCATAACGTAACATTGTCTCATAGTCATAACGTCATTAGATAAGAAGAAAAGTTGCTTCATGTGTTCCCAGGATATGGCCATAATCATGTGTACTGTGACCCTAATCCTGTATAACGTCGTATTGAAAGAGCTGCATGTAAGAAAAATAGCGAAAAGGTGAGATAAAAAAGGCATGTATTCCCCAGATAGTTCCAACTTGGGTACCCGTCGGATCAGGGAGAAAGGTGCGAGTTGACTGGAACGTAATTCGCGTAGCAACTCTGTGCCGGCCGTAAGGCCATTGAATGCTTGGGGTCCACGTTGAGGAATCCCGAGCAAAAACGTTGTAGATTTGGTGATGTAGCAACACCCATTTAGGAAGTAGTCATTGCGGACGACTAGCTAGGCCTCTAGCCAAGGTTTTTGTTGTTGCTTCAGTGTGTTCTCTTCGAATGCTTCTTGTCAGAAGAAGTCTTGGATGAGCTGGATCTGTGTTTGGTTTCGGACTCGGTCTTGGAGGGCTTGGAGGATTTTGATTTGGAGTGTTTGGAAGGCTTGGACTTGGACTTTGAATCCCTAGTCGAATGTCGGTTCTTCTTGTTCCAGCAATCGTCGACAGCTTGCGTCACAATGGCAAAGTCACCTTCTGTAATGGAGCCAATGAACTGTACCTCGACGTTGTGCTCGATCGTGACCAGTTTCGAGTAGTTGACCCGGGACTGCTTCACAAGTTTCTCGTGAGGATTCATTGTACAAGATACAGGTGCAAAACCCAGACCCTTCTCGCCGTTCACCAGCTCGGGCTGACGACCCTGGCTGTATATTATACCGTGTACACCTGGTTGGACGCCCGGTTTTGTGCAAGCACGATATTCATATGTTAAGATTGGCCTGTAGCTCTATGGGTTAGACCACCAACGCACATACACAAGACAGATAAAGACAGAGAGAGTACGTCCACTTACACACAGGTACTATGATGTGCGGCATCAGTTGCGATGATGATAAACCTGCGGACCCCAAAGTAGAAGTTGTCTACATGACTCCATGTCTTTTCGGTAGGCATTCCATGCTTGCCCCGGGGTTCAGACCACAGCATTTTGAAGACCTGGATTTGCGGTAAGCCTAGTTGCGTGCCAAAGTAGGGGTTTTGTAGCCCGTACTCTACCTGGCAGGTAATAGTATGAAGGTACAACATTGAAACTTCTCATATCGAGACCCGTAGCTGAGTATCTGGTGTCAGCACGTCATGTGATAGTGGTCCATTCGTATACTCACAGTCATCCTCTTCCTCTGGCTCTAGAGGATCGAGGTTTTTTCATTGTACTCGGGAGCGTAACTGAAGGATCCAGAGCTCGTGGAGTCTGTGAAGGGTCATCGTACGTAGCTGGGAATTGTCAGTCCCAAGTTCTGGGTCGACTAGTGAGTACAACTCGCCTGAGGCATAGGCTGGAGCTCCTCTAGATGGCCCAGCTGCCTGATCATGGCCATAATAAGCACTATGCCGGCTATCTTCCACGGCACGCGCCATGGCGGCATCATGATACGCTCCTTCGTCGTCCTCGTCGTTTTCCTCCCCCGTCGTATTCTTCGCCATCACTTTCTTCATCTTCCTGTCCGCCCATGGCATCGAAACCTGCAACACGTCCAATTAGCTTTGTTTGCCATATACACTTAGATGGATCAAACCATACCATTGGGGTGGTAATTATAGTGGTCACTTGCTGAAGCACCGCCACTTCCGCTTGCCGTTCCCATGCCTGACGAGGTATTTGCCGTATACGCAGCTAGGCTGTATGAGACAATATGTAAAACCCGCCGCCGTGGAAGATACTACTCACATTGGCCATAGTATGTGCCAGTACCATGGCTGGTTGCTCCTCCGTCGTAAGAAACATCTTTCCCCGTGCTACGATGACCATGGTGCTGTGGTGTCTCCATTGGCCCGTACGAGGAATTGTCTGGCCATGACCCATCCGTATTCGAATAAACATTCCCGCCTGAGCTATGTGAATAAGGTTGTGCCGTGGTCATCCCATCAGGCATGTCTCCTGTTGGGCTGCCATAAGGAAAGCTGGCAGTAGTGTACGATGTCTGCGGGGACGATTGACAATCAGGGGCTAACCCTCGCAAACTTAGCCACGATATCTATCGAATTTGACAGTCAAGCTCACCTTGGTTTGGGTCATTACTAGTTGCGTAGTAAGTCGAACCAGTCACGGTACCTGCCCCTCCAATGCTATAGTTTGCCATGCCAGAATTGATATCATCCAGAGGACTCGAGCGAGGGGTGGACTCAGGTGGATAAACAGACTGTGTGTCTGAGTTCCACTGTGAAGATGCGGCATTTCCATCATGCCACCCATGCGCAGGCTCTTCTGGAGGAGATGGTTGATATTAGCATTCTGTATACCTTGGGACTTGCGGATGGGTGATAACCTACGATGCTCTTTTCCTCCATGCTTGCTTTTTTCTTGCTTTCCGCGCATTATAACATGGTCGCGCGGTCCCGGACTTCAAGATGCGGTTTCCAGCTGGTTTGGCTAGGTCAAATCAGCCTCAGGTCTTCCCAAGCTGCGGGGAAGGTTGTGAGTTGATTCAGCATACCTGTATACTATGGATCATCAACGAGTGCGTGGACAAGCTAGTACACATGGTGCGATGTAGAAGTGATTGCAGGATTATACCAGTCCCAATTGGCCGAATATCGCATTCGTCCTCGTTTTCCCGTGACCCTAACAGGGGTAGCCTATTGGTTGGGGCAGCTCCTCTCCAGTGCAGATCAGGATGGTCAGAAAGCGACAGGGCAAAGAGGGTAAAAGCAAGGATTCGAGGTCACTTTCGACAACCAAAGACAGAACAAGCCTCGGCCTGGTAGCTTGCCCGAGAGACAGCTGGGTCTTGGGGTACTTCAAAGGTGCGTAAGCTAGACAGGCGAGGCAGCACCAAGGTGTATGGAACGAGAATGGCAGCCATTCATTGAAGCGACAAATTAGTCCGGCGGAATGGGGTTAACTTATATTGTTTTACCCTTATATACCAGGTGTAAAGGGAGTTTCAGAAGAAGAGGCAACCGGTCAATCAAATTGCGGGAAGCAATGCGTCTGATGCGGAGGGGGTTGAATGCATCGACTGAAATCCAATCCATCAAATCGAATTTGATGTCTGCATGTGTCAAGCCATGGGTGTTATTAGTGTTGGTGTAGTCGTTACTGCACATGAGGTTTGAAGAATGCAAAGCAACGATCAATGCACGGCACGCAGCAGCAGCAGCGTAGGTAACCAACCTAACCTCAAGCACTACTGCATGGCATGGGTTGATTCTCCCTGCCGCCCGCCCTTATCAATCAATCAGACCACCCCCCATTTTCCGGGTGCAAATGAGTTGAGGCTCTGCAAGGGTACAGCGAGTTCACAAGCTACAACGCGGGTACTTCATGTTCGGATTGGAAGGTAGTACAACCTAAGGGATCAATCAAATTGGAGAGAATCAGGTTGGAGACACACGCGCCCCGCGCACTCTTGGAAAACAACAACTCATCTTCCATCTTTACCTTGGGAGACTTGCCCCCACGTAAGACTCGGATCAGCAAGCTAGCCTGATTCTCTTGCCTCGCTCTTTTTATCCACAGCAGTGTTTATTGTGATAGATCATTCTATATTTGCCTACCATCAAACTTGCAAGTACATGTAGTCTGGACATGCGTTTGGCAGCCCCCATTTTGCGCCAGTTGGTTCCTCCATATCTTTCCATAAGTTAGACGCGTCCACTGGGCTGCTCACGTGCCTTTAGCCCTATCCTTGATGACTGGTACGACATCGGCGCAAGAAGCATTCGATGGCATCGTGAAGGCTCTACAGTCGGATCGAGCGCCCAACTTAGAACATCATGAGCCGGCAATCAACGCCAACACCATGTCGTCTAGACACAGCGACTGTCTCTCCGACATCGTGACTTCATCGTCCGCGTGGGATGACCAGGAGGTAGCCAGCATAACCCGTCGTAATCACCACCATTCTCAAGGAAGCTCCGGCGTTAAGTCGCCATGCTCCTCTGACGAGGCGTTTCATCGAGTGGCCTCCACTCCGTTTCTTCCGTCGGCATCTAGCGCCAACTTCGGGTATCTGGTCAAAAGATTGGCTACTATCAAGCATCGGGTCCAGCCTGCACATTCAAAGAGGCCCAGCCAGCGGGGAAATGAACCAATTCGTAGCCAACAGCCAAGACGCCCTCGAACTGTCGCATCGGATACCTCCGATTCATTAGGGCCGCGGGTGTCGTCGTCCGGGGTTGATCTTTTTGACGACCCGCTTGCTAACGGATCTACCCGAGAATTCTTCGAGCCTGAGAGACCCATAAGAGACCCCAGTGAAGCTGCACCTAACAATAACCCACCCCCAGCTCATCAACCCCTAAGGCCACAGACTCCACCAACTACATCATACAAGCCCGGCTCTAGAATAGCACCCTCGTATCCTGACGCTACAACAGAAGAGTATGAGAGTTCATCCTCCGGAAGGTTGGCCGACGAGTACGATTCCAGCTTGAGCGACAGCGACGACGACAGTGACAGCGACGGCGACGACGACGCAAAGTTCCGGCGCATCGCAGAACAATGGTCCGACTTACGAGAAAGGCAGCGGGCTTTGCACTCCACCTATAGCAATATCGGAAGAGAAAGGGAAGCACTGGGGGACGTCCGACAAAAGAAGAACCAGGCCTACAACCAAGTCCGGTTTGCCATCAACAAGATCCTACGCGACCATCCTGATCTCGATGATCTATTTCGTGAAGCGGAGCGCGCAGATCTTAGGTGTCAACAGGTAGAAACCAACCTGGATACCTTGCTTGATGGCCTGGAAGAAGAGCAGATTCAGCTCGAGAATGAGCAGCGCAGGTTCTTCACGGCCATTGCCCAAAGCGAACCCTCAACTAAGTCCTCCAGTTCGCACCCTGAATCCCGAACGTCCCTCAGGGGCATCCAAGCTGAGAGGGCCGAGGTTCTACATCCCACTCTCCAGGCATACGACGAGGCACTCCAGGAACTGCAACTTGCTCAGGAATTTCGGACGAACCTTCTGGTGCAGAGGAAATTACTAGATATGGAGGGCGAGTATATCGACGAAGGCAACAAGGAGTTCTTGCAGGAGTATAACGGCCTTCAGCAACACGCCCACCAGGAGATCGACCGCTGGTCTCGGGCTGTAAGCGAACGAAAAAAGGTCTGCCAGGAAGCAGCCTTGCTTGGGCCAACCGCATCTGACACCACAACTGACATCCAACTAGCTGGGGCCTCAACTCCGATGCTTGCACATCCTCGGTTCCCACTTTTATTATCGAACCCGACACATTTGCTAGAGGAAGCGCTTCCGCAGACGGCAATGGTATCCTTGCGCACAGCCACTTCCCTTCCACCAAAACTGCCGGGCAGGAAACAGAGGATAGAGGCCGCCAGCAGAGAGTTCGGTATTGAAACGCTCTTCATTCCTGACAAGGACGAGGGGCGACAGGGATATGTCAACCGATGGCTACTGCATAAACTCCGCTTATCTGCAATGGAAGCAGAGCTTCTTTCATCGACCTTCCAGACCACACTCAAGATACTTGACTGGGGCCAATGGCAACGAGATGTCCTTTTCCATTGGACGAGAGATGAAGCTGCAACTCAACCTATGCCTGGGTCCGAAGCACTCAGCGATTATTATGGTGTCCTCGGGATGGAGATAGAGGATTTACTACGAACTTCCACACTTTCACGACTTTCACGGCTTTCCAATCTCGGTGACCGGACTCCCCAGATACAGGAACACTCTACTGTACTAATAGCACCTTCAGCGGGCTGAGGGTGACCACCAAACCCCGGATTTTTCGCTTCCATTATGGTTCTCAGTTATGCACATGCAGGTTTCCTTTTATGTGGCACTAGTTTTCAAAGGTGCATTATCTCAGGGGTTATGTGTAGAGGTGGACTGTCATTAGAACGATACCCTTTGGATTGAGCATTTGAACGGAATAAGATTTGATTATTACGTATCCATCTATTTCGTTAACTTTATCAAGAACAGTTGTCTGGCATAAAGAATACGACACGCCAAAAAGCTACGGGACTTTACTCATAAGGCAGGCCCCGAGATGTTTGGGGCCGCCAATGATCGACGAAACACTTGTCTAGCCGTCAACGATACGTAAGTGTTGTCGCGGGCCGAGCCTCCCCCACTCATGGTTGCCCACGTCGGTATGTGTTTCCTGCTGACGGATAAGCGATGAGCTGCCTACCGACTGCCACCCTGGTGGAGGTCTCGTGGTTGCACGAGGGCGGAAGCGATCGGCCATATGAGGAGACAATACACAAGCTACATTGCCCTCGGCGGTTTGTACCCTCGAGGTCACCCCAGATCCGCGTGTACGTAACACTCGTTCAAGATGCGGAGAGCGACTGTTGTATCACCATTGCTATGCATGCTGATTGTGGGTTGAATGCGTGTGGGTGGGCCATTGGCCTTTCTGCCGAGCTGGTCCTTGATTCTGGTGGTCGATCGCACCCCGCGATGCCGATTCACGGCATTACGGCAAATAGGAACGAGGAAAGAATGGGACTTACCACCGCCTTTTGGTTCTATTTTCTCATTTTGCATTATCTCGACCACGAAACCTACATGTCCGAATGCACAGCTGACAAGAGATCACTACTATACTTTGCTTTTTTTGACATCTGCCAAGCCTAGCCTTGTGGTCCCCATGCCCCAATCTCCCGTTATGAAATGTGTCATGCTGTGTGAGACTGTTATTTGCCCGTGTGTAACAGGACAGTCGGAACAGAAGCAGAAAACGAACAAGCGCCGGTGTCCACGAGATGCCTGCCACATGTTCCCCAGCTAACACATTGGCGCTAGGCCCTATATCATGTCTGATTTATTTTCGCCCTCCAATCCCAAAGCGTGATGCCCCTCAGCGAGGCTGGCCCTGTTCGATGTTTAGATAGGCTCCTTAGGAGAAAACCGGTGAGACGCGAAGACTGGCTATGCTTGTCTTGTGTCGCCAGAGAGCCAACGCCAAAGCCAACTCGTAAAGGAGGGCGACGAGGCAGGCGTATGAGCAACGCCCTCGGGCCTGCGGTGTGAGGGACCCGGGTGTATGCCCACCCCCACCCCAATAATTCACCTTTGATTTGCTTCTTTTTTTCTTTCTTTCTTTTCTTCTCTCGCTTAAACACTCTAGCCTAGCATCCCACAAAGTGTTGCTGACAGCAGAAATGCAAGCTGGCCTAACGAATCGGGGAACCGGGTTGCTGCTTCCTGCATTAATACTGTCTTCCGGCAAGGGAGATTCTGAGTCACATTAGATGAATGGGCCGAGAGAAAGAGAGGAGAGAGGGGAAATGAGAGGGACAGAAGAAGGGGGAGGAGGAGCACGACGGTAGCAGTAGCAGAGCCTCACCATTGTAGCCGAGCTGTGCTGTGGTACGGTGCCGTTGGGGGAGGAAGCTGGTCCCCGGTTCCTGTGGATTTTCCGAAAACACCAAGATTTCGTTCGTGGATCTCCATGGTCATCGTAGGGCTGGTCTGATGGGAGAACTGATACCTCATTATTTTATTATCTTGCATTTGTTTGTCCTCCTTACTGCAAGGTACGCGCATGCACTACGGGGGCACCCGCTCGTTCAGATTCCGTTTTGTCATTTTCTTTCTTTTTAGGGTTTTGATCGTGTATGGAATGATAGGGTTCCAGAAGACTTCCCCCAATACGCGAGTGTGCAGGGTTCGTCGCCCGGCTCCTATGTGACTGACGATCGTGGCAGGGCAGACTTTTCTTTAACGAGAGGTTAGACGTACGCTAATAATAGTACACGTATAAATCGACCTCATCCCGTTCTGGAGCACTGGGGGCGGCGCTGACTCGCACCTAGTCGTTTGTCGTGCTACCGAATCCCGTAAATCAATCTCGCTCGAACAAACGACGATATATTTCGCACAAGGGTCTTCTCACATCATCAATACATCGCTCCTCCAAATTGAAAAGCCCAGCAATCCAGTCATTTTACCGTGCGCGTACGAGCAAAGAAACACTGTCCGCTCAAAAGGTTCGAGCTAGCGATGGATTAGGGGTTGAGGCCCAAAAACCAGGGATCTCGAGGCCGCAGGCGCTCTGCGGGCGACCAACGTCGCCATCATTCTCTCCCAGCTCAGGTTCTGCTATTCATCGGGCTGAACGAAATTGTTCCTCGGCGCCGGGCGTACGAGGAAGAGATGGCCTCGCAAGGCTTCTTGGCCCCCAACCGCCCCTGAAAAATTACGCAAGCAGGATGATGATTACTAAACTGGCACAAAGGGCCTCTTACGGCGTGAGGCCCATAATCAAAGTAAAGTAAGCATGCTATGCTCCACGGTCGCAGCGTGTACGCGGCATTGCGAATGTTCAACTCCAGCCAGTTAACCGAGCAGAATCATTCTCTACCAAAAAAACGAAGCAGAAGGGACTATGCGCGGTCGACCGAGATCTCGCTTGAGGGAAGCAAGACGCCCGCCATGACCTCGTAAAACTTCATACTGTCATACACGATCATTATAGATTGTCAGTGAAGGTTCCTGAATGAGGATACCCTGCACGCTGTTTGAGGGCGACCTAGCTTATCATCGTATATTGCATGAACGTCGCTCCTTTTCCCCTGAACTTGCCCACCATACTCTTTTGACCATGTTTTATGCCCGGGGAGGCTAAGTAGTAGAGACATACGGTACTATTGTATTTTACTTCCCAACAAAATCTGTTATCAGAAGTGCCAATTGCGTAGATCAACATGTCCCATGTCTATCTGCACCTGTTCAAGCACGGTATCAGGCAATGACGTGGACGATTAATAGAAATGGAAATCGCTGATGACCTGGACTGTAGATTTCATAATTGATCCTCTCCATGGAAAGTCATCCATGAGGGGTGAAGGTGCCTCATTGCAGTACTGCTATCTTAATCTCAGCAGGGAAGATCAAACGTGGAAGCACGCAAGACGAGGGTGTGAGTAGCATCGGCCAGTATCTATCATATAATAAACGAACATGTAGACGAGGATGGGATTGAATTGCGATAGACATCTGAGTTGAAATTGATTCATATGTGTCATGAGCCCTGATGAGATGCACTTGGAATATGATCATACATGATAGGGGCAGAAGAAAGACGAAGGCAGGACACCCGAAACCAAGACCTTACAGTACGCACACCCTCTGAATTGAACACACACGAGGATGGGATATATTTGAAGTGAAGTTGGGGGGAAAGGGGTGAAATAGGGGGGAAGGAGCGCTGCCCTGCGTCAGGATCGAACCATACGAAAAACCCAGTCTGGAAACACGAGCCCGGCGGCGGCACTGGTAAAACTCAGCAGCCAACTGAGCCAAATGGCTTCGTTGGTGGTTGAACGAGGGATCTTCTATTTGGACGTTCCCCTCCCAAGTGATGATCCCCCTTTACTTTGCTCATCCACGCATCACGAGGGATTCACCCCCGGTGAACTAGGGGGTATTTCGCAGCTGATATTTGAATTCCTATTGCCGTAGCGGCACCTGTAGAAGGACACATAAGGACCATTGGTAATGGGTTTTGGGTGACTGTTACTATGGCACCAAGATCGTGAACGTTCCTCGAGACAACCACGGTGTCGTTGCCATCCACGACGCAATTTGGTTGCCAACTAGCCTGTCCTTTAATACACATACACAATCTGAGAATAAGGCGTAGGTGCATTCCCTTGGTTTGCTTGATATTTTTTTTTTGGATATTATGACTTTCTACTTCGCCATACTTACATGCTCATCGGTAGTGAGCTCGCCGCTGGGCAGAAGATCCCACGTATGCACAGATGACCCAGCCCGTGTCAGAGTGTATTATGAGTACCATAGCATCACTCAATGTGTACAGAACCCGCACTGAATATAAGCATAATACCCCAGATAACGGATACGCCAAAATATGGTATCCACGAGCAAAGTTGATAGACCCCTATCCCCCCCTTCTTGGCTATTCAGTCCAAGCGACAGCACCATTTACGTCAGAACAAGTCGCCACCTGCAATTCTCATGATACACGGATAAGGTGACACACAATGATTTCCAAGATGGCCTTCCACCAATTTATGTCCGTACACGATGGAGAAGTGGCAGTGTTTCCAATAACCGTGACGGTCCACCTGCCGACCATATAATTCTGGAAAGGGAGTGACAGTGGGGATGAGGATTGTTCATCTTCTAGTCAATCAATTGGGTATGCGATGGTACGCTTAACAACCGCCGCCAGTGTAGATTCTTACTAATGGCCCAAAGAGCCATATATGGCCCCCTTTCCTGTCTCACGTTGGTCGATTACGCCGTACCACAACATCGTGATTTAAGGAGCAACACGTTGCCCACGCAGGCTGTATGCAGTTCCACGTAAAATGCTTGAGACGGCCATTGCAAGCATGCGGTTACGTAACGACTCGAAACTTAGCACATGACGCGACCCAATCTGTTTTATCGCAGGACTTATCTAAGACGACTTACCAAACGTCTGGCGGGTTGCTGCCGAGACTGGAGTCAAAGCTTCAAATAACACCAGCAATACAAATGGAAAAAGGCATACCAGCGAAGGCCTTTGGGCAAGATGGACTGATAGACAACTCAAGGGCTGGTGGTCCTGTGACGACATGCATTTGGCAAGTAATTGAGCTGGTGTCTTGTCATTAAATGATTAGAACATCACATAACCCCTATTACTGGAACAAGACCGGTCATTTAATAAAATGCTCATTGCAACGTTCGTTTTTCGCGTGACTGTCTAGAAGGCAGACGGCTCGACGTCTTCCCGTCGAGACCTGGTCTGCCGAGTAGCCCCCCACCTCAGATGAATGGTATGTTCACATTTCACTCGTAGTGTTGCGTCGGCCGCCCGACGTATTACCCAGCCTGTGCCATCAAAAAGACGCTCGGAACTTTTCATTTGGGAGTCGCGAACTTAATTTTTATTCGCCAAGTTGCATGCCAGAACCCTGAGACCCATGCTTGAGAATGACCGCCTTGACACCAGCCTGAAAAAGCACTACATCCCCATATCCGTATCTCGCCTATCTAACCAACCCCAAGTCACCGTTCACTTATGCGGAGGTGATAGCCTTGCGGCGGGCAGCACCACGCTGTCTGCTGCTCAGGTGGGCGGTACGGTCAAGATCCTGGGACTTCTGGACGACCTCCTCACCCTCGGTCAGGATCAACTCGATGTGGCAGGGGTTCGACATGTAGGGGTTAATCTAAACTCCAAATCAGCTGGTGTTTCTCTTCATCGAAAACTAATAATACATACGCGACCGTGGGCACGGTACGTGCGGCGGCGCTGCTTGGGGGCCTGGTTGACCTGGATGTGCTTGACGATCAGGTTGGAGGTATCGAGACCCTTGGAGTCGGCGTTGGACTCGGCGTTCTTCAGGAGACCGAGCAGGAACTCGGCAGACTTAACGGGCCATCGGGCAAGGGAGACACCGAACTGCTTGCCTATTTGCGTGCCTCTGTTAGCACTGACGCTCCCTCACATCGCGCAGATTTTGACCCGGCTGATTGAAGGATCTAATCATGTAACCCCTCCAACACAGCCAAAGTCTTCGCATTGGTGATGTTTCGTACCTTGTGCGGTTCGGCCAGTGCTGCCGGCGTATCGGCGCATGGGGACAGCCTCCTTCTTCTCCTGAACGTTCTCGAGGAAAGTGACGGCGCGGGCCAGCTTCCAGCCGTTGATGGCCTGGGCGGTCTCACGGGTGTTCTTGAAGGACACTCGGAGGTATTGGCCGCGGGCGCGAGCCGACTTGGCAGGCGCAATCTCGGTGGCGGCGTATCGAACCTATTTCACCAAGGCTCAGTTAGTCTCAAATGTCCCCGTGGCAGGAAAAATTGTCGAAGTCGAATTCCTCCCCCGTGACGTCTCCCACCCGGTCCGCATTTTTTTCGCAGTCTTGATACATCAAAATTTCCAAGCCGTGAGAGAGACGCCGGTTCGGGAGAGGCAAGACGAGAAATCGATCGGTATCAGACTTTCACGTACCATCTTTGCTGTAGGTTAGTGTGGAGATGGATTCGAGTTGTTGTCGTCGAAAATTGTTCTCGGATCTGGGGGGATATTTTCTTGTCAGTCCACAACGAAATGTTCCTTCCAGCATGAATCTTTTCGCGCGGGCTGTCAATCCGCTAGGGCAAGCGTAATCGTGTGCAGTGGGACCCACACCTGCACCAGTTGGGATTGTCGGTGTGTGGGTTAATCCGGCCGACGGTAGGGTTTTACAGCCCTAGTAAACTCGACAAACCCAATTTGACAGCCGTGACTGTCTGGGTAAAACAGGGGGCGAGAAATAACTTACGAATGCGTACTGGACGTGTACGTTGATGTGAGCAACACAATTGCAACTGCCTCTGAAACTGCAGAGAATTGAGGAATTCCCTCTGATATCTGGAGAAAGAATTTCTGATTGGTTGAGGTCGAGGCCGGAGAGCACCCCACTTCCGGATCAAAGCTGCGCCGCGATAAGCTGATAGCTACTCGTTAGTCTGGAAATTTTTCTGTTTGAGATAAGCTTTTAGAGCTCCGATGCAGATTTTCTAAGGGCCCCCAGCAGCTCAGGAAATTTCTACGAAAGGCAGAGTTACCTCTTTGCAATTGCCCCGCGAAACCATTCTCGACACATTACCCAACGACCGATATCGTTTGACTATATTTCACATATTCTAACTACTCATCAGCAATGGGATTCGCACCACGAGGTCGAGGTGGTGATCGCGGCGGTCGAGGCGGTCGCGGTGGTCGCGGAGGCTTTGGCGACCGAGGTGGACGCGGTGGTGCCCGTGGAGGTCGTGGAGGCTTTGGTGACCGCGGTGGACGTGGTGGTCCTCGCGGTGGACGCGGTGGTGACCGAGGCGGTCGCGGTGGCCGTGGTGGTGCGCGCGGTGGTGCGCGTGGTGGTGCCGCTAAGGTGGTTGTGTAAGTCTACCAACAGGGCTTTAGGCGAAGTCATGACAACCAATTGCTAACATCATAACAGCGAGCCTCACAGACACGAAGGAATTTTCGTCAGCCGCGGCAAGGAAGACCACCGTAAGTGAATCCCAAGCTCCTTGGCCTCGGCTCTGCACTGGGCATACACCAAGTCAAAGTCTTTGATTGGGATGTCCTAAGCTCATGCCAAGCCGCTCTATTAGAGGCATTGACTGATTACCCGATCTGCAGTTCTTACTCGAAGTGTTGCCCCCGGTCTTGAGGTGTACGGAGAGAAGCGAATTTCAGTCGATGATACCAGCAAGGATGCCGATGGCGCCCCCGTCTCAACGAAGGTTGAGTACCGTGTGTGGAATCCTTTCCGAAGCAAGCTGGCTGCTGGTGTCATTGGTGGTATCGACAATATCTACGTACGTATGAGGCATTCGACTGGCTAGAGTCACAGTGCTGACCGATTTACTTAGATGAAACCCGGAAGCCGCGTTCTCTACTTGGGTGCAGCCTCTGGTACCTCCGTATCCCACGTTTCTGACTTGGTTGGCCCCAACGGAAATGTTTATGTAAGTTGACTTGCTCTTCGCGGTACTTGAACTTGAACTAATCACACATTCCTCAGGCTGTCGAGTTCAGTCACCGAAGTGGACGTGATCTTGTCAATATGGCCCAGAACCGAACAAATGTTATTCCTATTGTCGAAGACGCAAGACACCCCCTCCGATACAGAATGCTGGTTCCTATGGTCGACTGCATCTTCGCCGATGTTGCTCAGCCTGATCAGGCCCGTATTGTCGCCCTTAACGCTCACATGTTCCTGAAGGTTGGCGGTGGTGTTGTTATCTCCATCAAGGCCAACTGTATCGATAGCACGGCTGCCCCCGAGGCTGTCTTCGCCCAAGAGGTTCAGAAGCTGCGAGCAGAGCACATCAAGCCCCAAGAACAACTCACTCTCGGTATGTCGAACCTGTTGATATTCTATTAGCCCTGACCTGACTAACAAATCTCCAGAACCGTACGAGCGAGACCATTGTATCGTCATTGGACAGTACCAGGGCAACCAAGCGAAATAAGGGGTAGTAGACTGGGGTTGGTTATGTTGCCTGCATTACTATCACGTGTGTGACACTCACGACTGCTGCATGGGGCTACCATGATGCATCGGCGAAAACGGCGTTTTGGGAAAATGGCTTTGCTTTTTTAACATGTCTTCTGTACAGCATCTAATGGTACGGCGTTGCAAACTGGTTGATACCATACGTAAACATCTTGTCCCTTGAACTCGGTCGACTTCACGAAGATTGACGAGCGATAGCAATGTAAGCTGTGATCTACTATTTATTCATATATTATGTGCATGGTGTGTTCGTGTCGTCTACATCTCCTTCATCCGTTTCGGGATTCAGCTCAGATCATACTGGGCAGTACATACTTGCGAGGGCGATGAGCGTAGTAGCAAGCGGTAGTTGTAAATCATTTGTCCTGTGACGTCATCTGCTCCCTGAATATTATCTGAAGGAGTATCGAAGGTATCACTAGCACACTACCCGGTTGCGGTTAGGGGCGGTCTCTTACTGTCTGGTAATCTTAGGTCATTTATAAAACCTCGCATCCGTTTGTGTATTCAAATGGCGTTAACCTGAACGGACAAACAAAACGTATTAGCTTTAAACGCAATAAAAACACATTAGTCTCGAATAAGAGACTTCCGCGGCACTTCCGGCGCGGCGGTTCTCCTTGCATGACCATTAAGCCCACCTTGGTTGCCGGCAAACGGCCGTGACCATCGGCCGACCCTCACCGATGGCGTCTTGGTCGTGCCTGCTAGAACGCCGAATGTCGAGACCGCGCTGTGGTTCGGCACTACGCCGGACGATGAGTTGAGTGGGTTAGTGGCTTGGTTTGCTAACGTACCGGATGGGGACACACCGCTGGTGTTTGCGAAGCCTGAGCCGGCAGTTGTCGCTTTGAACGGGTTAGGTTCTAGCGCCATGGGATAGTAGGGCTCCTCCGGAAGCACCTCGAACGGCTCCTCGCCATCTTCCTGCTCCTCCAGCGAATCCATTTCGAATTCCGGCCACCAGGTTGCAGCAGCGGCGTCCAGGCCTCCGTCTCCGTATCCTCCGTACGCTCCGTGCCCTCCGTGCCCTCCATAGCCTCCATATGCAGCGCCTGGAAATCCGTTGGTAAAGAAGCCGCCACCAGTGTTATTGTTGTAGTAGTAGTTGCGCCTCCTATCATTGTGCTGCTGCACAATAACCACCCTGATCTCGGGCTCTGGCTGCCAGTCCATCTCGTCGTCCGCCGCGCCCCCGAACGGCACGCCCACTTCCGCGCTCCACTCGACCAGCGTCCCTGTCGCCGCTTTGAGGTGGCTATGGAGGGTGTTGCGCAGTCGCACGTTGGCCTTGCGCGTGGCGCGGCAGTCATGGCAGCCGTATTTGTCATTACGTTGGGGATGGCGTTGATGTTGTTGTGGCTGCTGTTGCTGCTGTCGTCGTTGGAATGACGAGGGGCTGAAGTTGGACTGCTGCTGCTGCTGATGCGGCGGTTGAAGAAACGGGTTGTCCTTATCGTTCCGGCGGTGGCGGTTGTTCCGGCGGTTGTTCTTTCGGAGCAGGTGTCCAACAACAAACGGACTGGGCGGCAGGGGCGGCAAATCATCTATAGGGTCGTCCTCGTCGTCTGCTCCGGCTTCGAGGTCGTCGTCGGAGTATTGGTCTTCTACCGCTCGGCGGATATGCTCCGGCTGCCAGTTCCTATGACGTGGTCTGCCCCGGCCAGCGCCCCGGCGATCCTCAACATCTCGCATGGTGACATTATCGTCGTCGCCACGTTGGTCAAAGCAATCTTCGTCTCTGGCCGGCCAGCGGCGGCCCCTCCTGCCCCGGTGTCGGGTCATCCCGTATCTTTTCTACCTGATGTTCGCTCTTGGTGTATTTGTTGTTTATTGCGCCCCTTGGCAACTGGAGGCGTTAGCGCGTTGGAGGAACGTGTTTCCAATCAGCAGACCACTCACTATGAGCCTTTGGTAGAAAAACAGAGATATATTCAAAGCATCAGGGAGGCTAAATGTGGTCGGGAGGGGGCAACCCTGTTTATCTATAAGGCTAATGATGGAATACCCCCCAGCATGATGTCGAGAATGCGGGCATGGTTGTCTAAACATTGTGAAAGATCTTTATACATCTTGACTGTTCTACTTGCCTCACTGGAGTGCTTACAGATTGATCCAAGCAAGGGACCCGTGCCATCATGGAGGTCAGAACCAGGAAATATGAATGGACAGAGAACAAAGGGGTTGTTATACGAGAATGACTGTAACACAACAAGAGTTTCCCTTTCTCTTGAGCCGTAAATACTACTGAGAAGAGGTTTGAGTGGGCGGATACGAGTAGGTCTCCGGCTCCCCGGCTCCTATGGTGGAAGAAGACTCTTCTGGGGACCAAATCTAGAAGATTGTCCGCACAGCGGAGAATGCTGCCTTATGGACACGCAGATAAACAAAGAGCCACTTGGCGATCTGCCGACTTCAATGAACATGCTCGTTTCTATTAATTGACAATGACGTCTTCACTAGATGTAGCGTAACCGCATAAGCCAAGAACATGCCTTGAGCTTCATGTATGGAATATTCTGCAGGGACAAGCCATGAAGGGCATCATAGCACTCGGGTGAAAAGGATCGAGGATGCTAGACCGGCTTTTCGATATCACTTATGCTGCTGGGTACTCCTCCGTGCTCATAGATCCAGACAAAGAAGCCGCATGTGGTTCATAGCGTGGTTATCCTGAAGCTCAACAAAGGCAATGCACATTTCCTTCCCTAAAGGCTCGAGTGGGACTGTATCTACCTCCCTCAGGTAGGCATCAGGCATGGGCAAATTTGACAATGGCATTTGTTCACTCCCCAACCCAGCCTATCTCGAGTAGCCCTACTCGCGTCATGCCGCAATGCAGATGAAGCTTCCATCATGCAGAAGAAGTCTCATGCGAACAACTAAGGGGTTACTTCCCGTACACCCAAATATGCACAAGACTCGTAGCAATTTATTATTGAGCAGTGCTTCAATTGACACGGATGAGCCAGGCTTACGGATTACGTTAATTCCAAGTAGGGCTTTGTGGTTCTATACTTTGGTATGGGATGACTCCCGAAATGCTCTTCACCACTTATGCAACGGGACACGAATTCCAAATCCTGAACTAATCAGCCCTCAGCGTCGAGTACAATATTTTTATCACTAGACGCCGTTCAGTGAAAGGATTGATCCAACTGAAATAAGACCACATGGCATCCACTAAGCTGTTCTCTACTTCAGCCCAAGAAGATTACGCATAAGAGTAAGACATGTCGCTCGTATGGTTTCTTACCTAGTCAGATGAACAGAGCAGAATGGTTCAGAAATTTCCCACAGAGAATCGTTTTGAGCGGTGAAGATGACATGGAAATTCTACCAGACTGCTGCTCAGGTGCGACGGACGGAATGCTTTGGCAGTTGCTGACTGAGTCTGTCGCAAGTATTACATTGTATTGTACGAGTGTAGGTGCATGTATACATCCGATGGAGACGGGAGGGTTTATTTTGTTAATCTCCAAAACGTGGCGACCGGGATCAGATCAGAGGTTCTAATGGAATTCGACGGGAGGTGAGGGGCTGCCTCCAGCCTCCAACCTCCAACCTCCAACCTCCACCCGCGCTTCTTCTTTCCCTGTGTATATGTATGATGCGCATGAAGGAACAAATGAAAATCAACTATTAGCATACTGCGCATGTCCCCTTTCCCTCACCTGAATTCACATGTATCCCAGCATCGTCTAGAATGGCCAATCAGTTTGTGTTGTGTTCGCATCTTGGCGCAATCGAACCTCTGCGTACGTGCGCCGGAGGATCATGAAGTTCCTATGACTGCACCCCATGGCTCGTCAGCACATACGGGCTTTTGAATCCCCCTGGTTTGCACAGACGATATACCACAAGGATATACCACGAGGCGAGGCACGAGCTCTACCCGGTCAACCCATACCCTGGCCATGATGGCAGGGTCTCTTTTGCCCAAAATGCACCAAAATAATTAACCCACTGGTTCTTAACCCAAGAACATCTGGCAACTAGAGACGATGGCATAGGCACCGGGTACAGTCATCCTAGGCCATCGAGCTATTATTTCGCACCACACTACAACCACTGTCGAAGTGCCTAAGTGATCATGGACCAATACATTTTCCCACGGGTCTTCTCCGAGGAAATTCTCCCTGACCCCTGCCTCCGTGTTGCCAAGAGGTTTAGCATCTCTACAATAACCCCCTCGCTCCCCAATCTTGGCGGTTTGGAGGATGTTCACAGTACATATCTTGGTACCATCGTGCCATGGGTACAGTATGCCCCTGCCCAGTCCGGACTTGGCTCTCACCCCCATTGGTATACCTGTACCCGCAATCAGTCTCGGCTACTGTGGTCTACTTCATCCTTGCCCAGTTCGTTATCCAATACGGTTGCATATCCTTGCTTGATACCATGACCAACGCAGACTGTTGAGCCTGCTACCGCATCTCCTTAGGTTTCCATAGCTCGGAGTGGTGGTTGCTATGTACCTCGCACGCATCTTTCTTCTACCTCTTGGTAATCTCTGGCGCTTCCTCGCCTGATGGGCCTGATGCTTATTCAGAGCGACTGGGATGACAGCGTTGTGTGACATCCCTGTCAGAAGCTGGGCACATATAACTCTTCTTCTGCCGCCTCCGCACCCTTGCCGCACTTCAACGGGTCTCCTGCATATTCATGAACATATATCTCTGCCTCTTCAACAACCCTCTTTTGTTAAGCTACGCTGGCTGTTCCTCCCCCAAGCCTCCCACACCATGAGCCAATGGTCCTAAAGAGCTCATTGGTGCTGTTTTTGGTCTTGTGACATCGACGTATCACACCGTTACGACTTGGTCTCTGGAGTTATCTCCCAGGTCCGCGAACGAGCTACTGGGTGAACGGTACCAGCGATCCGTCTCGTGGGGTAATGCGGACTTATATGTGTACACCACATCGATATATTCTTCTCTCCCAAACGACCGCTTATTCCTACGGCAACCGGCCCAAAGCCTAATAATGGCAAACGATTCGGACACGCTCAGCGAAGGAAAACTCAATGCCATTACTTCCATTGAGAGAACTGGTTCCGTTCTCTCGTTGCTAGGATGTATCTTCATCATCATAAGTTTTAGTTGTTCCAAGGTGTTCCACAAGCCGATCAACAGGCTTGTTTTCTATGCCTCATTTGGCAACATGATGAGTAACATTGGCACACTTATGGCTAGGTCATATGTAAACGATATCAATGTGTTCGGTTGCCAATTTCAGGGCTTCTTGATTCAGATGTGAGCCTCCCGCTACCTCGTGACCTTGACGCCGATCACAAACTAAACTCGAAGCCACAGGTTTCTTCCGGCGGACGCTCTATGGACTCTGGCCATGGCTATCAACGTATATCTAACATTCTACTTCAAATTCGATGCCGTCCGCTTGCGAAGCATGGAGATCTGGTATTTCCTGGCCTGCTACGGCATCCCGTTTGTTCCGGCTCTCACATATATATTCGTCTCCAACAAAGACGGCATCCGAATGTATGGGAATGCCACCTTGTGGTGTTGGGTTTCGAATACGTGGGATATCTTTCGCATCGCAACTTTTTATGGTCCCGTTTGGTAAGTCCTTGGCTTCCATCAGCTTTCGTACTCGGGCCCAAATCTCACCTCGTATAGGGTTGCCATTTCGATTACCTTCTTTATCTACCTCAGAGCTGGCGGCGAAATATACAAAAAGCGCAAGCTGCTACGCAACTTTAGCAGCAGCGCAACGCAAGACCCCGAGCCCCTGACCATGGATGATCCATCCTCCACCAAGACAACCGAGGTCACAGTCACATTGGAGGACACGTTGGAAACCATCGGGCTTGCGACACTTGGGAACGGCAAGCCCGAAGCATCACAAGAACCGCCTGCCGCTTATTCCGTCACTATTACGTCGGACCGCAACCAACGTCACTATCAACCTGAGTCTTCGTCTTCGCCAGAACAGTCCAGCCAAGCCAATGTGAGGATCGTTGCTCCGCCCACACGCCAGGGAGGAGGAGCGGCGCAGAGGCAGAGGGCGAACTTCGAAATCAACAGTGCTACATGGTCTTACACGAAATGTGCCCTCCTCTTCTTCACGGCTTTGCTCGTCACCTGGATCCCCTCTTCGGCCAATCGAGTCTACAGTCTTGTTCATCCTGGAGAGATCTCTATCCCATTAGAGGTCATGAGCGCCCTTGTCTTACCCTTACAAGGATTTTGGAATGCTCTCATCTACATCGTCACCACCTGGTCGGGCTGCAAGATGTTCTTTTCCGACGTATTTCACCGATCGGGACGTTCCAAACCCGATCACTTCATCAGCGAGTTCCACGATCGTCGGAAAGGGGCTTTTAAGCGCTCTGCTCGAAATCTACACAGTAAAGCCGAGACCGAAAGCACGACAGAGCTCGCAAATGATAGTCGGCCCTCTTCAAACGACGAATTGAAGCGTGGAATCAGTACTCTGTAAGGGGAAAGGGAAAAAAGAGCATAACCATGAATGGTTATGACGATGCAACCTTTTGGGTGTTAACAGCAATGCAGCAAAGGAGTTATTGGCATCACTGGAAAACTGTAATTCGTACCCTAATATTCACCACCTTTTACAATCATCGTCTGCGTTTCATGTAGTGGCATCTATCCTTTGAACGACAGGCAGACACCATCAGTAAAGATACCTAGGCAAGCGGTTGGAAGAGAGCCAAATGCCCAGCAAATCCATGTACATACATACGCTCCTCTTTGCTGATAGTATTACTAGCACCTACACTACATATACCACCTATAATCATAATGAACTCCAAGACCTAATACATCTGTATCACAGGAAGTGGTGACTAAAACAGCGAGTGAGGAAGGAAGGAGGCACGGTTATTGGCCGTGTACCTACGCACTATTGGCCTAAGCGAAATATCTCCTTTCCCATAGAGTCGGGTCAGGGTTTGCTCACTGGCAAGACCCAGCGGGCAGCCCCCGCCACCAATCTCACTGTCCGGACTCCTTCATTCCTTTCGGTTACCCCGACCATTGGGTCCATAGGTACATTGACTGAACTTCACTCACACCTGCCTTCACAACCTAAGGAATAGGAAACATTATTTTCTTCCAGATCAGCCTCATGATCATTAATCCAGAATGGAGACTTCAGGCAGCCGTCGCTCTTGGTCTGGCTGCTGCTACTCGTGGACCCGCATGAAGATCGAAGGGACTGAATGGCTGCCCGCATGGCATTTTCTTCCCTGCCTTCTGCGTGATGCTGATATCCCCTAGCGAGGGCGCTCATGCAAGCACGGACTGTACGGTGCGTCCATGGCGCGCAAGATAATGCTGCAGTATGCTTGCCTACTCACATCACTTACGTCGCCGAATCATGTAAGAACTCTTGATGCAGACTTGCATGACATCGCTTACATGGCGGGGAGTTCACGGAGAAGAAAAAGCGATTGTCGGTGGCCGCACTTCCTCGCGTCGAAATGCATGCTGCAAGTAATCCATACCTTTCATCTATCTTTCATTTATCTCTCATCTACTTTCCCCTGCCGATAGAAGCTGTCTTCTAGCCGGCTTCCGGATCTTCTTACATGGACCGAATCCTTTTGCTAGGTAAATTAGCACATCGTTGACGGGTTCGAGGTACTTGTATAACTATATATAGACTTCTTTTGTTCTCCCTATTCTAGTCCATTATATTTTACATTATTTGGGACTTACGTGCTGCTCCCGGGCCGGTATCCTACCTGAGAGTAAGCGGTTCGGCATGCGCGCACTCAAACAAGTTCCGTCTCACACACTCTATCACACGACCGCATTAGTGACGAGAAAGAGGGCTAAGCACAGGGTGGTCCCAAACCATCTTCTGCACTTTCACAGCAAATCGTGATGCAATTTGCCCTGATACGACACCCGCCACGGCCAGCCTTTGGGTTGCAGTCATGTGCGAAACGCGACAGAGCCTTGCTCCAGAAACGGAAGAGAACTGCGATTAACAGTTGTCACGACTTGGCATGGACTGTGATGATAAACATTTTGCCTGGTAATCACTGGGTCTTGTCGTGTGGTAGCGACATCAAAGGAAAATAAAGGTTTCATCCGGATGTAGTAGCCATTTGACCGCACTGACAAGCAGTTGCCGTGGGCGATTCTGCCCGTCACTTGTCATCGTGCATACATACCAGTGAGGCGATGGACGATGATGGCAGACTCTGTCTCTCTACTGTGCTCCTTGACACTCGACAGGACAGGCCATCACACGGGGTAACATGGCATAATCCACCGAGGAACAGACTACAAGCTACGGTACATAGCTGCCCAAGAGATATTCGAAGACCACCTTGGCGTTGCTCCACCCCCTCAAAATTGGCTGAAAATGCCAGGTTGCCAGGAAAGCTTGTGGAGAGTGTGAGTGTGAGTGGAGTGAGTTCGCATTCCCATCCTCCCGGGTGCCCTATCTTGGAAGCTTGGACGCAATCTGGGGAATCCAAGGCTTTAGTGGGCGGTACTATAAGTATGTAGATGAATAGGGGCGGTAGAGTTTGGCGCTTACCTTGTTACTGGCCAAGTTTGAAAATTGCTGTGTTCAATCTTGGGGTTAGCCAAGGTACCTAGTAATCAAGAAATGCTGACTGGACTCTGATAAACACGGATATACCTCCGCGAGATGAACGACAGAGCGGCCGAAATTGCGAGCAGCACTACCCTACTGGGATTGGATAAAGATCCTACAGCAGTCCTGGTAGGATCTGTTTCGGACTCTTGCGAGCGGAAACAATATTCATTCCCAACACTCCGGTCCATGTCTTCTCCAGTGTCTCAGACGCCCTATCTCTGGGTTGTGTGGTCAAGATAGGGGTAGTTTGTACGGAGTATGTTCTTTCTACACCCGTGACATACAGTATGACTTCCTCCGCCTTGACTACCAAGTTCTGGCTAAGTCTTTTTCTTACCCCAGTTTTCCCCCGCAGTGGATACCACACTACCTAACCACTAACAATGTTTCAGTTTTGGTGACTTGCCTTTCTGTACCTACCTGTTTCAGGAACGGCGATCACGCGAGGGAAACAAAAATCGACGGATGCTTCCTATTATGTACATGTGGTGTGGTTGATATGAGCTCCAGGCCTGGCCTGACTTGACTTCATTGCACACCACCACGAAACATTCGCAGTGGTCGGAAGCAAAGGGGGCTTTCTGGTCTTCCACGCTGCTAGCGACTTTGATTGGCTATTATGCCTAGAAAAGTAGATGCACGCAATTTCCGGGCCTAGCGATCCTACGCCGGATGCGGACATCTTCAGAATGATGTGCAACTCGCTAATTACATGTACTTACCAGTCTTTCGCTTGTGCCTCACAGTCGCTTTGAAAGGCTTGTCCCGCAGTCTGTGCGATGCGGTGAGTCTTCCTGGGACGTTGGTGGCCTTACCGATATTTCTTCCCCTCGGCAACAGCGAGATAGAGGACAATGCACTCACCGAGAACGGCATGCCCGGGCCGTTTTGGAGTTTGGCGACATGATGTCAATGTTGGGTGAAAAGGGTGGACGCAGCTTTCCCCAGTACACGTCAATTCGATATCTGGCTCTAGCATTCCTCGCCTGGCTAATTAGCACGCTGGATGAAGCACATTTGCGACCTCACTCTCTGGGATAGACAGCCAGATAGACCCTTCGAAAGACGTGCACAGCGGGCATCACGTGTGCGTCCGAACAGGCCGAAACACAATCCCGCTGCTGTGTCCCTGGCTTAGATCTCGCTATGATACCCAGGCGGGAAACTCGTGAAATCGTTCCTGGCTGCCTAGAGCCGGGACAGGACAGGGCCGTGGGACCAATACCGGCATGTAAGGGTCAGATAACAAACAACATCGAAAAGAGGCCTTTTCTGGTTATTTTTACATCGTAAAAGGGAACGCTTTACGGTTGCCTGCTAGAGAAGCTGGGCCGGCGAGCAAGGAGGACAGGAGGCTGAAGGACTCCTCCCGTCATTGCACCATCGAATGCAACCTTTCTTGCAGAAGCGAGACGAGGGTAACCAGGACACTCGAAGTAACTTCAAGGGTTTCCCGATGTATCCTTCTTTTCTTTTTGCCGTTGAGTTGTCAATCTGTCTAGAGCTGCACAATGCCATGGGTACGGTCAACATTTGTTTCCTCAAACTTCTAACACGTGTTTCGAAGCCTGAGAAGAAGAAAGAAGACAAACAGATGGGAATGGAGTTAGGCTTTCGCCGACAACCCGTGTGGCGTGCTCGACCAAGATGATCTTCTGCAGGCGAGATGTGAACGATTTCTAAACCTGAAACGACTCTAGAGGGCAGCAGAGAGGCAAGCATATCGACAAGCCACAAACATACCAACCCGCATGGACAGAATGCCCTCGATGCCGCTACGCGATGTGATCGCAGTACAGCATTGCATCGCCACCTGTGATTGTTTCATGACGCCTTGCTTCCTTCTGAATTTGCGGTTTCAAAGCCTATTGGTACATTCTCTCCTACTTCCCGTCGCCGGTACAGGTGCTGCTCCTTACGTCTCCTTACGTCTCGTCAACTAGTGCGGGGGTTCCGCACCACCCCCGGAGGCGGTCCTTACCTCACCGGTTGCGGCGAGAATGCAGGTGCCTGCATCCAACTGTCTCTTTTTCTCCGACTTGCATATACTACGTATCAAAACGCTGTGTGTGTTTTTCAATGACTCCTGCTGTGGTGTGAGTCTCCATCCGTGGCCTTCTAGTTTTCTGCTCGGCACGTTGCACCCATCCTGAGGCAATAAAATCAATCCCGTTATTCCCTCTCCCTTAGACCACCCCGGTTGACCAGTACACAAGTATACGACTCTGCAATACATGTCGAAAGATTCGAATTCGGACTCGAGCGCCCCTGAACTGGACACGATCACTACACGCTACCCATCGGGCTAGGCCACCCCAGAGCAGTCTTAATGTTGTCCGGGTCGACATCACCTAGTACCTGCATGTAATATTTTCCCCATACACCGACCGTCCTGGTTCACCAGCTCCTGGCTAAAACATCCCGAGCACCAACAGGAGGATGGGTCGTATGGTATATCCTAGGTAGTCGAAGTTTGGCGCGGGTAGCGAAGTTGCTGTTCCTCTGATGCCACCTCGAAGGGGCAACACTTTGAGTCGTACTTGTTGTCACGCCAATATTCCGACATGAACCGGAGGATAATCACCTGCAGTAGAGTCAGCAGGATGATCCTAACCCGAACACTGATTTGTGAAGCGTTCAGGCCCAATTTCTGCATTGGCACATTCGTTAGGGTCCAGAGCTTGACTGTGCTAGGACCCAAATGCGACTTGAGAAACTTGGAATAATGGCGGTCGCGAAGCTATCAATTTAGACGTACTCCCAGATTGGTATCTCCAAATGTGAGTCTCTAGCCAAGCCATCTGCACACCTCCTGGTCTCATGCGACATCGTTACGCTATTCATGAGAACGTACCCACGAACAGCTAGTTTACCTATCTTCTTTCACAGCGACGATATGAGAGTGCTGCCAGTAGGTTCCAAGCTCAATGCACTCTGCCACTATATCCCTTTCTTCCCACCACCATCTATTCGCGCGGACAAAGCCGCCCCATACCTCCTGCCAGAGCATCCTCATGACCAAGCATCGCAGTTCGGTTTTGGCACTGGATTGCTTCTTTACCCCTTCAATCTTCCCCAGTCCCTCGGGAATAGCTGGAACTGAAACGGTTACGATGGTGCTGCCCTGTCCGCGCAGGCGGCCCAGCCCTAGCCAGGCTGGCAGTGTTTCGCTTGGGTATGTTGTGCGAGATGACTGCTCCAGATTGATCAGAAGCTTTTCGAAGAGCCATTGTCGAAGCAGAGGTCCCATAGAAGCCGACACTGGCTGAGGATCGATAATGGTAAGGTGTAAAGCCCCGCCAGGGCGAGACATTGATGAATGTGCCTCAGGAAAGGGGGTATCTCTGCCGAAGCGAACAGTGCTGGCATGCATAGACATGTGACTGCTGAATACAGTTTCGGAGGTAGAGACCGCGAGGCAGCACTCGATGAGATTGCAGGCACTAATATCGGCTGGACGTTGGGGAAAAGGCTAGGGTAGATTGGATTCTGCGATAGATGTGATATCGTCATGGTCGGATGTAAGGCCGCCAGGAACGATGCAGATGCTTACAGAGGGATCAGGTCAGCAAATCTTCAGGAGAAATTGTTAGGGGGCTTACCCTGGGTTTCGTAAATTGCGAGGACCTTTGGAGGCCGCGAGGTAGATTGCAAGTCGCGAGGTGGTATAGTCTGATCAAGACTGGCATACCCTCCCCCTTGATGTAAAACAAAAAACATCCACCTTTTCTTGTTCATCTCAAGCTCCTTGTACATCATGGGATCGGTGGCGTCTCCCATTCCAGCCTTGAGGCTGGCTAAGGTGAGCTCGGGGCCTGCGGCAGCCATGATGCGCACCTCCCTTTGCAGGGCCGAGAGATCGGGTGACAAATAATGAATTCCATCACCAGGAGGCGGGGGCTGGACTCTGTGCCTTAGAGAGGAACATAACTCTCTGGGCGATGTGCAATCCCACTCATGTGGAGGTTTCCAAGCGTCTGGATTCCCTAATTGGTCGGCACCATTCCAGCCAGATGTATACAAGCTCGCAGCGCTACGATATTTAGGGGGCGGTGTCTGTGGTGGGAGGAGATACGGACAAGAGCTGTTGAACGGGCGAGGACGCTACACATAAATCAGTAAACGATAAACACATAATGAGAAGAGCGACGTATGTACCCTTCCTCTGGCACTTCGGGCAACGGGGGTGTCTCAGCCTTCACCCCATCCGACGATATTTGGACTTCCGGCACGAGCTGGCCAACCTCGGGATTGGAATTCCGTAGAGAGACTGTGATATCGGTACTTTTAGTTATGAATGATGAAGGCCCAAGTGCCTGTATCAAATGTTCAGACTTTGTCGACATAGAGTCTCTCTGGGAAGCCGCGCTCAAAGTGGTCGATGTCATAAGCGAGGGTTGGGTCCATTTGGAGTTGACTGACTCTAACGTTCCTGCAAGTAAGTTGACTGTTCAACCAAAGTACAAACAAAGCCCACTTACCTCGAGACGAGAGGCTCAAGCTAGCATCGAACGCCTGAGGGATACTCTCGTGGGTAACATTGCTGCTGCTGACTGGCTTGACAGTGACTGCAGAGACGTCCTCATGGGACAAGAGCGCTTTGACGCCATAACCGGAGGTTCTTTGGCTTCTCGGTTCATCCGCTGGCGTATGTGGCGCTGAAAACCTCTGGGTCGCAGGCTTGGACGATGTAGAAGCCTTTTTCCGGTTTTTGCTGGAAAATAAACCGAAGCTTCTCTCGCTAGAAGAGGAGTTGCTGGTCGACGTGGAATTCCTGTTTATCCCGGTCTTCTTCTGCTCCTTCTCCCTATTTTGCGCCTCGAGCTCCTTGCGAACTCTCCTCTCACCCACGAGTTCTCGGTTCGGATCGGTCCACAGAACATCGAACATGATATCTACCAAGTGAGGCCGGGGAGGGTAAAGAATAATCTTGGGGGGCTCTTGGCGTTGAGTTGAATGCCACAATATGGTCTCTCCTATGAACTCGATCGGGGTATAATGTAGTAAAATAGCTGCCTATATGGCTCGAAGATCGAAGGTCCGCTCAAATAATTATGGTCGTCGAGATATTGCCTGATTGGTTTTCACATGCTGGAAATCAATAAAATATGAGATATACTAGGAAAATTGCAGTCAAGACTAGGCTGTCTAGATTAGGGGTCGCATTCGGTATCGAGTTGAAGAACAACCACAAAGAAATTCAATTCACAGGCCACTGGCAGACAACTGCTGAGCGTAGGCCACGGACGATACGTAATATGGTGTCAAGGATGCAAGGTGGACGGGGCTGGAAGAAACGGGGGGTGCGACGACAAGAAAATGCGCAGTTTACTAGATGTCTCTTGAATGCAAGGACTTGAATGTAAGACAACCTAGATTTCGTTGCCGTTAGTTTTCTGGGGCTTGGATTCCCTCGAGGAAGGTCGCAGGGAAGGTGCGATCCAAAAGGGAGATCAGATCAGACGCACCCACCCGAGAGGACTTCCTGTTTGGGCCGATACTCGAGTTCAATAACACACGTCAATAATTCATGTATTCCAAGGTGTATTTGTGTGGTCTAGAGATTTGCTTCGTTTAACCAACCTGGACTCTCATAGTATATTTGAGCTCATGCAGGAGTGGACAAGAATAGGAGAAGGCGAGGACCGGTAGCCACTGACCTCTCAATACTCAATACTTCTAGAATACTTCTACATTCAATGTCCCTTCCTGTCGCCTTAAACTGAGGTTGAGAAATAACCCGTTTGCGTACTTAGAAACGTGGCCGAGATCTGGTCAAGCATTCGCGTGAAAGGAGTGAATATAATGCCACATTCATGGCTGTACCTGTTTTTCTCTTTTCGTGGAATCATCGGACAGCATACATATAGCCGAGGCGCAACAATGCCATCCAATCGATATCTGGGCTCTCAAGTACAAGTTGTCGAGATTGGGAATTTCCGTCTTGTGCTGCCTTGTGACGGTGATGATGCTTCTTAGATCAGAGGTCAATCTCTGGATTGGGTTGTACAGGCTTTGATCGAATACTTCTGTGTGCTTGATGATATCTGGACTGGATCCGAGTCTTAGGTCACATAACAACTCTGTAAGTCCATATGTAGGCTTCCCTGAAGCCAGTGGTTGATATATACTAGGACAGATATCCTTCCACTTCATGAACGACCTTCCATACGTCGAAAGATAGAAGACAAGGGCAATGGCTACGTCGAGGCCTAATGACGTCCACTGGTTGAATAGGAAACTTACTCTACATATCAGTAGAGTTCTAGCCTCAAAATCGGTGTACCATGCACCCAAACACGTTCAAAAAGTGAGCGATGAAACCATGAGACTATCTTCCACAACAGTTCATCTCCGCGACAGACCCATGGGCACCAGATAGGTGAGTAAGAAGGATGTAGGTTTGCTTGGATTCTGCATGATGCCTTGCTGTTTGGTCCTTCACCTTACCAAGCGAGTGGATTGTATGACAACTAAAGATGCCGTCCCAGAAGCATACGAATGCAAACAACAATTCTCGCCTACCAGTCATTAACTTTGCTGGCTTGGCATCGTGTGGTCCTACTGAGCTACCGAGCCTCGATCTAGTACTTGATCAAGTCTGTGACACAAAGCCGGTGCTTAACTCAGGAACCCAACGTGTCATGACATATGTAGTTCATATGGGAAGATTGGACAGTCTCTTGGGGGCTTTTATCAAACCATGCGCCATCAATCGCTTCCACTGGGCTTCGAGACCCTAGACGTTGGGCCTGGTTCAAGCAATGAGACAGCACACAGCCTATGGAAGACATTACAGGCGCGTCTAATGGCTACACAGACGATAGTTTGGAATCGTTCTACATTCAGCTGAGAGCATGGGTAGTAGCCAATCAAGTAAGCCTTAAGACTGCCCCTCTTAGTGTTAAAGTCCCTCAGGGGTTGGGATTGACAATACGTAACTTAATATCCACTCGGCCGAACATTAATATATTTCCCCGTATACTCTGATGGCACTTGACGTGTTCCAATGCACGTTGATGTCTTTCAGCATGGATTAGCATCGGAGCCACGGAACCGTGAGCATGACATGGAAAAACTCTCCGCAGCTCCCAGGTCAAATGGCGTGGTCAGATCCGACTTCATCAGGAAAATCATAGAGACTTTGATTTCGGTAGGCCTCTTTGACTTCCATGGAATAGCAAGTCTATAACTGTTGATATTCTATTATCTCCTTCCGAATCGGCTTTGGATAGCACATCTTGCTGACAGGGGCGGTTAGGATAGGAGTCAATTTACCTCACCTAACATTCTTTTGTACAGACCTAGTTCGTTCTCCTAGGGACTGCCAAGAGCTGATTATGGGTGCAGCAGTCCGAGCCGTCTGTATGAAACTTGCAGCTGAGCTGAAATTCCCTTATATGGAGGCAAGCCACGAGACTCGGAGACTTATCCTCGAAGATAATCCCATTAGCGCTGTCTTCAATGGATCAGCTCCTGATTCACATTCAGTCGGACATCTACTGGAATCTATGGCCCACACCACTACTTGGAGGTGTTCAATGAGCAATTACCATGCTCATCCAAGCCACACAGAACTGCAGCATCCATCGACATAGTTTAGTGATCCTTGCATTCTTCGGTGGCCAAGAAATCAGACGTTAAGGCGGATGTGACATTACCAGCGGGACTCTACCTAGGTGAAAGGTGATGGACATGCAGTGAGCCAGCCCGGTAGCAAGCTGCACGCCCAGTGGCATTGGACTGTAAATGGCTTCGGGTTTTGTACAAGATATAGAACGGCTTTGCTCTGGTTGCACATGCATACTTGTGCGCCCCTATATACCAATTGGTGCTACACGAAATCGCTAACATGCAAATGATCCGCTTGTCTCATGCAATTAGCCATAGTCTAGCCTAACCCTGTTATGCCTTCCAATGATGCCCCTGTTGGTCATATTCGCATCGCACAATTCAATGTGGTTCTCGAGAAACAGGAGGGCCCACTACGCTCCAGGTCTACCATGTTCGAGTCCATATTCGAGTCCGAGCTGACTGTCGAAGTCGATAAAGGTTGGTAGGCGTTGATAGGGGTAAGGGGTTGAATGGGGACACAGATCTCATAGCAAACTGACGGACGGATGTTATGTTCATGTGGACTTGATTCCTGCAGATGACTTTGCTGCAAAATAACCCTAAAGTCGGCGCAAACAATGTTCGTCTAATAAAATCCATGCAATTCGGTAGTCTACATGACATCCACATGGTTGCAGATATGGTCATCAAAAAGGCCCTATTACTCTGGCATTTGACCATTCACAAACTGCCTTCGCATAAGTCCCAAAGGTGACCCTTGTCGAGGACAGAGATTAGAAGCAGTCCATCCAGTATAGATGAGAAAGTTCGCCCAGTAACACTTGAATGCCATAAGTAGTTCCTTCGTGCATAAGTTCATGCCCGTCGTTCCTTGGCCGTCTCACAGTCCTATTGTGATTATCAAACCAGCATACACCGTACACATCCAACCAGTGGTTGCAACCGTCATAATAAGTCAAGCATACAATTATGGGAGGGTCGAGAAAACCAAGTACCTAAGAAATCACATCCTCACTCTTACTGTCAACCTAGTAAGTGAGCTCCAGGAAATCCGTGGCCTAAGGTGACCAGGAAGAACAGAATTGCCTTGTTCCTACAACCATCGAAATTTCGCCGCTAGAGACTCAGCTCTCCCAAAACAACGCCTCACCCTAAGCTTCACCATCTACTCACGAGCATCAACAGCTTGGTGGGAAAATAACCTACCTGGCTCCCAACTTGAAGGTCCGTCAGACTTTTAGTGGTCAACAACTCTCGTCCAGGCCTCCCTTTGCCCAAATCCCCACCAATCCTACCAAGACCATAGTGCGTTCTCTGGACGCAAGGTAAGTGATGAGTTTGGACGAACTTCATCTTTCCCATCCAAGTTCCCTGCGCCTACTTGAAGCATTTGGGGAGTAGCAACTAATCATCACAATGCCTGTTATAGCCACATAGGTATCTGCATACCTATTCCTCTTTATCTTCCTTACGTACTGCGCCATCGGCGAGTGTTGCCCAGGGGCAAAGCGTTCCTTCCTTTGACAAATCTTTCTTCACCTTTCGTCATATTTCAGACGCGCCAGAAGCATCTTACTTCTTCCGCGTTCTGGGGTGCAGGATCGGTAACGAGTTGGTGGCACCACTAATTTCGATTTTGTGTCTCCTTCGTACCCAAGGTAAGCTTGCCGTCCCCTGGTCGAGTGTCAATCTTCCACTTCGCCGAATGTGCTACATCCATTCAATTTGTCACTTCTGGCCGCATTAACATAATTACCTACATAGGACACAGGATTGAAATCCTCACATGGGCCCTGCTCCAGGAAAGCAGCTACTCTCATCCATATTTTTGATGAATCAACTTTGTCTTCATCAACCGCACACACAGTATTCGTAACTGATTGGAACCCTCCCATCCTAGCGAGGCAACCGCTCGCCGAGCGCTAGATAGCACGATGGGGTTCCAAGGGTTCTTCGAGAAGGTTGTAGACAAGGCTGTTGTTTTGGAGGATCGCATCAACCGCTCTACCTTCGGTCGGGTCTTCCGTCTTGATGGCTCTGGTCATGTGAGTTATATTGGTTCCTTCTGGGCTTGGATGACCTCGGCGAGTCCCAATTGACTAACCCCTGGTATCACAGCCCAAACAAATACCAGGCGCATCTTTCTATCGGGAGATACGGGCTGGCCTCACCACCTTTGCCACTATGGCATACATCATTGCCGTCAACGTGAGTCACAAACAGAACCTACACTTTGCCAGGACAAAACTGTTGACGATACCCTGACAGTCTGCTGTCCTCATGGATTCTGGGGGCACTTGCATTTGCAATGGAACGGATGGAGACGCGCATTGTAACAAGGATCCGAAGTACGACGCTTGCCTGAACTGTAGGTAATTCATCACTCCTCCTGCTTGTCCTAGCTGACCTCATATTTGCAGTACTGAAACAGGACCTGGTCACATCTACCGCTGCCTTGGCGGGCCTGGCGAGTATTGCCTTCGGCTTCCTGACGAATCTTCCAGTGGCTTTAGCGTGAGTATTAATTCATCGACTAGTATACCGTATATAAGCTGACTTTAAACAGTCCTGGTATGGGCTTGAACGCATACTTCACCTACCAAGTTGTCGGTTGGCACGGTAGTGGTATGGTGCCCTACCGCATTGCTCTCACTGCAGTGTTTGTCGAGGGTTGCATTTTCTTGATTCTAGCGTTGACAGGAATGCGACAGTGGCTGGTCAAGATGATTCCCACTACAATCAAGACAGCCTGTGGTGTGGGTATTGGCCTCTTCCTGACCGAGATTGGTCTGTCATATTCCGCTGGCCTAGGTGCAATCACCAGTGGCTACACAACCCCTGTGGCCATTGGTGGCTGCCCTCGTAGTAGGCTGAACCAGCAGGGGGAATGCAAGGATAGTGTCATGAGCAACCCCTCTGTAAGTTGGAATGATTCTGGATGAGAATGCATGATATTTGCTTGACTAACCTCCTTCTCCAGATGTGGATCGGAATATTCGTGGGCGGTATCTTTGTAGCCTTCCTGATGGCCTTCAAGGTCAAGAGCGCAATCATCATGGGCATAGCTCTTGTGTCTGTAATCTCATGGCCGTAAGTACCATCCACCTCACCTTTCCACGCAATAGAGACCTTCTAACGTTGATGCAGGCGAGATACTTCGTTCTCATATTTCCAGACACTGTTGCTGGTAATGACCGACTCGAATTTTTCAAGCACATCGTCGCCTTCCACCCCATCAAAGAAATCCTCGGCGCACAGCAGTGGAGTCTTGACGGGACCAGTACAAAGCAGTTTATCCTCGCACTGGTGACCTTTTTGTATGTTGACATCGTCGACTGTACAGCTACTCTGTATTCAATGGCCAAGTTTTGCGGCGTGGTGGAGGAGGACGGCGACTTCCCGCGGTCGACAATTGCGTACTGCACTGACGCCGTATGCATCTCGATTGGGTCACTCTTCGGCTGCTCCCCAGTAACTGCTTTTATTGAAAGCGGAGCTGGGATTGCAGAGGGCGGCCGCACCGGCCTAACGGCTATAACAGTCGGTTTCTGCTTCCTCATATCTCTGTTCTTTGCACCAATCCTCGCATCTGTTCCGCCCTGGGCAACTGGGCCCACACTTGTTCTGGTAAGACGCCCTGCCTTCAACTGATGCCGCTTTCCACTAATTTCTTCCGGACATATAGGTCGGATGCCTCATGATTCGTCAAGTCACCAACATCAACTGGGCTTACATTGGTGATGCGGTCCCTTCTTTTGTGACGCTGGCGTTCATGCCTTTCAGCTACAGTGTTGCGTATGGTCTCATCGCGTAAGTATCGTGATTTCCCCAATAATGAAAGGGGGTTATTGTGCTAACGAGTATTTAGCGGCATGCTGGTTTACATTACACTCAACATCATGATATGGCTCGTCGTATACCTTTCTGATGGAAAGATCGTGCCATCCAACTGGGACCAGAAAGAAGTGTACCATTGGGGACTGAGCAAGAAAGATGTGCCCAAGTGGATGTTGTTCATACGGAACAAGATCGGTGGCAAAGGCGGCCGTGGTGAAGAGCACAAGGTCGAAGTGGAGCTTGTGGACAATGGTAGCGCTGGAAGAAGCAGTTCTCGTAATGGATCAACGGAGGACAAAGATGTTGTTGCCAACCAACACTACGACGGCCGCCCAATTTCCGAACAAGAGCTGAGAATGGGCCATTAAAGATGCCATCAAGGTCTGGTCTCTTTAGCTGTTGGCCTCGTCTCCGGGCTCTCTCAAAAGAGGCCAACAAACTACAACGCTTTGCAGGCCTTGCGAGCTCTAGACAGGCGATGTTAGCCCAATTAATGGGAACGGCCAAACTTGGATCAGAGAACCATGATCCTGCCATAATCCTTGGGCCAGCTCGGAGCAGAGTTCTGTGTGTATAGAGGGACGGCCAAGTCAGCTTATGTGTTTGGGACATGCAACTGTAACATTAGACTAGGTAGACGGATACAAGAAATGAATTTGCCATGCTCTAGACGCTGCTCTTATCATAGTACTTTGTTGTATATTAGACGAAGGAGGTATGGCATGTCGTTGAGTAAGGTATGAGTAAGTAGGCAGACAGAACTTGTCGTCATAGGCCTAGCTGTGGCTGCCAAACTGCTTAACCTTATCTTATCTCCAGGGGTGGCCTGTGACCCACCATAGCTTCGCCCAGCCAAATGTTGCACTACAGACAATATTAACCATTCAACATCTGGAATTGAGATACAAGGTACAGAGTACTACTTACTACAAGCCACCACCACCAAGCAACTGGGTCGCAAATCCTGTTCTACATTACCGAAATACTCCTCTGCGCCATTATCTGTCCCTGATCAACATTACCAGGACTGCGCTCTTGGATAGCAGTCCAAAATGAGCGGAGGATGGAATACGAGTAAGCTGGCGATTATGGCTGTCTTTCACTGGGTGGTTACTAACTTGCCCTCCTAGTCGAATCGGATGCGGTAAGGATTCCCTTGAAGTGATGCCCGCTTGCAAGCGGCAACGAGGTCAACACATCTGTCTGGTGTACAGAAACCAACTGACGTCATTTACGCATTCAGGGTGTCTTCACCTACCTGCTCGACAACCTTGGTGTGAAGGACGTGCAATTTGAGGAGCTTTTGACACTGGAACCTGATGCTCTCGCATCGCTGTACCCCATTTACGGCGTCATCTTTCTGTTCAAGTACCCTACAAACGAACCGTACACGTCGACCGACAAGCCGCTTGACGGCGAATTCGATCGCGATGCTTCCGAAAGCCTCTTCTTTGCCGCCCAGACCATCCAGAACGCATGCGGCACCCAGGCGCTACTCTCGGTGTTGATGAACAAGGAGGGCGAGGTCGAGATGGGCGGCCCGCTCCGCAAGTTCCGCGAGTTCACCATGATGCTGCCGCCCGAGTTTCGCGGCGAGGCCCTGAGCAACAGCGAGCTCATCCGTGACGTCCACAACAGCTTCGCGAAGAGCAGCCCCTTCGTCGACGAGACGCAGAGGACGAGCGGCGAGACGGAAGACGCCTTCCACTTTGTCGCCTACACGCCTATTGCCGGCAAGCTGTACGAGCTCGACGGCCTGCAGCCCGCGCCCATCAGTCACGGCCCCTGCTCAACAGATGAGTTCCCCACGAAGGTCATGGATGTTCTGCAACGACGGATTGGGCGGTACGACATGTCCGAAATCCGGTTCAACCTCATGGCCATGGTGCGGGATCTGCGGATAAAGGCCCGGGAGATTGGCGACGTGGACATGCTGGAGCGGGAGGAGCGCAAGCGTAGAGACTGGCAGTTTGAGAACGCCCTCCGAAGACACAACTTTGTAGGCTTCGCTGGTGCCGTGCTTCAAGGCGTTGTGCAAGAGAAGCTGAAAGAGGGCAACGGCGTCTACGACAAGTGGATTTCGGATGCTAAGGACTCGACGAAAAAGCGCATAGAGAGTCGGAGGAAGGGCGGCGGTGGCGAAGATACAGAAATGGAAGGCTGATCCACCCGATCTAGCTGCGAGCTAGATTAAGTGCGATCTGGATATCTATCATAAAACATCCCTTTGTTGGAGGTAGCCTTGCATATGGCGATAAGCCCTACGAGTGAATATAGAAAAGAGCTCAAGTGGCATCGCTGGAGCATGCACAATGCCGCCTGCCCATATGGGGATACCTCTACCATCACGTACAGGACTCGACGCACGCTTCTTAGAACCAACCAGCCTTGAGATATCCGGGCTACTGTTCGGTAGCCGCGCGGATGCTATAAGTTAGGGACTCCCTGCCTCCACGCTGTCGATTATTTCTAAATCAATGCAGGGTGAAAACAGGCGACCTTTCCAAAACGCCTCATTAGAACCAAATATTAGGGGCAGAAACAAAGGGGCTTCTTGACTTGCATACTCCGGGGCTGCAGGTGGTGGTGCTCTGGTCTGGTGGCTATGGTTCTTGTCTGTCGTTTGATCCGTTCCCTCGGGTCATGGCAATAATCCCGGGACGACGATCAAACCAGTCACTAGGTCACGATGAGGTGATAAGGAGGGGGAAGTTGATATAAAAAACCTACGCTTCTGGCCTACGGAAACTTGAATCTGCACTTTTGTCGGGCTATTGCGATGCATGCTGTCCGATATGTCACGTTGCACTGTCTGTCCCCTGAAGATGGGCCGCGACAGCCAGCGACGTCGATCTTCTAGACTAGCATGCCAAGGCTGGGAATCAGGAACCTCTGGATTGTGTTGCGAGGGCCGAGATATTGATGCGTACCATGCTGCCTTATCTGCCCAGGAAGTGCTGAAACCCAGACACCCCAAGTGCACGTGTTTCACAGTGGCCTGGGCTTCGAACTAGGGGGTGGATTCAACCTTGTTTCAGCCCTGGCAGTGGACATGTGGGGGATTGACGGCGGGGGTTTTCCTTAGGCGTGACTCCAGCCGGTTGGCGTTTCAGGCATTACGAAGTTTTCCCAATTACCTACCATCAGCCAAAAATGGCGAGGTTGCACACCGACATGATTTGCAACTTGGAGATGCTTACTGCATGTAACAGCACTGTCGTCTCAATTCATTGTGAGTGGGTGTGGGTGCTCGATATGCTTATAGGGTCGCGCTGGCTTTTTGGCAATGCTCGTTATTGACACTCGCCGGTGATGCGGCTCAATATGCGAACTTAGGTTGCAAGGCATTCTCTCCAGAGGTGTGTGTAGGTAATGACTGCTCGGCCCGTGTAGGTGTTGGATGTCGCAAATAAGCCACTCTACGCGAGTCTCAGGTTTTGATATGGATGGCGGCACAAAACACGTGAGCCCACACACACACGTCGCCCTTCGGTCTCAAGACACCGGATCGCCAAAAGGGGAATTCCTAAACGGTGACTCAAAACTTCTGGTGTGCATATGGAGGACCCTGCCTCCCCCTTCTCCCCTATCTTGACTAGGGCTTACAGGCTATCATGCCAGATAGATGAGCACTCCATCTTAAGGGTTCATATAACCGCAGTTGTATATGCATGTAATGTCGGATCGAGGTTGCAATGGACCGTACGTTCGGGGCCGATTTGATGTGATTATTACTCCCACCTGAATCAAGTCGACATGCACACGTACTTGGCCTGAATTTGTTTCGCGGCGAAGACTAGTGCGCTGCAGCTTTTCGATAATGGGTGTTGGTAGCAGTGACGTTCACACATTTGTTTCATCACAACCTCGAAAGGCCCGGGCGGGGCCCAAGCGTTGCTTGCTCATGAACTGCGCCAAGCAGTTCCGATCAACCGGTACCCTGACGTATCATAGTAGGCATATCCCTGACAATAATGATTGATGGATCATGGATGGAAAGACTAACCGTAGGGCTATGGCGGAACACCATGACTGGGCAACTTTGAAGAGATAAGATGGTTTTGGAAAAAGAAGAGTACCATTCGTCATGGCAATAATAATGCGAGCCTATACTAATAAGTATGTAGGGAGAATGCAAACGCCCAGAAACGCCAGGCGGTATGAGAAACTACTAAAGGTGCGGACAGTAATAACGATGTATCCGAGTGTGTTGGTGTGTATGTTCATTTTTTGTTTTTAGGTATCATGCTTTCGGGCGAGCAACCCAGTCTCGCCGACTTGTAATTATACAGCACTGCTTTGCATCTCCCTCATCGACCAATCTCTGATTTAATCGTACTTGGGTTTTGATCCGGCGTAGAACCAGTATCTGCAGAAAAGATCTTGGTTAGTCTGGGTACTATGTGGAACTGATGAGTGTGGGTGGAACTTACTCCGCCGAGTATTGAACCTCGAATGTGGCCGGCATGCCCTCGCACGTGGCCGGCGAGCTGCCGCCTGCAGTGCCCACACGGTAGACCTCTTGCAGGTCACCGGTGGCACCGTCCTTGGAGCGCAGCTTGAGCCAGGCAACGGCGCCCTCGCCCTTCTGGCCCTTGGGCGCGTCGGCCGGGGCAGCGGTCTGGTTGAGCTTAGCGCAGGGGATGGTGCCGAACTGCGAGCCGGGCGTCGTGTCGAGGTTGAAGTAGGGCGTCGTGACGTCGGTGAAGAAGTGGTGGCCCGAGAGCACGTAGTCGATGGGACCCATCTTCTCGCCGGGCCGGGGCCGCCGGCAGGGCCAGGGGGGCCGCCGGCCGCCGAGGGCAGGTCGAACTGGAGAGCCGTCTTGGGCACCAGCTGCAGCACGTCGGGGTACGAGGCCGCGATGCAGCTGGCGTTGAACAGGGTCGCGAGGGCGCCGAAGAGGACGGGTGCGGAGCTGGGGTTGGACGTATCGCAGGTGTAGTTCTGCGTGCCACGGCCGACGGCGACGTGCTTGAGGTAGAGGCCAGCGCTAGGAGGCGGGAGAGCGGACTCGGCTGGACTTGGTATTAGTGGCTGGGCTTGCGTACATCAATTACTCGAGATAGGTCGATACTTACGAAGCTTGACTTGCGACAGGTCGCATACGGGGGCTTGAGGAGAGGTTCGGGAATCTTGGACCACTTTCGCCAGTGCGTTGAACCATGACGACATGGTCTCGAGTTGAGCAGGCATGGGGACACTCTTGCTGAAGGCGGGCCACGTTGGGGCGGCGATGACAGTCGAGGCACTCAGTGCCGACGTGAACAGTATCGAGCAGCGCATCTTGGATGTGGGTGTGTGTGATGATTGGTGACGAGGTAGAACCCGAGGTAGTTTCGTGGTCGAGGGGATGTTGAGATTTGATCGATGTTGGTGTTGGTTATTGCTTGCAAGTGGCTGAAGAAGACAAGAAGACCCGCCGAGCCCAGAAATATTTCCTTTCGACAAGAGAGAAGACTAGAAAGCGACCCGATTGGAAAAGACCCGTTAGATAGGAAAGACTAGGAGAGGAACCCGAGAAATTATAAGGAAAGAAAAACGGAAAGGATTCACCAGCGAGATATACTGTGGTTGAACCTGTGGAAAAGAAGATGGCTTGAAGATAGATCTAAGACCTGCCACATGTAAGTGGGATGTGGTGTTTCCTATTATACTCGTAACAAGCGGCAGGGCAGCAGCAGAATAGATTGATTGAAGAATTGCCCATGTCCATCCATACCCATGCCTATGCCCCGGCCGGCGCATGCATATTTGCTTCGTGTAATTTCCCGTTTTGGCTCATGGCAATTCGTCAACGTGAGACGACGGGACCCCATTGAAGTACTCGGCACGCTCGACTTTGGTGTGGAGGGTACTTTGGACACCCACGCAGATAGTTGGCAGCAGCCGCCGCCTAGGAGTCTGACTGAGGCCATTGGGGTCATGCTATTGGACGACGGATATGGAAACGACCCCTGTCGGTTGAAGAACGGGTGTGTTTGTGTATGGCCCGCCAAGCGATCCGCCACCAGGGCAATACTAGCAGGGGTATACAAGTCCTCTCGTGGTGCGTCTTGAGCTGTCATTGGTCCGACGGCAGACAAGGATCCCAACCCCTCCCCGTCTGCGTCCACCCCGGCCCCCCCCCCTTGTTCAACTGCAAGCGCCTGGGCCGCTTTCCAGGTCCGCACTCGCCAAAATCAGATCCTCTGGCCGTCGTTTCTTTGCGGTACCCCTCCTCAGGCGTGCAAGTGCAGGCGGCAAAACGTTTGGTGTTTAACGGCTGGTGGTGGCCTCGTCGTGCATGTGCTGCTGCTGCTACTGCTCATGCGTCCACTGCTCTTAAACACCTACCTACATACCTGCCTACTTTAGCTGAGAGCCTGTCTTGCCTTGCCTGAGGCAAATAAGAACATATAGGCAACACAGCCAATGCATCCTTCATACCACCCTCTCTTACAGGAAGGGGCGGAGAAGGAGGTTTGTGCTGTCATCAGGTCACGATGAGACAAGATGGCAACAGTCACACGCAAGGGGCCGAAGAAAGTGCGACGAGGCGGATGACGGTAGCGACGCAAAATAGTAACACCTAACAAAGAGCTTCTTCCAGGCTTCTAGACCCTTCATCACCCATCATCATGATCATCCGCAATTAGTCAGCTATCCATAACTACCTAGCTAACCGGGGAATGAAGAGGAGGCTCTAATGCAGATAAGCTCAGGATGTGGGATGCGAGAATAGCTTCCCGGGCTAAGATCTGGACGGTGGCACCCGGAAAGACGGCTTTCCATATTGCCATATGCTGGCCATGCCTATCATGAGGACGAAATTAATTGATTAGGTGTGGATAGGCAAAGATCTATCAATAATTAACCCTGCATGAGAGGGAGAGGGAATGCTACGTACCCTTCAGATCTGTGGAACAAGAAGAAGAAAAAATGCTTAGCGGTATATCAGATCTTACATGGGCCAATATTGCGATGGAGCGGTGGGCGGGAAGACAACAAGCAAAAGATCCTCTCAAAGTGGGCAAATTTGGATTGGATTGATGATAACTCATCGAATTGCCTTGCATAAGAGCGACATTAGTCCAGATGCAAGCCCAGCGAGCGTGGTGGAGGGTCACATCCGTTTTCCATGGCGGTTAGTAGTCGGTGGGGATGGCTAGAAATAGCAGCAAGCGAGCGCGGGAAGAGAACAGACGAGATGAAGGATTCTATATTTAACCCAGATTATTTGCGTCTCTATTGGCCGCCTCGGCCGCGGCCATGTGGATGTTCTGCAAGTATGGGTCGTTTTGGCCGTAATTTGCCCACTTTCTCTCTTCAATTTGCCCGCTTAATTCTTCGGACCTCTATGCTTTTTCCTTGCTGGGCCCTGGCTAGTACTACTGCTGCTAGCTCCAGACGAGACCATCTCATTTGTCTGGCACAACCGCCCCCGGCATACATGTAGGTATGCCGTATACCGCCTGCTTGCATTGGTGTGTGCCAGTCAGATAGGTTGAATGGAGAGACACGCTACGCTCACAAAATGACAAGCCCACCTCCGTCTCGACCAAAACCCGTCCATTGCCGGGCGTCTCGCTCGTCCGACCAGATCCGGGTAACGGATGCCGTGTTAGTGTGAGCATTGCGCGCGTAAGCCTGCCTCATCTACACATTCTTCCTCATACGAGGCACTTTACATACTGACACAGGGAACTGCACACGTTCGCCCAACCTGACTCTTCCGGGCGTGACTGTCTTGCCACTTCTTCCTCGAAATCCCCATGGAGTCTGGTTTCTCCGATTTATGTATGTGGCAGCGGCCTGTCCCGCTATGTACGACACAGCTGCCAAGTGATGATTGGGCGTCGCTAAATGGGCGGCCAGTCTCAGGTAAAAGTAGATAGGGTTGGGCATGTGTGTAAGGTAGGGCCTCAAAGGTCCGGGCTTCACATCACATACATACACCCATAGTTTGCGTTGTCGAAGCGTCAGAAGACCTCCAGAACGGTGATTATATGCAGATATTCCTGGATGGCGGCGCCCATGCCCAGAAGTTGACCACCGTTTTACGACTGATCTACAGAAAAAGCACATCGAGATTAGCGCCACGGTTCCCGAATCGTTGCCAGATGCCTTGTTCTCCGGCAAGGCAAGTCATCCGGGCCCTCCGTTGTGGACATTGCCGGGCAGATGTATCTCTCCTATCGAGACCAACGGAGTCCCATGAGAATAGCAACCATGCTTTTAAGCCGGCATATGTTCCTTCCTTGTCGAGTCTCGATACCATAGGCCGGACTGCAACATAAACCAGGCTGGTGCGGTCTTAACGTGTTTATTTCCAACTCTATGATCAAATCGGGAATGAAGTAGGCTTTCTAAGCTTGTAACGAGAAAGTTGGCGTGAGGGGAGGGCTGTAGCCCACACCCCCTTTGTCATCTGCTTAATATAGACCAGTCGGTTTCGTGGCTGTCGATAACGTGATATTGGCCTATCTTTGGGCGCGGATGACTACAGATTCCCGTACCGCCATTTAATGGAATGCGGTGATGTGATGGAATCCCTCGGCTGGTACACACGAGGTATGCAGTGGTGCTCAACCGTTGTCTCCCTCAGACCTGATCCATTGTGTTCGTGTTGCCGGCGTGGGTGCCATTTCACTTGCGGTGTGTGTGTTTTCCTGCTGTTTTTAGAATCTGTCTGTTGCTTCTCAAAGTCGCTCGGCGGTTGGCGGTACTGAAGAGAACCCTAGGCAACTTTTCCAACCACACCAAGAACCCCTTGGTTCTGTGAAATCACGATCGACAGACTCGTACGGTTTGATTTACTAGGTGGATAGTTGCCCATTACTGTCGCCGCGAAGAAGGACTTTTGTTATGCATTCCGCGATGACTTTTCGCCCAGAACAGCAGTCCACCAGTCTGCACCGTACCATCGACAGCAGGTGGCAGCACATCATCCACAACCAGTGCCGCTTCCCACCCGTCAACGCCAACGCCTTCCCAGCGTAGTGGACAGACTAGCACGTCTTCACGCCGTCAGCGGCTGACATAGGCAAGGCAGACGGTCAACACGATCGCACTCTATCGTCCCAAGGCTCTCGCAGATAAGATACCGTCCAGAATCACATCGTCTCTTATCACTAATACAACGGGGTTCTCGAATAGGTCCCGAAAAACTGGTAGAACGTGGTAGCGGTATTGACCATGAGTTAACTCCCTTCAAAGCACCCTTTGTTATACATGCATTCCGTAGCTTCCAACAATGTATATACAGTATTTCCCGACATGCCTGTTGCGCCTGTATCAGTGTCCATTAAAGCCTTCTTCTTGCCAATCGCCATGCTTGGCTCGACCTCCACTGCTTCCCAGCCCGAGTCGGCCGATCCGCCCCCGCCAGCCGCCATGGCTGCTGCTACGCCGCTGCCCAGATTGCTCGCGTGCTGTTCCGTATCTGCCGTGCCGAGCCAATATAGCGAGCAGAAGACCAGCAGATGTAGAGCGACGCAGTACGCAGCGAATAGGTTTCGACTCGTGCGACTGGCGAGAACCATGCGCGTCACGGAATAGACGACCCGCTCGGGCCAGCTCATGCGCTTATAGGCCCGTGCCGATTCGCGGCCCCTGAAAGCGGCAAAGGGGATATGTTGGATTCGTACGCCTTCTTGTACCGATCCAAGGCTATGCCCGGGTTTGCACTGCCGCCAATGGCAATGGTCGATGGATTAAGGGTTGGAGGAGAAGGCAGATGAAGATGACGCGGAGACGCCACCTCGGTTGTATGTTGACACATAACGAGTCTTCTCGTACAACTGAAGATTGTCCTTCTGCAGAGCCGCTGTCTCTTGCCGTAGCTGGGATATAGCGCGGTGCGAGTCGGACAGTTCGTTCTCCAGTTGAGTAATACGCTTCTTGAAGCGATCCCTCTGCGCCGTGATCATGGGAAGCATGCCTGAGCCGCCTCCATAGGGCTCGCCACCGCCAAAGCCACCGTCCCCTAGGGTTAAATCCAGATATGATGGATGATGTTGGTGACGTTCTACCCCCTCTCATTGTTCTTGGCGGTGCGACCGATGGCGCATAACGTGTGTAGGTGCCGGCTACAGAAGCCCCAGACGGGAACGCATTCTGTCCCTCGGCTTGTAAATTTGCTAGGTCATTTTCGAGCTGAGCATTCAAGTTCTGCGACCTCTCCAAGTCGGCATTTGTTCTAGACATCTCCTCCTGTAGGCTCTCCAACCTCGTCTGCAGGTCTTGGTGAGAGACACGCAAGATGGTAAGTTCATCGCTTAGCTTCTTGTTCCTGGCTAACAACAGCTGCTCCAGGGTGTCCCCTTTTCTTTCGTGGCTGCCCCATTCGAGCCCGCGGCGCTAGCAATCATGTCTTCATCGTCGCCAGTCGCAAACTCAATGCTCTTGAGGACCTCGAGTTCTTGTTTGACATCGTCGTAGTCACTCCACTTTTGGACCTTGGCTTTCAGTGCATCACGTTCGTCTTTCAATAGTCCTGCCTCTCTCTCAAGACTCCGGAGCCTGGTGTCGATGTCTCGCTTGTACGCCTCTTCTCTACTCTGGCGGAGTCAAGCTTGCGAATCAATGAGGAATTCTCCGACCGGACACGTATATAAGCAGGGTCATCCTCAGGCGCAGGTGCTTGTGTCTGCACATGTGACTTGGACTGGGCAAGTTCAAGTCGCAGTTGCTCATTGCGTGCCTCGACTTCAGCTAGTCTTGCGCTTGTACGTTCCAGGTCTGAGTTGACCATCTCAAGCTCGGCGCTCGTCACATGGCCACGGTTGCCTTCGGATTCGGCATCCTCGGACCCCTTCAGGCGCTGGTTTACCTCATAGCTGGCCTTGATCTCCGTCAAGAGTCTCTCTTGGTTTTCTACCTTCTCCTCCAAAGCCTTTTCCTTTGCCTCCCAATTGTCCTTCTTCTCCTCCAAGACGGCGGCCCATGATGACTCGACTTCTTTGACCTTGCTCTCCAGATTGCCCTCCAGCTGCTTTCGTGTTGTGCTCTCGGACTGCAGTCTCGACTCGGTCTCTTCGAGCTGCGAGGTGAGACTAGTGATGTTCTTTTGCAGATGTTGGTTTTCTTCGGTCAGCTTTGGTAGTGTGTCCTCGGAGACCAGCATAGAGTCTACCGACGCTTCCAGGAGAGGGTAGGGGTCGGGGGCATCCGACAGGGCCGAGTAAACCTGTAAGAAGGCCGAGTTGGTAGATTTGAGTGATTCGTTAAGAGATCGATAAAGGTTTGGTAGGCCTTGAGCAAGCCTTTGATTTCGGTCAATTTGGCGGCATCGTCATGTTTGCGGAAATCCTTGGTCTTCTGTGCCAAATCCTTCCGTTGTATGGTGGAATCTCGTTGATATGTGACAATGTCCGAGGCCGTGTTGTCAAGGGTCGATACCAATGAAGTCAGATCGACGTCTGTACGGTTTTAGTCACTGCCTAGAATGTGTCTTTATTGATTTTCATTTGTAACCTACTTCTCCAGGCTGATATGGCATGCTGGAACTTGTTGGTATTTTCAGGATGCGATGCAGCGGCGGGCGTCTCGGCAGGAGGAATGCTTGCAGCAGCCTCCAAAGCTGTAAACTCTGACACGTCGGCCATTGTGCTTGCGTGCCTTTTATCGAACCATCAGGGGGTTGCCCTATGCAAACCGGTGCCGACTTTCTTCAGTATAGAGGACAGAGGAAGGGGGTAGGTAGAGAGAGAGAGAGAAGGCGATGATTCAATTGGCAGCTGAATGCCTTGCCGTTTTGGGGGTTTACAGAATGTAGAATCGCGACGTCGTAGTATAATAAACGTGTTCGTTGGCTTGACTGATGGACGGATAGATGGATGGATTGTAGCTACCCCAGCTTCGGAGCTTAGAAGCAAGCGTCTTGCGCGTCTCAGCTTCAGGGAACCCCAAAGTCTTGGTAGCAGGGAGCGTGGTTTACAGCGGAGCTCCCACCAACAACGCAGCTATCTTTAGTGCTTTAGTGCACATCACCTGCAGTTAGGCCGGGTAGTGGCCCCCGAGCCTTGCGATCTGCCCCTGGCTGGGTGCCAATGGACCTACAATACCAAACTTAGGTTACCTTGGATGCTGTGTCGCTAGGCTACCATTGAACCAACTGCTTTCGGCACTGCTACTTTCCTGTCGCAAATCGCACAGGGCCATGGACCATCGACGACTCCTGTTATGATGATAATTTGACGCCCATGCTGAGATATGGCTTCCGATGTGCAAAATGTTAAACCACCACCCAGAAAACCAAACTACTCCAATCTCGAGACCGGCCCCTACGTCTTGCGCACCCTGCTGAAAGATATCCCGCTATCCGCCGATGGCGGCAATGACGACGATATCAAGATCAATTGCGTCGAATATCTAGGTTCGCCAGTCCCGTAAGCCCTGTCGCGCATTGGATCAGGGTAGCTATACTGACTGACAATCTGGCTAGACGGCAATTTGTACATCAGGCACATCTGCGTCCGAAGTCATCCATTTCGTCCAGATCCCTCCCGACCCGGCCGACAAGACCACCACTTCCCAGTTCATTCCCGCAACGAGGCTGCAGCCGACATACTCTGAAACCCCAGGTACTGCCAGTAGTTCGAAACCGGGCGTACAACAGATCCTACTTCTCCCGCGCGTAGGCAAGGCCTGCATCCTGTGTAATTGGACGGTGACATTCTACTCCCTCCCTGAACTGAGTCCCATCTTCAGCAAGGTTCGAAACTGCAATTGGGTCGGCGGCGTAGATCTGAACGAGTATGGTGCCGATGCCGACAATTTCGATGCGCGGGGCGTAGCTATCCTGTTGTCTTTGAACCGGAAGGTTCAGGTTGTCAGAATCGGCGAGGAACCCCAGTTATCAAGGAGATCGGGTTTCCAGGCAGTACGCTGTCTGTTCGTAGAGACTCCATTGCCTGTGTGGCAGACTCACGGAACTATGCTCTGCTGGAGATTGACCGCCAACTAAAGATCCCTTTGATGTCAATATCATCATTAGACGAGTCTCAACCTGGCAACACCATCGGCCAAGCCCAAGATATATCCGCGGTAGAAGGTGGCGGGATCTTGCGGAGCACCTCTTCAGCACAGAATCGGCCTCCAGCCGAGAGCCATGACTCTCAGACGCATCGTAGGGGCACAAGCCTAGGCAACTTGATCAGTGGTGCCACTCGCCAGCTTAATCCGCGAAATGGAGACCAAGATGATCCCACATCTCGGCAGGCTACTACCCCCCCCGAGCCGGCTGGCTCACCTCAACCGTCAGACCAATTTCCTAGTCGAGGGGGGACGCCTCAGCCAGCGTCCGGCGCTCCATCCCAGAGCACCCAACTGGGAGTCGCCCCCAAACCACAACAAGGCTTCTTGAAGCCCCATATTGTGTCGCCCAGCGCGGAGGAATTCCTTCTGGTTACGGGGACGGGCCCACTTGAGCGTGGAATTGGAATGTTTGTTAACTTGGATGGTGATCCTACTAGGCCTACTATCGAGTTTGATCGATATCCCAAGGAGATTGTTGTGGACGGAGGCCCTCCCGACCTATCATCTTCGAGGCCATCGCTAGGAGACGAAGAAGAAGGTTACGTCCTTGCATCAATGGGTAGAGAGTTCGAAGATGGTTCACATAACGGACTTGAGATCCAAAGATGGGACTCTGACGGAAGCGTAGCCGAACCGCTCAAGCACTGGCTAGAGCCACCAGCACCTGGTGCAGTCACAGTTCGGGTTCCCCAGACACTGGGAATCCGCTCACTACTCAGCACAGACAAATCGCATTTCCCAGAGGTTGTTGACAGACTTCGCCAGCAGAAATTCGCCCCGTTTTCTTCGGGCGCAATTGAAGTTTCCACCACATCACTTCGCAGTATAGGCTCCAGAACGGCACTATCTATGGAGCGAGTGATGAGAGAACGAGAACTGTTCGACAGAGACAACGATTCTCCACCTGACGAGTCTTTACCTGAAGGTTGGGAGAGTACTCGCAACGCGGAAGAAGAAGAATTTGCACGAAGACTGGCCGGCTCGACCGCCCGGCTGGCTGTCTGGTATTGGGGATCACATATGGTGGGCTATGCGCAATCCACTGATCTTACAATATGAGGCCCAGCTTGAGGCAGCCTTCAACAGCAACAGCGATCCTGTTTCTCAGCGACTAGCGCTGTATGCTGTGCTTAACTCGTTCAGGGGTCGCGACGCAAAGTCCGAACTCGAGTTTCTTACATTCAATTACATACGACAAAGAGGAGGCATTCTTCTCTTGACAAGTTTCCTTCAATCAGAGAGCAGCCCGCTTGGCGATAGAGAGCTGCAAGCTCTGGAAGAAGTTCTCATCGACAGTCTTTTGGACCCACGTGTTGTTTTGTCTCTGATACCCGGTGTTAGGAATGAGGTTATAGAAACTAGAAGGGGTATTTGGATCTTCGGCGGTGTCAAGGCGGCGGCCGAGCAGTATATTGCAAGCGATTTGTTTGATAAAGGTCGTTCTGGTGTGAGCGTACTGTCTCCGCTTGTACTACAATTCTTGAAGCGCTTCCTTACGGCCTGGAGACGCAAAAAGGGCTTTGGTAGCGTTCAGGACGAAAACGAGGTGTTCCGTACCGTCGATGCCGCTTTACTGGCAATCCTGCTGGAGCTTGACAAGAAGTCACCGCCAGGACTGCCCAAGGGGCGAACTGTTCGGTCAGAGTTGTATGAGCTGGTTGATACTGGCGTTGACTGTTTCGACCGAGCTGAGACCCTCATTGAGTCCTACCACCGACTCTTTGTGCTGAGCCGCTTGTATCAGAGCCGTAAGATGGCAGCCGAAGTGCTTAGCACATGGAGGCGAGCCATTGAGGGCGAGCAAGATGACGGAGGCGAGCTTCAAGATGGAGAGCAGCGCGTGCGCGAGTACCTGCAAAAGATTACTAACCAAGCCCTGGTACAAGAATACGGCATCTGGCTTGCGAATCGCAACCCGAAGCTTGGTGTTCAGGTTTTTGCCGAGAACAAAGGTCGTGCGCCAAAATTTCAGCCAGCCCAAGTGGTTGGGATATTACGGGCTGAGGCACCAGATGCTGTGAAATATTACCTGGAATATCTCGTTTTGGCCAAGGACACACGATCTATGTCAACGAGCTCATCAACTACTATCTGGACATTGTCATCACACACCTGAAGTCTTCGGCCGAAGCTCGCGAGGTCTTTGTATCAACATACGCGGCATACCGAGCCCTGCGACCATTGAAGCCTACGTACCGCCAGTTTCTAACGGATAATGCGCCACCGGACGACGAGGTCTGGCAGAGCCGCTTGCGCCTCCTTCAACTTCTGGGTGGTTCCCACGATTACGACTCAGCTGCGATTAGGGATCGCATCGCTGGGCTCAGCACTACCGCGGAGGATTTGCTGGTCCCAGAGACCATTATTCTTGATGGTCGGGAGCGCAAGCATGAGGATGCACTCAGGTTGCTGATCCACCATCTTGGTGATTATGACACAGCTGTGGCTTACTGCATACGGGGCGGGTCGAGTATCTACAGCATATACCAAGCGGGCTCTTCCTCGCCGGGCGCCTCGGTTCCGGCCGAATCCAAGGCGCCAAAGAGACGCGAAAGCGCTCCGCCGACGCAGGACCAGCAAGCTCATCTGTTCCGGGCGCTGCTGAGCGAGTTCCTAGCCATTGAAGATGTCAGCGATCGTGTGGAGCAGACGGGCCTGCTGCTTGAGCGCTTCGGCGGCTGGTACAACATCGACGAAGTCCTGGCCATGATTCCTGATACGTGGAGCGTCGACCTGGTAGCAGGCTTCCTGATCCGAGCGCTGCGACGAATGGTGGTAGAAAGAAACGAAACGACCGTCGCACGCGCCTTAAGCTCGAGTCAATTGCTGAGGGTGCAGCACGACATGGTGGTCAAGATCGACGAGAAAGGGCCTACTTTCGAGGCCGAATAGAGGCTTGGGCGGATCAATGGGGAGTTGCCTGTGGCAGTTTGCGCCGAGGCGGCAGATAAGATACGTCTAGATACAGGCCTTGAACAATATAGGCATTGATTTTACGTGTAGTGATAACCGCTGCGGCCTCCAAAGTGGTGCTGTATGTGTGAACATGGCATATTGAGTGCTGTAACAGCCATGACGATATTGTTCTGGGGCGCTTAATCAAGCGCGTGCGCAGGTTTGGGGGATAGCTCGGTAAAATTACAGGCATGATTGGATAGTGATCTGGACCCCCCATGCGTAAGCATTGATTGCCCTTGTCATTCAGGTTTCATGAAGGTCAGTGGTCAACTAGGGGCGTGGGTGGTCCGCACTGCCACCATGTACTACATACTGCTGCTATGTAAAAGGACTGCGGCTTCTTCAGCTTCTCTCCCAATCCTTGGGTTGAAATGGGCGCAGTCAGATATGTACCTGGGTAAGCAGCCTCATGCTGTTGAACACCAGCCACCATGTCCTTACTTATGACCGGGTACTTTTCCGAGTCCCAAAGACCAGGACCAAAAGCAGAAAGATAAAAGAAAAGTTTCGTCTTCTCTTCTGTTTCAAATATCACAATGATCTGCTCCTTTCTTGCTGCCGCATATCATTGGTGAAGCGCCGGGGATCTCCTTAAATCAAATCTTACAAGGCACCAAGGCGTCGGTTCGACAAAACGCCCCCTAACCTACTAGCCAGGCAATACCACTACGCTGACAGGAGACAAACTCTCACTGTCAGCAAGCCCGTCAGCCTGTCGAAGACCTACAGAAGTCCTAACGAATGCCAACTACTTTGTGCGTTCTGAAAAATCTGAATATACAGCTTTTTAAGGCTATAGTTACTATCTGCTATCGAAAACACAACCGAACTTCTTCTGCCGGTACTCTCATCTTGCCACTACTTGCAAAGGCGGCCCAACCATTATTACAGCAAGTGGACGGTGACGATGACCACAGCGGTGGCGGCCTTGATGGAGAAATTCTCCTTCAGAAGCCTATTGCTGACCCTCGTCCTCATCATATCCACCATTTCTGCTCCCGTTCTAGCCCATCCTCCGTGGATGATGCGCAACTGGGGCTCCGGCTGCGGGGACCGGAATGGGGGAGGCCGGTGGTGGTACGGCAGCGGCGGATCTTACGAAACTAAGAACCAGGGCCAGGGCCAGGGCGATCAGGGTCGGGACCAAGGCCGCCGCCGCCGCCAGGGGGCGCCGTCTCGAAGGGGACGCCGCGGCTGGGGCTCGCCTTCAAGTTCCACACCGAGCGGCCCGCGGGGGCACGGTGCAGCGTCGACCTATACTGCAACGGCTGCAACTGGAAGGGCGCGTACTGCACCGAGGCCTTGGTCGTCATCGCCACCGATCCCGCGTGTGAAAGGGCTTGCGCTTGCGTGATTGATGGCTGCTCTCCCCATTGACAGCTGAGGAGACGAATCAAAAGTTGATTTGGGGGTGGTTGGTTTTCACATACCTCCCTATCTTGCGGCTGGAAAACTGACGAACGAACGATCTCTCAACCGCTTATTCGATTCAGGCGACTTTGGGGAACTTAAGGGAGGTTCATGCTTTTCTTTGGGAAAAGGAGACTGGTAACAGTTTGTGGCATTATCTCTAGCGGACTCGCGCAAGACACACAGATGATATATTAGAGTCAATCTATTCATCATTGTGTCATAAAAATGCCATGCATGCGATCTAAAGTAATGCTGTGCTGTTGACCAAATTCGTAAATCATCCAGATATCAGCCTCCCCAAAAGACCAAGACTTTATGATCCAAAGTCCACATTCTTACTGAACCTGTAAAACCTTCGACTTCGAAGCTTTATGTTGGACCATAGCGTCGACCCAGTTGTCGGTTTCCTCGACAGCCTTGAGAGGATGCTTCTTGCGTTTGAGTAGATACCCTGAATCTCGGCTGGCGAGAACTTCAGCTCCGGGATCTTCGCCGCAAACTGCTCGGCAACCTCCGGGAGCTCCTCGACCGAAATGTCCAAATCGCCAGAGTTCATCGCGCTCTGCGTCTCGGGCGCGACGGTGTGGCCGTCGCCATGTTTCGCCTCTTTGACGGGGTCCTTGCCGTCTGGGGCCGTCGCGGCCCCGTTCGTCTTCGCAGCGCCGTCCGGGGCGGCTTGCTGGCGCCGGCCCTGGTCCGCCTCGTACATACGGATGAAGAGCTCCCGGGCCTGCTCGCGGGTCGCGTTGGTGAAGCCGACCTGCAGGTCGACGCGACCCGGGCGGATCAGGGCCTCGTCCAGGGACTCGGGCACGTTGGTCGTCATGATCAGGACGCGGCCCTCGTGGCTGGCCACGCCGTCGATGGCGTTCAGCAGCCCGGAGAGCGAGATGCCCTTCTTGTCGTCGTTGCCCGACTCCTTCTTCAGGGCCTTGGCCAAGTCGCTGACCTTCCAGTCGTTGGAGGAGGCCTCCTTGGCCTTGCTGTCCTTGCCTTCACCGTCCGCCTTGTTCTCCGCCTCGGCCTTTTTCAGCTCGTCGGCGGGCCGTCTCAGACCTGCACTATCTATGTCCTCGAGGAGAACGACACAGCGTCGGGGCAGGGAGCTGAATAGCGCACCCAGATCCTCCTCCGTGAGCGTAGGTTCGAGCAAAGAGATGACGTAAATATCGAGGCCAAACACACCAGCTAGTGCAAACGAGAGTGAAGTCTTGCCTGTCCCTGGCGGCCCGTGGAACAGATAGCCACGACGCAGGGGGATGCCTCTATTTGCGTACCATCTGGGAGTGGCAGGATGCAGGTACTCATTAATGTCAGCCAAAACATGCATTTTCTGATGGTTATCGAGAACAACCGTCCTCATGTCACGGACGGGACGGTCGGCGACTTGTTGCCAGCAATGGCGGCCACCATATCGACGGAGGTTCATGGGACTGGGTCGCTTGACTATAGTTCTGGCATGGTGGTTGTTGTAATACGACTCTTTGACGTGTTTCAAGAGAGATTTGATAGGTTCTGTACTTGGGTCAGCAAAGTTGCTCCATAGGCGAAGCTTCTCACAGAGCTACACTTACCGGGGTTTCTGCCAAGACAGGAGATAACCAGGTCTTCTCTGTCTTTGAAGGTGCTGAAGCCAGAAGTTGCACCGTCATCGAAGACGGATTCTTGTTTGCGATGTAAGCGGAAGTATGTACCTCTCCACCAGAAATTGTGCAGTCCAATGGCGGGGACGAAGCGAGGCGGCTATGCGTAAGTCAGTCGACTGTAGTAGACACAGCACGAGGCGGAAAGCAAGGGCCCGAGATGTATGTACTCACAGCTTTGGCTTCTTGGTTGGAAAAGTTAAGATAGACGCCCGACTTATCCCTCGACACGTTCGAGTCGTCTTCGTCCTCCCAGGCTGTCTTGCTTACCGTCTCGGCCGTCAGCGATCTGGAGGTCGTCATCTTCGGCAGGGCCGCGAGCCATCGCATGAGATGCAGGAACATATCATCGTTGCTGCTAATGTGAATAGTGCACATCAGGTATTCCGAGGTGATGGCAAAAATGGTGCCGTAGATCTGCCGGGCGACCTTGTTGAGCGCCCAGATGGCGCCGAAGGCTGTGAGGATGAAGGTCGGGTCTATCCCGAGCCAAGTACCGACAAGCCCGTACATTGGCAGCAGACTTCGCAGTCCCAGCATGGGCAGCAGAGTTTCGAGCTGAAACTGCTGGGTGCTTGATGCATTCCCGGCAGCAGCAGTGCTTGTCGCATTTGCTGCCATGGTGGGCAAAACACCACGGATAAGGGACTGAATGTCCATCACGTTGCCACCTACCTAGTTAGTGGTCAATCGTGTGTGAGGGCTGCGACAGTGATCAGATTTAATGACTCTGCACGGTAACACTCTCAAGCTCCAAGTATTTGGGAATTTGTCTGGCTGTTAGCAGTTTGTTTTAGAACCTAACAGTGTGGAACAACTACAGCAGTTATAGTATTTTATAGGAAACGCCACCAGACAAAGAGCCGCAAGGCAACGACGGTCCATGAGTCCTCATAGAGTATGGGTCGCGACAGACAGTGTCTCCTAGCGTCTACTACATGTAAGACTCATCAACAATCGGCCGGCAGACATGATTAGAAACTGGTCAAGCAACCCTTACTTGCGTGGCGAATAATACGTAGCGCCGAAAGTAGTGTGGGCCGGATCATAGTGAGGCTGTGGGATTTGGGTTAATCCATGCCTTGTATGGTTTTGGTATGCACCTGCTTGTCGTACGTAGGAAGGAATCACAGGCAGTCACGGCATACGGCAGGGTTCCTGGAGTCCCTGGCCAGCTTGTTGCCTAGAGTGCCTCGCCCGAGTGCGGAGTTGAATACATTGGCATGCTGGTCGATGCCATGCTGAATCGACTTCAACCAGTAACTCGAGGTTGCTTGACGATTATAAAGGGAAAACAACTGTTCGCGGCCCTTGAAGTACATGTGGGATACTTGATGGTTGACTACCTACAGTGTATAATAAGTTAGGTGACTCAACCTGGCGTGGCAAGGCAACGATTATATGTAAGCTGACTGACTCGCGTCATCCCTTCCCGATGGTAAACGCCCCGATGCCGACATGTTATTGGCCACGTAAGGTGGTTCATAAGACAGAAAGTCTCAAAATTCAAATATGGCTAGACCGGAATTTTACACATCGCGCTGCACCTCCCATTACGCTATAATTCCCTATAGCGCTGCACCTTTATTGCTTTATCGCACCCTTTTATCGCATTTCCTATCGTACCGGTTAGTAGCTAGTGGTTAGTGATTAGGTAGTTAGGTAGGGTTAGCTGGTTAGAATAAGGGTTGATTATATATCTAAATTTTTTGTATGTCGCGTTCGTCGAATTGCCATTTCGTGGAATCGTGAAATCCGGAAAATGGTAAAATGGTAAGAATGGTGAAATGGCGAAATAGTGGAATCGGCGTCTGGTAAAATGTCACACTCTAACCAGATTTGAATTTTGAGACTTTCTGTCTTATGAACCACCGTCGCCACGCCTTAATTTGACCGCTTGACCCCAGAAACCGACCCCGGCATGTGTCGGTCATATTCATGGACTATAGTCTACAAGACCGGATCATGACTTTTTTGGATGTCGATGGATTTCTGAGTTCCATTCATTGTCGCATCAGAAATCACTTGGTAGTTGGAGTTAGACATGTATTGATAGGTGTTTGCAATATAAACATACCATCCCTACCTTATATGACCAACCGACTGCATTGCACATTGGTGACAAGGCCTCGGAACGGCTGGCCAACCCTAGTTCATCACTCCAGCCGTCCCGTAACCATGACCAGCTCTTCTGCCTGGATCATACAGTCGGAAACAAATACCCAAGCTCCAAAAAAAAAATCACTGATGTTTCCCTTCCCTAGAATATCATTGCCCACATGCATTCCGTGGCACGAAGTGAGCAGGGCATCAACAGTGAGTGCGCCGAGTGTCTCGGAAAGTAGCATGGCAGCCAAACTACTTCTTTCAGCAGGACAGTTGTCCTAGGATGTTGTTTTCGACATCTCCACCTCGCAGCATCGATTCATTCATGGCACATTCCCAATCTCTTTCCTTGCGGCGGGTCTGAAAATAGGCTGAGCTCAGTCTAAGCCAATCCATTCATCCTCTGAAACAACCTCTTCCTCTTGTTGGAGAACGTCAGCCAGTGTCTTGCTTTCGCCCGCCATCAATAGCTTCATTGGGGTATCCTCGCCATCCTCAACTGCGCCTGTAGCGCTGGCATCCTCCTTTTTACTCTCGGCCTGGCCAAGCAGATAGTCCACCATGTACACATTCTCGTCCGCCAACCGACGAATCTCATCCCGCATTCTGGTGATGGCCCTGGCGACAACACGCAGCTCAACATCGATTTTACTCCGATTAGCTGCAAGCCACTTGCCATGTTTATCCATCAAAGCTTTGATCCAAAGTAGACAGAATTCCATGTGTGGTGACTCTTCCGTTTGGGTGGCGACAAAACGCAGTAATCTCGACACGTAGACTGTTGGGAACTGTTCCACGACCAGAGAGATGTCAGGGTAAGGTGTCGCCTCAAAGACTCGCTTGATCAACCCGGCTTCGTTGAGACGGAACGCCATCACGAGGGCTTTCAGGTAATCCTTGTCTGTCTCCAGCACAGACAAGGTCGAGGCTGGTGTGATTTCCATGTTGAGATCGAAGGGGTCGAATTGAACATCGTTATCAAGGCTGTAGACCAAAAGTCCTTCGGTCGAAGCAGCACAGAAAGCATTACCGGCTGGCGAGAAGCCCACGCTTGTGACTCTCACTTCGGGTATGACTTTCCGAGACGAGGGATCGCCTCGTTTGGAACCAGGTAAAGAATTGTCCTTGCGGGCCTCACGGTCAGAGGCGTCGTCTTCATCATCCATCAGGCCCTCGGGTCCGGCCTCGGTGAGCAGCTTGCTGTTCAGAAACTCCTGCGTCCCAGAGAGCGACAGGTTGATACTGACGGTAAACTTCTTCAATAGCACCATGGTGCTAACCGAGTATAGGCAGATGTACTTGCTATTACCGGCGGCTATCAAACAGCTGCCGTCGGTACTATAGCGGATCGTGGCAAAGCTCTTAGTGCCAGACACATTGGCAGCGGTCCTACGATCTCCGAGCTTGCGACCTCCCGACACATCACGGCGGCCGTCCAAGCCGGAAAGCTGCTCAGCTTCTGAGACGGACCAGAAGGTGAGCTGACCATCCAAAGTAGATATCGCAAGTTGCGCAGAGTCCGGACGGATAGCAATGTCCAATACGTCGGCTTGCAATTGTAGAGGCTCGCTAGTTTGCGTGCGGTTGAATATGGACCATATCCTGGCTGTTCGGTCCCAGCTGCCGCTGACCAGAATATCTCCGCTTGGTGCGAATGCTAAAGAAGATACAGGGCCTTCGTGCCCAGAAAGCTGATCAAGAAGCTGGCCAGTCTGTACGGACCAAATGTGGATATCGAAAGAGTCCAGAGAACCTGCCGCCACAACCTCACCGCTCGGATCGACAGCCATGCAAGAGAATGACAATCGACTAGGCGCCGTAAAGGTTCTGAAGTTCCGGTACCTCACCAAATCCCAGGCTCGTATTGAACCGTCCAGACTCGATGTGAAAAGGACGTTGCCCCTCTTTGCAAATTCACAAGCCGTGACACCACTTGAGTGCTCAGTGAAAGTGACTATACAAAAGCCCGATTCGACATCCCAGACCTTGATCTTGCCGTCATCTGCCGTGGTAATGATCCGTTGCCCGTCGGGTGAATATACCAGCGAGTTCATAGAGTCAAAATGGCCTTGCTGCTTCAAAATGTAGGATTCCGACTGCCACTCCCACACAAGTAATTGCCCCAACTTAGAGGCGCCAAAGGCTAACCATTCGCCGCTCTGATTGATTGTGACAAAGTCTATATCGTTCTGCGATATGCTCAGTGTGTGGATGGTGTTGAAATCGGGTAGCTCGTAGAGACCAAAAAGACCGTTAGAAAAGCCTGCGACCAAAAGATTGGATTCTGCGTGAAAGGAAGCGCATCTCACGCTCGCACTTCCCTGCATAAAATAGTGCTTCTTCACAACCCTCCAGCGCATTCCAGCGTCCTCGTCCTCCATTTCGTCGTCGGAATCTTCAGGCGGTGGGGCGTTCGGATTCCGTGTATACTGCCAGTCGAAGACTGCGCCATCTTTGCTGACGGTATAGATTGTTTCCTGGTCCTTGGAAAACCATGCGCCGATGACAGACTGCTTGTGCCCTGACAGAACGGTCGGTTCAAAGCCGTCTTCAGGATTCAAGCTCCATATGCGTGCAGTCAGGTCCTTGGACGCAGTCAAGAAGAAACGGGAGTCTTCGACCATTCTATGTAACGGACGTCATCGTGATGACCTGTGTGTGTGTGGTGGCGCACGAAGGGGGCGAATTCCATCATACCGTCGGCATTCGCGTCGGGAGTCGAGGGAACTTGCCATACTTCGATCTTGCGGCCCAGTCCCACTGCGAAATGGCGACCGGAGGGCGAAAACGACAGCACAGTCACTTGCGCCCGGAATGAGAAGTGGTAGAGAGAAACGCGCCGGGGCACATTGGTCAAGATGGCGTGACCTTCATCGTCAACGGATAGGAGTAGATTGCCCCGCGGTGTGAGGCCGATGCGGGCAATGTTTTTGCGATGGGAGAATGGGAGGGTATATGATTTGTTACTGGTCGCACCATTAGTATATTGCGGCAGGAAAGAGAGCAGTCGCGGCGGTGGCTTACTTGACCAGATCGAAAACACTGACTCTGTTTCCTACGGGCGAGAAGAGGCATGTGCCATCTGGAGAGAATAGAAGATTGCCCTGGCTATAGACGGTGCCCAGGAGATTGGAAAACTGCAAAGAAGATGTTAGTATACTCCGGTATCCGAGTAGAACAGTACGGAAAGCCTGCCTTAAAATCAGTCTTCATCGTCGCGACTCGCTCGGCTCTTCTATGAATATCATGAGAAGCGTCGCTCTCGGCATCGAAAATGTCATGGGCAATTGAACTTTTTGTTTCTTATCGGGCGATAAGGAATGATAGACCTGCTGGAGGTACATAGGATATGGTACCTCACCTTTAATCCTTGTCGATTTCCTGAGCGGAACGAAACGCAACGCTACCGGCAGTGTGCCTTTTCGAAGCGCCACTTATTTGTGTATGGCCTGGCACTTCCGAAAATTGGCTCTACTTTATTATCACCTCCATTACCTTTACCCTCAAGTGCTTGGGCAAATCAGTTCGATAAACTTCGGCGCGGGTACTTACTCAAGTGGATTAATAAACAGTCAATTGAGTTAAGCATTAAGGCATCTACTAATCTGGCAGTAGGGGATTCATCTCAAAACCGGACTGGTTCATACTACTAATCATTCGGATCTCGGGGCAAATGCACAGACTGTGCAGTTGCTGCTTGATATCCCCTCTCAGTGCAAGGGCAGCGGAAAGGGTTCGGTGGTTTGAAAATTCGATAGACTAATAAATAACAGACAGCCGAGAGAAGAAGGTAGAAGGTGGTCTATCGAGGTCTTCAGTACTCCGTACATAGGCCCTCCATGCACTCGCTCCGTTGCGCTGCTGCTCCCGACTCACACCATTGCTCTTCCTGGCATAGCGTACTTGCCATAACGTCTCTGATAGGCGGTCAAGCCATTGGGAAGGAAAGGGGTCTTTAGCACGGCCCAAGCAAGCAATGTTCCCCAGCCTAGCCAAAAACTGCTTTGATTAAATAAGTGAGAGAGCAAAGGGGAGGTTGACTTCGATTTCGGGGCATTTGAATCAGGACACTTCAAGGTAGAATTGAAACCAAAGACACTTTTTCTTCCAATATTTCCGCTCGACTTGTTGTTCTGAGGTCTGCTCGATAATCTCCCTCGAACGGCAAAACGACAAACCAACGACTATTGCTGTTTGAACATAACTGACCCTTCCCCCGCCGTCAAATCATAAACAAGCACCCCGATTCGTTTGGCCATTTTAATTACACGAGGAAGACCCGCTCTTTCTAGCTACCCATTGCGGTCTTCTCCTGAATCAATTCACTTCGACTGCTCCCGTTTCAACACCACAAACACGGGTGTCGCGATACCATACACCATACAAATTTGTCAACTCACCGTCGCCATGGCTTCTCAAGTCCCCAAACCGCTAGCCCTGTGGGCATTGCCCATCTGCCTAACCAGAGGCACAAGATTGTCGCCAAGCGAGGTGCGGCTTTCACCATCATGGTACGTTGAGCGCGTGCAAGCGAGCATGCACACCGCTCCCGTCCCGACTCAGAGAAGTCTAACAATGTGTAATATCGCTAGGTTGCTGGTGAGTCCGGCTTGGGAAAAACGACCTTCATCAACACCCTGTTCTCGACGACCATTAAGAACTATGCCGATCACAAGCGACGCCACCAGAAGCAGGTCGACAAGACCGTCGAGATCGAGATCACGAAGGCTGAGTTGGAGGAGAAGTTCTTCAAGGGTACGATACATCTCAACGACCCAAACACGTGGGCCACCTCTCTAATCTTGTCTTTACAGTTCGCTTGACCGTTATCGACACTCCCGGTTTCGGTGACTACGTCAACAACCGAGACTCGTGGATGCCCATCATCGAGTTCCTGGATGACCAGCACGAGTCGTACATGCTTCAGGAGCAGCAGCCCCGCCGACTGGACAAGATCGACCTGCGTGTCCACGCCTGCCTGTACTTCATCCGACCCACCGGCCACACCTTGAAGCCTCTGGATATCGAGGTCATGAAGAGGCTTTGCTCCAGAGTCAACCTGATTCCCGTCATTGCCAAGGCCGATACCCTCAGCCCAGCTGATCTTGCCAAGTTCAAGGCGAAGGTAAATCAGGCTCCGCAACTCCCAATGCCTCGCAAAGCATACTGACCTGTTTGTTAGATCCGAGCTGTTATCGAGGCCCAGAGCATCAAGATCTACCAGCCACCGATCGAGGAAGATGACGAGGCGGCTGCCCAGCACGCCCGCAGCTTGATGACTGCCATGCCTTTTGCCGTCATCGGTTCGGAGAAGGATGTGAAGACCAGCGATGCTCGCATCGTGAAGGGCCGACAATACTCGTGGGGTGTTGCCGAGGTTGAGAACGAGACCATTGTGACTTCAAGAAGCTCCGATCGATCCTGATCCGCACTCATATGCTGGACCTCATCCACACCACTGAGGAGCTTCACTACGAAGCTTACCGTGCGCAACAAATGGAGACACGCAAGTTTGGCGAAGCTCGCCCCCGCAAGTTGGACAACCCCAAGTACAAGGAGGAGGAAGAGGCCCTGCGCAAGCGTTTCACCGAACAAGTCAAGGTCGAGGAGCAGCGTTTCCGACAGTGGGAGCAGAAGCTCATTGCAGAGCGCGATCGCCTCAACAAAGATCTCGAGCAAACGCACGCTCAGATCAAGCAACTCGAGAACGAACTCGAGTCGATGCAGGGCAGCGTTGCCCGAAGTGGCCGTCGTTAGGGGCTTATTGGTTTCGTATACCCCCAATACGCCTTTTACAGATATTCCTGAGTATAATGAGCGTTGCCTTAAGACAAGCAGTATCTATTTATCGTATGACCTTGGCATTGGAGCTGGGCGTACGACGAAGGAAAACAAAGACCTGGTTTAACCCGACGTGTTTCTCTGGCCAGAGATGGTTTATGGATATGCTTACGAGCTAATTGTGTCTGTCAAGTCAGCTCATATGACGAGATGAGAGTAGGATTTTGGCAGGAGAGCAGTGATATGTGCGCCTGATGGCTTGTACACCCAGGTCCCGTGTGGTATTCCGAGCACATTGCGTTGAATGAGCCGATATTCCCCTTTTAATGGATGTCACTTTGACCTCCCAATATTCCCTCGAGATACGCTAGTTTTTTTATTAGTCAACGATGTAATTCTGTGTTGCTTAACGTAACGGCCGAATCGTGATGAGGTTCTCCATGCCATAATTCTTGAATACCTTAGATACCTATATAATATAATTCTTCAACGACTCAATTTTGTTCTATTCTCTTACGTACCTGAAAAGACTTCTTCCGGCGCAGGAACAGAAGCTGAATCAACTAAAGTAGAAGAGATCCGAGGTATGTGCATTATATTATAAGAACTCTCGCTATATAATGCTTTCTTCGCCACGCCCAAAGACCAAGCCTTGTTAGAGTCGCCAGGTTTGCATTCTACTGCGCTAAATTGTATGCTTCTCTTCGTTTTGCCAAAGCTACGCAGGATCGATGACTTGGCAGGGGAGTATTAGGTGATGGATAGCATCTCCGTGGGGACTTATAACCCCTGGAACATTCTCCTGCTTCACTTCGACTTCGGAACACACAGAACGAGGCAGCTGCTAGGCAGTGAGCCGCCATGACTTGACTGCGCGTGGACTTAAGTTTGGATGCCACATTTTTCGCGCTAAGTGACTGAAAGACTGCCGCTGTCTACACGATATACCTATAAAGGCATAAGCACGCCCCTATCTAAAGCACCAACATGTGTAGTCTGGGCATCTTCTGCACAAGAAGACTGGTTTGTGCACAGCAAATCCTTGATTTCGTTGCACGTACCCCAGTCGTTCTACAGGCTCTGCGATGTGAGCGCTAGGGATTCCAGATATAACCCGCTCCATGTCGGTTGACGAGAACATTTCGATATAAAAGAAAACAGCACCAAGCTCTTCAATAGGGAGCAACGGATCATCCAACAATCAGGATGGTTGGGCCGGCGGTTACAGACGCAAGGGAAGCCCACCAAAAGGTTTCTGATCTGCGATCGTCTCCAAGATCATGAAGCGAACGTCCGCAGGAGAAGAAGTCCATACCAAGGCTTTTTATGTCTTCTGGCTGCGGGCTATCATCCTGTGCGTAGTCATTTATATCCGACGGCGTATAGAAGAGAATTAGGAGGCAGCATACATAGACTGGTACAAGGGGAACTCTCTCTCTCTCTCTCTCTCTAAACATCTCGTTGACTTCGAGGCAATTCTAAACTAATTCCTGGGATATTACACTTCCATGCTTAGGGAGTTCACATTCTGGGGAGGCGTGACAGGTATACCTGATGTATAAGTCCGGGGTGCGCATCGCGATTTACAAGAGGGATTGATAAGATAAGCAAGCGCATGTAGTAGTGCCTACCTACTCTTCTTAGTGCATCTTACCGATGTGGGGTAACTCCAGCTCATGCATGCAGCCCTCGATGAGCTCCTCCAGGCTTGTGACAGTCATCGCACCGCATTCTAACTGAGCGAGCTCGCAGCGACACAAGCAACGTCAGAGCAAAGGCCTCCTGTCGCTACCTAGGTATCATTCGACCGGCCGACAGAGTTGATGCATACCCTCAATTTATACCCCCTCTCTGCAGTCGTCCTCATATCTACTTTTTTCATGTTATAACATCTTCGTTCTCCGCTCCACGAGCTTGGTCGTGGCATGGAAACTCCAATATGTTGTCATTCGCGGCGCACAACGCCACCAGGACCATCTGGTTGACCAGACCGTCTAAACTCTCGGCTCTGCGGGCCGCTTCACTGTACAAAGCATTGGCTGGTTTGCCCACGACACAGCCCCAGAGTCGCAGAATACAAACGGTTACAAAATGGAGACCTGTTCAGGTTCTCGATGAGTAGGCCCATATCGCCTGTTTTACTTTTCATGTCGTCCTGAGTTAGCTGATCACTGACCGATATCGCCTCCCAGGTGGGTTGCTAAAGAAGCTCGCCCAATTTCCCTCCGACAATTGATGGTCTTTGGGCGCTCTCTGACCGAGTCGCGACTCCTCTCCTCGGCCAACTATGTACGCACCGAGCTACCAACCCGCATAGCCCACAGGCTCCGAGACATGCAACGACTCCCATACGTTGTGGTGACGAACCCGCATATTAGCGATGTGTACGACTTGTATTATACGGCGTTCGACATGTTTCGAAGGGTCAAGGAGATCAAGACGCTCGATGAGAACGATCACTTCTGCCAGGATATTGCGCGCATGCTACGCGCGCATCTTAGCGTGATACCCAAGTTGGCTATGGGCATATTGGAATGCAGGGGGCTGATGGCGCAAGAAAAATTGGATATATTCATGAATACAATACTGAAATCCGTATGCGATTCGACCCCTAATCCCTAACGAGAGGCCGCGGTGCTAACAGAAAGTCACCAGAGGATATCTAGAAGAGTCATTGCTGAACAGCACCTCGCCCTCAGCGAAACTTTCAACTCGCCTTGGTTCTCTCCGGGTGCTAAGGTGTCCGAAGAGTTCATTGGGGAAGTCTTCCTCAAGTGTGTAGCCAAAGACGTTATTGAGCGCTGCGGTACGGCTGTGCAGGAACTCGCACGTTCGGCCAATCCGCCAGACGTTATCATTCCCGAGATCAGGATCGATGGGCATCTTGGGGCTGCCTTCCCGTATATCTTGAGTCATCTGGAGTACATCGTCGGGGAACTTCTCCGTAATTCCGTACAGGCTGTTATAGACCACCACCAGAAGAAGTATAAGGGAAAAAAGGACATGCCCCCTCCGCCGCCGATCGAAGTTACTCTGTGCGAGGCGCAACAACATGTCATCGTCCGGATATCCGACCAGGGCGGTGGCATCCCCCGGGACATCCTCCCTTACCTTTGGTCCTTTAGCCGAGGACCGCATAGTGGGCAGCGTCTCGAGAATCTGACCCAAGTACCCCTCATGGCCGCCACGCTGCAGGAGCTGCGTGTCGACGGAAACTTCACGGGCCTTCAGGATGGCCGCTCTGGATATAGCGACAGTTCGCTCACGTCGCTCTCGGCCAGGCCACCGAACCTAAGACTGGGCATGGGGCTTCCCCTGAGTAGGGTGTATGCTGAATACTGGGCCGGCAGCTTGGAACTTCATAGTCTCGAGGGTTACGGAGTCGACGTGTTTCTGCAGATCTCAAAGTTGGGAAACAAGAATGAGCAGCTTGCTACTCGAGCTACTATGGACTCTGTCTAGGGGCATCATCGAGTGACGTAGTCAGTTTCGTAGCAGATAATAGAACATGGGTATCGGTTCTGGGCTCGTAGCTATTGAGGCGTAGGCCTTTTTATTCCGATGGTAGCGTTGATTGGGAGGAGTACATACTATAGATGTTGGTTATTCAGCGTTCAGATATACCATTATAGCGGGAAGGAGGGTAAAATAAAACCGCCACCGCCGCCGCCCAATGAAATGAATATGTCAAATTATTCATACCTTTTTCTTTTTCCTACCGTCAAGCCGTAAGGAATCATTCAGATTACGGGAATTGAAAGTAGAATACTGTTAGGACCAAAGGCAGGAGATGCATTGATAATGTTACATACGCTCTATCTACAGCCGTTCTGGCTTGCTAGCTAAACTCATATAGGGAAACAGGCAGCCCCAGGTGGGCTGGTGGCCTGGAGCCACAACACACCCCCTCTAGCAAGACAGGGGCATAATCCTATCGTATAAAGTCATAAAGTCATCCTCTAATCCACGTCTACCATGGGCGCTTCTGCAAGCCAAGCATACGGACAAACCGTTAGTAGCCTTCTCTCGGAAGTAGCTTTATTAATCCGTCTACTACCATATATCCTATACGTACGTGCTCTAGCTCAAAGTATCCTTTCGTCGTCCGATTAATAATTCATTTATACCGTGTATCGATATAACGTATTCTAGCAGTATTAAAGGGATTTAGAATAATAACTTTAACGTTTATATTATTTATAAATATAATAATTAATAGAGGTTAAGGAAAGCTAAGCTCTTTCGATAGCTTTGCGATTTAAAGGGCGGAGATTTCAGCAGGTATTAAGTTATAAAACTCTACCTCGGTCGAACTAATCACAATAAGTAGTTATTTCTTAAATTTTTAATAAACCGGTGTTCCTACAAAGAATACAATATGTCCACCGATAGAAAAACGTGTACCAAGTTCACCAGCGAAGCTGGCGTCGGTTACAACATATAGTTTCAAGTTTCGTAAGTAATATTTACCTCCGAGAACGATTCCCAGATCGGGATATCCGTTTAAATATCGCCAAAGGTGTTTTAAGGCTTTAAGATATCGTACAGATAAGCCGGCGTTAGCCTCATATAGCTTATTAATAGTATAAGTAATATTTAATTTACTACCTACGCTTAAATAATTAAGAAATCTCATCTATTTAATATAAGTTTTTTATTTTTCGTATTAAACGGTCCAGGTAAACGGAATTATTAGCTTAAATTTCTAAAGCTAAGCTACTAATTTAAAATCCTACATACCGAACTTTTCGATAATTCGTTAAGCGTACACCTCTTATATTAAAAAGGCTTATCGTTTTTTACGATTTTTAATAATTTTAATATTAAAATATTCGTTTACCTTACCTATTTTTTAAAGTTCGAAATATTAAGAAAGTTAAATAGCTATCTTTTCGTAATTAAACTTTTTCTTTTTAATAATTAAAAAGTTATTAACATAAATAAGAATTAAAACGCCGGTATTATTAATAAAGATATATATTTCTAATTTTATTAGTTTAAACTTAAAAGATCTAAAGGCTTTTAATAAAGTTTAAAACTATTAAAGTAACGTTTTTCGTAATCCGTATAAAGCTGATTTAAATAGCTATACTAAGCTAAAATTATTATTATAACTTTTTAATTATTAATAATAAATACGCACCCTTTTTAAGATATAAGAATTAAAAAACGCGGTAATAATATTATATTAATAATATTCGAAATTATTAATAATAATAAATATTAAGAAAATTCTTAATAAAACTATATTAATAATAGTAATATATAAGTCTTATACGGACTAGTTATCTCCTTTTTTAAGGTTTTCGTAAACAATAAGGCGCATTTTATTTCGTAAAAATATATCGCTATTAAACTTTTAATCTAGTACTTATTTCGTTAATAGGGCACGCTCTCTTTTCGATAGAGGGATAAGGTTAAATATATTACGATTAATAATATTTTTTATTTATTTATCAAAAATAGGCTTCTAAGCTTTTTACTTCTTAAGATCGGAGATAGCGTTTTTATAATTCTTAATTATTAATAGTACTTTTTAACAATTCTCGGCTCGAGTTATCGTTTTATATACGTATTTAAATATAACGATATACTTATTATAATTATTAATCTTCGTATCGATTACTAAATAAGAAAGCTTTTATAATAATTAAAGAATTTTGATAAAAAAAAGGTTTCATATATTCTTAAATATTTTTTTAATATTATATATCCTTTAATAAGTTATAAAGCGGGATAGACGAGAGTTTAATTTATTATTTATTACTTCGTCCGGTTTAGTCGAGCTTTTAAAAAGATATTTAAAAATAATATCTTTAAAAGTATCATTATATTCGTTATTATCTTCTTTTAAAATTAAATATTTTAATTATTATTAGTTTTTTTTAATTAATATATTTATAATTTTTTTTTTATTAAGCTTTATAAGCTAGGATTTCTATTAACGTAATAAGGTTACTAAGCTCCTTAGTTTTAAAGTTATTAAATATAGCTTCGTATTCGATATTATTCTAATTATCAAGTTCTTTAAGTCTCGATTTATTAAAACGCACATCTTTAATATTAACGACTTTATAAAGTTTTAAAACCTAAATTATATAAATCTTAGCCTTATATGTAACGAACGCTATCTAGGTTCTAAAAGAAACCTAATAAGACGTACTAGGGTTTATATTAATAATACGAGAGAGTATCCGAACGTATAATAGAAGTCGCTTTTATTAATATAATAGGTAATAGTTTATAAAAACGAAGGTAATTAAAGTACGTAAGTTTAGAGGTATTCGTAATAGTTTCGTTAAGGCTATTTATTTTATTAATAAGTTAAAATTAATACTTAAATTAATTATTAAAGTAAAAAATATTTATATAAAATATATAGGGAATATTTATTATTATATATCTAATCTTTTTTTTATTAATCCGAGTCGGGTCGTTAAAAGCGTCGTGGTCCCGTTGCTCTTGGATCACTAGGAGCGTCGTGATCTTGTTACTCCTGGATCGCTAGGAGCGTCGTGATCTTATAATTCTTTTATTTTATTTATACGTAACTTTAAATTATCCTTTATTATTTACCTCGTTTCGTTCGTTTATTCCTATTTATTTATTCTCGTTTATTTATTATAATTTATTTTTATTTAATTAACCGTGGTGTATTATTATTATATTATTATTTATTAATATTTTATAGCGGTGTAATGAGGCTGTTATTATTAATTAGTTTTTTAGGTAGGATTTCGTAAACGCCTCGGGCTATTTTAGCCCCGTGTCGGGCGGTGGATCTTAGCCGCCTATTTAGGTCAGGTCGTAATATTATTTCTCTTTTTTTTATTACTTTATTTTTAAAATAATTAATCGTTATAAGTATTTATTATTTTCTTATTATGTTAAGATTTTTCGTAAGTTTTTCTCTTTTTTATTTTTATTATAATATATATTTATTATAATATTAAATTATATTAAGAAGTTTTTTATTAAGGCTTATAAACGTTCTTTTTTTTATTATTTTATTACTTTTAACGGTTATTTAATTAATATATTTTATTTATATTATTTTAAGAATAAGAAGTTTAATTACCGTATTTCGGATCGTTTTTCGCGTTACGAAAAATATGTAAGTCGTAATTATTTATACGATAGGTTTTTAATAGCTTCGTTTTTAAAAAAGGTTTTAACGTAATAATATAAGCTAAACGAAAACGAGAAGGCCGTAAACGAGAAACTTTTATCGCTATATTCGGAGTTAGTTAAGCTTTAGTTTTAACTTACTAAAGCGGCGGGTCGGTTTTCGCGGATCTGGAAGATTTGTTAGAAGGTGAAAGAAAGGGGTAGTAATTTATTTAGTCGTGGTATGAAGGAATTGGATAAGGAGGACGACATTCTCCTTATTTTGGAGGGCCACGAGAGTTGTTTGGTGGGGGACCTCCAGCTTATGGGCGTTCCTCCTAACGTGGACTGGGCTTCCTTAGGCCTGGCTGACTTCGGGGGTTTGGGTCCTTTGGTGCCTCCCGCCGATCCTGCTGCTCGAATTTCCGAAGCTCCTCCGTGGCGTTCGCTAGGTATTTTTTAGGTTTTTAGGTATTGTTTTTAAGTGGGTAACCCTTTTATTAGACGAGGTATTAATACTTTCGTTTATTTTTTTTTATCGATAATTTTTTCGATTTCGTATTCGTACTGATCTGTTATAACCTCTAGTTATATATCGATCGAGGTATTCTCGGCCGTTAGCTCGAGTAATGAGATATAAAATATAAGGTGTATCCGTATTATTTTAAGTAGCGATAATTAGTAGTTAGTTTTTAAAATAGTTTTTATAATTTTAAATGGTTTTATTTTTTTAAAATCTAATTTATTACTTAATCGTTTTATTTTAATGTTTCGTTATAAGAGGTAGACTTTTTTTCCTTTTTTAAAGGTTAATCTTTTTAACCTTGTTTAGTCGGCGTATCTTTTTATTTATTATTAGAAGAAGGTAAGGTTTTATTGTAGCGTAATTTAAAGTTTTTTTAATTTTTCGATTTAAATAGTCGCGACTAGTGCTAGCTTTCTTTTTACCGGTTTTTTAATAATTTCCGGGTCGTACCTGTAGTTTATTCGGAATAGTAAAATATGTGTAGCTTCGTTATTTATATTGTTATAAACGAATTAAGTTATAAATAATAGTTATACTTAATTATTTTATTTATAGTTAATATAGCTGCGTAGGTATTATTTTAAGGTTTAGTTTATTCGCTCGGTTTATTTATTTATTTAAAGGTGGTAAGCCGTAAATAATTTATATTTAACTTTAAATTACGTTATAAGTAATTTTTAGAATTTAGCGGTAAATAATTTATCTTTATTAGAGATAATTATTTTAAACAGCCTGTACTAGTTAACGATAATTCGGAGGAACGTATACGCTAGGTTATTAATATCGCTAAATTTTTTATACGGTAAAAAGTAGGTATATTTTATAAGTTTATTCGTAATAATTAGGATGTTATCGTAATCAACCTTAGTTAGGAGTTTTTTTAATAAGGGTAGCTTAATAACGAAGTTAAGTGTAATAGTTTTTTATACTTTATTTAATAATGAGATCGGTTATAATTCTTTATACGGTCGATATTTAGCGGCTTTAGTTTTATTATAAAGGTTATATTTATTAATTACTTTAATTACGATTAGTTTAAAGTTTTTATAATCGAATTATTTAATAATCTTTTTCTAAGTTTTAAATATTTTTTAATATCTGTGTATAAGGTGTTCGTAAATTTCTTAGATAAAGTCTTTGCGATACTGTTTAGAGATATAGATCTTATCTTGGTAAAAAGCGAGACCGTCGCGGTTTTTAAAGTAATCCCTAGGGTAATTCGCGGGGTCGAGGTTTTAATTAAATTATTAGAACTTAGTAACTTATTCGTTATTATATTAGATATAATTTATAACGTTTAATTATTTTAAAAGTACGAGGTTACCGTTTTAGTCGTAAGTAAAGATTATTCGCGTTTCGGGCGGGACCTTTTTTTAGTGGTCCGGTTATCAGTTTAACGCGTCGACGCAACCGTTCTCGTTACTTTTTTAATAAATAATAATGAGGTTAAATTTTAAAAAAAATTTAAACTATCGTACTTATTATTTATTTAATTCTTTAGTAGTAGTGAACGTTATAAAGTTTTTATAATCGGTATAGACTTTAATTAGTTTTATTATTTTATTAAAATAATATTTCTATTCTTCGCAAGCTTTAATAATAGTTATTAGTTTTTTATTATAAATTTAATAATTTAATTCTAATTCGTTAAACTTTTTTAAAAAAAATACGACGGGGTACGACTTTTCGTTATCGTTTCGTTAACTTAATTACTTTTCGATCGTATAATTTAATACGTTAGTTTCGATTTTAAAAAGTTTAAACGGGTTTATTATACGAAGTATTAATTCATTAAAGATTCGTTTTTTAATATTATAGAAGGCTTCGTTTTTTTTTCCGTTTATTAAAATAATTCGTCTTTTTTTATTAAGTTTATTAAAAGTATCGCTATCCTATTAAATCCGGGAACGAAAATCCGGTAATAATTAATTAATTTTAAGAAGGATCTAATTTTTATAACGCTTATAAGCGTAGGCTACTTTTTAATTATTAAGATTTTTAAAGGTTTTATTCAGATTTCGCCCGGGGATATTACGTATTTTACGAAAGTAACGGATCATTAGTAGAATTCGCTCTTTTTTAAATTAATTAGTAGGTTGGCATTCTATAGTTTTTAGAGTATTAGTTTTACATATTTTTAATATTACTCGTTATTCTCGGAGTAGATAAAGATATCGTTGAGGTATATTATAATAAACTTATTAAAATATTTTTATAAGATATAATTAATTATAATTTAAAAATTAATTAGTATATTAATTAAATTAAACAGTATAACTTAATATTTAAAATAGCCGTACTTAATTCGAAACGCGGTCTTTTACTTTTTTCCTTTCTTAATTCGAATTAAGTTATATATATTAAAGAGGTCGAGTATTATAAAGATTTTAACATATAATAATTTATCTCGTAAATCGCCGATTAAAAGTAAAAAGTACCGGTTTTTAATAATAATTTCGTTAAGTTTTCAATAATCAATATATATACGCTATTTAAGTTTCCCGTTCTTGCTCTTTTTTAGGACGAAAAGGATAGGGAAGCTTGTTAATGATGTGGATGGTCGGATAACTTTTTTCTCGAGATTTTCCGTAATGTATTTTTTTAAGGCTTGTTCGTACTCTTGGTTAAGTTTATATATAAATATAAATAAAGGTTCCTTCCTATTTTTAAAAGGTATTTTATAATTTTATTATATATAAAACGGTAAGCTTATTTCTAATTTTTTATTAAAAAATATTTCAAATTACCGATATTTTTTTAATATAATCGTTATAATATTCGGCTTAAGCTTTTTAATAATAATATATATTTTAAAATTTTAAGTTTATTAAAGGGTCGTTTTTTAAACCGCTACCTATTAATTAAACCTTTTTTAATATATCTTATTAAAGTTAACCTATTTTCTAATTAATTTTAAAATTATGTCGTATTTTGCGATATCTATAATATTATACGTGATTCGTTTATAGCGTTTTCTAATATTAATCGAAAGGTTCGCGACTTCTTTCCGTACTTCTTTATCGTCGTAAGTTATAAATCCTTTATCGATAGTCCTAAGTCGGTATAGGGCGTTTTTCTCCTATTATTCGAGTTTAAGGCAGTTAACGATTCGTGGTAAAATATAGTTTTTTTATACTTCGCTATCGAGTAACGCTCTGATATAGACTCCTTTTACGCCTAGTATCAATATAATATACTTATAAATAACTCGATTATCCGTTATCTAGTATAGAAACTTATTTTAGTCCGCCTGTTATCATCCTTCTATAATAAGTGGCGTCTATTTCTCAAACGCTGCGTCTATAAGTTATTAATAATATTTTATAATCGATTCTCGTATTGTCGCCGTTATTTTTTCCGTTCCTTATAAGGCGCTTTTTAATATATTAATAAGGGTGTTTTTATACTCCTCCCCCGTATAAAGTATTATCCTTAATATTTAAAGTTCGGGTTCTTCCGATAATTCGAAGGTTTATTAAGTTCGCGGTAATTTATAAGCGCTTTATAAGTTCTTTAATATAATAAAGGGGTTCTTTTATTAAATATATACCTATATATTTTAAAAGTATTAAACGCTTTCTTTTAAACGTTTATAAGCTCGCGATTTTTTTTAAGCGTATTTAAAATATTAATTTTCGAAATACCCCCTCTAATCTCGTCTTTTTAAATAATATTATCGTAATTATCGTAAATCTTTTTATATTAATAAGTACGCGCGTCGTTCGTTCGGGATCGATATTTAAGTTTTTTTAATAATATAATCCGGGTATGGTTACGTAATAAGTCGTTTACCGATCCTTCGGAGGAACTATTCGTACTCGAGTTTCTTCGCGAAGTGTTCCGTATAAGCGTTATATATATACGAAATCTATAAAAGCGTGAAGTATTCTTTGTATATAAAAGAGATTTGTAAATTGTCTCTTATTACGTAATTATTATAGATTCTTTAATTAAAATTAGCCGTAATAAGTATTTAGCGTAAATATTTCGAGTCGGGGTAAAAAATATTAAGGATAGCTAACTACTCGTCGGTTTTAAAGTTTTTAAATTTAGCGATCTCGTTTATTAACTTGTTTATTAATATACCTATTAAATATTTATAATTTATTAATTACTTTAACTAGTTTATAATATTATTTATTAAATTATTATCGTTATTATAAAGAAGAGGTTATTCTTTTTATATTATTGCGACGCTTTAGTTATAATCTTTTTTATTCTCCGGGGTTTTAAAAAACTATCCGGTACCTTCCTTATTTATTAAGTAAAAAATGCACCTATTATTATAATAGGCTATTTAAAATAAATTACCGTGTTTAATAATAACGTTATTATTTTTAATAATTATTATAAAGGTATCCTCTACTTTAATAACGTTAACGTATTATCCTTTTAAAATTCGTTAAAAGTTTTTTTTTTAATACTTAATATTTTTAAGCGTAATATCCTAGCTTTTAATAATTATAATAAATATTACGTAACTTCTTATCCTATTTATTATATTTAGTAGCGTTAAGGTTTATAAGCCTATTATAATAGCTATACGCCGTAGTATTCTTAAGCGGTATATAATTATATTAATATAATCGCCCCGTATTAACTTAAGTTTAATTAATTTACCGCTAAAGTCCGCCTTATTTCTCGCAGCGTCGTTTATATATATAAGTATTGATCTTAATAATAAATTCTATATATAAAAAGAAATTATTAAAGGCGTTAAGCCGGCTAAGTTCGTTTTTAACGTCGTCCTTTAATTCTTAATAATATATTATAATTTTCGTAATTTCGGTATAATTTAGTTAAATTATAATACGCCAGAACTTGGCTATATAGGAGGCGGCTAATCCCTTTTATTTAAGGGTTTTAAGCTCCCTTTTCGCCTGTCGCTTTTCGTCGGGGTTTTAGAAAAGTAATTTAAAGGCTTATTCGAAGCCGTCGTAATTTTTGAAAATATATTATACCTTTATACGGTATAGCTTAATTTACTAATCGTTTTTTATAAGTTTATTTAAATAAGGTTTAAACTAAACGAGTACTTTATTTTTAAAAAACGAGGCGGCGTAAATAATTCGCTAGGTAACGTCTTAAAACGTTTTTTCGTAAAACTGTTAATAAGCCTTAATTTAAATAAAGAAACTTCGGAAGTTTCCGCTTATTCCGTTAAAAAAGGTTAGCGTATTAATCTTTATACCCTTTTTTAATATAATAAGGGTCTGGATAATATTAGCAGCTATACAGAAGAGACGCACCTCCTCGCGTAGCTTATCAATATTATAAGGTATCTATTTTAAAGTACCCTTAACTAGGAGCTCGTTACACTCTTTTTCGAGCTTAATATAATAATATTAATAATTAGCGCTCTTTTATTCGAATTCTTTAATTCGTTTAATTAACGCTTATTGTATAGGCTCGTTATTATTATCGTCGCTATTAATGTCTATAACAAGGTCCCGTTAAGAGGTATTAGGGGTAGCGATAAAAGTCTTTCCTTATTAAACGATATTATTAAGGCTAGGTATAAATATAATTCTTATAATATTATTATTTAAAGGTCTAAGTAATAACTTATAAAAATAAGAATAATTAAAATATAATAAACATTATTTAAGTTTTAAAAAAAACCTAATAAAACATACTAAGGTTTATATTAATAATATAAGAGAGTATTTAAACGTGTAATAAAAGTCGCTTTTATTAATATAATAAGTAATAATTTATAAAAACGAAAATAATTAAAGTACGTAAGTTTAAAGGTATTCGTAATAGTTTCGTTAAAATTATTTACCTTATTAATAAGTTAAGATTAATATTTAAATTAATTATTAAAATAAAAAATATCTATATAAAATATATAAAGAACGTCTATTATTATATATCTAATCCCTCCTTTATTAATCCGAGTCGGGTCGTTAAAAGCGTCGTAATCCCGTCGCTCCTAGATCACTAAAAGCGTCGTGATCTTATCGCTCCTGGATCGCTAGGAGCGTTGTAATCCTATAGCTCCCTTATTTTATTTATACGTGACTTTAAGTTATCCTTTATTATTTACCTCGTCTCGTTCATCTATTCCTATTTATTTATTCCCGTTTATCTATCGTAATCTATCCTTAATTAGCTAGCCGTGGTATATTATCGTCGTATTATTATTTATTAATGTTTTATAGCGGTGTAATAGGGCTGTTATCGTTAACTAGCTCTTTAGGTAGGATTTTGTAAGCGCCTCGGGCTATCCTAGCCCCGTGCCGGGCGGTGGATCTTGGCCGCTTGTTTAGGTCAGGTCGTAATATTATAGTTTTAATAACTAACTATATAACTTTTACGTATTATAAGAGTTATTTTAATTAAGCTCTTCCGGTCTTTATAATAAACAAAAGCTAATATATTAAATATAATGAAATAAAGGAAATAAGGTTCTCGAGTTTTAATATAAAACTTAAAATACTTATAATAGCGTTAATAAAGGGACTTGCCGTTGTTTTTATTTAGAAAAAAATTATGTATAAAGATAAAGGTTATTTTAACCTAAGGTTAAAAAAAACTCTAATAGCTTAATTATAATTAAAACTGTTCTCGCAAAAGTAACAATAGTTTTAATAATAGTTTCGGCCTTGTTATTATATTCGTAAATTTTTATTAATAATTAATACTATTTAATACTTTTCTTAATAATAAAGCTTTTTATTTAGTTATTATTATTAAGAAATTTACATCCGTTATTAAAATAAAGGATTTAGACTTTTAAACTAGTCTATTTTTTAAATTAAAAGACGAAATTAATAATCTTTTATACAATATCGTTTTTCGTTCAAGCGAAAACTATATAATAATAATTAAAAAACCCGTTAATAATAGGTATCGAGTATTTAAACCTTATTAAAGATTTTAAAATATATGTGACGGTATTAAAAAAAGGACCTGAAGTAGTCTATTAACAGGGATTAAAAAGGTTTAAGAGATAATTTATTTTACTTTACTAAGCTAATAGTTATAGCAGTTAAAATCTTTTAAACTTAATTTTAATAAGTTAATACCGGCTTATTAGTATACTTTATAAATCGTTCGTAAATTCGTATATATAAATTATCGATATATAAATTATAAATTAATAATTATAAAGAAAAGTAATTTATTAAATAGTTTTTTCGAAATCTCTATAATTTTAATTACGAAGATATTATTCACTTATTTAACTTAATAAATTTCGGCCTTAAAATCTTTAATTTTAAAGGTATTATTATATAGGTCGAGGATCACCCTTTTAAATTTAAGTATTCCTACGTTTAATATATTAATTAAAGAGTTAAGGTTATATAAAGCTAATCCGATCTTTTATTAAACGTATTATCTAAAAGATGTACCTATATAGAGCAGTATTATTTCGAATTTAGTAGCTTTAGTAATGCCTCTATCGGCGGCACCTAATAAAACTAGTTCGAGAAGCTCTTTAAAAGTAATAAACCACTTTTTATTATTAAAGATAATATGTATAATATAAGAGTTATTTATAATTATATTATAATGAAAGAAGTTATTAAATCTAGTTGGTTCGACGTCTTATTCTAGAAGTTAAATAGCTATCAAGCCTGTCGAATATGTGAGGGCAGCTCGAGAAGCTTCTTTTTTATCGTTATTAGTTTTAAAAGAACCGTTATCGTTATTCGCAGGTCTGGATCGACCTCCTCGGTTTATAGGTCGGTTCTTTAGATAGCATGTCTAGTAGGACTTAAATATCTTAGTATAGCGTTTGCAGTTAGTATCTTATATCCAGTTAGCTGGATATAGCTTTTTATAAATTAAGCAATCGATCTTTAATATCGATATAATCGTATCTTATTTTTAATTATTACCTTTATTTAAAGGTTAACGAGAAAGTTATCGAGTATTCTAAGTAATCGTTTTAATACTATTTTAAAGTATAGAAATTAATAGTATATTAGTAATAACTTCCTCGTTAACCTTTTTTATAATCTCTTGCTTAAGACCGGGCTATATAAGGGTTTTTTTATTAAATTCGCGTTATAAGAATTTATACCATTAAAGGTATCGTTCCTTAATCCCTTTTAAAGCGATAAGGGTAATTCCTTTATTTATCTAGCCGTAATCGAGCTACTTTAATCGATTATAAAAGAAATAAAGTCGAGAATTCTATTATTTCATCGGTATGCCGTTAAATAGCTTAAGGCTAATAAGCTTATAGAATAAGGAAGGTATTAAGTTTTTTAATTACTTAGGAATAATAGAAAGGATAAGGTTATACAGGACTTTAGGGTCCTCTTTTTTATCCATGTTTTAGCCGGCATTCTCCAGCTTCTAAAAAACCTTAATTAAGCTTACTATTAAGATTAATATAACCTAAACTCTTCGAAGGTCTTATTAATTTTATTCGTTATTATTTTCGGGTTTTAGAACGCTTACTAAGATATATAGCTATAAATTAAAGGTTTTTAAGTACTATTTAATTTATAATTTCTATATTTTAAAATTATTCTCCTTTTTTAATTTAACGATTAACGCTAGAATAAATCTATATATATTATCGGTTATAATATTAATAAAATTAAGGCGAAATTAAAATAAAGTCGAAATAAAATTAAAGTGGTACATAATTATAAAATATTATAAAAGAAGTTAATAATAATAATACGTAATTATAAAATATTAAAAGAATTAAGTTAAAATAGTACGTAATTATAAAACACTTTAAAAATCGAGATAATAAAATATAATTATAAAATACTATAAAAAAAGTCGAAAATAAAAAGTTATCTAATATTTATTAAGTATATAAATTTTAAATTAAATAATCGTCTATAAACGAAAAAATTCCGTCTCGTTACATATATTAAAAAGATAGCGATACGTAATTATAAAGTATTAAAAAAGTCGGCAATAATAATACGTAATTATAAAGTATCGTTAAAATCGCGTTTTAACGTTCTCGAGTTAACGAGAATAATAAAAAAGTTAAATTAATATCCGTTACATTAAAAGTTCATTAAATAAATCGTAATATTTAATAAAAGCTTACCGCAAGCGAGCAACGAAAGCTTATAACTTATTAAAACTAAAGATAGGAGATGTATTAATAATATTATATACGCTCTATCTATAGCCGTTCTAGCTTACTAATTAAGCTCATATAGGAAAACAGGCAGCCCCAGGTAGGCTGGTGGCCTGGAGCCACAACAAATACATTTTAACGTATTTGACAGTGGCTGGTGTATTAGTTTGAATAGCACAAGGCATGTTTTGTGAAGCCTAATCAGCTTGGCCTATCTATTCTCTCGTCTGTATCATACGAGCATGTAGTCGTTTTAATATTAAGAACTTGACGTACTATAACGCACTTAACCTAGCAATACATGCTTACTATTATTTCTCCTCCATCGTAGGATTCAGCATGTAGGCAGGCATCATCAAACCTACCATTGGCAAAGATTGTTTATGATGGTCTCTGATTAAGACATCATCCAGCAAGCTAAGAGAAGTGGGGGATGTCACGGTGCAGAGTATCAGTATCTCAAATTGTGAATACCTACCACATACCTAACCTACCTCCTGTAGGGTATCCTTTCACATAATCTGGAATAGCTAGCTTCATGACGACTGGTGGTGATAGAGTAAATACAGGTATTTATTTCAATTGGCGATCGAATGACAGGAATAGCTGGCGGCACATGGTAGATGATTGATTATGTACCTAGATAGATACATGTATTCAGTGCTGTGCTATTCTCTCCAGTGATGGGTGTCGAAAGTACATGTAGGTATGTATGTACGGTTAAACAATGGAAACAACACCCCGCCTAGATGGATACTACATACTGTATGTAGGTAGCAGAAGGGAGTCCAATGCAATCCAACTGATGAAAGCAACCTGCAATTCAGTGCATACTTCCAATGCCATAAGCAATAAGTGCATACAAAGTACTTGTCGGTCGGTAGGTTAGCTGCGGCGGTTTACCCTTGCCGTGCTGCCTACTTGTTGCGTTGCCCCCTCCTAAAAAGCTCCAATGCCCCCACAGTATGTCACGGCCTACTTCTAGGTAGCCCACTGGCATGTATGTAGCACAGGCAAAGAGGCAAGTAGCACCCAAGACGTACATACGTACATCCGAGCCAGTGCCAGTCAACCTTGCTTGCTACCTTATTCAGTCACTGTCACGGAACTGGTCTTGCTTGCTAGTCTGGCAAATCAATCTATTCAGCCCACATCACCTCACCAAACTTGTAAGCTTCCTTTGCTGGGGGAGAGTCTTTGGACAACAATTCTTTGCATCGCCAGCTCTGGTTCTCTCCGTCACCTTTTCCCTCTCTTTCTTTGTTCCATTCCACACTTTTGACTTCCTCATTTACTGGCACAGAGGCAGCTGGCCCATCTTATTCTTTCGCGGTCCGTCGGTTTGCACCACACGCACCTGTCTGTCTGTCGCCTTTCATCATTGTCGTCAGAGCATCCGACCCCGCCAACTACGACCTCGAAGCTGAGAACACCCATCTGGAGCTTCACCCAGCCGCTCGGCCTCCCTGAATAGACGCTGGTACTAGCAAGAAAAAGACAAGAGCTCGAATCCCCATTCATGTCCTTGCTGCACCATTTTGACGCCTGTAGATACCCGTCGCAGTCATGGTAAGACTTTGACATCCCACGACCTTCAAAAGGCACTCGCCTCGCCCGCAGCCTCTTCCACCCACGTTGGCTCCTTCCCTTCACCACTGCTTCTGATAAAGTATTGGAGCCACACGCGCACGTTAGAAAGGCAGGGACTTCTGGTTTCTACCTGGATCAATTTTGCGCAAGTTGCTACACCCCAGCTACCTCGAGATTTGCCGGGGCCAAGTTACTTCATACATACTACCCAGGTTTTCGTTGCGTGTGCTGACTAGCCAATTCGACAGAGCTACGATCCCGAGATCCATTCTCCTAACGAGATGGTGGTCGACTCCTCGGACGACTATGTCGTCCAGCCTACCGAGAACGAAAAAGAGCAGGTCGCAATCATCAACCCAGACAGCCTCGAGACTGACGGAGATCAACCTGAAAATGTCACCCTAGCCACAGACTGTACGTTACGGTCACCTTTCTGAACATGCGCTTGCAGAATAAGCCTCGGTCGTAAGACTGACTGACTGGTGTATACAGTTGAGACCATGAAGGAACTGGTCCTCCCACCTTTACTTGAAGAACCGAGGATACTCGACGACGCCGTCGACACATGGACGATAGAGAACTGGCGAAACCTCTCCAAGAGGGAACATGGCCCCATCTTCCAAGCCGGCGGCTTTCCATGGTCAGTTTGGCTGGCCGCGCAGCGTAGTAACTTCCGTCATCTAACTGATTACACTCCAGGCGCATTCTCCTCTTCCCATTTGGCAACAACGTGGATCAGGCCTCTGTATACCTAGAACATGGCTTCGAAGACCCCAGCAAGATCCCCGACGATTGGAGCTGCTGCGTACAGTTCGGCTTGGCCATGTGGAACATCAACGACCCCTCTCTTTTCACTTACCACACAGCGCACCACCGGTTCACCAAGGACGAGAGCGATTGGGGCTTCACGAGATTCCTCGAACTGCGCCGAATGTTCCAATTACCCTGGGAGAACTGGGCAAACCCTTGTGCGAGAACGAGTCGGCCAACATCACGGCCTACGTCAGAGTGGTCGAGGACGAAACCGGCGTGCTATGGCACAACTTCAACAACTACGACTCGAAGAAGGAAACCGGGTTTGTTGGCCTCAAAAATCAGGGCGCCACTTGCTACCTCAATTCTCTTCTTCAGTCCTTGTACTTTACCAATGCCTTTCGCAAGGCTGTATATCAGATCCCCACAGCCGAAGACGAGAGTATCATGAACAGCGCATACGCCCTCCAGAGACTATTCTACCAATTGCAGACCTCCAACTCTGCTGTTGGCACAAACGAGCTAACCAAATCCTTCGGCTGGGATACACGACATATCTTCGAACAACAAGATGTTCAAGAACTGTCCCGCAAGCTGATTGAGCGCATGGAAGAGAGGATGAAGGGCACCGCGGCAGAAGACGCTTTGCCCAAGATGCTGAGCGGGAAAGTCAAAACTTACGTTTCCTGCATTGATGTGGACTATGAATCAAGCCGCATTGAAGATTTCTGGGATATCCAGCTTAACGTTCGCGGTATGGCGACTTTGCAGGACAGTTTCAAAGACTACATCCAGCAGGAGACACTTGATGGCGAGAACAAGTATTGGGCAGGCGACGACTTCAAGTACCAGGACGCGCACAAGGGCGTTATCTTTACCAGCTTCCCCGATGTTCTCCACCTTCATCTTAAGCGGTTCGAGTACGATATCCAACGAGATGCCATGATGAAGGTGAACGACCGCTTTGAGTTCCCTGACCTCTTTGACGCCGCCCCATACCTCGAAAAGGGTGCCGATGTGTCAGAGCCATGGGTATACAAGCTGCACGGTGTTTTGGTACACAGTGGCGATCTTAACGCAGGTCATTACTACGCCTTTCTGAAGCCCAACAACGACGGGTGGTTCTACAAATTCGACGATGACAAGGTCACCAAAGCCACGATGAGAGAGACGCTCGAAGAAAACTACGGTGGTGAATACCGAGCTAGTCACAATCAGCTGCGATCTACCATGCAGAAGAAAACACCCATCATGCGCCAGATGAGTGCTTATATGCTGGTCTACATTCGTGAGTCCCGTCTAGACCAGGTCTTGACACCGGTCAGCGAGGATGATTCCCCACTGCATCTACAAAAAAGACTGGAAGAGGAGGCTGCTGCACGTGAAGCTAAGAGGAAAGAGCGTGAAGAGCAGCATCTATACCAGATGGTCAAGGTCGTGAATGAGGATACATTCAAACACCATGGGTCCACAGATCTGACGTATTTTGATGGGGATGCGAAAGTTGATGCAGCTGCGCCAAGAAGCTATAAGATCAACAAGAAGACGTCTATGGAAGAAGTGCTCAGTATCATCGGCGAAGACATTAACCAAGATCCACGTCGCATCCGTCTATGGCTCATGGTTAACCGGCAAAACAAAACCACTAGACCTGATCAGCCGATCATGGATCTCAAGCCCACTGTTGGAGAAACGTACACACGAACTGCTAGCTCTAGCCGTGATAACGCCCTTCGGGTGTGGGCAGAAGTAGCTGAGGAGGTCGATGACCAGGGTGAAGCTATCTGGCCCACTTACCAAAGCAATGCCAACGGTGTTGTCGTTAAGACGACAGATCTGATACTGTTGTTCATCAAGTGCTTTGATGCGGAGAAGCAGACTTTACTGGGTGTTGGGCATGTTTACGCCAGCAAAGAGAAAAAGGTAGAAGACCTAGTACCCGCGATCTGCAAGAAGATGGGCTGGGGCGATAAGCTTCCCGCAGGAGAACAGTTGGCTATGTGGGAAGAAATCAAGCCGTCAATGATCGAGCCTTTGAAGGCTAAGCAGACTTTGAAGGCAGCTGAGCTGCAAGACGGAGACATCCTCTGTTTCCAACGGATGCCAGATCGTAAGGCGCCTGGCGACATCCTTGGGAAGATCCCTCGTCTGGGCGAGAAGCAGCCCGACGATGGTGTCAAGAGGTGGGATCACTTTGAAACCGCCCCTGAGTACTACGATTTCTTGAACTGGAAGAAGGAGGTCAAGTTCTGGCCTCATCCCACGCGCTGCGACAAGGAGTATGAAAACTTCTGCCTCACCTTGAGCAGCCGCATCACATATGACCAACTGGCGGAACGTGTTGCCTATGAGTTGAAGGTGGAACCCACCCACTTGCGCTTCTTCACGATCAACGCCTCGTCTGGCAATCCAAAGATGCCGGTCCGACGTGTGCTAAGCCAGACTCTTCACCAAATCCTTAACCCACAGAGCAACTTCGCGGCGAATTCTCAAACGAAACCCGACGCACTGTTCTTCGAGGTTCTGGAGATGAGTCTCGCGGAGCTGGATACCAAGAAGAACGTCAAGGTCACGTGGCTTTCCGAGGGTATTTCCAAGGATGTAAGTATCAGGTTTGGCGATACCATTATATATGTGCGTATGCTAATGAGCTTCTTTATCAGGATACATTCGATGTCCTTGTCAATAAGCAGGGCCACGTCGAGGATCTCATCCAAGCGTTCTCGAAGAAGGCGCAGATCAAGGACGAGCTGGATGGCGGTCGGATACGAGTCTACGAGATTCACAACCACCAGTTTCATCGGGAACTCTCGCCTAGCTACCCCGTGTTGAGCATTAACGACTACACAGAGGTGATTGCCGAGCGAATACCCGACGAGGAGCTGGAGGCCGACGAACGCAATTTCGTCAAGGTGATCCACTTTCAGAATGACCCGGCCAGGGTACATGGAATCCCCTTCAAGTTCCTTCTGAAAGAGGTATGTTTTTGCCACGTGATACTTGCATGTCGGGTAGAAGGCTGACCATATGCAGGGTGAACCTTTCTCAGAGACCAAGAAGCGACTTGAGAAGAGAACTGGCATCAAGGGCAAGGCTTTTGAAAAGATCAAGTTCGCCGCGGTGAAGAAGTATGAAAAGAAGGCGACATATCTACAAGATGGTAAGGTTCTCTCCTAGGTGCGATCTTGGCGAAGATAACGGGCTAATTTCAGGAACAGATGATGTGCTCTTCAATGAAGGCGGCGCCCTTGAAGATGACTTGATCCTCGGCCTTGACCACGTCGACCGATCAAGAAACCGAGGGAACGGACAAGAGATGTTCCTCAAATAGTCATATCGACATGATCCTTGCTGCGCACACAGCACGATTGAACAACTAGCTATCATTACTAGGTAGCAGGGCCTGGCGATGACGACGACGACGACGACGACGACGACGACGACAGCGCCAGGTACAATAGGAGCAGTGCATGGTATATTCGGAGAGGGCGAATAACAACAGCCTTATTGACGCTGGGGTGATGCAAGGCGATGTAAGGGCGATGCACATGGTTAACGGGATGATGCGATAAAACAAACAGGCTGAGAGTCGGCTCGGAGCCACTCACGAACTCAGCCTTTGTGATAAACTTGTGCGAATAAGAGATTATGATTTCCGTAAACTATTACCACAAGGTGCGACGACATGGACTGTGTTGGCGATGTGTCTTGTATCAAGTTATACCAGTGCCGACTCGTCCGTTCTTGTTTGCCGTGGAGATTTCGTTACTTCGCTATATCTAAGCCCGAAAGATGAGTGGGGAGAAAGTGTCAAGGTTGCGCTACATGCTGCAAGGTCTCCAAGTCGTTGTACACAATGACGAACCTACTAATCATAGTACTGATCCTCATCACTGCCGGTTGATGCGGGGGAGGGGAAGGGGGGGGGGGGGCGTGAAGCCGAGGACATGATCTGCGCTTTGTCGGGTGAACATATAAGTCTAATCTACCTATACTGCTAGGTCGATATCTCATCAGTATATATCGAACTCGCCTCCCACTTGAAGTTCGAAACGTATCGGCTGGAAAGTATGGCCCCTCCGAATACCAACTTCGAGGTAAACAACAATGGCATCCCCAACTTCGAGGATCTCCCTCTTCGTAAAGGTGATCCGCATCACTCCGCCTGGGGCCTCTATGGGGAGCATGATGAGCTCGGGACGTTGAACCGTCTCACGGACGACCGAGTCGCTGCGGCCGCGCGGGACGAGATCAAGACTGGAAAGAGGTTGGTGGATGGTCTGTTTTTATATCTTTACAGACTGCTCTGGGTATCACACATTCACGCAAACTGACTGACTCCCCGACACGGCGTGATTTATAAAGAATCTCACTCAACTGGCCCCTAGACGCGCAGTCGGACCGCTCCTTCTTCCAGCGCGCCCTTTTCCACCAGGACATCTTCCCCAAGGCCCCCGCCACCGTCAACGACGATGTCTGGACCTTCAACTCGCAGGTCTCGACGCAGTGGGACGGCCTGCGGCATTTCGGGTACCAGAAGGAGAAGCTGTTCTACAACGGCGTCACCATGAAGCAGATCCATGGGTTCGGCCATGAGGAGGGGAAGAGGAAGAGTACCGTGAACGGAATCCAGGGTAAAGCAGTTCATTATCTGATCTCAATAAAAGACTACATATGTATCACTGAGTCTTGTGCTAATTGGGCTCACGTCGTTTGACATAGCTTGGGCAGAGCAGGGCATCGTAGGACGCGGGATCCTGGTCGATTACCATGGCTGGAGGTCGTCACAGCCTGACGGCAATATCTCAACTTACAACTCGTTTGACTCTACCCCGATCCCGCTGGCCGACCTCAAAGCTTGCCTGGAAGCACAGGGTACCGAGGTCAAGTTCGGGGATATTCTCTTCATCCGCTCTGGTGAGCCTCGCCTTATGTGATACCTAGCCTTTTGACGCTTTTGCGATCCATCCTGCGATCCATTTTTGACCCCTTTCCGAATATCACCAATATAGCATGACACACTCACTCACTGACTCCAATCTTTTAAACCCCCCTCAGGCTTCATGGCGAGCCGCGCCACCAAGACGCCCGACGAGATCTGGGCGCACCAGGACGCGGTGCCGCACCGCTTCGGCGGCGTCGAGCAGGACGAGGCCGTGCTCCGGTGGATCTGGGACCACTTCGCGGCCGTCGCGGGCGACCAGCCCTCGTTCGAGTGCTGGCCCACCCAGAAGGACTGGCTGCTGCACGAGGTCCTGCTGGGCGGTTGGGGGTGCCCCATTGGCGAGCTGTTCGACCTCGAGGCGCTCGCGGCCCGGTGCCGGGACGAGGGGCGGTGGAGCTTCTTCGTCTGCAGCGAGCCTTGTAATGTGCCCGGGGGTGTTGCTAGGTAAGTGTTTCCATTCTTCTCTCCTTATATGCGAGGGGGGAAGGCAGAGGAAGAGGAAAGGAGGGTTTGCATTCTGACTAATGAGGTGACAGTCCGCCAAATATACTCGCCATTTTTTAAGAAGCTCAGGTGATGAATGGAGGAACGACTTTCGGTTGTTATGCTTTGGAAGTATCACGTGGCCAGAATAGGTGCATTTATTTTCACTGGTGGTGGAGATTCTAGACTCTTTATATGATTCCGGACGGTAAAATTGTCTCTGTAGGCCCTGTGATACTTCCGTCTATTCCCTAGTTCTTCTCTCCATGAACTCAGCTTGACAAAATATTGGGCTCGGTGACTCGGGTATGTGGTGTTTACATAGAGCGCTTTAGCCCAGCCTCGTAGAAATTACGGCCTGTGCCGCCGAAGTCACGACATGCCGTATGTCGGCTTGGCTCTGGGTGTTGAGAGAGAAGCTTTCGCTCATAGGCGTCTAAAGTAAGAGTTGCTGCAAATGCAATTGGACCTAGCACCTGTCAAGTAGGCTGACGACGTATATAGGTAAGCAACATGATGGTCGGATGATGGACCTCTCGGCTCTCGCCCAGGCAGACCACGTGGGTGTGGAGGCTGATACATATGTTTGGGACGTGGTCATTCATGCACATAAGACACCTGCTTATACCTGCTTCTCTGGGACAAGGCAATCCGTCTTCCCCACTATACTGTTGGAAACAGAGGGACTTCGTTTCTATCTGGGCCTGGCCTACTCAATTATTATACTCGACGTAGCATCTCCGGCGTTCACAATCCAACCCGCAAATTTTAAAGACCAATTAGTGAGCATTGGCGGGCAAGTGGCCAGAGGCTTGTTGTATTCGAAACCTGCATCATGTAAAAAGCCAATTGGTGTGATGGCGCGCTCTATAAGGGTATCTGCTGCAGAGTGTACTAGATTGTCGACAGGCAAGAGACATGTTGGGTACCAACGGAGTAATCATTCGAGCCGCCTTGGCCTGTCTATGTTAGTCTGTATACCCTGTATATGTGCCGCTGAAAGTGAGAAGCCGTGGTGGCTTCGGCTCATTTTCCTCCTGATTTCTTCAACCCCCGTACCGCTCAAGACCGCCCTCGACCACGAGCCTACCCACGCTTACACGGTAGTACCGTGTTTCGAAAATTATGCCCAGCCAAATCACGACGATAGGCCTCAATGCCGCTTGCGTCTTCGGAAAATACTATCGCTCGACTTGTCAAGTCCACCGCTGTGAGTATCGATATAGGCCGACCAAGTCTATATTGTACAGATAGCGCCAAGATCCGCATCACGACAAGATGCGCTGTTTTAGACTACCGACCGAACAAAGACCACTATCGTTTGCTACTTCTCGGGGGGTCAGCATTCCTGCTTAACAACGTACTGGGCCAGGAGATACTTACGTGCTCAATCTCCTCGAAAGGGTTTGCAACTTCTTGTCGTTATCCGCATCATGCTTGGCTTTCTCCATGGCGGCTTCATGCTGTTCCTCGTGTGCTTTCTTCACCTCCTCGCTAGTGGGCGGCAGTCTCTCGTTCTGCAAATCAACCTTTCTAGCATCTTCAAAGGTGCTAATGGCATTTTTGATGCCCTCAGCTCCTAGCATAAGAGTTCCTGCCGGCAGACGGCCGCTTCCAGATACCGTCTTAAGTTCTGTAACCCTTTCGGACTCCTCGCGCAACACCTGGAATACACGCGACAGTCGACCGATGGCCAGAATCTTGTTCTTGATAGCCCGCCTCTTGTACTCGATGGAATCGGGATCCGAGGGCATGGGGCTGTTAAGGGCCGGAGATAGGGGTCCGGGGAAGTCCAGGCCGGGGTATCTTCTTTAAGTTCTTCCTCGGAGCACGTGCTCAAGATGGCAATGAGCATGTCGGTGATTTTCTCACCCACGAAAGGCAACGACCAGGTAAAGACATCCATAAAGTTGGGAAGCCAATACGGGTGCGGTGTGCAGTTGAACTGGCGAATGTTCATCACGTTGTTCTCGTACTTCAGCACCGCCGCCTTGTTGTTGTACACGTCGAGATAGTTGGGAGCAGAGAAGATGGTCATGACACTTGGGAATCCCGTGGTCCGCGTTTTTCGGTACATTCGGTAGCCGGCATCTTGCGCCTCGTGGGCTCGGATGATGGACAGAAGGTTGTTCTTCTCCAAGAATGCACAGGCGGCAGGGTACGAGAAGAAGTAGGAGCAGCCGCGCACATGGTTATGCATAAAGAACTCGTTCGTCTTCTCCTGGCCAAAGTCCTCGAGCGGGTCAGCCCAGAGGATGTCGCACATCAAACCTTGAGTGGGCGGCTCTCGGAAACGGTCAATGCTGCGCAGATCATCGAGCGTATGCAGTTCGGGACTGAGACCTCCATGGATGCAGAGGAACTGCTTGTTCATCACAGCAGCCAAGGGCAGGGAACAGAAAGAGTCCATGCAAGCCTCATATATGGCCTCGGAGTACTTGTGCTTGCACTCGAGCTTGAAGGTGAAGTAGTCGGTTAAATGGCGACACTCGTGGTTACCTCTCAATAGCCATAGAGTGTTGGGGTAGTGGATTTTCAAACACCACAGGTATAGAACACACTCAATGCTGAAGTAACCTCTGTCGACGTAGTCGCCCAGGAAGAGATAGCGCGTTTCGGCCGGGTCGCCGCCGACTTCGAAAAGCTTCATCAGATCGTAGTATTGGCCGTGGACGTCACCGCAGACCGTGATGGGGGCATCCATCTCCAGGAGGTTGGGCTCGGCGCGAAGGAGGTCGGTTCCTGCCTTGATGATCCATAAGGCTTGCTCTTCGGTCAATCGACCTTCGCGGTAGAAGTGCTGCTTGAGAAAGGTGATGTTGGGCTTTGTGCGAGTCTCGTCTTCCCAAAACTGCTCGTCGGTCGGCTTGGACATGGCGGGCGCCTGTACATCTGCATGGCGACGGGTTTTCGTGGTCAGCTCGTTGTTCACTTGCGAGGGTACATGCCGACCTTAATTTGTGTGTGGCGGCGGGGTAGGTTGAGCGGGTGGGCAGCACGGCATACCTTTGCAGACTCGCTCCGTCGTGTTCACCTGCTCTCCCGACTCGAGAGTGTGCAAGGTGAAGTCAACCTCGGGAAGGGGCTTCTTCATTTGAATTGCGCGAATGGCATTGTCGACTTGCATGTTGCGCTGCTGCTCCACGGTGGGAGCGGGCGCCTGGCCCTCGTCGTTCTCCATGTTGCAGGAGTTGTTGTTGTAATGATGCGCCGCCTAGCAGATACAAGCGGTGAAGATCAAGTAAAAAAGAATGCTCGCAGAGGATATGGGGTGCCGCAGTTCAGTAATCGGCAATCAACAGCGTGGACAGCTGTTCTCTGAAAGTCAGGAATCACGACGACCGGCGATGGGTGGAAAAGAAGGGGGAAAAGATGTGATCTGCCAGCAGGGCTGAGGAAGGAGTAGCAGGCGATGTAGTGGGAGGTAGAGAAGAGTTGCTGCTAGAAGCGTTGGGCTACTGGAGCTGGAGGCGGCGAACTCTGGGCCAAACCGATCACTCCAGTTCAACTCAATCAAACCCATGTACTTTCTTGTCTTCAATGTCAGGTTGTATGCACCTGGCCAGGCGACAAGTTACCTAGGCAGACTAGCACAATAGGTCACCTACCAGGCAGGCTGGGGGGTTTTTTGGCTTGGAGGGGGAGAGGTGGGAAGGCCGTGTATGTACTTCACAATCTGCACACACGCACACACACACACACACACACAACATCAATGATTGACACATATACTTTGTATATACATGCATTCATCCATACATCAATGACAGGAGCACTGCTGCTTGGTGCTGATGAATTCAACGCGATAGCGTACAGCCGTAGGCATCTCACCTCCTGACCTATGCAAGTAGGTCCTGGGGAAAGTCTGGTAGATTAACTACGGTAGAACAGTGATCAGGGACCATTGCAAGTGCTGAAAGTGCTGAAAATAGTCGAGTACGTACCACTGCTGTGGAGGGGAAACGAGCGCCAAGCAGAGTCCGAAGTGGGATGCCCCCCTCGTCCAGGGTTCTTTCTATGTCAGGGCCCCCTGTTCTCTTTCGCCAGCGCTCGGAGGACAAAGACAAGGAAGAAATCAGATCTGGCAGTAACACAATGGGGGGTCTTCTTTGTATGCACTCGATAAGTAATACCTAAATCTTCGAATGATATGCCGAGATCGGTTTCCATAATGTATATACCCAGATAGAGGTGGCACATAGCTAAATGCATGCAGTGCAGCAAGACGCTCACCGAGAAATGGGCTAAAAGGGGGCAGAGATTGTGTACAATACGAGGAGGCAACCCACGCTGACCGATCCGTGGGTATGCCAATGGATACTGTACCTGTTAGTAGGACTTTCCCCCTACCGGAACGGGGTCCTGTCACTGTCAATTCAGCCAAACTAAAACCTAAAGCTTCAGATACCCAGCATCAGCCGCTGGAGTATGTTCAGTTGTCGGTAAACTCTTGACTCCTGTATCTGACCTTCCCACATTAAGCACACGGGAAGCCTCACGGCCGCAGCCTGGCAGCAACCTTAGTGCCCCTATGTATGCCTGTTTCGACGACACGAGCCTTGTCTATGACCTCACACGTCACAATCCCTTAACTAGAGCACGTGATATGGTATTGTTTTCTTCGTTCCATTCGTCTTTATTGGGGTTATGTAGTAACTGTAATCCCAACCCAGCCTCATAAAAGCATTGCTTGCTGGCCATTCTACACCGCACAGTATCCACCATCCACCAAGAGATCAATACCCGTCGCATAGGATGAGGCGTCCGACGCTAGATAGAGGTAGGCTCCCTTCAATTCCTCCGGTTCACCCTCCCGGCTAGTACATAGGTCGGTTAGAAAACACTCCTTTTCCATTTGCTTGCCCTCTTCGCGTGAGAACGGGTTCGGGCCAATCATGAATCACTTACCCCATCGGGATCTTATCTTTCCATATGTTCTTCATCTCGGCCGGTGCGAAGTTGGTGATTTCGGTGTTGATGTAACCGGGCGACACCGAGTTGCAACGAGCGAAGCCTACCCACTCGACAGCGAATGATTTGCCTGTTACCTGCTAGTCAGCGTGCCAATGCTATTGTTTTATATCCCAGAGGGCTGGGGATCGGAGCCTGGCCTGTTCCAGGTTTTCCCGTCTCGAGCGAGCAGCACTCACAAGCGTGGATGATGGCCGCCTTGGACGCATTGTATACCGTCTGCATCTGCGGGATGTTGGCGATGTGGCCGGACATGGAGGCCGTGGCGATGAAGCTCCCGTGCCGGAAATTGTCCAGTTGCTGCCCGTCCAGCGTCGTCCCCTCCTGCTTCTGCCGCCGCCAGTGCAGAGCGGCGGCGCGAGCGCAGTAGAACGTGCCGTCGATGTTGACGCTCAGCACCGTCTGCATCCTGTCGATGGGACCGTCGAGGAAGGGGCCGTCTTCCCAGGCGATGCCCGAGTTGGCGACGAAGACGTCGAGGCGCCCGTTGAACTCCTTGACGATCTCGTCGACGGCATCACGCACGGCTTCCCACGACTGCACATTGACCGAGTATGCCTTGCCTGTAATCATGATGGTCTTATCAGTATGCAGGAGCGAGAGGCGTCACCTCCCAGCCCAATCAGCTCGCTCGAACGGAACTTACACTTGACCCCGAAATCTGCCTCGATCTTGGCTGCCTCGTCCAGCGCTTTCTTGTTGCTGTTGTACCAGATGGCGACGTTAGCGCCAGCTTCCGCAAAGGCACGCGCAACCGAGAGCCCGATCCCGGCTCCGGCTCCACTGACAATGGCTGTCCGGCCCTTCAGAGAGAACAGTGGCATGACGAGGTCCGACTTGACCGGAGGCATTCCACCGTGGGCGAAGTCGCCTCCATTCATTGCGGCTGCCATATTAAGTAACCTGTACAGGTGTTCTTCGTTGATGATCTCAATAGGACGGAGCGGTCAAGGCACGTTTCGTTGAATGATCTATTGACGCATGCGAGAACTCCTGGCAGTAGTAGCCTGAGGAAGAGGGCTACGGTGAGGGATACGGGGCTATATATACTTGCTCTAGGGTCCCAAGGTTCCAATACCATCGCTTCTAATGACTCTGTGGATAAATGACTACGCGCTTGCCGAACTCCTGCCGACTGCCGCTCCTGGCTCTGATGGGTATGATGATGTTAGTGGTGCGCATATTGTCGCAACAAACAGGCTGGATCCTGGAGTAGCCGCTTTTCGCGCCTGGGACCACAAGTAAGTAGCCTCAATCCTGCAGGCTTTACTGCTTGCTTCTAGTTTGCATGGTTCCAGGGCATTCCGGACCGTCGCTTGTTATCGTGTTTGTGACAATGTTTCAATTGCTCCTGCCTAATGTAGATGCATCCCCTGTGTACATACATAGTAATATGCCGGCTTTCCAGAAACATGGTTGACATGGAGAGCGAAATGAGGTATATTTGCTCTCTGCGGGGTACTATATTGTCGGTTTTGGGGTCCCCGGTTTCTGCTGCCGGAAGATGCCAAGCCAACTGATGGGGCTAGTTCGGCGGAATTGCTGGGCAACCTACATGCCAGAACCTCCTTCTATTTGCTATCTGGCCTGGAGCATCATGTGATGGTTGTCTTTCTCGCAAGTCTCCCGTGACACCAGCCACGGCTATATCGCCGCAGCTACCTTTCTGTCGTACCATGCCACATGCTCCTTCAGGATCACGGCTGTTGCAAACAACAAGACATCAACCTACGATACGCTGGAGAATCTCTTCGCGCGGGAAGTTCGTGTTCCTCCATCGGGAGATGAAGTCGTCTCGGTTGACTGCACACATCAGGAGTTAATAGAGCGATGCCAAGGGAATCAATGAGGAACGTACTGTAACCACCGCACATGCGCCTTACACCAGTAAAGGCGCTTCTGCCATGAAGGACGCGCCAGTTGTCAAAGACTAGTTGACCCTCGTTAGCCGCTACTGTGTGGATCTTGTGGGTTGAACACCACGGGAACCCTTACTTAGGAGGTTGCCTGGTTCGAGTTGTACCCAGTATTCGACGTCTTTTCTCGTCAAGATGCTGTGCCACTTTCTTGCGGCCTCGTACCATGCCGTGGGGGTAAACGGTCCATCGAACGGCACGACACCTCTGTCGTCGTTGTTCCATCTCAATCGGTGCATTCCCCCGGTTTTGTCGTCCACCTCGAGCACCGGGTACATCTTGTCCGGGAAATGGTGATGCCCTCATTTCCGCTCGCGTGCCAAGGCAGTTTCACCTTGCTCAGGATCTCAAAGGCTTTGGGATCCTCCTCCTTCAAGATGCTCGCGGCGTAGAACCCGTCGACAAGCAGTGACTGGCCTCCCAGCGTCCCCTTCCCATCTTTCGCGGTCGGGTCTGAGTGCGACAGCAAGTGGAAGGCCTGCAAGCCGGCGGGATCCGAGAAATACGTCGTGTCCGTATGAGCGCCAAGTGCCAAGTTGGTATATGCCGTATCTGCCATGGCGAGATCGGGTATGAAGTCATAGAAGCCGCCGTAGTGAGTTTGCCTTATGAAGGCAATCTTCTCCAGCAACTTCTCGGTTGCCTCTCCGGTTTCAAAACGGAACTCCGGTTACAAAGACGAACCCGAATCGCCTCTATAACCTGGTTAGCAGGCCTCTCGTCGTACTTGGAGTTCGGTTGATGCATGAAACCTACGATGGCATCGGTCAACTGGGCAACTGTGCGGGCTTCATTGCCAGCAAGATCTTGACTCGAAACTGATGGTGGCCAAGATGCACCGCTTTTGCTACCGTTAGATCCAAAGTAGATATGCCTATAGGACGTTAGTCATGTCCAATAGTAAAAATACCGTACATGCTGACCTGGATGGCTCAGGCTGTCTCCGGTCGGATTTCATGTATTTCTCAATGAAATCCCACGGATAGAAGCTATTATGAGATGCATCCGTCCCTTGTTGTGTCAGTCAGAATAGCGGTAAGACGCAAAACAGTGCCTACATTGAACATGAACACCATTCTCTTGAACGTCTACCCGTTCAGGTCGGACATCTTGTGGTATCTGCGACTAGCTTAGCCCCATGGTTCCTTATGATATGAAACAGTTAGATCTAACTACCTCAAAAGTGTTGAAAGCCCTCTGCATCGTATCTTGGTTGACGCATGTCTTGCATCGACAGTTGTCACTTGTTTGGATAAGCTACTGCAGGAACCCTGGTCTCTCCTAAAGACATCTGAACTCACCGTAGCCAGAAGTTGGGCCTGATCTTGATTAGCTTCCAAAGCTTCCCGATAGCCAGCATACAGCACTTACAATATTTCACGTCTGGGTTTTGCGACATCTTTGTGTTCTTGGGTATATGCAAACCTGAGACCCTCCCCAACTGGGGTCACTTTGAATTTGGTAGATCCGCTGTGGTTATATCGCCGGCTTTGTACTCGAGACAATTGCCACGAGGAAAGCGGCTGGTATGACAGACTACGAAGTATCAGTATCTCAACAAGATCGTGTCGATTGGGCGGAACTGGAGCGCTAACCGTGCCAGTCGAGAGCCTCGTACGATGGGTAGCATTGTGGCAAGACCGAGCAGTGTGATAGCTCGATAACTCGGGATGGATACGGGGAAAAGGGGCGCAGTGCACAAGCACTATACAGATTGTCTATAGCATGTGTTGGTCTGCCAATTGGTGGGATTGCCCGGTTCTGCTATCGTCGCTGAAAATCTCAGGATGTCGTTCGTTTTTTACCGAGACAAGCCGACGACATATAAATGTATGTCGATGGGTTCCACTGGGCCAATCACTTGGCGCGAACTAGTATTAGTCCAGATTTCAACATTCAACCTATCCTATATCAGGTTCGTCTAAGTTGAGGTTATCATTATTTTAAGCTTGACTGACGATGGTTCGAGCCCATGGGAATATTTCGACATTACTATGTAGTTCCAGCAATTATGTGTCCAGGGACTAAGAGCGCCCGGTGTCAACCCCCGAACCAATCCTCTCGTGCAAATGTCTGACTCTTTGAGCCAATCCGTCGACTACTTGTTATAATGCATCTTGAGTTTGGTCAAGTTGATTCTAGATATGAGTGTGCGGGAGCTGCTACAATGTCTAAGACAGGTATAGATGGAATATACGGCGGCCTTCCAGGCTTGACTATACAACACCTGGGATAACAAAGACAATACAATTGAGATATAAGTCACTTCGCAGATCGCCAATACCATGAAATTAGATGTGGCATGTTGAATTTATTACTTGTGATATGAAAACATAATATTGCGCATGGCTGACATCGAGTCGCAGGTTCGGGGCGATGGCGAAGCCTTCACCAGAGCAGATCGGCCGCCGTCATATACACGCTTATGCACTTACAAGATCCTACCAATTTGTCTCGCAATATGCATCATCTCCATCTTCGCGGCAGCCATCGTCTGCACGTCTCTCAACAAGCCTATCCCGTCGGACGCCGTCATTGTGATTTCGGTCCTAGCTGGCTGTCTACTACTTCTGATCTTTGCCGGGTGCTTAAAGATCTACCACGATCAAAATGGCATGGGCAAGGTGCATCCTCGTGCCGAACAGGCATTGAAGGGCTTCAGGGATCGCTTGGTGCGCCTGTTCTGCTGCATAGATATGGCCAGCTACGCCCCCTCCTCCAACAATACAAGCAACCATGAGGAGGCCGAGAAAAACCCACGAAAAGAGGAGGACAACGTAGGCGAGGAAGCTGTACAGCCCGTCATTAGATTGGCGTCTAGATCACCTCGGAGGGAGCCTCTACAAAGGCCTGGCAATGCGGTTCAAGGTCCACGGGACCAGCCTCAGACACCTGGTAACTATCCGCCGCGGCATCAGGTTTCTCGGAGCAACTTGCAGCAGGATCGACGGCCCCAAGGTCTGCGACCCCCAGAGCCTCGACACCCTGCGCCGAGTCACCAGTCCCCCCTTCCTCGCTTTGAGCCCCAGTCAGCAGCTTCATCCAATTACCGAGGAGCTTCTCAGGCGAACGAAATGTTATACAGCGAGGTGGTGCCCATCGACGGGCGCTATTCGCGGACACTGCCCGTTACCAACTCCCGGGATACGCTGTCCTCCGAGCGAAGACCATCAGCTGCAGTGCCACCACTCCAAACGCCTCAGTCAAGGCCAAGACCAAACAACCAAGCTATACATCTGACCAGCGTGCCGGATGCGGCGGCCCAGTTGCAAGCTGTCCTCGGCGACACACCTACCACTCCCCTGCAGAGCTTCCTAAAGCCGACCCGGTCCATACGCTACGAGCAAGACACTGATCATCGCCGGTTCGAGTCCCCACCCAACAGCCCGACACAAGATGGCCTCCAGTCAGCCTCGGGCACGTCGACCAACGCCTCTTCTTCACTGGCGAGCCGCCCGGGCAGTAACATTTCCTCCCCCAGTACTCCGACGACACGGGAAAGCGCCAACCTCCCGCAATTTTTGGCCCAGTGCCACACCGAGCAGCTGATCCTGCGGAACAATCGAGACCTCCTGGTCGAACACCGGGCCCAGTACCATACGCGGCATTCCGCAGGGTTGACTTATTGTCGGCCTATACGGACTACGCAAGGCCAATGGATTAAGGAGTCGGAGGAGTGATTGATGAAGGGAACACAAGTACCATTGATGATTTAGACCAGGCAAGTATGCATAATCACGAGGTCCGAGCCAACGACGCATTGCACATACAAGTAAGTACTCAAGGGGGAACAGCCAAATTTGGAACCTTCTATTACAGAGACGGAGTCCACCACATTTATACATTGGCTCAATAAGAACTGCAAGATGATCGGAGAGAGCAAACGCTGAACGAGAAGTGACACACATCAGCAAATGATCCCTGTTGTAGCTATACTACGTATAGCGGTGCTGCCCTCCTTCGCCATACCCCCATCTAAGAGTAAACAGGGCACACAAGGCACGCAATGGTGCAGCCAATATCGAGTTGCTACCAACAAAACCATAACGCCAACATAATTCCCCAATGAATATCCCAAGTTCGAGACTACACTAGACGACTCCACGGACTCTATCCCAAAATGAGGGTGCAGTTTTCTCAACAGTTGCCGGCGAGGGAGTGGTGAGGACCGTGTTCCAAGCCTCCGCACCATCTACAAAGAGGCTGTACTTGAGACTGCTCAAGTCACCCTCCGCCAGCATCTCAATGGTAAGGGCTCCAAACTTGGAGTTACCAGAGTTGATGTATCTGCAATTGTTAGCTGTGTTTTCGTCTCGGAAAGATGCTTTTGACTCACTTCAACTCAACGTCTTCATCATCCGTCTGCTTATATGTGCCGATAGGAGAATAGAACTGGTTCAGAGGGCTCGCGGAGAATTCATGGACCAGGACGCTCTCAGGCCACTTGCCGTCCTTCGGCGGTGGGAAAGCAGTGGCACCAAACTCATGTCGGTCACCTGAAAGCACGACAACGCCGTAACCGAGTAGGCCAGAATCCCACATGGCCTCAAGTATTTGTTGGCGCTCGTGAAGGAACCCACCCCAGGTATCCTTGGTGTTAACTCTCCAGTTCTTGGTTAGCGGCACAGAACTGGCAACGATCTTCCATTTGACACCCTTAGTTTCCGGTCTTCGCAGCCAGTAAAGAAGGTCCTCAAGTTGCTCAGCGCCGAGCATTGTCTTTTTGGGGCTATCGAAGGGTTCGTTGTTCTTTGAGCGGTATGAGCGAGTGTCCATCATGAAGAAACTGGCTGGGCCTTGTGCGAAAGAAAAGTATGTGGTGCCAGATCGGGTGATTGCCCCAGCAGTGTTTGCTCTCTTGGCACGAGGAGGGTTCACTGCAGTCTGATAATGATGCCAGGGGTCGACTGCAGACTTGTACAGACCAGTGGAGTTCTTGTCCCAATCGTTGGAGATTTCGTGATCGTCGAGTACGTGGATCCAACTCAGGTTCTGTCCAACGGGAGCCCAGTCAGGCGAGGCATACACTTGGCGGTACTTTTGTCTGTAGTCTTCCACAGACTTTCCGAAACGGTGCGGGACATCAACGTAAATGAAATCGCCGAGGAACATCATGAACTGAGCACCGAGCTCTGGAAGGACTTTAGCAAGGTGCTTCATTCCAGGAATCGCGAGTGGGTGGTTCAAGGGGTTGTATGGGATTCTAGGAAGGATGCAAGAAGTTGCCAAGAAGGTAAACTTCCCATCGCCATGATCGGGCATTTTGCCAGCGCGCGGTGCCCCGACAAACTCCCCGGAATGGTTGTTGGATGTTGTCCATTCGTAGACACGCTGCTTTGAGTGGGACAGCGGAATCGTCACCACAGCAGTATAATCCGTTTCATTGGTAGTCCATTTCACGCCGCCAGCAGTCTGCCAGAGAGGGTTGTCGAAAGGCGGTTGCGCGTCCTTGATGTGGACTTGAACAGTAATAGGCATCTTCGACTGGTCGGGTTCGCGAATCAGTAGCTTTGCTTCTGAATCCGAGACGTAACCGACGCGGGCGAACGACAAGTCATGGCTGGGGTACTGCCAGCGAGGCCTGTAAACTGCATCCGTTATCATGGCAACACAGGCTGCGTTGATGAGGAAAGTGAGGGCAGAGAATAGTCTGCTGTTGGGGCTGGGCAGCCCAGAGAGCAAAGTGCGCAAGGGAGCGACAGGCTTCTCGAAAACAGCGAATTCCTCAGAGACCTCGACCTCATCGACGACGGCTTCTTCAGCATTGCCATCTTCATCCTCGGCGCCATTGGGATCTGGTATCAATTTCTCTGTAACAGCCACGTCAACCTTGTCGACCAATGAGATGATCGGCTCGGTCATGTACGTGTTGACGAAGGAGGGAACGTATATGGCGAAGAGTGCGTAAACTACATAGATGGCGGGCTAGAAGGGTTAGCTATCGTGCATGGAGTCCTAACGCGATAGATGGGGTATCGAGTCCGGTATGGGAACGGAGCAAAGACGATCGACTTACAGGGAGATTGGCCTATGAATCCTCAAGTTAGTAACAGCTCTCGCGAGAAATGAGTTGGCTTGCGCGTCTAGAGAAGACTTACCCATCGCAGGAAAAAGTAGGAGCCTATCCGTATCCCAGCGGACGCGACAGCTGTCGCGGTCCTTTGGTAGTCCATGTCTGGCGGAAGCTACCGGCTACCGGTTCTCGAATGGAGTACGCGAACAATTCGACTAGGCGCAGCTTGTAATCCAAGCAAGAAGTATTGGTATTAGAGAAGGAGTTTGTAAAGGAGTGGAGAGAAGTGTAGTTAAGTAGGAGTAGTGAAGTCGAAGCTCAGAAGAAGTAATCGCATGGGAAGGGGATGATTTCACCCATTAAACCCCACAGGCAATCTGCATAGTAGCTAGGTATCCATCCAACAGGCTCAGGCTCAGCGTGTCGTAAGAAAGGGGAGCAAGCAAGAGTTACAGTGACGACAGGGACTTGCAACAACCCGGGGGGGGGAGAGCCACACCTGCATTCCCAAGCTCCCCTGCTCCCTGCATTTGAGGCTATGTGATTGGTCGGATAGTGGAAGTCGGGGTGATTGTGGCTTAAAGGGGGGCCGCCAAGCTTTCAAACCGTTCCCGAACGCAAACTCTCCGTCATTGCGCCCTGTCTGACGTGCTGGCTGTTGGAGCCTTGAGCAACACGCCCGCTTAGGTACTTTACGACCAGCTCGGCTTAGCTTAGCGCTTCCACCCCAGAGGGATTTACGATTACCCGTGCCGAGCTGACAGGACACTAGCGTGGCCGCATCAACACCTGCTACAGCCTACAGGTACCCACTTATCAGTTCGATTCGTTGACCCTATTTGGGATTCGCGACAAGCTGGCCAGAAGTTGGGATTTACTAGAAGACAATCACCAACACAACAAACAACCACCATGAGGGCCACACTTCTCTCTGTCGGGCTCATTGCCTGGCTTGCCTCGGTGGTTTCCGCAACCGCCCTCACATACAAGCTCAATGCGCACGAGAAGGCCTGCTTCTATGCCCACGCCGAAAAGCCGAACCTAAAGATCGCTTTTTACTTTGCCGTAAGTTGGCCAGTCTCCAGCACCGACCGAAGAATTCGAGATTGGACCCTAACACTTTGCACTCCAGGTACAATCAGGTGGCTCGTTTGATCTCGATTATGAGGTGACTGGACCCGAAGAAAAAGTCATTCTCGACGGCGAGAAGGAGCGACAGGGCGACTTCGTCTTCACGGCACAGAAGGCTGGCGACTACAAGTTCTGCTTCAACAACGAAATGAGCACGTACTCGGACAAGGTTGTCGACTTCGAGATTGCTGTTAGTATAACAATCATGGATGGTGCTACGTAGATGCGGAACTGACCCCGTACCCGATAGGTTGAGGACGAGGTTCGAGCTCAGCTGCCGGCCAAGCAAGGCACATCCCCCGAACAGACATCCGCACTCGAGGAGTCAATCTACAAGGTCTCCGGGCAACTATCCACCATCACTCGAAACCAGAAGTACTTCCGCACACGCGAGAACCGAAATTTTAGCACTGTCCGAAGCACCGAAGGAAGAATTGTCAACTTCAGCTTGATCCAGTGCTGCATGGTGGTCTGCATGGGCGCTTTACAGGTTTTCGTCGTCAGGTTCTTCTTCCAGGTACGTATGGTCTGGTTCCGGCTCCCGTGTATTGCTGCTAACCCTCGTAACAGGGCGCCAGAAAAGGTTACGTATAGACATATACCTAACCACCGAAGGAGTTAGTATCGGTATGCATTGGCAGCAGCGGCGGCGTACAGAAAACATGGAATTGGTTCAGGGCATGATGCGCATGAATGTTTGTATTATAAGCCATTGGTTTGGCTGCAAGTCGCTGTTGCAGGTTATAATGGTGACGCCTATTTCTATCGGCGGTTTCAATACACAGCGATGTGACGACTTTATGTGATAAGTTTGATGACGTGCTCCAACGACAATGTGTTCTCACAGCAACACGGGGTTAATAGGACTGCGTACAGTACATGGAAGAGTTGAATGCTATATCCTCGTAAGGCCAAGTCCCTGTCAACGATTAATGGACATTGCTACACAGCGTGCTCGACCCATTTGTGGAAGTAGGCGACAGGTACATAATTCACAAGTCCAAAAGGATCAAAATAACACTTACAGCTATCTACGTACGGAGTAAGAAAGGGCGTTGGAAATGTCCATTGATGTTCCTGAAGCTGTTCGGGGCGGATTCGCGCTGGTGCTGGGTTTCCAGCGCGTTGTGGGGCACCAGCCACTCACTTAGCCACGCTTTACGTCTCCAACCGGTAGCCAGAAATTTAACGTGCCTACTACTGCTTTACCTGAGGCCGACATCAAACACCATCACACGCAACCTCAACAACGGAGCGCAGCTGCCGTCGCATCAAACCTTCGCCATGGCATCAATCGCTTCCTCCATCGCCCAGGCGCTACCTAAGCCGAGGTATACCGGTGAGGATGAAGAAATTCCAATTCATGCCCAACAACGCGGTCCAAGAATCGTCGGCGCAGGCCAAATCGACGAGTCGCAAATCGTGCTACGACGAACCGGTCCTCCCCCCTATGGTCAGCGAGCAGGTTGGCGGCCACGCGGACAGGAAGATTTTGGCGATGGAGGCGCGTTTCCCGAGATTCCAGTTGCCCAGTATCCTCTGGACATGGGCAAGAAGGGAGCGGCGACCAGCAACGCGCTTGCGATTCAAGTCGATTCTGACGGCAAAGTCAAATACGATGCTATCGCACGACAAGGCCACGGCGAGAACAGAATTGTCCACGCGTCGTTCAAAGATCTTATTCCTCTTCGCCAGAGGGCCGACGCCGGTGAGATCGATCTCGCCAAACCAAACCAAGAGCAGATCGCCGAGACCACGGAGCGAACCAAAAATGCCTTGGCCGCCCTCGTAAGCGGCGCGGTTGCTTCTCAAAAGCCCAAAAATGTCAATATCGGCCAACGAAAAGACCCGACCTTCGTCAAATACACAGCTGGGAACCAGATGGGAGACAGCTCCAGGAAACAGGACAAGATCATCAAAATCGTTGAAAAGCAACGCGACCCCATGTCACCTCCCCGATTCAAACACAAGAAGATTCCTAGGGGTCCCCCTAGCCCTCCTCCCGCCATTATGCATTCACCACCAAGAAAGCTCACTGCTGAAGATCAAGAAATGTGGAAGATCCCTCCCCCGGTCAGCAACTGGAAGAACCCCAAAGGTTTCACAGTACCATTGGACAAACGTCTTGCTGCCGCTGGCCAGGGTCTACAAGATACCGTGATCAATGACAAATTTGCTTCTTTCTCCGAAGCCCTATTCATGGCAGACCGTCACGCGCGAGAGGAAGTCAAACAACGAGCCATCATGCAACAGCGCCTCGCTGAAAAGGAGAAGGCTCAAAAGGAGGAGAATCTTCGTATGCTTGCCCAGAAAGCGAGGGAGGAACGCCAAGGTGGTGCCAGGAGGCGGCATGACTCCAGTGGTTCTCGTGATTCGCGGTCACGATCTCGCAGTTACAGCCGTTCCGATTCCGGCTCTGATAGCGATGATTACGAAGTCCGTGAACGTGAAAAGGCACGCCAAGAACGGCGACGTGACGAAGAGCGCAAGCTACGACAGTCCCGCATGGGTGCAGAGCGGAGAATCCAAGTCATGGCGAAAGAGCAAAACCGGGATATCTCAGAGAAGATTGCGCTCGGTCTCGCAAAACCTACACAGCCAGCGGAAACAATGTACGATTCGCGTTTGTTCAACCAATCCAGTGGGTTTGATAGTGGGATCAACGAAGACAACCCCTACGACAAGCCCCTTTTTGCAGCACAAGATGTCATTAGCAGTATCTACAGGCCACGGCAGAACATGGAAGACTACGAAGACGAGGCAGCGGGGGACCAGGAAATGGCCAGGATCCAAAAGGCCAGCCGGTATGGGGATGTTTTAGGGAAGGGCACCTTCAAGGGCGCAGAAGACGTCGAGGCCCGGGAAGGCCCTGTGCAGTTTGAAAAGGATGCTGCTGATCCCTTCAACGTCGATAAATTCTTATCCGAGGTTGACCAGAGCTCCTCGTCAAAGAGAGGCTACGGATTACAGGACGAAGAATCAAGAGAACCAAAGCGAGCGAGAGTTGATGAAGACGATGATTAAATTCAACCTGATATGGAACAGTATTTCACCTGTATAATGCACAGCGTTTCGCGGAAGAACGCAGACTCTATAGAGAATATCATACCCAGCTGCTCATGCGCAATATGATGGCGGTTTCATGGAGTGTTTGATAGCTCATCCGTGGAACTGGTTGTTTGACAGCATTTAAACCTAATTGAGTGCCCGAAGAAACGAGCATCAAGCGTGGCAGCGAACCTAACAATACACATCTGCCGAACCTACTCCATTCCTGTTGAACATGCTAGTGAGACAAAAGTCGAGGCCGATAGTCATCATACGCCAGTCGGTGTGCGTCTTGTCAAGGCCAACAACACTGTCCTTTGCCTGACCTATCCACAAGATGATCCGTAAATTGAATAATACTTTATAGAGGATAGTATACAGAGTCTAATTCCAGACAATTTTGAATGTTACCGCTGTCACTGGTTCATGGTATTCTTGCTAGTGGTAGGGCGCATTCACAACACCAAATCCATACGATTCTTGGCAAAGCAAAAGACACATCAGGCTGGATCTTATTTAGGGCAGATGGTTTCCTCTCATCGCCTGCAGATCAGTCAAGTGGTTGACGTGTTCATGGTGGGCTACTGTCTTGTTCGTTTCGAACGGCGTTGATGATCGTCACAAGTGAAACGGGTGCGTTGGGTCTTACTGCCAAGATTAATGTCAGTATGGCTCACCCTAGTTGCCCGCTGCTTTTAGCGCTAAGAGGTTCCTGCCTATGGTGACAAGTAGCGCACGCCGACCGAGCAGCGGATTATATTATAATGAAGAGTGAAAAGTCCTTCTCGAAGCCATGACCAAGATGTCGGTATTTAAAGCAAACTGTGTCCGTACTCGACAGATAGGGGCAAACAAGGGCTATAGTAAAGGGTTTCCCATTTGCTAGTGGTGATGTATTTACCCCTCACCACCACAAGATTGAATCAAGTATCTATCTGGTCATGCAGTTTTCAACTCGCGAACAGCAGGCTTTGGAAACAGTTCCCCCGAGATGTAAATCGCCAAATTACTCTTTACTACCTCTCTAATCGAGATTCACTGTGAGCAGCACGTATTGTCCTAGAACTTTCCGTGCTGTGGACGAGAGAGGACCGTTAACATTGACTAGCCGTCGGTTACATTAGTTTCATGGTGCAATGTACCCTAACCATTCGCAGCAAAAGATGGCTATGTACTCCTTGTCCCTGGAGTGTTCAAGGGTTCATCCTGGGCCGAGCTGGGTGAATCTATCTCTATTGCGTGACAACGGCGCCTTTCCGGTCCTGTCATGTTGTGGAGTATAGCAGAGGAGTCCCTCCTCTCCAAGAATCATTATTAGCCAACGATGCATACTTATTTCAGCACCTATCCCTTTTTACGGCCTATCATGATAAGGATCAATAAATCGGAGGAGGGAAGACACTCAAGGCCATCGCTGAAAGATGAATCTTATGCGAGTAAGACGTACTCAGCTGCTCACGGCGGCAGCCCTTTGCGCACGACGTCTTCTCATAAGCTCGTTCCAAGCTCTCGCGCCCGAAGAGACCCACCACCGAATCTTGTCCCCCTGATTCCTGTCCTCGTGGATATGCAGCGACCACTCCGCCGGCACATGTCGCTGCGCTCGCCCAAACCATGCGTGGTAGAGATAGCATAGCTGTATCCTGGCCCATGGAGGGAACTCGAGATTCTCCCCGTTTTTGTATTGCTCCACTGCCATTGTTGTTGGTACTGTTAGCAAGTACATATAGGAGAAAGAAGTAGAGTGCCACAACACGCTCAGGACATGATTGTACACAGCCAACTTACTCGTCTCGCGGTCGAGTATCCAGACCCAGATGTCTTTAAGCACTTCGTTGGCTCTCTTTTGGTCCGGATCCGCTTGTATCTTCGCTTCTGTCGCATCCCTTTGAGCTGCTTGGAGCTTAAGATGCGCCTCGAGGTCTTCGTTGTAGTTCTCGAAACGTATTTGCGCTGGCTTGGGCCCGAGCTCGGGTGCCATCAGGGGCGGCGTCTCGGCTGGCAGCTGTTCCAGCGCCTCCAACGCCTTCTCGTCGATGACGAGGCAGAAATCATAGCGCGAGTTACGACGGGAGGCGTCGACGCCCTCGAGCTGGTCAACCCAGGACATGAAAGCCTCGCCCGCCGGAGTGAAGTCCTCCTGACCAAGCTCGGTGGTGCCAATCTGGTCGGCATTGGGGTAGTCCTCTACGACCTCGTTCCATAGCCGAGCGGCCACATCGTCCCAAGCGTCGTGCTCATCCGGCTTTGGCATGAGCTCTGGGTAATAGAACCAGGTGTCGGTATCTTCATCGGTATAGCGGCGTTTGCGGATCGCCCATCGCATCCACTCATTAAGGCGCCTAACACCCTCGGCGAAGCGTGCGTCTTGATCCCGGCCTGGCACAGCACGGTAAATGGTGAAGCCCCAAGAATACGGAAAATGAGGAGTCAAAGCTGGGTCTTGCAAGAGGCGGAGGTCGGCCCTCACCGAGCGGCTTTTTTCAACAATTTGTTGAGTATCATCGTCGGTGCTGGGGGGCTCGAGCACAACTGGCCCGAACGATGGGATGTTAGCCATCATTGGTTGAGAAGGGCGAAGTGAGGTACAGTCGGGCTCTCACCTAGAGGATGGGACTCGCAGTCTTAGAGATGAACTCCGTACGCCGCCAATGCTTCGTCCTTCAGTCTGCTGATGTTAAGCCGTTAAAAGGGCTTTCGCTTCGTAAAAATGAAATGAGGTATTTTGGAAGTCAACAGCAGTAGACTTTCATGTCTAAAATGTGCATCAAGGGTGGTGTGCATTTATTTTTAGGTGGCTTAAAGAGCTTAAGGGGTTATAAGCACGATATTTGTTTGCGTTTTTAGAAGTATAAAATTTATAAATAAATATGAATATAATACTCCGTATATAAACTTATCTCGCAATCCGAGCCAATGAGATTTCATCGTGGCTTATCTCCTCTGTAAGGATGACTGGCTCGCTCGACCCCCGCGACGTCGCGCGCTCAAAAGCGGCACTGTTCACCCAGGGGTCTGGTTGGCGGGAGCCGCGAGCCATCCGCACATGTTGCACGCATTGGCAGATAGGGAGATGAAGATACTTTAGGGTGCCAACCGGCTAGACCTGCGACGCGATCCTGTCTCAAGATATTTGGCTCAATAGATATTCTAGTTTATTCTGCATCTATAGGGCTGCAATAGTGATCGTTTTCCTCTTGTCGCGGCTCTAGACAATACATCTATGCATATATACTAAGTTGATGATGCAGTGGTGGTCTAGACCTCGAGACTAGCATTGTGTCGGGACACGGGAAGCTGTGCCTGTCAATCGTGGCCTTTTGTGGCTTGGTGGCTTGGTGGCTAGATTTCAGATATCACGAAATGCAAGTAATTCAGGATCGCGGGCGGACACCAGGGGTCGCACGAAGCAAACCTGTGATCCCTGTTCAATAACGCCTTTTTGTTTGGACGACAACGCTCGAAAACATCTGACTTGAAATGTTCCAGCCATGACTCTAGGGTTCGCCATTGAGCTTTATGCTGCAAGAACAGATGAGATCTGCCGGGCTTCAGCTGAACCAGACTCGACCTCGCCCGCCCGTTTCTACTGGACAATCTTCTTGGATCACATCGTGAAAGCAATGACCGCATGAAGAGTGCAAGTTCCACGACGGGGCAAACGGGTTTCTGGCAGCGATAAGGTGGAGTTATATTCCTTGGTAAGATGGGGGTGGTTTGACATTTCCCGACTCCTCCAGAGAAGCTTATTCTTGCCCTTGGAGAAAGATCTGGAGGGAAAAGAAGGATATAGAGCACCGTCTCGGTCGAGCCACCATCCCCCATTAATAAATCCCCTCCTGCCTCCATCGTCCGTTTCTTCTCGTCCTGGATTGACGAGTTTCTTCCAGTTTTGTTTACTTTATCCCTTACGAAACGATCTTCATAATGATAATCATTCCATGACTTGATTGTTCCCCATTCTTTCCCAGTTTATCGAGCGGGCTAGCTCGGACTCGCATATCTGGTCTACCCGGCGTATCATCGACAGCGATTAACCCGCGACTTTTGCCAGTTGTCTAAACTCGCAACGCGTCAGCCTCTGGGAGGGTGTGCGTGCTCCAATTTTACCGACTGTTGGTGGCCGGATCTCACCACGTCAGTCTGCTTTGAGTAAACGATTGAATTACTCTCGTATTACCCCTGGGTACGTGGTTATCTCATTGGGCGAACGGTTACTCTCGTATTCCTATTGTGTGCAGTACAGGGGCATAGTAGGCGGTAACGAGCTATTGTGCGGGCTGGGATAATAAGGTGCAAGTCAAGTTTCGGAAGGGCGGCCGGCGTGCCTGAGACACACACACTTGTTGATGGTGTGTACGTACGTACGTGTACGTAACGTAGGTTGGTTTCGTTGATGCTACTAGGTTAGTTCGTATTGGTGGTCTGGCTTAACTGCCCCAAAGGGGCCTTTTCTATCCGATGTCCCTCGACAGCAGCAGCCTGTCCCAGAAAAGTCGTCCACCTTCTCAACTACCAGATAGAAGAGAATTGGGATACCAGCCCTTCGAATATTGGAAAGGACCGAAACGGATACTCCCACCACGAGCCCAGCCTATTACAAAGCCCAGTTCCACCGGAACCGTTACCAGAATCGAAGAAATTCGGTTGCCTAATCGCAGTGGATATACTTCGACGGCACCGCAACACAAATTGGCTGTTGTGCACACCTACCCAATTGAGAAGGTTCGACCGGATCCCTCACTGCATCCAGCTCTTGCCACTACAAATATGGGTTGGGAGCAGCCTCACAACGTCCACGGAGGTCAGGCCGGTCCTACCTCCTTTCAAGTCAGAGACGCCAACGGCCGGGTAGAATTTGTCACTGAGCCCTCCTACGATAATCAAGAGCTTCCACCCCGCGCCAACAACATGAGTCGTTACGTCGGCGTCCAGCCCTGGTACAAGCGCAAGCGTGTTTGGCTCATTAGCGCCATTGTCCTCATCGTTGCCATCATCGTGGCCGTCGTTGCGGGCGTTCTAGTCTCGAAGGCCAACCGCTACCCGGACTATGCGAAACTCAACTACTCGCTGCAAGACACTTGTAAGTCAACCAAGCCCCGGCAATTGATGCAACTGGTGTTCGTCGCTTACACTGCGTATAGACTCTGGCGAGACTTTCTTTGACCAGTTCGACTATTTCACAGGGTATGACCCAGCCCAAGGTTTCGTTCACTACGTTCCCAAGGAGCAGGCCCTGCAACTCGTAAGTGATCTGCACCCCGGTCTTGGCAATGTTAGGGTGATCCGGCTAATTTGTCAACCAGAACCTCACCCATGCAACCACGGAGAGCGCCGTCATGAGGGTTGATACTTCTGTCGGGCCCGGTTCGAGCCCGGATGCGTCAACCGGTCGCTTCTCTGTTCGCGTGTCGTCCAAGAAGCAGTACAACAGTGGCCTGTTCATTTTCGATGTCAAGCACACGCCCTTTGGCTGCGGCACATGGCCGGCGCTCTGGCTCGTAGACGAGACCGAATGGCCCAAGAGCGGCGAGATTGACGTTATGGAGGCGGTTAACAAGGCCGACAACGGCAATCAGATGACGCTCCACACTAGCGACGGCTGCGACATGTCGGTCAAGCGCAAGATGACCGGCGAGGTTTTGCACAAGGACTGCTTCAACGAGACAAATTCCAATGCCGGGTGCGGGGTGCAAGGCAACGAGGCCAGCTTTGGCGCTTCCTACAATGCTGCCGGCGGCGGCATCATGGCCATGGAATGGCGCAACGAGGGTATCCGCATGTGGCAGTTTGGCCGGTCCTCCATTCCGGCCGATATCACCGCCAAGAAGCCCGATCCTAGCTCCTGGGGTATCGCGGCTGCCGACTTCCCCAACACGGGTTGCTCCATGGACTCACATTTCCGCAACCAAAGCATCATTGCTAACATCGACCTATGCGGTCAATTTACCAACGCCGTGTACGCTGAAAGTGGTTGTCCCAGTAATTGTTCCGACTTTGTGGCGAACAACCCGCAAGCTTTCAAGGATGCTTTCTGGGAGTTCGGTGCTTTCGATGTGTACAAAGCATCATAATGACTCTAGTTCACGTCTAATCAGGGTTTTTTGTGGGTGATTTCATCATCAAAATAGGAGCTGTGGATGGGAAATATATGTACGTGTTTTGGAAGAAAAGATTTATGACATGTCTCGCCCTCCACGGAGAAGGGTGATGATTCGGTATCATACTTGTTAGCGAGGCGTTTTGAAGGCGGGTGGTTATCGTGGGACGACTTATCAACTTAGTTTCGGCTAGATATACTGGCTCAGGCAGTCGTATAATTATAAGACGTGTCGTACTGCGACAACTAGACATTCACGGCCATAAAGAACCTGAAATTGTTGTGACTATTTTATTCAACATGTAAGCAGCTGCTTTGTCTACACAGACGTAGTACCCGCGTCAGACCGGACACTTGAATCGGAAAACCCCCTACCCCCTAGGATGACGGTCGTTGTTACGGGCTGCAACCGGTCGGCCGCGAGCCAAAGGGCACCAGACATCTATTTACTGATTTCGATGAGATTGCGCTGCTCCGTTCCAACACTCTACCTGCCCTCCGGTTATGAGCTTTTTAGACACCCCGTAAATCGCACACGACGGCCTCATTCCGTTTTCTCCTCGGATAGAGGTATAAAATGAAGCCGAAAAATCGAATACTCGGTCTGATCTGATCGCTTAAGACGCTGCGCTTCAGCTTCTAGATAGTTTCAAGCGGAGATGTATCTTGCAAATTGAACCTTATCTAAAAACGCCTCGTTGCTATGCAGCCAACCATCCAACGCCTTAATACACATGAATCTATGTGATTCCAGAGCCCGCCGCATCATGATATACAAGCCGTCCCGGCATTATCGACATTATCGGCACTAGTGTCATTTGGGCATGCCAAGCCTTTTCCCCTTTTTGCGTAACCTACACACTCCGCTTCATGTCTTCTATTATTCCTCGCCAGGACTGCGCATGTAGGCGTCGATCGCTAGACTGAAGGCCGCGAAGGCCGCGCAACCGCCGCCCATGGCCATGGGCCCGCCGCTGCGCGCGAGGATGCCGCCCGTGAGGCAGCCGGCCGCGACGCCGTTAGCCAGGTCGTTCTTGGCGCGGAAGCCCTCGATGCCGCACTCGATACCGCTGAACATGGCGCCCACCTTGCCGAAGTTCTTGGCCATGCCCCAGGACCGCGTCCCCATGTCCTTGAAGCCGATGGAGAGTTGCCGCCGCCACGGCATCTGCCCGATCGGTTGGCCCATCGGACCGGTGGGCCCGGCGCGCCGGCTGTGTGGTAGGGTGTATCGTAGGACATCTAGACATAGTCAAGGTTTCATGGTTAGTCTACTGGCTGGCTGGTGGCTGAGATGTTGCCGCAGGCGGGCGCAAAAAGAACAAGGCGAGAAGGGGAACGTACAGATGCCATGAACATTCCGAAGAGACCGCCCATGCCGAAACCCATGACGCCGGATATCGCCGACTTGCCGAAACATGATTCCATGAACGCGCTCATCTGTGACCTTGAGTTAGTATTGCTGCTGCTATTGCGACTGTCGATCTGGGCGCATGGCGCCTCTGGCAGAGGCCGGGGTATGGAGGGCGGCAGTAACTAACCGCCTTGACGTTGGGGTCCATCTGGCTGTTGTAAGCCGGCGCCGTGGGCGCATTGCCAGAGTTCGGTAGGCCGTCCATGTCGTTGGTTTGGGAGGGCTTGTATGACAGCGAAGATGGAAAAGAGTGACCGCTCCCTTTCCGATGTAATGCGCTTCGAGATTGCTAGGGGAACTGCTACGCTACTGTACGGTGGGGTGCTTGTCGCGAGAGCATCGGAGGCGTAAATAATTCTGCCGCAGGATACCGCTTTTCCTAAAGCAGCACTACCTAAGTCATCATGCCAGGCGAAGTCGCAGTTGACAGACTCGCCACTTCGACGCCGACTCTACTCAATGATCTATTTATGAGCACTGGTAGTAGACGCTATCTACAATTAGCTGTGAGCGTATTGATCATTAGAATGTTCCGCAACTTTGGATTTTAGCCACTACGCGCCTCATACTACAACTATGGTGGTTTTGAACGCTACGTTGCAGTGACGGACTTTAAGGAGACCTGATCATTAAGAGCCATCATCTTCGGTTTGAAATATTACCATACCTCATTCTAGTTAGCTGGTGATATTGCCTGCTATTTTTGAAGTATTAACGAAACACCCTCAATGTGCCCAGCGCCCCTTGTTATCTTCTAACCAGGTTTCGAAATCCTGCAATCTTTGGATGAACTTCCCGGCAAGCCACGAGATCACCCCCATAGCCTTCTGCTCTGAACCACTTAAACATATCGCCCATGGTATCTTTCAACACCATCTTGACAGCCGATGCAATGGGGCAAGGGGACATGGGCATAGATTTCCCCATAACCCTTTTGAATATTATATCCGCCTCAGATTGCGTCAGCGCGTCGCCTACGAGCGTGCCTGCTTTGTTGCGATGCTCTTCGGGGTGGAGGAAGCTTTGCGCCGCGAACCAGCCGATGGCCTGAGTGGCCACAAACTGCAGCTTCTTCTCCCCGAGCTGCTCCCACATCCGCGCGAAGCCCTTGCCGTGGATGTCGCCCGAGAGGTTTCGAAGAACGTCACGGGCCGCAAGATCGTGTACGTCATCCCCTGGGGACTCCTCTCCGTCCTGCGTTGGAGGTGCTTCTCGATGTGGTACTTGGCCACGAAGTTCTTCACATTTGTTGGGTTCGTCTCGGAGCGCTGCGACCCCCCTCGGTCGCCTGACGAGTAGACGAAATGCTTGACCCCATGGAGAACAGCTGCGTCAATCAGCGCCTTACCTTGCGATTCCTCCGAGTCGGAGTTGACCTGCACGCTGTAGACGCCCCAGACTGGGCCGGCCGCCTCGAATATGGCGTCTGGGTTGGCGAGATCGCCCGAGAGGACCTTGACGTTTGGCAAGGCGGACAGCTTCTGTGCCCTGGCGCTTTGAGTATCGCGCGTGACCGCGACAATGTTGAACTGCGAAGCTCGTGAAGAGGCGAGGAGATGATTAATGAGTGCCCGCCTTGTTTGCCCGTCGCCCCCGTTACGAGGATAGTCTGTTGCGTTGCTGACATTGTGAAATCTTGGGTACTGGTTATATCGTTAGGCTGACCAAATATATCAAGTCTAAGTAAAACGATCAATGAGTAGAACCAAGCTGACATAAACAAAGGTGCGGCGAGGGCGCTTTTATCTCTGGGGATCCCCTCTCGCACTCGCAAATGTCACGACGGGATCTGATACTAACACAGACATTTCCAGCCATCTTGGTCTAGTAATCCACTTCGCAACTAAAGGCGCTGCCTGCAAGCCTCGAGCGCCGTATTTATATGTACATATCAAGTGTCCCACACTTCACGAGTATCTACATATAGAAGGGCGCTACTTGAATCTCTAAGGACCAGGAGTCGAATGGCGTTTAGTAGCGCAAGTTATGGTATCCCATTGCGGGTGCGAGCCGGCTACATAGTTGCCCCGTCTAAAAGCCGGTTAGATAGTCTCGCCGCTTCGCACAGGAACGTGCACCGTTTCCAGCTAGTTGGAATCCTGCCGATCCTGATTCTCAAGCCAAGCCATGGCCGGAAGATACAGTGAAAATGCTCTTCATCAACGACGAAGTGTTTACTCTTATAGCTTTTCCCAGTGATTCGCAGAGGTACGTAATTCTAAGATACTCAAACCCAGACTGCTATCTCATTGTCGTAGAGGGGCTAGTCTCCTATACTTCTGCCCATCCGAGGTCAAGACTCCACTCGATAAGAGCGGTGCCAAGTATTGTCTCACTACAATATATTCAACGATAAGACGCTCGCCACTCATCAATGGGGATATGGTCTAGGGGTATGATACTTCCTTCGCATCGTTCATTAGAACGTCTGCCTGGAAGGGGTCCCGGGTTCAATTCCCGGTGTCTCCACAATTTTTGTCTTTTTCCTGTAACTCTCCCCTATCATAAATGTCTAGTATACATATACGATACGGCATACCATGACATTTTATTTGTATGAAATATATACAAGTCGCGAATTAGCTTCCGGGTTGCCGATACATTCCAGCGGTATCATGCCAATCCAAAGTGTATGGCTATGCATGGTCGTTAGAACAATGCACCGATTCAATGTCTCTTCTCAGTTCTAACTCGTCTACAGTTTGGAGTACAGTAGGCCAAGCCAAACGTGCATCGAAGTCTATGGCAGTCTTAGAAAGAGAGAAAGGGTCTGCAGCTCCCTCTTTCTACTTCCATAATCCTACAGCAATTAGACTTTGAGTCTCCCCTACATGTTTTCGAGTCAGTGGCAGATCGACCAGGCGAATTGTTGTGCCATACGGTGATCGTTGGAAATATGCATTCGCCTACTTCATGGTCATCATTGTCACTCAAGCAAGTACCCATGGCAAACCTCTTCGTGCTCATGTGACTCCAGGCTCTGTAGGACTCAAAGGGAGAGATTTAGTATGACATTGAACGGCTCAGCCGGCGGAGGCCGGTCCAATCCCGAAGACCCCGCTCCACGTTTCCCTTTCATCAACCAGATGTCCAAGAGTCAACATGAGTTGGCTTGGTTTTCTGTACTACTAGCAATTACATCGAGGTTGAGGGTTTAATAAAGCTAATGGCCCCATTTGTTCGAACATGTCATTTTGGTCCACATAACAATCTACAATCCAAACAGCATGCCTGTCGCCAAACTACAGCTACGGACGGCACTCGGCCCTGTCTATCGGGACGTTCTGCCGAACTCACCCCGAGACTGCACCTCAGACGAGATTCCTGTCATCGATCTTGGTCCGTTGTTCTCGGATGAGTTGTCGGAACGCCAGAAAGTGGCAACCCAGATCAGGAAAGCATCTGTGAACACTGGTTTCTTCTACGTCAAGAACCACGGCATCCCTGATGGAATTATCGCGAAGTGCAAGGAGCAAGGTCTGAACTTCATGCGCCAGTCCACCGAGCAGAAGAACCGCATCTCGTCCCGAGGTCATAGTAAGCACTTCAATGGATATACGGGGTCGGCGGCCACCAAAATATCGCCGACCGAGAGCATCGACATCAGAGAGTCATTCTCGTTTCGGTACTCGCCGGAGCTCGACCCGGACCATCCCATGGACATATCTGAGTTGCCCGATGATGTGAGGCAAGGTATCCAAGGCGAGGACTTCGTTTGGGAGGGCACTGCACATCTTCCCGATTTCAAGAAGGATTGTGTGGCCTATTGGGCTTGTTGCTTGACATTGGCCAGAAAGCTGGTCAGGAGCTTCGCCCTCTCCCTAGACTTAGACGAACATTACTGGGATGACAAAGTCACCCATCCTGGTGCTGATGCAGTCTTCAACTACTACCGCCCCAGAACTAAGCAGGAAACGAAAGACGAATTCGTAGGTCTCGGGAGCCACACTGACCTCCAGCTGTTCACGCTTCTGTGGCAAGACAACATTGGTGGTCTACAAATACTGACCAAGGAGGGACAGTGGATCAAGGTAACAAAACATACAGAGAACAAGACGAAAGCCTATACTGATCTGACAAAGGCCCCACCGATCGAAGGGACCATCGTAGTCAATATCGGCGACTATATGATGCGGCTTTGTAACGATATATACATATCAACAGTCCACCGGGTGAGCAACGAGTCACCACTTGAACGAGTATCAATGCCGTTCTTCTTTGGTGAGTTTTCCTGTAATTGTATGATGATCAGGATTCTTGCTTATTCGTATAGGTCTGAACTTCAATTGTGTCGAAGGCGTGGTACCTTCTTGCGTCTCCCAGAGCAATCCAGCCAATTACGAACCTATATCTGCTGGCGAATGTATGGAGCTCTTCGTCCGTTCATCCAGGCTACCTGACTAATTTTCATCGTAGGGGTCCAGAAACGATTCAAGCAGGAGAGGAAAGCCTTTGATGAAAAAACCACACCGTCGGTCGCCCCGAGCGAGGTAGTCATCCAGGCTTGAACACAGCGATGAATTCTTCTTCTCCCTTTGGGAATGCTTGGCACCTAAAGGATATGTAAGGTATGGGTTCAATGTTATGCGCCAACTAGCGTGCTCAATAGTCAATGCTCTTAGAGAATCTTCTGGATAAGCTCGATGAGATCAAAGAACGATTCTCGATTCGGCGTGGGCTTTTGGAGCCCAAGACCTACGAGCAGAGTTCTGCCCTCCTCTGGGTTTTTGCGCGCTATGTGACTTGCAATCTGCGCAGCGTAGAGCTGCCCCGAGGATTCGCGCTGTTCGCCTCCGCCGCCGAGTAGCGTCCTCGGAGTGAGGTGGGTCAAAGGCAATAAGCTTGGGTTTGGAAGAGACATCTCGGCAGCAGCAGGCGTAGGTGCTAGAAGCGGGACTTGGATCTGCCGCATGTTTAGTTGAGACCATAGAGAGAGGGCAATGAACCACTATATACCCATTGTGACAGCCTGCCTTCTTGAGACAAGGTGACCATGATCTTGTCCGCAAAGTTCATGACCATGGCCTCGGTTTCCATCCCGTCAATGAGACCGTTTGCTCGCTTGGACCGCGCCGGGAAAGGCTCCTCCTTGACCTGAGAAAGATCCGCCATATTCGCTAGAGTTTGACTGCAATGACAGGCAGGAAACAGTGGCAAGATTCTGGGAATTAGAATCAGCGGTACAAATAGGACTGATATGTAAGGTTGGTTTTCTATGATGAATAGATCGATGTTTGTACTCGAGCAGGCAGGTTTTGTCAATGCTGGCAACCAGTACGGCCTGATAGCTCACTGCATGCTATACTGTCTGTAGTGGGCAACTAAGGCACTCATTGCAGGGAACCCCGCGCTAGGCTACGCAAGTGGGCCCCGAATTTCTGCCCCTAGTGTCCGCCAAAATTTCATGGGATCAGTGATCAATCTCATGGGCGACGAACTGATTTAGCACTTGAAAGTATGAATGGAAGTGCAATTCGGTATGAATTGATAGCACCATCCCCCCTTCTTCTTTTTCACGCATATGGCGATCAAATTTACCGATAAGACTTGAGGTGCTTGACAGACTTAGTCGAATAAAATGCCCGCCAAAAAGTTTGTTCCTCGGCAGAGGAAGCACAAAGTCCTAGCACGCCAAAAAGCATCTACTGAGGCCCAGGCCGAAGACTCAAACCAGCTGGAGTTGACAAACGACTCCAGACAGGAATTGGATGCCAGGAAAGACCAACTCCGAAAAGAGTTGCAGGGCGAAGGGCCCAAGATCAGCGGCAAGAAGGCCAAGCATTTAGAGAAGTACATTGAGACCAAGATCAGGAAAGATGAAAACCGTGCTTTGCTCGCCAAGCTGGCCGCGAGTAAAATCGACACCAGTCTGTTTTCAAGCAGTCGTAACCTGGGACAGAAGGGCGAGACAAAGAAGCAGCATTTGCAGCGTGCATTGAGAGAACACGCTGCTGGTATCGCTGACCATGGTGATGAGCTCTTTGAAGAGCGACCAACTGCACCCGAGAGCGATGCAGGAATTGTACCGCAGAAACACACACCGGCAGCTTCCAGCCAGGACGAAGCGCAACCCAGCAAGCCGCAAGCCTCAGAAACCGCTCCAGCCCAACCGGCTGCTGGATCTGGTCTGAAGCGGCCGCTTGATGTGGACGACGATGGCCGCCCAGTCATTAAGAAGCGCCAGAAGCGAGGTGGCGTAAAGTCCAAGGTCAGCCTTGCAGCATCGAAGACTGCCCACCCCGAGCCTGTCTACCACGAAGAATCAGACTCAGATTCGGACTCTGATGAAGATGAGTGGAAGGGTTTCAGCTCTGAGAATGAGCCAGACGACCAAGAGCCTGGCATGGAGGAGGACTCGAGCAGTGAAGACGACGAGGAAACTGAGTCGTCCGATGACGACGACGACGATGATAGTGATGATGGAGAGCCGGATACAAAACAGAGGTCATCTGCGTTCAAAGCCTGGGCGCATCAGCAGCGAAATGAGGCAATGGGGTATACGCCGGTGGAGTCAACTGCCATGCTCCTTGATATACCACGACCAGCAAATTTCGAACCCCGTCCATTGGAGCAGGATCCTTTACCTCTTGAACTTCAGCCCACGACAAATGTCGCACGAAAGGCATTTGCCATGCCAGTCACCCGGCCGGCCGAAATCCAAGAATCGAGGTTGAAGTTGCCAGTCGTAGGCGAGGAACAAAAGATCATGGAGGCCATTCACAATAATAATGTTGTCGTTATTTGCGGAGCCACAGGTTCCGGAAAGACTACACAGGTGCCACAATTCCTCTTCGAGGCAGGTTACGGCTCACCAGATTCGCCTACTCCTGGCTTGATCGGCGTCACGCAGCCAAGAAAAGTCGCGGCTGTGAGTATGTCAAAGCGAGTTGGCCAAGAGCTGGGAAACCACTCCCATAAAGTGGCGTACCAAATCCGATTTGAGGGTACTGCAGATGATAAAACGGCTGTGAAATTCATGACCGACGGTGTTCTACTTCGAGAAGTTTCCAATGCCATTTCTCTGAAGAAATACTCGGCCGTTATCATCGACGAGGCACATGAGAGGAGTGTCAACACCGACATACTCATCGGAATGCTCAGTCGCGTTGTGAAGTTGCGAGAGGAGATGGCGGCAGAAGATAAGAGTATCAAGCCGCTGAAGCTTATCATCATGTCTGCGACATTGCGCATAGATGATCTGACGAAGAACCCGGTGTTATTCCCATCGCCTCCGCCTGTCCTTGATGTAGAAGGCCGACAATTCCCGGTGACGGTACATTTTGCTCGCCAGACGCGCCACGACTACGTGGAAGAAGCTTACAAGAAGATCCTCAGAGGGCATCGCAAGTTGCCCCAAGGGGGCTTTCTTATTTTCTTGACTGGCCATGATGAGATTTCACGTCTGAGCAAGCTGCTGAAGTCTTCATCAACAGGTTTAAACTCAGCAGCGTACCCAAAAGTTCGCATTTCGGCTAACGACGCGCCATTGGAAGTGGAGGACATCGAGTTTGGTAACACGAACGACACTACCCAAGATGACTACAATGAAGTTGAAATAGTCGACGACGTTGATGATGAAGGAAACGAAGAAGACGATGCAGAATTCGACATTCCGGACCAGGAGGGTGGTACTGGGCCTCTAAAGATGCACATCTTACCACTTTACTCACTCCTTCCAACAAAGGAGCAAATGAAAGTATTTGAACCGCCGCCTAAAGGGTCAAGACAAATCATTCTGGCGACAAATGTGGCAGAGACAAGTTTGACTATCCCAGGCATCCAATACGTCTTCGACTGTGGCCGGTCGAAAGAGCGGCGTTTTGATAAGGATAATGGTGTTCAAAGTTATGAAATCAGCTGGGTCAGTAAAGCGAGCGCCAACCAGAGGGCTGGACGTGCTGGAAGGACAGGCCCAGGACATTGCTATCGACTCTACTCATCAGCAGTCTACGAAAGGGACTTCAGGGAATTTGCAGACCCAGAGCTTCTGAGAATGCCGATAGAGGGCGTGGTTCTTCAGCTGAAAGCAATGAGGTTACAACATGTTGTTAACTTCCCCTTCCCTACACCACCTGAGCGACAAAGCCTTGCGAAGGCTGAGAAGCTCCTGAAGTATCTCTCCGCCGTTACTCCGGAGGGCCAGGCCACGGATATCGGAACTACGATGGCACGTTTCCCGCTGCCGCCCCGGTTTGCTCGGATTCTGCTTGTCGGGCACCTCCACGACTGCATGCCTTACACGATTGCTATGGTCGCTGGACTCTCGGTAGCGGATATTTTCATACCTGAGACTCAAGCAATACCCGCCATCGCTGAACGAGAAGAAGGCACATACCGAACGAACGATGACGTGAAAGCCGAAACCGAACAGCAACAGATACGGAAACGGTACAATGAAGTCCACAGGAATTTCCGATCGCTTGACGACACATCTGACGCAATCAAATTGCTCCAAGCGGTCGGAGAGTTTGCCCACGACCCTACCGAGGAGTGGTGTGCAGACCACTTCGCGAGGTTCAAGGGCTTGAACGAGTCCCTGAAGCTACGCCGGCAGATAACGAATCTTCTGCAGAAAGACATACCGGCTTTCGCCAATCTCACTTTCCAAGAGAAACTCGATCGGCCTAGTACAAAGCAGATCGCTGCCCTGAAGCAGATGGTGGCGGCCGGCTTCATTGACCAAGTCGCGATTCGTGGTGACCTAGCACCTGTGCCTCCAGAGCTGCAGAGAAGACCGGGGCGCGCTATCGATGTACCTTACATCCCTCTACATCCTCCCGCCACCCAGGATGATGCAGATAAGCTGGTCTACATACACCCCTCGTCTTCTCTCGCACATCGTAGCACGCAAGAACTGCCAGATTATATAGTGTACTCACATCTCCAGCGGCAAGCACCGTCTGTTGATGGGATGAAGAGGCCTAAGACTAGAATGCTGGCGCTAACGAATGTCACGGGTGCCCAGCTTGCAGCCCTGGCTAAGGGCACTCCGCTCATCACATATGGCAAGCCCATTAAAGAGATCAAGACCAATGACCCGTTGGTGAGAGAGATCTGGGCTGTTCCGTATCTGAGGGCGGAGGGAACCGGCGGCCAGGGGTGGCCTCTACCGGTTAAGAAAATCACGCAAAGGAAGGTCCCTGGAAAGGGTTGGGTAGCCCAATAGCTGAATATCCATACTGGATAATTTACAACATATGAGTAATTGACAGAAACACTGACGCCAACTCTATGTTTACCACAATGGTCTCGTGGCTCAGGCTACGTCTGAGAAATTCACCCTGATTCTTGAAGTATCGTAATATTTGATTGCCAATGTGCAATAAGCAGTGTCATTGACGAATGTCTAGCTAGCCCGTGTAATAAACGGTCTGGGGTATCAAATCCTTTTTGCCCTCGCAAACCAGTAACGCCAATAAAGATACAATTACCTGCTCTATCTATTCCCACCATGCATTCCCAGCAGCAGCGACAGTCCTAGAAGACGCTGCGGTAGTCGGTCGTTTTACCTTATCAACACCCAGTCTCACGTTCTTCTTTTTCTTCACTCGCCGGCGGGTACTCTGGTCAGCCGGGTTTAGCAGCTCGTCACCCTTAAGCGTAGACTGGCCTGCCGACTTGCCGTTCTATGATGCAGTCGGCGTGAAACCAGTCTTGCTCTTCTTGCGCCTCGGCTTAGAAATGCCGCTTGTAGGCGTTTTGGGTGTCTTGTCGCCAGAACCCGGCTTGCCGTCCTTGCCGGGCTTGTCGCCGGGCGCGGAGGCGGGGCTCTTGTTGCTGCTGTCGGCGGCAGGGATGGTAAGCGGGTTCAGTACGGGGGGCTGGAGCTTCTCCTTGCGGCCTGTCGAGGACAGGTGGAAGTCGCCGGGCTTGCCCGTGATGGGGTTCTCGTCCATGTACTCCCCGCCGAAGCGCATGTGGATGGCCCAGGTCTGGTCGGCGAGCTGCGGCGCCAGTGTCGTCGACTGGCTGGACTTCTTCGTCTCGGCTAGCCCCTTGCTCGCCTGGCTCTCGGGCATCGGGGTCGCCTCTTTGGACGCTAGGGTCTGCGGCTCGCGGGTTTGCGTGACGGCGGGTGGTAAGCGGTACTCATGGCCAGTGGCCGGGGACCAGGTGGTCGCTTCGTCGGCTGCAGGGAAGCACTTGCTTAGATAGGAGGATATCGTGGTCTGGTAGGTGGCTTGTCAGTGTACTGCGAGCAACATAGGGGCGGACTAAGGGGCACAATTACCATGCGAAACGTCAGGATGTCGGCCAGAGTAGGTGCCATGATGATGTTGTCTCCCACAACATAGTAGGTCGCATGAACCTCTATTATGTCGTCCTGGTTGGACTGCTTGCGGCGGGTCTGTTTTCGAATGACCCAGACGCCAGTGCCGTAGCCGGGGCCCGTGACAGCAGGCTGCTCCGCGACCATGAATTCCAGACCCGACATGGTCTTGAGCCGGCCTTCCAGCGCCTCGCGGGATTCGACGTACTGGACCATGGTGACATTGAACTGGGCCTGCTGGAACAAGACTGCATTATTGCACGTCTTGTCGTAGAAGGGGAATTGGCGAAGTACCATAGGACGGTGTTGGAGTGGATGCCGCCCATCTGCATGACCAGATTCGAGTCTCGCCATTGGATCTCATCCAGCGCGAGGCCGTTGAGCGACATCTCGAAGCAATGTATGGGGTACTGTCGTTTGTCGAGTAAGCTATATCGAGTTTTGTTCGGGAGGGATACCAATGCCCCAAGGAACCCGTGCTCTGGGATGGCCTGGATCTGGCGAGCAATAGAGAATACAGGTAGGTCTCGAAGCACTCTCTGCTCTGCTGGTGCTGGAAGCTGTCGGATCTGGAATTCGACAGGCCAAGGTGACGTGGGGTCGCCTTTGTTTAAGCGCATTTAAACCCTGCAAACACACCTGCAAGCACGCCCTCTTTAGTGACCTAGCGTGCTCTAAGTGCCTGCCCCACAGCGTCAATCAGCGCTGGGAAGTCAGCGAGCCTCATTCCAAAGCACAACCATCATCTAATCCAAGCGACAATTAATCATCAACAACCTTGCGCGATCGCATTGAACATTCTACGACCCACCCAAAGCCATCTATTATTTTCAAACTGCAGTTTGGAGGCGAGTACCAGTAACGAACACAACCGACCACCGCGGCAATGGATCTCGTTTCGAGCATCCGAAAGTCGGGATCTCGCGGCGGTGTCAACTTCAGCTGGGACGAGGTCGCAAGTTCCTCCCATCGCGAAAACTACCTAGGCCACAGCCTGAAAGCCCCAGTCGGTCGATGGCAAAAAGGGAAAGACCTGAATTGGTATGCGAAGAATGACGCGACCGGGGCTCCCACAGACGAGACGGAGGAGGAAAGGGCAGAACGAGAACGCCGCGAAGAGATCAAGAGAGTCAAGGAAGCAGAAGAAGATGCCATCGCGAAGGCTCTTGGCCTGCCGCCACCCGTGCGCTCCCAGTCCGGCGCCAATTATATCGAGGTGAGCAAGTCTCGCCTGGGACCCGAGGAGGAGAAAGCAACGACGCAAGTGGACGATGCCGCGGGACCCCGGTCGTCGCATAGAAGACATAGGGACCTAGATAGGTATCATCGGAGGAGGCACAGAAGTCGCAGCCGGAGCCGGGAAAGAGAACACGACCGACCACGCCACAGGTCGCCAAGGGGGCGAGGAGGGCGTTCAAACGACGAGCGCAATAGACACGATGATGGCGATTACAGGAGAACGGCAGACCGGGACGCCAATCGCGATCGGGATGGCCACCGTTCAAGGGGCAAGAGGCCTGAAGAGAAACATGCGGGACCGCGCGACGACGACCGCTCCGGTCATAGACGTGGACGAGATCATGGGCGTGATAGGTCGACTAGTCCCAAGAACGCCCCGAGGCATGGTGAAGCGAGGAGGCCCAGGTCTCGAAGCCCGCGGCAACGGCGAAGGAGCAGAAGCCCTGCTTAGCATGAGCGGTGAGCTGGACATATATGTTTAATTATCATCAACTGCGAAGGGACGTTATCCATGAAACAAAGCTGTTTCCACCTCGCACGCCTCAAGATACGATGCGTACGCTTCAGATACTTTATGTCTCAATTGCTCAGAACTACTGCCCTCAAGCTGTAAGGCATCACTTTAGGTTCATAAGAATTAAAATCGAACAGACCTAAGGCTTCAAAGCATGAAAGCGCCGAACCTTTAACGGCAAACATCTCGACCCCTTTTATAGGCTGATATGGAAGATGCAGTTTACAGGATTAGGTGCCCGGTTTTTGCATGACATTAAGACGACTCGTTCGAGTAAGGCACAAAAATGAAGAAACGAGCCTGAAAGAGCAGTAAACCCTTTATTTATTGGGGATTTCATGGACAGCTGGTATGCAACAGAGGTGCTGTAAAGTTCGAGGATATGGATGGCATCGAAAACTTACCTGACGTAGCTATGTGGTTTTCCCTAAACCTCTCGAACGCTCATAATATCCTGTTATCAGTTGGGGGGTTGGAAGGGGCGGAGACATGGAGTTTGTCAACGTACAAATATAACTATCGTGTATTACCGTTTGAGTGCAAATCAAAGGGGACAGCCTGAGAACCGATCCTCCTGTACGCACCTATCATCCTCATCCTCCTTAATCTCGGTGCCCGGATAGCGGCATGTTCGATTTGTTTCGAGAAGAGAGACCACCTGTGGAATATGGTGAGTGACCACGGGCTACGGCTGTGGTGATACCACGGACACATCTGTCTCATACAAGAGAGGAAAACATGGTTAACCAGACAATGCATGTACTACAGACCTTAAAGCGAAGAAGAGGAATAATGACCTTGGGCTAGGCTGAGAGGCGTGTATCACATAATAGGTAGGTTACAGAGGATGTTTACAGACAGGACCCTGGGATACTTGTCCTCGAACTTAGAACCATCTGATATTGCCCAGAACTTAGCACTGCGGTATTCATACAAACAAGACGTTGAGGCAGGTGTGTTTTCACCTTGACCGAATCCAACACTTGTTGCTCAACTCCAAGTGAATGCTTAATGTTCGGGTTTGCCACTGTTGACTGTCCCTCAGTTCCGGAGTTAGTGGAGTTTAGGGGCCGTCTCACTGCCTTAGTCTCCTAGGCTGAGGCCCGGGGCGGAACCCTGTAAGCTGGGGTGACTCGGGCCGCCAATTGGTTGCTTTGTGTGTGTCAACATCAGCAGTGCCTGCCTGCAGGAGGCCAAGTTAAGCCGATGATGCATCCATCCTCAGGTACACCGTACACACGCCTGGTTATCTGGCATGGTAGCTTTGTTGACCAAAAATACCGTCTAAGGTCCATTGCTTTTTTCATGTTGTTTTCCATACCTAAGGGAAGTAGCTTAGGTTCTGCATACAAGACTTAACCTTGGGGACACGTGAGAGCACCTCAGTTTTGCGCATTGTTCTTTTACACCACTGCAGTCTACGCCAGTACTTAAGTGTTGACTGTCAGCTAGTTCCCTATCCGCCTGTCTTACACCACATGCAGACCTACTACGCTTCCGCCTTCCGTGTCTCAGCCTTCATAACACTTGCTATCAACATTGAACTCTGCCATGATACAATCGCAGGCCTTATTGCTGTGAGACGACCTGCTTGCCTTCGCCGACATCAGGTCAACAACCGATCCGAGCCGAATCCCCACACCGACTTCCCTAGCATCGCTACACGATTAATCGCAACAGCCCCAGTGTCTCGATCGGACTTCGGCGAGCTACTATGGATTATGGCAGGCTGCGGGCAGCTGCCCTTAACCATGGCGAGGACGAAGAGGCCGTCACCGTCGATACCCGTGCCTTGATTGACAAGGTCCTCGCCCGCTACTCGGGAGAATGGACAACACTACGAGAACTCGTCCAGAACGCTGCCGATGCACAGGCGACAACCGTCAAAGTCAAGTGGGAGACCCTTCCCTCAACCTCCGTGCCTTTGCCGTCGACACCAGACCGATCCGAGCTGCTGAAACATATAATACAACACCATACACTGCGGCGCTTGGTCGTCTCCAATGATGGGCAGCCCTTCACCAAGACGGACTGGGGAAGGTTGAAGAGGATCGCAGAAGGCAACCCGGACGAGACCAAGATCGGAGCTTTTGGTGTCGGCTTCTACAGTGTCTTTGCCGATTGTGAAGACCCCTTCGTCAGCTCGGGCAGCGAGGCCATGGCGTTCTACTGGAAAGGGAATGCCCTTTTTACGAGGAAGCTTCTGTTATCCGACGAGCAGAAGAGCAATGATACAGCATTTGTGCTGGATTATAGAAACACCACTACTCCTCTTCCGAACTTGCTGTCTGTCAGTCAGTTCTTGGCCACCAGTCTGACCTTCGTTGCGCTGCAAAAGATCGAGTTCTGGATCGATGATTACGAAATTATGTCACTCCGCAAGGTGACCAGCCCCAGTGCGCCGGTGTCTCTTTCGCGAGATGTTGATCCCACGACAAAAGACCGCCTGATGAAGATCAACCAGGTTGACCGTTCCAGTGCTCAAATTGACGCATCGTATATGAGTGCGATAGGCTGGAAGCCCCAGGTGGCAGCAGCGAAGACGAACGAAGCTTATGGTATGAGTAGCTCGGAGATGCCTTCGCTCAGGAGTTTCTTTTCCAGATTGACCTCAAATACTACTATCTCGTCAAAAGCATCAAAGGCTGCCAAGGAGGAGAAGGCGACCCAAGAGGCCATTGCAGAAGACATCACAGCCATCTCGACCTCTACCATCTTCCTGAAGGTGACCACAGCAGCCATTAAGACATCTGTAACGTCAAGCTTCTCGGCAGAGCTCGAACGTGCTACCAAAAAGCCTCCGCCTAAAGTTGCCAAGCTTGCCATTCTGACTTCTTCGTACGATGAAACGGCAGCATCGGAAAGTACAAAAGACTCGGGGGCCCTGTCTAAGGCCACTGATGTATTTGCTTCCGTACTCCCAAGCAAGAAGCCTGGCGGCCGTATCTTCATTGGCTTCCCAACAACTCAGACAACAGGTGCCGGCATGCATATTTCTGCTCCTTCCGTGATACCGACTGTTGAACGTGAAGCCATCGATCTCAATGCGCGCTGGGTTCGGAGTTGGAACATTGAAATGCTACGCGCTGCGGGTATCATGACACGTCTTGCATTTGTCCATGAAATGGAGGAACTTGAACGGAAATTGCAGCGCTTGGTGGAAACACCAGGGGGCAAAATTGGCCCCAAAGAAGTTGCTCAGTGCATGCCAGAAGCGTTGCACATTCTCAATTCGTTCACATTTGGTGACTCAACTCCAAGCGGGCAAGTCTCGCAAATCATCGAGGAAGCTTTCTGGACCTGTTATAGGAAGCCTTACATCGAGATCTACAGTACTCGAGGTGTACGCCCGACGACACAAGTCCGCATTGGCTCAGAAGAGCTCAGCAAATTTGTCGGTGGCATTCCGGTAGTCCCACCCGAGCTGAAAGACCTCGGGTTTGTCAGGAAAATAACAGACTTTGATTTGTTATCTCGTATCACAGTCGACGATGTGCGGCGCGAGCTGTCCGAGTATCCGATGAACAGAGATCAACTCGTTGCTTTTATACAATGGGCCTGCAAGACAGCCGTCCAAGGCGAGCTGGACCCAGCAGATAAAGATCGTTTGTTTGACGCGGCCATCGCGACTGTAAGTCAGGATGGCAGTGGTCAAGGAGATATCATCACATTGGGCACAATCAGGAACTATCTCAGCCCCAATAAGATACCAGCTGGGCTACCGATCCCCCCAACGACGATCCCGTTTGAGTTCACCAGCAAATGCAATTCCAACGAGTTGCAAGCTCTGGGCTGGGAATCCCTCGAGATCGTCCCTTGGCTCCGATTTCTACTAGAGAGTGGATCTAGCCGGCCAGACAACCTAAACCTCACCAAGTCGGCGCCATTCGCAGTACATATTCTAACAGTCTTGTCTAAGAGTTGGGAGAATCTTAGTCAGAGCTCCAGGGGCACTGTGGTATCTCTACTCCAAGCTCATACGGTTATGCCAACCAAGGTTGGGATGAAAAAGCCAACCGACTCCTATTTCCCATCCGTTAAGCTCTTCGACGACCTGGCCACCATCCAGGGCTGTCACGGACTGAAAGACAAATTTTTGAATGCCCTTGGTGTGCGGAAGACAGTCGACCTCGACACCATCTTTAAGCGTCTCCTAGACCCATCTACCGATGAAGGTTCCGGGCAGCCGAAATGGAGCCACGTCGAACTCATCAAGTACCTTGCCTCTGTGCAGGCAGACATTCCCAATAACGATCTGAAGAAGCTGAGGGAATCCCGAATCTGCCCTGCTGAAGCGGGACCCTCTGGATTGGAGTCGAGCAAGGGGACTACGCAACTCTACAGAGTTTCCGAACTGTTCGAGCCCAAGGCAGCTCTTCGATCCCTCAATGTTAGGGTTCTGCAATGGCCTGGGTCCAATGCTGGCTACCGCCCGGGCTCTGTGGAGGGGAGGTTTTTGACAGCCCTTGGATTGCGGCCGCATCCCTCCGTACCGGAGCTTGTAGAGATGATGTCGTCGTCCGACCAAGCCCTACGCGAGAACTCTATGGATTACTACATAACATCTCATGTCAGCAATGGTTATCACACCTTCGATATCTCATCCACCCCTAGAGCTTTCCTCCCTTTGGAGGGCAAACCCGGCCAGCTGGTATCTCCAAGAGGCTGCTACACGAATGCAGCGGCTTCCATCTTGGGCTTCAGCATCCTGAAGAAGGAATTGCACGTTCATGCAAATGTGAGTCGTCGCTTTTCGAGATTCGAATAATATAGCTAATTGATGACAGAAATTTGGTGTCGCCACCAACCCGCCCATCATGGAATGCGTCAACCGCCTGATCAGCAACCCACCACTGAGCCAGAAAGCTGCTGTTCCTTTCTTTGAATACTTTGCCTCCCGTCAAATGGACCTTCCAGGGCCACCTGTTGCCAAACTCAGAGATGCCGCCATTGTCCCCGTCGTCCGCAAAAGACCATATTCAACATCGGCACCATCTGAGAAGTCGGCCAGTGCTATTTCTCACATCAGTCCCAGTAACTGCTTTTTAGGCACATCAGCCACATATGGTGACATATTTGACTTTGTTGACTTCGGCCAGCAGGCAAACATGTTCTTGTTCAGCTGTGGGGCTAAAAACGAACCGACAAAGCTCGAGATCGCCCAGCTGGCGGCAACGGAACCAGCTCGTCTGCTCAGTGTTTTCCAAAGCTCGGAGAAATACCTCAACCTTCTCAGGTCTCTGGCGGAGGATTATCCCGTACTGAAAAGAGACAAAGACCTATGGAGGAAGATGAAGGCGTCTCGGTTTTTGTTGGCCTCCAAGGAAATCAGCACCCCGAAGGAGAAGCTGATTGAAGTTGACGAGGAAGAAGCCCCCATCAAGCAATATCAGCTTGCGGCTCCCAGCGATATTGTCATCCTGGATGATTACATTGGGTACCGCCTGTTCAAAGACCGCCTTATTTGCGCCCCGGAAGAGGATTCGTTGGAGGCCTTCTATACAGCTCTGGGTTCTCAACCTTTGGGTAGCCTTGTGTCTGAAGATCTGAAGGTCGGGGCACACAACGAAAAACAAGAAGGTGCCGTGTGGCTTCGGAAACACGTTCTTGAACGATCCAAGATCTTCATACACGAGTATTCGAAGTATACCCGTGACCCGATCAAACATGATGCCAAATGGTTGGAGAAGAATCTTACTGTGGAAGTTGTCCGCTCGGTAGCTCTCCGACGAACACTCCGGGGTACTGGTCAAACCCATACAGAGGATCGGTCTGCTGCGAGCGCCAGGACAGCCAATGGATGGGTTCTATATGTTGCCTCCAAATCGTCCCGCCCAGACATGTATCAAGTTGGTCAAGCTATATGCCAACTTATCTTGAACAGGCCATCTCAACAAGCATACACCTTCTTTGAACCATTCCTGAAGCTGGATCTTCTGGATCTCCGATCCCGTGGTTATAACGTCGACCGTATCTTGCGAGCCAAGGCGGCCGAAGCGAGAATAGCCGAGGAAGAGAGGCGGAAAGCTCTTGAGGCCGAAGAAGCAGCTATCCGCGAGCGCCAACAACAGTTCCAGCAACAGAACCAGGCATCAATGGCGACATCTGCAGCCCGAGAAAGAAACAGAACGCCGCCTCCGCGGATGCCTGGTTCTTTTGATTCGCCAGATTCGCCTCCTGAAGCTGCTGTTACACAGAATCAAAATAGGAAAAGCAGGGGTCTCTTTTCCAACCTTTCGAAGCGTTTTGGTTTCGATGACTCCGCCGATAAAGAAGAGCATCTTCAGAGCTTCCTAGACCCGCCCCAAGCACCCGAGTCATCTAAGATGCCCGTACAAAGCCCCAAACCTAATAAGAGTCATGGCGATAACGGGAAGGTGACCAACCCTGCCGTCATTCAACAGAATCTCCTCAACGCGGTCAAGGCCACAAGAGGTCACAACTCGTCCAGCCTTTTTGCGCCTCCCAGCACGACGGAGGTGAAGGAACAAGCTACGTACTGTGATAGTACCCCGTTGCAGAACCTGGATTTTGCTGCCGAGGCTTCCAACTCTATGCGCGTGTTTGTCTCCAAAGCGCTGTCTGTGGATCTCGGCCAGTTCCTCTCTACCAACCACGGCCACATCAACGCCTTTGCCTATCTACTCCGCGAGGTAGGCGGAGTGTATTCCATTCCGGCCACAGCGCTCCACATCTTCTACGACGAATCCGGCGGAACCATCGCCTTCAACTCGTCGGGCAGCATCTTCTGCAACCTGCGCTTCTTCGTCCAGCTGCACGCGGCGGGCTACGGCAACCCACAACAGAAAGCCGAGGCCGCTGTCTGGTGGTGGGTCGTTATCGCGCACGAGTTGGCACACAATATCATCCAACTGCACAATGCGGACCATAGCTACTATACCGAAAGCTTCATTCAGCAGTACTTCCCCAAGATGATGGTGAAAGCAGGCGAGCTAATGGGGAGCGCCGGTGGCCGAGCATCATTGTCAGGGCCTCCGGCGGCGGCGGCGGCTCCTTCTGTTGGTGGCCAGGCCGGCGCTCCGCCTCCTTACGCGGAACACTAGTCGGCGTTTTGCATTACTTCTCACACATAGACGGAGTCTGATACGATACACATACATAGAGATAAAGGCACTGTAGCATATTCTATCCTCGACCGCATTGGGAGAAGGCGTCTGGTGTCTTGTATTCTAAAGTTGCATTGTACGGTGCTGAATTGATTTACTTGCTCACCTACTTACTGCCTGGTATCTTTTGTTTAACCGTAGTTTCTAATTGTGATTCCCATTACTGGTCGGAGTAGTATTCTCGCCATTTGCGGCGGTCGAGGGTGCAGCGAAAGACTTGGGCGTCCCCTTGGTTATGTTGGCCGTCATGAACGGGCTGTGGCTAAGCTTATCCCAGTCGTGCAGCATGTAGGAGTTCATCTCGCTCAGGCGCACCTCCTCGCCGGCCCTCGCCGCATCTCGGCCTCGTACGCGCCGACGACGGCGCTCAGCGGCTTGTCCCACTGCCGGGCGAGGAGCTTGACGATGTGGCCGGCGTCGTCGATGGCGTGGTTGAGGCCCTGGCCGCGGTGGTAGGTCATGGGGTGGGCCGAGTCGCCCACCAGCGTGATGCGGCCCCCGTGATTGTCCCACTTGTGGTCCGGCATGCTCGGGTCCCAGTTGCCGTTGGGCGTGTAGTAGACCGTCTCGAGGTCGTCGGGCATCCACGCGTAGGCACTGCGCATGGGGTCGGCGAAGGCCCGGCTCTTCTCCTTGACCTGGGCGAGGCGCTCCCGCCGGCCCCAGCGGCCGCCCGCCGCGGCCTCGGCGTCCTGCTCGGCGGGGCTCGTCCGCCACGAGATGTAGAAGGCGAAGCGCCACGTCTCGGGCCGGGCCGCGTCGGCGCAGTCGAGCGCCGCCAGCATGCCCATCATGCCGTCCGGGTGCACGATCAGGTTGACGAGCGGGTGCGTCCGCCGCAGGTACAGCGCCTGCTCGCGCGGGAAGCTGCAGTTGATGAAGGTGGCCGCGATCGACAGCCGGTGCAGGCGCGCGCGCTCGGGGCCCAGCAGCAGCGTGCGCACGCGGCTGTTGCTGCTGTCGGCGCCGAGGAGCAGGCGGCCGGCCGCGCTGGTGCCGTCGGCGAAGTGCGCCGTCACGGTGCTGCTGCTGCTGCCGCCGTCCTCCTCCCCGGAGCTGTCGCTGCTGCTGTAGCTGACGTCCACGAGCTTCTTGCCCCAGGCCACGTCGACGTCCTCGGCCAGGAAGGCCCGGAAGCGCGAGCGCACCACGCGGTAGAAGCTGTGGAGTGGGACGTGGCGTATGATCTCCCCCGTCTTGCCGTTGATGACGGGGCACGCATCAACCTCCTTGGTGGGCACGTTGGGGTCGGTCTGGGTCTCGATGATGCGAGCCCATTTCTCCTCGCCGATGAGAGAGGCGAGGATGGGGGACGACCACTAATCTCAAGATATCAGCTACGGTCTTTGTGTGCGCGCGTGTGTGTGTGTTTGTCCATAGGGATTCTAGAGCTGAATACGTCCAAAGGGACAGACAGCCCATCCCGACAGGTAGTTACGACAAGATATCGAGCTCTTACTTACATGACATCCAATAGCCCAGTCTCGGGCATTCCGCGGTTTGGGGGTGGGATCTTGCTCGAAGACCTTATAAGCGATATTGGCCTGTATTTCTTCGTTTAGTTGCGTTGCAATGCAGAGAGAACGAGTTTAGATGATTTCGCTCGAGGGAAGCTCACGTTCTTCAGTCCATGGGCGACGGCCAGACCACTACTGCCTTTTTTTCTTCGAAGTCAGGATACGGCACAGCAACGGCAGTTTTCCTTTTGATACTTACCGGCGCCTATGATCAGAACGGGCAGCTCGGCTGGCTTCTGTTCCATATTGATGTGTACGAGCTAGGCAAAGAAGATAAAATCACGGTCCCGTATGTGCAAGTGCAGGTAGGGGCTGTTTACTGCCCAAAGAGACGATCCAAAGTGCAAATTGATTAGGGAAAGAAAAGAAAACCGCCGATGGCATCACACCGTGAATACACCTCAGCAAGCGGGGGTTGATTTTCGCACTCGATCGCTGCCGAGCCCCAGCCGTCCGCTGGCAAATGGAGAGGGGCTAGGTTAGGTGGAGGGACTAAGTAGTCATAGCTTCCTTCCATGAGATGATGAAAAGCTGGTCAAGGTGTAGGTTATCACTTTCCTGTCCCAGACGGTTCGACGTGCTGCAAGCGAATTGGAGGAAGGAGGCTTCGTCCGGTAACCAACACCAACTCGGCTGGTCTTCCCCGCCCAACCCTCGTCCGACTCCCGGAAACCTTCTTTTGCCTGTCTATCCCTTCTGCTGGGAATTTTCGCCTGGCCTTCCCTGACTTTCCCCATCGCCGTTGGCTTGAAATGGGCCGGCCCAGAAACAAGCTCCCGTCTTGCTCCGCTCAAGCTGTGCCCACCCACTAACATAGCGGGTGGGCGGGGGAAGTCCCCCAATTCCTACTTGTCCTGCTGCTTGTCTCGCATGTAGGCTGGAGCGTCAAATATGTGTACAGTTCCGACTGCGTACAACTTACCTAGCTCGCATGAGAGCTGGAGTGTGATATACGGTGGGTTACACGCGGTACTCCTGAACGCCGGTTGTCCATCCGTTTGGAAAGGGGAAAAGAGAAGCCATCGTCACATGCTGCGACTGTCTAAAACAGAGGTACCGGCTGGACGGTTCGGTATGTAACCAGAGCCTACTTAGTGTTTGTTGGTTTCTCTTAGTTCCAGACCACCAGAAACGGCGTCTTACTGGCTCATGCTTCGGGCATTTAACATATCGCAGTTCGCGAATAGAACAATGACCTTTGGTTATTGGACACGAGCCGCCGCGCGAGGCTCAACCACAAATGAGATCATAAGGCGGCGGACCATGTGAGCATTACGACGTATAAATTATAAGTAGCCACGTTTCGGTGAGCACATCTGCTGCGGCGGATGCATTTGAGAGGCTGTGCACATGTTTACCAAAGTCAGTAGTTGGAAGTATGCGAAGGATGTACTTTCGGTATTTTGGGGGCCGGAAGATTATCCATACAAATTGGGGGCCTGGTTTCAGACTTAGACAGCCCTGATTTCTACGGCAAATCTCGCCGTCGTCGGTATGTTTTGCCCGTGGCTCGATGCCTGCCTAGCTGCGCTGCTGTGCTACGTTGCCAAGTTGCCTTACGAAACAGGCATGATGACGGAACAATGCAACACCATGGATTGGATTTGGTATGGCAAGAGTCGAGTCAAATCCTCGATTCGGGCCCGCAGCCCGCAGCCCGCAACCGAAAAATTAGGCAGGCAAGATAGAACAAGACGATCCCCCAAACAACTTGAGTAGGTGCTGTCTGTTTGTCAGCGCGGCAAGTCTGCCTCGGACTCCCGGGATACAGGGTGCACAAGGCGTTATGCTATAATAAGTATGTACACCTAATGATTCATAGTGAGTGTGCTGCACCTCAGATGCGCCGAAACCCGTGCGCCAACGGGCATTGGCTACTCATTATATCCTATACCGAAATTCCTTATTTGGATATGATGCCATGCCATCGCTTCTTCGTATACCTACAGACCGGCGTCCTAGGATTTACTTCGCCGGTGTGCTCGGTCTCGGTACCGGTGCCGGTACTGGTTACGATACAAGAATGACAAGGGTGTATGTTCTACACGTAACGAGTCACACAGCGTGTGCATGCAATGCCGATCTATGTCATTTGTCTAGAGCTCCTTTCCCTAGCAGGATGATGATAAGTTGGGTTGCTTTGCTGACTTGCGGAGCTGTCCTTCCAGAATAGAGATTATCAAACCTAAAAGATCCTTCCAGAAAGAAATGGGTATTTACTCCGTATTTTAGCACGAAAGAAAATAAGTCATTGCAACGCTACGGTTTACGGAGGTTGCTGGAAAAGAAATCCAGCGCGACACCCACCGTATAGACTCGTATTGTTAGTTCATGGTATCACGATGAAAACAAGAAGAAGGGGAAAAGGAAGTATGTTGGATGTGAACCGAGGCCTATAGAGGTGAAACCGCGAAGAGCTGATGAGCAAGCTTGGTTCGTGTCCCGTAACACGAGCTGGACAAGCAGAGGAGCTTGTTTTACCTTGCCACAGCCTACTACCGAAGTAGCTCCCTCGGATCTAGGGCGATGGGATCTGATCTGTCATCTCCGGGCCCTGTCGGGGATACAATCTGTACTCAGCTCAGCTTCTCCATCACCGACATGGTGGCTGAACGGGCTAGAACGGGCTTTTGTTTTGGGAGCAACGTTCGCGGAGTGCCTTCAGTATCAGTATGAGGCTCAAACAACGAAGGATGCGGAGTGATCCAAAGCCAGAGTCATAAGCTAATAGCTGGCTGTGCTATTAGACAGGGTCGAGGATCTTTACGACGGAAACGCACATCGTACCCGGCGCAATGGAACGACGGCGAGAGAGCCAAGTAACATATCCTGCCGTCGTTATATACAAGTAACGTAACGTTACAGAGTGGGGGCATTCACCGCCGTGCTGGGTATCGAATCTCTTGGCATGAGTATTCGCTGCTCAGCCCTCAGGTTTAGGGCGGAAAAAACACAATGAAATTGCCTGGGAGCAAGGAACCTGGTGGTGCATGGTTCCGACCTGGATGACGATGTTGGCCTTGTGGTAACAGAGGTATGACATTTCTGTAAGTGGCTATGCCAATAGAGAGAACTTCAATAGTAGGTAGGCGAGCACGTAAGACGGGCCTTTTTATCTTCAATGTGAGGACCATCGCTTACGACGCTCATGTCTTAGATCCTCACTCATCGGGGGCCCTAACCTGGCATCGGAACCGGGTGTGCATAGTAGAGTCAGCATCCGTCCGCGCGTGGAATTAATAAGAGCATTCTCTACGCAGGAGCTCTCCCATAAAACCCGTGGCTGTACAGCTGTTGAAGGCAAACCCGCTTCCCATTAGTAAAATGGTTCGCATGTGATTGGGATTCTCCTACCGTATAGCCAAGAGGGAAATTAGGACGCCCGGGAAGGCGTGGGGGGTCGTCCTTGTGATGCGGAACCTTACGCGGACGCTGTACGAGGTCGTCATCGGCGAATAGAACATATAATTTCTGGTGTATCATGTCTCAAGGACTGACAATTGGCGTCGTGGGTGGCCGGCTAGCTGGTATAGTCATGTCATATGCTTGTGCCGATTACTCAGTACGGCCGACGAGGCGCCGAGTTGCATAGCCTCGCCGGTGAAGAAAGAAGCGTGTGGGTATAGGCTCCGATCCGTGAGGTTCTGAGGCATTGTTGTCACGGTGTGCCGGCGGTGAAGGCTATACGTTGAGGCTGAAAGGGGTTAAGTCGAAAAGGTCGATGTTACCAACTTGGGCCTCGTACTAATAAAAGTATCGATGTAATAACAACATGCAAGCTAGGACACGCCGTTAACCCATGCAAACTTCTGCAGTCAGTTGGAGTCTTTCTTAGCTAAGAAGTGCAGTACCTACTCACATACCTAGGTATTATGTCTGGGACTTTGGAACTAGGTAAGAAATATCATGCATTTACGACCAAGTTGGTTGTTGTTGTGAGAGCGGGCCAGAGAGATTTGCCCATCAGCTCGGTAATAAAGCAACATAATTATCCCACCGTCGACAAGGGGGGCTGTGCTAATTTGGTTCAGTATTGACTGTTGAGTCTTGGGTGTGCAGCCATGGAGTAACCAATGAGGGAGACTGGGGGCTAAAAATAGGTAGCCGGTTAACGAAAAGTTTGGGCGCTTCCTGCTCCAACTACCACTAGAATTGAATTGTGACAATCAGGATAAGCACTAAAGATGCGTTCTCTGTTCTTTTCTTCTCTCCCCCCCGTCCCCTCCTCTGTCTCACGTACTCGGGAGTCGGAACTGAGGTTAGTGCTCTTCAACGGGATTCGGGACTCTGGCGAGTGTGTTCGCTTGGCAACTCGTGGCACTTCGTGGCACCCTTGGCAGGAGAGGATGAGGAGGATGAAGAGGGTGTGGTAGGAGCTCTGGGGGGTGCTGGAGGGGTTCCATACATGCGCAGTTCTTTTTTTACCCTGGGCATACGAGCCAGCCAATTGCTACCGAATCTGAGCCCATCCTTCCACTCACCTGCGACCATCTAGCGTTGCCCCTGAGTTGATGCCTTGGCCGCAACGTGAGTCGGCGGCGCTGATTGGCAACTGCCGCCGCGTATACTTGCTGACCAAAACCCTTCATCTTCGTGATGCTTTCGTCCATGCCCGGAGTGTTGATATCATCCCCTTCATGACTCTTGCGCACATCGGGAACGGCCGGTCGGAACAGACCCACCGCTTGACGCATTTGCAGGGCCATGGGGAGAATCGCACCCCATCGGTGGCAGCATTCCTCGCCTATACGCCGGTGAGCGATGGCCGGCTGACTCACAGTGTATGCGTTGAGGCTTTGTCATGGGGGTATAGCGACGAATCAGCAACAACCTGCATAATAACTAAGTCCCGAGGTGGGGTGGGGTTTTCGAATACCAATTTGGAATACGCTGGCATTTTGGCCATGGACAGAAGAAGGCAGGGTGAATAATCAACCCAACCGGCCTCAAGAATGTTCGGTCTTGACCGAGTAAGTAAGCATTTCGTTTAATGACTCGGCGGCCGAAGTACGGTACGTAGTCGACTTGCGCAGCGAGATCTGCATCAACCATGTGGGGAATAGGTAACTTACCTTACATACACCCACGCAGGCTGGATGGTTGCATGGCATGGCATGGCATGGCATGGCATGGCATGGCATACCATCATTATGACTGGGGGTGGGCGCGGCAGGCAGTACGGGTTGCTGCAAGCCGCAAGATCCAGCTGCTTCGGGAAGGCTCGAGATACGATTTGTCTTTGATTTGTCTTTGATTCGGCGTGGCTCGATTGGCTGAAAAAGGACGTGCTATTTCCAGGGCACAAGTAACCATATGTAGGGTACCTTGGCAACCTGGCCAGTATGCATGCCTATGCAGCAGCCAGGCAGGGTAGTTGTTGTAACAACTGTCAGACTCATCAGACTCGCCGAGTCACCAGCCAGCCAGACAGGCCTCGCTCTTTTTTCGCGCATTGGTCGTGTCTCCTGTCCTGTCCTGTCAGACTCACTCACTCAATAGCCGTCGTTGGGCTTGGCAAATCGACGTCGTATCGCACGTATCTATGTACATTCAGCCCTACAAGGTATGGCCCCCATTTTTAGATTCCATCCGTCTTCTATGCATGTGCTGCGGTTGCGCGACATGCAGCTCGCTTTCCCAATCGAGACAATACCTTCTTGTTGTCTCGTCCCCAAAACGCCTTGTTTCTATATGCGATTCTGCTTACTTGTACTTGGGGACTAAACCGTTCGTGCTACCGGCCCCCTGGACTCACACTCAACTTCATTCTCTCCCACGTTTTGAGGCTTCATGGGAGGGGGGGGGCAGAGGGGGCCATTTTCTCACGACGAACCCCCTTGTCGAGGCTGGGTTTTGTTTTTTCAGGCAGCATCGACATCTGAGGTCATCAGCTTCCCGTTTCAACGTTCGGATTCGATGATGAGAGACGCCTTTCCGCCGTACCGCCCGCCGTTGCCAAGGGGGCTGCTGCTGCGGCGCGGACGAGCCGGCCTACCTGGACGTTTTCAGGTAGACGGGTATAGCCTCCAGACTTCTATATAACTCGAAGTCGCCCCAGGTCTAGATCCAATCTCATCATCACCATCACCATCAAACAACCAACAACAACAACAACTAATACTACATCTTCACCTTCAAACAATATCTCAAGCAACTAGCTCTCAGCTTTGCCAATACACTCACACAACAACAACAAATCTCACACACTCTACAAACTCAAGACTCATTAATACCACTTCTTCCTCCAAATCATACACCAAACATATACAATGGCTGCCTTCACTTTCACCAACTGCCCTCAGACCCTCAGCTTCGGCCGCAGCGGCTACAACAAGGACGGTGACGATGAAGATGACAAGCGCTGCTTCGGCCGCAGCGGTTACAACAAGGATGGCGACGATGAGGATGACAAGAAGAACTTTGGCCGCAGTGGCTACAACAAGGACGGTAAGGACGACGACGACGACAACTAAATATCACCACCACGCCCGGTTGTCCTCAGGGATGTCTACCCTCCCCATAACGACATCAACTTCGTCTGGCTTTCCCTCCTTATACGGAGCAAGCTAGTGTATCAACACCTTCTCATTTGTCACTGCATTGGGCCGGAGTCAGGACATACACCACATGTCCCCAGCATTCGTTTCTGTTTCCACCTTGCATTGTTCCGGAAAGACTGTATCACTATCAGAGGACCCCTAGAAAGAATTAGGATGCTCAGGCATACACTCATGTAACAACAACATCGCATCATATACTTAGACACAAAGCATCAGATCAGGCTGCATTGGGAGGGAGTTTGGGATGTTTGGAATTTCCTTCTTTCTTCTGTCTTAGATAGCTAATCGCATTCATTTCCCTACACAGAATCTGCTCAAACGGCTCAGTCAGTAATTTTGATTTGTCAACACGTGGAATCAAGGGACTCACTTTTCGAATATGACGCCCAATACTTCCTCCACATTCCCGGTTTCTCCACGACCGGTGATCCGCGCCAGGCAGTTGGCGGCATATCGAAGATCTTCAGCCGCGACGACAAAATTCAGCTCATCCATGACATCCTCCGAGGACGTATTGCCGACGTAGTCCTCCAGGTGTTGCCGACATTGTACCAAGAGCTGTCTTTGTCTCTCTGTAACACCGTGTAGGTCCTGCTGATCGGGAGGTAGCGCTGTCATATCAGAAAAGAGAGTGGCTAGGCGGTCGACCACTTGGTGGACGCCACCTGGATCTCGAATTTGTGCGGTACGGGTTTGAGCTTCTTTGCATGAGATGAGCAATGGCTCGGCAGGCACTCCTTCGACTTTCTCGAGGGCTGTGGCCACGAAATCCTCGACCAGCATCTCCAGTTCGTCTCTTGGGACCCATCGCACTTGTTGACCACCACTATGCCTTTGCCGACGGATTTTAGCAGCTCGAGAGTCTCCGCATCGTACAGGAGGCAGTTCTCGCCTGATGAATCCCGTTCGATCGAGGCCAGGACCATGATCACATCCGACTCCAAGGCCTTGGCTCGAGCTCGTCGAATGCCTTCGCGCTCTATGACACCTATGACGCCCTCGTTACTGGAGCCAGTTATTCCTGGAGTATTATCAGACCGGAAACCGGCCGTGTCCGCAAAGGTACATAAGTAGCCCCGTATGTCCAAGTGGGCTTCGACGATGTCTCGAGTGGTTCCGGCCTCGCCAGAGACGATGGAGGCTTCTCTACCTACGATCTGGTTCATCAGTGAGCTTTTGCCTGCATTTGGCGGCCCCACCAGAGCTATCCGGATGCCATTTCTAAGAAGCTCGCTTCGCTGACTGGCACCCTCGTGCACCTCGATGCCCTGAAGAATCTCCTCTACCTGCCGGGAGACATTTGCTAGTAGGTCCATGGGCGACTCGTCGAAGTGTTGGTCCTCCGAGAAATCAATGATAGCCTCGATCTCAGCCCTGGCTTCTAACAACCTGTGACGCCATTCATCGTATGTTCTTCCCAAGACGCCATTCGAGCCACGGACAGCGGCCCGGCGCTGCTGTTCAGTTTGGGCGGAGAGGGTATCACTCAGCGACTCGACCTGGGCAAGGTCCAGCCTGTCGTTCAGGAAAGCGCGTTTGGTGAATTCACCCGGTTCAGCATAACGGATACTACCACCACTGGCAGGGCTTGCCGCAATCGCAGACAGCACGGCCTTCACCGTGGCGCTTCCACCATGAACATGGAGTTCTAACACATCCTCGCCCGTGACCGTCCTTGGCCCGGGAAGATACAGAACCATGGCACTCGAGTCAAGGACATTGGTGCCATCAGACCGAGGATGGAATAAAGTTCTTACACTAGCATAGCGGGCCTTCGGGAGAGGGCGTCCAGGACAGAGACCCATGTATACCTGAAAGATAGAGAGAGTCAGCATGGTGAAAGGTGACAGGCTTGCTTTTTCTCACCCGCTCACCTCGTGACAAGCTGGCCCAGACACTCTGACGACGGCTATCCCGGCCGTACCCTGGGTAGTTGACAGGGCGTAGATGGTGTCATTCTTTTGGCTAGCTACTAGATATTGTCGTCGTTGGCGCAAACATCGCCCGTTATTAAGGGGCCGAATCCTCTGCCGGCCACATGGTGGAGAAACTATTCCCGCTTTTGGTCTGAAATGTTCGATACGCAAGTACGCCGGCCAATGACCTTGTAGCCTGAAACCGGGATGGCTTCGCCCGTATAATAGGACGACACAGCATTGACTACCAGTTCGCGATTACAACAGCTGAGTCATCAACTCTTACCAGCCAGCATGCGCAGGTGGTACAATATGGGATGAAACAGTGATATACCGTGGTTGGATGGCTCGCAGGATGGAAATATGATAAATCAAGAGTTACTCAACACGTATTGAAGTGTTTTATTCGTTGAAGATGCTGTAGTTGTAGGTGTTGCCCTACTTGGTGTTGCCTTTGAAGTCCTCGCGACCCCTGCAGCTCATGTTGTACCTTCTTTAGCGGGTACCAGACCAGATACTTCGATGCAAGTACCTGGGCCCACGCAGAAATAGCAGGCTTTTGATTGGTTCAAGCGGAATTGATGTGCTGACTGCCATTCTTGACCGCCCAAGAGCCCCGCCAAAATTTATTATTTCCTCGAGCAGCTGAGACAGTAAAGATATCGCAAAAGGCGTTTGTACGGCCTTGAAGTTTATGCCAAAACCGGCACCCATTGCGCAACGAAAACTGGACACTCGAGCTTCCCAGCTCCCAAATTTCCGCCCAGAACAATCAGTAAACTGTTTTACTCCTTGCCATAAATCCTAGGACATTGCGAAACCGAGATCGACTGCTCGGCGCCAACCTCATCCACTCCTCACTCCGCATCCCAGCCAGCCACCATGGCGTCCGACGAGATCGTCTGGCAGGTTATCAACCGTAAGACTTTATAATCTGACTGTCCTATAATGGAATGGTACTGGAGACTGACATCGGCTACAGAGCAGTTTTGCAGTTTCAAGATTAAAAGTAGGATTAACAGCCTCAGTATCTTTACAATGTATTCGTATTAACGGCAATTTTAGCCACCAAGGAACAAACATTTTGCCGCAATGAAATGAACATTACTGGTCTTTGCGTACGTCCAAGCCAATCATCAGCTTGTATTCTGGCTAACCAGCAAATAGAACCGTCAAAGTTGCCCCCTAGCAAACTCACGATGTAAGCATCTCCTCATTGCATCCTGTTCGGGCAACTAGTCACTAACCCTCCATGCCTACAGATGCAACAGTCCGAGCCGCTGCCAATGGCACCATCTATCTGTATATGAAGACAATCGAGAGAGCGCACATGCCTTCGAAGCTTTGGGAGCGAAGAAAGCTATCGGCCAATTACCAACAAGCGTTGAAACAGATCGACGAGTGGCTGATATACTGGCCACAATTCCTTCAACACAAAGCTAAGCAGCGTCTGACACGCCTTGTGCAAGTTGTATGAATACCTTCCCTACTACCTTGGACTGTTTGTTGGGGCGACTCTAACATTTGCTTTAGGCCATCAGATCTCGTCGTTTAGCCAAGGAGGAGGCCCGCCTGGGTGAGACAATAGTACCGAAGCTGGCGCCCAAGATTAGGAGACGCGAAGAGACAAGAGAGCGAAAGGCAGAAGCGGCCGCCAAACTCGAGCGAACAATTGAGCGAGAACTCCTGCAGAGACTTCGCGAAGGCGCATATGGCGACCAGCCCCTGAACGTCAGCGAGGGCATCTGGAAGAAGGTGCTTAGAGCTATGGAGCGGGAAGGCGAGGCCAGCCGTGACAAGGACATGGATACCGGCATCGAGGATGAGGAAGAAAATGAAGCCGAGTATGAAATGGACGACGAAGAGGACGGGGCTGTCGAATATGTCAGTGATCTGGACGACAGTGAGGAAGACCTCGGCGACCTGGACGACTGGCTTGGCAGCGACGACGATGCGTCGCAAGATGATGGCTCCGATAGCGAGGACGATGATGACAGTGAGGCCGAAGCACCCAAGAAGAAGTCAGCAGCCGGCGACAAGAGGAAGAGAGCTGCTGGTGGTGCTGCCCGTAAGCCCAAGAAGGTGGCGAGACGGCGCGGCGAGGTGGAACGCGAGGTCGAGTTTGATCGTGCCAAGGACCTCGAATTCTAAGAAGAGACTCGACTTTGAGTCTGCTGTAGCTACATTTCTGTCACCAGCCAGCTGTGCAGAAGTACGAGTCGGTATTTTATACTGGGCGGTATACCCTCTAATGAGCTAAGAATTTTCTATGCTGGAAATGTCTTCACAAAGCATGAGTTCAGATGGCGCCAGTGATGTAATCGCTAAGCTCGAAAGCATATTAGAACCAAGTCTAGCCTGGGAGGGCCGAATGATGCCATTGTGTATGCCTTAGAAAAATGTTTTTGTCGTCGGGACTCGACTGTCAATCAAGGAATTTGATACGCCGCCCTATTTCATTGTCCCGAGGCGGGACCCTACATTAACACCCCGCCAAAGCTTAGGTAGCATTAGTATTTATTAAGGCATCCTGCACGTACATACATAAAGTTGGTGTTAGCGCATAGCATTGATCTCTCGAGCCTTGAAACAAGAACTATTCATTCCAGCACCGACTTCGAGACACACAATTCATCTCCACTCCCCAAAACCCGCCCCTGACGCTTTCCTGACCGATATATCAAACCCAGAGTCTGCCATCCTCTCCTTACGACCGACTCCTCCTCCCCTTTCACCTCGATTATCCCACGGACCGACCGACTGCTACACGACATCATTTGCACCCGCCCCTCGTGGAACTTGGAGGAACGACCTGACGCAGTCAACCGAACCACTACTTGGAATCACTGCGTAGCAAGCCTCGCGTAGGCCCGTCATTTCAGCCATGTCTTGGTACTCCAACATCCTCACTACCACTACCTCACGCATCAACAACCTCCAAAGAACGTTTCTGGGTGGCGAAACCGACGGTGACACCGAAGATGACACTCATGTCTGCCGCATCCTGAGGGGATACTACACAGAGAAAGGCCGGCCCTTTCCCGGCTGGTTACCGCCCGACCCCAAGGCTCCTGCGCCCGTACAACCCGTGGCCTCGCAGCCGGGCCAAGTCGGCGCGCGCTACGGCGGGCTCACCCAACAACAAGGCAGCGGAAGCCTGAGCTCCCTATGGAGACAACAACCCGGTGTCGCAGCCACAAGATTCACAGAGCCTACGACGCGGCCGCGGCGCCCCTCCGGCCGCACGCGGGGGCGACCAGAGACTCAACCCGTTCGGTGGGCGCAACTCGGACCCCATGGCGGGCGCGCGCGAAGAGATCCAGGCGCGACCGCTCCCCAGCCAGCGCGCCGGCAGCTATCAGCAGGCGGCGCCCGGGCGAGACGCGCCGCCGTCGTCGGGTGGTGGTTCGGCGCAGGACCGGCTGCGACAACGACTCTGGGGCGGCTCGCGAACGGCGAGCCCGGCCGGCAGCGGGCCGTTCCAGCCGCCGCAGGCCCAGCAGCAACAGAGCAGCCATAGGGGCGGCGGCGGCGGCGGCAGCGGAGGAGGGTCGGGCGACTACGAGGACCGATTCGCGCCGGGCGGCATGTATGACGGGGGGTCAGGTGACTTGGCTGGCGGTGGTGGTGGTGGGAGACCCGGTCTGCCCAGCGGGCCTAGGAGGGGTTTGCCAGGCGGGCCACGTATGAGATGATGACCTCCTTAGACAGCAAGCAAGCGATTTTCATTTCAGCATACTCTGACTGCCCTCCTCGTTACGAGCATATCGGATCCAAGGTAGCACACAGCGGCAGGGCCGTTGGGTACAGGCGTTGAGCCATAATGAGAACATGAGGTCCAGGATCCCAAGTCAGTCTCTGTGAGGGTGACAAGTAGCATCTATGAGACCCGTTCAAATCCAGCAGATGCCGCATCCGTCGTTGAGCTGGTGTAAACAGTGTTTTTAATAAAGAATAGATAATAGTTCCTCGCTATACGATGAATGCACACCATAGGTAAAATACATCATGACTTACACATTTTAGATCCCGTTATATACTATACGAATATCAAGTGAATAATGTCCACTGAAGGGGCATGTTTCGGCATAGACCCAGGCTGTAAAAGAACGATCATTCCTCACGACGATGTCTTGCTCTCCTTTCAGCAATCCGTTCCGGCCGTGTCTTAAAGTTCTCCCCACAAGCTTGTGTACCAACCACGCTTATCCAATAAAGACTTTGTGACAAGACTTCCAACTACACCACTAAGACAGCCAACCCTTCACTGTTCGTTAGTAGTGTAGTAATGATTAATATAAATAGAGTAGATCATAGAGACTGGACTTTTTGCCTATTAATTTTAATATAGGAGTTGAAAGGTAAAAGTAGACGACCCCACGCCCCGCAGCCTCATGATTCGATGCGCTTTAGGTAAAAGAAGTCATGTTATGCACTTTAATTTCCGTTAGCTATAGGTACGCTTGCTACGCAAGCCACATTTGCTCACTCCAACACTCAATGCCAGCTAAAGAAAGGCTTGACATAAGGATATGAAAGATGTGATAACCTAACATAAATTAACAAAAATATCAAAAAGCTAGTAACCCACGGCGGGGATCGAACCCGCAGCCTCGAGATGTACAGAGGTAGTAGAAGTCTCGCGCGCTACCAATTGCGCTACGCGGGCAGTGTTACTCATGCTTGGATAAGCCAGGTTGTTCAAAAATGTTCTTATCGGTGTATAGATAGAATTGAAGGTCTGTCTCGGGAAGAACCTATAGTATGGCGGGTATAAGTCCCACTGGGTACGGCCATGAGCTTTCCCTGAACAGAATATGCCAGGGGAAAAAAAATCATCGCCTGTGCATATTTGCTGCAAAAGGGGCGATTTGCCCCCTCGCCTTGCATGTCATCTGCGTACGGCGTAGACAAATCATGATGGAAGCAGCTGACGAGGCCGAATGGCACAGGCCAGGCATGCAATGCAGCAGGCGTAGCGCATGATGAGAAGGAATGAATGCGCTAAAGCTAAAGCTCCAAGTGCCGGGTACTCTCTACTGCGGTTTTGTAGTGGCTCAATGCTGAGAGTCAGTACCTGTACCGACGACGTCAACCCCGCCGATGCAAGCTTCTCAGGGCCGCCTGGGGGGGAGGGGGGCGTCGATGATTGCGGGGCTGCTGTTTTCTGGTGTGCTTTTAACAGCTCACATGCTCTCGTTTCCACATGTTCAACCGATGCTTTGATTCATGAATTACGAGAATCGAACATCTTCAATCTGCTTCTCCGGGTGCTAGCTTGGGAAGCCTGCCTCTGTCTCTTCCAGCCAGACTTTGCTGGCTGTTCACATCTCGAGATTTGCATCCTGATAGAGGCTGCTTTATCACCTACATCACAGAGCGATGACATCAGGGTCAGATCCCCCACCAACGTCTACTACACCAGGTCGACCCGCGTCGCCGATGGGGAAGCCTCTTCGCCATGAGTGACGACGAGGAGGGCGAGTACAACACCATCACACATACCGAGTCAGGTCGTGGGGTCAAATTGCTATTTTCCAAAAGCAAGGTCTATGTCCACCCGACACCTTCGGCCAAGGACAACATCCCGGGTTTCATCGCACTGCTACAACAGAAAGGGCCCCGTAATGAGCGGCCCACGTCGTCCAGCTCGAAAACGTCCACCACTGCCGCAACCGCCTCCTCCGACCTTCTTCTGGCTTGGATCCCTGAGACGTCTTTAGGAGAAGCTGCTAGCATTTATGTCAAGGTCGACTTGACCGACGACGAATCGCCGCCCAAACAAAGCTATCTTGTTCCACCCCCACCAACCGTCACGACACATCGTGGCTCTGTCGGCCATTATGCCTTCGCTGTTCCCGTCAGCGCTATTTACTCGCTTCTCGTACGGCCCCCAAGTCTTGGTTGGTGGTTCGGGTCGCTGGTGATCAATACGAAGGCGGGTGATTCGTTCCCTGCGCTCTTTTTCCACGACAGTGAATGCCAGTCCACGATTCTGCAGAAGAAGAAGCGAGCGCGCAACGACTTCGACCCCTTCGACAAGGATGGGCAGATGTTCTGGGGCGGCGACGAGGTGCTCAGGTGGCTCAAGCGTTATGTTAAGATCGAACGGAGCGGTGCTGAGCCCAACATCTACCTCGTGGAACCCACCAAAGAGGACAGCGAAGCCTTTGGCGGCAAACTGACTTCCAGCAGCCCTACCCAGGGCGGAAGCCGGGATAGCGCTCGGGGCGCCTCTCGGGCCGGACCCAGTAGGCAGAACGCTGATGGCCAGATGGATCCAATGATGAAGTTTGTGAAGGAAACAGGCTGGAATCTCATGGAAAAGTTCAGCAAGGTCACCACCTTTACCAGAAGAGCTGCCCAGGATGTTCTGGACAACCCAAACGTGCCTCCCCAAGTGCGCAGACTTATGAGAAACCCGGAGGTCCAGACGATACAAGATGAGTTCGACAGCGCAAGGATATATCTGGCGAGGTGGGCTATGGGTATTGCTGAGCAAAGCGAGCGAGATAGGACCCAGCGAATATGGACGGCTAGGGATGTGTTGGAGATGGAGGACACCGATGTTGGTGAATTCGAACTGCTTGAGGCGAGCTCCTTGTCGCTCGAGGAGCGGCGGAAACCTGTCACGCAGAAAGAATGGACTACCTATTTCGACCCGAGAACTGGTCGGCTCTCCGTCACCGTTGACGAGGTTAAGGAGCGGGTGTTCCACGGAGGATTGGATGCCGAAGATGGCGTCCGAAAGGAGGCATGGCTCTTCCTTCTCGGTGTTTATGACTGGTATAGCACGGCCGAGGAGCGAAGAGCACAGATGGCCTCTTTGCGAGATGAGTATGTGAAGCTCAAAGCATCCTGGTGGGATAGACTAGTCGACCTAGGAGGCGAAGGCGAGGAAGGTGAATGGTGGAGGGAGCAAAGAAGCCGTATTGGTAAGCCATACTCGTCATATAACCTGTTTACTTGGGATTTCCGCTGACAGAATAACAGAAAAGGATGTTCATCGAACTGACCGCACGGTGCCTATCTTTGCCGGTGAAGATATCCCGCATCCAGATCCAGATTCGCCTTTTGCCGAGGTCGGCACGAATGTGCACTTGGAGCAGATGAAGGACATGCTCTTGACCTACAACGAGTATAACAAGGAGCTCGGTTACGTCCAGGGCATGTCCGACCTCCTTGCTCCTATATACGCCGTTATGCAAGACGATGCCATTGCTTTCTGGGGCTTCCAGCATTTCATGGACCGCATGGAGCGAAATTTCCTCCGTGACCAGTCAGGAATGCGGAACCAGCTTATGACTTTAGATCATCTTGTCCAGTTCATGGACCCGAAACTTTATCTCCACCTCCAAAAGGCCGACAGTACAAACTTCTTCTTCTTCTTCCGGATGCTTCTCGTGTGGTATAAGCGCGAGTTTAAGTGGATGGACGTACTGCATCTTTGGGAAGTCCTATGGACCGATTATATGAGCAGCAACTTCCACCTATTCATTGCTTTGGCTATACTGGAGAAGCATCGCGATGTTATCATGACTCATCTTCTGCACTTTGATGAGGTTTTGAAATATGGTAAGTTTGCTATATGTAGCCCCTGTTCAAATACATAGAAAGGGATTAGTTTGCTAACCTGTGGATTTCACCTATCTAGTAAACGAGCTCTCCAACACAATCGATCTGGACTCGACGCTCATCCGTGCCGAGGCCCTGTTCAAACGCTTCCATAGACTCGTCGAGGCTATCGATAAGAAGCAGAATTTCCCGAAGCCAAGGGTACAGCGAAATTCCTCGACGTCATCTTCGGCGGCCACGCCCGCGTCGGCACCCCCCGACTAGTCCGCCGCCGCCGCCGTCCTCGAACGCGGCACAGAAGTCACCCAGCAACGCGGGCAAGGTCAAGGAAGAGGAGCAGAGAAAGGTCATCAGCCCCGAGCTCCGCAAGCTCCTCAGCAAGGATATCGAGGTCCTGCCCAGGAAGGTGGTGCAGAAGAAAGGGGATGGCTTCACGGCGGCCGAGCCTCGGAAATAGGGACCGTCACTCAGCTGGGCCGAAGTGGTAAAATCCTCACGTGGAATGTAAGGATAGGTAGGATCAAACAGAGCCAGAGGGAAATTCGGGGCTTCTATTACGGAACAATATATTTCAGGTTACGGGAAGGTGGTCATGATAGCACATTGCTTTTGGACTGGGTAGGTAAATTACATAGGGGTGCTTGGCGTACAGGGTAGTTACTTTAGGCCACATGATCACCCAAATTATCATTTAAGAAGTGTGTTCAATAATCTTTTGTCTTCATTTCCTCATTATTTGAGGGACTATATCCGCCAGACTTTTATGTCTGGGGAAGAGGGAGATGGTTCGACGTCTATATACACTCGGCAGCTACTCATTTGTGCGCCTGCCTTGCGAGTGGAACCAAATCCTCGAGATGCTCCTCTTGTCTATGCCGCCGAGAAACAATTCCGCCCAAAACATGGTTCCCTCCCGTGGCATCTAACGGCACATGGGAAAGGAGGGGTATGCTGCATTGTGTAGAAGTCATCATCACCTTAAAAAGGCAACTCCATGTCTACAACTCATCGTGGCCCTCGTGGTCTTCGCCTGACTTCTCGGCGTGGTGATCGCTTGACTTCTCGGGTCCCGGAGCAGGAGAGGAAGAGGGCGGCGAGGCCACGTCGCCCAAGTCAGGCATGGCCATGATCTTGACGACCAGGCTGGTCCAGCCGGTGAAGTGCTGGGTGCGCTGGCCCTTGCCCGTCTCTGGGTTGTACTGCTCCCACGCGAAGCCGGTCTCTTCCCAGCTCTGGTACACCGTCTCCACCAAGTTCTTGCGTAGCCGCGTGTACAGGTCCGCCGCCTTTGACTGGTACGGGCCATTTTGCAGAGCAACATGCTACGGGGGGAAGGGGTAGTTAGCAACCAACTTTGAGGTCAACGGGAGGAATTCGCGTGAGATCGACTTACTTGCAGCTGCACGACCGCGAGGTAGTTGAGGGGCATCCAAACAGGACTTCGCCAATAGTTCTCCTCGGTTCCGTACAGGGGCGAGCTCTTGCTCAAGCTGCGGATGCCGTGGGGGCTGAACAGTTCCTCCTCGTTGCCAAGAAGATCGAGAGTCTTGCCTAGGTGAGGGTCGTCGGGCTTCAACAGACCGACCAGGAAGGGGAACAGCGAGATGTAACCCTTGTGGCAGACAAGCTGATGGTCTTCAAAGTCATCGATAGTAGCATCGCAGAAGCATCCCTCCTTCTCGGACCAATGGAGGTCCACAAGATTGTGCTGGATGTTGTCGAGGACCGTGTCGTAGTCCTTCGCATCATCGACCTCCCCAATGGCCTTTGCAACCATGGAGAGGGTCTTGGCCATCAAGCCAACCCATGACATCAAATCGACGTGAAGCTCGCCCGGGTGGGGTGGCTGTGGTCGCGGATAATCGTCGAGGCCGCTGGTCAAGACGTGGGAAACGGTTCGTCCGCGCCATCGATAGGCCTCTCGGCTAGAGTGAGCTTCCCGGTCATAGGAACGAATATCACCATACTGTGTCTTCTTGAACCAGTAGAACTGGCGGCGCAAGAGAGGGTACAGTTCTTGCAGATACTTGAGACCAAGAGAAAGAGAAGAGTTCTCAATATGGGCGCTCTCCAATTTGATGCCTTGAGTTGCCAGAGTCTCCTTCTTCGCACCCTGGGTCCCGTTCGCTTCCTTCTGCAGCTTATGCAGGAACTTTTCTACAATGAAGAACAGAGTAGGAGGGTTGGCATAGTGGGGGTATTGGACCTGGAAAGCCTCTGGAACCTTGCTTCGAGCCTCGGTGCCAAGAATCTGTTCCCGGGCGATCCAGCCGTCGTCATCCATCAAATCGTACCAGCTTTTCACGATCTCCAGAGCGAGATCCATATCCCAGTCCGCAATAGGGAGAAGATGGAAGCCTTCATCCCATAAGAAGCCGCGCGGGAAGAAGGGACGGGACGGGATGCTCGTGAACAGTTCGTAGGGGCCTTCCAGCCGCTCCTGCTTCCTGGCTCTGGCTGCCTCGGTCTCTTCCCCAAAGCCCTCATTCTCCTCTTCATACTCGGGAGAATAGGAACGATCGACTAAGTGCTGGCCATGGAAGTATCCGATGCCACCAGCCAGGTTTGATAGCATGCTGCTTCCGAGTTTTCGGTATTTTTCGTCCTTGAAGGGAGCCTGAAGCGTGAAGACTTCTGAGAACTTCTCGTTGAAGGATTCGGTGGTCGACTTGATCTCGCGCGTAAGATCCTCACTGGTGACATCCTTTCCGGCTGAAGCGCTCGAGAACAAGATGTCGAATTCAAAGGGACCCTCGAAAGTTTTCTGGATCATCTGCACGTTGCCTTCGGCAGGATCGTGGTCAACCTGATAGACCTGCCAAGGGGGTGGGGCATTTTCGGCGCCGAATCTCTCGACAATCATATCGACGGTCTTCTTGAGCTGTGTGAATACCAGTGCTTTCCCTTGCCAGGCATGTTCCTCGGGTACAGTCATGGAATTGACCAATGTCTTGTCCCCACCCCTCTCTGCTGAGAGGGGATGGTTGCTGGTAGGGTGGTTTCCAGTTCCTTTGGTCACAACGAGCTTGTAGTCGCCCAGGCCGGGCGAAGACCCCTTGAGGGTAACGTCGCCGCTGAAACCAGTATTCTCATTTTCACCCGAAACCTCGAGAGTTTGACCCAAGCCTTCGGTGTTAGCATAGAAAATAATTGTAGTCTCTAGATCTTCAGGGGCGTCTTCGCGGGGTTCACCCTTAACACGAACGGCCCAGCTTCCGCCATGGGCGCCACCTGGTATCTTGACTAAGCTCGTGGTCAAGTCGATCTTATTCCCGGCATCGTGGATTGTCTGGACGCCACCTTTCCGGGTATCGTATTCGTCCCAGCCGTAACCGGCCATGCCTTCGTTCTGCTCGCAGGTCCAGCGGAAATCTAGTAGAGGAACAGTTGGTCAGCATATAGAGTACTCCTGGCACATCAACGCGCCTGTTGTCACGTACTGTTCTGAACATCCTGGAAATTATCGACCTTGGCCCACATAAGACCAGCCATCAAGCTCTTGGGAATGCGCGGGCGGAGGCCAAAGTACAGGTTGGGTCGGTAGGGCCCCCATAGCAGGCTCTGGTTGTTGAGGCGAGTGACCTCGGAGTTGAGAATGGATTCGTCTCCATCTTGGGCGTGGGCGAAGCCGGTGCAGCCTATGCCGAGTAGGAGGCAGAGAAAGAAGGACAGCAGCGTTGCCGTCAGTTGGTTATGCGACGCCATGGCACAATGAACAAGAGGTCATTGGCGTCGCTACGAAATCGTGGGTGTAGAGGGCGACTAGGTCGAAGACTTGGCAATCTTTTGATTTCTGGTCTTCCTGCTTTCGCCCAGCAATTGTGAGGTTCAGTTCTGGTGGTGGTGGTGGTGGAGGAACCGAGCTCACAAAAGACACGACAGCATTGTAGCTTGCACAGCTATAGTATTCTGGACCCTGTATCTGAAACTGACGTCGATTGGTAGCAGCTCCAGTGCTTGTACCTGAATTTGGCGGTGCACAGCTGTCCTTTAGCGTCATTGTTCAGGGCCAAGCGCGGGGCATCGTCCCCTTCGTCTGTCTGATAGCGATAACGGCCGCTACACGTCCATAGCTGAGAGATGTGTGCGCGGTAGGGTGATGCGTTTCTGGGCCTTTGCAGCCGGCGTATGGAAGAAGCTATCCATCAGGGACATGTCATCAGCTATGATATTCAGCCTTATACTCTGTTAGAGGCTTCATCTATTCTCGAGTAGTGTGGGTGGGCATGGTATGGTGCCTTGTACTAACAGGTAATTAGTAGACACGCGAGATCGACCATGGAAAAGCTAGGTTACAAGTAATGTACACTCTGCTTGCTGTCTTGCAATTATCCTATGACTATCAATGTAAGATGGCTATTGGGTATCATTCCGATCTGTCTCTCCGCCTCCCCTCCACCTAATGGTGTCCTGGACTAAGCGGTCTGTTGAATCCACCAATTCTGTTCATGTACTGGCGATACTCCGTCTTCTCTCTCCTCCTCACGGCCCCAGCGTTGTTCCCTTTCACGTGAGTCCCCTTGGTGGTGCCAAATCCACCGAAGCCCATCATGGCAGTCATGTCCATGTCGGCCTCGACATCCACATCGTCCTCGTCCTCCTGCTCCTGACCATCCTCCATGGCCGTATCGTTTTCGTGTTGCGGCGTATGCCGCCTTTCTTCACTGACTTTTTCGACATCTCTGCTTTGGCTGGCCCGTGAACTCTCCTCTCCCTTGCCGACTCGAAACGACAGGGGTGTGTTGCCACTTTCTGGTTGCTGCTGCTTGGGACGCGTCGGCAGGTCCGCGTTGCGTTCCGAAGGGTTGGTCCGGCAGGGCGGGCTAGCCTCGCGCCTATTCCCTTCTCTGCTGGGGAGGGCAGTATCTTCGTCGCGGTATCTCGATCTGGGCTCGTCTCGGGCATCCCTCCGACGTCTATCGTAGTCTCTGTCGCGATCGCGCCCGCCGTACCCTCGGTCATGCCCTCGGTCGCCACGCTGCTGGTATTGACGGCTGTCCCTGCCATGGTCGCGGTCTCTGTCCCGGCGGTCTCGCGAGCGGTCGCGCCGTTCTCTCCGAGGCGAGGCGGAGCGGGTTCTGTGGCGGTCGTCTCTCCCAGCGCGTCTGTCCTGGTGGCGATCGTGGTCCGGGTCGCCCCTACGATTGTCCCGTGGTCCATCTCTGCGTCCACCGTAGCCTCCACGGCCACGGCCCCGTCTAGGGTTATCCGCCATGGTACTGGAAGATCAGGATGGTAGCGACCGACGCGGCGTAGGTTTTAGTAGACGCTAAAAGTTTCAATCGGGGTCGGGACGGCGCGGGTTTGTTATAAAGATTAATAAGATGAAGAATTGGCAGGCAGGCTTTCTTGGTGTTGTCGACGCTTCGAGAATTTGGCGACAAGGAAGTTAGCTGGCTGGCAGGGATCTCTGCAATCAGGTCGGGTTGTGGGGAAACGGTTAAGTTGTGGGGCAGGTCCAGGCTGAGGCCTCTGGCACTCCCATTAAACCCCCAGACAATACAGTACAGTACATACTTACAAAAATGGGCAACATTACTTCGGTCAACAGCTGAACGAGTACTTGATAGCAGTTTCATGTAGCTATATTATTAGAATAACCCGCTACTCTTCATATTGGATCACAGCTAAAGCAGTCATTGCCCAGCATAAACCCCGAGAGCCTCCCTTAAACGTAGGTACTTGTATACCTATCATAATGCACCATGATTACTGAGAGACCGGGAAACCTAATCTATGTATTACCTTCCATGGTTTTCGTTAGAGACTTTGTTACCAGCGCCCTGGAATAGATATTTTCCAAGGGCCCTTGATTAACCGCTGTGAGACATCCGTTGCGTATTAACCCTAACCCAGCTCAGCTGTACCGAGTGACATGAACCTCCCCCACCAATGCACCATCCCTACATCTATGTAGTGCATCTTGAATCCTACATGTATTCTGACTCTGGCTCTGTAAACGTTAGCGACGGCCAGGTACGGCTGTATCTCTCATGTGTTTAACTCGACACTAAAGGAAGAGAGGCTTAGTGGATCACCACAGGGATTCTACTTAAGCTTACCTAGTATTTGGGCTCTATGCAAACCAACTGATGAAATTCGTTGATTTGCCACATGACACCGCCACTAACTAAAGCGCCGATGCGAATCCACCGGTCTTACGGCTCAGGGAATACATTCGCAACTCAAAGCTGCAACTCCTTGGATAATGACGAAATAGCCCTGTTGGCCTTCTAGGCGAAAGAGAGAGATACCGTCATGTGCCGCCCTCGGATCCTGTTCCTGACGCCTACGACTCTTTCAGTAACAACATCGTCTCGTTACTGACCGTGCTCCTGGCCGCGGATGTCGACGTCTTATCCATTGATGCGCCGGAACTGGCCCCGGAGTCCCCCGGCTTCCACGATGCGCTGAGACAAAAGCTCCGGCACTACCACGCCGTCGTCTGCGGGCCAGGGCCGGGATCGCCAACCTCGCCAGCCGATGTGGGGCTCATGAAGTACATCTGGGAGCTCGAGGACCAGCACCTGCTCCCGGTGCTGGGCATCTGTCTCGGCTTCCAGAGTCTCGTCTTCCACTGCGGGGCCGGCATCGGGAAACTGTCGACGGGACTGCATGGCATGATCCGCGTCATCGACCACTGGCCTCGCGCGAGTGGCGACGCCGCCCAAGGTAACATATTCACGGCGTGCCCCCTTTCCAGGCTACCCTGTACCACAGCCTGTGCGCCGATGTCGGACAAGATTCCATGTCTGACACAGCCTGGGCCATGGTGAGATGGACCCCGTCGGCGACACTTCCCTATGTTGTTCCACTGGCGTGGGTGGACGAACAACGTCCTGGCTTCGTGGAGCGAATCCTCATGGGGATGAGACATGCGACGAAACCGTTCTGGGGCTTGCAGTACCACCCCGAATCAATTTGTTCCGAACCGGCAGGGCACCAAGTCATCAAGAACTGGTTCAGCGAGGCAATGAGATGGAGCGCGGCAAGGGGCAGAACGGTGGAGCCCAGCCTCTCTTTGTCTGAGTCTGGTTCTACGAAGCCTAGCTTGTTGTCCGGTCCGGTACTAGACCCTCGGGGCTGGGAAGACCATAAGAGATGGCTACCTTCTCTCGACGGGTCGTCCAAGTACAGCTATCAGGCGATATCCCTGCCGCCGCACATCGAAGCCCCCGACATTGTGGAAACCCTACAACACAATAGGCAGGAACACATCATCCTGGACTCGGCCAGTGCCCATGCCAAGCGTATCGGTTTAGATGTGCGAGGGCGTTATAGCATCATTGCATTGGATGTCGATGAAGCCCTGCGGTTTGAGTATCATGTCGGGGACAACGCTGTCACGACTCGTGTACCTTCGCAAGGGGATGCAGCCCGCCAGAGCTTGAATCTCGGCACAAGCTCCTCCGTCTGGCACGTTCTAGCCGAGTTTCTTGAGACTCGTAGAGTTGCCATGGGGAGTGACGACTCACCGTTTGTCGGAGGCTTCATGGGTTTTGCGACGTATGAACTGGGTCTGGAGTGCATCGACGTGGACATTGCTGAGAAGAGGCAACACAGCAGACCCGACTTGAGCTTTTCGTGGATAACCAAGAGCATCGTCATTGACCATCTGGAAGGAACATTACGCATTCAGAGCCTGGACCCGTCACTCGTCGAGGCGACCGCATGGATAGAACAAATTAGGAATACTCTGGAAAGTTCGACTCTTTGGACTGATGGATTGAGACTCAATACCGATAAGATCAAGGACATTGACAACCTGACGCCTCCTATCACACCGATAGTAGTTCCACCGGCCCCGAGTATTGTCGCGCCAGAACCCCACGTTTATGACTCGAAGGTACGCCAGTGCCAGGACTTCATCGCGGCCGGCGACTCGTACGAGCTCTGCCTGACCGACCAGACGACCATCAAGCGCACCAAAAGCCCCCAGGAAGCAACAACGGCCGGCTTGCCGACGATGGCCAATAGTTGGGCACCTCCCAGCGCCACCAAGGTCCCGAGCTCGTGGCAGCTGTACCGCTCGCTCCGCTCCAGGCAACCGGCTCCCTTCGGGTCCTACCTCCGCCTCGGCGGCGCCACCTTGATCAGCAGCTCGCCGGAGCGCTTCCTCGAGTACACGGCCGACGGGCTGTGCTCCATGCGGCCCATGAAGGGCACCGTCCGGAAATCCGAGGCCGTCTCCACGCTGACGCAGGCGGAGCAGATCCTGCACGTGCCCAAGGAAGAGGCCGAGAACCTCATGATCGTCGACCTCGTGCGCCACGACCTGCACAGCGTCTGCGGGCCCGGCCGCGTCACCGTGCCCCAGCTGCTCAAAGTCGAGGAGTACGCGAGCGTGTTCCAGATGATCAGCGTCGTCGAGGGCCAGCTTCCTGCGACGACGAACTCCTCCCCGTCAATAAGAACGCCGGCACCACTTCCACGACCACTACTGCTACGTCACCAAGGCGGCATCAGCATTACACAGGCCTGGACGTCCTGGCCGCCAGCCTCCCGCCGGGCTCCATGACGGGCGCCCCCAAGAAGCGCAGCTGCGAGATCCTGCAGGGCATCGAGGGGGCCCACTACCACCACGGGGAGCGCAGTCTGTACTCGGGCGTCGTGGGCTACATGGACGCCGCGGGCCGGGGCGACTGGAGCGTGACGATCCGCAGCCTGTTCCGCTGGGACGACGAGACGGTGCCGAGCCCGCGCGACGGCGGGTCCGAGACCGAGGTGTGGCGCATCGGCGCCGGCGGCGCCGTGACCGCGCTCAGCACGCCCGAGGGCGAGACGGAGGAGATGCTTGTCAAGCTCAAGGGCCCGCTGGGGATATTCAGTGACCAGCAGTAGCAGCAACCTCGCTCCTATTAGAAGCACAAGGACTACTTCATCCATTTATTTATTTATTCCTGGGCGACATTTCCTCGGGGCGGTTTCCGAAGGTTTGGTCCGTGGTCCGGTTCATCTAGACGCATTATGATACTCAACGTATCGGGGGTATGGCGTTATTTCAACACATTGGGCATTACGCTATTTGCTTATGGCCTTTTCTTTTTCCAACACGGCTCGGTATACACTGATGGATCTGGATATGGCGGCGCATTTTCAGATGACGATGATAAAGACTCAACGTAGATCAGGATACCCTAAAAGAACATCAGGCATCATTTCGACATCATTTGAACGGTGCCACTTCGAGCTGTAATACAATTGACGGTGGCCAAATGGTTATCATACAGATCCATGCCACATAAAACGTACCGGAAAGACAATGCTTCAAGAATGAGTCTAGTCATTGTATACAACGAAGAAAAGAGCAACTCAAATACTATTGTATCCCACTCGCATTGTGGGGAAAGGAGGCAGGTCTCACGAATTGTCCACACCCCTGAAATGAGCCATTACTCCCTAGCCACAACCATCTCCAGTCTTGTCTCATACGTATTTGCGCAACTAAAAGGGGGAAAGAAAGATAGGTCAGTATACCGGGACCATACGAAACAACCACAGGTGCTAGGGTGGTACTTACATCAAGGGTTAAGGTTCGCGAGCTGTTCACTTCCTGGTCACGATAGACGCCGACCAAGCTCTCGCTGTCCTGGAACAGACCCGTCTTGAGACTGATGACGATGAACTGCATGCCGGGGCCGGCGTGGGTCCGGATGTAGTTCTTGATCTTCTCGACGTTGGCATTGTCCAGGGCCGCGTCCACCTCGTCGAGGACGAAGAAGGGACTCGGCTGGTAGCTGTGGATGGCGAACAAGAGGGCCAAGGCGGCCATGGTCTTCTCGCCACCAGACAGGTGCTCCATGTCGCGGAAGCGCTTGAGCGGCGGCATGGCATGGTACTTGATGCCCGAGAGATATGGGGCGTCGTTATCCTCCTCCATATCAAGGTAGGCCTGGCCACCCAGCGGGTACGCGTCCGAGCGCGTCAGGTCCTTGTACACTTGGGAGATTTGCTCCGAAATGTGTTTGAAGGCCTTGTTGAACAGCTCGTAACGCTTGGCTTTGACTGCGTCGAATGCATCTTTAGCGACCTTGTGTGCCGCCTTGGACGCTTCCCATTCCTGCTCTATAGATTTGAGACGGGTCTCGACGGCCTCTAATCGCTCCATGGCACGCATGTTGGGATTGAGCTTTTCCAACTCGGACGTCAGAGAAGAAATCTTTTCTTGCAATTTTTCTTCTATGCTCGCATCGTCGGGCTGTGAGAGTTAGTATTGGGCTCAAAAGGGGAAGAATTGGGAAGGCATCTCGACTTACATCTCGGAGCTCTTCATCAAGGCTGTCGAAGTCGATCTCAATGCCATAATCGTTCATGGCTTCTTCCATGGTCTCATCGGCTTCGTCCACATCCATAGCATCCTCGTCATCCCCACGCATGACGTTGGCTGTGTTAGGCAAGCTATCCAGGCTGCCCTCAGCAAGCGGGATATTGATCTGCTCTAGCCTACAGCGTTTCAGCAACGTATTTTTGCTTTCGCTGTTGGTCTGAACGTCACGCTCAAGATCGTTGATGGCTTTTTGTCTGCTTTCGATGTCCTTGCTCCGCTTCTGGACTTCTGATTTGGCGTCGTTCACCTTTTCTGTCCGCTTGGTCAATTCTGCTCTTCGAGTTTCAAGCTCCTCCTGCAACGCTTCGAGGGTATCTTTATCAGTGCCCATAGACTCCTCGATTTCCGCCTTCTCGGCTTCGTAGGTCTTGATGTCATTCTGAATCCGCTTGAGCCTATCTTGCATCTGCTGGACTCGTCTTTCTGTGTCGGCGTGTTTGGACTTCTCCCAATTAAGGCTGCTGTTCAGCCGCGACTTCTGGACCTCAAACTTGTTGCGTTTCTCCTCAGCCTCTTGCTCCAAACTGCCCTGTTGAGCTTGGTACGCACGAATATCGCTATAACCAAGTCTCTGGCAGAAGTCTGCGAAGATCTTGTCTTCAACTTGGGCAATCGCAGATTCGAACTTCTCAACCGACGCCCGCGTCTTCTGAAGCTTGTTGTTCTCTTCCTTGTACTTGGGCTGCCACTCCTTAAGTTGACGCTTGCCGTTATCTAGTTCTTTCTTCTTGCTGCTCAGGTTCTGCTCGTAGGCCTGTAGTTCTCGCCGGGCAGAAGTAAGATGCTGCTCGAGGCTCGAGAGCTCGTACTGCAGATTCTCTTCAGCGGTGCCACGACGATCAGTCTTCGGTAGTTTTTCGATTTCCTCCTTGTACTTGTCGGCCATCTTGTATAGGTTCTGAACATCATGGTCCTCGAAGCGTCGCTTGCCCTTAGAATAATCAACACGGCCACCTGTCATGTTGCCGGACTTGTGAACAACAGCACCCTGGAGCGTTACAGCTTTCACGTGGATTTTTCGAGTATAGCATATCTCGCTTGCAACATTCAGGTCGTCGCAAACGACCGAGTCGCCACAGGCATGAGACATGGCACGCTCGAGTGAAGAATCGAAGTCGATGGTGTCGATCGTCAAGCGCGAACCGGGGTGACCCTTGACTGCAGGATTGATGGTGCGAACCTTGACATTGTCCAGCGGTATGAAGGTCAGTGGGAAGAAACGTTTGCTCTTGAGATACTGTACACATTCGCGGCCAGTCTCCGTCGTATCGACAATGACAGAGTCGAAGTGCATTCCGAGGGCCGTGATGACAGCCTCGTCGTATTTCTTCTGCTTCGGTTTGCACAAATCGCCAACGCGACCCTTGACGCCTGGGTACAAACGTTTGAGCTCAGTGACCATCTCCTTCATCTTGGCCTCCTTGTGGTTTTGGCGTATACCAGCGTTGGCTTCGTCAATCTTCTTGAGCACATCCTGTAGCTTTTCGTCAAGCTCCGTTCTTCGCTGGTTTGTTCTCACTCGTTCGGACTGGATCGCGTTGAACTCCTTTTTCTTGGCGTCAATATCCGTCGACAGTTGCTTCACCAAAGCCTGTGTGGCATCTCGACGCTCCTTGATCGCGACAACATCGGTTTCAAGCTTCTCCACGCCAGCTTGATAGGTGTCAACCTTGCCCTTGAGACTGTTCACTGTAACCTCGTCTGTTTTCAGTTGGCGCGTTAGGTTCTCCAGCTTAGCTTGGTTGTCAGAAGACTTAGCCATGGCCTGCGCGCGTAGGGTGTTGTATTCTTTGCGGTCCGCGTCACTCAAAGCCTGGCCTTGGTGCTCCATCGTCTCCTTCCACTGATCTTCATACTGCTTTTGGGCTTTCTGAGCAATGCCAAGGTCTTTCTCGATCCTGGCGATGGCAGCAGCCTGTTCCTCGCGTTCCTTGGTGACCGTCTCGACCCGCTTACGGAGCTTGTCCGACTCTTGCTGAGTTTGCTGGATTTTGGCATCGATGGGAACAAGGCTCGCTTCTTTCTCCTCTAGATCCCTCTCATGTTTCTTGATCTGACGCTCCACCTTGTGTACTTCTTTAGCTGCTTCCACCTGGCCCCTACGCGCAGTCTCGAGTTTCTTTTCGAAGGCCTCGACGTTCCGGCGGAACTCCTTCAGATTCTCTTGATGCTCCTGGATTTTGGCACTGGATTCATCCATAACGCGCTGGAACCGATATAGCTTCCATAAGATGTGCGTCACAATGGCAGCATTCCGTTCTTCGGTTTTGCTTTGGAAATTGTCGGCCTCCTTTTTCTGCTCCTGGTACTGCTTGAGTTCCGAGTTGATGCCACGGCGGCGCTGGAGGTGGAAGTTGGACTCCTCGCCAGTCTTCTCGGCATTGGCTTGCAACTCTTCGTATTCGGCTTTGTAGTCTAGACTGCCTGATATTTGCTCGATGAGGCGCGTGAGATCCTGGGGAGACTGGCCGGCGATAGCCTCGACATCTCCCTGAAAGACGAGAAAGTTGCGCGCCTTGATCAAGATGTTCTCGGACTCCAAGGAGTCGTTGTATTGTTGGGCAGTAACGACGCGATCGTTGATCCGGTACTCGCTGGAACCCGAGCCTGTAATGGAGCGCTTCCATCGTTGTTCATCGCCAGCATCGTCCTCGTACACGGCCATGACCCAGGCCGTCTTCGGATCGCCGCGACCAGGCCGCTGCGAGTCTTGCGAGTCTCCATTTGCATCTCCGTTCGTGTGACCGTTGGTAACGAGAGCATCGGCGGAACCGTCATCGTTGATCTTGGATGTTTTGAGCACGCGGCCGCGGTAGACCAAATCTTTGAGATGAGAGGAGCGTAGATGCGAAGACTTTATACCCAAGACGAAGGATATAGCATCCATAGAATTGGATTTGCCTGATCCATTGGGGCCGATGATGGATGTGAAGTAGGAGTCGCCAAATAGTAGGATGTGGTGTCCTTTGTAAGACTTGAAGTCTAGTGTTCAAGTCAGCTTAACCGACAGCAACGGGAGGGATCATGATGGCGAGCGACGTACTGAAGAGCTCCAGGCGTATGAGCTTCCCCATCTTGAATGCACTCTGCCTGCGACACTGCTGCTGGTAGTCGACTTGGGAGGATGGTAAAGACGCGCGACGTTTTGCGACAACGCGCCTAAAGGTTTAAGGTGGGAGAGTTGGTTATGATCGCGGGCGTGCGGTAATCAAGGTCCTCCCGGTAAGGACATTTCAGGTCGCGAACAATGTCAATCAGAGGCGCAGGCAAGGGAAAATTCTAAACAGATGACACTGTAGATGGGAGTAATTGGGTAGTATTTTGGAGTTTCTGTCGCTTAGGCAGGTAGCGGTATCGCGAAGTAATGCTAGCAACAAGCTGCAGGTGCTTTGCCTGGACTTGCTCAGTAGCTCTCGGCCTGGGACAATTAATTGAGCCAGATGCATAAAAGTCGAATGCTTCTGCAGCACGCGGCGGGGGGCCTTCACGCGTGTGGAAGGTACCAATCTGACCTCGGACGCGTTGCCTGTCAATAGAGCTTTGTCACTTGCGAGGTTTCTGCCGGCCCGTCCATAAACGCCAGCTATCCACGGTCGAGTCCGTTTGATACGGAAGCAAGCCACCATTTCGGACCTTAATCCCAGCCGATGTACCAGTAAACTACATATCAGGAAACGAGATAAGAAAAGGAATAATGAGTATTACTTATATTAGCTACACCTGGCGATTTCTATAAATGGAAACATACTGGTTTCTCGGGGACCTGAACAAGGTTGGGTTCCTAATCATTCGGTTGTATATTCTCATCCTATGCCCGTACGGAGGGGATGCACGATACCAGACGTCGCTCGCCATGTCCCTGAGCGCCTCATTCAGCTTTCAGCTACAAAGAGATATACTCTCACTACTGGCCAGATAGCATCACGCTGGGCAAGGGACTTCCTAACCGGCAGCACCTTTCACTGAGAAAAGCACTCAGCCGAGTGCTGCCTGTCCTATGCTCCTCCCTTTCCGACCGTATCGGTCTTGTCATGGCCCTGGTCTGGCTTCTGGCTTACTCTACGATTCCCTTTCTCTACGAGTCCCTTTGAGTTGAGCGGCTTGCTGTATGATATCGACCCACGCGGCCGGGCGCCTCAGGCGCTCCTGAGCCACCTCCTCTGCATCGCACCCGAACCGCATCAGCAAATCCTCCCGCGTCCACTCCGCCGTGGCCATCAGCCCGACCGGCACTACCGCACCAGCCTCCTTTTCGTCGCCAGGTTCGAGTTTCACCGCCCTGCCCGCACCTGCCTCGCCCTCGGGAATGACGTAGCCCGCGGGGACGCTCAGGCTCGGCATCCCGCAGAAGTTGGCGAGCCAGACGTACTCCATGGATTGCAGGGTCTGGTTTCCGTCGCTGAGCCCTCGCTCAAGTTCACGTGGGGAACGGATGGGCCACCCCGCGCACGCCGTGGTCGGCGTCACAATCAGTAGGTCCTGGGACGGGTATTGCTCGCGCCAGAGCCAGGCGAGGTGGCGCATCAGGACCCCCCGTAGCTGCTGGGCGAGGACGTAGTCCCCCGCGCTTGTGGCGCGGCCTAGCGCGAGGAGGATCCGGTTCGCGGGGGAGACGATTCGGGGATCTGGGGGGAGGGCTACCGAGGTCCCTGAGAGGGTGGAGATGGCGTGTGCCGCTTGGCCTTCGGGCAGGAGGGGGATCGTTATGGGGACTGTGGTGTATCCCTTGGTCTGGACGAGGGCGTCAATGAGGCTTCGACAGAGGTCCTGCACGCCCGGGTCGGTGCGGTCAAACCAGGCCTGGGGCTGCCGAGCAGCACCTTCTTCGAGTTTATGGTATTATTGCTGTTGGGGAGCAGCATGTCGCACAACCTCGGCGCCGGTGGAAAAGGTGAGGCGGGATGTGGTCGTTGGATGATGACGGAGTAGACGGTTGCGAGGAACCCATGTCGGAGGCGATAGGCCCGTCGACCTCGCACGTGTTGTTGTGGTAGTGGCCCGGGAGGTAGGACAGGCGGCCATGACTCGGCTTCAGCCCAAACACGGAGCAGAAGGACGCAGGGATGCGGGTGCTTCCGCCACCGTCGGTCCCGAGCGCGATCAGGACCAGCCCTGTGGCGACGGCGTAGGCGGGCCCGGACGAACTCCCTCCTGTGTAGGAATTTCTGTTATACGGATTGCGCGGGGTCCCATAGGTGGTGTTGATGCCAGACGTATCTACGTCGTCACATTAGGCATTTCGATATGAACACATCAGGACTTGAACTTACCCATCCCGAATTCATGCATGTTTAGCTTTCCAACAACGATAGCTCCCGCTTCTTGAAGCTTCTGCACGCACCAGCTATTATATGTGTTGCCATCCTGGTCGCGCCCGGTGAGGTCGTACGTCGATCCGAGCTTCGTCGAGTACCCGTCGACATCACCGTCGACATCATACTGATCCTTGATTTCGACAGGGATCCCGTCCAAAGGACCGAGGGACCTTTGTCGTTGGTACCGAAATGTGGACGCTTCAGCGGCCTTGAGAACGAGGTTGACTTTGATGTCAACCCAAGCTGGCGAATGAACACTACCGCGACGGATCAAAGAGAAAAGGGCCTCGACGATAGCTAGTGGGGTTATATCTCCGAAAAGGTATGCTTTACGATACTGAGCGACAGCAGAATTTGCTAGAGCTGGTACGTCCTTTTCATCTACTTCACTGCCGATAGGTGCTGCTGTTGCTGTGTCGAGGCTCACCACATCACTTGGATATATCGTAGGGACAAATCGCGGTTCTGCATCGCTGATATGCATCCAGATACGGCGTAGCGCTCCAAAGCCTGCATTTTGCCAGACAATGTGCCTGATGAAGCCAACATACTCAACCCTAGAGCTTGTCAATCACCAAGGAATATGGATAGACGGGTATGAAAGCCTACAGGTATGCTGCGATGACCAGAAGAAAGCCATACGCACTTCATGTCTGACTCTATGTACTGTCAGTATCGTCTCACTGTATGTTCTACAGTTTTGTCTCTTTGTTTCATTATATCGCTCTCTCGCTGTTATTTATTTATATGAACTTGTTCCCTCTGAATGCGGCTGAGAGTAAAGTTCACCATGGGAGGACCATCTATGTTTAATGGTTTCTCTTCTAAATGAAGATAGGTGTATTTTTTGATAGTGATATGATCAGTAAAGGACAAACATAGAAGTTTATTATTCATATGTCTATATGTCATATCTCACATATCATATATGATCTGACTAATGATATCAGCATACTTCTATATGACTGCTATTTATTGCTATCACTTCTAACATCATCTTCTTGATAATCTTTATATGATATTCTTGATCCTGATCATTAATGAATTGTTCTCTACATCTACTTGTTGACTTCTCATAATAGTCACATACTGATTCTCACATATGTACAGACCAACAAATTACTTTTGGTCATCTCAATTATATATAGCTTCATGACGTCTTCATCATGCTCTTGATATGCGGACGATATACAGCTGGCAGGCACAGTGCTTCAACATCCAGATGCCTCTTAACATATAAACAGTTCTCTATCTATTCTCGTATATGTATGTGGTACTATCACATTCATATCGGCAATGACAATAAGCCTGAATATATATGGTCTGAAGATCTGGCAAGTCGTGATATTATCAACAACTATCTGATGAAGGTATTTGGCAGAAAAAATCGCTGGCCACAATCATCGATCGCCACAAGTCGCCACAACGATGAAGTGGTAGAGTGGATAGTGATGGACGGGAACAACAGCCTGCATGTTCTCTCCTCCTCCTGATCTCCAATGAAGAATGAAAAGAAGCTTATCAGCTCCTTCTGACGCCAAACGAGAACCCAACTCTCCCTATTATGTGGGTTGGCAAAGTAGAGTGGATATCTGATTGATGTGGCGGATGACGAAGATCCAACATGGTATTAAAAGCGACTCAGTCAGACAGCATTTCTTTTTCTTCTCGATGGCGCAAAAACTTAAACATATTTTCTTACAAGAGAAGGCTGGAAAAGGATCAATATAGCAACCTAGATATAGATGCACTTGAAGTTAGGTAATATTTCGTATTGAAAAAGTATCCGGCAAAATGCTATCCTTATACCGAATACCTGTGTTATTACATAAATAGAATAGAAGTGATATTCAAAGTGCAGATCTACACATGCTCCACTATGGGGAAGCCAAGAGTGTCGTCGTGGGCGGCCTGGGAAGTGAAGGAGTACTTACACAAGGCAACCTGGTAGTACATGCACACATGGATGGAGGCATCAATAGGGTGGCTCACTCTAGACCTCTAGTTGTGCAGCAGCTGCAGGGTCAGACGTCACTCTTTCTGGAGCACAACACAGGGGCCGTGAATTGTCTGGACCACAGGCCAGGTTTTCCTCAGTTCCTGCTCAGGTCCCAACATTCGATCTCATGCAACTGGCTTGCTATCGTCATCTGAGGGCTCGGAAAAGAATAAACAAATACCAGTGGTGGTCCTACATGTATTAGGTAACCTGTTTCCCAGCACAGACAGACAGATCATCCAAAGCTTCTTTTTACATACCTGACCTACCTAGCCACTTTAATAATAGCTGCATCCGTCCATACATCTACATATTTACATCATACATACCTGACATAAACTACTTAAGGGCATCAGACTGGCATTCTTACCCGCTCTTCTTTTTGTTTGCATCGAATCCGATTTATTCAAGACCTGGGCATTCTTGACGGGATAGCTGCTAATACTATTGCCCCTGCCTCGTCATTAACCCGATTATTTACCTTGTCTCTGCAGCCTGTGCGTAGCTGTAGGCGACTGTCACCTGTCCATTTTCCACAACGGTACCGGCCAATTATAAGCCACCATCACGACACGATCCTGAGCCGCAATCGTCTAGAGGACGGCAGCAAGGCCGCATTATTTAGCCAAACTTCGCCGAGTACAAAGGATAATCTGCCTCCACACCTCAACAACAACACTATCACTGCCGTACACTACTCAGTCGTCACACGTGTGCCGGCCTTGTTCTCCAACCAGGTCACAAGCTTCAGCACGCAACCACACTACTCGGCAAACTGACGCATACGCATACCAAGCATACTCAGACGCTTCCACAGCTACAGATATCCTGATAGCTGCAGTGTACGCTGCGTATCATTTGGGGTGCCTCCACTGCCTAGTGTCCCTCTTTGCCCTTAAAGCACCGGAGACCCCTCCAAGCGATCGTGAGTACCCCCGAAGTTCATTCCAGTCCTTCTGTTCAGATGCCTGGTTATGTCATTCGCCTTGGGATTGCCCCAAAGTAACAAAAGTAACACGCACATATGGCTGACGTACTTGTCCTCAGAGGAGCAAACGCTCTCCGTCGAGTCTCATTCCGCAACGACCTTGGGCGATCCCCCTTGCATACCATAGCAGAAATGGCCGACATGGGAAGCGTCCCCACGCCCATACCGGGCGCGAAATCAGATGCCGGCCTCACAGATGGCGATACAGCTGCAACATCCGATGGGGCTGGCACACCACCGCTCGATGCCTCTCTATCAGAACCTGCCGTGGGCAACACCCCGATCCTTGGGCCCCAGCAGAGCCCGCGCCTATCCAGGAATCCTTCTTTCTCGGGCAGTAGCTCTTATCAGGAGGACTGGGACGCTTTCCCTCCTTTAGACCGCCTTTTCGGTTCTCGACCTGCTGGACAACTTTGCTCTGCCGCAACAGCTCGAGAAAATACAAAGGGGCATTTCTGCTCAGAGAGAGAAGGTGCACAAGTCGCGCGCCGCGCTCAAGTCTAGAAGCCAGGGGGCCAAAGAACGCATGGTGGAAGAATGGCGACGCCGTGTGCCTTCAGCAAAGGAACAGCTCGACCGTTATCGCTCGCGAATGAAGAAAGAGCGTGGAGAAGCTCGGCAATCAATGGAACGATACCAAGGTCATCACTCTGCGCGAGAAAGTATCCTTCATCTGCGCCGTCATGAACATCTTCATCAGTGGGTATCTGATCGGCGGCTACCCCGAGTATTTCCACATCTGGTACACGGCACAACTGGCTTACTTTATGCCGATCCGTTACTTCACGTACCACCGTCGTGGCTATCATTACTTCCTCGCGGACCTCTGCTACTTCGTCAACCTCCTGCTCTTCTTCAGCATCTGGGTTTTTCCTTCCTCCAAACGTCTCTTCACCGCCGCTTATTGTCTCGCCTTCGGCAACAACGCTGTGGCTATTATACTGTGGCGCAACTCGCTTGTGTTTCACAGCTTCGACAAGGTTACGTCTCTCTTCATACATATCATGCCCTGTGCCACGCTTCACTGTATCGTACATCTCCTTCCACCGGAATTGCAACAAGCGAAATTCCCCGCTGTATGGGCTGTCAAAACGGCCCCGACCGGATCAGCAACCGCGTACGCGAACGTGATATCCATGCTGGCGTGGAGCACAGTCCCATACCTGCTCTGGCAGCTGGCGTACTACTTCCTCATCACGGTGCGCCGTCGCGAAAAGATCGCTGCTGGCCGCCCTACTTCTTACACTTGGCTCCGGAAATCCTACGCGAAGACGTGGATCGGTAAAATCGTCTTGGCATTGCCAGACGCTTTGCAGGAGCCGGCCTTCATGTTTGTCCAATACTGCTATGCCGTGCTGACGATGCTGCCTTGCTCGCTATGGTTCTACAGCCGCTGGGCTCGGGCACTTTCCTGGTTGTGGTCTTCTCGTGGAGCATTTACAACGGCTCGACCTTCTACATCGACGTGTTTGGCAAGCGGTTCCAGAAGGAGCTCGAGAGCATGAAGGCCGAGGTGCAGAAGTGGCAGACCAGCCCTGAGCTTATCTGCAGTCCTCCCCCCTCTTGACGCCCATGCCCGACGGCAAACCGGCGCCCCTCGACGCCGCAGCCGCCGCCTTTAGACAAAAGGGACCATGCTGCCAAGGACGGCACCGTTCGCGCTGTCGACCCTGCGACCGGCAAGTCGATGGATGTGGACGAGATTCCGATGCTGAACGATGAAAAGCCCCGATCAGCTGACGCGAACCGGGAATTCGATGTGACCTCGACCGCTATCGACACCGACTCGGGTGCCAGAGACGTCGCGAGAGAGCGAAAGTCCCATGTCGCAAGCACATAATAGCCTAGATGATGGGCTCATTAGTGAATTGGCATACACACTCTCCCTACTTCTATCACAAACTTGTGGCGTTGGCGTTGGCGTTGAGACATAGGGACTATCACCTTTCCATCACGGTTAATGTTTGGGGTTTTCTGGTTTCTTTCAGATTCTATGTGCATTTGGTGAGGTGTGGAGTGGATTGTGGTTGACTATAACAATATCAGGACTGGTTATTTTGCAGCTACCGGACGCTTTCTGTCCAGACCGCAACACAGAAACTTAGGAGATAGGATAAGATTGGGAAATGGGAAGAAGGGCGATTCACATACGGGAGATTAGGCGTTTATCCCCAGGGGAAGCTGTCATGGCTGGTTTTTATTTTCTCAATCGATACCCCTGCAAATTACACCTATTATCCCCCTATTAATCTAGTATGCACACAATACACCCTCTGACAGACGACATGAAGGCAATAGATAACATGGCCACTGCTCTTGACGATTAAACTGTCACTATTCTCCTTTTGATATAGAAGAGGCGTGCCATTGTAGGACTCGTACTTGACAAATCACAAATGGCTCGAAAGGCCTTGTTGCAACGGCCGAAACAGACTTGAGAAAGTCAATACGCTAAACTATCGTATCTATTCTCGCTACAAGAGTAGGCGTTGATTGATATGTGGCCGCAAGGTGCCACCGGCGTCCACATCGTCGTAGAACCACATCTATCTACCGTGCCGGAAGACAGGCGCTAAAACCACGAGCTGCTGTGCAAACCTCGCCAGCTAGATGAACCTCGGCTTTTGCTAGTGCAACATGCTATGCTATGCCATTACCATGGCGCATGTTCAGAAAGCCAGATCCATACCTAAAACGCCAATAAAATGCAACCAAGCCCTCGGGGTATTCCTTGTGTGAAATTCGTCAACATGGGCCGTCCAGTCGTAACCACGGATTTGAGTAGTGTCCGTTTCATTATAAGCACAATGGTGTTCTGAGTCGAGCTTTCGTACGTAATCAGAAGGAGTTGGGAGTTTGGTGGTCAACTTCGTTTCATCGAATCACACCCCAGTCGGCTAGCCGTCCTCCGCTGCTGTCGTTCTCATCCCTGGCCCCCGGCCTCCTTCCAAATATGGACCAGAATCGTAATGTCTCGTCTCCAGCTCCAGTAACCACAGTGCGGCCGTCTGGGCTCATCGCCAGTAGAGCACACGATAGTGTGGCCTGTGAGACTGACAACCTGTGTCATAGATGGGTATTTCCAGACCACAATCTGGTTCTGGCTGTAGCCATGTGTCGAGACGATCTCGTTGGAGTTCTTGGACCATGCAATGTTGCAAACTTGGCTGCCCGTATCGACTTCGTTGATGACAGTCCCTCGTACTGTGTCGTGGAATATGATTCTCCTGTCAGCGGTACCGCCGCCGGACGCAAGAAGGCCTCTTTGATGTGGCGACCAGGCAATCGCCTTTACCGCAGCCGTGTGGTCCGAGAACTTCCATAATGGTGTGTCGGTGAGCTTATCCCAGACCATTAGCTTGTTGTCGTTGCCACCACTGGCAAGCTGCCCATCGTCACAGTTCCACTTAAGCCCACAAACCTCCTGCTTGTGGCCAACTAGCTTCTTCATCCATTGGTCGGGCGCCCGGACATCGCGATGATAGATTAGACGGTCTCTTGACCCCGACGTCAGAACGTGAAAATTCCACGCCAAAGAACCGACTCGGGCAGTGTGTCCAGTCATGGTTCTTAACCTCCTCGTCTTCTCGGCATCCCAGATCTGGACCAGACCCTTCCCTGTACCAATAGCAAGATGTGTTCCCTTCTGGATCCACGACACACTGGTAACTGTGTCGTCTTCTAATGTGCAGAGCTTGTTGACTCTACTCGTTTGGGCATTCCACATGTACACACTGGAGCCTAGTCCCACACCAAGGACGTTTGCACTTCCCCAATCCACCAGATTCAAATAAAAGTCGTCGGCTAGATCGGGTGCATCTAGGACCTTGTATGGGACTTTCGAGACGGCGCGAGGCTGCCGCCGAGGGCTAAGGAGCATCTGTTGACTGCCGAAGCGGACTGGTGACAAACTGTAGATCTCGGACCTGGTGTCCATATTGGGACCATGCCGACTTTGAGGTGTACGTGAAGGCGTGGGATGGCCGGCGATATTAGTGTGGTGTCGAGGCGACATGTATGAGAATAAATTTTTATGTGGCGTGGAAGGGGTGAAGGTGGAAGGTAAAGAGGGGAGGAGGCACATTAGGTGGAGTGTGCGACCTTGTAGGGTCGTGTACTCGCGTAGAGTGGTTGGAGGAAGCATGGTTACCCTCTGGAGACAGTGTGGGCGGTGATGCCTGGGGTATTGTGTTCTCGAACAGTTCTGATCTGAGCAAAGTAGAGAATGTCCGGTTGGCTTCCTCCGCTGGTAGATATTAGTCTCGAGAAGGATCACATGGAATTGGGAATTCACGTACTCCTTTGGAAATGAAGCTCGCTGTGGGGTGTTCGCTTCTTTTGCCTCGAGGGTGTCGCGGGAGAGCCTTCATCATGGAGCAAACTGAAGCTCGCTTGCAAGTCCTGCCCTGACCTTGAGGGGATGAATCTGGAATCGGATCAGCCCTGATACATGGATCCTTGCTAAAGATTAACAAACCTGTCGCCATTGATCCTTTGCCGCTTCCTGCTAGGGCTAGCAGCAGGGGCGCTGTCTCTTCGGTCGCCGAAATTCTCTTGACAACGCCCTTGACAAGATCTCTGGATCTAAGCCGCTGATGCTCCCATCGCGACGCATGTGTCGAGAAAACCTTGTATTGGCAATATCCCCATTTGGCTTTGCTTCCAAGCGACCGCGCTCCGAGGGAGGCGGCGGCGTTGACATGCGCGCAGGCGTGGATCGGGCGGGGCTATTGGTGTCGTGAGCTGATCGCTTGGCCGGCAGCGCCGTCATCGCCGCCGCCAGCTCCGATTCTAACGTCATGCTCGATTTCGCTCTCAACCGGGATCGCAATCGACCTAAGCCGACAAGGCAGCACTGCGGTGGTGATGACGATGTTATGGGACGTAAAGTTGCCGATGTTGGTGGAGCAACGCAGGTCCCCTGGGGCAAGGCGCTTGGCAATAGCGTTGTTGAAATCGAGTTAGGTGGCGCTTATCGGGTCGAGGTAAGTATGATCTGAAGCAGCTCGAGGGTTGAGGAGTTGAAGAGTGGCTGGCGGTCGGTACGTAGATCCCAAATTGCAGGAAGACCTTCATAAACCTCTGTCGTGTGTTTTACTCCTGCTTGTCTCCCTAATTGAAGATGCCCCTCCTACTGGCGGTTCTTCGATCGCATGCTCTTGGAGATTGACCGGGATTGTTGCGAATGATGCGGTATGCAATATTGGAACGGTCCAATGTTGACGTAGGCAATTGACGGCAGGTTCGATTGAGCGATCGCCAATGGTAGGCTGATTATTGTCGAGGCGGATAGGCAGGTCGCCGACGGTCCCAAACGGTATTGTTGTTTGGTGGAGAATAGTGTCGCTGTGGGAATGGAAGTTGACCAGGTCTGAAATGTTTCAAAGCGGTAATAGGTAACGTAGGATTCGACTTGGATGCGACATATAGGATGATCTGCTCCAACAGATATGGGGAGGTAGAGAGAGGGAGAAAGAATTAAAAAAAGAGGGAGGGGTGAGAGAAAGAAGAATTGTGAGGTGAGGTTGAGGTTGGGTTTGGCGTATGAAGGTAGAAGGTTGAATGAATGCTTGGACGGACTTGGAGATGGCTGCTCGAGTGGTGGAGGTAAGTTTCCCAGGTTCACAGTTGATTGCTGGAGTTCGCTGGGTTGGCTGCTGTGCTGTGCTCACTGCTGGGGTGTGCTAGAGCTGCTCTTTCTCTTTCTCCCTCACCTTCACTCACGTTTGGGCTGTTGCTCTAGTGCATTCCACCCAATCAAAAGACAATGGGCAGTCGCGGGAGCACGGGCACTTGGCAAGGTGCATCCCCATTAGCCCAACAGGGAAACAGTACATAACTCTCTTCTTCTCTCCCCCCCCTCACACCAGACGCTTAATGCGCCCGTCTACCGCGACGCGCCTGTCTTGTTCTTGTTATTGGTTTCTATCAAGCCATGCACACTACCACTGTTTATCACCCCCCCCCCCTTTATGGAGACCTCAGGTGTTCAGGTGTTTCTTTTTCTCACACGACCCGATACGTAGCTTTGCATTACTGCAGTCTTGAGAACAACAATTGCTGTCTTGTGTGTCCTTGCAAGATTGCTCATTGCTGATTGCACTCGTGTTTACCTTGACTGGCATTCACCCCCCTTTGTGATGCTTTGTGGGTGATTGTCGAACAACAGTCCCATGGGCAAACTCCCTGTCTTTCAAGTCATCGTTATGTCTAGGGTGCACTACGGTAGTCTGAACGCGTCCGGCGAGCAATGTGTCTCCCTTTAGGTGGCTGGGAAATATGGGCGCGTCATAAGCCTATTGTAAGTACATGGGGTCACATCCTCGCGAAATACCTAACATTCTTCCTCCCATTTTGCTAGTATATCATATCCCGTGGCTGGGGTCGTCCTATTGGCCCCGTCTAGGCATGTTTATAGTACGAATGCGCGTGACTAATGCACACGTGCATCTACATACATGCTGGGCTCCTCTCAGTTGGTATAACGCATATGTATTCGTGAGACCTACATCGACTGTCATTTGCGCTATAGCTCTTGTGTTCTTACTATAGAAGCCTAGCCTGGTTGGACAGTGGCGCAAATAAAGATTGCCCAAAAGGCATCAGCTAGTGTTTATGAGATTCTTATAAATTTAAAATAAGTAGGCAGGATATACAACGAGCCTTTCAATTCTCTAGGCTCTGCCAAAACAGATGGGTTGTCTTTCGACTCGCAAGCGACGTGTATCGTGTATCGCGATGAAGCTGTCGCGCTGCTTGCTGTTGTTTATTTATGATGGTCTGATGTTTGTTAGTCCGAGGGGAGGGGGAATCCACACGCGACTGTGCACGTCCTTACTGGCCCGTCGCTGCTCTTTGCCCACCCCTGGCTGGCCATTGTTTCGGGTCGGCCCCGGACTGGGCCGCAGCAACTCTACTAGCCCTTGATGACTGGCCGTTCTACTGCTGAACAATGAAACTCCTGCAGCATTGATTAACCTTAGAGAGGCACATATTCAGGTGGGTCTGGAGCACCTCCGTCATTGTCGTTATATCTGCCGTTTCCCCAATAAGCCATGATTACAACTGGCATATTGATAGAGCCCCCTTGATCAGTAGCCATAGATCTGATAATGCAGGACCACTTTGCGACGCCGTTTGTTACTAGTGCTTAATGAAAAGGTGCGTAAAAACATGACAGCTGTGCAGAAAGCTGTGGTCTATAGGACACCTGTACCACTTGTGTATGCAACGATTGCTATGTGTTCTTGGCATTCCTGGGGCTTGACGTATCTGCAATGCTGATACCGGCTAATCTATCTGCTAGGTAAAGTAGGGATAAGTGCTGCTCTACTAAGTCAACCTCGAAGTGAACGAAGCCTGCCAACTCTGATGTAGGACGCTAAGCCCGATGCTATTTGTCCACTCTCAAATGCACCGTTGCCAGAATGTTATTACTATGCCACATGAAGACCACAATATTGAGCGGTAAAATAGGGAGAAAGTTGTTCTCCAGGATTGCGGTGTATTGCCACGTCGAGTGCCTTTGCCTCAACTGAACCGCCATCACTTCCTGGACTCCTAATCAAACAAATCGCCTGCCTTCTGCCGCCGCCGTGTCCGCCCCTCAAGTCTGTCTGAGAATAGCTCTTTGCCGGCATTGCTGCCAAACTTATCTGGAAATAATTCCTTGGCTGTCTTGCTTGTACCTTTAATTGCAAAGCCTTGATCAGAACCTCGCTGATTGGCGGCACCCCGGATGTTGATTCCAGATCTGGCAATAGGGTCGGTAATCCTGTCTGCGAGCCGCCCACTGGGAACCGTCACCCTGTCCTCCAGCCTCTTGCTTCGAGGCTGAGGCTCGTCGTCTTTGTTATCGTAAAGAGGAAGAGCGAAGCGACTCGACAAATATGACGATGTGGCATCTGCGTCCTCCAGCCTGTTGCTCTCCGAGAACAAAGTTTTTTCCGGAAACAGTTCCTTGCTCTTGTCCTCGCGAGAAAGGCGCTCCTTGATGGCCTTGGCGCCTCGGCGGTTCTTCCGGGCAGCTTCATCTGCTGAACGAGCGTGCATGTCCAAATCGTCATCACGGTCGCGCATGGGAGACGCGGACCGGTCCCTTCGTGAGCCACCTCTTCCGCTAGTTCCTTCCGGAAAGAGCTCCTTAGAGCGGTTGCTTTCGCGGTATGATGATCTCCGGTTGCCATCTTCGTTTGGTGTGCGCGAACGTCGATGTCGTGTCTGTGGGGTCGCAGAGCGAACAGTAGGTACGTCTGCATCATCATCGTACATGTTCGCACTATATTGCTGCCTTTGCTCGTCATCGTACGAGCGCCGCCTGGGACGACGGCCGTACCCCTCACTATCCCGATCTCGATATCGCTTCCGGGTTTCCGGGTCATATTCGGGGTTCAGGAGGTAGAATCGGCTTCTCTGGGCTGCTCCAACCTGCTTTTTATCCGAAGCAACTGCGAGTCGTATTTGTAGCGCGACTTCGATCCTCTTGGAAAATCCCTTCGCAGGAAGTAATTCCAGAAGAGGCAGTTGTGTAACATCGCCGATCTCCACGGCCGCCAAAGCCACCAGCGCCCCTTGGGCAATAGCTTCCGAGGGAAATATCAGGTTGGCCGAAGAATCGTCAATCCATTCGATTCTTTCGAACCTGCTGTCGGGATAATGTTCGGCGACGTATGCCTTGACCTCTTCTGTATTGAGGACGTCGAGTCCACGGATGTGGATCTTGTTGGGAAGCAGGGTCTGCGATTCTGGTACTTCGTTTGTAGTGGACGTGTCCACGACTTCGCCAGGCGACTAAATACACGATTTTGGTCAGGATAGTAAAGACAGCTAAGGTGCAATGCGATCTGGTACTTACTGGGGTGTCTTGAGGTTGAGTGGCGGTGATGGGCTCATCAGCGACAAAATCCACATCCATCTCGATGTCCAAATCCATGGCGTCCATTGTTGCGACTTTGTTTCGGCGGCCTGTAGAGTACTATGGTGAAGGAGGATTGTCGTTGTATGTAGGAAGGTGCGTTGCGCTGATTGATCGAGGCGCGGGAACGGCGTGGGGTGTAGACAAGGTCGTACGTAGCATGCAGCCGGCACGGCAGGTGATTCTTGGGTGCGATGATCTGCGGCGACCTATGTCATGCTGAGATCCCCGTCGAAAATGGCAGCCAACCCCAGGCGAAAAGGTACTGGCGAGTTGCGCTACAACGTGACGATGGGTGCTCAAGTAATGAATAGATTCGGTAGGGTGAGGCAGTAGCTGTCGTCTTTCCGCGGGTTTGGCACCAGGCTGAGTGCAGTAGCAGTTTGCGACAAAGATCCTACCAGCTGGGGTCTAGAGGGTATGCAGATAAAGAATAAGTGAGATGTTTGGCGGCGATAATGTATATGGAAAGCATGGAAGAAGGAAGGCTGAAGCAATCGTCAATGCTAAGAGCAGAGCATTGAATTGAACTACATAAGAGCTTTACTTTCCTTGTTATCCATATCGCATCGTACCCGTACCGGGCGTAGCTCTTTCACCGTCTCCCTGATACGTTGCTAAAATGGACCTATGCACTAACCGACTAGATTGCCGTCTGGTACGTACTGCCCAGTAATATATAAATGGAAGTGAGCGGGAGCATCCGCCATTAGACCGTTCATGTCGGTATTGATCGACTCTCTCTCTTTACAACATGACACCAGTGGCTTGCATGGCCCAAAGGAATCAATGTGTTATGTATTATTTTTTCAAGAAGGCTCGTACCTGGTTGGTGTATAATTCTATGTACTTTTGGGAGGGACATACATTTATATACCTACGTACGTAATCATATCCGAAGTCTTTTGAAGTTACTGGCTCGTGTGTCTCACCGATCCCTTGACACGTCAGACAATTCGGATATCATGGTTTCTTTTTCTTTTCCCTTTTTTGGACATGTCTTCCTCTTTCATACTTGATATGGCCTGTTGATTAATCCCAAAGGAAAGAAGGAGCAAGGCTCGTCAAAACGGAGCATCTTTCCTGGTATCTTTACGCCCGCTTCCAGAAACGCCATCTGATCTCTATCCTGTACATTGGTCCTTGGATCATTTCACCTAATCTAACCCGTCCTGCCATGTTAAAACTGATAAAATTATTCTAGACCGTCTCCACTTGTCTGCGTATCTCTACCGGAACCGTGATGCACGTGGTTCGGGCGACTTTGGGCCGTGACCCCTCGGATTCCAAGACCCCCGAGCCGGAGCTGAAGCTTGGCGTCCGTGACATCTCCGAGGCGGCCCTTTTCAGAGTAGGTAGCGTAGGCAAGATATCGCCGGCGGAAGGCCGGCCTTTCTCTTCGCCGTCTTCGAAACGGTCATCCGGGTCGAGGAAATAATCGTACGCCCAGCTTTCCTCGAGCCCCTCCAGATAACATGGCTGCCGGCGCAGGAAGTGCCAAGAAATGCTGTCCGATGCCATGGCAATGTACAGAGAGTCCAGTCTCCCGTTGGGGCCGCACACGGCGCAGTGTGTGCGAGAAAGTCGATGTCGTACTTCTCGCCAACAAGGGATGGGTCGAGAAGGACGCAACATGGGTAACCCTTGCAGACTTTCTGCGTCGCAAAGTCGTGCTTGGAGAGGTACCCACGTCCTTCCCTTGAGGAGATCGCCGAATGCTCTCGATATCGTCTTGATGAAAGATTCACTATCCGTTCCCGGCACGGCGATCATCTGGTGAAGGCCACGTGATAAACATCGCTTGTATGCCGTGGTGTCCTTCTCAAACGGAAACGGCTGTGATGAAGACGGCAACAACGATACGTGGACTGTCCATGGTGCTGCAGGTGTCTGCTCATGAGGCTGCCTGCTACGTCGGCGATCCAAAGGGGCAGAGGACATACTGCTGCTCAGTGACGCCAGCTGTGGGTTCGACTGATCCGTTTCTACAGGTTCGTTGGAGCCGCGACAACGGGCATCGTCTTCATTATCATATGAAGCTTCTAGGCGATCGACACGCTCTTCTAGTTCGATCGCTGCATCGTCGGTCTCCATGAGACGACCTCCGATCCTCTGGATCTCAGCGCTGTGCTTGAGGAGTTGCCCGTCATGTTCGGCCAAGCGGTCGTTTGACGCCGCCTCGCGCTTCGCAAGCTGATCTACAGTCTGCCAGACACGAGAGATTTGGTTATAGAGACCACGGCTCTCATGAGCGATCTCGTCCTTGCTTTTTTCAAACTGCTCCTGAGCTGACCCAACCGCTTGAGCGTGTCCCCCAAAGCACTGCCAAGGCCTCCCTGGGTCTCCCGGTCGAGTTGCTCTTCCAAGATCCGAATGCGATTTGAAAGCTGTTGCACAAGTGTCTTGTCCACCGGGTGTTCGGCCTCCTTGATGTGATAGCACGACAGGTGTCCACACTCGCACATCACGGATGGGAGGGCGCGGTTCAATGTGAAGCCAACGCATGCGCATCGATGGCCTTTTATTTCTGGATTCAGCAGAATGTACCGACACTGGCCGCTGGGAAATTGAGCTTCGTCGGCCTGTGTCGATAACCCCTGTACTGGGGACGGCGAGGTTGGTGCAGACATAATTGTATGCCTGTGTTGAAGGCCCCGTCATGCGAGCTCCCAAGTGGGAGAGCTTGAAAGTGATGTTGTCCCACTCCGATTCAATTCGATATCAAAGGCCTGGCTCACAAGGATGTAGTATTATTGATCATGGTACGGCAACGACAAGGCAAGAGCGACGCGATAAACGTCGTCCATGGAATGGTCCGTGAGAGTGCTAATGGTAGCAATGGCCCCGATGAAGCCCCTGTGTGTAGTACCTAAGATTTGTATGGGATGTTTTTACGAGAAAGGGGATGAGGAGGAGTGAAAAGGGTAGAGGTTGAAAGAGGGTGTCTCGATTGAGCTGTTGCCTCGGTATTATCGCTCCAGCGCCCAAAGATTGTTATCAACAGGTAAATGACAGATCACTTCCCGTCGCTATATTACGTCTTTGCTGCTTGAAATGGGCAATAGGTACCAGTGAGCAGGTAGTAGAGCTAGATTTGACGTACAAGGGCGAGAGGGAGAGGGTAACCAATGGCTCTTACAGGCTTGCAGGGCAGGGGCGGGAAGGTTGTGCGGACTTTTAAACACAGTCTCGCCCGCCAAAGAAGCATGCGTATTTGACCCGCACCAGTAACAACCGATAGGCTGGACGGTGCCGAAAGACTCATTGATATCATAAAACCAAGAGACGAACAGGGGTTGGAACGAAATCATGAGGGGTGGAGGGCCTGCGCGTAGCAGTCGCAACAGCTACTCGCAAGGGAAGAAGACCGCTGGATGGATGTACATATATGCAGGTAAATAAGGGGGACGGGGCCCAGGTACAGGAAGTCCCAAAAGCGGCACAAGAAAAGCTGCAGCTCGTCCGTCAGGTTCGAGTTGCCTCTCCAGACAAACCAAGTTGGTCCTACCTTAGTACCTCCTGAGTAGGTAAGTAGGCCTCAAAGTTGGGATTTGATGGAAGCGAAGCGGGCGGATGTGGGTGCTTCCCCTCAAGACAACAACAAAAGTCCGCATGCGACTTTATCAGAGAAGGAGTGAGCCATGGGAAAAGCACAGGATAGCCACATGGGTTCCCGCGGTCGTTGACAGGACGAAATAACCCAGAGTGTGGGGGTACATCGACCACGGTAGATAAGGACAAGACATCTGGTTCGTCCTGATTCGTCGGCTGGGGGATCCCACCCTCCCCAGCCGAGCGCGGGCAAATTTGGGCGGCAGAACTGGCCCGGAGCAGCAGAATCGAACTGAGTTACATGGACTGGATGCAACCTAGGTAGCAGCAGGTGCATCAACCGGATGTATTAAACTGCAGGCCTGCATCTGGATGTTAATCATCAAAGCGTTCGAATGAGATGCTTTCGGCGTGGTCGGGTCGGAGCCTGATGGGACGTGAGGGAAGATGCGCTGTTGAACTGCCAAGTGTTGGGGGGTATGTACGAAATATTGGAGTCAGCATGTGCTTACAACTTATTAGGTAGTAGGTATACATGGGCACAGCATTGTTGCATGATGAAACCAACTGTTGGAACATACGTCGGGGGTAGGCAGCCCAGCCTCGACAGAAGCTGGCTTCGTGCAGATAAACAAACGGCCGAGATGCTTACCACAGTGAATGCGATGTCGGGGGTGTAAGTCCTGAACGACTAAGCCAGGCTGACTGGATGGCGGGCTAATATCATCACCACATTATAGAGGAGTCCGAAATGCGAATCGCTTCCACTTCTCATCAAATGCCTGTGTATTGCTTGCCCTGCCTGCACGCCTATCTTGTCACTAAACCAGCCGACAAACGTGTATTTCCCCAATGCATTGGTGCATCGATGCTGCATGCGAAAATACGGCATTAATCAGGAGATGGCAGGAACGACACTTGGCACGGGATGATGTCAAGGCTACAAGGCTACAACGTTCTCTCCCGTTCGCCGAGTTGCATCTGCGATAACCTAGAAATAATACCCGGCCTGTGAAAACAGGTACAAGTATATGTGTATACAATGCGTCAACAATAAGTAAGAAAAGGGATGCTCGGATTAAGTGGCAAACGCGGTTGCCAAGGCGACCCCAGACCGGCCGGTTGACTGGAATCCCTTTCTGTCTGCCGTTCCCTGCGACCTCCAAAGTTAGCACTTGCAAATGCTGCTGGTGGTCGCCATATCAGGCGAATATGGTGTCAGCATTGATCGTCCATGCAACGGCTTACTGTCCACCTTATGCTGTAAGACGGGTACAATTCAAAGACCACGAAACTGGGCTGGAAAATAGAGATGTGACAGGTACATCCGTGATCCCGGATCCCCCTCCCATCCATGAACGGTATCAGCCACCACCACAGCATGCGGCAAGACAAGAAGGGTTTTGATATCGAAAATGGGATTTTCCATGCTGTGCTACGCACGCCTGCACGGCTGTCCCTTATCTACATGATTGCCCTATGCCTTATACATGTATGCAGGTAAGACTCCTGTCTCGAAAGGTCAGCCGATCCCATGTATACTGGCGTTTGTTGGCAGCCAATGGTGCGAGGTTATCGGCCGGTTGCAGATTTCGATATCAAAACCAGCCCAAGATTACGAGAGGAGGGAGATATTGCACATGTCCCTTGGGGTTTGGGTTGAAAAGCAAACATCTCAGATAAGAGTGAGAGAGTGACATGCTTGGACATATGTGGTAGATCGTTCCGAAATTGGCGATGGAGCAGTGTCCCCAGGTTGAAGTCCTGAGGGCATACGTTTTATTTCCATCATGGTCTTACTTGCTTGGACATATTGCATATTGCTTGCAGCTGAAGGGTGATTTCAGGCTCATCTTTACATGCCCGTTGTTGCTTTATCTGTAATAACTTGTTCAAATCGAGTCGGATTTGCACACCTACTGACAACCCCCACGTTTGATGTAACGCGGCTTGCAAACCTCACACAGATGACTGCATGTCCTACGTGCCGCGAAGAGGGCTCTGGCGCAGGCTATAACTTGCACTGCATAAAGGTACATGTAATATGCCACCACCCAGTGGTGGTGACAGCCAAAACAGTGCTGTCGGAACAGACCCATGGACAATCTATCAGTCCATGCTGCCAGGTTACATATCCGAGGGTGACTTGGTATCTGTATTAGGAGATGAAGACTGTATGGGAAGTTGCGGTGCATCGCGAGCTTTTGGGGAGATACCAGAGTTGTAGCATGGAGTGTCTGCTCGCAGGATGCCTGTAAGAGCACTATTATAATTAGCATGCCCAATATGATGTTTGCCGGCCTCCTTTATTGCTGATTTGGATAGTAAATTGTTGACTCTACTGGTAATACTCCACAGCCGCGCCTCTCCTTATACCTAGGCGTTGTAAAGGCACTGTCGCTACTAAATTACATGTATATGATAGCTACATGTTATACCAGAGCGCATTGCTCGAGGCCACCTATAAAGCCTAGGCTCTGTACGCTTACTCTGTTAGCACTTACCTATTGGTAAACGGTGCGACAGCGGGAAAACCCGGGGCTTGACCATATATTGTTGGAAAGGCTTCCCGTCCCCGTACAGCTGATTGTGCGGGTCAGTTCCCCACAGCACCTACTCTTCGTGACTAGGAGCCTCGGGGTGGCTTGACCGGAAGCCGGTTCCGTGCAGCTTTAGATCGACAGGGTAGTAGCCACGGAGCCGAAGAGTGGCTGTCTAGAATATCCCACGCCCTTCAAGACACGTAGAAACCGCATGTGATTGTTTCTAGCAGAAGGCAGTGGAGGGGCACATGCCGTGGATCTTTTGGATTTCAACCAAATCATCGTTGACGATTGAAAGCATCCATGCGAGCAAGGCGTGTGTCACGGCATTGCGAACCAGTACTCGTGCAGCTCGGAAACTTTGGCCTGCCCTTGCTTCCGCGGTGGAGGTGGGCAGGTGGGGTGGGTGAAGAGAGGTATGCAGGATAATGAAACTGATTGGCCGTTGCGACTTCAACGAGCAATGATGCGACGGCGGTTAATGAATGGCACGGCGGCTCTTGAAGAACCACGGGACAGACCCCGCACGCACCCAGTTAGTCATTACTCACTCATTAGTCAACACGAGAACTGGCATCAAGCCCTTTGGGGTTTCTATTTTTTCAGAATTTTTTATATTGTAAACATATCAGCACGAAACCGCCGTCACAGCAACTGATTCGCAATGGGCGGCTTTGGCACAAGCGTGTCGGCATTGCTCGACACTTATACGAGATGTCTCGGTCTGCTAAAGGCGTTCAAGGGGCACGACGGGTCCAACGACACATCGCCATATGACCCAGCCGTGAGCAAGGCTCATGCCCGTCTTCGAGGCTCCATTCGCTCGGACCGTTCTCAGATTCGCAAAGCGTACTCCTCCAAGTTCTCAAAACGCGGTAATAGGCTGCAGAGAGGCGACGGTGAGTATAAGCCAGGGGGTGGTTACCTGGATGGATCAGGGCGGCCTGCTAAGTCCAGTTACTAGCTCCCTCCAAAGCTGCCATCCGTCAAATTCTGGATAAGTTAAAGGCTGCCATCACAAACTTGCTCAGCATGGTGAAGACCCAGAAGCCGGTGCTTGACTACGAGTCGTTGATGTCCCTGTCAAACACTTCAAGAATTGATGCCATTCGGACAATGGAGCAACTATCACTACGCTTAAGTAGCTCGAGCAGTCTATTTCATGAACATCGGCGGCCGATTTCAGGGAGTTCGAGCAGCAGCAACAGCAGCAGGAGGAGGAGGAAGAAGGCTCGTCGGCAACCTTCTCGGGATACTGACAGTGACGTGTCTGGAGAAAGGTCGCGTAGCCGACGACACACCGTTGTAGCTTCAAGTGATGACGGGACGAAGGGCAAAACCCGGCGACAAAAAAGTCTTAGGAAGGCATCACAGGACTTTGGTACTCATCACAGTAAACATTCTAGGAGTCGCTCGAACCGCTCGAACAGGGAGGATCTGGAGGAGAGATACGACCAGCACCGGATATCCTACATGACGGTGTCTTCGGACAGCACTAAGCTGGGAGAGATAGCACACCGTCGATCTCGGATTGTTAATTCGTCGGATAGCAGCCAGGGCGATGGATATAATGTGCGACCCGTGTATCCATTGCATACGTATATGCCACCGGCACCGAAGGAAAAGCGCGGGTTTCTCAGACGGGTGTTTGGCGGCAAGACCAGACAAGACTACTGAGGCTGTCGGCCTGTACTCTTGTGACGGACGCCTATAATACTTTATGCTGGGGCTTGAGATAGTTGCAAGTAGAGAACACAGGCCTACAATCAGGTCAGATCAGGTGCACTAATTGATACGAGATAATGTGGGGGATGGGGAGGAGCTTAGGGGAGCCCCACCACGAGCAAGCATAATTGGATCGTGGAACTTTTATCGATTGAATTTCAAGGCTTGGCATCTAATATCTCACCCCTCGCCAATAAACGGGACCTTTGAGCAGTTGAGTGTTCTGAACGTATCCACCACATGATGTGCCTGTGTCCTGGCTAGCCATCTCCCCCATTCAACGAACGTCATGCGAAGCTGAGCTCCCGTTCACTTAGTTTGATTCTTGTCCATATCCCCATTGGAACCCATAGACGAATTCGAGCCACCTGTCGCGCGCACCCGATCCCCACCAGACAATGTCTGACCCCGCGGCGGCCCTCGCCTCGCTGCTACGGGCTGCCTCCATCCAAGACCACGATGAGGTCCTCCAAGCCGCCAACGCCGCCGTGAAAGCCAACAAGTCCGACTTGCAGGCACAGCACACCCGCCTTGTGGCCCTGCTAAAGCTTGACCGCTTCGACGATGCCCTGCGCGCCCTCGCCGAGGAGGCGACAGGCTGGAGAAGGAATGCTTGTTGGAGAAGGCCTACGCCCTCTACAAAACCGGCAAGCTGGACGACGCCGACAAGCTGATCAAGTCCACCGCCGAGCCCACACGAGCCCTCCGCCACCTCGCCGCCCAAGTCGCCTACCGTGCCGAGAAGTTCCAGGACGCTGCCGCCATCTACCGACTACTCCCCGATGAGGGCGAGGGCCGCGACGGCGAAGAGAACGACCTGAAGATCAACACGCTCGCCACGAGCGCACAGCTGGAATGGGAGGGCAAGGGACACCTCCTGAACGACGAGGAGAGAAAGCCCTCGAATGATGTCTTGGAAGCGTTTGAAACGGCTTACAACGCCGCTTGTGGTTGTGTGGCGCGAGGAGACCTTAGCAAAGCTTCCGTACTCTTGAAGCGCGCGAGAGATCTCTGCAATGCGAACGAGGACCTCACCGATGAAGAGAAAAAGGCCGAGCTGCTTCCTATCATGGTGCAGCACGCCTACGTTCTTACGCGACTGGGAAAGGAAGCCGAGGCCTTGGCGTTACAAAAATCCATCGTTGTGACAGAGTAGGTTATACGTGATGTGCGTGCGGGCTTTTGACCACCTGGGCTTACACAGTGTTTAGCATCCCGGAAGCGCCTACAAGGGTCGTCGCGCAAAACAATGCGATGGCGATCGGCTCGGAGGACCAGAACCCTTACCTTACCAGCCGCTTGATCGAAACGTCCACGAGTCTGTCTGGCAACGACAAAATGTTTGGATACCAGGCTGCTGTGCTGGGCCGCAACCGCTATGCGCTTGATCTGCAATCCCAAAAGTTCGCTGGTGTCGAGTCCGCAACTTCCAAGAAAATCTCAAGCGCGACCAGTCCGACGGCGTCAACCGAGATTGCTTCTCTTGGTGTCATCAGCGCTGCTGCGCATGCCCATATGCAGACGGGCAAGGATGCCATCCGAGAAATCCTTCCCATTTTGGAGAAGCGACCCACAGACATCGGTTTACTCCTGACCATCATTCAGCTTTACGTGCAGACCCAAAACCCGGACCTGCACTCAACCTCTTGCAAACCTTCTTGAAGCGCCTGGAGACGGCCACGACACCTGACCATGAAGATATTCTTTATGCGCCCGGCTTGGTAGCTGTGGCCGTGTCCCTGTACCGCTTGCAAGGCCGCCAGAGCTCAATACGAATAGAGCTCGCGAGAGCCTCGAAACATTGGCGGTCAAAAGCGGACGACTCCGCCATGCCTCTGCTGCGAGAGGCAGGCGTCGAGCTGCTAAAATCGTCCAGCGCCGAAGACCTGGCCTCGGCCGGCGCCACATTCGAGAACCTCGTATCCAATTCCCAGAACGACAAGGCCGCGATCGCCGGCCTGGTGGCGTCCTACGCGACCACGGACTACGCCAAGATCGAGCCCTACCTGCAGCATCTGACCGCCGTCGAGAGGCTCACGGCCGGCATCGACGCGCGTGCGCTCCTGGGCGCGGGCGTCGCCTCCGTGGCCACCACGACGGCCCCGCCCAACAAGAAGCGAGGCGCGGACGCGGACGCGGACCAGGCGTCCAAGCGGCGCAAGAAGAAGAAGAGGCTCCCCAAGAACTACGAGGAGGGCAAGCAGCCTGACCCCGAGCGCTGGCTGCCCCTACGCGACCGCAGCACGTATCGCCCCAAGGGCAAGAAGGGCAAGAAGCGCGCCCAGGAAGCCACCCAGGGCGGTACGGTCAAGGAAGAGGAGATGCTCGAGCTCGTCGGCGGAGCAGGCGCTGTCAAGGTTGAGAAGGCAAACCAGGGTGGCGGAAACAAGAAAAAGAAGAAGGGCAAGAAATGAGGCTAAATACTATACCGCTTACATGACCTTTAGCCGAGTAATAGTAAAGACGTATTATCCTCGGGGGAAGCCGTTGATATCCAGGCCTATACTACTTCGCCAAAGACTATGTATGAGTGGCTATTAGTCCTTAGATCTCGCACTGAATACATCTCAGTATATGACTTGGCTGAGAAGAAATTCGTTGGTTGTGGGTATGTCTATGATATGAACACTCTCATCCGCCGTGATACCCTTTAAGCGATTAGAGCAAGTAAAGTCTTGAGCTCATCATCAGAGAGATCTATGTACAATAAGTTATCAGAATGGATTCTCTGTCCCGGGAGTAATGCTCCCTCCCTCCCAAGAACCCCTATCCATTTCATGTATCCATCCGTCATCCATTTCGCCGTGATGAAGAAAGGAACGCCCTCGGCTGTTGCAGACATGGGGAAAACGGCTCGTTTCCCCTTTTCAATGTTCCTCTCTTTGGTCCCTCATGTAGAAAAGAAATACAAGCCCAAAAGATCGTGCCGAGCCTGTTGAAAAAGTCGAAGAAAAATAAGAAAGAACACGCCTGCCTGCTGATTGGAATGACTATTGCACTGATTTGGGCTTCCTATTTCTCTCCCTGGTTCCTCGCCCCTGACCCTTCCCTGTCGTACCGAAGGCCTAGGCTTGCCCTGCTGAGCGAAAGCATTGGCAAGACTAAAGTCTTCAGCTTCGTCATTATTTTCTTAAGCTCGGACCGCCTGTATGGGCGGACTAGGAAGTCGCTCAGCAGCACCGTTCTTGTCGCTCGTGCCTCCTTGCTTTTCCTCGTCCGTTTCGTCCACCGGCGAGCTAGGCGGTTCCGGCGTATAGAACTGGGCCTGCCTCGGCAGATTCATGTCGAGTCCGAGGCCCGCCTTCTCCGCCTCTCTTTCTTTTTCTTCATCCTCCTCCTCCTCGTCTGCCGATCCGTCCTCGACAGGGGGCAGCGGGCTACGGCGGCCTTCCGAAAAGCTAAGGGCCGCATCACTATCGTCGTCTGAGGGGACAGTCAGGCCACGATGCGTAGAGTACTTGCGGTGTAGCTCGCGGAACGAGCGGGCAGTGGCCGTGCTGGCACTAGCCGCCGATGATCGGCGCTCCTTTGCGCCGTGAACTGGCCCTTCTACCTCTATGATTGAATGAAAGTCATCGTCGACGCTGGCTGGTGACAAGATCGGATCGTCAATGACAGATTGCTTACGCTGGCGTATGCGGTCCTCTGATGTCATGTCCTGGAGACTTGAACCAAACTCGATGACTGACGCCTTCTTGCCATGCACCGTGAAACTTCCAGCTCTTGCCAGGATATCATCACGAGTGGTGTCATCTGCCAGGCCTCCGCTGGATGCCGAATCTTTCCCCTTCCGCCCTCGATGGTGTGAAAGATGGCCTGCACCCTCCCTGAGGGTACGCTGCAGACTACGACGAATCTTGCTGCGCTCGAGCTTATCCTTGTCAGCGACAGCTCCGCTGCTTCTTTTGGGTCGCTCAGGTGTGTCATCGGATGCCATAAGAGATGAAGTAGGGCGATGGTCTGGTGTATGTGAAGGCTCTATCTCAAGTAGACCGGCCTGTTCAAGTACGTGCCGTTCGCCTTCATCTTCTTCTGGGTGCTCTTCGTACTTCCTTCTCTCCCTATCTGCTGAAAGGTGAGATTGGATGCGAGTTGCCGAGGACCCAACCGCAAGGTGGGATGAAGTTGCACTCGATATGGAAGACTTCCTCATGCCCGGGCGTTCCGGGCTTAGGGTCACACCATCATGGGGTTGTTGTAGTTGCGGCATCGGTAGGCCCGAGGAGCTGGTTGGCGGTGTTTGGAAAATTTCGGTGATAGGGGATTCTGGCTCGATCGAGTTGTTTGCCTGAACAGGAATCTGAGGGGGGCCCGGAAGTTGAGGGCTTTGCTGCTGACTGAACTTGGAGCTGGCTCTAGACTTCTTATGGGAAAGGGCTGGTTGTTCTGCCGGTGTGGTCGATTCCACCATAAACTCGCTGAGGTCGCCATTGACATCCTTGTCTTCCCTGGAGGTCAAGTTGGAGAATGTCGCGATGGCACTTTAGCCTCCAGATCTCGGTACGAGACCACTTTAGCTTGGCTATTATCTTAGCCGCGCCACCCCGGACCTGGTCCCGGGTCTTTTCTTGTATCGGCGCCAGAATTAACAGATGGCGAGCATTTTGTAGCTGACTATCCAGATGCTTTTCTGCTGCCTGGAGTTTCTCCTCTGCCTCGGCGATTCGCTGTTCCATTACTTCCCGCCGAGCAACTAAAATGTCTTGAGCCATCTTTTGATCGATCCGGCTGCGGTTGATGCTGACTTCACCAGTAGGGGTTTGGATAACCTGGGTTACCTCACTGCTTTCGAGCCTCCGGATAGCACGCCGGCCTTGACCCTCATAGTTGCCGCCAATGAGCCCGCGCATACGCACACCCGACGTCCTAAACGCAGCTGCATAATTCAATTTTGCCAGCCAGTCATTCCTATCATCCTCGCTTTGAGCCAGTAGGATTTCCTCAAAGCCCCCGTGCCTCACATACACAAATGAATTCTTGTGTTTCTTGTAGGACATGTCCCACAGTGCCACAGCTCCGTCAGTTGACATCAAGGCATCGGGCTTAAATTGCTCGAGAGGCGGGTTGAATGTGAGAGGGCTCCCGTCGTGGCCAGACTTGAGATGAGTCTCGTACTGATGCATGAGATTTTTAATCCAAGCAGTGTTGCGAAAGAAATAAAGCTGGGCGCCTGTAAGGATTGCACCCCATTCTTGCCACGGCGACCGCGCCTTCTTTTTTCTTCTGATCTTTCCTCCATAATATACCGACCTTTGTGATTTTGATATCTACAATACCAGGATGGGCCTCCTGCGGGTTGGATAGAGTCTTCTCCGTCATGAAAGCGTCGGGCCTTGATCTAGCCGAGACAATCTGGAGCACACCCGTCCGGAAGAACGTCTTTTGGAGCTCTTTCACATTCAGGGTCTTTGCAGTTCCCAAATAGCTGAAATGCTCCTCAAGTGGGATTTGATCCTTGAGCGGGGCCGTAATGAATCTAGCTTTCCGTCCAGGATTATGGTGTAGGGATCGATAGGATCTTTCGACCGCTTAAGCGATTCTGGTGTACCGTTTGGAAACACCGCCGTCTTCTTCTTGCTGAGTTTGTGACCGAGGCGTTCCCCGTTGACATCAAAATCATCCTCAACATGGATGAAAGGGGTGTACGTAATATTATCGTAGAAACATTCCAAAACGTCATCGAAAATACCCTCCCCACGAGTATTCTTCAAGTAGTCTGGTTTCTGCATTTTGTACTTGTTGTTCTTGTTGAAAACATCCGTATGAAGGATGAGCAGTGAGAAGGCTATGAAGTATGCCTGATCAGGGGTGGAGTAGATCCCAGGATTGCACTCGTGGTAGCGATTCGCGAAAGCCTGAAGGAACCTGTCGATCTGTTGCGTCTCCTTGGGTAGCTCGGCTTCCATCAAGAGTTTTCGTATCGCTATATCCATTGGCTCTTCAAAGAAGCCGAAGGTACGCATATAACTCCGCAGAACCGCAGCTAGGAAAGGATCAGTCCCTTTGGATAAGGCAGCTGCAATGGTGCCGCGGCTGAGAACCTCCTCGAGGCGGTTTAAGTATTTAGCGGGTGTGTCGTCTTCACGACGTTCAGGCAGAACTACCGGTTCCTTCTCTCTTGTGAGCTGAAGCGAATTATTCTTGGAAGCGCTAGATCCTGGCGTCGCAGGAGTAAGAGCACCGTGACGTGGGTTGTCTGAATTCTGCCGTAGCCGACTGAGTCCTAACAAGTCTCCAAAGCTTTTGCGACCTGTCGAAGATGACGTGCGGGCTGTGCCGGAAAACTGGCGGTCTTCGACTGACGCTCTTCCTAGGGAGCTCATGGTGGAGGACCGACCCCGGAGGGTAAGATGAGTACGCGTGGGAGATGATTGTCCTGAATTCCGAGATCCTGGTCGAAACAGGGCAGTTGCCGGAGATGCTGACGGCTTGCCCAAGAATGTGGTGCTCTGCGAGGGCGAAGCAACGGGTGTAGCTGTCCTACTCCGGCCGCCGGTCGATGGGCGAGGGGCGTCGGCGCTGGTAGAATCACGCGGAGCTAAAGAGGAGCTAGAGGCCGTTGCTTGCAAAGCTGGTGTCTTGCCTTTCTGTGGCAGATGACCCATGGGAAACATGGGTTCGGGCTGCTTCTGCTTGCGACGTGGGAGGCGGAAGAACGTGGTAGTTGATGTAGTCTGAGTTGTCGTCGTTGTCGTCGTACTGCCATACACACCATGGTCACTGGCACTGCCTTCTGATCTCTCCGATTCCGAGAGTCGATTGACAGGTAGAGCCAATGCCGAACCATTTTCATCGCCGTAAGCAGGCGGTTCTGTTTGCGATAACGTTCGAGATGTCGTTGGCCGCTGCTGTGGTTCTTGAAAAGTCACCGTCTGTTTCCCGGGCGCATTGTCGTTTGAAGGCCTAGTCGATGACGGGCCTAGGTCGCTACCTCCAGCAGTACTTTTCCTCCTGTCCTTCTTCAATTTCGTGTTTAGCTTGGGATCCGGTTGCGATTGCGATGTCCGAGGAATTTCACCGGATCGTCGCATACGCATTGGTATCTTGAGGCGGGGCTTCTTCTGGTTCGCATCGGCCTCGACGATCGTTGGCGCTGTTGTGATAATAGCTGGAGCTAGCGCAGATCTGGGGTGTCAGCAAGCAATTTTGATCGGCAGCAGGTGGAAGGCGCTTCCGAATGTAAACAAATCGGTAGCGAAGAGGCAAGTCCGCGTGGCAGAGGGGCTAGGTCGTGAAGACAGGAAAGAATGACCTACGTCGTGGCATAGGGGGTGGCCTTTCAGCCTGCTGCTGCTGTTGTTGCTTAAGCCTTGTCGACAACTGAGAGTCCGAAGCATTGCGGAACCTCAACATGGAGAAGCGACGGTGTTTGGGTGTTTCCTCTTGTATAGGAGGCGATTCTGGTCGGCTGAAAGGGTCGTCTACACTGGGGCGGCCGGTCGAGGCCGACATGTCTGCAGACAACGCATTTGTTTCGGTGGAAGAGCCTTCACCGTTACCCGATGGATCGCGTTCTTCACTTGTTGCTTCCAGCGACGGCCGACCATTGAACTTGGAAGAGCCGGGTCGAAGAAGCGACTCGGCAAGGGACTTTCGCGGGGCAATGGATTGCCTGGATGGGAGGGTAGCAGCGCCTGAGACTGAGCCTGATCCTGAGCCAGTCCCTGGGTCGATGATGGTGTGTCGTCGCATGTCCGTTTCGCTGGCCATGACGCCGCGGCGCCGGAGGAACGGCATGGTAAAGCTCGCTCGGGGGTGAGATACCTAAAGTGATTAGGTTCTCGACATGGACCACTATACTGGTGTTGGTAGAATAAACGAGTGAACGGCGAGGAGCGTGGGCGAGGGACGGTGGCGGCGGCGACAACGGCGACGGTAACGACGGCAGCGAATTGGGATGTCTAAGGCTAGGGCAGAGCTGTTGGTGCCGATAGGCGGTTACGTCAGGTTCCTGAAATAATCAGGGAAGCCCATTGTCTTTGCCCACAATCACTCGCCTCAAGACTCAAGATGCCGGGGGTCCGAATATGGGGATACACGGGCGTTGCAGTGCAGTCGGATAACCTTATGGGATTTGGAAGGACTGCCGCAAGGTCGATGTGGGATGGTTGGTGGTGGTAGTAAGGTTTTACTGTCGCGTTGTAGACGCTGGCCTTGACGGCTTTAGTTTAACATGTATTGGCCTAGAAGGTAGACCAGGCACCGTTCTAGCAGTGGCTGGATCTGGTGAATGAGTCTCACTTCCGATGTTTCATCAGGTGGGAGTGGGAGGTAGCAGCTTTGCAGTGGCTGATTACAGAATCACGAATTGTTCCGGTGGGAAACTCATTTTAACCATTCATTTGCACGTACGAATACCAGTGCCAGCATGTATCCATCTCAAGTCGACAGTCCACAGTCTGGAGAGGTGGATGGGCATCTGCACTCTCTCCCTCTCCCACTCCCTCTCTCTCGCTCTCTCACATCAGCCCAGCCCAGCACCGCCAGTTGTCCAACTATCAATCCCCTACCCCCCTAGAGCACCCAGGTACCTTTCCTTGTATTAATATGAGCAGAGCCAGGCAAGCAGGTACATTGGAAAAGGAGCTAGGCTAGGTACCTAGGCTAGTTCCTCATCTCGATTAGTGCCTCCCAGATGCCTACCGACACGTGCCATCTTAGCGATACCTTCCTCTTTTAAATCCAAGGCTGGAGACTGCATCAATTTCATTGCCAACCTTTCTTTTATCATTGGCCTGATGACCTATGTGGTCGGTAGGTTTCTTATGTACGCCCAGCAATCAGACATACCCACACCCACACAGAGCTCGAGTCGATGACGCGACTTTCCTCTCGCTATTTATTCCTGTTGCATCGTACATATATGTGCAAGTCCAAGGTTGCGTATGGGCCTGTCCGTCGGGGCCAGCGGGTTGGTTTGCGGCTCCTTTTTGTTTCTACATGCAGTATACGCGTAATTGGATATCATTGATTATTTCCCGGTCCCCCTGTTCTGCCACGCCAAAATCAGCATCAACCCCACAAAGCGTTTGTGTTTTGAGCTTAGGTACGCTCACGGCGATGGATACTTGTTTCTCAGGGACCCATACATTCAACCCGTTCCTAATCACAATCGGCCATGTAATAAGAGTTGTATGCGCCGTAGAAGCCCCCTATCCATCACCTCTCTGTGTATGGGCATTTGGCTCCCAAGAACTGGAAAGCTAAGTTTTCCTATATTATCGATATTGGTAGGTAGTATATTCCGGTATAGCTTCGAACCGTGATCAGGAGAGCAAGCTATTGAGTGCTGTATGCCAAAAAAGGCAAATATATGTAGTGAGACCGTATCTATATATAAAACTTTCCTGTACATAGTAACCAACCCGAGCTTCCGGGGTGTATTACGCGTCTAACGGCAAAAATCATCATCAGTACCCAGCGTAGGCAATCTGGTTTTGTTGGACCTGTTTTTCTTTTTAGCTGATAGCTTGGTGAATCTTGCAGCTCACGATTCAGCACGCTACATTCCATGTTTTGGTGTCACAACTTGGCATCCGATGCCGCGACGCATCCCGGCCAATTGGGCCTCACCCGATGTGCTTTCCGGCACCGCACATTGATTTGTCACTTCAATTCATCCGATTTTGATGCCACCACCGCTGGCGCTAATCACACTGCCGGTGATCCACTTGGCTTCGGCGCTGCAGAGGAGTTCAACCACATCGGCGACATCCTCTGGCTGGCTAAACCGGGGAACGGACTGGCCTGGGAAAACTTACTTCTGAGACTCAGCCACCATTTCGGGACCACAGTTCATGACGGCCTCTGTCTGTGTTCAGCCGACGAGCACAGCATTGGCAATTATTCCTGCCATGAATTGGTACTGATGTACTGATGAGAAGAGATATATAGTCTCAGGTGGTATGTTGGCAACATATCTTTTCCTCTTTGCCGCCAAAAGCTTGAGCCCAAGTGCGACACAATGACTCTCCTGCCGACTTTCCCGCTGCGTACATAAGCTATGGATCTCATCAAACAAATCGGTTCACATCAAATTCTCAACTAGCACATGTGAATGGGCCTCACTAAGACTGTTCCGGATTCGGAGTGGGTTCTATTGGATATACTGACCTGTCTGCTCCATGGCTGTTTCGATCGGATTGAGGAGATATAGATGATACGGCTGTTGAGCTGGAAAAAGCGACGTCGAGCCAACTCGTCCACAATCATGACGGGTGTCTGTATGTTTCCCAGAAGACTATGCTGGACTTCCTGGACGTTCATCTCGCCGATGGTCCCCTGGAAGCGAAGGCCAGGTCAGTAATATGGTCGACACCACTTTTCCGGGTTTACTGACAGACATTGGATCGGAAGCACTATTGATCAAAATACCGACTCGGCCATTAAAGGACTCCTCTTCTAGTTGGTTGGCGATTAACGCCGAACATCCTAGGGAGAATAAGTCGGCAATCAGACCCTTAATCCTGAGCTGAATTGGTCTCTGACGCGCAGTGCCCTTGTATGATTGGGTGACCTCGCTGTCAAGAACTGATGATATCAACTCGAGGCTGGCCTCGTTCGTACATGTGCCGAGAATGGAACAACCTCGCACAGCAAGATGCAAGGCATTTGCCAGACCAATTCCACGGGAAGCGCCGGTGATGACGGCAACACGACCGACCAGGTCCAGTCTACAGCATGACACCGACTGCCCAGAGGCTAACGTGGGGGCATCTGATGTGGAAGAAGCGGCCATTGTGCAATGTAGTGACGGCTTCTAATCCTGTTAGTCTGCCATGACCGCCATTGCGTGAGGGGATGTTGGGGGTTGTGTTAGCTGTGTTGATACTGACGAGACAGATATCTTAAGAAGTAATAGTAGAAAACCATATGTATACATAACATACAGATGATTGCCTGTGCCGGCTCAAGTCTTGGTGGTATGTTCTACAGTCTGCCTCTGAGGGTCCAGCTTGACTCGATGTTTATCCCAACTACTATCGTATTAGCAATTACTTTATTATGATGGTCAGGTTAGACTTGGATGCTGATGTTCCCTCGATACTGGGCGGGGTTAATAGTGCATGCGTACTAACCAGGAGCCCGTCGGTAGACTTTGGCGATGGTTTATCCTATATGGGTTAGTCGATACCTTCGTTCCTCCAGCTATCAATGAGGTACAGCTCAAGGCATCACCACCCCGCTCCTTGAACCACTTGATGCAGTATCGTCCCCAGAAACAGTACGTCAAGTTTCTGACCCGATAGACTGGATTGCTTCCATAAGTGATGGTGGGGCGGATCGTATATTCTGGTCGGCATGAGAATTCAATTCAAATCGAGTTAGCTTCACACCACTCACGTCACATCCAGTCACCTAGCGAGCTTTCTCTGGTAGGGGAGGATGAAACTCCTTGCTGCTAACTACCTAAGGTAAATATAAGTATAAATAAGCTCTTGGTATAGCCGCAATAGTGAAGCAGTCGCTATGCCCCCTTTCATGTCACGCCCTCTAACACTGCACGTAGGTACTCACTAGGTTGGCATAGCGAGTAAGACCGTTTCCGCAACATGACTGCTACACTGAACTTGGGTGAACTGCCCTGACTGACCCTTTGGTTTGCATGGTGAAACCAAGTCCATGTCGATCTCATGATCAGGAAGGAATAAGGTTGTCTTGTTCACCTTACCCCCATCTGTTATTCAGCTAATGGCAGCTACCCCGCCATTTTAGTGTGCGAGACGAGACGAGACAAGCCTGCGAACCGAAATCAAACCTGGATGCGACACTTTTCCACTTTACCCAAAGTAGGCTTAGTAGATTGGCGAGGCAAGGGAAGGCATCTTCCATTTATTGCCCGCATTGATCTTATCTTGTCTGAACGACGCCGACGTCTGCTGCTCGGGGTGTGGGAAGATTTTCTCTTAATACATTCCCATTGAAGTCTTTCATTGCCGCAAACTACTGCACATATTCAATTCTTGCTGTACTCAATCCGTCTATAGGTCTTCACGCCTGTCTGGTTCTGTACGAAACTCACAACATAAGTTAGCTACTATCAGTCCTTCAACGGCGCCTTGTCGTCACTAGTTACTGGGTATCCTTTCAGCCACCCCGATACTCCGAGTGACAATGCGGCTGTATTTCCTTGATACCTTTCCGGTCATATCTTTGCTCGTCACCACATCTCTGTCATACCCGCAGAATACGCCTATACCCGGTGTACCAACACCACAATGGCTACGAGAGTCGGCCATCGCGGCCATTCTAGATGGTCCTCACAATCATGACTCGAAAAGCCCAGCAAGGCCGGCCTTCACTCATATATGGGGATTGGATTTCTGGCCCTTCAAATCAACCCGAGACTCTCGGCGGGATAACCATACGCCGAAGAATCCCGATATGTACAGAGACCATGCCGTGCTGCGCTTTAGTCTCAGCACGCCCGACGACAGAACAGCATTGAGCCGGGCCGCAAGAAAGATGAATATTGATGTATGGGATTCTGGCTCCAACTTTACTGACATGAGGGTCTCCAGAGAGGGAATTCGCCCTTTCCTGAGCACTCTACCGGAGTCATTACAATCTGCCTACAATGTCTTGATCGATGACCTAGCCAGTGCTATCGCTGCTACGTACCCGCCCACGTCTAAAGTCCAAAGGCAATAAATATGTTGGATCGGCCCTGAGGAAAAGCAGCGCCACCCCAGAAGCGACTGAAACGACCCAGTCAAAGAAGCCAAAGAGTCATCAACCTGAGAGCCTCTTTTTTAGGAATTACCAGCCATTTGAAACCATCGATACGTGGCTCTCGCTACTGCATTCCATGTTTCAAGGAGACTTGGTCGAGAAGTTCAGTATAGGCAAAACTGCTGAAGGGCGCGACATACCGGGCCTACGGGTTGGGCTTGGTCCTAAAGGAAGCAATGCTGACTCGAGTACTCGGAAAACGATCCTTATTACCGGAGGACTACACGCAAGAGAATGGATCTCTATTAGTACTGTCAACTACCTCGCTTGGTCCTTCATAACGTCATATGGGGAGAACGAACTCGTCAGCAAGATCCTCGGCGAATATGACATCGTTTTCATTCCCGTTGTGAACCCGGATGGGTACGAGTATAGCTGGACTGGGGATCGTCTTTGGCGCAAAACGAGACAAGAAACAACGATGCCGTATTGTCCTGGGGTTGACCTGGACCACGCCTTTGGATACCAGTGGGGCCCTGCCGAGAGCCAGACCGAGCCTTGCTCCATTACGTACGGAGGCGAAGGCCCCTTTCATGCGGTCGAAGCTGCACAGCTAGCACAGTGGGCGAAGAACGAAATGCAGAACAATAACGTCAACTTCGTCGCTTACTTCGATCTGCATTCTTATTCGCAGCAAATCCTCTGGCCTTATGCATATTCCTGCTCTGCCAGGGTGCCCAATTTGGAGAACATGATGGAAGTCGCCATGAATATAGCAAAGTACATGAGAATATCCAGCGGCGACGTCTACACTGTCGACTCTGCGTGCGAGGGTTCGGTAGCAGCCCAACCTGGCGCCACATCAGACGATGATATAGCTTCGAAACGTCGAGTCGAGCTCTTGGGAGGCTCAGCGCTGGATTACTTCTTTCACGATATGAAGGCACGCTACAGCTACCAGATCAAGTTGAGAGACACGGGGACGTATGGCTTTCTTCTCCCGCCTAGCCACATAGTCCCTACTGGCCAGGAGATGTTTCAAGCGCTGAAATACTTCGGAGACTACCTACTCGGAAACAACGGACACGAATGGATGCAGACTGACGATGATCAACGCGTCTTGGAATTATAGGAACCCGTTTAATGGGTGTCTTTATACTGGTATCGAAATATTGAATTACCTATGAATCTATCAGCACCGTAAAAGGCTTCGTTGATGGCATAGGCATTATAGCTGACTGGTTGGTCAAATGGACTACGCATGACGAGGGTTGGGTTTTATCCTAGCGGTGTCATTGCTCGAAGGCGAACGGAGTTGGGCTTATTGTCATTAATCAACAGTTGCAAAGTAGCGTTATGCATTGCCTATACCAGGCTTTTCCTCAACTCTACCTCACGAAATAGGAGCGCAATGTGACAGAAGCGTAATGCTATATGTAAGGGCTCGTCTAGCTTTGTTTTAAAAAACGAGATCTTGAATTGCGGTATATGTTTGATTACTACATGCAGAGTCTTGTAGCTATCGTGAACAAATTCTCGGATCACCCACGAAGCCACTTGAATCATGGTCGCTCAGGCCGACGCCCCCATGGCGAACTGCACGCTGGTCCACAGCGCCATGCCCTTGAGGGCGAGGTCGCTCAGCGCCGCGACGAGGAAGCCGCCGAGGCGGCCCTGGGGCCCGCGCTTGGCGTAGCCGACGGCGTAGGCGGCGCGGGCGGCGACCCAGACGCCGCCGAGGGCGGCGGCGGCGGTGGGGTAGTGCAGGCCCGAGATGAGCAGGGCGCCGAGGAAGGGAGTCTGGTTCTCGACGAAGTTGCCGTGCGCGCGCTGCGCGCAGTTGAAGGCGTAGGCCTTGGGGTCCTTGGCGGCCTGCTCCTCGGTCGCGTACGGGATCGGGTACTTGAGGCCGCTCGCCTTGCGGGCCTTGGCGCTCAGGAAGAAGTGCAGGACGTTGACAAGGAGGGAGCTCGAGGCGGCAACGAGGACGTAGCTGTTGGGTCGGGGGGCGGGGTTGGGCACCCCTTGTAGGTTAGCCAACAGGGTTTCGTCACACACGGGTTAGGGGTTAGGTAAGTTCCGGCAATTGGGAGAAGTCGTTGGTGGTTGGTTCTGAGGCTGTTTTTTGTTGGTTTGCAACGGGTACCCGCATGGAGCAAGAGCCGGGGAGAGACGACGCCATTGGGGACTAGAACGGAAGAAGGGAGAACATGAGAAAACTTACCCGTATTCGTTGGGAACTTTGCAGAATCAAAGGCATCTTGTGTAACTTGACAGACGTCAAATGAATTTGTTAAGAGAAAGACTGGTTGGTGTATAAAGTTGACTTGTGCGAGATGAGGACAGTGGACGGAAAGGAGGACGATGGGATGTCAACTTCATATATATCCACAGCGTTTTTTCCCTTTTCCTGCTATTGATGCATTTTGACACTAAGTAGAAGCCATCCGTCAGGTTCTATCTCCATCGGTTCACTGGGAGGGTTCAGCGGTGCATCCAGACGGCTAGACGGTCAATAGGGCATTGTGTTTTTATTGTGGGGACCTCGGAGATGCCAACTACCCGGCGGCATCATCTTCACAACACTTAGCCTATCGATCATGTAGCTAGGAACGAACTGCCAGCACTGTTTCAGTTCCTCTGGCATGCGAACCACTAATTACTAATTACCTTGCCTACTGAGTGAGAGTGCTCAGCGCCGAGATGATCTTGGACGCGGCCTAATGCATGCTCCGAGGCCGATCTGCCGCTCTACTAGGTAGGTACAGTAGGTAAAGTAGTCTCCGAGAAACCCCTAAACCGTATTCGCTAGAGCCGGGACCATAGAACCAAAGCGCAGGTTTGGGAATTCGGCTTTGATTACCAAGCAACTGTAAGCTTTATTAGGATTGAGTAAACAGTTTCGTTAGCACTGGCGAAGAGTCGTGGCAGTGCATCATTATCAGTAGCTCAACTCTTACTTCAGTTGAAAGTATGCAATACCACCATTGCTGCATGTGGCCACAAGCTCCGAGTCCATCTTCTCTTAACGAACTATGTATCATCACCCCGTATTCCTCTCTTCGGGTAGCCGCCACTCTAGACCAAGGCCTTTGAACACTCTCTGCTCCGCCGTGATCATATCAGGGGCTGGTGCGCCGTCGGGACCGCTCTCCATATCCACCCAAGAGCCGTCAGTCCGGCTGCGCACGCCGCTTGAATCAAACTTCAGGCGTTTCTCCGTCTTACAATATCGCCGAAGGTCTCTCTGGAAGGTCGTGCCGCTCGTCCAGCCCAGAACCGCACAGCCAACCGTCTTCCATGGAGCGACGATGATGTCCACACGCCGGTGCGGATTGGGATTCTTCGCAGCCGCCGAGCGGTCCCATTCCGGTTCTTGCCATACCACCATTGCTTTGTCCAGCGTGTCGAAGCCGGAACCTGCCTGTCGCCCCTCGCCTTTCCACGGCAGCGGCTCCTGTCCGCGCTCAGAATTTCTAGTGCTGATCGTTAGGATATGAGTAATGTGCCCGGACTGCGCAAGGGCGTTGACAATTTTGTCGATGAAGACCAGAGTAGCAGCCGCGTCTCTGTGGCTGATGACAACATCCACGTCGCCACTTTGGGACTTTCCTCTTCTGTAACCTCCGACAAGCACCATCTCATAGCCTTTGTGAAGTCTATTGGCATGTTCTAAAATGATGTCCGCAATAGACTTCACTTCGGCGCGGGTATCTTGAGCAGAAACTCGTCATAGTACTTGACTCCAATTTGCTGGACTCGGCTGAGCTGGCCCCAGCCGTACTCCACGATGTCGTCCAGATCTCGCCAGCCCCTATTGTAGAACTCCCGGGCTGTGGTCTCGCCAACACCCCAGATTTCGTAGAACAGTCTCAGCACGCTGAGATGAGCATCCGACTTCGCATTCTCAACCTCCTCAAGGCAGCCGTTGGTCTTCCATTCATGAAAGAGGCTCGCTATCTTTGGGCCACAGCCTGGAAGATGATCGACCTCTACAAAGACAACATGTCAGTGCAACATGTTCCCTAAAAGTGGATTGTATCCGCCGTACCTCTTCGGTTCGACAGTAAATGCGGATATGCCACCACTGCAGCGATACATGTTGAGTAAGCTCGGACCCCTATTTTGTCCCCCAACAAAGCTCTGGTAGTTCTGATCTCCTTGAGTTGCTCGATAAATGCGCCATTAGGGGGATTGGGAAGTGTCGGCCTCTGGCAGGAATATGTTGTGTGTAAGAAGTCTGGGATCGGTGGTAGATGTTCGTCTATGTCATGCTCTGAAGTTGTCTCCTGGACAAGCGCCGGTCGCTTCAGAGGCACCGCTGTCCTAGGATGATGCGAGCCCAGGCTGTAGCCGTGTGGTAACTTATGCTTCATCGCCACCGCCGGAGTCTCCCCGGTGTCATCTTTGGTGAGCGTGGGGGTATTCGAGGAGTTTGAAGGCACTGTTTTACCGTGCTGGCCTGACTGCTTGAGGCCTCGATAAACTAGGTAACCATCCAAAGGCAAGACTTTTCCTTGAGAAACCGAATCAGTGAACCAGGATAATTTCACAACCTGCACCACCCCTTTCCTAGAATGGTCCTCTTCGTCTGAGGCAGTTCCCGAGCCATCCTCGGGCAGGGCGTCGTTAGAAAGCCTGCGGCGCTTGGCCGGGGGCGGATGATTCGTGTCGTCGCCAGCAACTTCTTCTGTCACGACTTTCAGTCGTCTCAGCTCGAAAAGGGCTCTCTGTTTCTTCGAAATCTTGCCCAGGACTACCTCTGCTTCATTGATGTCATAGGTTAACGAGGGTATCTGGCTTTGTAAATCAGGTAAGTGGTCCGGATCGATATTGGTCGCCAGTAGGTAGATTGGGGGGAAATTCAGTTGGGACATCCTGGAACTTGAGCCGCGAGCAGAGCCGGCTTGATGCGCCAGGAGCAATTTGCATGCTGGAGAAGCCCGGAGACCGTCATACACGGCGATGCAACCACGGCCGGGTGGAGATGATGGTAACAACGGCGGATCCGCAACTAATGCAGCTCACAAATTACTCCAGTCTGCCAATCGTCTGTAGGCCCGTTTTCCTTTTCCAGGTCTTTAGAAGATTTCTTGTTTGAAGGATGGACTTAATGAACACAACGCGATGTTGCCAGGTTCACGAGTCACAAGCAGGACAGATAAATGTGTGTACTAAAATAGAAGAAGCATCGATGTCGCCATTGCCCACTGTATCTGGCATCATAGGTAAGCAAAACACTTCGCTGTATCGTACCTCGAATAGCGGCCTGCGTCAAAGTACTTGAGAGTATAGAAGAAGGTGCCGACCACAGCATGACGGCATGATTTCCGCACCTTCGATTGCTTACCTAATAAGGTAAGGAAATCATCTGGTAGATGCATTCAGTGGATCGGCATCACCTAACTATAGAACAAATTGCTAGGCTAATAAAAAACTCACATCTTCTAGACTGGCTATCCTTTTAACCGCTAAAAATAATATAATATTAAATAACTCTCGGCGCGTCGTTATATCCAGCGTGGAATGTAGTAGGTAGGTACACCCATCAATATCGGAGGCGGAATTTCGAAAGACCGGGGAACTTTCATTCCGCTGCAGGTGGACCTACCTACGAAGTACAATATAGACATCTGAAAATACTCGCATAACCAATTAATGGCTGGACGCCAGATACGCGGTTCCAGCAAGATCAACATTCAATATTTTGTAACGTTTCTATCTATCCGTATGTTCATTAGATGTTAGTATGTCACCACGTTAACCCAGCTTGAAGAATTTGGCAAATGGTTATTGTTTCAGTACACGAGCGTAAACCAACATGTCGGATTGTATGGATCTGACTGGCCGCATTGTCCGATTAACCAACCTGATTATTCCTTTGTGAGCGAGACGACCGGAGAAAGCTTGCCCATCGCTTGAGCGGAAAAAATAAGAGCTCATTGCGAATTGCGAACTGCCTGCTCCCATACCTACACACAACATCCGCACACCATGGATAAAGCACAAACCCTAGTGCGGTCGGTTGCGCGCGCCTTTTACGACACTACACAGTTTGATCCAAGGCATATTGTCATCATCGATGCTCTGATCACCCACTCGGCCCTCCGCGACGATGATCTCTCATATCTCATGGCACAGAACACCAAAGATCTCCACAAGATCTGCGGCAAGCTACGCGAAGATCGGTTCATCGAAGTCCACGTCAGAGCTGAGCTCCGGGAGGGCCAGCAACGCCCCTCGAACCGAACCTACTACTACATCGACTATCGCAAGGCCATCGACGCTATAAAATGGAGGGTTTACACGTTGGACAAGGCTGTACAGGGTAACGCGGTGCCGGCTTCCGAGAAGAAGGAATACTTCTGTTCCTACTGCGGATCTGACTGGACGGCCATGGAGGTCTTGGATAAGATGGGACCCGAAGGCTTCATGTGCCATACTTGCGGCAGCTTGCTCCAGCAGGATCCGGAGCGGCAATCAGGCGGTCATGAACAGTCAACACGGCTCAACAACCAATTGAAGTTCATAACCGACCTTCTGCCTGAACTGGACAGCGTTCTAGTCCCCGAGATGAACTTCGAGAAAGCCTATGCCTCGGCACGTCCCGTCGAACGAGATGCCACCAACCAAGTAGCAGCGTCGGTTGCCGTAGACTCGAGTCTCAAGCCCACAGCTGTCAAGGGTATGGCAAACACAGGACCGACCAGCATCGCTATCAACATTACAGCCTCGGACGGGCCTGATGACGCCACCAAGGAAGCCGAGAGGGTCAAGAAGGAGAAGATTGCGAAACAAAATGCCCTGCCGGAGTGGCACACTACTAGTACTGTCACCGGCGCATCCTATTCCGCAGACGCGTCGACCTCGTTCAAGAAGGATGAGGACGGGGACAAGAAGCCCCAGCTCGGCACTGCCGAGGAGAAGGAGGATGCCGCGATTGATGACATGTTCAAGCAGCTTGCGAAGGAACAGGCGGAAGCCCGGAAAGCGGCAGAAGACGACGAAGATGAGGACGAAGAGGACGAAGAAGAGGACGAGTTTGAGGATATCCCCGCTGGCAATACCACTGCTCCTTCCAGCCAGAAACGGCCAACATCCAGTGGCGATACCAGCGCAGCTAACACACCGGCCTCGGGTCCAGAAGAGCGTCCAGCTAAGAAGGTCAAGGTCGAAGAGCCTGCAGATAATGGCGATAGCGAGGATGAAGATTTGGCTTTTGAGGACGTGTAAAGAATGATCTGGTTAGATTTCTATTTAGATCTGAATGGCAACAACATTGCCTTGCCTATTGGAGCATCACGTTCACTAATTACCGCCTAGAGCAGTGACGTTCATTCTGCTAGAATGAGGACTTAAGCCATTAGATAGCTGTCGTTGGTATTCGACTCGCCCTATGGGATAATAAATAATCACGAGGTATCATTATTCAGTTAGCCCAGTAGAATAACAAGTATCACAAGATATTATTATTCACTTAGTCCAATAGAATCACAAGCAGCTTTAGGGATAACCTATTGTGTCAACATCTTCATGTATGTACTTGCCAGAATCCAGAGCATTGCCCCAGGAGTGGACTTCCTAACCAAGAGGTGAATTGAACAACTTCATTGACTTCCCATTTTCTGAATGTTCACAGCCAGCTTCGACGGCACCGTCTCCCCACACGTACACCACGGTGGTAAATTGCGCTGCCGTTCTACCGACCATCTTGACGACTACTACCGTGCTGTTCTCTTGATGACTTACCATCCCGCTCTCCAATTGGCGTGACCATCTTGAGTTCACCTGGTGGCCGTTTTACAAGAGGACCACCTACCACCTACCACCTGATGGCTCATCCCAAACGACGAGATGGCAGATCTGGGCAACTGGCTCCGGTTTGGCCCTCGATCAAGGACGCCAGTCACGCCGCGATCACCCGTCTTACCAGAACGGTTCAGTACCCATGACACAGAGGAGCAACGCAGATCCGGCCCTACTCACATGTCAAGCTATCACAGTCTCGCTACGCATGCTTCCTCGACGCCCGAACCCCAGGACCCCGCAAGCGCCGATCTCGTCGTCAACAATCAAGACAAAGTGTGGTAAGACACTGCGCCCGTGTACTATGACCAGAGTGCTTGGCAGTGCTGATGGGAGAATCTTAGGTACAATCCATCATTGGACCAGATGGTCGAGGCGCTTCAGGTGAGCATCATGACCGATGGGAATCTGGCGCAACTGCCGGTTCACCTGAACTCGTACGTCCTCCGCCTCATCGAGGGCTTCAGCAATTGCCAGGAGGAGCTCAGAGCCAAGAACGCCGCCCTCGGGGAGGTTAAGCGCATGCGTGAGGACGCCTTCGAGGATTTCACAGTGTTGGCAGAAGAGTTCCGCAACCGTGAGGGACAATACAAATCCGAAATCAGACGACTAGAGCTTCTTCTAGCCCAGAAAAACGGGCTCGAGACGGTCACGTTAGCGAGGACCAACAGTATCTTGGACAGGAGTCAGCCAGATGCCAGGAACTTCGTATCTCGGCTACAGAAACGACGCAATGGGGCGGCTGCTCGTGACGCCGCATCGCGAGCCGTAGCGTCGCAGCCTGCAGTCTCGTTCTTGCATGGCCATTCCTTGTCAACGGACGCGGAGGTCTTGAGAGTCTTGGACCAAGGCAAAAGAGTTGAGGGAATAGGCAGTGGTGATAGCAAACCATCTTCAAGTGAGTACCTGACCCCAACAGAAAGCCCCCTTTTCGGTTCCATGCTGCCTTGGTGGAACGTACTGCAGCAGCCACAACTGTGGTTCATGCCCCCTAAGGAAAGGCTGACCATAAGGATCCTTGTCAGATATCCTCAACACCGAATTGGACGTCAAGATTAGCGAGAAGTTCAGACTGTTGGATGCAGCTAGAGCTGGGGCTCCCAGACGCAAGCCCAGACTTAGAACCGGATATGCGGCTCTAGAGCCAGGAAACACAGACGCCAGATACTTGCGGACTATGTCAACAGCGCAGTCGCAATTAGGTACAGGAAGCTTAACGAGTAGTCCCGAGCCTGCCAAGGGTGATACCGAAGCCACAGAGGCTCAGAGAACACCGAGTGGGAGAACTAGTGCTAAAATAGACGGTAACGACAGCGACGATTCTAGCCCTTCAGAGCGTGCTGCGTACGAGAACAGCAACGATCGGGTGTCAATGCCTCGTCGCAACGGTGGCGCCACTCTAGAAACGAAGAACGGCCGAAGATACAACGTCGCTCGGGAAAGCCGCTTCTCTTTTGCGGGGGCGATGATGATTTTACCACTGGAGCCGTCAAAGAAAGTACACCCCAGCCGAACGAGGACGGTTCTGCCGAGAAACGTGGCGTGACGGCTCCTACGAGAACGTATGAGCAGGTTCGGCAATCCCCAAGCCACGCCTACAGAAGCCTCTAAGCCCAGTCCCTTCTCGGCGCGCCGCACGTCGACTCCTCACTCTCAGGAGGGCAGCATCGCACGCCAGCCACGTCCGCACCTTGAGGGCCGGCCGTTGACGTGGAGCCGTAGCCCTAGAGCTCTCGCTAGCACTACGCCGACGCGGACCGCCGAAGACGTGTTTGCCGGTATCCGCACCCACGACTCTACGGGGAGCATGAATACCGTGATAAGGGCCAACTCTTCACGCAGCAGCCCAAGTGTCGGCTCGCTCTCGTTGGCCGGAGATACGGACCTCAGCAAGAGTTCCCCGAATCCGCGGCCGCGACTGCCAGGCCCGCAGAGCAGACGAACAAGCGCTCAGATCGCGGCCTCCCTGGCCGTATCGCGAGACAAAAGCCGACAGTCGAGCCAGACGTAAGGTCTGATCCCAGTAAAACCAGGCGGTTAGGAAGTTCTGGATGCCAAGAGTATGGCGCGGCGCCCTGTCGGAGGGACTGCATGCTGGCAGAGAAGAAATGGCTTGATGAAGCTGTTTTTAACGCATTCAACACTAAAGAATAAGCTTTGGCAGAGCAAGTTAGTGGACAATGGGTTGAGCTGCGAGCAGGCGTCTTCACTTGCACTAGAAGCTGTCACGACTGGGTGCACGGCTGGTGTGAAGGCACGTTGATGCTAGGGGCATGTCGAAGGAACGGTCTGAGTTGAAGGGAAGGGTAGACTTCTCAGCCTAGATAGCCTTCATACATAGCATGGTACGCGTTCGATAGCTCCAACGATGGCTTCTACTAACAGCTTTACCTACCGACCATGCTGAAGTGAGGCTTGGACTTGAGGACCCCTCTGACGGATACGGCTCTAGACCTTTTGGCCTAAAGTGTCACAGCAGTAGTGAGCATTAGAGAAACGCCTCTGGCTGCATTTGAACTCCAGCTCTCCTCCGCAATGGCGGCAGCTGGAACCTGGTTATGTTGGTACATCGCGAGCTGGCCTGTTCCACATCCATGAGACCAGAAGGGAGAGAGAGAGACCATGTAGGTTAGGATGATGAGGACGCTCGAGTATCTCGGCAGACTACATCTGACTTAGTCTAGCTCTGGCCGGTTCACCTCCTCCGTGTTCATCGTACGAGGAGCTAAGTAGGGACATGATGGTACTGCGAGTGAGTCTCCCCATGTCATATCGAGACAGTCAGTCCGTACCTGGCGCTGCACCGTTTTCCCCGCGACCCTAGCCTCAACCTTTACTTAACTGTCAGCATGGGGTAGGTACGCTGGCAGAAACAGGTAGGTATCGCATGGCATCATAGAATCGATAGTGAGGCGAGTCGTCGCGGTATGAACCATTTCTACGTCGCGCAGAATTGGGTTCAATAATAGGCATGCCTGGATGTCTCGGCGTCGTCGTGGATGTGAGAGGCAAGAACCAATGAATGACCCAACTACGTGAATGGCTTCGAGCGTGCATGTACGCCATGTGTATGCGTGTTTGTATATGCTGCTGCTCTTCCGAACTTGTGTCTTGTCTTGTCCTGTCACCCCCTCTCCGCCGTCGTTTGTCGTCATCCACCGATCTCTCTGGCGCCCGACCCGAGGGTAAACACGACATTTGCTAGACACTGTGTCACTTGCGCGTTCTGCAACGCGATATGCGTGTTTATGGTTGTGTCCCCCTCCCCCTTCTCTGAGATGCACGTGCGGATGTACGTGTACGTGTACGTGTACACATTTGTGTGTGATCGGACAAGCTACCTTCTTTTCCCACTGGTGGTGGCAGTGGCAGTGGCAGTGTTGGTCTTGGTGTTACTTGATTCCATACATCTCTTCAAATCATATCACCGATTGGATATGGCCTGCTATCCGTCGTTTTCCGAAACCAGAGGCAACGCAAGGCAACGGAAACGGGCTGCGGGCGGCTAGGAGGCCGGGAGGGGTCTGGCCGCCTGTGGCGCTCTGCTGTTGCTGCTGTTTGCTGGGTCGTCACGATACGATCTGTACGACAAACCGTACATGCACTTCCTGCGTAACCCCAATGCAAATGTACGTATACATTTGGGTGGATGTGTATATGTATGTGTTTAAAACGTGTGCACCCCCAACATCCCCAATGAGAGGAACTTCGTATAGTGACTGGAGATAAGCTACACGGATGATGGGAACGAGGAGGGAAAAGTAAGCAAGGGAGGGTGTCACCAGATCGGTCGATAACCGAGTTCTTCATCCCTGTCCGTAGCTGAACCAGATCGCTGGGATATACGGAATACAAACACATCTACTCGGCATCCTCCCGGGTAGATACTATAGATGAATGTAGAGAAGGAAAAAAAAACGACATATACTCATTTCTTGAGGTTCATGCCGGCTCAAACATTCGTCCTTTTTTTTCCCGCTTGATCCACCGGTTCGTCACTAGATATGTGTGTCGGGCGGGCTATACCATGTACTTTCCTTTTACTTCTTCTTCCTGTCTCTCCAACCCTAGATGGATGCCTTACTTTTTTCTTGCAACGTGTGTGTTGTTGCTATGGCGGTATACGATCTGAGGTGGATCTCGCATATGCAGCCCGCAGGAGTAACAGATAATGTTTGCTTGCATAGGGGCCATCCCTGCCCCAATCGGTGTGCACAATGTCTGAGATGGAAGAATGTGGCAGGGTCAATCTGGACCGTTGGCTGCTTGCCAGATGGGATCGAAACGGCCGGGAAAAGGGGGCAGGGGTTGAGTGGGTGGCCGTGAGAAGGATTACACACTTATGTACTAAGAATAAGGGGTCGAGGGGAGGACGGAAGCACAACGTGCCGGGGATGGGAAGGGGACCATGAAGCTGAGGTTCAGGCCACAAAGTGTAGATGGATATTGGGCAACGGTTGGGCACCTATTCATGTAGGTGATACAAATCTGTAGAGATGCGATCTTGCATTGATCGCCCATTTGGCATTTTTTTTCTGCTTATTTTCTCCTTCATTTTCCCACCGTTTGTTTTGCTTATTTCCATCTCTATTCACAACGCACTTACAGGGGCGCCTGTCATGAGCAATCGCATCGTGGCCTCTGATTGGTTTTCGTGGTCGGCGACCAGAAAGAAGCAAAGAAAACCCATCTCCTTGTCAATTGGCGTGCGGGATACCACCCTCACTTAGACCCGGCAGGGTTCCAATATACAAAGTAAAGTACCTCAAATTAATAAGGTGGGATGAACGTTCTTTGATCGACATTTCCACCCCCCCCCCCTTGTCAGGCTGGGTTCCTCTGCTCCCCTGCCACCTCCAATCATGAACCCTGTGCAGCTCATCCAGCCGGCTGGTAAAGACAGAAGAACGGGTACGCCATCCACTGGCCCTTGTCCCTTTGCAGCCAATACGGGGTCCTGCCAGCCCCCAGCCAGCCAGCCAGCCCCTGCAGAGCGAAGAATGGAGCAGCCCCAGCAGCAGCCCCAGCCGGCCAGCTGATGGGCACAATTGGACAGGGGGACCATGGGCAACGAACAAGATGAGAGCGGAGGAGCGAATGCCAATACCTCATTAGACTACTGTGCTGCATGCAATATAGAGTCACTTGACAGCCTATCCCAGTCCAAACAGTAGACCGCCATGGACGCTCTCTCAAGACAACTGAAACACCAGCCCTGGCCGTGTTGATCCTGAAGCCGGTGAAGCACAGCACAGCACATCACAGCACAGCGCAACAACACACGGCCCTGGCTGGGCGGAAGCTGCATGAATTGTTTGTTGTTAGCTGAGTCACTAGTCGGCACAGCTCTCTATAAATGGCCCGAAAGTGCAGAAACAAGGAAGTAAAGGTGCTACATATATAAGCAACCAAGCAGGTGGGTTAGGCGCCTCGGGCGCTCGTGGCTCTCCAAGTGGGCTACCGGTTTCCCGCCGAGCAGCTCTACCGTTGTTGATGCTGTGTTATTGATGTTGTTTAAACTTGACAGCATGTTTATCCCCAAATGTCGAGGCGGACCCCACTGCAGCACAGAAACACCCCCTGTCGACCAGAAGAACATCGTCATATCAATAGTCGCATGCTCACCGGGTCACTCTGGATCAGGATCAGGCAGGCCAAGAGCAGCAGCAGGCCCAAAGTAGAAAGACAGAACTCTGCAATTGCATTAGTGGGTAGATGAAGGAGACAAATGCACAGATCGACTACTACTGTCCATCACTGCTGCTGGAGGAGTCTCTGCGGTAAGTATAGCGCACCTACTAGAGACCTGGGTCCACCCCTCCAAGCAACGGCGGAAGATCATCATAGATGATTTCTGCTGCAAGTCCATGCAACCTGAAATGGGAACAGAGTCGAAACAGGGCATGATGCAAGAGAGCACTAGACTGCATTGAGGAAACAGAAGGAAGAACCCCTTCATCTTCTTTTCATCATCACCAGCACCCTTTTCCCCACCGTCTCCGTCGCCGATTAATGGTGAACCGAAACCAGTTCAGACATGCTCCGGAAACGGCATAGCTCCGGCTTTGCCAGTCCCGCGATCGATAGCCTAAAAACACAGTAAGATGACGAGAGTAGAGTAGTACAATTACGCAAGGGGAAGAAGGCCAGCCCACGAAAACGTTGAAACGGTCAGCTTGGGCTAACGGATTCCTTGCCTTGCCTTGCCTTGCCTCGCCTTGCGTCACTGCTGAAGTCAGTAGGTAGAGGTTACAGTAGTAGGCGCTGATTAGCCACACTGCAAGCCTGACATGAGGATGGATGAGACGAGATTGGCAGATCGAAATCTGTGCACCACGCCAAATGTGTCAATCTTGAACTGACAGACAGTCTAGGTTGTGTCATGTCTTCAAGTACTTTAACTACGACAACAGCGCGATGCACTGACGCTGACACCGGCACCGACACCGACACTGACACACCACACCACCCACACACACTCAGATCTAATCTCGTACAATCCAGTCAGTTGCACTCGGTTTTCCGTACTATCGAAGAGCCTAATGCAAGGGTCGGGGTTGCTGGTATTGCAAAGAGAGACTTGGGTCCAGGCTCGGAGATTCCAACAGAAACTCGCATACACCAACGTGTGTGCACGCAGATACTGTTTGTTCACTTGCCAGTGAGGATCTAAGAATATCGTTGAGCCGTTGAACCCAACAGAGATTTAGTAGTCAATCGAGACGATTGAATGCGTGGCGGTGGTGGGTGGGCAAAAGGGTAGGTAGCATGTCGAGAGGAAGAACCCATGTCGTCCTATGAGTTGTTTACAGTATATCACTTGCACGCAAGGCCAAGGCAAGGCAAGGCAATCAATCCAACGAAAAGAACCCGAAGGAAGGGTAGGGGAGGGGGGAGGATGTTATGCAAGGGTTGGATACTGTGTACCCTGCCCGGCGCTGTGCCCGAGGAAAAGCTCCGATGCGCCTCGGCCAATCAGTCATATCATCATCATCTGTAGTCGTTGTGGACGATTGAATCGTCACAATCGTGCATTACCACATGCGTGGTAGGGTACACGGCGAAGTGAAACGACCAACTGGCCATGATGGTCGGATGATGGTCGGATGATGGTCGGCAGGCACACCGGGCAACAGTGTATGGCAAAGCCTTCCAATACACTTAAGCTTGTTTCACCGCAGTACGAGGGGAAACGTGGGCTCTGACTGTGGCCCGGCCTGTGTGTGTGTTACACGGTAAGACAAGAAAAGAAAAAGGATCTGTCCGAATGCGTGCTTTGATCGGTGTTCGGTGGGAAGGAAACCAAGCAGATTGTCAATCCACTGAGCTGGGTCAGCCATCTTTCCCACCACATTAGTAGGAGCTCATCATCATCACCATCATCATTACCAGCAAATCCACTATGCAGCCAGTCGCATGTGGTTTCTTTTGAGGCGGTTGTTTCCTTTTCCTCCCCTTCCCACTCCTTCTTCTACCGTTCTAGCGTAGTTCGACTGCTTTCAATGCGAATCACCTCTTGCTCACTTCTCCTACAATGTAATCCCAAATCTTAATTACAGCGGGTTGCAGGTGCGGCGATCGGGTTTTTTTCTGCGCAAATTGGATATGTATCGTAACTTGGGACTATTGGCTGCCGAGGGGATTCCTGGTTGGGCGTGTGAAGGGGGGTGGGAGTGAAACGGGGATCCCTAGTCCATATCAACGGCCGTTGTGTTGGATCTTCAGCAACGTAAATTCCAAGGGGGGTGTCGTTATTACGGCTGTGACTTGGGAATGGGCGTCCCAGGGAAACAGAAACACAAGACAGAAAAAGAAAAGAAAACTTGCGCCTGCTTGCCCCACGCAAGGACCATGTACTGAGCACACGGCCCCCCCCCCCCCTCTTCCCCCCTTCAGTCCAGTTTGCAATGATCTGCCCGTTAACGGTCGATCAGCTCCCTCTCTGTCGGTAACATCCTTATTTTGTAGGTGACGAGCTAATCAACTCACTATTCTGCCCACCCTCCATCTCTCCACCGAGAGAGTGAGAGCGAGAGAGCAAATAAACGAATGGTTGTTTCGTTGACGGGCCAAAACAATACCACCACTGTCGTGATCCCTTAAAGAATGCGTGCATTTTCTGACTCTGATGACAATGCATCTCCATGTGTGTCTTTGTATCTCTCGCAGTTGGCAAGCGATGATTTTCTTGCTCAAACTCATCCGGATTCAGCAGGGCACATCAGCTCACGCACGTAACGGACGCACACACATGCACACACCATCGCGCAGCAGTTCCGCACACGTCTTGCTCTCTCTCCCTCTCCCTCTGAGAACTGATGCCCGTTTCTTGTTTCGAATATTCGGATGGTCGGCGGTGGTGGATTGGGCAGGGGGCAGGATGGCATAACAATGCCATATCATGGCATCCATAGCATCCATAGCACACAGCCGCCCGTCCGCCAACCCGCCCGGAGCTTTAGTTTACCAGTATCAGTCAGGCGACCAACAGGAAACGTCCAGCCGTTGGAAAAGGCTGGGCAGGGCCGCCCCCGGATGCGTTTCTTGCCTTTTCGCTCTATCTATATTGCCTCTCTCTCTATTCGACGCCCTTGCCGCCGACCCCGTTGCCCCTAAAGCTCTCTTAACGCAGCGTTGTGATCGTCGCAGCTAGGACGGAGAGACCACTACCTGTCACTCTACTGTAGCCTAACGCATCGTCGTTTCGTGTAAGTGAGCGTGCGTGGGCAGACGAGTGAGTTAGTGAGGGAAAGGGGGAAAAACCTATTTCCCATAGGGCCAAATGCCCGACACGCGCCACGCCCGCCGTTGTCGATCGCTCTACCGGTCGTCGTCCCCCCTAATCCTAACAGGTTGATCCAATTCCAGGTGAAGAGGCTACTGTAGCTTGCTGTGTTAGCTCGGGGGGTTCATCATGCCAATTCTACGTTGTTTAGTGACCGGGCGCCCCCCTTTCTGGGTTTTTTTTACGTGCGCAAAGCGGCCGGTGTGACGCCGTTGACACCGCCGTCTCTCGAATTCTCGCCCTTGCCTCCGTCCCTCTCTACCCACTCACCTACCTACTTCACCTAGGCCAGCCTTTCCCTCGTCCTAGTCTGTAAAGTCGTTGAGCAAGCAATCTTGGGCTGTCAGCTAGACGGGCAGGTAGTAGGCGTAATAGTCCCGAGAATAGTGCAAAAGACCAAATTGGGACATGGACTAGGCTATAACTTGTTCCCAACACGGTAACCTCTTATTCGCTTCTTGGCTGTAAAGGGCATAGAGGCACCACTTGGTGTGGCTGGATCCACGTCTTTTCAGATTAGTGCAACTGTCTTTGGGGCCTTCTGCTGCAAAGTTGGATATTGTGATGTGACTCGATTCATCAAGGGCGACTGGCTGTGACGCATCATCATTGCGATAGGGCTGACACAGTTCTGGCGACTTGTACAAGGGCAATGATCTCATCACTCCCAATAGTGTCTTGGATATGGTGGCCAAAGTGTTGTGTCTAAATGCATCGTCTCATGCCCCCTAGTATGCTAAGTAGACAGGAAGCAGGTGGGTTAAGAGGTCATAATCATAGTAAAACATCCGAAGCAAAGAAAACTGGCGAGGGTCACGATAGGGCAAGTGACGAAACGTCGATGGAGAATATATCGAATTATCTCATTAGGATAAAGTTCATGACAGTTTGTCACATATATGTGTGGTATCGCTTTTGTGAAGACTCGCTCAATAAATCCGTCTTCTCCCATCCCAGCGACCAGCTCATCCAACGCCGAAACTCTGTACAGTTTCCAGGAAGAGCCTGTTCCAGCCCAGGGTATCCTTCTCAATATGGTATCGACGCCCCCTTGGTGTCCCAAACCCCGTAAATACATTTCCCCCAACGCCCATCGGAAACGCCTTGGGCGCGATTACGTTAGTAGATTCCCAATCTTCATTTTCGAATCCTTTGATGATGATTCGCTCTGATTTCGTAGCGAGCCCGACGCGACGGGAGAGTTCGGTGCAGTTGGCAGCTGCGACGGCGCCTCCAGCTTGGCCCGGATTGGCGGTAACCGCATGTCCGAACCGTACATGACCGGTATTTTCGGGTACGGTCTGTAGTCGAAGGGGATTGGCGGCGAGCACCCTTCTGGGCGTCTCTTCAGGGGCGGCAGCTCAACGTCTGGATGCCCCGCAGACGTGGGGGATGTGGTGTAGTGTGATCCGCTCTCGCCCTCCCAGAAAGACTCTCCGCCAGGTGAGGTGCCCGATGGCGATGGCAGGCCCGAGTGGGCGCCCCAGTATTGCGGGAACCGCCCTGTCCCGGTCGGTGACAGCGTCGGGGGGTAGACAGACGGGTACTGTGATATGGTGACTGGCAGCTGTAGGGGCTTGGGTCTGTGGTATGGAGAGTGTACAGAGTGTACCATCGACTCGTCGTACGGGGGCCGCGTCGGCGATGCAGTCGCCGGCGACGGTTCATGCTCCCGTTCCACCAGTTTTTGACGGCGTTGTCGCTGCGATTGTGTAGTCTCCGGGCAATCTCGGCCCACCGCTTGCCGAGTTCCGATACCAGCTTCTCGATAAGCATGCCTTCCTCCGGTGAGATGGGGTCGTGGTTGAGGGATGGCTTGAGGTTCTGGTGGTAGCGCTCTCGACACTGCTTGGGCGTCCGCGAGTCCAGCATCTGTGCGATCTTCACCCAGTTCAGAGCCCCTTGGCTGTGTACCAGCTCCATGAGTGTGTGGTCCTCCTCCGTGGACCACGGTCCTCTCCGTTGGTTCGCCATATTGTTGCTGTGCTACCACAACCGATTCTTTTTGTAGTAGGTGTGTTTAACTGTCGACGTTTTCTCGTCGAGCAACGGGTCTTTTTGCGATTGGTGCCTGCAAACGTTTTGTCCTCAAATATAGCAAAGTTTCCAGTGGACTTGGTTACGTCTAAGCGTATATTATATCATACAGTTCGATGAAGACGGGGTTGAGTGAGAGTGATTTGGTATCCGCAGTACAAGGTATATAAAGTTCAGAAGATGAGGGAAACAACGGCGGAGAGGGTATCAATGTACAAAGTCAATAATAGAGAGACAGGAATCGAGGAGTGATATAGATGACATGAGATCGTCTGGGGTGTAGCAGGCTAGGTCTGGAATGAATCGGAGGGACGGTATGATTTATAAACGACTATTGGAGTTGGGAAACCAGACATAGGTATGGGGCTGAACCAAGGTCAAGTACATAGTATCCGTGACCAGGGGCGTCGTGGGAGACACCCACTGGTATTACCCGACTAGAACAGATCTGAACAGGGCTGATGATTAGCAAAAGCAATGTCTAACAGGGGGTACATGAAGAGATTGATCTGTGTACAGACTGAGCTGTAGGTCACAGGAGGTACGACACTTAGTGGGGGAGCGGCGGGCTGGCGTCGAGGACGCAGGTAGAAAGACCGGGGCCAGCTAGCAGAGTCGATGAGCGACGCAGGCATGCTGGCCTGACGACTAGTGTACCGAGATAGGTCGTAGGTAGAGCAGGGCCAGCATGGAACCTGGAACCCCCCGGTACTGTGTACTACTACTGCTGCTGCTGCTGCTGCTGCTGCTACGACGCATGTGTGTGCGGTGCGGATGGGCGTGTGCCTGCCTGGTTGGGGAAAACCATGAGCAACTGCCAGCTAGCAGCATCAACGCCCCATGGATAGATGAGGCAGGGATCATGGCCTAAATCTCGAAGCCATAGAGCAACCGGGGAGGTACAGGAATCGTTAGGGTACAGCCATGGGAGGCAGAAGGGTAACTTGGGAGGGGGTGGGGATAGTAGGAAGCATGGACAAGGGGTCGAGGGGAGGGAGTGCTTGCATGCACCGAGCGACTCCGCCGTTCCAGCACACACCCACTCCCCCTAGAGAGTATGTCGGTAGCTACATCATTGTAGGCATGGAAGTATTCCCAGCGGTATTCTGCAGCTCTTGGAATAAACTTCTGCCACAACAAGAGCTCTCATCAAGGTGTTCAGTGTCCACGACTACGTAACAAGTAGCACGGCCTCTCGACTGTGACAGACGAGACAGTGTGGGTTGCCACGAGGTAGTTAGCGTCAGATAGGAAAGCTATGTAGGGGCCAAGTCCAAACTCGCCCTCTCCCGTCCTTGCTGTCAGTGACAGCCCACACCATGAAGTTAAGTGGTAGAGGTAGTAGTCATGCCTCTCTCCAGTCATCAGAGTTTCTGGGCGGCAGGCGTAAATTTGAGTTCTTCTTGGCCTAGGTCGGTTCGAGGGGAGGCTCTAAGACGCCATGGCCCGTGGTAAGAAGTAAGAAAAACGCAGGGCAGCGGAATGGCAACTCTCCCTGGAAGTCTATTTCTCGATGACAACTGATGGGCGAGTGGGAGTTAGCCCAAAGGGGAACAGCTAGTCGCCAGCGTCATCAACGGGCAGTCCCAGATAGGGCTAGGGCCGACCCAGCCGGTGGGATGAGCGGTAGAAGCGGCACTCGAGACAGACAAGAAGCATGTACAGAGGCATGCACTTCAGTGGCTCAGTGGCCTCCTCGCTGTTAGGAGTAGACGGTCAAGCCATGTTGGCCTTGGCAGGTGCTCCCTCTTACCACGACTAGTACTACTTGACGAGACCGTCTTGGTTTGCGGGCCGAAGGGGATCCTGACGAAGCATTTCATTGATCCAAATCTCATTCGTGATTTCTTGTTTATTGGCAAGGGCCAACGTAGCAGTAGACAGTGGCCTAATCTACCAACCTAGGCAATGGAGGCCGAGATTCAACAAATTCAAATTCTCTTTGCTTTGCTTGGTGCCAGCGGTGGGTGGGTAATCCAGAAAGGGAAGACGATGCCAAGAGGATTTCACCTTAGACGGCGACGGCGACGATCGTATTTTGGGTGGTGCTTGCTGCTTCTGTGACGTGTGCATTTTCACGGCACAGGTACGGAGTACGGAGTACTGGAATGAGAAGAAATCCATACCTACCTCCTAGGTAAGGAAAAAGCAACGGAAGGAACATTGAAACGAAACTTAGGTGGTGCACCCCCAAAATCCAAAATGCAGTGGTTCCAAGGGAACGGACCTCCCCCACCCCCCGTAAAATTATGCCACTCAGTTCAATTTAACTTTTCAGCAGGGCAGTTTTACCACCTGCAGCATACCAGACATGCCAATATCACCACCCTGTTACTTACCACCCTGGCCTGCTGGGATGGGGGTATGGAGAAGGGGCGCCTAGGCCGGCTGTTGATGTTTCCGAACAGGTACCTACTTTACATAGCAGATGGGCAACCAAGGCTCGCTCGGGCCTTGCCTTCCATGTTGACGGTGATGATGATTGCCCAATCCCAACGGGGAGGTTTTCATCATCGCTGTCACCATCCGCAGCGATCCTTGTCGTCGCTGGTCTATATGCGAAGGATGCCTGTTTCAATTAGTTCTCCAGCGATCGACGGAGGGCTAAGATTAATGACCGTGGATAGCTTCAGTTGCCGGGTATGTAGGGAGGTGATTGGCACACGGGGCTGAAGCCGCGACTACGCTGAGATCTATATGTGACTTCCCATATAAACGGACTGGATTAGTAGTATAAATAAAGAAACCCCTGATGATATAGTATGGTTCCTCGTATACTATACAGCCTGCGTCGGGCTGATGGCAGGGTTATCCATCTCAGCTGTAGCCACAGACTATCCGCACTACCTCTTCCACTGCCCCGGGAAAACAGTGTGCGGATATGTATCTGTAGAAACGTTCGCGCTCGCATTACCGACAGGCAGGCGCAGCAACATGGAGTGTACATGCTTCGTATGTAGCAACAGGAAACATCCACCCTCACATCCACAGCTAATGGTGAAACACGTCGACCACTGTGCTGCTGCGTGGCTGTGGTCTGCATTGTTTTCGTTTCTTTTCTAGTTTCGACCAAAGTCCCACCTGAGATGAAATGCGAATGGCTCATCAGGGCTCATGGCTCAGCGACATCCGTGTTACATTCGGTTTCTTCCACCTCTGGCCCACCAGGGGGGGTGGGAAGCGGCCGCATCGAGGTACCGAACCGAGCCAGTCAGCACGCACCCGCCCGTCGACCCTGGAGCTTGTCTGGTGTTAACGAGACAGGCGACTGCGACTTCTCAGCGTGAGCGTTCCTGTCTTCTGATATTGGACGGTAGCTCTCCTTCACTCGTGCATGGACACCAGTGCTATCTACATGCATGTATTCTACATCATAAACGCCGGCGGCAGTTCCGTCGCTTATTGCCAGTGGGGACTAGGATCACGAGCGGGAGAAAAACGGTGACAGCTGAAAACAACCGGGGCAGGCAGAGAGCGAGGGAGAGGAAGGGACTGGGAGGTAGGGAGGGAATCCTCGCACCGGTGGCTTCCAGGTCGACCCAGGCTGTTGGGTTCTCCCAGACGGCTGCCTGCATATAACCGCTCCAGGGGATTGCTTAAGATAGAATGGGGGCAGGGAAGGGGCAAAAACAAAAGAGCTGGTGGAGGGTGATGATATGATGCTTGTCGACGCATCCATCCGTATCATCGCTCATCCCCGACCTGACCGACAAGCCGACTTGCACAGCTCGTAAGCCTACACTATAGCTGAGGTAGATCTCCAACAAAACAAGCCGGAGGGATGGGCAGTTTTTGCTTTTAGCGATAAATAAGTTGGCTCAATGCGTGTCCAAATGGCCAATTCTTGTGTGTAGCGAACCGCACAAGGCGATAAGAAAGAAAGAAGGAAAGATAGAAGCAGTGCATGTTATTAGTCTAGGTTCATGGCGCACATATCCTTTCACAAGTCGAGTCGTCCGTTTTGAGCAAGATGGCGTATATTCAACATCAACAACCTTCCTTGGCCCGCCAGCCTCACCAACGAGCCAGATGCCAAGGCCTTCGCTCTCTCGCTGGCATTTTGTGTTTCTTCCCGGCCTTCTTGTTTCGATCTCGCTTGGATTATATGGTTGCTGTTGTACCCGGCTACCCCGAATTAATCCCTCAAACGGCAAAGGAAAAAATGGATGAAGAATTCCAAAGATGGCAATTATCGACGTTCGAATGCTGCTGAACGGGGCGAGGGCACGAACGAATGAGAGGCGGCGGATGGATTCATGTGAGGATTGGTAGCGGGAAGGGGTCCCTTTTGGCCTGCTGATTGATTAATGATTGATTGATTGCCCTCAGGGATCCATCTCTCCCTCGAGGCAAACACGCCCCAGTCTAATAACCTTGTTACCCAGATGTAGTTCGTTCAATTCAGCCTCACTGCGACGCTACCATGCGATGCACTTATGTGATGATCCACAGGGGAGGGGGAGTGACGCTGGCTGGCAGGCCGGGAGAGTCGGAGTCAGGTGCCAGTGATGTGCTGTCAACCCAACGGTGGATTGCTGATTGATTACCTACACAAGAACACGCAAAACATGCCCAATCTCTCTCGCTTCTTCGCATTCCTTATTCATTCCGGCCACGCAAGTGAGAAGAAGGGAGAAGAAGTAGAACAAGAAGAAAAAGCAGCCGTGATATATAACTAAGCAAACAGATTGTATGTGTGACATTGAGCGAGCCGCAATCCATATTACATAAAGCGGCTACACTAACTAATACAGAGGTACGATAGGGTCATTGTTTCTCATGCACATCATATCATGGCATGGGCATCAATGGCATGGTCGCTGAGGGGTCCTCCCGAGCCCTGACCTACTTTAAATGTAACCCTTGATCGGTGAGAATGCCTGCCGAAAGATCGCAGCGAGCAATTACCATTTGCGGTTCTAGTTGCGAAAGCAGAAACAGGAATGAGCTGGGTTTGGTTCTTGTTCTGGTTCTGGGTCTGGGTATCGCAACAGCCGGGACGCAACGGGCGGACACACACAGTGCATACCGTATGAAAAACCCACACTCATACTCCACGTACATGCAGCCTGCATCTGCATCTGCATCTGCACCGCACCTGAAATTCAAACAAATCAATCAATCTGGGAAGAGAGAGAGAGATGGATTTTTGCTTCTTTCCTTCTAGCAGACTTCTATTCAAATTCGATTGTCTCAACCGCTGCACCCAACCTTGGAAGTAAGTATGCAGAGAGCTGGATACATTCTTGTGTACCTTAGGTATCTTACGTAGTAGCATGAATGAAGATTCGACTGAATTGAACCAACAAAACCCCAGTCCAGCGCAGGCCTTAGGCCTGTGCAGCGCAGTTGTTCAAGTATCCACCCCCGAAACGGCCATAAACTGCACACCGGCTACGGCACGGCGAAACATGTTTATGGGAGACAACTCAAAGGCGACCCAAGCTTACAGCGAGAAAGTCTGCATGCGGCATGCAAGTTGTATGCGATGCGTGTAATTTGCGGTATGCCCCATCCAATCCATCTACATACCTACGTAATACCAATACTGGCCTACCTCGAAACGGAAGGCTATCTGTAGTCGGCGATTAAAAGAAAGAAAGAGGCCTGGTACAAGAACCATCACGGTCAAGAATGAAACATAAGCAGCGAAAGCAAGATGGTAGAACAAAACAAATCAAAAAAGACGTTGTGACGCAGACATGCCGTTGTGACAACTGCCATTCTCCAAGCTCCCCAATCATATGCCCAGAAGAGCGAAACTCTAGCAATGCCATTGACGGTGGCGCGAAGGGCTGCTGTCCGCCCTAAGCTGCATCAGCTCAGCTCAGGCTGGCTGAGGATCCCAACTTGGCCAAGGCTCGGAGGTTTCCATCCCCTCTAGTGTCCAAAACATACATGACATGCTGGAGGATCTACACGCCTACTTGAGTCATGAATCCAAGTGCGCACGTACGGGAGGAGACTATCATGACTATCGTCACCTTCGAGCATCGCCGTCAGCACCAACACCACCACCACCACCTGCGACTGACCAGCGACCTGAAGATCATGTATGCTTCAGCCTACGGCACAATGGGCGACAACCACCCCCTAGGCCCCCCCCTCTCCCGAACACGCCAGCCGTGGTTGCCGGCAGCTCGGTCGTTTCTTTGGGGTTAGATAGATAGGCAGACATCGATGTGGCTGCCGGGGCATGCTACAGCACAACGCTGGAAGGCGGAATGCAGAGATGGGCTTACCTGAAAACGGCTGTCTTGCATCCAACCTGACAGGCGCGTAACAGCCAACCAGACCGTGAAAGGGGGAGGAGGATGAGGGGACCTGAGACATTGGGTGGACACGAGGGCATTTTAAGTGCCTGCATCTTCCAACCCATTCCAATAAGTATGCATGCCGCCGAGTCGACTCAATCTGAGCTGGAACCAGGGCCGCATAATTGACTAATGAGAGGGTCTCTAGCGGCAAACCTAGCTGCCGGTGATAGTGATATGTACGTAAGTAGTGATGATGATGTCGATGATGATGGCCAGTCGAGGATAATGTACGGAGTACCAACCGCACACACCACAGTCCACACGCGGGACATTGCTGATGGATGCCAGCTCCTCTCTCCTGGGGACACAGACCTTCACCACCCACCCCGTCTAACGGCTGGCTGGTGGAGAGGCATGGAGCCGTGGTGATGATCGTCGCCCAAGGACCCCCTCCTTTTGCTGGCGAACCAATCTTTGGTACTCACAAAGATCCCGCATGTCACGGTGAATCAATTCCGTCCCTCCCAACCCGTTCGCTCGGGGACCTCGCGTGGCATGTGGTGCTGCAAGATGGGGATGTGCTTTGTTGGGTCAAGGGAGTTCCAAGGTTCCAACCATCCACGAGGGTCGAGCGAGCCAGTCATCCATCCATAGAAACGCCGAGCAGCCTGCTGCTGCTCTGATCCTACTCTCCAATACCGTAACTATTGCATGCAGTGGTAAGCCTGTATGATCTAGTTGTGCCATACAAGTTAAGCGACACACTGCCGCCCCCTCTTTTCTCTACCAGCCACGTCAACTCTTCTTCTGGTACCGAGGGCAGCAGCTGGCATGATCAGGTTGCTCAGCTCCAGGTGCTGAGCAATGATCGGTCAGCCTGTCCAGCCCGCTCCAGCCATGACCGTTACCGTTAGACTTGGTGTGTGGTGCAGTCAGCTCTCTTTGGAGCTTCTGGGCCGTTGGGTTGCACATGGACGGTGTATATGGCTCCCATAATACTTCAGTCTTACTGGTTGAGCTGCAGAGTCCCTATTGCCAAACTGTAAGCCGAGGGCAGGCAGTAAGTAACCTTGGTAAACTCTACCAAGGCATGGCTTAGACTTATTGTAATCACCTGAAGACACTGCCATGAGCCTACGTTGATGCTTGCGGCGGCAAAACTGTCTCGCTGGCACACCATGGAAATATGTATTTTCGAATTCCATCCATACTCCATGAACGATGACGCCAACGTTGGCCGCGAGTCTAGACTGCATAGCCCGTATGAGGGGTACAGTTTACATCATAATCCGAAATGGAATTAAACCGTGATCAGTAAAAAACCAAAAAGGCCCCCCTGGATGAAAGGGGGGAGGCCTAGTTTCGCAACGCCTACCTTGGCCATATCGCTTGGCCACTGCCTGTAACGTTAAACCCTCGCCAGCACTTGGATCCCAGGCCGTCACATTGTCTATAACACGCCGGAAAAGAAACAAACAAAGCAAACCCCCAGAAACGGCAACACACCATTGGCGAGTGCGGAAAGAAAGCCGGTATCTGGCTTCACGTCAAGGAACCAACGCTGCCCAACTAGTTCCAGGTATGCTCGCACAGCTTCACGACCATCGTGAGTGGCTGTGGTCAAACTCCTTGCGCCCATTGCTTCAAGATCATCGCCATGTCGCTGAGTGCAGATAACCTGCAAATGACTAAAGATATATGTCACCAGTTTCCCCGGTAACCCATCGTTGCCAGGCTTCGTCAAACGCGTCCTCCAAGTCCCGGACCCATCTACGCGTATCGAATAGGGCGCAGTGCCACTTCGCATCGAATAGTATTTTGCGCATTTCTGCCAGCCTGCCACGACCTTCGCCGTAAGATTCTCTCGTGAGCCGATAACTGAGACCGTTGGCCAGCTTTATGGCAGTCGCTTCATATTCTTCTTCATCAGCCGCTGTGAGCTCCTTAGCAGCACGGCGACCCTCGCTACCGTGGGGAAGCGCCCCTTTGAGAATGGAAGCTGCCATTCGGGAGCACATTTTGTAAGGATACCTTGGAAGCGTCAACAAAGGCGTGCTTGACCACAGGATGTCAGCTGCTGTTGTATGAGCGTTGCATTCCGGTGTATCCAGGAACAGGTCGCAAACGCGAGCTCGAGATATGTGTTGTTGCTTGGGCGCAACATCGGTGAAGATGATACGTGAAGCGACCTCCTCGCTTACCCAGAGCCTTGCTGTTCGTCTCAGGTTGTTTTCGCCCAGATCCGGGAACTTGAGGAGCCAAAGATATGCTTTTGGGGCATTGGACAAGATGCGAAGCCACGTTCGGAATGTGGTAGGGTCGATCTGGTACATGGTCATCATCAGCCTGGCTCATTCTGAAAAGGGCAAGGGTGCTACGGCCAACTGGATGATGCAACTTACCTTGTAGAGTTGATTGAAATTACCCAGAATAACGGCATCATCGGGCAGATATGGAAACAGTTCCTTCCGCATCTTCCACCGTCGCTGCTGCTCACGTGTCCATGTCACAGACCGCTCTCCCGGCTCCGAGGACTGCGCATGGTCGCAGCAGAAGAAGTGTCTCGGCAAAATATGACGTTCTCGGAATACACCCAGTCTTCCTGATCGACTAGTTCCTCGTCGCGAAAGACGCTACTGAGGGTCAGATTATCCCGGGTCGGCCTCAGAGTAGACGGCGGAATAGCAATCTCATCAGCTAGAATATAGTCGCACCACTCGGCACCCAAGGAGCCCGCAAACCCCATGAATGACATTTGAATGGGGGCAGGCCGGGCGGCGAAAACCTCGTTGCGTGCTCCGCGTGTGTAGCCGTTAAGGTTGACAAGTATATGGATCTGGTCCTTCACAATCTGTTCTACTAAACGCTCCGACGACCAGCTACTGACATCGCGGAACACGGGAGCCTCGCGTTCGATTTGCTGACGGTGTATGGACTTGTCGTTTGCTGTAGTGGCATAGCAAAATGCTTTCGCTCTAGCAGGGTTATGCATGCCGAACACTGACTGCATCCTATAGAGAATTCTTTTAGCACAAGAGACCCGATACAATACAGGATGTTGCTATCGGAAATAATGCAACTTACAGGTGTGCCAAAGGGTGGTTATTGAAATCCGACGACACATAGCCCACATTGAGCTGCGGACTGGGAGGGGGAGGTGGTGGATAGACTGAATCTGGAAGCCACGGTGACCGAAGCGTAGAGCACGAAATTCGCATGGCGTTTCGCTGTGATATCATCCGAATGTCCTTGGCGGTTAAAGGGCAAGTGAAGGTGTGGAAGGGAAGCACAGTTGGCGCAGAGGGTACCGTGAGCGATGATGGTAGTCGCGGTCGACGGTAGGAGGTGCTATGAGTAGCACGCCTCAACACGTACTTATCCTGATACCAACGTCGCATAGTTACTTTGACGGCTCGCTCGATGAAGCGAAGCAGTCGAGACCCCTCCCACGGTTGGTCGACCCATTTGCGAAGCTCCGAGTCCAGAGTGCTGGGGTTTTTCGAATCATCAAGGCTCGCTGGGATCTGCGACTGAATCTTATCAAGAGCACCGTGGCGCAGCAAGCCCAATCCCCATCTTGACGCTTCTCCAAGCTGCCTTGCCACTATATCCGCGACGCTGCTCACTAACCCGGACCCGACGCGGCGAATTCTAGCATCCTGCAGCATCCCGCTTGCATCGACATGCCAACGGTCATACTTTCCGCCATCTAGTATGACGCCACCGCGGTCTTCCCAATCGCAGACCGAATTTAGAGCCGTAAAGAGCCCACACACAGCCTCGGCGAAGTGAGGGTTGGACTGAACGGCCCGGCGATAGTACATAATGGCGTCGCTGATACGACCCCGGTCCTTAACCGCGTTGGCCAGGTTGGTCAAGGCTATATCAAAAGTTCCATCACATGCTACGGCTTGCTCGTACATTTGAATAGCCAAGTCGAGCTGGCCTATATCTTTGAGCAAGCTTCCGAGGTTGGTATGAAGATGTACATGTTTCGAGTCGAGGCTAAGACCGTACTTGTAGTATGCTAGGGCCAAATCTAAACCGCTTCCTGGAGTAATGCCGGGGATTAAGGGGGCATTGGGACTTTCAGAGGCCAAGTGTGGGGTAGGGCTGGACTGTTGAACACTTGCCAGAAGGATGCCCACGTTGTTGGCCGTTGACGGACTCTCTGATAGTGACAATGATAAGTAGTACAAGGCCAGGATATCGCTCACACCAGAGGGCGGTCGTCCTTGGGCCCCGGACATGCCACCGTTGGACATACCGTCCTGGAAGATCTTGGCCAATGACAACAAAGAATTACTGGTTGTCGATACCGCAGTCCTCTTTGGATGCGCCCGCCGGTACATAACGCAAGCCGGGTAGTTCGCCGTTGGATGCGAAAACATGCTGGGCCGTGTGCCTCGCTTTATCCGGCGGTAGCAACAACGGCCCTGATGTGGACCAAGTAGACAAATCACTACCAGAAGCCGGCGACAAGACGGAATGAATTCTGTGGATGAGGCTTTGGATACAATCGAAGCTCCTCCCGGCACTGATCAACACTGCTTCTTCAAACGCATCTGACGCTCGGTCAATATCTTTCAGAGCATAGAGCATATTGCCTTTTGCATGAATAAGGGCAATGATGCGGCCATTCTCGCAGCCTGCAACGCGGTAGCCGCTGGAACCGAAACCGTAGGCAGCAGCGTACGAGTGATCTCCATCGGTGGCATCGTAGTCCTGGGAATCAGCGTGTTGCTCCGGTTTCTCTGGGGTACAGGTCTCTGCATATTTGGATTTGTGAGAGCCAGGGTCTGATTTGAATCGCTCTTCGGGTTAGGCCGGTCCAGTCGAAGAGATTGCTGCACATATGTAATGATATCTACCGCTTCCTTGCTTCGCTGGGTAGAGCAAAACAGCCCTACAAGATGCTCGACAGCTTCGAGATAGCTTGGATTCAGCCTCACAGCCCGAAGCCAATGCCGTTCAGCCTCATCATTCCTGTGTAAACAGTATAGCGATGCTGCAACGTTCGATAGTGCCTCGATATTGCTACATTAAGCTACCATCAGAAGAAATTCAAGTCAGTGCCTCCAGAAGCAAACATACCTGTCGTCAAGAGACAGAACCCTGGAAAACCATTCCAGGGCATCCTCATATCTTTCTAAGCCATAGTATAGACAGCCGCCAAGTATCATGCCTTCGACCCACTTCCAACCACTTTGTTCGCAAAGATTGTGAAGTATGTCCGCCGATTCCTTGGCCTTCGCTATGGGCGTTTGGACGAAGTATGGGTGGGACACATCAGGGGCCACGTAGCGAGGGGTTTCACCGTGAGGCATCTGATAGTAGGCATTGTGGTTGCTTATTTCACCGAAGCCGTTAGGTAATTGCCTAGCGATGGGTGCATGTGCCGGATTCGATGGTCCGTATTGCGGAACACCTGCCTGCCGAGGGGTGTTGTTGGTGGTTCTAGCCGCGCTGTCATAGTTGATATAATGAGGTGGAGTATGCAACGACTGAGGGTGGTCGAATGCAGCGCGACTCGGCATTGGAGCTTTGGGCAATTTCGGAAATATCAGCATCCGTGAAGCAGCCCTGGAACCATGCGCATAGCGTCCAAAATGTGACTTCTTGGTTTGATGCAGGTGAGTCAGCAATTCTATGCAGGACCTGTGAGCTTTCATGAGAGCCTTTTCACGGAATGCTGTAGGAGACTCGGCAGACGGAGATTCGACATATTCGTAATAGCTGGGGTTAGGTTCCAGCGAAAGTCTTTCTAGCCCCTGGGCTGGTGTTTGTAGATTTGCGTGGCTGTCGTATCGAGGCATAACACCACCAGCACCACCGGGTCTATTAGTGACGTGATATGGCATCCCCAATATGGCATTTGGCTGGCCGTTGAAGGCGAACTCTGGCCAGGCAGAGTTGGGCAGAACAGCGCCATTGTTGAATACTGCGGGCCCTGGTGACTGGTTCATGTTTGGTTGCATGACGGTTGGTACCTGCATGCCATTGTCGTACGGGTAGTAGGCAGTAGAGTGCGGATTCGACGTATAGTGAGCCCCGTAACTTCCATATGACGAGAGGAGAGAATCAACCATGGTAAATCCTCGGGGTTCTGCGGCAACATGATGGTTGAACACCGGAGGCCTATAAGCCCATCCGTCGCTCGCGGGTCTCTCATAGTCCATGCCAAACGACAAATTGGTGCTGTTGCCAGGCAAGATCATGTGCTTCAAGGGCGGCGGCCCTGATGCCAAATGCGCCGGGGACCCGTCGTAACCAGCATCTATCGTTCCGTTGGGCGTTTTTCTTCGCAGATGGTGCTCGGCGCTCTCTGCCGATATGTGACTAAGAGCCAGTGATCGTGGGTGGGCAGCCGGTTGTGCCGGCTGAGAGATACGGGTCGGGAAGGCGCGGTGCGATGAGACCAAGCCATGGAACGCGCTCGACATCCTCGATGCATAATGGCCATGCTGGGCGAAGGCAAACTGCTCCGACTTGGGCCTCGACTCCCTGTATGCAGATGGCTGCACCATCTGGTGCATTTGCACCAGAGGCGTCATTTGAAAGAATCTAATATTAACCCCGTGTTGGCCGAGGTCTTGAGTGTTAGTGATGGGGGAAGGAGCGTATGCGAACACAGTACGATACGATGGGAACGAGTCGGAAGCAGGACCGTCGTCGCCCGCTCATTGAGGCATGGCTGACGCGAACTGGACGATATGCATCTGGAGGCTGGAAGGCACGTTCGGTAGCGATACCAGTACCAACCCAGGGAGGAGGGCGAATAACGATCGGAGACCGAAGCTGACTTGTCAGGCTTGATCGGAGAGTTGCTGACGTCGGGTTGGGGGTGTATATGGGGGCTGCTTGCGTGGCCGTCGCACCCGTCTAATAGCACCTAGAGAATCCTTGTCGCAATCTCCTCCGTCGGTAAATCCCCCTGGCGGTTATGGTTCGTCAACAGGTTGTCCCTGCCCTCCGTTGTGCCTTGCGAGGGCCAGTTAGAAGAGACGGAGGGGTTCAGGGACAACAGTGACGCCGGGTAGGCGGAGTGGTGGGGGTTGAAGGAGGCAGGGCAGAGCGCAATGCACCCACTGTGGACGAGGATTTCTGTGTATCGCGAGACCGGGCTGGCGGCAAGGAAAGGACAAAGAGGGTGGTAGCCGGTCTTTGGTCGGGTTCTCCCACCGAGAGGAGAAGTTCAATGAAAAAGGATAGACGTGATGCCAAAGCCGACGCGACGGTTTGGATAGGCGGTTTACTTATGTAAATTGAAATGGAGTAGGTTTACCTAAGGGAATAGGTAGGCCAAAAGTTTAGTTTGGAAATAGTGGACAGACAGCGGGTTGTTCGTAGGCAAGCTGCTAGGGCAGATAGGCCCGTTTCTGTACCTAACGTTGCAATATGGAGACAAGCCCGCTACCAGCAGGTGCGAGAAATAAAGTTGGAGGCTAAGGTACTTTAAGGGCGTGGGGAAGATTGGAAGAACAACATGGACTTTTGCGAGGCCAGCGTCAATCAATGGATGGAAGAGTCAGGCGAGGCGTGCAGCATGGATGGAATGGGCCAAAACCTGTGTCCACTCGGAGCGGGCGCCACGCCAGCCAGCACAGCGAAGCACCCCCCCCGAGTAATCTTTAGAGGGTGGGATGCGTCGTCGAGGTGTGCATCCTTGGGTTAATTGATTGATTGATTGAAAGTCTGATTTGTGCAGATGCATGCGAAGTACCTCCGCGTCCACGCCGATCGATGGATGTATTTGGGCCGTTGACGTGATTTATCAGATTCGACGACTGCCCGACATTGATCATGTCGAACTTCAACTTCAGAGCCTACCTAACCTAGAAGGAGAAGGAATATTGGCTGTTTATTCGCCGGGCGTATCACCAAAAAACAGGGCCATAACACGTTCTAGTTTGACAGCGAAGCAGCCGATGATGATCGACCTGAACTCTATGTACCTGTAAAAGCGTATGACGTTCTCTGCCCTGGCTGCTTTTTCTGACATCCATGAGTGATGAGTGATGGGTATGCTGACACCAGGGAACAGCAAGCAACTTGACACATAGTAGACAGACGACTCCGCCCTTGATCACCTAGGTACATGTAATGTAATAAGCCGCCAGCCGAACGGCCGCCTTGAAAGATTTAATTCCATGTAATATACTCGTTACATATGTATTTCTAGCCGTCCACACCGCTTTGGACAGACATCGAATTAGCAAACCGAGTCTTTGTAGATTGAGAAGAATATCGACGCATCATTGTAGAGCAGGTAGAGATGCACGCCTTACCTCGCCTTGCCTTACCTCGCGTCTCGTGCTTACAGAATCTGGCAGACTGTTTGAGAAAGAAGGTCTACTTGTCCGTCTCCACCCACCCGGCTGACTGAACAGCCACACGCTAGGTATCATTAATCGAGGTCCTCATGAATGACTCGTCCGTTTCCCCCGGAATTTATTAGAGTTATATACATTGACCGAAGCCTGTAGAAGAGGGAGTTGACTCGGCCCCCCTCATCCAATTACGATATAACGCGCCAGCCCATGCGTGTGTAGGTAGGTTGTAAAAGCGATTGATCAATACAGATATTGATGGGTCTGGCTGGTGGGTACGTTCCAGTACCAAAATGACGAGCGAGGGGGCGTGGAGTCCGTACCTACGGGCATCTCCCGCCAGGATCCTCTAGTGGTTCCGTTCCCTTGGTTCGTGGGCTGAATGTCGTCCCAGTCGTCTGTCTGTCTCATATGACTGGAACCTACTTAATCACATTTGGTACAATTACCAAGTGGTGGAGGTTAGGGCACAGGGCATTCGAAGCAAGAGAGGAGGAAATAATATCACCTTTCAATCAGTATTTGTACTTGTTTGTCATGCTCCTCTGCGCCTAGCCGGGCGGGTTATGCATGCATGCATGTGTCATGTCAACGGTGAAGGTGTGTGGTGTATGGTGTGTGACTTGGAGGGGTCAAATGCATAGGCGGTATTGCGTACCCATGTCAGATGCAGCACCCAGTATGCATTGCCCAAGGATTCGATTCTTGGCTGCCAAACCGATGTGGAAAGGCGGCAGCCAGGCCAGGCATAAGCAGATGCAATGCATAACAAGTCTCTGCTTCCGGGTGTGCAACTGCGGAACAAGAGCAACATGATTATTTTTAGCAGAATATGTTCGCTAATCTCGTCACATCGTCACACTTTCTAGCTCTTCTGGCGGCTAGCACTGGCGTATGTCTACCTACATTGCACATTACATGAGTGCTGATACCATAACCCCAGAACAACGCAAACAAGTCTTGATCCGCGGCTCCATCGGTTATGAATGCTTTGAGAAGGGAACAAAGAGGACATTGCCCTACACCGGCTCCGCCGGCAGAGGCAGAGTCAATATGGGAGTCACTAGTGTGTTGTAAGTGGTGCCGATCAGCATCTGGCCGCAACTCCTGCATTCTGCTGGCTTTACTGTAGGTATTCAAGCATGACATTCGTATTACTTATTCTACAAACATTGAACGGGTATCTCTCGACGTGACTACATGTGAGTGTCTAACGGCCATGGACCGATTGAGCCTCCCGCTCCCGTACCAGCCCCATCAAACCCCGAAGTTTGTAGCAGCCTAGCAAACAACTCTTTATTTCATCTTCCCGCACTTCCTTCCTCCTTGCATGCCTGCACGGCCAGCCTTGATTCTCAGTCTGCTGGAGGTGGAGGGTAACAACATGAAGAGAAGGTGCAGCCAAATGAATCCATGTGCTTGGTCTAACACGGGAACAGGCCTGATACGTAGGTTGCCAAGGAGCCATAGGAAGTTGATGCAATGCCTGCCATCAGCTACGGAAGCATCATCTCTAGGTCTCCGTTGCTCGCTCGCAACGGTGGTGTCGCTGTAGAGCAGTAGAAGAAGACGAGTCTTCTTCGTCTTTCTCGACATCCATCATTGCAACGGTCCCCTTCCCCTTGCCTCTTCAATACAAGATGACAATGCCCTTCTTATGAGTCCTATGGTTTGAGAGGCGTCCATATTGGTTCAAACAAATGACATGGCCTAACTGATATCCATATAGGACCTCCGGGCTCTGTTCTCCTTATTTGGGCTATCCTCATCCCTGATGCTCCGTACGCATCGGAAATATATAAATTTCGGCGTTTCTTCTGAATAGGCAATCCAAGATTTTACATAAGTTCTCGAAAAGTCTTTACTGATAACTAGCAGTAGCTACGAAGGCAAAATGAACATGTTACAGCATTGTGGATGAGTACGTTTCTTTTAGCGTATTTACTATCCAGAGCATTCCTCGACTGCCATGTCCGTTAACGGACACCCATTGCGACCAAGAGCTCAAACGAGTTTGTAGCACTGAGCGATGACGTAGGAATCGCAGCCTGACAATGTCGTGTTATTGGGTTGAATGACTTGCGCAGTCAGAACGCAACCGAGGCAGGTCGGCACAATAGACAACCAAGATGCAGAGTCTTTCGAGCTGGACGGGTCACTATTCCGGCGGGAACGATGGAGAAGTGACTTTACTTTTTTGATCTTCGTGATCATATATTTTGTTGGTTGGCTGTTTGGCAGCGCTTGTTTGCAAAGCCATTCCCTAAACTCCTAATAACATGCGTAAAGAGAAATCCTGTTTGGCCATCCATTATCGTTCCGTATCCATTCGTTGCGTTTATTCCTCGGGAACTGTGGCAGTCTAGTCAGTAACGAATCAGGGTAAAATACCGGGACAAAGACGTACTATCAATCGCACCGCTGGCGATATCGTCTTGGATGGCCTTGGGGCTGCGGCCATCGACCTGGCAACCGACACTGTAGGCAGTTCCCAGGATCTCCTTCACGTTACCCTCGAGAGACTTGGAGAAGGACTTGAACTTCATGACACGGGCAATCTCGATGATCTCATCGAGGGGTATCGACTTGGTGTGCTTGATGTTCTTCTCCTTCTTGCGGTCTCGCGGGGGCTCCTTCAGGGCCTTGATGACCAGAGCTGAAGCGGAGGGGACAACGGAGACAGCGGCCTGACGGTTCTGGATGGTGAGCTGGACGGTGACACGGAGGCCCTTCTGTTGATTGGAAAATATTGGGTCAGCCTGGTATTCCTCCGCATTGCGCAATCGGATTTTTTCCATACCCAGTCGCCAGTAGCCTTGGCAATATCTTCTCCGACCTTCTTGGGCGACAGACCCAGAGGACCGATCTTGGGGGCCAGGGCGGACGAGGCACCAACTTCACCACCGGTGGCACGGAGGGTGCTATAGACGGTTTCAGGTCAGTAAGTTGTTCAGATTCTGGTGCAGTGGCATTTTCGGAAGAGCGAGAGGGTCGCGATCGACTGGCAGCGGATTGAATCTCGAGGGCAAAAGATTGGGCAAAACGTACATGACCTTCACCTCATTGGGATCGAACTTGGGAGCTGTGGCGCGAATTCTGTCAGCTCACACGTCCATTGAGATTGGCGACGGCGACGATACGTACGCATGATGAATCTGGTCTTGAGGAGAGGATTCTAAGGGTCTGTTGGGTATTGGTCGTACGGTGGGAATAGTTCCTTCCTGGGCCGTCGTAATATCTTCTACTTTTGTCTCGCTCAAGCAAAAGTCGATTGGATTACCTGCTGCAGCAGAATCGGGCAAGGACGGAAAAATGCAGTGCGAAATGTGCAGTGGGGTTTCTGACCCTAAAGTTGAGATAAGGACTTCGGCGGAATGATAAGCCCTTTTGAGGGAAAATATGAGTGGGGCTGGAATTGACACAAATTGCTGGCCACACACTTGTAGGTTAGATGTCGTCTACACTGGAACCACCACCACGTCTGGTCCCGACGCGCATGAATGGATTATCGGGCCATCGCTATTTCAAGAGGAGGTACACCACTCTGTAGATATATAGGCTAATGGCTGCCAAGGTAACTGGTTATATATGCATTCACTTACAATTCGATCAGAATAAAACGAAGAAATCAAAATCAACGTCCTCTATGTTCGCTATTTGTGAAGAGATATCCCCTCTCCAAGTTGGGGGCGTATCCCGCATATAGGAAACCTCGTTTGCCTGGCCCAAACATCGTGGGTCATTCTTAAAGGTGCTTTCTGTACATATCATATTTTTGATTATTATTCTCACTTAAGGTATGCTCGTGGCAAGGTTGGCAACTCTTTTGCCGGTCATAGCAGGGCGTTTGTCTGAATTCATGAGACTCATCTAATGCCCTCCAGCTCGACGAGTACAAGCTGTTCCAGTGCGGGCGATACACCGAGTACCCTATGCTAAAGAAGGTTCGGCTGCAACCTGAAACTCTTCACTCCATGCACCTGCTTCATCGCTTAATTCGTTCCACTCACAGCAAGCCTAGAGAGCAGTCAGTAAAAGAGGTTCAGCAGTATCGGGGAAAAACGTACTTCATGAGATGATCCATGAACGTCTGCAGAGATACATCGTCGGTGAAGATGGTCTGAGCAGTCTGTGCACCAACACCACCATACGCACCCGTAGTGTGTGTGGTGGAAGGGTTCAGCTTGGACAGGAGGAAACGCGCTTGGGAGCCACCAGCATCGCACACGATGAAGCGTGGCAGTGGGAACCTGTCGGCGATAAGATCCTATAGAACTGTTAGTCTCGGGCGTGTTCAGCTTCCAGTGGAAATGTTCAATCTTACTCTGGCGTCCTCTTTGGGTTGCTCGAGCAGAGCAGCAAAGTTCTCGTAGCCTTCCTGGTCCTGGTAACCGGCTTTCCTCCACTCAGCTACAGTTTCGCCATGAAAAATGAGGATATGGAAGAATGTGTCGAGCAGCAGGATGTGTGTGGGCTGGATCGATGTCGAGTCCAGGAGAACGGGCTGACCACCCTCCTGGTCGAAGGTGTACGAATCCAGCGTTGGCTGGATCATGACAAGAGAGTTGCTGACATCCTCATGGTTCAGAACATGCCGGTAGAATGCCGTCTCGTCAGGAGAGTTATTGAAAACTTGCAGGAACTGACTGCGGCGGAGATGGAACATGAACTGCGGGTATAACGTGAAGTTCTTCTCCAGCCTGAAGGACGATGGATCATCCTTTCTGTAATCGGCAAACCTCGAGCACAGCCGGATAAGCATACGGTCCACCCATCTCAAAACATCTGGCCCGTCGTCTACTTCTGCCTTGAAGACTGCAATGCGCGACATCAGCACGGCAGCAGCTTCTTGATCGAAAGACTGCGCGATGGCAGGGTCGCCGGCAGGGCCACTTAGGTTCCTTGCTATTGTGGTCACGCGCAGGTGGAATTGGCCACTTGAGTGTTGGTAGTAGGTGAGGAACTGCATCATCCCCTTTTGCTGGCCCTGCTGGTGCTGTGTAGGGCCGCCCTGGCTTGCAATCTCGAAGTAAACACCATAGCTTGCAGTTGGGTCAATGCCACACATTTTCCAGGAGCACGTATTACCGATGCCGCATTCCGTCTCGCCAACAGACGTCGACTTTTTGTTCAAGGAAACAGCATGCCCGATGAGTCCTGTGACCTTCAACTCCTTAGTAGTCAGGACCTCCAGGACAGCATTGAATCCCATCAAGAGGTTGCCATCAGCATCCTTCTCGAAAATGCGGATAAATGACTGCTTGAACATGGATGACGTGAAACTGTCGGTCAGGATCATGTGTCCGCCAGTGGAGTTGCAGAGTCCCTTCATCTCCAATAAACCGACCTGGTCCAGACACCCTGCAAATATGTCTATTATGTGACCATTGTGAGCGGTTCTCTTTGCGAGGTTATCGTAGAACTTCAGCGCTTTCTTGTAGTACTTGATGTTGTCGCGGTCGATATCGTGGTGGGAGCGAATCGGCTCTCGAAGCTCGGGGCCGACGACCATGCCAGGACCCTCGGTCGCCGGGCCACCAGCGAAGAGCATGATGCGTCCGCCGGCATTCTGGAAGGATGATTCCAAAAGACCAACGGCAACACTAAGGGCAACGCCAGAACAGCGAAGGTTTCGACGATCGCTCGCAACCGGCCAAGGGTCCTTCTGTAGTTGCTCCAGAGCCTTGGTGAGCTGAAACTCGCATTGCTGTACGGGCAGCAGGAATCGAGAAGCCGGCCCCATAGGCATCAATGGACGGCCGGGCTGTTGCTGAGGCATGCCGGGGCGCAAAGCCGGTGAAATCAGGCCGAGCATTTCCTGGACTTGCTTCGCCGAGTAGTCCTTGCTTCCCCGGAACACGTAAGACTTGGCGCATTCGGTGTAGCCGATCTCGTGGACTTGAGCCTGCAAAGAAGAAAAGCGTCAGTCAACTAGACTTTTAGACCTTGGCGGATCGCGATACGTACCATAGTTCCGTAGGTGATCAGGCCCACGAGAGCGTTCTCGGGCAGCAGGCTCAAACTCATGATCAATGACTCCTTGAGAACGGCAAGACTGTCATCTTCCTGGCACGTATCAACAACGAGGAGGAAGATAGGAGGGCTCGGTGCCGGTCGCGACAGCATGTACTCGATCGTTGTGTTGGAAGGGTGCAGCTCCGGTGGGATCGCATTCTGTGTGATGTCCTTGTAGTGCGGCGGAAGAGCGTTTCTCGAGAGACAGAAGGGACATATCCATAGGCGTGCACGAACATCTACTTGACTGGAGGAAGTGTTAGTTTGCAGGCCTTGGATCGGTTGCGAAAGGACGTACGTACCAGAATGGGTTCAGAACAGCGCGGCATGGCTGCTTGCAAGTGACAGGCTCGAAACGCAAGAGAGGTGTCTCGGGCTTCTCCTTGAGCGGGGTATAGAGAGCTCCGATGGGGACGACGAGACGCGAAGCTTCCATGCGAGAGCTGGGGAAGACATTCCAGCTAAGACGAACACCATCGCGGTCCTCGACCTCGCTCCACTGCTCCTTCAGAGCCTCGTAGTCCATGGTGGGCGGTCTACGGACTGTTGACGACCGGGAGCTTGGGTTTTGAGCAGGGTCAGAGGTTGGTTGTTGGCGTCCGGAGGGGGGTTGAATTTCGAAATGGCTGGAGCGACCGCGAGCCGGAGGTGAATAAACAGGTACGAAGTGTCGATGGGGAGGTAGGCGAGAATGTCGGAACACAGTGAGGTTCCCGATTAAGGTCAACGAAGAACAGCTCACGCTTTAACCAATTGAAGCCTACTTTCTCCGAAATAGTAGATGACAAGTTGCAGCTGTGACCTGGGGTGGAAAGTGGGGCAACCGAACTCTGGGCTTATCACGTAAACGACGGTGGTCAACGTTAACCCCCTTTTGTCCTTGCTACAATATCAATTCCATGTGATCGAAACCCCACAGGCACTCAACTCAATCAATGAAGCATCGAGTTTCCGATATGCACCTAATATTCTGCCTCGTCTTGGACTGTTTCTGCTGTCCAGTTTCGTGATCATCTGTCTCAGTTGCGATATGCCAACTCAATTGACCTTAGGCTTTCACCATCCATGGACGGGATCCATAGGAAGATTCTTACAGCCGCCATTCAGTTTCTAAACTTAAACCGCATGTCTAACATTCTTCAATATTGCAATGTTGATGCCTAAAGTAGTCAGATAAGTACATACCCATGTTGGACTGTTGAACATGTGTTTGCAGGCAAGAAACACCCCTAGACCTGGCTTTTTGCTAGCCCCCGTCAGCAGCGACGTGGCTTTCGCGCTGCCGAATTTACTGAGAGTGAGATCTCATCAGTACCTACCTACGCAATGCAGAACCTACTAGGAGGGTTCTCAATGATGGGTAGATGAGCCAGTCAGCCGAAGTAGATCGTGGCCACGAAACAGCTGTGATTCAATGTGTGATACTCATGGTTGATCACCAAGACGTAACTGCTGACTACAAATGAATGATAGCTCCTGAAAATGGAAAATCGGCTGCGTCCACCTTGCTCATACACCCCTTGGTTGGACCTTGACCTGGAAATCCACGGGCCTGAGGTTGAAATGCCCGTCCTGCGCCAACTCGTACCCAGAGTCGACAGCCTCGAAGTCCACCTCCCTAATCAGCTTGGTCAAGACCACCATGTTCCACAGCCATGCGTAGTGCTTGCCAATGCACTCCCGCTTCCCGTTCCCGAACCACTTCTTCACCCCCTCCGGCAGCTTTGCGAAAGACTGGCCGGTCATGCGCTCAGGCTTGAACTCCAGCGGGTCCGAGAAGACGGTGGGATCGCGGTTGACCCCCGCCAGCACGATGATGACGGGCTGCGAGGGGGCGATGGCGTACTTCCCACCGGCGAGCAGCACGGGGCTCTTGTCGTCTGTGTTGCTGCGGGGCAACGGCTCGATGTTGAACCCGGGGGCCGCAAACGAGAGGCGCAGCGATTCCCGTACGATGCCCTCCATGTACTCTAGGTGGGCGAGGTACGTGTACTTCAGCGCCTGGCCGATTCCCACAACCTCGTCGATCTCTCGGCGGGCGGCCGCGATCACAGCGGGGTTGTTGACCAGGAAGTAGACCGCCGTGCTCAGCAGCGCCGGCGCGGTGCTGCTGCCGATAGGCATCGACACTATCTCGTCGACGACTTGGGAGCTTGTGAGCTGCTTCCCCGTCTGGGGATCCTTCGCGTTCATCATGGCTGCGAGCAGATCTTGCCTGTCAGTGGGGTTCATCTTGCGATGCTTCACAAGAGCATCGCCATACGCGCGCATCGTGTCGATACCCCGTTGGAACGTCCGCCCATAGATGAGCCAGTTGAGCAGCCAGGGCCGGGTGGGCCGTCTCATCGCCTCTCCTGTCGAGACGTCCATCGCCTGGATCATGGGGTGTTCCTTGCCGGTCAGACAGCCCAGTTTCTTCCCGAACAGGGTCAACGTGGTAGCTTCCAGGTTGAGCCTGTTAAGCTCCGAAAGCACAGAGACCACGTTATTGTTGGCTCCGAGATTGTGCCATTTCGCAATCAGCTCGTCCGTTGTCTCGCTCATTTCAGGGAACCTTTCCGCGATGGAGGTGGGCGATAGGTTGGGCGCGATGATGCGATGCGCGATGCCCCAGCTCTCCTCGTGATCGAAGGCTGTGAACAAAGCATCGTGGACAGCCTGGCGGATTTCAACAATGGGGCCCCCAACATACTTGCGAAACCTCTTCTCATCGCACAGTTCTTCGGCCAATGCGGCACCTGCAACGAAGACGATGGGATGACCGAGGACTTTGATCTGGAAAATCTCTCCGTACTTTTCCGACAGCTTCTTGAGCGACGCCCAGGTATTGCTCGAGTCCACATCAAATATATTTCCCAAGATCGGGATTCCAGGGGGCTGAGGTATTGGGAGAGACATGTCTGCCACCCGACGTGATGTGTGCTAGGGTATTGGATCTTCGAGGGCTTTGTTTCTGTCTCGTTATGTTTCTAGACAGACCAGAGCCTCGTAACGATGCGGAAAGGTCCAGTATGCTGGCCGTCTCCTGGCCTGGCAGGTTGGGTTTCTTAAATTGAACACCATGCTTTTCTCCTCCCATTGTCGCTGGTGGCGCCATATACGTCACAGTAGACTGGTGGATTGCTTTTTGTCTCATTGCGGCAACCAATCAATGCTTGACGAAAACTCGCATGCCACTGGAGCACCGCGCATCTCCAGCTGTGATACGGTACTTATGCGGCCTACGACGATGATCCCGCGATCTACTAGAAAAGCGGCCACCCTTCTACACTCCATGAACTAGTCGAGCAGCCCTCAAGGGGCGTGCACGCATGTAGCCGTATATCGGTTATGTTGATCTTCACAGCGGTAATGCGGAGTCGGCTTTTGAGGCGTCGAGCTTGGGTGGTAGTTACACTGGCCCCTGCGACTCTTCAATCCTGCAAACGCCATGACACCAATGTCCAAGTTTCTGGCTTGCCTTAGAACCTTCATTCGTATGTTATTTTTTCCGGGTTGGGGGTCGCCCAATAGAGTCTATCACTATCACGAATACATGTGATCTGGCATATATAACAAACATGTCGAGTGGGTGTTGACAGTGTGCACATACAGAGGGGTAGTTCAGTCAACTACAGATCAGAACATCAACGCGGGACCGGTTAATGTGCGTTGAGGAAGGACATAGTGATGGATGCGAGAGCTAAAATCACTGGCTTGGCAATTTGACGTCTGCCATCGGGCCAGGCTTAATTCCGGATTCAAATCCGACAGCTTAAGACCATTATCCCCACGAACCTACCTACCTATTAATCCGGAGAGGAATGAATGTAGTGTGACACCATCTTGCCGCAGATTCCAGGAATCAAACCAATCTTTATAAAATGGGCGTTCTCCTGCTGGGACGATGTTGCTGCTCTGTGACAAGACCAACCAGAGCCTCAACCCCCTCCTGAGAAACGAACATGGCAGCATTGACCAAGGAAGTGGCACTCATCACCGGTGGCAACACGGGCCTCGGCTTCGAGTGTGGCAAGAAGCTTCTACGAGAGCATGGCGGCCGAGTCCATGTCGTGATAGGAAGTCGTACTCTTGCGAAAGGAGAAGATGTCATCCGCGCCCTAAAAGCGGATGGTCACCAGGGTGTCGAGTCTGTCCAACTGGACGTCACCAGCGAGGACTCGGTAGCCCAGGCTGCTGCGACCATCGCCGAGAGACACGAGAAGGTCGACGTACTTCTGGTGAATGTGAGCCCACGCACCATGCCAGCCAGGTTCCATTGCGTGTCTTGACGGTCCGTTACTGATGCCGTAGCGCGTGCGTGCTCAGGCCGGCATCGCACCGGACATTGATTACCCAGACCGCAGCGCCATGTCCTTGGGCGACCTCATCATGCTGGCGACGAAGACCAACGTCGCCGGGGCCGCGGCGACCGTCGAGCACTTCGTCCCTCTTTCCAAGGCAGACAACCCTCGCGTCGTCTTCATGAGCACCGGCGCTTCCAGCATGCTCATCACCCACGACCGCGTGGGCCTGACGCAAGACTTCCCGGCGTACAGCGTCAGCAAAGCCGGGCTTAATATGCTGATGTTTTGCTACTATCACCGTTTTCCGCAGTGGAAGATCAACGCCTGCAGTCCTGGGTTCCGGGTCATTGTGCACTGTCTGTCCTTTGCCTCACCGGCCCTTTTCTTCCTCTTCAGGAGCCGAGAAGCAATCACAGTGCACTGATTCAATTTTATGCAGGCGACGAAGCTGAACCATTTTGGGCACAACCCGTATGGCCAGGTGCCAGGACCGCTCGAAGAGGGGCCGGTGAATGCAGTGAGACTGATGCTCCTTGGGAAGGATGGCGAGAGCGGTACACATACCCAGTTTAAGGGCGAGGCTGATTACGAGACTGTGCCGTGGTAGTAATCTCGCTGTAACTGTCGACTCACCTCGCAAGGGCGAGTCAGCCATATGGACACTTCCTTGTTGGCTGTAATGTCACAATATGGAATTCCCTTGGATGAACTGGTGATAGTAGTTCGGTCTCGCAACCCTTATGTCTATGGTAACAGTATCCACGCGTACATCCTCGCAGTTCGCTAGCAATTCACATATGTTGTTGTTGCGTTCTAGAGCCTTGGAAAGACACCCCTATTCAGAAATGCGAAGAATGCTGACGAGGCTTCCGCGCAAGCCAGAAAATCCAGACTAACATCTGCTGGTTTTGTGTCAGCGGATAGGTGAAGATATCGCGCAATACGTAACCACGCTCGTGGGCCAGCCTAGATTTCTTGCCCGAGTGTGAAAATTCATGCGAACACGCAACCACTTCCGACCCCGGGCCAGACGAGTTTTGCTGACGAGCGTGCTTGTGGCATCGGGAGACTCACCCTTCTCACCGCCTGATGAGAACTATATTCACTTCATATCCCAATTATCATGGCAAATTACGGGAATCCTGTTCGTTGGTCTCGGCCGAAACCAGTCCTTTCTCACGGAGGACATTGTTGAAGAATGGTCAGGAAGAGGAACGCTTACGCAGCAGCTCACTCTGACAGGGCAGGCTGGTGGCGTCATTTGAATACCCTGTTCGTCATCCTCTTGCATGATCTCTTGCTACTCATTCGGATTTGACCAGTTCTGTTTGCCCACTGATTAGATATGTAGTAGCAAATGGGAGTAAAGGCAGAAGTTAGGTGAGGTGATGGTGTGCACCCCGGATTGAAGCCATCGGGAACGCCAGGGAGCGACATTTGCGTGAGCATGATACTTGTGACGCGCGGCCAAGTCCCAAGGCTGGAGTGGGCACCCGAAGGCCAGGAACGAAGGGGTGACTTGCTAGGTGGCTTCCACCCAGGAAGTGTTCGCAACCCTTGCGAGATATTGGACATCGCGGGGAAACTTGCTGTCCTTGCTGTAGCCAATACAATGACGCGGATCGCTGATTAATCCACGCATGTCGTCGCTCGAAAGTAGATGTCTCCGCCAATGCTGACTGGTGAGCACCCCTGACTGGGGGCCCCCGTTCCTTATGCCACCTTGATGACGTACCCTGCACGTTTCCAATGAGGAGAACGCTCCAGACTCCCAGGGCAGATTGTCATGACTCGTCTCACAGATTGCCAGTTTGCATCGCCGAACTTATTCCAACACGAATTGGCAACTGTCAGTCCTTTGGGTAGTCAAAATAAAGATCCTCTCCAGGACAACTTGTGATGAACTCGACGGCTGGCAAATGGCTCAATGGCTACGGTACACGTGCTTACTAGGTAGCGAATGGCCCAAGCGACGATAGCCGGACAAGATGTAGGCTAACCAACCCCAGACGGCACTTTCCGCAGTGCCTGTCGGCCTGGACTCTTGTTACCCACCGTCTTGCTAGGGAGCGGTTTGAATACCCAAGCATCACTGAGGGCGCGGGGTGTCCCGGTGCCCGTGGTGATGTGGCCCTGGGGTCTCGAACATGGCAACGCTGACTCACCCAGGATATGGGGGTGGGTCGTCGAAGTTTATTAAAATATGACTAGCTGGTACATGCCAGTGTAGTTGACTGTCGTTGAAGACCGTGATAGACGCATACATCCCTGCCTCGGCCCTCTACGAGAGCGTCGATAGAGTCGCTAACCTACCTATAGTCGTGGCAGTTGGTGAAGAAAGGAACGGCCCATCAAAGTCAACCTGAAAGCTGTTCGTCACAATACGTCGTTACCACACATTTTGTTCTACAATCAAAAGGCGGTGCGGTGCAGTAGCTGAATATGGCCTGACGCTTGTTTGTGGCCGGGCTGTTGCGAATTGATCAGCAAAGACCCCTCTAGACGATCCGACTGCAGGGTAGCTCCGTCCAATCCCATCAGGTTCAAGAAAGAAAGAGACGCGCGTCCCGAAAGTTTGGTGATAAGCGCAGTCACACTTCACACGTTTGCTGAAAACCCGAATTGGAAGATAGGCGGTGAATTGCGTAGATGCGTTATTGTCACCACGGGTAGAGAGCGCATACTTTAGATGGATGGTAAAATCTATGACTAGAAGGGAGAGGGGAAAGATGTACGATCGAGAAGCTGAGCAGCGGTTGTGGCCGGGCCGCGCTTTGCGGCTACGTATCGTGGTCAGACTAGTTTCGTGGCCTATTCAGTCAGTCAGCGAGAGTCGGGCCTCATGGTGGTAAGCATCCCTACATCCTGACCTGACCGTAGCCCAGCTGTTGTGATCTGCGAAGTCCATCTGGAGGCTCTGCCGACGTGAGCTATGTAGATGTCCATGCATCCATGTACGTAGTAGCATTCAACGACGTAGTACGGAGTATTCCCCGACGGATATCAATATTGTAACTACATACCTAGATGACATCCCCAGCAAGATGGTTAAACAGAAGATGGACAATCGCAAAGGGGGCCTGTTGAACCGGAGCCAGCAAAGCGCTGCATACCGCTTGACTCGAGGAGATGAGGACTACTGTTCATGGCCCCGTTAACAGCACTGAAGAAGCTATTCGCGTGACTTGTGCAGGTGCAATGGTCTCTGGCTGTGGCGATCTAGGCTCTACGGGACACTACTGTACAGAATAGGCAAGGGCCTAGGCAGATGGGCCAATCTGAGTCGTTGGATTGTTGGGGAAGCGGATGATAATTGGCTGAAAACACGCAAGCCTTTTCGTAAAAGCGAGAGAAGGCCACGCAAGCTGTCTGGGACATGCGACCCATTATTAGAGCCACACCCCGGAGCCAGACTGCCAGACCCATCGCTTTGTCTGGGGGGGTCACAAAACGTGGTTCGCAATTCATGACGCCTGCAAATGACAAATGCAAAACCACCAAGATGGAGATCATCTACGATATGGTTGCATGCACAAGGGCGCCATGCCGCCCATCCTTTTGTTCGGGAAGAAGTTCCTTTTCTTCGTGGGAAAAAAGGTCATTAGAGCAAAAGCCCATCATCCGTCACCTCGGAATTTCGAGGTCGAGCAAAAACGCATGGTTTGTGCCTTAGTCAGCGGACCGCTAAGCGCACTGTGGAGAAGCAAGATGTAGCACATACCAACGGCGAAATGCGGCGGATGAGGACGATAAATTGGAGGGTGATGATGATAGCTGAAAGAAGGAGAGGCCGTCTTGCCTTTGAGTGGTAAGTGATAGCCGGACTGACGAATGAATAATTACAATACAATACGTACGAGTCATGAGCCGGGGGGAGCGTTCACCTCAAGATTCCGATTCCGAATCCCATGGAAAATTAAGCTTATCTGTGAGGCTCTGGGTGCCATGAACCTGAGGTTTTAACCGGGACGGGTGCCGACTAGGGATCCGCGATTATCACCATCAACGGGACGGTGCTTCTGATTCTTCTCGTGTGCGATTGCTTTTATTTCGGAACATTTGTGGATATAACCCATAGACGTCGTCAATAGACTCTTCGGCATGTGGTCCTGGGCATATTGCGAGTCGTTGATATCCTGTCCACTGCGAACAGAAAGCCGCCAGACGATAGACAGACGTGCTGCGTGTCTACACTGTCGCGGCCGAAGAGTCTATTGGATTCGTAAGTCGGGAGGAGCGTCGTGCGTGTCTACTTTTAAGTATGGAGCATGCAGACAGCCGAGACACACTTACACCCAAATTGCCGTGCAAAACACCAAAGTGAGGGTTTTAAGCGCCAACTAAATGTCACAAGCAATTACACAAGCTTCTGTAAAAGTAGAAACTTCGTCAGATCAAGGGCGAGGGAGTCAGAAGTTTTGTAGTCGTGGGAGTTCTTGGTATGGCCTTACTGGAGTCCCGCCATTGGAGCCTGCTCGGGCCTCTCCACGGCCATACGGACTGAAATGGGCAGGGCTCAGCCACCATCCCTACTCCCGTTTGGCTCTGCCTCGTTTACAGCCACGCGGCGGAGCGTCAGCAACATGCACGCAGCCTCGAACCCTCTGCTAATTGCTGGCGGGTTGCCTTGTGGGCTAGTTCTCACCTGGGCCGCGAGATAGGATACGCAGTTCGGCAATGAGCATGACTGGATACCTTCGTGATGTGTACGTACGTGTCTGCAGCAATTGGCAATACTGCAATCCAGCTCCGGGCCGTGTCCATACTGTAAAAACACAATCAATGGTGGGTTGGGTCACTTGGCTTTGGAGGGGTTTCGTCGGTCAATCGCCCGCAGATTCAGGGCGATAAGTACTTTGGCCACCGCAAGTTCAGAAATGATAGGCGTTTCCCTAACCAGAATGGTAAGATCTTCTGGCAAGATGGTGCGTGAGATTGCGCAAACCTCAGTGAGCTGGATGCGGAGGACACAAGGCCAAAGACGGGATGGATGAGCGAAAGGCTCAAACTGGTAGCAGGGAATCCGTCGGGAAGGAGTGCCTCAGGCAGCCAGCAGAGTCAGCATGTAATGTGATTGGCTGCACGAGGTGCGAGAGATGAGCAAGACGCGCGTCACCATTAATGGGGTTTGTCTCTCTAGGCCTCTGCTCCTATTTTTTCGCACGTAATGGGTTGCGACTACTCGTACACAGAGCCTGGAGAGCCAATCCCGTACCAGGCCCGGAATCGACTAGGCAGGTACCTACGCTTTTCGAGGGCGCTGGTGTACGTAACCTCGCCCATTTCGACGCTCTCTCTCCTCATCAGTCGCTCCTCTTTGCCCGCTCTCGCCTCTGCAAGCCGTGCATGTGTCGGGTGTCGTGTCGTGTCGGGTCTGGTTCTCTCTGCACCCCTATCGGTTTATGTATCTATCTCTTATTTTGAACTTTTGCATGTACGCCTTGTCGTTGTGCTCGACCTTTACCGGACCATTTCACTGTTGAATTGAAGATTGCCAAGAGCCCCACCCCACCCATCCATCCCACTTGGCACTCTCTCTGCCTTGGGCCCTTTTTGTCCCTACTACTATCCGATTTCCCTCCCTGAAACCCAGGCTGTACCCCCGTTTTCAACACCACACACCCTTCTCTGTGCTTTCCTGTCCCCATCCCATCCATCCATCCACCGGGACCCTGTCTTGTTGTCGTCGGATGGCCGACACACACACACACACACACACTTCTCCTTCTTCCTCTTTTACTACCTCACCATCGCAACCACCTACCACTCGCGCCAGACTTCCATTTAATCAACCTACCCAGTCTGCCAGCGAATTCCCAATCGCGATTCGACGTGGTAATTGACGGTGACCCCCCACGGACTCGATAAACGTCCTTAATCATCGACACTCCGGCTAGATTGATTACCGCTTGAACAACAGGACGAATGCGACGATAACCCGATAACGAACGACGGGCCGGGCCACTATAGCCTGCAGAGTCGACTTTGCTTGCTGCCGCCTATCCAACCTACCGGGCTTAATCAAAAACTGCTTCGCCAACCACGTATTTGGTGTATGCAGGCCCTGTCTTGGTTTTGGACCGTGTCTGTCCCCTGCCCGCTCGGTTCAATCGGCTCCAGTAATTGTTGCGGAACTGCGTGGTGGCAATCGGGCCTGCGACGATCAGCTCAACCTGTTTAATACAAATCAATTGACAGGGCTCCCTCCCAGCTAGAGCATCAACATCTTTATTAACCAATTTTCGACGGCGGCACGATTCTCATCCGCAAGCAATATCTTAAAGCAGGCGCCAGGCCGACGACCCCCAATTAAACACCGATACTCTTTGTATCGATATTCACATCACCAGCATGGAAGATCGAAGTAATACTCCCGGCAACGGTCGGGGCGATTATGGCGACGAATGGGCTCGAGGTCTCACTTCTCAATTCGAACAGCTCATGCGGACGAGGCGAGTCAACGACATTGAGCAGACACGATCGGACCGATTACATGCAGACTCCCCAAACCTACGGGAAAGTGTGTCTTCTTCTCACCTGAGAACCCCCTTTAACACCAATGAAGGGCGGCCTACAACGTCTCATAGCCCAGTCCAAGCCCAAGGCCCTGGCACTCCGCCCTCCTATTCGTCGTTGCGAAATCATCCCAAAGTTCCGACAGCGCCCTCGCCGCATGATCGTAGCTCTCAAAAACTTCGCAATCTCATGATTTCTTTATCTGCAACACCGACAAAATACGAAAACCCTGGTCTTTTAGATGAGGCGTTGCAGACGATTCCCTTGGACAGAATTTATGGTGAGGCTGAAGAAGAGTGCCAGGTCTTTCAAGCTCAAGCCGAAAGCATGGGCGACGGGCGCAAGGCGGAATGGGGCTACCAGGACTGCGTAGTCCGCGCATTGCTCCGATGGTTCAAGCGATCTTTCTTTACTTGGGTCAACAACCCGGCGTGCCCTGTCTGCATGTCGCCGACAATCGCCCGGGGTATGACACAACCAACGCCCGACGAGAGCGCCTGTGGTGCCACTCGCGTTGAGCTTTACGAGTGTTCCAACGGAGCTTGCAGAGCCTTCGAACGCTTTCCTCGGTACAGCGACGTGTGGCGGCTACTACAGACACGCCGCGGTCGATGTGGCGAGTGGGCCAACTGCTTTAGCATGCTCTGTCGAGCCGTAGGTGGCCGTGTGCGCTGGGTATGGAACGCCGAGGATCACGTCTGGACCGAGGTCTATTCCGAACACAAGCAGCGATGGATACACGTCGATGCCTGTGAGGAAGCTTGGGATAACCCACGATTATACACTGATGGCTGGGGCAAACAAATGTCGTACTGCGTCGCTTTCAGCATCGACGGAGCCACCGATGTGACCCGACGATACGTGCGCAAGAGCGAGCACGCAGCGCCCCGAAATCGATGCCCCGAGGAGGTCATGCTCTACATTATGCAAGAGATCAAGAATATACGACGGGCCAACATGAACAAGGACAAGCGATTCCAACTCGAGAAGGAGGACTCAAGGGAGGACCGCGAACTCCGCGGCTATGTCATCACCTCAATTGCCCAAGCAGTAACGAACATGGTTCCCAACTCACCCCAATTGGCACCACCGCCGCCAGCGGCTCGAAGTTCCTCGGTCGCCACTAACGAAGACCAGAAGTTGCCCGCAGAGCAACCAGGGCGGCATAGCGGCAATGCCGAATGGGTCGCGGCCCGCGGCGAGAACGGGAGACGGAATCCGCAATTCGAAGATCCTAGGAACCCCCAGAGAGACTTCTAATGAATTTTATTTTATCTCTGGTCCCAATCCCTCGATGGCTTTTTTTATTTCTCCCTGGTGTTAAGCCCACTGACACTTTTTCCACATACTTCCACCCGCCTTTTAGCTGCGCATTGGCGCAATTGTATTCTTATCACCTCGAACCTACCTTCTCAACCTTTACCTATTATCTCCTTTGTCAAGTCCACATATATCACATGCGTTTTCGGGTTTATTTTGGAGGACACGTCGGGAAAACTCCATGGCGCAAAGTGGAACGTCTTCTGGTCCGAGGCGCAGCATCATACATATTTCAACTTTCTGGAGTTTTTTTTTTCTCTTTTTATTGCGGGGTTGGGCATATGGGGCGTGATTGAGAAAGCGGTACTCTCGATCCCTGAAAGCTCCCGGCGTTCCGGTTATATTCACTTCATGCATGGACGGATGGAGCAAAGAGAGATGAACTATTTGATTAACGCGTATGACAGCAGGAGTGGCCAAGTGATTTGGAACGTCCTCATTTGGCTACGTCCCGGACAGTGGGAGTACATAACAGGTTGGGTCTGCATTCTTCAAAGCATCTCCCTGGGTATGAGTGGTGAAACATTCAACCGAGCCACGTCAACTACGGTCTTGTTTGCACCACTGATACTATACCAAAACCACCATCTCTTCGGGAGATGAGGTAGTAGCTTAGATGACTACGCGATCAATAGATGACACTGGATATCCGTTCAACCCGTTGATGCTCTTGTTTGCCACTGTATCTCGTCGGTGTTGCACTCGCTACTTTTGCAACCATCTGTGTGCCTGCCATGTGACATGTTGGCTGCAACGAAATGTCTCCCGAATTCTTGGCATCCATTTTGAAGTCGAAGGCTATGCGCCATACGCCCTATTAATGTACAAAAATTATATTAGAATATCAGGCGGCAAGCTCACCGAGTATCACACAATATTTAGTATATATGGGCTATATACCTACTAATGCAATCTAGTAGTGACTTGAATATATATATACAATAGCCTATTGAGCGCAAATCATTACATCACGCGCCTCGGGAAAGAGGTTGCTGAGTTCTTGACTTCAGTCGTGGCTCAACTGCATGTATCATGCTGTCATGATCACCAGCCACGATAGTGCCCTCGACCCTTTATTTGCTTGGCGTGCTGCCTAATGCCTTGGCGATATGCAGCTTAGATACCTTCTAGTCGCAATCAATCTTTTTTTCAAAATACCTGTGGTGATTTCCAAGGAGAAGGGGAATGAATATCGGACAGACCTCGTTGGTGAATAGCGCTATGCACTGCCGTACTACCTCCTCCCGTGTGATTTCCGGCGACAGAGATCATCTTAGTTGCAACTAGGTAGTGAGCCCGGGTATCCAGTTGGTCTTGATGCCGCTGATGTCGTTACAGCCATTTGGCTCTTGCCCTAGTGAAGTGGCATTAGGTGTCGGAGAGGGTGCAACTTGGAAGTTCGATGATACGTATCTTCGAAGAAAAAGAGACGGGAGGCTGACGAAAAGGGAAAATAGATGACTTGATGTGAAACAATGAGATAGGATAGAAAGAAAGAGGAGTGAATCAAAATAAGCGAAGCAAAACACATCCTGCAATTGAAATGTACAGTTTCAGGTGCGTGTTGGAATTGCTCTAATGTTGATAAAGTGCTGGTGGTCTCTACCAGGCCGTCTTAAGTATTAAAGCGAAATTTAAGAAAACTATTGGCTGTATAGTAAATGGAAAGCAACAAGGATACTTCACGAGCAAGCTCAGTCTGCTGAACGAAGAATGCTTATTCAGTGTTGTGGACGCGGATGTGAAGTGGGCACGGAAGATAAAATCGTGCATGGGAATAGCCTCAAGCGGGATTGGGCGTGGCATGGACTGGGAACACGGACACGGGGATAAGAGAAAGACAACACCCTTAGTGACGGAAAGTTGAATAAAAAGCAGATGCATAGGTAACTGGCAACATCTATAATGGGCTAGGCGAACTAGTGCAGCTTGATGGATGGCGGGATAGAGGCTGGGATGGCCTCATGAACTGGGAGGTATGAGATGCAGACATTCAATATAGGGACAAACACCATAGGAAATCGTCAAGAACACTTACAATATACAAAGACAGCGAGCACAAGTCCCAACATAAGAGACGCTAGGTACTTAACGGCCAGCAGACTACAAACAATCGCAAGGTAACATTGCAAGGCAAAGATATATTGAAACCGTAAACAAGGCACCACAGCATGAAAAACACTATGTACAGGATGAAGATCACTATGTTACGGCATAATATACCACCTACACCACATCACGATACACATCACGAGACAAGGAAGACCATGGCACACTGCGCCCATACACCACGACGCAATACACCAAGATATTATACTCTACGACATCGTACAATATAACACGATAGAACTATCTGTAGCACAAGGAAGAACCACAGCTACCAGACACACGACTGAATACATGTACAGTCAACACCCTATAACAAAAGAGAAGACGGATACATCACAAGGATGGAAACAAGTCACTGTATGGTACTATAGCAGGCGAGACTACATTAAAAAATGGATAATAAATAGAAACATCACAACAATGGAAATAGAGAACAGAATGGAGAACAGAACGGAGGACAGAACGGAGGACAGAACGGAGGACAGAATGGCGGACACAATGGCGGACACAATGGCGGACACAATGGCGGACAGCTACATCACGAGAATGGAAGACAAGTCACAGAACATGACACTGCAGTGGGCGAGATACAAATTACACATTCGGAGGCTGGGAACTCTGACGGTCTCGCAGGCCAGGACCGGTGACTCCTAAGGATGCGAGGGCGTCCCCCCACAACCCCAGGAGTCGTGTCCTAGCACGAGATCGTCAGAGCTCAACCAGCCCCGCCCACGACGGCGAAGAGATTAGGCTGTTGGACATAGCAGCAGTTCGAGCAGGCCTCCCCCCCCCCCCTCCCCCCCCAAAGGCGAAAGCGCCAGCTCCAGCCCTCATCAGCCCGTCGCTTAGACACGACATACTGGCATCGTGAGGGCGCCCCCCCAGAATGGATTGGAAATGGAAGTGAGAAAAAAGGTCTCCTTTATATGTTTGAGGAAATAGAGTTTATATCCTTCGCAGTATTAATACTCCGCCGGATCAATACTACAGCTGCCGGTATGTTCTGGAAGGTCGAGGATGAACATGAGGCAGCCGAGATTCCAGTACGAGAGTTTGCTATAGACGCGGAAGGAAAGAAGCACAGTTTTCAACAAAACCCCTCTTGGCTTGCAGTTCGTGGGTCACAGTGCCGTATCTTGCCTTCTACTAGACAGATGGCTCAGAGTAGAGAATCAAACCGAAGAGAAGGCACCAAGGCTAACGATGTAACTAACGTGATACTCTTAGGGGTGCGATATTTAGTCCTGGGGGTGAAATGTGCTGTGGACGATCACCACGAGTCAACATGAAGAACTGGTGGTTGCAATTATTCAACAATCCGAGGGGGGATCTATGAACATAATTACGTCCGAGTTCGGGGCGAGACACCTTTTTTTGCTAAGGTTTGTGAAATTTGGTGTTTAAGAGGGATAGAGTTATACATTCTATGGTATGGATCCATAGAATGACCAAATAGGTTTGTAAGACCCACGAGCCAGCAGTATTCGAAAGGAAAGCTGTTTCGGAAATATTAATTGGGGAGAATATGCAACGCAGCCTGACTGTTGTCTTCCGCCCGAGTCGGATGAATGGTGAGAGTACTCTTGTGAGGCAGACGAAGAAAGGGGGAGGCGGAGGGAATGGAGTAGCCCTTTTATATGCAGGCGTATGCGTCACCAGGAGGGGAGAGAGAGAAAGTTTCGTTCCCTTTTAAGATCAAGTTGGACAGGAAGCTATCATCAATCTATGGTACGGATGGGATCAAGCGCAATGCGGAGTTTTCGAGCTTTTATGGGCCAATTGCCAGGCGATTCTATCCCGACGAGGAGTGACGGATCATTGTGTGCTGGACCGAGGCAGCTGCCAACATTTGGTGAGATTAACCGTATGGATTGTATAATCTGTCTTACGGCTACGTCCACACTCCTTGCGAAAGCCATGAAAATGGTGGAGAGGCTGCTTTGAGTGGTAAATAAGGGATCAGAGCAGAGCGTAGGCAGGTTCAGATTGGGACTTGGAAGTAATTGGGTTGCGGGACTGCCTGTAAGAGGCTCATACTGATGGTTCCAGTCGTATTGGATTGTGCTAAGTTTCTCTTGTTAGCCGAAGATATATGCGATATTGCAGTCAAGTCCAATCTAGCTGAGCTACTGGGCACGGCAGGTAGGGACATCACCTGAAATTTGTGCCTTAACCTGTACCGCGAGTGCTAGATTTGGATGATAATGTCTACATACGGACGTTGTGTCGTGGGAAAGGACGATGATGCGTGTCCATGCAGCCACATTAGGAAGTGGCGATATCTGCCTGTTAACTTGAACACCAGACAGTTGGGAGGCACGGCAGAACGTCGTCACCATCCATCGCATAATCTGGTAACTTGACAAGAGCCCCATCTTGATTATTCGGTCTACCTAACCACATACTCTTGCGAATAAACATGGCCTTCCTCTATTTCCCAATAATCTTCTTAAGAAGAGGTTTGATGAGACGCATGCTGATGCTGGTCTTGTAGGCTGAGTGAGGCGTCCGATGGAGAAGATCGAGAAACAAGTTAGGGTTCTTGTCGCTTAGGTTGGGTGCAGGTAGTGGCGAAAGGAAACGAGAGTCTGAGCTAGAGTATCCTGTCATACCTAGGTGTGTACTACGACCGGTGATAGAGAAGGAGAGAACTTCTCGTATATTCTTAGTTAATTCTAGGATTCAGCTTTCCTATACAGGAGCGTTATAGTATTGCCATTTTTACTTACGTCTATTGTTTCACCTAGGCGAATGCCTCCAATACTTGAACGGCAGCCCATCAATGTAAAATCGTTCCAGATGCTGCCGCCCGGCCTAGGCTTTAACTGGTTTTGTACTATGGATCTACGAATCTGTCTGATGTGATGTGAAAAGGAGGCTGTGAAGTTCACCAGACGGATGATGTAGCTTTCATCCAGGCAGGCCAATCACTAATTATGTGGTCTCTGCTAGAAGGAGTGAGATCGGATGACTTTGCCGTCCGGCAATAGTAAGCCGGAAATTTGACAGCTTTCCGGTGCCGGGAGAGGGACTGCCACGCGAATGGAAAGCGCCCTTCGGATGCTGCCGTGACATCCACTGCGACCCTACATTGCCGGGTCAGCACGGTCCGGTAAGCTAGCGAGCTGGCAAGGATAGAAATTCCCACGATATGTTTAGTCCCCTGCGCTGCTTGAGAACCTTGCACTCTGACGGAAACAGTAATGTGTTCGTTCGAGACAACGAGAGTGGTCCCATGTTGGGTCGTCACCGCACATGGCAACCAGAGAGACCAATGCTGATCTTGTTTCGTAGGTTCCGTGGTATAGGGCTGGGTTTTAGCTGGGCCGTTTCACGTCTCAACGGTCAATTGAGATGAACATGTTCATCATCCAGATGCAGAACGCAGCAGGGCCAAGCCTGAAACATATGCAGTCCGCTTCGCGGGGCATTCGTTCTGGTATACGGGCCGCAGGGCCGTTTGGTGAATCAAGACTTCTGGCGCTGTAGGTAGCATAGTTGGTTTTTGGACTCGAAGGCTAATTGTGGCCGAAGCAGATACCGAATGGTTCTAAATTCGCTTCATTGTTCTGCATCTGACCATGTGGCTACGCTTTTCGTCTCGAAAAGCACGACGATAAGAAGTCATAATAGAACGTCTCGCTTAGTTGAGGTGGATGCTTCACTGCTAAACACAGGGCAGCAATTAGTCGCAGTGGGGGGAAGGGGTGTGGGAAATCGTTTAGACGTCAGATGGTGGGGTATATCCTCCCTTTCTGGAATCTCACGCTCTCGTCGGCAGCATCGAGGCATTGAGGCAGCCTCGTATTGTAACGTTTGCGGATATACAATTTCATACACGGTCGCAGTCGTCACACTCCATGTAACCCGAAGATTGGTGCGGTAACATGGCACTACGCATATAGCAGCCAGATGATGTGATATGGAAGTTCGTGATGCTCCTGCATGTTTATGTCACTGTCGCTTACGTTGCCCATTCTCGCCATGCCCGACAGGATGATCTACTTATTCCATGCATACAACTAGGAGGCTGGCCTCAATTTCGGCTCAAAGGCTGACTGAGAGTGGCAGACGATCCCTATGAAGAGCATGCATCATCGTGCTTATTCGACTGGACGCGTGACTCCTCGAAGAGACGGACACTGCGATGCCTTTCTGTTTCAAAAAATTCCATGTGATAGGAGCGAGCGGTTCTGTATGGGCATGTATCGAATCCGAAGCGGAACAGTGCGGAAATAGGGTCCAAGCAGAATTTAGGATGACGTTGCCGATCACTGCTCAGAAGGGAATCGCGACATTTTGATGTGAAGAGGTCTGTGTGCGTTTGTTCCTCGTCCCCAGCAATGATGGTGGATGATGATGATAATAATGGAGCAGAGGCGGGGAATGGGAATTTTCTCCTCTCGCTAATCGACGCCGACGGGGTGGTCTTGAAGCAGGGGTTTGGCGACTTCGGATCATAGCATGCCAGGTGCCAGGGACAATTGCATGCGAAAAGGGGGCAGGGAAGGAATCCTTTCCGCAAATCCCCCAACCGTCAGAATTGTGCATTCGCGACAGAACTGCTTGCGGCAGTGGAAGGAATGTCGTTGCGTTTGCCTTCCCAGTGATTGCGACTAGGTTGGCGGCTCTGCAAATTTCAACTGTTTTGTTGGCTTCCATTAGGTGCATAACGCTGATGCACATTCCTTGAATCCAACGGCGTCAGCTGCCAGCTGCTTGATGGCTTGATGGCTTGAGGGCTCGAGAGCTCGAGAGCTCGAGAGCTGAACCTAGCACGGTCATCGGTTCTCTTGGGCTACTGCGAAAGCCAAGCAGCACGTAGGCGACAAACTATTGGATGCTATTTCGCAATTCATGACTAGAGATCAAATGCATAGCACCCACTTACTAATTAGAGCACCTGCATAAGAGAAGGTAAAAATTCTTTGGCGTATTGGAAGGGCGAAATGGAAAGAAAACCCCTTTTAGCACATCAGGGATGGGTCCTTCTGGTGCCAAGGCCCTGTCGCCGGTGGAGGTAGCGGCCCACCTACAAGCCTGGAGATCGGCGGAATGCTTTCCTTGCACGTTTTGCGGGTTACATCTGAAAGATCGACCGTGCATCTAATGCAGGCATTATGCGAGGGCGGATCATCGGATGGCGCTCTCGCATTTTCTCCTTGCCCATTTGGGGAGGCTTTTCGTCTCTCTCATCGCCTGTCTCATGCTGACTTAAGTCACGTGCTATCATAACCGAGATTCCTTTCAGAAATATCCGTTCCTGGGGTAGCATCGTTGAAGAGGTGGGAATGTGAAACGACAAGGGGCGTACGCACTCCTGCGAAATCTTTAGGGAAAGGAAGGTCGAATTAAACTCCTGACCAATGTCTCCGGATGGCACGCGGCTTGGGCAACCTGTCAAGGCGAACGAACCTTGGGCGCGAACATGACTCGACAGACTGCTCGAGTCCAGTGCCGTCCATGAAAGCCGGCGCTGTGCGAATCAACTGCCGGTTGGGTAGAGTCAGTCGCAGAAGCGCCATATGTAGTAGTATGATACATTAAAGCGTGGAAGATCCTGCGAACCATTGACCTCCTAACCTATAATCAGTCACTGGCGTGCAGGTCTGTGGGCATGCTAATGAGCCTGGTTCCTGACCTGAATAGCCACTCAGGCGAATCAGCATCCGATTCAACACTATTGCCGTGTGGGCGATTGACATTGGCTAGAGGACTAGGACAAGCTACGATGTCCCCTGGCTTGCTGAGTGCCGGCTCCACTCAACACTCGCTCATAGCCGTCTCCACCTACCTTACGCCAGTTATCAGATACCTACACTACCGAGGGTAATTAATAAGGTACATTACCAGGTCCGCTCGAGCTGCCCATACCGGGTACGACATGGGAGCAGTAGATACAAGGAGCTGGAGGAGGCTCACGGCAGTTTGAGGTGGAGAATGGACCGCAGAACTGTTGGTTGACCGGGTGTACATACTCCAAACACCCTGCCGCATGCCCGCCGCTGCCCGTTGCCCGCATGCCATGTGGGCGGACTGGTATGAGACCCTCTTATTCCACGTTGATCGGATCTTTTAAAGCCAGAATGACGGGCACCTTTTAGGCCTTCTTCTCGACGGGGTGCACTTTGGTCTCCGGGTTCTTGGTGGCCAGTCGTCTCTCTTCCTTGTCTTCCCCCCAAGTCGACTTACCTTTACCCACGCAGAGAGAGGGTGCCTGCTGCTCCGACCAGATAACAACTCTGCATAGTATTATTAGGATGCGCCTGTGAGAACCATATACAGCATGAGGTTCTTCTATCTCTCTCTTGGTCTGCTGCTTGGCCTTCATTGGTCTCGCTACTGCGCAAGACTCTGCTCAAGCACAGCAGGCAAAGCTGCTTGCCACGTTAGCACCATGCGCAGTACGTATATCGCCATGACTTCCCTAGGGCTGCCCCCCCTGCTGACCCCTTTTACAGAAGGCATGCCTCCTAAAAGCCACCGAGGCTTCGCCATGTGGGATGACCGATACCCGATGCCAATGCACAAATGCCGCTTTTGTGTCTCATGCTGAAATATGCATCGCAACCAGCTGCACCGTGGAGCAGTCCCTGGGTACGTCTTGTCAACATTTTCGGTGCCTCGGAACCAGCTCGTCCAACTGACTCAACGGAAATAGTCGCCAAGAATGCCACCCAGACCATGTGCGGAGCACCGATACGAGACAAACGGTTCGAGTACAACGTCATCTCCTGCACGCTCATGGCCATCGCATGCGTCCTCGTCCTCATCAGGTTATGCTACAAGAAGCTCTGCACGACGGTGGAGCTTGGCCTCGACGACTGGTTCATCTTGCTGGCACTGCTCAACTGTGTCCCCTCCGCTGTTATCAACGTCCACCTGCTCACGCGTAATGGGTTGGGCAAGGACATCTGGACCTTGACCCCGGAACAGATCGAGGGATTCGCCAAGGGCTTCTATGCCATCACCATCTGTTACTTCTCTGAAGTCTTCTTGCTGAAGCTGTCGATTCTGTTCTTCTACCTGCGCATCTTTCCATCCAAGGGCATGAAACGGCTTCTCTGGGCAACCATTATATTCGATGTTTTGTTCGGCGTCTCGTTCATCCTGGTCGGTATCTTCCAGTGCACTCCCATCAGTGCGAACTGGACCGCCTGGAAGGGTACTGCCGAGGGCCAATGTGCCGACCAGAGTGCCATCGCCTGGGCTAACGCGGCCGTCAGTATCACGATGGACTTGTGGATGCTCGCGGTCCCTATGTCGCAACTCAAGTCTCTCAACCTGCATTGGAAGAAGAAGGTGGGCGTGGGCCTCATGTTCTGCGTAGGAACCTTTGTCACCGTTATCAGTGTTGTCCGCCTATCGTCCTTGATTCAGTTTCGCGGCTCGTCGAATCTGACCTGGGACTACTTCGGCGTTTGTCTCTACTCGACGGTCGAGATCACAATCGGTATCATTTGTGCGTGCATGCCGACGCTGCGCATGATTCTCGTTCGCATCTGGCCTAGAGTCTTCGACGGCTCCCTTGTGAGAAGGGCTACGGGGGCTTACGGAGCCTATGGGAAGTCGCCAAACTCGGGCTTGAAGTCGTTCCATGACGATTCAAAACACAGCCCGCAGACGGACAACTCGAAGTCAAAAAGTGGTAGCGGTAGTCGCGGGTCCGTATCCTGGAAGCAGCAGCTGAGCCCGCCGTGGCGGAACAACGAGGCGAGGGAAGACAAGGTCTTCGTCGATGGAATCCAATTTTCGGCACTGTCGCGGAGCGAGCGCGAACAAGGCGACGACAGCAGGCTCGTGACACCGAACAATTGGCATAACGCAATTACCATCTCTGCCGGACGAAACCAAGGAGGCCGAGATACGCCTACAACGTTGGCCAGCAGCGTGGGTTCGGGGGAAGAGGCGCACCCGTTTCCCTATTCTATGCCTGGTAGAGGACGGGGGTCAGAGGTCTGAACAATATAAGTAATTGGAGAGGCGTACGGCAGGAAATTTGTTTTGAGTAACGGATGGATGATTGCGGAACATGCATTTTTGGCCTTTGACGAGAGTCTTGATTATACCCACGAGCGACGGGATTGGGAAAGAGGATGCATTTTGTTAAGGACTCAACATGTCAGCCATGTGATTTAATGTATTATACCCAGCGCATCTACGGCAAATATTTCATTCTCATTTGTTCTTACTCTCGCACAGCACACAGTTGATTATGTACTTACTTTGTATGGCTAAATGACGTTAGACTGTGCAGTGATGATATTTCTAAGGGAATAATAATAGCAATTGTGGTACAGTTCTTGCCGTGGACCAGATGAGAATAAGCGTTGGGCTCATTGGTCTGGCACAGGGCAAACAACAAATACAGAAGCGACATGGTGGAATCAAATGGCGTAGTATCGGGCTGGAAATTGCTACATGACTGACTACCTAATGAGAGATTTCTCAGGAATGCAACGGGCTAGTGGCGGGCGTAACGTATTATGAGATTACAAGGCCTTTTTAAACTATATGAGTTTAAAACATGGCAGCGTGATTAATACATATAGCATTATACGTGCTGTATCGATACCTAGGCAAATCGCAATTAGTTACTCACACACATATACTCTACTGGACGGGCATCTAAATTACTTTACGTTGCTCTACTATATTAATAGATCTAGTTTGTTACACAGTGGAGTACGCATGTAATATTTGAAATTAATCCAGGTATAAAGCACGAGGGTATTGCAAGGCAAGTGTCACGTGATAAGGTTTGGCAATGGTGGTGATGTTAATGATGGGGTTGGGGATGGCGGCGGGAGAGTGGATTGGAACATTGATGGAGAATCAATAATGGGTGGAGGGGAAGGGGGCGGGAATAGCATCACTTTGAGACTGTTGAGAGGGTTTTTGGGAGTCAAGATGGGGATGGCATTGCCTAAAGGTTAATTAGGTATTCATGGAACGGACGGATAGTAAAAAGATAATCACTCGCATAATGGAAGGCAGGAAGGCGATATTGCACGGGTGAGAGCAATAGATGATATATAAAGTGCTATTTAAAGTGCTATCCAAAGGAAGGTAAGAATACATACAAAAGAGAGAAGTGCTCTCGTGCTATATAGACAAAAGGAATGGGTTAGTGAGTTTCCTGCAACAGGTGAAGAGTGGCAAGAGGAGAAGGTCAACACCACAAATCATCGTGGCCCATGAAAGCGATGCCAGGTACAGCTCGATATGTATTTTGCGCCAGCCAAGACAGTGGCCCCCGAGACTGCCTCTGGGGAGGATGCATCCTCCCTGGCAACGGGGACCACGATCTTGCGGCCATGAAGAATTGGGGAAAGAGAGGACGGAAAGCTAGTACAATTACCCCAGCTGTGATACCCGTGACACTTTAGCGCAAGAGAATGGGGGGGGATGAACTGACCTTGGCTGGGGTGCCGGGAAAAGAAGATAGCCCCAGCAGCGTTACCGTCACCCACATATCCCAGTCCTCGTCCGAGGATCGTAGTCCTGGCTTTCATCCCAACGTCCGAGGATCGTTTGGGGCAGGAAGTCTATGGGCACGGGGGATCTGGTGTTGCTGCTGGGGATCCCAACTTCCCGACTGCGGCGACGTGTGCGGAGGAAGGAAAGAATGAATGAATGAAGGATAGGAAGGAAAGAAGAAATGGGAAAATTAAGAGAGAGGGAAGGGAAGCTACTTATATTTTCGCAGCTAGGGCGGTGAACCTTAATGGAAGAGAGCAGTGGAGTTCTGCAATCGAGGAGATCCGGCACAGAGAAAGTCCGTTGACAGCAATCAGACTCAGATAGGGGGGCTGGTGTTGGTGTTTCGACCAATCAGAGCGTCAGATGGCAAGAGTATAGTTCAACACAACCGTTGAATGGTTCGGTTTACTTGCTCACTCAGTGGAACCCGAAATCTGGCCAAGTCAGCATTGGGGGATTGGTGTAGACATCCTACTGATTTGGAAATAATTATTGAACACACGGCTGGGCCAAGGTGGGAGGGAAACACTTGAGACTGAAGTGCCCAGCACACTACTCATTGAGTACCCATCTGTCATATCATATAGTTGAATAATCCAAGTTCTCAACCGCTTCTTCGTTCTGCTGGACCTGTACACAACGATTTTCCTGCGTGCATGACGAGAAGGAAACCCGAATAATCCAACTCCCACAACCAATCACCCACGGCCTTCTTCAGTCTCGCCTGTACTACTGCCACGATATATAGACGCCATTCTCGACGCAACATCTGTTCACTTATTAGCAATGCATTCATATCCATGGATACATGTACTGAATGAATCACGTACAATAGGCCCCACACGCGGAGATGGAGATTATTGGCAAATTTCGGCCAAATGGGGACGTACCTTCCTTTTTGATGTCGTCGCGGTTCCTTTTTCTCCCTGACTACGCGTAATTTCGCAGCGCTCTCCTTCCCAATTGCCCTTTTCAACAATTTTCGCATACAATGAGGGCGAAGAAGAACCTTCTTTTGCGTAACGAGTGAAAGGCGAATGCCCAGGACACGATTGCCTTCTCACATACGCTTTTGTCAGCGTCCAAGGGAAGGGACCAGATCAGGCAGTCCGGCTAGTGCTTCTACACTCCGAAGACCACTTGTGGCGCGAGAGGTCCTGGTCATCCTCAAGATTTGGTCTTCATCGAAGATATCCTCCAGGAGGTCCGAAGATGTAGTACTGGTGCACAGAACCTTGAGCTTACACTTCCCCTGCGACTCAGCCGGCAGCCGTTTGAGAAAACCAACAACGTCTATCAGCTCACGCCTGATAGAATAATGCAGAAACGAGTCGACCCCTTCCACCACCAAAAGAACTATGACGTTGCTCGAAAGATGACCGACAAGGTTCTCGAAGGCTGCGCACACCTTCTCGGTTTTGCCGTCTGCTGTCATTGCAAGACTTTTCTCTAGCCTCGAGCTTGAGAACTCGTGATAGTAATCGACCAGTTGCAGCAATAACATCCAGATCAGAGCATTCGGGTGCCCCAGTCTGTCCCGTCGCGAGGTACTGTGCTCGCTGCAGAAGAAAGCGAGGGGAATAATGTGGACAGTTGGCTCCGTCGGTTCCGCGTGCGTCCTTTTAGCCATGTCCGTGACTTGGGCTGCGATGAAGGCGACCTCTCTACACTGCGGCGAATCCAAATTTCCTTGTACGAAGAGACTGGACGACTCGTCAACCGACAGCTACGATTGGAATTGGGGGTGTTGATGCAGCTCCACCACGCGGTCCTCATCCAGTTCCTGTCTGGAACCTGTTCGAAGGCGGAGAATATGGCTGACGTCTCGCTCGATCATGGTAGGCTCGTACTCGGCGTCCCGCAGGAAGGTTTCGCGCAGTTCTGCAGCACTGCATCTCCTCGTTCCCCTACGGCTTCGGGGTCATTCGGGATCCAGCAAGCCGGCCAAGGTGTCTGGTCCCAACTGGTTAGCAACAATACGGCTTATCCTTCGTTGGACAGGAAAGTTTACTCACGCGATCGATGGGCCTGCTGTAAGAACTGGGTAAACGACTCTAGCACCTCGCACCGGGCACGTATCACACTGACATCTTCACGAGTTCGGAAGAGTTCGTAAGCCATCCAGTGCTGAAGCTCAATCGAGTCGTTGTGACGTTGATTCTGCAGCCACAGGGCGTGCTTCTCAAATCTCGATGCCGCCCTTTGCACATTGGCTTGTTTCATCTTGAAGGGCCTCGGCAAATCCTTGAGGCTGTACGAGCATTTTCATGGACGTTGCTAATCGGTTCACTGTCAGCACCGCCCTCCATTGCTTTGAACAGAGAAGACGAATAAGATGAGAATCTCCAACACACCCACGGGGTTCTTCGCGAACCAGCTCAGTATACATTCCAGTAGCTGGAACAGGGCAGCGTAGAGCGCTGCGTTCCTCCGATGGAGATCCTCATCCTGCTTATCAAGACGAATATAGGCCGCGTGGTGGTTGATAGTGAACGGCAGATCTTCAATGGCCCGGTACACATCGTCTCGAAAGTTGCTTGAGGACTGGAGCGCGGTGAATACCATTTTGAGCCCCCCACAGAGCACAGAACCACCTGAAAAGTCTTGGGGTACAAGGTTCGTGAAGTTGAGACCGATATTCGCACGCTGGCAGAGAGCTCGAAAAGCAGATCCCACCTTCCCCCGTGAAACCATACTTGTCCTTGTCCTTTGCCGCGATGTGCTCGAGCGAGTCGCATGCTGCCAGCATCGCCATATCTACCTCATCCCAGGTATGCAAATCGACGATGCTGAGCGGCTAAAGCGATCGGTTCTTGGAGAACTTATTAGCCGTGGCGATCAGCTCGTCTGCGGCCTTAAAACATGGCGCATAGAGTTCATTGTGGCTGGTATCGCTGGAGAAAGTCAACTCAGTCATTTGGGGAGAGAAACTCTTGAATATACTACCCATCGTCTGTTTCGACCGACTGAGCATTGGCACCAGTAATCGATGCACTCTGGAAAATAACACCAGACCTGGGGGTGGCGTTGAATGCAGGATGCCGATGGCCGTCGAGACCAACCACGACAAACTCGGGCACCTCTGGGTGAGGCTCAGTTTCCGCCTCGGGAGCCATGACTTCTCAGTGAGAGTTAACTGTTGGTAAATCGATTCATCGGTAGTCTCGTGACATGCCGATGCTCGCAGTCCCTTTTATCGAAGGTGATGGGTTGCAGTCTGACCTCAGATGAGAGCCAGCCAGTAACTCGGGCAAAGCCGCCCCCAAATTTCGTGCGAATGTGTTATTGGAAGGGTGACAACACTAATGCAGCTTATATCATATACCCTGGCAGCTGAATGGACTCACCGAATCGATGACATGTTGGCGGGGTTGGCTTGTACCCAGAGTGTCAGATTCAGCCGCAGAAACTGAGCGGGCTTGGGGGTTCGGTCTTTTCTTGTGCGATCAAAGACCAAAACCTTCCACATCAGATGATTTTGTGTGTCTATTGCTATGGAAGGCAAACAGACTAATTCGCAGCATCCGCCCACTATGTCTGAAGTGGCAGTGGCTCACAAACATCCTGAGGCTGGGCCTGAGCATGCGATAGAGGATGGGACACATAATGATTGCGAAGCTGAGGCTGAGAGACATCTCAGTCGGAAAGATTCAATCAAAGGGTCGCGAAAGTCAAGCCCGACTCCGAGTGTGCCCGCATCCGTTCGATCCGGTCCTTCAAGCGATAGGTCCCCTAGTCCACCCGCGCCGATACGGTATGTGCCATCCCCGTTGCAACAGCGCCCAGCGCCCAATATTCCCAATGTTTCTGACAGAGTGAAGAGCGCACTGGATCAATCGCGAGCCAGAGATTAGGAAACGTACGGGCGTCGACTGGATCAGCGCGTATGAGCAAGAACCGTACGACCCGGATCTGGACCAGTTTGTTGTCTTATATGCTTTCTACGACAAAGAGGCCAAGCCGCCGCGCCCGAATGGGAAAGCGGACGAAGAGGACGGCGATACATGCGGTGGGGATGCCTGGGAAGATGAAGAGCCAATAAAAATCATCATCCGTTCGCGGTGCGTGCAGAATGAACTCAAGGAGGTGACTGGGATGGCTTTTCCGTATCAAGATTGCATGTAAGTGTACCCTTGTCTGTTGGGTAACCTAACAGATTAACTGACAACTCGGGCTTCTCCAGACTGAAACCCCCTTTCAAGGCAAGTCCAAGCCCTCGGTTCTGTTGAATTACCCGATAGCCCCGCCCGCTAACAGTCAAACATAGGTCCTAACCCAGTATTGGTGGGATATCAAGCGACATTTGGGTCAGCTTAAGGAGGAAGCCTCAAAACTTCCCAATTCTCCTGACTCGCAAGCTCAGGAGGGAACGTCAGTTTCCGGCATATCAGAGTCAACGTTGGGACTAGCACAGGGGCCCGAAGACTCAGTAGTGATTCATGCTGGCGGTGCTAGAGCGCCCGCTTCGATGGGCGATCGACGTCACCCTCTTCCACATCACCAAAGGCGTTTTGTGTTAAGTGAGGAGGAACAGCTCCGGAGGCGGGTCACGCATTTAGAAATGCTCGTAGGGTTTGGCGAGAAAGCCCTGAAGCGCCATCTGAACCTCCGTGCTCAGGTACAGGACGCCACGCTGCAGCAAATCGTCTTCAACGATCTATGGCACCTCTACAACCCCGGAGACCTGCTGTTGGCGGACGAGCGCGGATACCCGCAGCTCTACATGGTTTACAATGTGACCGGGGACAACCTCGTTTGAGAAACCCGACCGAAAACGAGATTAGGAACCGTGTGGTTAGAGTTATGCCAGCCCCCCCTCGCCGCGGCCGTCGCGGACCGCGGCGTGGATGGTACGACGCCGCCGAGGGTTCCGGCTCCTACAGCGGCTCGTAATCTGATGCGTATGATTACATGATGTACGGTGCAATGGTAGGCACGTGTACGCCTTTCAACATAGACTGCTATGCTCTCAACGTGGACAGCACGGGTGTCGGCGCCCTTTGCTCTCGCAAGCAAATCAAGAAGTATCTTGGTTTGAAAAACGTCTCTGATCTACCAATATACCCACTGAAGTTTCACAAGGACGCCCGATTCATCTTGGACAAGTTACAGGACCGGGGCCGCAAGTTCATCTCCTGCACGGGTCATAGACGCTACGATGGAGTCATCTACGACACCCGAGGCATTGTCAGCCGCGAGCACTTACAAGGCGAGATATATGTAGATGCAGACGAGTATGCTCGCAGAAGGTCGAGGTTTGTACGCACCAAATTTTGTTTGGTCAAAAGGACCAATCCAGTGCCTGCCGAAGTGGAAGAAGCCCATCCCAACAGACCAGGGACAGATTTATACTATCACCACCACGACCATGCTGTGGATCAACGAAAAAGCGACGTGTTCATAGAGAAGGACCCTGGTATGCAGGAGCTCATGACCCGAGACGAGGCACTTCTCATGCCCCAGAAGCTCCAGTTAATGCAGCATAGCCTTCAGGCATTCTCTTTCAAGTCGCGCTCATGGGGTAAGTCAAGCCATGGCAGACCCAAGTGATCACCAGTCCATGCAGCTAACTCTTAACTACCAATTCGATTAGTCAATATTGAGATCGACAACGTCGAGACCATAGACAAGAGCCTGGCAGCCCGTGAAAGCGGCTTTCAGGACTTGCTCATCCCATCCAAGCACCGCAGGCTACTCATACTGCTCGTGGATAATCACGCCATACGTGATGACAGTCCAGACGACCATGCGAGGATGAACCCGAAGCCCTCTACGCAGCTCGATCTGGTCCGGGGCAAAGGCCTCGGCCTCATCATCCTCTTACATGGCCCTCCCGGGTCCGGCAAAACGAGCACGACAGAAACCATAGCCGCTCATACCGGAAGGCCACTCTATGCTATCACTTGCGGTGATCTGGGAGAGACCCTCGAGGATATCGAGACCCGGTTGGACGTACACAGCAAGCGAGCGGAAAAATGGGGCGCAGTCCTACTCCTCGACGAAGCCGACGTGTTCCTCATGAAGCGAGATTGGAAGGATACGCACCGCAATGCCATGGTATAGAGGAAGTTATATTTAACTCTTTTCAATTATATACCTTCACCTGTCATGCTCTCCAAGCTTCCCTTCATCACACAAGATAACTTACCAGTGCGTGTGCACGATCACAGTCTTCCTCCGAACTCTCGAGTACTACCAGGGAATTATATTCCTGACGACGAACCGCGTGGGTGTCATCGACGAGGCCTTCAAGTCACGGATCCATGTGTCACTACGGTACCCCAAGGTCAAATTGAAGTCGACGCTGGAGATCTGGAAGAACATGCTGAACCGGATCGAGCGCGATAACGAGCGGCAGGATATCAAGGTGGAGTTCGACCGGGACGAGCTGCTAGAGTTCGCTGAGGAACATTTCGAGGTCCACGCGACCACGGACCGATCAACGTGGAACGGGCGGCAGATCCGCAACGCTTTCCAAACAGCCATCGCGCTGGGCCAGTACGACCGTGTGGCTAAGATCCAGAAAAGGGGCCTCACGCCCGAGGAGGCCTTCCTGTCGGGTAAGAAGAAGTGGCGCGTCGTTCAGCTCACGCGCAAGAACCTCGAGACCCTCGCCGAGACGGCCCGCGACTTCGACAAGTACCTCAAGTCGGTGCACCGCCGGTCCGACGGCGAGCTGGCCCGCGCCGAGGATCTCCGCGACGACGAGTTCAGCGACTTTGAGGAAGAGGCCGTCGGGAGGAAGAGGCCGTCGGGAGGAAGAGGCCGTCGGGAGGAAGAGGCCGTCGGGAGCAAGTCGTTCCTGTCGGCGGGGTCGGCTGCGAAGTTGAAAAAGGGGCCGGCCGCAAGAGGAAAGAAGACGAGCAAGCGCCTCGAATCGAGATCGCCTCGTGGCCCAGGGACCAAGACAAAGGGAAAACAAGCGAGGCGGCGTTCTGATAGTGACAGCGATAGCGAGGGCGAGAGTGAAGCCTCAACAGACCGAGATAGGGCTAGGGCCAAGTCAATTTCCGAGTCAGCCAGCGACGAGGAGAGCGACGACTAAGATTCGATTGAAGCTAGGGATGATATATTCCCCGTAAACCAATTAGTCAAGTCATCCATCATCTGGATCTCCCAAAGAATCTGCCCTTACGAGTTCAACAGACAGCCGATGTCTCAACCTCTTATGATTTGACGCCAACGAGGAATGCTATGTTTAGCCCGCAGCATCATAACAGCATCGCATCGCTTTCCCCACATGAGACCATGACTCTAGGATAGAATGCCAACAATTCCAATTGTATAATAATGGTGATCTGCGTATGACCCATCGAGAATTATTGTCCATCGTCACCCTTGAACCGCAGCCAAGATGTTTATGGCCCGTTGGTTCTTTTGCTGCTGTGTACTACTCCTCATTGGTAGCGACATTGCCATTGCGACATTCAGCGCCGCGGCGGCGAAAACCAACGTCGCTGTATATTATGTAAGACCTATTGATCACATGTCCGCTAATCATAGTATCTAACTGGATCGCCTAGGGTCAAGGTCCAAATCAGGAGTCCCTGAGTACGTATTGTGCCGACGACAGCATCGACATCATAATCTTGTCATTTGTGCACCTTTTCCCTCAGCAAGCCAATGCATATCCAGGCATTGACTTTGGAAACCAACGCTATGCCGAGACGTTCCCCGGTCCGGGTTACCAGGGAAAGAACACGCCTTCGAACAACCACCTGTTGAAATGCCCGAACCTGCAACGCGATCTATACACATGTCGCCAAACCAGCACCAAAAAGATCATTCTGTCCCTGGGCGGCGGAACTGGCGGCTACCAACTGAATTGAGCCTCAGATGGCAGCAGCTTCGCAACTTAACTCTGGTCTATGTTCGGGCCGCGACAAAACGCCTGGGTACAACGTGGCTTTCCGCGGCCATTTGACTATAACAACATTGGCTTCTCCGTTGACGGGGTTGACCTGGACATAGAGCACCCTTCGAGCGACGCATCGGCAGGCTACAAGGCACTGGTGACGAAACTCCGCTCCCTCTACGCCACCGTGCCGGGCACGTTCTACCTCACGGCCTCGCCGCAGTGCGTCGCCCCGGACGCCAACATGAAGGACATGCTGGCAGCCACCACCTTCGACATGGTCTTCATCCAGTTCTACAACACGCCACAGTGCTCCGCCCGTCGGTGGGCGGACGCGAACCCAGGCTACCAGCCGGGCAACACGTTCGACGCGGCGGGCTTCACCTACGACGCTTGGAGCACCTGGCTGGCCGGCACGTACAGCAAGAACGCCAGGCTGTACATCGGCCTGCGGGGGTCGGCGGCGGCGGCAAACCGGGGCAACGACCTGTCCGTCGCGCAGGACTCCAGGCTCGCCAATGCGTACTACTGCCTGGCCAATTTCGGCGGCATGGCCGTCTGGGAGGCGACGTATGCGGGCACGAACGTCGCGGGCGGGAAGAACTTCTACCAGAACGTGAAGACGGCGCTGAACGCGGCTTCGAAAGACCCCAGGCAGAAATGCTCGGTACGTCGTCGATGATCATCTCCTAGCCGCGATGTATTTACGGATACTGACTGCTGGCCTCGTCATGCCGGTTTCTCTAGAGTGCTGCATCTTCGATGCTTCTCTCGTCTAAGGATGGGCGCTGTGGAAAGGGCTATGGCACTACGTGTGGCTCGGCGGCATGCTGCAGTAGCTACGGCTAGTGTGGGACGTCCGGAATAATCTACTGCGGTGCGGGGTGTCAAGCGGGGTTTGGCAAGTGCACATAAACAGTTCCAATAGAAGAAACGTAGAGTCTTGAAGGTTGTTTCGTCTCGCCAGTAGGAATTGATACAGGGCGTTGGTCTTGTCGATTGCGCCAGTTATGTAGTTCCTTCCATGACGAAATGAACAACAAACTGGAAAACACTACTTCAACATCATGAATCGAGCCAAAATCCAGTACCTTGTACCATAATGGGATGGCATTTGCCGTAGAAAAGGGACCAATGATCCCGTTTACATACATTTGATGGAAGAGAGGATCTCGGGTCTGATCGTAGGAGTCTGGGAGTCTGGAGCCTGGGAGTCTGGAGTCTGGAGTCTGGACTCTGGACCCCTAAAATTAACTAGACCCGCCCTTGATGACCCCACTGAAGTAATTAGTAATTATGGAGCCAGCGCTGGGGGAAACGGGGCGATGTGCACGGGTGGAAAGGTCTTGGGGTGGCGGATTAACGTTAAAGCGACTTTGGGCGGAAGTGCAGGTGGCCTTGGCCCGGCATGGGGGATTGCCAGCTCTGAGCTTCCAAAATGTGGCCTCAATTGAACGAGGTCACTGATAGGACAGCCTGGATTCGCTTGTGGAAACCGCCCCAAGGAAACGGAGATTGTCTACTTTACATTCAATACCCATCACCACCATCACGACCACGTATTCCATCTTTCGTTCCTTGATATCTTCTTTCTTCTGTAGCGAAACGCAACCACAAGCTACGTGTTCTCTTGTCTCTGTTCTCTTCCAGTTCACTCTCACAATGGTACGTATGCGACAAGTCTCGATGCCTAGACAGAGCCCCTGTGCGATGTCCAGGTGTCGCGCGACACCAAGCGCCTCTGGACAGCTTGGCCCGATTGCCTTCTATGATTCCTCTCGCTGACTCACGCGTTTCTTCTAAACTGCAGTCTTCTCCCCGAGCATCATCGCCCGTCGGCACCCCCGCCAGCACTGGCGTCAGCACCGGCCGCCCGTCCTCTCCTCCTCCTCCCGGTGGTGCCCGCACTGCCATCCGCCGACGAGCCGCCGCCGACCAGAAGGAGAAGATCGCCAATGCCCGCCCGAGCAGCACGAGAGCCGCCGGCGCCGGCGGCAGCAGCAGCACCATGCTGAGGCTGTACACCGACGAGTCGCCCGGCCTCAAGGTTGATCCCGTCGTCGTCCTGGTTCTGTCTCTGGTCTTCATCTTCAGCGTCGTCGCCCTGCACAGTACGTTCTCGATGGACACATCCTTCGACAAACATTTTCGCCTTATAAGATCTACTAACACAATGGAATTACAGTCATTGCCAAGGTTACGCGACGATTCTCGAGCTAAAGTGGTGTTCCTGCGGCGAGTAATGATGGGAAAGTGGTGATTTAGGGCAATGACAAAAAGAGGCCCGGAGAACAATTTATGCACGCCTGTTTACGAGAATGCTGCTGAGAAGTACAATACCCCAGCACGGAGGGATTGGCCCAGAAAGCATTGAGCAGCATGAGATAAGTGCAGACTGAGGGCACGAGAGCGTTCCCGACGGTGAAATCGTGTACCATAACCAGCTCCCGCAGGAGAGTCCTTCCTGCAATCAATGTCACTTCAGTTTTGGACACCTGTTATCGATGCTTTGGCCTTGCCAGTGAAGTGATGTCAAGCGACCATGGCACTAATACAACTTTACGAAGCGAGCATATTGCATTCCCAAGAGGTGGACTTCGTTGCGAAAAGGAGTAACTCTGTTGTTTGTACAGACATAGACTTTTAGTGACCATCCTCTCCAAAGATATCCCTGTTTGTCCATTTCCATCATCTCCAGACCGTTTGCTGCACGATCCATGTTTACCTACTGAGCAAGCACAGCAACATATGGACCATGTGGGACATGAGCACCTTGCCCGTCTCCTACAGCCACGGTGCAAGCAAACTCAACTCAGACGTCAAATGTCTGGCCCACCAGCCGCTCGCTCAAAGCCCACAGCTTCTTGGCATTTGTCGGGTCCGTTGCATATTCCAGAGCCTGTCCAACCTGACAGTCCTGAACGAATGAGCCGCTGTGATCCTCGAGCGCCGGGTCCAGGCATGCGGCGACCAGCGGCGCGGTCCCTTGCATGGTCGTCTTAAACGCATGGTCCATGACGAAAGTCACGCTGCCGTTGTTGCACCGCGAAACCTCCTCGATGCTTCCGAACTCTTCCATGGTCAAGTGGTTTGCCAAGTTGGTCTCCAGGATGCCACCAGGATGGACGGCGAGGGACGTGATGCCCCGGGCCCGGAGCCGGCGGGCGAGTTCCACGGAAAACAGGATGTTGGCCGTCTTGCTCTGCCCGTAGGCCGACCAGCGGTCGTAGGCCTTAGCGTCGGAGAAGTTGTAGTCGGCGAAGCGGACGGGGCCGATGCGATGGCCTATCGACGTCACGTTGACGATGCGGGCGCCGGGGCCGGCGGCCAGGATCTTGGGCATGATGAGGTTGGTCAGGAGGAAGTGACCGAGATGGTTGGACGACAGCGTCATCTCGTACCCTTGCCGGTCCTTGGTGAAGTCCTTGATCGCCATAACACCGGCGTTGTTGAGAACGACGTCGATCTTGGGGGCCGCCGCGTCCGCGATGATGGTCGCCGCGGCCCGGCGGACCGACTCGAAGTCGGACAGCTCACAGGGCACGAACGTGACTTTGACGCCGGGGCCGGCCTTGGCGATCTCTTCGATCACCGGGTCGACCTTGGCCTTGTTCCTGCTGACGAGAAGGATATGAGCCGGTCCTTCGCGCGCGAAAGCGACTGCGGCGGTTGCGCCAAGACCTTTTGCGCTGGTGCCCGTGATGAGAAAAGTGCGGCCCTGGACCCGGTCCCTGAAAGCCTCCACGACCTCATTGCATGGTGTTTCGAAGCCGAAAGGGGACATGACGACGTTGATGGTTTGATGTTACTTGCACAGAAAGACTCTGGGCTCTGCTCTAGTTTGCTGTAATACTTGAATTTCCTGTTGGTGTAAGAGTTACTTGGGGGGAATAGCGAAGCCTTGGTGAATCACATCTTGTTGGAAGCAAGACAGTTGGCCTTATAAACATTGTGAGTTTTCCCTTCGAAGGCGCGACATTCTCGAAGACATTTTCTCCGTGATCGACCGCTGCATGCTGTTCGGCGATTGAAGTTAACTCCGAGAAGATAAGAATGAAATATTGATATTCAATATGTTATCTTCCAGGCCGTGTATATATTAAGCGACGACTGCAGCCCCCAGAACTCCACTCACTGCTGCCAGCTTCGGTGATAAGAGTATACACGCCGATGAGCCAAGGGGATATAAGCAGAATGTCAGCATTGCATGTAAGAACTGAGCTGGACTTAACGGATTTAGTCTGTGCCTCAGGCAAGAAATAAGCATTTGCACATGCTTCTTCGTGCCTGCAGCCAGCACAGGCAGGTTTGCATCTTCTCGAGATGAGCTGACGCAAGCCTGTGCAATACTCATTTGCATTATACACTTGGAATTCGGGGCACCTACTGAGAGATGACACTACGGATTACGACGACGACGACGACGACGACGACGACGTGGGAGACGATCCAAAAGCAGGCAACAGTACTATAGCCATCTGCTCCGATGTGACATGGCCGCGTGGTCATCAGGGAGACTGCTTGACATGAGGCGTTCCTCGGCTTCGATGCGAAGAAAACGCATGCCACGCCCGTTTGCGAAACTCGCTTTCGCTAATTGTGGATGTAGACAGATAAGCGACGCCGATGAAGCTCGGGAGTTCGCATACGGATGGGCTTGTCATTGGCGTTAGATTGCCATGTGTATGCAGCTTAGGTATGTAACCTAGGTGGTTTCACTGCTTGCTTAACGTCTGGCGTCATAACCTTGCGCGCGCTGTATCTCTCGTGGGCTGACGAACCGTCCAAATATAGGCACCACTGCCACATGGAGCCTCGCATCGCAACAATAAGTCACAGGAGTATGCCATGACAGAGTAAGTAATTTAGGTATGCGTTTTAGGTCAAAGCATCCATCGTCCAAACAACTGGAAATACATACCTCCTTAGACCCCCGGCCCCTGTGCTACATGAACATTCCTGCTATTTGGGTTTAGCTGATGCCCCGCTCCAGCGCTTCCCCGGGTCCCTAGCCTATCAAAGGTTGAGCGCTCAGCCCATTTAGCCTGGAGTCACTTACAAGTACCCTTCCTACATCAGACGTCGAACCAACAAGGGGACGTCATTTTCCAGGGTAGTAGTCCTGTCACTACATATCATCGCCAAACACCTGTTTCTTGGTCTCCCCAGAACTTCTACAACTTTTATTTTCCTCGCAGTTTTCGCGCCAGGATTCAAGTAATCACAAGAAAAACCGCCTGGTTGCAACCTCTACCTTCATTGTGCAATAGTGGTTTTGTGACTTGGATGCTGATATAATTTGACCCGTGCACTGCCGACACCTCGATACAGTACCCCGCCTTCGTGGTACCGCTTCCACGCACCTGCTGCGAAATCCAACCCACCTACATGCGGTATTGTTCTTAGACATGTCCGTCCTCGATGCGAAGCGTGCTGCTGCGCGCAGTAGCGCCGACAGGGAAAGCGGAAACAATGGCAACGTCACTCAAGAACAAGACCGATCCTCGAACCAACATGGGCCCGAGGTGGCTGTGTCCGACGGCTTTCCTGAAGCCGCGATCCCTAGGCCCGAAGCCGGCATGCCTTTGCCAGAACTGCCTCAGCTGGGCGCTGAAGAAGAGGTGCCGCCGGCCTATAGTGAAGTCCACGATCAAATATCGCTGCACCAGTCTGGCTTTGACGCGGGTGCTACTTTGACAGGTAATTACAGGCTGCTGCAACTGGAACTTGCGCCGTGGAGACTGACGAGCTGGTTGCGTGCACCCGAACAGACGATGGCCGAATCGATATCAACATCAATCAAACAAGCCGAAAGCTAGCCGATATTATCGCACCTACCCTGCACGACCAGCTGAAACAGGATGCTCGAAGCGAGGGCCCTCTCCCGCCTGCCTATATCCCCCCAGTCTGGGCGGCCAGCCCGGCCAGACACCTCCACCCCGGCTCAATATTGTGATTCAGATTGTAGGATCGCGAGGAGACGTCCAGCCGTTCGTTGCGCTGGGCCAAGTGCTGAGGGACACGTACGGGCACCGCGTGCGCATAGCAACACACGGCACCTTTCAGAAGTTTGTTGAAGAAAACGGCCTGGAGTTCTTCTGCATCGGAGGAGATCCTGCCGAGCTTATGGCCTTCATGGTCAAGCATCCAGGATTGATGCCGGGCTTCGACGCAGTCGCCAGCGGCGAGGTGACCAAGCGGCGCAAAGGGATTGAGCAGATCGTCTACGGTTGCTGGAGATCTTGTATTGAAGCCGGCAACGGATTGGGCCCGGCGCCACGCTTACAGCGGGGTCGCAATATCCCGGGCAAAGGGTCTACGACGATGGTCATGGACCCTGCAAACAAGCCGTTTGTCGCGGATGCCATCATTGCCAATCCCCCCAGTTTTGCACACATCCACGTGGCAGAGAAGCTTGGTATACCTTTGCACCTGATGTTCACGTGAGTACTTTTCTGAGCTGCTGCGAGCCAAGCCGGACTGACAGCGTGACAGCATGCCGTGGTCACCGACCCGAGCGTTTCCTCAACCGCTTGCCAATATCCAGTCGACAAACACAGATCCCGTCACCACCAACTACGTCTCTTACGCCCTCGTCGAGATGATGACATGGCAAGGATTGGGCGATGTTATCAACAGATTCCGAACGAAAGTGCTGGATCTCGACCCTCTCTCGTTGATATGGGCCCCCGGCGTGCTTACTCGTTTGCGTATTCCTTACACATACTGCTGGCATGTGTACCGGACCCCTGTTCCTAATTCTGGCTAACGATGCATAGGTCCCCGGCTTTGATACCCAAACCCAATGACTGGGGGAATCACATAGACATTGCGGGTTTCTACTTTCTCAATTTGGCGTCCAATTTCACCCCAGAACCTGAACTGGCCACTTTCTTGGAGGCTGGCCCTCCCTATTTACATAGGATTTGGGTCGATTGTGGTAGATGATCCCAACGCCCTGACGCGCATGATCTTTGAAGCCGTAGCCGCAACCGGCGTGAGAGCACTGGTCTCTAAGGGGTGGGGAGGCCTGGGGGCCGATTCTCTTGGCGTGCCAGACAATATCTACATGCTGGGCAATGTACCCCATGACTGGCTATTCCAGCACGTATCGGCTGTCTGTCACCACGGAGGAGCTGGCACGACTGCGGCCGGAATCAATGCTGGCAAGCCGACGATCGTAGTGCCCTTCTTCGGCGACCAACCTTTCTGGGGTGCCATGGTAGCGAGAGCTGGCGCTGGCCCAGATCCTATTCCAAACAAGAGCCTCACCACGGAGAAGCTCGCAGAGGCTATCAGGGTGGCAATGAAGCCCGAAACTCAACAACGCGCCAAGGAACTGGGTGAAAAGATCCGCGAGGAACAGGGTACTGATGTCGGCGGTCAGAGTTTCCACCAGCATTTAGATGTCAACAACCTGCGCTGCTCTGTCGCTCCAAGTAGGGTGGCAGTTTGGCGTGTCCGAAGAACCAAGATCCGCTTGAGCAGCCTCGCCGCGGCTTGCCTTGTACAGCATGGTTACCTGCAGTACTCGGATCTAAAACTGTGAGTCGCCTTGAGTGATTCTCAGGAACCGTTTCTAATTGTGACCTAGGTACCGCTCCAAAGAGTACAGCACGGAAGATGAGCCATGGGATCCTATTTCAGCTGTGACATCTGCTCTTGTGGGAGACCTTGGTGCCATTGGGTTAGCCGTGGCCGATTTCCCTCGCGATGTTTTCAATGTGGCAAAGAAAGGGGCTCAGAAAATGCCAGGGGATCCAAAAGAGAAGACCGCGGAACAGACTTCAGCCACCCCACCATCGTCCGACCGCAGCGGGCAAGCTGGCTCCAGTAGCAATTTGCCCGACACGCTCAACTCACCACAATCCCCCGGGCAGACCAACGAGAGTACGAGAAGTCTCGCCCATACAGCATCTGGTGCCTCCGGTGCCTCGGCCCTGTCGACACCAACCACAGGGTCGTCGGAACGACCGACGGCCCCTCAACCAGCTCCCGCCAAACCCAAGCCGCAGCCCACCGCCAGTAGTACCGAATCAGACATTGATCGGGTTATGGGAGCTGGAAACAGCATCAATAATATGGTTACGGCCGGGGTTAAGACTCCTATGAACTTTTGCCTTGGATTAGCCCGCGGCTTCCGGAATGCGCCGAAACTCTACAATGATGATACCGTGCGGCCGACAGAAAAGGTCACTGACCTATCAAGCGGAATCAAAGTCGCGGGCAAAGAGTTCGGCCTGGGGCTCTTTGACGGGATATCAGGTTTGGTGACACAGCCGCTTCGAGGCGCCGAAAAGGAAGGGGCAGCCGGTCTTGTCAAGGGGTTCGCCAAAGGTATCGGCGGTCTGCTTTTAAAGCCAGCAGCTGGTAAGTTGGCTATGTCACCATTACCAAGTATGCATTACTAACACGTAGACAGGTGCCTGGGCTGTGCCAGCCTACACCATGGCTGGCCTTCATGCCGAGATCCGAAGCAAATTCGCACAGAGCGCGTATAACTACATCGTCGCATCGCGCATCTCGCAGGGCAATTTGGATTACCAGAATGCCACCCACGAGGAGCGAGACGACATCGAAGTGCGCTGGCTGTCATTAAAGGACGAACTGACGGGCTACTACCAGCTCAAACAAAAGGAGAAGGGCAAGGCACGAGACATTCAAGCCCAGGCATCCGAACATGCTAGTGCATCGACTGAGAACCTTGCTCAAGAAGGAGAGCCTCAGACCGGGTGGTGGCACACCAGAAACCTGTCTTTCGAAGAGAGAAAGCGGTTGCAGGAACAGAAGAAGGCTTGGAAGCAAAAGCAAGCTGGCCGCCAAGGCTCTAATATCACAGAGAACATGGCACCATCAGCAGGTGCGCCAACTGCCGGTGGAAGCGAGCAGGACATGGAACAAGCGATCCAGGCAGCCGTCCGAGAGACATCCAGAGGTGACGCCCGTGAAGATGCGAGAATCGAACAGGCAATCCGTCAGAGCGTGGGAGTGTTACGCAGTGGGTCAATATCGAGTGTTTCCACGGCTTCTGGGCAATCAACCGCACCTACATCTGTCACGACAAACAGCTTTCCTGCCGATGTGAAGCAGCGAACTCCATTCTCTCCCGAAGACTTTGGGGAGATTACCGACGAGGAGTACCAGGCATACATTGAGCAGGCCGTTCAAGCAAGCATGGCCGAGCAACAGCGAAGGACAGCAACACCCAGGCAGCAGCACCAGGGTCAGGCTGACGAAGAGTACCAGAGGGTCTTGCGAGAATCCCAAAAGGGGAAACCCGCAACTGAGGAAGATGACGAGGAACTTCAAAAGGCCATCGAGGCTTCCCGCGCACAACATGGAAGCGCCGGCCCGCACGGAGATGACGAAGAGCTGAAGAAGGCCATTGCCGCCTCCCAGACCGACCTCCACAGGCCAGCGGGAGCCAATGCGGATGACGAGAAGGCGCTGAAGCGGGCCATCGAAGAATCTGAGCGCGCTCACCAGGAGGAACTTAAGCGAGTAGAGACACTGAAGAAGGAGGAGGACGTGGTTCTGGAGTACATCAAGAAGCAGAGCCTCGCGGAAGAACAGTACCGGCAGAAGGGCAAAGACAAAGTAAGCACTTCCGCAGATAATGATGACGATGACGAAGAGTTGAAGAGGGCCCTTGAGGAGAGCCTACGACTTGGCGGGAAGACTAGCGAAAGCTCCGGAGTGCCTGGGTCGGGGTCGGGGTCTGGGGTCGCGCGCTAGTACTAACAAACCTTCAGCCCAGCCCGACGTGAACGAGCAACCAGGACAATGATGGGTCGAGTCGGGGATAACTAACTGCGATGAGGTTTCGGACTGATTGAACCATTGGCACAGCAACACAATACCCTAAAAGAACACAATACCCTTAGAGATCATGTATACGAGTTAACGATTGATGAGTGTCCGACATTCGTTTCTGCTCCCGATTGGCTGTGTGAACTGGAGTGATGGAAAATGGACCTTGACGGAAGAGTCTATGACGACAAGGACACGGTAGGCTGTTGATGGATCAACCCATCCTCAGCGCACACCTCAGAAACCACGTTTCCCAGCCCTTGCAATTTCAAGAGCAAAGCCGTTGCTTCAATCTATGACCTAGGTGGATGTATTAGGCTTTTAGGCTTTGAAGTATGGCGTGTTTGGGATCCATCACTCGGCAATCTCATCTCTGCCATCTGATCTTACGGCGGGCAGGCGGGTAGACATCGATCGCCAATGGGGTCCGGCCGCCTACTAGTAAATCGATCAGCCCCTTTGATCCTTAAGCTTATCCCATTTATCCAGGAACAGGACGGGTCGGTCTTTACCAACAACCTTATTAGCCATTTGAGGCTCGTCGTTTCTTTTGGTAGTCCGGCTCCAGCGTGGTTGTCAGCTTCTCTCGCGTAGACTGGCCCGTGCATTCCTTTTCAGGAGGCTCTCATGACAGCAAGATGAATCATGACTTAATCACCCAACCACATGGCGTCATTGGGTCTTTGTGAGCATCCCGATTCTCTTTCTGTGATCGCTCGAGCTGGGCGCGGCAAAGCAGAAGAAGCAAAGCTCATCGGTGGTGATGATGTTATGTATCTTGGATGAATGTACGGTAAACACTTGCGTACGATCGCGCGGTACTCGATGAGCTTAGGAAAGGGGATATAAACTAAATGCATCTCCCGTGTGGTCATCAACATTTTGGCATCAACAACCCATCCTAACAGCTCACTCACACAACTTTATACACAATCTCTTACCGCTTTTGCCCTACCAAACCACTCCACTACATCATGCCTTCCTACGATAATGAGGCTCCCTCCGGCGAGGTCGCCGACAACTCGTACGTGAGCCGCTCTGGTCACAAGGGCGAGCCCCTCAACGTGGTCAGCGACCAGGAGCGCATTGAGGATCCCATCGACGCCGAAAAGGCCGACACTGATGAGCAGCTCGGTTAGTTATGGTCCCTCCTACAATCTTCTGCCGGTTTGCTTGTATCGTGTCTCAAGAGTTTGCGACGTGCTAATGAGACATGTCCAACTTGATACAGTTCGCGATGATAACGAGGCCATCGACCGTGGCAACATCCTTGGTGAGCGTACTCGTGGCGCCGCCAAGCCAAAGGGCACTTACGCGGAGCCTGGTGATGAGGAGGGTCTGCCGTCGAACGATGGAACGAGCTCGGCTGATGTGAAGTCTCCCGAGTAAATGTGTTGAATTACTCAGCGTGGAGTCAATGCAGCGAAAATACTTACCTGGACATTTTGGAGAGCAGTCATAGTCGGTTGGTTTTCGATATGTTGTAATCAATTTCAAATCTTGATAACTTTCAGTCTTCAATCTCAATCGTCATCTAGATACCATTGTTTTCCTGATTAGTGTCGTTCTGGAAATATTGATATCGTAGACGGCGAAATGTTGCTATTCCTCAACAACTCGGACGGTGGTAAGATGTGCTTGGTCGGTGGTTGACTAGAATTGGGTGCACTTAGGTAATCGTCATACCCGAAAACATGCTATAATACACCTCGTGATACCCTGCACGTAACATGGATTGGTAAATATTTGCGTTCGCGACTCGTACCCACAGCGGCACTGCCGGCAACTTGCCCATGCAGGACGAAGTTGGCGAAAATGTGAGCTATTTTCTAAAGGGAAATTGCTGGCATTAAAAAGAGAGGTCTGCCGAGGAAGCTTTGGTTGCGTCCAAGATACGGTAGGTACCGCACCTCGTGGTTTTCGGTCAGCTTTCGGTCAAGTTACCGAACAATACAGCGATAACGTACGGTCTCCGGCCCAACGGGGGAGCCCCATCCAGTTGCTTGGTAACGAACCGGCTGGCTACAAGGATAAAGTGAGGATATCGCAAAATGATGGGGTCTTCTGCAGCTACCCCGCATGGGGAGGGCAGGTGAATCTCCACCGGTGGCGCCTTCCCGAGCCCGAGCCGTTCCAACCAAGGCCGTTCCCCCTCACTCCTCCGCACCATCAAGAGCTTGCAGATTAGGCTGAATGCTGGCTGGAGTATCTTCACGTCATCGACTGACAAACATTCTTTTCCGCTCATGGCTACGACCCGCCCTCGGATACCGTGACTTGGGGGAGCTCACGGGGGACCCCTGGGGACGCGGTGGGCTAACGCTGGTCTGAACTCGCTTCTCCCGTCCTTGAGGGGTCACCTCGATGCCCGGATGCCCGGACTGGCTGCAGTAAGGGAACATGAGATTGGCTCGGGTTGCGACAGAAGATTCACTAGATCCACGGGTAGCATGCATTGCGACGGCCTAACTTTCCTACAGGGGTAGACAGGGAGTTGGAGAATAGCTGGTTCGGCGCTTTCGATTCTCCAACTATGCCCGCACTGCAATGGTCCTGTGAAAAACGGCTCACCGCCGGCTGGGGAGAGCATACCATGTATGTATAAAAGCATGGTCTCGGCCGCCTGTCAGCAAGATGTTCCCAGCTCAGACAGCCTACAGCCACCGCGGCGAGGATTGATAGCAATCCTGCGAACATGGCTCTCCAGCTCCTGTCCACTGTCGGCCTCCTGGCCTCCGGCGCTGCTGCTGCCGGCCATCTGTTCCCGAGCTGCCAGGCCGAGCTTCTCTCCAACAACGCCGTCTGCAATACGAAAGCTTCGGTGACAGACCGGGCCAAGGCCCTCGTGGCCGCCTTTACCATCGAGGAGAAGATCTCGCTCACCGGAAACACCTCCCCAGGCGTTCCTCGCCTTGGACTTCCCAGCTACGAATGGTGGCGTAAGTCTTTTTTGTCTTGCTTGTTGAGATTGCTGGGGGGCCCCACACATGCTAACGCACTTGCCCACAGAGGAGGCTCTTCACGGTGTTGCTTCATCGCCTGGCGTCAGCTTCAACCAGTCTGGTGACTACTCCTATGCCACCTCGTTCCCCAACCTATCCTCATGGGGGCGGCCTTCGACGACAACTTGATCAAGGCCGTCGCCACTGTCATCAGTACCGAGGCGCGCGCCTTCAACAACGCCAATCGGTCCGGGTTGGACTACTGGACGCCCAATATCAACCCCTATAGGGACCCCCGCTGGGGACGTGGGCAGGAGACCCCGGGCGAGGACACGTTCCACATCAAATCCTACGTCAAGTCTCTCATCGAGGGCCTCCAAGGGAATGACCCAGACTACCTCAAGGTAGTGGCTACCTGCAAGGTGAGTAATCCCCAGCATCGTGGCCATAGAACAGTGAAACGATGATATCGACTGACACACATACCTGTAGCACTTTGTCGGCTACGACCTTGAGAACTGGGGTGGCAACGAGCGATACGGGTTTGATGCCATCATCAACCCGCAGGAGCTGAGCGAGTTCTACATGCAACCCTTCCAGACGTGCGCCCGTGATGCCAAGGTCGCCTCCATCATGTGCTCCTACAACGCATTGAACGGCGTGCCGACCTGTGCCGACTCGTACATATTGCAGGACGTGCTGCGAGATCACTGGAACTGGACCGATGACGGCTTCTACGTTACCTCCGACTGCGATTCTATCCAGAACGTCTTCTTGCCCCACAACTACACCGACACTCGCGAAGAGGCCGCCGCAGGTTCCTTGATCGCCGGGACCGACCTCGACTGTGGCCAGTACTACCAAACCCATCTGCCGGCCGCCTACGAACAGGGCCTATTCGACGAGGCCGCCATCGACCAGGCTCTGGTGCGTCTCTACTCTGCTCAGATCCGACTGGGCATGTTCGACCCCGCCGACAACCAAGCCTACCGTGCCCTCACCTTTGGTGACGTCAACACCCCCGAGTCTCAGGCACTCGCCCTCAAGGCCGCCGAGGAGGGCATCGTGCTCATCAAGAACGACGGCACCCTGCCCCTCCAGACAAAGGGCCGTAACATGACCGTTGCCGTCATTGGCCCCTGGGCGAACGCGACCACGACTATGCAGGGCAATTACGCCGGCATCGCCCCCTACCTTCGCTCTCCGTATATGGCCGCGAAGGATCTGCCCGGCGTCAACGCCATATACGCCGGCGCGCCGGGTGACCCGACCACAGACGGCTACCCGGCCGCTATCAAGGCCGCGAAGGCCGCGGATGTCATCATCTATGTCGACGGCGCCAATAGTGCCGAGGAGGAGGACCGCAACCTGATCCGCTGGTCTGGCGAGCGCCAGGACATCATGACGCTCCTCGCGGGCTACGGCAAGCCTTTCATCCTGCTGCAGATGGGCGACCAGCTCGACGACACGCCCTTCCTCCACCACGAGAACGTCTCGGCTATTCTTTGGGCCGGCTTCCCCGGCCAGTCTGGCGGCGACGCCATCATGAACATTATCACGGGCAAAACGGCGCCCGCTGGTCGCCTACCCGTGACGCAGTATCCGGCGCACTACGTCAACGACGTGCCCATGAACGACATGAACCTCCGGCCCAACGCGACGTCGGGCAACCCGGGGCGCACCTACAAGTGGTACAACGAATCGGTCGTGGACTTTGGGTTTGGCATGCACTACACCAACTTCACGGTCTCGTTCGCCAAAGACGACGACGGCACCTCCTCGTGGGACATCCAGTCGCTGACAAAGGGTTGCGCCGAGACCTACAAGGATCTCTGCGCGTTCCAGAGCGTGGGCGTCTCGGTCGAAAAACAGGGCTCGGTCGAATCCGACTTCGTCACGCTCGGCTTCGTGGCAGGCGAGCACGGCCCGGCGCCCCACCCGATCAAACAGCTCGTCGCATACGAGCGCCTCTTCGCGATCGAGGCCGGTGCCACGGCCACGGCGCATCTGAACCTCACGCTCGGCAGCCTCGCGCGCCATGACGATTCGGGCAACCTGGTGCTCTACCCGGGCGACTACAGCCTGCTCGTCGACGTGCCGACGCAGGCCATGTGGAACTTCACCTTGGCGGGCAACGAGGCCACGTTGGAGGAATGGCCGCAGGCTCCTCCTCGGCAGTGAGTCGGCAGGTGTGGGGAAAGAGGGAGGGAGCGATAGAGTGGGTGTGAGGAGCGGGTTAGTGTAAATAATGTCTATATTTGCCGCGGTTCTCGTATATATGTATGATGGATGAAATGACGTTATTATTTACTATGTGCTTGCCCGCCCCCCGTCCCCCCCGTTGTCGGGTGTGGTGTATCGTAATGCGGTGTGCCATTTAGTACGGTCGGAGGAATCGCTCTGATCTATTTGACCCCGTTAACTTACCTTTCTTTCTAAAGAACGCAGATATCAGCGGGGTTTTGTCGGGTGGGTGCTCCATGATCGACGATGAGTTCTGCGATATTTGGGAACAACCCAAAGTCGCATTAACCGCCCCATGCCTACACACAATGTTGGGTCGAGGTTGCTTGCTACTCCAATTGTCGTAAGTTGGTTGGGAGACATTTGCATGCGCTACCTATGTGTTGCATGGAGGAAAATTTCTGAACACGATCTCCAAGTCAAATTGGGAAGCTGGTTTCGCTCTTTGACACCGAATTCTGAAGTTGAGCCCGGTGTTCGATGCTGCGCTGACAATTCCCCGGCAATATTGAATCATACGTCTGTTGTGCGTCTCGTCTCGTCTCGACTGGCTGCTGGTGCGAGGATGGATGGCTGGGTTGGTTCCATTGGGACTTTGGCCACTACATGACGATACCGGCGCGCTCCGACCCGCCGGCTGCGGGCGGCTCAGTGGTCGGCTGTCTACTGCTCGGGTACGCACCGGTCGGTTCTTTCTCTTCGCTTTGCCCCGGTTGTCGCACGATTAGTTCCATGGTGAGACCAGTAGATGCCGAAAACAACAACATGATGTGTTGGAGATGCTGTGAATTCGCGAGAAACCCCAGCTTGCATCATGTCGCGATGGTCGGTCATTCATAAAACCTGCGACGACGGAGGCTAGTCACGTTAGCTGGCTTGGATTGGAACCCACCGGGAGCCAGTTTTCGATCCTCTCGTTACTTTGTCGTCCCCACGCTGGCGAGCCGCAAACCCAGTAAGCGGGATTAAGAGTCGGGTTGCAGGTGTCCATTGCGGCGAAACCTGTTTGTCAAGCGCAGAGGCCTGATTCGCCAATTCCAGGGCCATCTCTGCGGATCGCACCGATTTAAGCCGCAAGCAAAGCTTTTCAGTGGATACTAACGGCTTCTGCTCATGTCCTTTTCTGAGCCCGGCCCAGCCTGCAAGACGACGGCGTCACCGCACGCATCTCTAGCCATCTCACCATCCATCGGTGCATCGGCCTGCCCTGACTAAAAGGGGAAGAGGCTACAGGAGATCGCCTCCATAAAAAAAACATAGCCGACTTGCAGGGCAGTAGTGAAATGATTTTTTTTTTCCCTCCTGCCTCCTCCGCCTACATGCCCTCCTTTCCCCATGTTGCCCGGTGGTTCGTGCGATGCAAATTTTCGTCCAACTTATGGAGCCGCCCACCCGAAGGAGCGTCTTTTCCTCTGCCATGGTCGGTAAGGGCTGCTCTATTCGGCCTGGATCTGGCGACTGGGTCTGGAGGGGCCATCGAGTAAAGCGAGAGGAGTAGCAACCATGACTCTACTGTACCGAACATCGCACGGTTTCCGCCTCTTTAATAAAACCCCATGGTCGCATTTGCTTCTCTTTTCCCCCCTTATTCTCGTTCTTGCTCTCTGTCTTTGGCTCTTCTCTCGTAATAGGATATCTCTAGCACGCGAAAGGGTACCAACAAGGGACTCAGCACCTCGCCCCCCCTGCTCTGGTTCCTTTTAGCATCGCCGAAACCTTAACCACCTTGACGGCCCACTGGTTGTTGTCTTCGTGTGTTCGCGCGTGAGAAGGAGCAGTATCCCCCCCTCGCCTACCCTTCTTCTTTCACCCTTCCGGGTTTGACATGGCTATAATGAGCAGCGAAAAGGAGTCGACGAACAAGGACGCCGAGGCCAAGGTTCCCCACCATGAGGGCACAAACTCGGTCAGCGGCTCCGGCAAGGACGTCGAGGCCGGCGGCGCCGAGCTCAAGCGTGGCCTGCAGGCCCATCATCTGCAGTTCCTCGCTATCGGCGGCACCATAGGTACCGGTCTGTTCCTGGGAAGCGGCAAGGCCATCAACACGGCGGGGCCTGTGAGCACCCTCATCGCCTTCATCTTCGTCGGTGTCATTGTCTTCTCTGTCATGACGAGCCTGGGCGAGATGGCCTCGTTCATCCCCGTGCCCGGCTCCTTCACCGTCTACGCCTCGCGCTTTGTCGACCCCTCGCTCGGCTTCGCCATGGGCTGGATCTACTGGTTCAGCTGGTCCATTACCTTCGCCCTCGAGTTGACCGCCGCCGGCCTCATCATCCAGTACTGGGACGCTAGCCTCAGTATTGCCATCTTCATCACCATCTTCTGGGTCGTCTTTACCGCCGTCAACTTTCTGCCCATCCGCTGGTACGGCGAGTTCGAGATGTGGTTTTCTAGCATCAAGGTCGTGACCATCGTCGGCTTCATCATCTTTGCCATCTGCATCAACGCCGGCGCGGGCGCTCAGGGGTATATCGGCTTCCACAACTGGGTCCATCCGGGCCCCTTTGCCGAGTACCTCGTGCTGGGAGCCACCGGAAAGTTTGTCGGGTTCTGGTCCGTCTTGGTTACGGCCGGATTCAGCTACCAGGGTGCCGAGCTCGTCGGTGTCGGTGCCGGTGAGACGGCCGACCCCGCCAAGGCCGTTCCTTCAGCCATCCGCTGGACCTTCTGGGGCATCCTGTCGCTCTTCGTCTCGACTATCTTCTTCATTGGCCTCCTCGTGCCCTCCGACAACCCGGATCTGAACCTCGGCAAGACCGACGCCTCCGCGTCGCCTCTCGTCATTGCTGCTAAGCTGGCGGGCGTCAAGGTCCTTCCCGACATCATCAACGCGGTCCTCTTGACGGCCGTGCTCTCCGCTGCCAACTCCAACGTGTATTCCGGCAGCCGTATCCTCGTCGCCCTGACCAACGAGGGCCACGCGCCTGCCTTCATCCGACGCACCAACAAAATCGGCACCCCCTACGTCGCCGTGGGCATCACGTCGGCAATCGGCCTCCTCGCCTACATGAACCTCTCCGAGAGCGGAGGCGACGTCTTCGACTGGCTGCTCAACGTCACGGCCATTGCCGGCTTCATCACCTGGTCTTGCATCTGCATCTGCCACATGCGCTTCATGAACGCCCTCGCGCACAAGGGGACCTCGCGCGATATTTTGCCGTACCGCGCGCCCCTGCAGCCGTACCTGACGTGGTTCGGTCTGTTCTTCTGTGTGCTCATCCTGCTCACGAACGGCTTCACCGCCTTCATTGGCGAATTCAGCACCAGCGACTTCTTCGCGGCGTACATCAGTCTGATCCTGTTCTTCGTCCTGTTCGTGGGCCACAAAGTCATAATGCGAACCAAGCCCGTGAAGCTGGCGGATGTGGATCTCATGACGGGTCGTATACAACAATGAAAGTGCGTGTATGAGTAGTAATCGAGCGATTTTAATGTGTAATTGGAGAAACAAGCCATAAACCTGGGTACCTCTCGATGCAAATATGGTGATGTGTATTGCGTAGTCTGAAGTGGGAAACAGATAAGTTTGTAGTGATTGCGCCTGCAGGTACGTCGTGACTTGAACCATTAGTTCCTTCCGCCAATAACAATTAAGGTTCCCACCAGTGGCTGCTCTTTTCATGTCACCATAACGATCCCACTGGCGAAACACAACTTAGGCGATCAATGCATACATAAGTACCTAACATATGGCATCGGAGAACAATCCGATCAGAAGCCCTATGCGTCATGTCCACATTAGTGATTTTCATAAGTTCGTATCCTGATCGCTGCTGTGGCTCTCGATATCCAGAAAGTCCACACCTTATCGTTGCTTCTTCATCGAAGTTTTTTGTAAATCGTCTTCTGGCTTTTTCTTGGGGGCATGTTCCCAACACTTCTCTAGACTACTAGATTACTGGTCGTTCTCTTCGAGTGTCTGTGAGCACCGGTGGAGGTGGACGGAGGGGGGAGGGGTTTCTTACGATGTTAATGGGACAAGGAGAATGCGGACTCCTGGTCGAGGCGAGGAAGAAAAGGCATTCTTCGGGAATAGAATCACTAGACTACTTCAACAAAAACTTGTTCGGCTCAGAAAATACTCTCGGCAACTTATCAATGCCCTGTTGTCTTCTGAGTCCTCACTACGAGTGATTCGTGTGATACACCAAATCATAGTACCTAAGTCTGCCCCGAGACCCCTGGACACTTCACAGTCACAATCACTTCACCCATTGCCCCCCAAGGTTTATTTTGTATATTCTGGTAACCCTTACCTGACTTAGGCCATTCCTAAGCACCTAAGTATCCATCCTTGATGATTTTTGACCCCATTACTGTATGTACATAACTACATGTAACCTATCTTGACTTTGGGTTCACGGTCTTTGCTCCCTTCGCCTTGCACCAGCAAAACCTTTCGCTGTAACTTTACTCTTGCCAACACACACCCAAAATATTTACGCGACATCAACATTCTTCATTGTGGGCTATTAGTTGACACTCATATTCATGATGGCTGGTCCTGAAGCACTGAAGGTTCCCATTCCAGTCTTGTTGAAGATTGATGGCAAGCCAATGAGCCATCCAAATAGAGAAGTCAGTCAATCAATCCGTCATACGTTCGCCACTGCTTGGCACTAACATTGGTTACGATACAGTCTGCGTCAAGAGTAGGCAATGTTGATCAAGAGGGAATCACCTTTTACCTAATCTTGTTGAGGCCCGATGGCATGCTGCCAAGACTCCAGTTGGAACTGATCCATAGAACTGTACTCAAGTACTACAACGTCCCGGACAAACGGCTTGGGTATCTGACGTTCTATTTGGATGCCATGAAATCATTCGAGGCAACGTTCTTAGACAAAGACGGCACCAGTAAGTGATGCGACCCAAAGCTGCCCGTTCTCTGTTCATGAAACTGTTTTGCTGACTGGATTCCACCATTCAGATGAAATCCTGCAGACATTTTGCGAGGGAGCCAGTTGTGAGTTCGACGGCGGCTCAACATGCATCACCTTCAATCTCTCACGCATTGTTAATGCACTTGATGACAATCTTCTGCGCGGCACCAGATTAACGAAGCAGTTCAAGGAACTGAAGCAGTACCTTCAGTCCAAGGAGGATCTTGACCTGGAGGTGCAAATTTTTCACGCTGGCGACTCGACGGCAAAGGATCATTACTTCAAGGGAACACTTGACTTGCTGAGAATGCACTACGATCAGAGCCATAATTCCTCAGATTGCCCCAACTTCGTTTGCAAATATTGCGACAGGAATGGTCACATAGAGCGGGATTGTCGCACGAAGACCATGACGTGCAACGAATGTCAGGGAGTCGGTCATAACAGCAAGAACTGCCCGGAAGCTGCTTGCAAGATCTGCGGCAGCGACAGTCATGTGGCAAAAGATTGTGACCAGCCGCCCAAGAAAGGCGACCTTACTTGCTACAACTGTAAGCAAGAAGGCCATAAAGCCAAGGACTGTACCGAGGTGAGAAAGGTCAACTGGCGCAGATGCAGAGAACAGGGACACATGGTCCGGGACTGCCCTCAAAAGTCTGCTGTGGATTGTTACCGCTGCAGTCAAGAGGGACACATAGCCCGGAACTGCCCTCAGAAGCCTGCTATGAACTGTTACCGATGCGGTCAAGAGGGCCACCGGAAGCACACCTGCAGCCAAGCTGGTCACTTGGATCCCCAAGGCCATGGTTCCATTTGCAAGTATAACACCAAGGTAAGTTGCTAACCTGCTTCCCGCCACTCACCATTTTCTTTTTCTCATAGCATGCTTAGTACGGCGAAGCTAACATGTGTATATCAACAGGGATCTCCTAAGGCTCGTGGGTCGTTGGCTCACAATAAGACTCGGTTTGAGATGGCTGGCAAAGCGCAGGCTAGCGACTTCGACGAAAGTACCCAGGAGCTCATGAGAATGGCCATGAGTGCCTCAAAGGCCATGATGGAGCATCACGGTATATCTGTTGATGAAAAGAAGGCCACGGAATACGGTTATCTTCAACGGATGTTCCCCGAGGATTGACAGCAGCCAACAAGAAAGCTGAGAGGCCGAGGGTGGTCCTACTGGCGGAGATGACAGCTGGAGTACAGGGACTGGTACTAGTGATAATGCTGGAGGTTGAGCATGGTAATTTGGTTCAGATGAGAAATCTCATGATATGGAACCAAGAAGAGATGATAGGAAGAGATGATAGGAAGAGATAGACTTGGGTGCTCTAGCCCAAGTTTCATAAATGCAAATGGCCTCTGAGACTGCATCTAATGAATACATGAACAAGACACCGGAATAACCAGAATAATAGCCCACCTACACCCACTAAGCAACAGTGTAGTAACCGCTGTACAATTCAGTTATTCCATTAGCACTGTTTACTCAAGTGTTTACTTGAGTATTACTGTACTTGATGTACTTGATGTTCCATTGGATACATCTGTTATACGAGCGTTAGCCATGTGATGAGTCCGGAGTCATGTTTGAAGCCCTTCTGCTCGACACACCGTGTAGGAGGAACATACAGCTTAAATACTGTTACATCGATTAGATGAACTTTTTACTGATATCCTTTTAGTGTAGTCCTGCTGGCACTGCGGCGGGAGGTGCTACTGGATCTAATAATGGCATGCCAGAAACACGCGCTAAAGCCCGAGCCGAAGCGTATGAAGTAGGTAGGCGCCGTTCGCATAAGCGGAGTACATGTCCGCCCGACCGGGACAGTAGCCGTAACTCGTAGTTTCGGTGTCGGAAGAAACAGTGGATGCGCATCAATTGCTTTCGTCCAGTAGCCCAATAATGGCGGGGGCTTGCACCATGCGGGCTCACTTATGTACATACATACGTCGTACATACATGCAATGGCTTATTACCGTCCTTCGTCCAATGTCCAAAGCGAACTAAACGCCGGCCATCCTAGCAAACGTCTAAAAGCGGATGTTCCCGTCCAACGGTTGCGTTTTGAGAATGCCACAATCGAGTTGCATCCGATGTCTTCGATTGCACGTGTGAGGGAAGCCCGTTGATTCCGTCCAATCGCTTCCCATTCATGACCACGTCGATACTTTAGGTGTCTGTGCGATTCGCATCCAGCTCATGCGGGGCATAGTCCAAGCTGATAGCGTCCTCGTCCAAGCTGCCAAACAAATAGGAAGAGCAGCAAGCAGGCAGTAGCAGCGGATCCCGGAATCGAAAGAAGCAAACGACTACCCCTATGTACAGTATGCGACAATGTCGTCCCGCCCTTTATATGCATCCCGTCGCTGCGGGTAGTGGATGCCGATTGTTGTGGGCTGTGTAATTTGAGGATCTGGGGTGACGGGACCAGCCAAGAAATCCAACACCCCATCTGGACGGCAGTCGGCACGCCATGTATCAGTCTGACAAGGATGGACGGGGGCGCAGAGCCGTCAGCGAGACGCGCCCAGGCGACCCAAGCATGCCGAGTGACGATGCAGCCAATCATGCCCCGGCAGCAGGAACAAGTTGTGGCTCGGAATTGCGCGGCCTCTGGTCTCGGCGGTCATATTGAGTTTCCAAATGCGCCTCTGCCATATCACGATTCACACCCCAAAGACCCTGGCCCCCCCTCGGCGTCCCGGGCTGTGGGAGGGCCATTGCTGCGCGACTTCGCCCGCTTGCCCGTGTTTTCCGCGTCCCCTATTTCCCAACAACCCCATCTCCACTGGCCCCCGATCGAACCCTTATTTCTACTTACTCTTCTTGTCATCACTTTCGCTGGCGTTTCCTCTGTCAGACTTCGCGACAAAAGCACCGCCACAAACCATCCAAACAAAAAGTCCACCGACCTCAAACCGCCGTCTGTTCTGACTTCCTGCAACATACGTCTTAACACATTCCCGCATTGAAACTTTACCGAACGTGCGTTTGCGATCCAGAAGACCATCATACATCTACCGGCACCATGTCTCAGCAGGACTACTATCAGCAGGGCCCTCCCCCTCAAGGATACGCCCCAGGGTTCGTGTCCCCCCTCGCGCTTCAATAACAGCAGTGACCCTGTATGTGGAAGGGCCTTGAGCTAACTGTCCCACAGTCCTTATCCTCCTCCCCAGCAGCCGGTATGTTGAGCACCGCCTTGCGACATCGCTACGTCCTCCCTTCGTATACGGGGTCTTTTCTCCTCGCTTGGGAAGGACCGATAGCGTTGTTCTGCCGGGTTACCCGAGCCGCGAACTCGACCAATCTGTCTCGATTCGCGGTCGCCACAAGCACAAATAAGTCTGACTTTTGATGCCTTAGATGTACTACCAGCAACAACCCCCGCCTCCCCCGCAGCAAGAAAAGAGCCACGGCTGCCTTTACGGATGGTGAGTCCCTTCCCCCAGCCCGTCTCCGATCTGTCATGTCTTCGGAGCGGTCGCATGGTCCTGTACTAACCTCGGCTCTACCATCGTAGTCTGGCGACATTGTGCTGCTGTTGGCTCTGCGGCGAATCGTGTGAATGTTGTCTAGAGTGTTGCGACTGCTGTTAGGCAAGCCGAGGCGAGGGAGAACCTATGGTGTCGGCTACCTGAGGGCAAGCTCAGGACGCGGTCGAACCTCTTTCGTTATCGGCGGACGGCAACAAGCGCATTTGAGATTCGCAGCTGTGAGATATTGGCATCGGGTCGGAGGGAGATGAATGAACGACCATCAGTTGCATTGTTGGATTATTTTAGGATGGGTACCATACGAGGCCACGACCTCTTTTCTTACTTGTGTTCAATAAGAGACTTATCAATAGACTCGACGTTTCTTACTGGCTTTCCCCCCATTGACCTCCTAGTCTCGTGCCAGATGCCTGTTCGTAGAAGGTGGATCCGAGCAGCCGGTCACCAAGCTGCGTGGTGTGGCTTGAAACTATAATGCGCTACGGCGACAAGGGAACCAATGAGGAAAGGAGAGATCTAGCATGAACTGGCGCCACCTGAGCTCTAAGTCAACGTCGCCTCATGCAGCACTGCATATCAAGACGACCATCTCCCGAATCGTACTGTCGTTCTGCAACAATTTTCTGAAACCCCTACGGCTCTGCGCTCTTATTTTTGTGCATGGCTACACTCAGGAAGCTTCCCTTGCACCTGGCTGCCGACACGCTTTTCCCAGCTCAGCAGGGAGAGCCTCCAGTCGCCCCTGCCAACCTCCATATTGAACCCGCACGACCACCCGGGACCCCGAGCCACGCGCGAGTTGTCCGTCTCGTTGTCGGCCTCGTGCCCCGGGTTCGTCACGAGATCCCACTCCTCCTCCGGACAGGCCTTTCCGTCGGTACTATTATTGGCTGCCTGTGCGCCACCCTCGCCGGCCACCGTCTGGCCCCTGCGGTCTTCCGTGGCTGGTTCGTCGTCGCCGCCGCCTTGGGTTTGGCCACTCCCTGCTTGCGATGATGATGAACACCACTGGGGTCCGGTCAGCTTGGTGACTGCATTACGTCATCCATCGTTAGCCGTCGAACGCAAATCTTCCGGTTGTAGGTATGTGACAGTGTGTATACAACGCAGGCGCGCAAACTTACCCACCGGCAGCCGGCCTGATGTCCCACCCCTTTGTGACATTGTACTTTCTCACTTTGCCTCGAGAGGATCAAGATGGTGTCGTTTTCTGTAGGCCCAGCTAACTGTGATATTAGCCTACAACTTGCAAGTAGTAAGTATGTAGGAGCTACTGTAGCGTGGGGAAGGTGTCAATGTGGTGGGTGTCAAAGGATTCAATCCTCTGCTGATCGTGGCGGCCTTGCCCCGCATATTCATGTAAAGGTAGGGGCATTTTATGTATGGCCGCCAGGTGGCGATATGTTGGACGATGCCGTAAGCAACCCTGAAGTTGCTTTTGATTGGTTCATATCCCTACCTAACCCCTTTAATCAGGGGAATGATCCTGACAGCTACGTAAGGCAGCCGGTGGCCATCTACCAACTGGTACTAGCAACATAACTCATGGCCGGCTTTATCGATTCTCACAGCAAGTAAGAAAAAAAGATATATTGTTGCCCGACATCTTATACCTCAGATTTAATCATACAGAGAAAGGGAACCTGGAAGCCTCGAGTAACCAACAGCTATAGCACGTTTCAAAGTAAAAGTTTTGTAAATTATATACTACGAATAGAAGTCATGATAACATGGTTGAACGAGAATAACCAAAGAAGCCAAACACCACAATCCGTGGCTTGACCACGCTGAAGCGAACTGGAATCGCGTCTAGAAAACACCCTCATAGGGCTTCGAATGCCAATATGTTGTCGTCGTTCTTCCACCTTGGGTTTCCACACATTATCGTCTGGAGACCCATTTCCATCACTAGAGACAGTTCTCCTGACCATAGAATGCGGTGCCCCCTTCTTGCATCGTCTCTCTTTCGACGGGTTCGCTAAGGAAGGCTGGAAGAGTCCTCTAGCCGATGTGGTCAGGCTGCGAGCCATCGTACGGGTTCTTGCGAATGGCAATCGTGGCGCTCCAGTTTTCATCAGGCTTGGGGTTGAATTGAGACTAGAGTACGTTTCCTGTTAGCTCAGGAGTATCGTCAAGGGGGAAAGAGTGCAACAGAAGAAGAAGAGAAACTTACCGAGTCGACAGCACAGTTGGCCGGAGTGGCCCCGTACCTGGTGATGGCAGTGGTGCCGTTCTTGGAAGTGAGCTGGACCATCTGCTTCGTTGCACGGTGGGGGGAGCCCGCGAGGTAGTTGAACGGCTCAATGAGCATTGCAGTGTGCGCCGTTGAGAACACGGTGTTCGGCAAATCACCAGTATGCGGAATGTGATGCATGCCCAGGTTGAACCAGAGAACACTATCGTAAGGTGTGTCAGTAATGAGTTCATCGATCAGGGGGTCGTAGTGAATAGGCTGCCCAGATACTTACAGGTCTTCCTGGTCAAGGGACTCGCTGTCCTGGAACTTCGCAAAGTCAACCAGGGGATCTTCGACATCGAGCAGGTTGTAAGGGCTCGATGCGCGGACTTCGGTGTCCTTGAACTTGGTCGCGTACAAGTGGTGGTTAGCCACGTTGAGCGCATTGCCTGCAACTGATGAATCCTTGACAGTGAGGTGGATGACACCGGCGGCTAACGAGAACATGTTAGTGCGCATCCACATGCAAATAAGGAGAAGAATAGGATAAGTCGCCTAGGAGCCAGGGCCGCTTTGTCCTCGATATGTACTTACCGGGGTGGATCCTGTATCCAGGAGCCTCTCCAAACTTGTTCAACTCATCCTTGTTGACAACCGCGTAGATGCTGGGCGAGTTGGTTTCCCAGTTGATCTTGGCGTCGTCTTCGTTGGTGATGAAAGACTTCTTGGCCTTCATGGTGTTACGGGGCTTGTTGTCGTTCCAGTGGTAGCTGCAAGGTCTCGTTAGTGGCAAATCCCCGTTAAGATGATTCTGTTGGTACTCACGTTTCAGTAGTCGGCACGAATTCGACCTTCTGCAGGGAGTTCTTCTCTCCCAGAATGTCGAAGTCGGCCTTGAAGGTGATGACGTGGTCGTGCATGGAACCGGAGAGGTCATCATGGATCTTGAAGCCATACTCCTCATTGTTTGCGTAGAAGGCACTCTGGATGAACCCGGAAGCCCTGACGTGGATGGTGACGGAGCCGTCCATGTGGAAGTCGTACGATGTCATGTAGTCGTAGTTGCCAGCCGTGGTGACAGTGCGAAGCGTGAACACGACGTTCTTGGTGATACTGGTGTAGCCAGTACCCGAATGCCTCTGGATAGGGTAAACCTGGGTCGGACTCGAACAAGCAGATACCATTGGGTCGAACTTTACGGGTTGTGCCATCGACGTAGGTCGTGTTGAGGTAGGTCGAGTAGGCAGGACAGTCGTAGCCGTTGACGAGGGAAACCATCTGGCCGCCGAACCCGCCAAAATAGGTGTCGAGAAACACAGCGCCGGATTGAATCGGGTCCTGGCCAGCATAGTGCGCCATGGCCTCCTCCATGCCGAGCTCGTAGAGGATCCTCTTGCCCTTGAACCGGATGTCGAAGAGCCTGACGCCCAGATCGCGGCTGTCGGAGACGAAGAAGGTGAAGTCCATCCAGGAGACGAAGTTGTTCTCCGTGTCGACCGAGAAGCGCTTAGCGCCGGGCTGGACAAGGGTAGGGGGCTGCAGGTCATCGAAGGGCAGGTCATCGCCGTTTCTCTCCAGCTGAGACCAAGCACCGTCCACGCCGCCACCCAGAGTCTTGAAGCCAGGAGCCGTTACTGCCTTGCGGAATTCATCGAGGCTGCTGTAGAGGATGTCGTTGTACAGCCAGCCGTCGACAGCCCATTTCGAAGTGTCACGACCAGTGATATTGGCCCTGATGTAGAGGCCCAACGGAAGCAACGTGCCCGTGTCGTAAATCTTCTTCGGCTTTCCCTCGACACCGTACCACGTGGTCACTTGGCCGTTCTCGACCTGCACAGGCGAAGAAGAAACAAGCTGAACACCATCGGGACCCTGGCGATGAGAAAAACAGTCAGTAGGGTGGCCAACTATAGACAGCCGGCTTCGGAATAACGCAGGAGTGGGCAGGACTCAACATACCACGTTCCAAAGGATCTTTAGGACATCGGCAGCTTCAGTCAGAAAAGCCTTGGAAAGATCACCGTCGGTAGCAAAGTCGGCATCGTGAACACGGATCTTGCTGCCTTTCTGCCTGTTGGAGAAGAAGCTGAGGGGGTGCACGACGGTAGAGTCGGAGAGCGGAAGTGGTCCCACTACAAATTCTTCCATGTACGGCTCTTCAGTGGCGCCGAACAGGAGGTTGACACGGGCATAGACTGGAGGAGCGGGTCCCGTTCCAGCCACAAACGGAAGGACGGCGGTCTTGTTGGGCTGCAGCAGGTCGATGGCAAGCATTCGGTTGTCCCAGCTTCGGAGTGGTCAGTGCAAGCTTCTTGCGTCATGTGTCATGTCCTGCGTGCAGACGGGACGGGATGAACACTCACTTCCCACCATCCTCGGTCAGGTTCAGCTCCTTATCTTTGAACAGGAAGGTGATGGCATCGGACAGCTCACGATTGGTGAGACCCGCCCATACGTTTTTGTGGGGAGCCTGCGTAGTGGGCTGTGCGATTACACAGGTACCGTTATCAGTGACACGGCGCTGGAGTGGCAGGCGCAACTCGGACACTGGCTGCAACGGAGCATGTGGCCCGGGAAGACCAGAGACCAGAGAGCCCAGAAGCGGCAGAGAAGCGAGGAAGAAACGTCCCATCTTGCGGATTGGCTTGAGATGAACTGCAGCGGCTTGATGAAGTTGCCAGTGAGGGATGAGTCCTTCCAACCATAACCTCTCCGAGCCACGTCGAGCTTTTGTATTCCTCTCGATCTCGGTGTCCGGATCCCAGCATTGCGAAGCTCCCGTTTAGACGCATCGTGGCCGTCGAAACTGCAGCCATGATTTACAGCGGTGGTCATCGAGCATGATGGCAGACGTTGGTGTATTCGCCCGTTCGGTTTGCAAGTGGACGTCGAGAATGCATCTAGGTGAGCCGTTATCTACAGGGATGGAGCAGGCTACGCCGAAAATGGCCCTTTTCCGTTCTTGGCATACTTCTTCCCGAGTCAGGATGGCTGAATTCGGTTGCACTGCTATATAGAGGGGGCATCTCGTTCAATGCTTGTGCACCTAAGGTTAACTTAAATCACTCATGGTTGGCCGGGGGGGGGGGGGGACGGAGCGTTCCTGGCAGGCGAGGGTTGCTACGATACGAAGGTTATGTAATGGAAAGCACTTCAACTAGGAAAGCGCGTTTCAGAAACACAAGTGCAGTTGCTTGTCGTCACAACATGGAATGGGACACAAATGCATGTCACGGCTGGATTGGACGAGTAGCTTAAGTTGCCTATCTATTTGGCCTCCTACCCATACTACCTGTCTGCCTGTGACAGCTCGAATGACTCCTATCATGTTGATATTATACTTCCCACTACGGGATGTGATGGGATGCCACAAAGATAAGATCATGGCCAAGGCTATATGCCGACAAGCTTTGGAGATGGGATGATAAGCTTGCAGGGGCGCTAGTCAGTAACCTGCAGTGGTGGTGCCAGGCACTATTAGTACACAGGTCGAGGTATGTAGTATTAAATGCACGATATAGCGATCCGTGCACCGTGTAAAGTAGCCCGTGGGCAGAGTGTCATTCGAAGGAACAGCAATGTCGATCCTTATCATTCTGGAATCCCCCAAGATTCCTATTGGCAACATTTTTGGTCATCAAAACCGTATCTACCTTACCTACTACTACTGCAGCAGTTTTTCTTTCTAAGATGTATCCTACCCATCGGTACCTCGAGAATTCGTCCGGAGAAAGAAATGAGACAAACTACAGTAGTACCGGCTGCCATGGATAAGGTTAGCGGGTAGCGATATAGTCAAGGTAAGGATCTTTTAGAGGGGGGCCCACGAAAACAACCAACCCCTGGCACACCACCCCCGGGTAAACAAACACACGACTCAACCCGCCCCTCCGCCGTGCATCCCCCACGTTCATATTAGGTTCGCAATCTCCCCACGTGAGGCGGGAAGGCGGGATTGTGCCTTGGACTTACCCCGGCCCCATTGGGAAATACGCGAAAGTGGGACACGATGGCCGTACCGGAGGAACTAATAGTAAATGGCCCGAGTAGCCAGAGACAGCAGCGCAGCATATCAACGACAAATCTTATCCTGGAGTTCGCACTCGAACCCGATCTTTTCTCTCTCCCGAACGACAAACTCCTGCTGCAGATCAATGTATCCTATCAACGATGATTTTTCGGCTTCAAAGAGAAGAAAAAGGCATATCGGCCCTTATCTTACGGCCGGCCTGCTCTCCACACTCAGATCGTCCAGCGCATCTTTGCCCAGGTGGGGTGACATGGCCTACGAGCACTAATTAGTCTTGGCCGGCAGACTCGAAAAATTATTGGATGTCGTTGGCAAGGGATCGTGCCGGGAATGTGAGCCGTTATCTGCAGCGGAGGAGTAATTAGGTAACACTCTCTAAAAGATTCCGGCTTCCGTTTCTTTGCAGTTTCGATCGCTGCTCGACAGCTTATACTCCCCCGCTGCCCGCCACTCGTCCTGCAACCGTTTAGAACCACAAGATTCGTCACGGCACTAGGTTGCTAATACTTTGGGTTGTATTTCGCGCAGTGGGATGTCTGAGGTTGATTATACCTTATAATGCTAACATCACCAGCTGCATGCTTTTGTCACTTGTCCCGTTCCCGACCTACCACGCGGCAAGCCCTGCCACATTGTGAGTTTGTATAGGAAATCTTTCGGCAACTGCCATGGAGCGCGGATAAGCCCGCCCCCTATAGCCGGTTCCTCATCCCTCCCAATACGAGAAACGTCGAAGCCCCGGCGGCAGGCACATGCCCAAAGATGCTGTCTATAGTCCTAGTAGGGTAACGACCATGTATATCATTAATCCTCCTGACTCCAGCCTTATTATACGTTTTTTCTTCTTTTTCTTTGGAATGCTGGATTCCAGATCCTTCGTTGGCCCGGAGCGAGCAGCGAGAAAGCCGGGCATTCTAAGAGCATATACCAGAAGTTGCAAATGGTTGGTTCAGGGGTAAGGAGGGTGTGCACCGCTGAGAAACCAGGTCGACCTTCTACGTGCTATTATATAACCCCCCTGTTGATTGAAGTTATTATCTTGCATCCTCTTCATATGGCTTGTCCTAGTCAGCTTGAATCATTTATGGCCACTTTAAATATTTCCAGACAAATGAGGAATGTCAACTTACGGAATGAATGTACTTTGCTGCATAGCTATGTAGTCGGCCAATCAGCAGACAAAGGGAAAGAATTGCACCTTGAAGATCTATTTACCTAAACTCCCTTGACTATAGAAATACAATAGAAAATATCTAGGTAATACTTACCTTGTGTCTGAAACGATAAGCAAACAAATTTCCGCCCTAATTGGTAAGTGACTATGTATAAACAACTTTCGGATACCGCACCGCTGTGTGTAATACTGTGTATTCAGTTCCTTGTCCATTCACAGCCCCCTCTACATTACGCTAACGTCTTTTAAATCCGTGGCAGCCCGACTGGTTAGCCCATATAAAGAGAAGGGACCATCTAAAGACTCTATGCCCCCCCAAGGGTCTTGCAAAACAACCTCAGTTGTGCCTCAAAACCCCACGTACTGTGGCTGATATCTCCATCTAGCCTCCTGAATACGCACTCCTACGACCAGACGTGCCGACAATGGCTCTGAAACTAATCATGAACCACTTGAGCCAAAATCCCATCATCACCTTGTACACAGCAAATAGCCCGCTGCACCCTAGGCACTTGCCTCACCCGCAGCGGGGTCGCCATCAGAGACCTAGCGACTGGGCAAGAAGTTAAGACGGTGAATATACGCAATGTTAACCAAGAACTGAACCCGCACCGCCGCGTCCAAGGCTGCATAGAGGAGGCGCACCTCATGACTCTGCCAGCGGGAGCACCCGCTGAGGTCCCAATCTATCTTGGACATGCTGTGTCCCGTTCACAGCTACGGTCAGTGGCCAAACTGGACTGGGAGGTCGAGAAGTACGAGCGGCCCAAAAGATACGCAGGTCCACGGCGGTTATGGGCGTTAACGGCCTGGAGCCGAGTCACGAGTACGAGGTTAGTGTTAATGAGGATGATGTTCGCCGCGTCATGTGGACGACGGTCGCCAAGGAGAGCATTCCCCTTGAGGGCGGCCATAAAAGGTCAAAGGGGGATCCAGAGAGCTAGTGTCGGATCAAGGAACAACCCATACCTAGAATTTGTTATCTATACTGCCTCCATTAAGATTTAAACCGATCACGAGGTCTAGACGGACAGTTAGGAACTTTAGGGCAGCGTAGTTGCAATTGAAAGCAAAACCCAGGGATTCTGCATTCATACTTCGTTAGCGAAAGGCGACGGGTTGCTTCGTAAAGGCCATACCAAGTCGGCGACTCACATAAGCATCATGGTACCTCATCGGCATATCAAATACAATGACGCGGGCAGAGAAGACGTTTTTCACAGGTGTCCAGTCCGACGGTATTGCTAACAAGCCAATGGCCTCGATCAAAATGCAGATGAGGCACCATCAACATGGTGCATATACTCACATGCCAAACGCGTAGTCACTAGATGCTTTCCTGGACATTTGTTGTCTTGCCTCGGAGTGATTATATCTCCCATGTGTGAGAGCACACTTACTTAAACTGGCAATATTGTCCAGGAAGAATATAGGAATGCGTGTGGGCTGGAATTTGCAATCGATCGTAGCCTGCCATGCTCGTGGGCCGCCTTCCCTTCCAGGGAGTGTATAATGCCTCCAAGGCCACCGCCACCAGTTTGACCGAGATGTTGCGACTGTAGCTCGCGCCGTTTGGTATTAAAATGATTAACCTGGTGACTGCCGGTGTGAAGTCCATGGTCTGTGATAATGTGCCCCCTGCCGTGCTTCCGTTTAACTCGATGTATAACGTTGCCAAGGAGGATATTATAAAGAAGGCCATGGCGGGAGAGGATTCAATAACTAACAATGTCGACCCTTCCGACTAAGCCGATCGGTTTAGAACATTGGATTTGGCGAGGCCGCCATGCGTCTGAGGTGCGACTGGCGTCAATGCTGCCAATTGGTGTCCTGGACGGCCCAATGGAGAGGATACCGAAATTGGACGTGTTGGAACAGAAGATCAAAGATGTGGAAGGAGCAGAAAGGCGACAGTATCTGTAACCCTTTCGCCCTAAGACCTGGCAGATTCGTGGTCCACTGCAACAGGTAGCCTCAACGTTCAAAGTGAGGCAACGCTGATGTCTATTAGTATGTCCAAAGCTGGCTTGCCTAGCCATAGTTATGTAAAAGCTGTTAGACCGAATAGCTCACATCGTTTGTGTTTATTAGCCACCCGCCAAGAGTGCATTACTGGCCAAGTGACGAACCCGACGGCAGTAAAACAAAGGGGGTATGTAGGAGCGAGGAAAAGCTCACTCTGCCACCGCCATAGGACCCAAGGGTTGGCAAGGGGCAGATATGAAGTGAGTGCAGCGGCTTCTGAATCCGTCGTAGCCTTGACCGGACCCGGAACCCAGGGGCTCCGGCTAAGAAATTGTATGTTACCATCGCACCGCCTTTGGCCGGCCGCGGGTTGCTAGGCACTCATGAACCCAGGGGCATTCAGGCGGCTGGCGGCTGGCGAGATGGAAGGTCCCTTGAACCAATTAGCCAACAAAGTGGGTTACTAGTTGTCGTCGTCGTATCGTTAGGAGCGGTTAAGATGAGGGAGCTCTCTTGGCAGCTCGTCCAGCGCAACCATAATTACCCACTATGCGTGGAAAGCCTACCGTGCCCTGGTTCCCATAGGTCACCCTCCTTTTCAACGGAAACGTTGTCTTCCGGATCAACGGTTCAGCAAGATAGAGTGCGGCTCAGCCCCACCAGCACCTCCAAAAGACCCCACCATTACCCAGCATAGCTTATGCCGCGATGTAACGCAGCAGCGACGAGACATGAGTCGGATGCCAAGAAGCAAAGGGAATTCATGAACTGGCAGGCTGGATGGCAAGGGCAAGTGCTTGTGCCAAGTGTGAATGATTTACCGACTTAGCCGTCGATCAAAAACAATGATCACTTTTAGTTTGCTGATCTACTCAGCGGTTCGAACTTATTCATCCCAACCGTGGCCAAGTCTGTCTGTCGTGACGATTGAACATTGAAGTGACCCACCAAGCCTATCTGTGGCTGAACCGCCACCCCCCCCCCCTCCCACCCCACCCCCCCGCCCATAGATAGATCTCACGATGTATGTAAACGGAGTAGCCAAATTAAGCATGTCCCGTAGGTTAAAGAAGGTTATTAGACTACAACTTAATCTTATACCATATTAAGCGAGCAAGAGCCGGAGAGGCCCTCAGCATCTTCAAATCCTCATCGATGATTGGTCAAGTTCTCTGTTGTGGCTGGAATTGGCCGCAACGGTTTCATCCACGCATTGATGCAACTCGAGACGAACCCGCACCTCAGGGGCCCGCACCCCTGTCTGTTCGTTTCGTCTCGTCTCATCTCGACCTCGGATTTTCTGACGTCTCAAATCTTGGGGTCGCAGCAAGCGAAAACAAAGAAGCTGACTCGAGCCCGGCTCCTGCTTGCGTGCCATTGACCAGAAACCGACTTCGATAGGTTAAGCTTGTTTTCCCCAAGCAAGCCCAGTCCACAGGATTAGGTTAAGCTGCAAAGCAGCAGAGCCTCCTCTCCCCCAGTCTACTCCACCCGGTTCGCCTATGTAGACCTAACGTCGCATAATGGTTTGGCCGCTATACTGCTTCTTTCGTGCGAGCCGACGGGCCCCATCGTCTGGACCGGTCGATTGATGTGCTTCACTCCGAGGTCAGGGGGCCACAGCCAGGATCACAAGGTCGCAGAGCGTTGAATGAACTCCCTCTGAAGCGGACTCGACTCCCTGCCGCCGACATGGTGGTTGCCGGGAGCACTCAGAGAGGCCGCGTTGCTCTCCTCAGAGCGCAGCATAAAGAGAGCCACGCGGCCGCCGTAGTTCGCACATCTTTTCCTTTCCCTTCCCAAGCCAGTCTTCCCAGTCAATCTTCAGATCTACATTCGTCCATTCTTTCCCGCTGAGCGGATCACTTTCACTTCAAAACACTTTACCTGCACATCAATCGTTCCGGTTCATACCATATTACCCAATACCCAACCAACTACCGTCAAGATGCAGTTCTCATTCACCGCCGTTCTCTTTGGCCTCGTTGCCGTCTCTTCCGCCGCTATTGTCGACACCGAGGGTGTCCGCAATGTTGCCCGCCAGGCCGCCAGCGGCTGCTGTGTCGCCAACAAGTCCCTGAAGGAGGACAACTGCCAGGTCAACGGCCAGGCCGGCAAGTGCGTTCCCGGAGGCCCCGCTCAGTGTAAGTAACAAAAACTTTCCCTCGGCAGCAAAGCAGAAAGAACCAATGCTAACATATACCCCCTTCTCTAGGCGGTGGTGCACTGAACTGCGTTGCTACCAGCCAGCTGAAGTGCGACAACAGCGTCAAGGAGCGCTCCGGTGTTCTGTGCCGCTTCGCCCTGCCCAACGGCAAGCTCCAGGACGGTGCCAAGCAGATCAGCAACCTGAACCAGGCTAAGGTTAACTAGAGTGGAAGGATAATAATAGTCGAGTGGGGGGTCTGGAGTTGACTTGTAAAATAATCCGACGAGTTTCGGTTGAAAAGACATACTTTGACGGCTCGCATACTCATTATTTTTCCGCTGCATGCATATAGTGATTTGTTCGCTCCTTTCCGTGTTGCGTGCGTTATACTAACATCGAAACATTATGGCCTCCTATACCAAACCACACTGGCCGCATCCACCTCGAAACACCTTTATTCTTGGCCAAGATCAACGCGCTGCTGGTATTCCAGTGCGGCCACGATACTCTTCGCCCAACCAAAGTTCGCTTCTCTGCGCGCCTCTTCCGATCTTGACATCAGGATCCCCCGCCCGTCCCTCCAGCTGTCGTATTCCGGTTTGGTCGTCGCCAAGTCCCCATCCGCGAAAATGCGATACTGCAGCTGATGCCGGAGCCGGAGCTGATCGGCGAACCCGGGGTTGGGGCTCACGGCGGGCCGGTGTCTGCGCACGACGCTCAGAGCAGCATCGTAGTCGAGCCCGAGGGCGCGCATGGTGTATGCAACGGCCACCGCGCCGCTGCGAGAGATGCCCTGGAGACAGTGGACCAGGACGCGCGACTGCGGCCTTGGTCGTCGAGGATTTGGTTGATGATCCTGTGTGTCGTTCCTGTGACATCCCCTCCCTGCTGCTGCGGCTGCTGCTGCATCCTGCTGGCTTCTCCGTCCACCGCCTTTCGCCCACCAACGCCGCGTTGCAGTGCATCGTCAATCCACATGACCAACGCATCCAGGTACATGAGCAAGTCTTCCAACTGGATGTCCACGAGCGGTACCGTCAGATGCTTGATCCCAGATTCTGCCGCGATCATCGGCCAGTCCCGGTCTTCTGTGAGAGTCACCACGTGGGTTATACCATGTTTCGCCAATAAATATGGGGACCTGGGTATTGTTATGCTGCAAGCCCGTCAGTTCTTGGTGCTCATTCATTCTCAATGCGACCCCTTACTCGGATATGAACAAACCCTCGATCGCGTCGATCTTGTTGATGGGGTCCGCAGACACCGCATGGGTGGTATAGGCCATTTTCGAAATTTCCTCTCCAGGGGGTATAACGAGAAAAGCTCAACTGGACTCAAGCGCAAGTCTTCAAATATTGCAAATGGAGGAACCTAGACATTGGCTCCTTGATGCATCGTGGCATCTTTCAATGATGACTATCTCCACTGGGCTGTGCTACTACCGTGGCGCTAAGCTTATACGAGACATGCTTGCAACTAGGCATCGACTTTATCACACTTCGTCGGAAACCCTTCCGTCGTCTTCTAGAGGCACTGCGAGTACCAGTCATTCGAGACTTTACAAGCTGAGCCACCCGCACAAGCCGTACAGCCACTGTATCCCTGCCCGCTGCACTGCCCATACATCGCAACACTGCACCCGGCCGCCGTCGTGGTTGCCGCGGGCGCCGACGTTACCACCGTGCTCCTCTGTAGAGTTGTTGCACCTGGCGCGGGGGCAGCCGTCCGAGCCGCGGCGAGAATGCTGCTGACGGTAGAGTAGGCGGGCTTCTTGTTGTAGTTCTTATCGAAAAGCAGCGCGTCGCCCGTACCGGGGAAGGTGCCCGGGATCCAGCTGTGTGCGTCGGTGAAGCCCCAGATAGTAATCCCCACGCAGCCCTCAACTTCTAGGCAGGCCGACGTGACAGCACCGAAATCTTTGGCCTGCTGCTCCAGCCCCTGGCTCGACTCGGGCAGAGAGGGGAAACGAATATCCAGCTCTGTAAAGGCGACTTCCGTAGCGCCGGCGTCGAGGTACGACTGCATCACACTCTTCAAGGTGCTTTGCGACGGGGACTGGCCGACGATGAGATGCGCCTGCATGCCCACGCCATCGATCTTCTTCCCGGCGCTCTTGATCAACTTGACAATCTTTGCGGCTCCCTGCTGCTTAGCGCCCAATGTCTCCAAATTGTAATCTGTCCAGACATCCCATTGTGAGCATCACTAAGCTGCACTCCAGCTTCTCTTGTGTTATGTATAGGAGGCCGAGACATGGTTACTCACCGTTGTAGTAGAGTTTTGCGTTCGGGTCCGCCTTGGCTGCTGCGTCGAAGGCGATGGCGAAGAAGGTATCACCAAGCACTTCAGAAAACACACTTTGACGGTAGCTGCCGTCGTCGTCGAGGGCTTCCTATAACGTAGACGAACCATGTTAGCCCGTCTCCAAAATAATCAAGTATGACTTGACGTATATATCAAATACAAGGCCAAGGGCCAGAGTGTGATCAACTCGTAAAATAACACGTACTGTTATATAAATGTCTGTCAGCGAACTGCCCGAATCATCACAATGGTAATATTATATATAATAGTAATACTGGGTAACTTACCATTCACTACGTCCCATGCATAGCACTGGCCTTTGTAGTGGCCAACCTCGTTCGCAATATGTGTGTTGATGACTGAGGTCAGAGTATCCCGGCTCCACTGGCCGTTGCTGACTGTGATCATGGTTAGCAGAAACAAAAGACCATGCATATGAGGCATTGGGCGTAGCCAAGCATAATCAAGGAAAGGGTAAGAACGAACCCCAACTGGGCAATTGCGAATGCCACACCAGCGTATGGCAGCGCAGCATCTGCCCGTTCTTCTTGGCAAAGTCCGTGATCTGGTCGCCCGACCCGTAGCTGAACTGGCCGCGGCTGGGCTCGGTGTACTGCCACTTCTGGCCGTTGCCCGGCGTGATCTGCCCGAACTCGTTCTTGTTGGTCAGGAACTTGAGCAGCTGCTGGTCCGAGAGCTCCGAGTTGTCTACGGCCGACCCGAAGTACTTCTTTACCCGCTGCCTGTGCCAGCTGATTAAGCTGGGAGGAGACGCCGGGTCCGGCGGCGGCAAAGAGGGCCGCTGTCAGTGCTGCGTTGATGTGCATCGTGACGAAGTGATGGCCTGGGACGATTAGAGTGATGGTGGTACAGAATCAGCGGTCCGGCCCGGCCTTTGCTTGGAAGTAGAATGCCATTATATATAGGGAGAAACGCCATAACGGAAAACCCCTCGGCGAGCGGCCCATCCCAACTGTCGTGATGAAGCTGGTTGGTGGACAAAAAATGGCGGGCTTGCGTGTATAGTCGTATCAGGAGACCACGCCACAGTTAGCCATTTTATCCTCAGGGCACCCGGTTGCTGTACAAAAACCCGATGATATGACTAAAGTACATGTTCCACGGACTATTGGCATTTAGTCCGTTCGATTACCATGGTATAAACAAGCTGCATGTGTTGGAACACGAGGGTCCACTTTCGCCAAAGCAACATGCAGTTGCGATCCCGGAATTCTGGGGTTGGCATGGCATGCTTTGCTTGGTGGATTGTGTGTTTTACACACGTCTCTTGGCCAGAAGCAGAACGGCAGGAATGATCCGGAGATGTGGGTAGACTTCTTGACTCCCGATCGGTCTACGTCCGAGAAAGGAATACGGAAGTTGCAGCTTCCGTTCCCAGGAAGGAACAACCCAAGAAGGAGAAGAAGAGGGGCCACAGAGGTTGGTTATTGACCATCACTACCTCAGAAATGGCAGTTGATATTGCATATGTCGATCTTTGCCTGCGTAGAGCAACTCGGTTATCTTGCCAGGAAAGCTTGTGTCGGTGGAAGTGACGGCCATGATATCAGGCAGCCAGGCTAAGTACATACGGGAAGTGCTACTATGTGATGATTACATGAGGGAAAAACCGTCAATGTGTGGTATACATATGAAATAGGAGATATTCTAGGTGGCTAATCATGGCTGTCAATGGTATCAACCACATTTCATATTCAGGAAATAGTATATGTATTACTAACGTATATAAAGTATGCCGCGATATTAGTTGTTTGGTAACACCTCAGTCAAACGTCCAACCACCCGTCTTGTTCGCGAAGAAGCCATCCGGATCGTACTCCCTCTTGATCTGCTGAAGCCGGCGGTACGTAGGGAACGAGGCCAGCGGCCTCTGGTCCACCGCCGCCTCGTTCAGGAACAGCGGCAAGCCCGGCGCGCTGGGCGTCGCCTCGACCATGGCGCGGAAGCTGGCCTGCACCCGGTCATGCAGGTCCAGCAGCAGGCCCGGCGGCGTCGACAGCAGGTAGTTGACCCAGAACCAGGGCCCGTCGGGCATCTGCATCGCGTTGCCGCCGCGTGCGCGGCTCGCGTCCGTCATGCTGCGCGCGACCGGGTAGAAGTTGAGCGAGACGAACACGTAGAGCCCCTTGTTGGCGTCGGCCCAGGCGGCGTAGCGGTCGTAGACCTCGCGGTAGGCGTCGCTCCCAGAGATCTGGTGCGCGCCGATCCGGAAGACGTTGTCGGCGCGGCTGAGCTCCGCCGTGTAGGGGATGGGCATGTCGGCGACCTCCGTGTAGGCCTTGTTGGGTTTGCTCGTGTCAAGGAGGCGGGGGATCTGTGTGAAGTTGCTGAAAGCGGCGCCGGGGTCTGCGCCATCGTACACGATGAACACGACGATGACCTCGTCGAGGTTCAGCAGCACGTCCGGTGTCGTCAACGTCTCGTACGTCACCAGGATGTTGGCCTTAGGGTCTATGTTGTACGCGATGAAATCGTGGGTGGCCTCGAGGACTTTCTGCGCGTGGTCGAGGACGTAGATGAGGGTTCCCGCGTAGAACTTGCCGATCGGATGGCTTTGGACCGTGTACCTCGTCACGACCCCGAAGGCATTGCCGCCACCGCCCCGGAGACCGAAGAAAAGGTCGGGGTTGGACGTGGTGGAGGCCGTGGTTATGGTCCCGTTCAGCAGGACCACCTCGAGCTCCGTGAACGAGTCGCAGGCCATGCCGTATTGTGGCGCCAGGTAGCTCAGCCCGCCCCCTAAGGCGAGGCCGGTACCCACGCCACTCAACCGGCCTCCCATCACCGTCCGGTCATACTGCTGGTAGAACTCGTACAGCTGCCCCCAGTTACTGCCAGGCTCATAGGTCGCCAGGGTTGTTGCTGCATCATATGACTTGGCCGTCATTGACTTGAAATCGATGAGCACTCCCTGGTCCACGGACGAGAAGAAGTTGTTGGGACTGTGCCCGCCGGCCTTGACGGCAAAGCGACTTCCGCTCTCCCGGATGGCTCGTATAGCGACTGATACGTCCTGCGACGACTTCGGGTACACGACACACGACGGGCTATAATTGCTCTGGCGTGCGTTCCAGTAGTCATGCCTGCTGTCGATATACGAGGCGTTCAAGGGGCTGATTGCGACTTGAGCGTCACCCAAACTGGACGCTATAGCAGTGCACGCAGTGCCTCCTAGTCGGCTCGCACTGCTAACGTTGCCGCACTAGACACGGTTACGACAGACAGCGCTAGGGACAGGAACATCGTCAAGGAAAACATGATGCGCCGAGTTTATCTTTTGATGCTTGCTGACCCACGAGCAGAGTCTCGCTGGGAGGTAGGAAGGGTGACTAGTCTCCACCTTATAGATAGACAGTACGTCGCCAGACTTCGACAAGACATGGTTCCATGGAGAAACAAGGAACTAGTTCTCAGTACACACCCACATCAACACCATGCATCTTCTAGGCACATGCGTCCACACCGTTGAGACTATTGATGCATTGATGCCAAGAAAGCAAGGGCGCCTCCCGCACTTACACCGGATAAGCATTCCTAGGAGTGCCACCAACCATCGCTTTGGGTAGTTGAGATGAACTGACCTCGAGGACTAGTCACACCCTAGTGCGTCTATGTGAAGAGTCACCGCAGTAGCATGGGCGAATCGCATCCCCTAGATACGGCAGGGAGAGAAACCGGGAACACCCGCTGGCGATTTCCAGGTACTTATTATACAAGACGATGCTTTCGCTCGGTGGAGAGCCGCTATATGGGGTGTTTGCTTTGGCTGACAAGAAGTAAGGTCTTAGCCGAAGAGCGAAGCAGCGAAGCAGCGAATGAGCGATATCACAGCCCAAGAGACGGGGCCAATAAGAGCGGGTTTTGGCCAGCTAATTACCCAAAACAGGCTAGATTTCAGCAGCCAGCCCGCGACTGGGTTACATACAAGCGGTAGGGAAGGATTCGAAGCGAGCGCTCTTGAGGACAAGGTGTGTAGGAATAAAGTGGTGTCATTATGTATGGCTCGGTTGAGGGTGAAGTAGACTAGCAGAGGACATAAGCTGAAAGCCGTTCCTGGACCCATGTCTCGTGTCGAAATCATGGGACCATGTCGTTGTTCAGCTCAGGATTACAAGCATCACAAAATAGGAGACTTGCGGAAGCCCCTTGCTTCTTGTGATACACACCAAGCATTCGGCGTACTGGCTGGCCAACCTAGATATGGCCATCCAACGTTACAGTCGCAAAATGCAACAAGTAGAAGGGTATCACACATTTGATCCAGCATGCAGCGATCAGAGACCAATAGACGTAACGCAGCAGTGTGCCGAGCCATCGTCAAGTGAACAGTGGATGGGCCTCGAAAACCCTTGCGCAGCGATGCAGCCGGTATTCTCGCCGCGCGCAATATGTGTGCCCCAGCAAGCAGTTTTCTTCATCAGCTCGGAAATCCCTCGCCCACTCGTAAGCCATCTATGCGCACATGACTTAGTTGAACCAAATACCAGCTTTACTGGACTTTCTTGGTGCCAACATGAGGTGCGGCGGCCCCGGCGGTGCGCATAATGGCAGGGTTGACGAAGACTGCGTACGAGTGCCAAGCCAACGCGGGCGCAAAAGCCATGATACTCCTGGTGAGAAATTCTGGAGCGAATCCAGTTTTCTCATAATCTTGCGAGGCTCGCAAAAAGAGAATGATAACTGCGGGTCTCGGGATTAGCCCAATTCTCTCCCATTTCTTTGGTAAACTCTACCATTAGGAGCAAAGCAGATCAAGTCACTTACAAGCAATCTCGCCGGCGGCCATGGTTTTGTAGACGATACGTCTCTTCTCATACACTGCGTTGGAGTCGGGGACACACAGCAGGAGAGGAACAGCCAAAGACAGCACAATGGCGCCAAAGACTTGGCACAGAAGGGCAGCACAGCCAGTAATCGGAGATGATGACGAGACGGCATATGAGAGACACCCCTGAGGATAGACAATGAAGATAAACGCACCAAGCGCGTTGAAGATGGCCTCGGTCACCAGGGCAAACTTGATAAGGTAAGCCATACTAAGAAACGAGGGGGCCCAAAGAGCAAGGTTTAATACGCTTGTGTTGTGAGACTAGATGAAAATGACGCTGTATCCAAGGCTGAATGAAAAGAGGAACAGAAGCTGATTTGATGTAGCTGAATCGAATCACCAAAGCTGCTCGTTAAATATAATATTAGTAACTGTCCGGATTGTCGTCACTGTGAATAATTGATGGTTGCGTGTTTCAGGGGTATCACGGCACGATGGCTAGCGGTGGGGAAGCCGCCGACGCGTTTCATCCATGTCAGTTCACGTCTCGATGCATCGTCTGTACGCATCTGCAATCATCCGTCAAATTCATGATGGTTGTTTTACGCCTCGTGAACCTGTTGTAGTTGATTATTATTGTATGCGAGTCACTCAAGATTTGTATAAAACATGAACGAGTCAGTTACTACAACACCTTTGCAAGACGGTCAATTTTATCAATCAAATGGGCTGGCTATGTGGTGTCCTCGAAGTCCGGAGCCCAGTGACGAAATTCTTCATAGTTTACATAACAGGACTGTCAGCGTATGTGGGTTCTAGCAATGGCTGGTTTAGTGAGCTGTGGCCCTGTGGCCCGTGGCCCGTGGGGGGACCACCTTCACCGCCCGCCAATTCCCTGCAAGAGAATTCCAATTCCAGCCACAGATCGCGGGGTCAAGTGGCAGAAAATAATTCAGATTGAAAAAAAAAAGTTGAGAGCTGCTGGGACCCCGCCGACGCCTTTATACCAAAACGGGGATAAGAGAACAACCCAACGTCAACTGTTTCAACTGCCCCCAAAAGAATAATTTCGGGTTTATTTTCTTTTGCAGCTCTCGTAAGCACCAGAAACCATGTCGAAGCGCTCTGCGGATGCCGAGAGCGGCGGTGCCCCTCTCAAGGGAGGCGACCGTCCTGAGCCGATGGACATCGACGACAACAAGGACATGGGCGAATTCAGGATGAATTCGAGGACGAGTTCGAAAGCGAAGACGAGATCCTCGAGGCCGGTGTCGATGGAAGACCAGATGCCGAGCGCGAAGCTGAAGAAGCCGCAGGTTAGTTTGCGACAAATGTTAATCGCCATTTACTTGGAGAGAACCCTTCTTCTGACATGAACTCTATCAACATTCTAGCTGGTGGAATGGAGTTAGACAATGGCACATTTATTGTCGGCCGCAACAAGCTAGAGGAAGGCCAGCACTTGGCACCAGATCTAGGAACATACGAACTACTACACAACCTGAGCACTCCGTGGCCATGCCTATCCTTCGACATCGTCCGCGACGGGCTCGGCGATAAGCGAGAAAGGGCCTACCCGGCCACCATGTACGCGGTTGCCGGAATCCAGGCCGAGGCCAGTAAGGACAAGGAGAACCAGTTGATGGTCATGAAGTTCAGTGGCCTCAGCCGCATGGAGCGAACTGACGACAACGACTCGGATTCGGATGACGACGATGACGACGAGCAGGCCGATCCCATCCTCGAATCGAGGTCGATCCCGCTCACTTCGACGACAAACCGCATACGCGCCCACCAGATCCCCTCTCAAGACCCTTCAGTGCCTGGCCAAACCTTCGTAGCCACCATGACCGAGTCGGCCCAGGTCTTCATCCAGGACATCACGCCACACCTTACCTCTTTCGACAACCCAGGCACCGTCATCACCCCGCAGCAGAACAAGCCATTGTCTACGATCCGAGCACACAAGTCCGAGGGTTATGCTATGGACTGGTCGCCTCTGTTCCCCGGAGGCAAACTGCTCACTGGTGACAACGACGGTCTGATTTACATGACGACACGCACCGATGGCGGTGGCTGGGTGACCGACACCCGGCCTTTCCAGGGCCACACGAGCAGTATTGAGGAGATTCAGTGGAGTCCGCAGGAGGCCTCCGTTTTTGCTTCTGCATCTAGCGACGGCACTGTCCGCGTATGGGATATCAGGTCCAAGAGTCGCAAACCCGCCATCACTGTGCAAGTCAGCAGTGTCGACGTCAATGTCATGTCTTGGTCCCGCCTGACGACGCATCTGTTGGCGACGGGCGATGACAATGGCGTGTGGAGCGTCTGGGATCTTCGCCGATGGAAAGGCGGAGAGGAGAAGCCGACGCCTATTGCAAGCTTCAACTACCACAGGGACCAGATCACCAGCATCGAGTGGCACCCGACAGACGACAGTATGGTTGCCGTGGCGGCGGGCGACAATAAGGTCACGTTGTGGGATTTGTCAGTCGAGATAGATGACGAAGAGAGCAAGGACACGGCTGGTGTCAAGGACATGCCCCCTCAGCTGCTTTTCGAGCATATCGTAGAGCATGCCAAGGAGGTACACTGGCATCCCCAAATCCTGGGTACCCTGGTGGCTACGGGTACCGAGTTCAGTGTGTTCCGGCCTATTCCCGTCGTCTATGGCGTTGCGGTGAAATAAATCAGCACGCAGTATAGATGGGAGTATAACGCGATGGGCCAAAATATAGATTCTTCCCATGGGCTACGGGAAGCAAAATTTCTTTCTTGTTAGGATACCACATGAATGAGAAATGTTCTGATGATGATCAAGCATCGTGTCTGGCTAAGACAACCGAGGAGGTTTCTTTTGGGTGCCTTAGGGTGCTAAAGCCCGAGTGTCTACCCAAGTGCCAGTAAATAAGTCCCGAATGGGGTAACGCAAAGCCCTGCCCACATATCTTAGGAGGCTGCTGTCGCTTCGTTCTCATTTGTACGCCATAGCGCTGTCGATAGCTGTAAGTTGGACGCTTGAATGTGATGATCCTCAAACGCTGTCCCTGGCGGAGCCGTAATAAACGTTCCGTCACCTTTCGTCGTATACGGACCGGTCAGTACGAGCCTATGATCCAGTGGCTCCCCTGACTCAGTTCGCCAACGTAACGCCCCGCACTGCAACAGGGTAGCGATATTTTGCCGGTCCTGTGGCATCAGCCCCGGCATAGATGTATGCAGACCACGCAGAAAGAACTGCACAAATTGGTCGACCTCGTGGTTCTCATCGCGGTAGGGCGAACGGGGCTGCTTGAGCTTCGGGAACAACTGGCCCCAGACCGTGTTCCACTTGCTCGCTGGCGTACCATGCTTGTGGGTTACGGAGGCAGCTCATCGGCGGGTACCCCGCCGGTTGGCCGACAGACCCCCGAATTCCCATGCGCATGTAGGGCAGACTCGGATGGGAAGGATTGGAAACAGGCGTCGCAGTTGTGGTGGCCCTTGCGGTCGTGCGACTTGTGCAGATGCTGGATGACGGAACTTATGGTTTGGAAGGTCCTCGTTGCGCAACTGGAGTACTGCTTGGGGTTCATCTTGTAGAAGTGGCAGGCTAGCTCGGTCCTTGTTACATTGGACATGTCGGAGACGAGATCCGTCTCTTGCAGATTCACCATGAGTATGGGAGCACATCTCTGGGCGGGTGCCGAGGGGCCAAACAAAGAAGTATTCGATGTGGTCGACCCACGCTTTCTCTTTCTAGCGGCACTTTCCTCGAAGTGCCTTTGTGAGGGTTCCATAGGTTTCTTGCAGCTTTGGGGCTTCGCTGCATCCCACATAGTCCCACCGGAATGTTTGCCTGGCAAAGCCCTCGAGATGTTGAGTGGGCTTGGAACTGACTCCCTCGACAGAGAGCCGATCGTTGGGTAGAAATCGTACTCATAACGGGAACCCCTGTTGCCAGGATTATTGGGCTTCGATTGTTCCTGGTAACAAACCCCTGGCATGAGGTGTTCATCGCCGGGATATGCGCGATCATAATCAAGTTGTAGGCTCGTTTCAGTCGCAAAGAGATCCGGTGCCATATCATAGCCGAAATCAGCATTTAGATGTGATGGGCTGTGTTGAAATCCACCAATGCCAGTCTGCTCAATCGAAAATGCTGCTGAGTCTGGCGAATCTTGGCTAACGAAAGCGGAAGACACCGAAGAAGACGGTGAGCTCTGAGCAACTTGAGTGGTATGGTCTGTAGCCACATCAATTGTGGCCAAAGCCTTGGTAAATATTTCCCTCCAAGACTATCGTCGTGCGTACCCGACAAGGAACCGATGGACACCCTGTCATTCGCATAGTCTGCGTCTGTCACCCATGAGCTAATAATTCGGTCGAGACCCGACATCACGTCCACATGATCCAAAGGCTGTGATGGTATGCTATGGCCCGATCTTAGCTTGAGGCCCCAAGTGGATTGCAGAACCTCGAGTGGCGTTGCAACATGCATAGGGGGGTTGCCTGCATGAAACCCATTGGGGTCCGTAGAAGTAGATGTGAAAGTGCCAGCAAAGTAGTCGGACCAAGTTTGTTCTCCATCATGTGTACTAGGCAGAGCCTCATCTGGCATCACAGAGAGCTCCGGCCCAATAGAAGGTTGTTGATAGCTGACACTGTTGTCACCCTCACTGGACGAGGCTCTGTCATTGTGTATGCAAGTCTGACGGGGTGGGTGCAGAGCCTCCTCATTTTGTTCAATGTTGTTTCTGGGTACGAGGGGGTCCTGCAGATGCAGAGCCGCAGCTGCTCCTGGTTTGCTCTTAAGCACCTTCTTCCTCTCTTGTGGGTTTTCACTCCGAACACTCTCATCCATCTTGTTCTTTTCCTCAGGTCTTCACCACCACAGCCTGCACACATCACCCTCCTACAGGATGGACAATATTCATGCAAAACCCTGCTTATAGGGCCTTGACCGCACCAGCACTATTGTCATGAAAAGTCCAGATGTCAGTTAGCCGCACGATCTTCGATACAAACACATCCTATCATTTTCCTATAAAGAGCTTGAGGTATGAAGAGCTTGTATGAGTCTGTAAGGTACTTACACAATACCACACCTGGCGCGTTTTCAATCGCTTCGGGGTTGACATAGGGGGCAAGATAAGAACAGCGTATTGGAATGCAATCCCTTGAGATGCTTGATGAAAACTGTAGTCTATATCGTTTGTCTCGTCGTCTTGGGTGGCCTTTTTCACACTCCGGTGGTGTAATGTTAGAATAGTATAATTGTGACCTCCGAGTTTAACACAGCGCAAACACGGTAGGAACTGGGTAGGGAGACATTTCTGGATTCATCTGCTATGCCCGTGCTGCTATAGATGGACCGTCACTGGTTCGCGGACCAGTCAGTACATGCGACCTTTCCTCAACCCCATTATGAAATTACACTGAATCTCGTGCGATTGATCAAGTCCATGATCAACAGGTATACCAGTAAACTGCCTGGGCAGCTGGGCTGCGCTGGACGCTTGGTAACGCCTAGTTGGGCAGGATGTAAGCCGCCTCTTGCTGCAGTGATGACGACCACCCTGCATGCATATGCAATTCGGTTTGATCAAGCCCATGATCAAAACAGCCAGTAGTCATCAGTGAATTGATCAGAGTCTTGATCATTTCGACCAACCAAAACACAATAATTTTCGAGGTCATTTCCTAGTCCCCAGCTCTCCAAATATGAGGCATTCCTGAATCATACGGTTGCTTCTATAATTATGCCATATCTATAGGAGAAAGTACATATAGTAGGATAGCGTATGCATAGATACCTCAAGTGAAAAAGCCTGAAAAAGCCCATTACAGTAAACTATGCATGTGATGATTACCGATACCTCCGCCAACCCCGGCAAACGTGTATGTATGTCGGTACACAGCTAAGAAACCTCAACAATCCTCATCCTTAAGCGCCGCCGCCACCTCATTCTGGCCATTCCCAGCACCAGCCGCCTCTCCCTCCTCCTTCGCCAGCTCCCTCACCACATCCTCGACCGCAGCCTTGAGCTTAGGCGGGCTCGCCGTGCGGACGTCCTCGTAGGCGTCGCCGTCTCTGACGAACAAGAAAGTGGGGATGGTGGTGACGCGGTAGCGGGCCGCGACGTCGGGCACGGCGTCGATGTCCACCTGGGCGAAGGCGACGCGCCCCGGACGGCGTGCTGCGCCGCGTGCTGCGCGAAGACGGGCGCCATGGCCTTGCACGGCCCGCACCAGGTCGCGTGGAAGTCGATGACGGCGTGCGTGTTCGCGCCGAGCAGGGCGTCGAACTCGCTGGCGCTGGCTATGGTCGTGATTTTGTCGGCCGCTGCCATATTGGTGGACTGGTGTGTATATGCGAGGGATGTGTGTGTGTGTGCGTATTTGTTCGCTGAGTAGAGGTCTGCTATAGAAAGTGACCGGTTGTGGCTGATGCTTCGATCATATAAGCAGGAACTGATGACAAATCCGGGGGTTTGGCTTCAAGGAGGAATGTTCCCCGCAGCTGTGCCGCTGAAAGCAGGATCATCAGCTTTCGGCTGGGGTATGCTATGTAATCCATAGCTGCGACCAAACCCAACGCGGGAACTGGTCAAGGCAACCAAAACAATGCAGGCGAGAACTCTGACAACAACTAGAGAGATATCGCTTGTCGTGGTATTCAAGCCGCTGACCAGTGATCCCTAGAATTACTATGTCTTCCTGTCATTGGTTCCTGGCCCAGGAAATTCGTGGAGGACAGGTTGGCAGCCGCAGACGAATGCGGAAATTATTGGCATGGTATATGTATTCGTATTTCAAGGCAAATGGTATCTTAATACATCACGCTGCAGAAAAAAGACAGTCCAACAGGTCTCATCTTTCCCCCCTATCCCTAACGCCTTTACTAAATGCACCAACAGTTCAAGTAAAAACATCGCGCCCTACCAAGATCATGTGAACTCAGCCATGAGCCAGGTTGTCACTTTTCACCCCCTTATCCGTCATAGTAAAGAGGGATGGAAGATGCCGAAAGCCATCTACGCATCCACCATCCTCCCACAGGCCGCGCAAAGCAACCTTTGCCGCCCGCCGACCTTCTTGGCCTTGAATTCATGCCCACCGCATTTGGAACACTGCATATCTTCACTCTCGTCGCTCGCTCGCTCGCTGGACACTTTGGAACTCAAGCGGCTGCGATTTCTTGACTGGGAGCGCCGAGGACGAGTCGGTGTCGGTGGCGCCAGACGTCCAGCCTCGGAGGCTTGGATGGACGGGATCCCGTTGCTGAGAGGCATGCTTTTGCGGCGGCGAGTCACCTCTCCGCTACCCCTTGCCGACTCGTTTGATGTACGGGATGTCCCTGTCCCTGCCAGAGCATGCGACCCTAGACTTTGGCGCCGCTCGTTGTTGGGTATGGCGATAGGCTCAATCAGAGCGGCAGCGGCTTCAGGTATCTCGCTCTGGGCTCGATTGTGGCCCTTTTGCAGGGAACCCGAGCTGGGTCCGCCGTTGCTGCCACCCCTAGGAGTACCACCCATGTTCCGCCAACGGTTAAGGTTCCAGAAACTATAGCTTGCACCTACTGGGTCGAGCCGGAGTTCGTCCTCGTTGTCATCATCCATGCTACGGAATGAAAAGCTTGGCGTAGGCGGCATCGCGGGGCTATTTAGCTGCTCCCGACGCCCATTCGTCCTGATGCTAGCAGTAGGGCTTGTCGGTTGCACACCACTGGGCGATGTATTTGCATAGGGCTGCCGCCGAGCCTCCGAAGCAAGTGTAGCCGCACTGGACGTCACGGGGGTGCGGGCTTTGGCGGGACTAATGGACCGCTCGCTGCGAGCAGGCGTTGACATGACAATGGAGTTAGGACGACTGGCTGTGCCTTCGATGTTTTGTCGCCACGAGTTTATGATATCAGGACTCATCTGCGCGCCCAGTCCAGAGGGCGGCTTACTGACAGATCCCCGCCGCGAGTGCGGACCCCCAACACTGCTGGCGCTAGTCCGGGTTACGATGCTTCCTGAACGTCCCAGCACTCCCTCTCTCCCGAGCTTCCGCGAGAAAGAGGAGCCCGTCTCCCAGTTATCGTGGCGGCGCTTCTTGAAAGCGCAGTCCTGCCGGAACACCTTGATCATGCCCTCTTGATCGGCTGTTACAATGATGTTGCCGTCATGATGCCTGGACCGGGCCACAAAGGCCGGTGTCTGTTCCGGTTCTCGGACCGCAGGCGCTTCAGTCGGTTCTGGGCTAAGCGCCCTCTGGCTGGCGGTTGTCGACTCTTCCATACTACGCAGAGTCACAGGGGGCGGGTTGCACAGAGTAAAGACGGGGTCGTGAGAGGATTGAAGAAGCTGTCTTGCCGCAGTCGGGACGAATATTGCCTGCGTCACAACGGTAGGATGGGCCTCAAAGTATTCATAGGGCCGCTTCTCCTTGTTGGTCGAGTGAGTCGTGGCTGTCGACCAGATGAAGGATTTCCGATCCTCGCTGCCACAAATAATATAATTGCCGTCGTCGCTGAAGCTCGCACGAATCTGGTTGCAGGCGTTTTCGTGCCCCTTGAATTTCAGTTCAAGGAGTTTGTCGTGCAGCCCATATATTCGAATGCGCGAGTCATTAGAAGTGATCAGAATCTTAACTTCGCCATTCGGGTCGTCCGGCGGGAAGGCCATGGCCTGTATGCCTGTGATCTTGCTGCCCTTTGCATTCTTGCCCCTGGATGACCGGACGTGGGTTTGGGTCTGGAATTTCAAGCCTTCCGTCTCGTAGAAAGTGCACAGGCCGTTTAGGCACCCCGCAATACACGTCTTCCCATCTGGCGAAAAAGCCACCGCCGTGATGAGGTCGGCTAGCTGGCTTGAATATGCAACCGCTTTGTCCGGGATGCTCCAGAGCCGTAGCACGGAGTCGAGCGAACCGGCCAGAAAGAAGCGATCATCTCGGGGATGGAAAGCTATAGACGTTACAAAGTCTTTATGTTTGAAAGTGCACAAGCACTCCCGCCGGCTCATGTGCCATAAACGCACAGTCTTATCCATCGAGGACGAAAGTAGAAAATTGTTTTTACTCCAGCTGAGATCCAGAATCTCGCCGGTATGGCCAACAAATTCTCGCACAGGGTTGGGGTGAAACACTGGCGCACTCAACCGCTCGCCGTAAGAGCTTTGGGCCATCTCGTACTCGTCGTAGGCCCTCCTATCTTCAGGTGACGACATGACGGCCCAGATGCGAACAATTCCGTCCTTGCCGGCCGTCGCAAGGTACTTTCCATCCTTGCTGAACTCGACCGCCCAGACAGGTCCACCCGTAGTGAAATTCTTTGAGCCATGCGCATGGGTCGTTCTGCCGGAAGTTTCCTCGAACGACTTGTCGCTACCATCGGGAAGAGGTCGAGTTCCTACCAACTCCTGCGCAAGGAACATGCGGTTGAACTCCTTCAGCTTCTTATTATGGGACCGAACCCTGATGTATCGAGGAGGCTCTTTATGATGCGGTATGTAGCCACCGGCCTCGACAGAAGAAGAGAAGACGACGGCATTAGCACCTTCGGTCCTTCGCTCGCTAAACTCTGAGGCGTTGTCGTTGTCATCATCGTCCTTTTTCTTGTTTCCGATCATGCTCAGACGACTCAGAAAGTTGCTCTTCTTCTTTTTCCTTGTTAGGCTCGGGTGTGGGGGCTGTAAGCTGCTTCGCTGCGAGATCCGAGCTGGGGCGAGGGAGCCCTTCATTGGCGGCGGCCGGGCTGTCGGGTCTCCCGGAGGTGAACAGTCGCGCGGGTATGGATCGATCCGTGTTGGTTCTCACGAAGATATGCTACATGACATTAGCTTCCAGCCAGCCCTTGATGTTTGCGCCTCCCGGCTAAACCAAGAGGGCAAGGAGCCAACTAACGTGTGATAATGGGTCAATTGCAGGAGGCGACGGCGTGATAGGTGCGGCTCCGTTCTTGTTCGTATTGTCTTTGCCATCCTTGGCGAGGGTATCCTTCCGCGATAGCTTCGAGGGTCCTTTTCTACCCGTGACGGATGAGGATATATAACTGCTGCTGCCTAATGAAGTGGGCCTGTCAGTCCAAGGTCATCTCATGCAGCTCGTCGTCGCTCATAGCCTGCAGCTTCGTGGGGGCGATGTGCCGCGTATGCGTGAGCGTGCTGTAACCACGGGCAAGGGAAAGCATCCAGCAGCTATAAGCCAGACATCGTACCATACTGCTTCCTGCATGGGGCTGTGCGGAAGGATGACAGGCACTAGGATGAGACGAGCTTGTGCTGACATGTCAGGCAAACGACAAGAGGCGCAATCACGTACCTTGCTGGGCATTTGAGGGGGCATCTTGAGAGTTGGGGGGTTCGTTGTTGGCAGAGCCCGCGCCATCAGGCTTGGAGGTAGCGCGACTGGCGCCACTCCCATCAGACAGCATGCGCGAGCTGTCGTCATGAGGGCGGGCGCCGCTTGAGACTTTGACGGCTGGAGTAGAGCTGGACATTTTCCATCATGCGCTTCTTGGGGAATGGAGGAGTTGGCGCCGTCCTTGCTGACAATGTTTGTGCTTTGTGGCTAGCCTAACCGTTGTGGCCTCGGCAACCGCGGATTGGGATATCGTCCGAGAGGCAAGGAGGGTGGTTGGGTGGATCATGGAAGTGCCATGGAAGCATGGCAGCGCATCATATGCGAACTCCCCATATAACAATGTAGTAAGTGCGTGCCTAAGATTATCTTAATGCATCGAATCGGACAGAAAACGCCCCGAGTGGTTAAAAAAGAACACCAGCCCCAGAAACGGCGGGGTCCTGATGAGCACCTACTAATACTATGCGGAGCTGGAGGACAAATGTTTGTCGCACATCGCAGAGACGACCGAATCATAAATACCTACACACGGCAGGATGGTTTGCCTACCATGTAAGTACATGTGCCAAGCGACGGCATGCGAAGTATCGAGGCCAAACCAAACATTGAATGTCCGGGCGGAGTGTTTCCAATGATGTTTGTCAATCCGATTTTACCGCCGAGGGGTTTGACCCATGACGTTTGTGCGCTTAAGGTTGATTGATTAATACGTCATTCGGTTTTATATCACATCTCGGGTTACGTTATATCTGAGCACACCCCAATTACCCAGATCTCAGGAGCCCAAAATATAAAGTGGCCAAGGTTTCATGGTCAAATCAGGTTGAGAGATAACATTGAGATGTTTTGCATCTTGCTTCAGGAGATGCGTACCCACTTAAGTCTTCCGTCGTCTTCCTTGCCAGTTGTTCACCACACCCTACGTGCCTGAGTATATAACCTATGCAGACACGCCGGGCTGGCCGGGGTACGTGTACGTTACTACGGGCAGGCCTGAAAGTCCTTCCTTGCATGTAGGTTTGTAGTAAATCGCGTTGGGTACTTCGAGTTCGTGGATGCCACGGAGCCTCAGGGGTTTCCAATACTTGTAATAGTGTCTTGATCGCACTCTTTCGTTTTATATTATCAAGTCTTCTTTTATCGCGCCATTTTGGCCATCCCCTTCATCCTCGTCTTCGTCATCATCCAGCCCGAGCATTGGATAAGTGAGAATTGCGGCAATACCGCCTAGCGCGTCCAACCTCTGGCCACTCTCGTGATCACTACTTAGGATCCTGGCTTCGCCGCCATCTTCCCGCACCCTGTCAACCAGCGCAACGTACTTTTTCCTCGTGGCCAGGTCCAGACTTCGGAAGAGGGAGTTGTTGACCATCAACACACCCCCGCCCCTTCCGACTGCGCCCTCATTGACTGCCTTCACTACCGTCGAAACGCCGTACCATGCACGTCCGTCGTCCTTTCGGAGGCGAGCAAAGAGCTCGTCCATGTATCGCGTCTCCTTGGAGAACTTCATGTCTTTCATCGTTGCCAGAACCTCGGCGCTCTTCAGGATCTCGTTCAGGCTGTGTAGATGCCCCGAAGACGAGTGCACCACTGTTGCGTCCTTGGCCATGGCCATCATAGTCTTGTCGGCCTTCCGGGTTCCCTCTTCTGATATGTACTTCTTGAAATCCCCCGCTACGAACCCGGGGCTTGCCAGCAGCAGCGGGCGAGGAGTCCCGAAATCGATGCTTCGCATGAGCGTCGTCAGGGTCTTGTCGAAGAAGCGGCGCATCCCTGAGCTCTGATCTGAACTAGCCGCCCGTTTCTTGGGTATCGTGCTCTCAACGCGCTGTTTTAGAATGGTTCGGTATTCGGTAATGAGACAGATGTTGGCGATTCCCTCCTGCATAACCACAGCAGCGACCGTCCCCTCCTTGTCTTGCTTCAGAGACTCGTTTAGGGTTTCTGTTGCCACCGAGTCCCAGCCATTCTTCTTCCACATGGTGAAAGGGCGGCTCAGCTCGAGATCGAGGGTGTGGAACTGGCCGATGTTGACGAAACTGTTCTCGACGATGACCGTGCCGGTGACGTGCAGCTGGGACGCGGCCGTGTCGAAAAAGGTGGACGTGACTCGTATGGTAAGGTCAGTGTGAACGCGCTCGGAGTGGGTGCTTCCAGTCTTGGACTCTGTAGTGACTTTGCGGACGGCATGAGCTTTGATGACATCTTCGGGCGATATCAGATTGTTGGCATGCCACATGTCTTCGGGCTCGACAGGTAGCAGAGTTACGCTGCCTTCGCTAACGTCATTGAGGCGTTGGGAAGACTTTGCCCCAACCAGTTGCATGGCGGCTGTCTTGCCTCAGCCTGCTGTCTGTCTTTGTGCAATGATTGTAGTATGAATTGATTCGTGTGCTCGGATTTTGCGGTTTTCCTGATTCAAGTCTACAGGTATTATTATTTTTCCTTCGGTTTGCTCCAGTGCAGTAGGTCTTCGTCAACCTGGAAAGTTGTTGGCTAAAATCGACCTTGTATTTACCCCGCTGTCGTCACCTGCTTGGGCTGATCGATAAGGCCGAATTACTTATTAGTGTGGCGGGATTGGGTGTTAGGAGCGGGCTGAGATAGGGCGCCTTGGGCGCTAATAGCTGGAGCATCTTGAATTCGGTGAGTGACGGTAGATAATTCAGAGCCCGATTTATAATTATTCTTATTATTGCCACCCATTGTAGAGCATACCCTTTCATGCAATCAAAGGTTCTTCGCTGGGGTATAATGAAGGAACATTCCTTTGATAGGTCTCTGTTGGTAGACTACACGCTTTTCAGTGCTTTATCGAACCGAGCGAGAGCCTGACATGTCCGGGCATCACATAGCGGCCCAGCCCGACCCGGGATCCCAGTGGGAGGAGGGCTTCTCTCAGCTCACTATGTAGGATAATCTCGTTGGTGGCTTGTTGCTACTTCTCGTCGGTCGCCAACCGGGGTCAAGCGTGGTAGTACGAGTGCCTATACCCTGCACGTTGTTGCGAGACATTATGCCGTCCTAAGAGGCTCATGTCGTGTCGTATCCTGGTAGTCTCCAAGAAAAAAATACCACTCGCATGCAGCTGTCATAGAACTATTGCGAGAGAGATTCGTCTGCCCGTTCGTATGCAGCAGAAGCAATTATTAGCTGTGGTACGCCAGATATCAAAGAGCCTTTGCGGCAATGAGACGATAGGGGACCCTAAGGTATATTTGCTATATACGCGTACAGATTTGTATGTCCATCGGCCATTGTTTGCCGTCCTTTCTAGATACGGATAGCAGGATATACAACGGGCACGAAAACGTGCCCTTTGGGTCACCGGTAATCAACCGACTTCAAGCAACAAGATTGCCATGAAAAAGTCCTGGTATTCGTGCATATTGTTAGCCTACATAGGTTACCAATGGGAAGGGTGCCAGGTGAGCCAAGGAGCCAAAACCCCAGACCTGGCCTGTAGTCATCTTCCTTTTCTGCATTCCGCGTGACCGCCAGGACCGCAGCCATTGGCTTAAGGCATGTCGTAGGAGCTTCCTTTCATCCTTGCCACCGAGCCTAACTCTCACGGTAGGTGTGTTATTGGATGCGTGGTCTTTCCATTTCAGAACACAGGTATACAACGTAAGCCAGTGGAGGAGGGCTGCCTCGTCGATGAGCACATCATCCTCGCATCGTCCGTGTAGATCTCTTACAGCTGGACTTACCATAGGAACTCGATATGTGATGAGCAGCAGCCTTGACCATAAAAAGGGGCAATTCTAGTTTGAGGAGAGATACAATGCAGCCGAGAACAAGCCTTGCATATCTGCCGATCTTTGCTCTCCTGGCCGCAACCTAGGGTCTGGGGAAACAAGAAAAAACCTGGGGTGCTTGAAATGAGGGGCCTGGGTTGATCTCGGGAACCAACCATTTCCCCCGTTTTGATCCAGTCTCTCCAGTGTGGTCTGAGTCCAAGGGAACAAAAAGTTCCCTTGCATGGAAATTCCATGGCGAAAAGAGTAGGGGCCATCCATACTTTATGTCGGATCTCCGATGAATTACAATGCGCATTGCTAATTCCCATGCGTGCAAACAACTCTCATCTGACCCCGTAGCTCTAATGAGTGTATAAGTACTCCTGGGTACTTTGTATTTCTACGTCTGTGAGTAATCGTGGGGGTGAGAGCTGTGGGTGAGGCATTATATTCTGTCTGGCTGAAAAGGCCATCCATCAGTCATCGCGTTCCCTTGTAAATACGGGATGTCTATGCGTGGACATACATACATGCATTGATACACGTCCGTACATGATCGAAGCTTATACGCAGGAAGCTTCTCCCAGTGGGGGATAGAGGATGTGGTAAGGGTGTTTTGTTAGTTTCCAAGTCACACTCCTTCACCGACCACGAGAGACAATGTGTATACGTGGCTTGGTGGTCATCTATCACAAATTGGTTTTCTACTTGACTACGTGCGTTTACTAAAGGATCACACCCCTCCCGCGCCAACTCTCGTCTTTCTCGGTTGCCGTTCTCACTACACCTAATCGGGTCGTCCGTCATGTCCCTCTCGCCTTGAATCAATTCCACTTAAAACAAGCAACAGACTGTCCGGCAAGCATCAGCTCCATCCATCAATCATCCTGTTGCTCTTGTATGTAGACTCACTGTATAGAACCCGACACTTGGTTAATCCTTAGGTTTTCCGGCCACCTCTGCCACCTTTCGGCCTCATCTAGGGTATACTCAAGCCTCAAAGCACCCTGCCTCATTCCAGAAGGCCGCTCTACCTACCGCTATCCCTTCCGGCTATTTGCGGTCTACCTTTGGGCAGGGGATTGAGAACCTCCAAAGTAACACCACCAATCGCATCACACACAGAATCGGATGCTTACCGTTTGCTTCTTACATTACCTATACAATAACGTGGACGACGACTGCACTGGGCTTGAAGCGAGGGAACCTCAGCAAACATGATATACTTCCCAACGTAGCCTTCGGTCTCACTTTACTGTGGCAGCTCCTGTTACTGCCACGTGAGCGCTGGTGAAAAGTAATACAGACGGCGCGGCATTGGGTTGAAAACGGGAAAACACCATCAACCTTCATCTTGAGTGTTCCTTGCGGAGCGGAAGCACTATGGCAGCAGTCGAGTTGTGTCCCCGGTATAACCAGTCCGAGCCCACTGAGCCATGGTCTAGTCACACGATGGGCTCCGAGAGACTGCATGAGACAACTGGAGTTCCGACCTTGCAATTGCTGCGAGTCAACATCTCAGTCGCAGCGTCTCCGCCAGAGATAGGGCTACATGTCAGCGGCATTGCTGGTGACAACGGTTACTTTGCCCCTACGATGCTAGATGGGTCAATACTCTCTACATTTCGGGCCGGCGAGTTTCGCAGCACGACTTCGGCGACAAAGGGGGGACGGCGGCTGGACCTTGACCCAAGGCCGGGCTCGACGAGCGTGAGATCCTCGTCAGAACGAGATCGCAACCGATTCGGCAAAATGCCAGCAGCTACACCGAGCAAATCTAGAGGCACTAACCTGGGCGCCGGGACGAAAGACGGGCCAAGCTCTGAGAAGAGAGACAGCGTGGCCCCGGATATTTCCAAACGGCCGAGAGCCCCTCACGACGTTGATGGCCCGGACACCGGCCATCTCCCATGCAAGAAGAGGCGCCTGCGGCACCGGCTCATCACTTCGCGCCTGTCGCAGCCCTACTCCTTGCCTGCGACGCACATCCTCAACAGGGAAACAGGTGAAGACACGCCCGTGCTCTCGCGGTTCCTCAAGTTTGCGGCCATGGGCCCCAAGAAGGCAGGCCATCAGACCGCCATGGTGCGGAAGGCGGCGATTCTCAACCGCGTGCGACTGAACGTCAGGCAGGCCGCCGTGAACAGAGGACACAACCGGATGTGGCGTATGTCGGACGTGAGCGTCATGGGCCACGGGTTGCAGCTGGTGACAGCTTCCACTGGGGCCATGTTCCCGGGACGTGGCAGCGCCGCTGGCATGTCCCTACCGCGCGTGTGGCGGCCACATACGACTGGCACGTCTGCCGGCGGCGCGGCGGCAGCTAAGGACAACCAGGACAGCAGTCATATCTTACACCAGCCCGCCACGAACGATGTTAGTAGAGTCACTATTGCTGATGACACCGCTACTCACTCCAGCTCTGGAAACCCACCGCAGCAGCAGCAATTCGGCCGAACGACGACGACAACGACAACAACAGCAGCAGCAGCAGCAGCAGCACACACGCCCGTCACAAGTATCATGACGCCTCTCCACCACGACGAGGCAGAAGAGTCGACCGCTTTCCCAGTCATCGAGGACGGCTATCGGTATGCTGATCTCAGCGACGACGACATGGACGACGTCTATACCGACTTTGGCGCCTTATTTGGGGGCGGTGCTGCCAAGTCGCCTGGCGATGGAACGGGGGAAGACGAGGAAGAACATTTCTATGAAGAGTACCTGGACGAACTTGATGGGATCCCTTGGGCTTAGCTGCATACATACACCGACACGAGGAAAGCCTCAGCATACAGGTCGTTCCATGTGTCAGTCTTGGTCCTTCGACAAAGGGGCGCATATACTATACATATATATATAACAAATCGCAGAGGATTCGCATCGTTGTGTATCATGGAAATAGTCTAACAAATGTATGCACTGGACTTCGCTAGTCGATCCTTGTTCTATTTAGCAACCTCGAAGATCTAGAGCATTGCTCAAAATTTGCTGAGTATTGAGTGGCATGGCTTTGAACACGGTAGTCGTGAGGTCTCCCCGGTGTAACACTATCTCTTCGAACGCATCTGCAGAGAGCTGACGACTGTCGGGCTCTTTTGCATGCCCTGGACGAGCGGCAGATGCGATGCAGCGGGTGCCACCTTAGAACATAGTACAAAACAAAAGCGCCTACGGCAACGTGCCAAACCTACCAAACCTCCCAAGCCACACTCCCAAGAGCAGAAACACGCTAAAAGTGAGAAGGCAACGACGCCAGAGAGCAGAAATATGCTCATAATGCGAGGGAAAGGGCGGGGATAGCGAAACATCATGAGAAAAAGGCCAAGCGGGCAGAGGAGTCCGAGGTTGATGAGTTTGAGATCGAAGATGAGTAGACTACACTGTCTCGCAGCTCTACCACCTCGACCTATCGGTTAACCTCACTCATTAACTAGGCTGTTATAGCAATTAGAGGAGATGGTGTGCGTGTATACCACAGCACCGGCCATTATTAGCTATGAAGTGGCTGTCCAGTCGTGAAAAATGATAAGTAGTGCGGCCAAATATGAACTTGTGTACAGACTGAAGTGCCGCTCTTCCACTTCTTAGTTATGTGCGCCATATCAGCGAGGTGCATTTCTTGGAAACCCTCGCTCTATAACATACTGAGTAGGTAGAAAACGGCGAGCCGCATTTTGTCTTATCGCGAGTGGCGTCACTGGTCATTATGTAGTGCAACCTCTGGCAGATCATTCCAGTAGCCTGTTATAGGCCCGGCGTGATCAATTCCGCAGCTACCATAGATCAATGTCCTGAGGACATCAGTCGCTAGGAAAAGGCACCGAAATTGTCCTTACGCGTTACTTCTCATCCTGGGCCCCGGATTGCCTTGGGAGAGCCGATTTAGGTCGGGAGCTATCGCGCAAGTATGGTGGATGACTACCGATATTGCATGGTGGAAAGCTGTCGCGGGTCACTGATAGGCCAAAGGCTCAAGCCCCAGGGCTTTTCGATTCTTTGCGGCCGTCATCCGATCAGTCGACTGCGTTTAACTTCTTTGCGCGATCCAGTGCAATGTCCACCATGGCTTTGATGGCCTCCTTCTCCTCTTCCTTGGGGTCGCCTCTGTCTATCCTCCTATGCATGTCCTCCATGACAACGGGCCGACTCCGCCCGTTGACGAACACGACGTACCGCAGGCCGGGGAATCTCTGTTCGTACTCGTCGTTCAGGGCCTTTAGCTTCTCGGCCTCATCGGCACCCCCCTGGTTCAGCTGGGCCTGCTCGGCTTGCGACTGGGCCGACTCGATCTTCTTGGCCCCCAGTCGCGGGTGCGAGCCCAAGATGCCGTGCAGCTTCTGCTGCTGCGGGTTGGGGGTGCCGGAAGAAGACGACTGGGAGGATAGCGAAGACATCAGCGAGCCGACGTGCTGTATGAGGGTCGTATATGAGGCGAAGGGGGACTCGGGCTCTGGCTCGGATGTTGCAGAAGCAGGGCCACCCGTTCCCAGATCGGCGGCAGGCGCACGCTTCCGGCGCAAGATCGGGAGGACGAGGGTATGCAGCTCGGTAGATGGCTCGAAGAGCGTGTCCAGCACGGCGATCTGAGTTTTGATGGGCGCTGTCGACAACGAAGCGATGGGCGGTAGCGAGGAGGAGCAGCAGTGGCGGCTTTGGAGGGGGCGGGGGCGGCATCGGGTGTGGCCGCCGGCGCCGGCGACGCAGACGACGACGAGGCCCTTGAAGCTTCCATGAATTCGGAGGGTGTTCGGCGCGGTTGTAGTTCGACGTACGGCGGCGTTTCCACGTTGCGTCGCTCTTTGGTTGTGAAGCCGACGCCGAGATCGTTGTGGTTGGGGATGCGTTTGATGCGTAGTTTCAGTTCCATGGGGGTGAATTGAGGCATTTTGAGGTCGTCACGTTATGATATCGATATCGTTCCAACATGGTCCTCATCCTGCATGTCCTCTCTTTTCATACTCGGCACTTCTGGTACTGACACGCCCCGCCGATTGACGGCCGCTAATCATTTGATAGACGGGTTTTCCACCGATTCAGTAGGTAGGGGCTGGCGCTGGGTATGAAACTCGCCGGAGACTTAGGTTACGTGGTTTAATTCATGGCTCAATACTCCGTACAGCAAGTGCCAAGGGCTACCTACATAAGTACCTACTTTACATTACCTACGAAGTACTGCAGCTGAGTCAAGGGTGAGAACATTGAACACATCTAACATTTGCTTTAACCTTTGATCCCATGAGTGTTTCCCATGGAAGAACCTGTCAATACATTGATGTATTGAGATACATCATATTGGCAGCGCTTGAGGTTAAGTAATGGAATAATGTACCTGACTTCCAGCTGGCGGCTCCCAGCCACCTACCTATCCAATTGAACTAAACTCAAGCACAGGCCTAGCACGAGGGGCTCCACTATGGATTCTGACGCTAATAAGCTGCAATGCATAATCAATTGATTTGATCCGCAGGAGAAAAGGCTGGAATCAACGCTCAGACCAACCGTAAAACAACCATACATACTACTATTGACTGGAATAACCGCCTGCCAAAGCCTTTGCGGTGCACTTGGTATGGAATCGACGCTGGAATAGCTATTAAAAATCTAAAGCGTTAAAAAGCTCTTCAACGTTGATCCCGACCAGACGTGTATTGGGCGGTCCAAAAGGCGTTATTCCGTACATTAACGGTGGCATAATTCTGAACTGCAGTTCATTCCATGGTTTATTGAAACCAGCCTAGCCTGCTACAGATCCAAGTTGACGAGGCTGAACATAATAAATATTCCCGACCTCTTTCCAATAGCAACTACACAACAGCATCACATTCAACCAGTCAATATGCTGTGCGCAAGTAAGTTGTCTTCTGTCATATTTGCATTTGTTTCTATGCGGCTACTAACTCATGTGATAGTCTCCGGCGAGCCTGCAGAGGAGCCTGTTATCTCCAAAATCTCAGGTACGTCCCTTCATCCGCTGCCTCGCTAACCCAAGCTTCGTATACTGGTACTGACCCCATGTAGGCAATGTCTTTGAGAAGCGCTTGATCGAGAAATGGATCGAGGAGAACGGAAAGGATCCTATCACCGGTACCGACCTGACCCTCGATGACCTTTTGCCCGTGAAAACGGCACGCGTCGTACGCCCCCGACCGCCCACTCTTACGTCTATACCCGCCCTGCTTTCCACCTTCCAGAATGAATGGGATGCCATGGCGCTCGAGTCTTTCAATTTGCGCGAACAGCTGCAACGCACAAGGGAAGAGCTATCCACGGCACTATACCAGAACGATGCGGCAGTGCGCGTCATTGCTCGCTTGACCAGAGAGCGCGACGAAGCGAGAAATGCTCTCTCCAAAGTGTCGGTTTCGAACAACGGCAACGGCGCCGCCTCCGCCTCCGCCGATACGGGAGCCGAGTCCATGGCAATCGACTCAGACGCCCTACCCTCCGAATTGGTCCAGTTGGTCGAAGAGACACAGGCTCTGCTGTCCAAGTCGCGCAAGAAGCGACCGATCCCTGAGGGCACCGCGACCTCGGCAGACATCACTTCCTACGCCGTCCAAGAAACAGTTTCCGGCCCTGTCGAGGAGATGTCAGCATTTGCGCATAGGGATGGCCTTGTTGCCCTTGGTGGACAAAACGGCGAAGTCGTCGTTTACAGCCCTGCAAAGTCCAAGCTAGAATACACACTGTCACTACAAGACTCTGGCTCTGTGACAGCATCCGCGTGGATAAACTCTAAGATTGTCTTCGCCACGGCGAGTGGCTCGGTCAAGATCTTTGTCGACCAGGTGGAGGTTATCAGTTTCTCTGAGCACTCCGGGCCCGCGACAGGCCTAGCTGTCCACCCTTGCTTGGAGCTGTTGGCCTCGGTAAGCTCAGACAAGAGCTTTGTATTCTACGATCTTAAGGAGAACAGACGCGTAGCTCGCGTTTTCACGGATTCCGGTAAGTGAAAAACGCCAAAAATCCACATACATGCCAGCCTGCCTACTAACAATTTCGTACCAGCTTTGACTACTTGCGCGTTCCATCCCGATGGCCATCTTTTCACTGCTGGTACCGCGTCGGGCGAGATCAAGGTTTTCATGACCGCCACGGGTGAGCAAGCTACATCCTTCTCGCTGGGTGCACCGTGCATTCTATTGTCTTCTCGGAAAACGGATTCTGGTTTGCTGCAGCGGGCAAAGGCGAGAAGGTCGTAGCAATCTTCGACATTCGAAAACAGGGCGACGCCGCCAAGGTCAAGACATTCGAGACTGATGGCGCAGTTGAGAGCCTAGCATGGGACTACTCGCAACAATTTCTGGCCATTGGTGGATCTACCGGGGTCATGGTCCAGCACTACGCAAAGAGCAGCAAGAAATGGAGCGAGATCTTGAGGTCAGACTTCCCGGCCAGGGGTCTCGATTGGGGCGTCAACGCTACTCAACTGGTGGTTGCGGATCAAAACGGACGGGTTGCCATTTTGTCGACCAGAGAGTAGTGGACTTTGGGGAAATGGGGGGTAGAGTTGGCGGTGACTGCCAAACCAAAGCACCGCCTGATAAACAAGATTTTAGAAAGCGAACTTAAAGGTCTAAAGCTGGGCAGTTGAGGTGCGAGTGGAAGGGTCGTCGAGCGAAGAGCGAAGAACGACATGTCTAGTTTATAGTCGATACTGTGTATAACAACCACCAATCGCCGGGATACTGAAATGCAGGCCTCAAGGATCAGTATGTTAGGTAATGATACCAAAGCCTTGAAGCCTTAAGAGCGAGTGACATGCCGTAGGAGAGAAGGCTGGATCGAATAAACGCAGGGAGTAGGTTACATATTATCGATCAGCCGTACATTGAAACAAACGTCCACCAGCGCCTTGAACATACACTTGGTATGGGCTCAACGTGGGATAAATGCTGAATTAGCATCGAATACCAGCCGAGTATGCTACAGTGATGGTCACGTCGATATTTGATGCGTCGGCGATCGGTGTTTACGGATATAAATTAGGGCATTTTAGGTACGCCACCAGTGAGCGGGATGTGGCACCTTCTGTGTAACGACCGATGAAGTGACCTCAATCCTTTTGGCCATGGGGATTGATCTGGGCAGCTGCCAGGCTGGAGGCGAAGGGCTACGGGATGGGAAGGAACAGGAAGGTACTTTCCGTTCCCGACTTCCAGGTTGTCATCCGAGATCAAACACCAACAACTCACTCAAAAACTCGATACGCTCTGATTTCTTTTCCTTTCTGTCACAACATCACCACAGCAGTGCCCTGGCAGCCTCGCCCTCTCTTCATTTCCCGCTATACCAACTCCATCGCATTTGTCACCATCTCGCCAATCCGCGACGTCACGTCGCAGCGTGCAAAAGGTCAGGCTGTATGCACAAAGACACCATGCAACCGCAAGCAAGGCTGTAACAGAAGCGGCTCTCTCTAGGCCCATCATCTGGGTATGCTAAATCCGATTCATGGTTGCCCACCCTTAAGTCGCCCCCATTGCCCCTCTACACATGCAAATTAGATGTGAGGATTCTCATTGCACAGTTTCTATTGGCACGAAGTCCGAGGCTCCTTGGTTCCGGCCAATTGGACAAGAAACCCTACCATACATACATTCTACCTAAACTGGTTTACTGTGGAGGTCTTGGTGCTTCGGTGCTGACAATGTGTTTCCCCAGTGAGTGAATAAAGAAAGTCAGAGGCAAGCACAGAAGCCAGAATCCCCCACAAATAGGCAAGCAGCTCCGTGCCTTGCGCATGAGCAGCTTGGCTTGGGAAACCTCTCAAATAAAGTTATGGCCGATTCGCTTTCTCCGGTATCATCACCTTCGCCTTATTTCAGGGCCCCAGAAGCTTCGTCGACAATAGCCGACGATTCAGACATTAATTCATCCGACGCCCTCTCGGAAACAACCATTAACGATATCGACTCAAGCGAAGACGACGACGACACTGAAAGCCTCGGCAGTACAGAAAGTGAAGGAAACGCCTTGTACTTTGGTAATCGAATTGCACCGGCCCTCTCGCACTGGTGGCATCATCGAGCATCGCCATCAGCCAGTACAATTACAGAAGACGAGGGCGAAGCCTCAGAAGACGTTCCTGAGGATATTGACGACTTTCTTTCCGAGACCGACGTTGAATCCCATCACCTGGTCGGCGAGCCATACTCTCCCCAACCAGCCTCGGACTCTGAACCCGACAACGGTGCCGACTTTTTTATGCCCAACGGGCCTCTTTTTGTTCGTCAGCACCGCGATTCCGAGCAAGCCCCCGGTGACGCTTGGAACCCCCCTCCCGCTTATTATCAAGCAGTCGACCTCGTCAGCGACGAGGAACACGAGCCGGTCCAGCGTCACATCGACATCGGCATAATTTCTGACTCGGACGACGTCCCCGACAGCCTCTTTGACGAGGGCAATAGCGATCTCAGCCCGTCACCAGATCGATCACGCCAGTCCTCCAGTTCTTCCGGCAACCTAGACCATCTGCAGGCCGTGATTGACTTTTACGAAGATTACGACGAGGTTCAAGAGCTGCCACAGCTGAGGCACAACGTTTGGGAGGCACCCGGCTTCGGCGAGCAATTACCCAGGATGGACCTGTTTTTTCGGGGCAGACAGGCGCGACCTCAGCGTGACGAGCTAGTGGGCGTCGAAGTGCGTCGAAGTGTTGGTGCTGCGAATGGCAGGAACAACCCGGCAGAACCCGCAGTGATTGACTTGACGGGCGACGATGGAGAGGATCAGTCCAACCAATCTCAGAACGCGAGGCGAAGACAATCACAACATCGGGACAATGCCCCACGGTTAAATCGCAGTGATAGCAACTATATTGGCAATCAAGCCGTGATTGAGTTGAGTTCAGATTCGGAGGATGGACAGAATGCACACCCCAAGCAGCTGGTGAACTGCGAGGTCGGTCAGCATCTCGGAGAAACGCTCATCACCACCACCATCACCACCATCACCACCACCACCACGCCCAGCGTGCCCAGCGTGCCCAGCGACTCCTCAACGGCAACGGCGGCATAGCGAACAACCGGACTCCGACACCTAACAACCTCGGTGGACGGCAGCTCCTCCTCTTCCCCCAGTGCCAGCGCCAATGGCACCGGCAATGGCTGTCCAGCAGCATTTGGTCAACTTTTTTAACCGGGTTCCTCTCGCTGGTTTCTTCAATATAGCGAATAACAATCGTGGTGCGGCCCATGTGGCAGCTGACGACGACGTTATGGTCATGGGCGAAGGCGGCAACTTCAACGCCGATCCCATCGGGTTCGGCCATATTAATCTAAACTACGAACATCACCCGTTCCAGCCTCGACCTGGGCCTGGACCAGCCGGGCCACTCAAGCCCCAGCACGAGCCTCCTCAGAAGGCCCAGGATGGTTTCACTCGTGATACTGGTGGTGAAGAAATTCTCATATGTCCCAGCTGCGAGGAGGAGCTGAACTACGACCCTGACGAGACTGCTGAGAATGGGCCGCCCCGCGAAGAAGGCAAAGACTCGAAGGGATCCTCAATGCCACTTCTGGGCTGTCAAAGCCTGTGGACACGTAAGTACTTACCTACACATAATAATCGGCCTGATAAGCAGCTAACACATGAATAGGTCTACTGCAAGAGATGTTATGACAACAAGAACCGCAAGACTACAACGTCCAAATTCCCGCACAAGGTTGGCTTCAAGCCAGACCCGAACAGAGCCACGAAGACTCTTTGTGCTGTTGACGGCTGTACGTCCGACGTCAGCACCAAGCCCTCCTGGGTCGGCATCTATCTATGATGCTGCCTCTTATCGTCACATTTGTACTCTTTGACGACCTCTTCATGACACTTCACGTTGTGATCATATACTATTTGCTTTGCATGGCGTTGAGACCGAGGATCAAGGATGGCTGCATGCGCTGGAGTTAGGCATCGCTTTGCGGAATTTAGCACGCTGGCCAAGAGAGGGATGCATTAATCATGGTCCTAGTTCGGATCGATTTGGTCTGGATTATCGAGAGTCTTCGTTTCGTCGCAAAGCCTTTGTTCGAGCTTCTGAAGCATTGAGTAGAAGGTGGCGAGCCACGATTCAACAGTTCATCAACGACTATCGCGAGCATGAGCAAAGGAAATCATTTGCGAATCATAGATGCTTTGCCTCAAATGAATAGACTGAATCTACAGACCGTTTCCGTTACTAAGTGTGGGGTTTTCCAAGTCCAACTACGAAGTTAACTACTTTATGTAACAGGATCTATGCTGAGGTGACTGTTATGCTGATATAGGTAAGTAGTTAGGGACCCATACATCACATCCGGCATTTCTTCCAGAGGCACCGATATTCAGTATATTTCTTTGCAGGCTATATTTGCTACAGATCCACGGTAAGATCACGACTACCAGTCGCCCTTAAGTACCATTTTCATTTGACTGATGGCAATAGGCGAACGGCCAGCACAAACTGCGGCATAGGCAATGGGAGCTTTGATGTGCCAACTTGATCATTGACTGATGTGACCATTTAGCCGGCGCCGCCCAATGTATCCTAAATGCACCCCATCCCTCGAATGCTCCTCGTCACAAGGCACCACAGCCACAGGGTGGGTTTCCCTTCCGGCATCAATGGCTCCTACTCCCTGCTCCTGTCCGCCTTGCGGGTTTTACTCAACTGTGGCTCGCGACTTCTCCACGTTCTCTTCGCCAACCCCTACAGCACCATCGCTCCTCTGCTGAGGCTACATGTGTCGATGAAGCAAGACCCGGGTCTCTACTTTGCGGTTCAATAGCAACTGCCCAGTGTCCGCAGAAGCACCCGGGCGGGTCCACTGCTCTTCGTCAAGCTTTGCTTGCAAATCCAAGTAGCTCTGCTCCGCTCTTTTGTGGTAGTCCAATTGCTCCTTTTTCCTTACGGCACGACTTGGAGGTGGAATATCAATGCGTGAGAGACTTATATTCCTGTCTCCCCTCGAGGGGCGCCTTGCTATGATCGACACAGGATTTGTATTCCAAACCCTCTTGCGATTCTAGAGGCAGGACCAGATTATGCACAAGAGCCTTGATATTCTTGATACAGCGTGCTATGAGACCAGGTGGTGGTTGGCTTTCCTCGGGCTGACTTTCCTCTGGCTGACTTTCCTCGGACTGGCTTTCTTCAGGCTGACGTTTCTCTTTGGCCACAGGCAACGCCAGCGTCACTAGGCAAGTGGAATCGAACGGGTCGGAGCCCTTCACGCCATACTTTGCAAGTATCTCCCTCAGGGGTGCAGTTAGTACACGAATGGTCTCCTTGGCGCATTCGAGGCTGTTGTCCAATTCTTGTGCTACCTCCCTCCGTTGAGCAAATGGGCAACTGTAGCCGCACCGGCTCAGGCAGAAGTTGATCTCATGCCCTGCTCTCTTGGTGTCTATTCGGTTCATTTCTCGTGTAATTGCTAGGATCGCTACTAGACAGTCACCGCAGCGCACACTCCATCCGTCAGACGCCTCTCATCTTTGTCCGAGAGTTGAGGATTTCCAGAAGACTCGGGGGTCTCGGGTGTGCCGTGCACGTATTCGAATAAGAGGAACTGAGCTGGCTGGCTGGCGGAGCAGAGAACGCGAAGCTTCTGTTTCTCTTGGAAGGACATACCAGGGCTCGCCAGAGTGAACTTCAAACTCTTCAATGTGTCTTGGAAAGATGAGATGGCCGTCTGAAGCTCTGATTCATGGCCGATAAGTGTCGCATTGCTCCCCATCAGCTGCGGTAGAAGAAAGACTGGCACGGATGCAGCGTATCGATGCCCCTGCGGCGAGGCTTTGTCGTCGAGGCCTATTTCCGGGAACCGAGAGCCGGAACGGTTGCGATTCGGCTCGCCTGTAGGTAGCTGCGTACGTTGGGTGGTGGCTAGCAAGTCTTCCGACGATTCATTCATCAGGGGCACTGCCTTCCTATCCGAGGTCGTGCCCGCGTTGTCGACATATGCGGTTCCTTCCGGGGGAAGTGAGCTGGTGGTCACGGGGTTCCGTACCAACACTGCGTTCGCGCAGTGACTTCGAGGTTTATTTGCCAAGAAGGGCCGGCGGCTGCCCTGGTCCCGCGACTCCGGCATCGTACTTGTGTCTTCCCGACAGGAGCGGCTCTGGTATGCGTCAAGTGAAATGGGAGATCGCCTCTCTGGCCATGAAGCTAAGTCGATTGACGCGAGGCTTTGTGGCCTTTTCCTTCACTGAAAAATTCTTCCTGAAATTCCGAGGCATTTTCTTATGGTACGTAAAGCCTGACCTTGGGATATACTCTTACTTGCTCTGGAGCGCGTGGGTTCTTCATTTTTATTGAACAAACTTCTTTCCAGAAAGGCTCATTAGTGTAGCAGGCGCTCCTCTGTTCTTGTAGCGACACTCTAAGTTATTTGCTACAATCAGAATTTACAGAGAACTTATACATACCTAAGATGTGAACAATTCATAATTTAGTTGACTGGAACCTGGGGTCAAGTATTGTAGATGCTATATGGGTTTGCAGCGGTGACCAGGTCAATCCGCCTCGATGCGTTGGTTGTCACAGGCTCTCTGATTCGGTAAAAGAAGCAAATGAGCATAGATAGCGAGCCTGTTCTACAGTCAATTTCTAAACTATTGACTCAAAATGATATATACTATTTCATGCTACTGTCAATGTTCAAAGTCTCGTGAATGATCTTGGGTCAATTCTGACAACTCTCCCTTTCGAATTGCAAGCCCCTGAAAGTATAAAGCGATGGGGCAGCTGGAGCTAGCTATGCTGCACTCGCCACAGCTATTGATGTGGTGTAACTGAGAGCATAACAAGTAGCCCAATAAACTGAAATTTTGTCATTAACCAATAAAAGCATCTTGGCGCAGGGGAAGCGCGCCGGGCTCATAACCCGGAGGTCCTTGGATCGGAAACCAAGAGATGCTAGGTTACATCTTTTTTGTCCTTTTTCTCTTCTTTCTCATTCTCGCCCTTCTTCTGTCCCACGCCCAACGTTTAGCTCACATCCAAATTGGCATGAGTGTGTTGCAATTAATTGTTTCGCATTTGCAAGCACCCTGGCAATCTTTTTCCCTCGTTTCTTTCAGAGTGCAATTATACAAAAGTGTTTACGGGGCCACGACTCCTATCGCAGATCTACTACCCATACGCAACTTGTCTCATATGACTTCCAAATTCACAGTCGCTACCTTCCTTATGGAACTATATGATCTCTTTCTATCTCTCTTATATCGACATGTCACTCAGCTATGAAATTTGCAGCCGCTGTATGACGGACCTCTAGGCAACGCTCTCAAAGCCAACGCCGGCAAAAGGGTGCAATACGAGCAGCCTAAGAAGTCGGTAACAACATTGAAGTTGGCATGCAGTATCAAATAATAAGTAAGCCATAAACTGCGGAGTGATCAGCTACCGCGTCCGCATCTCGGTGTCGTCCGCCACTCCCTGGTCCTCTGTGCTGCAGGTTCCCCAAGTCCTCCAATACGTACTCTTGATTTTCAGGACGGGCACCAATAACACGTATCAAGAACAGCCAAAATTACCAATCAAAGAGAGAAGGATTCGAAAGATGCACTATCTGTACCACTGCGTGCTGCTCGCATACTTGAGCGAATACGCAATGGCGTGATCAGCTTCCCCGCGTCCTCATGCAACTTGGGGGTTCGTAGATAGTATATAGACAACCTGGGTTGGTAACATGTAACTGTATAAATAACAACAGGTTCGCTTTTCAAAACGGATGGACATCAATCAGAGATTTCAACATGGCTCCTAGCGCTCTATCTGACCTTCCCATTCCCTCTCTGCATTCCAACCCCAAAAGGAAAGTAACTACAGAGAGTGCGATAACGTACCCCAAGCCTCTACAACTAAGCGGAGCTTTGGGCAAGTTTGCCTATGAGGAGACCACCCCGGTGATCGGAGAGAGAGTATCTCGATGTGAATATCGTTGACGACCTGTTGAGCGCCACCAATGCGGATGAGCTGCTTCGGGACCTAGCTGTCACCAGTGAGGCTCCATTATATCTTCGATATGGCTGCAGAGCTAAGACTCACAAACTCAAACCCAGTCTCCAGGCGTGGTGTGGTCTTCTTCCGCGCCCAGAACAACCTTACGGATGAGCTCCAGAAGAACTTCATCCAGCGCCTCGGCCAGCTCACAGGCAAGCCGTCAACCTCGACGCTGCACATCCACCCGGTTCTGAACAACAAATCCGAGTTCGGCGTACAGGACGCCGAGATCAGCACCATCAGCTCGCAGGCGCGCAAGTCCATCTTCAGGTTCCAGTAGACCAAGGAACGTCGCTACGACTCGGCGCTCTGGCACTCGGATGTCCAGTTCGAGCCGAACCCGCCCGACTACACGTCGCTGCGGCTGACGCAACTGCCCTCGACGGGCGGCGATACTCTCTGGGCCTCGGGCTACGAGCTGTACGACCGCTTCTCGAAGCCCTACCAGCGGTTCTTCGAGAGGCTGACGGCGCGCTTCGTCGGCGACGGGTTCCTGCGAGCGGCCGCGAACCACCCGGACCGCGTCCACCTCTACACGGCGCCCCGCGGCAGCCCCAATAACGTCGGCGGCGCACTCGAGGCCGTCCACCCCGTCGTCCGCACCAACCCGGTCACGGGCTGGAAGAGCATCTACGCCCTGGGCCCGTTCCCCAAGGCCATCAACGAGCTGACCGAGTCCGAGTCGGACGAGCTGTTCCGCAAGTTCCGCACGGGGATCCTCGAGAATCACGACTTGCAGGTCCGCTTCAAGTGGCGCAACCAGAACGATCTAGGTAAGTAAGAAAGAAAGCAAAGTGTGTAGTTGGTTCCACAGACCCGGAGTTCGCGATTGGTTTGGGACAAGCATGGCTGATCTAAGTCGCTCTACTTCTCAGCTATCTGGGACAACCGTAGCGTATTCCACAGCGCCACGTTCGACTACGATAATCTTGGTGACCGTTTTGGTCATCGCGTTGTCGGAATTGCTGAGATACCTTACTTGGACCCAAACAGTAGGTCCAGAGCTGAGGCTTTGGCCGAAGAGAACTCGTAGGGTGGGAAGAAAGGGATCGAAGTGTGGAATTATTGTCAAGCCTAACAGGTCAAATCGTGGATATTTCCTTGCTTTATATGTGTTTTGGGGGAACAATTAAAGGTTTGGTATATGAAGTAAGAGGAGATAATGTTTTATGCCCACGATAGCCTGTCAGTTAATGAAATGTTTTAATTTACTACGGCAAATTAGGCGTTATGATGATACGTAGGTCTGTTGTTGGACAAACATCCCCGGACCGGAACGACAGGGAATCGCAAGCTCCTAGGGACGGCCCCACGCTCCGGGGCATTGGCAACTTCCCACTGACCAAACATCCCGAACCAATCTTTACCAAGTCAATACTTTTATGGTGCAATTATTGTTCACGACACGCGCGCACACACACATAATCCTAGGTCATCACAAATGTGGGAGCTGTGTCACGAGTAGCGTATTTTGTTCCATTCTGCAGCAAAGTCACACTCACCCACCCACCCGCCCGACCGACAACATGTCCGACAAGATCACGGCCAAGAACCTCAGCTACGACCAGACCCTGCCGCCCTTCCTCGCGCGCCTGCGCGGCCACCAAGCCCCCGACGGCGGGCCCGACCCCATCCTCGCGGCGCGCCGGCGGACCGCGCGCGTGCGGACGGCCAGCGAGGAGGCCGAGGACGCGCCGCTGGTGCTCGACGAGGCCGGCAATGTCGTGGACATGAAGGCGGGCGAGCTGCCGGGTGATGGTGACGACGACGACGGCGACGCTGCCAAAGAAAAAACGAAGAAGACGCCGGGCGACAAGGGAGAAGAAGGCGCAGCAGCAGAGGAGGGGGAGGGGGAGGAGAACAGCGCAAAGGAAACGGCGGCGGCCACCATAGGCGCCTCCAAGAAACGCAAGGTGGGTCGGGTGATAGGCGCGGACGACGACGAAAAGGACGAGCGCGAGGTTGCCAAAGCAGTCAAGGCGGCCAAGGCCATCACCGGCGGTGGTGGCATTAGCGGCGACAAGAAGAAGCAGGAGAAAAAGACGACGGCGGTGACGGCACCGACAATGAACCCGAAGCCATCTGGTGGAGGCAAGAAGAAGGCCAAGAAGATTAAGCTGAGCTTCGGGGACGACGAAGCGGACTAAGGAAGTCACCCTTATTGCGGCGACGACCAACTTCCACTTCCCAGATAGCCAATGAGCTGCACCAGCAGACCGGCATGCTTTATCCGCTCGAAGCAGCCCCTTGTCAGATGCTGCTGCCAGGATTCTAGAGACGCCACCCCATTCTCAGCCTACACTTGATGGGCAGTTGCCCACATTAAAGCTTGCCAGACAGACAATGTCACCATCGATCCCTTCGTCGGTAATAGACGCGGAAGCATGCTACAATGCTCCACGATTCCATCGATGTTGTGACGGCACAAAGTTGTCTCGGAGGTTTGCCTTAAGGCTCCATGCCTGGCTAGGTACTACAGGTAATGCTTCGGCATCCAAGTCTAGCGACTGTAGTATTGCTGCAGCTTTGGGACCAGACTCTTCGGCGGCGGTGAGCAGCAGGAATCACTAGACGAAGAAACGACTTGATAGACGACGAGTGAAGTCATGATTTTCAATCATTAAATGTTTATCATACCACCGCCTGGATATACCTTACCCAAGCCGCTGCTCTAAAACTAGTTGAATTAATCATTCAGTATAAGTAAGAAAAAACGCCATAAACCCCTCGCCAATGCATGACAGGATGTACCCTGATGATATTACCCAGGGAATTCCAATGTGATAAGCCTTCGCGCCCTCTCCCCTTTTCCAAAGTGTTCCGCTTCATGAATCCATATACTACTCTTCGTAAGTACTCTCCTCATGCCGCCAGCATCTTCGACACGTCGGCCGACTAGTATCGCGACATACGGTTGCCATTCGAAGGCGAGTATCCACGATCGTAGGCGCTCGACTGTGCGTAGGGGCTTGGGTCGTCCATGTACATGGTCGTTCGGCGATCCTCTTCGGGAAGGAGATCCTTGACCTCCCAGTTGTTCATTCGCATTCCCACGGAGAACTCTAGATCTTCCTTCGTGATGGAATCCCAGTACTAAACGAAACCATGTCAGTATATACGTAGGGCGCCACGTCGGCCACCGAGGAGCGGGTTCACATACCTTGTAGACCATCATAACGGCTAGCAAGTTACAGATTGTGGCGAAAAACAGACCATCCAGATAATGGGAGGTCGCGTTGCAGATGGTCGAGCTGAACGCGTAGAGGAGCACCTGGCCGACGACGAAGAAGAAGACGCCGAAGGCGATGTCACCGAGCGGCCAGCGGTCTTGCAGGTGCGGGAGACCAGCATGACCTGCATAACAACGTAGACGACCAGCTGGATGGCGTTGAGGAGGTACAAGACGGTGAAGAGTCCGACCGTGTTGATGGGGCCCAGGCCAGCCCACGACTTGAAGGTCGCCAGGGAGACGAGGAAGGAGATGGCAAAGGCGGCGATGGAGCAGAGGCGCAAGAGCCAGACGGACAGGGGCGTGCCATCCTCGTAGAGCTGGAAGCCGACGAAGCCGTTGATGAGCAGGCAGGTCACGAGCGACGAGGTGAGGCCGGCCTGGATGGAGACGAAGTAGGGGTAGGGGTCGGAGCCGGGCGGCACGACGCCGGCGTCGACGATGAGGGAGAAGAAGCTGAGCAGCATGTAGAAGTAGAAGAAGGCGAGGATCTCCTTGCGGCCGACGGCGGTGAACTTGCCGCGGATGTGCAGGATCATGATGATGGTCATGGCCAGGGAGAGGATGTGCATGAAGCTCGAGGCGCCCTCGAAGATGATGGTGTTGGCCAGCTCAATGTTGCGGGCGTAGCAGTCCGGCTCGATGCCGACGCCGCTCGAGACGGCCCGGATGGGCCCGACGGAGGCGCATAGCGGCAGCGGCGCCGTCTCGCAGAGGGTGGTGAAGTCCCCGAAGCCACCCATGTTTCCTTGAGGTGCGAAGAAATGGGCGCGCGGGCGGCGGGAGGCCAGTGGTCAGGGCTCGCCGAAGGGTTTGGTTATATCCAGTGATGCTCCGGCCAAATGATGGGGTGCCGGCAAGAAGGGACGAACGAATGCAGTGGACGATAAAATCGCGATAATAATTATATCGGGCTGTGTGTCGTCGGCTCGAATGGGGCGAGACGCGCACGTGGTGGTAGTGGCCGGCGGCGAAGCGAGTGACGGATGGGAAAGTCGGTCGTTGATCAACTATGCCAGTTCGTGCATAGGAGGAGAGTGTTGAAAGGCCAAGCGAGCGAAATGCCGACCAACCTAGCAGCCAAGTATTCCCAGTGTGTGTTGATGGAGGAGGTTGGCAGGCAGACTGGGCTGGTGATGGAGCCAAGGTGCAGTGGTGCCAACCAGTACGAGACAGAATCCGGGCCAGATCGAATCAGGAATCAGGGCGCTCTCTCGCCCATTCTGGTTGCCATGGGTGCATGGGAAAAAGGAGTGGGCAGGACTCGGCGGGCTTTGCATGCTTCGCACTCCATGCTTGGGCCTAGATCAGGAAAGCAGTGGAGACAAGAGAAAAAAACAGGCCCAGGCCGCCCAGCTCTCTCCAGCTTCCAGGGGTCTTCGCTGGATCAGAGACTAGGGCCTCCCAAACTTTGGCAGTAGTGTCCGTGCAGGCCTTGTTTGGCGAAAATCACCTTCATTCCCCGAGAAGATCTTGGTCCCCCTCTATTATTACTGTACTACACAAGTTGAGCTCCGCAACATCGATCCATACTACTAGATCAGTCGTCTCTCGCATTTTGTGGCCATGATGCCAGACTTGTGTTACTACTTGTACTTGGGAGAGAAGATGCACTTATTTCGCTGGAATGTGCCTGCTGCTGACCATGGCGACAATGTTACTTCAATCAGAACGAGATGCTCACCAGTGTTCGATTCAGGCCATCGAGGCAGGTGGAGTTAAACGTTTAACCTTCGCCTGATCACCACCTCCTGCAACTTTCAATTATCATCCCATCCAGAAGGTTATCTCCATCCGAGATGGCTTCGGCTTCATTGTTGGACGACATTATCTGATCTCCCTATTAATCGGTCTCAAAGATTCCGCGGATCAGTATCACTTTTCGAGAAAATGTGTCATTGAATACGGGCGGGCCTCCGCTCGCTGTGTACTGCTACTGGTCTTGTCCGCGACTCATTACTTTGGAACTGCGACGTCGTCTTCCCACTGATCCGTAACAGCCCCATGGCTGGCATCGCCAACCAGCCTTGCATACTTGGCCAGAGCCCCTCGTCGCACATGCGGAACCGGTGGCTTCCACGCTCTTCTCCTCTCCGCTAGCTGCTCGTCACTCACATCCACGGTGTCAATACGGTTCTTGATCGCATCAATCGTAATGGTATCACCATTCTGTACCAAGGCAATAGGGCCACCGCGCGCCGCTTCCGGAGTGACATGACCCACGATGAAACCGTGGGATGCACCACTGTACCGGCCGTCCGTCACTAGTGCGAGATTCTTCAACCCAGCGCCCATGATGGCTGCCGATGCCGTCAGTTGTTCCGGCATGCCAGGCCCGCCTCGGGGCCCTTCGTATCGCACAATCAACACCAGGTTTTCATCACGAGGGATCTGTCCATGTGACAAGGCCTCATTGAGTTCCTGCTCTTTATTGAAAACACGCACCTTCCCAGTAAACGTCAGGCCTTCTTTGCCCGTGATTTTCGCCACGGCCCCCTCTGGTGCCATGTTGCCACGGAGGATCCGGATGTGACCAGACTGCTTGATCGGATCGTTCAGAGGCCTGATGATTTTCTGGTCAGGGGCCAAACTTGGCCAATCCGCTACGTTTTCACCCAAGGTCCGACCCGTGACAGTCGGGATGTTTCCGTTGACAAGGCCGGCAGCAATGAGCATCTTCAGCACCGACGGGGTACCTCCGATTTTGTAAAGATCCTCCATGTAGTATTTACCACTCGGCGCAAGATCGGCCAGGAAAGGCGTCTTGTCGCTGACCCTCTGGATATCTTCCAGCGTTAATGGGACTTCGGCTGTGTTTGCGATGGCCAGGAAATGCAAGACGCCGTTGGTAGACCCGCCAAGTATCATGGTGACCACAAGTGCGTTCTCGAAGGACTCCCTGGTGATCAGATCACGCGGGCGGATGTCTTTTGCCATGGTAGTCTTGATCACCTCAGCTGCGCGCTCGCACTCTCGTGCCTTCTCGGGTGACAGCGCGGGGTAGGACGACGAGCCCGGCAGCGTCAATCCCATGGCTTCAATAGCCGTCGCCATGGTGTTTGCTGTGTACATTCCGCCGCATGCGCCTGCACCGGGGCAAGCATGCCGTTCGATGTCGGTCATCACGTCGCTCGGGGATCGGCCTGCGGTTCCTGGGCTTGACTTCGCTTCCAGGCGCCCGTACGCATAGGCACCCGTCGCCTCATAGCAGGTCGATACATTGATCTCCTTCTCTAGAAGACTGGAGTGCCCCTTGCGGATTGTACCCCCATAAATCATGATGAAGGGTCTGTTGTGGCGAGCAGCAGCCACTTTGTGTTACGTTTCAGCATTGGTAGCAAAGGCCGCGCTGGGGCAGATTCCAATACTTACTGACAACACCAGGCATGTTCTTGTCGCAACCCGGGATCGATATATTGGCGTCATGGTGCTGAGCGCACGTCACGGTTTCGATGCTGTCCGCTATGAGGTCTCGTGACTGCAGCGAATACCTCATGCCTACCAAAGTCAGCCATCTATCAGTAACCCGTGTACGTGAGTTATTTGACCAGAGACTCAGGCCGACTTACCTTCCCCGCCCATCGTGATGGCATCGGATACACCAACGGCATTGTACTGCCATGCCAGCATGTTCCGGTTCTCGAGCGACCTTTTGACGATCTTGCCGAACTCCAAGACTGAGAAGGCAGAGTCAGCGAGACAGATTCTTTGCCTCAATCAGCCATAGGATTTCCCAATACTTACGATGGGTGCTAGAAGGAGAGCGCCGTGATTAGTCTTGTCGAACTTGGGGGAAATTCTGTAAACCTGATCGTGTCGGAAGTCTTACTTGCAGGGTTGCCCTCCCACCAGATGGTGGCCACGCCTACATGAGGGGCATTCTTCATCATCTCCTCGTTGGCCACACCGGCTCCGTAGAGCATCGCCTAGAATAGGAAGAGAAAGAGGCATCAGCATTCTGGAAATTGGGAAGTGACTAAGCCAATAGTCTTACACCCAGCCAGTCGTTTTTCTCGACAACGCCTGTTGGCTGGGATCAAGGGGAGCTAAGAAGAAACGGGAAGTAACGCCAAATACCTGTGCACCCGGAAAGTCATGTTCTCTGGTCAAGGTATGTGACCACCGATTCAACGGGCCACCGGGAGGCAGACAGTTGAACTTGATGTATTGGGGATCCGACTTGGGATCAACCGCGGACGACGAAGGCTTGCTGTGAGAATCCATGACTTAGTCTATCAGTCAATGAATCTGGCAGGTCTTGGGCAAACTTCGAGATGTTGTGTTGACTGTGAGCTACTGTAGGAAGATGCCGTCGGGTAACACACCACATACCCCAACACAAAGCACTTGGGGGAGGAGCTGCGGGGTTGCCGCGTGGGGGTGGGGGTTGGGGCTCGGTGTTCAAGCTATATCGCAAGTGGCCAATAAGCCTTTACGCCTTTCATATGTGTAGTGGTAGGCTCGGGTTGTTTAGTAGCGACTTGTACACCTGAAAACGTCAAGAAGTGCGGAGGATGTTTACACGAGTCATGCAACTGCTCCGTAGCCGCCGGTTGGAGAGCCCGAACAACCCCGAACTTTCAACCTCCGCTGTCTCCGGAAAAGGCCTCTACCACCGGCGCTGCATATTGGCATCCTAAACAGCCACACCTTGTCTGTGATGGTATTGTATGACCCTGCTGTTACCAGGCCATGACAGTCAACAGCAAGGTGCCTGTAAGAAAGTGTCACGAGGCCGATGTCAGACCCTCTTGCAGCAAAGACACGCAGTATAAGTAAGTGAAACTGAGTATTTTATGTAATATACTCACAACACCATGCAGGTAGGAGAAAAGATACCCTGTAAGTAGCACACCGGGACGGCTCGAAGATGGATTACCAAACTAATAGTCATTGACAATCTCTAGTTTGTCGCCAAGACGTTCGATGCCGTCGATTCTTGCCGCGTTGGCACGATCTGTACGTGCTAGAACACCAGTTCAGAGTGCCGCGTCTTCCGATGGACTGGACTGGGACGATTTGCTCGCGGCAACGGTGACAAAGAAGCCGTCGCCACCCGACTTTCGGTTGATTAGGGGCCGTGGACCCTGATTTCGTGCATTAGACGATCATGGCTATTCAGATCGAGGGGCAATGGGTATCCTTACTAAGTCGATTCTGCGTGTGTAAACACAATAGTGCGTGGCCAACGGCCCTGGAGGGGTCTTCTGCGTCAACAGCATCACCACTCGAAATGAGTGGGCAGGGTAGGTGGCTGACAAGGCTCTAGGGTGAGGCGCCTAGGGGCATGTGATGCAAGAGACGGGTAGGCGACTGAGGAGAGACAACGACATCAAAGTCCCGTCCGATCCGGATAGAAGTTCGCTCCTGCGCTGTCACCAAAAATAAACGTTTTTGGCTCCAATCCCAAGGGCTGGTCACATGGCAGAATCCTACGCCTCCTTCACTTTGATAGAAGTTAGAAAGGCGATGCGTTTAAAGTTGCATCCAGCGAACTCGATTTAGCCTCTCGGTGACCGCGCTACCCTGGGCTGCGAATCCTCCGTTATGTACAATCGCTGGTAATCCAACGGCCCTTTCTCCTTCTTTTCCAGATCTCCGGGATATGCCCTCGGTATGAAGCTCAAAATGGATGATCCCACGATGTCCAAAAAAGCCTGCATACGTGTGGCGAGTTCCGGGAACTAGCAAGGTCCAGACCATGATGACGTCTTGGTGTCTATTCTTCCTCTTCTTTTACCTTACATCCCATCAGCGGCTGGTTTCTAGCAAGCCATTACATCTGCATCTACTGGTATCACCAATCCCTGGATACAGGGATGCATACAATCGCGGTATTCGCATGTGCTATCATGCCGGCCTGGGAATTCGGGAAGTTTCTCCCTTCTACCCCCAGAGCAATAGTACCCCAGGACTGCCACTTTGGGGATGTCGTGACAAATCACAGATAGCGAGGCCGATTCACCGATCCCACAACCTTGAAGCAGAAGGCAAGGATGAATGATGAACGGAAAGCATTTTGGGCGCCTCCGTGTCAGGGTTTGGGACTGGAAAGGGGAATGGAACAGTTTCCACCTCGTCATCCTTATCACATTGGCGATCTCTATATATGAGGATCTCCATAACCACACTCAAAGCATTTTTTTGTTCGACTCCACACCACTATAGCATCAACATCTCTCGCTTCGGCTCAACTCGACATTTCAAGATGCATTCCGCAGCTTTGTCGCTCTTACCAGTGTTGGCGTTGATCACGCCTTCACTCTCGACTCCGAAGACTGGTAACAACCAGTTTTCCGCTCGATCTGCTTGCAAGGGCAATACTGCTAGTACCCGCTCGCAGTGGTGCGATCTCGACATTAACACAGACTACACAAATGTCGCTCCCGATACCGGCGTGACGCGAGAGTACTGGCTCGAGTTGACAGACCCAATACTTGCTCCTGACGGCCGGCCAAGATATACCCAGGTCATCAACGGAACTGTGCCTGGGCCGACGCTTTATGCGGACTGGGGTAGGTCGGGAGGGTAAAATTCCTACCTGAGAATATCAGATAGCTAACATGGACATCAATAGGTGATACGGTTAGGATTCACGTTGCTAATAAGCTTACCAACTCGACGAACGGTACAAGCATTCATTTCCACGGTATCCGTCAGAACTTCACAAACTCCCACGACGGTGTCGTCTCGATTACACAGTGCCCGACGCCGCCAGGCTCTTCCTACACCTATGAATGGAAGGCAGTGCAATACGGAACGTCGTGGTACCACTCGCATTATGCTCTGCAAGCGTTCGAGGGCGCTTTTGGTGGTATCGTCATCAACGGGCCGGCCACGGCAGATTATGACGAAGACCTCGGCACCATCTCGCTCCTCGACTGGAACAAAGACACCGTCGCCTCGATGTGGGACGCCTCGCAGACCGGCTCCCAACCGTCTATGGACAATGGTCTTATCAACGGCACCAACACGTTTGGGGCGGATGGGGCGGCTGGCACCACTGGCAAGCGGTTTGTCACCCAGTTCGAGGCCGGGAAATCGTACAGGGTGCGTCTGATCAACGCGGCTGTCGATACACATTTCAAGTTTTCCATCGACAACCATGAGATGCAGGTCATTGCGAACGATCTCGTGCCCATCAAACCCTTCAACACTTCGGTCCTAAGTATCGGCATGGGTAAGTTTCCACAATGTCCTCTTTGTCATAGTTGCATCCACTCTAATACGAGAACTTGCAGGACAACGATACGATATTATTGTCAAGGCGGACCAGGCCTCCGTGGCGCAGAACTTCTGGATGCGGGCGAAGCCGCAGGCCGCCTGTGCCAGGAATACCAACGCCGACAACATCAAGGGTATTGTGCGCTACGGCTCGTCAACAGCGGCTCCTACCACCACGTCATACACCTACCCTGACAATTGCCTGGATATGCCGGCCTCGAGCCTGGTGCCGCACTTGAGCAAGAACGTGGGCAACAAGCTTTACAGTCAGCTGCATAACGTATCCATCCACCAGAACGACCAGAAGCTGTGGCGGTGGTACTTGAACAGCACGACTCTCAAGCTGGACTGGGCGAACCCCACGATCCTCCAGGTTAGCAATCAAATGACTAACTTCGGATCTTCCGAGGCCGTCTTCCAGCTCGAGAAGGCCAACGAGTGGGAATACACCGTCATCGAGACCAACTTCCCGGTCCCGCACCCGATCCATCTGCACGGTCACGACTATATGGTGCTGGCCCAGGGTACGGGCGCCTACAACGACAGTGTGAAGTACAACCTTGACAACCCGACCCGCCGCGACACGGCCATGCTCCCGGCCCAGGGTTATCTCGTCATTGCCTTCCTGACGGATAACCCGGGTGCCTGGATCATGCACTGCCATATCGGTTGGCACGCCGAGCAAGGGTTCGCCTTACAGTTCGTTGAGCGCCAGAATGAGATTTCCAGTGTCACCGACCTGGATATGTTGAACAACAACTGCAATGCATGGGCGTCTTACAACAGCGCCATCACTGTCGCACAAGACGACGCGGGGATCTAAGGGTGGAAGTGGAATTAGAGACTTGAGAAGTTACATGAAATAATAGATGGGTTTACAATTAGAATATAGGCCTGCCACAAGGAAGATGGGGTTTTGGGAAAGTTGATTCTTGTCCGATCCAAGGAGCACAAGTATCGTCTTTTTTCCTTTGGTTCTACAGACGAATATAGATCGATGTATTTTTCGACCAAGAATTTTGTTCTATTTTATCCCATGTTCTCTTTTGCTTTTTTTCAAATCACCGTAATTTTGTTATGGGGACATTAGTTTACACTTGGATGTAGTTATCCCTGATCAATTTTTAGCAGTTTGCGCAGATTCCTTGACATCCCTCGACATCCCTCTTTCCAATACCTCAACTTGAGGTTAGATGATTCAGACTATAGGTTTACACAACATGGAAGCATGCAGTTTTCTTTACTTTTGATGATTCTCATGAATTCATTATGACCGGCATTTCCGGTTACTTGGCGGTATCCCTTGGATGGTTGTTCATTGGTTAGGAGTATTCAATGGTCCCCCCCTTATGATGATGGGTGACAACCCAATTGGGATCCGACCTCAGATAGTAATCAAAAAGATCAACCTATCAGTCATGAGGAAATTGCAGAAGTGCTATTCTTCCCTACTAGCGCTTTCTTCTTCATAGTCGGACAGGATGTCCTTCTGGCCATCCGCGCACGGCGCCCAGCTGAGGACCCTGACGGCTTTCACAGGCATGGGAATCAGACGGTCTAATTCGACGGCCCAGCCGATCGTGCAGTACGTAAAAGAGATACAGTCATCCCAGACGGCCATGAACGAAACGGGCCTGCTCAGACCCAGCCCGGGACTCGAGGCAACAGCAAACCCGCTTGACGATTCTGATAGAAAAGAGGGCAAATGGGCCCCGGGCTCTGTCGGCACCGTCAAGATGTAGATGCGGCCGTCGACCTCGAACAGGATCCGGCCATCCCTGATGGAAAGCCACCCGCCCATGTCAAATCTGTCGCTGTCGCCCTCCGAAACGGTCTCAATGATGGCAGTGCAGCCCGAGGCCTTCGCAGCCTCTGGATCCGCGAGCAACGCTGGCCAATCCGAGCACAGGAAGATGCGGCCCGCCCTCGAGACGCTGACCATGAAGCTTCCCGAGAGCATGCCGGCGCCCCACTCATCCTGCTCGAGCGGGACTTCCACGACGTGCAGCTGGCTATGGTTGGGGTGCCGGCCCTTCTCGGCCCGCAGGGGGACGCAGTGGCTGCCGCCGCCGGGCAGCGGTATGACGCGGTTGGACCCGCGCCCCTGGCTCTCCAGCACCGCCACGCTCTCCAGCACGAAGCTCTCGGCGTCGTCCTCGTCGTCGTTGTAGAGCGGCTGCTTGATGTGGAAAACGTTGCTGCACGCGGCCGGCTGCACGCGGCCGAGCGGCGCCCCCGTCGCCTTGTCGTGGAAGTGGTAGCCCTTGCGGGCCATCGAGTACACGACGGCGCCCTCGCCCTGGTCGAGGTGGCCGATGGCGCCGCGCTCGATGTCGATGTGCGTCCGCAGCCGCGGCGACAGCTTGCCGTCGCCGCCGCCCGGGTTCAGGTCGTATACGAACCCTTCACCGTCGGACGAGACGACGCACAGCGTGTCGTACGACAGCTGGTACCCCCTCGTCTCGCACTCGTGGTGCAACACGGCGACGCGGGAGAAGGCGCCACGACCCCCCTCCTCGTCGTCATTGGCTCGCCAGACCTCGATGGAGTTGCCGAAGCGGTCCCAGGCCGCGACCCCCTTTCCATGTCGTATTCCAGGTGGGCGAACGGGCGGACGTCCCTTCGGGGCAGCTGCCAGAGAAGCGCCCCGTTGTCCATGTCGGTGACGTAGAGGCCGCCGCCCTCCGAGGTCGAGACGATGAAGCGCCGCTTGAAGTCCATGCGAAACCGCCAGACAGGGTCGCCGCCGATTTTGTAGGTGCGGCCCCGGATGGCAGGCCGGTCCGAGTGCCAGTTCCGCCGCACCTTGGCCTGGCGCTTGCAGAGCTCTCTCCAGGAGTTGACGCCCTTGAAGTACTCGGTCAAGGAGCGTTTGTGCTCGAGGAAGGCCAAATCTCGGCAGCCATCGGGCCGGTCCACTTTAGTTGGGGAGGCGTAGATGACCTCCCGGTGGGCGTGTTGGATGAATTGGTGCCATGCCCGCGAGGTCTGGGTCAAGCGACCGGTGCCTTGAAGGTCAAGAAAGTGTACGATTCGGACGACTACCTCGGGGGGTAGGACGGCTAATGGATCCATTCTGGGTGTCGTCGTGGTGGGAAATGATGGCTTGAGGTTTTGCAGATTTGCGTCCAAGTCCACAAGCTACGTCACATGCAATTATGGACCCGATTATGTCATAACCTGCTAATATCAGCCCTACAGGAATGGCCTCTCCAATTCCCTTGTTCCGTCAACCAACCTCGAATATTTTGGACGTCAGGGATCTCGTGTTTGACCTAGGGAGAATTGGGCTCCTTGGCTCGAACAAAATTTCTGCTGCGTGAGTTAAATGATATTTCACTGGCGATTCATTCTCTACTGACCTAGCGTGGGCAAATAGGTATGCAGCTGGTATGCTAACACGTTACTCTGCCTGCAAGATAGCATATTATCAAGGCCATCTGGCAGCCAGACTGCGCAATGGAACCTCTCACTCGGGCGCTATGCTTTCTGTCAAATTAGCAAAGCACACGTATTACTCACCTGTCATGAACAACATATTCGAGGAGTATTCGACTCTCATATGCCCTATCGAAACCAGAAGTGGCAATAAGGACCAGATCCTCATGGTATCTTCTGTTTCAGGGACTATAATGTCCCCGAAGCTCCACTGCACAACGCAGTATTGAGCTGATGACCTTACACTGCTTCAGTATCTGACGATGTATGCGACTCAATATTTCGAGCCTTCTTGCAGCTGACATCACATGAGAAGTCCGAGCTTCGCATTCTGGAAGTCGGAGTAGGAACTGGAGCTATGACACGAGACATCCTCGGCGAGCTCCGCCGCGCTGTCAGGCCTAGAGCGGACATTCTTGTAGTTTGACTTCTAGGGTAGCCCAGAGTCATCAAATCCGCAACTTGCAAGCCTCAGCGCCCACATGGACTATATACGGTCACGTCAGATCGGTTCTGTGGAGGCTTCCGATATGTTCTCGTCTTGTGGGTATAGCCACTAGCTCTGCGGCAAACGATTCAGATACCGATCTAGTCAGTATCCTCTATAGTAATGATTACTAAAGCTCAATATTGTGGGGATATATAGCACCGCCTTCAGTCCCAGGGAGCCGGAAACAAACCAATCAGCCAATCTAGTTTAGCAGTTTATGCGCGAACGGCAGCTTACTGTACCCCCTCCTCGTGCTAACTCAGTACTTACTTGTCATCAGGTTGAGGCCATCAGCGAGCTCCGAGCTGTCCGCCGATATGCGCTTTGGATGGGTCGTGAGGGTCCACACTCAGGGCTAAGGACCAACGATCTACTGGCAAGCCCGCTTTTAGGGGCCGCCCAAAGTATCTACCGACCTTGGCAACATATGTACAATCAGTACGACCCTATTTTATGCGGTAAAGACTCTTCACCATGTGGGATGGAGGGGGGCAAGATAAGATCTCTGAGAGGGATATCGTGGCCGGCTAAGCCGAGGCAGCTGCCGTTGCGTCTATCGGAGCTAAATCTATAATAAACGGGGAGTATTCTGATCACATCTCGTACCACCACTCATCTTTCCACATACATACATACATCACCTACTCAAGATCAGTCACTGGTACTTTTTAAGCCATTGTCATCATGGGTTCTCTCGCCGATCCGCGCACCAACTCTAAGCTTTTTGAGCCCATTAAAATCGCGAATGGGAAGATCACGCTGAAGCATCGTGTCATCCTCGCCCCGTTGACACGGAACCGGGGCATTCCGGTGAATAAGGATTCGACCCCCGATAATCCTAATAGATTATGGGTTCCCAACGATCTTATGAAGGAGTACTATACGCAGCGGACCTCTGATGGTGGTCTGCTTGTGACGGAAGGACTCCCGCCCTCACTTGAGGTTTGTCTCCCTTATTTGTGTGGTGGAAACACAAACTAGTGTCCACAAACTGTATACGAAGTAGGCATGCACTAACCGCGAGGTCTATCATAGGGCAATGGCATGCCCGGTGTGCCTGGGATTTCCCTCCCCGAGCAGGCCGAGGGCTGGAAAGCCATTGTTGACGCCGTCCACGCCAAAGGGGGCTACATCTATGCGCAGCTGTGGCACTCAGGCCGCGCCAACATCCCGCAGATGACGGGCACGCCAATCCAGGCGCCCTCGGCCGTGCCCTGGGACGACCCGGAGGAGAAGTTCGCCTACCCGCCCCCGCACACCAGCGAGCAGGTCCGGTACGCGGACCATCCGCCCGTGGAGATGACGGTGGAGAAGATCCAGCAGACGATCCAGGACCACGTCGACGCCGCCAGGCGGGCCATGGCGGCCGGCTTCGACGGCGTTGAGCTGCACGGCGGCAACGGCTACCTCACCGAGCAATTCCCTAGCTCCAACAGCAACCGGCGCACTGACGCGTACGGCGGCTCGCCCGAGAAGCGCTGCACGTTCGCGCTGGAGCTGATGCGCGCCCTCGCGGGGGCCGTGGGCGAGGAGAACGTCGCGATCCGGCTGACGCCGTTCGGCCTGTTCAACCAGGCGCGCGGCGAGCAGCGGCTCGAGGTCTTCGGTCACCTCTGCCGCGAGCTGAAGCGCATGCTGCCAGGCCTGTCCTACGTCAGCTTCATCGAGCCCCGCTACGAGCAGATCTTCTCGACCGGCGAGAAGGAGCGCTTCCTCGAGTCTTGGGGCATGCGGACGGTGGACCTGTCCATGTTCCGCGATATCTTCGTCGAGACGCCGTTCTTCGTCGCCGGCGGCTTCAACGACACCAACTGCTGGGGCATGACGGAGGGAGGCCAGTGCGACGGCATCCTCTTCGGCCGCTACTTCATCAGCAATCCCGATTTGCCGGAGAGGCTCCGTAACGGATACCCCTTGGCGAAATACGATCGATCTCGTTTCTATGGCCCCTTCGATGACCCTGCCGTCGGGTACACGGACTATCCGAGATATACAGCAGCGAAATAAGCAATATAAAAACTAGTATAGGAGAGAGACAGATGGGAGCGTAATAACACTACGCAACCGAGTATAGAGTTAGAATATTAATTTATAGAGAGAAGAACAAACAAGGGGAGAAAGGCTGAAAGCTGTATTGTGCACGATTTCACCGTATTCAATATTTAGTGATATATTTGACCTCATATCACAAATTCTATGTACTTGCTTTTTTGAAGAAAATGCTTCAATCAACTTCTCCTTGCTTCTATTTCCACTTTCTATTCCTGAAATCATTATTTAAAAACATTCGCAGGGCAGGCAGGTGCAGGGGTAACAACACACAACAGCCAGACAGCTCCAACTAGGACAAGGCGCGTAGATCAGGGGGCAAAGACTGACGCCGGGGCCGCCGGAGTGTCGGGTGGGACTATAGAATCTGTGATAGGTCACACAGAGAAACGGCAGTTCGGCTTCAAATACCGCTCGATGCGCACAGCCACAGCCCGGACTAGGAATCGACTCCGTTTTCAAGCCGCCGTCTCTCGCCTACGGCATTTAATTTCATAGCCACCAATTCCTGCGCTAATATAGTCGAACACGTGGGGGTCATATAAGGGGCTCAGGGGTGCACATGCCTATTCAGCTATTAATAAAACCAGTAGTCTATTCACTAATCGCATGAGTTATCCAAAACCCATGTATAAGTACAGTACAGTATGCCAAACGTAGCTTCTCATCAATACCACAGATGCACAGTCACTCTGCACTCTGCGCTAAAAACGTCGTCGGCCTCATTTGGGTTAGTCTTGTCCGCGCGGAATACCAGTTTATAATGAATGTGTTAAGCCGTAGATCAGGATGTGCGATCGTACATAGCGTTATATGCAATAAATTCTATAGGAAAGCCCTTCTCACAAACAAGGAAGCATTCTGCTAATATTTCCGAACATAGCCACTCAATCTACCCCTGTCTCTCTTCCGGGTCGTCTCAACCTCCCCCCTCCCCACCCCACCCTCTCATCAAGCAGCTCACTGGAACAGCTTGATGGAGTTGATCAGCCAGTATGCCTCCGTGAACGCCGCCGGGTTCTGTGCCACGTAGTCCTTGCAGGTCGGCGCCACGCCGACGCAGTCGGCGCTGTTGTCCCACCAGTCCTGGTCGACGCCGCTGCCGCAGAAGTCGGTGTTGATGATGACGGACTGCGTGTGGAAGGTCTGGGCGACGTCGCAGCCGCCGTTCCGGGTCTGGAAGTCTGAGATCGGCGCGCCCCAGGCGTCCGGGTTCGGGCTGTCCGACCGCGCGTCCGCGGGCACGGCGGCGTTGGCGAAGAACCAGACGCGCAGCCGCTGGCTCTGGAGGTACATGGCGTACACGCCGCCGCCGACGTCGTTGAAGGGCGTCCCGTACGAGTTGCTGGGGCCCATGGATCCGCAGCCGCGGCTGGATAGAGGGTTGAATTTGTTAGCTTCCCTTCGAGAACCGGCCATCCGCTCTGTTTGGGCTTTTCCAGGACGAACGTATATTTAAAGGGGGAAATCTGGAAGAAAAGAAGAAGAAAAGAGCACATACCCGTCTGGAACGTTCATGTTACAGTTATTTCTCTCCTCCTTCGACCCAATGTTGGTGAACTGGCACTCTTCCGACGTCCACAAGCTCACGGCATTCCCGTCTTGGAACATCGCACCCTCAAGAATGTCAATCTCCCCGTATGGGTCTTCGTCAAAGTTAAAGGTCCAGCTGTCGAGCGAGGTTGTTAGCTATCACCTTCGCCGGTCTTCCAAGTGGATAGGAGAGCTTACAATGCCGGCCATATGCCACAAGCGGATCCGGGCATGTGCGCGATGTCTGCGATCAACAACCCGTTTTCGAACGTGTCGAATGCCTCCAGTCTGATACTGGCGCGACCTTTGTCGTTGGTGGAGTAGGTCGTCGTGGAATCGGCCTTGATGCGAACCTGGTTGCCGTCGACCGTGGCCAGCCCCCGAGACTCGGCCTCGTTGCGCGGAAGATATTCTACGAAGCCTTCGGTAGGGTCATCATCCTTGGGAGGAGAGTGTTGTTAGCTCACGACTTGCGCGAAGATATAAAGAACTAGACGGGACCGCTGGGAGAGGATCAACTAGCTAGTGTATACTGACTGTCATGAATTTGAATCCATCAAAGAAGTTGGAGCCGGCATAAGTTCGCTTAAGTGACAGTGCATCAGTTGAAGAGAGGGCGAGCATCAGGGTCGCAAGCGACATGATCTTGACTGAGGGCGACATTTCATTGAAGTCTTGATAATGCTGTTATTGCGGATGAGGAAGTCTAGTCTTTACTGGTTGACAAGTTGTATCATTACTCTTTCTCAACTCCGTCGTGCGTTCGAACCTCCTTATATACAGGCAACTGAGCCCCCTCGATCCTTCAGTCTTATGCGCCCCGCCGCCTGTACAGACCGACGGAGCATCCTAAGACTGAAGGCTTAGAAGGATTTCTTCCACTGCTCACCTACATGGATGAGAGAATTATACGAAGGGGTCCAAAAACGTCGCCCGCAGATTCGAACCACATGATTGCGCCCAGAAATGGGCATGGCCTTTTGCGGAAAGGGGTTCCCCCACCATGATGGGACTGGAGGTGATTCTCCATGCAGTCTTCGTATGTAACTGCTGATTGGCGGTTGACCCGACCCGTAAAATGCTGCAAGCTCACGTGAGCCTCATCCAGGAATAGACGAGAGTGACTGATGTAGGAATAGGTCCGAGAGGACCGTTGAGTAGGCCCGGATTGCGATTACCGCTACGGGACGTGTTTTCCATAATTGGTCATGTCAGCCATTTCCCCAGGCAGGCAACGGTCGTTGCCGGGAGCTCGCCGGCCTGGCTCCTGATGGGATGCAGCAGGGGTCACGATCCCACAAACGCGCGGTGCTGAGCTTGGCATTGGCGTATCCCGGTATTCCATAGAAGTGGTAACGTTACGATTGGCGAAAGTCCATTGCATGACATGCCACGTGGAGTCTCTCTTTGGTTGCGCAATTAGCTGATGGAAGGCAACCAACCAAGCCCTTTTTCCTTACAGAAAGGGACATCGCCAGGCATCATGACATTTTCTCCATCAGCCTTGCTATATCGTGCAATGATGTTGAGTTCTCTTCCCTCCCCCGTAGAACACTTTAGTATGCCAACAGTCACGATTTTTGAGCCAGACTCATCATGGCTAGTATTGCAGATTAGTCCTAAATAGACAAAATTAAGATTCAAAAGACATTCTTTCTAGTTGCTAAGGCGTGATTGCACAAAATATTTGGTGTGCAACCTCTGAAATATATTACTGGGTTGAGTTTACGATCAGAATGACTTAAGCTGCAAAAAGGGCATAAAATAGCTATAAGTCTCGTCATATTGCTGGTCAGTCAAAGACTGTCAGCGCGTAGGCCAGAGTGGTAGCATGGCCAGGTAGAAGCAACTGAGAGATTATTAAAGCATTACTGCGACTCGTTCGAGTAATCGATCCCCTCTGCACTGTTTTCTCTTCTGGGTTAGGCTGTGAGTGAGACTCGAGTTCAGTATGATGTCATACCTATGTCTCAATGTGTAATGAGGAGAGTTAAGACTGCAAACTCACCGCTAACCGAGCGGTGAGTGTTTCCCTCCCGGTGACAAATGTGTAACTCGTGTTCCTTTTAATGATCTACGATGCTGTTCGTACATGGCCGGAGAGAATCATGGGGTCTCTGTTCTAGGCAGCTCAAGAGCCTCATTATCTATGGGTCTATTGCTGACATGTGCTCCTCACGCTGAATTATACCGATATTATGCTTAGCCCATCAAGTGCCGGTCGTGACTTCAGGAGAGGGCAGAGAATACATCGATTCACAAGTACTGCAGCTTGGGACGAGGAACTTAGTATAAAATGGTCGAAGCTGGCCAGGATACGTTTTGCTTTCTATAAGTTCTAGTATATTACGTGGTTTTGGGGGGGCAGCTCGTGTAATGCGTACGGCGGTGCGCACGGTTAGTACTAATTCAGCGTTTTCCAATCTATCTAATCGTATGTGCTTGAAATTTGCTGTAACTGGCTGCATAGAAGGCAAGCTCGATGGCCTAGGTTTCGGCCTTTGACTCTTCATGAGCTGGCATCTGCCGCTTCGGTCGTCCTCCGGACAGGACCTTATCTACCTTGGTGGAGGGCAAAGGCGACAGTTAATATGCGTGCAGCACGGGCCCTGAGTAAGCACCCTGCGTTGTGCCGCCACTTGGGGTGTTCTTGCGGACGTAGGATTGGTTCCCTAGCGTCTTAAGGCCGATAGGCCCGGCACGACCCGCAGGCGTGGCACCCGGTCTTGGCTCAAGTCCGTCTTCGAGCCGGTAAGCCCGTGTCCCCCCCGCAGGCCAACGGCCCAATGGCCGGTTCGAGAATGGTGTCTTCAGCGGCGAGCGGCCCCTCGAGTGTGGTATTTGACTTGAAAAGTCTGTCGCTGGGGCAGACCCCGTTCCCACTGAATCGCCGACACCTGCATTGCGTGCGAGCATCGGTGCGCATCCCATCGCCGACACGCAGGCTCAAGAAGCCAAGGAAGTCACATCAAACCATTGCTGAGTGATGACCGAATGACTCATCCGGCAACGATGGTTGACATGGCTGAGGCTGCTTGGACACTACGGCCGGGCCTTGATGGACGCACGACTATAAGATATGCCACTTGGGGAGTAACTCGTCTAACATAGCAGCTCTCACATCCAGACGACCTTGGACTCCTCGCTGTAATTTCTGCTCCAGTTTTCCTCTTGACGTGAAAACCACCGCCTTCCACCAAAGAAGCAACAATGACCGACTCCTCCCGCGTCTGGCTCATCACGGGCTGTTCCTCGGGCCTCGGGGCGCGCCTCGCTCACCGCGTGCTCGCACGAGGTGACCGCGTCATCGCGACGGCACGCCGGGTCGAAACCCTGGCGGAGCTGGAGCAGGCGGGCGCCGCAGTGCTGTCGCTCGACGTGACGGCCGACCAGCAAGCCGTACGCCAAACCGTCGACGCCGCCATTCAGATATACGGCCGCGTCGACGTCCTTGTCAATAATGCCGCCTACCTCGCCATCGGCACGTGGGAGGACTTGGAGTGAGTCTTAGATATTTTAGGGAAGCTGTAGGGGGGAGAGAGGATCATGGGCTGACGGTGCATACTACGCGCAGGATCGAGGATTTCAGCGCCCAGTTCGAGACCAACGTCTTCGGCACCATCAAAGTCACGCGGGCGATGCTGCCGCACCTGCGCGCGCGCCGCGACGGCACCCTGGTCTTCATCGGCTCGCGGTCGGGCTGGATAGGCGACGCGGGGGTCGGGGCGTACGCCGGCTCGAAGTTTGCGCTGGAGGGTGAGTCCAAGCCGCGCTACAATTCCGGGAGGGCTCTTTGGGCTTCTGGGCTCTCCTTTTCCCGCCCAAGACTATCCCTCCGACGACCAAAAGCTGACCTCCCCCACTAGGCCTCGTCGAAGCCCTCAAGGGCGAGGTGGAGCCCCTGGGCATCAAGACGCTGCTCATCGAGCCCGGCCGCTTCCGCACCAAGCTGCTGACCCTGGGCAACATGAAGGCCGCAGACGCGGCCTCCGACGACTACGCCCCGATCGCGATGGCGCTGATGGCCCACCTGGCCGCCGAGGACCAGCAGCAGCACGGCGACCCGGACAAGCTGGTCGACCTCATGATCGACCTGGTGCGGCACGAGGGCGTGGCCGCCGGCCGCGAGGTACCGTTTCGCTTCCCCGTCGGCACCGATGTGCACGCCGACGTCAAGGCCAAGTGCCGGCAGACGCTGGAGTTGCTGGACGATTGGGAGGCCGTTTTGACGAGCACCGACTTTGGTGCGTGAATTCACAGAGAGGGACGGAGAGTGTGGTGGAGCGAGCGATGGGCAGCTCGTTTGGTCATGGGGCCATGGCATAAGTGGCGAAAAGGGGGGGTAAGAGGGGTGGTCGTTGGGGACGAACGCTCGAGTCCACTCGGCAAGAGGCCTAATCCTGTTGAACCGCACTTCCGAGACACCAGCACATGCAATACTGTCGTCTCAAGTTCTGGTTCGATCCAATCAATGTTCAGAAGAATTGACTTGGTTCCTCAGTATAACAACATCTGGCGCATTCGGCGGTAAGGGCGAATCACAGTGTTGCCCCAATTACGAACACCAGCCAGCTCCCAGACAGAGAAAACCTCTCTGTCAGGAGATAATAGCCAACAGCTCAACCCAGCTACGTTTCCCCGCCCAGGGTTGACTAGACCATGAAACTGTGTGTGGCTGTATTGTAGGTGGTGTTTGTAAGAAAAGTTCCCAGCGTTCAAACGCAGCCGGAGTGGAAACGATGTCGGCCCTCAACCCCTATGCCGCGCACAGGCAGCAGGGGGACACTCTCCCGTTCCCGCCAGGGAGTAGCCTAGGTGGTTTTAAGGGCACGCTGGAAGTCCTGGCAGCCCCGGGGAAGAAAGATGTGTTCTTCAAATCAAATACAGTGGAACAAGAACGATTCGACTGACGTACTAGCATCCACGTTCAAGGCTGTGTCGTTTGGGGATTCTTGGTCATACTATCACGCCACTTCAGTGCCGCTAGATGGATCAAGCTGTTTGAAATAAAACGGTTTTCTGATGAAACCCCCACCAAAGGGGGACAGGGCCTCACCACCATGATGACGGGCCAATCAACCAATGTCTTTCATGGAAGCGTTGCATATCACATCGTAGATTGTGCAGGCCAATCCGCCGAACAGGACCAAGTCAAATGGTCAACGAGCATAGGAGTCGGTCAAGCAAACCAAGAAGCAATGGGAAGTTTGTCTAAACCAATCCCTCAGGAGCGAGCTGTTGCAGCTCTCTGGGGGGTTTTATTCTTGTTGCTATCATACATATGCTGATTTCCTCGGCCCTCTCCCTTCTCTTTCCCAGTCATCCACCACTCAAACCCATATAAGACTAATGTTTACTCTATCGTGTGTCATATGGACCAAGGGAAATAGCGCGCCAGAGCCAAGGCAACAAGATCCTTGAAAGGAATTGAAAGAAGAATCCACCAAGCCAGTAGCCGTGTTTGATTTGGTCTGAACGACCAGCCCAGTGTGTTTTGACTACTCCAGACTCTTGCTCCAGAGCCTCTATGAAATGCCCCCCGTTGGGTCAGGCGAAGCGAAGAGAAACGATGTAAATTCAATATATTCCAAAAGCAAATAACAACATCTCAAGAAGCATCAAGATGTATTGAAGAAGCGAAGCGAGCCATTGATATGCCGACGCCCACTTTCCGGCAGCCGGATAAGTGCAGCGGCCGGAGACGCCGACTGTAAAGCCGTGCGCCGGATAGACAGCAGCCAGGAATCACACCGGCTGCCGAACGGTCAAAGATGCGGATAAAGTGCCGACGGGAGTTTGAGCAATCGAGTCAATGCTGGACCTCTCAAAGCGAAAGGACCCTAAACAACCGTCGCATCTTTGATTAAAAGTGCAGAGTGCTTTGAATGTCGGGACTGGGTTGATGAGGGTCAAGTAGCTCAAACAACCACGACACCCACACTCCGCTCTTCTTCTAGCCGGCGGACCATCTCGCGCTCTCCAGGGCTTCGGGGGTTGGCGTCAATGCCAAGGATGGCGCTGATCCGGGTCTTGTCGTTCTTGCCGTAGCCAATATCCCGGTCGTTGGGGCTAGTGGTGGGTGTGATCGGCGTGTGGGCCGGAACATTGACCATGCTCGACTTCCAGGCCTGCTCCAAAACAGCAGGGCTGGCTCCAGTTCCGTAGTCGTTAGCAACGGCACACCAGAAAGAACCGCGGTGGGCGGCGTAGATGGAGTGCAGTCTGGGCAGGTCGACCTGCGTGGGAGGCTGGGGCATGGAGCAGTCCAGGCGAAGAGCCGGGTTGTAGCTGGCGGGTGTCTGCTGGGGGAACGGCGACGGCGCCAGAGTACGACTCGTCTCGGAAGTGGGCGTGGGGTAGCCGAGTTGAGACATGCTCATGGCGACCGGCTTGGGAAGGATAGCCGGCAGCCGAGGCGAGGTGTCAGTGCTGTTGGTCATGATGCTGGGCAGCTGGATCTGGCTGGGAGAATGAGGGCCGTAACTGCCAGAGCTCCCAGGAGGCGAAGTGGATCGCGATACATCCTCTCGGATCGGAGTGGGCATGGAGGCCGGAAGGATGGGGATTGTCCGGAGGACGTAGAGGACATAGAGGTAGTGCGCTTGCGGCGGTTGCTACCATGGCTAAGCTGGTGGTAGTGCAAGCGGCAGGCCAGCTCGGTCTTCTTCAGATGAGCGGCAATGTGCTTGTAGGGCATTTTTTGAAGACGAGTCTGCAGGAGATAGACCTCCTATTCAGGCAAAAAGCAGGTTAGCAAATCTTGCTCATGATCCCCCTTCCGCATGGTCTGGCTCACCTCTTCCTCGCTCCATGCTCTGCCTCCTCCTGTCGATGCGAGCTTGCGGTTCTTGGTAATACCATAGTCGTGACGGTCAAGAGCATCGCTCGTGGGGTGATAGGCCACATTGGTATGGGCGGTTAACTGCATGGGGGGTGACATCTTGCCGAGCAGTCGTGTTGGTGATCGTAAATGGTGAGACGGTGCGGCCTACGAATCGAAAGTTGAAAAAAGTGTCGTGAAAAAAGGAGCAGAGCTTGCTGCTGAGAGAATCGTAGTTGAGTTTCGAGAATAAAAGTTGTATGTTATGGTAAACCGATATGTCGTCGAGGGACGTTTTGTGTTGCTGGTATCCAACCCTTCTTCGCCCAAGGCTATCCCTGAAGTCGAACTAGAACTTGTCGCGTAACACGCTTTTGGAGATTGAAACCGGGCACTACTATCCAAAGATACAAGACGGAAAATCGATGGTATGGTCGTTCAAGAGCCAGAGCACACCGATAGACGAATGTAGGTAGGTAGGTATTGTATTTTTCCCAAAAGAATGTAAGCAGCCAAGCCAGTTGGACAGGACAAAAGAGCGTGGTCGCTAGCTGCGAAGAAGGAAAAAAAAAGAAAGGAGGCGCGCAACAACGTCGTCGTGATCGATGCACAGGTATACCGAGGATGGTGTAGAGGGAAGATCAAAACAAGAGGCTCAAACTCGACGGGGAATCGAGAGGCATTATAATGATTATGCATCTCACAGCCTCAGTATAAGTGAGTATCAACCAGGACAGGGGGGCCGGTACGTACTTCCAGGCGGACCAGGATAGGCCAGTATCAGACTCTTGGTGTGGACACCCGCAACACACACCGCAACATACAGCCATGTTACAAGCCTTACCAGCGACCCTGGCGCTTTGATGGGCCAGGCGTGACAAGATCAGAAGCAGCATAAGCTTGGCTTGATCCGCATTTGGCTGCCATCCATTCGGCCCAAAGCTAAACGTTCAGACCCTCCCCAACGACCATGTCAAGTTTAGGTCTAGGCCGAAGAACGTGCGTCAGTTGCAGCTCAACGGCAACGTTTGAGCTAGCAGTAGTCTGGCCTTGCCATTTGAGATCGGGAGAAATAGAAGCAAGAGAAGCATGTTCGATATCATCAACTGAATCGCCACGTTGATACATCTCGCATCGTGTTGATACAGAGGTTCGAGACGGGCAAGCCACAGTCCGTCCAACTCTTGACTAGCACACCCGGATGACGAAAGAAAGATGAACCCCCATGTAGGAGGTGTTTACACACACCAGATGCAGATCAAACCCGAGGATCAGAAAACAGAACCACTTGAAAGAAAACGGGTACGCAAGCCCAGGGCCTACCTCTGGTACCAGGTTTGGGTGTAGGAGTAATCGCAAACAAGACCCCTGGCATCACGGACGGCGAGTAACATGCATACACAAATATCCACAAAGCGACCCTGATCAGGTATGCGCATGCGTATGTCACGATGTGTGTATAGGCAGATATGTAGCACTGGAAACAACTGCCAGTGGATACGGTTTCTTATTATTTTTTTCTGTTCCTCTCCTGGATACGATACGTTTCCTGATCTGGCGTCCCATTGTAAGCCAACGACTGGATCGCAAGATGTTTCGGCAGGCAGGCAGGCGGGCAGGCAGCAAGTGGCAGGCGGGGGGGGGGAGTAGGGGTATCATGGCAGTATCGGAAATGGTTCGAGGAGTGGGCAGGAAGAGATGGGAAAAGTGAGGGTGTTTGACAACGGAGAATATTTCTGTCAAGGACGTTGCTTCAACGTGTTACAGATCAACGCGCTTGTTGTCCAAGAAGCCAGGGTGCCCATTGGCCCGCTGCGACCCCACTACCTGTACATAGACAGCGGCTCTGCGGCAACAGGCCTTAGTGACCTTGGTGCGCTCGAGAGCCTCTGCTGCGGCGCCTAGGCTTAGAAGAGTCAAACTCCGGGGGAAGCGCCCCGCCTTACACCTCCGTCATCCACACACATTGCACACCTAGCCCCTTGAACATACCCATCGCAACCAGACCTGCCAACCTTGGAAGTGCCCTCGGTACTTTGCGAGAGGGAAAAAACCAAGAAAATTTAGAAACAGACAGGGGCTAGGAAGCTTTGACTATTCCAGTAATAGGAATATTAATACTGATTCAATGCAATGTAACTGCGGCTGCTACCTATCAACTAGCTAGTAGTGGTATTCTCAGCCGGCTCCAGCGTGCTGGGAACGGAATTATCCATGAGAGCGCCATCCGCCCCTCTCTGGCTGTTCCAGTCCTGGTTGTTCAAAGGTTTTAAGGCCGTGCTTTTTTCTTTTATCATAAGCGAGGCTGGCTATTGGTGCTATTGCTCGCAACTGTCCGCCCGTTTGGTTTGGTCTCTGAAGATTGAAACAATGTTGTTCTACACCCATGTTTCTACCCTAAGCTCCGTGTTTGTATCCATCTGGCCCCGTATCGTCGGTTCTGCCGCTTCTTCTTCTTCTTCTTCTGAGATGCCGTGATGAGAACCGCACTTCACTTCTAGTGAGCTGGGTGGGCTTCCATGCACAGGTGGGCATTCTGCATCTTCGAATGTTCTTTTGCTGCATCTGTGCATGCTTCGTCCAATGCCCACAAACGCCACCAGCCTGCTACTTCGGCTCATTCTTTTGACTCGTAAATCCTCAGCTGCCATGCCATAACAGCGTCCTACCTGTCGCTCCTGGCGCAGATAGTTACGTACGCCTGTGCCGCAAATCGAAAATGTGTCGTCAAGCCTCTCCACACACGGCAAACGTTTCCCGAGCGGTAGGAAGTGGTGATAAGAATTTTGCTTGGTTTGATCATCTAAAACCGTCTGACTAGGTCCATTGTTTGCGCCATGTCACTACGACGCCTTGGACGCTTAGCAGTGCTACTATGGGTTCCCCGTCCAGAGCCGCATCTTCGGTTGCATAAGCCGTAATCCTGATCCTGTAGGCACTCCAAACCCCTGAAACCTGCTAAGGACCAGGTCGATTTCAACTTGGTATCAGGCGGCCCTGACTTGACCCCACCTCCATGCCAAGAACAGTTTAGATATTTGGCTTTCTGCAGTAAAGCGTGTGGGATGCTATGTGGTGGTATTATCGACTTTCTCATTTCTTGTCGTGTTTTCCATGTCTTGGGATAGTCGACCCGAAAAACGCATCCGAATTAATTAGATTATTGCAGACCGTTGGAAGGTTTAAGGCAGCTCCCATATCTCAGATTCATTTCGCCCGATCCGGAGCTGGAACTCTGGACGCTAGCAATGGAAACCGTCCGGTCCTCACGTCGATTCATCCTCTATTGTCGCTGTGAAGTATGCATTTTCGGTGAGTCAAGAACTATACCCAGTGTATATCCATCATTATGCCCCCGGATTCTATAGACAGCCTGCTTGGCCAGTGAGAAAGTCTTTACCGGGGACACGTGAGCCACAGCCACTCATACGTAACTTTGACCATGGCTTAGATATTGGGAGGTCCATTAAGGTAGTTTCAAACCGAGAGAGGATTTTCTGCATAGAACGAAACGCGCCTCGTTGTTTGCGGCGTTCATCTCCATCGGTTTGTGAGTGGTGATCGTATGGAATGGATCGGGTTCCCGCACCATATCTCACTCACTCCCTCGTCCTCACAGATCCCGCCTGCCCTGGAGGGTCACCAGCCACCTGGCAAACAAGTCATTAGGCCCATAGGTAACAAGTAAACTCAAACAGGTCGTGCCATCAGAGGCTATCCCATGACCCTTGCGACTCATATCCAGAAGCCAGTCCCGATACTGCTAGTTATATGTTGGCGAGCTTGTCAGCGGCGTCGCACATTATAACCGAGCTATACCCTCGTCTTCGTCTGCATCTAACAGCGACTTCAGACCAAAAGACCAGGTGGGCATAGTCTACGTATGCCGTTCACTGTCTATCACCGGACAGACTGAAGAGGTAAAATTTCGGTGTAGACAGGCTCTTCCATGGCTGCACATGCTATCAGCAACGTGACCTAACGAACCATTCAATGCAAAACACCACGATGGAGCTTGGGAGTTTGCCAGACTGCTTCTAACCAATCGTAGGGATGGCACCCTGCCCTGTCGTAAGCCTGCTATTCATGCGTCCTCATCAATGTACATAGATTCAGGTTGGCATGTCGCAGGTTCGATGATCGGCGGCGACCGTGAAAGTTCCAGCGCATCAAGTACGACAACTGTTACAATTAAAGAATGAAGTTTACACAATCGTGGATAGTCAGACCCTATTTCAAAGGCAACCGAGACAAACAACGGTCTGTCGGAGCGGCGTGTCCTCTTTCTCCCAGTCCGGAATTTGAGGACATCCGACAGCGACTGGATACCAGGATGGCATGCCATCGAAGGGGTTTGTAAGTCATACACCCACGAGCTGCGCTTTATTCCGCCCTGCTGCTCATGGTGGACCACTGCAACGTTCTGTCTTCTAGAAGCCTGTCCACTCGCTATCGGTGATGCCGAAGGTAGGATGACATAGATCGATACGTATCGTCTGTTGTTCATCTCGTCTACTATCAAAAAGCAATACGGCACGTGCCAGATCCTTTGCACGGTAGTTGGTCGTCGAACAGCCGAAGTATAATGGTGGAGGTGGTGGGGCTTTCCCACGTATTTCCCTTCCCATTCCACCCATGTCAAGAAAATGAGTTCAATAACTTTTGGTAGCAACATAGCATCCGACAATTTACAATACAGTGCTGTGGCAAGTCTTACCAGGCCACAGGTCATCGTCGTGTATTGTATCATGTATCAATATAACACAGGGTGGCCATCGTACTGAAGATGGCCAAACAAATCCAAGCCGCCTCAGAAGATGCAAGTGAGACCTCGCTGCGCGAAGAGAAACTGACGTTATGACATGAGGCTTGCAGCAGATCCTGTTCAATTGATATGAGCTGCGTGCGGCACCTGTCGGTGGTGAAACCATTTTTCAGCCCTGGGTGCGCCGCTTAGGGAGCCTCCAAACGTGAAAACGACGGGAAGATCGTCGTCCGATATTATAGTTGATCGCCAAGCGAGCTGGTGAATCTTATCTCTGCGTCAAATCCTTTCGAACGAAGGGGAGGCCATATACCCTGATCATGGATGCCTATCAAACACCCAAGATCTGTTTGGGGAGGCTTCTGCGTTTTGGTTCAGAAACAACTGTATTTCGAATTACAGTGGTTTGACAGGTTTAAGCATGCCGATGATCAACCACGGAATGGAGCAACCCCCGGTTTATACCGTGAAAAGATGTCATGTCGTGCAGGAACGCTCGTGTGCGTGCGCTTTGCTCTTATTCGGCGATAGATACAGGATCCCTGTCAGAAGCCGAGAGGCAGAGCCGCAAACTTCAAATCGCACTTCTGACCTAGACAGTTTCATCTGCTCCCCTCCTCGCACTTCAGCTCACGGAAAAGCGAGAAGGCTACGCAGAATAGAAGAAGAGGGGCATCACCGACGGCGAAACTACCTCACATCCCACCATCACCAAGACTTAGAACGAAAACAGAAGGAGAAAAGAAGCAGAATAAGCTTTTACGTCATCCGACATCGTCCCAAGTTTCTCTGATGACGGTTGAATAGGCATCGGACGAATAGGCTTGAGCAGGCACGCTTCGAGGTCGCCACAATCATCGCATGCATGACTGTCTCTATATCCACGATGGGCTAGGAGTCTTGTATTGAAAACAAAGCACTGCCCCTTCTCCCCTTCCGTACATCAAGAAACGCATCAGCATGCAAGAACGACAACCAGGGTCGATCACCGCCCCCATTATGGAGTCGAATAACCCAGCAAGCAATCATCATCAGGTGGATTTGATGGATTCTTCGCCTCGTCCCTGATGCCTGAGCACATCGGCACTCACTGCCAGCAAATTAGCTCAACGGTTTAGTTTCCAGTCACGATAGGGATAATGCTCACAGGAGGCCGACCTTGGGTCGGAAACGCAGGCAACCTTGTTCGGATGATAGATAATTACAAACGTATTGCGAGTTTTCAATCAAATTCAAGTCCAGCGTCCACCAAATGCATTCCGTACAACTTACATGAAATACCTGACTACGGTTAGTTCGTGTTACCAAGGTACTGCCTATCACTGCCCGCGGTGGGATGGGTGTTTCCATCGTCCTCACAGCCATCAGGATGGCCTCGAGCATATCTGGATAGGAAACAGATGGGCTGATGGGCCTTTGCAGCTTTATTCTCGCCACGAGCTGCCCCTCAGGCCCTTCCCTGGACAGAAACTCACTGGTGAACTTGGCTGCGACGTGGTTTCAGAGCTCCTGTGATGCAAGCCCTCCCTCCGGTTGCATTCGGAAACATCTTACGAATGCGCCAAGGACGTATTTCGAGCGTTTGGCTCATGAAAACTGCTGTCTGTCGTCAGATTGCCTATGGTGACGCGCGGATCGAAAGATCCAGGCCCTTTTCACTGCCACCAGGTGGTACCTCATGGGTTGTCTCCGTCTTGACTGCACCTGGTATCAACGGCCGTCATGAGCTCCGTTGTGCGGCCCTTCCCGGAGCCGCCTGCCCGCGTCGTACCTCGACGCCGATGGAGCAACGCCGGGTAAGACTACACAGGCCTGCTTGCACACCAGCAGATCAAAAGAAGACAGCCGCGAATAACGAAAGGGTATAGAATCCTCCCACATATGCAAAGGCAAAGACGTTTCCTCCTATCGTTAGACTTAGTTGAGCCATCTTAGCAATTTCAGATCAGGGGTATTGACAGAGTGGTTTCGGCAAACGGCATGAGGGGTTCAAGAATATTGCTTTCACGTCCCGCGGCAAGCATTACCCCTTAGTTCATCTTACTATACTCTCCATGAGGTAAAAAACCCTCGCTGGCAACCAATCGGTCATTGGAGTCGGTCACCTGTGTCGAATTTCATCAGTGATCTGTGGTTGGACTGTTCCAAGGCATTATAAACTCATATTTGATACCAGCTCGACTTGTGCCTTCGAAAATCAGGCCTTATTACTGGTCAGGCAACGTGCGACTAATAGCCGCCTGGTGAGTTAGACTTCTGCGTAGCCACCTAGAGAACTGCGCCGATGCGCTGTCGGGTACCTGTAGATTGTTGCCGCTCCGGCCTTTTTGCCCGTGTAGTCACACCCTTGAGCCTGCTGGGAGCGACAACAACGAGGTCGAATACTGATTCACCATCCATACAACACGGGCCCAGTGCAATAATATCGTTTCCCTCAAGAGCTTGGATGTGTCAAGATCATTCTGGTCAACTTCTGATGGGCATGAGGACACCAGGGCATCATCCTTTGCTATTGTGCGTTGGTTTTCCGCATAGATTCGCTCATCTGCTCCCTTCTCGACTCTTTATTGTTCCTTCTCCTTTCCCTTCTTGTTTACCCGGAGGCTTCCAAAACGTGAAGGCTCATCTGGCCCACGATTGCTATAATCTTAATCTTATCACTGCACTCTCTGACTTTGATGACATAGAAGTCGTATCGCTGCGTCTTTTATTGATACTTCCAACACTTACTAGTGCTCCAGCGATAGCTGTAATCTGGCCCAGAATCGATCCCTTCTGTAAAGGAAGTCCAGACTGACAAATGCGGTAAGGCCGACGGTTGGCTGCCCAGTCATAGAGCTGCGTGAAGGGACTTTGCCATCGACCAATTGTGTCTGATGCTAGATTGCACTTGCGACACTATGGAATGATTTCAAGACACCTTCTGGGTATGTCAAGGTCGTGTGTTCAACCCGTGTCGAAAGGTAGCACGACACATTGATGCTGCCAAATACGCTTCACAGCGATCGCATCACGAGAATTGAGTCGACCAAAAAGGGTGAGCAGCAGCTCCCGTAACAGTTCAAGGAATTCCAACGGCAGTCCCGGTGCGCTGAGCGAGCCAAACACAGTATGCAAAGCGACAAACAATGACACGGCATCTGTTGGGCATCGGCTTCTACCTGCCGTGTCAGTCTTCTGCATTGGAGGTGGGACTGCATCTGTCCGTATCACTGTCGCAACGGCTTATGATAACAAGCTGGCACGGTTGTCGAATAAGAAGAGTCGCTTTCCTGTCGCTTTCGCCTAAGTAGCTTTCCGCTGAAATGACACTTTGGCAGTGCCGCGATGAAGCTGTACTCTATTCCGCGCCTCCCTCTTCCAGGATTACCACTCTGAAGCCACCAATCGTCGTTGTCGTAATCGGCGGCGGCAGCGACAAACCATACCGCCTTCTCCGTCGTATGCTAGGGAACCCGATCGATTTGTTGTGAGAAAGACCTCTCCCGTCGTCAAGTGACTTCCTAGCCGCACGACTGGGAAAGCTGAGGTATACTCCTTTTGACGGTGTGGGTGGACGACTGGCCAGACCTCTGTTACCTATCATGAAGTACAAGGACGTCTGCCGGCGGCTGAGGCTGCAATCCCACCTGTACCTATCCGACTTAGGTACATTGCGAAACACGAAGTCCAAAGTATTGTGATGGATGCGGGGAAATGTAGCGGTGCTCCGGCCATCCTGAGCAGGGCTCTCGACCTTGGCAAAGGCTCTGGAGAAGTTGGGGAGCACAGCACCCATACCTAGTACAGAAGTACTCATTCTACTGATGAACCTGCAATGGGTGCTCGATAACGAACTCGATGGACGAAGAGTATCGCACCGACTGGGGTCAGGATGCGGCGGGTGTGGCGTAGAATCTGATTAGCATACGTAGCCGGGCAGAAGTTGTCATGATATCAAGTCCTGGGCCGTGATGGCCTCGTTTGCACCGAGTCGGAGTAGACGAATCAATCAGACTGGGGATCAGGATTCCAGCTAGTTTCAGTCCAGTTTCCTACTTTACCAAACCCGGTGGACAGCAAGACGACAAGACAAGACGGCGGCCATACGTGTATACGTATACGTTAACCACTTCAACAGGAATGACTTCACAGGCTGCGCTCGCCGTCTGTCTGCCCAGATCACTTTCGAATGACATCTTCATTGGCATCCATCAACACGAGACACAACTGCGATTCCGGCGCTTTCTAGCGAGTAAGTGCAGAGCGGGCGCATAGTGCTGGATAACGAACGTGTGTTGGTTCTCCCGCTCTGAAGTCTTCAGTATCAACATACATACTTACTCTATCCTGCTTGAATCTTCTCCTTCTTCGCAAATGTGAACTAAGAGCTACCTTGGTTGTTGTGCTTGTACAGTACCTACAAAGACCCCTCTCCCATTGGTTCTTATTCATTAATTGCTGTTTAGTATTACATGGCGTAGATCTTATACCTTGAGCCCGGTGTTTCCCACAAGTAGCCGAGACAGGGATGACAGAGCACACGGACCAGGTTGGTCAGCCCACCTTTTACAGTAGCCATTGCCAATTGCATCGTTCCCAGCGAGCGTGTCGTTTGACAGTTGGAGGTGGTTTTTGTTTCGCACGTACTGGAGAAAGTTGAAGCGAGCTTACATAGCTGCCAGAGGCTCTCAATTAGAGCAAAGGGTACCCAGTATGAAAGCACACAGTAACGAAGGCTATCTTATGGTTAGGTAACCTACACAGCTGATCCGTGACTGAACCTTTCTTTCCACTTTTGGCATCTCACCAAACCTAAGTACATTAGCCAAAGCATGTACTGTACTGTACAGACTTGTCTGTAGGTAACATGACAGCTTCAGGGGCCCACGATCAACGCCAAGACCCTACGAGCTACGGTCCTGTACGCACACATGCAGTATCGAGTATATGTACTTTGGCTCGACGTACCCCGTTTCATCCCAAGCTATGAATGAGACGATGCATCGCATTCAGCCTCGGTCGACTTCATTCTATAACAAGAACGATATTCAACCCAAATGTTAATGGTACTATTTCTAGGGCCCCTCTCTGCTTGCCGGATAGATAGGTATACAGCAAGTCGCTGCATCCCCTGGACAGCCTGGAATAGGCGTGAGGTGAGGCCCGGTTCTCACCAAGTACACCTCTATCAGACGTACAGGCATGTTCCTTCAGACGTTTCACTGCTTAGCAACAAAGCTACTAAACGCGGTGGGCCTGGACTAGATTGAATTCAATCACCACTAAGGAAAGTGACAGGCTTCCCGCCGTCCGTCTGGCTCCTTTATCCTTATGTATGAATCAAATCACTAACCGACCAAACACAAGAGAACACAGTAATAGTAATAGTAGGCTAGGTATATAGCAGAACAGAGCTTGCGCCTGCTCCTTTCTCGTGAGAAATTGGCCACTCATTTGATTTCAAGCCTGGACACAGAAGACTCCTCGTATCGCGAATTGAAATGGTCCGTTGGAAGCTTCCTGATTCTGACAGACGCCTGCTCCTCCGCTCCGCCACCTCAATCACGCCAATTCGATCGGACCTTATGGCCCCCAAATTGCAATCGGGACCAACCTGCAACCAACAAGACTGCACGCGTTGATATTAATAATAAAGCCAACACTGGTTACAACGGCTATGCCGTGCTGCTCACATATAAGTTGTCTATCTACCTGAACCAACACCAACTTTACATACCTTCTACATGCTTCCGAAAAACCTGGCCGGTTCAGTCACGACACATTCATTCCACTGGACTGCTCGGTTTCTTTCTTATCAACCAAACGTAAAAGTATCATAAATGCCGTAGACTGGCTCACTGTCGTATAAATTAAGGTAACATCAACTGGTCTTTTCATCGAGTTAGCTGCAATAAATAAGTATTCAATCACATACGTGCGTCAGGTAGAATTGATTGCCAGGCGGCCAAGCATAGGCTGGCTCCCCGCTTCGGGTCACACACGCACCACCCGACAACCCCGACTCTGCCCTGGCCAACCTGGCCAACCCAGGAAAACGTCCATCCAACCACAAGCCCGCGATACACACTAGGTTAGGTGAGTAGTTCGGGCCGGGTCATTACGAAACATCTTGCCTACCACCACTTTTATTTTCCTCGTGGTGTGCTTCCGATAGTAATCTGCTGCCACCCACGCCTTCGTTGCCTGTCTCAGCCTTGCGCTACCAGACCAGTTTTTCCACTCGCACCCGACGTTTTTCCTTCTTTCCTTGACCTCGTCGCGTACCCAGACCTAAAGTAGTGGTCAATACTTCCCACCCCATCTTTTCCAGGGAAAGGACTACTTGCTAGGTTCCACGTCTCTACTTCCATCGTACATCGTCTGCATAACCCTCCCTCTTCCCTTGACCCTCGTCCTGACTTCCCCTTCCCACTCGAGAGTACCTACTACCCAGGAAGTGCGAAAGAGGAGAAGCACAGAGAGATACTTGCAGTCCTCTAGCTTTGCGCGCGTACCTTACTGCCCAAGAGTATCAGTACATCGGCCACCGCAGACAGACTCACATCACACTCTTCCTATTTCATCTCCACATGCTCAATTCGATTTTTTGAATTTGGTTGATCTACAAACCCGCACACACACTACACCCGCTCAGTACCTGGTCGGCGGTTCATACTTCTGACATACACACTTCTCTCTCGAGTCGCAGCCCAAAACTCTGCCAGCACGCAACACGACCGACCCGCGAGCAGCCAGAGCGCGTTTCGACTCGTTCCCTCCCTTGCCGTCGTCTTGTTTTGTTTCCGCGCTTGTTACTCTGGAGAAAACATCAGCAGATTGCTGCCTATCCGTCCCGCGCAAACAGTTTGCGAGTAGAGTCGCTGCAGTCAAGTTTCAAGTCGCCCATTGACAGCTGATTCATGCAACTCGGTCGGGTCGCGTTTGGCCAAGTCGAAGCTACATCGCCCGTAAGTCACTCTCCCCCCAGTACTTTTCCTCTGCTCCATTCATTCTTTTCTGTCCCTCCCCTTCGATATTGCACCCACCTTGCTGCCTTGGAGACGTACCTGCCAATTTTTTTTTTCCGTTGCTGCATCAAGCAGCACACCGACGCGTATGCGCGACTTGAACTTGGTTCGCATCGCATTGTGTTGATACCGGGTCAAGCTTGGTCATACTGCGCATCGCTACCATCATCGCCGTCCCTCAGCTAGTTTGCTGCAAAATCCCACTTGGGTACCAGTCCCAGAAGTCACCTAGAAGCTTCCAGGTAGCTACATACCGATCTCTTCCTTACACCCCATCTTATTGCCGCGTCGCAAGTTTTCACCCTCCCCCCTCCTTCCACACTCACACACTCGCTCGCTCGCACACCAACTCCCACCTCCATTTCGTATTCATTCGTACTTTGCCACCACGCTGCGCGCGCGCGCCAGTTGGCAGTTGGCTCGGTTTCCCAGCCATCCCGCGTCAGTCTCCCTCACTGCTGTTAAGTCGTCTTTGGCAATCAGCCATCTCATCTCACTCTTCACATCACATTTCCTCTGTTATTCCAGTACCCGAGAGCTTCGTTTTCGCCCATCCTGCCCAACTTCGTGTGCACCTTCGTTGCGCATCGCGCCTCAATGGAAAAAAATTAACCTGGAGCGGTACCGCTACTTTGACATCCAAAGCTGACACGCTAGGCTCTTCACAGATCATGCAGCAGTGGCAGGTCGGCCCTGTGCCGGAGTACCTTTACCATGGCGGCTCCGCCCAAAATGCGAATGACATGCAGTAAGTACCCAATTCTCTATGTACAAGTCACTTACCTTGGTTATCCATCCCATCCCATCCTACTCTATTCTATTAAGCATTTCCACCTCTTATGTGACATCTTCCTGGCTCTCCTCAACTCCACTTGGTGGAAGGCAACCTAGTGGCCGCTCTCCCCTCGAATACCCCAATCAGAACCATCGTTCCCGTACACGTACCCCGGCTTGAAGGTATACACGACGAGTTCGAGACAGGGTGGATAGTTGTACCTTATGTATACCTTCATCATCGATGTCGCACACGATGGACGTTGTCACTACCCTTCATCGGCGTGAAGCTTGGCCCTGGGCGTTATGTCCCATATAGCTACCACACGTCTGGGTGTGGTGCTTTGTGCCGTTACCACCATCACCGCGGCGCTTGTTCGTTGTTTGCTTGGGCAGGCGCGCCGCAACATGGGGTTCCAGACCCCTATGTCGTCCAGGTTGCTCAAGTAGAGCAACGACGCCACCAATACAAGCGACAGCATCTGCAGCCGCTATGTTGACTTCATTCCCAGCGCTGCGGCCGTCGTTGTCTCATGCAACACGAAGACGGAGTCGGAGGGGCCCTGACTAACAATGCGTCCTCGGTATAGTCCGTCGCATCCCTACCAGCAGGCCGATATGAATCGCCGGCCTGACTTCACCGGGTATGCTCAACAAGCGAATGCCGCTACGCAGCAGCAGCACCATCCGCAACACCAACAGCCCCATCATGGCCAGCATCCTCAGCAGCACCCTCAGCCGCTTCAGCACCAGCAACACCAACAGCATCCCTCGCACGTGCAGCATGCCCAGCATCCACAGCACCCGCAGCATCAACATCCGCAACAGCCGCAGCAGCACCACACGACGCCCGTGCAGCCTCCTATGACGATACCTCAAGCCGCCGCTCCTCCCCAGCAACAGCAACCCACACCCACACCGGCGCCCGCTCAGCCCCCCCAGCAGCGTGGACGTAAGCGACCGGCGCCCCAACAGCACCACCCGCAGCAGCATACTCCTCAGCCGCCGCATTCGCAGTTGCACCCGCAACTGCAGCAGCACCAGCCTCCACACCAGGTGCAACAGCCGCAGCAACAGCAGCAGCAGGCGCCTCAGCACCCTCAGCCACAACAGCACCCGGCTGTGCCGTCACCCGCGCAGACGCCTGCTACGGTTCCTGCTTCTGCCCCAGCTGCGGTTGCGACGACTGCTGCCCCGGTCGCCCTTCCAGCTGTTGCTCCTCCGCAGGCCACTCCTGCCTCCACTGCAGCTGCGGCCGCTGCTGCAGCCGCATCGGCCGCTGCAGCTGAGGAGGCCAATTCCACTCCCGTGCCGCCTCCGGCAAAGAAGAGCCGAACAAATACGCCTTGGACCCCGGCTGAAGAGCAGCGTCTGAAACAGATGAGGGATCAGGGAGCCAGCTGGGCTGAAATCGCCAAGGTCAGTTGCTCAGATATATAATCTGGAAATTCGTAAAATCTAACACCCGCCAGACTTTCCCGACCAGAACAGAAGGCAGTGTTAAGAAGCACTGGTACAAGGACATGCACTACGCTGAGTTTGCCGAAGACGAGGTTCGTTGTCAGCCAACCAAGAGTCGGGCCGAACATGCTAATGAAGGTTGGCAGAGCCATGCACTTCTTACCGCGATCAAGGAGTATGAGAACAACAAGTGGAAGAGCATTGGTCAGAAAGTCGGCAAGCCAGCAAAGGCGTGCGAACAATATGCGAAAGAGCACTTCCCCGAGCTGTTCCAAACCCCGAAGGCACGTTAGGATCCTGTCCCGGGTGCTACTTCACCAGCTCCGCCGACCTTGGCGCCACGAGGACGCCGGAAGTCCACACGTTCTGGCGTTTCGTCCAGCTCTTTCTCGGACCAAACGTCGCAGAACAGCAGTTTCAGTGAGGCAGGCCAATAATCGATTCAGTACCTCGTCGAACACCCGAAGCAACTTGACTTATGTCGGCGGTCTTAAGAAACTATTTCATATTTCTCTTCTCTTCTCTTATCTTCCCCTCATACCCCCCAACGCATCTGGTTCCAGTCGTTAGTTTAGTCGTGTCAACGGCTGTGTAGGAATATGAGCACCAAAACAAAAAATACGCATCGCCTTCACGGGCTTAATGGCATACGCTGCCTTTTCGGTGGAGCAATTATGGGACTGCTTTCCTTTCATGACGAATTACGAATCCCCCGCGGGATGGATAGGGAGGGACATTGAGCTTTTCTTTTCATGAAACGGCAAAGGAAGCTCCAGATGGAAGCAACTTAGGTGTAGACAGCGGTGTAACAGCGTCAACTGGCTTCTTATATTAGTTGATCTACAGTGTACACATCTGGAATAACCAGCAAACCCAATCAACGACTGGTACGCGCGTGTCATGATGTGCAACTAGATAATTATTCAACACATAGCCACCAGTATCTATACGTGCGTATTCGACGATATTAGCGTAACACTTTGGCACTTGATCTTTATTTGTTATTTACAATTAGTGTGGGCATGGGTATTATCACTGGTATTCTACACGTAATTGAATACCGACTGGTTGAAATTATTAATCTACTAGACTAAAGAGCACTTATCTAGGTGCTTTGGACTTGATCGATGATCGTTTCGCATTACTGGCAAGCGTGCCCGTTCTAAAATGAACACCTCCCTGCCCATTCCAGTGCTTCTTTGGCCACCTCTCGTGTAGCGCTCGTTAGATTCAGCATATCGAGCACATTCCAGTTGGCCCACACGAACTCCTCATGTTCGACCCCTTGGAGGACAACATCTTCAGCATTGGCTACCAGGACAGTCCAGTTCAATTGCAACTGCAACTTCTCCTTTGGCGCCAACGTGAGATCCGGCCACCCTTCCTCGTCCATGAAGCGCACGCTGGCCCCGGTGTTGCCAGGGGCCGAACCTCCTCCCGCCGAAGCGAACGCGGCGCCTCGGGGCAAGGCTCGGAGAGGGTCGTAGTCGACGTTCTGGCGATCGAGGCGGTGGGCTTCGTTGCCGGCGGCCGCCGTGGTGGACTCGCGCAGCATGCTCGAGATGCGGACGACGTTGAGGGCGGTCTGGCGCTTGACGCAACGGGCGATCGCGTCCGAGATGCAGTAGTCTCCGTCGTCGACGCGGCCGCTGGGCAGCTCCCAGACCGCGAGCGGCGGTCGCGCCGTCGATCTCGTCGTTGTCTTGTCGTCGTTGTCGTTTTCGTTTTCGTCGTTCTGGTTGTTGTTGCGTTCGGCGGGAGGGAGGTGGCGGAGTAGCTGGTCCAGGAAGGGGGGGTTGTAGCTGTGTTGCGGGTGGTGCTGTTGGTACGGCGAGGGCAGGCCAGACGCGGGGCCGATCGTGGTTGCGGCGGCGGCGGCGGCGGCGGAGCGCTTCTTCAGCAACAGGATGGTGGGTCGCTGGCTCCGCACGTCGATGCGGAAGACGGCGGCGCCGACGGTTAGGTGGGAGACGAGGGCGCTGGTGGGAGGGGGTCTGGGGTGGTCGGTTTCCTTTGTTGCTGCTGCTGGCGTTGGCCTGTGGTCCTCGCGTTCTTCTTGAGGATTGTGAGAGGTTTGGGGGAGGGGTTGTCTGAGGACGAAAAGGAGGATATTTCGCCGGCAGCAGCGTCGTTGGTGGTCTGGGGTAGGCCATCCTCACTACTCAGACTGCTTACTTCTCCGGCGTCAGCATTTCCGACGCCTATCTCACGGTATTGGTGCTGCTGTTGTTGGTCGTAGTCTGCTGATGTTGAGGTGCCGGCTGTGTTCTCGTTATGGTGATAATGGAAGTCGAAGTGGTAGTCGTCCTGCTCGGGTGGCGGAGACGGGAGGCCGTTTACGGCCGCCGCCTCCTCCTCTTCCTCCCCCATCCACTTGTCGGCGTCGTCGCGGTCCTCATAGTAGGAGCGGAAGACCTGGCTCGCGATGCTGGGCTCCGAGGCCAGGTACCGCGCCTTGGACATGGCCAGCACGCACTTTTGCGGCCATGTCAGCACCGGCGTCTGGGCAGTCATCTGCAGCAGGCTGTTGTTGAGCGGGCCCGACGATAGCGATGTCAGCTCACTGCGGGCCGAGGCGTGGCTTGTGTGGTGCTGATGATACCGGATCCTGCGATGCGCCGGTGGGGGCGGCCGTGGTGTTTCCGACTGCTGCGCAGCGGCTGTGGGAGGAGTGGTAGGGGTCACAACAGTTCGAGGTGACTGCGGGTTCGGGCACCGCGAGGTCTTGGTTGGCGTTGTTGAGACCGGTGTGCGCGGTAATGGTGCGTCTTTCCTAGGAGATGTGTTTACCAAGGTCGTATATCCTCCCGTTCCAGGAGGCGTGGATGGTGTTGGTATACTAGGGAAATTGTCCTGTCGTGTTGTTGCTGCCGTGGGACGTTGATGACCGTAGGACACAATGGATGGGTATGGGCTGTAGACAACCGGACGTCGCTGTTGATAAACATGTTGGCGATGGTGATTATTACGGTGATTCTGCTCTGGAATTTGCTGTTGTTGTTGTTGGTGTCGCTGTGATTGCGATAAGCTGCTAATGTTATTACGATTATTGTTGTTGAGGTCGGTGCTGTGATGGGTACGACTGGCAAATGACGGCGGCTTAAATGGTGGCTGTAGAGGCAGAGGTGGTAATACGGGCGGTCCTAAGTCCGCTTGTATGGCCATGGTTGCTTTTGGCTGCGGCCTGTCTGTATTTCTTTTACGTACGTACGTGGCTCCCCGAGTCCGTTGCAGAAGGCTGTTAGGATCTAGGGCGTCGGCGAACGACGCCTCCTGGTCGTGCTGACGATGATTAGTTCAGTGCCATGACGCTGAATGAGAAGAGATTACAATTAGTGAGATTGAACGAGATAGAAAGAAATAGCATAGAAGAATAGAAGCATTGCGTAGGGAGAGGGAGGCTCGCTAGCATTATTATCATCAAAGGCCTGCCCTCTCAAGGTTCTTGTTTATGACCATTAACGTTGTTTCCAGCTCTCCGTCCGGCAACTCTCTCTCCTCTGGCCCTGTTCACCCTGTCATCATGGTTTGGGGCAGGGACCGCTTTACTTTCCTCCCGCAATACTCTCGAGCGATATCTTAGATCAAACGGGGGAAAATGTAAATAGCTCTGAGGCATGACCACGCTAGTGGAAGGGCCCGAGTAACTCTCTCAACTTCCACGCATGGAGAGCGTGTGCTGCTGTTTTTGAGTTTCCCGTGTTAGAGATTGTCAGCCCGACCTGGCGTTAGACTTGTCCTGGTCTAGAGGGCATTCTGGAACACCATCGCCGCGATTTCGCTGCCGCTGATGCCGACCACATATATCAAAGTGGAATCATTGTTGCTCTAGTAAATTTTATGGCTTGGCTCGACTCGAGTCGGAGTGATACGCGAATCTGTGTTTTCCGACTGCGAGGTGAATAAGGATCGAAACTTTACTATAGAGTTGCGAACAAGATTATGTTTTTCACCTTGTTCTTTGGTCGGTCTTGACTTTTCATAATGTGCCGATGATGTCGTTGAACTCTGACTTCCTGCGAGTGCTGACTGAGAGCGTTTTGACACTAGTCACAGGAACAGTCTATTATTCCTCAAGGCTTGAAAAGACGCGGCCTGTGGTTGGATACATGCTGCTTCTTCTTCTCCTTCTTCTCCTCCTCCCACGATGGCGTTATGCTCGAATGGGCTCAACCATGGGACTCGAGCACGCGCGGCCACACGGAATCCGGCTCGATCGTGGAGCGGCCGAGGGGACCTGGTGATACTCAAGTGTCCGGAGTTATGGCCCTGACTGAGAGGTGAACACAGGCACAGCGTATCAACGACGAACATCGCTGTTACTACCCCTATGCGATCGCTGCCATGGAAGCTGTGGCGATCGACATCTTGAGAGCTCGCCCGACCCCAGAAAATGGTTTGGTCCACCATGTCCCGGCAAGTCCAGGCTCAAAAGATGCCATGGAAGAGGCTTCTTCAAATGCGGCAGCGCCCTCTGCGGTGCATTTCTGCCTGTGTCCCTGGAGAGGCGGGTACAGACATAGTGGGTATGCTGGGACATCCATCTTCTGGAGAGCGAGTTTGATTCTGTGTCGCGACCAGGTGACCCACCGAGGGAAACCAACACGTCGATGAATGGATTCTTACTGCTTTGGTGGAACTTTGCGACGAAGGCGCGCAACTGACGCAATACCCTCGAATATTCAGAAGCGCGATGCAGATGCTGAGTTGTTCATCCGTATTTAACCCGAAGAATGACCCGTGGGAAGTTTCAAGATAAGAGCATCAATTCATCCCCAAAGAAATACTCTGGAACTGGAACTGGCTGCTTATCCTAGCCTGTGCAAAGTGCGGGTAGCCTACCTCGGAGTCGACATTTGCGACTTGGTGGCACTCTTTACCAAGTTCAAGTTACCAAGGGAAAAACCATCTTGGGTGGATGGTATCGTCGATGTCGGGGTAAGTACGGAGTAACGGGGTAGGCAACAAGAAATCAGCTGTGGATCAACTATATGGCGCAGATCTGGATGATTCCTTGGCAAAGAATGCTTAGTATCGAAGTTCCTCATCCTGTGCCACCTGCCAGCCTCGACAGTTTTTGGTAATCATACGGAGATGCACACCATATAATACATATGCTATATCATTTTGTTCTCGAATGAATTGATTATATTATGTATTATCTCGGTTTATTTTGATTTGAAATTATAACTGAATATTATTATTAAGTACTCGAAAGCTTCAGTTCATTGTACCTTATTGTTCTTTAGTAATCTGGACCCCTATCCACCCTAGACTACCTGCCTGCCGCCCGGGGCGATAAGCAATTCCACACTGTTATGCAAGGCGACCGGGGCACGGGGTCGGTCACCTGCACGTTGCTCGTATTTAGTGTACCCATGTCATGAGCAATCCGACGTCTTCCCCACTGCCATGATTTGCTGCAACAACTGCACAATATCGACTACGATTGACACAGCAATTCACTTGACGTGACACCCTTCAATGAATGATCCATCAAGATTACTTATCCATCCATCAATAGCTGGACTTGGACGTTGACCCTCAGGTCCCAGCTGCTGCGCCAGCTGCGCCAAGCTTGTCACGCTTGCCTAGAAATGGATAGCGGAGGCCAGATGGCGTGGATATTTCAGACGAGCTAGTAGCAACCAGTGGTTGGCAGACCAATTGGTTTTGGTAGATTGATGCGGACCCCGTAGCATCTGCTGGAATACTTGCCTGCTTAATTTAGAACTTGTTTCTCCCGCATTGTTCGTCGTTGTTGTTGTTATTGTTCCCACACCTGCCACTGTCCCAGCCGAACTGCCCCTCCCGTCGTCAATCCAGATCTCTCCGGGACAGTGATGTAATAGAGCACCAGCTGTGTATTGCGTACTCCGTATCCCGACTGCCTCTTTGATTTGCGTGCTCGTCCATAGCAGAACGCCTCAAGATTCCCTTGCATTGAATGGAATTATTGCAAGATGCTAGATACCACCCTACTGCTGCTGACCTGTCCCTGTCAGAATGCCCTGTTTTAACCGCATGGAGCGCCCTAGCTGCTAGCAGTCTAGATCGCCCAGCTTACTGCCTAGCGCATTCTAATACGGGCACTACGAGCGCCACTATTTACAAGATTGGCGGATTTTGCATCAAGCAGCCAGTGAGGTAGCAGCCGAGCTTGCGTCCCCTAACAAGTTACAAGACGCATGTTCCGCTTGTTTGGACGACCATTCCACTCGAATTGGGACGGTGCCGAGTGACAAGGTGACAACCCCAAGCCCCCAAGCCCCCTTCCAGGCCTGACCTGCTTCTGACCTGACCTCAAAGTCGTCCATCCATCTCCAGATCCGAATCGGGCCCGGTTCTCCCTCTCTTTCCTACTCACTCCCAAAGGTGTCACTATAAATTAATAACCACCATTTCATTCGTTTTGACTTTGGCGCGTTCAGAGGGGATTTCCTGGTTGTCACCTCAAACCCGCTAGATTTTCCTTCACTATCGTTAGCCAGGTCGTACAGACAAACCGTTGCCACAGCCTGAACACAGATCGGGACGCTGCATCGCCATCCGCTCTTGACAGTGCCATTGTGTCCTCTCTTGGGCTGCTCCTCACAAAGAGACAGACGCTTCGATATTCGAACCAAACGACCGCACCACCTTACTCGGCGCCTTTGAATCAAGAGTCTTTGAATCGCGTCGCATTATATACCCCCCTTGCCACGATTTGCGACAACTTCGAACGTCAAACGAACTGTTTCGAAACGCTCGGATTCCTGCATTCGTTTCCTGTCGCTCCTGCCAGCTTGACACCGGCATCTTCCGAGTCATTCAAACGCCCCGTGCATACACGCATAAGTCCATCCCGAATTATCGATTCGAAATGAGGCGGACAATACTTCCCGTGGGCGTTGCTCTGCTGGGCGCGTCAGTTGTCCTTGCCGCCGACAAACCGGCAACCTGCTCTCAGACCTCCAAATGTCCCAAAGAGACCCCCTGCTGCTCCCGTAAGTTGTGACAATCCCCCTTCATCTGCATTTCGTACATGCGCCGCCTTGTGCACAAAGAATCCACCGGCGTGCATCGAGTTTGTCTAACCACCACCTTGTAGAATATGGCCAATGCGGTGTTGGTGCGTATTGTTTGGGCGGATGCGACCCTCGAAGCTCCTTCTCGCTTGATGCGTGCGTCCCGGAGCCCGTATGCATAGACCGGGACATGAAGATGGGCTCGACCGACAAAGTCGTTGATGTGCAGGATTATCTGGGCGATGCATCCAAGTCTGAATGGGTTGCCCAGGGCACACCGCTGTCCAGCGACGATGGCTTGCTCCTGACCATGCCACCCCGCACCGCCGGAACTGTTCTCTCGTCGACCGCGTATATGTGGTACGGCAATGTCAAGGCGAGAATGAAGACAAGTCGAGGTCGTGGGGTTGTGACCGGTTTTATTCTCATGAGCGACGTCAAGGATGAAATTGACTTTGAGTGGGTGGGTGCCGATTTGGACGTAACTCAAACCAATTACTACTTCCAGGGTATCCCTGACTGTAAGTTGAGAACTGCCGCTGCCCAGAGCCTGTAACTTTCCGGCTTGCTGATCCTGATATACAGACACGCATTCGGGCAATATTACCGGCACTTCAGACACCTTTGAGAACTGGCACGATTATGAGATCCGGTGGACGCCTGACGATATCACCTGGCTCGTGGACGGCAAAGTCGGCCGTGTGCAAAAGAAATCCGACACATGGAATAAGACGTCCAACCAATGGGACTTTCCTCAGACCCCATCCAGGGTTCAGCTGTCTCTTTGGCCCGGCGGTGCCGACACGAACGCGCCGGGAACCGTTGCCTGGGCTGGTGGTGCAATCGATTGGAACAGCGATGACATTAAGAGTTACGGTTACGACTTTGCCACTGTTGCCTCGGTGCAGATCGAATGCTACAAAACCAAAAGCGCGCCCGGGACGAACTCAGGCAAGAGCTACACGATCACGGACTACAAGGGGCTCAACACGTCCGTTAGTGACGGTGACAAGCCTACGGTATTGAAATCCCTCCTCGGAACTGGCCTGGATATGGACAAAGACTATGCCAAGTCTTCGACCACTCAGACTATGGAGGTCATTCCCGGTCTGAGCGGCGGTGGTCCTGGTACCAACGGCCAAGCGGCAGCTCATCCCGACGCTGGCTCTGGCACCAGTGGTGACGGCCCGACTCCTGCCGGCGTCGCACCAAAATGCACGCAGAGTGGCTTCGCGCAAGACTGTAACCAACCCACCGGCGGAAACGTCAACGAAGGCTACAAGCAAGAACGTGCTCTCGGTGCCAGTGCCTTCGCGGCTCTGATTGCTGTTGCTGGTATGCTTTGGCTCTAACTCTGCAATTCGCACACATAGGCCAAGCAATGGCCACGGCATTCAATAGCATCAAGGGCGGCGCAAGCGTTGCATATCAAACTCATTCCAATTTCTCTCTTGATTATGGGCTCTTACGATTCTTGTATCTCTGACTTTACAGTATTATTTTTTATTAACTCCCGCAAGGGAGGTTACGTTGGGAGAAGGTGTTTAATGGCGTAAAATGCTGTCCACTCCTTTAAGAATTAAACGGGCAAGGTGACAGGGGGCCTTGGGACGGGTACGTCTCGGTGGAATAGGCCGGGGCTCAAAAGGCTTATGCTAAGGGGACGAAGGAAGTAGGCTGCAAGCCATGGCCTGTACATAATCTTGTTATTGTACATGTGTAAAAAGTGACAATGGAAAGCCAATTCCAGTTTAAAATCATGTTTTTCAACTTGTGTTTTAACATGTTCTCTCTAGGTTATACTATTGATGCTGCTAATACCGAGTTAACGATCCCTCTTTAGCAGGGTAGGCTCGATGTCTCCCCAAGCTACCTGTATTACTGCTCATGTTTACCTGTTTAGAGGTTACTTCTTATTATCAACACACACATATGTTCGACTGTCGCAAGCACCTGCAGTATACAGCCCTCATTAGAGCCTGCCTGTGGTGCTTTGAAACTCCTCCCAGATAGCATGTCACATACATACCACCTTTCGCGATATCAGGCCTATACGTCGTATGGCGAATATACAACCGAGATGGACTCTATGGCAAAACGCTCTAGCAAAAGTGTTCCTATGATGATGGTGATAAAGGCGGTTTGTGTATTGGTTGGAGTTTCAAGATAGAGACTGTTGGTTCTGCCACTAGTTTCCTGTCAATAGGGACGCATAGTTGGGGATTCCTATTGATGCGAATGGTGCATGTGTTGTGGTATCCATTCATTCCTTGATTGTACAACTCCCAGGGATCATTTAACTTAGTGCGGCACTATTCTGACGATATATCAATCAGTACTCTGTGCATTGATCTTATACTAATCGGTACTGCCAATCATATCACCTGATTTTTGGAGCTGTACCGGCCCTGGTTTTCACACTCAAATTATCCATGTTTTATCCAGTTATACAGTTGCTCTGTGGAGGCCACTAAGCTAAATAATCCCTGAGAGTTGTACCCTATCAAGATTGCCAGTGCCAGCCCAAGTCCAGGAACCAGGATATATCGGGTGCATTGTGAGCGAATCATTTCCATGCATTCGCCATGTTTCAAGGGATGCCCATGATAAAGAGTGTGGATTGGTGGGATTGATTGGACGAGCGATGCTGAGTGTGTTTGATTCAAACACTGGGGCTCTCTCCCACGCCGCCCACGCCGCCAGGCCACCCTTCCTTTCTTGGGGGATATCCTACCCCGCAGAGCGCTAAGCCTCGCTGCCCGTTGCTGGCTGAGTCCCCTAATGGTGGTAAGTTTAAGGGGCTGTGAGAATCTTGGCGGGTGTAAGCCAGCGTGTGCATCTGCACCTTCCGGCACCCGTGAGGCCTATCACATTCTCCAAACCCCAGCCTTTCGGCCCCCCCTTGCTTTGCATTAGCACAGCCGGTAGACAGGACGAATGCTTTCTATCCAAATCGCCTGCTGAAATGATAGGATATTCAGGAGGGCTTGCCCAGGACGTTGCAGCAAACATCATCGTCTTTGGATGAGGATCGGCTTCAGGATTGCAGGCCTGTCACATTTTCTGTGCTTACCTGCATATAACACACATTCATAGCTAGCATAGCATAGATTACTCCAGAAAATTTAGAATAAATAGGTGGACCATCGTTATCGTCGTCTTTTGCAGTCTATTCGGTTGCTTTGCCTTTCAATATCTACTTTGCCTCAGCCTCTTTCCAGCATTCAATGTTCCCGGTCCCTTGCTGCTTCCATCCAGCGGTACCTGCAAAGTAATACTAAGCCACCACTGCATACATACAAACAGGAAGATACGATTGAACACAGAGTAAGTCAGCCGAGCCCCATTCATTCCTTCAGTTTTTGCTATTACTGTTTCCCTCAATCCATGTCTGGCCTGGGCTAATAAGCATCTGCAGAGTACTTGCTTGTACTCACTTCTCTTTGCCTCTCCTTGCCTGCTTGGTTTGCAGTCGTCCAAACAAAGGAAGCTCAGCTCTCCCTTGACCTTCCTTTCAGCCACCCAGCACAAGTACCCGCGTCTGGATTCACCTGGCTTTGTCGGTCTGCTCACCACGAGTCATTCACCCTGCGGCCTTGGCCTTCTTTCTACACAACAACAACATCCGACTTTTTGTATTCAATCCCTGTTTCTTTGACTCTTTTCGATCCTTTGGGTCAAATCACAGCGGTTCAGTACATCAAGACAGTCTGCCTCCCACCACAAGGTCAACTTCCCTCACTCACACCAACGACTTCTACTTCACTCACAACCTTTTTCTTTCTTTTAACAAAGACATTCGCTTCGATCGAATCTTCGACGCACAAGACCAAAACACACGATATTATTTGATTTCTCTTCTCAAGATGGTACGATTCACCTCGTTCATGCTGAACCTGGGGCTGGCCCTAGCAGCACCCTCGCTCATTCCCCGCCAGGACCAGGGAGCCGTCAACAAGAAGTTGATCGTCGGCGCCGCCGGCCAGATTCTCTCTTTCCAGTACGACGGCAAGACTTTCAAGCCCATCAGCAAGGTCAATGAGACCGGCAAGTCCGCCAGCTGGATGGTCTTCAAGCGACCTAACCATCTCTACGCCGTCGATGAGAACAGCAACACCCTCCGCCAGTTCAACTACGACCCGGCTACCGGCAAGTTGTCCGACAAGCCCATCTTGGAGAAGACGGGCTCTCCCGGCGTTGTCTCCCTCGAGTTCAACCACGACAAGACCCGCCTGCTTGGCGGGTCTTACAGCAACGGCACCGTCGATATCTGGGACACTTCGGCTGCCGATGGTAGCATGAAGTTCATCAAGAACGTCACCCTGACGGGCGATGTGAACCCCAAGCACGGTACCCACCGCGCGCATCAGATTGTCCCCAATCCCAGTGGCCGCTTCTTCGCCATCAATGACCTTGGCGGCGACGCCATCCATATCATGGACTCCAAGAAGGACTACACCATCACCAGCACGGCCAAGGTCGAGCCTGCTGGTTGCGGTCCTCGCCATGGCAGCTTCCTCAACACCAACGCCAACCCGCAGTCGATTCCCACCCACTACGTTATTCTGTGCGAGACAATGAACCTGATCCAGCTGTACTCCGTCGAACCCAAGAAGGCCGACGACACTCTGGTCCTGACCCCTCTCCAGTCCCTAAGCTCGTACGGCCCCGGCTTCGCTCCCCTCAACGCCACGACCGCCGCGGCTGGCGAGCTGACGGTCGCGAACAACCAGCGGGACGTCTACATCACCAACCGCCTCTCCGGCAACGAGACGGACAACGTCTCCCTCTTCGCCTTCCAAGGCAAGGCCGGCCAGGCCAAGCTCGAGTTCCAGGCCCAGGTCTCCAGCGGCGGCATCAGCCCGCGCATGATGAGCCTCAGCAGGGACAAGGACCAGGGCATCATGTTCGTGGCCAACCCCCAGGGCACCAACGGCATCGTTGCCCTCCAGCGCAGCGAAAACTGCGGCCTTCTGTCCCCGGTACCCATTGCCTCCATTGTGAACACGGACATCTCCAAGGAGACTGGAGGATTCGGTCCGCAGTTTGTCTTGGAGATTCCTGCCACTGCGCCATCTTCTACCAAGGGAAAGGCCAACAAGAACGCCTAAGTGGTGTTCCGATGATCAAGAGGGCAGAGGATTCAGCTCTAGGTTGGGGGTTACGAATTTTGCATGGCATGGCGTTCAGGGCTAGGGGTAACTTCTGATTTTCATATACACCGCTCTATCTGTGATGAGCACCAATACATTTCGATTCTCCCATATCATGTTTTCTGCCGTGAATCATACTCGTGAAGGCACCTCGGCGTGGCGAGTTTCTCTACCCTGTGCCACTTTTGATGGTCAGGCTCCTCTACTTGCTTGGTTCGTAGTGGTCTGTTGGTGAATTTACCTGTACCTGACATGATCCCGAGTGATAAGTGAAAATGGAGACACTGACTGATTCCTGGTTGCTCCCAGAAAGACGCTTTTAACCTAGAGAGCTATGGATTTATCAACATTGGTTGCAGCTCTGCCTGTATCTTATCGGCCTTTGTCATGCTTCGCACTCGGACTCGCTTAAGCAGGCAGGGTCCACTGACTACTGACTGTGCCACACAGCGCACCAAGCCAACCACAGCCAACGTCGCCATCCCATTGGGCGAAAGAACACAGTCTCGACACATAGATTGGAGAATGCTTATTTTGGAACCTGTCTAAAGGTAGGCGCAATTCCTAGTCTTGTGGTTTCCAATATCCTGTCCTGTGTTAGGCAGCAAATCTGGAGTTGATCTTACGGCTATGAGATGCCGGTCAACGTATCCTAACTGTCTCGAATTGTTGCGATAGAGCGGAGGTATGAAGAGCAATGGATATATAAGTTCCAGCTATATTCATGGCTGGCTGGTTGACTGCCTGTCGCTGGTTGTTGTCATTCCAGAAGAGGAAGAAGAGGAAGCATTTGATCATCATATTGCTTTTCACCCCTTATAATCGAATATCAGTCAGCTTTGTTTTCACCAGTCTCCCGGAGTCTTCAGCGTGTTTGTTCACTTAGAAAGAGTGAATGATAGAGAGAGAACAAGTCGTGGAAGCTGGAATACTATTCGAGCTTGTCTAAGGGGATTTCCCGGGCAGAAGAAGAGTCTAGTCACGAGATTCGGGGGGCCACCAAGAAACAAGACGGACGTAGAAAAGCCACGACATGGGCGCCGACCACAATATCTTCGGCTTCCGCCACGGCATCGCTGTAGCCCAAGTGACCCTGTTCGCGGCGTCGCTGGCCTCTGGCGTCTACTTGTTCGGCCACAAGCGCCTGGGCACCCCCCGCCGCAACGGCTGGTTCTGCATCGCCGTCTTCTCCGTCTTCCGCCTCGTCGGCGCGGGCTGCATGCTGGGCACGCTGGCCAACGACGACGACAACGTCTGGGCCGGCGTCTTCGTGTGCGAGTCCTTCGGCATGGTCCTCATCGCGTTCTTGCTGTTGGAGCTGATGCATCGAGCGTAAGTTGCCTCCCCTCCCCCCTATCATGTTGGTTTGGTTTGCTAACGGAGCCAACGTGAAAAAAAGAAACAACGCCGTGCCCACCATCGACCCCCGCGCCTTCTACGTCCCGCAGCTCCTAACCTGGGCCGACCTAGGCCTCGCCATCGCCGGCTTCGCGTCCGCCGCGCGGCGCGAGCATCCGCTCGCCCCCACGTCCCTGACGCGGGCGAGCTTCGGGCTCTACACGGCGCTGTACCTCTGGATCGGCGGCATGGCGTGCTTGCTATCCTTCGGGCGTAGGCCTAGCAACGAGGGCTTCTTCCCCGCGACGAGCGACGCGCCCTCGGCTGCGCCGTCTTCTGCCTCCCCTTCTCGCCGTCCGCACCGCCTACTCGCTCGTGTTCCAGATCACGGGCGACATGGCCTGGAACGCGGTCAAGGGGCGGCCGACGCCGTACCTGGTCATGACGTTCCTGCCCGAGCTGGCCATCATCTACGCTTGCGTGTTCACCATCATGAAGATCGCGCCGCCGCCGCCGCCGAAGGAGGGAAAGACGGGGAAGCAAAATGAGGCGAGCAAATTCGTAGACGGGATCCTATCCTGGCTGTGGCTCTCGCAGCGGCGGCAGCGAGCTGGCGGTAATAGACTCGGCGAGTATTCCTCCCCCCAGGCCGACAAGGGCGAGGGACAGGGGTCACGGCCTCGATGTCTTGATGAGGAGAACAGCAGACTCGTACCGTTGAGAAGACAGTAACCTTATCATTTAAAGTAGATACGGCCAGAATCTACAAGTGCAGTGTCATCACAACTACTCTTCCATATACGCAAGTGTTAATCCGCCAGGCGAGAACCAAAAAAAAACCAGTTTTCATTTCATTGTACATGCAATCCGGCCGAGGGGTAATCGTCGTAAGATGTCTTCCTTCCTCTATCCTCCATCCCATTCCTTTACCCACTGAGCCGCGCATTGTTCTCTAGGTTGCGCCGCGCCCTTTCCCAAGACCATCATTAATCGAAACAAGATGCTTCCGTAACCACGATGCATGTCGTGGAGATACGCATTTGGGCACGGGAGCATCCTCACACATAGATGCAGGCCATATTCATTTTGGCCAATGGATTGCACTCATGCCTCAATCCAGTGCGATATGTGCGGGCATGCAAGTACAACCTGTGTATGTACTTTGGATAGGAGTCGACTCGCTCGCTGGCGAGACGGCATGGTGTGGGATGGTGAGGCCACCGCCTCGAGACTCCTGTTCTGACTGAAAAAGAGCGAGGCGTTTAAGGGCTAGCCCAACCGCCAGCAACATCTACCCACTCGGCCAAGCAGGAGCCTTCCTTGCCTTCGACGTCGACAATATCGGTATCGCAACGGCAACGGCAGCCAACACCATTCTCCTTCTCGGGGTCCCAGCTCTCCCAGTACGCGTCCTCCTCTTCTCGCTTCTTGGGGTCAAGCGTGGTCTTCTCGAGGTACGGAGTACGGGGCAGTTGGCGAGAGGGGAGCATTGGCGGGACAATGCTGGATGGTCGTGTGTCGGTAACCGAAGTCACGGAAGTAGTGGATGTCGCGAGGAGCCAGCAGGACACCAGCAGCCAACGAATGAATAGGTGCGTCACCCCACTTCAAGATGTGTTAGCTCATGTTTGTTTGCGCGCGTTCATATGTTTCTTTTCACTTACTCGTTCCATCCAGAAGCCACCGCTGCGGTCCATCATCTCGAAGAAGTCCTCGTACTCCTTGCTGCGGAACCAGCTGAGGCGCGCAATTTCGAAGTTGGACCAGAAATGGCACATGTTGTAGGATTCACCTTCCATGGCATCGGGGTCGATCTCGGGCAAGCTGTTGCGGCCAGGATCGCTGCGCAGAATCTCTTCGGGCAAAGGAACCTTGCTCTGGTCCTCCTTGGGCTTCTCCTCCGGCTTTTCGACAGGCTCAACGAACATCTCCCACAGACCTTGCGACTTGATGTTGTTAAGACGCTTGTAAGCAGAGGCGTAGCGGAAAATATTGGGGACCGTCTCTCGGAGCTCCTTGACGGCAATGGTGAAACCGTACGTCTTGTTCTCCTTCTCCATCATGAGGAAAGGATCGTAGGTGATGTCGCAGAAGTACTTGATCTCGGGCTCCAAGCGCCAGTACCACTCGTACTTGGCAAGGAGCTCGTGCTTGTAGAAGAAGCCAGAGTAGAAGCGACACATGGCGTGGTAACTCTCGAGACCGCCGTACATGACAGCGGCGTCTCCCTGCTTGGCAATACCCTCCTTGGCAATCTTGGTATCGATCCATTCGGGGTATCCCCACATCTCCGGACCAACGCGTCCGAATTCGCATTCGCCAGAAGTGTAGTTGCGCACAATATCCTTGAAGGTCTGGTTGAACTCGCCATCGTTCAAGAAAACGTAAGGGTAGTGGTACCAGCGGTTGAAGTGACGCTCGATCGACTTGATGGACTGGATGACACCATCCAGCTCCTTGTTTCGGGCCAGAACCACAAAGGCAGCATTGGCGCGGGGTTGGCTCGTGTCGGGCTGCAAGCAACCCTGAACGAAGACCTTGTCGTGCTCCTCGCTAATCTTTCGAATGGCGGGAGGCGCGCCAGCAGGCATCAGTATCCTGCCGGGCGAGCTGGGATGTCGGACAAACAGGACCAGAATGAGGATAAGGACAATGCAGGGGAACAGAACAACGACCCCGAGAGGCACAGATATGCTGGAGTTGCCCTTTAGCCGAAGTGGCCTCCTGAAGAAGTCTAGACGAGATCCAATCCTGTTGGGTCTCGTGGGTCGCCCTTTCTCATCATTTGTAGGTAAGGACGGCGCCATGTTAGGCACGCGCTGGACAGCGCGGCGGAAGAGATCCATGATAATAGGTGTGCGCGATGCTGACGGCTGCGAAACCAAGTTTATAGGTAAAGGGAGGCTCGCTCGTGCGGTATGGGTCAATCGTTAAATGGTCGTAATTCGGATGAAGCTATTGGACGATGATCTATGCTTCCAGAGGATGCGTCTCGATGCTTCTAATAATTTTCTGGATAGAAAATAAACATGGAGTCGGATGGGAGAGTAAGGCCGGTTGATTAAGCAAAGCTGGTGATTAAAAGGCGCGCCCAACCGCAAAAGTGTGCAATGTCGAAAAAAATCGAAGCCCCTATTCCAAAACGAAATAGGCCGCGGGCGGGAAGACGAGGACTCGAGGATGTCGAGAATCTCTGTCTAGCCCAAGTTGTTCTTTCAATCCAATAAATCTACAATTATAAGCTGCGACCAAATAACGAGCGGCAAGGGGAAACAGCGTCCCTTGGGAGAGATAGCTGCTGCTGCTGCGTTGTCGGACGTCGTTGTCAGGTCAAGAAAGAGGCTGATGAATTGGAGACTGTGAGACTTGAAAGGGTCGCTGGTCGAAGTTTTGCCGGTTTGGCCGCTCGGACGGTGTGTCTGGCTGGCTGGCAGGTAGCGCGGGCAAGCGCAAGGCCAGCTGGGCAAGGTATGCTAACCTATTGATGCACTGCTTATTTAATTGCTTGTTTCTTGGCTGATAATGGGTACGCGTCAGACAGCAGTCTGCATCGGACCGTCGTCGGTCTGCACCACAAGACTCAGATCGGGCAGATGTATCAGCAGCAGCTTGAAATAAACCGGCAATCAGTCGGACGAACAATCCCTTCTTTCTATGGCGATGGGGATAGAGTGAAAGGATGAGACGTGGTAACAATGTGCTGCGAACAAGCAAGTGGTTGCGTGTCAGGCCAGTTTCTAGAAAAAATCCAAAGATGCCAGCGATGCGCGGGAAGAGGGTGGATGGGAATTCTACCAGGCTGGGCCCTCGACCTTCTCAATGCTAGAGTTACAGCCTCCAGGGAAGAGATAGTAACCTTATTAGGGGGGTTTAAGCAAGAAGTTAGGGGGGAGGGGGAGCTGGCGGGCCAATTGAGATGCTAGCAAATGGGGGAAGGAGATAGCGTGCGCCCCTACGGCGAGAGTGATCCACAGTATGCCCTGCATTTAATATAGACTGCTACAGTAGCCGTGGCTTTACTTACTGTGCCTACCTGGCCAAACCAACACCTAGATATGTAGCCTTTGCATCGAGACCTATGTACGGATAGCTATAAGCCAGATACGATGCGGGATCAACTCCTATATCTTGTGGAAATGTTGATTTGTTTGTATCGTAGGATGTTGGATCTTTACTCATTTGTGCTCACATTGCCAAGCGTTTGTATATGTACCGTAGAGAATCGACGCGTTTGATGCCAAGACCCGGGGCGAGGAGAGGGAGGGAGTATGTAGCAACCTTGGCAATGAAGAAAAAAAAGGAGATTGTAGATCCCTAGAGATGGTCGGTCGAGACCTGGCAGCTGCTGGAGCGAAGGGTGGCCCCACTTCCGAGGCTTGGTGCAGCATCGGCACAATGCCAGGAAGAACAAATCGTCAGATACCTTGGAACAGATTACGCTTGCATGAAGGTGGCCAGGTATAGTGACTCGTGTTTGTTGGAGGCTACATGCTGTCATTCACAGCAATGACTCTTCGATTCTTCTTATTATAAGTATACCACGACTGGCCGCTAGTATTTCTCTAATAATACCTACATAGTATATATATATATGGAGGCATCACTATACAGTAGGCCTGTATATGTCGATATCCTGCCTTTCTCACGACAGACCCTTGCCGAATCGGAAGGAGTTCTTTGCGAAAGTTCCGATCGTATCTGTCGGGAGATTTGGATGCGGCCACATCAGTCTTCCAGACCGTGTCCAGGTTCCCGTAGAAAGCAGCAGGCTTGGCAACATCCATTCCGTCTGGAGCCTGCGCAAGGAGGTCTGCCCCGTATTCTTGCAGCAGGGTCACCATATCAAAGCGCTTCTCACCCGCCGCAGCGATAATCCAGCGGTACTTGTTATCGCTCGTCGTGGTATTACTAGGGTCAAGTCCTTGTGTCAGCAAGTGCTTGAGCTTCTGCGGGATATCGCATGAAGGGCCGGCTATGCTACTCTCTACCAAATCCAGGCCAGTGATGGTTGTGATCTCGGTTAGACGATGGCGATTGGCGGTATTAAGAATCATAGTAAGGAATTTCGGCGGACTGAAGTGGCAAACCACTTCAAGAGCACAGGGCAATCTTTCCCGGCGGGAGACATCCCAGCTTCTGTCCATCAGACTGTGAATCGCCCTCATATGGCAACACTCCACGCCAGTCTTAAAAATCGTTATGGGAGAAGGGGTGATGATGGGTCAATTGTCCTCATCAACTTCTAATGATGCCGAGATTTCCTCGAAAAGAATGTTGAAGATTTCCTGTTGCGACGGATTACAAGCCTTCCCCGCGCGCAAGAGGCCTATTATCGACTAGTATACCTCAGGCGACTCGGGCTTCTAATTGTAGGAAGAAAAGTCGGGCTGCTGTTCGCCCAACTGGAAAAGTAGTAAGCCGATGGGTTTTGTGTGCAGCAATTCTGGTAAGATCAATTAGGTTAAGGTAATTACAGGTTGTTACACTGTGACCCCTCGCCCTCCCCTTCGCCCTGCCCTCCACATCGCTCATACTTGCCCTACTTACGGAGGAACGACCGAGTACCTACCTACACATCCATCATAGATAAAACCATATAATCACCAGATTTACCGCCTCGCTTCTGCATCTCGGTATGTATGTATACGCAAGTTCCGATCTGGTATGAGCTGGCTTGTCTCTCGAGGCATTCCGACCAGCCGGCCAGAAGACGGAAATAAGCGATTCACTGTCAGGCCCGGAAGTGAAGCCGATATCTCTGTTCCCCCTCTGCCTTTCCTCCTGGTCCGCTTATAGCCTCTCAATCCGATTTACCCATGCCGTCCCACAGACGCATCTCTCTCTTTTCGGACCTTCCGACAGATCCAAAGCCGATGTCGCCCAATTACCTAGTACTGTGAAAGCGCTTTCAATGCCCTCTTCATTATGGCACCGCAATCAACACATTTCAGCCAGAGATGGCAGACGACACCATTTCAAACGCCGTAGCCCCTGTGCTTCCGCAATCACGTCATGATGCCGAAGCGGAAAAAGCCCCGGAAGTGGTCCCGGCTGCTGATGATCCGGACATGCCGTCCGATAGTAGCGTGCCATCCGTGCCGCCCTTCGTGAAGGACGACTCCTCGGTATACGACCGCTATAGCCCCCGACGCAAAGCCGTCTTCGTGGTCATTTTGGCCTTTTGCGGCATCCTCTCACCCATATCGTCAACAGGATCGTTGACGGCGGTGCCGCAGATTGCCCAGACGTTCCAGACATCCGGTAGCGTTGTCAACATCTCCAATGGGCTTTATACGGCAGCCATGGGACTGTCGGCGCTCTTGTGCGGGTCCATTAGCACATTATGTGGGCGACAAGTCGTGCTGTTTAGCAGTGTCATTTCGTTCTTCATCTTCTCGTTGGGCACGGCGCTTGCGCCCAACTTGGCGGCATTCTTCGCCTTCCGGATGCTGAGCGGGTTCGGGGGCACTGGACTCCTGGTCATGGGCTCAGGGTGTATCGGCGATCTGTATAAACCTGTAAGTGGCAATTTTCAAAGGACAAACATTGGGAATTAGTCGGAAAGATGCTCTGTCTTTGCAACCTAGCCAAAGGATATGGAAGACTGATAAATCAAACGAATGCAGACGGAGAGAGGAACAGCTCTTGGTTGGTTCATGAGTGAGTCATATGAGCATCACTTTGACTGGCTATCTGGAGTACTCATTATTCTATCTTTAGGTGGAACACTCATTGGTCCTGCTTTAGGTATGTTTCCGGCTTGTACTCGCCCACGGTATAAAGTCCAGTAACTTACAATACCTAAAGGCCCCTTACTTGGAGGTACCATCGTCACTTACACCAACTGGCGCGCAATCTATTGGCTGCACACAGCCATGGCCGGATTGGCATCGTTATTGGCTGTTGTCTTCATCCAAGAGACTATCCACCACAGACGGTGGCCGTCCGTCCCAAAGGAGAAAAGATTGCGTGCCGTGCTGAGTGCCATCAACCCTCTTCGCCTACTTATCCTGTTCAAGAGTCTGAAACTTGTCTGCGTGTCGATGGCTTCTTCGTCTCTGGTTTTTAACATGTACTCTTTCCTAGCACCAATTGTGAGCATTTTCTTTCTTTATGACTGGCTTCATCTTAGTTGATACATCGATGGGCATGCAAGTTGTCCCCAAGGGGCCTTAGCCGCTGACGACGCTGTAGGTTTATGTCATCAACCCTCGCCTTGGTCTCACGACGCCCCTCGAGTCCGGGCTCTTCTACCTAGCCCCTGGGTGTGGGTACCTGGCGGGCACATTTTTCGGCGGTCGCTGGTCGGATCACGTCGTTAAGAAGTGGATTCGGAAACGCGACGGACAACGGAAACCCGAAGATCGTCTCCGCAGCGCGGTGCCTTGGATGGGTCTGGGGATCCCCGGCTCCTTGCTCATCTACGGCTGGTGCCTCGAGTACAACCGCGGTGGGATCCCGGTCATTGTCATCTCCATGTTTGTTCAGGGCTTTTCTCAGCTCATGATCTTTCCTTCACTGAATACCTACTGCCTGGGTAAGCCTCATTCAGTTACCCCTTCCATCTGCCCTGTTTGAACTACCCATAGACACTGGCGCACTAATAGAGAACGCAACCCAAATTTGGTACATGCCCCTTTTACTGACCACTTTTGCAGATGTTATACCATCACGATCCGCTGAGGTCTTGGCTGGCAACTATCTAGTCCGGTACATCTTCGGTGCCATCGGTACGGCAGTCGTACTCCCGGCAGTGGACAGTATAGGAATTGGGGCTTTCAGCACAATATCAGCTGGATTTGTGATCTTGGCTTGTGGTTGGATTATCCTGGTCATCCACGACGGAGTCCTGCCGTGGACCGGCAAACTGGGCGCGCGCTAATATGAAGTCCATCCAAACCGCGACTGCTTGGATTCTCGATGAGACCGATGCCATGTGAAGTAAGGCAACAGTATACGGAGAACATGGACTGGTATGCTGAGAATGCTGAGATCTGGCCCTGCATTGCTCAGCATGATCGGGATCGGCCATAGGAAAGTCGCCGCTGACATGGAAGTGGCGTTAACGTGCCGACGCACAGAGAATGCTGAGCCGGGTCCAGGTGGAAAGGGGGCATTGCCCGACATAGTGTCGTCTATCTACCGCATCTATAGCGCGAGGTTCAGCTTCACGCCCGTCATCTAAAAGCACGTTACCATGGTACTTCCAGCAAGAATCCGTGAAACTGGGCACATCGGGTAATGTTGCTCCCGTGCGTATCTACGTTAGGCAATGCTATGAGCTCGCACTTTCCTGCCCCCCGAGTGATTAAGTAGCTAAGCAGACGCCGAAAGGGCGGGACCCGCTGCTTCAGTCCCGCGGTTGTGATACACGAGGCACAATGCAAGCCCGCCCACGTCAGGCGCCAAGTATAGGGAGAGTCCGCCAAACGAACATCACAGGGGGAAACACTTGGGAGTTCAATTAAGGTTTTCCAGGGGCCGCAGGGATATGAGCTGCCCGATGGTACCAAACCTTTATTTGCTGAGTATTGGATCTACAGATTTCATCCAGGCGCGATTGCGGAGATGAGAGGCTTACAACAGCTTCACCGTGCTTCCTTTCCTATATGTGACAGATTCCATGCTGGCTGGCAGCTGCATGGTACTACTGCACTGCACCCGCGTTACTAAGCCCCGTAATTGTGCGTTCTGCTTCCAGAGTCAGAGGCAGTGCTTGGGGTCTTGGCGGCAGGTGGTATTGGTTGACGGCGATGCTTTTCATATCGATATCAGGATTCGACTGCGGCATGTCTAACATCCATGCCAGGAGCAGCCACTGGATGGTTCCGTGCGTGGAAAAGGCTTCCACGACACGGAGCAGCAAGCGCGTAGCTTTCCCTTTTGCCCGTTCGTTGATATAGGAGTATAAATGGTTTTGTCAGTTGTTATCTTGGTCCGTTCTGTTACCTGCCTCGGAGTCTGGTCGTGTTACGCACGGAAACGAGATGTGTCGTCGTATGTGGAAACCCAGATCTTCAGGGTCCCTCCCGCTGCTTGAACGTGGCGTTTGAGATAAAGTGACAGGTCGCCGACGACTACTTCGAGGACCACGGCAAGCCTTCAACTCGTGGCGTTCAAGCTGGATGGTTCATTTTGCACCACGCCAAGCACCAAGGTATGCATAAGTAAGTATCAGTTGCTTCAAGCCTACCACATCATCATCTCCTCGGACTTATGTCAAAAGTCGGTAAAGAACCCTGAAGGCAATATAGAAGCACGTATAATATAGCCCTGTCGAACACCACGTCATTTGAACAAGAAGTCCGCTCCATGCGGGCGGTCAAACAGGACTTGTTGGTGTCTGTCAGATGTTTGATCCCAATACCACTCTTCGGAGATGCGCGATGCAACAGGGCAGAATCGGGACTAATGGCTGCATTGGAGGGTAAGCACTTGCTCTCTTGTTGGGCGCCTTCAGCCGTCAGGATTGGCTGACAACGCTCATGTTCTTCTGACAGGTATAATTGATCAAGGTGCCAAGGCCTATCCCAATATTGTTGCTCAAGGGTCGGTCTAGACCCATGCCACAACATTCATTCATTCCTTCATTCAGGTGGAGCTGCTATACATATCCATCCCGCATCACGATCACTCGTCTCTCCCAGTCCCATGCTCTCGCCAGTATTCTCTCACACTCCCCGGCAGCCAAGGTAGCATCCCCGAAAACTCCATTGCATACAGCTAATAAAGGGTGGTCTGCCGATCTGACGCGTGGAGAAAAGGAGCCGCAGCACCGGTTAGGCTACTGCTTATTAGGAGCAGTGTGCCTAACAACGTCTTTGAGGCTGAACTATCCACCTTTGCCACCCTCTCCAATTTCCATTGTGATTTTGTTCTTCTTCCCCAAGTCACACATCACTCTGATCTCATTGGGTTGATACATCGAACCTGATTGATTGACCCAAACCGTCGGATACGCGACCAAGACATACTCGCTGTGCATCGTGACCACTCAACAGAGCCGTTAGCACGTAATACAGATTCTCAACATGACCGCGCCGCTCGTACCTCGGAAACGCGCAAGCAAGCCCAAAGTCCGAACGGGCTGTGATACCTGTAAGAAGGTCGGTCCCTATCGTGATGACCTCGTGCGCAAAGCAGCAGGACAACCTGCAGCATAATATTTGATAAGCTTACGGGAATGCGTTGCTGATTCTGGCCTTAGAGGCGGGTTAAATGCGATGAGCAAAAGCCCAAATGCGTCCGCTGCGAGAAGCTCAATCACAAATGCGCATACACAGCAGGCGCGGAAGTCAATTCGCCCAAAGAGTCATCACCGGACTCCTGCAGATCATCACCAGCTCGCGAAACTGGCGCTCTTATTTACCAACCCAGATGCTACGGCCTGAACTCACGAGAGGGGCTCTACTTCGGACTCTACCAAAATAGGGTTGCGAAAAAGCTGGCGTATCCGGAATTATGGTACCGGTCCGTACTAAGGGAGAGCGTGAGGGACAAGACGGTCCGGCACGGCGTCATCGCCATCGGCGCACTTGCACAAGCGGGCTTGGAACATGCGGCACGCACGAGCACGAGACAGGCGCCACGGCGCACCTTGTCATCGGAGCTGATACGAAGCGCACATTACCGTGAAGCTATCCAGAATTATACCCAAGCTCTCTCGACATTTCGCAATCGAGTGGAGTTGGAAGGCGGTTCGATACCACCGCGCACTGTCATCATCGCCACCTTGTTGTTTTTGCTATTCGAACAAATGCAGGGCAACTCGGATGCTGTACAGCAACTGACAGGGAACGTCATTGCTATGCTCCGTGGGAGTCTCATCACGTTCCAAGCAAATGGAACTGGCGAGTCGCAGGTCGCTGCTGAGATAGATGATGAAGGGGTACAGGAAGCGGAGATGGTCCTGCCGCGAATGTTCTCGACAAGTCTTTCCGGCTGTGAGGTGCATCCTACCTTATATCAGGTCGCGCTGCAAATACATGTCGACCCACACGATACTGAGGTGCCTGAGGAGGGGGCCTCACGATTACACATCAAACGAATATGGGATCGCATGATTACACGTCTTACCCTATATACGATCCGCGGCCGTGCAGCTTTGTCAAATCAAACTTCCAACCTGGACGAGTACCGTGAAGGCCAGAGGATATTCCTGGAACGGCTTGAGAAATGGAAAGAATCGATGATGGCCATGCAAGAACAGAAATTGGATGTCCAGTTCCAGCTGACGGTGAAGGTACTTCTGTGCGCCATTCACATCGCCGAAGTATACGTGTCCTGTTTTCTGGACGAGACGGATCAGTCGTGGGATCACTTCACGGGACACTACGAGAAGATCATCGAAGTTACTGAGTCCATCTTTGATGTACTTCCGCCCAGCTTCGACGGCTGGCCCATGTACGATTGCAGCCTACCTCCTATTATTCACTGCGTGCTGCAGAAGTGCCGCGATCGGGCGCTACATCGGCGAGCGGCCGTCGTCTACCAGCAACTGTCGCAACACGAGAGAAGCCTAGGCCTCGGGCTCGTCACTCGTGATGCGTCCGACGATGTCGTCAACGACTGGTCGAGTGAGGTCACCACCGAGGACGGGGAGAGCGCCGTGTCCTCGCCAGGCTCTGAGTCGAGCCTGATCCTGGAGGCGATGAAGACGGCGCGCTCCGATAGTGGGGGTTCTTCGTGGTCGACGCCGTCGCCGGCATCGTCGCCGCCAATGTCTATGGGAATGACGCAGCAGCTGCCAATACGGCATGGCCTACCCAAGAAGCTTTGTATGGGGGACTGTTGTTTAAGATCTGCTTTTCTCGCAGGGTCTCTGGCTCATTAAGTCGCTAACCAAGTCGGATGTTCGAGTCGGAAGTCTGTATTCTTTAGACCAATGGAATAATCTGTTGAACAAGGCTTACCAGTTTACTCACGGGGATCTCAAGTTTAGTGAAGGCATTACAAGTCAACCACTAGCATACAGACACATTCACTTTAGCAAGCACTCAACACCGCCACTGCACGCTGATGTTACTGGGTGGATCTTGGCGCAGGCCTCCTTTGGAAGGGCTGCGGATAGGTTTCGTCGTTTCGTATCGCCCAGAAAGCTAGACACATCATCGTGACCTCACGGCAGCCATTGTCGGCCTGTAAAAGATCGCCAAGGAGAGCTACCTGGCATCCTGGATCGGGCAAGTGCCCCGGTTCTATTAGAAGCTCGACACCGAGGGCATCCACCTCCTGCTCTGGCGCGGAGATCACAACATCTTCGTTTTCCATTGTTCGACTCCTGAATGCGCTCTGTCATCCTTCAGGCAGAGTACAGTTGATGTAGCCTGTAAAGAGACTATCAACGAGCAACCCTTTCCCCATTGTGTCTCTGACTGGCATGGAGTTAGATCTGGTACTTGAAGTCGGGTTCTCGGTCGGTATAATATGCATCGGACTGCGAGCGGTACCCGTCGTCCAACAACTGCTCCTTGCGGCCCTGCCGTCTGATGTAGATACATCGGATAATCCACCACATGCACCATGCGAAGCCAAGACAGCCTAGGGACTAGGCATGCCCCATTGTATAAGCGGGTGCCGCGCCCGAATAGTAGATCTGACCTGACACGACACCTCCTGTATTGGTCAGAGTGAGCAAGATACCTGGGAAGTCAAGTCAACCTATGTTCGACGCTCGATGCGTAACACGGGGGTTCGCTACCTAAGCTAGCTGCTCGTTTTCCCTCAGGGGCGCAATCGCCGGAGAGCCATGCACTACAATACACATATATCGGTTAAACAAGAGGAGCAGCTGGGACAGTGATAGCGATGAGTCGCCCACAATTGGCGTTATCTTACATGTTTCCGCCGGTGCATATGTAACAGGCCGTGGCGATGAGGTAAGTCGCAAAGTACCGAACAGCGGCCGAGACGTCACAAATAAGGATCGCATAACCGACTATTCCGAATGGGGCGCAGACGATGAGTGGGAGAAACCGAACCGTGTATCGGTCTGACAAGTACGCGCCTATTGCGTACACGAGGGCCCCCCCAGAGGTTGACAGGGATCACCAGGTATTGGGCCTGCACCGTCGAGTAGTGAAACCCGTCTTTGATGATGATGGGGAGAAAGGCACCAAAGCCTGCATGCTCAAGTAAGATACCGACCCTCGTACACGATGAAAGCACATAATTGCGAAGACTTACCATAGAGAATAGTCACAACGGCGATCTGGGTAAAGCCTTGGAGCCAGCTCTTGACGTCTCTGGCAGCCTCGCTGATATCGTTTCTGCTGTAATGACCAGAGCCCCCACTGTATATATTCGTTTCCTCTGCTCTTATTCTCATTAGATCCTTCTCTTCCTAGCTCAGGAAATAAGCTGTCTCATAGTCCTTCGGGACCAAGAAGACGCATAGAAAGGCCCATACAACTGTTATGATGCCTTCTATGATGTACAGCCTGCGGTGCAGCATGTTCGCTGGTCAGAAAATAGAACATAACGATAACGACAACCTGGGGGGATGGGATTAAGATTCGGATAACCTACCAGCGCCAACCGGAAAGCCCTCGTACGCCATTCATATCTAGCATAGCCCACGCCAAAAGGCCGCCGAAGGCACCCGACAGTGCGGATGCGACTAGACGGCAATCAGCGCCTACACGGGAATCTCAATCGAAGAGGACCACATGGATTTCATACGCACTGAAAAGATAGGCGACGCGGACCGCCAGCTCTTCACGCTTATACCAGTTGCACAACAACAGCGTCATAGCAGGGAACTGACACCCTTCGAAGAAACCCAGCAGGACACGCGTCACTATCAGTGGTCCAAAGGATTCGACGAACCCCGTACCTATCGACTCTCGGCGTAAGTATTACTCTTTTTGGAATAAACGGGATATCTTAGGAGGGAATAACCTCAACTCCTCGAATAAACGGTGAATACATCCCCCTTGAGACACTGGGATAACGAGGAATAACGACCGGAATAGGAAGGAATAATCTCCGAGACTCGCTTACAGAGGCAGACGATTCCCAGCAGAAGGTGATCAGAGGGATGACCCGATTGAACTGGAGGCGCTTGACGAAGATAGAGGTCGGGAATTCTGCAAGGATGTAGAATACATAAAAGATAGAGACGGCCACCTGTAGCCCATGAGAACGTCAAGGATTAGTGAGACGGGAAGTGGAAAAGCTCAAGGGCGTATATACGTTCAGGTCGGAGCCTTTGAGACCAAGCTCATCCGGCATTCCTTGGGTAGCTCCAAACCCGATGTTACCGCGGTCGAGGTAACTGATGAGCATCAATATCATCATGACCGGCGCGATGAAGCAGTCCAGCTTCCTGACTAAAGCCTTTTCCCTTCGCAGCCTCTCCTCGCCTACCAGGGGTGGGGCTTGCTCTGCCGAAAGATCTTGATGATCCACGTTGATCTTCTCGTCGGATGAGGGCTCCATATTCTTGTTTGTAGGACTAGGCTATCACATCGATAAGCAGGATCTTACCGGGAACCTGAATCTCTGAGGTGAGACAAACCCGTCATCGTTCCTAAATTTAACAGGATCAGTGGATTAATTGGCCTTCTGTACGACATGCATATGTGAAAGGGCGAAGATCAATATACCCCTTATGGGAGGACTACTTAAGTAGGAAAAGGCCGCAACCCATACGGCGTTCATATAGCTGCTAAACGAGTATAGTCGAGGCATGAGTTACCGAAACTTGCAGTATAGAAAGACCAAAACAATTCCATTGGCGCATTATGTCGTCTCGAGGATGAGATCAAACACTTGGCTCTCGGTACTTAATTGACTGGGTACTGGCTCGTTCACGTCAATTGGGACCATGCCGCCACACCGGATGACCTCGCGGCCGCCACCCTCGTTGTGGGCTGCGGCATACTCGAGATCCTTGAGAATGACGCGGGCCCGCGGTATCCGGCTGAGCAGTCCATAAACTACGAGCTGCCGAGGGATCGGGCGCTAGAGCTTACTCCCGTTCCGGGACATGCATATGTTGCTGGTGGGGAGGTGAGAATGTAGGCGATTATCATGGGAGGTACGCGATGAGAAATGCGCCGGCGCTCGATAGCGCAAAGCTACCATCTTGAAGTTTCTTTCTTGTGGCTGTATATACGAGAGAAGGAGAAAAGAGATGGGTGTGGAAGCTCCCGACTGTTGTCATGACCCTCGGATTCTAGCTGGCGAGATGGAGTTCGCTGAGTATCTTGACAACCGTGGAGGTATGCGTAGTGTGCATATGGACACAGGTGCGGCGAGGACTATTTAAGACGACATTATAAAACTTCACCGAGGCAGTAATTAAGCTTGTAAGGAGAGAAGTCGAGATTGAAGTCGTCGTGACACATGGTGCGGTGTGGGCGGAGGAATAGGGGTTGCTTTTGGCCTGGCCCCTTCTGGGCTTCACGGGTATGTACCTAAGGAGGAAAGATATCTTGCAGATTTCATCTGGCAAGTGTCTATTCTGTATCCTAATACCTCCAAGACAGCACGCATGGTAATGCCAGGAGAATGCAAATTCGTAAAGGGGTTCATATGTCTGGAATATCTTAGACTTGGCCACAGCTCGAAGTTTGGTTTCACCTATAGCATGGATCTTGCGATGCACGCGTATTAATCTCAATAGAACTATATATACATATGTTTGTCTATGTGTGTGTGTGTGTGTGTGTGCAAGTGTGTACAATGTAGTATACACCTTTGAAAATACATGTTCGAGGTTTGCGCCCTGGGTCCCGCCACCCTCCTTCGCTGGAATGACTGCTCCATGTGCAATCATTCTCCCATGATTCGCGAACCGAAACACAACCGTAGCTCTTTACGCACTGCATGAAAATCAGATCGTGAATTCAATTATAACGACCATGACGCAAACGAGCTTGCAGCTTTCATATAATGGAACCCCCTGGCTTCTTCAACCAGAGCTGCCCGGGCTCGGTGGGCTTATTTATGTATGGGGGGTATTGCCCGAATTGTCTCAGCGTAGAAGTAATACGGGTAACCAAAACCCGCTCTACTCCTCGGTCGCCAAGGGCCACCCAGTGATCGATGAAATCGCGTATATCATGGCGGTTTAGGCCACGGTGCCTCCAAGCAGGCCCGGCAGCGTCCTTAAGATCCTCGCTCACCCAAGATTGCAGGTATCGATAATCATTCGAAGCTAGCAATTGCTCATCGGGGACGTCAATGTCCTTGGTTGCTGACTCAGGAAATTGCACCTGCCCCCCGTCAAATATGGTTTTGCCCAACTCCTGGAAGAAGCAATGGGCCGCGAAGTGACGATTCTCGTAGGAGTAGTCTCCTCCCTGTAACTTGCTCACCATTTTTTCGAACCGATAGGGGACTTCGTATTCAAGGATGGGTTCAAGATAGATGGAGATTCGAGATAGCTGTGGCAGCGACTCGAAGAATATGTCGATTCTGTGATCCGTATACCCTGCTAGCGCCCATAATCCTATGCGCAGGTAACGGATGGAGCCAAGCACTACAAGACTGTTGTAGAGTGCCCTCGGGTTGTTCCCGTCTTCCAACTCAGATTTCCATTCACCAAATACTGGAAGATCGCCGCGTGGATCGAGATCGCCTCGTAGGCTGTTGAACTCGAAGTTGAACATCCACTGATCAGTGGCAGGACACAGCCATACTCTCCTCATATCTGCTGGGCCCAGGGTATAGCGTTTCGCAGGGTTGACCATGCAGGGTGCCGGTGTGAACACCTTCCTGCCTAGGCATATGTCGTAAAACAGTAATTGGCCTCCCTGCTGGCCATTCGTAGATCCATAACGTATAGGTCTCGCGATGGCCCAGCGGCGACAGGCGTATCCCTTCTGTCGCTGTTGACCACGACGGCCCCGCCGTCCTGGGCATCGCGGAGTAAAAGCTCCCAGTCCCGGGGGCATTCTTTAGCGATCTCGAGGAAGGCCTGCTCCCAGATCGTTAGCCGTAGCTCTGGTGGCAGGATTGGGAACCGATGAAAAGTTGAAGGATTGGAATTCGCTCCGGGTCGAGCAACAAAATTGTTGGCCATCTCGTCGCTATTATATTGGGTTTCGTGATGAACGTATAGTGAGCTCAAATCTCGCCCTCTCTCAATTGTAGCTTACAAGAAATTCGGCCTTAATAGGAGATTCAGATAGACAGAAAGAGACTGGCTGTTAGACAAGAACGAGATGCCAGCCGAGGCCAAGGCCTGAGATATAATGGTAAAAAAATAGCCATCTCCGAAAGAATAACAAATACCCATCTCCGGTAATGCCATGATAGAACAATATAAGGTTGGGAGCGCGAGTGGTGCACACTGAACTATGCCTTTGACTGCCAGGCAGTTCACAAAGACGGGAACAAATCGATTGTCTGACTGATCAGGCTGGTTTATTGTACGTGGAAGTAACCACCGTCACCCATTGTTCTATTCCTAAGAGGCATTCATGAGAGGTATTGGATAACGTGTATACGGCGGAATATAAAAGCTGTTAGTTAGATTGGTGAGCGTTACATGCGATTTCTGGGTCGGGATCATCGAGCCAGGTAAGGAGTGAATTTTAAAAGGTGATAGAATGCAAGTAGAAATCGATAGCATAGCTAACTTCGATGGAGGTACGGAGTATAGGACTGGAAACGAGCGCACAGGGGTGGAATCGTTGGCTCCAAAGCCATAGAAGACTGCTGAAGATCTCATGCCCAGCATCAGCTCCGACTACTTCTACGACGTATCTTTAGAACTCGGTGAGCCCATTCACAGTTTTGACTTGTACGGGCATCTTTATTGCAGGAAGAAGAATGAATCAGATGCGAAGAGATACTAAAGAGGATGCATTTGGGTTTCGAGCATGGTAGAGTAGAAATTAGAGTAAAAAAATTAATACGCTTTATATTAATATATAATTAATTAAAAAAATAACCTTTAAATTATTTATAATTTTATTAATACTTTAATATCTTTACTTTAATATAAAGACTTTTAATACTACTACTACTATTAAAAGATAGTAGGCAGTAAAGTTAATATATACCGCGAAAATATACTATAAACTACGGCTGCATTATAATTGACCAGCCTCGTTTAGTTTTCTCTTTTACTTCGTGTTTCCCCCGTCTTTTCTTGGCTGATTAGTCTACCCCAGCTCGGGTGTCTCCGCTGTTTAGAACAGATCAAACGGATCATATAGATCTTGGAGCCTGCATCACATCTGACTAGGTTAGTACTTCGCTAAGGAGGATCACAACGCCTACTTATATTCAACTGTCTAGAGGTGAGTGATCCTTGAGCCTCGTCAATCGTTATACACTTCGGCCCTGGAGTACAACACTTCGCTATGCGTACATAATTCAAATAGAGAACATTTCAAGGACCAGTTTATTACGGACATCAATGATGGGATTGTAAGTGCAGGTGGTTATCAACACACATGCACATGCACATGCATATCAGAATTAGGCGGGATGAACGACGACGCGCCCCACAGGAGCTCTTGTGCTGGAGCTCCCGTTCCTTCCACTTCAGACTCGTTACCCTGTTTCAGTAGCTGGTGGGCTGACGGGCCAATGCCCAGCCCAATGCTACCTAATTACAGCCTCCTCCAGTAGTCTCAATCCCACATGTCTTCTTACAGCTTACCATCATGAACAACAACTACCTCACGTAGGAGTTGTGCAATAGCCTTCGCAATCCATTGAGTCTTGGCCTCTTCCGAGTACCACTGTCGCAAATTGAAAGCACGTACATCAAACACTTGGCGCATTACGTTGGACGCACCCGTCATCTGCAGTGATTGCGGCCGCAGAGTCTATTGTCCCGACTGGGAAGCTCGACTATCGTTGGTACGAAGACCATTACGACAACTACCGGCAGCAAATCAACCGGAGAACGGATCACATCCTACATACCTTCTTGATACCATTATAGCGAGCCTCCTTATACGCGACCGACTCTATCCGATCGACAAGTATCGTTAAACGCATTTGCTTCAATCCAAGAGCCCCAACATGTCTCTCTTCGGTACATCCCCGCCGGACGAATCGCCTGCGTTAAGCAACTCGGCCATGGGCCGGTCGCGCAATTCACTCTTCGAGGAAGATGGGCCAATGACCCGATCAACTCCCGATACTTTGTTCGACGATGGAGATGCGCTGGGCAGCGAACGCCATTCTCCTTGGAACCTGCCGACTCCTCGAAAGCAACAATCGCGTGCTGATTTGATCCGTAACTTGCTGGCTGGGGTCGAGGTACCCGAGAGCTACGTCGAAGCATACGACTATACACTACGCGAGCATGGCCGTGGCGGCAAGGTGTCGCCAGCCGGCGTGGCCACGACCCTGGCCTCTGCGAAGCTGGGAGCTGATGAGCAAGCTAGAATCATGAATATTCTTTCTCCCCAAGGCGAGGAGGTGCAACTCGACCGAGATTCTTTCAATGTGCTCCTCGCGCTTATTGGCCTAGCCCAAGAAGGTGAAACGATCAACTTGGATGGAGTCGACGAAAGACGACGTAGTAAGTCTCGCACTGTTTCCTTACCCATAGACCACCCGTCAAGTATTTGGAGGCAGCCGAGTTCCTTGCTGGCTTTCCATTCGTCAATCTGCACGATTGCAACCCAATTGCTTGGCTTCGTCAATTCTTGGTAGCCTGCCTTGTGTGACAGTCCTGTACATCATCACAAGCGGGTCCATGCTGTGACGCTATTCCCTCGCTGATAATGATATCGACCTATGTACTCGGTCGCGCCGGGACTGATGAAATTCAATAGATCTTCCTCCGACCCAATTATCTAACCTTAGCAACAAGAAACCCCAACAACTTCAACAACCCATTTTTGATGCCTCGGAGCTGGCCGCGAAACCTCCACAAGCACCTGAAACTCCCAAGAAAGACTCGCCGCCCAGGTCGCAACTTCGAAAGCCCTCCATGTCGGACCCGGAAGAGGACCCCTGGAATACGCCCGACCTGCACCGAAACCATAATCACGCGGAGACACCGAGAGCTCACAATGGCAACCACGACGAACCCGGAGCTTCGAGTTTCGGCGGGAATGGGTTTGGACTTGGCAATGAGCCTGGTGTGCAAAAACGAACGACTTCGACGTTTACAACACCCTCAATAGGCTCGGGGACACCCATAGCCTCAGGCCGCCAGTCAGCAGCTTCTGGCACCATGCCCTCGAACCCTGGAGACTGGGGGTACTTTGACGGCTCTAATCCTACTGCGGAAACCGGCTTCGGCGGCGCGCCGTCGAACCAAGCCATAAACCCCTTTGGCGGAGCTTCCAGCGCCGATCGCACACCAAGTATCAATCCTCCCGCCGTGTCTCACACACGCACCATTAGCGCTAGGCGGACGGGTAGCGCCGTGGAGGAGAACATCATGGTGACGCTCATGCCAGAGAAGGAGGGACTGTTCATGTTCCAGCACCACAATTACGAGGTTACCAGCTCCCGCCGAGGTAGCAAAGTCATCAGGCGCTACAGCGACTTCGTGTGGCTCCTCGATTGTTTACATAAGCGTTATCCTTTCCGCGTACTACCTCTGTTGCCGCCCAAGAGGGTGGCTGTCAATGGAAACCATCTAAGCAATGATGGTGCATTTATAGAAAAGAGACGTCGCGGTTTGTCGCGTTTCTTGAACGCGGTGGTCAGGCATCCGGTTCCTGGGACAAGAACAGTTGGTGATAATGTTCTTGACTGTTCCTACGGTAAGATAACTACACTCGTTGCTGGATCATGTTCCCGGATGGTTTGACTAATCATGTTTACAATAACAGGAACTCTCTGTATGGCGCAAGCAGGCAACTATCTCGGTGCAAGACGAGTTCACCGGGCGGCCGCTTCCCCCCGGGCTCGAAGACTCTTTGCCTATCGGACCTCTGAATGAGCTGTTCGACCGCACGCGATCTGGGGTCCGGCGGTCGGCCGAATTGTATATCAATGCCTGCAACTTGATGGATCGTTTGGTCAAGCGCTCGGAAGGCGTAGCTGCTGATCACGCTCGGATGGCTGTCTCCCTCGGATCGTTGACCGAGGCTAGCGCTGATACATACGCGACCGACACTAACGACGTGCCTTTGCTCAACGATGGTCTCGTTGCTATTTCCAAGGGTCTGCGAACCGCCCAGAGTCTGTTGGAGGACGAGAGCAGAGCTTGGGACGCTGGCGTCTTGGAAGATTTGAAGAGACAGCGCGACTCGCTGGTCTCCGTTCGGGACATGTTTGAACGCCGAGAGCGTCTCGACAAGGACAACATCCCGTATCTTGAGCGAAGAATACAGAACAACGAGACAAAGCTTGCAGGTCTGCGGGCTAAGCCGGATGGTCTGGTTAAACCGGGTGAAATCGAGCGCGTGGTCGAGAACATCATCAAGGTACGATATACAGGAACACGACCCACACCTGAAAAATTTGTAGCTGGACTAACACACGATGTAGGATAAGGAGAATATAGTTACCCAGCATAACCGCTCGGTTTTCGTACGCGAGTGCATCCGTGATGAGCTCATATACTTCCAGCAGACTCAATACCACGTCTCCCGTCTGGCCCAGGATTGGGCTCAAGAGCGTGTCAAGTATGGCGAGATGCTCGCCGACAACTGGCGCAGGTTGTTGGACGAGCTTGATGGCATGCCGCTTGGGGAATAGAGCTCCTCGTCGCTTCCAATGTCCGAAACCTGCACGAGTGGGACTGCAGGCAAGCAGGCAGCTCCGGTTGATTTCATTTAGGGGTGTTTCGTGGAGCATCGTTCTGTAGGATTAGATGGTGGGGTGGATGAGTCTCCGGGCAAAGATGTCGTGGCTTCTAGGCCAGTGGATGCGGCAAAGGCCCGAAGAGTGCTATTGGGTGGTGGGGAAGTGCCCGATGGGTTCGTCGTTGAGGATTTTGGGTGCGGGCTGGTCAAGTATGACGGCTGACAAAGGGACTTGTTGCAATGCATGGGACCGCTACCGAGATTGTATATGTCGATTGGAGAGAGCGACGGCGGCATTGTTCTTTGATTTTCGCTATCCTCTGTCACTTCTACTCATCCCGTTACGGAGAGGAAGGGGTCGATACAGCATTTGCATTTTGGTCATGGGCAACCAGACGGCGGCCCCTACTACACCACGATACCCTTCTGTTCTTTTGCTCTTATATCGTGTAGCAAGCCCAGCTGGGATGAGGTTAGGACTGACTAGTAGCTGAATGAATACACACACATATATATATAACATGCCAATTACATACGGAGTATAATTCTTTATATAGCTGTGGTGGAGAGATCTGAAGAGTGGAGCACTGTGGAAGGAGCTTCCGAATCCATGTACTTATGTACTCAAATGTACCCCGCCAATGCAGATAGAGCTTGCCGCCTAAAACCCCCACCATCAACGTCGGTCATCTTCGACAGTCAGCCTTGCACAGCAACTGCATCACCACGTTCGTATTGGCGATTTTTTCTTATTCTCTTTGTTTTCCCGCTGTTGGAAACTACATACGTATCTCCCAGAATCCTTGCGCGACTGGAATGGGAGCCGACAGCGCTCAGGCGTATTGTTTTGTCCGGCTTGATCGTTCCTGACCTGCAAGAACTTCCTCGCGCTACCGTACATCATCATCTTCCTCCTCTCCCATCGTCATTTACCTTGGAGCAAACGTACAATTCAAGCGGAGCAAGACCCCCAGATATTTTACCCTTTCTCTTGTGTGGGAAGATTTTTGAATCCGAGATTCCCATTCCGAACGAACGAGATCGATTAGAGGCACATACTCTTCCACCCGCCCTCCTTTAACCGCCAAATATCAAGTGCCTGCCTCCAAGATGCCGTTGTCGTCTGCGCACAGGGCCGCCGTGGCCGAGTTCAGCGGGATCACGGGTGCAACTGAAAAGGTCGCCCAGAGAGTAGGTTGTTCCCTTCTGTCCCTGGGTGGGCTGCTTTGCCGTTCACCGCCTTGTCATCGGAGATACCACCCCTTATTGGCGCCGGCATCTACATTGTTATCACACATGGCATATGCTAATGGGTTGACTTTAGTTTCTTAAGAACTCGAGCTACAGGATGGACGAGGCCGTCGATTCGTAAGTCAAACCCTTTTCCGACCGACCGATATGTTACGTCTTGCGGCTTGGGCTGTTGTGCTTGTGCTGTTTCGAATTGTGAACGCGTCGAGCATGAGGCGATGGCCCCACCCCATCGATTGTATACAGAAACGCATGATGATACATGACGATGGTCACCTCGAGGCCTTGAATAGCCGAATGCCATAACGCCCCCAAAGAGATTGCATTTCTAATGAGAACCACAATGCCGACCAGGCGCACGTGCGGCTGATGACAGGTTGGTGTGGGAGAAACCCATCGTCTTGGTAAAGATGCCCCAGGGCCGATCAGCGATGCTCACACCCTGTGGATTTGCATTCGCTTTTAGCCTGCTGGCTTACAAAGAGCTTTGACTATCACACTTGCAGCTAAGTAGCCGCAATGAAGACTTTCATGATTATTGCTTGGGACGAGCACATCGGCAAGCCTTTCTATGTGAACAGGCCGAGTCATGAAGTTAGGGAGGTGGACTGGGCTTGATTGTTGAGGTGGAGTTGTTTTGTGATCACACTGACGCTCGGTTGTTGGGCGCAGCCATGGCATAAAGGATGTGTTGATTGAGGACGGTGTCGGCCTTTTTTCTTCTTGCAGCTTTATGCAGGCTTGTTGAATTCCTTGTTCTGCTCAAGTTGCTCAGAATCCGGGAGATCACTTGGTTCGATGATCCTGTTCGCCTATCATGCGGGTCAGCTACTGTCCAATCTCTTGGTGGTATGCCCCCCTTTCCAGGCACATAGGCCAGACACACCGTTGTTGTATCGCGGAGCCCGGCAGCAAGCTGCTCACTTGCACCATTCTGTTCGCATCGATCCGTCACTGAGCTGCGTTATGGTGGAGTTTTCCACTGGTGCCATCCCGAGTTATTTGCTGGGGGTCGATACCGACGCACCTTTCTGGACATCTGCCGCCAGTCGAAACAAGCCCCTCGACCAGTTTACATTTGAAGCAATCGTTCCTGGAAAATCGGGAGTCTGTAATTCTGACATTACCTCTTGCTTTCGAGTTGAACAACTACACTTGATGGTTTTATTTTCCCTTTACAGTGTGGTCAATATCCAAACCTCAAACACCCTCCTCCAAGTGGCATATTCTTTCTTCTCCCACCAGCCAGAGCCTGTGTATCCGCTGATACACCGGCACAATGTCCCATAATCGGTACACGAGAGGCTACTGATTCAATCAACGTCGCTGGTCCTCGTACGTCTTGCAACCCATCCACCCCGTTACTAATCTTGCCAGCTTGCTTCAACTCCAAACTGGTTCCATTGACCCCTATTAGACACAGCTTGAGCCGCAAGACCTATTCTGATGATGCAATGCAGCTGTATACTGTTTCAGGCTATAAGCGCTTTCTATGATATTTCTGCTGACTCTAAACTCACTCTATAGGTACTATTCTTCCGGAGCTAGCGGTGGTTCCGCTCCTAGCGTATCCCGCGAGACTTCTTTGCTGAAGCAGTTCGAGTCGCTACGAGGTAGGTTCGGATGGATCTTGCATGCTAGATGTGTTGAAATGGCTAATGGATCCAAAGACAAACAGGATGAGAAGGATAAGATCGGCCCTGACAACACGATGAAGTATCTGGAGACTGTTGGTGTGAACTTGGAGGATGCCTCTATGTTCATAGTCTTGGAGATCGTCAAGGCTGAGACGATCGGCGAGATCAAGAAGGACGGTTTTGTGTCAGGCTGGGCTGATGCTGGGTAAGTCGCGATTTTATGCTCGTATCCTATCACTACACTAGGGATATCTAACATCTCCTATAGAGTTGACGGTAACATTGCTTCTCAAAAGAAGTATGTCTCCAATTTGGTCACCAAGTTGTCAAAGGACAAGGAACTCTTCAAGAAGGTCGCCAAGCACGCCTTTGTGGCTGGCAAGGAACCAGACCAACGCGCTCTCGCCCTTGACAATGCCATTTTGTACTGGACCATGCTGTTCGCCCCGCCCGGTCGACCATGGGTGGGCAAGCAAACGGGCATCGACTTCTTCCCCTGTGGACGCAGTATCTCCGAGAGAAGTGGCCTCGTACCGTCAGTCGCGACATGTGGAACCAGACGCTGCTCTTTGCCGAGAAGAGTTCTGAAGATGAGTCGCTCTCGTTCTGGAACCCTGAGGCCTCGTGGCCCAATGTCATCGACGACTTCGTTGCCTGGTTCAAGGCCAAGCGCTCGCAAGATGGCGCCATGGAGGTCGACCAGTCCGCTTAGAACGGGAATTTGGTCGAGGGTTGGATGTGGTGGAGGCGGCGTTAACTCTCTGATCCAGAGTGTCGCAGTCATTGTGCGTTGCGGTAGACACAACAGTCCGGCCCATAGATAGACATTGCTGGACGCACTTGCATACAGCCCTAGCGAACGAGCGATTGGGCCAACAGGGAAATACTACACTGAACTGAGCGGGGACTGAGACGCTGGGTGTTGATCATCACGACGGAGGCAACACAGTCCCACCTTGGAAAACGCAGTTGCAGATAACAGCAGATAGAGCTTTGACACGAATGATGACGATTATGTCCATATCTACCTAGGTTCATGAGCACTCGAAGGACATCACTGGGCGTAGTTACCCTTCCAGCATCGCAAATCAATAGAGGGCATAGGGGTGGGTTATTATCATCTTGAGTTTCGTAGATTACTCCCGTCAAGCCCATGCTGGTGACGAGATGTTCTCCCATCTACTATCTTTATGTACACAACCCAAGTCTTTACTCGGCTGCCGCGCCATCTAGAAAGGGGAGTGGCGGTATATCCCCACCTTTGTACAATCATTCATGTCGTATCGTACAGTTCTGCGAGGCCCTGTTGAATATTCTCCATATTGGACAACACCGGGCTTTAAGTTGCCATTGCCACCTAAGGCTTCTTTGCACAGTTCGGTTTGTTCGGCCCCGCTCTCTTCGCCAATAATAGGACTTTTATCGGGTTCTGTCTCGTAGTTCGGCTCCATGGGTGTCATTTGCCCGCGTTTCCTTCTTCTTGGTCCCTCGTTCTCCTCTCTTTATATGCCCGCATTTCAGTTGCCATATTTCCTTCTCCCCTTGCTCCTTCCTCAGACCCGCTTCTCGTCGCCCATGCCGAGGCGCTGCCAGCCGATGGCGGCGATGCGGCTCATGGTGTCGAGCTTGCCGTCGCCGAGCTTGACGCTGGTGTGGCGGATCATGCGGGGGTCGTTGCGCAGGACGCTGGAGACGGACTTTTGCGTCTCGACGCTGGCGTCGTACCGCATGGCGAAGTAGTGGCCCGTCGAGTGCCGCATCTGATGCTTCGACGTGGACGATGGCAGCGAGAAGACGCCCCAGTTGGACAGGCCCCGGATCACGCCGCGCTCGCGCAGGATGAGGGCGCCGGTTGTGGAGACGATTCTGTTGATGGAGAGGGCGGGTGTGTTAGTCAATCGGGTCTCTCGTCTTGGTATACTTGTTAGGCCTTGACGAGGGAGGAGGGGAAGCTGGTTGGGAGAGCGGGCGTGGCATGATTTTCGGCAGCACTTGTAAATCGGCTCAAAGAGCGAGTCGCAAAATTTGGCTTTGAGCGTAGAAAACACGCTGCGATCTCGTCGAATCCACCCCACGTCCTTTCGTGTAGAGTGCGAGGTAAACGTTATGAATCAGGGTCTGCAAACGTACTCTTTGACCTCGGCAAGGTTGCCGGGTCGGACCTGTATTGCGCCATCATGTTAGTCGTTATGAATTGTCCACAGCAGCCTAGTCTTGCTTCTTCGTCTTCTTCTTCTCTGCGATGCCTCTGTCCCGGCAGATGACCGGTCCCGTTTGCGATCAGCTCCTCGAATGCCCAGTTCTCCTTCTGCATCGCAGTAAACAACAGTCCCCGCCAGCCGGTTGTCGCATCCGCCAGTCGGCGCAAGTTGAGGAGGGGAGCACACAACTTACAATGCCAATCAGCTCGTACAGCATCTTCTTCGTATCGATAATTGCTCGGGGTTCCGTCGGTCTATAGTATCATGCTTCGGCCGTTTTATGCTTGTCGTCGCAGGTCGTATTTCGTCGTCTTGCGGCTACCGGGGCGGGCTTGCTTTGAGGCAGGGCTCCATTGAGGTGGAAGCGACTTTGGAGGTTCGAAATTTCGGCGGAGCATCGGCATCTGATTAGTCCGACCGAAGACACCTCTGAGCAACAGCGGCCCGCGCGGTCTACATCTTCCCACTCCTCCATGAGTGAGTTCCTTTTAGTTAGGTACCTACCTGATGCGGGTTAGGTATGCACTAAACCGCCTTTATGTAGGTGCCTACATGTATGTACCAAATTAGAACACCCAGCAGGTACGACGCAACGACAGCCCATTCATAGTGTGGGGGGCAGAGAGACCGGACCTCCTACATGTACTTACTTACACAGTACAGCCATTGCCTTGTATATTTGCTCTTGAAGACAGGCTATCGCTTACCTCCATACGTAGCCACAAGATCCGACAAATGCAATTAGGTAGCTTACCTGGCTGGTACCAGTAACTCTGACAGCACACCCGCATGCTTTCCAGCCGTTGTTTGATTAATCGTGCGTTTCACTTAACATATTGAGAAGGAGAATAAGAAACCAATCTCATGATTCTGCATGCTCGATTCTCATTGCTCCAACACTATTTGTACAGTACCGTCCGCTTCTGAACGCCCCCAACGCCGAGGGGGTGTTGCCGAGGACAGGTGTGGTCAGCGTGTGCAAACCCACTGGTTTGCGATAAGCGAACACTCATCAATTGCAGCTGGGGAAGGTGTAAGGCGTGGGGGGTGTCAAGTCGAGTATGAAGGTGCATAGCAAAGGATTTTTGTACCGTCATCTTGTGTTTTCTCCCACTCCCCACTCCCAGTGCTGCTGGCAGCAGAACGACCCGAGGAACCAGGGAAAAAAACAACGAATCCTTCCGCGGGGTATTCTCTCTCTAAAAAACAAAGTCCGGTCCCCTCCCTGTGCTGCTGTTTTGTTTATTGCCCACCAGAAACACAACTTTGTTTGGGCATCAAAGAACACGTAGAAAAAGGGAAAAGCAACCGTAGAACTCCCTGTGCCCTTGTCCATATGTGCCATGTACGCAATCCATGCGCGTTGCGATCTGCGCGTCTCGAAATGCAGGTGATGCCTGAGAATTAGGTGTCGACTGCAGCTGTTTATATTACAGAACTGCAGGTTTGGTGGATATTATCATTGTCCCGCCCATGCAGGAACCACGACAAAGTGGTGTCGTCTCTTCGTCAGCTATCAAAGCGCAAAGAGCAGCATAGTATGTCGATCTGGTTCTGCGGCTGTGCTGCGGGACGGAGATTGCTCATTAATACTCGGTCTGATCAGAAGATACCGCCGACTGAGTAGTGTTGTTGTCGTCGTGAGGGATGAAATCGAGAAAAATAGAATTGAAAAAACGAAAAATCCCAAAAGGACATATCGAGCATGCATCGCCGGCTTCTACTACGAGTCCGAGTCGTCGGCCATGACCTTGCTTTCCATCTTGTTCCATGCATCTTCCATTCGATCACTGCCCGACAGATTAGCGTCCAACTTCATTGCAAGGGAATTGTTGATGGGGAAATGCTTACCTAGAGCTCTTAACTAGCTGCACACCCTTTCTACGAGAGAAGCTGAGGAACCGCTTCAGTGTCCGGTCGCGCTTGAAGTGGACCAGGATTCGGCCGCGGTCAGTCTTAGTAACCACGATAACCTTGAGGCAGTCCTTGGCGTAGAACACCTCGACGATCTCGTCTAGCTTGAGATCAAAGGTGATGTGCTGCTGGTAGTACCCCCAAGTGACCTTCGGATGGACATCACGGAGAACCTGGTGCTCGAACATACTCTTCTCCTGGCTCCAAGTCCAATATTGCGTGATCTCAGTGCTAGTGGTCAGCTCGCTGGTCTTGATCTGGTAGATGCGGAAGTCGAGATGCATAATGCGACCGGCAGAAAAGGAGTCTGTTGACGTATAGCCATCGTAGTCCAGATCGTCCACTTCTGGCTCTGGCTCCGCCTTGACAGGCATGGGAGCATCTGCGTGTCCTTGGACTTGATGAGCGTGGTGGGAGTGCGCAAGTGCGAGTGCTTGAGCCTGTGCTTGTGCGTGGGCCTGGGCCTGGGCATGCGCATGCATACCACCAGGTGGAGCGGCCTGGGCATCGGCTTCGAGGCGTAATCTCTTGGACTGGCGTGGTGTCACCGGTTCAAGATACTCCTGCCGTTGCTGCGGGTGCTGCTGCATGGCGTGGTAATGCTCCATCATGGACGGGTCGCCACCCATGTCCACTTGACTGATTCGACGGCCTTTGCGACGCAGGTCGCCGACGCTCGATTCGCGCTTGATCTTGCCGTTCTTCACTTTGTCGTTCTTCTCGCCCACTTTGTATCCCGAAGGACGACCGATATTGCCAAAACCGTGCTTCTCTCGCAGAGCCTTCAGCTTGTAGTCGTGGTACAGGTCGTGCGTGTACTTGGACAAGTTGAACTTGTCGCCCTGATCCCGAGAAACCTCAAACATGCGTTGCCTAAGCCATTCCAGAGGCATCACATCTAGATCAAACTTCTTCAACTCCTCGTGCACATTGACCAGTCGGAACATGGTGTCGTAGTTGATGAATGTCTTGTAGAACTTCTTCATCATTTCCTTTCCAACGTACTGATAAGGGTGGAAATCACCGTCCTTGAGGAAGTCAACAACGGCCTGGCCCCTGTTAACCTGTCGATTCGCAAGAAAAACGGTATGACGGACAGCGTCAGGGGTGCGTCGCAAATAATCCAACTTCTCCTGCCACTTCTCCAACTGAGGTACAATGATGTCTTCCAGAGGCTCCCATTCAGGATCCCAGTACGGGTGGTTCTTATCGATTCTCTCCAGCGGGACGGCTTCGTACATGGGAGGCTCAACGTACTTCTGGCCATCGTGCTTGAGAATAAGGGTGTCCTTGTTGATCTCACTGGTGTCGGGAGGTACGGCGGCCTCGGCGGATGTAGCCTGGCTGCGACCGCTGGGCAGCGAGCGTCGGCCAGAGGGAGAACGGGGTTTGGACTCGATGGGAGTCTCTCGCTTAGCTAATGTGAAAGTTAGTGCAAATTCTGATTGAAGATATAAGAATTGACTTACGACTACCGCGATTACCAGCAGAAAAGCTAGGCAAGGAGTGGCGCTGCTTAGGCTTCAAAGGTCGCTGCTCATCTGCTTTTCTAGGGCGGTAGGCAAGAGAAGCTTCGGAGTCGTCAGCCTCCATATCGTGGCCATTGGGGCCATGTCTGGGAAGGCCAGTTCTCTGCGTCGATCTGCCATTGGGCTCGGCATCATCCATGGGCTGATACCCCTTGCCCAACAAGTTTCCGGGGTCGGCGTGATGCTCTTCGTCGTCCTCCCGGCGCGAGCGAGGCCGGGCGTTGATACTAGTCCAGCCACCACCGCTTCCATTCTGTTGATGTGTTATGTCTCGGATTGATGCACGACGGGTTCGACCCTGGCCATTCATCTTGCCAGATTCTCTGCTGCGTTCCAGCTCCATCTGGTCATTGGCGGCACGTTGATCCTCCAGTCGACGTTGAGCCACGATAGCGTTCTGCTTATCTTTGTACTCCTGGGCGACACGTGCCTGCTCCTGCTGGTGATATTTAATGGCAGAATCAACAGCATTAATCTCGTTTTCTATATACGAGCGGCGCGTAATGAGCTCAGCGAGCTTATCGTTGTACTCGTTGTGACGATGAGCGTATCGGTTGTAGAGGTCTGTATCCTCCTTCTCACGCGAAGTCTTGATGTCCTGTGGACGACTAGGCTGGATCTCTCTAGGCTGAACAGGACGCTCTCTCTCACGCTCCCTTTCCAGTACGTCCTCTTTTGCCGACATAGTCAAGGCAGAGAAGGGGTGGCAGAATCAGAGAGAGGAAACTGTATCAGCCCTCCTGTAGCCAGCCCTACCTAAGGTTTGGATTGTCAGTGGTTGGCTTTGAGTATGTGGTCAGACGCTGAAGCCTAAGTATATGTAGGTGGGAAACGTGCGCCTAATCGAGGTATGAGGCAATGGGCCCACATAGGCTGGGATGTGTGGTAAATGGGAGAGGGACGAATGAGGAAGGGATACGGCGCAGTAACGAGCTGTACGATATCCGCAGTCAACTGGAAATTGAGAGATAGTGGTGGATATAGCACATGTCCTTCCATGTGATAGTGACGACGGACGACAAATATGGCCCCACGTTGGCTTGGCACCTTGACATATGGAGGAATAGTGCAAGATGTCAAGAAAACAATGGGGGGGCAGGGTGGTAAAGGCAACGAACGGGCCCCGGTATATGAATGAAAAGAGGGAATGCTTTGCTGTTGGGCTGTGTTGTGCTGTACTGTGCTGACAATGAGACGAGATATGATGGAAGAAGGTCGAGGTGTACTTGATTGATTGCAATGATGCAGAATAGCTAGCAGGGAGAGTTGCTGACGTTGCAAGGCTTGGGTTGGAGGTGTCCAAATACGTACCGTATTTGCTGGACAAAAATACACGATGTCAGAGTAAGGGTAGGACGATCGTATAACGCGTCAATCACGGAGCGCGCAATGTGGTGTAGGTGAGGTGTGTGTATGTATGTGGTGAATGCGTATTAGGGACGGGGAAAAAAGTGGTGCAGATGCTGCAGGGCTGCACTGCAGCATTCATTACTTACCAACAGTACAGTGTCAGGTTGGGGGGGGGATATTTGGTATACGGAATTGTAGGTGCTTTGGGGTGAGTGGAGAGTGTAGTAAAAAAAAAAAACCCCAGCAGGCAACGAGCTGCAGATATGGATAGAGAGAAGAAAGCAAGGCCTGCCTACCTAGCTCGGAGGCAGGCATGAAGCTGTAGCTATAGGAACTTACTAGTTGGTTGGTGACGACAACTATTGACGTTGGATTTTCGTCTGATAAACCTGCCTAGTCGATTTATATCCAGGTTGGTCGGGGCGCTCAGAATCCTCGGACGGAATGTCGCAGTGTTGATGATGGGGCGTATTGGTGATTGTTGATGGCGGGTTTGTTTTCTTCTCCCAACTGTTCCGGCGGTTGTTGATATGTAGAACTTGATAAAGGGAGAGAGAGGGAAGGGGGAAAAAGGCGAAGGATTGAATGATGGCCCTTGCAATAGTGAACTACTTAGACTGCCCGACTATGCGAGGGGGAGCCTAATAATCGTCAGGTAAAGTTTTAGTGAGGGCGTGCACTGATCAATCCAGGGTGAGACTTTATGCGAATTTAATCAGAGAGCCAACCTTATAGGCAAGGCAGATGTGAAATAGTCGGGTACCTCAGACTATGTAGTGTGGAAAAGGACGGGGCTTGTACTTGTATTCAAGGTGTCGGCACGATACCGGGGTGCGAAGGTGCGAATGGGACGGAATATCAAATGGATAGACAGGCTATTCTCACTTACCCTCTGGGTTACAATCTATGCCTTAATCGCCGATGAAAAAGTGGGAGTGAGTGAATGGTGAAAGCGCAGCAGTATGATATGTGTGTGCTTCGCTTCGCCTCGACTTCTTTGCTGCTGGCTTCTCTGTTGATTCTGATATAAGACCAAGCTCGCTTCTTATGCACTACGCAGGCTAATGAGTGATAAATCAGTCATCTATCAGTGGCCCCATATAGATAGACGTGGCACTGTCGCGGGGATGGGAATGTCAGGATGAGTGTGAATGTGTGTTTGGCCTGGTATGGTCTGAATTGATGAGTGCAGGTAGGTAGGTAGGTGTGTGCACAGATGGGCCGCGGAGGGATGGGGCATGACTGACGGGCTAGCAGATGAATGGTATTTGGGAAGTCGTGATGATGTGATGCGACTGATCGCTTTGGGGAAAATTAGTCCGACTTGGGATGATTTACCTGTTGGGCCCGAGTAGATAGGATACCGTGGGTTAGAGGACCAGCTTGCCAGGTCAGATGGGAAGAATAGGGAAACAGGAATAGGCGGGCAGGGGGGTTGTGGACTAGATTACGGGAGATACCTGCACACATATACCTATGTATACGTATATGTATACATAGATGTTTCATTAATAGACAGGGAGGTATTGCGTGATGTGCGCGTGTGTATCTGTCGTTCAAGGCTTTTATTAACCTACTTACCTTTTTCGACATGGAGGTACTAGTGGATAGTTTGGGCGGAGTATTGGTCAGTGTTTAGAGTCAGATATCTTTCCGGACCTAGCCAATAGCATCCAAGTAGAGTTTTTCTATTACTGTACGCCCGTATACCGGCTATGGATCCTGCCTACCAGAGGGGAGGACGAGAGTAGGCATCAACTGATCATGGACGAAGAACAAGCTGCGGTTGCTGTTGTTGGATCTTTTTGCGTCCCAAAGTGGGTGCAGGGCTTGCCAAGGCCAAGAGATGACCGGGGAGACTGGGTAGTATGATTACTTCCTTTCCAATGTATTTGATTATCATGATCACACAACGAATGAATGAATAGTAACACCCATGGAAGGAGACTACCAAGAAAAGCACTTGCATCCATAGCAATAGGCGGCCAGGCATCGCATACAAGCAGGACGTATGGATGCATGTACGGATGGTAGGTAGGTAGGTATGCTTTACCTCTAACGTACATGCCTCAAGCCAGCATGTTCAACATCGAATACATACCTCTTCGTACGCGACCTGCCGACTTGGTAAAGTACCGATTTAGCGATATGCACACTATGTACTTACCCCCTAGGCAGATCCCCAAGACCTGGGAGCCAATCCTATCCTGGACAATGCGGCTCTCTTCTTTTAATGGGTGGATGGGTGGATGTTTGGAACTGGGCCGAAAAGGCCACCCAACCCGCTCCATACGATCGATGCGCGCGCGCACAACCCCGTCCGTCTATCTTCTTGTGCACCCTACACAGCTGCATAGATATGTACATACACCCATACTATGAATTTGATCGGCGGAGGAAATAATGGGAAGGGGAGAGAGAAAGAAAGAAACCTGCCGGAATTGCGTGGAAGCGAGTGCGGCGCATTAGTTAGTTGGTTTGGCCAGACTCACAAAACCGGCAGCAGTATGCGACGCAATGCGTCGGCGCAAATGGGCGGGTTCCACGCGCAGCGCTGGGTCTTGACGTTTCCCTTTCTCCCTATCTCCTATACATGCAGGCTGCAAGAAGGAGTATATATTTATTTCTCGACATGCAGCTCGATTTAGAGGGAGTATACTGTAGCTGCGACCGGATGTGGAGCGAGTGCAGGGATTGATCCCAATGGTTATGCAGCTAGGCTGGAATGACCGGAGCGTGGTATGTTGACGGCTTGGCGGATGTAGTGACAGACTGCAGACGTCGGTTCACGTGGAGGAGGATGCCTCAGTCAGGATCACCATCCGCGGCAAGCGGGCGTTGAAAACATGGTCAAATACTGTCCATCGATGAGCTGGTCCCCAGGTCCGTATTCTCTTGGCCGCGTGTACGATATTTTAGGCCAGCGTATTACGATTTGGAGCTGACTGGGCTCCGGAAGGCAGTGACTAATTCCACGCAACAGGTCCCGCCAGATACGGCACACACACACGCACGACGTTATTTGTTTTGAGATATGTAGGGTTGGTGACAATCAGATGATAGACTGTTCGGTGCAGCGGTGCTAACGAGGAAGCTAGGCCCATGAGATAGGATGTTTGTTTACCGCAAGGGAAGAAACGGGATGCTTTACTCGGGGATCAGATGGATTACGGGGTATGAAAATGGGCAAAGGGCTGCGATCTGTATGGTCAGCAAAATACGATGCGCTACGAAACGATGCAATTACTAGTAGTATTTGAAGAAAGCCAGGCTATACATCCAACGATGAATTAATTGCCTGGCGAGAACAAGTCAATAAAAAGAAATTAATGTGTGAGGTGCAACGAAGTACATAGAAGTACGTACAGGAGGGTACTTTCAATCAATTTGATGGAAGTGCTAGTCCGTTGAATCCAGTTTGGCGCCGCCTATCGCGATGAACTCAGACGATTCCCTATTGGTCTATTGCGTTCCCATGCCATGCGCCTATTATGTTTCCTATTACGCCATAAGGCACGGCCACAGTCTCTCGGCTTAGCATCAATCGTCAATAATGCAATATATACTTCCAGTACATGGGGCGAAACGGAAATAGGCGAGGCGAGGGCAAAGCAGAAAGAGGAAAACATTCTTCCTGACAAAGATGCTAGGAGTACTCCGTACGGCACGCCAATTGTCGGACACCCAACAAGGTATGATAATATGCGTGCCTCGCATGCACCAACCGGGTCGAATTCTCTGGTCTCCGACATTTACGCATACACGCTCACTTCATCTCTATCTGTTTCTCTCGTATATATCTTTCCCACTCTATACGATTCACCCTATATGACTGGCCCGTACGATAGCGCCTGTTTAGGAATAGGGTTCGTGATTATGCATTATGGCCTCAGTCTTAATCTGTCATATATGGAAAAAGAAAAGGAGAGGATAGGGGTGTATCAGATCATCCAACATCCTCCCATACCAAAGTACCGACCTACCTAAGTTGTGCACAAAGAGAGAGAGAGAGAGAGAGAGAGAGAGAGATGTATATAACAGAAGCAGGCAAAAATAGAGGCGGTAATACTCCCCGTGGCAGCTTCCAACACCAATGAACGCATCTTTTCTAGGTTGTCTTACTATCGTTGCGGGTACCCACCATCCACCACCCCTACCACCCCCCTTGTCCAATAAAGCTGAGCTCACTAATAAGGTCTCTCCCTGATCCAACGTCGAGTATTAGAGGTACCAATCTGCCCACGTATACGCATAGGTGTGTGTCCTATCCACTCACGGCCGGTCTAATAGTGCTATATAATTTGTGTAACATGCGATCGGCATCTTGTATTCCGTCTTTTCCTTCCTTCAAATCTGCCGCCATAGAGGAGTTGAGGACCAGCGACGCTTCAGACGGCAAGTTCTGGCCAGACAACTCAGTCTCCCCCCGACTTGTTCATTAACATACGCCGCCTCCCTACTTACAGTCGCTTGCTGCCGGTCTCCGGGTGCTCTATCTCTCCGATTCGTTGTCGGAGAATCTTGCAAGGTGCCAACTTCGTTGTTATCATTTGGGGGTGTAAGCTTGCACAGGAATCTAGGGTTGTCCGGATTTGGAGAAAAGCTACATCTGCTACTATACACCGTCGGAGCTTCTCCTTGAAACACTGTATACGAGATTCGCGTACCATGGGGGAAGTCCAACAACACATGCATATTTATTTGGCTGCTTGAGTGTCATACACTACCTCCCGGGAATAATATGGATGGGCACCAAGAAGGCCCAAAAGTGAGATGGTGCAGATAGCATGATGCCTGCCCGGTCCCTTTGTAGTATTGCCACCTCGTCGCTTGCTCACCGCAGGAGGCTCACCTGACTACCATCTGGGGTAGCCCACGGAAACGCCAGATCCAATGATTTGGCATGGACGTATCGATACGTATCGCATAGCTGTACCATCATCATGACACCATGCGCTATTCTCGTTCTGCCCTCTAACTACCTGCCTTGATAGGTAAATATGGGCTTAACTAGCTGCCTAGTTGTAGGTATTATCAGCCATGATATGGCAAATAAGTAGATACGATATATGCATTGCAAAAGCAAGTACCTGCCACACGAAACGTTCCCAAGTATGAGTCCATGTAAGTCAGCACATCATCAGCCACACTGGTCAGCACAGTCATTTTCAAACGGATTATGCATGTATATCGCGCCCGGTGAGGGCAGGCTCTATACACAAAGAAACTTCTTTACACTGCCGATGGATTCTTTCTGTACTAATCTACAGCCGGCACCGTCCGATGCATCATAGTTCCCCCTCCTCTAACTCTCCCTACCCGCTCTCTCTCTCTCCGCTCCAAGTCTCCTGATTACACACAAAGCCGTGGATAGTGTAGCGGCGATTTACCAGTACTGGGGCTTGACGTAATCGGCGAAGGTCTTGGGCTCCTCGTAGCCGTGGTGGTCGTGGTGGCCGTGGCCGTCGTCCTGGGGTCCAACGTACTCCATCTTGTAGACGCTGCCGCATTCGGGGCATCGCTCCATCGGTCGCTCACGGGACATCTGCAAAGTGTCACGGTCAGTCCTTCCGTTCTAACATAGCTAGAGTCATAGTATAGTGTAGTCTGTCGTAGCTTGTCGTTTGCCTAGCTATTGCGAAGCTATTGCAGACGGACACTCGCAGCCCGCATGCACAGGCCCTAGTCGAGGATAATGGAGTTGATTGTACGTACACCGAGCCAGTGAACAACGTGAGAGTCGGCGGGGTAGCCAGTGCAGCCAGCGTACTGCTCGTCACCAGCAGACTTGACCATGATGGGGTTGTCGATGGTACCCTTTCGCGACGCATCGAGGGGGCGCATGTCGAAGATATCGATGCCCTCCATCTTACCCAGGATTTCCAGACGCTCGAGACCGGTGGACTGCTCGAGATCGGTGGGAACGGTACCGGGCGCGGCACCGGGTCCGATAAGGTCTTCTTCGGTCTTGATGTCTGTGTGAAAGTGCGAAAATCCATGTCAGCCTGCTGCCCAGTGGGTTTTTCTGCTCGATTGCCTCCCAATTGACCCTGATCCCCTCACGTAACCAATCCAGCACTCAATTCATCAATCGATCGAAGGGAAACTGCGTACCGGCAAAGGCCTTCATCTTCTGGCCGACGGTGGAGTGAGGCTCGACGTTCTTGGCTCCGGCATCTCCTGTAGTAGCGCAAGATTCAATGGTCAGCTGGGAGGACGTATGACGTGATGGCGGCGTTACGGCGGTGCCTTACGTCGTAAGACGGACGCGGTGAAGCTGCGTCGGATGACGGGAGTGATGGCGGCACGGCGGGCGGCCGCGACAGCAGTGCGTTGCAAAAACATTCTAGGTCGAGGAATTGAAGAGCGGAGAGGTTTCGGGTGGGTTTGTCGTCGTGGGGGGTGGTGGTGTTCGATGGGACCTCAGGTTTGGGAGAAAGAGAGGGATTTCTACTTTTGCTGATTTGATGATGCTCTCTCTCGGCTGCAATCGCTCATAATCGTTCGACTCACAACCCGGGCAGCTCCAAATACAGCCAATGGGCTTTACCCTTTTGGGGGAGCTCATCAATCCACCCACACTTTCTTCCTTCCTTCCACCCAAAGGCTTAGTCATTCAGTTCACGTGACTATGAACTCACTCCTACCACACGGAAAGCATCCATCCCATCCCAATCGCATCGCATCTGGCGGGGCAAGATTGGTGCAATTGGAAGTAACTGGCACGTCAAGTCGGGCCGTACTTACCATGCCGTCTTGCATAGCTATAGGGAGTTATTCTTGTTTGATATGGCTGACGGTACTGTTGGTTTCATCGTCATGATTCCCCTAGGTTACTATGATGCACGGCAAACCCTCTTCCTCCACCGTGAAACACCGCTTCTCTATATTTAGAGTAAGCTACAGCAACAGACCCGGCCAAGAGCGGCCTATGAGTAAAGAAGGCAATTGGGCTTGATACTATTATGGCCTATCTCCCCAGACAGGATTTGCAGACACGGGCCGCACCCATAGGCAACCCCCATCGCCTCGTCCGCAGTCAATCGTTGCATGCCTGGCTCGGCTTCCGAGTGGTCCAATTCTTCTAATCATGTATGCGACCCCATGCAGGGAAAGCTCCTTCCCGGCACACGAAGCCACCCTCTGCATGCAACGGGCTTCAGTTTTCTACTCCGGTCCTTTCTTGACCAGACAGTAAGAATTCATGGCTGGACTTGATCTTTTCTCGGAGACACGCTGTGGTCGTTTATGTGGCTGTTCCGCTAATAAGCTGCATCCCCTTTACTATTTTCAGTTGCCATGATGCATCCCACGAAATATGAATTTTCATCGGTTAGTACAAGATCGCCGTTTGACCAAACGAGTCTTATATCACCCAATGTCCTCTCCGATTTCCATGCTCGAAGACAGTCAGCACAGAGTATCATTCGGAGCATTATGCATGCCCCCCCTCAAATATGTCGGGAGGATTCTGCTTTCTCAAGAGAAGGGGTACAAAAAATAAATAGATATGCTGTGTGAATGAATGGCGTAATGCAGATAGCAGCTTCTCCGGCAGTGTTCACCGTGACTCCTGACTTGTTTGGACCCGGCACCTGTTCTGCTAAAAGGAGCGCCACTTGATATATGATATGTAGTCATCAGTTTTGTTGGGACCCGTGTAGAGACCATGCTGGTTGGATTGCTTTGCACTGTGTGCCTAGCTGTCTTGCCATGATCCGCGATTGTCACCGTAATTTCCAGGTCATCTCTCGACGACGCAAAGCTATCGTCCTGCGCCGCCTTCAGGACGCCGCCTGCGCCCTAAGTTCTCTTCGCAAGCGGAACCCTTTCAAGATGGTCTGCTCCTGACTGGCGTGCGTGAACTTAATTTCGGTCTCGCCGACCCTGTGTCTTCGGCACTCATCCTCCGTGGCCCAGAGGAACGCAACGTGCTCCTCGGGGTCCAGCTTGGCCACCGGCGGCGCCTTCTTCTTCCTACCTTCTCGGTCCCCGTCCCTCCCCTCCTCGGCCGCTCCCGCCTCCACGTCGGCCAGGAAGCTGACCCTGAGCATCCGCCGGCCCCGCCGCGTGAAGAATACCATGCCCTCGCTGCCGACCTGCGGCCCGATGTGCGCGGCGCGCAGTCCACTCTCCTCCCACAGCTCGCGCGCCACCGCGTGCAGGACCGTCTCGTCTTCGTCGTCACACGCGCCCCCCGGCACCTCCCACCGCAGCGGCATCGAGTCATGCGGAGCGCGCTGGACGAGCAAGACGCGGTCTGCATCTTCTTCTTCGTCGTCGTCGCCGTAGCCGTTGCCGGTTCCGCTGACGCCAGGAGGAAAAAGACGAGGGCTCCTGTGGCGAGACCTTCGAAGCCCGCGTTGGCGGCTAGGTAGGCAGCCATGGATGTGGCGAAGGGGGCGAGAGAAGGGTCAGAGGTAAAGGGTGACAGCGCCCCTACAGCTGCTTTTACGTCGGGTGTCGATGCCATATTTCAACGCCTTTGGGTGGGTTGTTGGAGGGAAACAAGCGCGAAGAAATTGGCAGAAAACAAATCTGAACCGTTGGCTCCTTGGACGTCGTTGTAAGCAACCAATTTCAGGGCAATGACAAGCTGAAGCGCTTGATGATGATGAGTAATTGATCGGGTGTGAGACAAGTGATGATCCAGGCAGCAGTCTTCGAATAGCGTGAGACTGATGTTCGTCAGTAATTTGGCAAGAGCGCTTTTTCATAACCCGCTTTGCTCAAGGAAAAAATGCACACGCCCCATACTCTTCATACCTTGGTAGGTTCAATTGCCGCTCTCAATCTGCAGGAATGAACTGCAGTTGCCGACCGTACTTGTCATGAAACTGCTAATTTCTTGTTTTCGGGTCCGCTCCGGAGAACCATCGGATTCGATGAAGTCGGCACGTCGATCTTCGCACCGCAGGCCCCGGGCTAAGTGGGTCATGGACCTCCCGCCTTGGGGATACACTTGATGATCCAAGCCAGCCTCTTACTTTTCAAGACCAATGAGGCGGCCATTTGTATAGGTCCGTTGAAGACGGGCTCCTTAGAAAATATATGGGCGTACTTATATCCTTCAGCATAGATTCACAGCATTACACCACGAGCACTTCTGGCTGTACGTTATAACATGGCACGGATATCTCGGATTGAGGAGAACCTGCGAGGTGAGATGCTCTCCAATACTTCCAATGAGCAATAATTCGTTTTTCTTATAACAAGAATCTCCCTAAACCCGTCATATACTCCCTTTTGTCAGCCTTCAGTCTTATTTACTGGACCAAGCAGGAACAGAACGGACGGCAAAGCGACACCCCCAGCCATACTCGCTACGCTAAGGATATCGTCCTATCGGTACGCAGAAGAAACCACGGCGAACTTCAGGTCAGGAAGTGGAGGCAATCGGCACATCACTATCTTCTCCATGACAACTGCTGAGTTCAGCCGGCCGTTCCCATCTCTAGCTTTAGAGCTTCAGCTTGATGCCCACGTAGGAGACGTGAAACAAGCCATGCGAGCCCGTGTAGTCGTCGAAATCACCACAATCAAGTACTTGGTTAACGATTGATATATCGGTGTCAAGTACGGTAACATCTGGCGCCACCGCAACGTCCTCTATACCATACTCACAGGCACTGCAATGGCGATTCACTATGCGGCCCTGGTTAAGCTAGAGTCAACGTATGGGCCGGTACAGCCGCGCAAAGCGCCTACTAGCATCGCCGCGCTCGTGAACTGGGTATACGTTTGAGGTGGTGCACGTGAATGGGTTATAGATGGGTGCAGAGAAGTCGGCTGTGCGTAAGACAAGCCTGCCCACGAGCGGGATCCTCAGTATGCGTCCGCTGGGTTATTACACGGGTAACCTGGCTTCTTGGCTTATCTCCTCATTGAGCCGCAGCTTGTTGCGTTCGGCTCGGTAGCGGTGTAAAGCCGGTACACGGAGACAGCTGACGACTTCGGGCCCAAGACTGCCACAGCGGCAGAAGCGGGGTTATCCTGCATCATGCTGCCCTCCTTCGCCCTCCACGCGAAGAGGCATCTAGCGTGGCAAGCCTATTCAATGGCACTTTACTATATGCTATCGGGTTCATAGACCGACCGTAGTGAGGTCGAGCCATGGCTACACTCAACCTAGCACTAGCCAGCCGCACCTCACTCGTTCCTGAGGACGCCTCATCATTAGCTACGACGAAGACGACGACACCGCTTACGACACCCTTGGCAGGACGGAATTTGAGCTTAACGGTGTTCGAATTTGTCAAAGGGAACTGTGCCTTTTTGTGTTAGCCTTCCGTGGCGTCAAGCCGAGACGGCGACGTCTACTCAAACTGTTGCCGGCCTGCCAATTATTCTCCGTTGCCCGAATATCCGCGAACCGTGTAACAAGGAGTGAAGCCGAGCGAAGCCCTTCGTCTTAAAATGATTTGCAAAAAATGTTTATTGCAGAGCATGGGACGGATGCGAAGGCCCTTGGTCCCGCATGAGGCTTGCCGTGGATCCCCTGTTGTTACGCACCAATTGTGAAACACGTCAACTCATCCCTGACCCCTGACCTTTTGAACTCAGGTTACAACTGTCACCGTCCCTCAAACATTCTGAGCATAAGAGACCCATGAGCGCTGGATCTCTAGCTGATATATGTGATATGCTTAATCGGGCGAATTATCCGAAAAAGGCACGACTTTCAGTTGTCAACATCCGCCCAGATCATGCATGTTAACCTGCTTACTGTATACCTATACCAACCAGTTTCTCGGATTCAATGCTACGAAGGTTAAAGGAAATACCTGGCCAAGCCATCTTGAACCAACCGGTAACCTGTAACGGGGAAACGAGACAAGTTCCAAATGTCGGATGCTCGTCGGATGGACAGCCCAGAGGATCTGGCTCTCCGCCCAGACTGTTAGAGCTTCTTGGTGGTTTAGTGGGTGACATAGCTGAGTGTCGTCGTAAGTGCCACCTCTGGGCAGAACTCTGGGCAGACGGTCCCCGCCTAAATGCCCAGCCCATAGCACCTAGAGTAGCATTGGCATCCTTGTAAAATCAATGCGCATCTCACAGAAAAGGCAGTCCGTTTCTGGTGTTTGATCACCGCTGCCAATCTCCACCCTGCCACCCTCTCTCTCCTCGGCGCTGTCTCTCTCTCTCTCTCGCTGAGAGTTGAGATGGCAAGTGGCAGGTGGTTGTTGCTGTCGTAGTCGCGGCTGGGCGGCTTTAGCGAGTCTTTGCCCAGTGGACATATCCAGTCATTGGAGCCCTTGGAGCCCTTGGCGACCGCCCAGCCCGCCCGGCTTGTCCAATACCCAGTCGTTGGCTCTTCCCAAAGCCCGATCCATATGCAGATTGAATCGCTGCGGTGCCTCTTAATCTAACCTATCGAACTACCTTGTGTATCTTCCCTTCCGGCTTTCTGGGCTTTTTGTTTTTTTTTCTTGGTACCTGTCGTCATTCGTCACCCTCGTCACTTTCCCTTTTCGTCGCCTGCATCCGGGATGTCTGGCTAATTCGTCGCTCATTATTCATTTCTGCCTGGTCCATCCGCCAGCAGCGTAATTGTTGGTTGTACTACAGTAATCGCCGGCGAAAACGACGAAGCAATCGCGATACCCTTAATTCTCTCCCTCTTATATTTATATACGTCGCGTCGCTGGCTCGGTTCCTTCATTATTATTACGACTCTATCCCCCTGCGGTTCTTCGGTTGCCCCGAAGCTGACTTGATTTGCGGTTGTGCGGATCTGCTATTTATTGGCTTCAGTTAGAAGACCTTGTCTCACCAGCGCATTTGACTTTTACTATACTGGGCCTATACACTCGTATCGCCCATCGCATATAGCTACGCTCCCCAGGCATAACCCAGGCTATATACTCTCTTGAGATTTTTGGGTTGGCCCTGTCCGGCTATCTTCTGAGGAGCACCAAGAGGTGAGCTTGCTAGAAAACGCCTTATATGTATAACTGCTGACACTTGCCATAAGATTGATGCTGTGTTTGGCACGAACGTGACTGATAGAAGAATGACGGCCTTGTCTTTCTTCCTGGCTTCCTCGGTCTTGGCTTTGACTTTGAGGACTCAAGCACAGCATTTCACCCCGCACAACGATACGCCCCCGACTCCCCATGGCGCAAACTGCATCAGGTTTCCCGTCGTCCATTCAACTAACCGCGAGGTATTTGGCGATCTGTGGGAGAAGCGTGGCATTGAGACGTTGCCCCTAGCCAATCGGTCGGATGTGGCGTACTATGCTAGGCTGGACATCGGCAACCCGCCGCAACCGAATTATGTTCAGCTGGACACTGGCTCTTTCGAATTATGGGTGAACCCGGACTGCACGAATCTGGGCACAACATCGGACACACGGTTCTGTCAGGCTGTAGGGTCCTATGTTCCTTCCAAGTCCAACACGGCCAATGTTATGCAGGCAACCAAGACTCTCAGATACGGGATAGGAAGCGCAAACATCCAGTATGTCACCGATGACATTGGCTTCCAGAACTCGAAAAACGCCTTGAAGAATGTACGATTTGGCTTTGCTACGGAGACTCAGGACGAGTTCTCAGGGATTCTGGGCATTGGGCACGGCGTCAACGTCACTCTGGGTTACAAGAACTTTGTCGACGAATTGGCAGCTCAGAACGTTACCAAAACGAAAGCATTCAGTCTTGCTCTCGGCAGCAAGGATGAGCAAGAGGGCATGGTCATGTTCGGGGGGTTGGACACAGCGAAGTTTGCGGGCAATCTTGTGACCTTGCCCATCGTGCCCGCCGCAAAGTCACCCGATGGAGTCCCTCGATACTGGGTGGACATGGATTACATGAGTCTCACGCCACCAAGTGGGAAGATAAAGAAATACGCCAATACCACCATGGCCGTCTTTCTTGATAGTGGCGCAACCCTTACTCTGCTTCCGGCCACCTTGGCCGACACCATTGCCGCCGACTTTGGCTCCCCGGGCACAGATGCCAACGGATTCTATCCGGTGGATTGCTCTCTGAATGATATGCCAGGGACTGTCGATTTTGCTTTCCCGGGCGTGACCATTCACGTGCCCTATAACGAGATGATCCGAGAGGTCTCGACCGCTTTTGGCCCGCTGTGCTACCTTGGTGTCTCCGCAAACGAAGATTTCGTTCTGCTCGGAGATACCATGCTGCGCTCTGCATACGGTAGGTTACAGACCTTTTCCTGCGAGACGAATCTGACATAACTAACGACTCGCAGCCGTCTTTGACCAAACCAACAACGCCATCCACCTGGCTCAATATGCCAACTGCGGCACAGAAGATATGGAAATCATGCCCGACACGGATTTCGCTTCCATTAAGGGGAAGTGCAATGCACCCAGCTTCAAGCCCGCCGCGGCACCCACATCGTCCACAAGCCAAGCGCTCCTACCTACCACCATGCCTACCGGGTCCGGTTCTGGCAGATCCACTGCCGTCGGCCCGCCGTCTGCGGATTCGACTACGCCAGGCTCAGCAGCATCGTCCACGAGGAGTGGTCTGAGCTGGCTAAGCATATCTGTTTTATCGGTTGCTATGTCCAGTTTGGCGAGTTTACTGTAGGGTCTAGAAGACCATGTGTGTGTGCGTAGGCATTAGCATTGGCATTTGGATAAGGGCGTTTGGGTGTATATACTTCTTCGAAACCGCTCGACAGGGCGGCGCCTTGCACATACCACACAGAGCAGAGTGTTGTTCAGCCGATAATGGGCTCTCTCTAATACATATTTTGGACATCCGAAGCGGCCGAGGACGCATAGCCTAGTTAATAATACAATAGTGTGCCAATTCTTCCGTGCTCGCATGGGGACTTCGGAACCATTTGCTGCTCACTACCTAGTATCCGTAAACACTGGCGATCTGTTAACCGTCATTGCTCTACATGCCCAACTCCAACTCTTGGCGCAGCCTGCTGTCGCCGGCCGAGAAACCCAGCATGAAGTTGTACGTCCCGTTCACAAACACCCAGTCCTCTGCGCCCGCGCTCCACACCTTCAAGTCGTCAGTATTCACTCGAAGATCCACCAGCGTGCTCTCTCCCGCACGAAGCAACACTTCCTCGAAACTCTTGAGGAGCTTAGGCGGCTCTTCGGCCTGCTCAGGATATCCCACGTAGAGCTGGACGAACTGACGCGCCTCCGCTGGCCCCGCATTCTCCAGCGTCGCTTTGACGGACACGCTGCTCCTGTTTCCGTTGCCGTCCCAGGTCGCCGTGATGCCGCTCAGGGAGAAGTCGGAGTACGTCAGGCCGTGCCCGAAGGGATACAGGGGCTCGACGCCCCGCGCGTCGTAGGCCCGATAGTCGACGTAGAGCCCCTCGTCGTAGGGCACGTCCACGGCATCGCCGATCTGCACGGCGTCCCCGAGCGCCCGCGGGAACGTCAGCGGCAGCTTGCCGCTCGGGCCGATGTCGCCGAACAGCAGGCGCTCGAGCGCGCGCCCGACCTGCTGCCCCGCGTACCAGGCCTCGAGCACGGCATCCACGCGGTCCGCCCAGGGCATGAGCATGGCCGCGTTGGTGTTGAGGACGACGACGGTCCGCCGCGAGCGCGCGGCCAGGCGCGCGATCACGGCGTCCTGGTCCCCCGGCAGCGCGAGGCCGAGGCGGCTGTCGGCGCCCTCGGACAAGCGGTCCGAGGCGAAGACGAGGCTGACGTCGGCCCACTGCGCGAGCGCGTCGGCCTCGGCATCCCGCGTTGCGTTGGCCACGTCGACGCCGAGCGTGACGCCGTAGGCGCCCGTCGAGAGGGAGTGGGCCATGTCGTACTTCAGCACGAGCGCCACCTCGGCGCCGGCCTCGAGCTGGGCGACTCCCTGGACCGTGTTGCCGAAGTTGGCGAAGGACATGTTGGCCACGAGCGCGCCGTCCAGGTAGAGCAGCGCCGTGCCCTGGCCGTAGAGCGAGAAGTGGTAGGTTCCCGTCGCGTTGGGCAGGAACGTGCCCTCGTAGACGGCCGAGAAGACCTGGGGCCACGACTGCCACAGCGCGGCGGGGTACGAAGCCATGGTGATATTGGGGACGCGCTCGGTCTGGTTGACCGGCCCTGTGAAATTGGTGTTCGTGTAATAAGATACCTGCACCCCACCGTCTTTGAACATGCTGGACTGGATTGTGGGAAACTGCCCGGTGCCCGGGTACGCCTCGGCATATTTGGCCGATATGTTCTCGGCAGCGCCCCGCCTCTGTAGGGCTTCCAGTGGCGCTTGCACCACCGTCGTGTTGTCGATGACAAAGCCGCCATGGTTCTCCGACACTTGCACTTCTGCGGTCGCATCCACGCCGAACACTGCGATCTTGGAGTACTTCGCAGACGAGAGCGGCAGGGTAGAGTCCGCGTTCTTGAGCAGCACCGAGCCGTCCTCGACCATCTGCTGTGCAAGGTCCAGATGGGCTTGGGTCCGGACATGCGTGATAGAGTCGCCAGCCACAGGGTTATCGATCTGCCCCAGCTTGAACATGTATCTCCACACCCTCGCCACCATATCGTCGATCCGCGCGGACGGGACGCTGCCGTTTCGGACGGCCTCGACGAGGAGCTCGCCGTAGTAGTCGGGGAAACCGTACGACTCGGTCAGGTCTCCGCCGGGCATGCTGATGTCCAGGCCCGCCATGACGGCGCCGACGGTGCTGCGCGTGGAGAAGTACCAGTCGGCCACCACGAACCCCTCGAAGCCCCAGTCCCGGCGCAGCGTCTGGTTGAGCAGCCAGTCGTTCTCGCAGGCGTAGTACCCGTTCAGCCGGTTGTACGAGCACATAACGGACGCGGCGTCGCCCTCCTGGACCGCGGCCTTGAAGGCCGGCAGGTAGAGCTCGTGCAGGACGCGCCGGTCGACCGCGGCGCCGGCCGCGGCCCACCCGGGCCCCGCGCCGAACCGGTTGCTGTCCTGGTTGTAGGCGGCGAGCGCAGGATGTTGACCGTGGGCGCGGGGAACGTCGTCACATTGTTGAGCGAGTTCCCGACGCCCGCGGGGCCGTCGTCCATGCAGATGTCGGGGATGCCCAACGTGCTGTTCCCGCTGATGTGGTCGATGCACGCGTTCACGCCCGTGCCATTGTCCGTCAGCTATGCACACATCAGGGGTCAGTCAAGTCTTTGAGTCAGGGGTGAACAGACAGTACTTGCCTCGGTATCACCCGATACCATGGCATATTTCTGCGTATCGTTGAGCGTCCCAATGAAAGCTAGGAGGCGCTCTTCAAACGGCAACGACGCGTTGAGCCACGGCTGCTGCGCAGTAAGGACGGTTGCCACTGCCGATATGGCGGACAGACTGATATGTATTACCCGCATCGCAGCTGGTGCACTTCAGAGACGACGTGTCGAAGCTCAGTTGAGAGGCCTGGTAGAAGCGTGTCTACCGGCATGTTGAGTAAAACGAGGCGGGCAATGCGTAAGTATGTTGTGCCAAGAGGCTGACCTGTCGGGGTTCACGCCGTCTGTCCAGCAGCCGATAACCATCTTTCCGCCTGGTATCTAAGAGAGTTCAATTAAGGAACCGAACCCATGCGGATTAGAATAGTATTGTTGAGCCGGTGACTTTTCGGAATGGGGTCTCCAAGGGCCACCGTCCCCAGATTCCTCGTATCTCTCTTGCTCATCCCCCACTGCTCCATACGCTCAGATAGGAAGCTGCATCCCTTGGCTGAAGGGTTATTCCCGGTCATCGGCGCTGGTGCCGGTGGTTAGATTGCCGGTGACCATGTGGGGCAGCCAGGATGTCCACCAGTACGGCGTGGTATGCTCTTGTCCCATTGTGGAACCATGATGGAGTGAACCGGGGTTTCCTTGTCGACTGTCTGTCTAACGATATTCACCACCACAGTCGCCCATCGCCTCGAACATCTCATGCCGCCTGCTCTTCTGCAACACGCGCTCAACTGCTTGCTGATCTTCCCCGTCCAACGACCATCCCAGGCTTGCCATGTTCTCTTCCGTATGCTCGCTAATGCCCATCCGGGCCCCCACGATAACGGCCCCGACGTAAGGGAAATCCAGCACCCATCGCGTGGCTACATTGGAGACGCTGACCTTGTGCTTCACGCCGATTGTTTTAAGTGTGTTGAGCAGTTCTTGGAACAGGCCCCAGTCTCCCCAGGACCGGATCACGCCATGATACTATGATGTGGTTTCGTCAGAAAGGGATTGCTCAATCCTCTCAAGCCATGCGTGCTTCTTGACTTACTTTTCGCTGGCTCGGCGTCACCGCTTCGTCGTAAAGGTCGGGCTCAGCCCTCCCAAGCCACTTCTCTGCCAGAAAACCTCCGCACTATCATGAAGAAGGAATAAGTAGATGACTCGAGTAAATGAGCTTTGAACTGAAAGATGCACTCACTAGGGTACCGTATGTCAAGAGTTTGATGTCATGCTTCTGGCACAGTTCACCCATGCGGACCGTAGGTCTGCTATCGATCAAAGAGAACTGCCTCCACGTTAGTACTCCGTCAATCTGGCCAGCCTGGACGACTCACTTGTACTTGGTTCGAATACACTTTGATTCCGTTCTGTATTATTTTCTCCATATACTGTGTATCGAAGTTGCAGAGACCTAGAGCCCCTACGCGCTCGTCTTCAGCCAGGTAGCGCAAGGCGTCAAGACATTGAGGATCGTTATACTATAAGCATGTCAGAAGTCGGAGCACTGCTGCCGAGTAAGGAATAGAGGAGGGTCATACAAACTGCCAATGGAACTGCAGAAGGTCTATCCGCTGGGTTTGCAACCTTTGGCACCGCTCCGACACGTTGGCTCGAACGGCATCGCGTGTGACGGTCAGGGGGTGGAAGACGCAATATTTGGTGGCCGCGAAAAGTGCCTCTTTGTGCGGGTATGCCGAACGAAAGCGGCCCTACGTCAGACAAGATCAGTATGGCTCCCTCAAACCTCGCAGATGACTGTGTCCGGCACTTACGAAGATGATTTCAGCGTCTCCGTAGTGGTCGGCCATATCAAAGGCTGTGAAACCACCCCGTACATGCTTGACGAACTGGGAGAGAATCTTCGCGGTTGGCGCAGAGCCCCAGGCAGGGCTCGACAGCTGCCACAGCCCCGAGAAAACGCGAGGAAGCTTCCTGCCATTCAGCGTAAACGTCTCGGGCGAGCTCAAGGGGGCTTCTCCCGTTTCACCCAAGTTCGTTACCTGCTCGCAGTCCTCCCCAACTAGTGATCCAAGCAAGCCCGAAACGGCGGCGAAAGCTCGACTATACGGATACTCCATTGACGCTTTAGCGGCTGACTGCCGACCATCCATCAGGACCTGGTGCAGATTTCGTACGAGTATCAGCTCCCCTCCACTAAGCTCCCGTACCCCTGAGGGTACCAATAGGGTCTTTTGCACAGCCGTGGTGGCCTGGACGATATCCCCGTCGATGGACGCCAGCCTATCCGAAACGCCAGCCCTCTCCTCCTCTCCTCGGAGCGATAGATCAAGGGCTTGATTAGCAAGGTTCCCAACAAGAGGAAGTGCCTGGTAGCATAGTCCACACCCGACCATGCAGCGAGCGGTGTTCTGTGTCGAGTCCAGCCACTGTGCATCCGTCTTAGAAGCTGACCGCGTAGCTGCCGGTAAAGCAGTCTCTTGGACGTATGTCCGAGTTTCGGCTTCGAAGGTGACTGTAATCTCGGGGTGCGCGGCCAGTAGGGACCGCATGATCACCCTCAGTCCATCCGCAGGCAGGTTCTTGATGATGGTGTCAGTCATCATGTTCACATGAGCGGCTTTCACCCTTGGCTGATTGGGAATAGCCATATCGGGCGTGGTATTTAGCGATCAAGCGTCGTTTAATTGTTTTGGCGATGAACATGAAATGACAGCTCTATGAGGACGTAGCAAAGTGCAGTGCTTACTCCAAGCAGTCATGCTTATACGAGAGTGTTTAGTTTCGAATCACTGGAAGAGGTGTAATAAGCTACTTCCGTTTGCTTGGTGGGTCGCCGGCGTTCATCAAGTGAATTGCCGGTCAGTCTCGGCGGGGTCCAGAGGTGAGAGGGGAGAGGAGCCCTCCATAAAAGTGTATTATCTCCGGCGTCGGCTTGGACCCCAAAGTACTTACCATGACTAAACCAATTGAACTTCCCTATGTGGAACGCCGGTCTGATATGGATGCTACCCGAATGTTGTCGTTACCTTATTCTAGGACGGCGATATTCAGACGGGCCAGAGCGCCTGTATAAGGCGAGGGTCTACGATGGTCAATGAGGGGGATGGCCCCGTGCGTTCCAAGGCAAGGTGCGTGAGCCATGATGCCGGTCTCGACATCTCAGATTTATACTGACATCTTTTTTGTTTTCAGTGCCAACAAAGCTTGTTTAGGATGTAGGAAAATCAAGATGAAGTGCCAGGTTGTCGGCACTGCATCTAGATGCGAGAGATGCATCCGCAAGTCACTTCATTGCGTTTTCCAGGAACACCAGCGCGGTAGGAAGCCAGGCTTCAGTTTATCCAGGCCGAGTGCAGAACGGCCAGCAGGGGAGCAGCATCCCACTGGGACCCATCAGAGTACAGAAGATGCTGTGCTCGACTCATAAGGGCAGATGAGTGTCGTGATTGGCAGAGTGGCAACCTGCAGCCACCTGGAATATTGAATCACGCGGCCACTCATGGAAGATTCTCCCTTCAAAGTATCTTGGAGCCAGCTCCTTCAGTACCACTACCGCAGGTGGCGTCCATTACCGACGATGATCCTATCAAACTAGGCCTAGTCAACATGCACATCGCGGAGTCCCTGGTTGATAAGTTGGTCATCACTTGTAATTAATCAACATGAATCTAGTTTTGCTGATCGCTGTCCTAGTTTCATGAACTCTCTAAACCCCTATATCAGTCAAATGGACCCGGAATTGCATACCTTCAACTATGTCAGGCAGAAGTGCCCCTTTCTGTTCACGGCCATGTTAGCCGCGGCTGCTAAAGCTCTTCATCCGGAACTGTACCCCAAGCTGCATCATCATGTCGAAGAGCTCTTTGGTCAGAACTTTCGACTTGGTAGGAAGTCAACAGAGATAGCCCAGGCAGTGTTGATCATGACCTACTGGAAGGAGCCAGATGATAGCCGCGCGTGGATTTCCCTGGGCTATGTGATCCGTATGGGCATAGAGTTAGGTTGGCACCGCTTAAAGCCCTCCTCAGTAGACCAGGAGACTACTCAAATGACATCCAGAAACGTGAAGTGCGAAACGTTCAACGGCTCTGGTACATCCTCTTCGTATACGATAGGAGGTACGCATGCGAAGCATCACAGCAGCGGGCACGCCTGAAAGCTAACACTGAAGCAGTATGAGCCTTCAAACGGGTAAGTCCTGGATGATTGAGAGAGATGCGTTCATCGAATCTATCGAGCCTTGGTGCAAGGACTCGATGGCTACCGCTAGTGACAATCTCCTCGGAGCCCTGGTGACTTTGCGTCTACTGAGTTCCGAGGTCTTCCGATTACTAGGCCCGAAGTCTTCCAGGGTAGGGGGCGATCAACTGCACAGCCTCGAGTCGCTTCTTTCCATCATCAGAGTCCGCGTTGAGGAGTGGGAACGCAAGTGGCTACAATCTGTAGCGACAGGTGAGCTTCACTCCATTCGGTGTTTAAACAGACAGTATGCCTGATGATGAGCCCGGTAGAGAGCTGTCACCCATTCCTCATACGGTTCTATGGCACGCACTTGCGCCTCCAACTCCTCTCCCTGCCGCTTCAAGAGATTCTGGCAAGCAAGGAGCCAGACATCACATCCAATCTGGAGGTGTTTTGGGTCAGTTACTCGAACGCAATGGATATGTTGCAGCTTATATGTAGTTCCGCGACCTGGCTCTACTTCGCCCAGGACTCAATCCACGTAATGACGGCCTACAGCGCAGCCTTTCTGATAAGAGTAAGCTGTACCATGATTGTAAAAACAAAACAAAAAACTAAGCACTGAAAAATGACACAGCTTCTTTTATCGGCGCCCGAGTACATCAATGGCCGAATCGAACCCCAAGTCTGCGATGCTATCCGAGCAACTGCAGACGCATTCTCTGGGCAGTCGTCGCCGCCGGGCTCAAGCTGTTGGTTGCAAGCACGCTTCCTTGCGAGGATAGTGATGAAGCATATGGAAAGAAGACACGATAGAGATCTTGTTCTTTCCCCCAGTGCACCCGCGAGTGGCCCGACTGTCTCAAATTCACTCTTCGCCGCAGGCTCTCCGAGTGCAAATGATGCCACACCTACTCGGGGGCATTCCACACTCCACGCCCAGGACGGCCCTCTTCAAAGTTATCGGCACCCAGATGAACCTCGACTCGATTTTGCTTTCTCCACTGATGAAGGGGTTTGGACCGATATGTTCACCAGTGCTGGTTTCAGCTTCCAAGACGGAGTCTTCTTCGCCTGATCACCAATCAATTTTCCAAGGGCACCACAGTGGTCTCTGCGTGACTGAAGGTGCGGATTCCCTCGCGAACGATCTTGAGTTGAGATGGGCAGTTCGGATCAGGGCATGCAATCAGGGCGTCTGTAGACATCCAGTCATTTTTGGAAGTGACCCTCTGCTTAGCGGGAAGAAGTGGGAGCACTGATGCTGTAATTGTTGTTGTGTCAGTAAGGAAAGCCGGGAAAACCGAGACTTGGAAGCGAATCTTACACAAGCTGTAGATGCTGATTCCTTGATTTGGGGGCAACTCCAACATCTCACCCTTGAGCGTGAAGTAGTCCCCGGCTTTGGCTCCACACAGGATCCTCTTGCCAGGGGGGCAGACGACCTCTACCCGAAGGTCGTAGAGCTCAAACTTGTCATCCATGACCAGCCCAGAAAGTTTTAACAGTTCCAAATCATCAACCGATGGTGTTATTCTACAACTCTTGTCAGATCTCGCCACAGGAGAAATGATATGCTCATTATGTTTCGAGTCAGAGCTCCTGTTTGTTATAGGTATAGGTAAAATATACCTAAAGTGAATGCATTGGAAAAAGTCGACCCCCCTTTTTGAGTGGGACACGTCTCCGCACACCGGCGTCTAAACCCCAATACCCCGGCATTCTACGGCCAGCTTCCCCAATTCAGCGTTGATAGTGGTATGATACCTGGCAGCTTTTATCTTTCGGACCCTGGCTCCCCCCGATCTAATCACGTATCCGGCATGGGATTCCCAGTCAACCCCGACACTTCCTTGTAGCTGCGCGGCTCGTCGTGGCCGAAGGTGTTCCGATATGTCGAGGCGATCTACCAAGCCCTATTTTTGTCAGTTGGCGTTGCTGTGGCTTTCTTATTAGTCGGCCAATTCTTGTCTATAGCCTGGATTGTTGCGCACCCCCAAACCACTCACGATGGAAAAGGACGACAAGCATGCGGCAAGCTTCAATGCTGCTCCCGACACGGAGAACAGCAGCGAGAGAGATGGAGTCACCAGGGCCAGCGAGGCCGAGCAGATCAAGCGCGGCCTCAAGTCCAGGCACATCAACATGATTGCCATTGCAGGCATGATCGTACGTGTTACTCCCATCACAAAGTATATATATATATATATATATATAGGTCTTGTTTGACTGACGTTTGAAAATGAACGAAAAAGGGCACGGGTCTCTTCCTCAGCTCGGGCACCGTCATCGCCACCGCCGGACCCGCGGGCGCTCTGCTCGCGTACATGGTCATGGGCATCGTGACCGCCGGCGTCTCCTACACCACGGGCGAGATCACAGCGCTTATGCCGTGCACGGGCGGCTTCATCCGCCACGCGACCAAGTTCGTGGAGCCGGCTCTGGGCGCGGCGACGGGATGGAACTTCTGTAAGCAAAGCACCACCTGGATCCTGAACGGGAAGCGCCTATTGCCAACTCCCAACTGACAGGCGGATAATGAGGGTACACCATGGCGATATCGGTCCCGGCGGAGATCAGCGCGGCGGCGACCATCGTGCAGTACTGGAACTGGTGGGTTAGCCCGGCTGTGTGGATCACCGTCTTCCTGGTCTTCATCATGGCCTTGAACTTCTGCGGCGTCCGGCTATACGGAGAGGTATGTCTGTCATGAACCCCCTGAACTCCTTTTCTCTTCCCTGGACCGATCTTGGTGATGCGGACCCGGCCTCTTCATACAGACAGATATCCCTGACAGCCCGAGTACCCCATCTCTAGTCCGAATTCATTTTCGCTTTTTTGAAGATCATGCTTATAATCGGCCTCATCGTCGGCGGCCTCGTCGTCGACCTCGGTGGTGGTCCCAACCACGAACGCCTAGGCTTCCGGTACTGGCACAGCCCGGGGGCATTCAACACGTACATCAAGACGGGCAACGCCGGCCGGTTTCTTGCTTTCTGGAAGGTGCTGCTGTCCGCCGCCTTCAGCTACGGCAACATCCAGGTCGTGGCCATATCCGGGTCCGAGACGCAGAACCCGCGCCAGATCATCCCCGCCGCCACCAAGAAGACGTTCTACCGCGTCTTCTTCTTCTATGTGTTGAGCATACTCATCGTCGGCATGATCGTGTAAGTGACAAGTGTGGTAGTAGAGCTCTTGTGCTTCTCTTGCTGATCAGGGGGAACACATTCCCAACAAACAGACCCTTCAACGACCCCAGCCTCAGCCTCGCGACCGGCACGGCGCAGCAGTCGCCCTTCGTCATCGCCTTCGCGCGCGCGGGCATCTCGGTGGTGCCCTCCGTCATCAACGCCGTCGTGTGCACCTCGGCCATCTCCAGCGCCTCGGCATGCATCTTCATCGCGTCGCGGACGCTCTACGGCCTGAGCCGCGACGGGCACGCGCCCGCCCTCTTCCAGCGCTGCAACCGCTTCGGCACCCCGCACTACGCCGTCGCGCTGACCGGCCTGCTGCTGCCGCTCGTCTACCTCAACGTCGGCCGCGACACCGCCGTCGTCTTCGGCTGGTTCGTCAACATCACCACCGTCGCCGGGCTCATCGGCTGGATCGTCATCGAGATCACGTACCTCCGCTTTCACGCCGGGCTGAAGGTTCAGGGGTATTCCCGGATGGTACGCCACTTTTACCCTTCTTCTTCTAAACACACTCCTTGGCATGTGCTAACATAGCTCAATGCAGATCTCCCCTACAAGAGCCCAGGGCAGCCCTATGTAGCATGGGCTACCCTGGTGGTTGTGTTCCTCGTTGTCTTCTTCTCAGGGTAGGTGTCTTGCGTTTTAACGATAACGGGCGAATTCGATACTAACTCTCGTAGGATTTGACGTTTTCGTCGATGGCAAGTTCACTGCTGCGGGCTTTTTGACGTGTTATCTGAACGTCTTTATCTTCGCAAGTTAGTATTCGGCTTTCACTGATGCTTCTTATATCCATGCCCTCCCGCTGACCATTTGCTGTTAGCGTTCTACATCTTCTTCAAGCTCTTGTTGAAGTCGAAGGTCGTTCCTTTGGCGCAAATTGACTTTGCATCTGAGTTTGAGACAATCCGACAGGAGAAAGCGGAGGCAGGTTGGTACGAGACACAGGAGGAGAAGCATCATGCCAATCCATGGCTTGCTAGGCTAAATAAAGTCGTGCACATGGTTTAGATTCGAATGGGCGAGTGGAACAGAGTAGGGCTCTTACGCAGCTGGTAGATCTTGTAACCCAAAGTCAAAAATCTAAAGCGACAAGATTGGTACCACACATGAGGCCCTGCCTGCAGATTAAATACAAACCCCTGGTGTTCTGAGTGAAAAGGAGCCCGGGAGTGACAACATGACCTAGAAGTGGTCCTTCCGATCTGAAGGTTGATATGAATCATGTAGTGGAGGCAACCTTCTGACAAAAAAGGTACGATCAATAGTTTCTATATTCAAACTATATTGTCCTCGTGGTCTTGGATATGAAGCAACTTACCTCCCAATGCGCAATTACGTGTTCTCCCGAACTGCGCCTAAACTCCATTCTCTATGCCAACACCCAGTCTTACAAGAAGCTGTCTAAGTCCAAATCAGCCATGTCCCATGCGGCGTCGCCATAATCGGTGCCTTGAGAAGCTGTAAGTATATCCTGTTCCCGGTTCTCCTTCTCGCTCCCGTCCGACACGAGTTCTATATGCTTCCCTCCCTGGTCGTGAACGTCCCTTTGCCGTGCCGCAAGTTCCAGCATCTTCTCGTATGAGCCTTTAGGTTTGCTCTGGGCCGCTGACTCCGGTTTCTTCTCACTCGGGCTTCGAGGCCTATTTTGAGCCGGCATTAGTCCAGCTGGCTTCTTGCGACACTGACTCCTGGTCGAATTGGTTTCGTACTTTGCTGCATTATTCGCGTGAGGCTCGGCCTTTCTATCAGAGAGTGGCTCTTTGACCAAGTCCGAGGCCAATAGTATTTCATCCAATTCGTAATCGTTATCATCATCATCAACATCGTGGTTGCACGGAGGATGGTTTTCCCTAGCGAGAACTTTTGGCTCGTTCTGGGTCGTTTCCTCCAGGCGCTTGCTCTTTTCCTGTTTGGTCAATTCCTCGGCTGTTTTCCTTCGCGCGTGCATATCCTCTCGCGCGGTTCTTTTACTCCTCTCAATTGCTAAAAACGTCAACTCTCGTGTGCCACTTGAGGTGAAGAACGGTTTTGGTGGTGGCCGCGGCGTTTCTCGACTTTGTGATTGTGCAGCATCTTGTAGCTCAACAACCGGTGCTGTTTTGACGTTCTGAAACCCTTGTGACGGCCGTTGAGTCCCATGAGTTGGAGCCTTGAAGCGGAATGGATTACTGCTACTACTTCGCTGCTCGTCGGGAGCCGGCCCATTCGCAGACGATCGAGGTGCCACTCGTGGGTGAATAAATCGAGACTGGGGGGCTCGAGTGTTTCGACGAGGTAACGAGGGGGTGTCTGGTAGGCTGCTGGGCTGCGAGCTAGAGCTCATCGGGGCCTTGAAGAGATGTGGAAGCTGGCCTTGTACTCCTACAGCCATCTGACTGTCCAGTCTTGGAGTTTTGGCTTCTGGTACAACCTCCGATCGCATGACTTGGCCGTTTGAACAATCTACTGGGGTTCTTGTGTCATTGCGCTTTGGTGGTAGATTCTCCCGGGCAGACTGGTTGTAAGCACTCGGCCCTAGGGGCTTCAGTGGTTTGATGGGGGATGATGTGTCTTCTTCAAGTTCCCGGATGTCTTGGGAAGACATAAAAAAGTCTTGCGTCGAGAGGAACGGGAAGTCCCCACCACCCATATTGCATTGATCATGGGATTGTAATGGTACACGAAGCGCATCAATCTGCTTTGGCTTTGGTGGCGGTACTGACGACACCATTCTTGTGGCCGGAAGCGTGCGTCGCATAGGCTGCCTGGTAGTAGGTACCCGAGGCGTGACAGGAGAATCTCGCACCTTAGCCCCTGTGGTTGACGGGTTTAAACGTGGAGGTGGAGGTGGAAATGGTTGCTGTCGCGATAGTGTTCGGCTGCGGGTCTTCCTCTGGTTTTTCGAAGATCTCCTGCACTTCCTGAGAAGGACTTGGAAACAAATCATCTAGGTTGTTAAGCAGGAAAAGCTGCGTGCTGCTGGGGAGCGTATAGTCGTCGGCCATCTTATCTCGAATTGGCGCGTGCTTATTCATTGTCGCGGTAGATGTTGTATTAGCTGCTCCCGGTGAATCTTTGGACTGACATCCTGCCAGGCCTGAGCTTTTGAACGTCGATGATTGCAATCTGGGCGGCAGTGGAGGTGGCGCCATCCTTGGCGTGGTAGCAGGATTCTTCGGTTTGGCATTCGGCAGAGTACTCATGGGTTGCCTGATCGTTCGTGGTAGAGGTGGGGGTCTCTCCTCGCGACAGGCGTTTGTCTGGAAGAAACCCCAGCTGACAGCGGTCTTTTCGTGCCAGATACCATATTCGTGACAATGTCCGAGTTGGCCGCTCTCAGATCCGTGTTCAGGGGCGGACAAGATGATGTGTGAGACTTGGGGCAATTCTGCGAAGTAGAGCCTCCGCTGCCCAGATCAAAAGTGGCTTTCGCCAAATTCACAGAATCTATGGTTGGAGGTCTATGCTGAACATCTCTGGCTGCTTGCTGGGTCGCATGGGCGGGACGTTATCTAAGTGCTGGAAGCTGGAGCCCATGCTGTCGTGCGAGACAATGGTTTCTCTGGAGTCTGCTGGCGGAGGCACATACTCCTTTGACAGAGGGTTAGATTCCGGTGGTTCGGACAAGTCTCGTGGTTTCGGCAACAGCTGACTTTGTCGCGACACGGGAGATTTGGCCGGATCGGGCTCGAGATCAAGAGTGACATCCACGAGGAGAGCACTGAAGTCATCGTCATCTAGACCGTCGTCTGCGGAGAAGGACTCATTGGCATTACACTTTTCGACCTCATGTTCAGTATTCATAACGTCAGCAGCGTAACCGCTAGGTCTCACCACCGGTGACGCCTTCTTAGCTTCCACAGTTAGGAGCTCTGGAGCAGCTTCCTCTGCTTTGACCTCAGGTGACTTAGAAGGAGATTGGTCGCCTGTAGTGGCATCAGTAGCCTGCTCGACAGGTTCCGCCAGCCTCTGACGCTTCATAGGCCGTTGGTCGTCGTTGGCAGGCAATGCATCGTCGCTTTCATCATCCGGGGCAGTATGCGGTGGTGAGGGCGATGGCGGTGGTTTCGGGTCCTCTTCGTCCTTCTTCGCAACCTTCAGTGGTCGAATGAAACGGGCCAGGGTGTCCTGCGACGGATGAACCTCTTTCAAAGGCAGGCCTTTCCTTTCTTCTCTACCTTCTCCTTTTCTTCCTTTTCTTTCTTCTTGTCCCTGGCAGTCTTGGCGCGTGCCTGATTCCGTTCTTTCTCGAATTCGCGCCGTATCCGATCTTGCTCCATCAAGTCCTGACGCCTCTGCTCAGCCTTGGACAGCTTTGGCGCCTTGGTGGCGGCCTTGTATAGCTTCTTGGCCTGTTTCGTGGTCATAGGCGGCTTCGATGACCGGGCGGTCGCGGTGTCGCTGCCATTGGCAAAGGCCGATGGCAGCTCGGGAATCACGGAAAAGGTTTGCTGGAAAGGCGCCATCTCGTCCAGCCAATTTGTTCCTTCATGTTTCGAGCACCATTTCCGCCGTACGGTAATGAGGAGACCTCAAGGGTCGCTGGGAAGTGAATAAGTTCAATTGAGAATGAATGGGCGGCTCATGTTTGTGTATTCACCAGTCCAAGCCAGACGTGTCTAATGCCGGGGCATTCACGTCGGTGGACACGTCGGTGGAACACGCTTTCACGTGGTGCTAACATTAAAGGCTCCGAGACCACTATGGCTTGAAATTGCGGGGTGAGATTGCGGCCCATTACATACATGCGCTTGCAGCTACATATGCTTTTCGACGTGCAACCCTTCAAGACAGAGGCAGTTCTTCCAGGAAGTCACACTGCAGTAACGGGAACGAGGAAAGTACAATAGGAGCTAATATGCGCATTCCATATGACCATGTCGCCGATCGCTGCAGTAAGTGAGGTTACAGAGTACGGCCCTTTGGAGGTTGCATGGAATCTGCTCTTTGCAGCTGTTACATAGGTACACAGCGGTAACGATTGGAGCTGTCTAACCTACCTACATGTATTGGATGAACCCCGATGAACCCCCTTGCCATGAGATATTATTGGCCTTTTTCACTTCTCTATGTAAGACTGAGAGTATCATCAAAAGTAGAAGCCATGCACGGCAATGTGAACCCCTTTTCTGCCTAGAACCGTCCTGGGGAAAATAGGCTTCCAACAGTGAGTTACTTGTATACATGTATGAGATGGACGTTTGACTAAAGTACCTGAGGTAGACAGGCAAGCAGGCAGGTTTGACTATGAAGTTGTTTCTACTACTGCCCGAGTATGGCGACCCACTTCCCACCCGCATCTTTCCCTAGCGGCGCAACTCCGAATCTAGGCCCTATTGAAGATACTTGACTCATCCTGTGTCCTTGTGCCACTGCTGAGCTACTCAAGTAGTAAACCTTGGGGACACCCGTTGCGTCAGTTGCTTCATCTTCCTTGATAACAGTCCCCTGTCGCCTGACTGAACCCTCTCATTCGGACTACATATAAGGTGATCGCGGCCTCTTCAACCACGCACGAGATGGCGATTAAGAAACGTTGCCCTCCTCGGCGCCACCGGCGACCTTGGAGCGCCCATGTTGAAGGTCCTCATCGCAGCGGGCACCTTTTCCATCACGGTCCTGCAGCGCCGCTCGTCCAAGTCGGCCCCGCCGACGGACCCCTCCGTCCGCCTCGTCACGGTCGACGACGATATGAGCCTCGATAGCCTGCGGGACGCGCTGCAAGACCAAGATGCGGTCATCGCCAGCTTCCGCCCGCGGGACGTGGGCGTGCACCTGCGCCTGGCGGACGCGGCGGCCGCGGCCGGCGTCAAGCGCTTCATCCCCGCCGACTTCGGCAGCTGCGACTCCAGCAGCGCGCGCGTGCAGGAGCTGGTGCCGCTCTTCCTGGCCAAGGTGCGCGTGCGGCAGCGGTTGCAGGAGCTCGCGGCGGAGAAGCCCGGTTTCACCTGGACGAGTCTCGTGACGGGCCATCTCTTCGACTGGGGCTTGAAGGAGAACTTCCTGCACTTCAACCTGAAGACTCGGACCGCCGACATTCTGGATGACGGGAAGTACCGGAGCTCCACCTCGACATTGGAGCGCGTCTCCGAAGCCGTGGTCAAAGTCCTCCAGAACGAGGAGGTTGGCCGTAACAAGATGCTGTTCGTCCAGAGTTTTTGTGTCTCGCAGCTCGATGTCCTGGCGTCGCTCGAGAAGGCGACGGGCGCCAAGTGGAAGGTGAACTGGCTGAACTCAGCAGTTTATCAAAGAAAGCAAAGGGAAGGCTGATGCTGGGGATAAGGAAGCAGTCGAGGATCTGGTATTTGCCCTCGGCGCTGTAGATGGTGACTGGGAAAGCAAAGACGACTTCGCGATGGGACCATTGGGACTTAAAAACGAGGACTTGGATGAAGTCGTCCAACGAGTCGTGTCTGAAACAACATGATGGAGAATATATGTGCAAGTTTATATCGATCAAAGAGTGGAAGCCAATAGTAACGATGCTAAAGTCCATGTTCGTGTTAACTTATCCAATATCTCGTGTCTCTCGCTGAATTCTAGCAACATATTGATGTGTGCCATACCAATTACCAGATGTACACATGAGGGAAACCTCAGAGAAGAGTGCCAGCTTCCATATTTCCTAGGGCATGCCCGACCACATCTGCAGAGCAGAAGGACCACGCGTACTGGAGTGACACTATGCGTCTATCGAAACATGAATCAAGTAATCCAACGCCCAGTCGCTCCAATCCCAGGTCTAACCGCTCTCCAGTTGCAGCAACCCAACAATACTAGTAGGATAAGCCACAATAATGCTGCTCCCGCTTGAATTTGGCGTTCGGCGACGGGACAAGCGGCAGTGGGATAACACTTGGTGATCAACTATTTCTCTAAGAGGACGAGGTTAATATGTCTTATGGGGGTTAGAATGGTGAATTAACCAGGATTACGTAGCAGCAGGAGGGGGAGTGAGAGGGCATAAAACACTGAGCAAGTGGCGGGGATATTAAAAATATGAAAAGAATAAAAAGAATCAAAAATACACATATCGTCCGAGACAATTAGATGACTCGTCTGGGGGTCGAACCCAGGACCTTATCCGGATACATTAACATGTATGTGAAGGATACGTGATAACCACTACACCAACAAGCCAATTAATGCTTAATTGACAAAAACTTTCGCTATCTGGCTAGATGATTATCGTGAGCAACTATGGAGACGCCAAGCCGTGTAAGTGTTTAGGGGGCTTATGGAAAGTATACCCATTTTCAGATCTATGATCTCGTCGAAAACATGATTTCTCAAAGCGCTTGTTCATTGAAATGTAGCTTCAGTATATTTGGCAATTCAGTCTGGCATGAGCTGTCAAGACGATTACAAATTCAGTGTCACCTTACGAAGTAGCCAGACTTGCAGACCTCGACTATGTGCCCTAGCAAGCATCAACACGCTGCTCCCATCTGTCCGTTGTTGTGGAGCCACACTACGCCCCCGCAGTCAGGATATCCCAGCTTCTTTCAGTAAGTGCTGACAGGTAGAGTAAATTGCATCCTTTCTGTGAAGTCGACTCTTCCGGATACTGAGCCGGTTCTTCTAATTGGTACACTCATTTTCTATGTTCTTGATCTGGTTTTGACGGGTGACTGGTGTCTAAGGTTAATACCTTCGAGCGTGCTTTCGCGGGGTATCAAGTGGACTGGTCGGATAGGCGGGGTTAGGCTTGGACCGACTGCAACGCCAGACGCCAGGTGAAGCGGGCCATGCAATGATAGATAAGAATGTAGACTGAACAAAGCCACGATGACAAGCCATCTGCTGCTAAAGACTAGCCCACCGGATGTTGAAACAGATAGACTGATGAGGCTTAAGCCTTCACCTCTGGCTGCGTATGAGCAATTGGCATGTGTCACATAATGGGACATGCATACAATCTGCAACTTACAGCTTGAGACGGGTCGGCGGTCTCCGACAGCCGTGAACCGACGCCGGCTACCAACTGCATTGTGTTGATTGCCTGAACTGTCCACACGCCAGAACGCATCCAACACCAAAGCAGGGAGTAGAACATACTACGACAATCACACCTATAACACAATGCACACCAGCGAGGACCAAAATATCTCGTACCTACTGAGCCTCCAGGCTGTTCGGGACCGTTCCCGACTAGTCCTGAAAGCTGCGGGGGAAGGAGCCCTCGACAACTTCGACTACCACTACGAACGCATGCCAGAAGTCGCCGACTTCGTCCTTGGCGTCATCAGTGTAAGTTATATCACAATTACTTCAGTACCTCCGTCACCTCTTTTGGTAAAGTGGCGAGAACGCTCACCAAGAGACAAAAGCGAGAATTTGGCCCTACCGATTTGCGGAGATCCCTCCGCACGGTCGTTGGCAGCACTTCGACGTCGGAGGCGTCGACCGCATCACCCCGCTGTTGAAGAAATGGGAGTCGGAGGGGTGCGATGCGACGGAGAGAACTCGTCGCCTGATCGACTTGTTCTTCGTGTCGGTGCTGCTTGATGCCGGTGCCGGCGATGTGTGGAATTTCAAGGAACCCACCACGGGAAAGACGCATGGGCGAAGCGAAGGGATTGCTGTCGCTTCCCCTCTACATGTTCACGGCTGGCGTTTTCAGTACTGTCGAGGGGCCAAAAGAATGCGTTGACGGTACGACGATGGTGCTCTCTTGCTTTGCTAGACAGTGGGGTTGCTGACTTTGGCTCTAGGTGCTGGTCTAACCGGACTCCAAGAGGACGTCTTCGGTCGTTACTTTCAGATCTCTTCCGAGAACCCTATGATCGGAGTTTCTTCTCGGGTCAAACTCCTCAACAACGTGGGGTCCTCGCTACTCTCTTTGCCCAATATATTCGGTCCAACGGGCCGACCCGGCAACCTTGCTTGGTAAGTCGGAGCGCCGTGATTGATGGGTCAGCTTCACTAATACGGACTTTCCTTCAAGATTACTTGATCCAGTCGTCGAAGGAACCCCAAGTCCTGGACTATGAGGTGTTCTGGTCCGCCCTCCAGAATGTCTTGATACCTTCATGGCCAAAAGACCGGACACATGTTCGAGGCAAACCGATCGGAGACGCCTGGCCGCTCCAAGTGCTTGCCGATCGCAACCAGGGCGATAAGGAGATAGGGGCTATTCAGCCATTTCACAAGTTGACCCAGTGGCTTGGGATTCCTCTACCGTACCATTCGTTCGGGTGCTCGGCTTCCGGGTCGTCAACGGGGAGTTGGGTACAGGCTTGCCAGAGTACCGCAATGGCGGTCTGTTCGTCGATCTTGGTGTGCTCCAACTCAAACCTGCCGTTCTTGAACAGGGCCGCAAAGCCTCGGGTCAAGATCTGCCTTCGTACTCGGCAACGGGTGACGTTATTGTGGAGTGGCGCGCCATGACGGTGGCTCTGCTGGATGAGTTATACAAACTCATCTCGGCTCATTTCGCCGAGAAGGGGGTACAGTTCAGCATGGCTCAGATGCTCGAGGCCGGCACGTGGAAGGGCGGACGGGAATTGGCCGCCAAACACCGCCCGGAAACGAGATCCAGCCCCATTCTTATGGATGGGGATGGTACATTGTTCTAGATGGCGATGCGAATCTGGGTCACTAATTATTTGCATATGGCGCACTGCTGCAGCATACGTTGAAAATGCATTCACTAGTTTTCGACGTCGTATCCAGTGAACCTTTGCGCAGTCTTCGTGCATATGTGCTACTATACCATCATGCTCGTTTGATGGACTGATTCTAATATTAGGCAGATCAAGTAGCTCGTGAGTCCAGCCTCCACCCGCCCCAAGAAGCTTCGAAGGGAGAGAACCCTGGTACGACCAGCGTCCGATTAGACAAAACCAATATTCCGTTAGCCGACCACAGAAGACGACTTCGGCATGTTAATCGAAGCACCATATTTCGCTTCCGAATCAGACCCCTCCAAGACCCGTGTGACATTTTCTCGTCGAGATTTCTGGTCAGAGAATCGGGACGGCGATCCAACCCCTCCAGATACCCCTCCTTCCAGAAGTCGTCTCCTCCACCGCTTCACACCGACACAGCTTACCGAAATTGCTTTTGCCCTTGAATGGCTGATTTTCAAAGCATTCCTGAGACCGCTCCCCTAAGAATATCTAGCTCCGCGAGAATACTACTCAATTGCAAGGGAGGCTGGATACGCTCCACCACAACAGCACGATTGGATGAACGCATGTGGATATCATCCGGGGAGGGATCCGAATTCAGCACGACGCTTCTATTGGGGGTCCGTATAAACTATGTTAATGGCACGAACACCCGATCTGTGCCCACAGTAGAAGACGTGTCTCCTTCAACGGAGCGAAGGTCGCGAGCTTACACACATGAAGTTAGAAAGCGGTGGTCGAGAAGAGGACGTGACCCCGTCGTTCGACCACTCCGACCCACCAATCGTCTAGCGGTGAACGCCTGGACCCCTGCCTGCCCCTTCCGACCTCCTCTCGACGACAGAATCCACCACGATCTCCCTCCCACATGCACTGCAGAAGAGGATTATCATATAAGTGGTTGCGCTGCATGCATCTTTGTGGACTTTCTCTTTACCTTTTCCTCTCCAACCACCCAATAACGACTACTTCTTACGACTAACGACATGTGGCAGGCAGCTTCGCCAGTACGGTGCGCCGCCACTGCCATGTAACTCCTGGTTCAGAGGGCAAATGGCATCCATCTCGACGGCGAGGAAGCCAGCGGGGGAGATCCTAGCGCCGGCATCGACGACGCCATGGGGGCTCCTGTGTCTCCTCCTGCTGCTCTTCGGCGTTTCTTTCGGATGTAACGACGGTCACGACGCGTTTCTGTTCTTCCCGGTGGCCCCGTTGGCGAGCAGCGCGGCCACCGACGCTCTTACTTTGGTTTCGGGAACGGGAACAGCACGGTTTCTTGGAGGATCCGCCGCCAATACGGCTGGGTACCGTCCTTCGCACCACACACCACTCCGCCACCATGCTGCAGCCTTGGTAGCGCGGCAACCCATCGAAAGTCCGGGTTTGGTTGTCGGTAATGGTACGTCTATCGAGTCTAGCTTCCTGCGGCAGTAGCTGCGAACTCCGTCCGTCTGTAAGGATCGCCGCTGACCCAAACTTGTTCCAGATTCAGCCAACAAAATCGGCTCTTGGCAAACTAGAGAGTTTCTTTCGAGACCCCTTGAGTAAGCTCACTCCGGTCACTCCATCAAAAGTTCTGCGGGGCGATCTGGTGTTAACTCCTACATCTTTAGCTCTGATGCTCCGCCATCTCAGTCTCGTGGCGTCTCAGATCTCTATTGGTCTGTCGCGGAGACGACAAAGTTGACTGGCATGTCAACCGATGACAGGACGAAGTCACGACGATTCAAACCACTTGGATCGTCGCCTTCAACCGACTTATAACGATTCGGTCCCCGCGACCGTGACGAATTGGCGTACACGCCAACAGTGCACGTGCAATCGCAGGAGTCTTTGAACACATAGGATGTTCATCAGTCCTGCTTTTGCTTATACCCAGCACATTTGCGACTCGAAGTCCGAACAGGGAACAACAGTATTACCCATAGTACGGCAACGGCGCAGGTTCAAGGAGAAAGCAGGAGTCATGGTCACGGATGCACCAAATCGTGCGATGGGAAGCCCATTCTGGGAGGAGAGTCTTGCTTTACCGGCAGGACTCGTTCGGCATCTGGAAAGATGTGTGTGATGAGAGGAACGTACACCAACTATATTCGTAGCACCAAGAAATCTCTTTTGTCTCTTCTACCCTGACTTCTTCTGCAATGCCTCTCGGTGATCACGTATGGTATATGCAGACCTCGCATATCTACTCTGGTTACTTGTACTAGGGATCGTATTCAACTCATCAGAAGGATGTGTCGATCAAATTGTTGTTCGATTGATGCCGAGTCTCTTATCCAAACAGGCCAGAGCAAAAGATGTTCGACTTTTATAGGTCGGTAGAGAAATCATAAGCCAGGGGCACATAACGATGATGTTACGCCGATTGTTCATATACGCCCCCATCGACGCATTAGCCGCATCTCTTCATTGCCCCCATCTCTCACTAGAAAATGCAACTCTACAAGACCTAATCCACGATCTCACCTCTGGCTGCTTTATCAGTGAGGAACTAGTCAGGGGCTACCTGCAGCGCATAGCGGCAACCGACGACCAGCTCTACGCTGTCCTCGAAACCAACCCGGACGCCCTAACCATCGCCTCGCGCCTCGACGCCGAGCGCGCCGCACGGGCCCCTACACGGCGTCCCGATCCTCCTGGAGGACAACATCGCAACGCCCGTCGACGAGAGCTACGTCCTGCAAGAGTTTGATGGGGCCCTGGACACCCCCCGGGGCCTGGACGCTGAGATCGTGGACGCGATCGACTTCGGCCCCGAAATGCGCGAGGCATATATGAAGGCCACCTACGAAGGCATCACTGTGAGCGCGGACTTTGTGTCCGATATCGCGGCCTACTTCGCACAGCTCACGTCCAACCCGCACGACATCCACACGCTGGACGACCTGCGCGAATTCACCCAGCGCGAGCGGCGGGAGGAATACCCCGATCGCGACACGGCCGGGTGGATGCCGCGCTGGCCCTGGGCTTCAACGGCAGCGACCCGCGTGTAGAAGCGGCGTGGCGGAAGAGCCTGCGGCTGGACGAAGAAGAGGGGGCGTCAGCGGTCTCATCGCCAGGTACAATCTCTCGGCGCTGGTGATGCCGACCGAGTACGTGCCGACGTGGACTTCGGCGCCGGGGTTGCCCGTCATCACCGTTCCGCTGGGAGTGTATCCGCCGGGTACTCCGATCCTCGCCGGCTCTAGGGGGCTCATTGCCGTCGCGCCGGGTATACCATTTGGATTGGCGTGGTTGGGGAAGTGGTGGTTCGAGGAGACTCTCGTTGCCCTCGTGGGTGGTTATGAAAGAGGAATTTGCAGTAATACGAAATGATATTACAGTGCCGTCAAAATTCGTTATGATAAGGTTCTATTCGACTTACTATTCCGTTTGGCCAGTACATTGATATTTGCACATCTTGTTTGATCGGTAAGATCTAGCAGGTACTTGGCCAATAAAAAAGGGGTACTAGCTGTAGCTGCCGGTTAGTCCGGATCTAGTGTAACCGCCTGCTGCCTAATAACAGTAATCAAGCACCTCCTCATCTCTCATCCCACTTGCTGATAGCAGCACGTTCAGTTCAGTAAGCAATCTCACAAGCACAATCACGTTACAACATGACCGCACAAACTACTCCGAGATCGTCCTGTACGACCTGGCTTGCACAAAGAACGTCTGCTTCTCGCCTGTCGTCTGGTGCGCCCGCCTCATGCTGAACTACAAACAAATACCGTACAAAACGGTCTTTCTCGAGTTCCCAGACATAGAGCCCACACTGAAAGAGCTGTAAAGCCCCCCCAAATCGCGTTGTACCGCAAATGCCAGAGCCCTCCCTGGTTTAGTAACCAATGTTTTCTAGCGGCTTGGCCCCGAACGAGACCGGCCACAAGTACACGGTCCCAGCCATCCAGCACGCACCGACCGACACACACCTGATGGGCTCGATCCCGATCGCGCAGTTCCTGGAGTCCACGTACCCGGACCGGCCGGTGCCGCTGACATCAGAGCTGGGCAGCGAGATCGGCACGCGGGCGCGCGCCGCCGTCGGCCCGGTCCTGACCAAGTCCCTGATGCCGCGCGAGGTCCGGATCCTGCCGCCGCGCGCCCAGGAGTATTTTCGCCGCACGCGCGAGGCCTCGATCGGGCGCCCGCTCGAGGACCTGCTCGGCGAGGGCACCGATGAGGAGCAGCGGCGCTGGGACGCCGTGGACGAGGAGCTGCGCGCCCTCGGCGGGCTCCTGCAGACCCGCAAGGCGGAGGGGCCCTTCGTGCTCGGCGCTCGGCCGAGTTACACGGACTTCTTCATCGCGGGGTCGCTCCAATGCGCGAGGACGGTGGATGAGGGGGTATTCGAGAGAATCGCCAAATATCCAGGTTTCAAGGACATTTATGAGGCATGCCAGCCTTATATGGAGAGAAAGGACTAACAGGGGAACCAGTAGGCGAGATACATTAGTAGACGGATAAAGGCAGCATTACACAGAGGACTCAGTACGAGATCAAGTAAACCCCGATCCATGTCATAAGCATTGGCAACGTTTACTTAGAAGGGCGAAACCGTTCCCTCTATCAATACCAATGCAGTGAGTGCGATTCATGGAATAGCAATATGTTTAATGTTTGGTTAAGAACTGAATAAGTATCTACAAAAACGTATCTCGTGTAAAGCGTTGCCAAGACACACCCAACGTCCATGACCACGTCATCCTGAAGTTACTACGACCCGTCAAGTCATTTTCTTACTGGCACTGACTGTACCACTCATTGCTAGCTTTGCAAGTACCAGAAGAGCAGCACTTCGGGCCGCTCCAGCCATTGCCGCCGCATTGGCCCCACAGAGCAGAGCACTACGCACTCCGTGTTAGTCTCGAGAGTCGTCACAGAAAGGGTGTCACGGAGACCGCATGCACTTACGTCGCCGCTTCCACCACCACCGCCGCCGCCACCACCCCCACCGTTGCCGCCTAAGATGGCACAGTTAGCATCATGTGTCTGCTATGATGGCGTGTCACGGGATCGACTTACCACCACCTCCTCCGCCACCGCCATTGCCGCCACCGTTATCGCCACCACCACCTCCTCCGCCGCCGCCGCCACTAGCAGCCCCGACGTTGATGGTCGCGGAGCCCGAGGAGAAGTAGCCCTCGGTGGCGACGATCTGGTAGTCGTGGGAGCCGAGGCGCATGCCGGCCCGGGCCCAGGCGTCGAAGTGGTTGGCGACGGTGACGGTGCCGCCCGTGCGCTTGCTGTTGCGGACAGACCAAAACTGCTGGAAGGTCGAGGTGCCCTCGATCGAGGGCGCGTTCGTGCGCGTGCTCACGCCCAGCTGGTACGTGCTGCCGTCGCTCGTGACGGTGCCCTTGGCGGTCGCGCCCGACGACGGGTTGTACGTGCCGAAGTTCTCCACGATGTAGTACTCGATCAGCGGGTTGCGCGTCCAGCCGTAGACGGCCAGGTAGCTGTTGCCGTTGGGGGTGTATGTGCCGCTGTAGGTGATGGTGCTGTTTGGTGTTACATGCGTGTGTTAGAATACGGGGGCGATGGAGACGAGCATCGTGTCGTTCTGTCGGCCAGGGGGAACAAACTTACTGGGCACTACCAGGATTCCACCCTTGCCGCCGACCCAGTTGCCGTTACCGGACCAGCGGGCGCTATACTGACCGCCGGCCTCGTTGGTGTAAGTCACATCACCGGCACCATCGGTCCAGAAAGAGCTGCAGGCAGACACAAGGTCAGCATAGGCACAATAAGTGGCAATATCGGTTAAGTGGTGAAGGGGGTAATGATGTCTTCCACCTCTACGTTGTGGTCGACATTGAACTCTGTAAAAGGGGCTCAATACCACTTACTAGTAGTATCCATTATGAGTACCGGTACCAGAGGGCGTGGCCCGCTTCATGAGGTCGAAGAACTCAGTGACATTGCCATTCTCCAGGGGGAAGGCAAGGCTGCCAGTGGCCGCCGCCAGCACAGCAAGGAGTGAAGCGATCATGGTGAAAGAGCTGAGCTGGAATGGCTGTTTGCTGTGATGCTCGATCAAGAATCTGATCGTCCCTGCCCAGGGATGCAGCTTGATATATATACCTGACTCGTCGTCCCCCTTACCTCCCTGGTCTTCGTCTTTCCCGACCAAGAATTACTGATCTCCGCAAATTTCGGCAAACCGGAGTGGCAAATCAGCCATACCATTTGTGTGCCCCTAAAGGTCTAAAGGAACCTTCGAACGACAGGAAACCATCGTCGGGTTATCGTGGTGCGCCAAGCTGGATCCGTGCCCGTCTCATTGGAGGAATTTCCTCACTTGAGTTAGCAGGACAGGATCTGACCCGCGGCGATACATGAGAGGGGTGCGCAAGGGGCCACATCACGGCACGCTCCATTCCATCATCCCGCGCTCTTTCGCATGTTATTGTTGTTGGGTCAGGTCCTCTCTCGTAAAAGAGCGCCATGTCCAAGGCTGGGGTGCAGGTGGCGGTCTCGTGCACATAGGTAGAACGCAGGTCCAGATTTGTTTGTTCCAGACCTTCGACCTTCCTAAAATTAGAAGAGGAAAGGGCGGTTGACACTGCGGGCGACGGAGAGTTCCAGGATCTCGCCAACGGTTAATCTAAAGCTCGGGTCCCTTTGTCCCCCCTCGGCCATCTTGGCTTCGGCTTGGCAACGGCTTGGCCACGGAGGAACGTGCGTGTGTGCCTCCGAATTACTATCCTGAGAGAGCCCCGCCTGCCCACCGATCGTTCCATTTGGGAATAGTGAGAGTCCCGGATTCCGGTGTGCGTGATTGTCGGGTGATGCACCATGGCAGCCCATGGCGCCGGAGCTGGAAGGACGGCGGGTGGCAACATATCAGCCTCACAATAGGCCAAAAGCAATAATGTTGCGAGCTAACTGGTGTAGCGACAGTTCATTGGGCCGGAAGTGTGAATGTAAATTCTTGCGATGGATGGGATACGAATCTAGGCACCTCGTTGACTTCGAAGAGGTTACAGCGCATACGCTGGCGTGCCGTGCGGTGAGGCAGAGACGATGTGGTGAATCTTCTTCACCTCCATGACGGGCGAGTTCCGTTGGCTAATAGCAAGCGAAATATATGGCAGCTTCGGCTAACCGGCTGGTCATCGCTGTCTCGTGTACCCCTTTCCGCTCTGAAGTCGAGAAAAGATTGGGAGCAAAATGGTAGTTGAAGTGACCCCCCTTCACTCCCCCAAAACACCTCGCTCAATTATTGTCTTGAATGATGCTGCCTGATCTTTTATTTTCCCCAATGAAGCCATAGTCATTCCTTGGAAGCCAACTATGGGATTTTTATCCGTGTATAGCTGAAATCCAGCTTAGTCCGTCGTCTTCTCACAGCGTCCGACATGGCCACCGCACAGCCAACTGCCCGCGTCCGACAAAGAAACACACAGTAGGAGATCTACCCGGTCAATACCTCTCCCTTATAGCTTATAAACTTCCCTCCGTGGGTTTTCTTCGCTATTACTTAGCGACCCGCCCAACACAAGTCTCATCCAGGTTGCCAGGAGCTCGAGGAAGCCCGAGAAGTGTAGCTAAGCTACTGCCCATACCGGTGTTAAAGAAGGAACGGATCCCCCCCTAGGTTTTCATCCTCTTTGTATACCAGTACAACATGGCCTTCGATGCTCCATAGGCGCCGTTAGAAAAAGGGGGTTGCTATCTGTTAGTTCAAATATCAGTTAAACAACAACCAGACGCGGTCTATATCTCATGAGTACTTACTATGCCCAGTGCTCAACGCCTTAGTTGTGGTATATCTCTGCTAGTCGGCTGCGTCTTCATGGTCGAGACCACTGGATATACTTCCGATTTGCCAGTATTTGCCCAGCCCACTGCCGGCGCCGCTTTGGACTGTGATCCATGGCTTCTAAAGTCTTCCTAACTACTACCCCTCTCTCTGGTCTACGTGAAGCCAGGGATGAAGAGGACGGAACCAACTGACCAATAGCCATCAGTAGTTGGGCCCAGTTAACCTGCAACTTCACCTTGTAGATCCATATTTTTGCATACCTATTCCACTAAATTCTTCCACTTAAGAGAATAGAATGCGCACCACTGGCTACTGTTCAGTCACTGTTCTCCTGTGCATACCGAATATCGCTATAGACTCTCAAATTGTCAAAAATGGGGGCGCCTTCCATTCTCATAATCCGAGGAGCCTCCGCGCTCCCAAAGTTCTACCAGCCTGTCGTCGATGCCGTCACGAAATATGGCATCGATATCCAGGCCCTGCATCTGCCCAGCGTCGGTCTGGAAAGCCGCGAAGCCAAGCCGGGGCCGCCACCGACCCTACAGGATGATTCTGTCTTCATCGCCAGGCACGTCGCCAGCCTGGCCGACGCCGGCCACGACGTCACCCTCGTGACTCATTCGTACGGGGGAGCACCGGCCACCGAGAGCGTGCGCGGATTGAGCAAGGCCAGTCGCCAGGAGCAGGGGCTTGATGGGGGGATCGTAAGGATCGCCTATACGACCTCTCTGATTCCTGCATTGGGTCAGCCCCCCTGTCAGCATATTGGCCGCTCTGCCTGTAGAAAGCCAGATTTCAAATGAAGTCGATGTTCGTTCTCTCCTCTTCGTACCCCTTTTACTATTGCCTTGTCGATCCTAGCTATGCCCTTTTTGACATCCATTTCATTGGCCCCGAACAACCCTTTTCCCTCGGGTGGTTGGTGCAAACTAATCACCAATGATCCAGAAAAACGGCTGGATCTCTCATACAGGTCTCACCAAGTTAGCTGAGCGGTCGTTCACAGAATTTCCACTGGAGAAAGGAAAATTATGGGCTGGTAGGCTGGTGAAGCACTCGGGAGCAAGCTGTGCCTCTCCCCTGACGTATTCTGGGTATAAAGATGTGCCTGTGTCCTACCTGTTCTGCGAAGGAGATCATACTATTCCACCATTCATCCAGCAAAATGGAATCGACATGATTGAACGAGAAACGGGCAAGAAGGTCGACATTACAAGGATTGACAGTGATCACTGCCCTCCACTCAGCCACCCGGAGCTTGTCATTGATTGGATCGTCAAGTTGGCTGAAACGAAGTAAGATGATAATGGATTCTAGATAAACTTGCTGTGTTGTCTTGTGTCTCCGAGGCTACGGGTGCATACATGTAGTTTATGATGAATCTACAACCCTAGCTAATACTGGATCGGATCTTGCGTGAAGGCTGAACTGTTCTGGCGTGTCCAACTTGAGATATGAGTACACGATAAGGATAGTCTGCCGTGTTCGGATGCCAGGAGGATCGTAGGGTGGCGAAGAGGAGGTTTCGTTGCGATTCCTTACCACAATCAACCTTATACCGACAGACTACTCAAACAAACTACCACAACCCACTTGACTCCCTCCGGAACGGCAGTCTCTTCTGTCTCGTACGCTGCAGAAAGAATTCCTCGCTTTCGTACATCTTGGCGAGCTTTAGGCGGGTGGACTGAACGTCCTCCTCCGAGTACAGCGCCGTGTTGCCCAGTTTGGCCTCGATGACCTCGTCGAAGATCTTCTCGGCCCGCTCCAGCGCCTTCTCGCGCTGCTCCTCCTCCGAAAGCGATGACGGCGCCGTCGCTGCCACCTTCACCTTGACGGGCCGCTGGTGCGCGCGCCGCCGGTAGCTGAGCGCGTGGTTCTCGCGCGTCGCGAGGTAGATGGGGTGGGAGGTGCCCAGCGCGGCACGCATGGTAGTGAACGCGTCGCGGTACAGGGTCTCGGCCTTCTCGAAGTCGCCCTTGCCGTCCAGGAGCGCCGCGTACTTTGCCTGCGAGATGGCCGTGCTCGGGTGTGCCGGGCCTAGCGTCGCCTGCTTCACTCGCACCGTGGATAAGAAGAGCTCTTCGGCCTGTGTAAAGGCGCCCCGGAGCTGTAGGATCTGGGCTAGCTCCTCCGCCGCGTCGAGCGTTAAGGCGTTGTTGTCCCCCAGGAGCTTCGAGTACGAGAGGTGGGCTCGCCTGTAGAGCGCCTGTGAGTCGTCTAGCTGGTCTAAATTCTTCATCGTGGCCGCAAATCTGTGCACAGTGAAAATGGTTCTTCCATCCATGGCCCCCAGGTCCTTCTCCTGGTCCTCGTCGAGATTCAGTAACTGCTTTTTGATAGTTTCAGAATCTCCTTCAGCCGCCTCCCCCAATGCTTTGGCTAGTGTGACTGTCCTCCCTAATCGGCTGTCTTCGCGTGACACCTCGGCGATTTCAATTTGACCAAGCATCAATCGAGATTTATCCAAGTCGCCGTTCAGTTGGTATAATGAAGAAAGAGCCATTAGTGTTTCTGCTTTCTCCAAAGGAGTCATTTCCTTGGGACTCTCCAGTGCCAGCCTGAAGCATTTTGTCGCCGCGACACCAACTCCATGCCTCATGAAGAGCCCACCAAGAACATGCCACTCTATCTCGGCGTACTTCTCAGAGTCGCTTTGCAGGAGGCCAGAAAGGTCGAAACATGCTTTGGCATGCGGCAGGATCTGCCGTTCGGCGGCCTGAACCTCCTGCAGACCCAAATTGGCGTCTTGGAGACGAATGAGCCGGACGCAACAAAAGGTGGCCATCCAGGTGCTGCGAACTTTCCGGTCTTTATTTGTCATCCAGGTATTCTGTATCCAGCTTCTTGCACCCTCCTGGAGTAGGAATTGGTCGACAGAGCTCGCCATATCGCCCGTCGACGGCGTACCGGACCAGGAGCTACCCTTTGGGACGCGAAGAAGTACGTTGTTGTTTTCCAAGTCTTTCAGGACCGGCCTGAGCTTCTCTGTGTGATTTCCAAGGGAGGCTGTTGTAATGTGAGTAAGTTAATCATACAGAAGTACGTGAGACAGATCTTACCCCAACTATCTCGGCGTTCATCAAGATGGCTTAGCTCCTGTGTGATCTTCTCGATGAACCCGAATGGCAGTGCATGCGATGATAGAACCGAGCAGACTTGTAGTAGGCCGGCTGCAAGAGGTGGGCCATGTGATAGCCCATCGAGGAAAGAGTCTGGATTTCGCAGTAAAGTGAGGAACTGCTCTGGCGTTTCTGCGCGGCCTTTAACGTAGGTGGCTGCACAAGATATAGCCAGCGGCTGGGACCCGAGTGACTTGACAATGTCCTTGAAGAGGTTCTCTACGGCACTGAGATTAGACGAATGCAGGCGAGAATGGAAAAGCAACTGACCTGTCTTCTCGTCGTCAGAGCACCAACCCCCGCTGAGTTTCTGGAACAACTCAATCACATCATTCTCTGCCCATTGAGGCACTTCTATAGTCCTTCCCCATGGGCAGTAGCTCCGATCCTCCGATATAAGAATCATCTGGCCATGTCGTGACAGGGGAAGGAATTCCAAGAAATTGTATTCTGGGCGAACGTTGTCAAACACTAGAAGCCAGTTGTTGTCTTGTCTCAGCAACCAGTCCTTGGCGCCTTTGATAGCTGACTGTACATCGACAGGCTCGAGGCGTTTCATGCTCCCCACCTCGAGCATCTCCTCGATATTGCGAATACCTAGGTCTTTTTCGACTCGCGCTCGAGCATCGCGTGGGTTAGGCAGTTTCTTGGAGAAATATTTCTCAGCATAGTAATTGACAATAGTCTTCAAAAGTTGCAAGTATCCGGTGATCACAGTCTCGCGACTCTCCGCATCAATCCAAAAGCAAAAGCACACCGAGTCCTCGATACTTTCGCAGTAATTGCGAGCGAGTGTGGTCTTACCCACGCCTTGAGGACCGAATAGTGTGACTATGTTGAAATCGGTGTCTTTGCGTTGTTCTTGCAGTAGATTTCTGAGGTTGCTGGTGAGCCCCGAGCGAATGTCAATCTGGGCACTGCTTTCAGGGATGCTCGAGGGGACCCTGAAGTCGGTCTGCAGGTAAGCTATGTTTTCACCTCCTGTATCAGAGTTAGACATATCCAGATAGAGTGGGTTGAGTGCGCGCACCAAGCATCAACTTTAGAGACTGCTGTCTCCTAAGCTTCTTGGTCGTCTTGTCCCTTGCGTCGTTCAAGACAGTTCTGAACCTGCCCATGAACCTTCTATAACACGGATCATTTTCACCATCAAACTTCACCAGACCAGTGTGCTTCCTCTCAAGTACGAGCCTGCTTACATCGCTTCCTGAGTAGAAGGATGGCGGCTCACCCACAACCTACCTATATTCAGCTCAACGTTCTGTATATCATACCAAGCTGAAAGACTTACTATATCTTTGACCCCTCTGAATGAAGTCTGCTTGCCTTCATACACTTCGAGAACCCGAATCTCAGACCGGATAGGTTTATAGGCTTCCAGTTCGTTGTCAAGCCACTTTACGTCATTCTCCAGTGCAGAGCCCGAGCGATTCATCCATGTGTCATGACCAGCACCAAGCCAGGAGACCTTTTTAATAATTTCTGCCAGGGACTTAGGCTCTGTATCATCATTGGGCGTGCCAAAGAAAACGACTCCTCCTGTCAACAACTCGATCGACCGCAGATCCAGGTCAGGTGACTCGCTGGAGAAGATGAGTGCCCTTTTCACGATCAGCCCCCCTAGACTGTGGGCGATGAAGACGATAGGCCTATCGGTAGGCGTCTCCGACCGGCGACGATACTCGGCAATGGCTTGTACCAGACTATGCGCCCTGCTGTAGAGAACCTGGCGAATATGGGTATGCGATTCAAAGATGTCCGGATCATATGAGTATGTGAGTATGCGTATTCCTTTCCCGCATTCATCTTGGGCTAGCCCTGCTTCGAGCCAGTTCTGCCGCCGTAGCGTCCCAGTGCCCCATGTCCATGTTTTGAACCCTCGGGCTAATCCATGAACCGCGACGACACTGTAGTGCAGGTCAGTGATCAGATAGCCATGTTGAGAATCCACTGTCCAATGTGCTCTTACTCAATGAATGACACCTCTGCATCCAAGGGGTTATGAATTACTGTCAACTTGTCGTCGACTCGCGCTGCGTTTGCCAGATCATTCTTCAAGATGGATCTTGCTCTTTGCAAGAATCCAACCGAGTTAGGTCGTGGCTCAGGTGCCATGAGCATGACATAACCGCGAAAGCGCTGATGGCGGATTGTTTGAAGGCTACAAATCAAGAGAGCAGCAATCCCCTTACTATATCCTGATTCAATTGACGACTCCGTGATACGCCTCGATATAGCATCACAATCGAATGTCGCTGTGAAAGAGCACGCGGAAATATGTCGAAGCTTGTATGACCGCAAAGTGAAAAAACTGCCGGGTGAGACAAGCAGGACTTCCAGCTGAGCGATGTGGCGTTGTCGTTCACTACAACACAGCCATGTGATTCCCGTGAGTTGCTGCAGTTGGTGTGTCTGCAGGTTTGCCTCGCCCAATCAAGGAGGGAAACCAGCATGTCACAGGAAACTGAGCCACCCGCCATTCGCTAACCGTAAACGTGAGCAGGGGGGAATAAGAAGAATGCCCTGCTTCTTGACTTTCAGGCTGTGCCGGGCGCAGCCGATCAAACTCGCAAGCCAGAGCAAACTGCTGCGTAAAATGGAAACCTGTTGGAATACAGAATGCATTTTGTATGATACACGAGGCGAAAGCTCATCTGATTAGGTACGTTTCGGGTTGGGGAAACCAGGACGCCAGATCATACTTTGTCCTGCCTACACCTGGTTAGGAATACAAGGCAAGTGCACCGCAAAACTGCTTGCTTCACATATTGCATAATTTGCCCGTGAAAGCCCACTCGCTCACAACCCGAACGCCAGAATCCTATAATCCCATGATAGGGCATTTCGCCGTCAAGAATGAAAAACCTGCGCCACCAGAGAATGTTTCATCTTCTGTATATATAAATTCGCTCGTGACAAGGTTCCGATGTTAAAAGTAAGCCCAAGGCCGGGACCATCCAAACAGAGGGATATATAACGTGATCATTGGGATAGTCATTATTAGGCATAGTAAGCTACAAACTGATTTCCCGATATTCTGGAAGATTATTTAGTACATTTAGAAGAATCCGATATTACCGTTTGCGAAAGTTGGTACCAAATCCAGCGAGTTGGGCTTTTCCAACTCATGTTCGTACACGGTGCTCCCATGCGACCAATACTTCATATCCCTAGGACAACTCTTTACCCATTCCTTTGGCATCCAGTTGCTCTCAACCCGGAAACCCAGGAATATCACGTAATCATGGGTGCTGACTTCGATAAGGAAGTTGTGCAACATCCGAATCGTGTTGCTTCTGTTCTCGCTCTCTGCTTGAGAACTGTTGTAGGGCAATCTGAACACGTCATCCTGGCCCTCGATCACATGAAGAATGCCACCCAGCGCGCATGGCAGACGGTGACCGAGCAAGTACCCATGGGTATGCCTCGACTCCTTATGGTGTGGTTTCGGCAGTGTTGTAATGCTACGTGAGTTGTCCTGTGGAATCTTCCGGTAATGGACCTCGTCAATAAAATTTGTACGTAGCCACATCTTCGAGAGGCTCTGGATCGTCTCTTTCATCTTTTCTTGGTGCGCATCGGAGTCGCTGGCGTAGACGATGCGATGCGCCTGGAGGTAGACTTCCAACTCGAACAGGAGTAATCTTAGTGGGATGATGCCACTACCATTATTATCGACTGACGATGTGTGCGGCTTTTGTTCAGCACGACGGAAGATGTGAGTCTTAAGGTGTGATGAGCCAAAGATATATCTTGCGCATGACTTCAGCGTCTCTGAAAGCGACTGCGGGGGTCCCATAGGCTTGATGGGATTGTCGCGCGAATAGTACACAAAGAGGAAGTCGTCGCGGTATTGTTCTCGTGCCGGGCCATCTTCCAGGCACTGACCGAATCGCTCGACGTGCGCTATGTATGGCAGCTTCGAAAGACTCGTCCTTTTGGAGGAGTTGTGTGTAGAATGCCTGGTTGAAAGCCGATACGCAGTAAGTTCCTGTAGGGCCCCAGACCGCGCACACTCCGCGGACGTTAGAGTGCACGAGTTGCCGAGCCATACTATAAATACTACCGGCCTCTTCATAGGCCGACCAACAAGTCGTCATTACGACATGCTCGATGAGCTCCAAACTCATGAGCCTTGCAACGTCCCTGACCTCTACGCTGACAACGCCTTTGGGGCTGCCACGTTGCCCAGTAGCGAAAACGAGTCTGGAGACTGGTCTTTCCCCGAGAATGACCCTACAAGGCGAGGGGTTAGAACATGATACAAGGGTGTAAATGTCAAGATCCCGACAAGTGAAATGCATACTCATCTCCGTGCAGATCAAAGTGTACGATGTTGAAATGCATCCCTTTTTTTCCTCCTCGAGCTTAGATGATGCCTAAGGCTCTGCAACGATCCTGGTCGCACAACCTCGAGCAAAACACGCGTTTTGGCGCGATTCAACATCCATTGCAATTTCATCAATGGCTCCTGGGTCAGCTCAGGCCCGGCATCTCGGTTCCTCCCCATCTTGGTAAGATCTCGAGCTACCACTAGCAAGATCTTGATAGTGCTGACACCATGCATCTTACTCTTCTGTACATCCTCCAACTCTTCAAAGTAGGGTTTTCGCACACCATCTTTAGCATCAACTACACGCGAAACAGCCAGGTTATAATCGGATGGCCAGCCTTCCCCCAGAGAGGCCGTCTCCAAGAGTTCCCACTTCAAACATTGTAGACTCAACTCGGGGCGGTGGATGTGATATTCGTTTATACGCTCTTGGTCAATTATGTAGATGATGCATCCGGTAGATTCTCGACGGAAAGCATCATGTCGAGTCTGTCTGTAAAAATCCAGTCTCAGGATTTCCCAGAGACTCTGCGTGTAGGCGGCTAGGTCGTCGTGCCATTCCCCGAGCTTGGCGTGTTCCTTGGTGGTGGCCTTGCCCAGACGAGCAAACTTCCGCGCGAGTACGTGGGCGGATTCGCGGACATAGTCGTTGAGTTGAAACTTGTAGAAGTCGGAAGGACGGGGATCGTGGATGTCTAAGCCTTCGATATAGACTTCGTTGATCTGGAGTCTAATCTTCCATTGTCGAGGGCCGGGGGTCGGGTCGGGCCGTTCCGTCGAAACGTCAGTCACGTAAATCTTATCCAAGCTCATTGCAAGCAAGATAGAGTGTGGATATTTGGAGCTTCAATAGCTTGCCACATCTCGCGAGCTTTCTTCCTTTCACCGCTGGCTCGGGGAAGAAAAGAGGCTCGAAGTTGCGGAAGACCAGATTCCTTTTGGTCTCTGGTGTTGCATGAGGGAGAGCCAGCCGCATAAGAGAAAGAAAGGAACAACAAAGATGGTATGCGGCGGCTGGACCGTTGGGGAACCGTCAGCTGTCATGGAAGGGTTTCGCAGATGCGATGTACAGTTGCAATTTCCCCAGACAAAAGTCCCAGGCTACTGCAACTCGACCCGTTCAGTTTACCCCAATTCCAGGAACAGGGACGCGTTGGGCTCCCTCCGAGGCGCTCACTTTTTCCCATCTCACTGATTGCTTGCTTAAGTACTTACCTGCTAGGGGTACCTCACTAGATGACTGGGACCCTTCAATGTTTGTTCAAGCCACTGTGTTTTCGAGGCGGCTTGACGCCCATGTGAGCACAGCTAAAAAGGCCCTGTTTTTTTACTATTAAAGCAAACCAATCGTCAGGTTACACGGGCAGAGCCTCGGCAAGAATGGGGGGCGCAGTTATTGAGGTGCGTGACTGCTCATTTGCCGTACCGCCACTCAGGCTGTGGAAGTCTGCCATCCCATTCGTAGGACTATAAGCCCAGGCGCTATGTGTGAAGTCATACTGTAATTATTGCAAGTTCGCAGAACAGGCCTCCAAAGACAATCATGAGGTAACAACCCAGGAAACGGGCCTTCCCATCAAGTCTTACAAGAACGACTGCCGTATCACAAGCAAATAGATATTGATATCAACAGACTACAACTTACTTCATCTTCAACACTTATTCTACCAGACACCAAGCCAAGCGTAGCTTTCTTTCCTCAGCCTTACTATTGAGCACATATTATGGGCACCATGGACAACCTCAAATCCCGGCCAAAGACGCCCATCTTCCTCATCAGCGAGCCCATCCTCGCCAGCGAGTACCGCGACAAGCTGATGGGCGCCTGCGTCGTGAAGCCCTACGACCCGCTCTACGCCTACTCGTCCTTCCGGGGCCCCGTGCCCCTCGAGCGGCAGCCGGGGATCGACCCGCGCCCGGTGGACATCGAGAACTACAGCAGCGTGCTGAACCGGAGCGCGAGCACCAAGGTGAGGGCGGCGTTCGAGCGCATCGTCAACGCCTTCTTCGAGAAGGACGGCAGCTCGACCGAGGCGCGCCACGCCGCCAAGGCCAAGTGGTGGAAGATGGACAGCCCCCACGAGCAGATGGACGGCCTCATGGAGGACCCGGCCTACCGGGACTCGGTCATGCGCCTGCTCGACCGCAACCTGGATGTCGAGTTCGTCTACTTCGTCACCAACATCCTCGTGCTCTCCACCCTCAAGGTCGAGCGGGCGCCGGGCACTCCACCAACGCCGGCCTCGACGTGGGCGTGCCCGACCCGCACACGGGCGCCACGGTCGCCCAGCTCGGCGCGGAGCATGGCGCCTCGAACAAGCGCAACGTCAGCGCCGAGTTCCGCCAAGAGATGATCGTGGGCCTGGGCGTGTACCCCATCAGGCGGCTGGTGGAGAAGAAGAGCCGCGGTGCTGGCCTGCGGAACCTGTTCAAGGGTCGAAGCAAGGGGGATGGAGTTGATGGTGACAGGGCGATAGCAGGTCGTGGCTATCGGGATGAGCCCATCACGGAAAGGATCCTACACGAGATCAGGATGGGCAACTCCATGGCCGCACCTGCGAACGGTGCACAGTTCATGAGCCATAAGAAGGGAAGCGCTGAGTCGTCGCCCAACGTGAGTTCTGAAAGCGTGTTAGACTTCGAACTCTACTTCCCCGATTAAGGGGTGTTTTTTGTTGAAACCCCCGACCGCCGCCGCGTCCCCCCCCCCCCCCCATTTTTTTCTTGCGCATTGCTTCTTTTCTTTCTTATGGATCTACTAAACAGGGAGTTGGATGTGTGATATGTATTATTGGATCTGCTATTCTGTACGGCAAAATTCTGGGCAAAATTGGATACGAGTTTGGTTTTGTAGCAGAGATTGTGTTTCGCACGATTACGAATTATCATGAGATATGTCTTTATCAGTTAAATACTACGTCCAAATTTGCACAAATCCGAAATTGTTAGGTCTCTAAAAACTTCGTATCAAACCAAGCTGACGGATTTGAACGTCTTAACCAACGGATGATTGCGTCCTTCACAAAGGACTTGATGGAGCTCATAGCCTTTTCGAAAGGAAAGTCGAGTAGATAGTCCACCGGCACTTGTATTGGCAAACCAGATGACATGCAAGGCTTTCTATTAGTTTAAATGCGTGGATGCGCGATGCATAGGTCCTGACAGCTCCTATTCGATTACCCCTGGTTATAGATATCTGGAGAGTGTCGCGACCATAGCTTGACCCACAGCTCCCCGTCAATCGCAATTAGCGGCCGAGCCACGGGTTCCCACGCTACGGCTCGGTGACGTCAAGAGAAAAGTTCCCGAACCATCACAACAACCTTGCAGTCAAAACATCACGACCGAATTCACTATAACCTCATCCAGTACCAAGAAACAACTCCGCTTCGCAGTAGGAAACACCCAATTATCACGAATCCCCAGTCAAAAGCCTCCAGCAAAAATCATGTCAGCACTCCTCATGAGCCGCACAGCGCTCCGTCGCACGGCGCTGCTGGGCACGGGGCTCAGCCTCTCCCTAGGCACCGCCGTAGCGCTACAAGAGCACCGCCGCCCGCTACGCATGGATGCGCGGTCCGTACCACGGCCCTTCGCGTCTCAATCATCGGAGACAAGGCCTGCAGCGGCGGCGAAGGCGAAGGGTCTGGATCCCGATATGATCAGACAGCTGTCCGGTGGAAGTGTTAGCGGTAAGCGGCCCCTCTCTGTTTTCTATGTTCGTCGCCACACACACACGCCTATGATCCGATAGGCACATGTTCGGCTCGTTTGACTTGATCATGGGTCTACAGCCTCAACGCACGACTTACTGGCCTTCTTTCACGTGCATTAAGCTAATCATAATACCTCTGATCCAAGGTTTCCTGGCTGGGCTACTGGTCAGCGTCTTCTCCAAAACATTAGTACTGCTACTGGGTATTTCCGTGGTCATCGTTCAGGTAAGGCACTCGGCAGCAATCACAGCCTGAAAGTTTGTCTTCAGGCTCTCTAGGTATGTATAGCTAACGTCTACTGTGACCCTGTTTAGGTTGCCGCCAGGTACGGGGTCGATCTCGTCGACCAACTGCGGGTGAAACAACGAGTCGAGAACTCGCGTGTTCTAGAAGCACTGCGCAAAGACCCGGCTTTCAAGCTAAGCTTTGGCTTCTTCTTTGCCGCTTCTGCCTTCCTTCGCTTCGGGAACGTCTAGGAATGTCTTGTAGCCCAATAACTGCACTTGGCTGACAGAGGATTCAAGCCGATGTTTTGTCCTCGTCAGATTAGTAGGGTCCAGTTTCCCTCTGCAGCCAGTTTAATACGATCTCATCTTTGAAGAAACCGTGCGTTTGGTCCCAGATTTCGGCGTTGTACGCATTCAACCAAGCAATCTCTCCCTCTGTCAGCAGGCTCGTATCGATAAGCTTGCGGCAGTAGGGCACCATCGTGACGTGTTCGAAACCCAACCAGGGCTTGTCACCGAATGAGTGCTTTGTCTTGACCTCTTTGACCATGATGATGTTCTCAATACGAATACCAAAGGACTCGTCCTTGTAGAATCCAGGCTCGTTGGAGATGACATTCCCAGGGGCCAATGCCACTTCAGCGAACTGCACCCTAGTGCCAATTCCGATGGGGCCCTCGTGGACGTTCAGGAAGGAACCTACGCCGTGACCAGTCCCATGTCGGTAGTCCAAACCAAGGTTCCAGAGGTGCTGTCGGGCCAGACAATCCAATGCAAACCCTGTGGTGCCTTTAGGGAACACCGCCTTATCCAACGCGATATTTCCCTTCAGGACCAGCGTGTAAGCTTCAATCTCTTCTGCCGTGGGAGTTCCGAAGTGCAAAGTTCGCGTTGTGTCGGTCGTGCCGTCTAGGTATTGAGCTCCTGAATCGCAAAGGTAGATGGCATTCGGGTCAATTGTGGCGCAGGCTCCTTTCTCGGGTTTGTAATGAATCACAGCGGCACTGGGAATTGTTAGACACCAGTCGCGATTTGGAAAGATGGAACGGTGGACTTACTTTGCGCCGGTGGAAGAAATGGTATCGAAGGACAAGCCGATATAGTGTTCCTGCTTCTTGCGAAGGGCCTCAAGCTTGTCCGCAGCGTCCACTTCATCCAGGGTGGACTTCTTTGCAATAAGCTCGTGCTCTAGCCATGCAAAGTACTCGATCAGAGCAGCACCGTCTCGGACATGGCAAGCCCTCATCCCTTCCAGCTCAGCCTCATTCTTGACTGCCTTGGAGTCGCTAATAGGACTTCTCATCTCCTCCACCATCTCGTCTCCTCCGAGGGCACGCTTGAGTGCCCACGATGCCTTGTTAGAGATGAGGAACTTCCGCGATTCGCCCGTCTTCGCACTGTTGGTCTGTTGGCCTTTCTGACCCAGAGACGTAACCTCCTCGAACACTGCATCGTATGGCTTGATAGTCACCCCAAACTCGGCCAGGACAGCCTGGTACTTCTGGTCCAATTTGGAAGAGTCGAAATAGAGCGTTGTGTCCTCAGGTGTCACTACGGCATACGAGAAGAAGACAGGGTTGTAGGGGATGTCGCTGCCTCGGAGGTTGAAAAGCCAGGCGACCTCATCCAACATGGAAACGACAAAGCCGAAAGCCTTCTTCTTCTCGATCTCCTTGCGTAATTCAGCGAGCTTAGCCTTGACATCCCTGCCAGCGTGCTTATCTTCAAGGATGAAGACTGGTTCACTAGGTCGTGAGGGCCGCTCGCTGGCCCATACCTGATCGACCAAGTTTCCCTGAATGGGAACCAGTTCCTTTCCACCTTCCTTCTTGATCTTATCGGACAGCTTCTTAGCTATCCCCGCCGTCAGAAGGGTTGGATCGACAGCAACACTCTGCCCCCAGCTGCCTGTTCGGCGCACCATTCCTGCCAAGTCGGTACGTTTTCGATCCCCTGCTTCAGCAGAGTCCAGTTGTCATCCAGTTGCTTGGAGGCCTGGTTGAAGTAGCGGCCGTCGGTCGCCAAAGCAGCCTTATCATGTGTAATAACCGCGCACCCAGCAGAGCCGATGAATCCCGAGATGAAAGCTCGGCGGGCATCGCAGGCGGCAATGTATTCAGAAGAGTGGCTGTCTTCGGACGGCACAATGTATACATCGACATTATGCTCCTTCATGAACTTCCGCAAGGCGGCTAGCCGGCTTGTAGTGTCGACCTTCTCCATATCGACTGCTGTAGTGTATGTTCGGTATCGGCGATTCGAGGGGTTTGCGAGTACTGAGGGGTCTCGGCGCAGGGATGGGCACTTGGGATAATAGGCTCTCGATAGTGGAGGTGCAGCAGGTCTGAGCAAGCTCCTCGATAGAAGGGTTAGAGGTCGAAGAAGTCGCATGAGCGAGTATGTACCTAGCTGCTAGAGACCGGGACTCTATCGACTATCCTCGCTCGTGGTTCAAGCTGACGGTCGTTTGCAAATGTCTCTGCTAAAAATGAGCCAACGAATCGTGCCGAACCGTCGTATCGAGCAGGCGATAATGATGCTGGGGCAGGAAAAAGCTACAAATGAGGAATTATTCCAAAACTAAATTCCAGGTAGCAAATGCGTTCCTGATGGAGAGTGTTGTTCATTCAAGTCTGTCTAGATATGTTGACGTTCGTTTATGCGCAATCCCCTAGCCAAGCAAGGTAAGGAGCAGCGAACAAATGGAGGGGCAATGCCAAGCTTCGTGTATGTAATAGCTCAAGATGGAAGCGCCTCTTGACCAGCTTATAAAGCTGGTGTTAAGCGAGAAGCCCTCAGCACCTTTCTTTCTCCCACTCACTGCCAGACGGAGAATGATATAAAGGCACTGCACCAAACCTCTGTCGCATGGACAAGGCTTATTTCAGTTGGCAACAGGTAATGCTGCAGGAATGTTCAACTTGGTTGAAAGTACCTGGTGGCGCTGGTAACAGATGCCGGGACATTCCCTTAGCATCTACCTTCAATTGTAACCTTAGCAGGCAATTTGGAGGGTTGGAGGGACACTCCAGCTGACAGCCCTGAGGTACTGAGGTAGGTACATTATTTAGCTGCATGTAGCTTGAGAAATTGCACACATGCCAAATCTGACCTCATACATTTCCACTACCGTTAAACCGTTATAGCCCATTTCAGATGTCGAGAATAATATTGGCACAAAGTTGAGCCTTTGTAAACAATAAGCAAATATATTAACGCTCTTTATTTGATGCACGTACTTCCTTTGAAATGGACCGAAAGCTGCCTAGGGGGTAAAATCTACCTGTACCTCCACTCCAGGTGCGGGCAGGTAGGCGCAGGTGGTTAAGGAGAATTAAGCTGGGTAGCTGCAGGTAAGGAGCTGGATCTGCCCCACCATGAATTTCATCGGTCAATGGCTTTGGGTTCCAAGTAGAAATAGAGCTTTAACCTGCATGTACATCAACATGATTTGGATATAAGATCAGGCTGTCCCAAACTACACACCTAACTTCACTTATCAGAAACTGCGATTCCAGTCGCACATGATTATGGGCGCGCGCCATGGATCCAATTTCTCAGCCTGCCAGTATTGACGATATCGAAAACGTGAGTATGGTATTGTCCTGGTTCTCTACCCATCCCTGTATATGACCAAGTAGCATTTTGCTGCTCCCGATGTTTTATATGCCCATCTGCTAGCTCATACTGACACATGTCGCAGTTAGTTGAGAGCCTGTATCAGCCAAACTCACCTGCTGTTATCTCACGGATCCAGGAGTCTCTCCAAGGGTTACAGAAGTCGCCCGATGGCTGGCAGATTGCAGACGCCCTACTGTCGCGGTCTTCTGACAACGTCAAGTTCTTTGGGGCTCTCACGTTTGTCGTCAAGCTCAACACCGACACCATTGACGATGACGCAGCAAAACTTCTTGTGCAGAAGCTCATCAACTGGCTTATCGTTTCTCTTGAAAACGGTGCTGGCCCGATAGTTATCAGGAAGCTTTGCTCTGCCCTAGTCACCCACTACATCCATTTCTCTCATCTATGGCCACTCTGCATTCGAGATCTTGTCTACTGCCTGGATCTGAATAAAGGGGAGGCTCTGGACGATGCTAAAGACACAGCACCTGTTAGGGATATATTTCCATCTTTGACTCCACAGAAAGCCATCAGCGTGGCATGGTTCGCAGCGGCGCTAGCGGAAGAAGGAGAGAAGATAGACTCGAGATCTATCAAACACATTGCTCTTCATGAACGTCTTGTCAGAAACTCTGAGGATGTAGCAGCTGTTGTGGCCATCTCCTTATCTGGTTCAACAGGACCCCGGGTTCAAAGGGATGCCATCGAGGCCCTGCATGAGTGGATGACCTACGGCGAGCGCACGCCGAACGACCAGTTAACAGCCAAACTGAGGCCGCTGCTTCGCCCGACAATAGAATGTCTTGTCATCGATAACATCTACGAGGCAGCGATAGATATTCTGACCGACTCCCTGAACAATTGGCAGACCTTCTTCACTAAGGATGACTACGACTTGCTTTATTCTCTCTTCCAGTCTGACTGGGCGCAGAAACACTATCAAGAGCTCATTCAGGGCGACTTTGATTCTGCTGCGGTCCAGTTTGGTCTTTTCATGATCGCGTTCGGCGACGCTCAGATTACCGAGCTACTCAACCCGTCCATCGAAAGGGCGCAGCGCTTCTTGGCTGGGCTATTGGGATTACTGGCTGCTCAGGGTCATCTGGTCGCCGAAGACAAGATTTTCGTGCCCGCCCTTGATTTCTGGGCTACACTCATCGAGTCGATGACGGATGACCTGTTTTCGGAACCAGATCAGCCTATCAACTGGAACATACCACCACTGTCCTATCTCATGCAAGTCGTCTCTCATTGCTGGCGCAAAATCCAATACCCTCACATCAGTGTGTACAATGCCTGGGACTCAACTGAGAGAGTCGGGTTCAGTGATGCGCGTAAGGACGTGTCCGACTTGCTTCAGACCATGTACACACTTGTCGGCGACTCTCTGATCTCCGTCTTTGTGGATCTAACGACGCAAAGTCTCTCCACTACTTCCTGGGCAGAGCTTGAAGCCGCAGCCTTCTGTTTAGGGTCTCTATCTGACTGCCTCCCTGACAACGATTCTTGCGATGCTGCCCTGTCCAAAGTATTCGGCTCTCAGCTGTTCGATCTGCTGCGTCGAGGACACTCGGTTGTGCCCGTCCGAACAAGACAGACTTGTCTTTCTCTCATCGAGAGATACTCGGAGTACTTCGTACGCCGTGCTGAATTCTTGCCAGCAGCACTGAATTTGCTCTTTGGGGCCCTGCACGAATCCCATTTGGCTGGCCCTTCTGCGAAATCCATATACAGGCTGTGTTCCTCTTGCAGGGCTATCTTGACACCCGAAGTTGGTGCGTTTCTCGACCAGTACGGCATTATCCGAAACAGTGTGCCGATGACTCTCTTACCGAAGAACGAGTTGTCGGTGCTATTGCCTCTATCATTCAGGCCGTTCCCGAGGAGTCGCAGCGACTTGGTGCTTTCCAGCAGCTACTCATGTTATTCGCTTCTGACATCGAGAAGGCCATCCAGCTCAAGTCTATTTCATTCATGTTGGAACCAAGCGACCCTACAGTGATGCGCGCGTTCGATTTAAACCAACATCCGACCCAGCCGGTAAGCAACACTCGGAGTTTACTCTTTCCTATTCCAGTGTCTCGGGAGGAATGAAAACACAACTTATTCCAGGGTGCCTGTATTCCCTCCTGGGATACAATTTGTTCCCCGGAAGATGAATACTGATGCCAATAGTCGATAGGTACCTGGACATGAGGTGGCTCTGCAAGTAGCTGTGCGGGCTTTAAGATGTCTACTTGGAGCAGCAAAAGGTCTCCAGTCACCGTCAGACTCCCCCATAAACCTCGATGCGGACGAAAGTTCGATGACGGTCAAGATCAGTCCAGAACTCGAGCAACTACAGGGCAACATCATGAACATCCTTGCCCAAACCAAAGCTGCATTCTATGAAAGCCTTCAAGTGATGGTAAGTATCGTACATTTAGCCAATAACCGCTAGATACCCTGTCACCAACTGTTGTTTCCAAACCATATCCTTGATAATCCAACTAACGAGATGGACCAGTATGATATTAACCATGTTGTTCGAGCTGGTTTCTCGGAGACCGAGCCGGGGCCATTTGTCTTCCCTCCGCAGATGGTGATCGACCTTCTCACCAGTCCTTGGCATGTAGCAGCACCCGTAGCAGTGAATACTGCTCAAGTCTTCCTGAGCTATGTGCACAATGGAAACTACAGGGGTCAAATGCGCCAAGTTATTGACCAGCTTCTGCCGTGGGTTATCGGTTACATTGGGATGCTTGGCCACCCATCAAACGATCCCGAGTTGGCCCAATTCAGCATTGAATTCATCCAAAAGGTCATCCAAAGGTGTCCGGACGTTCTATCGCGGGTCCAGCCTCCTAGCAATGCGGAATACATCTTCACATTTGCCATTGAGATGCTCAATGGAAAAGAGCCATTGCCAAAAGCAGCTGCGGCTGATTTCTGGGTATGTATCTCCCTTGTTACAGAATTCTTTTAGTTTACACCTACCGTGCCCACCGTGTCGTAAACCTACAGTGTCATGAAATAGCTGACTTTTCTAGACCTTGTTCATTACGCTGAAGTCCGATGATGAGGGCACACAAAGAACAATCGACGGAGCCATGAGCCAATTTGGCCCGATATTAGCCCAGTCCCTCATTCAGAATATTGGTGGCAACGCCGCACGGAGTGAACTGGATAAACTCAGCGACCCCTTGAAGAAACTTGTCTTCCAGAACGCCAATGCTCGCCAATGGCTCGAGGCAGCATTGAACGATAACTCGTTCCCTAGTGACAAGGTCTCCCTTGCAGACCGAGGGTTATTCCTGAAGAAAATTACCAGGTATGTAGTTCCCATGGCTAGCCTCTATCATGGCTGGGAGTCTTCAACAACGCACAAAACAACGTCGGACCAATTTCTCTTACTGCAGTGGCTAACAACAGTAAATCTTAGCTTGCGTGGGTCCAGAGCTACAAATCAAGTCGTTAAGGAGTTTTGGGTGTCCTGCCGGGGAACAGGACTTGGTTACACATCGTAGTATGATGTTATCTAGTCGACCTATATATTTTGGTTACCTAATGACGTACTATTGGGAGACAGGATCGTGTCCCAGGTATGAGTTACCGTATGCGCCTTAAGTGGCGAGCTGGCTGTGCAGCATTATCATGAATCATTCATGCGCTGAGAGGCTCAGAGCAGTCAAGCCAAAATATGCACAACCATTGACGACAGGCTGTTGTGCGAGCACGGACAGGAGGAGATAGAGACATAGCAAATCAACATGGCTTAACGATCATCGAAAAAACCCTCCTTGTAGGAAGTGGGTAGAAAATTGGAATGTCGATCTTCTCCTACGACCAACAAGGGACATTTAACTTGACCTTGGTAAAATTGATGCAGTAGGTCTACAAAGGCATATCACTTATTGGAAAGGTGCTCAGCGACATGACCGATCATATCTCGGCAAGGGGGGGTGAGCTGGAAGTGACGCTGTAGTGGTTAGGGGTGACAACAAAGAAAGGTTCAGGTGAAGAACAGATGATGAATACATTCAATATTCAGACGATTTTTCAGGCCCAGCAGTTAACATTGGTCGGTAAGCAGCGTTTCCAGTGTCTGTTTTCGTCCCTTCCACACTACACCTGTTTCTCCTTCCCCCTTCAAGCAGTGCACATTGTGACATTGTGACTGCGACGCCTGCTGCAGACTACTCGCCGCAGTACGCACATCGACTATTTCTGTTGGCTCTGGTGTTTCCCACTCGCACTACAGTGCTCAAGTTCGTACCACTTCGACTCCCGGACGGCAGTTTCCATACACTACAGATCCTACACGTATCGTTGGAACAGTCTCGCCGAGTGTGCCAAAGCAACATGGCCGACATCAACGTCCTGATCTCCAATGGTACTTGCTACAAGTCGACCGACGAGGAATCGTACCGTGACTATATCCCCTGCGGTAACGTCGCCTCTGGACAGCACTACCAATGTTGCAGCAAGGGCGACATTTGTCTATCCAGCAATGCATGCTTTAACAGTGAGTGTGAAAGATAACATACAAAAGATCAGCTGTACCAGAGAACCCAACCCCTCCATTATTACGCTTCGTGTTCCATTTACTTCCTTCACGTCTGAATCGCCCGAATAGAACAGTTGAGAAAGTGACTGACCTTAGAAACTGCATCGACAGTCGGCGACTCACAGAATACGTACCTAGCCGGCTGCACGGATCAAAGCTACAAGGCAGACGCCTGTCCAAACAAAGGCGTCTACGCCATGCAGGAGTGGGTGGGCCTAACGCACTGCGATGGCGAGCACAACAAGAGGGGCCTGGACGTGGACTGGCTTGGCTGTGATGAGGACCTCGGGCAGCCCTCTGTGACTTCCGGTAACCGGACCTGTGACTGCACCAATCGCGCGGACATGGTGCCACTCTTCACTGATGGCCAGATACTCACCAAACATGCCAGTCTGCCCAGAACCTTAAGTGGCACCATCATCTTCGTCGAAGGCTATAAACCCACAGCTGCTAGTAGCCCTACACAGCAGCCGTCAAAAGTGGATGATGGTGGTGTTACAGGCACCCCTGCCCCGGAGGCCTCGAGCGGAACCGGAACCCCTGCCGCCGCCGTGTCGGCGAGTCCCAGCAGCTCGAGCCTTTCCACGACCGCCCTGGCCGGCATCGGTGCCGGAGCCGGCGTGGGCGTCATCATCATTGTCATCGCATTCGTCTTCCTGGCACTTCGCTACCGCCGCCTCAAGGCCGAGAAGGAGACCGGCTACCGAGGCCTGCGCCCCTCGCCTGCTGGTACTAGCGGCCCCAGTAGCCTTGGCAAGACCGACGACGGCAACTACGACGGCCAAGCCAGCCCCAATGCCTTTCCCAGTGCAGGCACCCCTGCGCAGCATTATCATCATAGTGGTGACAACAGCGGACATTCCCACGGATTCTTCAAGGCCGAGCTCCCAGCCGACAGCCCCAATGTCGTCATCATCCCATCAACTGAGACCACGCCGTCCCCTCCCCCTCATGCGGCAAGAACAGCAGCTGCAGCCGATCCAGTACCAAGCGTACGACCCGGATCGGGATCGGTGGGTACCGCCGCTGTCCGCCATCTCGGAGAGATCGAACGAGACCATGATGAACTCGCCGAGCCCGCTTGTCAGCCCCCAGAGCACGGGAGAGACGGCCGCAGCCCATGGAGCGCAACATGGCCAGAGAAGTGGTGGAATGGATCCGATCTATGAGATGCAGGCTTGATCGGCGATGACTAGGAGAAAAGGGGAAGCGGGGATGGTTCACGCCACATTGGGCAGGGACAGGAACTATTTTCTGTGTATGCTGTTGGGAATGATTTTGTCGGTATATATATCACGCACAGGATGGGGTTGATGACGACCTCCTTGATTGAGAAGGCGGCGTACGCCTTCACTATCTTTTTGTCCTGGAAGTGCAACAAGACGCATCTAGATTTCCTTCTTGGTTTCTGGCAAACTGGTTCGCAAAGGCCTATATAGCGAGTCCCTTGCTTTGCCTTTGATACTTCTCAAGAGCGAGATCCCTATTAATAGTTAGTGCAGTTGCTAGATGCAAATACATACAGATTGCGCTGCACATAAGAAGTTTGGCCAAACAGTTCATAAGTGTACAATAGAGTACATTGCTTGTATACACATTTAGCTCGTAAAGTACACACAGTCTATTTCAAGTATGGGACCGGATTTCTCAACTATATCACCGATCTGCCATCATATTTCGTACAGACTTGAAGTACGGGTATGGGAGAACTCCTTCAGCTCGTCTTTCGTGAGCCACTTGAAATCCCTGTAGCCCAGGGTGTTCCCCTTCAGGTCAGCCTGACCGGCCAAGATCTCTACCCTTCAAGAAGAATGTCTTCTCTTCCCCTTTTTCACTAATGACGTGTCTTCCTCGAATGTGGGCTGCACGACGTGATGGGCTACGGGCACGCGACCTACGACCCATGTGTTCATGTTGGGGGCCTGCTGCCGCAATCAATACTCGCTCCGCAGACTAGTAGAGGTATTAGCAATTGTTCAATCCCATCTCAGTCCTCCTTAACTTACCTCGTGTAGGTTCTCCTCTGTGGCCATGTCGTCAGTCGGGAATTGCCACTCTCCACTCACTTTCTGGACCACCAGGTACAAAGTCTGGTCCAGTTTCCGGTCCAGCTTCCGCACATCGTTCTTCTTGTCCGACTCGGTGATTCGGGGCTGCGGTTTTTCCACAGGCACGATCTCGTCCGGCTTGGCCCTATCACCATCTTCAGTGACCCTCGACTCGGCATCCTTCAACAAAGTCTCCCGGATCCGGTTCTCGTCACTGAGAGTACTGCCGACCAGCAATTCGTCGTTCCATGCGTTTCGGCCCTTGGCGTAGTACCTGCCCAGCTCCTTTGCCACGAGGCCGCCACGCTCCTCGAGCTTGATCCTCCAGTCCAGGTCGGCTGCCGTGTCCTTCTTGAAGAACATGCTGTGTCGGAACTCGGTGGTCAAACGCTCGTTCAGTCGCTTCTGATAGAAGAAGAAGGCGTTCTCAAAGGGGGTGAGGGCCCGGGTGAGAAGCGGTGCTCGCGAGAGGATGACGCTGGACCGAATGCGGTACTCCGCTTTCCGGGACACTGTGAAGGGCGAATGAGGTTCTGATTGAGTAGGTTTCAAGTGGTGTGCTTCTGCTGTCGCTTGTGCCTCGGCGGCAACAGAGTAAGGGCGGAGGAATTGAGTTGTTCTGCAGCTGGCGCATATATTCGGCCTCCCTAGTATCAGGTCAGTAGGTAATCCCAATATAGATATCCCATAACCATCCATTGGCCAATGCCACTTACTCCGTAATAATGCTGCTGCCGCACCGCTGCTTCTAGCTGAAGAAGCCATGTCTGATAAGCACGAAACCTGACAGCCGCCCCAGTTACGTGGATTGGGCGAAGGGATGGCGGTTGTTTCTTCAACACTCAATGGCCGCTATTCAATCCAATGGTGCAGGGTCGCGCAACATTGAACTTTTTTCGAAGAGCTCCCCTGCCCGCTTAGGTAAGGATGATTAGCGCACTTCTTCTGCCCACCATAACAAATGAGGCTGGTGGGCGCATCTAGCGTTGGCTGCTGTGGCTGATACCTTGAAGCCACCTGGGTGCAGCACATGCACTACAGATCGGCAACAGCCGCCAACCAAAAGTGCGCGTTCCTGACACGGACGTGAGATTGTGAGACTGAATTCTGGGCAGTTCTCGAAACGTTCTGGACCATGCATTAGTTGCCGACTGCAGAAAACCCCCAGCAGAACCCCCAGGTCGTCGTCATCCCTAAGGATCCCAAGACCAGGCCATCGACGGACAGGACCATCCCTCCCCCGGATGTTCGTACAGATTCGAGTGGAGCTCCCCCAATCCCAACTCCCAACACTACATACAGTACCTCTAACCAGCCTATTCAATTGATCCGATAAATTGCTGTCGCAAACCACCTTGCATTTTCTAGGAAGCATGCCGCCTAAATGACAACTACAACTCGGATATTCGATTCTCTCATGACTCTTTCGCCGCCCCTTTGATCCTACGTGTTCCGATTCTTGTCTGTCTCGATGTAGTGTGCGATCCGTGGCCCGCAGATAGATCCCCATCAACATCTTGCGCTACTCCCCCACCAATAATCCGACAACGAAACAACCTACCTTTGTATAGCTGCACTTCAAATGCGCTCCTCATCGACCGACTGCGGCGATGATCTGTGTACCGCGCCCGGCTCGCCCGCGCTTTCGACAGCCTCGACCCTGATAGCCCTCGCGCCTTTCATCCTGACCTTCGGCGTCGTCTCGCTCGTCGTCCTGCGGAAGATCTTCCCCCAGCTCTCCCGCGTCCAGAATTCGCGGGACGGCGAAGACCACTTCCTGCCGTCCGACGCCCCGCTGTCCCTGCAACAAGCACATGCCGAACACGGCTCCAAGTCGCTCCGTAGGCGCGTGGCAGCGGCCGCCTTTTCGACGACCGTAGGCCTCGCTGCCGTACTGGCCGAGCTGATCCTTTGCGAGATTTCCGAGCTGGTCAGCCCGTATGCGCGCGCAACTGCCCTCAAGATCACGGTGCCGACCTTGCTCTTCTTCTTGATCGTCGTAATCCCATTTCTCGAACTCCAATCATTGGTCGCCAGCTCCGGCTGGACATTTCAACGAACCTCCAAGGGGCGTATCCCCCGGACGGCATGGCTCCTACAATTTGCCGTGTTTGGCCTCTGGCTGCTCGCCTTCTGGTCACTTGGACGCCTGGTGCCGATTGACGGCAAGGATCTTCACGCAAGCGTGAAGATGGCGAAATCCCAGGCGCAGAGTACTGGTGGGCTAGCGCGTGCCTGTCTAGAGCGAATTGGTGTTATTGGCATCTCGCTCATGGCATTGCTGTCCGGCTTTGCTTCTGTCTCCTGTCCGTGGCATACCTTTGGAAGTCCGGCCTCCAGGCGTCCCGTGACGGAATCCGACATCGCGCGGAAGCAGGCGGGACTGGACGCTACTAACGAGATGCTGCTAACCAAACGCCACCGGCTGCAAACGCTACAACGTAAAGTGGCTGAATCGTCCGCCAACGATAAGGGTGGTCTGGTGACCAAAATGCTGGGCTCTATCCGTGGCGGTGGTGACGCTGGCGAGATTCGTGGGTTGAAGCTCGAAATTTCTGGCCTCGAGGCAATGGAAGCAAACTTGAGCAATTCACTCTCGAACTTGAAATCGCGCCAGGCAAACTCTGCCCGAGCAGCAACACCGCTGGGAAAGCTTTTTGTGATCCCTACATATGTTTTCAGTGTGTACTGTGTGTATAGAATCTTGGCAACGACACTCACAAGTCTCCGTCGCTTATACTCCCCGTCCGCCTCCTTTTCTTCATCGGACCCCATCAATCGCTTACTGGGCCTTCTCGCCAAACACTGGGATCCGAAGCTGGACCAGATCGCCTGGGCCCGCCAAATCTCGTTCCTGCTCTCCGGGGTAATCCTTGCAGCCTCCGCCAACTCGGCTCTCCAAACATTTCACATATTCGCAAAGTGGGCTCCTGGCCTCCTCTACCAAGCGCAGGCCAACCTCGCGCTCCTGATCGGGCAGATCAGCGCTATCTACGTCATCTCGTCCGCCCTACTGCTGCGCAGCAACCTTCCCAAGGAGGTGGGGAGTGCCGTGGGGATGCCTTGGAGAGTGCTCTCGAGCCGGGGTTCGTGGATCGCTGGTTCGAGGGCTGGTTCTTGCTGGCCAGTATCATCACGGCGGCCGGTATCTATGTGGGCAGGAAGATAGGGGAAATGGGCGAGGATTGGGATGACGTTGAGATGGCCGAGATAGGCCAGAAGAGGTCGTAAGATATCCGGTTACGGAGCCTCGTAATATTATCATTGACTGCTGGGTTCTGGTTTCAGTCAAGTGAGCATCTGGAGTTTGGGTGGTAAAGGTCTATTATTAACTAGGTACCAGTCCATTGTAACAAATCCAAACAAGTTACCAGTCACCTCCTGCCATGTTGGTCTTCCACGGCTTGTGTAGTGACCAGTGAGGCAAGCACCTAAGCATCAATGTTAGGACCGTATCTCAAGTCCTTATGCCTAAAACTCTAGGTGATGGAGCAGTGAGCTTACAGTAAACTCATTTGTTGTGAAGTGAACAATACCTAATGGTTCAGCCATCTCCACTCACATTTTCTTTCAGGAAGAAGCCACTGATCATCAAATCGGAATTACCGACACCTCAAGTGTTTCTACCCTGCCTCTGGAGATTTCACACGTTCTATTTATCAACCTGTTGGTAAACCCACCCAAAGCGGCCGATTAAAACCCAACTCCTACACCCAAGTAACACAATCCTCTCTGGCCACTATGTTGTCCATCACCCGTCGTGACGACAGCAGCGATGAGGAGACCTCGTTCCCGAGCTGGGCCGACCAAGTCCCTAACTTCCCATCGCGTACTGCCCAGGCTGAGAAAGTACAAGCCTGGCTCGGACTCTTTCTGGAGCAACGCACATTTAGCGAATTGGAGGTCGATGAATTCGTCCAAGAAGTACGATTAGATGGAGAAGACCTTCACACTCTGGGCAAGGACGAGTTGCGCGATTGTCTTCCTAAGAACCAGGACGAATATGGCGACGGTAGCCCGTACCGGTTCGAACAAATGCGCCGACATCTTCTCGCCGACATCATCCGCGCTCGCAAGCAGGTATGTAGGCAATACTTTCCCCTCGGAAGACGACTTCCATCCAGTTTGTTATCCTGTTTATTGCTCGAGATAGAAATACTAATACGAGATCGTGGCACAGAATGGAATCAAGATCACCGAGGTCAAGAAGAGCTCCATTACCGATAAGATGCAGAATATGCCGGTCATGGCATTGAGCGGCGCCATGCTTGGTGTCCTCGTTCCCTGCTTCGTCGTCTGTATCATGAGCTGGGTCTTGGCTGATGAGAACTACTGAGTAGCAGTACGTTAATGTCACAGCATTGGGTCACGGTTACACCAGATAGGAGGATGGACAAGAAATGTGACTGTCTTGACATGAGGAAGGGAAAGAGAAATCAGCCATGTTATCTCCAGTGCAGATCAGAAGGTTTGGTGATGATGCTCGAAGTCTAGTAGTACGCTCTTCATGACTTTGACTGCTGGATTGAGTCTGGGAAATCCACATACATTCACCTCAGACAGTACCCTGACTCATGGTCGACTACAAAATTGACGTGCTTCAAGTCGTAATGAATGTACACTTTTCATACAAAGGTATTGCTTCGAAGCAGACCTCCATTACCTGTAAAGTACCACACTCGCTACTGTCTCGTATGGTTGCAGGTTCGGACACTGTCCTACAAGTAACACCGGTATAATACCTCTATACCAAGTATGGTGCCTCAACTTCTTGCAAAGTGCACTGGCTGTCATTTCCGCATTCTTTAAGTACTTTCGAAGGAAAGCCAGCAATCCGGAATACATACCTCGGTTCACTCTGAACTGGGGCAGGTGCAAGTCGCTGCAGAGCCATGTAAGTGGCCGCTGCCACTTTCCACTACAAATGTGATTGTCGTACATTGTTTCGGTACGCAAATTAAGTAAGATATAAATAAACGCACACCTATCACAGACATTGATACGTAATACAGTCGAATCACTGAACTCATTTTCAAGTCATGTAATCCATTGCTCCCTTGTATTCATCGCAGCAGCTACTACTCTAAGTCGGAGCAGTTGTCTTAACATATGCAAGCTCAAAACCGCAACATGATGCACACCATGATTCATCGCTTGGAGAGATGAGGAAGAGGTTATTGTCTCTTTAGACCAAAGAACAGACAGCTCTTCATTGATTCTCTCAAGTCTCAATGGATCAGTCGCCATTAAGACAACACATGCGGGTTTTCCATGCTGCCACCGTGGGGATCAGGCTCTTCTGAACCTCTTATCAGCCAACTTTTAAGGGCTTGTCGAATCTGTCGTCTTGCTGTATTTACAGCTTTTTGATTGCTGCCGTCATCATTTTCCCACGGTGGCGTAGCCGTCTCACAGATCTCCAATGGTTTCTTGAGACCATACTTCAGCAGTCTCTCGCCACCGCCATCCACATTTTCTCTGATGAAGCCACCAAACGCTCTTCGCACATGACCCCCTTTCATGCCAAAACCATGAGAGTCAGCTCCGTGTTCGAGCAAAAGCTCGACCCATTCTGACTCAAGATATGCAACAGCGATCTGAAGAGGGGTGAAAGCAAAGCATTCTGGAAGCGGATTCTCAGGATCAGGGCCCTGACGTTTGCTGCGGGTTGGTCTGGGGTTGGCCATTGCGCTATGCTTCAGGACTTCCTTAAAGAAAGAAAGTGCCCCATCGCTGTCATCACCAAGTACGTAGAAGTTTTGCAGTAGGCTGAAGAGAACCTCGCTTTCTGCATCAAAGAACGCGCCATGCAAGGTGAAGAGATTCAGAAAGACACGATCACGAGTCCGGACCACATATCCTAGAAGCGTCTCGTAGTTCTTGTTCTGAATGCTGAACGGCTCTGTCCAAATTACTTCTCGCCTTTTAATATTGCCATTGCCACTGATTTCGGGGCTTTCCAAGTATTTCTCTGCCATTTCCGGCCAGCCAAGGAGCACGAGGTTGAGCAGAACCGTGACATCTTCTGCACATGGACCAAGCGGTCGCACTTCAATGCTGAAAAAGAGCTTATCCCATTGTGGGAAGTTGCTACGCATTGCCATTCTAATGCCGCCCTGTTGCTTGAGATAGGCGAAATGCTGGGAAGAGGGCTTCAGTGACGGCAAAACGAACTCTACTAGCTCCTCGTTGCCCACCAGCTCCGAACGGCGCTGGGACAAAGTGTGTTCAGTGACTCGCAGGGAAGTTTCGTCGTAGGGATGTACTTGGTATTTGCGCTTCGCCTCAACTTGCGCCCGGATCCCAAATCGCTGAAGCCCTCGAAAGAAGACCATCAAGTCAACTACCCTCAGGAACTCTGGGTCCAATGCATAGAAAGAGGCTTCGCCTTCGGCAGCATGCCGGGAATCAAGATACTCTTTGACTGTATAATGCGCCAAAGCTGCCCTGTGTTCTGGTTCCTCCGGCCAGATGAAGATGTTACCTTGTCTAGCTTGTTTTTTTCTTGTCACAGAAACGAGGCAGCTGCAGACCTTTCTGAGAAGATGAACATCATACTTGCGAATCTGCCCAAGCTCTATTTTGTATAGAGATGCCTCGACAAGAATCTCTGCGCTGGGGATATCTGTGCTAGGGTTGCAAAGCAGGGCAAGTGCAGTGCGGGCAAAGTCGCGGTATTCGCCCTTAATCTGGGTCAGGATGTGCTCATAAGTTCCGAACAGATCACTGGGAAAGTTTCTGATCTCTCGAAGGATGTACGCCTCCTCGCAAACCGACTCCTAGTTTAGTCTCTTTACCAAGTCAAGTTGACATACGAGCCATCGAAACATGCCCTGGGCACGGTCGACCAGCGCAGTCTCCACACGTGCCGTCATTGCTTCACTCCAGTCTTGTATCTTTCTGAGTTCAGAGTGCGCCAGCCTTCGCATGCCATCCTTGACACCTGCACCAGACATGGGAATCTCGACGCACGGGGTGACTGTCCAAGGAAGATCTCGCGGATATCGGCCTCGTTCCGACTTGTCACCAGGAGCCTGATTCTCCTGAAGTCTCTAGATGTGCCTATTCTGTAAAGAACGCGTGTTATATGGGCACGATCGCAACTCTCATCGATCGCGTCAACAATGATATAGATGCGTTTCAACTTGTCGGCTAGCTGAACTAGGCTTTCTAGCAGGTCGTCTTCAGTTGGTCTGGCGTCTTCATTAAAACGCTTTCGGAGCACCCCCGGAATGTGGCCTGATTTTTGCTGCAGGTCTTTGACGACACACCGGAGGAAGTCCTCTGTCTCATCTTTCCCTCTGGAGTGAAGGCAGTAGTAGAAGGAGCAAGCTTTCTGTCCACACCGAGTTGAATCTCCCTTACTCCTTGTCTGGTTCGCAGTCGTCAGCATCATAGGCAGTCTCCTGCGATGGATTGCGAATACACTTACGCGAGGCCGATCTCTAAGAACAGTCGAATGTTTTTCGTTTGGATTTGAGTTGTTGGAGGAGCTCTAGAGCTCTGTCCTTCTTCAAAGCCCACTTGGCTTTGTCGGACCAGACGGGCTGTGGGGGCTGCTGTTTTTGGCCCATCTCAAAGTCTATCAAGAACGGGGGAAGTCCAATACTGGGGTCATTTTCCACCCCTAAGATCTTGTTGAGCTCGCTGACATACCCCCGAACAGGACTTGAGGGTTTTCATGAGAACCTGCGTTTGCTCCTCTGGTGTTTCATCCCTATGACACTTGATGGAGGCCTTGAGGGCCCGAAACTCGTTGACCAGGAGCGATGACTCTGCGCTGATGTAGATGAAGTCTTTCGGCGCGCCGTGATAGCGACCGATGATCATGTAGGCTCGTTGGACCATGGTATCCGTAAAGCTCAGCAGCCCAGTCACCAAAGCAACCAGCTCAAGTCTGCCCGCCATACTTGTGAGAGCGTGCTTGGCTAGCACGTAGAAGGGTCAAATGTGTGGTAGTACTATGCATGTATGCGTAGAAGATGGAAGAGGGAAGAAGTCAGAGTATTTATCTGTTCCAGAGACAACAGAACCAGCCATGCGTGACTCAGCCAGGCAAACCTCGATGTTTAGGGTCTTTGTTTAAGCCAGTTTGGGGGAGAGAAAGATACGCGACATGGGCTTGAGGGGCAACCGTCACCTGATTTGCATGCTGGACGTGTTTGTCTACGCAGAAACTGAAATGTTCACACAAACTGGGGGAGCAACGTTCCCTTATTAGATCAAACACGTTTTTCACCCAGCAACCACAAGCTCTTATCTATGGAAACTTTTGCCTGTCACGTCACCTAGACTCAGATTTGGGTGTGAAATAGGGGCTTGGACATGATGAGGCAGGCACTCCAAGATAGTCAGCCTCCATATCTCGCCATCAAAAAAGTGACATAGCATTCTTCTCAACTACGTAGTACTGTATTGACTGTTGTTGTGCTTGGTTGAGCCCCTTCGGGAGGGGATGTTGTGCATGAAGAAAGCCTTCCCCAGATCATTCAGGCCACTCTAGAGACTCCAGGGGGCTTCTGGAAGCCATAATACCATATCTGATATAGCAACTTCACAACAATGCTCTGCCAATAGTGCTGTAACAGAGGAAGTCGGTGGTTCATTTACAATTCGTTCACATATCCTGAAGTACTCTGGACCTAAACTATGCGTCGTGTCCGTCTAACGTACTCCTGAGATGCTTAACCTATACTACACCTTCATATATTCCTAACAAATCAAATCGACCGTTACTTTGTACGCTCAGAATTTCAAGTCTGGAGGTTTTCAGTGGGTTACTTGAAGAGGACAGTGGTATCCAAAGGCTGGTGAGTATGTACATTTATCCTTGCCTTCACTTCGGCAACACAAATATCTGCACTTAGAGATGAAGAATTGAGCAGGCGATTGGGTCTACAAGTTATGGTGTTCCTTGGCGACCTACAGTCAGCTTCGGATTTCAGTGATGGCGGAGGAGGAATACGAAAAGGGGCGGAGAGGTGAGAAAAGGGGTAAAATAACGCATATTTATGCAATAAAAAGGAAATACGTAATTAAGCGAAGGAATGCACTAGCCGCGAATCGAACGCGGGGCCCATCGATTTTTTTCATTTTACTGAAATGGCAACGATGGATTTTACCACTAAACCACTAGTGCTGCTGCAGTTGTTGAGGCGGATGGTGACAAAGGTAGTTATTGACCAATCTATACTATGTGCCGTAAGCTATGGGGCTGGGAGAAATTGCTTGGTGGTCGACGGGACGTGATGGGGCCAAAAGTTGGTAGCAGTTTGTTACGGGGACAAACTGGCAGGCCTCCCTGTGATATGACGATGGTGTTTCCTCGTAGGTATGTATGTACAGAGTTCAAGCGCCGTCAGTATTATGAGAATAGTCATATTGCACAGATATTGCTCGTCGGCTAATCAAGCTATCTTCATACAAACATATCAGGGTTGCCGACTTCACGATTTCACGGGTCAGTTGCTGTATACCAGGACTATAGAAGTCTTGAGTGACCTATAACTTCCTTGCTTTTCTCTAAAACTGCAAACCTCGATCCTTCTTCCAGTCTCGACCATGTTGAGCACCTATTGCATAGCAGACTCTAATCTCGGCTCACAGTGACCCCTGCTTGCATCGTATGCGTAGTAACATCTACCTTGAATAGCCCCCAGAGGGTTGTCAGGAAGCGAAGCTCGTAAGCGGTAAATGCCACTTCTTTGTCAGACCTTGAGAAGCGATCCAACGGCTTGTCCGTGGAGTTTGCATTCTTCGCGGAAGGTCAGGTGTCATACGGGCTGACCGAGTTCCGCAGGCTAGGGGTTGAGAAGAGCTACGCGGCATATGTTGTTTCTCGGCCGTCAAATTCGTCCGTGCCATCATTATCTTCGCGGATAACAAGCTATGCCGTGCCTTATAAGGATTTTGGCCGTTTCGGGTCAAAATTTTAATGCGGTGGCGAGGTAGAAGAATATATTCTACACGGCGCCGCGGCCGATATGTTTAGATGTCGAACCGGTGAGTATACAGAGAAACCCCAATAGGGGCACGGTTCCAGGGGTCACTCACACCTAGGAGTCAGTACATGTAGTTTAGGGTGATGATGCGTAAGTCCATGTAGTAGAACATTACGGATTGATAAGAGCCAACATTTCTGTCGATGGTGGCTCCGACCTCGCGCCATAGTGCATTAGCGAGTTTGGAGAGCAATGCAGTCGCGGGTTGGTTGTGACGGGAACAGCGTACAAGGACATTGGGGCCGGACTCTAGGGTGCTCTGACACCCACGTCTTGCAACCTGTATGACCGGTCAGATTAGCATACCTATACCAATCCTCGTTGGCGATCGTGCACTTGAAGACCCCTACAGTGGCCGACAACAACCGCCGTACCCAATCACGTATACGCGGTCGTTCCTTTGGAGCTGTGTGCCGCTGGCTCAAATCGGATGTAGATTTCCTCGTCAGATCATATAAAGAGCTCTTAGAATAGGAGGCCCCAAGCACAGTAGACGTAGAAGCCGCGCAAGGGGATGCCATCTCATCGCAAACCTCGAGGCAACACTGAATATGCCCGCCGCAGGTATCGTACCTGCTCTGGCTAGGGCAGCTTGAAGAGGCATATACGGATAGGACCTCAAGCCGACAACGACGGATTCGTAATCATAATTCCGTGTAGATTTTGTTGGTCGAGTAGTTTCGTCGGCCTCCATCGCTGATTGCGAGGGATTAGAATAGATACTCTTATCTGCGGTCCGAGAAGGTCGTAAGCTGCATAACTGCCGCTCGATGGCGTCAAACGTTGGACCCGGGCTCATCTATAACCTAGCGAAGATTCCGGGGCAGAACGATGAGAATGACACGGCAGAGGTGGACCAGAATTTAATCGAGGCTGTTCATCCGTCAATTTTATTCCGGCAGAAAGGGATCGAGGCATCGGCATCAAGCCCAATGATGTTGCGTCGACGGGCCCTCCATGTCCAGCGTTGAGCACAGTCGCCATATCTGCGGCGCAGATAGCGTATTGGCTGGTTTGAACACTGGTGATGTAAGGTAAACCCCCTGAGCGTTCTACCAGATGGTAAGTTGCTGCTGCCAGTTACCAATCCTTCCCGCGCTCCTGAAGGGTTAACATTTCCCACCTGGTCAAGCCAGTCAAACCTTATGGTATCCCTGGATCTACCAGCTGTGATATCCAAAAATTTGAACACCAAGTTTCCGACTACATTAGTTTATAGGTGCTGCTGAAGCAATCTCAAAGTTGAAACCGCGACTCAAATTGCCGCCGCCGCCGACGTATTTGATTCATTTATCCGGACTTGGCTTTATATCGATAGGAGGTCCGTATAGATGGTTAGAATGGCAGTGCCGTCTCTTGATCTTGGTCTTTCACGGCCAGGGCATCTGTTGAATCGTTGGGATCACGCATACCAGGCAAAATCAAAACACGGGTGCTTGGGTCGGTCTCTCCCAAGTACACCCCATTAGATGTCAGCTCATTGCCGATAGCGATGAGTTCACGGTACGGAGGATCAAGATATCCCAGATCACAAGCGACGTGTCCCCTCTCCAGTCTGCTGTCATATTTGTTCCTCATTATCATAGAATAGAATAGGACCGCCAAGGGCGAACCTCTCGGCTATGATTCCTCTCCCAAGACGCTTGATTGAATCTGGTGTTGCGCAGATCGACGTCGTAACATTGGCAGCGGCTAACGCGGCGGACCCCTCGGCTCTTCCCGGACGACTCGGGGCCAGGCTCTCGCAAATGGCCGCATTTCTTTCTGGTGCGGAAATCAGTGTTTGTTAGATATCACAAGCGGGTGCTACTACCAAACAGCACCAGAGACACTTTGTGTTGCGATGCCGGTGTTACACTTGACTACCGAGAGATATTGAGTTGGTTATAGACCCGTGCCATGAGGCAGCTTCCCGGTTCGTCACTGTCCAAACTCTAGAGAACTATCACAAAGTTTCTGTCCCGCGACAAGATGCGAATGATATTGGGATTTGGAGATTTTATCGACTTCTCGGCCCGAATTGCATTCCCAGATGAGTGAAGATGGCTCCGACGACCCAGCCGCATTGTACGTTTAACGTACGGTGCAATGCTCAGCTACGAGTGACATAGCTTCAGGTCTGTACCGTCTTAGTATGCATATAGTTTGGAATGAAACCGAAGTGGGAACGAAGGATGAAGCCAGAAGCATCTCCACTGCCCGGACGCTGAAGGGCCAATAACTCAACAGATTGGGTTTCCAGAGGGATTATTGGATACTAACGTACGAGGAGGGAGGAGGATTGGCAGGTTGGATTGACGATGGCCAGACCCGTGGTGGGTAGAGGAGCTTTTGGCGGGGTCGGCTCAGAGCTTTGTTGCGTGTTGCGTCAATGGGACCCCGCCATGCCATGTTCCCGATTCTTCGCGAGTACTTGACAGACCTCAACCTTGGGGCATCCTCTCTCAAGCTTCCTACCTCTTCTCATCTTCTATATTCTACTTTTTTTTTGTAAATACCGAACGTACTACAAAACCCCAGAAATCCGACAAGATGGCTCGCAAGACTCTTGTTGCCGCTAACCACAAGATGTACGTGACTCTCCCTCAGTACCGGTATCACCAAGAGCTTCCACAGCTCTCTGCCACGGAAAAGCCTTCACTGAGACAGCCGGTTATCATGGCATTCGAAGCTAACCACCGCTCACTCACAGGAACGGTACTCTTCAGTCCGTTAAAGAGATCTGCCAAAACCTGAACAACGCTCAGCTGGACCCCAACGTTGGTTAGTACCTCCCTCAATTCCCGAGCTGTCCGCCCTTCTACTAGGGAACGGCGAGCTTACACCAGTTGTCTCCCCATCACCACAGAGACCGTTGTCGCTCCCCCGGCCATCTACCTGCTTGCTGCCCGCGAGACCCTGAAGAAGGAGATCGCCGTCGCGGCCCAGAACGTTTTCGACAAGCCCAACGGCGCCTTCACCGGCGAGACCAGCGCCCACCAGCTCAAGGACGCCAGCGTCGACTGGGCCATCCTGGGCCACAGCGAGCGCCGCACCATCCTGGGCGAGACGGACGAGACCGTCGCCTCCAAGACCAAGTACGCCACCGACAACGGCATCAGCGTCATCTGGTGCTGCGGCGAGTCGCTCGAGCAGCGCGAGGCCGGCAAGACCCTCGAGGTCATCGCCGCCCAGCTCGCCGCCCTCAAGAAGGAGGTCAGCGACTGGTCCAAGATCGTCATCGCCTACGAGCCCATCTGGGCCATCGGTACCGGCAAGGTCGCCACCAAGGAGCAGGCTCAGGAGGTCCACGCCAGCATCCGCAAGTGGCTCAAGGACAACGTCAGCCAGCAGGCCTCGGACGAGACCCGCATCCTCTACGGCGGCTCCGTCAGCGAGAAGAACTGCAAGGAGCTCGCCCAGGAGGCCGACATTGACGGTTTCCTGGTCGGCGGTGCTTCCCTCAAGCCTGCTTGTAAGTTTACCTACCTCCTGGAACCCCAGCCTGGCCGTAGGAAGGTGCTAACCATTTTTTACAGTCGTCGACATCATCAACTGCAAGAAATGAACGGTTGATAATACCAAGCGCTAACAGTAAAATGGCCGGGTCTCAGCCTTCGTAGCTGACGTTACGTCTTGATGAAAAGGGGGTACGGCACGGCATGGGTTTAGGTTTAGGTTAACGATAGAAAGAAAAATCACGAATACCCCTATATATATGTCTTCTCGCATCGTGTTCTCTGCATTGAATCTTGAATCGTGAATCATGACTTCAAAACGTAACACAATATCGCATGTATACATCCAACGTACATGTAGTTGTTGAATTGTTCGTCTCATTTCGTATATACAATGGGCAGAATTAGTCATTCCACCATGGCAATAATAGTACAATGTATTCGGGACTGTCTTCGTTCGTATCGAGGGCCAATACAGATTGTACATTCGATATAGCGTCTTTTCCCCACGTCTCCTTGGCGTATCGATGGCTGTATGTACTCCCGCATAATGTAGATAGCCAGGCTTACACAGCCATTCCATTGCCGTGGTATGGGGACCATATTTTCTCACACTCTCGTTGATACTCGTGACGGGCTTGTTGACACGCTTGACCTTGTCGCCGCTGGCATCCCGCAGCAGCTCGGCCTTCTTCAAGATCAGCGAGGGCTCCATGTTGGCGACGCAAATGGCCTTTTGCCGGCCGTTGATGTAGTGGCCGATCATAACAGGGTGCTTCCGCGGCCGGGGCGACACGGCGAACTCGACGGCCGGGTTCTTCTTGGCAAAATTGGGGAGATGGGTCTTGATGAAGGCGCTGGTCTGTGTCAGATATTGCGGCTCCTGGCCAAGACTGATAGAATACATCGATTCGGGCTTACTTCATGCCTCTAGAGCTACCGGAGTGGTCGCAGTAGTGGATGTCTAAACGCTTGCATTGCAAGATGAAGGAGCCGATGCCATTCTATATGGTGGAGGGTCGAGTCAGTAAGCGGCCCCGACAGGGTGAGGTATCCGAGTTGCTTAGCGTACCTGGCCGACAGAGACCCTCTCCAATGCCCTTATAGTCATCTTGGATGTGTGAAAGCGCGATAGTTTGCACCTCGCCCAGGTTACGGAATGGTCAATTCGAGGCTGAAGCTGTCGCGAAACTTTTCGGGAGTGGCAGCTTTCGTTGGACCACGCAGCCCAGGGATCAGAGCATAAATTGGGGCTAAGCCTCAGAGGGGCTAGTGCACCTTTTCCCTCAGCATGGCTTGCTGGCTCTGTCTGGCAGGCGGTTTGCAGTGCATTAGCACATTGGCATTGTAACAATGCCGCCTAAATGTCGGCCATTGCTTGGCGAGAGCAATCCAAAGCTGCCAATCCAGCAAAACGCGACCATCGCATCTGTCCCTTTCAGCACCGTCGATTTTCTCGAACACCCCCAATCTAACCTACTCCATTCCATCCCCTTTCTCTGTTTTTGATGTTGAATATCAAACAAAGGGAGATGATAGCCTAATTCTCGTCACTCACTTAATCTTCCACCTCTTCGTTGCTACCCTGTTTGAAAAGTCTGCGTATCTGCTACCGAGTCTCTGTACAAATCGACACGCGATGACGGACAAATTGCCCCCCCAGCTGCTTGCGCTCTTCGCGCCCCGGCCCCCCTCTGCGATGGGTTGAACACGCCGACAAAGCGCCCCAAGAGCGCAAGACTGCCGCCATCACTGGTCTGGCCGATTACCTGCCTGCGCTCAACGCGTATAAAGACCAAGATGGCTACGTCCCCACTGAGAGCTGGTTGCAAATGCGCGACCGCAAGAAGTTGGAGAAGAAGGCTGCGCAGGAAAGCCTCCAGAAGGAGGTCCCCGTCAGCTGTAGGTTTACGACGCGCATCTTCAAATGCGATTGCTCTTCGGCATCGAACATCCGCTGACTTGCCCATCCAGACAAACCAGCCGAGGACCCCAACATTCGAGGCGACCCCTTCAAGACGCTCATCGTCGCGCGACTCAGCTACGATGCGAACGAAAGTGATCTTGAGAGGGAGTTCGGGCGCTTTGGCCCCATCGAGCGTGTATGCTACAGCCCATCTACTTGCTCTTGTGAAATCCCCCAAGCTTACCCTACAACTCGCAGATCCGAATCATTGCCGACACGCATGCGCATGAGAAGCCCAACAAGAAGAAGAAGTCCCACCGCGGATATGCTTTCGTCGTATTTGAGCGTGAGAAAGACATGAGAGGTAATGCCGCCATTGATTCCTTCCAGAAAAAAAAAACATGTCCCTCACCAGAGATCTGGCCCTCAAGCTTGCCTATCTCTTCCCTTCCTCAGTCGCCCGTCCTATGACCAAGGTATAAGATAGTGGTAAGGCTTTACTGACAAATGCGCGTTGCTGCGCACGTGTGAATAGCTGCTCTAGATGGTTGCGATGGTATTCGCATCAAAGACCGACGTATCAAGGTAGATGTTGAGCGAGGCCGAACAGTTAAGGGATGGAAGCCGCGTCGCTTTGGCGGTGGTCTCGGTGGCCGTGGATACACTAAGAGCGCTCCTCCTCGCCCTACCGGCCCTGGCCAATTCGGCGGTGGTGGCGGCTTCGGTGGCCGTGATGGCTTCCGTGGTGGAGGCTTCGGTGGCGGTCGTGGTAGGGGCGGCGGTTTTCGTGGCGGCGATCGTGGTTTCCGCGGTGGCGGCGGCGGCTTTGGCGGCGGCCGTGACCGTGGTTTCGGCCAACAGAACGGCTTTGGCGCTCCTCCTAACGCACCTGCAGGTCCTGGCTACGGTGGCCGCAGCGGTGGCTACGGTGATCGTGACCGAGGTGACCGAGAACGCGATGGTCCCAGCGGTGGGTATGACCGAGGTGGTGGCCGCTCATATGATGACAGATCTGGCGGACGCGACGGAGGCAGATTCGGAGGCGATCGCGACAGACGAGGCGGCGGCGGTGCTAATGCCAACTACGAGCCCGTTAGGGGCGGCCGAGAATACCGCGACTACGACCGATCCAGAGAGGACGACAACCGGAAACGCGGGTACGAGGGAGGCTACGAAGATCCTCGCAAGCTGCGCCGCTACTAATATCGAGGCCGTTTGTGCAAGCAGCCATCTTGCCTCGATGGTGGGTATCTTCTGTCTTCACGTCACCTACTACGCATCTGCAACCATCTATTCTCATCTTTCCTTCTCCCTTTTGTCACCAGGGGTAAGCGAGGGTAAGAATACCTACCGCAATACACTAGCTTCTGTTTCCGGATCCACGCACAACCGACAATCAGAAGGTAAAAGACGTGAGGTGCCTCAGGCTTCGGGTGCCTCTTGCCGACTACTCTACGAATACCCAAGTTCGGATGTCAAGCGCTGCAAATGCCTTCATAAAAGCGACGGGAGCGGAACCATCCCCGCGTCTGGATACGATACCCAAATACACCAGGACTGCCATCATTCATTGCACAGGTAGTATACTTAATCGCATTGTACTTTACAGGAATGAACATCACCATGGGGAGGAAAAGTAGGGGTTCTACGCTGGAGCGTTTCCCATTGCGCCTGAGTTTGCAGGTTGGAGATGGGAATGTCTCTTGCGAGGTAAGGTCAGAGGTAAGGAATGATAGCACCATTCAACACCTACTGGCCCATAGATACACGCTGCGCTTGATTTTGGTATGCCTTTGTCGGGAAAAAACGGAGATAGGAAGGGAGGATTGGCTCATCGTTCCAATGTACTGGTGTAAGAGTAGATAGCTTTCAAGTAACGATGTATTATTGCGCTGAGCGACTCGGAAATAGATGCTAGGTAGCGTTTTGCTTCGTCCCAAAGGAACATTAGCTATCATTAATGCAGTTCGCCTTGTCCTATTGGTATCGCTGACGTTCTCTGTGCTGCCGGTGATGTAGAAGCCATACCAACCGTTCTAGGGGTTCCAGCCGAGCGAAGCATCTGTCATACACACAACTGATTACCGTTTCTATTTCACCATTCACGCGGTCTCAGTGGTTTTGTGTTGATGAGAAAGTCTTGAATTGACAGTAATTTTCCCTATACCGGAACGCCATAGCGTCCCCAACCATGTGAACCGAACCAGATCATCGAATATGTGGTATCGCCCTTATGATGCAAATGAATCTAGCAAACAAAAAAATTCCACAGCGAAACACAACAGTCGCTTTTGTTTTGTCCTACGAGTCGGCCTCCATCTCCTCCGCAGCGCGCCTCCTCGTCCACGACGGTGACCTCGCCGCTGGAGGCGCTCCAGTAGGCGCGGACCTTGATAGCGAAGTCGCTGAGGCAGACACTGAAGAGCTTGAGCAGGCGGGTCTGGCGGGCCTCGAGCACGTCGCCCTCGCGGCAGACGACGTGGCCGTCGCTCGAGCCGTCCTCCTCGCCCAGGACGATCCTGCCCTTGACCATGCGCGTGGGCACGCCGAGGCGGCGCAGCTCGGGCTCGAGCGTGTGGCCCAGCGGCACGTCGTGCTCGGCGGGGACCTCGCCGCCCGTGCTGTAGACGGGGCCCGCGGGGATAGTGAACCCCCGCGGCGCCACGGCGCCGGCGCGCGCGAAGTCGGCCGCCGTCACGTTGGACAGGTACTCCAGCAGCGCCGCCGGCTCGCGGTTCGTCAGCAGCAGGCCTACGTTGCCCGTCATGTACTTGGACAGCTTGTGCAGGCCGTCGGCGGTGCTCTCTTCGGGGGTGCGGCCCAGGGCGCGGGTCATGAGGGTGGTCTTGCCGAGGAATATGCTGTAGGAACGAGGTTGTTAGTTATTAGTCGATTTGTTTTATGGGAGGGAAGATGGTAGAGAAGCAGAGGAAGAAAGAGGAAGTGGGAAAAAAAGGCGTACCGGCTGTCATCCTGCAGTTCTTTCCGGACTTCTTGGATGTGGGTGTTGCGCATATTCTCGACGCCGAAGACGAAGACATGCTGGTATTCGGGGATGGCTTCGCGAATGGTCTCGAGAAGTCGCTCCTTGTGCTCCCTCGTCTTCTTGGAGACCTGGGTCATGTGCACGACCTTATTCCTCCTGGACTTGGGCATTCTGGCGGTATTTGAGATAGGAAGAAGCGACGCGCTTTTTCTTGGTTCGGCGATTGGGGTTGTTCAAACTGCAGAAAAAGTCGTGAATCTTGGTCGAGTCGAGGAATATCAGAGGGACCAGACTATTGTACGGCGGCTATCAGTTGCATTCAATAAAATCCACTATCTCGAACTTTTTTTTTTGGCCAGAGAATCTGCCCCGCGAAAAAAGATGCAGGGGTTCCCTAGAACCAATGAGAGCGCTGAAAGCGGTGAAAGGAAACACCGACGCCGCCGTGCGACACCCTTCAACCTTGCCTTTTGGATGCTGGCACTGCCGGTTGACGCCAGTAGGATACCCACCCACCTCTTATCTTATCGTTCAGCTCAAGCTTGATTGACGGCCTTGGATTGGGACCCGAGAAGCTTAGCAGAGTGAGTGCAGTGCAACTTTTCAAGTACCAGTGACGACGTCAATCTACAAAACATTGAAGCTCTCCGCCCACCCACCGCGACGCACTATCCCCTATACCAACAAATCGAAGCACCTTTTCGCTTTATATCAAAATGGATCCCACAGGCAAGTGAACTTGACATTTGGAATTCTTGTATAAATCGTAGCTGGGAGTTATATAGCAGAGCTAATGCGCACCAAACCGTACACAGCCTTGGACTGAATGCCACCGAGTCGCGCGAGCTCGAGCAGCGCCTGCAGAAGCGCCAAATGAAGGAGTTCATGGGTGTATGTTTCTTCCTTGCCTTGCCTTATTCTCGGTCCCTCTTCCCCTCCTGCAGATACGCACACACTCTCCGCGTAGTTGCTACTACTACTACAGAGATGTCGGAACTACAAAGCTAACGAGACACACGAACAGCTCTTCAGCAACCTGGTAGACCACTGCTTCATGTCCTGCGTCGACGACTTCACATCCAAGTCCCTGTCGACCCGCGAAACCGGCTGCATCACCCGCTGCGTCCAGAAGCAGATGGCCCTGTCGCAGCGGCTGAGCGAGCGCTTCGCTGAGCACAACGCCGCCATGGGTGCCCAGCCCCCGAAATAAAACTCTGCCGGCGTTAGAATCGAGAGGGAGGAGGATGCTGTATGATGGATAATGGCGAAATGATGCATGTGAAAGCTTCCGCGACAGCGGGTTTTGGCCGTCGTCGAACTTTAGCTCGCCGGTCTTTTCAGGAGTGCTGGGATGGAAACGATCTAATTTACTGTGGATTTTGATGAACTGAGACTGGCCCGGCCACGGATGCGTACTGTTCCTCGGAGTTGGCGGGAAAAGGTAACATTCATGTGACCGGGGCATCTTGCCTGTACTATAGAACAGCTCCTCATAGCCACCCATGTCGTGGTATATGGGAGTCAAAAGGAAAATAACGACTCCAAACAATTTCACCTCCGCCATGACCATGTTTGTTTTGCGGCCTGAATAGAATCAAAGAAGAAAGTCGTAAAATTAGGACTACGGGCCGAGACAGAACCAGTTGATTGCATAGCGCCTCGAAAAGAACTTCCCATTTTTGGCTTCAGACTAGATATTCTCTGTCTGCAATGCTTTCCAAACATGAGGGCACATGAAAAGAAACGCCCCAAACTCCACCAAGGAGCCAACCCGTTCGTTACCTGCTGTCTACATCTACACCAGCCAGCAAACAAAGATACCACACTCTTTTCCGCCGTACATTGGTATCCCCTGACCACTTAGATAGCTAGCAATGGCCTCGTCTCCTTCGCGCAACCCAATGAATTCTTAGTCGCTCGCTTTTCTTGAAAAGAAAGGAAAGACTGCCCGCATAGATCACGCTCACTCCAGACCCTCGGGAGAGAACCATTCGGACCTCTTCCAACTGGTTGACCACCTTCTCCTCCAGCTGGCTCTCACAACCTCGCGCTTTCCCAGCATCACTCGGCTTCATCCCCTTCCACTCCGCCTCGCGGGGCCCCAGGGGTACTAGCCGTTCGCGAAGGAGCTTCCGGCTACCGAGCCAGAACTCGACATTTTCGAGCAGACCCGTGGAATCCCACTGCACCTCGGGCACGTCGCGGGCATTGTTGGCGCGGAGCGCCGACAGGATCCGGGTGATGAGCGCGAGCGAATGGATCTCGGAGGTCGAGAGCGATGTGATGAAGGAGCTACGGCCGTTCCTGGCTGCCTGCGTGCGCGAGGCACCTGGGGCCTCGAATCGTTCGACGCTGGACGCCATGAGACTAGGAAACTGACCCAGTACATACGCGACCTCAGGTGCGATGGTTTGGCCAAGGGCACTCAGTACATTCAGGAGTAGCGGCACGATGGCCTTGGCCCAGATGCTGTAGCAGCGCTGTGGACCAACAGTCTCGGCAAATGGTGACACGTTGGGTCGGGTCAGGTATGTGGCCAAATTGGCGGACGTGATGTGGTTGAGTAGTCCGTCGCACGCAAGTTGTTCGGCGACCACAGGAAGAGCCGAGAGCTCAAGAAGGAAGAGAAGGGACAGCTCGCCGTAGACAGGATCACCTTTCTCGGCGAGTTTATCGGACCATGAAAAGAGCGACACAGCCACGTGTACTGCATCATGGGAGGCCATGATGTTGACAATTTGTGTCTGACTTTGGTTGATACCAGGAATACAGAGGCAAGCTTGCATTATGGCAGTCAATATCGCAACGTCCTCCGGGAACACAGTCGCATCCGAATCGTGGATCAGTGACACGAGCGTCCGGAAACCCCTGGCCACGGTACGATCCAGTACACTCAAGACAGTCTGGGTTACGCTGGTGATTGCGCTGTCGGTAGCCTTCTTGTCTGCCGCCGTTTTCGATGTGGACTCGAGAGCCCGCACCTGGGCACGCAGCGTGACATAAAGTAACTTGAGCAGAGTGCGGTAAAGAGTCAAGTTCTCTGAGCTATATGGCTCCTCAACGCTGCTGACTGTAGCCCATAGCGACGTCAACAGCTGAGCAACATCACCTGCGGATGGCGTGTTGTTAACGACGCGCTGGACAAGCATGAGTGCCAGGTTCACTCTCGAGTCAGTAAGTCGCTCGAATATCTGCTCGTGGCCTTGATTCGCCTGATTGGCTTCGAGACACTGCTCGGCGACCTGTAGTGATTGTCTCTTGAGGTTTTCGTGCTGTGGTAAGCAGTTGCTTAGCTCCAGCAACAGGAATTCCCAAGCATGAAAAAGAGCCTGTAGACGGTATTAGCCACGAAGTTCATCCTTCAGGTGTAGATCGACTTACGATTTGAGCATCTACGAGAGACAAGTTAATGTTCGCTCGCTCCATTTCGCTCTTGTATCCATTGTTGCGAGGGCCCAATCCACCCAGCATCGAACTGCAGCATCTTGTCGGCGTAACTCAGCGCATAGTAATACTTGGTACCCAGTGATCTAGGCTCAAGAAGAGTACGCTTAAGATTGTCCAAGATACACACGGGATACTGTTTGCTGAAATTCCTCGAGAAGTTAGCATGGAGGGCACCGTTGTAACCCGAAACCAGAACCCCCTCGCGAAGAAAGTAGTCAAGGTCAGCGGCAAGTTCCTTCGCCAAGCTGTTCACCTGTCCCATCTGCCGCAGATGGAAAAGCTGCATTGCGAATGTCTCGGCAATGTAGGCAGCAAGTCTTGCTTCTTCACATGCCTGCATAGCGTTAACTTTTGCCGTTATATTTGAAGGCTGCAGGTTTCGCACGTAAGATCGCAGCGCTGTGAGGAAGTTGCCATGGTTCTGCAGGTTGAATATCGTCCAAGGCCAATAGTTTTGAGCCGAAGTAACAAAATCCAGAATACACAGAGCTTCCGAGCTGGAAATGGAAGAGATATGTGACAATCTCTCAAGGGCCCTCGTCAGAACCGAATCTGGCGATGATTTGGACATCTTGTCATGACCATTTCTGGCATCACGGGGTGTTTTGCCCGTGAGCAAGCAATTCGCCATCCATTGTTGTCTGTTTCTCACAATCGTAGAGAAGAACCGCCATATGACAGTCACTTCTTCGGTCTGATCAAAGGGCTTGTCAAGTGTAGACAAGAATTGTAAGAAGGATCGCGATAACTGAGGGCCTAGGTACCCAAGTAGCGAAGGCGGCTCCCCAGTTGCTTTTCCGGCACTGGCTACGAGAGCCTCCAGTAACACCACTGATGATCGTCTGTACTGGTCGTTCACGGCGCCGACCTTTGCAATGAAAGGCGTGGCCTTGAACAGCTGCTGCTCAATGGTAGTTGAAGACTGATCAACCGAGTTGGCTACCCTGACAAGTGTCGTGGCCAATTCGAGGACCGCGTTTGTCCGTTGTGTAAACGCCTTGGATGCGTTCGTAAAATGGTGGTTTCCGGCCACTGAATTGCAGCAACGAGTGTGGCCAAAAGAGGTTGGATTCTTAGGCTTCCTGCAGAGGGTGCCAGAAAGCTGTCGATAATATACTTGGCCGCCAATTGCAGGGGGGCTGTAAGTGTCTTCTTGCTGGTCATTTCATCTGTGCTGAATGTGTACAAGATGGTTTTGTTCATGATCGGTAGAAGGTCGCGGAGGAGGATCGATCGCTGTATTTCGTTCTGCAAACGCCATGTCGAGGAGCTCTCTAGAATATCTACAGCGGTCTGTGATATCGCAAGAGTGATTTGGGTGACTATCTTGTCGAACACACCAAGCCAAGGGTTCTCCGCTTGTTTCTGTCGGGTAGAGGTTTTGACGGTCGTTTTGCGTTGTACGGAGCTGCTCATGGCGGTTTCCACCAAAGATGAGAAGACTCGAACTGCCGACACAAGGAAATCGAATCGCTCTCTAGACATCTCAAGCGATCCTACCAGACGCGAAAGCTTCCCAGCCCTGGATTCGGTAGCCAGCAGTGTGCATCTGGACATATAAGACCACACGCGCCCAGGACACAGGGGCAAGGCCGCATCCAGAAACTGCAAGCAGGCATCCAAAACACTCAGAACAGAAGGGTCTGGCTCACCCTCAAGATGCACATCCAATGTTTCGCATACCACCGATACGATGTCCTTGTTGCGTGGAAGAGCTCGGCTCGCTTCTGCCAATACAGCCAAACCAGCTTCAGGATTGCCTGCGGTGCTTGACCCCTTTGCTACCTCTGTGAATTCAGATTTCACAAGTGTCGCAAGCATAGTGATGGCATAGGTCGTCTCTGAGATTTTTAGAGCACCAAGTTCTTGTTGGTACATGTTTGGGGTGATGTTAGCTTCGAGTCGCTTGCCAAGCAACGCCAGGATAGAATGTGCGTAGTCGATCTGAACAGTCCTGCCCTCATCAACAATGAAGCGGCCCAAGGATCCAGCCGGTATCACAAAGCTTTCTTCTTCCGCCGAGGTCAACCTCCTATTTGAACTTGCGATGAAGAGGGGAAGGTTCTCAACAAGGCAAATCGTATTAGAGTTGTCTTCCTCATGTGCTAATTGATAGGCGTTGAAATGGGCAGGAAGGTCGAAGGTAAGAGTTTCTCCTTTTTGCAAGATCTGGCCGACCCATTCGGAGACCTCCCCTGTCGTGCTCGGGGCACATGCGAGAATACGGCTCATACTGATAAAGGGGACGAACTCCAAAGGAAATCGATTGACTGCTTGCATGAAGTAGTTGTTTAGAAACGCAGGGTCCTGGAGAGAGCGGACAATAATGTTCTGTTCAGGCAATATCGTAGCAGGACGGCAAGCAGTCCAATAGTCGAATTCGCCACCTGAAAGTACTGCAAGCACTGCACCAACAGACTCGCCCCTATAGCCGATGTATGGAAAAGTTGAAGTCAAAAGGTCTAATAGCAGGATCCGCATCCGAGATCCAACAGGCGCTGCAAAAACGGCCTCTTCGGAGGTGCCGAGAAAGAAGGTCATGCTAGTTATGATTGCATAAACTAGGCCTCCGTCCGTGGCTGCAGCTGCCAGCATGTGGGCAGGTTGGATATCGCGGTCCAGCTGCGTATTAGCCAAAAAGTCATCGTATCCAGTCTTGTCAATAGTTGTGATGCTGCCAGCAGAGTTGCGTCTGCCAGCGCCTGGTATCATCTGGGTTCCCGAATCGTAGGTCTCAATGGCCTTCTGGTTCTGAAGCGCATCTCTCCGCTCCGCACGCTCCTGATAAGAAGCCCACATGCCGTGCAGAATTGGCACCCACGCAAAAGCAACGGGTATAGCTGGCGCAATGTTCCGTTCCGCGCCTGCGATCGCGACCTGGTGGACTAGCTCCAGAGCATCTGATGAGCCAATGTACTCAGTGTTGGGATCGATGTCTACATCTCCAGCGAAAGACTTGATGACCCGGGGGAGGTTGAATGTAGCCAATGAGATCAAGCACACGAGGCATTGTACCGGCGATTCAAGGTCGCCCAACCCTTGTGTCGATCCGATCAGTTCTAGGAATGACGTGTCTCCAAGAAATTTGAACCATTGTTGTAGCAGCTCGGCTGGGACAAGGACTTGGCTTGACAAATCCAGCAATTGGAAAGCAACAGTCATGGCGTGGATTGCTTCCGTGACGAAAGTCCTCATCCGTTCTATCTGCAAGTCGTCCCGGTGCAGAGCCTTATCCTCAGTAGCAGTAGTGATGTCTCCGCATGCTGCGATACTATCGCTCACCACGGTAAAGTAACGAGACACCAAGGCATGGTACGTCTTCGCAGGCGCGTCACTTTGCGGTGTGAGGGAGGTCAGCCCGTATGCTTCGAGAAATGAATCGCGAATTTTGGTAGTAGCCTCCGTGGCCGTTTGCAGAGACGGAAGCCTCTGCTGCAACATCAACGTGAAGATGTAGTCGGTAGACATGGCAAAGTGGCGGCGCTCGTTAAGGTAGGTGGAGAATATTCGCAGTCTTCTGGATTCGGGCCTCTCAAAGTCGGATTCTAGATCAGCAGCGTCGGGCAGCCCGGACAGGTTGAGACCAGGGATAACGGTCGAGGTTTGCGCATTCGTTGCGCCGGCGGCTTCCTGGAGGCTGACCGCATCTTGACTCGAGATTGCCCCGACGAGCTGACTCCGCGCTCGCGACTGGAACTCGACGACGACAACGCGGAGGGCCGCAAGGAGATTGATGCGAGCATTTTTGCTAAGCCAGAGGGAGTCTTCCCTGATCGTCTTCACATCGTACTTGTCGTTTGGTGTTGGGGTGACCTGTACGGCTGAGGTTCGGGTCTCGAACGCTTGTTTGTAAGAATCATTATCGCCGGCCTCGAATACTGTGTTGGGCTTCGTGAATAGGGATTTGATCTGGGGGTTTGTGAGGAATTCGACGACGGCTTTGCTACCCTGGCGATGGCCAGTGGTATCTGATAGAGCTGCAGCTAAGAGCCGCCATGATCTAACAGCAAATCAGGTCAGCATCGTACACAACACAGGTGAAGGGAGAGAACCATCTACCCACAGGACAACGGTTTCGCCTTTCAAGCAAGGCTCTAGATCTGGTAAATAAACCTTGTCGACGGCTTGGGGTGCCATCGCTGTAAACGACAGCAGGCACTGGTGGCAGCTTAGTGCATCGACTTGACGCGATACTAGCTGGCAAATCTAGGAATTCGGCAGCTTTACAGATTGGTCGCGTATGGACACGCTTTTCTTTGCGCGTTTTGTTACAAAATGGATTGATGATGGAGTTTTGGTGCAAGTGTCGCATCCAAGCTTCCTACCTGACGTATTAGGAATTGAGATAAGCTGCCAAAAAAGTTCAGCGCGGGAGTGAAGCTCTCTCAAAAGCTCCAAAGTCCAAGCTCCCAAACAAATCTAGCAGGAGCAGACTGGGAGGGAGACAAGCATGTAAACAATCCTTGTACCTGTCCAGAATCTGAATCAATAGCAGCCTTGCATTAGCGAGCAGGACTCTTCATCTACTGTCCAATCGTTGCGCGCATTAAAACAGGGATGTCTCGGGACTTGTACTGTACACTCCCTCAACCTTGGTGGGGGGCGATACCGCATTTTTGTCTCACAGCAAACACTCATTCATCCAGCCGGTCTGCGGCCGTCATTGGTGACATTAGAACTCTAGAACTTTACGGGTTAACTTACACGGATGACCCGACTCCGATTTCATCCCTTCTTCCGTCTGTGCTTACGCATTCCGCAATTGCCGGCTCGACTCACTTTCTTGCCTGGCCTTAATTAAAAAAAAATAGTTCTCCAGTTGATCTCCCCACATTGTCTGTCCTCTGAGCATCAGTCACCTAACAACACCATGGCGGCCTCCAAGCAGGAAGACATAATTGACCACTCCCCTCATCACCCCAAGCCTGCTGATCCAGTTGCTACGGCCTCGAACCTGATTCTCATTGACAACTATGACTCCTTCACTTGGAACATCTATCAGTACCTGTGCCTTGCGGGTGCCAAGTGCGACGTGATCAGGAACGACAAGATCACCGTCGAAGAGCTCATTGCCAAAAAGCCAACTCAGCTTGTCATCAGCCCTGGACCTGGCCACCCGCACACAGATTCTGGTATTAGCCGCGATGTCATTCGACATTTTGCAGGAAAGATTCCTATTTTTGGTGTCTGCATGGGCCAGTGAGTCGTTCTCGTCATCCCACTTCGTGCCAAGACAATTGCCTAATCCGGTAATCAGACAATGCATGCTCGACGTTTATGGTGGCGATGTCAAATTCGCCGGAGACATTCTGCATGGCAAAACATCACCCCTGAAGCATGATCGCAAGGGCGTATATGCCGGACTGGACCAGGACCTTCCTGTTACTCGATATCACTCCCTTGCTGGAACCCATGTCACCCTCCCCCGAATGTCTTGAGGTGACCTCGTGGATTCCCAAAGACGATGGCACTAAGGGTGTGATCATGGGTGTGCGCCACAAGGAGTTCACCATGGAGGGCGTTCAGTTCCATCCTGAGAGTATTCTGTCAGTCGATGGGCAGAAGATGTTCGAGAACTTCTTACGTCTGCAAGGTGGTACCTGGGCCGGAAACGAGCGCATGCAGAGCCAAACTCATGCGGCTGAATCTTCAGCATCCCAGGCCGCATCCGCTGCAGCTGCGCCCGCCGCCGTCCCTAAGAAGACCAGCATACTGCAAAAGATCTATGCTGATCGTCGAGAGAAAGTTGCGGCTCAGAAGCAGATCCCTTCACAGCGTTTTCAGGATCTTCAAGCTGCATACGACTTGAACGCCGCCCCTCCTCTGATATCGTTTGTGGATCGGTTGCGCCAAACTCCCTTCGACGTCTCTCTCATGGCCGAAATCAAGCGAGCCTCGCCATCCAAGGGTGTCTTTGCACTGGAAATCGATGCGCCTTCCCAGGCCAAGAAGTATGCCCTGGCTGGAGCAAGCGTGATATCTTGCCTGACCGAGCCTACCTGGTTCAGAGGTAGCATTGACGACCTACGAGCCGTCAGACAGGTCCTGAACAACATGCCTAATCGCCCGGCTATCCTGCGGAAGGAATTCATATTTGACGAGTACCAAATTCTCGAGGCCAGACTAGCTGGAGCAGACACTGTGCTTCTTATCGTGAAGATGCTCAGTGTCGAGGACCTCACACGTCTGTACAACTACTCTCTATCATTGGGAATGGAACCATTGGTCGAGGTTCAGAATGCCGAAGAAATGAAGGTGGGCATTGAATTGGGATCCAAGGTTATCGGTGTCAACAATCGCAACCTTGAATCTTTTGAGGTTGACCTCGGCACGACAGGTCGACTTCGCAGTTTGGTCCCGAAGGAAACGATCATCTGCGCTCTCAGCGGGATTAACACCTATGAAGATGTCGTGGCTAATCACAAGGACGGAGTGAATGCCGTTCTCGTAGGCGAGGCTATCATGCGAGCGCCAGATGCGTCCACCTTCATTCAAGAACTGTGTGCTGGTAAGGTGACGGCCAAGAGTCCTGAAACGGATCGCCTCCTAGTCAAGATATGCGGCACTCGGACACCCGAGGCCGCTCTTACTGCTGCTCAGGCAGGTGCCGATCTAATTGGCATGATCATGGTGCCGGGACGGAAGCGAACAGTCACAGACGAAGCAGCGATGGCTATATCGAAGGCAATCCACGACTTCTCGCGTCCGGCCTCGAACGCAAAGAGTGGATTACCCGAGAACATTGCCAGTGATTTCTTCGCCGCAGGAGTATCGAAGATCACTGCTTACGGGAGAACACGGCCGCTATTGGTGGGAGTATTCATGAACCAGCCCCTAGATCAGGTTCTGGAGTTGCAGCGCCGGTATAACCTCGACATCGTTCAGTTGCATGGGAATGAACCCCTCGAGTGGGCCACAGCTATTCCCGTCCCGGTCATTAAGAAATACACACCAGAGGCACCTGGTATTGGCACAAGAGGCTACCATGTCCTTCCACTGCTCGATTCTGGATCCGGTTCGGGGCAGCTGCTTGATGCGGTAGGCACTAAAGCAACTCTGGCCAAAGATCAGGAATTGCGTTTGCTACTTGCAGGAGGTTTGGACCCGGACAATGTCACTGAAGTCGTCAAGGCCGTCGGTGCAGACGGTGGTCGTGTCATTGGCGTTGACGTAAGCAGTGGAGTGGAAGTCGACGGGCGACAAGACCTTGACCGGATACGACAGTTCGTGCAGGCTGCTAAGGTTATTTGTTAGAGTGCCTCTGTATCCCTGTCGCGCGATTCTTGCAGTTACTGATTATGAGATCGCATAGCTATTGAGATGGGCTCTAGTATTGACTTGTATGGACTGGAAGAATTGATGCAGTTAATGGTAAAACGTGTTCACCAAGCAATTGTCTAACCTGCGGCTATGCGACAAAGGCATTGCAAATGGTATTCTTTGAGGACTTGTAAAAGTGGGCGAGTAACTACCCGGACAGCCGTTGAAATCGACCATGGCCTTTGTTCTTATATGCTAGGAATGTAGAAATATATGCAGCGTACAGCCGCATCGAGCTCTAGAAAAGAAGTCGCATCCAGACAAAGGATCAATTGGCTGAATCCTGCTGTATGCTGGGGAAGCAACAGCGTTGCTCAGTGCAGAGAACCGAATCGATCAAGTTGTTGCCGGGAAGGTTGTGGGAAAATACTATGTTAGGTGAAGGCGTCGTGATCTCGGTGCCTCTTGCCTAAGGGTTTATATATGGTCCACGCATAGACTCTCGCAAGGCCTTTATATCCACAGCTTGCCTGAATACTGGCTGTCCCTCGTCCTTCAACTGTTCTGCCCTCCTCGAGTCTGGCAATGCGCGACTTGATCTCTCCCACCACCCATAATCCTGCGCGCCTTTACCCTTCGTGATGGTTGCAGCTAGGCGAAAGAAAAACTCCAGGCCATCTAGGGATGATGTCGCGTCAAGGGAGCCCAACATCCTACAAATGTGCACTCTGAAGTTTGGGTATCCGGGTACACCACCGTCGGAGATCAAGCGGCCCCAGTTGAAACGGAAGGCGCAGGCACGCGGCGGCGGAGATCCTTTCTTCGATGAACAAGAAGGGGGGTCGCCGAAATGCAGAAAGCTCGAGAGTTTCCCCATCGGTCCTCCCAAGGACTCCCTATATTTTCCGATATCGTGGGGGACCAGCTCCTGCCAAACGGCACCAAAGGACCGCCGATTCCTCGCCTACCGCTGCGAAGACCAATATACAACCTGCGAGAAAGTCGAAGCGGCTCATCACCGCAGATGAGTCGACCACAATCGGACGACTCGAATTATTTTGCTTGGCAAGAGGACTATGCCCAGACCAGCACCTCCCTAGCGACTCCCAAGAACAAGAAGCACATTATCCCTAAGAAACCCGCAGAGCGCTGCTTCGCAGCTCATATTCGGAAAGGGTGTCGCAGACGTTGGCGTCTGGCTAGGCAAGAGCAGTACTAGCCCTGCCCATGATCTGGCCCGGCAGTTCTCGGGTGATGGTCTACTCGACGGGATATTGGGGACTCAGACGATATCAACGAAACCCGCGGCGTTCCGTCACCAATGGTCATCGCGGCAACGATCTCCGGGCTCGCCTCCCAGAACACCGGTCAATGGCGAAATCCCACGGACACCGATTAGAGGCACACTGTACGATGGCACAGCAAGGAATGACACTATTGAGGGTTAGTACATGTATTTTCCTTGGTCGTAGAGCCATTTTTAACAAGAACATCAGTCATGACTTGGAACTGCGACATCAAAGAACCTACATTGCCTGCCCGCCAGCTTCGATCACCGAAACGGGCTCGAGAAGAGCCAGAGGAACCTTGTAAATCACCGTGTACGCCTACGAGAGCACCGAGAAAGCGAATTAAGAAAACGCCGACTCCGCCTCCTATTCCGACAGTCGTGACCCGCAGCATGAGACGCAAAATGGAAGCCCGCGGAGTTTATTTGAGTCTCACGGCACTACCATGATATACTTGCGGGAACCAGCATTATGCAATTACGTGGATAGAAAGAGGCGAGAGAATGTGTGGCCTGCACCGGCCAGCCAGTCTTCGTCTGTTTGGATTTGTACTATTCCTTACCGACTGGAGTTTACCCTTCATATGAAGCGATTGGGTTACCTACTGTTAGCCTGCCACCTTACTGCAGACTACTTACTTATGTATTACACTCTCCTGATACATTAGCAATGTATTGAATTTACTCAAGTCTTAGCTTTGGTGACACGCACACGTCATCTAGTAGTAGATCGTTGGCGCAGCTTCAAGTTGGTGTGCTACGTATGATGGAGCTCACGACCTCCCTTTTGCCCTCAACAGCGTGGTACGTCCACATGGTAATGTCGCAGTTCTCTGCTTATACCCCTTATTCGACCCCAAGAGGGCCAAGAGGGGTTGTCTTCACACGCGCCTGCGATAATACCAATGAGGAGGAGGGTGCCAGAAGGAGAGACAAATGCCACCCGTCTGCAGCGCAGATTACCAATAGCCATTCATTTTTCGCTTAACTGATCCCTTGTAGCGAACCAATTTGCCCGCCTCACTTCTTGATCTAGCAACTACGCGCCGTGAATGTGCAGCACCCGGGACCCGGTTGGTGCAATAGAAGGACGTTGGGCATGAAATGGTGGAATTTTGGGTACTGAAGGCCCCCGTGGGGTCCCCGGGTAATGTGACTTGTTTCCATTCATTCTTCCCTCGAGCAACTTCCCCAACCCAAGAACAACATTTGCTTCAGAACCTCCTCGGAGTACTATTTTACTCAAATTCTTCTTTGACGCATCAACATATCTCATACATATTTTATTGGCAGCCGAGCATATCTCTCAAATATAAGCAGATATGCAGGTAAGATACACAAATGAGTGGCCCAGTATCCTATACTAACATTTCCAAAATACGAGAAGCCGCCGTCAATAACAACGCATAACCCAGCTTCCGAAAACATGAACACATCCAGTTCATTAAATATCATGGTATCATAAGGAACCACATGCCTTCGCCCGATACGCGCCCAGAAATTACGTACAAAAGAAATAAAATAACGGCAAAGAAAAAAGAAAGACAGTTTTCTCTCTCTCGAGACCTCAATCCAATTCCAGTCGGGAAAGAAGAAGATTCGTTTTTTTTCTTCCTGGTAACGATTTCTTATCGGTAAGTATTGTTCCTGAAGCGCGAATCAAGCGCGGCTCAAGCCGCGGCTCGAAGGGGTTCCCTTGCCGCAGCACCTCATCGCGATCCTGCGAGTAATCGCTCGTTCTGTGCCCATGATGCCCATACGGTGGGTCATAGACGTCCACGACGATACGGTGAGTGCCTTCATGGTGGGTGTCTTGGTATGGATCATGGTGCCTATACCCATCGGTCCTGCGGCGGGTATCGTAGGCGTTGCCGGCTCTATGAGTGCCGGTCCGAGGTGGGGAAAGGAGAGGGGAACGTGGACGGTGGGGGCGAGAGTGGTGATATTCGGCGCCTCCTCCTCTGTGAGCACTATAGTGATGGAAGTCTGCTCGACGATAGTCAGGCTTGTAATCATGGGGCTGCTCTTCGTCCGTGGATGAACAAGAATCAGATGAATCCGAGTCAACAGGGTAAGGGGGACGGCGTCGCACACGAACCATCTCGCGGCGTTTCTCGCGGCGCAGCTCAGGTCGCTCGATGTTGGGCACAAAATGCCTGACACCCGCTCTGGTTCGTGACGAAGGTCGAGGGGAACGACTATTCGACGACATTTCGTCGAGGGCTCGATTCTTCTTCTTTTCGTCCGCGCGTCCAGCAAGGTAGGCCTCGTCCTTCATCTTCTCGAACTTCTCGGCTCTAATTGTCGGGCTCTGCTGCTGCATATAAATAGGGGCTACTGGTGGAGGTGGTGGTGGTGGTGGTGGTGGTGGTGATGGCAGTCGCGTCTCAAAAGTGTGGCGAGGCGAGGAAAAGGGGTCACTATCCAAACCGAACAGGTGTCCCGGCCTCGGTTGCATCCTGACGGGACGGTGAGGGATACCAAAAGCGCTCGGGTTTTCGTGATAGGGATGTCGGGTGGCGGCTCCGGCTTGCCTCTCTCCTCCGACTTCGCGACCGACTAGCTCTCCGGCCCTTCGCTTTATACTTATTGTCACGGCTCTTTCCACGAATATTGCCACGAGCCTTGCTGCGGCTATGGCCGCGGTTATGACTGCGACCACGTTTGTCGCGTCTCCCGAAACGAGATGACGAGTCGGTAATGGAAGAGGTCTGAGTCGGACCTGTCGAAGTAGACTCCTCTTCCGACAAAGCCAAACCTGAATCCGAGTCCGAGTCGTCTAGCGACGAGCGACCATCACTACTACCTGATTCGCTTTCGACAATAACTTGCACTTTGTCTTTGCCCCTACCAGCTTTAGTAGCCATGGCTGGAGGTTGCGGTTGCATCACCCCGTTAGGGCGTCCAGGAGGCGGTCCAGGAGGTCTCTGTCCTTGAGGTTGCCCCTGAGGAGGGGACGCATGGGGATACCTTGAGCGGGAACCCCTGCTCGCGGGTCTTGTTGTTGATGGGACGTAGGTGTGTGCATCGGCATTCGCGCTCTCTCTCGGTTTTGCAAAAGAACGAAGGCATTGACACCCGGGCGCGGTGCCCGCTTGAAAATGGCGGTAAGACTCTTTCAACAGCCGTCTTACTTGGCGGGTATGGCGCATGCGACGCATACTTAGGCTTGCTTGAGGACGGAACCTTTCTTGTTTTGCTTTTATGCCTGCTTCTGCTCTTGTCTTTTTCTTTTTTTCTTATTATGTTTCTTGCCTTCGTCGTTATATTGCCATCCCACTGGTGGATGTCCTGTATGGGACCTGGCAGCGGCCGGGGCTACCTCTCGGAGGTCCTGATCGAATTGCGCAAGTGTCCATTGATAATTGGCTCTGTCGTATTCTTCTTCTGTGAGATCGATGATGGTGTCATCTATGTGTTGTAGTAAAGCCGGGCTCAGGTACTTCTTTTTCCCCCAGAGGAAATAGTCTCCTTGTTTAGTCGGAGGACTTCCTTAAACACCTCTATCTGAGATTGACTGGTGTCTCTATTCCGGTGAACCTTATACCAGCGAGATCTAGTAGAATATTCTTCGTCGAGGTCCAATTGTTCGCTGTTGTTGTCGTTGAACTTCTCGAAGCGGAAGACTACGAATTCCGTGCATTTTAACGCCGCCTGTGAGGGAGTCAAGACACGCTCACTGGCATCTAACACTTCCGCCGCCGGCCTTTTGAAGCGAAGCTCAAGCGGGAAGGAATCCGGCGGGCGCTGTGGGGACTGTTGAGGAAAACCTGGGCGTTGTCCCGCATGTCCCGCATGTCCAGGAGGCGGTCCACGATGCTGCGAATTAAACTGAGGGAAGGGTTCTCCCGCCATGTCTTCTCATGAGTAAGGGGCGGGGAATATCAAGTCCTTGAGGCAATATGTAAACTGCAACTGCCTCTTCTGAGAGCTATCAGGCAGCAAGTTCAGGGATGGGGTATGTGTGATCATCGATGATGCTGTCAGTCGACCTAGTCATGAGAAACTGACTGATAAGGCTGAAATTATTTCCTGCGCCCCGGAGGATGATGGCCAGTGAAGGTGCGTTGGATATTCATGGGCGAGGGTGAGGGTGAGGGGTGGGTTGTCCCAGCTGATATAACAACACCAATGTCGGGCGGGGAGGGGGAAACAAGAAATCAGACAAGGATATGTGTTGGCCAAAAGAAGCAAGCCACGGTCATCATGGGTGGGATTCCTGAGACGGCATCCATGAGCTCAGTGGGTGGTGGTACGACAGATACGCAACATCTCTCAGGCGATCTTCGCCCGCCCATATAAGCTCAAGTATCAGTCCCCCTTATGCAGCCGCTTATCTCGCACCTCACCTTGGTCAATCCAGGATGCCGCCGGGGCAAATACGATCTTCTCATTGATCTGATGTTTCATGCAGATAGCAGGGCGCAGGATCGATGAGCTTGACGCGCAGCGTTACGCTTATCCCAAAGCCCTCCGCTGCCAATCCCGTTGACCCGTGTACTGGTATGTATATATCTCTTTCTTTTTCTCTCTCTTCACAGGGGACCCTAGGAGATGCTGCAAGCTCTTGGATGGCAGCAGGCAGGCTCCTGGCTCTGTCGCTGACTGTACTTTAGCGAGCAGGCGAGGATGGAATGCGATAAGAAGCTTGCCGCGCAAACAGATATGCAGCTACAATCAAGCACGCATGGGGAGAGCTCTAGGTGCACAAACAACCACCAGCGGCTCGTTGACTGTTTGAGCCGCGAACGGAACGAGGCAACCAGGGCTAGAGATAGAAGATGGTTGCCTGGAATGAGTGAGGTGTGGTTTTGTGGACATCATCATCCAGTCGATGCCCGAGCATCAAAGCTGGCTCACCTTTCTGGGGCGGAGTATAGCCTGCAGCAGCCAGCTCACTGCAGGTAGGTCAGTAAGTAAGTACTTAAGTAGGTGTTGGACGTTCCGACCAGCACTCCCTGTCATCCATTCCTCGGAAGAAAGAAAGCGGGGCAGACATATATACTGTTCATACATACGTACGTACATACATTCTCTCTTGCTTTTCTCTTGTCACTGATCAGGCTACGACTGTAGAGATATCACCTTTGGCACATTTCGTCGGTGCCGCTTCCAGTAATGTCGCTGACGTCCACTGTTGCGTCTTACGAGCTGCGCAAGTGGCATATCGCTGCTCTCTTCTCTTCTCCCCGTGAGTCTGGACGAGTCACCGGTGTGTGCCCTTGCGTTTCCGGGTGCTGTTTTATTCTGATCCGTCTGGGGCTGCAACTTACATAGATGGGTAAAGCAACCAACCCTCTGACGCGTGCATGTTGCTATTCCGTATACCGGCCCTTACTAGCCGGGCGACGCAGTTCGATGCGACGCCCGATTTACCTGCATATTTCATTTGGACATCGTTCGGCAATCGTCAGCACACCCTTTCGAGCCAGCGCATCGTCTTCGGTCTGCATGGTTGTCAATTTGAGGCTCCGCGTGGAGAGATCAGCACATGTACATACATACACGTACATTCGCCGCTGCGTGTTGAAGAACTGGGCAATTGACAAGTTCGGGCTAGGCATCACCGAAAGTCCAATTGCTAGCCCAATGACTTCTCCACAAGTGCCCGTATTACCGAGTTCTTATTTTGATTTTGATTTTATTGTTTTCTTGCGGATTCGGGGAATTCCTTCTGTCCCCCTTTCCAGGATATCTCGGAACCAAACCCGGCGCAATGATTGCCCCGTGTCAAACCGCCGAACCCAAGCAAGGTCTCATTGACAAATAAGGCCTTGGGTCTTCCATGTGACCAAATCCTATGCGGCCACGCTACCACGCTACCGCCGGTGAACACGCCAACAATCATCAGAGCACACAGAGTAGCGACGGGATCCCCAGAGTCCCAGACCCCTGTTGGAGAATGGGCCCATTCCGTTCGGCCCCTGGATACATCTGATGAACAACTGTTCCTGGGCGGAGTCCATGCACGCCATTGTACTTGCCGCAGATGGATGTCCTCTAGGAACGAGCCGCCAGATGTAAGGTTATTTGCAGGACCCGCCTGCTTGGACCAAACCTTGGCCCTTCTCCTCTCCATTCTCCCTCCCTGCTGAAGATTACGGCGAACCCGTAGATAATGTGCTTCTTGAGCTGCCGTCTCCGTCGCCTCCACTGGCGATACCCAATCAAGCGTCGGCGCCAAATGCTAGGCTGACCAGCAGGCAACCTTTGAACCGCACGTAGCACAGATCCAGCCCTATGTCTCAGCCTTCCCCGAGCCAGATCAGAAACTGCTTGGATGGACCCTGTCTCTCAGCTGTGTTGATGCCCAACGGTCAGTGAAACGTCTACCTTGTAATATAGGTAGCTGTCGTCATGCGAGATACGTTGCGATATTACGATGCGATCTGATCTCTGTTCATCATATTAGCTACACCCAGCCCTTCGTGACTTGATACAGCACGCGTATCTTTGAGATACCTGACGGAAATGGACAAGAACGCCTGTTAACAGTCAGCTACCATGCCGCCAGATCTAAAGGATTGAACCATGGAAGCCCGAAACCCTATAGGGAGCACCTCACGTTGTAGTTGGTCAAGTAGTTCCAGTTCTCGAAATGATACCAGTACAGGCATCTGTTCACGCCATAACGGGACTGGACATCTGTGACGTGAGCACTGAATCATAGTCGTAAACCCCCATGGACTGAGCAGACTTTCGATCGGACGTATATATGGCTGATCTATTGTCTGCTTTCCGGAAGTACGCCCAGAGCTTCGCCCGCATCAGCTATGATTGGCTAGTCAAACTAGAGTACTTGGAGCGAGCAATTATTCATCCTCACGCCTAGAACACTCCCACACGTCCAAGAGACGTCATGTTATGGCCTCAATTGCCAGCGGTAGGGGGAAACATCTCCAAGATGCACAAGTGATTCTTGCCGACCCCCCAAAAAACCCTGTCATCAGCTCTGGCCAGTTGAACCCTATCCTACGATCCTTCTGTTACTCCATCGGTTCGAATCTTCCACTGTACCGTCACTTGAAGCCATCACAAGAGCAGACAACCTGCCTCGCCAATGACACCGGTCCTTTTCCGCTGCTTCCTATACGATGGCGACAACAACAGGCACAACACCACCCGGTATACCAATGGAGGAGCGTAAGCGGGACCGGAAGTCCCAAGACCGTTTCGATGAAGAAGCCGAGCCAGAAGTGCCCGCCGCCTGCCGACGAACGGAACGGGAAGTAAGCCGCAGGTCATGTCGCCCGTTCCACAAGGACGCCGAAGAAGACAGGCGGGCAAAGAAGTGTCGGTGAAGGCGAATGAGCATGGCGAACGAAGAGCGAGCGGTTGGATGATACTACAGCCCGTTCTGACACAGGGAACCTAGCTAAAGGCGGTCTCATCCCGCTGAAGACTACACCCGCTAACCCTCCCCCCTTCTCCCCCAAGACGACGAGGAACATCGGGGGCACGACACCACGCAGCATGTGTACTCATTCGGAACGTTTTCAATCGATAAATTCGAAAAGAACAGGTGCACATAGAGGACTTAAGTCAGATTATGTACATTATCGATCAGGGTCTGACTTTGACAGATCAGGCCTGGGACTCGCTAGGGTCAGGGGCGCCAAACCTCCCATACTACTTACCATTTCGATATGCTTCAGGGCGGTTAACGTGTCCCATGCATATCATTACCATCTGGGCCGCACCAGCCAGCCTTCTCTTCACCCAGAATTTGACCAGAACATTGGATAACCACTAACATGAATACGATTAAGGTAAACAGAAACGTATAGTATGGGAGGAAATTCAATTGACAATGATACGAACATCATTAATGGATTGCACACCTACCTACTCTTGGCGTAATTATTACTCTTTTTGGAATAAACAGAATGTCTCAGGAGGGAATAGAGGCAACTTCTCGAATAAACGGTGAATCCGCCCCCTGAGACACCGGGATAACGAAGAAGAATAGCTGTAATAGGAAGAAATAATCCCCGAGAGTCGCTTATTATGAGACGGGAAGCGGTTTGGGTGGATGTTTTTTTGTATGTATATTTGATCTCTAATTCTGGATTCCAAACCAGCCCAATACCTCCAGCACGACCCAGAACACAAGCCACATCACTACCAGCCCCCAAGTCCAGGACCTAAGTAACCCCTTAGCCGTCTTGAACTCATCATCACTCAACACGCGATCCCCGAAGAACATGGCCCATTTCAACCCCGACGGCTCACCCGTGCCCTGACCCTGCCGGTCACTCTCCTCCCCTTCGCCATGGACGTCGTTGTTTGCTTGCCTGCCGGCCAACCCTCCTCGACCATTGGACCGAGCCCGTAGCTTTGATTGACTGGCGGTGAGTTTTGTATGGTCGAGGGGGTTCGTTGATTGAGGTTGGCGGCGTGGGCGACGTTGAAGGTGGTTTGTCTGGCGAAGGGGGCTGATTGAGACATGAGGAGGACCGGTTTAGACAGGGTAGGACTGGTGAGCAAGTCTTTGAGGCTGTGTGGATTGAATGGGGAGTGCTGTCGCTCTTCGGGGGGGTGTTGACGTGATGGGTGGCTTGTGAGGTGAGTATTGTCGGCGGCTAAGGGGAAACTCGGGGCTTGGGTGGCGGTGATTGCTTGTGAGAGTTCTGGGGTGTGGGTTTGGCTGTGGAGGTGTTGGGCTTCCAAAAGAAGAGTAGAGATCATTGATGTTGGTGTGGGAGGAAGAGAAGAAGAGGAGAGGAATCGAAGGGAACGAAGGCTGGCTTTTATAGGCCTGGGGAATGTCCTGGTTACAAGCAACCAGGTCGAACAAACCAGGAAGCCAGGTTAAATACGGCAAGAAGCCAGGTCGAGCACGGCAGAAAGCCATTTCAGAAAGGCAAGGAAGAGCAGTAGTTGTTAAGTTATAGTGGGCCGACTCAGACCGTTCCTCCCCAGGGCGTGTTGGCTTTGGGAAGGAGCTGTGCTCTTATGAAAGTTGTGCTTGGGTCGAAGCTATTCCCAGGGAAGGCATAGGTATACCTGATTACAAAACCCCTAACGGTCTCTTGTCGGCTGCTGCCCACGTGCAGGTGGACTTATAGCACTGACAGTCACACTGACGTAGTCTGGAGAGGATTTGTGTTGTTATGGAAGCCGTGCTCTATCCTCAGGAAAGGCATGGGAGTCACATGTATGCTTGGTTACAAACTCCGACGTCCTCCTGCCGAGCCCTGTCCACGTGTATTGGCAACGCTGAAAAAATTGACGTAACATCCAGTGCAGTGCCTTCCTTGAAACGACCAAAGTAGCCAGGGTAGGGAGTCATGATAGAGAGCGAGCCATGATGGGAAATACACACAACCTCAAGTAGCTGCAGCTTTGTAAAACACTCAATCTCAGGACTCGGTGCCTAGCACGGTCGGTATGCATGCACATGCGGTTTGGCTCTCCCAATCTCATCGACCTACGTTCGATAGCCTGCGGCGTCTTGACTGTGCATGTAAGAGATCCATAGACGAGCATTTTAGTCAGCTGGAGATATCATTATACCCCGAGGCTGTTGGTAGCCAGCCTTCAAGAGAGGCATTGTTGAATCACCTTTTCATGCCATGCACGTGTGCAGTTCCATCTCGGAACGTTTCTTTGCGGAAGGCGGCTTTGAAAGTGCTAATTGTAACTGAAGAAGGCGCAGAACACCTTCTGAAACTGTTTGGAAAGGAAACCAGACATGCCTCCCTGATGGAAGCCAGCCGGACCTTTTCGTCCTCTATTTGCCGCAGTCACAACATCACTCCAGATAAAATACATTGATATGAGGACTTCCAGTAGTCTTTGTTGTCTTGATGGGGACGAGTAGCTAATATGAAATGGCTATGTCCAAGGCCAAAATAGGATATCAATAAATGGCATGTAGTGCCTCATTCCATCATTGCCTGAACATCCTCCAATGCACCAAGGTCATAATAGTCGTAGTCAAGTTAGCCGCACAAGCAGCCTGTAACAGGAGAGCATGCGCATCCTCTATGATATCTATGGCGTGGTTCCCGGGTGCTAACCTTGGCCTCGTCGGAAGTCTTCGAACTGTTCTATAGCAATAACCATATCGGCTACGAAAGACTTTCACTATCCCTCATGCACTTCTGCATCCCACATTCGAGACGGGAGCTGAAGAAGTATCTGAAAGGATACCCGAATTGCGAGGCTTTCCGAACACGTCACCACAAGAAGTACGGTAACCTTCAACCGATCATCGGGCCACCATACACCAGTACAATATATTTAATCGTAAGTTTGCCGACAACACCAAACGGCCACGGCGCGCTGCTAACGCTGCCTCCTGCCTACGGCCTCCTTTTGAATGGGTTCAAGCTAGTTACTGGCAGGGCCCTGACAGGAGCCGTTTTCGAGATTTTGACTTTACAGGAGAAATAGTGGTATACGTGATACCACCCCCTCCATTCCAGCGCCATCAATCAAGTTGACTCGACCTCAATACAGTAAAAGATGTAAGCAATTATATTAAGCTAACGTTCATCGATATCTTTATCAATGGTCTGTGCTCCCCTTTCCTGCGTGTATCAGAAAGAAGTTGGCTCCAAGTAGTTGGCGGTAGCCGAGTCGTTGGTAATGGATTGCAGAGGGTGCTAACTAGAGGCAGACTGACGGTTCCTTTCCCCGGAAATTCGTATATCTCTCCGAGCAATGGACAAGTCAAAGCGATTGTATCTACACTTGATCAAACTGGGGATTAACCACCTTAAATTTCAGCGAATATATATCCGTTTCGGCCTATCACTAGCAAACTCTGCACCGTACACCTCAAACACGCCCACCCTATCATAAAGGTCATAGTCAATAGCGTCTGCTTCTTGATCTTCCTCCCCCTCTTCGCCAGAGTAACCGCCACTACCAGCAGCAGGACCAGAAGTGAGCAGAATCAGCCCATAATGGACCTCCAGAGCCTCCGTGTCGACCACGCGGCAATCGCACCCGTACTCGACGCACGGCTCCGAGGTCCACGACACCGGTTCCGTCTTCCACGGCAGCTCCGGCAAGCCCGCCGATCGTAGTTCGGTGTCTCGCGCTCGATGAACGCCAGCATGACGATGCGGCGGTTCTTGGGCCTTCTCGGCTTCCTCCTGTCCCCCTCGCCGAGTCTTCTCGTGGATCTCCTGCTGTTCCTTGGCGCGGATCTTCTGCATCTCTCCAAGAAACCACGCCGGGTCGTCCACGATGCCACGCCCCATCCGATTATAGCCTCTGTCGTAGATGTAGCACGGCGCGCTCGACTGCATCAGGGGCGGATCGTTGTTCCAGGGCCTGCTTATGCCGGCGCCCAGGAATGTCGCGCCCCCAGTGACGCTGGCTTCCCGCAGCGCGGAGAACAGGCGGTCGGCGTGGAAGTCCCGGGATTGGGGCTGGCCATAAAGATCTGGGGTTCGTTGTGCCGCGCGCATTTGATTTCAAGCCCCCGATCCACCACCCCGATGGAGGGAGAATTGAGGGTTGGGCCCTCGTGCTAGGGTGGCATCGCAGCCGATCGTCAGGGGCTTGGTGAAGTTCCAGTGGCAATACAGGAATACCTTAACGCCATGCCAGTGTAACCAAGACATCGTATAATAAACGCATTCCCAATCATCGGTATATACATCGCCACACCATATCATATCCCCGGCAAGTGACCAATACCCGAATCCCACTTCCAAGGCGCAGGCGCCATTTCCAATATGCCGTATATGTCTGCTGCTACCTGATTAAACCTGACAAGATTTTCGTCACAGGGCATGTTGTGGCAGCGAGAGAGCGTCTCGATTATCGTAGAAAAGGAAGGCCAATGTATCACCCCTGTATTTCGCAGCAACCATGGGTCTGATGAGAACACACTGTGAAACTCGGAGTCGTCGGCGACTGGCACCGACAAGGCCCGGGTAAGTACTTCCTTATGCAATGTGTTGGCGAGGTTGGACTTCGACTTTGCTAATGATTTTCGAATCTTCGCATCCTGAGGACGACCATTCATGGTGCCTTTGGAGTCCCGCCGCGCTATCTTAGGGGAGCTACGCGGAGCACCGGTTTGTACTTTTCGCAGCTGCCTTGTCGGTGGTAACGCCGGTGGAGATAACGATGACGCTGGCGGCGGCAGCTGGGGAGAAGTGAGGATCGGTGGTGGGTTGAGAAGACATTCGCGCGGATTGACACGGAGGCGGTCGTATCGACTATGGGTACAGTGGTGGGCACAGGCCCAGATGGCATCACCATTCCTCATGCAGAAGAGCTTCCGCGGCGACGCAAGACGATCCATAAGGGCGCCAGGATCCGTGAGGAACGGGTCAAGGAAAAGGGCAGCATGGAGCTCTTGTTTCTTCGGAGGGTTCTCACCCCTGAAAATTGCCTCGAGCACCGCTTCCATCCTACCCGTGTCGACCTCCTCCGGCTCACCGATCAGAAACTCCTTCGCGGGATCTTCGATAAAATTGTGACCTGGTAATATGATGTTGACCTTGGCGCCCTTGAAGGTATCCAAATAGTTCTTCATCCACCCACCACCATCATCGTCTGGGTCCCAAAACGAACAAAGCATATCAACCCAGAGATACCGGATCCCTAGGTGTTGGACGAGACGGACCGCGTCGTGTAGTGCGCTGGCGGACACCAAAGTCCGCCAGCCGAGGACGTCCAATATGCCGTCAATGGTGAAAATGCCGTCGAGCATGGCAAATGGCACCTGCGCTATCTCAACACCGCATCGTGGGGCTATCTGGCCCCGGCGTAACTTAGTGTCGCCCATTCTGCAGTGCTGAGATCCGGAATTTTCTCGCGGTGAACCACGTTTACAATCCAATTGCCCCCGACAACGAAATCCTGGATGTCGAGTAGGTGGAGAGGGACCCTAGAGGGGCCACCACCCTTGGCGCCCCCGGGGTTCGATGTGTCCGAGTCCAGGCATGTTTTCAGCGACCTGGAGGCGAAACAGAAGATGTGTTCATTGATTCCCATTAGATCTTTCGTTTGCGACCTGATTTCTCAAGTGAAAAAAATTATATGGAAAACTTCACTTCCTTCGAGGAAAGCTTTTGGTCGGGTTTGTTGAAATCGAAAAAGGTTTTCCCCATCCCGAATACCGCCAGCAGCGGCCAAGGCAGCATTTTGTCAGGAGAAAGTAGACCTGCTCATGCTTGCTTCCTCGAACCCCTATCCTTTGTGAGCCGAAGTAGACAAGTAACATGTTTGCTCGAGTCCATCAGGCGGCACTCGGAAGCGGTTTGTAGGGGAGCCAGGGAAACCGTAGGACAATGAAGACAATGCTGCAAACTTCCTCTGTCAACCACGTCAGATGATGAGGTCGTGGATGATCCTGTCTAGCCTGGGAAACCATGTCGGATCCTAGGAACGCGCCGCAATGATGGGGAAAACAACTGATGTTGGACCACAGCCTGTTCTTGTACCGGCTCACTTGCCCAGACTTGACAAACGCACAAAGGAGTCATCACGCCTCCTAGAGGTATCTGACACCTACGGCCCCAGACCCTGCCATATTCTCCGAATCAACGTATGCAATTCATATCCTAATACTCCTGTGCTTTTCCTCTTCGTCCTCCTCAACCGGACAATTTTAGGTCGAGTGCCGAGTCTCTAGAGGTCCATTCACTCCTGTGTGAAGTCTGGTACTCCGACTTCTCTGGGATAAACTGCAAGTGGCCGTACCAGCGAGCCCGCTCAACCGCCATCTTCTCAAGAACATAGTCCTCGTCATGCCATCCCTACTGCACGATATCCCCGGCTGCAATCACGTGTCCCACGATTTCACAGCGCCTCCGGTCGCGGCTCGGCACGGACCCGGGGCTGTAAGAGCTGGATAGGACGAGATTTCTCTGGGAGTAACCTCGGCTTGCTAGGCTCGCCCAAGTCGCCTGTTTAGGCAATCTATGAGAAGAAGAAAAGGAAGAATTGTGCATGCGCTACGTATCATAGCTCATAGCTTGACAGTCCGTTCTACTTTCCACCCTTGGGTCGCACGTCACCCAGGGTCGCCGACTATGATGACATAGTGATCCCGGCGGAACGGTGTCGACGGGGACTAAGCAGGCTAGATAACTGCTAGGTGGGCCGGGCCCTTTGATGGGCCACTAGGACCAGACCCTCGGCAGTAGAACATGTTTCTGAAGTACGTAGTCGGAAGAATTAGTTTCGTGGGATTCGAGATGTGTTCTTCCGCCTTAGACGGGGTTTAACGAGAGAAGAAACCTTGTTTTGTCATTCATCCCAGCTCGGATGGATATATCAAATTTAATTGACAGCCTCGACAATTGGACGTCTCGACCTTAACCTCTCTAGCTAGCCCAGGTTTGTTCCTCTACCATAGTGCGACCTTTGAATATTCCCTAAATAATCATCAGGCAGGCTTCTCTGATGCATGGCGCGGGCGCGGCAGCGCTGCTGCAGCATTGAAAAGTGTAGTTGATGTACATGAGACGGCCATCGTGTGTTGATTAGAGATACGGCGAGCTCGAATACGAGGTATTCCGATAACCACTTTCTTCCTTCATGACCTGATACGGTGATACGGTGATACCACCACACAGCCTCCTCCCGATAGTTTCGAGATGGTTGTAGTGATGAGAGGCTGACTAAGCATACCGCGGGTTGGGAGAGCCCCTCCATCCTGAGACAGCCAGCGCGCCGGCGACCCCTGCAGTAGTTCGTCGCTATGCTGAACCACTAGCCTGCCGTAAACTCCGTCCAACTGGCGACCAAGACGACTGTGCTTTCATTCGACAAGAAGTGCCTTCAATTACACTAGGGCAATCGAAGCGCTGTTTCAGCTTCTGCTCTGGCCATTCTGGGGATTCGAGTATCAATTGGCGGCGTCCCCGACCGGCACAACCATGTTTCTAGAATCAAAACAGCCGCTACAAGGTTAGCTTGACAGGTCGTCGTCCAATCGTCATGCCTGCCCGAATAATAAGAAAGGCAGTTGACGACATTGCCACGGTCAAATGACTTGGTAAAGGTACGTGGCGTGACGTGGCGCGCATGTTGGCGGCGAACATAAGTTTAATGCGACCAAACAGGCACTGCGGAGGAGGGTATATACCAAAGCCTTGGTCTCGGCAGAGCAAACAAGGAATTTGCTCCGTGTACCAAAAATGGCGCCATGAAGGCGCCCGGCAGATGGGCGCCCAAGGCCGAATCTGAGTGGGGGATGGTGCAGGGACCGTGTCGGATAGATGGATCCCCAGATGGTGGAAACATCGGATCGGTATGTGGTGAGATGAAAGGATGTAGGATCCAAGCAGTTCGGCCACGGATACGCGCACGCTATGCAAATCATGATGCCAATCCTGCAAACTGCAGCGTGTCGCATTGACAAAAACCAAGATGGGGGTAGAGTACTATTGTGGTAAGGGTATTGGTACCAAGAATAAGTGTAAAATCGTAAGTCTCGTATACAACAACGGTAATGCACTGTGAGCTGATTCGTTTCATCATATGATTCCTCCAGGAGGGTCGTAGGCTACTCCACGCGCGTTAGTTGAGCCCAGGCCGGCGCTGCCTGGAGCATCTGCATCGGCTGTGGCCGTGTTCGTTTTGCGCAACATGAACATAGGTTTCTTGCCTTCCTTGTCCAGTTGCTTGAAGAGGATGAGGGGCTTCTCGTCTAGGCCTAAGCATCGTTCCTGGTCGCCGTAGACAATATATAGTGCATATTGATCCCAGGGTGCATTGATCTGATACTTTCGAAGAGCGGCAGGGAGAACCTTATAGCAAGGGTCATCCATACTGACCCTAAAAGACTTGAAGATCTCCACCGAGGATGAGCCGGAGCCTGGGGTGTCTGGGGCCGGAGTCTGCATCCGACGTGGGGAACCGGCTGCTTGGACGAAGCGGACCCAGGATTATAGATGTGGTCGTTTTCGGCAAATGTTGACCGTGATGATGGAGTTGGCTGGTCGGATCGATAGGATCTCGAACCTAGAGTAGCACTGCCCATTGTGGGGGGCGAAGTAGGTGACGGTATGTTTGGAGAATAGCCTGGTGATGTGGCTTGTCCGGAGCCGTTCATAGCAGCGAGATGGGAGGACGAGAGGACCGCTCTCTCAGCAGCGCTGGCCGGGTCAAGTGTTTGCTCTACCGACGGCCGCTCGTGAGTAGTCTGCATATAGGAAGGAGACGCGTTCTTGGGAGTCGTACCCAGCACAATCTTCTTAGTAGAGTATTGCCTTTTCAAGTTCCCTCCCGATGATTGAATAGACGAGGGCGTCGGCGCTGGCGGAGATATGGTGGAAGATTCGTAGCTATAGCCTTGGTTTTCCCGGGCCGTCACATTGGGCAGTGGCTGTTGCGCATTCTTGGCCAGCCGCAGAGCTGGCAGCATGTCCTCACGCAAGCGTCTGTAGTCGTCAGTCAGGCGGCGCAAGTCTTGTTCGACAAGGCTCATCCTCTCATCTCGAAGACGGAGCTGCTCCACGAGGTGTTTGATGTCTTTCAAAGTAGCTGTCGCGTATTGAGCCTCGGCTTCGGCAGCTAAATCATACCATGTCAGCTGGGCTCCGTAAGCGGTGGTTCCCATCCAGCCAGTACTTACATTGAGGCACGTAATGATCGCTTTCTATGGGAATGTCTTGAGCTTTCTTCACATCGTAGACGCTCTTAAGGATGGTCAGGCGATGACCGACACTCGCCACCCCCATGGATTTTAGATCATCGTGCAGAAGGGCTACCAAGGCCTCACCAACAATCTCGTTCTCTGCCAGCCTTCCGTTAGCCAAAGCACTCGTGCGAATACGCAACACGACACTACCCACCTAGAAAACGATCCGAATATTGCTCCAAGCCAATGGTAGCGACAAAATCGGCGCATTCCTCAGCAGTCCACTCTGTTATGATGGTCTCGGGTAGGCGATCGGCGCTGCTCCGATGGCCATAGGTGGTAGGAGTATGCTCGGTCGAAGAGCGGCCCTCGGAATCGGTGGGGGAGATCTCTGAATCGGTCGCAAGCACGGGCGAGCCAGTATGCAAACTCCTCTCATACTCGTCATCGGCGTCCGACTCAGCGTAGGCAGTTCCCGAATCGAAGTTCATGGTGCCTCTTTGCGGCGGACTCTCGGTTGGATGATTCAGGCGGGACAGCTATACTCGAGTCTCGATGGTGCAGGGGCTGCTTTGTGAGGGCGAATATTTGCGAGCACTGGGCACAAAGAAAGCCCGGCCAATTGCCAATGCGAAACAAGCAAATAGCTGGCGAGCGCCGAGGCTGACTTGGGACCGGCTGATAGGTACTTTAAATTTCGTCGTGGGATGCTGGCGAAGGGGGGCTGGCAGCGAAGAGAAGGTGGTCGCACCGGTAGGCAGATTTAGGTTGTGATGGTGATGACTCCAGCTTGCTCTCTCCTTGCTAAGTAAGCGGTCCGAGGCTCGAGCCGCTCTGGATGCGGCCTTGTCAAAGGGGGTTGTCGATTCAAATTGGCCTTACGCTCGGTTGCTCGTTGCACGATTAGATTGAGTACATAGGCTGTGCGGAAGCTGCAGTGTGTGCGTGTGCTGCAGGTTGACAAATAAGTGGGCGAGACTCCAAATAAGCAGAGTTAGAAAGCTATGCAGCGCTAGATAGGCAGATGGAGAAGGGGGGAAGAATGTGTGTGAGTGATTATGAGAGTAGAGAGAATCTTGTCTCGAAATGCCCTCAGAGGCGGTGCAAGCAAAGCAAATCAAGGCAAGGCAAAGCAAATCCAGAGAGCATGGAAGCCGCAGCAAGCAAAGCAGCAGAAGCAAGTGAGAATGAATGGATGGATCAATCCAGGATTCTTGGCCAGACCTAACTGATCAATCAGTTCTTTTACTGTAGGTATTACTTACTGACCTAGCTTTAGCCGCTGGGTGCTGCTGGTGCAGGCGCTCGCTAGGTTGCCAGTTGCTAAGGTGTGCTTCGAGCTACCCGTTCCTCGCTCATCCTCTCCCCCACCTTTCTGCCCTGGTCCTTGTCTTCCATGTCTCTCTGCTGTCTCTCTCTCTCACTCTCTCTTGTTCTGCTTCTTGGCATCCGTCTCCCGCTCGTCTAGGGGGGGCCCTATGTCTTTTTTTCTTTCTTTTTTTGCCCATTCCACCTCTATTCCGAAGATAGAGCCGTCCCCCTCTCCGTCTCCCCATTATGCGTTCACCCCCGGTAGCCCGATCGAACTGCTGTTGACGTATTAGCTGTCTACTCTCAGCAATACTTCAGTACTCGTAGTATCAATATATTATATTCTATCCGAGCATGATCCCTGGTTTGTCCGCAAAATTGGTCCCTCTTCTTACTTTAACGGTCAAGTAGCGACGGTGCTGAATCCCCCGCCCACCAGTTTTACTGTGCCGGACCTAATCGCATGTACTATCTATCGTTTATTGATACCATATCAAAAGGATATTCGTACCTATGCTACCCAACATATTATATATATTGTGCTTAGCTTCCCCTTATTATTCAAATTTCGTGGCATTCCCGTTCTTGGTCAGCCCAGCCCAATGTCGACGCTTTTTTGTCTTGTTGATACGTAATAGATGACCAGTGCAGTAGGGTCGTACCGTTGGCGCCTGATTCACAACTTATATCCGCCCGCACTCTCTATTAGGTAGTACCCAATTGGCTACTGTGTCAGTCAGACAGCCGCCGTTCAACCAGATTGGCCCATTGGCACTCGATGGTTTGGGGTTTTCGGTTGATGATGGATGGCATTCTCGCTTGGCCTGCAGGCGTTTGACCTTGAAGAAGCTCCCTTTCCCCTCCCTTCCCTTTGCAGCCGCGCCAGACACCCGACATCCAAAGGGTGGGCAGACAGAGTTGTCGTGTTTGGCGGTTGATATCCACCTGAGGCAGAGAAATCTTGGATGCACGTAGTCAGTCACCAAGAATGCAACCGTTGCGAACCATCAATGATCCAGCCAGGGGATCACGGTGACAGGGTGACCACCTCATTTCAACGGCTTTTCACCATGTAACACTGGTCTCATTTGCGAGAGATAATTCCTCGCTCTCTGCGTTGTACGTGCCGCGGACCTTTTTCCCCCATTCTGCTTTTCCAAGCTGATTCGCTTGCCGCTTTCCGGGGCTCTCCCGTTCTTTCAACGTCCTGACTCCTCGTTCTTCGTTTGATTTTTCTAGAAGGTTGCCGTGCCACTTGGCATTGACAAATGGGTATGTATAACCCAGGGTACAGAACAAGTTCCCGCTGCGCGTGTGTATTACAGTAATATACCACTACAAACTGGATCCTCAACAGACGGCTTCACCCACATCCGGCCAACCATGTAACCTTACGGACCGAGCAACGATTGCCGCGATCAATAGGATGCAAGCTGGAGGATAAACCGCACTGCTCCAACGGCCTCTACCAACTTCCGCGGCAGTTACGCCCGCATGGCTTGTGTCAAGCCTCAAGCTTCTTGTTTCGTCTCATGCCTCTGGATCGGCTTCCTCAATTGGTCTGTTCATGATGGCTTCGAAAAAGAAAAGAAGCGGACTGACAAGCTGCAGGGGTTGCCAGTGCGTGTGGACGATCGTCTGGTCTGACACCCTGAGGCGGCATGTCTTCAGTGTTATTGGAACAGCCGGCAATATGTGAAATTTCGTGAGACTGCCCCCCATGCGTGTTTCAACTGAAGGTCAAAAATAGCATATATATTTTTTTCCTGGCAGGTAGCCATCTCCAGGATCTACCAGATTCGCTCATGGTCGCTTGTCGAACACGATAAGCAAGCAAGCAAGTGCTGCTCAGGCCAGTGCTTAATCGGACCACAGAGCCACCAAGACAGCTCGGTATATGGTGAATCGCAGACGATAGTCAAGTACGTTCGCAAAAGAAATGTGCAATGACTCGCCGCCATCACGAGGTGGCCATTAGTGCGGCTTATGGCGAACTATTCGAACGATAACGTTGCGATTTGGAGCACTAGACAACGGTAGAGTCCGGGTTCCTGCGTTAGAAGTTCCGTCGCCCCCACCCGCGATCCTATTTTTTTCTGTTTCTATTTCTATTTCTATCCCAGCCACCTCGTGGGCCTGCGCCGTACGTGTGTCATCGTGTTCGATGATACATACATAAAAGACAGACACCTCAACTGAACCGAAGGCTGTCTGGATCTTGAAGATGAAGACGTGCTTTGGACAAAGGCAAAGGACTGCCAATGGCTTGCTTGGGCTACCGCTTCTTGGCATCGTCCCTTCTCCCTTGAGCTCCCCAACTCCCGTTCTTCAACTCCACGGCAGATCATGTAGTTGGGTTTGTGAATCCAATCAGAACCCGGTCACCGTCCAATTGGGAAATGTATTGCAGAATTGTTGCATGTCTATACTTGCACATGCCAAGGAAGACGTTCTTGTCATCTATGTCTACCAGCCCCCAGGGTTATGTACTTAACGGCACAGACTTGATCGCCTGGCACCCCAACAAGGTTGATGTTGCGAAACAGCTACATACACGTTCAGGCAGGTGGAGCCGAGGCAGTCAATCTATCTATTCACTCAGCCAGACTCCAACAGCAAGATACGCAAATCATCGCGAACACTCGCGTACGGAGTACATGCTTCCCATATTCCAAGAAATAATGCAGGCAGTCCCCGGCATGTCTTAGAAAGCAAATAGCATGCTATACTTCTTGGCAAAGCCAAGCTCATTTAGACTAACGGACACCTGAACTCGGCCCTCCTGATTCTCCTGACCCGATTCTCCTAGCGAAATGCGATAGCGCGTCGATCACATCTGGGTTGGTTTCAGCCATTGACTTCTTACCATTGTCCATATCTGTGCGGCTATCGACTTTGGCTTCTATCACCTTCCAGATCATTAGACTCAACGTGAAGTGTCGAGTACCTAGACATGCGTATAGGCATGATGTCAGTGTATTAACCAAGTAATCTGCCGATAAAAGTGTATTTGACGAATAGCATAAGGGAAACGACATAGAATTTACGAAGTTCCAAAGTCGGAAACCCTTACTCAAGTCTGATCGCAGTTTGCTAAACGCGTGTTGTTCATCCGTCCTCGACAAGCACCACTGAAGCTCGCTAGATAAACTACAACCATTAGCTACTGTCCCATCGGTCAACCAACTGCTGTTTCTACAAACCATCTAAACTGCCCTCACGTGCGCCATCTCGTGCCGAGCCGGCAACACACCAGCTACCATCGTCTTCCCTCCGTCCGTCTTCCCATCCTCGGCCGGGCAAGGGGCCTCGGCGGCCAACTCCTTCTCGAACTCTCTCCGGGACTTCCACAGCTCTCCGCGCCAGGTCCGTTCGTATACCGCGTGGGCGCCTGCCGCCATCTTGGCCCCCCAGCTGCGTCAACAGCGGGATAGCCAACTGCAGGAGCACGTAGACGATCCAGAAGAGGACGCTGGCGGTCACGAAGCCCCACCGCTTGAGTGCATACCGGGTGCTGGCGAAACGGCGCCGCGGTGTGGGCCTCCGCCTTAGGGCTCCTGGTCCTGCTGCTGCTGCTGCGGCAACAACCCATGGTGCTGGTGGTGGCGGCCATCCGATGACACGATGCTTGAAGTCTTTGTACTTTTGGGACTTCCGGCAGCTGAAGTAGTACCATGCTATACCCAGGTTCAGGTAGACCAGCAGCGCTAAGAAGCCGATTTGTTCTTCGACTGTTAGATCAGTAGCCGAGGACCAGGCCATTATGGGGTTGGGCGGAGAGTGGCTAGATCGACTAGAGTGTGATCAACCGGAGGTATATCTGCTCGTGGGCCTGGGCTGTCTTCATAGTATTAATGATATATCGCACGATGGCAACACTTGTGCGACATAATAATCATGTTGTTCGATGTTTAGATGCCCTGCTATGTTCGAAGGTCAAAGATGTGCGGACTCAGCCATCTCCGTCATGGCCACCAAGGTGCATGTGGCTATTTACTTTCCCCAAAATGAGGAGTCAAGGGCCGGAATGTGCTCAACCCCCATTGCGATGCCTAGGTGCGGCTTTAAGAGCCCTTTCATACAGCAGCTGACGAGAACTAGAGCTGGGGGTCTCCGCCCCAATTAACTGATATGCTTGGGATATATTGAAGAAAACTATCACCGAATCGTTTCCACTCGAGGTATCAAAGGACCGCGAATCTTGAAGCCCCATGGTATGATAGGGCTCTAGCCAGCTACCTCGTATTTATCTGATGACTATCCTAGCTCCGACCCGATATTGAAAATCAGATTACACAGATAGGCGTTCTTTGGGCTTGTTCCTCTTACTATAGATGGAATGAACCGGCCGGCCAGAGCTCTTCAACTTGAACATTCATGAATGTTAATTAGTTTCTGGCGGACTACTAGTGATATGTACTATTCGATTCCTCAAGAACAGGCCATGTTTTGATAGTTATAGTCTTGAAGTGGTCAGGGTGCAGGGCATACAAACGTTAGTGGGAGCCTGGTGTCTGCCTAGATCCAGCTGAACGTAGCATGAGTCAGCTCTGCTTATAAACCTTACACGGGCAAAGCTGAGGGTCTTGCAAGAACGTATAATCTTCTTTCCTGCATTAAATTGCCATCTACGACATCGTGACAGCAGTTCCAATACTTCCCGACTATACACATAGACCTCTTATCCAACTCTTTTGCAATGAGCTTCAACAAACCCACCACCACAATGGGCTCAGCGACTCCAGCAGACACAGTCCTGCCGGCCGACGCCGAAGATACCATCTCGTCCGTCTCGTGGTCGCCAGCCGCTAACCATCTCGCGGCCGCCTCTTGGGACGGAAAGGTGCGTATCTACGACGTCGCGCCAGGCCCATCCGCCCGAGCAGCTGCCATGCTCTCTACGGACAATCCTGTGCTGAGCTGCGACTGGGCAAAGGTAAGTCCATGATTTGATTTTCTAACCGTGCAGCCTCTCTATTCGACCTACCAAGAACTAGAATACCAAACAAACATTTTCCCTGTTAGGTAAGTACAAATCCTTCCCTCCAAGCACGATAGCCGTTCGACTATATATATACTAACGGTGATGTGTGCGCAAAGGACGGAACCATGGTCCTCGCAGGAGGCGCAGGCAAGCGACCGCACTTGCTGCATCTGGCCACTGGCCAACAGGCCGCCATCGGCTCTCACGACGCGCCCATCCGCTCCGTGCGCTTCCTGGACACAGCCGCACTGGGGGCCTCGTCGCCCGCTCATCTTTTCGCGACGGGCTCCTGGGACAAGACCGTCAAGTACTGGGACCTGCGCCAGCCGGAAAAGCCCCTGGCGACGCTCGCGTGCGCCGACCGCGTCTACGCCATGGACACTGAGGCGTCGCTCCTGGTCGTAGCGACCGCGGGGCGGCACATCCACCTCGTGGATCTGCGCAACCCATCCGTCTTCTTGCGTACGACCCAGTCGCCACTCAAGTACCAGACGCGCGCCGTCTCCGTCTTTCCCGACGGCCGGGGCTGGGCCACGGCGTCCATCGAGGGCCGATGCGGCATCAACGCCGCCGACGAGAAGAGCGACGGAAAAAGGTATTGCAGAGTTATTATTTTCCCCATCGCCGAACGTCCGAAAACCAAAACCGGAATGTGGCTATCATCATTCTTCTCCGTCTTCGAAAACCTCGGTTCCTAACGCGCCGTGTCATCGCTTTTCTTTCGCTCTTCAACAGCATCAACTTTACATTCCGCTGCCACCGCTCCGCTGCCGACCTCAAGAACATGAACAAGGTCTACACCGTCAACGACGTGCAATTCCATCCTGTACGCGCGACGACCTTCGTGACGGCGGGCTCGGACGGCACGTTCCACTTCTGGGATCGTATATCCCACACCCGCTACAAGTCCTACGAGCCCCCTGTTACTGCTGCTACCGCCGTCACCACCGCCGGTAGCAAAACGACAAACGGAAACGCCCAGGGTGGTCGCAACAATAACAACAACAGTAGTAGTGACTCGGCCCGAGCCGCTATCACGACAACGGCGTTCAACCGCGACGGCTCTCTCTTTGCCTACGCTGTCGGCTACGACTGGAGCAAGGGTCACGCCGCGAATTCGCCGGAGTACCCTAATCGGCTTGTCCTTCACTCTGTCACGGAAGAGGACGTGCAGCCGAGGGGAAGAAATAGGGGGATGAAGCCTGGGAATAGGCTATCTTGGGGGTGAAAGGGGAGGCGGTTTATGGGTTGAGGGCTAGGAGAAGTCACACCTAACATTGTGTGCATCCAGAAAGGGCCACGGGATGAAAATTTATGGAGGCAATATTGTATTACTGGAGGATCTCATTTGTCTTGGATTATGGTACATGTAATGCCGTGGGACACACCAGCAGGGTGCTGGGGCCCACGGAAGTGAAGGATTGGGTAACAGACGCATGAATTGGAGGGAGATATTTTTGGGAAACCAGGCTATGCTATGGCATTCTATGTCAAGGGACAATTATAACACATTATCAATCAAACGACAGCGGAGAGGAGAATAGAAGGGAAGAGAGCATCCAGGGTATATCCGCTAGCGAGGACACATAACATTAGCAAATCAAAACCGCCTCCACCCAATTAGCAAAGACCTTCCCTGAGAGTACCCCTAATGCAAACCGTAGCCCAAGGAGAAAAACGTAGTTCTAATCCCTTCTTACAAACGCTTAATGATTACTTTCTCTCAAAACTTGATATCACTGGGGGCAACTGCTGAGGACCAGACCTCGTAGATCCTATCCCGTATCGCCTCGTGGCCGAGGGATCGCGGATGGAACGTCTTGCCGTAATACGTCGGTACATGCCACATCGAGTTTTGCATCATAATTTCGTCTCCATCGCGTGCTGGACGCAGTGTAGGGTCCTCCGCCTTCGACATAGCCATGTAGCAGCGCGCCAGCTCGCCCCAATCGCCCGAGAGTTGCGCAGGCGGCAGACAGGTCGCGGGATCAATGACGCCTGACAACGATGGCGATTCTGCTGTAGTTGTAGTAGTGCCGTTCCCGCCCGGGCGGTCGACATTGTCCGGCCCGCCGACGAGGAAGAACCAGGTCTCGTTGCGGGCGTAGTCGGGCTCGACGACGCCGCGCTCGCAGAAGCGGTGGCCCTCGAAGGCGGCGTCGTAGTCGACGAAGAGGACCCGGTCGCGCGTGAACTGGCGGTTGATGCGGGCGACGGCCGCCGCGATCTTGCGGTTGACGGCGCGCACCATGGCGTTCATGCGGCGGCGCAGCGCGCGTTCGAGCTTGGGCCCGCGCCACCAGATGCCGAGGCTCATGTCGTCGCAGGCCGCGGTGCGGTCGTTGAAGAACTGCGCGTAGCCCGTCACGGTGACGCGGAACCCGGGCTTCCGCTCCCAGCGCACCTTGTCGAGCAGCTCCGTGATGACGAGGTACAGGCGCTGGTCGAACTCGTGGCCATCGAGGCGCTCCTGCGCGCGCGCCAGCGCCGTCTCGCACGTGCCCGAGTAGAAGTTGTAGAAACGAAAAATGCAGGCGTTCATGACCTCGAAGAAGCCCAGGTCGTTACCGCCGACCGTCAGTAGCGCGAAGTCGACCGGCCGCGACGCGTTGAGGGCGTCGAGCTGCGACGCGGCGCCGCCCGCCAGGATCTCCTCCGTCGTCGACCCCGTGCACGACAGGAACTGGAACGACGTGCTGTTGGTGGGGAGGTCCGACGCGATGAGCTGCGGGTAGGCGCCCAGGCCACGTCGGCAGGCGTCCTCCTTCCCCTCGACGCCGGTGCCGATCCCGGCGCTGTAGGAGTCGCCCAGTGCGACAAAGCCGATGCGTGGCCGATGAAGGGCCTCGCCGTCCCCAATCATAGACGCCGGCGAGGGCCACTGCTGCTCTTCATGGTCATCTTGAAGACTCAAGACGTGCTGCTTCTCTGACAAGCGGGTCCGCCATGGCCGAGGCAGACCCCAGCCCACGGCAAGGCCGAAACAGGTAGATGCAATAATTTGAACGTGTTCCAGACGCATGGTTTCTGCGAACTCGAAGCCAGGCCCCAGCGCTATATTGTTGGAAACAGCATGCCTTCTTGAAGTAGTACAAGTGCTGAAGGCCTTCACTCGCCAGTATCTAGCTTGAGTCACTATCGGCGTGAGGAGGGGCAACTGCGACCTGGCGAGAGAGGGTCAGCCAGCTTGCTCACGCGGTTACCTGGGTGGCTGTCCCAGTCGGCGCAGATAAAGTATAATAGTGAAGCCTAGCCAATGAAGTTTGCACATGCGTCAAGGCCTGGTTAGGAAGCGATGTAAGCGGTTAGCATGTCAGGCGGTATACCCCGCCACATGGGGCTCATGGTCTTCCGTTCCCAGGTGTGGCTTGGGCATTGAGCATGAGTATACGTTCAATGTTCATACAAATTTCGTATTTCTAGGTAGTCAACCATGCTCAGTCCATGTTCAAGCGCCTGGGGCTTTCCTAGGCCTCCTTGGGAAGGTAACCTTACTGACCGGGTATTCCGATCGCTAGAAGACGCTGCAGTTTAAGCGGCTGCCTAGCAGCTATCATTCACCACGTCGTAAGCTTCATCGTCTCGTTAGTAGGGGTATAAGATGGCCCATAGATCTGGCAAAACCCTTGGCAAAATTTACGAGTAGCAGAACAGCCGTATCTACAGTACTTTTGCCTGCGCAATTTTTGTCTTCTGGCAATGACCCCCTACGAGATCCGAGGATGCACCGTGGCCGACGCGACAGCGTTAGCTTACAACAATATAGGAGCCTTTTGGGAAAGCCCAGGATATAAACTCCTGTGGCTGGGCCGGTCACTGGAGTATGTGACAGTGAATGCTGCGAAGCGCATGCCCCGAAACCTGCTGAACGACCGTGCCCACCAACGCCACCAGCTCGTCGTAGATGGGGAAACGGGACGCATCGTGGGATACGCCCGGTGGATCCTGCCGGACCGTCTCGCCGGCGAGTGGCTCGAGGCCCAGACTCCGACCGTGAGCCTCGAGGAGTAGCAAGAGTTCACCAGGGCCTTCGACAAGGCGGATTGGAATTTCACTGACCTGCCCAACATGGACGACCACGTGCACGTGGCCAAGGCCCATTACTTTAGGGGGGTAAAGAGTATCTAGGTGAGTACGACGCTTGTATCAATCAACCTTGCTCGTGAGCACCTGACAGCTGACCGAGCCAATCAGAGCTTGATTACCTTGCGGTTCATCCTGACAATAAAGGCCGTGGAATTGCTTCAATGTTAGTGGGGCATGGCGTGGCCGCAGCCGAGAAGATGAATGTCTATATATTCCTGATAGCCTTTGAGGCCGACCTCGGCGTCTACAAGAAGTTTGGGTTTGAGATATTGGAATCGAACGTCCAAGACCTTGCGAAATGGGGCGGCGCAGGTCCGTACGCCACTTACATGATCGAGAAGAAAATTGCGAAAAGGGGGTAAGAGGTTAATTGCATAAGTGATCAGACCAAAGATCGGGATCGGAAAGAGAACAAACAGCGATTGATATGAACGTATCCGCAAGGGCTGCTCTTCACGGCCAAGTGTTGTTGGTAGGAGCGAAGGATCGTAGGTTAGAATAATGCATGCCATTGCTCACTTGTGTGTTCTGTAACTTGACGGCATACCTAGATTGGATGATAGGTCACTGCAAATCGCGTATACTTGTTCTAGAACAACGAACACCACCCGCACAGACATCAATGTCCAATTGGCAGTGAAACGCGCAAGCCCCAAACCTTGAGGGCGCGAAGAAGGCCAGGCTGAAACAAGGCAAGAGGACAGTTGCTGCGTCATTCTGCCTTTGTCCGCCTGTGGCCCGGTGCTTGTACGACCCCAGATTATTCCTTGGTGACGTCGTTTTGGGTGTGGTACCCCGCCAACGTCATGGGACTGGGGGCAGGACCCGAACACCTGCGCTACCCCTCTACATACGACGAACCGCCATTCTTTTTGCCATTGCATATTGCACACGGTGGGCTGTTTTGATGTTAGTCTTTCGCTTCGTCGGCACGCTTGCACGCAACGGATTGTGATCATGCTAACCCACGGATCTGGTATTCGCACACACACAGACGGGTCGCAACGGTGGGGTCGCTGTAGCCTTGGTACCCCGGAGTGATCAGACTGGGCAGGCTTGGCCAATTGCTTGTAAGAGACTTCATCAATGTTGTACATACGTTCGTGGTCATCCGGAGAGAAAACAGGTTGCTACAGTATATATAAAGGGATAGAAACAATTACCCAATAAGAAGCCACTCTAGTACGTTGTCGGCCAGGATCTCCCGTACCCGATGGATGGCTTCCACTTTCTGTCCCACTGGGCTGTGGACGGCTATCTGTTCCGGGGGCCTGTTGGCCTGTCGGGCCTTTGCAGGAGTGTACCTAGCCATGTAGCATAACGCAATTGACCTGGCTCCCATGGAGGGAAGACGTCACTTCCAGCCCTGCACAGCCAGCAGGCTCTTTGTGTGAGCAGGACTTAGCTTAGAACTTGTTACTGCATATAAACACCTTTCAAGAACCGCCCATCCACCCCGACCTCTCTTGGCTTTCATCCATTGAATTTACTCACACAAAGACCATTAACTCGAACCACCGACCCTCGCGAAGATACCCGTTACTCCCAGCTCTTGATACCCAAAAATCCAAAAACAACATTACGTACGCCAACTACACCAAAGCAAGCCGCTCATACTCGATTCTCTAGCTCACAATGGAAACCGTCAACAGCATGGCAGCAGCAGCAGCAAAGGCCGTCTGGGGTGAGAACGACACTGCCACCACCGCCAACAATGAGACCCATGGCCAGGAACCCATTTCCGGCGCCCAGGGCGACGTATCCAAGGTGAGCCCTTCGACAAGGGCAACATCGGTAAGTTGTCTTCGCGCTCAACCTTCGATACTCATGCGGCCTCGATAGCAAACTAACATGCCGCATTGCAGACCCTCAGCCCAACGCTGCAAGCGTCAACAGCCACGAGCCCTCGACCACCACCACCAAACCAACTACATCCACCGCGGACTCCACCCACCAGGCTTCCACCACCACGCCAACGACATCCACAACAACGGGGCCTCGCCATGACTCCTCCGCGCAGTTTGCAAAGACCACAGGCACCGCCGCCGAGGCGGACAAGGTCCCAGACAACAAATACACGGAAATGAAGTCGAAAGACACGCCTGCTGACAGCTCCAAGGCCCAGAACGACACCCGGGACCCTGAAAACCCCAGCACCCACCCCAAGAACGCGCCGACGGATGTCGACAACACTGGCGAAGGCATCAACAAAGGTCAGGATTTAGACAAGATGCCCGCCCCGAAGCCCTTGGACGAGCTCGCCCGCGAGCGTGGCGGCGACGCCGGCAAAGTCGGCGACACCGGCAAGGGCGACGGCGGCATCATCGGAGATGAAAAGAAGGACGAGGCGGAGGGCAAGGAAGACCCCAACGACCCCCACGCTAAGAGCACCGGTGAGGGCACTGGCGAGAAGTATGTCAAGACTTCGGGCGTGAAGGCTGACGGTGGCGACTTTGACGCTACGAAGCCGGGAGCCGGTAGGGAGGCTGACCGTAAGTTAACGCCCGAAACATTTCAGTCCGAGATGTGCCTTATCTGCTAACGACTGAGATATAGGTCTCCTTGAGCAGAAGGGTATCCACGTGACCAAGGGTGTCCCGCCCAAGCCCGAGGACGAAGGTGCCGCGGATAAGGCTTCTGCGGACAAGGACTCGGCCTCTGGCGAGAAGGGCGAGAAGAAGGGAATTCCCTCCAAGATCAAGGAGAAGCTACACCGTCACTAGACGGTGTTGTAATATTCATGGCGAATGACTTTTTTTTTTTACGAAGATGACAGGCGGCGTTTGATATTGTTATTGATTAAAGCCGATCTTCATGTATAATTGCTGCGCAACCATGCGCCGCGTGTATTAGCTCATGTAGTAATGTGGAAACTACGAGTCTTGTCAACATCTCCATCTCAAGCTCCATTTATGAGTGGTGCATTGCTTTTTTCTTGCTCCGTCGGCTTTGATGTCATTTCTCTTAGGCTATCGTCTTTAGTCCCCAGGAGGAAGCCCCTTGCATGTGCCCTCCTACGCAGGGTTACATGGGGCAAAGCAGTTAACCTAGGGTGCTTTCTTGCGATCGCTCCGAACTCGTAATAATTATTATGAACTTCATCTGAACTATACAACAAGCCACTTAGGCAAATCGAAAAGCGAAAATTTCTCTTTGAATTACAGTACGGAACCGTGATGTGCGACTCATGGATCGGGGGTTCAGGAACGCTAACGCTACTCAGAGCCGTGTTCGGTCGTGGATTTTTTCCTTCTCGGTTTGTTCCCCTCCTCAGAGCCAATTCAGCTCTGATAATTGGCCGGGCGTCTGAGACGCCGGGGATGGAGATAAGAACTGTCTTTCCAGATAGGCATGCTCCGCCGACTACCTGCATTCCTTGCAACCTCTGCTCGCCATGTGGGTTTGGTCTCCTCTGCCCGGCCCACCCGGCATGGATAGCCTCACCTTTGATCACGCCAAGCTGCCAAGCGTCGGGTGTCCGCTGCGGGACAAAATGAAGATAGGCCAGGAGGGAGAAAAGCAGGACTTTCACGGCTAAATGCCGCGACGCTCGATCGAATTGTGGGCGCGAGCAAAGGGGAAACGTCGGTGTGCGGGTGTTCTCGGTGACGCGGCGATGATGATATACAAAGTCAAGGACATGTCTCGAGTCTAATCGTCGGCCGCCCTCATCTTCTGGTTTCCGTAACCCTCTCGCTCCGTCTCTCTTGTCCAGGACAAGTCAAGGAAAAAGCCGCCGTTACTCTCGAGTCCAGCTTAGTCTTGGAGGACGTTATGTACTTCTCCAACCTCGTACTCGCGGCCACCGGCGCCGCTGCTGCTGCCACAGCCGGACAACAACAACACCGGTCGGCCCCGGGGAGCGGTTACAAAGCCAGCAACAGCAGCAGCACCGCCGGCGACGGGAAGCCCCCGCAAGATGATCCTGGACAACGACTGGGCCAGCGTGGCCTTCATCCCCGTCCTGCAGGCCCTCGACGCCGGCTGGGACGTCGTGGGCCTCGTCGGCGACACCGCCGACTCCTGGGCCCTGCAGACGAGCATGCACGCCCTCGCGGCGCTCGAGCTCGGCAACCTGTCGTCGTGCATCCCCGTCCACAAGGGCGCCGACTACCCGCTCCTGAACACGCCCGAGCTCTTCCAGGTCTGGTCCACGCTGCACGGCAAGCTGCCTTGGGTACGTTCCTCAGCCCCTCATCCCCTAGCTAGCTCTCTGTTTCCGTAATGGAGGGGGATATAGTTATTCCAGAAGACTAAAGACTAACAAACTCTTCAGGAGGGTGCCTTTGCGCCAGAGAACAGGACTGCAGAGGAGCTGGGTGGGGAGCCGACCTCGGGCGACCCGCGCCGCATCAGCAAGGCCGCCTTCCTGGAAGGGTATCCCAAGGGCCAGCTGTCGGGCGAGCACGCCGCGGCCTGGATGGTGGAGCAGGTGCGGGCGCACCCGGGCGAGATCCTGATCTACAGCGGCGGGGCATTCACCAACATCGCGCTGGCGGTGCGGATGGACCCGGCCTTCGCCTCGCTCACGCGCGGGCTCGTCGTCATGGGCGGCTACCTCGACTCGGTGCTGCTGGGCGCCGCGACGGGCCGCACCCTGCTCGAGGCCGACTACGTGTCCGACATCAACCTCAAGATCGACCCCGAGGCCGCCAAGATCGCGCTCACGGCCGACTTCCCGAACATCACCGTCGTCGGCAACGGCGCGAACCAGGTGTTCCTGACCAGGAGTTTCTCGACGCGCTCGTCGAGGTCGAGAACCCGTACACTACGCTGCTGCACGGCAACACGGACATGACGCTCCCTTACTGGGACGAGACGGCCATGTACGCGTTCCTGTACCCCGAACATGTCAGGAAGTCCGCCACCTGTAAGTTCTTGTGTTCTCTAACTCTCGCTTCTGCGAAATCGAGGATGACCACAGCTGAACTAATCTTTCTCCTAGTCTACTTGGATGTCGACACCGCCTGGTCCAGCCCGTACTATGGGAACATCATCGGTTACCAGGAGGCGCTGAAGCCCAAGGCTCAGAAGCTGCAGAAGGTGAACTACATTCTCGAAGTCGATGGCGAGAACTTCAAGGATACGGTCAAGAGGGCTGTACAGTTTCCCAAGAAGTGCCCCATGTAAGAAGAATTCGGTAAAAGTATCATGGCATGTACCAGCTGTCACCCTTTAGAAACCAATTGGCTGAGCTATTTATCGCATCACTCTGAAAGTATAATTGCTGGAGCCATTTCATTAATTCATAATCAATCATCGCTCAATCCAGTCCTCTTTGTCGATTCAATACCCTTGGCTCATACCGTATTGTAGTCTTGAGGTCCCGCGTCCTGCATACTGGCTTAGCTATATCGTCCGACAAGAGCGCTCTCGAGACAATAAACATGAATTCAGATGCTCAGATCCTCATCGCTGTCGAACCACCACAACATGGATTTCCCTCCACGAATGACGACCGTTGGCTCTCGGAGTCTTAAACAGCGTCCTCTCCCACCCGAGACCTGTTGGTGGAAAAGGAAGTGCCGTGCGTCTCCCAATCTCGTAATAGGACATCCCGGATTGCGACACCACATTAGACCACGCGTTAGCTTATCGCGCTCGCTGAGGTACGACTCAGGGTCGAGGGCATCAAGCCAGGCTGGGTCGACAGGATATTTGACAGAGATAGCATGACGGCTTGTTATCGAGAGTAGAAAGTCGTTGGTACTGATAGTTGTTTTGAGCTTACACTGTGGCATAATGCAGCTATGGGGACCGTGAAAGACTGGCAGTCGGGAAAGGGTGTTCCAGTTGCTTGCGTGATTGCAATGGGTCAGCGGGTGTTCGAGGGACAGGACTTCCGCAATCCAGCCCGACGCGTCTCTGATTGCTTCGTTCGACTTGACCTCGAAGCAGCGCTTAATGCAGACCTCCTGATCTTTGCTCCTTTTCGACAGTGACCTGGCATAGTCTGCCGAAGCAAATCCCCTGGCGTGTGGAGGCGATTCCGCAGGTCTGCTGTGTCGCGTAGAACATGCGCGACACACCTTGACCCCGTGACGGCACGAGCTAGGCGGATAAGGCGTATAAGGGTCTTTCTTCTTACAATCTGCGACGTCCTGCCACGTAATGCCGGGTGGTATGCCTTGCAGCCACTGCACCACACAGCCTCGTAGATGCGGTTGACGGCTGTCCTGAATAGAGCAGGGTCGTCTCGCAACTTCTTGCAATCGCCACACATCGAGTCCCGCCCCAGTGCTTGTCAGTATTCCAGATCCTCGTCTCTCGAGATCACATACCCGCCTGGGACCTGTAGAGGTTCGGTCCTCCAAGAGATAGGTAGTCTATGCTCGAACGTAGCGTCTTCGCACAGTCTTCTGAGTTTACTGCAGGCCTGGCGCAGCATCAAGAATGAGATCCTATTTGTGCTGTGTAGGATATTCATAATAGTCTCATCTGGAAGCTCGAGAAGCATGTTGTTGGGAGCGGTGTTCTCAGCGTTCGTTCTCAGGTGCTGGTCCATTTGGCAGTCGGTGTGTGGCAGCTGGGTGATTGTTCGGGCTACTTTTGTATGGCGAATCAACAGTAGAGGTTGATGAGTAGGAAGGAATAAGTAGAATGAGAAAACTAGTCTAGCAGAGAATGGGAGAAACTGTGAGGCTAAATGAAACGCGTTGCCCTGCCATATAGTAAGTGAGTTGACTGAAAGTCCAGCCCCTTTTACCTGACTTTCCATCAGGTGAGAGCGATCAGGCATTCGTGTAAGAGAATACTGCAACCAGGCAACTCTCTCTGAGGGGGCAACTGATCACTTACAATAACAAAGATAGCCTATAGCGGAGTTGTTAGTCACATTACATTAATAATATAGCTACTAAATTCATCTCGTTATTTGTAATAAATCATTACTTAGTTCATTGCTTTTAGCTGATCTATTGCTCGTAGTTCATACCACGGTGTATCCTTGGGGCTCCATACTGCTTCAGCTATATCGTTCAATAAGAGCGTTCTCTAGACATCCGACCTTGACGTGTATACTCAGATACATATCATCGAGTCATGTCATAGGTTGTCCTCAAAGAAGAGTCACATCTTGGGGTGTATTCTCCCTTGGAAGGCGCCGACTGCTGACAGAAGAGGTTATCTCGCGTGCGCCCTAATCGCATCGTAGCGCAACTTGGGGTGCGACACCACATTAGGCCGCGGCCAAGCTCATTGCTCTCGTCGAGGTATGTCTGAGGGTCGAGAGCACATAGCCAGGAAGGATCGGTGGCAGAAGTGAGCGAGATTTTATGGTCGGTTTGAATATCGAAACTGTTCTTGCCCACCTGGAGAATTGTACTAAACCCGCAATTGGGAGATGTACAGGTGCTCTGAGCAACATGCTCAGCGAAATTGCCGACGGATGCCCAGTTTCCCATCAGTGACGCTCTCCTGAGATGGAAATTCGAGGTGCCGGCATGGTGGCAGGGATATGTATTCATCGAAGGGTTCAGGTCCATAAACTCAGCTAGGTATTTCGGAACGTTTCTGATCAACTGGGCGAACGGGGGAGTATCCGGCGTGTCGACCCAACGTACCTGGCGGTTCCGATCCAGCAGACTTTCCGATCGCACCTAGGCCTAATAGCAAAGTCGGTCAGATGACCACTGCAGCGGTAACGGACTTCTTTGCCCAAAAACACGCAATCGTCGTTATGTGACCCTTTGCTGAGCTTATGTTTGGAACATGGAGCACATTCCACGTAGTCGCTTACTAGCTTTCTATCCTTGAGGGAGTGGAAGTTGTATGTGATATGCTTGCAGTGACGAACATACCCCTGACGACCGATACAATTGCGTACGATACAGGCCTTCTGGCGCTCTCCGTACGAGAATAGATAGAGCGGATGGCAGGTTTCGCAGCCACTGCATAGAATCGTCTGGTAGATGCGCCGGACCGCTTGCTCATATGAGGCGGCATCGCGCCGCAGTTCCTTGCATTCGGCACACAGCCGATTCCGCCACAGGATCTGTTCATACTCGGCTAGTTCTGCGTCCTGGAGTGAACAGATGTGCTTCAGATAGGGGTCATCGAGCCAGGGCGTTGCAACCGGCTGGACGGGTACCTGTTACTCGAGTGTTGCGTCCTCGCATAGGCTTCGTAGCTTGCGGCAAGTCTGGTGCAGAACCAACATCGAGATCTTGTCCTGGATGCTGTGTAGAATCATCATGATAGTCTCGACCGGGAGCTTAAGCAGCTTGCTGTCGGGGGTGGCCATGTTGGTTTCATTGGCACTTTCGCTTGGTCGCTCATCCATCTTGGTAGCACCAGCATTGACTGTAGGGATACCGGGAATATCGACTCGGGGTTCCTGTTTGAGTAGCTGTCGTAGGAATTGCTTGAATCGCATGGTGACTGGATAGTTGGGATAGTTGGTCGGGGCCTTTCAGGAATGACGGGCGTGCGAGGAGGAGTCGGTAGGGAGGAATAGGTAAGTAGAAGTGATTTAAAGTCTCGTATTGTGGTATTATTTATGAGGTTAAGCAATGCTCGTTGCCTTGAAATACATGGTGTCAGCCGCCTAAGAATCCAACCCCTATTACCTGACTTTACACTGAGTTGATTAGGCATTCGCGTTAGACAATACTGCAACCTGGCGACTCCATTTGAGGGGGGTAAATAGATGCTTACAAAGACAAAGACCTCCTCCAATCTCTTGCTCGCTGTTTTGGCGCCTTAAACATCCTTTCAAGCAATATGGAGCAGTCTGTTTCAAAACGGGGACAAATGTCGTATGTGCTCAGAGACTATTCCATATATACAGTTCCTTTCTATGTTCACGGTGAATATATACCAATCGAAGTCCATCAATAACCCTGACCCAAGGGAAGAGGGCAAGAGCTGGGTAGAACCTAACTCTCCCACAGCCCACCATCGCCTGCCTGCCCATCAGACAGACCGCAGTCGTAGCCAGTAGCTGTCTTGCCTCCCCCCTCCCCCTGACTACTACTTCTCCCATCTCCTACTACTACTCTAGCAGCCGACGCGCGACCCGCTCACGACAATATCGTCGTACCAGAACGTGTTGGTATCGCCCCCGTACGACTCCCAGCCAAAGTAGACAGCCGTCGGCTTGGGCTTGACGCTGCTGCGCTGCCACTGCGCGGCGTTCTCGTTGGCGACGCCCGGCTTGGACGTGAGGCCCGCAACCGTGTCGTTATTGAGCCAGGTCTCGATGGTGCCGTCGGTGCCGACGTGGTACTCGAAGCACTCCCATGCGCCCGCCGGCAGCGCCGTGGACGCCGCGATGCCCTGCGGTGACAGGTCCGGCAGCGTCGCATCGTCCGACTCGCGGTTGTACATGAGGATCTTGCTCTGGCCGCCGATGCGCAGGTGCTTGTTGCTGCCCTGCGCCGAGTCGGGCATCGTGATGAAGGACACGTGCGCGTCCGTCAGGGCCTTGGACGCCTTACTACATTCAGGTTGTCAGCCACAGTGAGTTCTTCCGTCGCCGCCTATGGAGCAGGCGGCGGAGACTGCCTATATGCACGTTGGATGACAACTCACAGGTAAGTCCGCACGTAAATGTCGCCGCTGGGCACCGACTTGGTGCCGAAGAAGATGTGTCCGCAGTACCCGCCGGCGCCGTCGACCCGCATCGAGTTCTTGCCGCTATGGGCCGTGGAGCTGTCGAGCGTGACCTTGCCGCCCTGGTTGCAGTCGTTGGCGTACGTGGGCCATTTGGCCTCGTCCCAGCCGCCCTCGAAGTCCTCGGAGACCTGCGCCAGCGAGAAGGGCGCGAGGGCGAGGGCGAGCCCGACGACAGCGACTTGTCGGAACATTTTTTTTTCTTTCTCTGGGCGATCTCGGATATAGTGAATCTGGTTGTTGTTGTTGTTTGTCTTATTCCGGTCTTGTTCAAGGGACAGGCGAGTGATAGGCGTGCGTGCGTATGTATTTGGGGGTACAGGGAAGGGATGGGAGCGCAACCCAGGGCTTTTATGTAGTCCCTCGTGGGTTCCTCCAATTATTACTTTGGGGGTGACACTCTGCCCTATACAGGAGAGGGTATGAGGTTCGTCAGGCACGATGACATGGGGAGAGGAACTTGCCATGCTGGGATGTCTAGTGGGGGAAACACTGTATATTGCATACAGAGCGGGGAACATAATATATTATATCTGCAGCGTCGCCAGGGACCGTGTGATAAATATACAGCATGCTGAAACACTAGTCCGAGCAGGGCGGCGGAAACGAACTGGCGGGACGTGAACGGATGGGGGGTTGTGCCTAGACAGGAAACCCATTCTTCCTCTCCGTCAGATGCTCACTTCAGACGGTCGTATTTACCCGCCAAGCCGGCGGCCATTCCCCCACGAGACGGGGATCGGCCGCGACAACCCGGTCCGCTGACGAAGTAAACGGAGGACCTCGCTCCGCGTCTACTGTTGGTGTAGAAATCATCACAACACGCTTTCCTGTCGACATAAAGTGTCATCGTCTCGATGACGATGATGTCCTCCTGTACGGAACTCCGGGATTCACACCGTCGATTAGTTGCGCTCGATTCTATAACAGCAAGACAGGTCACGTCTAGGACAACGACAGACATAGCATATATGGTTTGTGTGGTAATAGAGTATAGCTCACAATGGTAAATTTAACGACAGTTGCCATTTGCGTACATGAATTCAAAGTCTATATACATACACACCCTTCCGTCTTAGGGCTTCTCTCAACATTCCCCGCCAGCCGTCTCGTCATGCAAGTGAGCAGCACAGCTGTGCCGCTTCAACTTGGGTAAAGACGAGGGAATCCTCCGAGTGAAGAGGATTTGCGAACGAGGCTAGTCGATCATTAAACAGACATCGATGCGTGAACGACAATTACGGCATATGGGGATCTCTTGCTTGTTTCATGCATTTTCGAAAACATTTTCTTCAAAGCCTTGCTCGCTCGTTTGGGTTGGCCGTCTTGACAGGAGGTCGACGTTCAAATAAAGTGAAGTGATAAGCGAATGTGGGCTTAACCTCAACCAATCCTGAAGAGTGGGACCCAGTGCGGCATAAGCCCACAGCTCCGGAGCGCCGTGGGTCTTGATGGCATTCAATCCCGTGGTAGATTACCATGGTAGCTTCGTTGCGATATCACCACTGGTGGTCGTTTACCGCAGCTTGCCCTTGCAGTCGGCGGCGCCAACAGCGATAACTTCCTCAAGCGGCCAGCGAGGAGGCTCAAAGACATTCTCCAGGCCATTCTCCTTGCGCCATTGCTCTTCGTTCTCAGGAGTAATACCGGCTGGAAGCTTCTGGCCACCAGCAACACCAGTCGAGAACTTGATTTGGAGGATGTCACCAACCTCCTGGCAAGCAGCGAGAACCCGATCCATGTCATCCTTGTTGTGAGCCGAGGAGATGCAGAATCGCACACGAGAGCTAATGAGGGGAGTCGCAGGGTATCCAACAATAACAACAGAGATCTTGCGCTTCAGCATTTCGTGGCTGAAGGCGGACATTTTGCCCGGGTTGTACAGGGCAACGGGGATGATAGGGGAATCATCATGGCCGTAGACGATGAAGCCAAGTCGCTTGAGACCAAGGCGAAGATAACGGGAGTTGAAAGCAATTCGTTGCAGACGCTCCTCACCTTGGCCAGGAGCAAGCTCTCCAGTGATGATCCTCAGGGAGGCCAAAATTTGCATGAGAACGGATGGGGCAGGCGATTCTCCGAGCTGGGTTGCAGCGTTGGTGCTCCGCAACTTGGCAACGATATGTGGTTCAGCAGCCACATAACCACCATTGGCACCGAAGGACTTGGTCAAAGTACCCATGAGAATATCAACTTTAGCCGGGTCGACACCAAAATAGTCGCAAACACCACGGCCGTTGGGGCCGAGAGCTCCAATACTGTGGGCCTCGTCGATGAACAGGTAGAATTTGTAGGTTTCCTTGAGCTTCAGAACACCAGGCAGATCGCACACAGTTCCCTCCATCGAGTACAGTCCCTCGATGGCAACAAGAATCTTCTTCCAGGGGCGGTGAGTTCGGGGTTGACCTTGAGCAATGGCTTCACGCAATCTCTTCTCCAGATCCGCCATGTCGTTGTGCGCAAATGATCGAATGACAGCGCCGGACAGCCTTGCACCAATGCGGATGGAGGCGTGGTTCAGCTCGTCGGAGATTATCAGGCAACCCTTGGAGACCAGAGCAGGGAAAGAACTGGCATTCGTGACGAAGCCCATAGAGAAAACCATAGCGTCGGGTTTGCCAACGAAGGCTGCGACTTCTTTCTCAACCTCTACCGCAAGGTCCGAAGTACCAGCATCCGCACGCGGTCCGCAGAAACTCAGGCCATACTTCTTGGTGCAGTCCTCGACAGCATCGGCGCAGGGCCCTTCGGATTGAGCGAAACCCAGGTAGTTGTACGAGCTCAGGTTGAGAGTTTCAGTAGTGGTGCCGGTATACGTGTAAGAAGCATTGAAGTCGTGCGAAACACGATCCAAGAGTGAGATGTAGCGACCAGGAACTCCAGTGCTAGTGCGGGCGAAACAATCGTCGATTCTCAGTTTGAGGCGTCGCGTGTAGAAACTGTCGAAATCGTCGGTCAAGGGAGCGTATCCGTTGGACGCCTTGAGCTGTTGATACATAGGCTTCTTGCTAAAGCGCTTGCCGAAGAAATCGCGAATGTGGCCCAGCAAAATGAGAAGCAGGTAGCTAATATAGGTGGTGAGGACGAAGTAATAGGGAGGCTCATCGATGATGGGGGCCTTCAGGCCGCCATCTCCATGATGCTTGCTAACATATCGGTGGCTAGGGTGAACGAGGGGACCGAACTGGGCATCGGCGCGTCGCTTGTTCTGGACTTCCTCGGATGAAGGCGGCTCGAAAAGGGTGGTAGACTCATCCGGGACTTCGCCTGCGGTGGCAGTGGAGAGCGAGATGCTGGGCAGGGCCAGGCTCGGCGCCGTGATGGAGGGCGAGTTCTGCATGGCCTGGAGAGCGTGCTGGGCTGGCGGCTGCTCCTTTCGCGGGACACCGGAGAAGAACTGGGCCAGGCGGTTGCCTTTGGACGTCGACGGTCTTCTCTCGCCGGTCTTCTCGGTTTGTGGCATGTTATTGGAGGTAAACGGGAGAGAGATTCTTCGGGGCATGTCTCTGTAACGAAATGGTGACTTGGAGAGCTGTCTCGGTTTCGACTTGTTCCCAATTGAGGAACTAGAGATGCATTCAGTATTAGCAGGTACAGGGCAATTCGGTTTGATGCGCGAATAGTAGGTAGGAATGGGTGCAGTGCAAGTAGAGCTGGTAATGGTGTTTGGACGAGTTTGGAGATGGACACGGAGCTAAGATGCGTAATCAAAGCGACACCGCCTAGAACCTCCCACGCTCAATCTCCTCCATTCACCGCATGCAGGTAGTCCGGGGTGGCGTTGGACGGCAACGTTCAGGCATTCCTTCCCGATCACACACTCACCTTAAATTAAATGCTTCGGGATAGCTGACCAATTGACAGCAGCTGTCTAATCGCCGATATAGTTTTTCCGTCGCAACCGAGGAATGCGCTGATTCGCCTGAGGGGTTGGGGTTGAGCTGAGGCTTAGGTTGGGGTGTATGTAATTAGGTATGTAGGTATATGTAAATAAGGCAAGGTAATGAATGCTACTACTGCTGCAGGCGTGGCAGATGGCGGGAGCAGATACCTCGCTTCTTATTCAGAGATTATTAGAAGATATCGGAGAAAAGGAGTGTGGCGGGATCAAAAATCTCCCGTGGGCGGCAATTTCTTGGAACTCTTGATGTAACAGAAGAGGACCCGATTAACGAAACCCGGGCAGCAAGAAACAGACTCGAGGTGTTCTGATCCTGCAATTGAAGCAATTGTGAAGAACGAACTTGACCGATGAGCTGGCTTAACTGGATTGGACTGGCGGGATAGGCAACAAACCGGCTAGGGAAAAGAGAAGGAAAAGCTCACCGCGGCTTTTGGGAGGGACTAGAGCTATTATTATTGATTTGCAAGTCACTTAGAAATCCATCCCAGTCGATCCGACCGAAAATGCCCACCCCAACCCCATGTCCATGTCCATGTATGTTCCCTCATTCATGTTATTATTGCTCGCTGTTCATTAATAAGACTTAGACTATGTAATGTAAGCCCAGCTCAGAGAATCCGCCTATGCAATTTGCATTCGAGGTGTTCCTCCAGTATTTGTTTATTACTCCGTATCTAGCTGCTATCCTTTATTGTATGCCTCTGCCTGCTAATCTAGAGGTTGTTTGCTTTTATGTCCATTCATAAAACATCCATATTTAGGCGACAGAAGTGATGGATAACCGCCCCCTCTCGCCCAATGTGCACGCAGAAATTGGATGTGTTACGGTGCATTTATTTGGTAGGGGATAGGGGATAAGAGTGGACAGGCTGCGTGCAGAAAACAGAGTGCTGTCTGTGAGCCTTGCAGCTTGCAGCTTAGGGCGCAGGGAGCGTGGGAGTTGGGAGATGGGAGGGGCAGTCTTGGGCAGGACTAGCACAGACGGGCCAACAACACACCCTTGTCTGTCTGTCATTGCCAAATTCCGCCTGATCCGAGTCGCTGGCCCACTTGGACAAGAAATCAAGGTGTCCACCCGAAGCCCGTGTTACTCGCGAACCAGAGCGCGAGTTGGGCTCTGCAACTGAAGCCCGCCATTTCGGCTTTGCAGACCAAGGGGCCCAAGGGCCCTCTATGATCGGCTGCTCCCCCAAGAAAAACAGGGAGGGAAAAAAGAAGATCACAGCTAGCTTCAGGAGCTACTCCCCATTGAGCCTGTCGCATCGCCCATATCGAATGTTGCTCTCGATTCTCGGCTGTTCGATATGCGGTTATGCTGCAACGCTGGCAATGCTGGCAACGCTGTGTGACGGCGTAACGAGGAAACAGCCAGACAGCCCCCTTCCTGGCAGAGAAGGATTCGCGCATTATGCCAACGTCGGTACTAGTAGCATTAGCAGGAACCATTCCAGTATGCCGAAAGGCAAAAAACCAAGGCTAGAGAAATTGATAAGGGTTCAATGACAACATGTTCTTCATGTGTCCATCGAGGACTGACCATGCGGATCGCGATGGAGGCTAGTACCTGTAGCTTATTTGTTGTCCACGGACTACCTCATTCCACGAGATTGTGCTGTGGTATGGGCTTGCCGGAGATAAAGAAGCTGAGGCATATCAAATTTAAATCTTCCACGATGCAGCTCTTCGGCAGCTCCCCAGGGTTTCCCACTTTGCCCCCTGTCCATTCTCCTCGAGTTGCAGCCCAGTCGTATTCAGAGTTCGCCCGACGGGGTTCGGGTTTCTAGGTCGGGCACACACAGCTGTCCGCAATCTTATCGCGCTTTGCTTTGCTTTCGCTGAGGGATATTGTATAGGTAGGCATACTCCGTGGGCATCGAATGATTCCGACCTCGTCGGGGCCTCGCCGGAAGACTCGGTGTTGTGCTATCAGTGACTAGACTGCTTCTGAGTAGTCATGAGCTTAGTATCCTTATGCAGGCTATCTTTGCTAGTCGGGAATATAGTCACTTCAACATCAGATCATTGAAGATCCTCAGTCACTAGCTACATTATGTAGCTACCTGCTTAGCAAGCAAGCAAGCAGGAGAGCATGACAGGACCACCGGCATCAAGGCCACTTGCATTTACGCAATATATCAATGCAAGTGATCGCGTGTAATGGGCTTGGTCGGTTCTGTACTACGCCCATATGCCTTAACCCCCCGCTGATTGGTGAGCAAAGCCTAATTGGAAGATAAACGAATAAGCAATGACTGGCCAACCAAGTTCGTATGGCCTAGCCTAATAGCAGAAGTGAACATGGGACAAACGACGACACTTCGTCCTTCGCTGAAAGTTCAGCCCTGCAACGAATGCTTGCGTCACTGAATGGGCATTGACTTGAGCACTGTTAGTGACCTCTGTTCCAGTGCCATATGTCGATACCGAGAGGATGGATCCATCCATCCGGTGACCCATGCCGATCCGCGATTGGAACAGTTCGCCATATGAGAGCAGCGCAGCAACATGGGCCCACTACCTACCTACCGTGTCAATCGCCCAGCTCGCGAAGCTACGTGATCCTCAAGCCAGCGAGTGATATGGGGCAGAGACTGAGTCTCATGGGCTCTTTGGATGGGTTGCGCGTGGTATACCCAGTACATATGAGCAAGAGAGCCAGCCGTCTCGTTGAACAAGGCCAGATCAAACCCCCTTGTAGACAGCTAGTGGACTCAGTCCCCGTGTATTCCAGAGGAGCTCTATAACTCAGCGTGCTTGCGGATAGAAGAATCGGCAGCTACGAAGTAGTCGCGGTCAGCAAAACGATGATACGCAGTGGCGCAATACGACAAGTGCTCTGACGGGCTGCTTCGCACTTCGATCGTGGACGCCATCACACCAAAGAGCTTTGGCTAGACGGACGCTGATACTAAAGGTGACGCCTCATTGTACAAAGCACCTCGACCGATCAGTCACCAGCGACAGACGGCACAGTACTGATATATCTGACATAATATCCCAACACATTCTAGACCGCGCGCCAATGTTCGGACTATTTGGGCTGGTATAGGAATGACAGTCTTTCTTATGGCTTATAGATTGTTCTCTGCCTAATTAGGTACTTACCTTGCGTGAGAAAGGCAGGAGAGCTTGGCGGTGACGGCCTGTGAGAGTGACGGATCAGCAGATGCATAGTCTCGTCCATGAGTAAACAGCAACCTGCCCCTTGATTACAGGCTTTGAGCATTTATGTGTCATTCGTTCCTAACTTAGCGATCAATATATGGCTTACAGATGAAGTGCATATACAGAGTGCCTACTTGCAAATAATAGGGGGATCGGCTTTAGCGGACAGGCATTGTGGGACAAATGCCAGCTGGGGCTTCCTTCCATTGGAGGAGTCGGATCCTTCGCCTACTTTCCCCCCACAAGCCGTAGCTCTCACTCAACCCAGTGGGACAGAACATCTAGCTCCGTTGGGTTCCAGATCTTCGTCTTCGGTTTCTATCAGTTACCGTCTGAGTACCGCGAATTAGATAATCCAAGAGATATCTCCAGTCGACTTCTGGCTGACACATCCTCTTTCCTTTCAAGTTTGCAAACCTCTCAACCAAAAATATGACTGTTGACCATCTTGCACCGGCCGAGCTGTGGCGGCATCCGGACCCCGAGTCCACGCACATGTTCAGATTTCTGCACCATGTCAAATCAAAGTACCAATTGGATATCCATGACTACCCGGGCCTCTTGAAATGGTCTGTTGACAATATTGCGGATTTCTGGGCCGAGGTGTGGCATTTCTGTGGCATCAAGGCCTCCAAACAGTATGATCAGGTAGGACCGTTCCTAATAATTTCACTTACACAATATTTCTCGGCAAATCACGGTCTATCTCGCCATGCCTCTTTATTGAGACTAAGCAGCAGAGGGGGCAACAACTATGGGTGTAAAGTCCGACCCTACTATTTATGCTCGAGTCCGTTAAGTACACGGAGACACAGTTCGAAATACAAACTATCATTAATGTTCAGCTGCTAAGCCCCCTTACCAGGTGCTACCTAAGGATGCCCCTATGTTCCCTCGTCCAGACTTCTTCGCAGGCTCACTGCTCAACTTCGCCGAGAATCTACTGTTCCCGGGCAACGTCGATGAGGCCGCGCCCGCCTGCTTCACCGTGACAGAAAATGATGGCGAGGCCATGACGACTACCTGGGCCGAGCTGCGCGAAGCTGTGCGCCAATGCTCGAATGCCTTGCGAGCTTGCGGTGTTCAACCTAAGGATGTGGTTGCTGGCTTCGTGTCGAATCATGTACAGGCTATAGTGGCCATGCTCGGTGCTGCTACCATTGGAGCCGTGTGGACAGGCATCAGCCCGGACAATGGAGTCAGCGCCGTACTCGATCGTCTGGCGCAGATAGAGCCCAAAGTGCTGTTCGCTGACAATGGTATGACTTATAACGGCAAGCCATGGTCGAGTATCGACAAGACCTTGCAGATCGTGGAGGAACTAAAGACCAAAGGCCTCAAGACCGTGATTGTAATCAACAATATCAACGTAGATCTTGGCTTGGACGACCTCAACGCCCGAGGAGTAGGGGCAGAGAGTTATGAGACCTTTTTGACCAGGTATTGTTATAACAGTGATGAGTCTCGGTATATGCCTGTATACTGACCCGGTTGACAGCTCTTCCTCTGCACCTCTTGAGTTCGAACAACTGCCCCCTTCTCACCCCCTTTACGTTCTTTACTCGAGCGGCACGACGGGCTTGCCAAAGGCGATTGTCCATACTGCACTGGGTACGCTGATCCAGCATAAGAAGGAACACTTCCTCCATTGCACAATGGATCAGACCTCACGAATGCTCTATTACACTACAACTTCCTGGATGATGTGGCATTGGAGTGTTTCAGCCTTGGCGTCCGGCACCTCCCTCGTCCTGTATACAGGCTCTCCCTTCAAGCCTCACGGGTACCTCTCCATTCCCAAGCTCCTGGAGAAGTATGAAGTCACGCACTTTGGCACATCGGCCGCTTACCTGACGACTCTTGAGACCAACAGCATCTACCCCAACCTGTCTGTCGACCTCTCCAAACTACAAGCCATATACTCCACCGCGTCCCCTTACCTCCGTCAACGTTCTCCTTCGTCTACAAGGCGTTCCCGTCCAACATCAACCTCGGCTCCATCACCGGCGGCACGGACATCATCTCCCTCTTTGGTGCGCCCTGTCCGCTGCTGCCCGTCTACGTCGGCGAGATCCAGTGCGCCGGACTGGGCATGGCCATCGCCGTCGCCGACTCGGTGACGGGCGAGCCCACCCCGGGCGAGGACGGCGAGCTCGTGTGCCTGCGGCCGTTCCCCTGCCAGCCCCTGACGTTCTGGGGGCCCGAGGGCGATGCCAAGTACCGGAGCAGCTACTTCGAGCGCTTCCCCGGCGTCTGGCACCACGGCGACTTCGTGCGCATCGACGCGCGCACCGGCGGGCTCGCCATGCTCGGCCGCAGCGACGGCGTCCTCAAGCCCTCGGGCGTCCGCTTCGGCAGCGCCGAGATCTACAACGTGCTGACGCGCTTCTTCGCCGGCGAGGTCGAGGACGCCGTCTGCGTCGGCCGCCGCCGCGAGTCCGACCGCGACGAGACCGTCTGCCTCTTCGTCATCATGTGCGACGGTAAGGCGTTCGATGACGACTTGCGCCAGCGGGTCAAGGCCGTGATTAAGAGCGAGCTGAGTCCTCGTCACGTGCCTGGCGTCGTCGACGAGTGTGGGCCGGCTGGGATCCCTAAGACGGGGAATGGGAAGAAGTGAGTTTCGTTTCCTTTTTGGTTTCTTATCTTTCTTCTTTCCTTTTTTCTTTCTTTGCCTCCGTTGTGTCCCCTTCTGCGGGTGAGAATGTACTCCCCAGAACCAGGCTTCCTTGGGCGCAACGGGCTTTCATGAGGAAAGCGAAGGTGCGCAGTACATCTGCTAATATCCAAGCTTCCTATAGGATTGAGGTCGCGGTCAAACAGATTCTCTCGGGTATCAATATCAAGACCAACGCAAGCGTGGCCAACCCGGAGGCTTTGGAGTGGTTCAAGCAGTGGGCGGCTACTCACCCATAGAGGCTTGCCAGGGGAGCGGGATGATGCGCAAGTCTATTGTTAGCAACCTTATCACTGGCGTCGGAACTTCAAAAGAGGCGTTGAGACTGGCTTATGATAGTAATACTAGGGCCATCGGTTGACTGGTGCTCCGATACGATAGAGCTGCTTCAACACATGTATGCGTTTTCTTTTACAACGGCCATGGAATGCTAGAGATGCAGTGGCGTATTGTTTCTTCTCCCCCAATTTCTTTTTCTCCTAGCACCCACCTGGTCGCCGGCTTGTAGTTAAATTTGTTTTCGCCGATTACGGGCAGCTATGTCAGCTTTTGCTGATCACCACATGATACTTCTCAGCCGCTGCTTCTCCTCTTCGCCGCCGAAGATAACATCAATGCCTTTACGCGCATGCTCGGGTATCTCCGCCCTCGTCAGTCTGAAGTGTTGCTGTATAAGACGCCACTCGTTGGACACGGGGCTTCCAAAACCACCGACGTAAGTAAAATGTAGGAACAGAGATTAGCGCGTTCGTCGCAAACGCATGATCTTAACTGATTCACCGTTCCACGTGTTTCCTTTTTGTGGCAGTGTGGGGGGAGGCAAGGGGTCAATAATAAGGAACGAAAGGAAAGCGGGAACCACACGTACGCAAGGCACTACCGTGACGTTTTCAGCTTTCCACCACTCCCCGAAATGATGAGCCTCGAAGCTGCCCACGATCATCTTGGCGTGCACGTTGCAGCTCAAGCATAGCTCCAGTCCCCGGGTGGTGGCGGCGGTGGTGCCACCACTGCCTGGCCCTGCCGCAGTAATCCGCCGCTTGATGTGCTCGGGGACGTGGATCACGTGGCCCAGGCGGTCGGGGCCCCAGTCCATGATGGTCTGGAGCTCCGCCTCGCTCGCGCTGCACTCGGCCTCGGCAAAGTGGACGGTGACGCCCAAGCCGCCACCGCCGGCTTTGGCCTCGCGGACGGCGAGGCCGAAGAGCGAGACGTCGCCCTTGGCCGGGTTGCCGCAGAGGTCGATGCCCACCACGCCCCGGGATCAGAATTGTTGTGCCAGGAGGACGACCTCCCGGGCTTCTTCCGGCGTGTTGCGCCGGTCCATCGACAGGATCAGCTTGGCGCGGATCGAGGGGTTCTCGGTCTGGGCCGCGGCCATGGCGTCCAGGACGGCCTGGACGTAACCGGCCTTGTCGAGGTCGGCGTTCGGCATGGCGCGGGGCGTCGTGCGCAGCTCCAGGTGAACGACGCCATCGTGAGCGAAATCGGCGGCGACGGCATTGGTGGAAAAGGTTAAGGAGTCGACATCGTCGACTAAGTGATAGATATAGGACGAAAACAGGGGAAAGAAGCTAGTTTTCTACATTCAGCATCAGAGAAGAAGGATGGGATAATCGATGTCGTATAGGATAGCATGAACAGATTACTGCTTCACAGATATACATGTGACGTCGATGATTCCCTTACGTGTTCAGGTCATAGTCGTGCTTGTCCATCGGCATCACAACGAGGGGGTCCTCAAGGTCGGTCGACCCGGTTGCTTTCTTCTTCGTCCATATCTCGTGAAGACATTGCCGAATAATGCTCCCCGACAAATGAGTATGGATCTGGATAGCAGGAAAACCAGGCGTCAGTCAGTTCATGTGCAGAAGGATCAGTCTGTGCACGTTGTAAATGAAGCCAGCAAGCGAGGACTCCCTGACTGAAATTGTTTCAGTCATTAAAGGGTCAGGTAGGGGAAGTGAGTTTGAGCCAGCCCAGGTTCACTTCGCTTGAAGGTAGCCTGTGCCACGGATGACGGATGACGGGCTGACGGGGGCACGAGATTTGATGTCAACGTGCGACCCTTCGACGAACAAATCACAACGGCCCGGACCGCATGTCATGAAGCTTGGTGGCGTGACGACATTGCAAGGGCAAGATACGGAAGGTCCAAGCTTGTGCTGTGGAAAGATTAGGTACCTCGGTTTTGGGCATTGATTCGAAGTCCATATCAGCCTTTGGTTCTGTGGCCATGATGGTGATGACGATGCCGTCAGCTGTCAGTCTGTCAGCTGGGCTTGGACTTGGGACTTGAGCCTCGGGCGAAGCACAGACGATGGTGTCAATAGAAGTCAATGATACTCTAGCGGATATCGTCCCACCAGTCTGGTCACCAATCAACAAATAAGGCGCGGAGATTGAAGCTACCGGTGAGTACGGCAGCCGGGTATTAGGATTGGGGACCCAGTGGAAGAATCCACGGTGGAGGAGCAAGCTATCGACGGAAAGGCTGTGTAGACCCGAGGCCCGTCTTAGCCGTAATTCCCGGTAAAGTACTGGTAGTACCAGATCAGATGAGCTTACAGCTCCAGCGTGTTTCGAAAGAAGTTTTCTTGATCGCAAGTGATGCTGCACCGGGGATTGAGTTTATATACTCGAGATTGATAGGCCTTCAAGGAGAAGAAGAAGAAGAAGAAGAAGAAGAAGAAGAAGAAGAAGATGGTGATGATGACGATAAGAAGGAGGTAGTTCTCGGTCTCGGTCTCGCTCTCTCGTATCGTGATATGATGGATTGACTGAGCATGGAGGCTGCTGAATCGAGACCAAAGCTTCTAGAAGAATACCTTCAATCCAATACAATGCTAGCGTTGCAGTAGCAACGACCAATCTAATCAAACCCATACCGCTTTGGGATGGTCGAGCTCCGAAAGACTGGACCAAAAATTTCCGTCACAGGAGGTTGCTGTCACCAACCAGTGCGACCCCATGGGATACAGCTAATTTCCCAGGAGCGACTGGCCGACCTGGTGAATATCAATAGGCGACAAGACGGTACAGTACCTACGATACGCTAGGTGCACTGTGCTGAGTGTGCTCTGCCTTCAAGCGTGTTCCTTGAAGGCTGGAAGATAAGCAATGTGTCTACATGTCGATATCAAGGTCAGAGTGGCATTGTGGGCAACAATGTAGTGAGAATAATATATTGCCGGTAGATGGATGGACCTTAAGCAATGCCCGACCATATTAGCGGCGGATTATAAGTTACTTAGATAGGAACCACGACGACGACTCATCAACTCGTCAACTCCTTCGTTTGCGGCAGAATATAGCCTTCGCGACGGTTGTGGACAAACCAGAAGACTATGTGTTCAGCTGTATCACAGTCCGGAGATATTGGGATCTCATGAACGGACTGCTCAGCGGCTTCGGTCGAACGGGATAATGTGTAATCAGGCCTGGGGTAATGGCCTTCGGCGGTTGTACAGGATTGAAGGCTGCGTTTAGGGCGCTCGGGGCTTCAGGAACTCGTCGGCGCATTTATTCGAGATGTACTGAACACTGAGACTTCAAAGTCCTGGAGAGATCGTGAAGTAAGTGTTCTGCCACGACATCCTCTAGAGCGTCCCGGAGGATCTTCGAGAAGAGCGTTGCGGAGGACGGGAGGCAATGGCTCTATTCATTTGTTGGTGTGTAGCTGAACCGCGAGCTGCCGTTGTTGGCTTCGTCGTTGGGCGAGCATTGCCGAATCTAGTCACTATGTCTTCCAGGGTGGCATGAGTCAAACGACGTTCAGCAAGACGACCAACGACGGCCGGGTCGGCTCTTGATCTAGGGGAGGCAACGAACACAGCTCCGGCACAGGCCTAGAGATGGCTATCACGACGAATTGCTATGTAGGTACAGATTAGCTCAGCTCAGCCGGTACAAGTACCTACTTGTCGTGCCTGTCCCAGGACTGGACCGTACCGTACCGGAAGAAAACGCGGGGTTAGGATTGGAATAGACTACATCCTAACGATAAATAGGTTACGTAGGTGCACCCGACTGCATGCAGCTTCCAACCCCAACGTGGATATAAGATCCCCTATCGTGAAGAGTCGCATCCATTTTCCATCCTCGAAAAACGGTGATGGCCATTCGCAATTGGACCGAACAGGCATGCACGGCTGCATACTCTCGTAGCAGGTGGCCAAGACCGTTGGCGTTGGCCTCAGATGCTGTCCATTTCCGGTTCCGTGAAGTCCCCGACAGGGGCCAGAGTGCAGGGATTGTAGATTTGCTGCGCATGGGGGGGATCCAGTGGTGGGCTCCAATTCAGGAACGGGATGAGGAGCTCTGCCCAGACAGGGCCAGACAGGCCAGATACTGTCGCCAGCCTCCAGCTTCCTCCAGGTTATGACATGTCGGCCGGCTACTACTAGATGGACGGGCAGTACCTTTTTGGTGGCTCACATTGGCCCGAGTGGCTCTAAATCCTGCCGCTTCAGTTTCTTGATAGTGCTCTGGACCAACCAGAAAAAAGCCATGACGCCGTGGCCCTGGAGGGGGAAGAAAATGATGGATGGATCAAGTGAGCATTCCGTATAAGAGGAAACTCATGTACGGCTTCATGCAAATGGGAGATAGGCGTGGGAGGTTGGTCTGATCTGCAGGACGAACTGCTGCGACCGAGCGCGCGTATGGAGGTATGGCAAGATGAATCCCCCTTAGCCTTACCCATATATCATATCCTTCTTCTTCTTGTCTTCTGACGAAAGGCGCAAGAAAACATGTCGTGTCCGCGTCTGGAAGGGGCCCACAGCTGGGACTTCGTTCTCGTCTGAGACGGGTCGCGTTAACGATTAACGGTTACTCCGTACCTACTGTATCGCGAATTCTCGACCCTGCACTATTTCTTCTTCCCTGTTGCCACTGCACTGCTTTTGGCATTTGCCCAGACCAGACCTCCCGTCATTTGTATGTAAGACGGACGATCGATGGTTCGTCAGCATTTCCCTCCCAACCAACCAACCAACCGTCGCCATCCGGCCGGCTACTCGGGGCTCGGTAAAGACTTCTTTGCTTTCCTGCCAGCGCAGGCATGGCAGGCAGTCACTGGAATAAAGTGCTGAGGATGGATGGTTATTGGAGAAATGATTAGCGATGGACGAAATCAGAGCGAGGGGAGCTAGAGAGGAACCACCTGCAGTAGTACCTCAGTAGGTCAAATGGTCCGCCCCATTTGCGCGTAGATTGGATCCTCCGCCTGCTACTCCGTATGCGTACTCTGCCTACCCTTACTCTGCTGGTGCTAGTATATACAAGGGATACGACCTTGGTTCATGTTCCTCGCATCAACAAGTGCACGCAAGCAGCTCTTTCTATTGTGCCACTAAGCAGCTACTAGTAGACTATTCGCAACCCGATTCGCCCCATGTTTACTTCTCTTCCTGTTGACTATCCATACGTGCATGTACATGGGCATCGGTCGGCACTGTATCAGGTAGGTTCCTACCTTATCTCTCAACTCACTCGCGTCGGGATAAGCAGCCCTGTAAGGAAGTCGTCGGTAAGCCTGCAGGCAGACTTTGGATATTGTGGGAGCTTCCGGCTTGCTCACTGAAGAAGTGTTAACTTTCTCTCTCTCTCTCTCCTTATTTGATTCGTAGGTATGCACTCAATCGCATATAACCGCCTCGCTCTGTTTTATTCCTGATGTCCATCAGATGTTAATAATTGAACGTGTAAAAATAACTTGCCCTCTGCCCCCATCGTTTCCTGACGGGCCCCCTGAATTTGAAATCCGAAATCAATCTCGTCGATGCTCCACCTCTGGTACCTTCTTTACCTTCTTGGTCAGCGCACCCTGCCACCCTGCACGCCTACCACCCGCTAAGATACGCTACCCTGGCGTCTTTCCCACTTGGACCTCTGTTCCCGACGATAATCAGCTGCTGTTACTGTGTCCAGGTTACATACTTCGCCGTAGCCTGCGTTCAGAAATGGTTCTGACTGGTTGATCGTCGTTTAGAGAGCATTACCTGCCCCCCTGAACCTGCATTGTGGGTGGGTTTGGTGCCGATGTACTAGGTTACTGTACTGCTCCTTTTGGCCTGCGGCTACTGCTGCTGCTGCTGCTCTGCTGCTTGCTTCTCTCCATCGCATCCGCCCATTTCAGTTACAGACAGGTCCACCTCAATCTTCAATTCACCTCTCACTTTCTCCTCCACCCCCCTCTCTCCCCCAAGAAAAAGAGTCCACCCCAAATAAAGCAATTGAAGAACGCTGGTGGCAGACTTGGTACCTCCCTCCCGAACTCCGTCTACCTACCCATACTTACCTCCCTACTACTTGAGTACGAGTACAAGTTGTTCCCAATTCTGCCTCTGCCTGCCCCATACTGTACCCCCAACTAAGCTAGCCTGGCTTTGGTGCGCATAGTGTGTGAGAGTGAGAGAGAGTGTGTGTGTTTGGTTGTGTGGTTTTGTCTGCAGCCCGTCAATGCCAATCCAGTCCCGAACCGATCCTATCCAACCTTCACCACCTCTATTTTTTTTTTCTTTCCCTCTTTCTGTTGTAGGTGTGCCTCAAATCTCCACACGACGATTGACTGACCGTGACTGATTGACCGACTGAATTCTTTGATTCGGTTCCAATCCAGTCAATCACGTCGCACCCTCTTCTTCCTCCCGGTTCACGTCCGCAGTCACCCACCGTGCCCTTCTCAATCCTCCCCATCATCCCCTTCTCAGTCGTTTCCGGGCACAGTCACAATCAACCCCAATGGATTCGCAACGACCGAACGATGTGTCGCCTGAGGCGATGCAAGCGCGCATCCAGCAAGCGCGACGTGAAGCAGAGACTCTGAAGGACAGGATCAAGCGCAAGAAGGATGAGCTGGCAGACACGACTCGTAGGTCTCTCCCCCCTTTCCGCCACATCTACTACTCGACTATCACGACATGCCCGACGTGCTCTCGTGGTTCATCAGTCACGGCCCGACATCACCACGACGCGATATTGCCATCTCGCAAATTGGCAACACGGGCCCGGCGTCGTGGTCGTGGCACGGTCGTCGTTACACCAAACTTCTACAGCTTCGCCCTATTACTGCTCTTGCTAACATGGTCCTCTTATAGTGCGCGCCGTGTCGCAACAATCGCACGACAGTATCCCCAGAAACCAATTGATGAAGACGAAGAGGACGCTGAAGGGCCATCTCGCCAAGATTTATGCCATGCACTGGTCTACAGACCGGAGGCATCTGGTCTCGGCCTCGCAGGACGGCAAGCTGATTATCTGGGACGCCTACACGACCAACAAAGTCCACGCCATTCCTCTCCGATCTTCATGGGTCATGACCTGCGCCTATTCTCCTAGTGGCAACTACGTGGCGTGCGGTGGTCTTGACAACATCTGCTCCATTTACAACCTGAACCAGAACCGAGACGCCCCCACCCGTGTCGCGCGAGAACTGTCTGGCCATGCTGGTTACCTATCGTGCTGTCGATTCATCAACGACCGAAGTATTCTCACGTCTTCCGGTGACATGACCTGCATGAAGTGGGATATCGAGACGGGCACCAAGGTTATGGAGTTCGCCGACCATCTAGGCGACGTAATGAGCATTAGCTTGAACCCGACAAACCAGAACACGTTCATATCTGGTGCCTGCGATGCCTTCGCGAAGCTTTGGGATATCCGAGCAGGCAAGGCCGTTCAGACATTTGCGGGCCATGAGTCCGACATCAACGCTATTCAGTTTTTCCCCGACGGCCACTCTTTCGTCACTGGATCCGATGATGCTACCTGCAGGTTGTTTGATATCCGAGCTGATCGGGAGCTTAATCTCTACGGAGTAAGTTTGATAAGGAAACGAGCACGTTCACGACCTAGCTAACCTTTTCATTAGTCCGAATCTATTCTGTGTGGTATCACCTCGGTGGCCACCTCTGTTTCTGGTCGTCTGCTGTTTGCTGGTTATGATGACTTTGAGTGCAAGGTACGAATCGAGATGTTTGTCCTGACTGTCAGGAAAACCGTTCTAACAAGTAGCAGGTCTGGGATATTACCCGTGGTGAAAAGGTTGGCTCGTTGGTGGGTCACGAAAACCGTGTCAGCTGCTTGGGAGTTAGCAACGACGGCATCAGCCTGTGCACGGGTTCATGGGACTCAGTGGTACGTGTGCCATCATATTGCCTTGGAGTTCCTCCTGAAACTAACTCGAGATGCAGCTTAAAATCTGGGCCTACTAATTACTCAACGGCTACCCCGGTAATGGGTTTGACGATAATGCCACGAGAAATGGCTCGTCGGGAACAAAAAACGTTGCTGGAGCGCCTCGTCATGCCTTTCCTCGAGTGGTTCTTTGCCAAAACTAATTTCTACCTGATACGCCCATTATAATCTTCGAAGATCTGGCGTATCCAGGACGAAGTCACGACAGCCTTTTTCTCAATACCAACCTTTCCTTGGACCGACACCAACTATTTTCCGACCGCCTGCGCCACTTCCTACTTGTATTACTCCTCCGGTCAGCTTTATGCACCGCCATATACCGCGCCGTCTCGTTTGTCTCACCGAACCGTCCACCCTCGAAGCGAGCCATATAGGCTCAGCAGAGAAGGATAAAAAGAAAAAAAAGGAGACGTGTTCGCCCGATATACAAACTTTCCGGCATACGCTTCACTTCGGATGCCCGCTGCATTGATGCTGTGGCTCTGGACTAGTGCAGCAGCAACGCCCTTCCGTCCGTCTTTCAAGGGCTTCTTTGTCTACATCAAAAGGCTTCTTCTCGCCGAAAATGTTTTCTTGCGCTAAACATGTTGATTCACGTTCTTGCGTTTACTTGACAACCCCCGATTTTGTTATGGTAGATGGGGCGAAGGAACACGCTTACCTTCGGGTATAAAGTCGAAATTCTCCAAGGGCCAGGAAATTACGGCAGTCACCCGGATACGACTACCACACATAGCGGATGGGCATGATACTTGAGGCGTGGGTGGCGGTCTTTGACACTTGTACGGGCTTCGCTGGTCTCTTCGTTCTTCTTGTAGTTCCTTGCGTCTTAGGGTCAGCGTGTGCTAGGTGGATGATGGGGGAGTGTGGCTAGAAGAGGCGGAGAGAGTGGGAAGCCAGAGGTGTGGATATCACTGCGGCAGCGTAGTTGTTGCATATCTACGACGAACCTCCTGATGTTGTCTGTGTAACATAATGACGCTGAATGCTCAGATCATACCCCTTGTGCCCAATATTACTACTACTTCAGAAGCTGCTTCCGACCTTGCGTAACTTACTTGTCAATGTATGTCCCCTGCATGTACTACTAGGGGTATGGAGAAATACGAGGAGGACTGCAAGGAAATATTATTTGATGCACCGAGTGACAAGAATAGCCTGTGCGTACGTAGGAGGGTGGGTGATGATGTGGTGGAATCCCTTGCATCATGTAAGCTCTATCATGACAGCACGAACAACCCTGTTCAGATTGCTTAAGCTCTTCTCACCCCTCACGCGATTAAATAACCACGATACCAGTGAATCTATGACGGAGAAGTAAAACTTTCTCAAGGCGTGCCACAATTTACTGCAAAGCATGTGTGCTGCGGTCGCCTGCATCGGCCTTTCTCGAGCACCCGGGACACCAGTCGGGGAGTTTTGGGGTGGTTGAATATAGGAAACATGTACTACTACGTCGTAGGGAATCTCCGCACCAAATTGAGGCGATAGCGGCTTAAAGATCCAAGATGGAGAACCTACCCGCTCGGCCGATATGGACATCACCATCATGGCGGGATTTGATCAGCACAAACCATGGGAAAGTCCAAATGGTGGACTAAACCAAGAATTACAATACTAGGCTGGCCGAGCCTTGGCAAAATCTTGAAGATACCTGATCTAATGATGGAGGAGTCTCACGGGTGACGTCGATCACTCGCGGGATGCAGCAGATCTGCAAATCTCTAGCCGGGTCCAGCCCCTCGGCTCGGAATCAACGGACGAATGCCATCATATCCCGGCGCCGCCTATTCCTGGGGTCAACGGATGACGACATCGGCGATGGGGAGAAACGTGAAACCTCCATCGCCCTTTCCCTCCTTCTCACGATTCGGTGATAATACTGATCACTGACAAAAGGGGCATTCTTCTGACTTGCTTCCCTTCCCCCCTTTGAGTGGGGGAAACGTTTGGGCCTCGCCGGGCTTCGTTCTCCTGAATCTCCATTGTTGGGATTTGCACGGTTCTGATTTAATCTGATCTAGTCGTAGGGTTCATCGTCGAATTGCAAGATTGGCCGGTTTGTGGCCAAGAGTTTTAAGCAAAGTCTCGGAGGGAGGGACGGGAGCTCATGTGATAAGCTCTCGAATACCGCTGCCAAGACCTCTTAAACAGGATAACTTCCTTTTGTGGCATTAGATTCAAAAACAGCTCAAAAGAGTTGTCAGTTGGGGCCCGGGCTGCTGGCAAATCGATGTTCACGCCACCTACAGCGTACCCGTCTCGATTTGTCTTATGTTGTCTTTTTGTCTTCTCCGAACGGAGAGGAGGAAAAGCCGGAGAAGTCCGAGAAGATGATATCGCATATATCAAACCTAACTCGATTGCCAAGAGGCGACGAAGACGCGAGAGAGCGAGGGAGAGAGGCATGGCACCTCGCGAACCTTGGCAGTGATCGTCAGTCGCTTGGTTTGATAAAGGGGATAGCCGACGCGTACACACGCTTTTGTACTCTTAGGGACTCAGCTTTGTAAAGTTTCAGTAACCAAATTCGGATGATATTCAGCAGACAAGATCATCGAGGGAGGCCTCGGACCTTCTCCTACTTCGGAGTACTAGTAAGAAGTCATCAGACGAAGAAAGACCAGCAACGTTTCGCAGCACACATTTATCCGACCATGGCCCATGAGTCAATCAATGGGAGCGATGGAGATGATTCGGTATCCCAGAATAACATGCTACCACTACTCATAAATTAGCCTGGCCCATTCCAAGGGGAGACGCAACGTATCGCATGTCGAAAATTCAAAAATGCCTCCGTTAAGTAGAGGTACATGGTGATAAACATTCTCTCTTTCGCATCAAATATTCTTCACTTGCCCCTTAACAGCCCTTGGTCATCGTAATTGACGTGTTTATCGCTGTCGGAGATGGCACTGAAGGGATGGCTATCATGAGATATGAAGGTCGGAATACACCTGCGAAGGTTTAAGCATCAACAGAAAGACGAGTCAAGATGATTGATTAGTTGACTCAATCAGATGCTTGCCGATTCGATGACGACACCCATCGCTTTCTTCTTCTTCATATTGGTCCAGGCCGGCGACGAGATCAGAGGGCTAGCTTGTGGCGAGATGCCCTTTTTGACAAAGACCCTGATCTGTTACTTGGGCGTTTCCCTGTTCGAAGATACGGCATGCTCAACGAGACTGGAAAAAGGGGCAAGCAACTCAAAACAAGTAAAGCCAACCTAGTCGATTCTAGTAGACACGGAACAGCCCGGAGGAATCACTGGACAGAAATAAATACATGTACGGCAGTAAAGCATTATGTAGAGCTGTACTTACGTTGAGTGCCTACGAACGATCACTGACATCGGAGTGCAAGCAAGCGGAAAGACAAGGGGGACTAGGTGACACTGGACCCGAGTTCATGCATAGCGTGGCGAGCCCGGGCGTCAACGGTTCCCTGAAATCCGTCCGTGGACCGTTGCCGGGGCCGTCGCCGTCCTCGAGGATTTCCGGCCTACCGGCCGAACGCCGAACCGTCTTGGGGTCGGGAGCGTAGCGGCGCCTGCCCGCTCTGGGTAGGGCTGTCAAAGCAACAGGAGGCCATAAAGAAAGCATCGAGCCTCGCTGATAAGCTGCCGTCAGACATGATAAAGCAGGAATAGGGCGACGACGAGCAACCCAGCTTGAAGCTTGTCGATGCCTCAGTCGCCGCTCCCCTCACCACTGAAGCATGCGGATATTGCCATCACAGCATGGCAAGCTGCTCTCGGAGAGCTAAGCGAAGAAGGGTGCAGACCGCGCATGTTCAAGAAAATAATCACGATTCTCAAGGCTGAGTGGTTTTCATACTTCGTAGCCTTCTTCATCCACATTGTGGCAACAGGGTTGGTTATGCTCTTCATCTGTCGTCAGCAGAAAAAGAGGACTTGCAAATGGCCAGACTGAATCCTGCATTGAATGGACGAGTGCGAAGCCCGCTGAGATTAGACATGCGAAATAAGGCAGACCTTCAGGACAGTACGTCCCATACCCTTCCCCAAGGGGAGAGGGTCAAAGGTGGCTATGCTGTCGCTCCAGACGATGAGATATGATGGTGACCATAATAACAACAACAACGAATCCGTTCGGCCGAAGAGATACACTACCTTGATGTACTCCCATTCGATTCCACATAGACAAGAACCCCAAGAAGACTCCAGCTCGCCTTTCTTCGTCATGATTGTCTACTATCCACCGAATTCTGTAGGCTATGATATACGCGCAAGATGAACGGATTTGTCCGCATATCCTTTGTAGTAGGATGAAGCCCCAGCGATCATCTTCAGATCGACCACGTCTCCATCCACATCAGAGGCATGCGTCATACCCCTCCTGCTCTGTGCCGATCGTGTATCAGGCCCCTGAACCGTGCCCTGTACATAGATAGCCAGCGGGAGCCACCAAGTGCAACCCGAGTTCTGGGAAGCCATCCACTATTGAAGTATGAGATGAACTTGCCTTGGAAGGACCCTTTCCAATTATAGGCATGTCCATAGTTGCCGACAACCACGTACTTTCTGTGTGTCAGCATATCAGAGTGTCAGCTTTACCATCAATGAAGTATGAAGCTGTATGTTTCGCCAAGAATAGCAATGCCATCCTGTACCTCACGTATCTCACAACTATCTTACCTAAGTTCTTCAGTGAGTATCCCAATACTTGCCAGTCGGATTTCGTATAGAGCATTGGCACTAACTGGGTCGGCGAGGTGGTACTCGTACATGTAAGGACTTGAGAAGTTGACCGAGCCCGTTTGGATGCACTCACAGCATCCTTCGGAGCACTCTCTAAGCTGTGACCTGTATAGTGCCTGGCAGCCCCGGCCACGGTTACTTTGCTCCACGAATATCTGAATGTATTATAGATCGTCCCGACCTAAATTGGCAGTGAAAACCGAACGCACTGAACGTCCGAGAGCACATAAATAACGCCGAAGGGCCCGTGAGGCTGGTCGTCTCGGCGGTAGGAGGCGAACTCCCATGCCGCCCGCTTACCGATGGACCCAGCCGTCTCCGGGGTGGACCTTTTCTTTGATGCCAAGGTGTAGGGGGGAGGAGTAAGACGAAGGGGGGAAAAAGAGGACGGCCCAAACGTCGAGATCATATCCACGGGAATGATTGTGACGCGGGTGGTCGTGACCTCGAAAGGGAGGAGGGCCCTTACAGGTGAGACGATTGAGCAATGGGCGATACGATGATCACAGCACCGTCTCCGTGTTGTATGAACCACGCACGACGTTCGTGGCTTGACATTTCCTCCAAGATCTGGCGAGGCCGCGTGGACTTAGCGGTCGGGTGCAGTAGGCAAAGAAGGTATTGATAGCCATCTCTTGGCACTTGGAGAGCCCGCAGTGTGCGGACTGTCAGCGCTTCTGGTCAAGCCAGCCGCCAGCCATGTTCATGACATGGCAAGCACCGTACACCACCAGGTTGCGCACCAACCCTACCGTAACATCGGCCATTCACGACGACCGCAAATTTGTCCGAGTGACCCGCAATCCGTTCAATTGCTGTTGTTGTCCCACGCCAAATGCGGAAGTGCGGGATATGCCATGTATCAGGTCCCTCATGTGAACCGTGGGCCCGGAGCTAGCAAGCAAAGTACGTTGAGCAGCAAGCCTAACAGCCTAATGGGCGTTATTAGCATGCCGAGATGGTGCTTTTTTCAGTGGTGCTGTCGTCAGTTTGGGATCTAGAAATAATGGATAGAAGCAGGAGAGGCTGAGAGGGCCGTTGCTATCCACTTTTAGTCCTGCGAATCGCTGGTCGCTGGTCTCTGGTCGGACGCGATGATTGGGTGGCTGTTCCCGTTGTCTCGAAAAGGTTGCAGTGCATCTTCATTGTGCATGAGGGCATTCAGCCTCACCGCTTCCCAGACTCCAATATGCCAATCTGCCAATCTAGCGATCATCTCAAGGCATTGTTGAATCGACCAGACCGATGTGACCTTTTCCCATTAGCAATGCCACGACTTGCCCTGGCAGAGCGCTGTGATGATCTCATCTGGTTACCCCCGGTGAAGGAGGACCCGCTCAAGAGCGTAGAAAAAGATTATACGAACGGGGCTGTCATGCGCACGGCTGCCTCCATACGGCGAAGTACGAGAGGCGGATGTGTTGTTGCTGTTGCTGACGAGAAGTCAGATTCGCAGTTGCTCCGCAGGCAGAGTACACCTGTCCGCGCACACACACACATGACTCGACGAACGCCCACCTCTCGCCTCGGAATACGTGTACCCAGCCAGCGCGGCGATCTCGGTTAACAAATGCCCGGACTGTGCCTTGAGGAAAGAGATCAGACGGCATGCTGTCATCGGAGTGACCGTCTGTTGTCGTATCATGCTCCATGTTATGGGGGATATTCCAGTTTCCAATCCCTTTGCCTTTGCAGTGAAACCGAAACGGGGTGGAAACGCGGGCTGGCAGATTCCAGAGTCCTTCTAGAAGCCCCAAGGAACACGCTGGTTCGGTTCGATGCTTGGATGATACATAATCAGGGGTAGGGTTCTGGGCAGAAGCTGGTGGCCGCTGTGCTCCACAGGCCCCCTTAGTGACCACACCCCTACATATAGGGTTCTCTACAAGCTGGCCTGAGCAGAGCCCGCGTGCCCGTCCGGCAGACCTCCAGAAGGAAGAACAATACGATGGAACTGCTATTCTTGACTAACAACAGGAGGGGTCGCGGGAAATTAGAAGATTAACCTGTGAGACAAGCAAGATGCTGTTGATTCTGGTACCTAAGACAGCAGTTGCTTATTACATAGTCGGATGCATCAGTAATGACCCGGAGATCAACACATGCATAATTGAGTTCCTTAGCCTATGATAGTTGGTTGGCTGAAGGGAGTCTCTTGCACCCGAAAGCCGTGACTGACTCGAAATGAACCCGTTGGGGCTGCATAATTGATGCTGATCCCACCGGAGATGGGTAAACAGTGGCGCATATGCACAGTGGCCATGGCCGCATGGGGTTCCAAGCTTCCGGGAAGATGCCCTGTACGTTCAACCCGTTCAGGTTAAGCAGATTCCGAGTTGAGTACAGGACTTCGCGGATGAGAACGAGGGTGGCATACCAAATGAATAGCACGACTTCTGCCACGAGCCAACTGCATGACTGTAGTGATCGGATGTTCCAATAACCCCGTCGGGTTGACCGGTAAATATCAACCTTGAACACAGCGACATAATGCCATATTCCTAACCTAACAAGGCAGGCTGCAGCCCTAAACATGGCAGTGCCGACGTTAGGTAGGGCTCGGACCAATTCCGATGCTGCCTCACCTCCTGGAACCAGGGTCTGTCTGTTGCCAGCACGATAGCTCAACACTCTGAGCCCATTCAAAGCGGGATGCGATCAGAAGCTACATACATACTACAACGCACACGGCCGAAGACGTGTTTGCGAAGCATTGCAGGTTCAAGCCGAAACGTTCGAGTAGTAAGCAAGCCCGGGCGGGGAAATGGATGGCCGTTACAAAAATAGACTGGGAGCTGGGACCGACATGTGCCAAGTTGCGAAGGAAGCATCGAGACGCGAGGTCAGCATGTAAGATATGTAGGGTTCTGGGATCGTGGCGGATGCAGCAGTTGGTTGTTGGGTTGGAGTCAGTTCCCCCTGTCGATAGCCACGTGTAATTTCTAGGGACCAGACAGATTTGGAAGCCCAAAAGAAAATCATTTTACTACGACTCGAACCAACTGCAGCCGCGCAGCACCGTAGGCATGTGTGTAGGTACCCGTATGCACTCCCGTCCCAAATTACCTCCTACTCTGCCTCCGTCCCGCTGAACCCCAGATGCGCTGCATGACGAGAAACAACACGCACGACCCGAAGAGTTGAAAGATGGGGATGAACACGAATACTTGTTTCTTCTTCTCCTCGTGATTTGCGTCTGTCCATCTCTAGGATACAGTTTCAAAACAAGGGAAGTCCGGAGTCGAAAGCGGTTCCGGGATTAGGCTCTGATCTCATTCATCTGCGATCATCACATCATCTATCATCCTTTTGCTGGTTGAGTCAAGGTTTCAACGTACAATCTCCATTCCCACTCTTTCGATCGTCTTTCCATGCTTCCACCTCATGCTTCTAGTGGGAAATTTGAGACAATGTTTGGGGCTTGTTTGCCGTCGCACGGCATAACCCCAGCATATCTGCATATTTACATGTGCCTCGTCGTACATATGAAACTATTAACTGCCGTGGTGAATCAACTGTTTTCTTCAACTCGTTCTTTTCTTTTCATTCTACACATACATTGGCAACCCCACTCCTCCATACTTAGGTATTCAGCTGTTGCAGATATGTACTATTGCCCGACCACCAAACGCGTGGGCCGTTAGATCACTTTTTTTCTTCTTCTCTTTCTCATTTCACAGAGCATTTTAATTTTCCTAGTGAACCATCCAAGTCTGCAGGCGGGTCTGGCGCTACCCTTAGTCTCTGACACGCCAGCCCAGCCCAGTTCTCCGTTCCCGTCCTGCTCACTGGCCACTTTCTGCCAACGCTTTGCATTCCCCATTTCTGAAACGCGCTGACGCATATTGTAGCACCCCGTAGCAGTGGGTTGTATCTAAAACAAGCTGTATCCTTTCTACTGCTCCGCCCTCACCGCACATCGTCGGATTGCCTGCCTTCTGCGTTCCCACCCCCTCTCCAAGTCTCCTTGACTTGTCTTCTTCCTGCTTTGGTCTCCGGAGCGAACGATCAAAACCCTGCAAAACCCTGTACCCTGGACATACCACAACAGTAATATCCAAAACAAAGCCCGCCTTTCTCCGTCAACCCATTTGGAACATTGGCAAATCAGCCATCTTCCCACCTTGACACCCCCTTCCCACACCCCCATCTCAGGCCACGCGACTTGCTGTGATCCTGGTCTGGTACTCGTATTCAATCAACCGACATTCAACTCTCGGGCCACGGTACCGAGTTACTTGCTCTGCCGTCTGCTAGCTACTTAATACTACCCGTCAACCCACGTTGCGCGTCACCATGTCTTCCTCTGCTACTAGCAATCCCAACCCAACTCCAGCCCAGGAAGAATTCCAGGACCTCTTGAACAAGAACTCCGGCAGTGACAGCCTACGTATCCATCCTGAAGACAGAGAAGAGGCACGCCGAGAGGCCGACGACAGTGAAGAGGACGACGAGGATCGCTTCCGCAACGAGCAAATAGACGCCGCCATGCGCATGCCAAACATGAGGACCCCCGTCGAGGGCGGTGACTACAAACTACCCCCCGCCGCTTTCGACTCGGGTCGAGCCACGGGAGTGAAAGGCGTTATCGCCGATGCCAGGGCCTACGAAGAGGCTCGCCAGAGCAAGTGGCGCAACAGGGTCCGCGCCGCCCGACGCTCCGTCATGGGCATCGGGGACCTGGTTAGGAGCAAGGACAGCCAGAGCGCAGAGAACAGCGAGGAGGATGTCGACGAGGACGAAGAAGTTTTCCTGCAGCAGTGGCGAGAGACGCGGCGGAAGGAGCTCGAATCCGAGGCGCAGGGCAAGGCCCGGGCCAACCGGAGGACGAGCCCGAGCCTGCGCATGTTCGGCCGTCTTGATACAGTCGACGCCCTGGGCTACCTCGACGCCATTGAGAAGGTCGCGAGGGATACGGTTGTTGTCGTCTTCGTTTATGATCACGAGGTAAGCCGCACCCATTCTGCTGGATGAATTTGTTCCACACCTTGTCGCACACGCTTGCTAATAATCACTTCTACAGTGCCAAGTATCCGGTTTGATCCAACAAGCTTTGCGACCTCTGGTCACCGCACATCCTTACGTCCACTTCGTCAAGATCCATTATGAGGACATCGAGTTCGACAATGCTGCTGTGCCGGCTATACTTGCCTACCGCAACCAAGGCGACCTCTTTGCCAACCTCACTGGGCTTATCGAAATGATCCCAGAAGAAGAATTTGACAGCGACTCCCTCAAGAAGGTGTTGCAAAAGCATGACGTTCTATAATGGCGATACCTTGTGTGTTTCCGACGACAGCCACGGCGCGCCGGTTTGCCCATGTCTGGGACTATTGTCGAGTACCCGCGGTCTGTGCTGTCATTTACGAGTCTCCTTTTGTCTTGCCTGCCTGCCGGGACGGAGGCAATCTTGCTATTTGCAATTTTTCTGATACCCTTTGATTCGAAAGGTCAGCACCTACAGAGGCAGCTGAGCAACTATTGCTGCCTTCGGCTTATATAGGAGGATTACTGCATCAGCCCAGTCTATACTGCCCTGGGACTCAGCGGTTCTCACGTTGCACATATGGGAGTTTCTTGAGATGGATACAATCCAAGGGAAGCTGTGGATTCCGATCTAGAATGAAGTTACGTTGGTAGGAATCAGTTTCTGACGGGAGTTTTGGCGTTCGCGGTATCATGCGAACTCGGTGGGAGGGCCAACGATTTTACGGCTCAAAGTTTGGTATAGATTTATGTCCTGGAACGTCACTGGATGTCATCTTCTTGTTGAAGACCTGAGGGGGACGTCGGATTACGTATGTTACTATGTGTAGTATATAATGAGATGAAAAACATTGGTTAGATGAACACGCCAATGACCAGGCCGCTTCGTGAACTTGGGCCGGTTGAACTCTTACTTACGCGACATGTTTCAGTCGTATGTAATCCGAAGTAGATGGGCATCGCCACTCGCCACGATTACACGGCAATGTATCTGTATTGGCATCCGCACCGGGGACAAGACCCATTGGTGGGATATTGCCTGGACCCTGCTGGTTCTCATTGCTTGTTGGTGAGTAGTGGAGGGAACACCATGTACGGGATAATCACTGACGTGGAGCGGACGGACCTTGTTGAGATGAAACGACTGGGCTTATATTGGGCTGACAAGCTGAGCCCAATAGCCTGTAACGCACTTCGCAGGTACCCACGTGAGCGAATTGTGAAACTCAAGTGCGCATATATACCATATTACGCCACCTGGTGACCGATATGGATTTGATTTTCAGCATCGGTAGATGTGTCGGTCTCGATTTTGAGATCGTGGGTTTAGAAGGATCCATGGGTTGGATGCAATCCTTCATAAATAGGGGTCTGGATCATGGTAACCTCGATATATCCGGACGTATGCGCATGTATATGCTTAGTCACCGGCATATGGTAAGCATATGGTAATGGAACAGACAAACAAATCCCATCTATCAATCTACATTGAGAGTTGATAATAACCCCGCAATCCGAGCTCACGAGGTGTGCCGCGTGCCTTTTGCTTCGAGCGCTAAAGGAGACAGAAGGCCTGGGAACCCCTCTGTCCCGCTGATAAGGGGCTGCTGATAGGGATAGCGCTGCGCTGGATGGTTGACGATGTCGCGCGCCCCCCACCTGCACCCACGTCACACATATTGACGGACTCGGATGGTACGTTTGCGACCTGACCAGATGCATCCACGTCTGCCCGGGAGTTTGAAAGTCCCTACCTAACGTATTCTACATGAGGCGTTGATCACATCTCTGGCGATGAATATTATCTAACACCAGTGGCCTCCGGCACTATCAGTCGGGGTTTTTGCTTATGTACGGACGGGGCAAAGTAGGCGCTTGCTGGGCGGGCGGGCAAAGGTGGTTCTTATCAAAGAACCTGGAGATCGTATGTACAAAGTCAATCAATAGTTCCCACCTGCCCAAGACTTTGCACAACAAACTGCTCTGGACCGGACGAGGGAGAGATGCGGATTTTGGGCTGGCTGTAAACCACTATTAATGAACAAAAGATTTCCATATTCGTTTCGAAGCAAATACTACGGCGTGGCGGACAGATATGGTTTGAAAGTTCCCGTCATCTAGGCCACTCAACAGCAGTATTACCCCAGTACCCACAGGGCAATCGGACCCCTGCAACTATCTCACCTCAACCCACTGCGGGGTCTTGGCTGAGGTTGTTGGCAACTGGCACCTAACTTCCGTCATTTATCAAGTAAAGTCACCACATTAACAAACTTCCGTCCTTTACTCGCTCGACGGACGAACGAACCGGACGACCAGGCAGACACCATCCACCTGGTTCAGCACAAAGCAAACGAAACCTTGAGGAGCAAATCTTCCCTTTCCTGCTGCATGAAATGATAATCCCCTTCTTATTCTCCCGGCAAACCAGACACCTATCACTGGGCTGAGCTTTGAGGAAGAACAACCCCAAGAAGAACATTCATTAGCCGCTGATAATACCTACAGACAAGGAAACAACTTTGTCCCTCGTCTATCAGCTTTTGGCAAATATCCTGCCTGGTTACGCGCCTTCAAATATTTGATTGACCACGACCGTCCATTGCGGCGCATTGCCCTTCCTCAGGTTCAACCTAGCTGCCTGACTAAACCACCTGGGCTGGGGGCTTGTCAGGTTAAACGAGATCGGTCCAAGATATCAATCAGGTCCTCACAGATCACAAGATCAGACCAGACCCTTACAATCAAAGTAGGTAACAATTCCGCCTTCATTTCTCACTGCCCTAGGCATCGAGTTCCGTTGATAGGCCTTTCTTCCTCATTTCTTGCCTTTCTACACCTGCTGTTGACCGGCCACCTATCTACATTGATGCACCTGCCTAACGGGCTGTCAGTCAACCTGCTCAACATCAATACGTACCACGCATCTCACCCACTCCCACACTTACACCTTCCCACCCTACAGCCCCGCATTGCACAGGCCGTCGTCAGTCGTCGTCCTCAGCCTTCCTGCTTCTACACCTGCCATTACCTAGACTTTACTCTTTCCTTTCCTTACATATCTCCTGAAAAGGGTAGATCGCACGAGGTATGACGTGAGCCAGCAAGGCACTCAACTGTCGTCACCGCGGAATGGAACAGCCGGAACAGTCTGGTCACCCATCCGATACGCCAGCAACTGTTCGACATCGACACTCGAACGAGACGCTTCGATCTGCTATCGACTCGACTGACGATCGCACACTGCCGTCGCCTTCTTCGCCTCACACACCTTCGGACCACGTTGTCTCCAGCTCGGTGCCTACGCTACGATTTCCACGTCCTATTGGCAATAGGCAGCTAACAAACTGGGTGTCATCAAGCTCTCCTGACATCATGCGTAACCGCAGTCAACAAGATGAGGTGCCGCTGGATTCCAGCATCGCCGATCTCGGCTTCGAGGTCATAGGCAATGACGGCGAGCTCCAGTCGAGTTACTCCGAGGTCCACTACGACCCCCAAGTCCACGAGCTTGCCGACGACGTTCAAAGTATTGCCGATATGACCGACACAACGGGCACCGACGCCGACACGAACGAGGTAGACTCGGACTCTTCCGAAGATGACGAGGAGGAATCCCATAGTCACTCGAGCCATAACAACGAAGGGCTTACTGTCGTCGATAGCCATGTTGATAACATGGTACATATGGCGGACCAAAGCCTGGAGCACCCTACCGAGCTCTTCACGTCAACCGACTCGCTGAAATCCCGAAGCTCTTCGGTTTCGGGCGATGAGTCCCTCGAGGCGCATAGGCGAAAGCTAAAGAGCCAGGGAAGGGCCACCGGCGATGCTGATGCAGCTCAGGAACAAACCCACAAGGCTGGCTCAGATCGCACGGTCTATACCACAGCAACAGACTGCTTGACCGAGTTGAAAGAGCTCCTCAACAGTTGGTCCAAAGTGGCGACGGACGCTTTCCACAGAATGACTACGCGCCAGATACTGACTCGTTTACTCATCGTCCTGATTGCCTCTGCTGTCGTTCCAGTCATCAGCATCCTCAAGCCAAACCAGAGTCAAACAGGCGTGATATCAACAGTTCCAGCGGCATCTGTCTCATCTCTCCGGCTGAAGACGGAGGAACCCGTCCCTACATCCGCTGTCGCCCCTTCTTCGATGCCAACCACTACTACGAATGCCTTGCAAACAACCAGCTCCCTTGGAAGCATTGCATCAATGCCTTTCACTAGAGAGAGTGATGCTATTGAAGATTCCGAGCCAGCAGTAGCTCTCTGTTCGGCTGAGGTCTACAGTCGTGACGCTATCTTGATCAAGGTCCCACAGCAGGTTATGTCCAGCTGGCCTGCCAAACAGACAGTGCTCGTAGCTATCAGCCGTGGATCGAATGACCTCGATCCTAACTCAATAGGTATGTCGGAAGTCGACGAGGGGTTGGTTATCCAAGTGCCACTAAAGGAGGCCTATGGAATCCTTGATGTTTCGATTGCAACTACTAGGAAGACGAAAATCAATGAGACCTTCCACGTAAACTTCGGGAACAACCTCCTCGGCGGTGCTCTTGACGCCGGCAAACAACTTGTCAGGGGTTTCGCTCAGAAAGTGGTGAATACAGTCAACGATACAACGGCATGGGTCGAAGAAGCATGTACGCCGGTCTTTGACTCGGTATCTAAACAGGCATCTGACACGACGACCTCGGACTCGGTCCTTGTACTGCAAGGACTTCGGGATGCTGGACTGGCCGTGATCGGTGCTCCTGCACGGGTCTCTGCCCAGGTCATCCAGAAGGCCAAGCAGGTCCTTGCAAAGGATAGAGTCTCAGAGCGGTTGTTCCAGGTTGAGACGGAGATTGTCCGGCAGGCCCACGATGTGCGAGACGACCTGGCGTTGGGCCTTTTGCACGCACAACTGAGCACGAAGCTATGGTGGCTGAGTGTGCAAGGCAAAGTCGAGGAGCACCAAGAATACACAACAGCGGCCAAGTCCTACTACCATAAGAAGGTTGACAAGGCCATCGAGGCACGCCGAGTCAGAGCCGAGAAGACGGTGGAAGAGATTAGGGCGAGACAGAAGAAGAAGCAGAAGAAGGGGTCCAAGGAAGGCAAACGCTCATTCTGGGAGCTTGGCGAGCGAGGTCTTTAGGGTTGATCGTACTTGTTGAGCACTATACCACAGGGTGTTGCCAGGGTGGACATCAGGAAGGCGTTGGGTTTCATGATTGTATTGCTTTGCTAGGTATTGCGTCCCTCCTCGGGCGACTTGACAGCTGATGGGAGTGTGAATTCGCCTCTGTGCCGAACGAGATCAGGGGTTCACGGACAGAGCAGATGTAGCCAGACCTGGAAGTGGTGGTTGCTGTTGTTTCTTCAGCCACACATATCGATCGGAGTCGGGTCGAGGTGTTTAGTTGTACTTGATGGCTGATGAACGGAATTGCACTTTACATAACCCCTTTACTTCCATTGCATCAAGTACAGGTTTCCAGCCGACAGTGAATCAGAGCAGTTACTTGCATCGATAAATGATAGCGAAAAGTGTAGAAGTGTTATCTGGTCATGTAGTAGTTCTGCCCGGCAACACGACTAAGTCTACGATGTGCATATGGGCATGAAATCTTCTCCTATGTGATTATCGTAGGGATAAGGGCTTCTTTTGATTGGCTACACGGGATCACCTTGGCAGTAGTCTAGGGTCCAAAGGTAAATAGTCGTCTATCCCCCACTATCATCTGTGGCTAGAGGGGTATAGTGGGCTTAGCTGCCTTAGGTAAGCAGGGGTGCTGAAAGCCCCTTACCAGTGTCAAAACAGATCCCCCATTCCAGATCCGGCCGGGCATCTGTTCTGGTGCACTTCGAGATAAGTGGCCACAAGACTTTCCGGTGATTTGATGGCGCGAGAAAACATGCATGCGCATGCTTGAGAACACCGGGACTGGGGGCAGGCAGACGATTTGGTTATTCGGATGCCTATGTATGTATGTAATGTATGTAATAAGATTGGGTGCCTGTTGGAGGTTACTGTCAGATGTACAAACTTCAACATTGCAGGAACCCGAGCTTTTGTTGACTTCGATCCAAAGGAGGGGCTAAAGTTGTCGCCTCCCCTCCCAGGAACCCACAACTGCCTTCACCTTCACCCCTCCATTTGATTTTTTGATTTGATCAATCAGTCCGTCAAATCGAATCTTAGGTTGGCAACTAGAAGTTGGCGCCAGATTAATTGACTCAAATCTACTTGTTTCTCCTCCCTCACACATATTTTTTGGGCATTTCCTCGACGATACGATACGACACAACACCCCTCATTCCAGTCGTGCCCGTCCGTACATTGCTCCTCATTGCTGCTCTGCTGTGCTTGGGTATCATTCTAATCTGAGGTAAGAAGCTGCTACTGCTCCTGTACCCCCCCCCCCCCTCCCCTCTCTCTCCCCACTACTACATACGCCCCTCCTCCATCCAGTCTCAGCGTCTCCTTCATCCTGCCTTCCCCTCCTTCTGCTGCCCATTTTCACAAGCTGCGGATTGCGCCTGAAGCAGATCAACAAAAGAAAAAAAGTCGGCACCCAAGGTTGGTGTTTCTGTGCCTGTCCCTCCCCTGTGTTACTGCTGCCAGTGGGGGTGCATTTTCCCACAAGGAGCCCAGCCCAGTAGTGGCGGGCGGTGACTGACTGGGCTCGGTCTGCAATCCAAACTTCCAACAGCTGCACCTATTCCCCCCACCATCCCCCCCATAACAATAACAACTTTTTACACAGTTGGACTTGATCTGACTTTTTCGTTATTGGACCTACAGATATCTCAAAAATTAACCATTCACGTCTTTGATCCAGTCGATACCTCTACCAACCGCCAAAATGAGCTCTACCGACGCCACCGAGCCCAAGGTCGCCGAGACCAAGCCGGCCGAGACCACAACCACCGAGGAGACCAAGCCCGCGGTCACCTCGTCCTCCGTTTTCTCCATGTTCGGCGGTGGCGCGAAGAAGGAGAAGAAGGACGATGATGAGGACCGTGGCGACAACTCGGGAAGTGCAAAGGCCCAGCGCGATGCCGCCGCTGCCGCCAAGGGTGATGATGAGGTACGCTCGACATTCCTATCGCCCCACTAAGCCAACTCTACGGAGAAACAACCGTACTGACGCTTGACTTTTACTTATAGGAGGAGGCTCCTGAATCGGAGGATATCCACTTCGAGCCCGTCGTCAAGCTGACCGAGAAGGTCGAGACCAAGACCAACGAGGAGTCCGAGGAGCAGATGTTCAAGATGCGCGCCAAGCTGTTCAAGTTCGTTCGCGAGACTACTGAGTGGAAAGAGCGCGGCACTGGTGACGTCCGTCTGCTCAAGCACAAGGAGAACGGCAAGACGCGATTGGTCATGCGCCGAGACAAGACCCCTCAAGGTCTGCGCCAACCACTACAGTATGTACCAACCCGACCGCACTCCGTCCACCATGGATTGGATAGGCTAACCATATTCCCCAGTCGTCCCGGACATGAAGCTTTCGCCCAACGTCGGTAGCGACCGCAGTTGGGTGTGGAACGCTGCTGCTGATGTTTCCGAGGGTGAGCCCGAGGCTGTCACCCTTGCCATCCGATTCGCCAACTCGGAGAACGCCAACCAGTTCAAGGATTCTTTCCTGGAGGCACAGAAGGCGAACGAGGCTCCTCTTCTCCGCCGCCGAGGGTGAGAGCTCCGAGGAAAAGAAGGAGCCTGTTCCCGAGTCCTCGTAGATAGATAACAGAGCAAGCGAATATCCTCCCAAGAAGAAACAGATGAGGGATCGACCAAGAGGTCGGTGACAAACAGGAAGACGCAATTCTTTGCATACCACCCCCATTCACTTCCCCCATAGTCACCTATAGCCCTCCCAACATGTCTACTATTGAGAGATGTGGAAGTGCGGCTGCTTTAGATAGTCTTTGAGCGGGTTCATGCGATCCATTCTTACACAAGCGCGAGGCCAAAAAGACCCCAACCCATATCACATACATCAATGATCCATCCCCCCGATTCATCACATCCCCCAGATGAGGTAGATGACATAATAGGCATCAATCAAAGCTTCACAAACCATTTCTTGCTTTTGATAATCTCGATATCACCCAGTCGGTGATATAATTTAACATGAATAGCCGCTTGATCCTGCCGCCTCACCTTTTTTAAAATGTCCAGAGGAATCTTGTGTGTTCAACCTCCCCCATCCAGCAGCCCGCTGTATCATCTTGGAGCAGAACCGCCCAACCCCATGACAGCAATCTGTTCAGGACGGGCAAACATTGTTTCTCGAGATCCACGTGAGCAAAGCTGGACCGACACAGCCGGTGCATGCGCACATCTGGAGCAAAGATACACCGACAGGGGTATTATTAGCCAGTGCTTGCTTGATGCATGAAGGCTAGGGAGGCACTGTCAACTAAAGCCTCTAGCACCCTATACTACATACCTTCTGCTGAGGCGTCGCAGAGCCTTCTGTCCCAGTGAGACAGCTCAGAACGAGCCTCGTATTTCCTCCGCCGCCTGCAAGGTACTTGTTGAAACAAGCGCTCCCGTTGATAACAGCGCGACAGTTGTCGCTTTCCACGTCGCAAGGCAGGTCGGCGGCGGTGGAGAGGAAGGACAGGGCGAGGAGTAACAGAGAGGTGCGCATCGTGCGTATGGCTGCTTTGTCTCGTTACTGTTGAGTGAATATTGCGTGCGGATAACACTTTTGATTGTCTGGGGGGCTCAGGAGAGTGCCAATGATCGTGGACTACTAAGGTTGTGGTGGACTCTCGTATATGCCCAAAAGACAACAACTCGGCGGCATTCCCATGAACAGATCAAGTCCAATACGGTCACAGAATAGATAAAGCCCCCCCTGCCCCCAGTGGCAGCGCTGCAGATGACACAATGCTTACCAAGGGCTATCGAATATCGTGGGTAAATTCCTCAACAGCCCAGATCCAGGGCGGATAATATCATCGCCCCCGCACTTCAGGCGAAGAAGACCTGGTAATGAGCATTGCAACCTGGGCTTCCAACTTGGATAAAGTCTCCTCAGCAAGGATTATCAGTGTCTTGGAGCATGTTGACCAAATACCGTGTCGAGTGCCGTGCATCCTAGGGAGTGGGCAAGTGAAGTGACTCCCGCATGATCAACTCCCTATCGAGCCATCGGAGTGATATATTAAGAAGATGCCTGTCCAGATCGTGTTTAATCAAATCTATAGTATGCTGCCATCGTCCGCCAAGACCGGGTCCCTTCGGCAATTGCGCCCTCCCATGCGACTGGCTCCCTGCCACGTTATCTCGAGATGCACATGGAAGACTCTGATGGTGGTGGGCACTATGCGGGCTCGACGAGCATGGCATGGGTTGAATACAACATCACACGTACAGCAAGGCATACACTTGACTCTCTGCGACTTGCTTATTTGATATCAGCTGCATAGGGACACCTCCAAAGGACTCTTTGCCATCATTACCCCCCTTATCCGCTTTCCTTCTTTACTTACTCTCCTCGAAAGCAGCATAGTAGTTTTGGTCCATACCATAATCTTCAAGTAACAAGAAAGCGTCGCCAGGAACAATATATTCTGAAGCAACAACACCAGGGCTGGAACGTGTACACCATAAGACACGATGAAGCGCCTTCTGGTATCGTCTATCGCGGCCCTGGCTACTCTGAGCAACGCCCTTGTACGCTTCCAATGCTCTCAACTCGTGATTGAGCGGCTCGACCCCCTGGTGAACCCGGGCATGGTGCCTTCGGCCCACGTCCATCAGATCGTCGGCGGAGTAAGTACCAGCCAGCCCCTTGTTCCTGGACCATATCTCTTGGGTGGGGGATATACCCCTTTCCCCCGTATAACTGACCAAATGCCTACCAGAACTCCTTCAACGCCACCATGGACCCCAAGAAGGACATGCCCGGCGAGTCCACGTGCACGACCTGCTCCTTCGCCGAGGACTTCTCCAACTACTGGACCGCCGTCCTGTACTTCAAGGCCCGCAACGGCACTTACAAGCGTGTGCCCCAGACGTCGCAGATCCAGGGCGCCCAGGGCGGCATCACCGTCTACTACATGCAGGACGCCCTGTATGACCAGCAGCAGAAGTCCAAAGTCACAGCTTTCAAGCCCGTACGCCGTCCCCATACTCTCCAATCCCCTCCCTTTTTCTTCTTCTTTTTCCTCCTCTTCATCCTCCTCCTCATCCTCCTCCTTCCTTTTCCTAGCAGGCAACGAACAGGAAAGAGGACAAACGGACTAAAACCAAAGCTTCCCACCCAGGGCTTCCGCATGTTCACCGGCAACGTGGCGGCCCGGACCAAGGCCGAGATGGCCCAGTTCCGGCAGCTGACGTACACGTGCATGGACAACACGGGCACGCGCGAGCCCGAGACGCTCGAGCTGCCGGCGCGCCCCTGCGCCGCCGGCATCATGGTCAACGCCCGCTTCCCGACCTGCTGGGACGGCGTCAACCTCGACGCGCCCGACCACATGGCCCACATGGCCTACCCGGCCAGCGGCACCTTTGAGAGCGGCGGGCCGTGCCCGGCGTCGCATCCGATGCGGATGCCGCAGGGTGAGTTTTTCCCTGGTTCTTTCGCCCCTCTGCTGTTGTGTGTTTGTGTGTGTGTGTTCATCGCTGATGTACACCCCCGCCGCCACTCGCAGTGCTCTTCGAGGTGGTCTGGGACACGCGGCAGTTCAACAACAAGGCCGACTGGCCGGCGGACGAGTCGCAGCCGTTCGTCTGGTCCTTCGGCGACGGCACGGGCTACGGCAACCACGCCGACTACGTCTTCGGCTGGAAGGGCGACGCGCTGCAGCGGCTCATGGACGATGCCTGCGTCGTCAACTGCCCCAACGCGCACGCCACGACGCAGTCCACGGCCGCCATGAACCGGTGCGCCAAGCAGAAGACGGTGACCGAGGACATCGATGGGTGTAAGTTTGCTATGACGATTTCTCCTTTTTCTTCTTGTTGTTTCTGTTCTTGGTTCTGACTGACTAATCTTGATTACACAGGGCTTATGAGCCTTCCTGGTATGTGAGGGTTCTGAAGCTTCTTCAGGGGGACAGAGATTGGGAGTTGGAGGTTGAGGTTGAGGTCTACGACGGTGGATCATGTCAAACAGTACTTATTAGCTAGATACACATTCGTTCCTCATTCATTACTTTCTTCTACTCCTCTTGAAAGTGTCGATGAGCAGAGTCCGTCAAAAACGTTGGTGAAAAGCACCGTCAGAAAGGGCTAATACGATTGGCAGGCTGTTTCACCGTAGCCCCTATACCTGTGCAAGGGAGCTATAATCCCCTAAAACGGGGTTTATCGACGACATAAATCCAAAACAATACTCGATTCATAGCTCTAGATACATAAACGCGATGCATACTCAAAGCGACAGGTTATCCTTAATCGAGAAGATCACTCTCGAGGCACCATATCGATGTAGTCATTCCCCATTCACCAATCTTTCCTCGTGTGACAACAGGCATCAGATCCAAATCATATCGAACCACGCCATTGGGGCAGTCCTGGAGAGTTAATTTGAGGCTGATGGTCTTGTAGTCGCTGGGATCGACGTCTCTTGAATTCGTCGGCGTCGGGCTCGTCGGGGGCGATAGAAAGTGATATCACCTCATGCGGTAGGTTGTCTTGGTGAAAGATGGTGTGCAGACCGCGTCCCCGTTTCATGATGGCGCAAGCCGGGTTACGGCACCACATCAAACCGCGCGTAAGCTCATCATCTTTGTCGAGATAGGACTCAGGGTCAAGGGCGACAAGCCAGGAAGGATCGGAGGGAGACTGTATCCAGAGATCTTGCTGGGTACTCACGCCTTCGGGCCGTCCTGTTGGAGTTTTGACAGATGCGCGCATAGAGAAGTCGCAATTATGCATGTAGCATCCAATTTTGGCTCTACCATTATGCTGCAATTCAGCCTGCAGTTCAAACTTCCGGTCGCCGAAGTGAACGCAGGTACGTCGGCTTCGTGAGCACTCCACCGTCTCTGCTACACGGGCTGGCACGTCTTCAACTCTCTGGGTTTCCTTGCAAATAGCAGCCTAGTTATAGACGATGAGCCTGTAACCGTTGTAGACATCAGCAATGACATTGGTACCTGCACGGCGGCACGTTTGACATTCAAGTGCATGTTTAGCCTCGCAGCGGGTGCTGGAGCCGCGCCTTTCGAGGCGCTGCCAGTTGATCGCTTTGTGCTGGCAGAGGCTAATGTATCCCTGACGCCCAATACATACGCGTCGACTGGGGATCTTCTGGCGCTCAATGCGCGAGAACAAGAACGCCGGGTGGTACGCCTTGCAGCCGCTGCACACCATGGACTCATAGATGCGATGCACGGCGCGTTCGTGCACAGCGGGATCCTGGCGTAGGTCTGCACAGTCGCTACACATCTGGTCTCGCCACAGCAGCTGGCAGTATTCCAAGGCTTTCTCATTTGCGAAGTCGGGCAACCAAAAAACTTTCTCTGTGGGATCAGGTTTGCAGATTTCGTCCTTCAAGGGCCAAATACCGCACTGATGGAAAGAGGCAATGAAGGGCGCAGTGCTCAGCAGAATGGGCAATTTATACTTGAGAGTGGCGTCTTCGCAAAGCCTCTTGAACTGACGGCAGGTCTGGCGAAGGACCAGGATGGAGATCTTGTCTGGAATGATGTGAAGGATTCTCAGGATGATCTCATCGGGGAGCTTGAGAAAGAAGTTCTGGGAAGCTTCGTCGACCTTTGCGAGTCGCGTTTCCTTCTTGCTGGCACCGACAACAGCGGTTAGGAATAGGGACGCTCGAGTTAGTGTTCCATCGGAATTGTGTAGATGGTTGGGCTTACCCGAGGCGCGTTTCTTCCGCTGAGGTCCGTCCATGGTTGACGATGGGCAAGTGTGAATGAACCAAAAATGGGAGGGGAGATGAAGAAGTGAGAGTACCACTCGAAAAGCTGGTGGAATTTAAGCTACCTGACTTGGTCCAGTTCGTTGCCTTGCCATTGATCAAGTGAGTGCCCAGGCCCAACCAAGGTGGTCGGTCGATCACCTGGAACCCATCCCATACCATCTCAATTACCAAATAATGCTTTTAAATACAATAGCTTGCAATGCCATTCTCTCTTTTCCCTATTTCCACAACGTGGTCCTAGGTACCTCAACAGCAACCACCAGGCACCCAAATCTCACCCCCTCAGTAGCACAGTACCGCATCGCCGCCACTGCGAGCTTCTTCCACACAGCCAGATCATATTCATCTCTCGGCGCGTAGACTGTTTTCAAGAGTATAGTCGTCAGCAAAAAGTTACCTTGAGAACAAAAAAGGGGACAAGAAACAAAAGGAGAAAACTCACCAAGCGTGTACCCCCAAGGCAGCATCCCCCACCGCTCAGCCGGTGCCGCTCGCCCCAGCCCGTCTCGATGACGCGCCGCGAGTCGGCCAGGCTGAGCACCATGTGCGTGCTGCCGTCGGCCGGGGTGGACGTGCAGGATCTCACCGCGCGTCTCCTGGGTGATGGCCGCGGCCTTTGTTGACGCCTTCCTCTTCCCCCCTCGGCCGCCTGCACCGCGGGGACCGTCCCCCTCGAGCCGCGAGAGGCCCCGCAGCAGTGCGTCGCCGTTGGCCGCGGCCAGGGCGTCCAGGAACGCGCTCATGTCCCGTTTCATGGCCTCGGTGGCGCAGGCCTCGAGCTGGCGCTGCGGCGCGACGAAGTGACAGAGCCGCGGCCTGCTGCTGCCTTTTGCTCCGCCGCCGCTGCCGCCATCCACGGGCCGGGCCGTCAGCTCCCACTTACTGTTATCGCTGCTGCTATTTCCCGACGAAGAAGAAGAGCCAGCAGGGAGGAGAAACGAGCGCCGGGCACGCGCCGACCCCTCCCCGGACCCGGGGCGGATCTTGCTGGTGGCCTTGGTCTTGCCGTCGGCGGCGTCCTCGTAGGGCGCGGGGACGGTCGTGTCGCGCCGAGAGACGCGGCGCATCTTCAGCTGCGTGATGTAGCCCTGCAGGTTGTCCGGGAGGCCGTGCGGGCCCATGGCGACGTAGGCGCGGTAGTCGGCGTAGAGGAGGGCCAGCAGTGGGGCGGCCACGGCCACGGCCGCCGAGAGGAAAGGGTGGGTGACCGGGAAGGTCTTGAGGGACTCCATGGTTCTTTGTCTGGGAGCGACGGAAGGAAAGTATCGAATGTTGGATTATGTGTAACCTTCAGTAGATTGAAGGCTGGTATGCGAATCTGTCAAAGCCGACAGGCCACAGTGAAGGGGGTAGGATGAGGAGGCCGCAATAGTCATGCAATGGCTCACTCAGTTGGTTGATGTTGCTCTTCATATGCGTCCGTATGTCTGGAGTATCCTACAAAGGCGATATGAGAGCTCAATTCATAGGACTCTCTTATACTCATTCTTCATGTCTGTTCTGTCCTACCCGTGCCGTCATAGTCCAGCCCAGTCTCGGAGACCGACGACAGCAATGTTGCGTCGCATACCATACAACATCGCATTTGCGCGACCTAGGCCATGATGATGCCAATTAAATCCACTAGCAAAGGTTGCATCTGTGATAGTGAAGGCTTGCCAGTCGGAGACCGAATCCGTGGTGTTCTCAGATGGCTTTGGCTCGGACGAACGGGCTCGGAGTTAGGATAGGGCAAATTGGGGAGCCTCTCAAGCTTAGCGCCGAGCAAGCCCCCCCCATGCGATCTGATTGGCCCCACCCCTGAATCTTCATGCATCCCCCGTCAAGGATCGATCATCTTGACATTCATGCACACAGGGCTGTCACAAATCTGGGGTGGGTTATTTCCCCCGCTTATTGACTTCACATATACAGCTCGCGGAGATCATATAGTTCAACTTCCCCCGGGCATAAAGTCATTGCATATGTATAAGTGGCGTCGCTCCCGGCGATAGGACAGGGGCGTATCGCGCTTATTCACTCCCTGGCTTTTGTCTGCTGTCTGTAGGACAGGGGCACGAAATAGTCAGGCATGTACATAGACGTGAGGAAAAATAGTCACGGGCTCGGTTCGGGTCTTGTGGTCAGAAATTATAGTTCATAAGTTCGTGGCGGCGTATCTCAACTGTCTATCGCCTGCGAGTGCGTGTATATGTGTGCTATATGGCACGTCTCGCTTCGTAAATGTCTATCGCCCGGAAGCGCCGCATGTCATTCGTGAAAGAGGACCACCAGCGCTCCCCTTCTTCCCTTTCTCATCTCTCCCCATCGACTCAGCCGGGTCTCGTCATTGATCGCGTATCCCGACTCTGTTTCGTCTGATCGTTGTTCTGCCGACAACCTGATGATGCTTTCAGCCAGCCTCCTCCCTTTTCCCCCCTCTTCCAAAAGGGACATATTTACGTCGTCGTCATTAGACATTGAGCAAGCAGCAACCAGTCTATCCGGTCGCCGTGCGTCGCAGGTGCTGCGTTTTCTTCTTCTCTCTTCTTCTCTTCCAGGACGCCAGAAACTCCGAGCGCACCGCATGGGTATCTAAAGAGCGCGTTTCCTCCGGTTCGCTTTCCGGTCGTTCACGTCCTTTTCCCCCTCGGACTGAAGCAATGAAAATAAAAAAGGCCAAGCAAAAATACAAAAGAATAATACAATGCAAATGCTGTGTATATCGAAAGCAAATGGAAAACAGTAGTGTACAAAATTCGACAAGTGTAAGAAGGGTATATCGTGGAGCGCTGCGCGCGCCAGAGATGGCTAGAGGTAAGAGGTCGGTAGATAGATATAGAAAAGATAGCGAGGGTGTGGTCTGCGACGATTGAGAGAAGAATGACGCTGCTGTCTTCGTTTTCACCAGTTTTGACGCGTACCGATGATGATCAAGGCAATGATGGCGCCAATGATAAGAAGTCCAACAACGCACATGAGACGGTTGACATTTCTCCACCACCGTGCGCTCTGGTAGTTCGAGTCTTCCGCCGGATCGACTCGTCCACTAAATATATCGGGGAGTGTTGATGGGGCCACTGAGCTCGGCTGTACTGTGATGGTCCGCCATCGTCATCTGAGGCAGCGGTTTGTGTGGTAACGGCAAGACCGCAGCAATCATCCAGGCGAAGGGGAATATCCAACCAAGTGCAAACATCACGATTTGCATGTTGCGCCTGCCGATCTTCCCCTGGTCTTTCGACCAAGTTGTCGATGGGGGTGCCCAGATGCTGAAGCGGCTAGCCCTACGATCGATCTGGAGGTGAGGAGACCAGATACTCGACGTCATTTTCCGGAGACGTCTTGGTATGGGTATAAATCCAGAAGGGTCCATTGTTTCAATCTCCTGAGATCCCGGACGCCCGTTATTGGGGTGGATTTCCCTCGGGCGTCTGCGAGGACTGAAGACGTTGGGAGGGAAAGGGTCAAGCGACGGCGATCCGGAGGGGATTGCACTCCCGGGCCGGCTATCGTCCGAATACGATCGCATAGACGGGGCAGCAAGCCAGCGCCGTTCGCCACTTCCATAGTAGACCCTATGGAACACATTAGCTTTCTGAAGTTAATGTTAGACTCTAGATAGGCAAAAACTTACTTTGCCCATACCGGAAGAGTCGAGGTAAAACTTCCGGTACGCGACGTCGGGCGGCGGCCCGAGCTGGAAGACGAATAGAGATCTCCGTCTGAAGACTTCTGAGAGAGAAGTCGGCTCGAGTTCTTGTGATTCAGGTGCTGCATATCCGTAATACCATCGCCATCTTCGTCAACATCTCGGACCACACGGATTGGCTGTGAAACATTGTCCCGCCCCCCACGCATGTAGGCAGAACTTGGGCTTGTGAGACCCGGACTCACGAGAGAGCTGCGGGACTCCGAACCCGAGGCTGAGCCGAGATTGGAACGTGATGATCCGATTGGGGGTTCCTCGGCAAAGGCTAGAGATGACGAGATGCTGAGCATTTGGCGGCTATGCCTACTTCCTTGGCTCATGCGATAGTCGGGACCGGAGGGACCGGAGAGCGAGGAAAGTGGACGAGATGCTCGGTCACTTGCCTCGTCTTCGGATGCGACCGTGGATAACTGGGAACTCCATTGATGCGGATGCGCCTCCATACGTGGCCGTTGCGCGATGACGTTTGATGGTCCTGCCCATGAATGATGCTGCTGTTTTGCCCGCTGTGGCGGGTGGAAGGATTTTATCGAAGGCGCAGCACCCAATCGAACAATGTTAGCTGTCTGGGCAAAGAAGATCGAAGCAGATCCTTCTGTGATTATGCTCGAGAGCGATGAGAATGAATTCGCGCGGCGCAGAGAGTGGCTCGACTTCTGCTTATGGTAGCCAAACCTCTCTCGAGAAAGCTGCTTGCGTGGTGCGAGTGGTGGTATTACAAGGCTCTCCTGCGAGTACTTTCCCCTAAGCACTAAGCTGTCGTCGGACGTTTGCGGTCGCGGTTGTCGTGACGGGGTACCGAGCGATGAGGACGACGGCTCCCCGTGGACAACGTAATTCTGACTGGCGGGGGTGTTCGAAAAGCCAGGACCCGCCGATGAAGCGAATGACTGCGAGGGCGAGGACTCGCCTAGTATTTGGTAATTAGCGCGACTGGCTGGCGTTGCGTCAAAAGTATCCGAGTAAGGTAAAGGTGGCGAAGGTGTCGTGTCCAAATTATCGGAGTGAGGTTGAGGCGGCGAACTTCGACCCAAGATCTCGAAGTTGTCGGTTTCCTCCAAAGAGTAATCTGTCTGCTCGGAAGACACCGAACTGAAAGAGGATTTCTCGGCCAACGGGGACGGTAACCGCGGCGGCGACGAGGATATCTCGGGGAGTGGCGGAAGTCGAGGCTGAATAGATTCTTCCTCGTCGTCGTCGTCTTCTTCGTCGTCGTCGTCGTCGTCCTGTTTGAAAGAGGCAGTCTTACGAACCTTCCGTAGGCCCCCGACCATGCGGTAGTTCGGCGAAGAGGTGATTGTATCTACTTCTTCCTCGATGCGGTCATTGAATGTCGTAGAGCCAGGCGTGTATGACGCGAATCCGGAAATGTGAGGCGGGTAAGGCGACAGCTTAACGTCGGCTACTGAGCTGGGTGGAGAGCTCGGATGATCGACTGTTGTCGTGTCAAAAGAGGTGCGTTCATGCGCGCTGCTGAGAGTCGAGGCATACGACAAGGGCGGGGATTTGAAGCTGGTCCCTTGACTGCTGCTTCCCTGATCCCGTGGTTGCCGAATGCCAGTGGATTTCAAGACGATTGAGAAGGTCTTGTCCTCGTGCACATTAATGAATCTGTCCGCTTTGGAACGAACAACTTTCTGCGTCGGTGTGGCTGGGCCGCCATATTCAGAGGTGTCTGATGGTGGGTTAAGACGGCTGTTATCACTCCCATAAGAAGCCTTGCTATTGACAGGGTGCAGTGGGGCTGGGGCACCAGACAAGTCAGAACCAAGTTTCGATCCTGAAACGCCTTTGCCCTTGGCCCTGACCAATGAAGCAGTCGAGGTGGTAGGCGATGGCGAAGCGGAGCCCGTGCCAATGAATGGCAAAGAGCGTTTTCTGCCCTCTCTGATTGTCGGGCTGGACGACCCTTCGTCGCTGGTCGTATGATAGTCATAGTTGCTGCTGTCAGCTCCAGCTTCTGATGAGGTCCCGTAGGAGCTGCTGGGCTCGCCTTCTGACGAAAGCCTTGGTGGTGAGTATGGCACGATTCGGATGGCGGCCACCTGGTTGTTATCCGACTTGGACCTCTCGTGCAACGGTCGCCTTTGCGATGTGGACGACGATGACGACGATGTCGGAGGGGACATCGTCTGCGACGGGCCTGGCCCGAGGGTTTAGTAATCCGGCACAATGATTGTCTTGAGAAATCCACAGCTATGTATATGTCATGACCCCTAAGTCCATGTCGATCCGGAAGGGTGGCCTGTGATTCCAATTGATCGCAAAACATGAAATGGCGTATAACCCGTTTTTTGCGGCGGTCGGCGGGACGGTTTGTTCCTTGGGATGCGGGTGTGTGTCCACTTTGCAAGGAAAACTCGGTACGAGGTTCGTCGAGATTAGGCGTATATCAGGGGATGGTGTCGATAAAGAGACGGGCGTAAAGAAAATAAGAGAACGAATAAAGCCAAGAAAGAGCGAAACGAAGTAAAAGAGTTCTTTGGGAGGGAGCGATGACCAGTAAAAGTAGTATAGCTGCTATACAAAGAGAGTAGAGAGAGACAAGGTTGGCTGGGCCTCGACCGCATGACCCGAGATATACTTTCCCGGCCCAAGTGACGGGCTAAGTGTATGAGATAGGTGGACGAGTAAATGAATGACTGAGTTGGGTAAAAGCGAGAGACAGTGCCGCTGCTATGCTATGCTGCTGGCGACCACAAACATCCACCTACATACGACTGTGCAGCTGCGCGCGAGACAGGCAGATAGCTAAACGGGAGGAAAAGACATCAGGACAGTGGTCAGACCTGGGTGGGAGGGAATGCCTACTTGAATCGGCTGCACGGTAGATTTCTTTGACGATTGGCCCAGGACCAAGGGTGAGCAAGCTCGCAGCCCAGAGAGCCGGCGCCTGTCAAGCCATGCGAGCTAACGGAGCGGCATGGTTGTATCGAGAAGCCTAAAAGATTCTAGTACGGCACTGACTAGTTGCCCTAGTGAGCAGGCAAGGCAGGGGATGCACTGCTGGTCTCGCGCTGGTGTCGCTGATTGCGGTCGTACTGTACTCGATCGGGAAAGTAGCTAAGACCCACGCGACTCTGAAGCCTGCCCAGTTTGCAGAGAGGCTGAGATCCAATGGGCCGGGGGTTGCGGTCCTTGGCGCACAGATGGGTTGTATTACTCGAACCAGACAAATGAGATGGGTTGCATAGGGGCCAGTAGTCGAGGAGTTTTTTGGAAGGCCAATATTGTGCACCTGCTGCTGTTGTAGCTGGCAATGAATGGCTGTAACCGGTTGATTTCCACTCGGACGTCTTTGGCTGCATTAGAAGCGCGATAGTGAGAGGTGCCAGCGAGCCTCAGTCCCACCGATTGTCGGGATTCTGGTTGTTCAGAGGTCGAATACTGACGAGAACCCACCTCAGTCGCGCTGAATATGCAGGTCTCCTGCAGGTTTGTATGTAGGATAAAATGAGAATAAGAATGACAGCGCCAGAGCGCGTGGAAAAGAACAACAATTGACCATATTACTGGCTTTAGAACGCGCAGTTGCGCAGTAGCGTACAGCTTGGTATGCAGCTAAGAGCAGTGAAAACCGAGAACGTTGGACGGCTGGTTCAGCTAACCAGAGCCATTCGACCCTAATGGCCGTTGGCGACTTTTGCCTATGTCTCACTACCTGCGGCCTGCCCTCATAAACCGAAAAGCCTATTGAAGCGGCCAGTGACACATCAATACGATCAATCAAAAGACAACAACAAAAACAGGCCGTGTTCGGTTCGATTTCCTATTGCTATGGGTACCGAGATAGAGTTTGTCAAAGCAGGTGCCAACTTGACGCCATATTGACCCTGTTAACTCTAACAGACCGCCATATGATCACTCAGGGGTAATTACCTAGGGTGACAAGACCTGAGAAGATTCGGCCGGGCGATCCAAAAAGACAGCCGGCGGTGTGGGCGTGGAAGTAAGTACAGTGGTTGATACATGGGAACATGTAATTATAATCCTCGCTCCAAGGCCTCGTTTCCCCGAACTTGCATCATTTCATGGGGCATTCTGGACGAATTGGATTGGGTGGACAGGAATGAGTGCGCGGAAGTTTTTCCCTTCCTTCCCTGGCCCTGGCCTCTCATCATCGGGACATATGTCCTTGTAGCTTATATGTTCTCCATAGATCGCTATGGAGCCGGGGGCTGAGCGGATTCTAGCACACGGGATACGTCGGCGGTTTTAATTAAGGCTTCCCTCCAACTTGAACGTCCAAGGCCCTTTTGACGCGGCACTCTGTACCTGTATGTCGCATTTCTTTGGCCTAGACGCGTACCTTTCGTGTTCATCTGATGGTTCATGCGGTTCGTACCAAACTTCGTACGACGAGACATGTGTCCCAACAAGGCGAACTGGCCAATCCTGTCGCCTCAATGGATGATCTCGATGATAGATAACGTCACATCCAATTGGAGGCAGATTGATAGCCATGAAGATACTTGGGTCTGGGGAGTTAGCCTACTGCCTACACCACATGTCGGGCTTGTCAGATCAAATTACCTCCCACTTCCTGTCAATGCCGCCTCGTAACAGCCACCAAAAGAAGTGTTACATGCACACACCACCTTCCTTCACATATTGTGAGTAGATGTTACCTTCAATACATGATTTGATCCAATGAAGCCATCGGGTATGAATATATTGATGCGCGCGCATTGATGCTGCGCCGGTGATGATCTGCCGGTATGCATTCATTGCATGAGTTTTTTCTTGAATGGTTTCTTTTCCGTCACCATGGAAAACAACGTGGGTGCGGCTCGTGGGTTACATCTCTGTTGTGTCTTGCAAATTGGTCAATGGGGCTTTTTTGAGGAGCAGGCGGTCTCTACAGATTGCATTGTAACCCGGTAACCTAGGAAGCAAGAGGCCTCGGAGGTCAGAGCAAAGGCCCGTGCCGGACACCAAAAGCACCAAAGGCAAAACGACACGTCGCGGCGGTCCCGCGCTTAAGGAATCAGAATCGAGACGCTCCTACCGCCTTGTGATCGTGGCCCGGCACGATTCCTACGCAATAACCGGGTTTGGAACTGGATTGATTGATTGTCAGTGTTTCAACAAGCCGGGCCCTCCTTCTGGTTCGGGTTGAAGGGATAACCCTGCACGACAAGCTAACCCCTTGCAACTGTCCACGCTTTCTCAACGTCCCTCCCCCTCGATTGTTTTGAGCCTTTCGGATTTCGGATTAGATACGGCCCCCAAAACTGTTCGTCCCCTTCTCGAGTCTGCCGGCAGCTGGCACCTGGCAACTGTAGAACGCACCTGGACCTACGCCTGTCCGGCTACTCTGCCGAGCTACACAAACTCTAGTAAACCGATCGTCGGATCTCGGCGGACGGCTCAAACTGCAGTGTCCAGTCCACTGAGTCCAGCACCAGCTTGTTCCCCCACAAGCAGCTTATGCGCGGAAATCCCGGGGGCTAAAGGTAAAATCGCTTTAGGCACCAGGCCCAGATTGCTAGAATTTCGATGGATCAATCGTCTCGCAACACCATCCCGATATTGCTTTCCAATCTGACACTGCTACATGTAGATTGACTGAACTGTGCCGCTTGTCAGGAGAGACAAAACAAACAACACCCACACGGACTCGTCGTCACGGACAGGTCTCGGAGCTTGCATTCCATTGCATTGCACTATTCATTGCTTACTAGCACCAGCTAGCGACTGCAATGCCGTCCATCACCAATTTCTTATCCAAGTACCTGGGCCATCATGAGAAGCGCAAGTCCATCCCCGTGCGCCTTCATGTTTACGCTGTTTGTACTGACCTTCTTGCAGCCAAGCCGCCGCCCATCACCACGGGCAGTGCGGCCGCATTGCTTGTAAGTTCAATCTCTGTAATGCTTTGGCCATGATAGGCCACTCGCGCGCGTGTGTATATGTGCGCGCATGAGTGGTGTGGCTGAGTGTAAGAATGCTGGATGCGCTGGTACTGAGCGCGTCATAGGTGATCTATACCCTCGTCTATGTTTTGCCCTTCTACCTGTCTCCCGTGACTAGACCTTCCAGGGCCCTGTCACGGGATGCCCCGTCCGTCATCCGGGCACGGATTACTTCCGTGTGCTTCTCCTGTATTGCCTGCTCGGTCGCCACACTGGTGATCCTGACGTCCCAGGGCCAGGCCACCATTGCGGATGCGTTGCATTCGATGGGCTACTGGCCTCTCGGCCTGGTTGGGGCGGCCAAGTCGCTCCTTCTGACGGCCATTCTCTTCCTTGGGCCGCTGTATGAGGCCCTTGTTGTCGACGAGGATGGCGTGACTGGACCAGCCTTCAACCGGTAACCGAGTTGTTCAAAGAATGGACCACATGGCGTAACATCATTGCGGTACGTTACAATGATTAGTTTCTTGGGGTAAGGGGTGATCATCTGACACGGGTTCTACAGGGACCATTTACCGAAGAAGTCCTCTTCCGTTCTGCTTCGGTACCTCTGATGTTACTGGCCCATACGTCGGTGACCAAGACCATCTTCCTGTCACCAGTCATCTTCGGCCTTGCCCATTTACACCACTTCTACGAGTTCCGCATTTCCCATCCGGGGGTCCCGGTCATGGCCGCTCTCATGCGGTCCTTGCTGCAGCTAACGTACACATCGCTGTTCGGTGCGTATGCTACTTTTGTCTTCCTGCGCACCGGTAGCCTGCTGGCTATCTTTGTAGTTCATGCCTTCTGCAACTGCATGGGCTTCCCGAGATTCTGGGGCCGAGTCGAACCTTCCGTCAGTGTGCCGGGTGATTCGAAAAGCAAGCCATCCGTCATACCGTCGATCGTCTATTACACACTACTTTGTGTCGGCGCTTTCTTCTGGTGGAAGAACTTGGGGGCCCTGTCGAAGAGCGACACCGAGTTGGTCCCCATCACAATTTGACGAGGGTGCCCAATCTGAATGCTATTTCGGCAGGCAGGCATATTGTAATTAATTAAACAGTCGGGGGCCTCTTTGTTGCCCCGAGCCCGATACTTAATTCTGGTTCCTAGCGGGATGAGTCTCTAGCTGACTATTCGCGGCACACGGGCCGTACACCGGCCTCGGGGTCGACTATCGTGAAATTTGGTTATGCCTCTAGCCGAATAAACAAAAGTCCGACTAGCTAGCTCGGCGCTTCCGCCTCAATTCGTTCGTCTCGTGATGTGTTGTCAGGTTCTTGCACACTGTATGCTCTTTCCGCCACATCATGTAAACTGTCAACTGGTACAAATCGAGCAATGGCCTGCCTACCTCCATCACGGTCATATGCGTAGGGACTAAACCCTTATGCCATGCGTACTATCCTACAAGTAATATGTCTTTTGAAACAGTCTAAATGGCTCATCACGGCAAATCCGGGAACTTGCCTACATGCCGGGCCTTCCGCAAGTCGAGGCCAGTACGCGCATTGAGCACTGTTTCCGGGACCGGATATAAAAAGACGGCTGCAAGTTCAACTAACGGTGACTAGCTTGGCTTGTCGGCGACGAGGAGGTGAGTGGCATCAATGGAATTTTGATCGTTGTCATTCCTCTGCTGTGCACGTGATAAATACATCAGCAGTATCATACGTATTGAACCCGGCTTGACCAGTGAATCAGCATCAATACCCAATAGGTAAAGTAGGTAGGTATGATCGTTTGTTCTCCGTACGTAGAAGACCGGGCGCCCCACGTGGTTGTCACTTTTGACTTGAAACTACTCCGGACCTACCTCACAATGTAACATACCGATATCCATCGGGCAGGCTGATAATTGGGGACTTTCAGCATGATAAAGAACAGTCTGGGGTAACAGCGAACTGCATCAACTTGAAATGGGAAGCAACCGACCAACGTAGACATCATTTGTGTGCGTGCGAGTCCTTGCTGCTGATCTTTTCTCTCATTCCTTCCAGGTTTCCACTCGCCCATCCTTTTTGAGATGATGAGACCCAGTGCCAATGTCAACAACACATAACAACCGCGGCTGATTTTTATTATTGCTGTATTCCACATCTGAATCATTGCGCAACTAGAAAAAAAGAGAAAAGAAAGACCTGGCCGCCATGAAGTACCGCCGCGCCAACCACTCCATGGTGCGTGTCATAGAACCAGGTGACGACATCAGCTACCCCGCCTCCGAGTCGCCAACGCCTGAAGCCGCCCTCCTGAACATAGTCATCTATGGGCACAAGCCGGACCCCAACGACCCGCGGAAGCGCGGCCTACCCTTCCAGCCGGAGTCGTACCGGGACTTCATGCTGTTCCCGGCGCACTACGCCGGCGCCGCCGCCGGCATCGCGGCGCTCTCGCTACGGCAATTGCCCTTCCCCTTCCTGCAGACCGTGTTTCTTTGGCTCGTCCGGCTCTGGACCTGGCTGACGGGCACCGTCTTCCCGCCCTTCCGACCCTCGGGCCTGTACCTGAAACAGCCCATCTTCTACCAGTCGAACCACCTGTCCATCGTCGCGTCGGGCGCGCCCGTGGCCCGCCCCCGCTACTGCAAGCGCTACCTCGACGTCGAGCTCGAGCTCGGCTGCGTCCTGGGCTGTGAGCTGTACAACGCCGCCAGTCCGGAAGAGACCCTGGCCGCCATCGGCGGGTTCGTGGTGCTCAACGACTTCAGCGCGCGCGACGTCCAGTGGGCCGAGATGCGCAGCGGGTTCGGCCCCCAGCTGTGCAAGAGCTTCGCGAGCTCCATCTCGGCGGAGATTGTGAGCGCCGACGAGGTATTGCCCTTGTTGCAGGTACGCTCTTCATCCTCTCGCCCCCCTCTTTCTCCTACCCTTTTAGTATTAGTAATATCGGTATTGATACTGGAGCCAAAAAAAAAGAAGGCATTGACGGGTAGGGTCATTATCAACCAGAAGGTCGTCGCCGAGTGCGCCGTGGGCCCGGGGGACTGGCAGTTCACGCTGGGCGAGGCACTTGCGCACGCATCACAGGGCACGCGGCTGTATCCCGGGGAGCTCTTCGGATCGGGGACACTGCCGGGCGGCGCGGGCATCGAGAACATGGCGTTCGAGGTCCAGGTCGGGGATACTGTGTCGTTGGAGATTGACGGGGTGGGATGTGTGACGAATTCTATCATTGCCGAAGAGGAGGGATAGGGTCAGTCCAAGAGATGGACGAATCGAGGTTTCAATATGCATTGGTCATGGATTGACTAAGTATGATATTACATGATTCATGAGTTCTTGTACTGTAACTACAACTGTGGTGTCGGAGTATTTCCACCGAAACCACTAAACGCCTGCCAATCCTATAATGATACACTCATTTGATATACGTCCTGTTCCCTTGGATGATTGCATGCATGCCCTTGAAGAAGCCTACAGCTCTCTCGTCCGAGCCTCAGCATCCAAAGTATCGACCTCGCTCCCCAGCGGCGCCAGATCGCCCAGGGGATCTCCCCCGCCGACCACCTCCTTGAACCGCTCCGCCCGGTTCACGAAGCCGAGCAGCCGTACGCAGCCGGCGGGCGTCATGCCCTCGATGCGGCGCGCCTGGCCCACGCTCTCGGGCCGGGTCGCGTTAAGGATCGTCTTCTCGTGCAGGGACAGGCCCACGACGCTATCGTAATCGAGGTCCGTCGGCAGGTGCAGCCCCTCGTCTTTGACGAAGAGGGCCTGCTCGGCGCGCTGCATGTCGACGTAGGGCGCGTAGACGGCCTCGATGCCGACGCGGGTCCGGACGCGCGGCGAGTGCTGCGTGATCTCGGGGATGCGCCCCGCGAGGTCCGCCATCTGCACGCCCGCGAGGCGCAGGATGTCGAGCGCGCTGCGCGGCTTCGGGTCGCTGCGCGTCTTGAAGCCCGCCGCGATCCAGTGCGGCGTCGGCAGCACGTGGGCCCGCAGCGCCGCCGTGAGCTCCTCCATTTGTGCCTTTTCATCGCGGTAGGCCGTCCAGCGCCGGTCCGTGACCACGCCCCAGGACCGGCCCTGCTCCGTCAGGCGCAGGTCGGCGTTGTCGGCGCGGTGGCTCATGCGGTACTCGCTGCGGCTCGTGAACATGCGGTACGGCTCCGAGACGCCCTTGGTGATGAGGTCGTCGATCATGATGCCGATGTAGCCGTCGGCGCGCGTGATGCTGACGGGGGGCAAGCCCTGGGAGGCGCGGCCGGCGTTGATGCCGGCGATGATGCCCTGCCCGGCGGCTTCCTCGTAGCCCGTCGTGCCGTTGATTTGGCCGGCGAGGAATAGACCGGAGATGGCCTTGGTTTCTAGAGTCGACTTGAGGCTCCGCGGGTCCACGTAGTCGTATTCGACGCCGTAGCCCGGTTGCAACATGTTCACATTCTCGAGACCAGGTATTGTCTTCAGCAACTGCTCCTGGGCCTCGGCTGGAATGGTAATGGATATCCCATTGGGGTAGATAACATCGTTGTCGAAGCCTTCAGGCTCCAGCCAGACGATATGACTCGTCTTGTCTGGGAAACGAGTGACTTTGGCTTCCAAGGACGGACAGTACCGCGGTCCTTTCACAGAGTCTCGGATGTGGATCGTTTTGTCGAGATTCGCTCGGACAACCGCGTGCGTCTCCTCGTTCGTGTAGCTCGCCCAGCAAAGCAGCTGGTCTTCGACGCTGACCTTGTCGTTGAGATAGCTGAACGGGTGTGGCGGATCATCGCCAGGCTGCTCCTCCATAACCTTGAAGTTGATGCTTCCTTTTGCTAGCCGGGGCGGCGTTCCCGTCTTGAGCCTGCCCAGCTGGAACCCGGCATCTTTCAGCGATTTGCTGAGGCCGAAGGTGGCCTTTTCTCCCATGCGCCCAGCCGGGAAAGTTTCCAACCCAATGTGGATCTCGCCTCCGAGGAACGTGCCCGTCGTTATAATGACCTGGCTCGTGGGCAGCACCTCGCCCGACTCGAGGCGCACCCCAGTAATCCTGCTCTTGGCCCCCCCTTGCTCGCCCGACCCTGGGGCCTCGCCCACCACAATATCCGACACACTCCCGGTAACGATGGACAGGTTCGGGTAGGCCGTCAGCTCCTCGCGCATGTGCTTCTGGTAGAGGGCGCGGTCGATCTGGGCGCGGGGCCCCCAGACGGCGGGGCCCTTGCGCCGGTTCAGGACCTTGAACTGGACGCCGGCCTTGTCGATGACGCGGCCGGCGACGCCGTCGAGCGCGTCGATCTCGCGGAGGATCGTGCCCTTGCCGATGCCGCCGAAGCTCGGGTTACAGGAGCAGACGCCCAGGTTGTCGAGCTTGGGGGTGACGAGGGCGGTGCGGGCGCCGGATCGGGCCGCGGCGGCACACGCTTCGGTGCCGGCGTGGCCGCCACCAACTACGACGACGTCAAACGGCCTGTATCGAAGAAGAATATTGTCAGCCAAGAAAGGTTATGGGCGACGATAGATGGAGGGGTTGTCGCGGACCTTGTATCCTGGGCGACCGTCGCAAAGGTTCGGCGTCGGGTACACTGGTTAAAGCGTCGACCAGCCACTCTTATCGGCCTGCTTAGCCCTCGGGGAGCCCATGCCTTCTGCATTGTAACCTCAACTGAAGAAATAGTTCAAGTTTGCTTGTCGCCACAGCAGTAAAGAACACCAATGTCCTTCATCAAATTTCTGGAAGAGGCAACATTGGCTGCCGGCAGTAATCCAGTTAATTGGTTCATTGCCAATCAATCGGGTAGGCGGTGTGGGGAAGCCAGCATTAGCACTCGCGCACATATACATAGAGATGACGTTCACGAGCCGGAATGAGATTGACACAATTCTTCCAGGCTATTATTGAAAATATGGGATATCGCTATAAATGAGAAAGACCCAGTTCTTTATCTTCGCCCAAGTTCTCGCCTTAGCCTCCCCGCCGTCGTGGTAGGCGGAGGGTCCGGCCAGGATGACACGGCATCGTCCACTTCCTCCAGGAATGTCGCCGCATTGTGTATTGTAGTTCCTCCCAGCACGACTCTTATGCCTGGTGAAGAGGCGTTGATCCCTGCCACCATCTTCGCCTCTTCATACGTCGTCCCACCAATCATGAAAACCACAATGTCCTGAGGCTTGTCTTTCGTGGTGCCACCCCCCTCAACAAATGGATATTGTTGATCGCGTAACCGTCCCTTGATGAGGTTCTGTAGCGTAGTTTCTAGGTGAGGTGAGTGCTGCGTGTAAACATTCTCCACGCCCTTGAGGCCCTTGATGGCTCGGGCGCCCGCAAAGATGCCTCCTCCTTCGAAGATGTCTGCAATACCGCCTGCCGCTTGCGATTGCTGTAGCGAATTATGGTATGCCAGGAGCTTAGCAACTAGGTCTGCGCGGTGCGCCGAGACCCCCCAGCAGCAGTGAGAAGGTCTACAAGCATTGCCAAAGCGTTGGATGCATGCTTTTCATATCGTAAAGCATACAAAGCTACCAAGCCAAGTTTGGCATCGGTAGTCACAGAAGGATTCTGTATCAATCTCTGGACATTCTATAACGCTGTCAGCAACTTCTTTCGATTTATAAGTAGTGTTCGACTTTCACCTACCTTGAGATCTGCCGCATGGTTATCATTGCATGCCAAGCTCTGTTCCACCTCACTGACTTCCAGCAAGTTTTCAGAACCGACCCTGCGACTCAGTTCGGACACTAATGTAACGTGCTTGCTGACGTTGCCTGACAGCTTGCGGAACTCGGGGTACTCCTCGATGAAACGCTTCATGTCTGTGATGGATTCAATATTGGCGTTATTCTTGGTTTTCGATTGGTACTGCTCGACGTAGTCCTTGATATTACCGCCGAGGTCACCAAAGTTGAGATACATGTTCTTCTTGAAGAAAGGGTCCTGGTCCTGCGACAGGACAATCTCTTTCAGCTCGGGCCGTATCTCTGGCACATCACTTAGGTCCACACGACCGTTGCTGATACCAAGGAGATGATGAACCATGGCTTGATAGGTCCACTGGTTCAACAGTGGTGTGGCCGGGTCTTCACGCCGGTCCAGGATTAGAAGGATTGGGGGTGTATCAACTTTCCGGAAGTCAAAAAGTTGCTCTTCCTGGGTGATGTTATACCGCACTTCGTTTGCCAGCTTCTTCGCAAGCAAACTATTCTTCTCATATCGAATCAAGGGCTTCTTCTTGAGAGCCAGCAGTACGGCGGACAGGCCCTCTGTTGTCCTCTGTAAAGCATCGGTATTCCACATATCGGGGGTCCCGCTCCATATGCGCTGCTGTGGAAGTGTGAGATTGAGTGAAAACAGATCCGGGTTGACAACGAGGAAGTCTGCAAAGTGCTCTTGTATGGACTTGACGACTTCATGGTCATCGGCCTCGGCTAGCCTTTCGAGGGCCGATTTCTTGGCCACGTTACTGAAATACAGGTGATATTCACCGTATTTGGGCTCTCTCAACTCGTCGATAAGAAACTGGATCGAGTCCGAGGATGGACGAACGAAGCATACACACTTCAGATGTCGCATCTTCTCCCGCGTAGCATTGTCCAGGCGGTCAATGAGTAAACCTCATGATTGAGAAGCGATGATTGGGTGATGGCAGTTGAGACGATGGGCACAGTATCTTTGTCCAATAAGAGAATCTTCATCTTGGCGGATGGCGCCCCGTCGCGCTGTCTCCAGCCGACACCATCTTAGCGATGTAGCCGGAGACGGCCTGGACGACATCCATGTTTGTGTTGATGAGCTGTGAGCGCCTAAATGTCTCTCTGAATTATCGTAAGGACCAGGCAATGCGATGCGATATGTATGGCTCAGGATTACCTGTCGCACGAGTAGAGAAAAAAGTACAATATGAAGGCCAGCACCTTCTGGAATGTCGAGATGTCGTATTGCCTCCTTGTGTCGAAGGGGACAGCTGGACGTGAGGCGGCAGCAGCTTCACCTACACAGCCCGTTCGTTCGTTGGCTGCATCGTCATGTGGCAGGGATTGGGTCTGTGCTCAACCTGTGTCAGGGGTTAGCTCAAGTCGCCGCTAGGTACATGCCAGCTTGCATAAGCCTACAAATCGAGGCCTATGACGAAGTACAGTGAGTGAGTGACCACTGATAAGATTAGCAGTAATTCAATTGAACGGGTACGATGCGCATTACTTTAGCAACTTTTTGCCCTTCTTGAACATGTCTAAACGATCTCAAACCTGTTACCTTCAACTGCCATACCAATTCAGATGACCTTTGGCAAATGGAGATGCCGTAGCAGCTTGCCCAACCATTTACATTGCCTCTTCTAGGCTGTAACAGCCATGGCTGCTGCCGATGTCTGCCCAACGCGGCCGGAACCGACGTACGTGTATATTCTGCCAACCCCGCCATATATGTAACTGACAGTTTCCTACCAGGCTGTCTTTTACCCAGGGTTTAATAGTCGGCCAGCTCTCTGTCGTTCTTCTTATAGCCGCCTTTATCAAGTTCTTCATCTTTGGGATGCCCCTTCTCCCGAGGAAATAGCCCAGCTCCGAGCGACAGAAAAACGACGCTCGCGGACGCTCGCACACAAACGATCTCTTCTCACCCTCCGTACCGACAACCCAAGGCAGCCCCAACCGACTCTTAACAAGAAAAAGTCTGCCATTCTACGCAACCCCCGACCCTCACGATCGGTTCCATATTACACAAGACATACTACAACGTGGACAGCCACCAGCCCGAGTCCCTGGACTGGTTCAACGTCCTCATCGCTCAAACAATCGCTCAGTTCCGAAGCGACGCGCAGCACGACGATGCCATACTTACATCGCTGACCAAGGCGCTGAATGGGACGACGCGCCCCGACTTCTTGGATGAGATCAAGGTCTCGGAGCTTACATTGGCGAAGACTTCCCCATATTGAGCAATTGCCGCATAATACCACTGGACGAGGACGGCCTGAGTTTGGATCCGGGGCCAATGCCGGGAAACGCTTCGATGCTAATAGCTCCCGAGCCACCCGCGAGGGCGCCCGGTTGCAAGCTCGTATGGACGTCGACTTGAGCGACATGATCACACTTGCGTTGGAGACCAAGATGCTACTGAATTACCCAAAACGACTGACCGCCGTCTTGCCCGTTGCCCTTGGCCGTCAGCGTTGTACGATTTAGTGGCACATTGTGCATCTCTTTTATCCCAGCAACCCGTCGCAAAGCACACCCACGATGATGGCATTCAACTTCCTGGACGACTACCGTTTGGACTTCTCCATCCGCAGCCTGGTGGGGAGCCGGTCACGACTTCAGGACGTCCCCAAAATTGCGCAGCTGGTAGAGTCTAGGTTGCATAAGTGGTTTGATGACCGCGTGGTGGAGCCGAGATTCCAGGAGATCGCTTTGCCGAGCTTATGGCCACGTAAGAAGAACACAAGGGGTGGCGAGGACGGCCCGGATGGGCCCCTGGGAATGGGTAGCATATCTAAAGGGAAAGGAGGTGACGTTGCACGGGACATGACAGGGGAGGCGCGCAGAGACAGCGGTGCCGAGTCGGACATGCTCAGAGACATTAGCCCAGAGCCTGGCAGCTTGCGGTACCGGAGGCGTGGCCGTCTCGATAGTACCGGCCAGATGAGCATGCCCGGCGGAATGCCCGGAATCAGTATGGATGTGGCATCGTAACACTCGATCAAGTCACAAAAGGAGAAGAAAAAAAGAACACAAAGCATGCCACTCACTCGCCTCTGTTCGGGAAGTCACCTTAAGCTAAAAACTTGTTCTACACCAAACAAGGTAGAGAGCCTGTGTTGGCAACTTGACCAATGAAGTCTTCCACAGCGCTTGGGGCCTAGGACTACTTTCAGTTACTGCTCCGGCTCCTGACAGTCTTCGTCACACCCAGAAAGGCAGGTTGCGACCTGCTTACTATATCAGTAGCAAGCCTGGAGCCATTCTGGTTAGCCGCCTGCGGAGTAGATTGAGGCCCCATACTTGCGCTCCTGTGCAATTAATCACGTTAGGGCTGGACAAGGTGTTTCGAGAATAGTAACGGTTCAGACGGAGGAGTCGTGCCATCTTCAACCACTTTGGGGTCCGAAAGACTACCCCTGGCCTCAGCTCGGTGCCGACGGAATCGATGCTAAGACAACCCAAGACCATAAGCGATTCAATCACAAGGCTGGAGGAAGTAAGCTGACATTTCAACCGCAATTGGATGGTAACATGTAATTAATGGTTCGGATACATCTAGACCATTTCGTCAATGTCTATATAAGCTAAGTCGGTAGACCAGTTGCTTCGCCTGTCCCAAACGCTCTTCGCATCTAAGTTGGGTTTTGCTGTTGAAGAGAACAGGTCTGCACTCCTCAAGATCTCCAACTCCCAGTGTCTTTGTAATTCCATCGGAAATTATGTTGCCTCCCACACTACTCTCCCTTGCTGCCGTGTTTGCTGGCTGTGCGCTTCCCACTCATGCGGCGCCAGAAAGGTCCAACTAGGCGTTAAAGGCAGCGAGGGCCCCCAATGTCCCAAGCTTCTTCAAGCCCGGTGTGAAGTGGCAAATCGAGATCAGTAACCCTATCAAGGTATCAGGCTCTAAGGCGGTGGCCCCGGTAGACGCCCGTGTCTGGGACGTCGACATGTTCGACTCCATCCAGGGCGATGCTTCTAGCAACGTTATCGCAAAGCTCCGGGTACGTACCGAGCCTTCACCTTACCATGACTTCCAAAAGATGATTTTGCTAACAACTCATGTCGGTCTTCCAGGCCGCTCAGAGGTCAAGCGTTGGCGACATATTCGTCATCTGCTACTTCAACGGCGGCGCCCTGAACCCCACGGACCCCAACATCCAGCAGTTCGCCGCCGACGACAATCTGGGCACGATCCCGGGCTGGGAGACGAGCACTACGTGGACGTCGCGAGCAGCGAGGTGGTCGCGCTTATGAAGAAGCGCATCGACGCGGGCGTCGCCGGCGGCTGCGACGTCTTCGACCCGGACAACATCGACGGGTACCTGCAGCCGGGCCAGGTGCGGCGCAAGACGGGGACCGCGCGCACTGGCGCAGGCCGACTACTATGGTTACGTCGCGGCGCTGGCGGACCACGCGCACGCGGCGGGCAAGCTGCTGGGCCAGAAGAACGCGGCGGAGCTGCTCGCGCTCGAGGACGGGACCGGCAGGGGCCTGTTGCGGGACGGGTTTGTCGACTTCGCCGTCACCGAGGGCTGCGCCGTCGGCGGGGGCAGTAGCAGCGACCCGACGTGGTGCGCGTCGGTGCAGCCCTTCGTCGACGCCGGCAAGCCTGTCTTCCAGATCGAGTACCCGTCCGAGTGGGGCAACGACTGCTCGCCCGCGGCCCTCGGTAAGAGCGCTCTCGACAAGTACTGCACGTACGCCACTGGCGGCTTCAGCCCTATTATGAAGCTGGATGGGGACGATTGCGGACTTGACGGTGTGACGCAGTACTGTGGGTCGACCACGATTGTGAACACCCCCATGGACGTGTAAGAAGCAGTAGTCAATATATCTTGCTTTGGAGAGGCTCTTCTTCTTTCCTGATATATGTTTGACTTCAGGCGGGAGAGTCTGAAGTTGCTCTCGAGGCTGCGTGTTACTCGAAAAATGTACGAGCTACCCCTATTTGACCTTGAGGGCATCCGAAGGTCAAATAAGGATGGCTCTTACATGTATACTGACCCGATTCATCTCGTCCATAACAACTTACGAATACCAGCAGGAGCTTCTCATAATCTTATACAGTATCTGTAACGGCAACAACTTATGCTATAAGATGCTCGAAGCTATTTGGTAGCTAGCTTTGCTCAGGGGTAGGCGCATGCTTGCAGCTTTGGCCGGAGTCGAGAATATGCAGTAGTCATATGCTGACATGCTGCTCTTATTGCTGAGCAGCCCTTACTTTCTCCACCCTTGGCGGAGAGTCGCCGTGTAAGAAGGTCCGGCCCGGGAGACCAATTTGGGGCATGGCCTCCACGTTTCCACTATTGCTCAGATATGCAATGCAGAGGCGGGGAGCACCGTGACGGTGCCAAGAACTTTTGCCAGTTTCCATCTCTATTTAATTTAGATTGAGTGAGCTCTTATTCCAGGATTCGCACCCGGCCGACTGGGTTCATTTTACTTGGCCAGTTGTGGAGTTTTATTTAGCCTGCGCGGATGATCTCCCTCCTGACTTCCCGGTTTAGGGGGGGCCTGGATATGCATGCTTTCCACGTGCAACGGTAAACTAGCATGGAGCAGAAGATAGTTAATATACACGTCGAATTTTCTCTCTTCCCGATCACGCGGTTACGACTCCTCCCCCCAACTGCCAGGACTGCCCAGATTCTTGGCCTCGCCATTCTCCGATCCATAGTGTAGGAACACGAACCCCCCTTACAGAGAGCGAGCCCGAGCGGACCAATAGTTGACAACCGAGAATTAGGACAAGACTTCATCTTTTATTATGGCGGAGGGGGCAGGAGAACAGCAAACATCATGATACGTGGTAACATAACATGTCGTCACATGGAGGATGATCCCCTCAGTGGCTGTCCATTCCGGGCTTCCGCAGCTGGAAAACCAATATCCTTGCGCCTTGCTTATTGGAGGTACTATAAATGCCTACTGGCCTACTCGCTTCCTCTGGGACGGACGGCACACCCAGCACAGCAGTACCCCACTAAACTGCAATCAAGAAGCCCCTATCATCTATACCTAGCAATATCTTTGTGTTCAAACAATTACTGAGCGCGATTGCGAATCCGTGCTGCGTCCATATATATCACCTCACAGAATATAGAACCATGAAGTGGCTAAAGAGCCTCGCCTACCTCAGCTTCGCGGCCTCTTTCGTATCGGCCCACCCGGTATCCCGAGAAGCTAGAGAAGAAGCGGCCGTCGAAGTATACCAGTTAGGAGCCATTGTGTAGGTAGCACTTCACTCACCAACAAACCTCGTTCTACCGACCCCAAAAGATCCTAGTCTGCTATCACTAACCCACCTCACTCCCCCACAACAGCGGCGGCATAGACGACAGAATGCTCAACTTCAACGGCTTCACCGTGGGCATCTTCACGGGCTCGGACCCGGGCCCCATCTACGTGACGGCGCAGCCCAGCAGCCAGAACGCGAGCCTTTTCTCGTTGCACCTCTGGCCCGCCGACAAGCACGAGGACCACGTGCTAGGGCTGCAGCCGACGTACGCGGCGCAGGAGAGCCCCGGCCTGATCACACGGATCGAGAAGCCGCCGGCGAAGAGCCCGGGCTCCGGCGACGGGGCGGCGACGACGGCGACGACAAGGCCGTCTGGAACACCTGGACCATGAGCGGTGGCAACCTCAACGTCTACCCGCCGCCGCAGAACTGGGTCGCGGTCACGTACCCGAACGGCGGCTCTGGGTCCTTCAACCTTCTCGCCATGATCCGTAAGTTTCTGGATCCCACAACCCCCTGTGTTTCTCAGCGTACCTACCGTATTTGAAAAAGTGATGGCCTGTATCAAAGGCGCTTACACATGTATATTATAGCTGGATGGGCTGTGATCGAACCGTTCAATGCCCAACTCACCTATACAAAGGTTGATATCGCCACAATCCAGAGTTGAAACCCGAAACTGGTGGAGTTGAAAGAAGCGGTGGAGAGGTCTGGAAAACACCAAAAAATGGGAGAGAGTCATGCATTCAAGCGCTTGTCGAGTGTTACTTCAATTTATATGTGCCAAAAACTTAGCTATTTTGTAATTGAATAATGAACGAAGTCACCGATAGTGATCAACCGTTGCAAACACCGCGCTCCTTAAGTGCTGACTGAACCTGAGTGCTGAGTGCATGGCATGGCATAAATTTTATATGGGGAGATGGAAAGGAAAGACACTCAGATGTCATTTACTGCCAGGCCAGGGAACTCCGACACGTTGATGGTTATATGGGCGAGTGGCGGTTGAATGGGATCAGCATCATAATCTCCATCATGGAGGCTGATACAGACCGGGATGAAAAGATGTTGTATGAGAGACGGGGTCCAGATACGCAGCCAAATTTCCAGGGGAAGGCGAGTGAAGAGATGGAATCCTGAAGTATGATAGCTTTTCTTTAGAGCTAAATGCTCATCATTGAAAAACTTGGCCTTCGCCAACCCAGCCTCTCCAGCCGTTGCCATTTCTCTTCTTATCTGGTGCAGTAGCGGTTAACTGTTTCGGTTGATTCTGAGTTTGTGAGGATGGAATGAGCTGAAGCAGAGAAAATGGAATGGCTCGCTAGTAATAATATCCCCTTGAGTGTGACAATGCAATAGTCATGATCAGGTCCTCATCGGCGGAGGTTGAGACTGGCTGGACCGGACAGGAGCCGGTGTGGGTGACTCGAGCGCCGCAGGGGGGAGGCCGGCAGTGGATCAGTGAAGGGGAATGCGTTAAAATGGGGCATCCCGCCGCCACAATTAGCCACAAGTGCAGCAATTAGGTACTTGTACATGTTGTTAGGCAGTGCCACCTGCGGCCTAAGCTGTTTTGCTTTAGCTGCATCAACTGGAGAAAGGTCGCCCCCCGAAACCATCTAAAGAACATTATCTTTTTCCAACATCCGCGAGTTGACAGATTCCACATCGTTTAACTACCAATTTCGCCAAAATGTCGTGGAGAAGCCAGGGCATCACTGGATCGAACAATATCCCTCTGGGAAGCCGTCGACGTGGCGCTGACGATGGCGATGAGGGCGTTGTCAAGCGCGAAGCGAGCGTCGAGACTCCCAGCTACTCCAATGGCGATCGCGACTTGAAGCGCGGTCGCAGTCCCGAGCCACGCTCCGATGCCGACGGTCCTCGGCGCCGCAAGAAGCGCAACCGATGGGGCGATGCCTCAGAGAATAAAGCAGCTGGCCTTATGGGCTTGCCGACAGCCATTGTCGCGAACATGACGAGCGAGCAGCTCGAGGCTTATACTTTGCATTTGCGAATTGAGGAGATCAGCCAGAAGCTCCGGATCGACGATGTTGTGCCAGCTGATGGTGACAGGTAAGCGACAACTTCCATGTCATCTTTGCATTACGGACATACACTGACCGCCATCCTCTATTGTTCCAGATCTCCTTCGCCCCCGCCCCAGTACGACAACTATGGTCGCCGTGTCAACACCAGAGAATACCGTTACCGAAAGCGCCTGGAGGATGAGCGCCACAAGCTGATTGAGAAGGCCATGAAGACCATTCCTAACTACCACCCGCCTCAGGACTACCGCCGTCCCACAAAGACCCAAGAGAAGGTCTATGTGCCAGTCAACGACTACCCGGAGATTAACTTCAGTGAGATTGCTAACCCTCTAACCTTTCTAACCATAATCCTTCCCCGTGTCGTCCAAGGTCTTGCCAGAGGAGCCGTCGCAAATGCTGTAGATGGGCTGTGGACAAGCCTGGCTTCATCTTCTAACCATCTAACCTCGTATTCACCTATCACCTATTGCAGACTTACTAACACTTAGCTTCTTCCTACTAAAGTCGGTTTACTTATTGGGCCCCGTGGCAACACTCTGAAGAAGATGGAGACTGAATCCCAAGCCAAGATTGCCATTCGCGGTAAAGGTTCCGTCAAGGAAGGCAAGGGCCGCTCCGATGCCGCGCACGCCAGCAACCAGGAGGAGGACCTTCACTGTCTCATTATGGCAGATACTGAGGAGAAAGTCAACAAGGCCAAGAAGCTCATTCACAACGTCATCGAGACTGTATGTTCACTTCTGCCCCTCTTGCTAGCATGCGCTTACACTAACAAACTACAGGCTGCTTCCATACCCGAAGGACAGAACGAGCTCAAGCGCAACCAGCTTCGTGAGCTCGCAGCCCTGAACGGTACACTCCGAGACGATGAGAACCAGGCCTGCCAGAACTGTGGACAGATCGGTCACCGCAAGTACGATTGCCCTGAGAAACAGAACTTTACTGCCAATATCATCTGCCGAGTCTGTGGCAATGCTGGTCACATGGCCAGGGATTGTCCTGACAGACAGCGGGGGCGCCAACTGGCGTAATGACGGTCCTCCTGGCCGCCCTGCCGCCCGTATCGGTGGCGGTGATGCCGTCGATCGCGAGTACGAGGTAAGTCTTGGATCCTGGCTACCTACACATGATTATAGATTACTAACTTCTTTAAGCAATTCATGCAAGAACTTGGCGGCGGCTCTGGCCCTCCTGCGCGCATCGAGGCTGGCCCTGGCTCCTATAATAACGGCGGCGGCGAGCCCAAGCCCTGGCAACGAGGCGCAACCGGCGCCGCTGCTCCTTGGCGTACACGCAACAACGATCAAGGTAACGATGAGCGTGGTGGCGGTGGCGGCGGTGGGGGCCCTGCTCCTTGGCGCAGTCGCGGCGATCGCGGCCATGACAACAACCAAGGCTCAAACGACTACTATGGCGGCAGCAACTACAACGGTGGCTCTGGTGCTGCCGCTGCTCCATGGCAGCAAGCCGCGCAGCAGCCTCCTGCCTACCCCTTCGTATCCTGGCTACCCTGGTTATGCTGCGCCCGGCATGGGCGCTCCTCCGGCTGCTCCTGGGATGGGCGCTCCCGGCTCGGGCGGCCTGGGGGCACCTCCGGGATTGCCTGGCAATCTTAATGCGCTTATTCAGCAGTACGCTGGCGGTGCAGCGCCTCCGCCGCCGCCCGCTGATGGTGCTCCACCACCTCCTCCTTCGGACATTCCTCCACCTCCGCCTGGCGCTTGAGTGTAGCGGCATTCGGATCCCCGTGTCCATGTACACTAACCAGCGTTCCCTCCGGCCACGATTGGCGTCTCGAGTGGTTTATAGCATTGACACAACAGGCAGTCTGATTCATCTAGGGCATTAACTGCACGCAGGAACAGTCGTTACAGCAACAAAACACCCCATTGCGAAATGGGAGATGGTGCACATTCGAGCGCAGATCTGATATGAATGTTCGTGTAGTATTAGCTGTAATCGCTTAACATTGATTTTTGCACATCCGATTTGGTGTTTGATTCGTTTTGGCTTGTCATGCGTCCAGGCCAACCACTGGGCATCTGATGTTTGATGTATGCTTTGCTCGCTGACCAACAACCTACCCATCATTCCAACTGGCCAACGCGACTGCATATCCAGACCATGCACATTCATTCTCGAAAGTTGCACATGGATTCTAATTCCATGACCCACATCTTCGCTTCCCACTAACCACTGTGCTGCAAACGAGGATCACCCCCTGGCGTCGTCACTGGGCACATGAACCAACAAAAGCCCGGCCTAAAGTTTATGCTTCCATTTCCGGACGAAGACAGTGGCCTGATCAATACAACTGCGGTAGCACCATAGTACATCGTTGCCTGTTTCTGGAATCTGGAATGCGATAATGTGATTTTTCCGTGTCTGAGTAAATAATGCTACATTTCGAGATCTTCAACGAACCTAGGAATCTAATATCATACCGGATGGTTTAGTTGGAACCTGAAAATATTCTGTTGTTTCTTGAAGCAATGGAACTGTGAAGACCACTTACTTATTCGACTGTATACGGAACCAATAATGCCCCTGACGAAAATGACGAGATAAAACTTGAGATGCTATGCCACCTACGACTTTTTCAAAAAGTGGACAAATGACTTCGAGTCCATCTGCCGCTGGAAAGCTCTGCTCTGATCCCGAACCACCATATTCCCGAACGTCTGTACAACGCCCTCTTGGGCCTCCCCCACGATTCCCTGCATTGCCGCTCCAGCTCTCCCATCATCTTCCTGTATCCCTACTTCCTCTCCCCTTTCGATTTAACTGATGTCCCGAAGAGATCGTCCATTGATAGAACCATTGTCCACCCCGCCCCTTCAGACTCTACTTGACCAGTTAAGAACCACAGAGCATGTGCATAATCCTTCTGCAGCTTGCCATATACGCTTTCCAGACATTCGTATGTCGTATTCTTGTTTTCATCAAGTATCTCCTTGTATGCCTCGACACGATATGTCTTGACTCCCACCAACGATCCGGTATGCTCAAGAGCAACCGTAAACCCAGCGACTGCCTCGCCTAAAGCACTCTCGTCCAAAGACTCATCAGGTCCCAAGTTCAAGAAATAATCATAGAGTTTCTTGTAGAAGAACTTCAAATCCCTCGTCAGGCAGATGAGTTGAGGTGCACTGGCCGAGTCAGTCATGGGACGCCTCAAGCTGACCTGCAGGAAAGATGGATAGCCTAACCTTGTACCCCCGTCGGTGTAACTATCCGGTATACCAAAAATCAGGCGGCTCATGTGGTCATAAGAATAAGCTAACGTACTCTCACTCTCCAACAAGCTGGCCCAGTCTTCAGTGCTTTTGCGGCCTTCTTCGAAAGGGCTTAACAACTTGGGTATGTCCAGACCAGCCCAGGGGACGATGCTTAATGCTTGATATCGTTTGGATGCATTCGCTGTGCCAATATTTCGTTGGAAGAATGGAAAAATATTGTTAAGAATTTGGAACCTGAGCCAAAACCTTTTTCTCATGCCCTGGCGAAGATTGTCATCTGGAGGATTCTCGGGTGTCTGGTGATGTTCGGGAAGGACCACTGGATAACGTTGAGGCCGCGGTATCTTATTATTGGACTGGCTGAACAAATAATCCAACAGAATAATTAGTGGCGACTCCATGCTGTATTTAGTCCCCTTGGGGTTTGGTGACGGCTAGGTTCGCTGTCCTCCGTTTTGGGATGATTTATTAAGGCAGGAAACATGGCTCTCGTTTTTATAGAGGGAAATGTGCCTACTTATGATCTTCCGAAGTCATAGACGTCAAAGGCGTTTCATGAAGCAAACAATCCCAATAGACGTGACCGGAAACGTCCATGTCGAGCAAACTCCATTCCACCGCACCGGCTGAGCAAACCTCCAGGGTCTTGCTATTAAGCTGAACGGAACAACGAGTGTTGTTCAAGGAGCCCCCTGTCGGCTGGATAGAAAAGGTATATCAAGCAGGAGCATCATCTTTAGCAAGCCAGGTCATTATAATAGAAGAAGTGATCTCTATGAATGGCCCTTGCTACAAGACAGGATATGAACAGAAGATTGAGTAGAGGCAAACGCATCGCAACAATATTGCTTTGAGACAAGATGCAGGGTACGGAGCAACAGCAAACATATCAGAATAAGAATGGGGCTTGTTCTGATGTACATGAAGACATTCAAACAGGGGAAGAAGACTATAACAGGACGCAACCGCCCCCTTATTCCACGGCATAACCCGCATTAGCCTCCTCATTCATCACAGTGACCCTCGACTAAAGGTTATACAACATGGATGATGCACAGCCAGATCCACCGCCTCAGCACTTACACAACCTAAGCCGAATTATCACATTCGGCATCATCTCCGACCTGCTCCGCAGGCGGGTAGTGTTGCTCAAGGAGAGATGTAAGCTCGTGCTAGACTTCGTGGGTATCTGGGTCAACCGAGCTAAGGTGGAGATACTGGACTTGCTGTACTACCGTGTCGGCTTCCGGAGGTGAGTCTCGCCGGCATCGAAGCGGTTGCCAAGCCCTGGAGATCCGGGTGAATCCGCCAACAAAGTGATGCAGGCAAGTATTTCGGAGTGGAGATCCATCCCGAGTTCTACCTTCTAAATAACGACGATGTCCTTGGACAGCGAAGAGTGCAACTGCAAGGGGAGCACGGGTCCTCTAGGTAGGACAGTTAGATGAGTAGACAGTCTCCTTCACAGACATTGTGCCCTTATCGGGGATTGCCGAAGTGGCGTGTCAAGGAGACAACCACGCTATATCCAATCTGACCATGTCCATACTTCGAGCTTCTCTTCTCGAGTCACTACACTTGACCATTGGAATATCCGTAACGTTGCGTTTTTGGGGTCGTATCCGATCCTGTGTCCAAAGCCATGGCCCCTTCAAGTAACTACTTCGTTGTATCGTTCATCCTACTAAATTTTAAGTAATTTCTTGTTGAGCCTAGTATAGGTAAGCAGGGCGAGATGGTTGTTTTGAACTAGAATGGCCATCATTGGTAAGTAGTCAACAATTGCCAAATGCTATGCTCAGTGACGGATTAGAGTCGATGTAAACTGGCTGTTGTATTGAATTACATAATGGGTGACTAAGTAGATTCTGCCCAGAATGTTGAGATTTGGAGGAGACGAACAGAGAACGGTGGGAGTGCAACGTCCACAGTATGTCTCAGATCGCAGAGGGGGGTGCAGGCACTATAGACTCGAATCCTACTCTGTTTTGCCGAAATCACCAACAAGGTAAAGACCAGCCTCCGACCCTCCCCCATTCGCATAAGCTTTTTGCACGCTATATATCCGATGTTGATATTAACCGCATCCGGGCCCCTGGCCGGCGGAGCACATCTAGCTACCATTATGACGTCTAGGCCTTGCATTAGGCGCGAGAACATTGCCCAATAAAGGAAATATAGGGGATATATCTGCCGCGAAGAAGCTATGCATTGGCAGGGATTAGGCGGAGGAGAAACGGCCTAGGACGGGGGAAACTGGGCCGATTAATCTAATAATATAGATGAAGCAACATTCACATCCGTCGGCCTTGTGGTGTTCCCTGGCTTGATCCCTTCGGGGCAGCCCCTGTCAACAAGCTTTCGCTTCCTTGAGCGTGTCCCGGCTAGTTTTGTCGGCTGCCATGTACCAGAAGCAGTATTCCTCCCATCGGACGATTTGGCCCGGGGGAGGCGTTGTAGCTTCGAGTATAAATCAAGCAGGTTAGCGTTTCGCGGCATCGGCCGTTTTGACGTAACTTTAAGCCTTTTGGAGACGACGATTCACGGTTTGATGCGGGGTTATTCATTTCACGCGACCAGTTTCGACACCATTTGAGCGTTACATCTTTATTTCAATTACAGCAAGCCGGATTCCTCCAGCGCGGCCCGGAATAGCTTGTCTTTTCCCGTTCCGCTGTCACAAGCTCACGTGTTTGAACACAAAAAAAGAAACGTGTGACAAACAAGACACCATGAAGACTTTCAACATCATCATCGCCGGCGCACTGGCCATGTGCGCGGCAGCAATGCCACCCGCTGTCCTCAGAGAAACGCCATGTACGTCGGGAACGCCCACGACGACGGCTGGCTACCCTATCAGCTACTCCCAAGCCACGCCTACACAGTTTGTCGGCCAAGCATACCAGCCCGCGTTAGATTGGGCCAGCAGCCATATCCTGGGAACATATGTGAGTGGGCTGATGCGCTAAGGATCATTGGGACGACGTGGGAAAAACAACTTGTTGAACTGCTGAGTATCCTGACTGACTGTGCTGACTCATTTTTTTAGACCTACGGCGTACCGCTGCCCACCGAGACAGGCTTTGCCTATGCACAGTACAAGTGCCAGTTCAAGTGCAACTCCTTCGAGGGCTCGAGCTTCTTCGTGAAATACGGTGAGTGAGACAGGTCCCCTCCAGTCCTCATGTTACATCGTGCTGCGAACGGCTATACTGACTGGCTTTTGTTTTGTTTTGCTCAGCTGGAGTCGATGAAACCGACGGTGCACTGTGCACGTGTTACAGCGACATGTGAGTTATTCCCCATCATTACAGCACCCAGAACTGCCCTTTGTTGTGTTTGCATTATTGTTTGTTGTTTGGGGGGGACGGGTTGTTACGTGAATGAGTGGCTGACTAGACTACTTACTTACAGGATGGATCCGGACACTTTCGTTGCAGACGAGCAGGCCATGGTCGGCGCTTGGAACTCGCTCTGCAACTCTGCAACTAACTAGTTCCATTGTTGGGGTAGTGCCCCATCCTCACCGAAGGCCTCCAGGATTCGGAGACTAAGGAGAGGGGGATAGGAGAAAGAAAAGGGGTGGCTGGCTCATCATATTCCAGGAACTTTCGAAGGATCAAGCACGGAGTTAAGTTCAAAATGAGTTTCGTAGTTTGACTTGGTAATAATCTGTATTAATTCATACGAGTATCCCAAAACAGCTCATTGCACGACTAAATACCTGCCTCGTGGCCTTTCGGCCTATGTGAGTCCACCACGGCGCCTTCTAGTCCCCCGCTACGTTGGAAGCCTATTTTCAACGGCGAACGAGGCTAGTGCTACTATTTGGCGTATGTTGGCCTAGTGCCAAAGACGAGATTGGAATTGCTATAGGAAGAAGGACGGGCTTGACCAGAAGAGCGGTTCTGACTAGAAGAACGGCTTTGGGTAGAAACTGGTAAAATAGCACGACCTTGACCCCACTGCATTCTCGTGCGCAGGTTGCTGGGACAAAGGGGCGCAGAGGCTCCGTTTTGGGCGCTGGTACACACCCGGGGCTGTCGCTGGTAGGTCGACCGGTTACCTTGCGCGTATTGAGAGGATCCGAGGGCGTTCAGGTACTGCTGCTGGTAGGCCTGGTGGAATTTTTGATAAGGGACTTGGGTTAGGCGGCCATTGAGGTGGATGTAAAAGTTCTGGGTGACATGGGTGCCACTCCAGGAATGGGGCTGATGAAAACTGTTACAGCCGAGGCAGAAGGGTATGTACATGGCTTGCCATAGATCCATGGAGTTGCTGATTGTCGTGGCTAATCTTCTCAAGTCTGTGTTGGAGACGTTTTATCGTGCGTAAAGGTGTCGTAGATTTCTACTGGGGCGGAATATCGTGAGAGTTCTGTGCTAGTAGGATACAAGCTTCAGAAAGCATGGTTAATCTAGAATATATACAGTCCCATATGCATAACGTCAGATATTACTATGGCGATATTGAACACTGGGGTGAATCAGCAGGAACAAGTATGAATCGTCATGCGAACTCTAATACATTCATACCCACCTGTCTACCTATGTACAATATGACACACGACGTATCAGGTAGAAACATACTGGAGTAGCTCGGCTCATTCAATAACGGGCAAGGTTGGATACCTTCCCCTGAAAGTTGTTGCGTGCTTACCTTATGCTGCCGTAGATCCGAGTCGCATAGGCCAGACTTCTATTTATCGGAGCTAAGTACCATTTTCCCCAAGGATTATTGGTACCTGTCAATAACCACGCGCTCCGTAATCGTACTGCTGAGGCACGTTGGGCTCGGATGGTCCTTGTTAGCAAATGAGTGCTAGCCGAGCGCAAGGGATTTCGGCCTTTTCGGCCACCGGCCGATGACAGTTGTTTTGTTTGCTTGGTCAATCACATCAAAGTGACTTCAAGTGTGCGAACGTCATGAAATCCTCCAAACGGAAACGCCAATCATTGCGCCTCTCGCCGGAAGGCGAAAGGAATGAGGTCGCAAGATCCGCTAAGCCAGGGCGGGAATCTAGTGTCATTTAGTTATCATACCGGTAAGCCACCCAAGTGGGTTACACGAGAGGCGTCTTCCTTAGGCCCCTCATCATTCCTAATCACGTTGAATTCCACCGTCTTGCTGATACCCCCTGGCTGTAGGCTGGACTTGGATCCGCTGGATCCCGCCTGGCCATCTGCATCCAACATATCGCCGCTCGAGACCCCATGATGCTGATGATGGAAGGATGCGAAGGCGTGCCCAATGATGTGCTCTTCCGAGTTCGACTTTCGGGGCGGGTTACCGCTGACCTCGATCCGGCGCTCGATGCTGCCCAGCGGGTATAGCTTGAACTCCTCAATCGTAGTCTGCGTGAAGGGCCCCGTTTTGCGAGCCGATCGGTCCCTTTGGTGATACGAGGGCTTGTTGGAATTGTGTACCAGTCTAGATGCAAGTATATCGATGCTGTAATTATCTTGTCATTAGCAGATATCCCTCACATAGAAGAAGGCGGTGTGCGCTTCGAGGTAGAAAGGAAGGGAAGGGGTGGGGGGACGGGGATGCAAAACTAACAGTAGCATGATTGGGAACGTGCATTCCAGCGTGTAGGCGAACCTGTCAATCTGGCCGGCCACGGAAGACGCAGATATCGCAGTGGCCTGGAACGAATACGTAACGGCCCTCGTGACTCCTACGACGGCAAGCAGCGCCAGTCTGACCTCGGTGCTCCGCATGAGATACCGGAAGAGCACCCCCGTTCCGCTCTGCAACGCCGTCTTCATCGAGATGTGCCGCGCCGAATTGAACTTTTGGAGAAGCAGGACGGAGCTGATGCACTCGATGAGGGCGATGGAGATGAAGTAGCCCATGTGCAGGTGGTTGACTAGTGTTTGGAGCTCGGCCGAGTTCGAGTCCCCTATCAGGTACTTTATCCGCGTGGTCATGATCATGGTCCGTAGGGCTACGATACCGAGCATCACGGTCCAGAAGGCGAGCATAAAGGCCTGCCTGGTGCGCTTATACAGCATCTTGGAGAGGATGGCGTATGAGTAGAAGGATAGGCCCGCCTCTTGGATCTGGATCAGGGGTCATATTAATCTTTGCAGTGACATGATATCATGGATTTGAGGGTATCATGGAATCCTTCATGCAGTAGAGAGATAACTAGACATAAAAAAAGTTACCAGCCAAAACAAGTCGGCGAAGGCGGAGGCAACGATGATATTGGTTTTCGGGTACTCGGTGTAGTAGGCGACGTAGCACAGGCCGTTGGCCAATGCGGTGGCGGTGGACACGACGACGGGGACTACGGCAATGGGCGGGAAGCCCACGATGCCGATGACCATGAAGCCGAAGCAGACGTTGATGATGCCGATGCTGCTCAGGACGGCCCAGCTGTGCTCGAAATACGTCGGCAGAGGGTTGTCGTTGCTGGTATCCATGTTGACCATGTTGACGATTTGGGAGTTGATCTTGATTGCCTCTTGGCATCCTCTTCTATTTCTCTCCTCTCTCTTTCAGTAATCTCGAGTTATGATCGGCCGATGAGTGACTTGGTTCTGTGAGAAAGCCATTGTTGGAGTTGTTGGACTGATGTTTGTTTTATGGCAAAGTTGTTCCTTGGCTAGCGCCTCAAGAGGTTCCTACTTATCGTTCTCCATATCCATGTCGGACACAAGGATGTGCCTCTTATGCTGTTATGTTCCGTTGCAATTTCTTCAAGGCTGGGCTGCATCGACAAGGGTTGCCATGCTTTTCCGAAGCCCGCATGTTCAGCTGTTGCTTGTGCTGCAGTCAGTCCTGATCGTCCTCCCCAGACTTCTGTCTGCCCAGACCCCTAGTGATCCGGATCTCCATCCTGACCAGCGTGGGATCCTTCAGTGGCCACCGCTATACCGCGATGGGATTGGCTGGCATTCGCTAAATAGCCACCATGCTATGCGGTGCTTCCCAGCATGCACAGGCTAACGATGATGATTGGACGAAATTGACTCGTGTGCTGTCGTGCTTCCAGTTGGTACTTTTACTCCCTTGACTCCAAGTCGCCTATCTCCTTTTCTCTCGTTTTGTTCCTCTGCCCTGAATTCTTCGACTTGTATCATGTTTGAGATAATATCACCGACAGCCCGGCATTGGTCTGTGGGCATGGTTGCATTCTTAAACTTGGATTGCGTTCTGCCAATTCGGCGGCGCGGTGAAGACCAATAAGAGCATTCATCCCATGGCTTGCTGTCATGACAAGCCACAGGCCAGAACAATGGCATGGGCCTTTTTGTCAGTGCGCATTACTCGGCTCATGTTTATGACCAGGATCCCTTCTGCCGCGCAGAATGGTCCTCTTTCGCGAACATTGCCTTAACAGTAAGGGACAATAACTACCAGCAAGCATGCTATCGTTGACAATCCATAGCAAACGTAGATAGATTGAGGTTGGCACTTACTGTATTCTTTGTTCAAAGTACTGGTTCAATTTCCCTTCCTCAAGCCACCGAATAACACCTAACTTCGACGTTATTGTCCCAGGCGGCCATTGCGCCCGGCTACTGCACCCTCTCGGGAAGTTGAGTGGTCACATAGTGACGAGTGCAGAAAGTTACCGCCCACGCGCCCTCTTGAACTCTAACAAAGACAACAGATGAGAGAGTCTGGTCCTGCTTGCTCGCGTCACACACTCTACGTAGTAGATCTGATAACAGAAGCCTTGGCCCGCTGATAGATCGAAGCAGTGAATTCTGTAACAGATCCATACAAGCCGTGTCCTGTATATGATATGGGAGAATAGAAAAGGAAAAGAGAAAAGTAAAAGCCTCTGACGTAAGAAAATTGGCCATAGATGCTCTGTGGTTTGCACATCTCGAAGCCCTGTGGCGCTTTGGGCATAATCTCGAGAGGCAAGCAATTAACAATGGTAACTCCATGAGTTCGCACCGTCACCTCGCAGATCTGTGGCTCAGTAGCTCAGTAGCTCAGTAGCTCGTCTTATTGGCCAGCACAGAATTAATATCGCCTCACGATGATATGGCCGCCTTCCCGGGATGTTTCGTGGCAGTCAACCATGGAAGGAGCCACCTGGGGCGTGGTAATTCACTTGATACATGACACGTCTTTTTGTTATGATACGAGGACCCGAGTGAGTGGATTTCAGTGCTTATCTCATGTAGGTCTCACAGAAGCTGATTACTACTGGCCCAGGAACCCCCCAACGAGTGACCTACATGTAGGTATCAATACATGAACTGCTCTGGGGTGTTAGAAGGGATGACACTGCAATTCACCGCAAGGCGACTGTTTGGTGCAGCAAGCTATCCAGTTTTGCTGTTCGTTAAACAAGCAGTAGAGTAGGGATCAATTACCCTCAAAGGCAACCAAAGAAATAATGGAGAATCAGTCAACGAGACTGTCAATTATTCGGCATCTTCCTCAAGCTAGGGCAAGGCCAGGAGATGCGAGTGCTCTCTCTAAGCTGCTATGGAGGTTTCTCGTAACTCTCTCAAATCGAAACTTGTCTCCTATGTCCTTAGACAGCAGCCTGGAGCAAGTGATTGGAGGCACCACCAGGGCCGCGCCCGCCGTCCTTGTCTTCATCCTTGTAGTGTCGGTCAGGGAGCTCATCAAATTCTTCCATAGAGTCATCGGGCTCTTGCTTGATGTCCTCCTGCTCCTCGTCCTGGTCGTCCTGCTCCTCGTTGAACCGATCGACGTCAAACTGGAAGAAGGAGTCATTAGTCATCGAAAAACAATCTAGAGGTAGCCGATCTACAGCGGCCATGCCTTGAGGGCTAGGGCTTTCTGCTCTACTTACATGTTCCCGCGCTTTGATGGCAGAGGACTTGCCTCTGAAGCCGTGCTCAGAGGCGATGTGCCGAAGGAAAGGGTTCCAAGTGCGGCTTTTATAGCCACAGGCACAGCCATACGTCTTGCCCGGCTGCTCCTTCTGGTCACGGTTGTACGCCGAATTCTCCTTATGTTTGGTAGATATGTGACTGGCGATGTCACGCTGGGCGTTCTTGATGCCTCGGTGGTTCTTGCCCGTAGCTCGGCATGGTGTGCAGTAGACTTTGCCGTTGGCTGCCACTTTACCCTTAAAGGGGTACTTGCCGCGGTAATTGATGACGGCACCGCCGGGCTTCTTTGCCGTCTTCTTCTTGTCGGTATCCCGTTTCTTGGGTGCCATCTTGGAGATGAGTCGTTCTTTGTTGAATTGCGGTTGTGGAAGGGAGTTCAGTAGATTACAAATTCAAATTTGTGCCTGTTGAATGCCGGCCGAGCTGCGTGTGTTGTAGACGATTGGGCGGAGAGGTGCTTGATTTGGGATTTGTTCGGCGTGGATAGACTCCGGCGTTCCGGCGGTTCCGGTGTAAATGAGGTGTAAATAAGGTGGGGTGTTCCGGCGTTCCGGCGTAAATGAGGTGGGGCGTTCCAGCGTTCCGGCGTTCCGGCGTGAATGGAGGGTGCAGTGAATTAAATAGTTAAACACGGCCATTGAATATAAGGAACACGGCCAGTGAATACATGTGAGTGACTACAAGGATAACGGCGAGCAAATACACGGGACATAGTAAAGGCGCATTAAGGACACGACAAGTTAATATGATCACAATAAGGATAAAGCGCTCGAGAAGACACATTTCTAGCAAAGACATATAGGACGACAGGCTCATACGATGCACGTTTTCTTCACTCACTCCATTCCTCGGCTGTCCTGGGATAACGTCCTTTTTATAGGAATGTGTCGTATTAAACTATTGTGAGCATTCAGAAAGAGATCAGAACCGTCACTTGGATCGTTATGATTAATGCTAAGGATTGGAGGATATATTGGATCTGCTGGACATTCTACTATAGAAATAGGCCCTGTATGCGTCCGTCCGTGCTTCTCCGTTTTCGGTGCAAACGGCTACTCTACCTGCTGACAACTATGAACCCCTGCAGCTAATAGCTGTCTTATAAACAAGTTCAATTCGAGGCTCCTTAACTGTTATACGTTTAACATGCTCTCTGGATACTTGTAAGGATCATGCATCGTATTCGATAAAATTGCTATTTCTCTTTGTTCCCCGAGCTTCAGTGCCCGTGTCATGTTTCTCGCTTTTAGTGCGGTGAGATCATGTCCTCAGCCCGGTAGAAAGCATCCCGATCCAATACTTGCCCACACTAGATGACAGAACCGGGGCTACTGATAGGAGGAGGGCAGGAAGCAGGGCCAGACTGCTACTGGCCGGGGAAGGGCTGCCAAGTAGCAGGAAATGCTGCTTGGCAGAATATTAGTAATCCCATGACCTCATGCTGCTTTTGCTTGAGTACCTACCTACTTTAGCTAGGCTTTACTCCTATTACTGCAGGTGCTGAAGGGGTGAACCACGATTTTAGGCACCAGCTTAGATACATAGACTGCCTACTGCAGGCAGGCAGGCAGTATGTACATAATAAATGTGCCTAGTCCGCTTGTTGAATAGGGACTTGGTGCACTCTTGACACCGCTGGGTTGGAATCCTACCTACCTTAAGTACTTACCTAACTACACCAATTCCACTAAACTTCCCACTTGCCTGATATCAGGTACTACAACTGTTTTTTTGCCCGGTTCCATCTTTCAATCATCAATCTCGTGGCTGCAGAGGTTGCGTCCAACGAGCGGTGACATCCCACCAGCCTACACTGCTTGTTATGGCCTCAACCAGTGGGAGTGTTTTCTCTGGAACGCTGAGAGAAATTACCGAGACCAAGTTGCAGGAACTGTCGAAACGCCGGGCCGCTTTTGAAGAGAAGAAATCAACCATTCTCTCTTCGCTGGAAGACCATGACAAGATCAAGCGACTGGTCACCCTAAGCGATGGTGTCAAGTCATGCTATGCCATCAAGCTAGACAACTTGGGACACGTTGCCGATGACGTCTCAAAGCACAACAGCCTCGAGGTCGAGCTGAAGAACTTAAATTCCTTCATTGCACAGGCCCGATATGACCCGTCCATCTCCATCAAGACGTTGCACAAGTGGGAGAGTTCTCTTCTCGGCCACCTAGACACTATGCCTCTAAAATACGCCTGCGCCTCTCTTTACGCGCAGTTAGTGACAGAATGGCTCACCAGAGTCGCCTTCTGACCCCAGCCGTACAGGGGACGACGAAGAAATGACAGAGCCTTTCGAGACCATTGAGAGTGTGAAGAAGCTCGAGGCTAAACAGCAATGGGAAGAAGATGTTTTCGTGCCCGCCCACGTTGACAAGGTCGCTCTTGACCGCTTTCTCAAGGAGCTCTTTATTGACGAACCCACCGATAGCTCAAAGAAAGCAAAAGCCCGGGATAAGTTGGCCGACAGCATCCATGACTTTGAGTATAAGCTTGCTGTACCCAACCAATTCAATTCCTACACCCTAAAATGGGTCATTGATGGCCTGCTGGCATCGGAAGGTCTGTCGAATGGAAAGCGCGAGGCCCTTCGAGACTTTGCCAAGAACGACATTATACTGGGAGAGATCGCCGATGTCCTCAACATGAGAGTTTCGGCCCTTGACACTTGGTCATGGGGCGACAACGTGCCACTTGAGCAACGCCGGAAGATCAGTGGCGTTTACAACATCCACATGGATGAGGAACTTCTACAGTCCATCTTTCTCCAATACATTGGCGTGAAATGGTCCGTCTTCTTCAAGCAAGCCTTCAAGGAATTCCGCAGGCTGGGTGGTCCCTGGTCAGATGTTCGTCAACCAATACCCGAGCTCGATAAACTGAGGCGGGAGTACTATCTAGACGACAGCGTTTCAGCGTGGCAAAACGATAGTGTGCAACACGTCCGCCGCAGCATGCATCGCAAGGACTATTTCATGGCTCGGTTGCTCGACAAGGAGTCCCAACAAGTGGAGTTTGTAGACGGACAAGAAGAAGCAGAATACAGCGTGGGACAAAAGTAAGTAACGCACTTATTTTTACCCCTAAAAATGAGGAATCGACGATTATCTAGAGGAACCCTTCAAGCATGTCTGCTAACCAATGACGCATATTTAGTAGATCAGCGGCGCCGGCCTCCGTAGGTATCAAGCGTAAGAGGCTTGCATCCAAAGCGGCGAGATGCTCAGCCCCTTCTAATATACGCCCACGCCCCATACTTGAGCATTCCGAGACTGAGTCGGACAGGGAACCAGATTACGAGAAAAAGAATCCAATGCAGGCTAAGCAGAGACTACTTCATATATTGTCTGCTGAGGCCACCATCTGCTCCAGAATCCACAATGATTTCACTGCACTTCATTCCTCGTTCGACCGCTGGGACAGTCTACTCCCCCACACCACGATCCATACCATCCTCTCCTTCTTCGGTGTCTCCGATACTTGGCTGAAGTTCTTCGCCAAGTTCCTTGAGGTACCGTTGCGATTCACTGACGATCCTACGAATACGGCGGTTCGAACTCGCTGTCGCGGAACACCGACCTCGCACACCTTGAGCGACGTGTTCGGTGAAGTTGTCTTCTTTTGTTTGGACTTCGCCATGAACCAGGCGACTGGTGGAGGTCTTCTGTACCGCCTGTACGACGATGTTTGGTTCTGGAGCGCCTCCCACGATGCTGCTGCGAAGGCGTGGGCAACTACGCAGAAATTCGCGGCCGTAACGGACACCCAGCTGAATATGGCCAAGACCGGCTGCATCCGTATTTCGGGTGACCCAGATGTTACCCCGGCCATCCAAAGCTCTTTACCAAAAGGGGATGTACAATGGGGATTCTTAACACTGTCGCCTCAGACTGGACGCTTCGATATTAATCAGACACTGGTCGACTTCCACATCGTCGAACTCCGGCGACAGTTGCAGAGCAAGCAGAAGAGCGTGTTTTCCTTTGTCCAAACATGGAACAGCTTCGCGAATAATTTCTTCACTTCCAACTTTGGTGAGGCTGCCAACTGTTTCGGCCGTTCTCATGTGGACGCCATGCTCGAAACCCATTCCCGCATCCAACGCGAAGTGTTCCGAGTCGGCGTAGGCTTGGGAAACAACGATGGCTCTGCCGAAGTTGAAGCCAGTAGCGTGGTTGAGTACCTGAAGATGATCCTTCATCAACGGTACAAAGCCGAGGAGATCCCGGATGCCTTTATGTTCTTCCCCGTCGAGCTGGGCGGGCTGGAGCTGCAGTCGCCGTTCGTCTCGATACTTCAAGTGCGCGATTCGATCCTGGCCGACCCGTCCTCGCTCTTGGACGAGTTCAAGAAAGCCGAGATGGAGGCGTACCGCGCGGCGAAGGAGCTCTTCGAGAAGTGGCACCACGCAGACGACTCCAGGTGGGCACCTCAGGGACCCGGCGAGGCCGACACGTTCTTCAGCTTCGAAGAATACGGCCGGTGGCGCGAGGGGCTGTGGTACCACTACGACATGGAGCTGGTAGATGTCTACCGCGAGCTGCTGGAGAGGCCCTACCACGGTGGCGGTATTGAGATGGACGAGGTCGGAGTGGTGGCCTGCGGTCTCGCAGCACTCGGTGCTAGTGGCAGCAATTTCAATGCCAGCCTGCGCGGCGGCATCAAGAGTGACTGGCACCGCATGGACCCGTACTGGCGCCGGGTCGTGGCGCTCTACGGCCCGGAGGTCGTGGCTAGGTTTGGCGGGCTGCGGTTTGTGGATCCGGGTCTTTTGCCAATGGGTATGGTCAGTCTATTTAGAGAGAAGCGGCTCAGCTGGCAGGATTGAGTGAGGTATCCAGTATGACTGGTTCTTGCAGGATGCGATTATTCGTTAGTTAGGCGTCGGGCGATGTCATCGTTCTCGGTTGTTGGCCACGACTCTTTTCATTCTCGTTGGTGGTGGGAAAATTCAACTTGGTGTGGCGAACCATTGCCATGGTTACCCAGTATGGACATCAACCACGAGGCATTCGAGTAGGAGATTATCATGAGATTCTTCACGTTTGAACGGGGCTGATTGCGAGAAAGGCGTTGCGGGGAGGTTCCCAGAAGATCGGCCCCTTCTCGCCAAGAACGTCGTCCATAAGCAGCACATTAACGATATGAAGAACGATAACCCATCTTATTTTTCATGAACCATTCGTTAAGAACTACAACTTAGTCTAGTGCTATGGTCGCCGACGTCTGGATGTGTGATGCCGAAGTTGTCATGCACTGAGAAAAAGCATCTTGGCGCAGGGGAAGCGCGCCGGGCTCATAACCCGGAGGTCCTTGGATCGAAACCAAGAGATGCTATCTATCAATTCCTTTACCCATTGGCTTTTCCTATATATTGCTTCTTGAACTTATTGACAGTTTTTTGTTTGTCGGGAAAGGGGCAATTAGACCTCGGGTAGGTCGCATGCAATGCCCTGGCTTAAATGGTGTACCTACATGTGCCTTGGTCGTTCCCGAAACATTCGTAAGTTGAACGTCGGATGTCCTCTGCTGATTGCATCGCTGCCCAATGCTACACAAGCAGGCCCTCCTGGCCTTGGGAACGCATGCGCCAACCATTGGGTTTCATAGTCGGGGTTTGGGCACAGTAACCAAAGCCACCAAAAGAAAAAGATCGCTTTGACTCCGAATCTAACATCCGACATGTGTTGAATGCGAAGGCCATCCGTCTGTCAAGCCGCCCCCGCTTGTTGCTTCTCAAGCAGATACCCCTGATGGTGGCATCATCAGCTGTCCGCACGCAGTGGTGTGCGCGAGCCTTGGCCGATGTTGGTGTATCAAAATCCTATTACGTACAAGAAAATGCAATGACTGCGGGGAAATACGACCTGCTGCATGCATGTTCGTGCATATCATCACGCTGGAGAAAGATGGTTCTCTCCACGATGAATGAGCGGTCATGATAACGACACCTGCAAAAGATGACCCCGGAGTTGAGTTCTCGCGCACGCAGAGAATGCAGGGATTGGGGAGATGGGGCCTTGGCATCAGGCACAGTCAGAGCCCAGACCGCGTTCCTTTTTTCGAAACAGAAAACCGACGGAACAAGCTTTTGGCGCAGCCAACGCCTTCCAGACCAAGCTGAGACTCTTCTTCCAGTCTGAGCCTCGCATGTCAGGTTCGTTCCCCAAGTTCCAACTCGGAGAGTCAGCAATTCGGCGCAGAGCTGAATGGGGGATTCCATTGAGCATTCAGCTGTTGACCGGTGAGGACGTCGAGGATGGCCGATTGCCCCCGCCGCCAGCCCAGAAGCTCTCTGGCGCGGCATTTTAGCTTCTCACCGATTAGCGTGACTGACGTCACGCTTTAACTTCGTCGTAGCGACGAGCAACAAGGTGCGGTAGGGCAGGTGGTGTGATGTGCGGGCTTGTCGGGCATCCACGGTCACACACCTTAGTAGGGGCAGATATTATCGTCGACTTTTCGCCATTCGGCTCTCTCTCTAACTTCCTGTCATGCTGCAGCCAGACAGTGAAACCCGAACGGACCAATGATGATCTGCACGAAGGCCGTTCTGAACAGGTTTCGAAGAGGAATAATTGCGCATGCACCCCGGTGATTCCGAAACCTGGCTGACCTCTTACTCTTCTCTTCGTACGACGAGCCAAATTCTTTTTGTTACGGGCGGACTGGCTTGACTCTCGAGCCATTTTCATCCCGAGTAGTTCATCCCAAATAACCTTCGAACCGACAAGTTTTAGTGCCACCGCCACAAGGGACGACCCGTCGACCGGGTCCCTGCGAATCAACTCGCCAAGATGAACTACGCTAATATGATTGAGGAGAAGAACCTCAAGAAAACCTTCATCATCGCGACTCTCTGCTCGACCCTCATTGGCACTTTCACCTCTTCCATGGGCCTCTGGGACCGCGTCAAGGACAAGCGGCAGCAGACGAAGCGCGACACGGAGCAGGACAAGGAGATCAAGCAGCTGCGCAAGCAGGTCGAAGATGCCGAGAAGCAACGGAACAACCCAAACCAAGACCAGCAGCAAAATCAGCAGCACCAACAGCAACGGTGCTGCAGCGGTAGCCGCCACCACTCCCCGCCACGACGACGACGGGACGATGAAGTAGCCTACGCCCTCGAACGCTCCGGCGCCCTCATCGGCCGCGAGTTTAACGAGGGCTACGAGCGCCTCGGGCGCCGCTTCGCCATCGGCGACACCATTACCGAGAACCGGCTGCAGGCGCAGGTCATCGCGCTGCAGCAGACCGTTATCAACGTGCTGCAGGACGCTCTCTACAACGGGCGCCAGCTGGACAACGCCGACATGAGCAAGCTCATCGCGGCGTCTAACGCGGCGCGCGACGGCTCGCTCGACGCGCTGCGCCAGCAACGCCAGCGGCAGACGTTGGCCATCGAGGCGCCCCCGACGCCGGCCGTCCCGATGCCCCCGCCGGCGGTGTCGTTCGCGCCGCCGAGATGCGCCTCGACCAGCCTCGCGGCCGATCCGGAGCCCCTTTACTGCCGCTACAGCCTCGACCTGCAGTACGTGCGCCACAAGCCGCTCGCGCGGACCTTCGCGTCCGGCGGCGACTGCCGCTGCCCGGTGTGCGGGGTGCGGCTGCACGCCGAGTCGGACGACTTCTGGGAGATCGAGAAGCGAGCCCGGGGCCGGCCGCGTGAGGGGCGCCGGGGCAGCAGCGGCGAGGTCGTGCTGGACGAGCGCGAGTTCCACGTGGGACAGCGCTTCGTGGTGAAGTGCCACACGCCCGACGGCGAGTTTGCGTGCGTGCTGTGCAGCCGCTTCCGGGACAAGGACGTCATCTGCCCGACGGTGGAGCAGCTGATCAACCACGTGGGACGGGACCACACCATCGACGAGCTGGAGCGCGAGGAGGACTTTGAGATGCGGTCGAGGATACGGCCGCTTCGGAAGGCATTGCCGGCGCCATGAAAGTAGGTGAAAAAATGAAGAAAGGGGGAAAAAAGAAAGAACTACATAGCGAGTACATTTTACAATGAATGAAGCAATAGTACTGAATACATTTCCTCACTCGGACTTCCAATAGTACACTGCCAACCTATGTATGACAATGCAGTTTTCTTTTCTTCTCATTCTACTTTCCGAGCCTTCTCCTTTTGCTGCCGCCGACGATTCAATTCCCAGCGCACAGCCTGCCTCATCACCCCGTCGTGGTCCTGTACCGGCTCAAAGCCCAGCCGATCCCGTAGCTTGTCGACGCTGTACGTGTGCTCCCCGAGCGAATACAGACACCCTTGCTCCGAGACCGCTGTGGGCGGCAGCACCGTCCCCAGCGTCAGCAGCCAGAAGAGCATCCGCACCACCCACGCGATCGTCCTGTACACCCACCCGGGCATCACGATGACGTTCTTCAGTATGGCGGAGTTTTCTTCGATTCCGCGCGCTTCCCTCCACACAGCCCGCACGTGCTCGTTCCAGAATGCCACCGGCCGCCCATCGGTAGCGTTGAAGCTCTCGCCCGCGACGACGCCCCGGGCACGTGCGGGGTCGAGCAGGGCCTTGGCGGCGAGGATGTGGGCTCGCGCCACGTTGGCCGCCGACGCCACGCTCATGAGGTTCGCGCCGGCGCCGAGCTGCACCAGCGGCGACGACTTGGGGTATCCGTCGCGGCCGACACACAGGTCCAGGATCTCGCGCAGCCCCTGCGTGGACCGCTCGCCGTACATGTGGGCCGGCAGCAGAGCGCAGGTGCGGAGCCCGTCGTTTCTATCATTGTTGGCCGCGAGGACGAGGCGCTGGCCCGCGGCTTTCGTCCGCACGTATTCGGAGACGCCGCCGCCGCGTCGGTCTGGGGCAGCCAGGGGGTGCGTCTCGGAGACGTTGTGGTGCGGCGGGTCGGCGTACGCGTCTGGGCTGGACGTGTAGACGAAGGCTCGCACGGTGTCTGAGACGGCGGCCGACTCGAGCAGGATGCGGGTCCCGGTCACGTTGGTGGCCTCGAACTCGGGCCAGCGCAGGCGCGGGAGCGTGGCCACGGGCGACGCAGCGTGGAAGATGACGCGGGGGCGCGTCTGGGCCAGAACCGCGGCCACGAGCGCGGCGTCGGTGATGGAGCCCTCGAGGTAGGTGACACCACTATCATCGCTGGCGTGCCGGTTGGTGTTGGGACCGTCGTCTATGCGGCGGTCCAGTACGTAGACGGGCCCGGCGCACTCGGGGTCTTGGAGGAGATGCGACACTAGGTGGTACCCCAAGAAGCCGCAGCCGCCGACGACCAGGACGGAGCCTAGGAGGGGCGATGGTGGAGATGATGATGGTGATGATGCGGGGATAGTGGTACCGGCCACGGCTGCGGATGAGCGGGTTCGTGGCGCCATTGGTCCCTTTTCGTCTTTACTGGACAGCAACGTGATCGCTGACTGTTAATCACATGAAGGGATAGGGATTGACGCCACTGATGCCGCAGCAGTAAGAAGCTTTCTCCTTATCACCTGTTTACCTCAGTCTATGAGAGGTATGCGGCACCTCAATTAGCCAGAGCCTGTGGATCAAAATCGCATGTACCTTTCGGCCTGGCTGTGCCGCACCCCCCGCACCGGCCCTGTGCACCCTCTAGCCAACCCAATACGGAAGGAAGGTGAGACGATACTATATAAGCCACGAAAGGGAAAGGGGCGATATAGCGGACATCAGGTTTGTTATTACATACTGTTACTACCATATATTCGCGACTTCCGGCTCACCGACCCTGTTAGTGTCTATAGCCCGCAGGGTAGTGCGGCTTAGGGTATTAGAAAGAAAGGATGGTTTACTAATAGATTAAATAAAAAAGTTGTTTCATTTATTTCACTAATTTTATACGCTGACAAGTTTATTTGAAGAACTTGTTTATCTCGTGTTATGTTTACGAACCCCTTATACCTTCAGCGTTAGTGCACGGCTTTACTGCCGCATGTTACTGGAATTGACACCATGCCAATATCTGGCCTCCGCCAGCTTTAGTCTGGATGCACCGCCTGTCCATAGCCCTAGTAGGCTGGTTTAGGCGAAAGCCAAAGCCTTCAATTTGCCTGGCTGCTCCCCACGGCTGTGGAGGATCGCATCTCCAGAAATGGCCGCCCTTTTGTACATGCAGGTAACCATCCAGTCAAATCACTTCAAATTCCTAGTCTCATCTTCATGCGAAATTGATTGCTCCTTGTGTAGTCAGCACCCTTCGATCAGGATATGGATACGGCGAAGGAAAGAGCGATGGCGTCCGCGAAAGATGTCATTTTCGTAGGGTGCTGGCACATGTACGTCTGTGTAACCAACCGAGCAAGGGCGCGTTTTCTACCACTCGATCTGTGGTTAGGTATGGGGCTGCTGCCGCTTATGTCGGTTGAAACGGTAACTGACGATGGTGTGAAGGCGTGTGCATTTCCAGCTCGATCCAAAACGGCACTGGGACTCGTGTGCTGTATTAATATGTTTGTCGTTGGTTTGTCGTGCAAAAGACCCGTTCTTGCTACCTTCGCTCATTTAGGACGTTGCATTCTCAGCATTCGCTTGGCGTAGAGCAGCCCGCAGACATTGCACAGGGCTTCGGGGCCGGTAGGACCGGCTCGCCACTCGGGGGTCTTGGTTCGGTTGCAGTCATCGCACGGACTGTGGGTTGGGAGGGAGGGTGTAGACTCTGATAGCTGTTCACCAGTAGTCTCGTAATGGAAACATTGCGCGGATGAGTGAGTGCGATTTCTCGTCCTCCTCGTCTTGTAGCGGTGGTTGCGGATGGACTGCAGCTTGTTGGCGAGGCCCTGGGCGGTAATGGTCAGAGCTGCCAAGTCCCGGTCGCTCGGCAGTTCACCGGCGCGGTATTTTCTACCGTTGCGTCCCTCCCGCGTCTGTTGGATCAGCTCCAAGAGCTGTTGGGTGTCCTTATGGACCTGTGCATCATGTTAGACAAGTGTGAATAGGCTTGGGAGGGGCGGTGCCTAAACAGGGGAAGGGGGGTTATCGAAGTTTACCTTTTCGAAAGACGAATAGGCATATCCATGCCCGAGCTTCCGCTCTACTTTCTCAAGCAGTATCGGGTCGCCTGTGATGGGTGATAATACTGAGCTGCTCGGGTTGATGGCAGCTGCACTGTTAGGCGTGGGCAGAAATGTCTGATGAGAGGAAGAAGGCAGGTCGTTGACCTTGAGAGTGCCTGGGAGCTGATGTTGGCGTACTGAGGCCATTGCTGTGCGGTACGTACACATCAATCAGGCTGTAGGTAGTGTCTTGCTGGTCGTTGTGTGTTGGATGGAGTCCGATCTCGAGAACGCTCGCTCTTCTTGGGGATCGGGAGCCGCTGAGTGGACAATGTTATATGGCTGGTCCCCTGGGTCCCGCAAATTGGGCAAAGTGGCGTGGCGTTGGGCCTCGGGTGGCAAAAATGCCATCAGCAGAGAATGCTAGCAGGCTAGAATCCCATGGGACACAACCTGATAGCTGTCGATTTCTCCATGTTTGACCCTAGGTAGCCAGTTGCCAGCTAGCTGTCTTGGGGCTTGAAGGGCCGGCTGCAGTTACCCGCCCTGCCCTCGCTCAGCTTCGGCCGTAGTGGCTGTTAGAAGGGGTAAAGGGCAGAAGTCCAGGGCTCTAGGGGACCAAACGATGGGCCCACTGGCCAATCGAGCCAATTACCGACTGCCCGGAGCTGTTGCGCCTGGAATTGCCACCCAGCCTCCAGGTCTGCGCCAGAACCAATGGACATGTGCCCATGCGGCCGCTCTGGCCCGTGGTGTAGGTATTGAGATTGCAGATCTGCTGGCTGGAGTGCTGGTCAATCTTAAAAAGGTTCCTGGTTCCCTCGTTCCGGTCCATCTCTTTGTTGCCCACCAGCCAATGGCCTACCTCTCACCTGCTTTCTCCTCGCTGCTGCTTGTTCCTGGACCGAGCGGTGCTGTCTGTTATCCGCGGAAAATCGACAGAAAAATAAGGACAGCAAAACGAACTCTTCTGGTCACCTGTATCTTCCCTGCTCCATTTGGGTGTCTAACGGTATGATGTCAACCCAGCTCCCGGCCCGATCGTCCTTGACGAGTTCCTAGGGGTCCAGCTTACCAAGAGCCCAATGACTGCCAGAGGGTGCCCGGCTTTCGGATTCTTCTCTTTCATCTTTTACCTTCTCTTTTTCCTTTCTTGACACTCTCGGGCTGCACCTGGACGTGAGGAGCTGAGGCGTGTCAAGCGCCTCCATATCCTGCAAGCATAGTCAGCTACTGTCGGAGCTCATGGCCTACTTGCCAGAAGGAGTTTACAGTGTGGTGTTTGCTCCTATCACGTGTTCAGGTATCAAGCCTGGGGCTCGGCGGGCTTTTCGTCTGGCCTGGTTCTACGCAACAGAGGCATTACTAATTAACCCCTAAAAGAGCATCGTTTTGCACCCGAACACCAACTCTGTCTGTCTGATATTTCCTTCGAAGTCCGACAGGAAGATACGGGAAACGTCTGCCACCTGTGTCCAGAGGCATTACAGTTGGCAAAGAGATATTGGTTTGGCACAACGTCCGTGACCCCTGAATCGTTTAACCAAAGTAGCGTCTCATAATACATCTTGCAGTAAATGTATTGACTATATGTAGTAACTAATTGTTGGAAAGAACCGACGATGCTTGCTAACCCGCTCAGCGCCAATAACATCACGCCAGCGCTCCCTTTAAACCCACATAATCAATGATAATAATAGTAACAGCCCGGAGGAATAAATAAGCGGTCATAGTATTTGCTGCCTTCGGAGGCGTTTGGCGTATAGTAAACCGCAAACATTGCAAAGTGTCTTCAGCCCATCAGGCCCGGAGCGCCACTTGACGGTCGCGGTACAGTTGCAGTGGCGGCAATATGCGGGCTGGGCACGGTGCGTCTATCGGGATAGTGAGAAAAGAGTCGTCGCAGTCGCTTATGTGCGGTTTACATACCTTCTTGTGGCTCACGCCCTCCTCCTGCTGCTGCTCTTGTTTGCGCTTCTGTCCTCTAGCAATACCTTGTCGGGGTGACAGCGGCTTCCTCGGATGCTCGTCGCGCGTGCACGTGGGTCCTCCGTTAGCCCTGTTTATCCTTCGGACAGCCGCGTCAGCCGATTTGACATCGGAATTGAAGTCAAGAGGGGAGCCGGCGCCCGATAGATCGACATTCCGAGACGGAGACGCGATCGCCCAGCCGCTGGAGGGTTCGCTGCATGGTGCCATGGTGCCCCGGGAGAAAGAGAGAAAGTCGGAGCTATTCGATCCAATAATAGCAACAAGCACGCACGCTTACGGAACAATGCAGGGGTAGTAGGAAGGGACGGGAATGTACAATGGCGTCGGTACGGAGTACTGTGGTAGTGACGACTAAGGTAATGGTCTGAATCGCCGATTTGGAAAAAGAAGGATGGGATTTCAAAAGTATGGCAAACGGTAGAGAACCGTCCATCCGCAGCTATGCGGGGGTGGGGGAGTAGGGGTCTTCTTCTTCCCGATACAGTACCTGAGTACCTATGTACATGGTGGTAGTGTGTACCTACCTAACCCAAGTCCACTTGTCTGGTTGTATGTAGACATTTCGTCAATTCCCATCCATCCTTGCCATCATGTTTCAACATCAATTAATCACTAGATTCCGAATCAAGACTCCGTCATTTGTTAGCAGAGAGTTGGTCGTGGAGAGAAAATTTTAACCCGAACGCCAACTAATTCGACTTTTCATCCTGCAACCCACTCGTTCTGGAACGATGTGGTGGGAAAAGTGAAGGTGCGAGTGGTTTTTTCTTCAAACTGGCACTACATAGTGACGTCACAGCTCTCCAGAGCAACTAATCGAACCCCGAAACCCGAATTCCGAGGGTGGCCAGCAATCTCTTTCGAACACCACACACACAACGACGACAATCTGCCTGCTCTATGAGGCGACGACAAGTGCATCCATACTATGTCGGCTTCTCTTCGACTGGCCAATGAATCTACGAATGTCGGGATATAGTACCTATGAACTTCTAGCTATCATTAGCTCCTGATACTAGCGCCGAGCGTGTGGCGAATTACCTAAAAAGAAATAGTAGTAAGTACTAGAGGGATAGGACTATGAATTATACATAGAGGTGACCACTGACCTGGCATGTGCTAGGCAGACTTGAGGAGCACTAAGTTGGCCCTTTCTCTCAATGATGAGTACCGAAAGAATATCTGCTTTGTCTCGCATCCCACTATTGACCAGAAGTATTGTTGACAACGACGTATTGGATATGGTGAGGGTGGTGATGCTGAAGCATGACGATACATAACCCAGTAAGTAAATGAGAATAATGCCGCCGTCGTAAACTGAAAGCCATGTTCTCACTTGATACCCTTCAAAGACCCGAAGTCTACGACCCTGAAGCCTTAAGGATCGACTATATCTACCTAGATGCGACGAGGATGGCGGCCGAGCCAGCCATACCTGGGTCTATGAAATCCCCTACTCGTTGAACTCAACCAAACACTAAACCCTATCATCATACCCTAGTCCCATGACTCCCCGTCACATCATTGGGCGTCTCGTTTTTTATCATCATTCGCTGCTGGTGTGCGACGTTGCGCAGGTGGTTGCCCATCTCTTCCAGCTCCCTCCTAGCCCTGGGCATGTCCCGCTCCGCCCTGCCGACGTCTCGTTGCGGGGGCGGCACCGTTGTTACTACAGCTGCTGCTTCTGTAGCTAGTGTTGCTGCTGCCGTCGCCGTCGCCGCCGCTTTGAACTCGGATATTCTGCGCTCGTACTGCTGGTGCTGATGCTGGTGGTACTTCTTCCTCTTCTGTTGCGGCGTCGAGGCCGCCCCCAGCCCAGTGCCCCGATTGTGCGGATTCCGCCGTGGGTCAGGGTTTTCTTTGTTCCCTATCATCGCCGGCCTCGCCACCTGTACGCCCCGTTTTAAGTGGTGAGGAGCAGCCGGAGGAGGTGGTGGTGGTAGTGGTGCGCTCGGCGGCAACATGGAGGCGGTCCCGCTCGAGCTTAATGAGGACTCTGACGTTCCTGTCGTCTTTGGTAATAAGTGTGACAGCGGCACTGTAGTACTGTCGCATAGACTAGGTTTCGTCCTTTGAGAGCCGAGTGTGGCCACCGCCTGTGGAGAAATGGATGTTGACAAGCCTTCGGGGTCATTCCGGTAGAACTGCTGCCAATTATTGCTAAACTTTTTCGGGGCGTTAGCTTATTACTGTCCTTGTAGGAAGGACGACATCTTTCGGAGGAATAGATAATGTTCACATACCACTGGAGGATGGTTGACTTGAAGGGCTGGGTCCTGAGACAAGTATGGCATGCCTCCGTTAGCACAGAGGATCATGTCGTTGAGTATGATCTGCTGATCGAGATCACGAATGGTAGGGTCCATGACCCCACGACTTCCCGAGTAGAGAGTTGGGTCATCCCACATTAGTGTTGGTGAGGAATCCATTGGGAACGTGATATTATATTGGAATTGGACTATGATCCGGAGAGGGGGTTTTGCAATGGTGCAGAGCTCGACGGGAGGCCGGCGTTAGTTGTTTGATTTTCTCCCCTGGTTTGACAAAAGGTCCTCAACCTTCGAATAAGTGTGCTGGTGTTTTCCCACGATGTTTGAAGCCAAGTTGCAGTAGCAGCCAAGGGGTTAATCCTATACCAATTAGCGATCATGCGCAAGTGACGTCAACACCCTAGAAAAGCCGCGTCAGGTCGTGCCCGCTCCGAATTCTTGTTGTAGAGTGGGTGGTGCTTTCTGGATGGCTTGATGGCCTTTCAAGATAACAGCGGGGTTTTGTTACGAGAAGAGGGGCCTATCCGTTACCCACTAAAATGTAACGTGCCCGATTTGAAAGGGCTTCGGAAGGATTCCTTGGACCTGGTCTATTGGCCCAGCTGGACTAAGAGCGCCTTGCTCTCCTTTTGGCGGCTCCTTACATACTCCGTAGGCAAGGTATTCGAGCCTCAAAGTCTCTGACTAACTCTGCTGCAGCCCAATCTGCCCAGCTGCCACGGTGACAAGGTCGAAAACTTGGCCGTTTGGGGGGTTGGCCATGGATTAGGTTTGAAATGAAACTTCGATTGAAAAAAAAAAATGATAGTGATCTGATTAACCGACACCAGAGATGCCCAAAAGAGATGGAAAGGGCAAAAAGAACTTGCTCCCCCGCACAGGCTTGAACTGTGAACCTCCTGATTGCTACGTGATAACAGTCAGACGCGCTAGCCAATTGCGCCACGGAGGATGTTCAATCTATAATTGAGTGGCATTGGATTTGGATGAAAACTTTTTCTGTTATTAGAATATCTATTTCGTTGAGCAGCTCAATTCACCACGATGGCGGCCATTACCTCTACTACAATCCTCTGAACAGCATGTTTCTATCACAGTAAAATTATTCGCGCGTCAGTCTTTGGGGCTGCCTGTAGTCGCGGAGTGTGTTCGACCCAGGGTGTTCCTAATGAAGCAGCAGCCTACTGAGTTTACTTTTTATTCTCAAAAGACCCTCCATAGCCAATCGCCCACCCCCTTCCCCGATAACAGCGCCGCCTGTTGGTTCTGACAAGACATATACCGATATACCAATTGTAGTCAATGTCGGCGCGTCGGCTTTTGGCCCAGTGGCATATTCAACACCACCTCCCAAATAGTAACCCATCTACATGGGAAAAATAGGGCAGAACATATTCTACCTCGCCTCAACCACCACTCGCTGGTCTTAACTCTCCCCCAAATCCTTTTCCGGCCGCCTCCAGATCATAGCCCAGAACGTGACGCCCTCGCCCTCCGCCTTGGCGAGTCCGTCGGCGCCCACGCGCCCCCGCCCCACCACGACCTCCTCGGCGACGACGAAGCCGTGGCGCTCGTACAGCCGGCGGGACCCGCTGGACGAGGCCTCGAGCCAAATCGGCCGGTCGCCCGCCATCGCCTGCATCCGCCGCAGCAGCACGCTGCCCAGCCCCTGACCCTGCCGCGCCGGCGCCGTGCCGATGATGGCCAGGTAGCCGTAGCCGTGCTTGCGCTCTTCCGCGGTCAGGTGTTTTCGCTTGAGCCCGTTGACGAGCTGGAGGTAGTCCGTGTAGGCGCGCTAAAGTAGTGGTCAATGGTGGTGTCGGTGTGTGCACGCATGCACTGTTGGCCTCGACGAGCAAAAGCCAGTATATTGTGTGAGAGCAATTGAGGAGGGGTTGAAGTAGGTCACGTGCGTGCGTGGCGTACCTTGCATGATGTGAACCCGAGCTGCAGCAGCGCTGACAGTACGCCCCTATGTAAGATGGCACTCGCGAGGGGAATGGTCTTGCCCGGCGGCAGGTACACGGCGGCAGCGCCCCAGCCGTCCACCTCGAGTAGGTGGCCGCCGCCGACGCAGCCGAGCCGCGCGAACAGGTGGATCAACACCCGGAGCAGCACCTTGCGCTTCTCGGGCGGGTGGTGATAAGTGAAGTACTTGAGCATGGCGTCGTCCGCGAAAGCGGGCACCAAGACGTCCATGCTCTTCTCGACACGTTCTGCGGATCTCAAACGTGGTCAGCTGTGTACTCATTGAAGGACCACGCCGTGCTTAGACAACATTACGGATGCACAATAGAATGAATACCTCTGCTGGAGCCAAAGGTCACCTCCCTTTCTTGCTTCGTTGCCTCCATGGTGGTATGCCTCAGCTGTCGTCTGGTTTCGTGCAGGTGATGTTTGGATCTTCTTCTTCGTCTTCTTCTTTCTTCTCCCATCTACTTGATCAGATACACCAATATGTTAAATATACGTTGGGGCCATCGATACAAGGCGGACGACCGGCATTTACCGAAACGCTAGTCCGCGGGCCCCGTGTCGCACCCGCCCCGGCTAAACGAGGCCAAACGCGACGAACTACCACACATGATGTGAGATCCCCCCGACCCTCCGCGGGTCCCGTATGCGAGATCCAATTGAAGATCGACCAGTATTTGACTTTTTTTACTCTAGCATTGCAATTACCGGCCAGCTGGCATCCGAACGCGCAACGGGGATATGCGTTGCCCAAACCAGGCCGCCAAAGAGCAAACTCCACCCCCACCACCAACAAGGACCGAGCTTGCGCTTGATACGAATCGTGTCCCCGTTGATCCCAACGTGCGTGCCAAGTAAATCAAATCTCAAAACACCATCATCATCATCAATCAGTCCATCCACTACTCATGTACATCTCAGGAATGTAACAAAATGGAGCTCAGACCGCCCCGGCATGTCTCCGGTGCAGCTCCCGAATCGCGGGCACCAGCTCGTCCACGGGTCCCTCGACCACGACACCAGGCGCCACCTGTCCCGCAGCCAACGCCGCGACCTTGGACACGTTTTCCGCCGCCGTCATCGAAGCTGAAGTCACAGTCGCTGTCGCCGCCGGCGCGGTAGTAATAGTAGTGGTAATAGCTAACCCCCCCCCCCTCGGCCTTCCACGCCTCCAGCTGCTCCGCTGATGCGACGTAGACGATGCGGGCGAGGCCGACCCAGCCGTGCGCGGCGCTGCACATGGGGCAGTGCTCGCCCGAAGTGTAGACGGTGGCCCGCCCGCGCTGCTCGGCCGTGAGGTTCGTCGCGGCCCAGCGCGCCAGCTCGAACTCCGGCTGCCGCGTCGCGTCGCCCATGGTCACGGTGCGGTTGCGGTCCTCGTGCTGCACGCCCTCGCCCTCAACGACTAACACGGACCCGAAGGGCGCATCGCCTTTGACATGGGAACTCTCAGCGTCAGTTGATTTACTTACTGCCGGGGCATGGACTAAGTGTTGTTGGAGGGGGTGATAGAGAAAAATCAGACCCGAATGTCGTCACTTACCGGCGTCGAGGGCCTCGGCTGCCAAGGCGATGCTACGCCGGAGGTGGAGGACTTCTTCGGTGGTTATGGTCTACTTGGCTGATCAGCTACTGACTGCGCAAGCTGGACTGCGGGGTAATACGAGGCGGGATGCGCCTGAATAAATGTGTGAGGTAGGTACTTGTGGAATCTGACTCGAATTGTTTTGCCAATGGCAGGGGAAAAGAATCAATACGAAATCGTCGAGACCAATTAAGAACAAGTCCTGTTGCGGAAAGGGATTCTGAGCTCAGGTCTGGAGATGGGATGGGCGTGCATGACAAGCGGGAGGAGGTGCGTCATCCCACCGCTCAATCCAGGTGGTTCCCCTCGACCGCCCGCTCGCTCTAACCTAGGGGCTCCGGAATTAAGACATTACCCTTTAGAGTTGCGATCTACAGAGAAAGCGGTCAGCGACGGCCAGTGCACCCCAGTGGTTGCATCATTCACAGCCAACACGACGCCCAATGGAAAAGAAGAGAAAACGTATTGACAATAATCCGTTCAGCGTCTTGATAAGACAAGTAGGTAGCAAGGTCCTGACTCCCATGGTTTCTACCCCCTTTTCCAATCGTCTTCTCGTAATTAGCGCTAAAATCATTTTGGTTCTTTGAAGACACGATCGTTAAGGTCTCTGATCTAATAAGGGAAGAGCGCATGAGGAGGCTTTTCGCGCCTTGATATGAAACGACAACAGTAACAACACGGCAGCGTGTAAGCCTGCAGCAGCCTATTTCTGCACTCGAGGCTTGAGGGTGACCTTCCAGTGTCCCGTGGCGAACTGCATGGTGATGTACTGTCGGAAGTCAATTTCTTGGCCGGGGACCTCGACGATGTCGAACCTGGACAGGATGTTGGCGGCGACCATGCGCATTTCCGCCCAGGCAAAGCTGCGTGGAATATTAGCTCCCTCATCTCTTTGGCAGGTTGGCAACGCGGGTGTATGCCACTTACTTGATGCCAATGCAAGAGTGATTGCCTCCTGAAAAGGGGTAGTATGCGTCCATGCTACGAAAGCGGGGGCGAATGTCAGCAACCCGCCCTATATTGTACATCCACGAAAGCTATGCGTGACTTGGGGAAAGGGAGACAGGGAAGAACTTACTCGGGAGCAGGGGCGCCGTCCCGCTTCTCCTCGGGCAGCCACCGCTCAGGCCAGAAGCGCTCGGCCTGGGGCCAGTACTTCTCGTTGCGGTGCAGGTCGCGGTACGAGGCCGAGACGACCGTGTGCGGCGGCAGGCTGTAGCCCATGAGCTCGACCCACTGGTTCCCCGTGCGGCGGCCCATCTCGGACGCGATCGGGTGCAGCCGCAGGTTCTCCTTGATGCAGGCCTCGAGGTACTCGTACTCGGCGTCGGTGCGGACCGTCTTGCTCGACACGATCGCCGTGTCGTCGTCGTCGGTGTCGTTGAAGGGCTTGGGCTTCAGCGACGCCATCAGCTTCGCCCGCGCCGCCGGCGTCCGCGCCAGCTCCAGGAACAGGCACCCCAGCGTGCCCGACGTCGTCTCCGACCCCGCGAGCAGGATCTCGGCCATTTGGTCCACGATGTCGCGCGTGCTCATGGCCGTCCCCGTGTCGGGCTTCTTGCCCTCCTCGATCAGGTGCTGCAGCAGGTCCCGGCGCTCGCACTCAGACGTGCGTTTCCTCCGGTTCACCACTGCGTCGATAGCCTAAAGGCGAGGGGGGGGAAGAATAATCAGGCGCTAGGTCAGAGACAAAGCTATGGCGAAGAGTTGTCACTCACTATGATCATCTCGGCCGGCCAGTCAAACTGAATATCGAGACCGAGTTTCCTAAGGAATTTCTTGACGTAGACAGTCTGTTGTTTCCTGTCAGTGAAAAGGAACAGACAAGATGGTCTGGATCAGCACTTTCTCACCTGGTAGCGTTTGCTCAAGCCGTCAAAGATGGAACGGGGAATCTGATTCCACACTCTCTCATCCACGCCATCCTCGATCAAGGTATTGGGATTTGTTTGGCCAAAGCCCTTCCCGAACGAGCACTCTCCCATACTGATTAAGCCGCGATCGTTAGCTAACAGTCTACCTTTTTATGATGTGCAACGCATCGAAAGCACCGTGGGGGGTCAAGAAGTTGCTTACATATCAAGGGCTACATTGTGCAGGTCGTCCATCAAGTCAATGGTGATGCCATTCTTGGTAGCCGCAAGGGGATCCTCCGCTATCTTGGACTGGTACTTGTCCAACAGATCGCGGATGGTGGACTTGAAGTAGGTCTCCAGATTGTCGATATAAGCCACCGTGAAGGCGGGTGACAAGAAACGCTTGAGGCGCTTATGCGGGTCATGGCGGCTGCAACTGCTGGTCAGCAACTATTCCGAAGAAGGAGTCCTTTGCCGCCCAAAGACACCAGCCAAAGCCCCAGGGAGACAGAAAGGATGATTGCTGACATTTCACCGAAAAGCCCCGGGCTGAATTTATCGCGCGAGATCTCGGCATACATGGCCACCTTCGGCAGGTCATTCTTGACAAGAATCTTCTTCAGCGCGACTTTGTCCGAGATCCAGACCTGGCGGGGTCCCAGCCGCACTATGGGACCGTACTTGGCGTGGCTCCTCTCGACCAGCTTCCAGATCTCGCCGGTCGAGAAGAGCCATCGCAAGTGGAGGGTCGTCAGGGGCCCGTACCATGGCCCCGGTATCCTGCTCAGCGGCGACTTGATGGCCTTGACTTTCTGGTGTAGGAGGCGGCCGGTAAGGAGGAGGACCGCCAAGTAGATAACGGCTATGTACAGCGCAGCCATTGTAACGGCGAAAATGTCGATCGGATCCAGAGAAACCTGCAGTTGTTGTTTCTGGCTGAAGGATGGCTGAAACGAATCAACCCCGATAGCAGAAGCAGGAGGTTAATATAGGAAGTATTAGATGATGGTCTGTCTGTCCTATCGCAACCCACCCACCCGGTGCAGGCACCGCATATTGACGCATCCCGCCTCTCCTCCTAATAGGGTTTGGGCCGCTCGGGTACTTTAGGCAAACCCATACAGGATACTACCCTGGATGCTTGATTCTAAGTCTTGCATACCATAGCAACAGTACTTGGTAAAGGGGGGAAGGGGATGGCAAGATTATGCCCAGCAGCCCTGTAGAAGGAGAATGTTGCATAACGCAATATGCGCATACCGCATGATTCGATACTCGGAGCTCCCCTTTGCGGCACCGTTGATTCCCGTCGCATCGAGGGCAGTACGACAACAACGAGACTCGTACATGCTCGTTCGAAGCTGTTCGGTAAAAGCGTATGTATTGAAACCGCCGTCGGCGTTGAAACATGATAGGTATCCCCTTGATTCCCAACTACGACTTAAACAGTGGGGCTTCACGATACTTCAGTTTATATTGTTACTTGGGCGAGCTACATATCCCTGACGGTGTGAACTTTAACCATCTGAAGATATCTGGTCTTCTAATTAACCCAGACGTTGTCTCCACTGTTTAAGTCGTAGTTGGGAATCAAGGGGATACCTATCATGCAAGTAACTATGAATAGTGTACTACTCAGGGAGGGGGGATGCTTACTTAAACATATGTAATACGGATATGCATGCGCATAAGGTGAAGTGCTGCCATGGTACTCCCCTGGCCTTTCTAGGGGACAGAATTCACTTTAGGAGCCACACACTCTGGGGTACACCAAGAAGACGGGGGAGGCAGCAAAGTGAAGGATCTAGATTCAATATCTACGTGGTAGATTCATCTCAAGGGTAAATCGTGGGGCTCACAAGCCCCTGGAACAATCTTAGCTGATTGGTAGATCAACAAGTCTGTGGGCATAGCCGGAACAAAACCCCAAGGGGCTGGGTATCGGATGACAGAACCTTACTAGTAAAATGACTTGGGCTCTATTGCCAAGACCACCACAAAGGCAGATTGCATACTGTACAGTAAGGGGGAGACTGCGTGCTGTAAAGACTGGCAACCCCAGACTATCTCTCTCGTCGGGAAGCGGCGGCGGAAGGATCCGAATACTGGAATCGAGTAGGAGTCGGGCGGCGCGAGGGGGTTCTGCCATGCCACGGAGGGGCCAGACGCAATGACCACAACCCATGCATCCATATCCAAGAGACTAAGGTCGTTTTCGGATTTCTCGTCCCAAGTCGATAATGTACGTTTTCGTACCGAAAGTGGGCGTTTTATACATAGGCCAATGCGTTGATTTTGGTGTGACCTGAGCCACGAATACTCGTATACGTACTATGCCCATGCATCTAAATAGTATGTGCGTTTGTCGGTGTGTAATATACAGGACAGCAATGCTACAAAGTGGCAGATACTGCGCCTTCGGTCTAATCTTCATGCTTCGTGTCTCATCCGGCTGTGGCTTACCGACTCGCGAACGGGGGACCAGAACGGTTGGCATTGCTGTCTTGGCATCGAATCCCAAAAAGACAAAGAACAAGAAAACAAAAAAGAGAGATCAGAAGCCCCCAACCGATCAAGTTGAGAAACAGTTTGTCCATCTTCAAGACGTACTCGCCCTTGACATCATCGACCATGTGTGCTGTGAAGACTAATGGCGTGGCAACCAACCAGGCCATCAGTGAGTTGTTTGAGTTCGTCAAAGCCAACTCTCCCTATTACGCTCATGCTTGGCGCAGAATCGATGACAGCGACAGATCACTTAGCAACATTCCCGTGGTCGACCACACAACCTTCTGGGAGAGCAACACTTGCCGCAATAGCAAGGTCCTCACATCCCAGCAGACCGATGGCATCATCTTCAAGACAGGAGGCAAGCCGAGCAGCCATACCTGGTGTGAGAACGTGTTCGCTAACCGGACCTGCAGGTACCACGGCGCACCCGAAGGTCTCCTTCTACAGCCGCGGCGAGCTGGAAAGCGTGAGCAAGCAGCTCGCCGAGGGCCTGGCCCGGTGCGGCGTGCAAGCTGGCGACCGGGTTGCCAACCTCTTCTACGCCGGCGACCTCTATGGGAGCTTCCTACTGCACATCCTGTCGGTCTACCACCTGTCGCCGGGCGCCATCCAGATCCCCGTCGCGGGCCACGTCAGCTTGGAGTCCATGGAGTCGCACATCGTCGAGTTCGAGGCCAGCGTGGTCCTCACCACGGTGACGACCATGTCCAAGCTCGCCGAGCGCATCCTGAGCGCGGGCAAGACCCACCCTTACGTGCGACTGCTGCTCTTCTCGGGCGAAGCGTTCTACGCCGACCAGGCCGGCTTGCTGAGCGACGCCTTCCCCAACGCCACGGTCAAGTCGCTGATCTACGGGTCGATGGACTGCGGGGTGATTGGGATGCCGCCCATCCCGGACGTTTTCGACAGCAGCAAGGGCGACCCAAGGCTGCACCAAGTCAACAGCCCCGCCATCGTCGTGGAGATCCTAGACGACGATGGCCAGGCCATCACGAACCCCGGGGAGGCGGGGCGGCTGATCGTGACCAATGTGGAGCGTCGGCTGATGCCCATCGTGCGGTACCCCTCTGGCGATCGCGCCGCCTGGGTGGACGCCTCCAAGGGCCTCTTTCGCGTTCTAGACCGCGACCGCACCGCCATCCGCCTGGGCCCAGTCTCGATCGACTTCGTCGACCTGCGCCGAGTCGTGTCCGCCGCGATGGCGGGGCTGCCGGTGGGGGCCCTCCAGGCCTTGGTGTCGAGGGAGGACCGCAGGGACAAGCTGACTCTGGTGATCGCCTACGCCCCGGCGGGCGAGCAGCAGGGGCTAGCATTGCAAGAGGCGATTCGTGCGGGGCTGAATACGAGCAGGCCCATGTTCGGGGAACACGTCGACAAGGGTCTTATCGGCAGCCTGGGGGTCAGGTTTGTGGGCATGGAGGAGCTGACGGTAAACGCGCGTAGCGGGAAGGTGGTCGAGGTGCTGGACGTCCGGAGTACTACCGTCTACAGCCCTTGAAAGAGCAACATGAATGAATCGAAATGGAAGCTGAGAGATAGAATGTCAACAAGAGTCGTCCTCGTATGATGGTCGTCCAAACTTAGTTTCCCGTATCTGACTCGCAAGTTAGACCATGTGACCTTAGTCAAGAACGTGGCCTGTTACGACCCAAGAATTGGCTAGTCTGTTCGGGTGATAGGCTGTTCCAGCAATCGCCTCAGCGCCTATCGTCTTTCCTGACTTTCTGACCGCCTTGGATTCACTAGATTGGATCCCTCACATCGCCTCCCCGGACTTGGGAGCCCCAGGTTTCGTGCCTCCATTGACTGTGCCCACTGCCCAGCCTTCAGCGGTCAACCAAACTCTAAATTCCTGGTCGGATATTTCACCCATGTTGCTGACAGGGGTTCACCTGGCTGTATGAAGAGAATGTAAGCCAGCATCACGGCTGACACCGACAGGGGTAACCAAGCCTACCACAATCATGACTTGAAGATAACGAGGGAATAAAAAACATCCGACTCGGGTGCAATTTGAACGAGTCGAAAGGTAACTGCCAAGGATCAGATCAATCCACAGCAACGACTGACACAACAGCCACCATACACAACACACCGGCCAACAGCAAAGTTTGGTATGCTCATTGGGTATACATATTGAATCTACTATAGAGCGGCGTTGGCCATAGAGGGAGTGTAACCGCTTGGTCAGAAGTATTAGTCGCTCAGTGTTTCGTATGTGGCTGGACCAGCTACCCTTACCCTGGTGTGATGCACAGGGGGCGGGGAGTCGAGATATTCCTATAATATCACGAAAACGACAGGGACAACGCTCCTTGCTAATCAATGACTGCGGGAAAAGCCGACCGACCAAGAAAATAGAACAGGAGCTCCGCCGTTCCCTTCTAGGCCTTGACAGTGCTGCTCTGGAGCGATAATCCTTTCGCGCGCGATGATGAGTCCCGACTTTCACGGTTGTAGCCGCCGGTCTAGATCATGAGGACCCATGCGTATCATCCTGCTTGGGGCAGATGGCATATCCTTTTAACTCTGAGTAATGTACTCGGAATGATGCAGCTTCTTTCTGTGTAATCATGGAACTTGCCCTGGAACTGAGTACTGTCAAAATTTAGATTCCCCGAAAAGACAATAGGGACGATTGTGTGGGAGTCTAAGTTCTAGCAATAGACGCCCGAGATGGGCGACCACCTCCCGTATGTAACACGACCCCCGCCTTGGAGTGCCTCCTTTCTCCACACCTTCCGGGAGGTAAGGGATGAGTAAGCCTGGTATTGACTTTTGGCTATGCAGTTGGGCCGAGCCGGCGTGGCTCCGCGGCCTCGAGAGCCCCTACTACAACGACTCGCACCGGCAATTCCAGCGCTACGTGCGCGACTACGTGGACACGCACCTGCTCCCGCACGCGCTGGCGTGGGAAGCGGCGGGCGAGGCGCCGCGCCCGGTCCGGGAGCAGTTTGCGCGGTCGGGGCTCGCCTTCCTGGATGTGCCCCTGGCATACCGCCCCGCGGAGCTGCGGACCGTCGCGGGCGGCATCCCCTACGCCGCGCTCGACGCGTTCCACGAGCTGATTCTCATGGACGAGATGGCGCGCCTACCCAGCGGCGTCGCCATCGCGCTCGCGGGCGCCTCCAACGTAGGCGCGCCCCCCGTCCTCCACGCCGGCACCGAGGCCCAGAAGCGGCGCTGGCTCCCCGGCCTGTTCGCGTGGGACACCAGCTTCTGCCTCGCCATCACTGAGGCCACGGCCGGGTCCGACGTCAGCGCCATCCGCGCGTCGGCGGTCCGGACCCCCGACGGCGCTGCCTACGTCGTCAACGGGCTGAAGAAGTGGGTGACGGGGGCGCCGTGGGCGACGCACATGACGACGGCGGTGCGCACCACTACTACCGCGGCCGGAGAACAGCAACAGTCGGGTTCCTCCTCTTCCTCCACCACCGCTTCTTCCACCGGCATCTCTCTCCTCGTCATACCCCTGGACGCGCCCGGCGTCTCGATCCGCAAGATCCACAACACGGGCCACAACGCGGGCGGCTCCTCGTGGGTAGAGCTGACGGACGTCCACGTCCCCGTCGCGAACCGGCTCGGGCCCGAGGGCGGCGGCTTCGGCCTGGTGCTGCGAAACTTCAACAAGGAGCGGTTCATCCTGGCCGTGGACTGCAACCGGCAGGCGCGCGTGTGCCTGGCCGAGGCCCTGCGGTACGCGCACGACCGCGAGACCTTCGGGCGGCCCCTGGCGGCGCACCAGCTGATCCGGTTCAAGCTGGTGTCGCTGGCGCGTGACGTCGATGCGCACTGGGCCTGGCTGGAGCAGATCGCGTACCACGTGCAACGCAGCCCCGGCGGGTGGCAGACCAAAGAAATCGCGGGCACCGTCGCCCTGGCCAAGATCCAGGGCGCCCAGGTCGTCGAGCGCGCCGTCCGCGAGTCCCAGCAGATCCACGGCGGCCGCGGCTACGAGCGGGGCCGGACCGTGACGGAGCAGGTTTCGCGCGACCTCCGGCTCAAGGTCATCGGTGGCGGCAGCGAGGAAATCCTGAGCGACCTGGCGTGGCGGGAGGAGCACAAGATGGCGAAGGTGAAACAGCAGCAGCAGCAAGTCGCAAAGCTTTAGTAGTATCTAGGTAGTAGTTGGCGCTCACTTGAAGCTCTGGTGTTTATCGAGAAAGAAAGAGAAAAAAGGGAGGATGGGAGTGGATGCGATGTTGTTCCAAAGGGGCAGATGCATTGAAAGCATACTAGGAAATGTTTTCTTCTCGTTTTCCCCGGTGCTAAAGTTTGGAGTTAGACTTTAAAGCAATGTACAGAACCTCCCCTTTGACCAACACCTCGCCGTGCTCGTCCTCGATCTGCGCCTCGACAAAGTTCTTGCGACCATCCACGCGGACGATACTGGACCTGACCAGCACCGTCCCCGGCGCGGGAATCGCCTTCAGGTAGGTAGCCTTGAGGTACGCGGTGCGGAAGTCCTTGTTGGGGGGCTTGCCCGGTCCCCGCTGCGAGGCGATGTGCATGCCCGTGACCTCGTCGAGCAGCAGCGCTGCGGCGCCACCGTGCACGGAGTCGGGGAACCCGATCATGCCCGCCCCCAGCGTGATGAGGGACAGGAACTGCTCGATCCGGAAGCCCTGCTGCTGCGCCTGCGGCCGCAGTTGGTAGAGATCCACCCACGCCGCAATGGTGTCGGCCGTGTTGAGCGTACCGCCCACAAACTGGTTCTCCCACGTCGATAGCACGACTCGGTTCTTGTGGACCTTACCACGAGGTCGGGGGCAGCGGCCAGGTACTTGGCGCACCACGGGATGCGCATGAAGTGCTGCACTTCAGGGTGGGAATTGACGTTTCCACTTTGCGACTCCATTCTCAAAACATAGAAGGGGGTGGAGGCAGAAAAGACAGGTTTAGGAGAGACCCTCCAATCTGAGAGATCAAACGTGGGCAGCGTACGGTCACAAATAATGGACTTGACTCGCTGCCCTAGGACGACCTAGACCCCCGGACTGCGGCACTTCCCGTGCGCGCCTCGCCAAGCAAATAAGTTTTGCCTACAAACCTTCAGTTCCTTGGACAACCTGTAAAGTCATACCACATAAGCTCCACCGCCATGACCACCATTTTGAACGAATCACGCCCGGCAGGAAGAATGGGGATTTTTGACAGGACATCATTATGCTATGGAAACGTTGCCTGGAGGGTAATATGGGCTGCCACGCTCTTTAAGGAAGGTAAACACAAACGAGCCGCGAAAGCGGGACAATCATGGCGGTGCTGTGTGCGTGAAGACCCGGCATTGGATGAATCTATTGAACTTTCTCCCGGTAGGTATCCAATCAGATCGTAATCGTATGGGGCACTTCAGTAACCTACTGGCCATACCTGGACGCCTTCTGCAAGATGACATCGACCATCTCCTTCGGGTGCGTTGCGTTCAGAAAATGCGCACCGCCCTCCAGAATATCCAGCGTCGCCTCCTTGGACCCCGTGAACTGCTTGATCTGCTTCTTGGGGATCTCGGGGCTGTAGGCCGGATCATCGGTACCCTGTAATAAGAGACCACGTGCGTCAGCCCCTTCCTGAAAATCGAAGAATCCCGCCACATCCCCTTCCACCTCGGAGAGTAGAGGAGACGAAGAGGAGGAAAGAGAGAGAGAGCGAGGTAGGTAGGTAGATACAACACTCACATGCAGCCAGTGCAAGGGACACGTGATGTAGGGCAGCCGGAAGAGGAGCCCGTCCCGCTCGACGAGGGCGATGGTGGCCATCTTGAGCTTACGGCGGCCCTCGTCGCCCTTGTAGACTTCGCGGAGCGTCTGCGTCGAGAATGCCGTGTTTTCGGGCGTCGCGGCTTTACCGAAGCCCAGGTGGGCGATGGAGCCGATCCACTCGTCGTCCACGACAAAATCCGGGGTCGGCGACTTGCTGCTCCAGCGCTCCTCGATGAACGGCCGCACGAACGGAGCCGGGTCCCGACACCCTTCCTCGCGCGTCTGCGCCGTCTCGGCGTCCATGGACTAGCCTAGGATCAGAATACCTTGGATCTACGTATCGCGAGTGAGTTAACGCTGTTTTGCCAGACTGTGCGAGTGAGTTCTAAGCAGGAGCTTACCCGACCCGGCTCCAATAAGGCCATGCGCGCCACGATCCAACCGCCCTGGCTGGTACCGAGCGCGAAGCACTTCTGGATGCCAATGATGGCCGAGTCCCAGTAGGTGAAGTGCTCGGCGATGCACGTGGTGGCGCCGTGGCCGAGGGGTTCGATGGCCAGGAGGTTGACAGCGCTCGTGAGGCGCTTGTCATGGCTCAGCTGGTCCCGGTACAGTGACACGGTCGTGCACATGGGGTTGATGAGGATGCACGTCGGCTTGCTGGCGTTATAGCAGCCATTGGAGAGCTCATAGCCCGCGCGGATGCCGATGTGCGGCAGTTCGATCACACCCTTGGCTGCCATGATGATGCTGGATGGAATTGGCTTCCCAAACTGAATAGCTAAGCTGGCTGGTCTTGAGGTAGAATCACATTGAGAAACTCGGCCTGCCCTTTCTCTCCGGTGCTAATTGAAGGCTGATCATGACGCTCAGATATAAGTGCATGAACCCCTCAATTGATGGCTTTAGCTGAGATCCTAAGTGTCACTACTGACATAAATGAATCCACCCGAGTCGACATTGAACTGGGAAGCGGGTTTCTAGGGACTTATAGGGATGTGTTTTACGCATTGTATTTGTAGCAGCTCACGGACTAGAAGGTCCCAGATCTTCCGGAATTGGACTAGAATAGGCGCCGAGCAAGCCGGTCCCGAAATCTAAACCCAAGTTGTTAACCACAGCCGGTATCATGGAGGAGGCTCTGTGGCGTTCCAGTGAGTGTTCGCCGATCAATCAGTTAGCTGCCAATGCTAGTGTCGAGCGAGTTGCAGTCCCGCAGCTATTATTAGCTAATGCCGACATCAAGTACAATTTTGGTATTCAGCTCCATTCTCTGGCTTGGCTGGCTGGGCATCTCCGCACGAGGTCAAGCGAAAACGAATGTTACTCTGATGCCAGAAACTTGGCAAGTTCAGATGATGTTTAATGTTTGTGCTGGTTGCAACTTCAAAGTGCCAAAGCCCGAAAACACATGCATAGCCTGCATACTATAACAACACCTGAACGAGAGAATGCGCGCTAATTTAGGCGCACGAACGCGCACCAACACCGTGAAACGAAACAACCCACGGCCACGGATTGGATTGCCCACTGAAATGAGAGTGGCAGAACTCTTTCGTTTGGGCATTTGTTGCGTGAATGAATGTAAATTTGCTTGCCGGATTTATTTGGCATCGACGTCATACTCGACATCTGTCCGGATGATGTACTTGGCACCCGATCGTACACCCGTTCCTTCATGGAGTAAGGCACCTTTGCTCTCGCCGTGGGGGAACAGCGCTATAGCTCCTTGAGTCGGGTGCACCGGGTGAGCGTTCATGACACCTTCGACGGGACTGGGCGTGAAGAACGTGGTCTCACCACCCTCGAACTCGTCATTGAGATATACGAGGAAGGTGAATAGGCTCGACTGTTTCGCATCTGCTGGGGAGGCATCCCACATGTATTTGCCCGTCATGGCGTTGATGCCCGAGGGTGGCCAGGCACCATCAAAGTGGCAGCGGTACTCGGCACCGGGAACGTAGCGGTAGACACGGAAACGGCGGTTGATGCTGCGTGCCTTGCGCCCATCCACTTGCGATGGTAGGAACGGCTCTACACGGCTCCAAAGCTTGTCGTGGAAGGCCTGGTCGATCATCCAGTAAACATTGTGGGCCAGCACGCTTGTCTCCGATCCATCATCTCTGATCGGGGCGTCTGGGAGGAAGCCGACCGTCTCGGTTGCTGCGATAATAGATCGACACTCTTCGGGCGAAAGCACGTCTTTCATCAACGACAAGTTGGGAACAACTGGATGGTGATGGTATGTTATGGCCGGCGCTGCTGCTGCAAGGGGAACTGCGTCGTCCTCGCTCAGGTATAAGACCGCATCGTGTAGGTTCGGTGGCTTGCGTTCGGGCCCAGAAGTCGACTCGAGGACACGGAATTTTTCTTTGACGCCCTCTGGGCAAATCTTGAAAATAGACCCATCAAGGACGCTCTCTTGAATCGTGAGTGGTGTGCGGGACGTATCTCGAAGGTCCCAAAATGGCTGTAGAGCGATTGGTTCCGTAGGCGTAGATGGTAAGACTCCCGGCAGCTTGTCCATGGTGCCAGTTACCCGTAGAACCGCATCCAGCACTCTCAGAAGTTCCAACTGGCTGTTGGTTCGGGGATATTCGGTCTTCCGGCGTCGCTTTCTTTGCACAAGGACAGACCGCTTACGACATCCAAATCTCGAACCCAGCGACACAGAGCCCCCAGCTTTGGCGCTTCGTTTCGGATACGCATCTCTGCCAGGTGCACCAGAGCATCTGTGTATTTGCCATCGACTAATGACGCAGATATCTTAGCCGTGAGGTTCGCATCGCCGATGGCTGTGTTGGTGCCGGTATTGCAGGACTGGCGGAAGTCGTAGACAGCGGCTCGTAAGTCGCGGCATCCCTTCGATTTAATGATGGCCGGGTACTCGGCGAGCGTGCGTAACGTGTCGACCGTAAGTTCCAATTCCTCTTCAGAGACCACCGTGGTGAGGCTCGCAGAGGCAGTCTGTTCGGTTCCGTCGCTGGCGGGGGATAGTGACAACGGGGTTAATGGGTTGTCGCGCTTGCGCTTTGTGACGGCCGATTCGGCCTTCTCGTCACGCTTCCTCTTGGCGGCCTTCTTGGATTTAGACATGGCGCGCGATGTTGGTTTGCAGAAGGAGCAACGTTGGTGATTGATTGATGTTGGTTGACAGAAAGGGCTACGGTAGTCAGAAGAGCGGTCGATTCATGATTCGATCATCGGATATCTCAATGGTGGGGTTCGCCACCCACAAAAATGAGCCTCAGTGGCCTGGAGTCGTTCGATCCAAAAAAAACAAAAAAAAGAAAAAGAAAAAAAGGTAGTGGGTTTAAGCTGTAGGCAGTAGGCCGATCCCAGAGTCGAAACCAGAAGAGGCCTACATACATCTGAACCATCTGTCAAATTGGATCCTTCCGAGATCTCACCCAAGATCTCTTCCAAGCAGATTCCCTCTTACGATTAATGGCACGAGGTCTTTCCCAATCAACGCGTTCAAGCTGGCGATTGATTGGGCTTTCAATTCGGCAAGACGATGCAATCCACCTGCCAAGGATGGAAGGACATCGAATAGATACCATCGGGCATGATGAACTTCGGGTCGAACGCAATATATAATTGTTTCTGGTCCAATTGGAATGCACCGGCGGTCTAGCAAGATCTTCTGCCTCCATGACTCCACATGAGGAGTTGAACTAGGATGGGCAACATGAAGTGCAAGAGGCGCTGCGATGTCCTGAACGATAAGATAGCGTAAGGCATGCACTAAGACAGCATTGCCTGTTACTGCCAAATACAGATTGCTACCCTGCCACCTCCAGCAACGATCGCCTCAAGTTTCATGAAACACCTTGTTCCTCATGGCGAATGGCTCAAGACATCGACTTCATGCCTTGGATCCGCGGCGGCAGAAAGCTCAAGTCCATTCGTTCCTTAGTTTTAGGGGTCTGCAATGATTTCTCGCGGCTCAGGAGCAGCAGTTAGTCAATTGCTTGGATTCGAAGTAGCCGAGGGATGTGCATCTTCTATCTTATCCCGACGAAGGCGAGCATCGTTCCACCTGCTTGCATACATATACCAAGCAAGAAGACAGGTTCTCCATTATCTAGTCCGGCAAGAGGATGTCCAGGTAAGCGACTCTTGGGGATTATTCCTTCCTATTCCAGCCGTTATTCCTCGTTATCCCAGTGTCTTAGGGGTGATGGACTCACCATTTATTCGAGGAGTCGCCATTGTTCCCTCCTGAGACATCCCATTTATTCCAAAGAGAGTAATACTTGCGCCGAGAGTCGATAGGTAACAGTATAGTCCAAGCTCACCCAGCAACCTGATACGACTTCCCTTTGCGATTGGGCCTCTTAAGTTCTTACCTTTCAGTACCCCCCGAGCGATAACCCCCACGATGGGGCCGAGGAGTCCGATGCCCAAATTTCCCAAAGGCATTCCAATACAACAATGCGCATGAAGCGTCTTCTTGGGGGTTTGTCATCATTATGGATGGCCCTTAGCCTCTGATCATGACCCGCCAACCTGCCAAGTCGGTGTTTCTGACATCCGCTTTCTGACATATGACATGTTGAGGCAGTGCAAAATGATCGGCCTTCGCTGCTCATGGCGCGAACTTCTTTCTCATAAAGCGTGAAGGAATTGCCGAAGTTGAGAAAGGCGCCAAAACAATGATCTGTCCCGTCGTGTAGATCCCTATCACCAAGGAAGAATCTGAAGTCGATGCGAAACAACTACAGCCCCATGCAGGCCCATGCCAGCCATGTCTCCCGCTCTGCGAGCCAAATGCGGCAACTAACTAGCAACCAAGCTCCTTTCCTACTGGACAGACGAAGTGTGCACTTTACCCGACCCATCAAAGTTGGGTACATGCTCAGACGAAAAAGGATGGGGAATTACACCATCTCATCACTCGCATGTGGATGCTTCGGCCGCTGTCGATCCAATCATCATGATCTCCCGGCTGATCTCCACCGGTGTTAATCTTGGCGGCACCACTTGCAGGATTCACGGGTTCCCAAGCAAGTACCTCAAACGTCTGAATGAGTACGACTTCAAACTTGGAAACTCGGTGGGTTGTATGAGAACACCACAACCGCCTCACCAGCGAAGCTTGCACCGTTTAAGTCTATCTAACGGAGTCACTTGGAGCATGTCCTCCATCTCGCCCTGGTCAGACGCACATTGTCTCGCTGCTTTCGGCCAAGGGCATGGCGCCGTCATCCACACGACTCATCACTCGTAGCCTCGGGGCCCTTGAGGGGGCGGCCCTGGAGGAAATTGTCGATGCGGCTCTTCGGCAAAGTGGGCGGCTCGTGGGATTGCAAGTTCGGCAGGGGCAACGCAGCATTTCGCAGCCATACCCCTGGCAAAGCCAAGAAAGAACGTCCGTCCGATCGTACTGCCGTCGGGTATATCACCTTGCAGGATCCTGTCGTCCCGATCTGGATGGGAACTTTTTCTATTCCTCTCGCAGCACTCCTTTTCCAACATACCTTTAGTGACAGCCGTCGACCGGTCCAGTGCCTGCTATCTTTCATTCTTTTCGTGCGAATACCGTTGAGCGGCCCTTTTATTATTACGTTCCTTTTGGCTACGAGATACCCCCATTTTAATCATATATATCCTCTTTCAACATGCAGTTGTCTATGAATTTGGCGGTCTTTGCCGCTGCTGTCAGCGCTCTGCCGCAGCCCCTTGCCGTCCGTAAGGAACAGGAGCCCAGAGTCATGTCTCCCCAGGAAGCGGCCCACGAGGCCTTGAAGGCAGCCGGACTTCGTAGTAGGTTTATCAGTCGTCCTGTATCTGTCGCTGTTCGTTGTTAACATAATCTCAAGAGGGCGATTTCGGTGCCGAAGCGGCGGCCAAGATCATCCCAGTCATTATTGGCGGCCAGCAAGTCACCATGGTCCCGAACCTCGTGACGGCCGCCGTCGGCGATATCGTCCAGTTCCAGTTCGCCAACGGCAACCATACTGTGACGCAGTCTTCTGAGACTGCCCCGTGCACGCCTTTGCAAAACACGCTTCCCGGCGCTGTTCACAGTGGGCACATTCCTTTCCAGGACGGCCAGACTACAGTCGGTACTTTCAACATGCCCGTCTTGTCGACAGAACCCATGTTCATCTACTGCGCCACTGGACCTCACTGCCAGTTGGGCCAGATGATGGTCATCAACCCGTATGCAGACCCATTCTTGCCATCCTGCATGTGTTAGTGCTAACAGGGCACCCAGTAAAACTGCCGACCAAGTTGTGCAATACTTCAAGGTGTCGAATCAGGCCAAGGCCAACGTGGACGCCAAGACGGTTGCCGGTGGAACTGTCGCCCAGATTCCTCTCGCCCAAGCCGCATTCCAGCCTGCACCTGCCAAAGATAAGGGTAGCGCCGCGCCTCCTGCCGCGCCTCCTGCCGCGCCTCCTGCCGCGCCTCCTGCCGCACCCCCGGCCGCTTCATCATCTGCCGCTTCTTCATCGGCCGCTGCTCCTCCTGCAGCCTCTCCTCCACCCCCGGCTTCTCCTGTAAGTGACCATCGCCCGATTCAGTACTCGTCGCACCCATGTGAAAGTATGATGGCTAACCCGAAATCGTAACAGGCCAAGGCTTCCGCGTCTTCCCCAGCTGTTGTGTCGCCTGCCCCTCCGGCAACCACCGCCCCTCCAGCTGTGGCTAACCCTGCGGCTCCCGCCAAGTCTGCCGGCACCACCACTACCACCATCACGGTTTCACCGGGTGCTGGAAAAATCCCTGCTGCTGGAGCCACCCCTGTTGGCCCTGCCCCCAAGGCTTGAGCAAGCCTCCTGCCGGAACAGACGGAGAGAGCTTGTAGCATTATGAGACCATGATCAGAGATGACGAAGCAGCGTCTACTCCCTTTTTACAGGAGATGGGAGGTGTGTGTGTTTTCTGTACTACTAGCTTTTAGATCTGAACTCTTCGTGTAGATTGCAAATGCTACTGGGCAAATGTTTTCTTCTTGGGTATATATTGCTACAAATCTGAAGAGTCTTCTGCTACGAACATGCTGCCGAGCCATATGATACCATTTCCTTCCATCTAGACAACATCAGTGTCCTTTGATACCCCTCGCTACTGATTCCGTAACCCTACCTGTCACAGATTCGGCAAGCTGCTTTCACCTTTCCGGCATGGGTGATTGGTGGAGTCACTGAACAACCATGAAGACGAGATCTTGGCAACCGGATATATTTCCCTATCGGTTTGTATCGAAATCGTCACCAGTGTTATGCTAACTCTAAGTCTATGCTTGTATTTGTTTTGTGGGTAATTAGATAGAAGCACTCGTCAGACTGCATATGCCCACCATCATGACGCAAATCTCCACCATCGTGACCCAGTTTATCGATCGGTCGATGATTATGCAAATCTTGCGATGTGTCTTTTTGGGTATTTATCGGCGTTTTGCTACCATTAAATATTTGAAAATGTCAATAGTGAGTGAAGTGGCGAGGTGATTTCCATGTGGCCTTCAAGCTTCTCTTCGAGATTCCTTAAACTCTTGACAGGTCCCCCTAAAGAGCCTTGACCTGAACCTGGTCACCAAGCTCATAATTGCTAGAGTCGAGGGATGCTTATCGTCTCAGAGGATGAAGATCATGCCTCGTGTTTCATATAATAGAGAACGACCATTTGGAGCTGTCCCTCCGCTTGAAGACTAGATCTGAAACCGCATTCCTTTCTTCCAAGCCCTAGCTTCCTGATAATAGGAATACAACGTAGAAGAAGATATATCCAACCCTAATGGGTAACTGTTACGTGGGAGAAAGTCGGAAAGCTTGTATGATACAACCGAACTAGAAGACGGTTTAACAATTATCAAGTATAAGCGTTTGGGTGAATCTGGCCGTTGGGAAAGCTGACAAGAGCCTGGGATAAATTCCGGCCTTTATAGTTGGTTAAATTCGCAGCCACTTCATCCCTTTCCTGTTGTCTGATCATATAATTCCAGTCCTGTGAAAAGAGAAACGGGGGCCCGTGAACGAGCACTGCCTTCCTGTAGAGGTACGCTCTAGCCTAGGCACAGACTGACAGGCCGCTCTCTCTGAGTCGACTGAAGAGGACACGATGGACAACATGCTGGTCTTCCGTGCCTCGGCATACAGAAAGATGGCTTGTAAGTGGTAGACTCGGCTGATCAACAGCACTTGAATCATTCTTTCTTGGCCCTGTTCATAATACTGTCAGATGATTATAAATGGTAGAGCTCCAGCTGCCTACATGTTCATCCTGCACCACCTCAGGAAACATAGACTTAGTGTGCTATTAGCCTGGGTTCTTTGCACAAGCCGTTGAGGCTGCAGGGGTTATTGGCTCATCTTGACTGCCTTGTGCGGCCTGTTCCGGGGTAAATTCTTCAGGAAAAAAAGGGTAGTAAATTAATACAAGAAATTGAGTTGAATGAGAATCCTATGCACACGTCTTGTCCAGTATCTCAAAACGCAACTAATTATTACCAATATCGTAAAGCCCTCTCCAGTGAAGAGCTCGAAGCCGTCATCAGAGAAGTACTCGGAACCAACATTGGGCCTCCGCGGGCTTCTTATTTATATCATCACCTGGAATATCACTTTCCCCATTTTTCTCATCATCCGAGTCAGAAACACACTATATAGAGGAAAGATATTTCACGCGCACCGTCTGTCTCTTGACACTGAGTGAGAGTCCCATATATAATGGCTCCAGCAGCGATTAGAGATCTCACGGCGGCTACTTCATCTCAAAAAGCGGGGGGGAGGGGAAGGGGAAGACTTTGGTCTCAGTTCCCCTGGTTCTCTATGTTCCGCCCGCTGTCTCCAGAAGAGATAGGAGACGAAGACAGGTTCCCGGAAGTGTGTCATGTTGTTGTTATGGAGAAAGAGTGCGAGGTCACTGTGGATATTCAGGACATTTCGCAGAAAGCGCACCCAAAGATTGTTTGACAATAAACCCCTATCGAGAAAGCCATAGTCAGGCTCTATTCACGCTGCCGCATCCCGAGCATGATCTCACTGAGCTCCAGGTCCCGGTATCCAAGATTCCATACTCGTGCATTGAACCAGGTATAGGGCTAACAGTTCATGGGAGAGTACAATCTCGGATGCTCTGGTGAGGACTGTCAGCCTCCGTATACTGTTATGCGACAAAGGAGGACTTGCCACGTTGTAGAAACTCTCACTAAGTGTACTGCGATGCCATGATTGAATGGAATAGCGCAATTAATACTATCCCTTCACAATCAGTTTGGCACACCCAGAAAAAGTCTGGAGATGCCCTCTATTGTATCAACTCGCTGAAGGTATCTTCCCCCTGGTCCGTAGATTGGGCTTAATCCAGTCCGATGGTGAACATTAAATTATCAAGCAAAGATTTTTCGCCTGATACCACGACCAAGGGAGCTGGAGGCTATTGCAAGCCCGTTGGGGTATGCCAGTGAGAGAAGGGTTTCCGGAGGAATGCGAGTCGATATTGGGGCCATGAAAGCGCCCAGAAAAGTCAGGAAGGCATCTGTCCGTGACATCTCGTCGCAAAGGACAGCATAAGTGGTTGGGCGTTCAACAGACACAGACACATGAATGTCAACAAAGAGGGTGAGCAGTGATCTGGCTGTCACAGCCAAGATGATTGCGTGCAGTATAAGTGAATCAATCACATGCTGATTAGGATATTACATGGAAAAGCAGTCGTCGTCGTTGTACGCGCCACGGCTTGACCCAGAACTGATATGCCGGACTAGGCAGGCCGTCATCACAGTGGCCCATCCAAAACAGACCGTCTAGCAATGCCAATGTCTTGAGCAGACCGGTACCTGCCAAATACAGGCAGACAGTACGGTCCGGCTGGTGGATTGCTCTTCGAGTACTAGATGTATCGCGTCAGAATATATCATGCAAAAAAGTGTTGCCAAATATTGCATGTGTAGCCGCCCAGTCCGGAAATAACAATAACAGAGGCTCAAGTTCCCTGAGAGGCCACCGATAACAGCGTGGTCCCCAAAAGCCCCATAACGGGGCGCCAAGCCACAACTTTTTAGGCTTTGGCGCGATGCTACCGAAGCCGCCCACCAGGGCCCAGGGCCTTTCTTTACAGCTTCCATTTTTGTCCTTTTGCCCCGAACGAAGTACTTGGTCATGTGGCCCTTCTATCACGTAGACGCTGAGCTCTGTCCTCTCGTCTCCGTTTCGCACCATGTGTGCATCTTCTGCAGGCACGAAAAGCAAAATCCGACACCCTACTAGCCTCGGAGCTGCTATAATCGAGAGTCATGATCCTGTCAACCTCATCTTGCCTCATCTTAGTACATTAAAGCCGAAGATCATCGTAGGCTTGAATATAGGTGTGGGGACTGCCCAGTGTTCCCGCTTGACCTGCCGAACCGCCGAGAGATCCTCCACAACGCCCAACCCCGATAAGCACCATCTCAGGTCGCAATTACTTACTTATCGTAATGGTACTATGTAATCAAGCATCCTTGCCAGTCAGACGTCAAAGTGCCAGCCATGCTGGTTTACCCCAGAATGCACGATAGGTGCTTCTTACCGTCGTGCCGCCGTACTCCTCTTCCGATGGCAGCATGGCCGGGTCTCGCTCGGGCTCATCGCGGCATATGGGAGGATAGCAAAGGACAGCACATGCATGTGATCCATCGGAGTCATACCGACGACGAACAAGACTTTCTCGCACGCAACGAGCGTCAGGTACGTTTATGCGAGATGCTGCAGGCCCCCCAAAAGCATCCTCCCCCGATGCACATTCCTTTCCCGGCGGCTTAGGAGCCTTGGCAGCTTCCGGTCTTTAGGTCAGTAAGCGGAAGGTACGGTTGTCAATCACTGGCTGGCTTCGCCAACTACTACTGGCCCAGCTGAGCTGCGCGGTGTATTTTCAGCAAAGGCTTGGAAACCATACAACATCGGCTGTCGTCTCGCATCCCAGCTAGTCCACCGACTTTAGACCCTCGCCCGGCTCTAGTTCCCCGCAGTCTCTCCTACGGGACACAAGCATCCCATGCACACGATTCGTCAACTCACCAAGCTGCCATGGTATAAAGAATGGCGCTTCTGCAACAGGTTGCATTGCCAAGTCTCTATCCTCCGAATCTCTTTCCGGAATTTTCACGCCACGGCTACGATGGAGTCCCAGTATCCGCTCAACTGCCATGAGCACAAGCTCTCGTGCGCTTTGTCGTTCATACCTGGGCGCCTATTCTCTCCTTCCATTTCGGACGACGCTATGGAATTGGCAGACACTTGGCCTTCCTCAATTCGCGTCTAAGGCTGATCTGGAAGCTCGCAACATCGCGTTGTGGGGAGAGGAGATGACAATGGACACTATGGAGTTGTGCTCTATCGATAATAGAACTTGGCCTTACAATATCGATGAGATGAGCCTATATAAGGCCATGAGATACCTCTAGTTTAACGATATCTTCATCTGCTCATCAGCTCATCCCTCCTTCTCATCCAGTCCTCGTATCTTCTCGGTATCTTCAAAATGGTCAACTTCCGCCAGCTCGCTGTCTCTTTGACAGCTCTCTTGCCCCTCGCCGCTGCCGCCCCGGTGCCCGAGGAGCAGGTGAAGCGCGATGTCATCCCAGGAAAGTACATCGTTTCCCTGAAGAACGGTGCCAACGCCGAGTCTCACTTGAGCTGGGTCAACTCTGTCCACAAGCGTTCCCTTTCCAAGCGGGACACCCACGGCATTGAGAAGACCTACAAGATCGAAGACTTCGAGGCCTACGCCGGCGAATTCGACGAGGCTACCCTCGAGGAGATTAGGAACAACCCCGATGTAAGTCACTCACCCCTTTAACACACACGCCTTGGAAACCTGGTACTGACCCGAAGCCTGCAGGTCGCCGAGGTTGAGGAGGACCAGATCTGGACTCTCTTTGACATGCCCGCGGAGGTCCAAGACCGCGCACTCACGACTCAGACGGGCGCCACTTGGGGTCTTGGAACCGTCTCGTCCAAGACTTCTGGCTCGACCACCTACAGATACGACACCTCGGCCGGCGAGGGCACCTACGCCTACATCGTCGACAGCGGTGTCCTGCAGACCCACAGCCAGTTCGGCGGCCGTGCCTCGTACGGCTACAACGCCGCCGGGGGCTCCAACGTTGACACCGCCGGCCACGGCACCCACGTCGCCGGTACCGTCGGTGGTTCCACCTATGGTGTCGCCAAGAAGGCCAACATCATCGCTGTCAAGGTCTTTACCGGCAGATCCGCGGCGATATCGGTCATCATGGATGGTTACTCCTGGGCCGTCAACGACATTGTGAGCAAGGGCCGTACCTCGAAGGCTGTCGTCAGCATGTCCCTCAGCGGTTCCAAGTCCAGCGCCTTCAACAACCTTGTCAGCCGGGCCTACAGCTCCGGCGTCCTGTCCATCATTGCCGCCGGCAACGAGGCCCAGAACGCTGCCAACGTCTCGCCCGCTTCCGCCACCAATGCCTTCGTCGTCGGTTCCATCGACTCGAGCTGGCGCCAGTCTTCCTTCTCCAACTACGGCTCCATCCTGTCCGTCTACGCTCCCGGCACCAGCATCAAGTCGGCCTGGATCGGCGGTAACAGCGCCACCAACACCATCTCCGGTACCTCCATGGCTACTCCCCATGTTGTAAGTCATTTGCCATCACGGCCTCCTGCCTTAGCGCGAAGTAAAGTGACAGCTGCTAACCTCCTGGCCACAGACTGGTCTTGCCCTCTACCTGATGGCTCTCGAGAACCTCAGCGCCTCCCAGGTCGCTGCCCGCATTCGATCCTCGCTACCAGCGGCCGCATCTCCGGCATCAGCAGTGGCAGCCCCAACCGTATCATCAATAACGGCGCCTAAATTGGCATCCATTGCTGTGGTGATTGGTCGGGTCTTGCAATCATGATGCAATGCACATCGCGGGCTATCCTTACTTTTCTAATAACCATTTCCTATTGTTATGACGTTGATGGAAAGAGATAATGATATCTGATTAACGATTAACCCTTATTGAATATACACTTCTTCTTGAATGCAGATCATGACGAAACTAAGAGCCGGGGTGTGTCTTTGCTTCGGTGATACTACTAAGTGGCGCCTCCTTCAACGTGGGTTGGTGCGTAGACGGCGATTTCGCCAGATATAATTTGCATTTCACAGCACAATTAATTGGACCTCCCCTCACATCCATAATCAGCGGTCTATTTGTTCGCTTACATGATCAATCGCTGATGCTTGAGATCGGGGACCCGGGTGCCAGGTGGGCAGGAGGCTTGTTTGTTAGTGTAGCGTTTCTTGGCGATCTGTCTAGGCACCTGATCCTCTTTAGGCAGAATAGCGCCAATGTGATGACGGCACAGACCTTGGCACGCTGGAAACCTCGCAGTCGCGAATGCATATAACAACATGCTTGCACAAGAACCCCTCCAAAGTATTACCTCATTGGTGAACCCCATATATGCCGATTGACTTCTAACAATCATGACGCCCCCGCTACCCCTCAAGATCTGGGGTGTCGTGTGTGAGCAGCTTGCCGACGAGAACTTCCGCAAGCCCGGCGACCCAACGGGCATGCTTACGCGCAACCCCGCTGATGGCCGACGAACCCTGTTGGCTCTATGTGAGGTCTCCAGGGGCATCGCGCAAGTGGCGCAGCCGGTCCTCTTCCGGACCTACGACTTTGATGATGGCCGGAATGATGGGAAGAGGCACCTGCGCTTCCTCCGCAGCATTCTGGACAACCAGCGCCTGGCGTCGTACGTCCAAGCCGTCATCCTGGCCCACTGGATCAATGAAATCGATGCGGATGAGCTGGCCGAGGTCTACAGCCGCATCGCCGCCCGGCTCGGATTCGACACCGGCGTCTTCCCCTGGATCTGCAGGAGCACGGGCCGGAAGATGGGATTGGGATCCCGGAGCGGATCCCGGCCATCCTGCTGCTGCTTCTCCCGCTCCTGCCCAACCTCAAGTGCCTGGCCGTCACGACGCGGCATGAGGAGCACGCGCTGGAGCTGCTGGGCCGCCTCCACCAGGCCGGCGTCATCGAGCCCTTCGCTTCTGTCGTCCACCTGGGGCTGCGCCACGGCGACACGGAGATGGGCTTCGACCTGCTGGCCAACAGCCCCTTGCTGGCTCTGACGCCCAACGCGACGACACTGCGCTTGAACCAGTGCCGCGGCGTGAGCTCTCACGAGGGCGACGATGATGATGGAAAGGTGGCCCAGGACATGCTGCAGCGATGCATGCCGCGTGGCATCAAGAACCTCGACCTCGACTACTGCAATCTCGAGCACCTGGACGTCAAGGCGCTGTTGGCATGCTGCCCGCTCCTAGAGCGCTTCCGTTACTGGTCCGGTGGCGCCTGCGTTCACGAGGCCAACCGGGAGGTCCGCAACCGCCAGCTCGTCGCGTCCCTGGCCCCCGCCAAAGCCACCCTGAGGCGGGTGGAGCTGGACTTTGGGATGTCTGACCGCGAGCCGGACGATAGCGACGACGACGGAGACGACGACGAAGATGAAGACGAAGATGAAGAAGTAGACAAGGACGAGCTTACGCAAGAGTCCTTTGCTGACTTCCCGGTCCTGGAAAGGGTCGTCTACGAAGGACGAGTGATCTTCAGGATTCAAAGCCGGCTGGGCGATGATGGTGACAACGACGTGGGTAGCGAAGAGGACGAGGATGGGGACGAATCAGATGAATAGATGCAATGTGATAATTTGTCATAATGGATTGGAGTTTCTCCTGGAGATAATCGTCGTATCCCAGTAATGTGCTGGGCATGTGCCTGGACGTGGATGTCGACATTTATGGTCTGGAGAGCAACCAGCAAGGCCTGCCTCTCGAATTCATCAGAGAGTGCTTAGTCAGACCGATTGTGTGCCACAAGCAGCTGGCAGAGCTCAAGGATCATCCTCTTACCCCAAATAGACGGTGGGTCGATGTTCTCCTGTTGTTCCCGTAACATTAGGACATACACCGGTGCTGCATACAGATACCGCCAGCCGGCTATACCACCATCAACGCCACATCAGCGCCACGCCAAGAACCACTTTAAGATGAACACCGTCGGCATCAATGATTGTATAATGTTAGTGCGGCATGGATAGCGATGAGGCAGCGTGGGATAAGTCAATGACAGCTGTCTGGCAAAAAAGGGCCACTTGGTTCCTAATTCGACGGTTGGCTCCCCAGGCAATTACTGATCAGTTCCATCACCCAAAAGCGTGGGCCTTCCTGCTTATGGCTATCATAATGTGGTAGATATATCATAGAAACTTCAGTACGCTCGGTCGATGCATGACAGGCTAAATTTGATACGGGGGAGAGTGGAAGATTACAAACAGCAGCAAAACGAGGATTGCCGTTACGTATTGATTTCAAGTGGCCTATATTTGATTGTAACATCCAAGTGCTACTACAAGAGCCACATAATTCTCTGCTGCGTTCCGATCATGAATCAAATCGACTTCGGCCTTTCTCGATCTCGAAATTAATCAGATGCAAGACCAATCCTAGGATGAATAGAATTGTGTGATGCTCGAGCTGTTAACCAAAAAATACCGTATCCAGTTCGGCCGAAATCTCTGATAAGCATAGACAAACTGGACCCCTGCTCAGTTCCTGGATCGGCAAACCTCCAGCAGGTTATCAACAGCTTTTTGGTCCTCCTCAAGATGATCCTTGTGAAAATTGGGAACCTCGTCTGGCCAATGTATAACCCCCGACTCTTCGGCTTCGGGCCAGTGTGTGGGCAGAATTCCGTTGTCAAACACCACATAGCGCTCTGGGAAGATACTGGAGAGCATGCTGTGACGGCTCTCTACTCCGTACTCGCGCGTATCACCATCGCAGTAATATCCGTTGTTGCGCGGGTAGTCGAATGCGAACGCCTGCAGATTCGGCAGCCCGGCAGCCAGTGCTTCAAACAAGGAGCTCCAGCATTTGTGATAGGCATATGCGACACACCAATTTTCCGGATCAGAGTGTAAAGAATCCCAGTCTCGCGTGCTGGTCTTCCACTGTTCCATGTTCTCATTTGCGATACGTATACGACGGGCGATCATACACCTGTGCATAACCAGCTTCTTGAGAGACTTTATAGACAGCAACCAATCCAGCTGGTCATCGTAGGCAATCGTGTAGTACCCCAGCGACAGTGTCTCAAGTTGCGGGAAGGAGATGGCTGATGGATCGAAATAGCCCGGAAACGGGCCCCAGTTATCAGTTCTCGAGTACAATGACAACTCCCTGAGGTTCGCGGCTATAGGCGAAAGCCAGGCGGAACAGAAATGCCGGGGGAACGTTTGCAGCTCGATCTTAGTGTAGTCGTGATCCGGGCCGTGATTGTTGCACTCCTGGACCATCTGGACATGTAGTTCGTCCAGCTGGCTCATGACGTCGCGGAACAGGTCGCTTCCTGTGAACTCGGGAATGGGTTGGTTTTGCAGGTTCACGAGCGTCAGCTCGTGGATTTTGGTGTTGCCGGCATCTTGGCGGGTTTTGATGGCGTTGAAGACGAGCCGCAGCCGTTCCAGCCTGGTCTCGACTGATTCCAGAACATCCTGCCACCAACTGTCATGGCCGCTCCCAAGGCATGGGACGCTGAAGGCAAGAAGCAACGAGTCCAGATTCGGGAACTTGGCGAGCGCAGACACGTCTTCCTGGAAGTTTTCCTCCACCTCCTCTTCTACACTTTCTTCCTGGTAATCGTCGTCGTTGTTGATGTCTTCTACCGTATGGATGACGGCGCGCCGAGCGAGCTGGGCAAGGGAAGTGCAACCGGCAACGGCATTCCAATGGCTGATGGCATCCTCGGTTGGCCGAACGAAAGCCTCCCTGAATAGTTCGCGGACAGCATGATTGTTCAGGTTCTTGCTTGCGAGGCGAATGTTCTTGAGGTCCTAGATGTCGCCTGCATGGCTGATGATGTTGGCAACGATTTCGGGCGCCAGGTCTTCAATTGTGGTAGGAGCCATTTCTCAGGGACGAGTTGGGTTGGATAGGTAATTGTAAGATGGAAGTTCGGCGCTGCGTAGATCGTTGAAACGATCGATAAATCAATCACTCAATTCGAGGGAAACTGTTCGGCTTTTATATTAGGAAGGACGTACTTCGTAACACAGGGTTCACCTGCATTTTTAGCGCTATGCTGCCTGCGCCGTCCCTGCCTAAAGTTGCTAGCCAAAGATCCGCCAAGGATCGAGTAGGCTAGTGCCAATGCAACAGCCAGCAAGCACCTTCATCCATGCAAAGCAGCCTAACAAGAAGCACATGTATATCGACCGGAATCATTCAAGGGAAGGAATGCTGTGTCTTACTTCAAGGAGTGGGCAGTAGCTTTAGGCAATAGTCTACTAAGACCCTGACCACCATCCCAAGGCAGCAAGCCTGGTGATAGTAGCCTCGCAGATATGGCAAACCACACAATAATCGGACATACTACAGATCAAACAAATCCTTAATCGGCAGAGGAAAGCAACAAGGTTTAGGTTGAGGGTGCTACAGAACTACATGAAGATGGGTCTATTGTTACTGGGAGAGGCACTCAGAAGAGACGAGGGACTCTACAAAGTTGCAGTCACGATCACAATAGCGAGTATAGCAAGAATCCGCGTGAAGAGGAAATTGATTTTTCATTCAGAAAGAAAAAAAAGTAACTTAAAAAAATAAAAAAATTGAGAGACCAAAAATGCTGAGAGAAGTAGCAGTTTTTTTTGGTGAACTCATGTGGGCTTTTGACCTTGGCCTCCTCCAAAGACGTGAATGTTGTCGATGGAAGGAGTTGAGTGATTTGTAGATTGTCTGGTCAAAAGTCGATTCGCCGCCTGAGTGGCTTTGATTGATTGAGAGTTGCTTGGAAATACAGCTCTAATCTGGAAATATCTTAGAGAACCCCGTCGCCGGCTGCCCCCGCGATACGCAGGTTGACCAGTACATGAGGAACTCGAGAGAGAGGTTTGTTGAGAACCATATCGTTGACTACCCCCGCGATATGCAGGTTGACCAATACATATGGAACTGGAGAAGAGAGAGAGAGAGAGAGAAGAAGTTTGAGGTAGTCGGATTCTGTGACACTTCTCGTCGCCGGCTGCCCCCGCGATGCGCAGGTTAACCGGTACACGTGGTTTGTCGCTCCTTGAGAAAGACCTGAAATGCCTTACGTGTCTGATATTGTTTCACCAGGCTACGTCTTAGATGCCGTCCATGATTGCTTTGGTAACGCCTAGCCTCTGGGTGTATTATGGGATGAGAGTCTGTTTTTTAATTGAGAAACCAGAGCCCTTTTCACCAGTAGACTGCCACATAAGTTCCCTGCCCTAGGCCAATACTGACCACGACCGAGGTGTCCGCCCCTTCACATGACTTGATGAAAGACCAGGATTGGACTCCCCATCGTGGAGCTGCAGCGTGAGACATCAGGCAAAAGAAGCCCCGAATAATTACCCTCGGCCAATACCGACCACAGCCGAGGAGCTTGCCCCTTCACGCGTCGTTGCTGAAGGATCAGGATTGAGCTCCCCACCATGGACCTGCGGCGTGAGACGTTGGGCTCCGAGTTGTGACCTGGGTCGGTGTAAGATCCCAGAAATTGGTATGGTGACGATCATCTAAGGGTTGTCGACAAGACAGGAAGTTCCAGTGCTCTGGTGCGCCAGCGTCTTGTTGCAATTCAACGGACCAGAGCAGAGCAGTTGTGAGATTGAAGAGTAGTTGTTCGAAGTGCACAGGTGAGGTTGTGAGAGTGAGAGAGAGTTTATATAACTGTTTGAGAGAGTTCGTGTGTGTTTGTGTGTTGTCTCTAATATTCCAGAAAAGAGTGTTTGATTGAGTGTGTAATGCCAATGGTCCACGTCGACGGCGAATCGACTTGTAGTTGTAAAAGAACAAGTTGATGAGTTTAGGGTCATCCCAGGACGAAGCGGTGGATGATAAGATGATGTAGCGTTGAAATAGACTAGACCAGGTACGAACATGCTGTGAAAGCTGATGTGAATTGAAAGTTCGCTGGTTGTTGTCTCGCTGTATCAAATATCATGTGTGTCCACCTGTTGTGAAAAAAAAACCAATGTAAAAAAAACCTCCCAGCACATGGCTAGGGAGGGAAAAAAATTGGAAAACACCAGGCAAGCAAGAGACCGTGGCGTTCATTGACGCTGGCTGCGGTTCTTGTTGCCATTGGATCGTCGACGGGAGTTGCCTCCACGTCGAGTCTCCGATCTGGACTCCTTGTTGTGTTGAGACCCAAAAGCCTTGGTGATCGTGTGATTATCAAGGAAGCCAACGACACCACCGCCATTGTGTTTGTTGGAGGTGCCGTTGGAACCACCGTTGTGAGATCTGGTGGTGTTGCCGTTACCCGAGTTGCTCTGACGCTGGTTGTTGCGTTGATTGCCACGGTTGTTCCGCTTGTGAGCAAGTCGGGCCTTGTTGTTGGCAAAGTTGTTGGTCTGGTCATCAGTGTTGATGGACCAGTCGTCGATGTCCATTGCCTCGGGCAGTCTGGAAGCTGCAGGCACGAGGAATGGATTGACGGGCTTGACTGCTGCCACATCCCCGAAAGGATTGACAGGCTTAGCCACTGCTTTGGCATCCAAGAAGGGATTGACCTTGGCAGTGGTGGTAGGAATGGGAGAGGTCTCATAGTGATTGATAGTATGAGTCTCTTCCCAATCCATTTCGTTTCCAAGAGACGGTGAGCGCCGGGCGAGATTCTCCATGAGGAGATCGTCGAAAGCATCCTGAGGATCTTTGATGTTCAACCCGGTCACTTCATTGGCGAGGAAAGGAATACACCGATCCGCAGCACCGACAGCAACTCCTTGCATGCCCATGGTAAGGGACTCAACGTTTGCAGAGGAGAAAGCCATGTTGTAGATGATGTAGAGAGTATCAAGAACAACGTAGAAAGACTGAGAGAGTATACAAGCAAGACCGTGAGGTAATGAAGTATGAGTGATTGCTCTTAACAGTCGAAAAGTAGTATGTGTAGAGTAGAGAGCCTGAAGAGTAGAGTGTCTCAAGAATAGAATGTCTGAAGAGCTGTGTGTGTATGACTTGACAAAGAGTAGAATATATCTGATCTGATGGATAGAGAAACAGAAAGGGAATTATTACTACCAGGAAAAAGATTTCTTTTATATGACCCGAGAAATAAGGTTTCATTCTCGAAGTCAGCGGGCCGGAATAATGGCAGAAATTCCCAGAAGTGTTGATATTTTCATGTTGTACGTTGAGTTTGGACTATATATGGACAGGATGGCAATTTTCACGATAGTTCGGGTCGAAAGGGGACCCGAGCAGGCTGCCTCATGCTAAAGGATCCAAACACTGGCTGGCATAAGAATTTTCACGATCACCCTGCTCAGAACAGTCATCCGCGAGGCAGCAGTGTTATATATTCTTCGAATACCTTGGGACTGTGACAAAAGTTAGAGAATGGGGTTTGGTTGAAAGATCGGACCTGTGATTACCTCAGCTCATACTTAACCACCCTCAAGGGCCATATATCCAATAACTACATACAGATCGATACCAAAATGAGGGAAATCGAAGCCATATAGAGGATGAAACGTTCCATCCTTGGACAAATATATCATCGGGCCACACAGTCAGGTCGAAATGGTGCTGAGGGCTATATACGAGATCGAAAATAGTGTTAATTGCTTTTGCTGAGCCGCATTGTAGTTATATCAAACTTTACCAATCAAAATTGGTCCAACCAAAAAACTCCCCTGCAGTCTGGACTCGGGTCGGGTCGATTGACCAATACCCTGAAAAGTATAATTAGCAAGGTTTGCTTGACCCGAAGCTGGATGGCCATTCTCTTGCCCTGCTAGATGCTGGTGCCCGATAGAGCACAATCGATTGCCTCTCAACAGGCATGAGGGTTGTGATTTCGATCTTACGACCAATATGCCGGCGTGTCTATTCGAATAGCCAACGCAGTATTTCGGTTCGTTCACTTGTGCAGTTGCTGCTACCTCCAGCAGAGAATGGCAAGTGTTTACTTTGGAGGGGCGGCCCGATGATCAACAAAACCCATATACATATTTCCAGCACCTTCGAAATAATATGAGCTTTGGGTGGTGCCTCCAGAAAGTTTTGCTGCAAAGTTTTCACCCGAGCATGTAATGCCAACCAGAAAAGCGAGTAAATCGGTATCAGGCAGCAGCAAGAGGCAGCAGCCCTGGTGCGTCGAGATGTAGAAGGAAAATGGAGGTGAAATGGGGCAGCTCATAGGATGCCTCTGAGTTTGGCACAGCACCAGACTGGCCGTATGATCGGCCGTGGCCTGTGGTGTGACTCCAGAGATTTGGAGATTACGGTGGTGTAGATGATGATCTGGCAGATTGGCTGCTTCTCTATTCATCGAAGGTCTCTGTATGCAACCCTATCGTCCACAGAGTGTCCAAGTTCCGAGTGGCTACGGGCCTTGACTACAGGGAGGATTGGGGAGTTAAGTTGTCGATCTGCATCGCGTGCAAGCTGGGGCCGAGTTGGATTGCCGAAAGACGGATCCGGGCTCATGGCTGGACCAATTGGTAGAAGATCATGTGTAGTCATACGTATTCGCCTATGCTGGAGCCAGCCAGCCAGATTGGCGTCGACATTCTCCTCGCCGTGTCTTGGCTTGCAAAAGCGGGTGCAGAAGTCTGATTGATGCCATTGGCCAACCCCGCGCTATGTCGCCGAACTGGATGCATGTGTGTATGGCGCATGTATGTGTGACGGCAAGCAGTCAAGATTCCGAGAAACGGGCGAATAGTAGGCCGCTGCCAGAGCTATGAGCGATGTTGGGAGCCGTATGGATCGTTAAGGGAAGTCTAGCCGGGGCCGTGATCGACAGGGACAGTGACTTCTGGACATTCGAAACAAGGGCTTCGAGGCGGGAGACGTTCCGATGGCGGGTGGCCGACGATGCCATGTGTTTCGTCTAGACTTCTCCGTCCCAAGAACCATCACTGAGGTCTAGGTTAGGGATTCCCGGCTAGTCAGAGACGTGCATGTGTGGGGAAGTGGCTAGGATTTTGACAGGCCGAACTGCTGGTCAGTTCTCTCTAGTTCAACTGTTTTTTCTCCAATACTTTAGCTACATGTACCTTGGATTTCCATCGAATTGTCTCAATAGATGGCGCCCCCAGAGATGTACTACTATCAATGTGCTTTAGGTAGGTAGGTACATGTAGGTAGTCTCTCACAATAATATCGCGGCAGGGGGGGTTCTAGTAATAATCACTAGCAGCATTTCACGATTAGTAACTATTAGTTAGATTAATGACCGTTATTTTATTTCGATAACGTTTTTATAAGTATTATATTTTAATATTAATTATAAAACTTAAAGGTATTTTTTAATTACTTATATTAATTAAGTAAAAAGAATTATACTTATTTTATTTTAAATAAAGTAGTTTTTTCATATATATTTTATAACTTTATATTCTCTTTAAATTTTATATTTAAATAATAATAAAATATAATAAAAATTCTTTTTTTTATTTTTAATAATTATATTAAATAATATAACGTGGTTTATAATTAAATTAACTATATAATTAAACTTTATTATATAATATTTTTATAATTATAATATTAATTTAATTAAAAGAAAATCGTATTATTTTAATAATTTAAGTAAATAAAATTAATTAAAGAGTTATTATAAAAATATATAACGTCCCCTCGAGTTACTTTAAACGATTAACTCCGCGATATTAAACTTTAACGCGAAATCCGATATTTATAATATAAATTTAATTTAATTAAAAAGAAAGTACTTTATAATTATATAATTAATTTTTTTTTCAAATCGCGCGGCGACGACCGCGTTGATAAGTATTAAATTAAACGCTTTATTAATTATAACCTAGACTTTAAAACTTAAATAAACCGTTAATATAATTATTAAAAAGCTTTTTATAAAGATATAAGTGTTATTATCGGCTAGTTCGCGCTAGTTGTAAATATTAAAATAAAATATAATATTTTAAACGAAGATATATAAAATTTTAACGAAATTAGCTTTATAATAAATATAATTAAGTTAATACTTATCGTAATACGCGCCGATTATTATAAAAAAGCGAAATCGGTTTAATATAATAATTAAAAATAATTAACGGTTATTAAATTTATTAATTTATAAAGCTTATATATTCCGCCGTTTTTAATCGTTTAAAACTAATATTACTTTATAAATTAGTTTCGTAAATACGACTTACTAAGTAATTAAATAATTAAATTAACTTTTAACGGCTAAATTAATAACGAAACGAGTTTAAACTAGATTTAATATTTCGATAAGTGTATTAAAGCGCGAATAAAAGGTCCTTATTACTTTTTAATTGTAAACGATTACGAAAGGTATATTTCGGCCGAATTCGAGGAATATTATAAAAATAACGGCACTACTACGCTTAATATACCTTTTTACTTTTTTTACTTATTTTAGCCCTTAAATATAGTATTTTATTCGCTATTAAAGCGTATTTATTTAAAAGAAATCGAGCTATTATTAAAAAAATAATAAATTATATTATAAAGTTAGAGTTTTTTATTATTCTTAAGGCCGCGTATTTTATTATTTTTATAAAAATAATATTGAATCTAGATTTAATATATTTAGTTTAATATTTTATTATTTAAACGAAATAGTTAATAAATTAAATTATTACAGTGTGTGTGGACTAACCACTGCGCCATAAAGCAAAAGCTTCGGAAATGACTCTTCGGGTCATTTCTGTCCAATTCTACGCCTTAAGTGCTACCCCGCGGGGGACCAACCCGCCGATCGTAACATAAATATACGTTTTTAAACGTTTATATTTAATTCGTCGCGTTTAAAGACAATTAATATTTATAACTTTTAAACGCTATTTAACCTTTAATAAACGATTAAATAATTTTTTTATTTATTAAAAAAGCTTTTCGATATTAATTTTAAATTTTATAAACTAAAATATATATATAATAATATATAAAATAACTTTTATAAAAAGTTAATTTAATACTTTTAAACGTTAAAGAGTTAAAAAATCGCGCGTTTAATTTAAAAGAGCCTTTATTATATAAGAATTTTAAGAGCTATAAAACGAGAAGGTAAAAAGGAAGCGTTTAACGATTAATAAATACGAAATGAGAGGTTCGTCGAAGTGAAGGGCGACTAGTGAAAGGCGTTATAATATCTACGGCGAGATAAGTTATAATACGCGAATATATAAAAAAGATATAAAATTAAGTATTAAATTAAGTAAAGAGTAATTTTAATTAATTTAAAGTATTAAAGTTAAATTAATTTATATAAAAGTAATAAAATATAAAAAAGTAATTAATTTAATAATAAACTATATTAATTATTATTAATATATATAATAATTATTAAATTAAATAAATTTTTTAATTAATTATTATTATTATTATTACTTTTAATTATACTTAATTAAGTATAATTATATTACTTAAATATAATTATTAATACTTTTAATTATATTTTACTCGATAAAGTAATACCGCGCCCTGCTAATTTCTATGCGGACGGTAACTTCGCTCAGATATCTCGAAGTATACGTTTCTTTCGAGATATAATATTTTCAACTAGTGACCTTGCCAGTAACGGTCTCTTACAACCCCCCCCCCCACCGCGCTACTGAATGAATTTCGTTGTTAGGCTAGAATGCCAACCAACATACTGAAGGGCCGGCCTGCACACCACATTAGGGCCGGATAACTAAGTGTGGGCGGTTTTCAGTTGATTAGATTCCCATTCGCTCGCGTTATACAGCTTACATCTGATAGCCGAATTGACTTTTACTGATCTTCGATGATCTGCATCAGCCTCAGGGCAGCCGGGAGTTCTAGATCTGTTCTGGTTGTTCCCGAGGAGCCCCAAGGGCCAACGGTTTGAGCGGGGCCTAACCCCGCTGTCCAGAATACCCCCCGCTGATCGACGTTGTACCTCGAACTGGGCCCAGATCAACGCACCCTCTTTCAGAGAGCATCAAGCAAGTCTCCTTACAGACATTGCATGTGCTAGAACGAAAGATGGCTCTTCTATCGATTGTTGTATTATGGTGGACATGAATTTTCCAAGAGGTTGTGGTCAATCCCACACCCCAGCCAATGTACCAAACCAAGGCATACCCAGTGGCGCTCTCAAGCTCAACTCAAGGGGTGACAGGTTGCGAGCCGGACTGAGCACCAATATCAGCGACGGCAAAGTTAACCTAAGTAATCAAAGTGAATATGCGTTTCCTCCTGCAGGGCACCGTTACGCAGCAAGTCCATCTGGGTACTTGATTCGAGGCAACGGTTTCCACCTCGACTAGACAAGCTCAGTAGGGCCGACCAAATTGTGTTTGGTTGCACGACTTGACTCGCAAGCCAACAAACTAGAGGTCCGCTCAAGTACCAACAATGTTTGGTGAAAACTGTTTGGCTGGCAAGCTACATCACGCGTGCACTTCCTTTGTTCGCTGTCTTGGACAATGCATCCTTTTACCTAGCTTCGCACTCGTCCCTTGCTCCAATATGTTTGGTGCCGGCAAACGATTCAGGGAAGTTGGGACGAGGAAGAGCACATGACCCAGAGCTCGCAAGTATATAATCCCCCTTTCCTCCCTCCTATGATCGATCCAGGACTTCATCCAACATCTTCAAACCCAACCACCACATTCCTTCAAGACCAGGCGTCTTATACTGTTCGCTTCAGACACTAGCTGTCCCACTCGAGTACACTCTCCTCTCAACTTTAGACGAACTATCACTGTTCTTCTCTTCTCTCTCTCTCTCTCTTTCTCAGAGATACTTCATCCAAGTCCACTATCACTATCATCATGCCTTCTTTCACAAACATCGTCATGACCACCCTCTGCGCGGCCGGCCTCGCGGCAGCTCTGCCCGTAGGCAAGCCCACCGCCGTCGTGGCGCCCCGCGACAGCGTGGGCGACATGACCTACTACAACCCAGGCCTGGGCAGCTGCGGCCGCCACAACTCGGACGGCGACGCCGTCGTGGCCCTGTCGCCGTCCCAATACGCCGACCACCCGGACGCCTGCGGCAAGAACATCGTCATTAACTACGGCGGCAAGACGGCCACGGCCACCGTCGTCGACAAGTGCCCCGGGTGCTCCCCGATGTCCATCGACGTCTCGCCCTCCCTCTTCCAGAAGCTGGAGTCCCTTGACGCCGGTCGTGTCGAGGTGGACTGGCACTGGGAGTAAGGTGGTCTTTGGCTGCCTCGTAGGCGCGATGATGCGCTGCTTTCACTTCTTTCGGGGGAGCTGGGGCTTCTCCGCATCACTTTCTTCTCTTTCAGGTTTGCCAAATGGGTTTTGGCTGGTACTTTAGGGGTATTGGAGTATGGGCGTTACAGCGGACACGGGAGAAGACCGCTGGCAGAGACAGGTCTTAGCTTCTTGACTTGTCATTACCTGAACGCACATTGCAAATCAACTATTTGAAATATTACATCCTTTTAAAATGGTAACATCTGGGCCCTTTGATGAGACCGATGTGCAACCCAGCATAAGAGACTGGGATATTACCCCAAGAATATGAAAAACCAATGACCAACTCAATAAGAAATGAGCAGAGGAACTGGTTACCAACGGCTTGATGGATTAATTCAAATAAATGCTAGGTAGGTTACGCTGTTAACATGAGTTCCCAGGTCCATGTCAAACAAAGAAAGGGGCAGGATCCCATGCTCAGCACGCAGGCAGCTAAGCATCAATAAAGTGCTGTCTTTGAGGCCATCCACATACTTTGCTCAAGCAAACAAAAATACTGTATTGTTTTTGGTATTACTGATAACTAGGGGTATGAAAACAAACCAACCAGTCGACCACACACGAAACGCACTACTACCGAAGACTTCCTCCAGTTATTATCTTTCCCCAAGACCCCCTGATTAACCCATTTGCCCAGTATAAACAAAACAGCCAGCCCAGTGCAATAACAACCCAAATAAACATTAGCGAGCGTGTGAACCACATAGTGTGGACTGCAATCAATCAATCAATCCCGGTTGGCTCGACGACCATCCAGATGATCAATCAATCGTTCTCCCAAACTGCTCTTCTCCCTCTCATCACCTCGGGCTGCGAGAAGAGACGAAAGTAGGTTCATATATGTCCCCTCAGTACCTACCCAGCCGCGACGAACGAGTCGCAGTTCCCGTCCCGCACGCCGTACTTGCTGTCCAGCGTCGCGTGCTCCGCGTCGACGTTGACGTTGATGAGGCCGAGGACTTGCAGATGTACCTCGATGTCGTGGTGGCTGATGGCGCTGATCTGGGTGATGTCGACGTCGACGGTGCTCTGGCTGCAGAAGGACGGCTCGGGGAATTGGGGGTGCTTAGGCCGGGGGCCGTTGGGGGTGGGCACGGGGTGGTGGTAGGTGCTGTTGGAAGGAGGAGGGGAGGAGGCGGGCCACCGTGTCCGTGAGATGGGCGCGGGTTGTGAGCAGGGCAGGGGTATGTGGAATAGTTGGCCGGTGGTTGAGGCTGCGGGCCAGGGCCGGGATTAGGGGGAGTAGGCTGGTGACTGGGGCCTGGGGGGAAGCCGCCTCCGTTGCCGCCATTCACACCATTGCCTCCATTGCCTCCAGCACCTCCATTACCACCGAAACTCGCGTTGCCACCGTTGCCGCCGTTCCCTCCGTTGCCGCCATCCCTCCGTTACTAGCTCTAGCGATGCCACTGCGGCCGATAAAGGCGTTACCGGCGTTGCCGCCGTTACCGCCGTTACCACCCTTGCCACCATTACCAGCCTTGGCAGTACCACCAAGACCAGAACCAGCATTGCCTCCATGGCCTCCATGGCCGCCGCCGCCACCACCATCGCCCGCTTTGCCACCGCCCTGGCCAAAGCTACCGTTTCCGCCATTCCCGCCGTGACCGCCATCTCCGCCGTTGCCTACATTTCCGGCCCCGAAGCCGCCGTTGCCTGCATTACCACCATCACCTCCTTTGCCTCCATTGCCACCGTTGCCGCCGGGTCGCGATTCAGCGATAGGGCTCGGGATCGTGCTGCTGGTGCTGCTGGTGCTGGTGCTCGAGCTGGTGCCGGTGCTCGAGCTGGTGACGGTGCTGGTGCTGGTGCTGGAGCTCAGGCTCGGCTTAGGTGGCAGAGAGTGGAAAGGCCCCGGGGGGTAAGGACGGTGGCGCGGCGGGGGCCGGGGCTTGGGCTGCGAGGGCGTGACGTAGATGGTATGGGGGTCCAAGACTTCGACGTGGTGCTGCTCCGCGATCTTGATGTTGACGGAGTTGGAGCACTGGGTGAGGTTGATGGCTGCGGCAATGTCGACGACGCAGCCGCCCGTGCTGGGCAGGTATTGGACGCCGATCTTGGCCAGGAGCTGGGGTGCGTTCGCCATGATGACGGATGTCTGTATGTGGTTGGCTATCGTTGCTTGTGTGTGTGTGTGTGTGTGTAGTTGAAGTTGGCTTTGGAAGAATAAGTGTTAGGCGCAAAACCCAAACAGAGTTGAGTGAGAGTGTGTCTGTGTAAATGAGATAGGAAGCGAGTGAAAGGTGCTTGAGCTTAGGAGCGTGAATATTACTATGAGTAAATATTAAAGGACTGTGTGTTTGAGTTGGTTGAGCCTGATGATGGAATTGGCCTATATCGTGGGAGAACAGAACGATACTTATACCGAAATCTTGCTCGACTCCGTTCGCTGGCAATTACTATGACGATAGCCATCCCAGGGATGAGTGTTTACTTTTGTCAAGCTATCGGGTTCTGACCTAGATTTCACTCCTGGCCTAAAAGCATTTCACCGTAAAGAGAACTACTCTGTATGTTCCTATATAATATGCTTTCCATATTGGATCAGAGTCCGGGCTCTCCAAGAAGTTAAGATCGCTGTAAGGGGTTGGATGTCTTGCAGATCATGGCTGAGATAGATGCGCCACACACCAGGAACAACAACCCCTGCCAGGGAAGAGAGCGATACTGTGTCACATACAAGAAGAAGGTCAAGCCATGGCTTGAATGCATTGAAGGTTGGTGTCAATTCCAAAACGCCGTGCCTATGAGTAAAGTGTACGAGACCATGAATAGTGCCGAGTATCAAAACCAATAGGCGCCAATACCTCGTTTGATCGCTGTCATGTCCTCATCCTTATGTGCGAACCATCCTGCTCGACAACCACTACCGCAAGTGACAGCAAGCCCAAAATGACCTGGAAAAATGTACGTTTACGCCAAACCACCGAGTCCGCTCTCATTCAATCAATACCAGACAAGACATCTATCCACTCCTGAGAAAAAATAAAGAAGCCTTACAGGCCTCCGCCAACCCTAGTAGCGGGCTTGCCAGCACGACGTCCGAGTAATGTAGCCCCATCGAGACTTAGTTCGAAAGCACCTTTTTGCTTATGGCTGGCGCGAACTTGCTGCCGGGCCGCGTTCGCCACTGCCGCGCTGTGTTGGCCGTAACCCTTCTGTTCCTTTTCGGTGCGCTCCCGTTCACGGCCACGATCTTGACCCTTACCCAAGTTCGTGTCACGCATGCGCTGCTCGAGTTGCGACGAACCATCTGTCTTGTGTACGTACTCGGGATCAGATTTGTCACCGTCGTCATCGGACTCCTCATTGAGGTTGGCAAGTCGGGATGGAGCAGCAGCACCCTTGATACCGACCTGCTTCCGACGCTTTGCCTCTTCCTCTTGGCGATGCACCGAGTATCCAACGTCGAAGATCTCTCGGAGGTTGACGGCACCTGGTGAACGGAAGTCCATACGCTTTCCGCCATCAACAAAGCGGGCAGCGTCGAAAGCTTGAAGGTTCTCTCCGGCACTCTTCTTCTCTTCACGTGGTGTCGGGCCAGATCCCCGGACCCATGGGTGTGCCAAGAACTCCGTAATGGTATATCGCTTCTCGGGGTCGACACAGAGCAGATGGGAGATCAAGTCTTGAGCAGATTTTGAAATATCATCCCACCAGGGGGAGAGGAAGGTAAATTGGCCCTTGGCCACCTTCTCCGTGAGAACTTCAATGCTCTCATCGTAGAATGGCGGGAAACCGCAGAGCAATGTGTACAGCACACAGCCCAAGGCCCACATATCGACTGACTTCGAGTAGCGTTCATCCTTTACGATTTCTGGAGCGGTGTATCCGACGGTGCCGCAGGGTGTCATCGTTTGGTTGTCCCACACGATCTTCGACAAACCGAAATCGGCAATCTTAATGCGGCCAATGCCGCCAGCGCCGACGCCCGGAATAAACTCGCCCTCATCGACCTTGTCCTCATCACCTGGTTGCTTTGGCTTCGGAACCTTAGCCGGAACAAATGGAGTAGCTTCGAATAAGATATTTTCGGGTTTGATATCACTATAAAAGGAAAGAGTCAGAAGGTATGTCCCAGAGGGGGCATGACGTCATTGTCCGGTAGCCACCACGCGCCCTCACTAGCAAGACAACTAAGGTTGGGAACTGCAAGACTCACCGATGGACGACTCCCCGCTCCTCGTGGAGATATTCCAGAGCATTGGCAACCTGCGTAATGACGTGCCTTGACAGATCCTCGCTAAAGTACGTGAGACGAACGATTTGATGGAACAGTTCGCCGCCAGGTGCCAGCTCAAGAATGATGTAGTAATATTGCCGAGATTCGGAGAAATCGATCAATTTGATGATATTAGGGTGATCAAGCTGTCGCATGATTTGTACCTCCTTGAGAATGTTTGCGCGCTAGTTGGTGTTAGTTGCGACTGCAATTATCTGGTTATGGTGATGGCACAGGCCCGCGGGACTATTCAACCAACAAGACGTAGGAAGGAAAGCCAAGGAAGACGGTGCTGAGCATGGAGTGACGTTTCGACAAAGGAAAAGATATTTCTCGCACCTCTGCAGCCTTTGGCACCTTCTTGAAGTCCGGATGTAGATGGTTGTTGCCCTATCGAGACCCCATGGTTGGTAAAGGAGACGGCGGGATGGGAAAGCTCCTCGGCCAGTTTTAGAGAACAAAGGAAAACGGGCACCGCATGGAAAAGGGACAGATAGACGAGCAAGCATCGACCAAGGAAAGTGAAGTGGTCGATGGCAGAGCTCAACCAGTAGCCTCACTCACCTGCATGCTGTTCATTTCGAATTTGCGGACGACCTTGATGGCACACTCTCCGGCGTCGCCTGTCAAGTCCTTCGCGCGGTAGACATTGCTGAAGGCGCCGTCGCCCATCTTCTCGAGAAGCTGCCATCGCTCCAGGCCGGGATACTTGGGGAACTTGCCACGGGTCTCGTTCTCTTCCTGGACCAGCTTGGCGACGTGTTGCTCATGTCCACTTTTCGACCTGCCTCCCTCAACAGACTTCTCGGCAGCATGGGCCGCAACATCGTTGGCCTGGGCAACGCGATTCTGCTGGCCGCGCGCCGGGCTGGGCACTGTAGGCGTCCGGTATGGGTTGAGGCAGCTGGCCGTTGTGCTGACCAACTGCATTGGGTTCTGTTATGTGTGCCATGGCCTTCTGTGGTGGTGGAGCTTGTGGTGGTGAATGCTCATGTTGCTTTCGCTGTGTGTCGTCGTTGTTTGCCCTGGCTTGCTTGCCTATTTGGGGGAAAAGGAAAAGATGATGTCAGTGGGCGCACAATACGAATGATGAGTGGACAGTAGGTACGTCTGGAACATGTACCTAGGGAGATGACACGAGCTACGTCGACATGAGACCCCAGGAAAAGAACCAGAGAAAGGAATAGTTCAGGGCGATCGTCATCGGGGTTCTGCCGCATTGGCACTCGAGCCCCCCTTCCACTCTGAAGAAAACACGGGAAACTAAGGACCGGGGTGGGAGGGAGATTGAATAATCAAAATCGAGATGGGTTGCGGCTTACCATGACGGATAAAATTCTTGAGCTGTTGGATTGTTGACATTTTGACGACGTCACCGAAAAGCAGCTTCCAACCTTTTCTTCGCTTTGCCTTTGCGTGAGGTGCAAGCCTCAAGGAAAATCAATAACAGTCTGCTCCGACGCTCGCCAAAGTTTCGGGTTTGAGAGGAGCAAACTGGGAGGGAAAACAATAATGTCTCTCTGTAATGGAAGATACTCTCTCTCTGGCAAACCCAGTCTAGCGTGAGTGTAAAAGTCGATGAGGAAGAAGAAACACAAAACAAAGGTACGTCGCGGGTAGCTGCTGCGTCTCTGCAAGTATCTTTTGTTTCGGGTTGATTTTGATTTGGCGTTGAGTTGCTCTTGGGAGGAAAAACGATTCGAAACTACTGTACCGTCGGAATTTGGGTTGGGCGAAGTTTGGTTCTGATGGGGAAGCGGCCTTTTGATCAAAGCAATCTAGGAGAGTGCGTAAAAAACGTCTAGTTGGTTATGACGCAGGTGCTGATCGGGGTGTGTGTGTGTGTGTGTGTGTGTGTGTGTGTGAAGAGGTGGCGGCAAGTCGCTAAACAGTCGGGGGACTGACTGGGACAAACGGGATTGTGGGAACCAGCAGTTGATTTGTTAATTTATTTTATCGCGCTTTTGCTCTTTCGCTGTCTCTTGCGCCGGTCGCTCTCTTCGCGTGGTCGGGATTCAGGTGGAAAATCAGATCTTAGGATATGCGACAAGACAAATAAGAAATTCCGAAAAGAGAAGAAGGTAGTTTGTATCGTCTATGGCCGAAATGAAGAGGAAAGAGAATTATTCAAGGCTCAAACAGGATATACCATGAAAGCTTTAAAGTGGGTTGCCGGCGACCCGTGCTAAGGTTTAAGCAAGCCTGTTAGAGCAGACAGTAAGGCAAAAACCAGGTGCCAGAAGTGACGATGGTGGTTCACACACACTGCACAACAATCCAGTTCAGTGCCAGGCGTGCAAGAGGTGCCAAATGCCCTGGAACCGGAGGCTTGGTAGACTGGACTGGACTGGCTGGGACCCTGGAACCAGACACTGGAGGGGTTAAGGTCAGTCAGGTAGCGACTAGGTACCTCCTATGGGTCCATGTACATAGCCGAAAAGCGATGATGTCGTTCAACTACTTCGATCAGGCCGAGGTGTCTGTGTTCGGGCTGGGAACAGACGCTACGAAAGGTACCCGGCGGGACAGAAAACAGGCAGGTCGATGTCGACGTATATCAGGTCAGATATGCAAATGCAGCTGGGAATGTTTGATGGGATTGGGTGAGTCGGGAGACCAAGGCCTGCTTCGGTTGGGTGGTGATGACAAACGTGCAGGTTGTGAACCCATGTAATTAATTCCAGACAAAGCGACGAATGACGAATGTCGTTGACGCTGGCTAGAGTCAGAATCTGGGAAATAGGTATGCCTGAATTGGCAGCTGAATACATGTGCTGTCGGCAGCAGATGAGCGACAGCTGGGTTGTTGTGCTAGCCGCCCAACATAGCGAATGCTGGCTGGCATCAATGAAAGGTCAGAGGGTCTGCTGCTACATCTTGGTATCCAGTAGTCTCCATCGAGGACAGCAGGGGATGGAGAATTATCCCCCATGTACCCTACAAGTACCCTGGCTATGTCACCAACTCAAATGTTGTAATCCAGATTGAAAATGGGCCAAGCAAGCGGGTCCGGCCTATTGCGGGTAGCACCTCTTCTGCTACGACTTACAAGGAGGTGACGAGAAGTTGAGTTGCAGAAGGCGCCCGAAACATGTTCGACTGGTTCATCCGCTTATTCATCATGGAAGCTTGCCTGCTTGCAAGTTGCAACGGACCGTTACACGACAATCGAGCAAGGGAGACGGCGAGACGAACACCCTTTCCGCTCACGGCTTGGCGACCGGGCGCGTTGCAACTCCCATCATGTGTATTGGGCAAGGTTGCAACTTGCATGCTGGTAGCATGTGCTGAAGCTTTCTACACTATGTACATTCAACATGGATGCAGTAGATTGCGTCGAATCGGCACTCATGATATCTATCTATGCCAAGATCAACATGGAACTGAACACACCAGTAGCAGCGAATACTACTGTGAATGGACAATGGGAGACGCAGGCGGACCCGAAACTACCAATTCGGCCAGAGGCACCATTCCCAACACCAACACCAACTACACGACTCACACTTCACATTCGATACATACCAAATCTGCGATGACTGCCTCTGGCGGTACCCAGATGTACTGTATCTTCCGTCTACACTGCTACAGGCCTGCCGGATGTCCAACATTCGTGGCATCAACAACCCAAAGGTTTACACTTCGAGACACTCCCTCCGCCAGCAGAGCACCGCCTGCTGGCCTGGAGGCCCATCTACGGCTGAGATAAACCCAAATGTCTTTGTTCTCAGCGACCGTGCTGCCACTGCGATGATGCAGGTGTCAATCAATAAGCACATTCCATAGAGAGCCATTCCATCATCTCGGAGACCGCATGGACAATCCTGGACTCTGTTTGGGCCTTGATTGCTAGCGAGGGTCCGGCATGACGTAGAGAAGAGCGTCATCTTCAGGGATACCTGCGCACTAATGATAACCCAGATCGGTGGCTAAGTGGACAGAGTGATCACTGAACGTCCTGCCATTGGCCAAGCCGGCAAAACAACTCCTGGTGCATCAAGCCACCCCTGGCCATGGAACGTCAACAATTCTGAACAGCTCGCAGTCGTCATCTCTCTTCTGTGTTTCTTGTTGCGTCCCCCATCTTCCATTTTCCTTTCGCCAGACCGCAGAGTCAGCAAGATCGCATCTTCTGTTCTAGTCCTTACGTAGGTTAAATGAGGCCCATCGCAGTCTGCTCCCGCCTGCCCGCCTCCGCCCTGCCGCACAACTTTCTCCGCGTTTCACTTGACAACCCTGGAGCAACGACTAGTATCGCGTAGTACGTGGGAGGCTCTTCAATTCAGCCGCCTGTATGGCTGAGCCTGTATGGCTGAGCCTGTATGGCTGAGATATGCCTGCCTCGCTGCTTCAAGTTAGAGTCTTGCCTCCTGAGCAAGGGGCATCTTTGTCAGTCGATACATACATACATACCGATATATCAGAGATGTTGCAAGTAGCCGGGCCGAGCAGTTACAAAAGCCAGCACAACACCTTGACGGGGTGCGTTCTGAACTGTTGCATGTATCCATCTCATTGCGATGGGTTAAAGTCTTTGCAACCCCGCTGCCTCGCCTACGCCCGTGTCTACGCCATGACGAAGGCGCCGTCATTAAGTATCTACACCACGTCCAGACGGTTGTGGCCTCGGCACAACAACGTAACGATGTTGGTCAAATCGCAGCCAGACCCCTATCACATCGTCAATCGTATCTGTCGATCTTTGACGGACTGGCTCTGTACGTTTCATATCTTCTGCTCTATCGCCAGTAGTCGATTCGCCCAGAAAACGGCCATTCTCAGAGCGGCCATTCTGCGCTCCAGGTACAGGCCCTACGATCTACTAACGTTTCGATGGCAGCACGTTAACTGCGGCTGGCCATGACTATGGTGGGTATTGCGCGGGACAAAGGTCGGAGCAAAGTCCCCGCCAAGGAGGTACTACTATGCTTGTTGGCCAGATAATTCCGACTGCACGTCTTGAAACCCGGATGACTTCGCAGACGGTAATGCCCAGAGTCGGAAGAGCATCGCACCATATTGTCGAGTCCACTACGGGCGTGCGGGGGATTCATACCGTGCTACTGGCTACTGACAAATTGGGATCTGAATCCATAGTGGAATCGCTTTCCCCATCTCTCAATATCGATTCTTCGTTGCGGCATTGGTGGCCAAGTCCTGAAGACTGCGCACCTACTTGTAGCTTCGTGCCCTTCTGATCAATGCTACCCGCCAAAGAACGGGCTTGAATCAAGGCAAATTGCCTAACTGACTCGAGCCGCATATTGTAATTAATACCAGGGGAAATTGCCATATCAGACCTTTCTTCTTCTCTGTTCTATACGGCATTTGATCAGGTTCCTTTTCGCGATATCTTCACATATACGTCGATTAGTCTCCGCATCGGGCTCTTACCTACAAATCTCTGCTTATGTCACACCAGACCCTAGATTCGGCCTCTTTCGGCTTAATGGCCCCCCGCACTTGAGAGATGGGAAATTACTTCGCACCACACCGCCAAAACCGCTTCTCGTAGAGACGAGCACCGAAAATCCCCAAAAGTCATACCTGAAAGCCGATGCTTCATTCGTGATATTACTAGATCTATCTGGGTCTCGGGGTCTTCCAGGGTCCCATTAGCCGCGGTCTGCCCGATCCCAAAATCGTGCCCAAAGCGGATGACAGGAATTTGCAAGTGCCTTTTAAGTTTTGTAACACATGTCGGGGGCAATACCACGCAAATAACGCAGCGCGTACAACTAGGCTTGACCGCCTTGTCTTCAGGCTGCCTGTCGTCGAACCGTTGGAAAGTTCTCCCGATATACTAGAGTCACTAGCTGTCCACGCCACAGCTGTGGTCTATGCCGTGCTCATGATAATAGTACCTATCTGCAAGCCTATCTGGTTTCCCCCGTCTTATATCGGCTACACCGTTTATGCAGCATGCATGGTGGGATGATGTGCCTTGGCTTGGCGGAGTTAATCATAACCTGACGGGTAATCATCGTGTAAACGATACCGCAACTACAAGCATTGGTTGGGCTCAGGATGCCGAGAGCCCAACTTCATTCGATCGCGCCCAATGGGATATGCACATCCAGGAACTATCGCTCTCGATGTGGTTAGCATTGGTCAAAACAAGATCTGATGCCCAAAAAAAGACAGGGTTCGTCCGAGCTTCGACGTGGTGCATCCATGCTATGTAGTATATTGTGGCGTGATTGCATGTAGAGAACCACGATCATGTTACCACTCGCATGGGGCGCGACGCAAGCCTCCACGCTGTCAGTAGCCGCAAGTGACAGACAGCAGACAGCCGGTGTCTAAAAATGAATGGCCACTGGTTGGATAACCGGCAAAAGTGAAGGTAGAGAGATGGATCTCTCTGGTTGTATTGTAGGTCTGCCTGGGGGTCGAACCCAGAATCTCCTGATTATCAATGATCGTAGTCAGACGCCTTGCCATTGGGCCAACAGACCGTTTTTTCTTATGAACGATCATCTGTTATGACGAACTATGACGTGAAGACCTTTCTAGCACATGGCTAGAGTCATAATCCAAGAAAGGATATCGTTGTGTTGGTGGGTGACGAAGTTCCGGTATGCCAGATGAAGTCTTTCGACTGGCTTTAGGTTGAGAAGGGATCAACCTGGCCTTGGTGGAAGTGGAGTATTTGAGGAATACAGGGATATGGTAACTTCGTTATAGGACTAGGACTAAAGGTTGACAAGTTCATGAGCTTTCACTACGAAGTGTTAAGTCCTAAGAAGACTCTCATATAGACGCGGCCATTCATCTGCTTGCCAACCGGCACGCCCATATTTTCTCTGGCAGTTCTCTTCTTTCACATTATCCCACAACTAGTTACTGCTTGCTATTCTACTAGAGCCAACCCTCTTTTCATATGGCCCAAAGTGAACCTGTCACCCCTGCCCCTTTTCAACATATCTAGAGCATATCTTAATATTCTTGTGAGTCCATTGCTCTCTAGATGAGCCCATGCTTTGTCCCTGATATGGTAATATATGGGCAAACCCTCTTCTGCTTCCGAAATGTAGTGATATTTGATTTAATGTTGAGCTACCTAAGTCAACAAACGTAGGGTGTAATTACAATATATTCCCAGGCTTGAGGGTTTCTCCCAGGACATGAGAGTACTACAAAAGGCAAAGGCATTATTGCTAATTGTTCCCTCCACAAAGAGAATTGTTATAGTATGTGCAGTTGTTTGATCTCGGACCAGGGATACACGAGATCTTGCTCCTGTCATCCGAGAACGTGCCATATGTTCAGGCAAAACGGTCGGAACCTGTACTCTTTGGTTTTTTCTGGTCTGAAATATAGAAAGTAATTATGATGTCCTCACTCACTGTCAGGGTACTGACTCTATACTGGCATGGAGCTTCTAGAAATTATGCCCCCGAGTGTTGGTGTAATATATTCCAACAACCAATGATATTTGCGTTAATGAAGTTGTACCCTTCCAATAGTAATTCGATCTTCTTGACAGGAAGACAATCCGAAAAATGGCCGAACCCTCGGTAGGGGCTCTTCACTGGAAGTTTGCCGACTAAGAACATATTCTTCTCCCTTCCACACCAAGCTCTTAGAATTATATCTTTGTTTTTCAGATACTCAGATCTAGCGATGACTACATGCAGTATTATGCCAAGACCGATTTTGTATACTTTCTGATATAGGATATTACTGTACTGCCTGTGGACACACATATAGCAGCCAGCTTGTCCGAGATGTTGGTGTATGGAGGACATATTCCTGGTCATGGCCTGTGTAGGTACTGTTTAGGCTTGCACGAAGAGTTGGCGCCATCGTCTCCTGTTCGTATTACACCGTTACATGAAATCAGCACAATGAGAGAAACCCCAGTCAGTTGGCTACCCGCCTCAGGATCGCACACAAGCATTGCTTGTTCTAGACTCTACATTGTACGCCGGTTGGGAGCTGATACAACAAGCAACTTCCAGCAAGTAGCTCTGAAGCCACCCTTCGGAAGACCTGGCCAGTGTCTTGGTGTCTGTGTATCAAAGTCCTCTTATCCTTTGTGCGTACTTAGGTATCTACTTTGTGTATGTCTCGAATAGCAGAGCCTCATTGTGCGGGAACCAGAGGAACCAGGGGAACATCAAAGGTACCAACAAGGGTCGTGGAGGATCGGTTGGGAACCAGCACCTCGGTACCCCACTTGTGCTTCATTTGCATATTTTGATTGGCTGTGACTGACTGCTAGTAGCTTTCTCCACAAGACCTTTCGCCTCCACTTTCGCATCGACACGTTGATTGAATTGAATTGAATTGATGCTGGAACTCTTTTGACAATCTGTCATCGCAACGTATCGCAACACGTTGCCTATACTACTATTATAACATTGACGACATGTCTCTAGTTGGGTGACCGGCGTCTGGGCTTGTCATTCCTGAATATCTTCACTTTTCCCCCTCTTTCGTCAAGCTCGCACGCGACTGGTTTTTCTAGGCGACAAGATGGCTAGCAACCCTACCAACTCGACAAGCTACAAGCAGCTGAAGGAGGACTTCGTGTCGAACCTTTCCGGCGGCGAGGCTTCCGAGGTGAACTACGTGACCGCCGTCAGCTTCGTGGCGATACTGCTTTGGTCCGTCCTGCAGACCCGACAATCCTTCTTCAAATCCTACGGCCCGGTCGCCCTCCTCGTCGATTTTCTGCTTAGCGTATGCGCCTTCCTGCTCGCCATCACGATATACGCCGACAAGCCGTTCTTGCTGTCAGGCCTGCTGCTAGCCCCGGCGATTCTGATCTACGCCTTGCCGACCAACATCGCAGCTCCCAAGAGGAAGCCGAAGCTGCCGCCGACTGCGCAGGCCAAGAACAAGAATGGAAAGGATGCGGGAGGGTCCGCGGGACGGGGCGAGCTGAGCGTGCTCTCGGTCAAACCCTTCCTCACACATTATCGCGGCTCTTTGATGATTATGACGTGCCTGGCCATTCTTGCTGTCGACTTTCGTCTCTTTCCGCGGCGCTTCGCCAAGGTCGAGACTTGGGCACCTCTCTGATGGACGGTGGTGTTGGAAGCTTCGTCTTCTCGCCGGTGTCGTCGGCGCGCGACCACTATTGAAGGAGCGCGCTACAGGACGTACCACTCCCTCGGCCCGGCGACTTCTGGACTCAATGCGCCATTCTCTGCCCTTGCTGGTCCTGGGTGTTGTCCGACTGTTGAGTGTCAAGGGTTTGGATTATGCCGAACACGTGTCCGAGTACGGCGTGCACTGGAACTTTTTCTTCACACTGGGGTTTCTTCCGCCCTTTGTGGCCCTATTCCAAAGCGTACTCACTTTCGTGCCCAGTTACGCAGCCCTTTCCGTCTTGCTGGGTGTCATTTATCAAATGGTACTTGAAAGTACCAGTCTCAAGGCCTATATCCTACTCGCCCCGCGAACGGATCTGCTGTCGAAGAACCGTGAGGGTATATGCAGTTTCATCGGCTACCTTGCCATCTTCCTTGCTGGACAGGATGCAGGCATGTACATGTTGCCCCGCAAGATCAACGCGAACAGTGCTTCGACCCCTGGCGCACAGAGGAACTCCCTGTTGCTGAGGATGGCGGTCTGGACCGGCGTCTGGGCGGCGTTGTACTATTTCGTGACCAACCCAGTCCGCGGCGCCGGCCTGGACGTCTCCCGCCGCCTGGCCAACCTGCCGTACATCCTCTGGGTCGCGGCGACCAACAACGTGACGATCCTCGCATACTACGCCATCGACACCTTCTGCTTCCCCGCGTTCTACAACGCCCACGATGCGCGGACGGAGCGCGAGGCCTACCTGACAGCCACGAGCCGTGTCCTGCGGGCGTACAACCGCAACGGGTTGGCCGTGTTCCTCGTGGCGAACCTGCTGACGGGACTCGTCAACTTGACCGTGCCGACGTTGCATGTCGGGCCAGTGGCTACGATGGGGATCCTCCTCGGGTATGCAGCTACGGTTACCGGGATCGCTCTGGGTTTGGATTGGCTGGATGTCAGTATCAAGTTGTAACCACAGACACATTATCAATACTTTATCATTACAAATCCAATACAATTACATTTATCTTATTGCTTAGCCTTCTAAGCAAAGCGTTTCACTAAAAGTGCAACTGGTGCAGCCAATGTTGGGGGTTAATATCACGCCATCTACCTTGACGCGACGATGCCGAGAAGCGATATCGACAGAAAGTACGATATGTTTAGCTCAGGTCTGGACTTCAATACCTGCGAACTGCAAAATTGGCAGGTGGCGTTCTATACAGGTTCTGGACTCGTATGCCACAGGTGTCTACCTAACCCCTCATTATCCTATGGTTTTCTGGATTGCTGGTAGGCTTGGTATACCTCGGAGATGCTCTTGCGAGCACGCTCAGAGAGGAAAGGGGGGCCTTCACTTGCTCAGAATAGGGGTGGGTGGTTACTTCAACATATCACTTGGGTATAAGTGTCGGCATCCAGAATGCCTTTATTAGATGGTATATTCACATTCGGCATCAGTCCTAGTCACCTGATACCGTTCAGCAACTGGCTGGTCTGCCAATTGGTTCCATTCATACCCAACTTTGGTTTGCGCAGTGAATACTTCACCGGCCCGAACACCTTGCAAACGACGAAATAATTACACATTTATGTTACAGAAGCAGCCCTTTACATTGCCAACTTACGCGTTCCAGATGCTTATCGAGGGAATCCGCGATTGGTTCATCAGAAACGGGAATAGCAGAAGAAGCAAAAAAGGAGCTGCACGCCGGCAAGTTGCATGCGTGCATACATGTAGGTCTAGGAAAGCATGGGCGGGCCAGGGACGGACGCGCGCGATCGGCTCACTCATCTGGCTGGATAAGCGCAGTAACGCCCATATTCGGAAGTATGTGTGATAATACTTTTGAAGACAATTGGCGAAAAAGAGATGCAGCTCACGTAGTTCATTTATTGGAACACCTGCATCCGCCCCCAGCCGGGTGTCCGCACCAGCAAACGCCCTTGCCTTTCTTCTATGCTGCGTTGGAGAAACACCTTTCTTCCACCCAGGGGTTGTGCTCCCACGGGTAAGAAAGGGTGGTCAGCAGCTGCCAGGACCCGCGCAAAGGAGGCATGCACTTAGTTAAACTGGCGTAGGACGACAGCGGGAAAGGAGACTTGGTTTGCTGCCGGGTGAGGGTCAACTGTTAGGCGGCGATAGGGCAGAAGGAACTGATGTCGTCAGCAATGGTCGATACGAAAATAGACCACCCTGTAGGTTACAGTAGAGCGAGAATGGAGAAGCAGGGGGGAGAGAGGGAGCGAGTGCTTGACATTTCTGACTGATGCGTGCCGAGCAACGGAAAGCATGCGCGAGAAGTAAAACAATCGGTTCCCGTCTACCGATTCAGCTTCGTGCATGCATAAAGGGGGGTACCAAAACCAGCGGGCAGGCTGCTCGGGCTGATGGGCAGAAAGAATACACGAGCTTCTGATGCGTGGGAAGAAACGGCATGTATGTGGTTACATCACTTCCTCCTCACGTTGAGTTTGGGACGGCATGAACTTCATGCTGGGTGAGGGATGGGGAACCTTGGGAACATCAGCCCGAAGCGCTCCGGCATCAAGCGCCGTGTGCCCGTTGTGGCCTGCGGCTGCAGGCATTGAAGAAACCCCACCCGGCGATCTCGCGATATTTCCATCCAACCTTGCAAATACCAGTTAATATAGACTGTCCTGGGTATTGCTAGCTTCCCTGGAGAGGCCGCGGGAAATTCAGAGGCTCCTCCCATCGCAATTTGTTTGTTCTCGAAGTTCGGCTCGGTGGAACCACTTGTTTCATGCAAGGATGGACCTGCATATTTAAGGATTTGCCGGGGTTGGAGTGGGGGTGGTGTTGGTGATGCCATGAAGAGGCTGGAGATTTGGCCCCGGGAAGGTCGTGGTACAACTAGTAGCCTCTTTCCCTAGCCGCCGGCGCGTCGAGTGTTGTTTCATGCCGAAGCGGAGAGGCCATCGAAGATCTGATCCCATCCTACTACTATGTACTAGGGCAGACCGGCCAAAAGCTCCTGCTGGTCCTGGGCCTGATATAGAAAGGAAACTTGGCTCTAGAAGTTTTCTGGTGGCCTCGAAGCGAAGGGCTGAAGGGCTCATCCTGGATCCCGAGAATGGAGGGTCCGTCAGACGTTCATCTCCGGCGTCAATGCAAATTGAGGGGTTATGATGAAAGACGGGGGAAGAAGAATGCGCTATCACGTCGCGAAATATCATTAACAGCTGACAAGGTGGCTTCGTGAAAGGCCGTGACACGGAAAAATGAAGTTTTCCTGATCGGAAGGCCATAGAGCACCTACCTCATTGATTTTTCTCGTCATTGCTTCTTTTGCAATGTTTGGGGCTGAATGGGTAGTGTCACTCATTAAGCCGTTCCGAGTATTCAGGGTTGACCACGTGGTGTTGGGGGGATGGGCATCTTTGAATGTATCATATCAGCTGCAATATATATTATGCCTACTTCACATCGTAGCCAACCAACATATCGTTGTAGGCTGCGAAACAGCGGTGCTGTGGCTGTACAAGATATAAGGTTGACGATGCTGCGGTGTTTACAAGTCGCAATATCGGAACGTAGAGGTCGGTCAATGCGTAGAGGACGAATATCAACTTTATGTCTCACAGGGACGCGTCAGATCGAAGACCAGCACGTCAACAACGACCGTGCAGGATTTGAAGCAGCCGTGATGACATAAGCTGACATGACAGGCATGTGGCCTAGAGACATTGGACGAGGGACAACTCCAGTATCAATGCCTGAACCATGAACGAGCGAAGGATACTTACCGGCCTTGTTTCTGCTTCTGGGGCTCACTCATCAGTAGCCACTCTCTTTTATTTCTTTGAGGATTGATTGGTATTGTATGTGGTTCAAAAACTCCAGTTAGCAATTCAAACAAGATAATCGAGGTTGCCAGACCCTAGCCACTTTTTCTCGGCATCTCCAGAAACGCCAAGCAGCTAAAGTGTCCTAGAGGTAATGTTCCTGGAGTACGGTTAATGCCCTTGTTCACATCGTTTCGAACCACCCGGTGGAGCGGATATGGAGATGGAGTGAGCATCCGTGCAATATACATATGCCCGAGTAGCTTTTCGAATATCACGGCGATGATAAACCCGCCAAAGCAGGGCTGGCATCTTCTTGTGGAGTTGCAACCGCGTTTGTCAACATCAACAGAGAAGATGGAAGCGTGTCAAACATACTCTGAGGCCCGTCCGAGCTTGACTCTCGGGAAGAGTAATTGCCATCTCGAGAGTGTCTAGGCTGTCAGGTGTATCAGGCTTGTTGTACTGTACGTTCGTATGGCCGCCGATAGTTGCTTTAAGCTTCCGATGTGGTCGGAGAGTCTTTGCCCAGAGCCATGACACACCTTTTTGTTTCTCGACTTTATTATTAGGTTCTCGGTCGTGGCAATGATGGGCACATGACTAAAGTGATGTGTCTCTTATCTCTTTCCATGTATCAGGATTGATATCGTTGGTCAGTGTGAGAATAGTAGCGGATTGCATGTAGGTAGCGCCTAGCTGTCATCTCGTCCCAAGGAGACGACATGGAGCTGCAGCAGCTGAGCGGGAGGCGACTTCGTTTTGATTCTTTTCAGCTGCTGCGTGTGCTGCGTGTCGAGAATGGATAATAAGGAAATACCATCACACCGGGCAAGGATAGGGCCATACGAATCGGCAATCCGTGATGAAGCACTGTTGCTTCTGTTTGGAAGTCGTCCAGAGTTCAATAGCGTCGAGGCTCACCTCATCCGAAGCCAAGCCAGAAGAGCAACAAGGTGCGACTAGTTTAATGGCGTGTGCAATGTGTGTTGATGCATAGGCGAAGAAGACGAGATCAGGTGGACTCGGCCATACGAAACATGGGACTTTGGAGGGTGTCGCATACAAAAGTAAAGTGCGAGCAGAGGGGGTGGTTTGATTAGTCGCCTCGATTGAAACGAGGTGCGGAAGTTGGAACGGGAATGACTGTAAGACAAGGGCCCTACGGTTACCGCGGGGCACTCGATTCACCTCTTCTCTTCTTTTTCTTCTTCGCTTGTCTTTTCGCTTGGCCGGGACCTATCCAGATTTAAAAGGACCCAGCGATGCGGAAGTGATGTGGTTGATGCCTTGGGATGCGATGCGATGCGAAGCGAGGCGATGGTGGTGGTAGCGTAGCATGCCGAGTCGTGCGCGACTCGATGTTTCTTGTCTGGTGCGGTACCTGCATCATCATCAATGCCATCAGTCAACTTCATTAGAGCATCCATGTCGGACGGAGATGCGTGTGAGCAGGTCCACCATATCTTTACTTTCTCGGGTAGTCAGCACGTAGGTATTTCATTTTCATTCTCATTGTCATTGTCATTTTCCCTTATCATTCGTGACTTTACTTTTACGGGTAGCCAATTTGCAGTTTATTCTGATTCTCTCGCCCACGGTCCCTCTCTCCCAAACCCCTCCAGCCAGCCGGCTGCGAGAGTCGTCACCGTCTGGTTGGTATTTACGGCCATCAAATCATGGGACAACACGCCGGTCTTGGGTACGGCGGTACATGCGGTTGCAGGTGCAGGCAGAATGGATCTCCCCTGCAGAAGTTGGCCGAACCGTTTTGGCTAATGGACTGATCAGTCAGGGCCATGGTGCTTGGGTTCGGGTACAAAGTTACATTAGGACGGTCGAAGGTGCATTTGCCATAAACACCCAGAGTTGATAATTTCCCCAAACCCACCTTGGCCAGGATTGTCTCTTGTAGGTTGCATTGGCCTAGGAACTTGATACTTGGCTTTGATAGAATGAATGGGGTGACCCAGCCGTCTCGCCGTGTGTTTTCTTCTTCCTCGTCTCTTCTTCCACGGTAAAGTGCCCGCCGGTTATGTACTGTACTGCCCGTATGGACTGTGCTGTCTTGGAAGATACCTCTCTCCCTCAGTAGCATCGTTTTGTTTAGTTCCGCCTGGTCGGTGGGTTCGACCTGCTGTATCGTAGATACAATAGATAGATAGATATCCTCAGCTCGTCCGCCGTCTGATATTCCCACACTACCTTGGCTCTCCTGCCTTCCCTATCCCACCTCCAATACCACCATCGCAACGCAACGCAACACCTTGCGTTCGGTGCCTCTGGTCGGTCCGCCATCTTTCTTGTTTTTCACACAAGACGAGCAAAGGCCCCCCAGCATTGCAGAGTTCAGAGGGAACATCCACTGAGGGACAGATACGGGGATCAATCCAAACGGTAAGCCTGACTGCTATTGACCACCCACCGAAGCGAGCAACACCATCCCTTCCTGTACGCGAGCGAGCTGGACATGTGTCGAGAAATCCATGCCAAGGCGAGATCGTCCACATCCATCCGAGCTCACAGTCCAATATCCCCCCTTTTGATATGCTGTCAGTTTCAGCAGCAAATTGTCTTCTGATGAAAGTCGCATGATATATCCGAGTTGATTAGCAGATGCACATTCAACCTCGTTTGCCTACGCTCCTGCGACAATCCATCTGCCTTTTCATTGTTGACATTATTTGCGTTTGCGTTTGGGTGTCTTTTGCGGACAGTATCTAACGGTGCAGACGGACGTAGAAACCCAAGGGGAAGCCGAACGGAGACAACGCAACGCCAAGCCCACTCCAATTGCAGGCCAGCACCAGCACCAGCACCAGCACCAGCACCAACGAACGCCGGCACCAGCGCAGCAGCACCTTCGGATGCAGGAAGCTTGACCTGAGCGCCCCTTAATAATAATAAAAACCGGCTACTGCTGGCGACACCCCCAAAACATCAACACATCCTGCGCATCCCGAATTCTTGTAAGGAAGACGGTATTTCGGGAGATTGGCAGATTGGGACTTTCCTTTATTTCTCTACCTGTCTCAATTGCAGTATCGTCGGCGACTTGAGCAATCCCCAGCGCCTGCCGTCATCGAAGCGTTTGAACTCGGCGCCTGTGAACAGATCCTCTCTGTCCTTTGCAGACCCGAATTCCAAACGCGCTACTTTCGACGCCGGTCCAGCACGTCTCATTTCGGCCATTCCAGTTTCTCGACACGCGCGCAACGCCTTGCCCACGGACACAATTCGAGACTTCTCGACAAATTGGCCATCCAGGCTTGCATTGGCGCCACAATTGAAATACGCGGACACGACGACGCTCTTTGAAAAAAGCACAGTTTCGCACTGCTGTCAGTTTCTGGTCAACCCCATCAATTCGTCGCTACAGGCTAGGTGGGATCTCTTCTTGGCTTGAGTCTGACGCAGAGCCGTTCCTTGTTGTCGAAGAGGAATAATTGGGGAATCCCCTCGGGCACCCAAACAACAAGGCGCGACCAGTAATTAGACCTTCGCCTCGCATCACTTCTGCATAATGATATGCTGAACCGCATCACTGGACCATCGCGAATAAGCAAACACCACCTTCATTGGCTCCAGACCGCACGTTCTTGCATTTCCCGACAACAACCGACCTTGGGCAAGGGACGGGCGAGAGAAAACAACACCAGCCCAATTCACATTGGCCCAATCTAGGACTATCTCCAAACTACTCGTTTTCATTCGCTTATTTCCCACGCATCGTCGAAACCGACGCCAGGCCGTTTACTCTGAAACCTGATACCAACTGCATTTTCTAGCATTCGTCTTGGACGGTCCTGACTGGGCATTTGAGTTTTCATTCCAAGCTCTGGTTTAACGGCCTTTCACCTAGCTAAAGTCTGACGAGACCCGACCCAGCGCAATTGTCTGATTTAACCATTCAAATCAGCAAGTAAGCAGCAATCGTCTCCAACAACCCCTTATTTCATCTCCTTCTTCTCTCTCCGACCCTTGGTTGTCGAAGCTATCCGCATTCGCATCAACAATCGATAGCAAGAGCGAGGAATACCGAGCCACAACAGAACAACTTGTCTACAGGGCAATAATCCCTGTTCCTAGGACATCCCGGATTTCCGGGACCTGATCCATCCTCCTGCGCGTCTTCCGCGTGGAAGATGTCGTCTGCTGCACTGCAGGCCGCTCCACATCAACCGACGTCCTTGCCAGCATTGAACCCGCATCCTTCCGGTCAGGAGGGCTACTATGTGAGAGATAACCTTCCTTCTGCCTCACCTGCATCATCGAAACGCCCTTCTCGAAGACCGAGCGCAAACAGCACCGTCACCGGATACCCAGACCAGACACAGTCCTCGCCAATGAGTTCACGTACGGCAATGGCTTCGCCAGTCCCTGTGGCTGCAGTCGAATGCCAGCATTCTCCCCCTCCAACCGTCGACGACACGAACCGCCGACCGCACCCCCTCGAACGTCCTCTACGCAACACAGTTCTCGGAGAGCTGCACGTGCAGAAGAACGAGCTTCTTGTTCTTCAAGGGCGCCCAATGGCGAACCGGGTAGTAGCCGGTATAGCCAGAACGGGTACGATGATTCTAGAAATCGCCGCACACAGCAAGAAAGGGGCCGACAAGACTCGGCCACAATTTCGACGGCAATGCCGATTCGAACCAACCCCACACCATCAACTCGTAGCTCGTCGAAGCAACCATCCCGCGAGGCAAGCGAGGTATTGAACCAAATCGTCGTTTCGCAACCAGAAGTGGATTTAGACAGGGAGCAGGAGCGACAAGACGAAGCTCACGCACTTGCGGCAGCCTCTGCGCATGACGACTACGATGAAGCCGTTCCTCCGCCGATAGTCGCCTCCCGAGATGCACCGGAGGAGACCAGGCGAGGCGGCCGAAGCCGACATGACCACTCCAAGAGGGAGAAGGCTACAAAGTTTGGCGACTATTATCTGGGAAGCACTATCGGAGAGGGAGAGTTTGGTAAAGTGAAGCTGGGTTGGAAACAAGACGGTGGCGTACAGGTGTGTACAAATTTTCCCTGTCTTTGTCAGACTTGATCAGCTGCGCTAACATGGACATCTCGCCCACAGGTTGCCATTAAACTTATACGCCGAGATAGCGTTGGAAGCAATCCGTCTAGGCTCAACAAGATTTATCGCGAGGTGTCGATTCTTCGAGGCGTGTCCCATCCCAACATTGTCAGGCTGCACGAAATGTCAGAGACCGAGCGCCACATTGGCATTGTCCTGGAGTATGCCTCTGGCGGTGAGCTTTTTGACTACATCCTAAACCATCGCTATCTAAAGGACAATGCGGCTCGGCGCCTATTTGCACAGCTAGTGTCTGGCGTGGGGTATCTGCATAAGAAGGGCATTGTCCATCGAGATTTGAAGCTCGAGAACTTGCTGCTGGATCGCAACAGGAACATCATTATTACTGATTTCGGATTCGCCAACACCTTCGATGCAAATGACGAGTTAACAGAACAGGAAGAGCTAGGACTTGGCGATCGCGATTTTGTCAAGAGCACCGGGCTGGACAAGACGAAGCCAAACGGGCTACGAAGAGGCGATCTGATGCAGACCAGCTGTGGCAGTCCCTGCTATGCCGCACCGGAGCTTGTGGTCAGCGACTCGCTGTATACGGGACGAAAGGTTGATGTGTGGAGCTGTGGTGTTATTCTTTACGCCATGCTCGCGGGCTACCTGCCCTTCGACGACGATCCGGCCAACCCTGAAGGCGACAACATCAACTTGCTCTACAAGTACATTGTCAACACCCCTCTGACCTTCCCCGAGTACGTCACTCCGCATGCCCGGGACCTCTTGCGCCGCATATTGGTACCCAGCCCTCGGAAAAGAGCAGATCTCTTCGAAGTGGCCAGACACAGTTGGTTGGCGGAATACGCCCACGTGGTTGAGCTTATCACCAGCACTACCACCACCACGAGCGAGATCCAAAACACCACTGTGCCCGACGAAGAGGAATCGGGAGGTTTGGCTCGAAGCGCCTCGGTTCGGGAGCCTACCAAACCGAAGCCTCAGTCAACCGCTGTCGGTGATCTTGCCCGGAAACAAGGTCCTGTTGATCCCGAGGAAGCGCAAGCATACACGAAGACGCACAAGGACAACAAGCGCCGCACTGTTCAGGTCGAATATGTCGCCCCTACTACACAGACACAGCGTGGAGGTGAGAGTGCTTCTCCCCGCGGGAAGGGCACCAAGGCTCGTTCCTCTAGCCAAGGTCCAGTCGAGGTGCACACTTCGCCCCAAGACAAGCCTCTGCCCAGAGACCCGCCAGTCGCAAAGGATGCCTACAGCGGATCTCCAAGTCAGCACAAGACCAGGCCACCTAGCGCTCACAGGAATCAGAACGCGCCAGTTTCTCGGCCTCACCGGGAGTCGACACGGTCTGCTTCCAATGCCGCTTACGCGACATCCGGCACACCTGGACATGCTCCAAGGCCAGCTACACGTGGTTCCATGCACTCGACAGGATCACGGCATGGTCTCGGCTCGTCACGAGCTTCTTACGGCCAACCCATTCCCCCTACGGTTTGCTGGTACGAATGCCCACGGAAGGATGTCGCAGCCGAAGGGCGGAGCCAAGAACTACGTCACTTCCAACCCGGCGCCCCAGGAAACCACCGATATGGAATTCGGCAGACCAAGCGTCTCCGCCCTGACAAGTTCGCTCGTGTCACGGGCTATGAGAATGATGCCGCCCCGCAGCGGCAACATACACCGCAATCAGCTACCTTTGCCCCTGACGTCAAGGGCCACAAGAGATCAAACACCATCGGGGAGATCGGAGGCAAGCTATTTGGGCGCAGCGGTTCCCTGTTTGGCAGCCGTAAGAAGCGCTCCGAGCAGCAGCCAGTTGAGAAGCCCAATAGGAAATACCCCCCTGTCAGCATGGGCAACATGGGGCCAAGCGAGAGTGGTCGGCCTTCGATCGATTCTCGCGCCTCGCGTCGTTCGTTTTCGCAGGCATTGGGTCTCGCCAAGAAGCGTAGTGGCAGCATAGCCGGGTCCCAGGTCTCACTTGAGAAACCTCTCAATCCGCGACGCTTCTCTCTGATGAAGGCTATGGGTCTTGCCAGAGATGCCCATACACCATCACCTGAACCATCGCAGCAAAACCAAATCATGCAGGATACTCATGGGGACGAATACGGACGTTATACCGATCCTCGGATGAGCCCCAATCAACATCAGTATGCTGCTGATGGCGCGTATGATGAATCCCACCAACGCGACATGGCAACTCAGCATCCCGATAGCCCCAGCTATCACCACCGCCAAGCCTCCTCTTCGCGCCCGAATGCTGTCTTATCTCATATGCAGCAGGGCGCTGTCCTCAACTCTGGTTCCGACTCATCTGTCGATCGCCCCCACCGGCGGACGCCCAACTCTGCGCCCTACCAGGGCGGGTATGATTCAGAAAGCACTGATCAGCGACCTTCTGCGAGCCGGGGTGGTCGTGGTGTGCTTCAAAAGAACAAGAGATTCGTTGATGCCTACGACGGCGAAGAATATGGAAAGCCACATGACCACGCCGGCACTAGCGGTGCCGCCAAGAGAGTGATGGATTTCTTCAGGAGACGAGGCAAGGCCCGCGGTGGAGAAGTTTGATTTTCGTGGAGGATGAACCGGCACTGAAGCACAATGTCGATCTCGGTCTTTTGCGACACATCTCCTTTGTTATCGAATCTACTGTTGTTGCATCGTTGCTGCGAATGAAATACCCTGGAATTCGACGAAGTTGATGACTGGTTTTCCATGGATACATCTGTGTCCCACCCATATCGCATTGTAATAGGAATTGTTTCAGGCAGCGTCTCTCACCTCCACACTCCACCTTCTCCGTCCCGAAGCCTAATACACGCTGGTTTTCGCCCTTATACCAGCCCTCCATATCCTACGCCACCATCGGACATCGGCTATAATTCGGCGGCTGCGACGAGTATGCGAGACACGGCCGCATTACTTTCATGTCGATTAATGATTAGATGACATGGGAACCTCTCTTACTACACTTCTTATTCTTCTCCTTTGTCTGGTCTCGATCTGTTTGTAGGGAAGGGCGTTCGTTGGCTTCTTAGAAGACTCGAATCAGAGTCGCGCCTGGGCTGGGTGGTCGGATTGTTCTTGCAGGAGTATAAGAGGGAAACAGGAAATGTGTGTAAAACTGGGATGTTTTCTCGCATCGGCACAATCGGCGGCCCATGGCGATGGAGCAAAGCTCTCGCTAAGCTGCTATCTCGTCGTTCTCACCAAGACACCAGATTTAATTTGTTAGCATCTAAATCATATCAAACCTCCTTGTTCCTGAAACGTCCCTACGCCGTTCCTCAATGCAGTAGCATCACCTGCCATCTTGTATATGAAGGTGTGCTTGGCAACACCATTGGGGGTGTGAAATGTCATATGCAAGTTCTGTGCTGCCGCTCTTTTCGCTCTATCTTGGAACGAGGATTTCCTGAGGACTGAACCTTATGTGAACCGCCCTACATGATAATCCCCTACATGATAATCTATAACGACTTGGAAACAATGAGGGCCTTGTCATCTACAACTGTCTCCAGGTGGTCACGTACAAAAGTGGCGTGGCATTCCCAAAGATACCCCAGGCGCATGCGTGTTCACGTCCGCTGCAAAACGAAAGGCGTCTCATTGCTAGGGGAGGGGAGGGCATCGGGAAGTCTATCCCGAAACTTTTCGTTACCATCGTCGTGGCGCGTGCCATACTCCCGGCTCAGCGGCCAGTTATACTGATCTGCCAGTGTAGTAAAGCATACCCTGTATTTATAGAGCCAGCCCTTCGAAGGAACATCCGATAGTCAAATATCCGAGAGTCAAGCATCCGAGAGCCAAGCATATTGCCCCCTTTTATTGGTGGCTAACATATCATCACCGTGGAGTAACAGATTCTGGTTTCAATGTTTCTTTTGTACGGTGTTCCGATGATACATACATATATGCTGCTTCTATGTATGCATGTGTCTAGCGACGTGATAGCTGCGTCATGGGCCTCTATTTATAGTATCACACAGCGACCAGAGACATGGCCCACGTGTGACTCGATTAATATTGTTTGCCTGACTCTGAGTATCAAGGGAGGGTGTGCTGTCATATATATAGGCGTGTGAGAACTGGGACACGGACGGTATTTCCATGGGTGGTTACAGATAGTATATTACTGCTGCATATCCTGCTTTTGGACACCACTTCACAAGTACCCCAAGTCCGGACAGTTCGACGGAACTTATACGACTTTTCAGGCATTCTCTCCCAAGAATCAAAAGAAAGGACTGTACCACATTTGAAATCGGAAGTAACTGCGTCCAGCTTCAGATCCAACCCGTTACGACTTGCAACTCTCTTATCTTCCGCGAAAAGGGGGGCTCGAGTATTACAAAGATTACGAAATCACAAATCGATCTAGGCTCATGCAAAGTGAAGATGATTAGTCAACCGGTGCCCATGCAGGCTGACGGCTAAGTCAGCTGCGCGCGGTTAATACTATATTACTATGCCCTTGCCTGCACCCCGCTCCCGAACCCATGCACGTCAGAGCCTGACCTGCTTTTCTCATTTGCCTAAGGTGGAAGTCGTGCAGTAGTCGTGTTCCCGTTCTGGCACGATTGCAACTCCTTCGGACATACGGTCATTTCACATCATCCTATGCGCACCTTTCCTCCTCAAGCACTGAAGAATCCTGCCGAGTGTAACGGCACCGGGGTCAGGTGGTATCTGTGGTCTCAGACGGGGCTGGTGGTCACTTCCGCCATGATCACATAGGAAACTCAGCGGTGAGACAAAAAGAGGACCTGAAGAGGACCTGAAGAGGGCCTCAGTAAGTCCGGTCCCGTTATTGCCAGAAATACCAGGTGGGAAATGGCGCGGACCCAATATTGCGGCGTATTATACACCGGGAACCGAAAAGGGCAAGCGATGCTATTGGGAGGGGGTGTGCCTCATTGGCCCGTTTCCGATGCTACCCTCTTCTGCACGATCGAATCCTCCGCATACCCAAATCCATTCACGTACATCGTGGTACATCCATTGCAGTTGCAACGGCGACTCATGCACCTCATCTGTCAGCGATTGGAAATCCAAGTCAAATCCTGATCACATCCCAGCATCCTCGCTTGCTGCCGACATTACCGCGCCAAGGCTCGCTGTCAGACGGGAACAACCCCCCACAGACAGACTACAGACCTGCCGCCTACAAATAGCCGCAACATGATGGTCACAGTTCTGCCCTTGGTGGGAGACTTCGGCTCCAACCAGGTTATCCTTTTCAGCTCTCCCGACCTAGCTACCGTGGCGACTGTTTCCCGCTCGAAACCATGGCTCGTTATCAGATCTTCACGGCCGCTTTGACCGCCGGGGCTCTTCCCTCGACATACCCGCCGTCCCCACTTGGCCCGAGGCGGGTCGCTGCACGGACAAGTCGCTGACCATCCCCAGCTGGGTCATCTCGGACTACAAGGTCGTCGGCGGTAAGACCACCTTCAAAGTCGACAACCGTGCCTCGGAGAAGACACCCTACTCCGCCGACGTCGAGTGCACGTCCGACGGAGTCTGCCAAGGCAGCGGCACAGCGGCAGATGCCCTTCGCCAGACCATCTCCAAGGGACCGGATGGCAACCCTGTCATCGGTTTGACCGAAACATGGGTGTGCGCTGATAACAGCGACAAGTAAGGACACCCCCATCTAGCCCAAGAGTGATATAGAAACAAAAGCTGATGGCGGCATTAGAGTATTCTTCCAAGCCAGTGGCAACGCCACCATTACCCAGTGTGCCGGCGATGACTGCGTTTCGCCTATCCCATATCTTGTCCCGGGCGCGCTGAAGCTGCCTGTACCGCTCACACCAGCGCAACCGACGCCACCGCCTGGATACAAGGCGCCGAAATGTGCCAATATTGGCACGGACCAGTGAACTGTTACCGGAGGTATGTACTGAGCAGCGTCCCGGCAAGCTGCGGACAAACTACAAGGACAACCCCGGATTTCTGACCGCTGACATGAAACTCGGATAGTTTCCTATCAGAACTACGCAAAGGGCCAATGTAAACATTGGTACCTCGAAGACCGTGTTTGTTTGGACAGTAAAACTGGCAGTTTCACATCCAAGGGCCAATACCTCAGTCTTAACGTCACCAATAACGCTATCGAATACGAGGTAGGATGTTCCCACACACCCAAATACGATGATTACGACATACCGAACTCGCTACGATGCACGGGTGGAGAATTCAACGATATCACCCTGGACGTATCGTGGGCTGGCATTGCCCCTGACTTTACTCTGAAAATCGAGGAGCTATGGTACTGCCTTGAAAATCCGGCAACCAACGCCGAACCGTAAGTTCCACTTTGTCGAGAGAAATGGCCGTTCTATAGGTCAGTCCTGCTAAACAAATACTTGAACAGGACCGCGATCGTAGCTTCAGGAAGCGAGCCCATCGCCCTAACGTGCGAGTCGCACACGGGCATCACAGGCGCTGACGACGACGTTGTCACCACCTGCACGGACCCGGCCGACTCGCACGCCGTGGAGGGGACCCAGACGGCCAAGAAGACGCTACCGGCCTTCTCGCTGGACACGGCGTACCCGTGCAGGTGGGTGCACCCACGAAAGCGTCGTGAGCCCGACCTTTTACATGCGCGGCATGTTCTTCGAGACGACGGCGTTCGACGAGCCGTCCACGGCGGAGCTCTCCCGCTTCACCTGCGGTCTCACGGGGCCCGGGTTCGCCGACTACTTCTTCTACGAGAAGGCACCGCTCTCGGGGACGGGTGTTAGTGCAGTGTAAGTTCCAATTTAACAGAAACAAAAGAAACTCAAACACTACTGTTGAACTATCACTGACCTTGGCTTGCGGCTGCTTAGATATGACTGCAGTTCTGGGCAGTTGAACTGCACGTACAGCTTCGATGCGCCTAACAGGATGCTCGACCTCGACAAGGCGTGGGAGTGCAATGACAAGAACGCCGCCCAGCCGTGAGTCTTTTCCCCTTTGTTTCTCTACCCCGATATCTGTGAATCATGAAACTCAGCCTCGAGTGATTACATACTAACCATTGTGGACAGACTGTACTTCAATGGACAGGGCAGCTACGACTGGAACGTGGACCCCCACTCCCAGTGCTCGACTCCCAACAAGAACATTTATTGTTATTGGTACGACGATCTCGCGAGTCTGCAGCCGGGAGTCCCATACAACATTCCCAAGGTCACGGTGAGCTTGGCCAACGGGAAGGCGCCGCAGCTGGCGAGCGCCGTCCGCGAGAATGGGACCTGGTCCTTGCTGAACAACTAAATGCCCCTCAAGGAAAGAGCAGGAGGCGTTACGAGGAACGAATGGGATGTGCTCAGCTTGTGGATTAGAATCAACTTGATCTAGTAGGACGAAGAGTGGTAATACCATGATTTTGATCATATGTTTTGTTGCATGGCCAACTGGCTACCCATGATGGTTCCAATGTTTGAACCTTCATGAACGGGATTGTTTAAATGGCTGCAATACTGTGACACTATCCCTTCTTGGACCGTTACACGGCCTAAGCACGTCCATAGACTTGCCCATGGCGGATATGTAGGCTTGAGCTGCTCAGTACCTCCTCGGTCCAACAGTAATTTATATATATCCTCTTCGTCATAATCCACGTCACCACCTCGCTCACGGGCCATTATGTGTGCACCCACGCGGTAGGCCGCGCGGCGGTGTATGCCGCCGGTCGTCGATGGCCTACTCAGCTGGCTCAGCAAGACCGGCTATCTTGATGCAGTTCCACGCCCCCGACGACATCCGGGTGAATGAGGGGTATACGCGCTATGGCTAGCAGGCAGGCGGCGATGACGCTGCACGTAAGCAGCACGCACCGTGAAGACCAAATAGGCTGCGGTGCGGCTGGCACTGTACGCCAGCTAGGCCCGAGACCTGCACGTCCCAGCGTAGACGCGTACGCGAGCGTGGCCGCAGGCCGTCGTCTACCCTTGCACGCCCGGGTGCTGCTTTTATGAACTACGACCAGTGCTACCTTCGCCGGAGCGCCCACGACGACGACGACGACGAGTGGCTGCTCTGGGTTGCGAGGGCGCCGTAGACGACCGTGTTGTGCGTCTTGATCTGCGTTCCTGCAGTGAGAAGGCAGCTAGGGGAAGCTCAAGTAAGACGAGTTATGGGATCATACTTTTGTTTAGATATATTTTCCGTCGACGGGACTGGGCTACAAGTCTTGGGACCCTCCTACGTTTCTGTACTAGCCAGCATAGGGATGGGAAGGACATTTGCATCAGAAGAAGTTTCAGGATTGTTGTTGGTAATTATTATTGGGGACGCACGTAACTTTACAAGGTAATAACAGTAACAACATAACATACTGCTTAACCCAAATCCCATTTTTTTTTCTCTCTTTCTTCCGGGTTTGCTCGGCCGCCCACCTAGAAGTAATGAACGACTGAAAAGGAATCAATAACCCCAAGCATATACCCTCCAAACCCCAAGACATCATAAACCTACATCCTATATACCTAATTGACCTTGGCCTGATTCAAGTTGGAGATGACGCGGTTACCGTCCTGGTAGCCGTTGTTGCCGACCTTGGCACGGCACAGGTTCTTGCCTCGCTCCTGAATGCTGTTTGTGCAGCCGAGGTTGGACTGGGCGACGCAGCTGAGGGTACTGCCACCTGTGTCGGGAAGAAGAAGAGAGAGGGACTCCCGTTAGCCACCGAACAGAAAAGGTCATGGTGGATCGCTTCCAGTAGGTAGGCAAAGGAAGAAAGCAAAAAAGCTGGGAATATGTAGACGCCGAGGGCTCCGGACTTACAGTTGTTCCCGCCGGGGACGCAGCGGCCCTGCTGACCGTCGGCGGCCTTGCAGGCGTCTTGGTTCAGCGACGTGTGGGCCACGCAGCACTGGCCCGAGGGCGTGGACCGGTTGCCGTTCGCCCCGTTGGCGCGGTCCGCGATGAGGGGGTCATCGCGGGCGATGTGGCGGATGGCATCTGCATCGGCGATGGCAGCTGAGCTCAGCCCGGCGAGGCCAAAGAGGAGAGTTACAAGAGAGAACTGCATGTTTCGTTCGAGGAAGGTGGGTTGATGCTTGGGGGCTCTTCCTTAATACAGTTGAGAGGCGGCGAAGGCAGGTGTTTCTCGTCGGGGTTCACTTCGAGTAATTAATGGCAAGATGCGAATTGGGAGACTTGTTTGTACAGGCTGGGCTCATGTAAGCGGGGTATATAAATTATATCTACTGGGAGCGAGACGGAGGAGACCTCGACCGATTCGACAACAGAGTAGTTCTCTGACGATCGATACGATGCTTTTCCGATCCAGCAGAGGAGAAATACACACTCGATGATGCTGCTTCACCAACTAATACCAAGGCACAGACGGTGTCGTCAACCGGTGAGGGCCTAGAACAGATCGAGATAACTTTCCCCCGAGTTTGACATTTGACAGGACTCTAGGCTCGTTGATCCGACTGAATCACAGGACGAGTCGATAACCAAGATCTGGTCTGGACCCTAGCCCCATTTCGACCGCGAATGAATGCGCAAGCTGATTGGGTTCGGGAAAGTCCGGAGTCGGGATACGCTTTGTGGTGGATGCTCGCTGAAAAGTGGTGGTCTGGGGTCTGGACCCTGGCGGCTGAGGGTTCGTGTCATAAGATCAAACGAAACAAGAGACCCAGGTTCTAGAATTGTGCTATTTTCCCAGGCGCCTGGCGTGGGAATAGACTCATGGGGCCCAAGTAGCTCAGTGGCTGCCACGGTGCGCATCATCATCGTCTGGACTTTTGAAACTGTCTGATCGTTGGACCTCCACGACGTAGACAATCGAAGTGCGATTCCTGGTGAAACCAAACTAAGTTCAAGAAACAAAGCTAACGAGTAACTACATGCCGTTTGTGTGTTCTATCATTCCAGCTCCGTTTTCACATCAACTAGTATCCCCCTTTTCCTGCCCTTTTTAGCTAGGGAAGTGCTTCACCCGCCATTGTTTTAACCACTGTCGATGGACCTCAGGAGATGGTGCATCTTCCTTCCAGTATGCAGACTCCGGGCCGAACAATTTGTCGAAGGTGGGAATTAACCATCGAACTTCGGCAACTCGACCCTCAAGAGTCAAGATCCCAATCACCCTCCAGGTCATAAAATGATATCACTTGTGCAGGTTGACCTTTTCGCCTTTTGGGGCGAAGAATCTACTAGAATGGAGCGGATCCAGTTCGATATCCCGCAGGAAGTCTAACCAAGGGCTGGGGTCTGGATGCAGGGGATGACAAATCTTGAGGTGTGCTAATGTAAGATGCATTTGAGTAGAGAAGTCCTGCGTTAGAAGTCCAATCCGTTCCACGACGGCGAGGCACCGATCGAAACCCCCGGAGTCCAAACAGAGCTTGTGGGGGTCAGTCATGATTTTTACGATGGCAATGAGGGGATACGCGTGTGAAATGTAGTGTCGGTTGACCATATACTCCGCTGTCTTGCTAAAGTAATTTAAAGCGTCGTCCATAGCACCGCTCGGGTTCCACCATGCGAGCGAGGGAAGCATGGCCGAGTATAAATAGCCTTTCCATGGAATTTTCCTATTAAATGAGGGGCTGCCGGGGACTGCTTTGGGGGCTTTGTGTTTCTTGCACAACCACGACTCCATTGTCTGCAGGCGATCAGCGCCGATGAGGATATCGCTTATGAGCCCGAGGAGCGTCCTATCGCTTGGGTAAGCAGCTGTTCTTCAAATGAGGAGAGTAGCAACCCGTACCTATTTTCTGGATGATTTGATTTCATCTGTCGGTTAATACCCTTCGTTTCAAACCACTGCACCACCCTACTACCTGCTTCGTCACGCGCAATGGTAGCCTTGGCACGTTCAACAGAGAGGACTTCAATCGAATGTTTGTAGGCCTGTAGACATATGATGGCGTTGGGGATGACTTGGTCGTCCTCGGGCTCTAGACGGAGCCGGTCAAAAACATCGAGAGCGTGCTTCCCAACAGGATTCCATGCTTGGACCTCGATGTGCTTTAAATCGAGTGTGGCAGCAAGACTAGCACGGTCGGACGACAGCTTGGACAAAGCGATGTCTGCCTAATCACCCTGTGAGCCGGGGATCGCTGGCTCGTCGGGCCGATGGGCGTACCTCTTCCCTCCCGTCGGCCAATAGGGCAAGCGCAGCCTCCAGAAAGACGGTTGTGACTGTCTCAGGACCGGCCCCCATTGCCGCGTCGTTGCTGTAAGTCGCACAAAAGTGGACCGATATATCATCTTGGAGGATTAAGAAGAATGTGCCATCGAAATACAGTCCGCGACAGTGTCCGCAACACGCAAATTGGCATCAGCACGAAGCAGTCCTTCGGAAGAAGCGTGAAGAATAATTAATTGATGGTGGGAGGAGAGGATGTTTGGGTTGGGGAAGGGAGGGGAAATCGGACCATGTTCCTGCGCCCCCAAGGAAAAGCAATCAACAATTGATGCAACCCAGCCACAAGTGTTTAGCCGAGCCACAAGTAGCGCACAACGCATGGTGAGCAGCGGATTCCAGTAAGGTAACGAAGAGGCTAGGGAACCTATGGTTATGCTATAGGTACCCACCTACGGACCCGAGGTAACCTAAGCTACTAATCAGTAAATTTAAATCGCTAAGGATACTTATAAATAACTCGTAAATATAGAAGTATAATTAAATTATATAAAATATAAATTAAGTATTTAATTAATATTAATATTATTAAAAAGTAGTATTTATTAAAAATATTAAAAAATTAAATATAATATAATTTATTTATAATAAATTATCAAAATAATAAGAACTAAGGTTTTTTATATTACTTTAAAAAAGTACTACGTACTTATGCGTACGAACCCCTTTTTAATTTTATTAAGAGGGGGTATACGATACCCCTCGTAACTCGTATTAAAAATAGATATAAATAATAAAATATAGTAATATAACCTCGATTAAACTCGGAACTTATTTATATATACGTACGAAAACTTATTTAATATTAATTAATAATTATATAAAATAATTATAAATTAGTAAGAATAAAGAAACGGTTTTACACTCTTACCGATATAAAGGCGACCGTGTTAAAAAGCCTCGAGAATTTCCGCCTATTAAAGATTCGAAGGAAAAGCCGAACTAAATTAACCGTACGAGGAGGAACCCCTTTTTCCGAGTATATATTATAAGAAGGAAACTAGGTTTCGAATTATACGCGAAACTAATTAAACTATATATAATTATATATTTAAATATCCTTATCGTATAATTTATAAAATAATAACCCTTATTAAAATAAAATTAATTATAATCGACGAATCGAGACTAAGCTTAAATATATCGAACTTAAATAAATTAATAACTTTAAACTCTAAACTATTTATATATAAAAAAGTTTTTTAAAATATCGAGATTTTTTTAATAGTTTTAAAAAAAAACGTTAACCTCGCTTTTTAAAAACTCGAACTTTTAAATATACTTTTTAAAAAAATAATACCTAAACTATTTACGACGTACCTCGTATAATACTTTTTAAAATACTATATATTAAAAATAAAAAAGACCTCCCTTTAAAAATCGTTTATTACCGAGTTCGATAAATAGATTAAGCACTAGTTTAATTAAATTAATCGTACGTTTTAAAAAGAGTTTTTTAATTACTTTAAAAAATACGGAATCGATATACTAACGAACGGATCTTTTAAAGCTAAGCTTATAAGCTTAATATTACCGGCCGCTCTTATGTACTAATAAGACCGACCGATAGAACCGACTTCGGAAACCCGAAAAGAGGATATTCTATACTCTTCCCGAGAATAAATAATCGAATAACCGCCGCCTAAACGAGAGATACCCGGTCTCTATATAAAGTAATCGTTCGCGATATTACGGGATACTTTAAGCCCGACGTTTAACCTTAGATTTATAAATATTTAAACGTCGTAAGATATCGTCCTTTTTTTTTCTTTAACTCCGGTACACCGGATTAGACCGTATAATTATCTAGTTTAATATATATTATAAAGTACGATATCTTTTTAAGTTAAGTTATTTATAACGGTAAAATCGATTAGAACAAGGTCGTTACCTTTTTAAAGGTATAAAAGAAAGAAAAAAACTATACCGGCAAGCCGTATAATATCTTTTATAATAAAGTATAGATATTTATTAAAATATACCGACGGCTAGATATATTAAAAAACTAGTATTATATAATCTTTCCGGATATTCTTTCCGGTTATACGGAGGTATTTTATCTTAATTACATCGGACTCGAAAAGAAATAAAACGAGATATACCACCTTATAAATTCGTACTTTAATATAATAATAAACTACGTATAATATTTTACGGATTAAACGATAACTGTTTTCGTATAAATAAAAAATAAAAACGCCGAGAAGTAATTTATCGAGGTTTTAAACATCCTGTTAAATAAACTCTAATTCGTATAACGAGCCCTTGGAAAGGGATTTAAAAAAGAGATCGCTCTCTATACCTTAATTATACGAGCTTATCGAGGAGTTCAGGAGCTTATACCGGCTTTTATTAATTAAAAGCTAATATTAAAACGTTATTTTTAAACCTTCGCGTATCGTTAAATATAATAACGGACTAAAAGTTATTAGAACGATATTTAACGAAAGAACTATATCGAAACCCGGCTATAAATACGTACTTAATTAATAAACGGTTTATAAATAACTGTACGAAAGGAAACTAACTAGTTTATAATAATAGATTATTATATAACAGCCGACCACTAGAATAGGATAGAAATTAACGACTTATAAACATGTTTCGAACTAAGTTATCGTATAAGAATCGGTACTTCGAATAAGGAATTTACCGAATCTACTATAAGTAAGGCTATTAATAAATAAATTACCTAGTTAAAAAACGAACTTATATAATAACCTAATACTTTTAAGCGTGTAATAACGTTAAATAAAAACTTTTTACCTAAGACGAATACGAGGATTTCGTTCGAAACTAGGAAAGGAAAAAAAAGGAGCTAAAAAACGACGAAAAGGAGTACGACTACCTTAATCCGGAAAACGTACGACAATGTATTATTTATTGTAACAGGACAGAGGAAGCATCCGTGCGTCCCATAGCTCCCGGGCCCCTCTCCTTCCAGTTTCCTTATAGTATCCCACATTCCCGTAGAGAATACATACGGGACAAGCGTTAGCTTTGTTCTATCACACCTGCATACTGCCAATACCTAGGGATCGATGCACTTTCACATTTATTTAATAAACGCCGCGTTTTACCACCGGCTTACTAATAAGGATATCTACTTGGAAGCTACCGTACGGGCCGACTAATTTAACCTTAACAGCCCGTATAGCTAGACTTATTAAGGAGAGCTTTAAAATACCGGCGCCGCCTTGTTTTTAACAGTCGGAAAGCCTCAGGTAGAGGCTTACATACGAGAGAACCTAGACGTACGAATCGATTAAACCTCGAAAAGCGTCGAGATTAAGTTCGGAAGCTTAAAGCCTATTTTATTAATTAGAATAATTAATATATAAAACTTATTAAAAATAATTAAGTATTATATTTTAAATATTATAACCTTTTTTTATTTTTATTATATAACGCCGACTAGCTTAAAACGTATTATAATAATATCTTTAATTTTATTATATAAAAAAACGGCGAAATACTCCTTATAATTAAGAAATAGGGATACCCGTTCTTTAATACCTTTATTAACGTTTTAAACACCCTTATAAAAAAGCTCTATATTCTTTTAAAAAACGCCGGCTATAACGACGTCGACCCTGCTATTCTCGATAAAATCTAGAAATTCTACTCTTAATATTAAGCGTATAATCCGGCGCTATAAAGATTTAAATTCTTATTATAAAATAAATATAACGTATCCTATAAGCGAATGTCCCATATAAGCGAATGTCCCACTTTTATAAATTTCTTTATAGCCTTAACCTTTTTTTATATTTTTTTACGTTCGAAAATGCTACAACTTTAAAAAGAGTAATATAATTCTAGCGCTTTAAGCGTTTTAAAAAGATTTAATTTTAAACGTACGAAAAGTTGTATTAATTTATTACGTCCTATTAAAAACCTTATAACGTAGACGAAATAATTAACCTATACGACGCGAAATATTTACGAATTCTTAAAAGCTTTTAAATTTCGAAAAAAATGCGATTATTTAATATATTATTAATTTAAATACGTAATCGTTTTTTCCCCGGCTAAATAGTATAAAAAATATAGCGAATCGATTATTTAGCTTATGTAACGCGGGACGCGTCGGCGTTAATTAAGCCTCTAATTTTATACGACGACAATTAGACCTTTAGATACGTTTTAATTGAAAAATCGATTATTAAAAAGTCTTTTATAAAGATCCCGACGTGTATTACGTATAATTTATTATTATACGGAATATAATTTATAAATACGGGATCTAAAAGGAGGATATTTATAATTTTAACGAGACCGGTTTTTTATAAGCTAAATCTCGTTTAAAATAATTATAACCACTTTCGATTAATACGGAAAGCTTAAGGTAATATAGTAAAAGAATTAAGAATAAGTTATAATTATTTAAAGCGTTAAATTACACGGTTATATTATTCCTTTATATATTATTTTTACCGGGAAAACGTACCTCTTTTTTTAATATAAAAATAGCTTATTATTAAAGAATTAAGTAATCGTAATTATTAAAAATAATTAAACTATAAATAAAAAAGGCGAGGACTAGATTTAATATTTTAATTAATATATTAAGTCTCGTATAAAAAATCGTTATCGCCTCTTAGTTTTAAACGGCTACAAAAATTATTACTCGATAACTTTCGAGCTTTATTATAAAAAGAACTCGATTATTATACTTTATATACTTTTTTATTTATTATATAAACTTTAACCTTTTAATATTAATTATTTTTATATATTAAAAAAAACGTATAAGAAAGAAATTAAATATTTTATACGGGTGTATATTATTTATATCTTAAAAAAAGACTTCTTATTAATGTTTTTAAAAGCGTTCCAGGCGATTTTTATCGTTTCGAATATATGAGGAGGCTTTTAAAAAATAGGACTCGTTTTATATAATCCGGAATATATTATTTTATAGTTAAATATAAAACTACGTACTTTAATACCTTTAAGAATATTTTTTAACCTATTTATTCCTTAAGAATTAAAAACTTTAAATAATTTAATTAAAACTTAATTTTAAATTAAATACGTTTAAAACCGTATTGTACGGTATTAAAATAATTTTTTAATATTTATTTTAATTAGTTTTAATTAGATCGTAAAAGTTATAATATATATTATATACCGAGTTACTCTTTTAAAAAGTAAGAACGCGATACTTTGAAAAATAAATAAAATACTTAGCCGCGCCGCTATACGAAAAAAGAAACGGCTATAAAATAGAGGATTATTTCGTATATAAATTAAAAAAACTTATAGTTTTAAAAAGATATTAATAAATAATTATAAAATAAATCGCGTTGGAGGAGTAGTCGTATAAAGACGTTTAGAACATATTTATAACGCTATAGAATTTATAAAAAGCCCGGGCATAATACGCGTACTTATTAAAATAATATAGAAGTATTTAGAGATAAGTATTCCGATTAATTTTAATATATTAAATACGTTGTAGTAAAATTAACTTATATTTTATTAAAAAGGGTATAAAAGAATAAGACATTCGCTTATATAGGATATTTATTTATAAGATATATTAAGTTTAATTACGAAATTATTATAAATAACGTTTATATTAACAAATAAAACGTATTTTATATAATTAATACGAATATATCTTTTTAAATAATTATATTTTTATATTTATTTGACGTATAAAATATTTAAAATACCCTTTATAAATATTAAATATATATATATTAAGAACCTTTTAATTATATCTCGTATAATCCGGGTATATATTTTTAAAAAAAGTTTCGAAATTATATATAAATAATAAGAATTACTTATAAATAAATATTTATCGAAACTTATTAAATAATAAATAAAATCGAACAAATATATATTTTATTATATAAAACTTTTAATATTTTATAAAAAGATCTCGGTTATTATATAAATGTTAAAATAATATTTTAAATAATAATTAAAATATTAAATAATATAACTAGCCTTAATAACTTAATACTTACCCTGCTCGTATTCGGAATATACCCCTATATCGACGAGAACTCACTACTATTATTAGAAATCTAAGCACGAGGAAAAGCAGTACGGAAAATAATAAAGATACTCTAAAAAATACGTGCGGACGTTAAGATTTACCGAGCTCTAAATACCCGGAATAGACCGGCTATTTATAATATTTTAATACTCTCGTTTTAAAGCGAAGTCTTAGTTTAGCGAGAAAAAAAAAGATAAATTAAACTATATAAAATAGTAGCTATTAAAAATCGTATAATTCGAATAAATACTTTAAACGGCCTAAAAGCCTTTCGAATAATTTAAATCAAGTCGTATTATTAAGAAGAAGCCGGAAAACTATACGACTAACCGGAATTATAAGTAGATCCGGAACAGGCGGCAGATACCCTAAATATCGAACCGATAGTCGAAGAAGTTACGGTAGCTCCGGTACGCCGTAGCCAGGGACGACCGAGAAGATACTTATTTCGAAACGCTCGAGCCGCCGTATTCCTTACTTAAAAAGAATAGGAGAATTACGACCTAGCGGTAAAGCTCCGATAAGACGGGGTTATTACCTCGTCTAAATATCCGTTCTAAAAGTCCGACATAAAGGAGATTAATAACCTCGTCGTATAAAAAGTTTTCGAATTTATTTAATTCGACCCGAGTAAGTATATCGGCCGAGGATCTTTAAAACCCGGCTAATATAAAAAATTAAAAGTAAAACTACGAAGTTATATAAGAAATTTACGCTTATAATATAAGGCTATAAAGATATAAAAAAAAGAGATTATTTTAATTTAATTACCGATAATTTAGCGGATAAATTAAAAAGTCTTTTTAACCTTTAGACCGACCCTAATCCGAAACTTTAATATACGAGGCGAGCTACGCGATACTATATAGGCGTATATTTAATTATATAATAAATTAAACCGATTAATTTATATACGTTTATTAATAAAGTTTAAAAATAAGTATTTAAAAAGAACGCTATTTTAAATCGTATTACCCCTATACGGATTAATAGAATTGAAACTTTACTAATTTAAAACGTATTATAATTATTACGTATAAAATTTAAAAATAATAATATTAATATATAATACCTATTTATTATTTATTACGAATAAACCGGATATTTTTAATATTATAATAATATAAACTAATAATACGTTTAGCTTTATTATAACCCTTTTTTCTTAAAAAGAGGAAGAAAAGCTAAAAAAAAAAGAATTTCGTATAAAATTAAAAAATATCCTAACCGAAAATACGCCGATCGAGTTTAACGAAAATAAGATTCGATTAAAATTATATAATATTTTTTCGAATAAAAAAATAAAATTAATTAATTAAAACTTATCGACCCGAAAACTATTAATAAAAACTAATAATATATTTCTTAACGTATAAAAAAAACATACTTAACGTTTATTTATTAATTAAAAATAACGTATAACTTATTCATCGCCGTTTAAATATAAGCCTTATAAATTAAAAATATTAAGAGCTTAAACGAGCGTATTAATTAATAAATTTAAAACTCGATACGAGGCTTAAAATATATTCCGCTTAACTTTTATTATATAAAAATATATATCTTTATTAACGGCTTATTTATAAATAATAAGGACTTAACTTCTTAACTTAAATACTTGATCTTATTAAACTAAGAGATAAATCGTATAAAAAACTAGTTTAAAATTTAAAATAATATTATTTATTAAAGCTTAATTAAATATTAAAGATTTACACGAAACGTATTAATTAACGAACTATACGGCACGACTTTTAATATAGATAACGGTATCGCGCTAAATATTACGCTTAAAAAAATCGTATAAACCCTAAAATTCTAAAATATACTAATAACTCTTTATATAAATTCGAAATCATTTTATAACTACCTAATTAAGCTAGGTATAATAAATAAAAAAAAGCTTATAATTAATATTATATCCCTCTAAAAGTCGTATAAAAAAGGAGATCTTATAAATCTATAATATCGATAGCAAGGATAACCCGGTAGACGCCCTTACTAAAGTATCCCTAAATAAGGCCCTCGAATAAATAGTCTTAATAAACAGCTTTACCGTATATATAAAAGTATATATCGAAAAGCTAGACTCGCACGTTCTCGATAAAGTATAACGTATCGCGATATACGACGGCACCTTTATTATTATTACTACTTTTAAACCGTTCTTCTTAATTTATAGCGGGAAATAATACACGTTAATATATAATAACTTCCCCTATTACCGTTACTACTATCGGATAATTAGAATAACTAGTTAAGGGGACCTATCACTTAATAAAATCAACGTCAGGAAGGTACAGCATCACTTATACGGCTCAAGCAGGCACCGAATACCGGATTAGCGCAACCCATCCGTACGAGACCCTCGGAAAGGGAAGGCCCGTATCTAAAAGGGGGAATAGGCTAATTCTATTATTAAAATAAAAAACTGCTAATATTAAAATAATAGGAATTAAAGTTTTTTATATTATTTTAAAAGGGGTGCTACGTACTTGCGCGTACGAACCCTTTTTTAATTTTATTAAAAGAGGTATACGAAACTTTTCGTAGCTCGTATTAAAAATAGATATAAATAATAAAATAGAGTAATATAATTTCGATTAAACCCGGAACTTATTTATACGTACGTACGAAAGCCTATTTAATATAAATAATTCTTTAAAACTATAACGTAGTTTATTACTAAGTCGGCTATATTATTAAATCGGCTACTTTTTTTATATCTTATCACTTTTATATAGATTAATTAAAATTACTCTTTATTTAATTCGCTATTTAATTTTATATTCGCGTATTATAACTTATTTCGCCGTAGACATTATAACGCCTTCTACCGGTCGCCCTCCGCTTTAACGAACCCCTCGTTTCGTATTTATTAATTACTAAACGCTTTTTTTTTACTTTCTCGTCTTATAGCTTTTAAAATTCTTATATAATAAGGGCTCTTTTAAACTAAACGCGCGATTTTTTATTTCTTCGGCGCTTAAAAAATATTAAATTAACCTTTTATAAAGTATATATTTAATTTATAATATTTAAAATTAATATCGAGAAGCTTTTTTAATAAATAAAGACTTTATTTTTAATAAAAATAAAGTATTTAACTATTTATTAAACATTAAATAATATTTAAAAGTTATAGGTATTAATCGTCCTTAAACGCGATAAGCTAAATATAAACGTTTAACTTATTAATTATTTCGTTTAAATAATAAAATATTAAACGAAATATATTAAATTTTAATTTAATATTAATTTTTATAAAATTTATAAAAAACTTTAACTTTATAATATAATTTATTAATATTTTAATAAATAACTCGATTTCTTTTCGAATAAATACGCTTTAATAACGAATAAAATATTATATTTAAAAGTTAAAATAAGTAAAAAAATAAAAAGGTATATTAAGCGTAATAATATTGTTATTTTTATAATATTCTTTAAATTCGGCCGAAATATAACTTTTATAACTATTTAAAATTATAAGGTAATAAAAGCTTTTCGTACGCGCTTTAATATATTTATTAAAATATCGAATATAATTTAAACTCGTTTAGTTATTAATTTAACCGTTAAAAATCTATTTAATTATTTAATTACACGGTAAATCGTATTTACGAAACTAGTTTACGAGGTAATATTAATTTTAAATAATTAAGAATAACGAAATATATTAGCTGTATAAATCAATATATTTAATAATTATTAATTATTCCCGATTATTAAACTAAATCGATTTCGCTTTTTTATAACGATCGGCGCGTATGATAATAAATATTAATCCGATTATACCTATTATAAACCCGGTTTTATTAAAATTTTATATATTTTCGTTTAAAATATTATATTTAGTTTTAATATTCGCGATTAACGCGAACTAACCGGAAATAATACTTATATTTTTATAAAAAGCCTTTTAATAATCATATCGACGGCTTATTTAAGTCTTAAAATTTAAGTTACGGTTAAAAAAACGGTTAATTTAATACTTATTAACGCGGTCGCCGCCGCGCTATTTTAAAAAGAGATTAATTATATCTCTTATAATATTTATATTAAGAGGTAGTTTTTAAATATTTAAATTAATTATATGATTATAAAGCATTTTCTTATTAAATTTAATTTATATTATAAATATCGGATTTCGTATTAAGGTTTAATACTATAAAATTGGCCGCTTTAAATAACTCGAGAAACGTTATTTATTTTCGTAATAGCTCTTTAATTAATTCGATTCTAAGCTTCTCGCGTTGCTTAAATTATTAAAACGATACGATCTTTTTTCGATTAAATCGGCATTAGAATTATAAAAATATTACGTATTAAAGTTTAATTATATAAGTTAGAAAAAAGAGTGGCCGACTTAGTAATAAACTACGTTAACGAAGTTTTAATTAAAAAAGTATTAAAATAAATTATATAAAAAGGTACGCTTAAAACTAGCGGGAATTTTTAAAACTTCCTCGTTTAAGTTAAAACTTATTAACAATTATATAAAAAACCGGTTTAAAATATTACGTAACGAGTCGTTTATATCGCCTCGTGTTTTAAAAAAAAAATACTCGTTTAATTTAAACTTTATTTAAATAAACTCGTAAAAAACGATTAATAAGTCGAATTATATTAAGTAGAGGTATAATAGAATTTTAAAAGTTATAACGGCTTTAAAAACGTTTTTAAATTTTTTTTTTAAAACCTTAAAGAAATATAATAAGCTAAAAAAAAACTTAAACCTTTTAAATAAAAAAGATTAATTATTTTTTATATCGCTAAATTTCGATATATTATAGCTCGGTTAAATTATATTAAACTTATAAAAATAATAATATTATTAAAGAAACTTTCGTACGTACGTATAAATAGGTTCTAAATTTATTCGAAGTTATATTACTATATTTTATTATTTATATCTATTTCTAGTGCTAGTTACGAGGGGTATCGTATACCCCTTTTAATAAAATAAAAAAAGAGTTCGTACGCGTAGGTACGTAATATTATTTTTAAAATAATATAAAAAACTTTAATTCTTATTATTTTAATACTAATACTTTTTTATTTTAGCGATAGAATTAGCTTGTTCCCCTTTTTAAATATAGGCCTTCTTTTTCCGAAGGTTTTATACGGATAGATTACGTTAATCCGGTATTCGGTGCTTGTTTAAGCCGTATAAGTGATACTATACCTTTTTAACGTTAATTTTATCGAGTAATAAATCTTTTTAATTAATTATTTTAATCGTTTAATAATAATAACGGTAATAAGAGAAGTTATTATATATTAATATATACTATTTTTCGTTATAAATTAATAAAAACGGTTTAAAAGTAATAATAATAATAAGGGTATCGTTATATATCGCGATACGTTATATTTTATCGACGATATACGAGTTTAACCTTTTAATATACGCTTTTATATATACGGTAAGGCTGTTTATTAAAACTATTTACTCGAGGGCCTTATTTAAAGATACTTTAATAAGGGCGTTTACCGGGTTATATTTATTATCGATATAATAGATTCATAAGATCTCTTTTTTTATACGACTTTCGAAGGGATATAATATTAATTATAAGCCTCTTTTTATTTATTATACTTAACTTAATTAAATAATTATAAAAAGATTTTAAATCTATATAATAAGTTATTAATATATTTTAAAATTTTAAGGTTTATATAATTCTTTTAAACGTAATACTTAATACGATACCGTTATTTATATCGGAAATTATGCCGTATAGTTTATTAATTAATACGCTTTATATAATTCTTTCATATTTCGTTAAGCTTTAATAAATAATATTATTTTAAATTTCGAACTAGTGTCTTATACGATTTATTTCCTAGTTTAATAAGATTAAGTATTTAAGTTAAGAAATTAAGTCCTCGTTATTCGCGAACGAGCCGTTAATAAAGATATATATTTTAAACCGCGCATTAAGTTTTAAATTTATTAATTAATACGCTCGTTTAAGCTCTTAATATTCTTATTTTCTAGGGTCTATATTTAAATAGCAATAAATAAGTTATACACTGCTTTTAATTAATAGATAAATACTAGGTATACTTATCTTACCCGTTAAGAGACGTACTGCTAGTCTTTATCGATAGCTTTCGAGTCGATAGGCTTTAATTAGTTAACCTGTCCCTTTTACTTAAAAAGGATATCGTACCATTCTAATCGAATCTTATTTCTATTAAATTCTATTGGCGTACTTTTAGTCAGGATATTTTTCGGCTTTGTATAGAATCGTTACTCTATTAGTTTTTTTTTCCTCTTTTTAAGAAAAAGGGGCTATAGCGAAGCTAAACGTATCGTCGGTTTATATTATTATAATATCGAAAGTATCTTATCCGTCCGTAATAAATAATAAGTAAGCGTTATATATTAAAACTATTATTTTTATATTTCTTTACGTAATAATTATAATATGTTTTAAATTAATAAAGTTTTAACTCTATTAATTTATATAAGTATAATACGATTTAAAGTAACGTTCCTTCGAGGTATTAAGTTTTTAGCTCTACTAATAAGCGTGTATAAATTAGTCGGTTTAACTTATTATACGACTAAGTATACGGTTATATAATATCGCGTAGCTTATTTTATATATTAAAGTTTTAAATTAAGGTCGGTTTAAAAGTTAAAAAAAGTCTTTAATTTATTTTTTAAATTATTAATAACTAAATTAAAATAGCCTCTTTTTTTATATCTTTATAGCTTTATATTACGAGATTAAACTTTTCGTATAGCTTTATAACTTTACCCTTAATTTCCGTACGAGCCATGTCTTAAAAAATTTCCGGCCGGTATATTTACCCGGGTTAAATCGAATAAATTCTAAAACTTCTCGTATAGCGAGATTATTAATATTCTCCGCGTTAAACCCCTAGAATAAATATCTAGACGAGGTAATAACGCCGTTTTATTAAAGTTTAATTATTAAGTCGTAATTCTCTTATTTTTTTAAGTAAAGAATACGGCGGTTAGAGCGTTCCGGAGTAGATATTTTTTAAGTCGTCCCCGGCTACGTCGTACGGGAGCTATTATAATTTCCTCGGTTATCGGTTTAATATCTAGGGTATTTACCGGCTATTCCGGATCTAGTTATATATCCGGCTCGCCGTACGGTTTTCCGACCTCTTCCCGGTAGTACGGCTTGATTTAGGTTATTCGAAAGGCTTTCGGGCCGTTTAGGGTGTTTACCCGGATCGTACGGTTTTCGATAACTATTATTTTATATAGTCTAGTTTATCCTTCTCTTTTTCGCTAAATTAAAACTTTATTTCGAAGCGGGAATATTAAGATATTATGACTAACCGGTCCGTTCTAAGTATTTAAAGCTTAATAAATATCGATATCCGCATATATTTTCCGGAGTATTTTTATTACTTTCTATACGACTTCTCTTCGTATTTAAATCTCCGGTAACGGTAATAAGTTCTCCTCGATGCGAAGGTATGTTCCGAATACGAGCAGGGTAGGTATTAAGCTGTCGGGGCTAGCCGTATCGTTTAGAGCTTTAATTATTATTTAGAACATTATCTCGGTATCTGTTCGGTAACCGAGATCCTTTTAAAAAATATTAAAAGCCCTACGTAGCGGAATATACGCTCGTTTAATTTTATTTATTACTTAATAAGCTTCCATAAATATTTATTTATAAATAATTCTTATTATTTATATATAATTACGAAACTTTTTTTTTTTAAAAATACGCGCTTAAATTATACGAAACATAATTAAAAAGTTTTTAATATATATATATTTAATACTTATATAAAATATTTTAGGTATTTTATACGCTAAATAAGTATAAAAATATAACCGTTTAAAAGGATATATTCGAATCGATTATATAAAATACGTTTTATTCGTTAATATAAATAATATTTATAATAATTTCGTAATTAAAATCGTATTCGTTTTATAACGAGAATTTAAATCTTTACGGCGCCGAATCGTACGATTAGTATTAAGAGCAGAACTTTTAAATCTCGTCGAGAACAGTAATGTCGACGTCGTTGTAGCCGGCGTTTTTTAAAAAGAGTATAGAGCTTTTCTGTGCGAGGGTATTCGAACCGTCGGTAAAAGTATTAAAACTATTTTTTAATAAAGTATAACGTCGCTTTTATACGGCCGGTATTAAAAAACGAGTGTCTTTATTTCTTAATTATAGAGAGTATTTCGCCGTCTTTTCGTATAATAAAATTAAAGATATTATTATAATACGTTTAAGCCGGTCGGCGTTATATAAAAAAAATAAAAAAAGGGTGATAATATTTAAAATATAATACTTAATTACTTTTAATCGGTTTTATATATCGATTATTTTAATTAACGAAATAAGCTTTAAGTTTTTAAATTTAATTAATCTATACGTTTAAGTTCTTTTATAAGTAGGCTTTTATATAAAGCTTTTTAATTATCGAAAATAAGGCGGCGCCGGTATTTTAAAGCTTTTTTAATAAGTCTAGCTATACGGGCTACTAAGGTTAAATTGGTCGGCTTATACGGTAGCCTTCGAAGAGCAAATATCCTCGTTAGTAAGCTAGTAGTAGAACGCGGCGTTCGTTAAATAAGTAATACTTTGTCGTATGTTTTCCGGATTAAAATAGTCGTACTTTTTATTATTATTTTTTAGCTCCTCTTTTTTTCCTTTCCTAGTTTCGGAGGAAATCCTCGTATTTATTTTAAGTAAACAGTTGTTATTTAATATTATTATACGTTTAAAAATATTAAATTATTATATAGGTTCGTTTTTTAATTAAATTGTTTATTAATTAATAACCTTATTTATAATAAATTCGGTAGGTTTTTTATTCGAATTTTTAGTTTTTAAATAATAATTTAAATCGAAACATATTTATAAGTTATTAAATCTTTTTTATTTTAATTATTAATAATTATATAGTAATTTATTTCCTTTTATACGGTTATTTATAAACCGTTTATTAGTTAAATACGTATTCGTAGCTAGGTTTCGATATAGTTCCTCCGTGAAATATCGTTCCGAGAACTTTTAATCCGCTATTATATTTAGCGATACGTAAAGGTTTAAAAATAACGCTTCGTATATTAGCTTCTAGTTAATAAGGGCCGGTGTAAGCTCCGGAACTTCTCGGTAAGCTCGTACGATTAAGGTATAGAGAGCGATCTCTTTTTCGAATCCTTTTTTAAAGGCTCGTTATACGAGTTAAAGCTTATTTAACAGGATTTTTAAAACCTCGATAAATTACTTTTTAACGTTTTTATTTTTTATTTATATAAAAAAGGTTATTATTTAATTTATAAAATATTATATATAATTTATTATCGTATTAAAATACGAGTTTATAAGGTGATATATCTTATTTTATCTCTTTTGAGTCCGATATAATTAAAATAAAATACTTCTACACGTCCGGAAAAAATATTCGAAAAGATTATATAATATTAATCTTTTAATATATTTAGCCGTTAATATATTTTAATAAATATTTTTATTTTATTATAAAAAGTATTATACGGCTTAATAATATAATTCTTTTCTTTTTTTTTATACTTTTTTAAAAAAAAATAACCTTATTTTAATCGATTTTATTATTATAAATAACTCGGCTTAAAAGGATATCGTACTTTATAATATACGCTAGACTAGATAATCGTACGGTCTAGTATGAGCGTATTAAAGTCGGAAAAGGAAAAGAAACGATATCTTGCGACGCTTAAATACTTAGGAATTTAGGGTTAAACGTCGGGCCTAAAGTTTCCCGTGGTGTCGCGGATAATTACTTTATACGGAGACCGGGTATCTTTCGCTTAGGCGGCGGTTATTCGACTATCTATTTTAAGGAAGAGTAACGTATCCCACAAGCGAATATCTTACACAAGCGAATGTCCCACTTTTATAAATTTTCTTATAGCCTTAACCTTTTTTTATATTCTTTTACGTCCGAAAATGCTATAACTTTAAAAAAAAGTAATATAATTTTAACGCTTTAAACGTTTTAAAAAGACTTAACTTTAAATATATAAAAAGCTATATTAATTTATTACGTTTTATTAAAAACTTTATAATATAAATAAAATAATTAACTTATATAATACGAAATATTTATAAATTTTTAAAGGCTTTTAAATTTCGAAAAAAATTCGATTATTTAATATATTATTAATTTAAATACGCGATCGTTTTTTCCCTAGCTAAATAATATAAAAGATATAGCGAATCGATTATTTAATTTACGTAACGCGGGACGCGTCGGTATTAATTAAGCTTCTAACTTTATACGATAATAATTAAACTTCCGGACGCGTTTTAACCGAAGAATTAATTATTAAAGAATTTTTTATAAAAATCCCGACGCGTATCGCGTATAGTTTATTTTTATACGGAATATAATTTATAAATATAAGATTTAAAAGGAGGATATTTATAACTTTAACGAGACCGGCTTTTTTATAAATTAAATCTCGTTCGAAATATTCGTAACCACTTTTAATTAATACGGAAAGCTTAAAGTAATATAATAAAAGAATTAAGAATAGGTTATAATTATTTAAAGCGTTAAATTATACGGTTACGCTATCTTTTTATATATTATTTTTATTAAAAAAACGTACTTCTTTTTTTAATACGAAAATAGCCTATTATCGAAAAACTAAGTAATCGTAATTATTAAAAATAACTAAATTACGAATAAAAAAGGCGAGAACTAAATTCGATATTTTAATTAATATATTAAGTTTTATATAAAAAGTCGTTATTATTTTTTAATTTTAAACGGCTACGAAAGCTATTACTCGATAATTTTCGAGCTTTATTATAAAAAGAACTCGATTATTATACTTTATATACCTTTTTATTTATTATATAAACTCTAACCTTTTAATATCGGCTATTTTCGTATATTAAAAAAAGTGTACGGGAAAGAAATTAAATATTTTATATAGGCGTATATTACTTATATTTTAAAAAAGGATTTCTTATTAATATTTTTAAAAGCGTTTTAAGCGATTTTTACCGTTTCGAATATATAAAAAAGTTTTTAAAAAATAGGACTCGTCCCGTATAATCCGGAATATATTATTTTATAGTTAGATATAAAGTTATATATTTTAATATTTTAGGGGACGTTTTTTAGCCTATTTGTTCTTTAAGAATTAAAAACTTTAAATAATTTAATTAAAACTTAATTTTAAACCGAATATATTTAAAACCGTATTATACGGTATTAAAATAACTTTTTAACGTTTATTTTAATTAGTTTTAATTAAATCGTAAAGGTTATAATATATATTATATATTAAATTACTCTTTTAAAAAATAAAAACGTAATACTTTAAAAAGTAAATAAAATATTTAGCCGGCGCCGCCGTATAAAAAAAACAGTTATAAAATAAAAAGGTATTTCGTATATAAATTAAAAAAAACTTATAGTTTTAAAAAAAATATTAATAAATAATTCTAAAACGAATCGAGTCGAAAGAATAGTTATATAAAAACGTTTAAAATATACTTATAACGCTATAAAATCTATAAAAAGCCCGGGTATAATATACGCACTTATTAAAATAATATAGAAATATCTAGAAATAAAAATTCCGATTAATTTTAATATATTAAATACGTTATAATAAAATTAATTTATATTTTATTAAAAATGATATAAAAAAATAGGATATTCGCTTATATACGATATTCGCTTGTGGGATACGTTATAAAACATCCTCTTTTCGAGTTTTCAAAGTCGGTTTTATCGGTCGGTCTTATCGGTATATACGAGCGGCCGGTAATACTAGGCTTACGATCTTAGCTTTAAAGGATCTGTTCGTTAATATATCGATTCCGTATTCTTTAAAATAATTAAAGACCTCTTTTTAAAATATACGATTAATTTAACCGAATTAATGATCGGTTTATTTATCGAACTCGGTAATAAATAACTTTTAAAAAGATGTTTTTTTATTTTTAATATATAATATTTTAAGAAATATATACGAGGTATATTATAAATAGTTTAGGTATTATTTCTTTAGAGTATGTTTAAAAGTTCGAGTTTTTAAAAAATGAGGTTAACGTTTCTTTTTTAAATTATTAAAAAGATCTTAATATTTTAAAAAACTTTTTCGTATATAAATAATTCGAGGTCTAAGGTTATCGATTTATTTAAGTTCGATATATCCGAGCTTAGTCTCGATTCGCCGACCGTAATTAATTCTATTTTAATAAGGGTTATTATTTTATAAATCGTATAATAAAATTATTTAAATATATAATTATATATAACTTAATTAATTTCGCGTATAATTTAAAACCTAGTCTCTTTTTTATAATATATACTCGAGAAAAAGGGTTCTTCCTCGTATAGTTAATTTAGTTCGGCTCTTCTTTTAAATTTCTAACGGGCGGAAATTCTCGGTGCTCTTTAACACGGTCGCCTTTACGTCGATAGGGGCGTAAAACCGTCTTTTTATTTTTATTAATTTATAATCGTTACGGGTAATTATTAATGAATATTAAATAAGCTTTCGTATATACGTATAAATAAGCTCTAGATTTAATCGAGGTTATATTATTATATTTTATTATTTATATTTATTTCTAATATTAGTTACGAGGGGTATCGTATACCCTTCTTAATAAAATAGAAAAGGGGTTCGTACGCGTAGGTACGTAGCACCCTTTTTAAAGTAATATAGAAAACCTTAATTCTTACTATTCTAATAAATATATTATTAGAGGTTAAAAAGAAAATTAAAAAAAAATTTAATTAGTTTACTATATTTAATTATTTCTTTTTATATATAAAGTTTATTATTAAAATTAATACTCGTTTATATAAACGTTATTATAAAAACGTAAAGCGGCTTATAATAATAGAATAACCGGGTTTAAATTAATATAAGACGCATATATTAATATGTAATTTAAAAAATATTATTATATATAATTATTATAGCGGGTTTATAGATTTTAACGCTATTAAATATAATAAAAAAAGAATATTATTTATTATAATTATTAAAAGTAAAAGTATAACGCTTAATAATATAAAGTTTTTAAAAAGGATCTCTAAAAGGGTTTTAAAAAATAATATATTAATTTTATTTAAGTTAAAAATACCTTTATAATAGTTATTAAAAGAAATAACGCTATAATTAATTATAATAGTTTATTTTAAACAGTTTATTATAATAATAAGTATACCGTATATTTAGTAAAAAAAAAAAGGAATTAAATAATTCTTTAAAGCTTTTAAAATTAAAAGAATTATAATTAAAACGTTATAATAATAATTTTAATAATAGTGAAAGCATAATTAATTAATAAAAGTAGTTAGCGTACCTTATAAGCGAGCTACATACTTTTTATTATTAAACTTTATAAATTATAAATTAATTTAATTATAACGTTTATAATTAATTAAATATACTAATAGTTATTATTTTTAAAGGTTTTTATATTATTTTAATAAGTAGGCGTATTATCCCGGGCTCTCCGTAAATTTTATAGAGTTATAAGCGTATTTTAAACGTTTTTATATAATTACTCCGACGCGATTCGTTTTATAACTATTTATTAACGTTTTTTTAAAACTATAGGTTTTTTTTAGCTTATATATAAAGTAATCTTTTATTTTATAACCGTTTTGTTTACGGCGGCGCCGGCTAAGTATTTTATTTATTTTTTAAAGTATCGCGTTTTTACCTTTTAAAAAAATAATTCGGTATATAATTTATATTATAAACTTTACGATTTAGTTAAAACTAATTAAAATAAATATCGAAAAGCTATTTTAATATTATACGATACGGTTTCGAATATATTCGGTTAAAAATTAAACTTTAATCGGGTTATTTAAAGTTTTTAATTCTTAAAAAATAAATATCCTAAAAAACGTCCTTAAAAGTATTAAAGTGCGTAGCTTTATATTTAATTATAAAATAATATATTCCGGATTATACGAAACGAGTACTATTTTTAAAAAACTTTTTTACATATTTAAAACGATAAAAATCGCTTAAAACGTTTTTAAAAACGTTAATAAAAAGTCTTTTTTAAAAATATAAATATTATATATTTATATAAAACCTTTAATTTTATTTTATATACTTTTTTAACGTATAAAAATAATTGATATTAATAGCTTAAAATTTATATAATAAATAAAAAGGTATATAAAATATAATAATTAAGTTCTTTTCGTAATAAAGCTCGATAATTATCGAGTAATAATTTTCATAGCCGTTTAAAATTAAAAACTAATAACGACTTTTTATATAAAACCTAGTATATTAATTAAAATATTAAATCTAGTTTTCGCCTTTTTTATTCGTAGTTTAATTATTCTTAGTAATTACGATCACTAAATTCTTTAATAATAGGCTGTTCTTATACTAGGAAGAGAGGTACGTTTTCTCGGTAAAAATAATACGGAAGAATAGCGTAACCGTTTAATCCGACGCTTTAAATTATTATAACTTATTCCCGATTCTTTTATTATATTATTTTAAGCTTTCCGCGTTAATTAAAGGTGGTTACGATTATTTCGAACGAGATTTAATTTATAAAAAACCTAGTTTCGTCGAAACTATATATATCCTTTTTTTATATTTATTAATTATATTCCGTACGATAATAAACTACGCGTAATACGCGTTAAAAGTTTTATAAAAACGTTTTAGTAATTAATGTTTTAATTAAAACGCGTTTAAAGGTTTAATTATCGTTATATAAAATTAGAGCCTTGATTAATATCGACGCGTCTCGCGTCGCGTAAATTAAATAATCGATTCGCTATATCTTTTATATTACTTAACCGGGGAAAAAACGATCGCGTATTTAAATTAATAATATATCGAATAATTAATTCTTTTTTAAAATTAAAAAGCTTTTAAAAGTTTATAGCAATTTCGAATTATAATCGAATTTTATATCGTTAACGATATAACGTCGACTTTAAGATATAATATATCGCTATAACTTTTTATATACTTAATTTTAATTATTTTAAAACGCTTAAAGCGTTAAATTAAACCTTTTTTCTTTATTTTTTAATTCTATACTTATTAAAAAAGAAAACTTAGTATAAAGTTAATTATAAAAAAGTTAATTAAAAGTGCGTAGCTCGCTTATATACGTATCTCGCTTCTAAGGTACTATTACGATCGATAAGTTAATCCCTCGCGGGGTAGCACTTAAAGAAAGCTTTTATTTTATAACGTAATAATTAAATATACTTATTAAATAAGAGTTCTTTTTAATTACTTAAATAAAATTATTAATAAATAAGTAAGGCTTTATATAAATTAGTTTTTTATATAAAAGCTTTATAGTTTTTTTATATCGAGTTTAAATAAATTATACGGTTATTAAGAGTTTATCGCCCTAGGTATAAGGGTATTGTTATAACCCGACCTAACTATACGGCTAAAACCCCACCCGCCGGAACGGAACTATTATACCCCGATCAGGTTACGATATTATAATTACCGACCGTATTATTAATTATATTAATATAAACTTTTTTATATTATCGAAGCGCGTAAATATAACTATAAAGATATCCTAAATAATGAAAGGATAGACCCGACCCGGGAAAACAGTTAAAAAGGAGCTACGGGACGAGGAGCGACTAGATTACCGCTCTAGTAAATAAGCTAGGAGCGACGGGATTACGACGCCCCTAAGTAAGCTATTAGAATAGATTACTATAATCTAAGGGATGGATTACCGTGAGCTAATAACGGGATTATCGTGAGCTAGCGGACGTTTTAACGGATTAGTAAGGGAGGAGATTAGATATATAATAATAGATATTCTTTATATATTTTATATAAATATTTTTTATTTTAATAATTAATTTAAGTATTAATCTTAATTTATTAATAAAATAAATAGTTTTAACGATATTATTATAAATATTTTTAAATTTATATATTTTAATTATTTTTATTTTTATGTTATTATTTATTATATTAATAAAAGCAATTTTTATTATATATTTAAATATTTTTTTATATTATTAATATAAACCTTAGTACGTTTTACTAGGTTTTTTTTAAAATTTAAATAATATTCGTTATATTTTAATTATTTTTATTTTTATAAGTTATTACTTAAATTTTTAAATAATAATATTATAAGAATTATATTTATACTTAGCCTTAGTAATACTATTTAATAAGGAAAGGCTCTTATTGCTACCTTTAATACCTTTTAACGGGACTTTGTTATAAACGTTAATAGCGACGAAAGCGACGACGAGCTTATATAATAAGCGTTAATTAAACGAATTAAAAAATTCGAATAAGAGAGCGCTAATTATTAGTATTATTACGTTAAGCTTAAAAAGGAGCGTAATAAGTTCCTAACTAAGAACACTTTAGGATAAATACCTTATAATATCGATAAGTTATGTAAAAAGGTGCGTTTTTTTTATATAGTTATTAATATTATTTAGACCCTTATCGCGTTAAAAAAAGGTATAAAGATTAATACGCCAACCTTTTTTAACGGAATAAGTGGAAACCTTCGAAGCTTTTTTATTTAAATTAAAGCTTATTAATAATTTTATAAAAAAACGTTCTAAAACTTTATTTAGCGAGTTATTTATATTACCTTATTTTTTAAAAATAAAGTATTCGCTTAATTTAAACCTTATTTAAATAAACTTATAAAAAACGATTAATAAGTTAAGCTATACCGTATAAAAGTATAACGTATTTTCGAAAGTTACGACGGCTTCGAATAAGCTTTTAAATCATTCTTTTAAAACCCCGATAAAAAGCGATAAGCGGAGAAGGAACTTGAAACCTTTAAGTAAAAAGGATTAACTACTTTTTATATAGCCGAGTTTTAACGTATTATAATTCGATTAAACTGTACCGAAGTTACGAAAATTATAATATATTACCGAGGATTAAAAGATAATATTAAGAACGAACTTAGCCGGCTTAATACTTTTAATAATTTCTTTTTATATATAGAATTTATTATTAAAATCGATACCCGTATATATAAATAACGCCGCGAGAAATAAGGCGGACTTTAGCGGTAAATTAATTAAATTTAAGTTAATACGGAGCGATTATATTAATATAACTATATACCGCCTAGGAATATTACGGCGTATAGTTATTATAATAAGCTTATAAATTTTAACGTTATTAAATATAATAAGTAAAATAGGAAATTACGCGGTATTTATTATAATTATTAAAAATTAGGATATTACGCTCGAAAATATTAAATACTAAGGAAAGATTTCCGACGAGTTTTAAAGGAATAATACATTAATATTATTAAAGTAAAGGATACCCTTATAATAGTTATTAAAAATAATAGCGTTATTATTAAATACGGCAGCTTATTTTAAATAGCTTGCTATAACGATAGGTGTGCCTCTTATTTGGTAGATAAGGAAGGCACCGGATGGTTCTTTAAAACCCCGGAAGGCGGGGAGGACCATAACCGAAGTATTGTAATAATGCGAAGGGAGTAACCCCTTCTTTATAACGAAAATAGCGATTCGATAAATAATATTATAAATTAATTAGAGTAATTAATAAATTATAAACGTTTAATAAGTATATTAATAAGCGAGCTAATAAACGAGATTATTAAATCTAGAGATTTTAGGACCGATAAATAGTTAATTATTTTTAATATTCTTTACCCCGATTCGAAATATTTACGCTAAATACTTATTACGGCCGGTTTTAATTAAAGAATTTATAGTAATTATATAATAAAGGATAACTTATAAATCTCCTTTATTTATAAAAGATATTTTACGTTTTTATAGATCTCGTGTATATATAACGTTTATACGGAATACCTCGTAAAAAAGCTTAAATACGAATAGTTTTCTCGAAGGATCGGTAAATAACCTATTACGTAACTATACCCGAATTATATTATCAGAAAAATCTAAACGTTAATTTTAAACGGACAATGCGCGTACTTATTAATATAAGAAAACCTACGGTAGTTATAATAATGTTACTTAGAAAGATAAAATTAAAAAGAGTATATCGAGGACTAATACTTTAAATACGCTTAAAAAAAATTACGAGCTTATAAACGTTTAAAAAAAAAACGCTTAATACTTTTAAGACGTATAGGTATATACCCGATAGGAAAACTCCTTTATTATATTAAAAAATTTATAAAGCGTTTATAAATTATCGCGAATTTAATAAATTTTCGAATTATTAGAAAGACTTAAGCCTTAAATATTAGGGATAATATTTTATACGGGAAAAAGTATAAAAACACTTTTATTAATATATTAAAAAGCGCCTTATAAAGAACGGAAGGAACGATAGCAGTAATACGAGGATTAATCGTAGGAAATTATTAATAACTTATAAACGTAACGTTTAGAAAATAGACGCCGTTTATTATAAAAGGATAATAATAAACGGACTAAAATAAGTCCTTATATTAAATAATAAATAATCGAGCTATTTATAAATATATTATATTAATACTAAGCGTAAAAAGAGTTTATATTAAAACGTTACTCGATAATAAAGCATAAAAAAACTATATTTCATTACGAATCGTTAATTACCTTAAATTCGAATAATAGGAGAAAAAACGCTTTATACCGATTTAAAACCGTTAATAAAGGATTTATAATTTATAATAATAAAGAAATATAGAAAGAAATCGCGAACCTCTTAATTAATATTAAAAAACGTTATAAACGAATTACGTGTAATATTACAGACGTTATAAGATACGATATAATTTTAAAAATATTTTAATTACGAGTAAATAATTTTAAAATTAATTAGAAAATAAGCTAATTTTAATAAAATATATTAAAAAGAGGTTTAATTAATAAATAACGGTTTAAAAAACAACCTTTTAATAAATTTAAAGTTTTTAAGGTATATATTATTATTAAAAAGCTTAAACTAAATATTATAACGATTATATTAAAAAAGTACTAGTAATTCGAAATATTTTTTAATAAAAAATTAGAAATAGGCTTACCGTTTTATATACGGTAGAATTATAAGATACTTTTTAAAAATAGGAAAGAACGTTTATTTATATTTATATATAAACTTAACTAGGAGTACGAACAAGCTTTAAAAGAATATATTACGGAAAACCTTAAGAAAAGAGTTATCCGGCTATTTATATTATTAGCAGGCTTTTTTATCCTTTTCGTTTTAAAAAAAAGCAAGGACGGGAAACCTAAATAGCGTATATATATCGATTATTAAAAATTTAACGAAATTATTATTAAAAACCGGTACTTTTTTTTTAATTAACGATTTACGAGATAAATTACTACATATTAAAATCTTTATAATACTCGACCTCTTTAATATATATAATTTAATTTAAATTAAAAAAGAAAAGGAATAAAAAACCGCGTTCTAAACTAAGTACGGCTATTTTGAATATTAAGCTATACCGTTTAATTTAATTAATATATTAATTAATTTTTAATTTATAATTAATTATATTTTATAAAAATATCTTAATAAGTTCGTTATAATATATTTCGATAATATCTTTATTTATTCCGAGAACGACGAATAATACCGAAAGTATATAAAGTTAATATTTTAAAAGCTATAAGATATTAACCTATTAATTAACCTAAAAAAAGCGAATTCTATTAACGATCCGTTATTTTTATAAAATATATAATATCTTTAGGCGAAATCTGAATAGAACTTTTAAAAATTTTAATAATTAAAGAATAGCCCACGCTTATAAGCGTTATAAAAATTAAATCTTTTTTAAAATTAGCTAATTATTAACGGATTTTTATCCCCGGATTTAATAAAATAGCGATACCCCTAACGAACTTAACGAAAAAGGACGAATTATTTTAATAAACGGAAAAAAAATAAAGTTTTTTATAATATTAAGGAACGAATCTTAAACGAATTAATACTTCGTATAATAAATCCGTTTAAACTTTTTAAAATTAAAACTAACGTATTAAACTATACGATTAAAAGGTAATTAAGTTAACGAAATAATAACGAAAAGTCGTACCCCGTTATATTCTTTTTAAAAAAGCTTAATAAATTAGAGTTTAATTATTAAATTTATAATAAAAAGTTAATAATTATTATTAAAACTTATAAAAAATAAAAATATTATTTTAACGAAATAATAAAACTAATTAAGGTTTATATTAATTATAAAAACCTTACAACGTTTATTATTATTAAGGAATTAAATAAACGATAAATACGATAGTTTAAATTCTTTTTAAGATTTAACCTCACTATTATTTATTAAAAAAATAGCGAAAACGGTCGCGTTAACACGCTAAGCCGATAACCGAACTATTAGAGGAGGTTCCGCCCGAAACGCGAATAATCCCTTACCTACGATTAAAACGGTAACCTCGCACTTTTAAAATAATTAAACGTTATAAACCACGTTTAATATAACGACGAATAAGTTACTAAGTTTCGGTAATTTAATTAAACCTCCGACCTCGTAAACTATTTTAAGGATCGCTTCGAAGACCGCGACGGTCTCGCCTTTTACCGAAATAAGATTTATATCCTTAAGTAGTATTACAAGGACTTTATTAAAGAATTCTATAAATACTTCATATATAAACACTAAAGGATATTTAAAACCTAGAAAAGGATTATTAAGTAATTTAATTATAAAAACCTTAAACTAATCGTAACTAAAGTAATTAATAAATATAACTTTTATAATAAATTTAAAGCTACCCGATACCGGTTATACGGAAAATTACAGCCGATCTTACCGCTAGATAAAGTATAAAAAACTATCGTATTTAATTTCGTTATTAAACTATCCTTATTAAAAGAACTCCTAATTAAGGTCGATTATAATAATATTTTAATTATTACGGATAAATTTAGGAAGTATACCTACTTTTTACTATATAAAGAATTTAGCGATATTAACGATTTAATATATACGTTCTTTCGAACTATTATTAATTAATACAGGCTACTCGAAATAATTATTTCCGATAAAAATAAACTATTTACCACTAAATTTTAAAAATTACTTATAATATAATTTAAAATTAAGTATAAACTATCCACGGTTTACTACCTTTAAACGGATAAATAAATCGAGCGGATAAATTAAACTTTAAAGTAATACCTACGCTACTATATTAATTACGAATAAAATAATTAGGTATAATTATTATTAATAGCTTAATTCGTTTATAATAGCGCGGATAACGAAGCTATACGTATATTATTATTTCTAATAAATTACGGATATAATTTAGAAATTATTAAAAAATTAATAAAAAGAGAGTTAATATTAATCGCGATTATTTAAATCGAGAAATTAAAAGAATTTCAAATTACGTTATAATAAAACCTCACTTTTCTTTAATAACGAATAAAGAAATACGCCGATTAAATAAGGTTAAAAAGATTAACTTTTAAAAAAGGAGAAAAAGTTTACCTTTTACGATAAAATATTAAAATAAAACGATTAAGTAATAAATTAGACTTTAAAAGGATAAGATTATTTAAAATTATAAAAGTTATTTTAAAAATTAATTATTAATTATCGCTATTTAAAATAATACGGATATACCTTATATTTTATATTTTATTACTCGAGCTAGCGGCCGAAAAAACCCTAGTCGATATATAATTAGAAATCGAAATAGATTAATATAAATACGAAATCGACGAAATTATTAATAAAAGAAAGGAAGGACGAAACTTTTAATACCACGTTTAGTAGAAAGGTTACTTATTAAAGGATAATATTTAGGAATTTAGGAAATATTTAGCGAACGCCGCGGAGAAACTTTAAAAGTTTAAAGAGGAGTTTTTTCGCGGGGACCGACGGCTTAAGATCGGGGAAACCTATTAAATTAAAAGATAACTAATTAATATTCCCGGAGATATTTAAAGAACGTAGGTTATTAAGAACGAAGTTTTTTTAATTAATAATTAAGGAGGAAATATTATTTTTTTTATTTAGTTTTTATATTCCTCGACGAAACGTTTCCGAACGTTTTTTTATTACGATTTTTTTTATACGACGAAAACGGGCTAGACGATTTAGGGCGGTAGATAATTACGTTTATAAAAGGAATAAAGTCTTTTTTACGTCTAATTTTTCCGCCTTTAGCTTTTTTTATTAAGTAGCTAGCTTTGTTAGGGCCGATATAATAAAGGTATTATTATAAAAGCGCCTAACTTAAATATATTCTAAATAGCGAAACGATTTCTTGTTTATACGATAAGTTAAGTTTTAGCGAAAATAATGAGTATAGGGTATATTAGTTAAGTTACCCGTGGATTTTACGTTAGCGGTAAGGGCTAAACGCGCGATAGTTTTTTTAGACCGAAATTTTTTAATACGACTAGTTATAATGAGCAGATATTATAATAAAGGATAATAAGGAAAGGAAACTTATTATAACTTAATAATGCGGGTAATTAAGATATTTATAAAGTCGATATTTTAAGGATAAAGCGGTTAGAAGAGGGAGGGTAGTATTATAACCCGACCTAACTATACGGTTAAAACCTTACCCGTCGGAACGGAACTATTATACCTCGATTAGGCTATAACGTTATAACTACCGACCGTATTATTAACTATATTAATATAAACTTTCCTATATTATCGAAGCGTGTAAATATAATTACGAGGATATTCTAAATAACGAAAGGATAGACCCGACCCGGGAAAGTAGCTAGGAAGGAGCTACGGGACGAGGAGCGACTAGATCACCGCTCTGGTAAATAAGTTAGGAGCGACGGGATTACGACGTTTCTAAGTGAGCTATTAGAATGGATCACCGTGATTTAAGGGATAGATCACCGTGAACTAATAACGGGATTACTATAAGCTAGCGGACGTTTTAATAAATTAATAAGGGAGGAGATTAAATATATAATAACGGACGTTCTCTATATATTTTATATAAATATTTTTTATTTTAATAATTAATTTAAATATTAATTTTAATTTATTAGTAAAATAAATAATTTTAACGAAACTATTATAAATATTTTTAAACCTATGTATTTTAATTACCTTCGTTTTTACGAGCTATTACCTATTATATCGATAAAAGCGACTTTTATTGCACGTTCGGATATTCTTTCGTATTATTAATATAAACCCTAGTACGTCTTACTAGGTTTCTTTTAGAACCTAGATAGCGTTCGTTATAGGTATACCCTTAAAGAAGAGGTATAGTATTACGATCGGCGGGTTAGTCCCCCGCGAGGTAGCACTTAAGGCGTAGAATTAGACAGAAATAACCGTCTAGTTATTTCTAAAGCTTTTGTTTTATAGCGTATTAGTTAGTTTAAACGTACTGTAATAAAAACAGCTTATTACTAAAGGACTAAGTAATTATAATTATTAAAAATAACTAAACTATAAATAAAAAAGGCGAGGATTAAATTTAATAATTTAATTAATATGTTAAGTTTTATACGAAAAGTTATTATCGCTTTTTAATTTTAAACGGTTACGAGAATTATTACTTAATAATTTTCGAGCTTTATTACGAAAAGAACTCGATCATTATATTTTATATATTTTTATATTTATTATATAAGTTTTAATATTTTAATATCCGTAATTCTTATATATTAAAAAACGTATAAGAAAGAAATTAAAGGTTTTATATAAGCGTATATTATTTACATTTTTAGAAAAGCTTTTTATTAATATTTTTAAAAGCGTTTTAAGCGATTTTTACCGTTTTAAATATATAAAGAAGCTTTTAAAAAATAAAACTTATTTTATACAATCCATAATACATTAGTTTATAATTAGATATAAAATTATATATTTTTATACTTTTAGGGATATTTTCCGGCTTATTTATCCCGTAAAAATTAAAAACTTTAAATAACTTAATTAAAATTTAATCTTAAACCGAATACGTTTAAAACCGTATCGTATAATATTAAAATAACTTCCCGACGTTTATTTTAATTAGTTTTAATTAAATTATAAAAGCTATAATATAAGTTATATACCGAGTTATTTTTTTAAAAAGTAAAAACGCGATACTTCGAAAAGTAAATAAAATACTTAGCCGGCGCCCTCGTACGAAAAAGAAATGGCTATAAAATAAAAGATTACTTTATATATAAGCTAAGAAAGACTTATAGTTTTAAAAAGATATTAATAAATAGTTATAAAACGAAACGCGTCGAAAGAGTAATTATATAAAAATGTTTAAAACACGCTTATAACGCTATAGAATCTACGGAAAGCCCGGGTATAATACGCGTACTTATTAAAATAATATAAAAGCCTTTAAAAATAATAATTATTAATATATTTAATTAAGTATAAACGTTATAATTAAATTAATTTATAACTTATGAGGCTTAATAATAATAAATATGCAGCTCGTTTATATACGTAGCTCGCTTATAAAGTATATTAATTATATTTAATATAAAGTGCTTTATTATTAAATCGATTAGATTATAAAATCGGCTACTTTTCTTGATTTATATAATTAAATTTAAATACGTAATATTTTTATAATTATAATACCGATCTAGTTAAAAAAAGACCGTATTTTTTTAATAATTTAAGCGACGCGAGAAGGTTTAAATCGAATTAATTAAAAAGCTATTACGAAAGTGTATAACGTTTTTTAAATTATTTTAAATAACCGATTCCGCGGTATTAAACCTTAATATAAAATCCGATATTTAGAATATAAATTTAATTTAATTAAAAAAAGAAGTATTTTATAGTTATATAATGAGTTTAGGTATTTAAAAAGTATTTCTTAATAATAATATTCTAAAAAATATAATTATTCTTTTTTTAAAGTTACTCGGCGGCGACCGCGTTAATAAGTATTAAGTTAAACGTTTTATTAATCGTAACCCGAATTTTAAGACTTAAATAAACCGTTGATATAATTATTAAAAGGCTTTTTATAAAAATATAGGTATTATTTCCGGCTAGTTTACGTTAATCGCGAATATTAGAACTAAATACGATATTTTAAACAAAAATATATAAAATATTAACGAAACCGGTTTTATAATAGATATAATTAAGTTAGTATTTATCGTAATACGCGCCGATCGTTATAAAAAACGAAATTAATTTAGTTTAATAATCGGGAATAATTAATAATTATTAAATATATTAATTTATAAGGCTAGTATATTCCGTTATTTTTAATTAGTTAAAATTAATATTATTTCGTAAATTAGTTTTATAAATACGATTTACCGTGTAATTAAGTAATTAAATAGATTTTTAACGATTAAATTAATAACGAAACGAGTTTAAATTAAATTCTATATTTTAATAAATATATTAAAGCGCGGACGAAAAGCTTTTACTACCTCATAATCTTAAATAGTTATAAAAGTTATATTTCGGCCGAATTTAAAGAATATTATAAAAATAACGATATTATTACGCTTAATATACCTTTTTATTTTTTTACCTATTTTTTCATAAATATAATATTTTATTTATTATTAAAGCGTATTTATTTAAAAAAAAATCGAGTTATTTATAAAAATATTAATAAATTATATTATAAAGTTAAAATTCCTTATTACTTTAGAACCGCGAATTTCATTATTTTTCTAAAAAGTAATAGTGAGTTTAAATTCAACGTATTTAGTTTAATATTTTATTATTTAAATAAAATAACTAATAAATGAAATAAATTAATTAATAAATTAAATACACGTTTTTAAACGTTTACACTTAGCTCGTCTCGTTTAAGAACGGTTAATACTTATAATCATTACATATTATCTAACTTTTAATAAATAATTAAATACTTTATTTTTATTAAAAATAAGATCTTTACTTATTAAAAACAATTTTCGATATTAATTTTAAATATTCTAAATTAAATAAAATAAATATAATATTATATAAAATAACCTTTATAAAGAATTAAATATATATTCTATAAAAGGTTATTTTAATACTTTTTAAATGCCGAAAAATTAAAAAATCGCGCGTTTAGTTTAAAAGAGCCCTTATTATATAAGAATTTTAAAAGTTATAAAACAAGAAGGTAAAAGGGAAGCGTTTAGTAATTAATAAACACGGAACGAGGGGTTCGTCGAAGCGGAGGGTAACCGGTAAAAGGCGTTATAATATTTACGGCGAAATAGGTTATAATATATAAATATAAAAAAAGGATATAAAATTAAGTAACGATTTAAATAAAAATTAATTCTAATTGATTTAAAACGTTAAGATTAAATTAACTTATATAAAAGTAATAAAATATAAAAAAGGTGGCCGATTTAATAATATAGCCGACTTAGTAATAATCTACGTTATATTTTTTTTTAAACTTAATATAATAATATTAATAATTAAAGGTTTTTTACGCGAAGTTTTAAATATATTTAATTAATACTTATTTAATAAAGCCGCTGTTATTATCGTTATTATCGATCTTTATAATAACTATAAAAAAACGCCGGGGGTAGTAATAAAACTAAAAATAATTAAAATATAATAAACTATATTTAAGTTTATATTAATAATATAAGAAAGTATTTGAATATATAATAAAAAAACACTTTATTAATATAATAAGTAATAAAGGCTTAATTTAAAATATATTAATATAAATATTTAAATAAAAGTATTTATAAAATAAAACTATTAAGGTTATTTATTTTATTAATAAACTAAATTAGTATTTAAATTAAGTATTAAAATAAAAAAGTGTATATAAAATATATAAAGAGTATTTATTATTATATATCTCGTTTTTTTATTAATTTAAAGATCTCGCGAATTTCGCGAGATCGAGTCGAGTCGAATTTTAGAATCTCGTTTAATCTTAAGATTTATTACGTAATTTCTTTTAATTTTAATTAGTTAACGCTTATATATTTTTATTCTATATTATTTAATATATTACATTATAAAAGTATTATTATACGATATTTATATTAAATATTAATTATTATTATAAATAAAATTAATAAAATAAATAAGGCTATACGCGTTAACCGGCGAGGTCGAGTCGCGCTTAAAGCTTTATAAGCGCTTTAAGTTATTATAATTTCGCTTTAAAGGTAAGTACTAGCCGTGCCGTTAAGTTAAGTCGTAATATTAAAGCTTTTAAATATATTTCGCTTTTTAAAAATAAGAGTTAAAACGGCGTAATAAATATTAAAATGTTAGTTTTTCTATTATTAATAATATAATTAATTTTAAACGTTTTTATTAGAATAGTAGGAACTAAGGTTTTTTATATTACTCTAAAAAAGGTGCCACGTACCCTACGCGCACGAACCCCTTTTCTATTTTATTAAGAGGGGCATACGATGCCCCTCGTAGCTAATACTAGAGATATATATAAATAAAAGAGTATAGTAATATAACCTCGATTAAACCCGGAACCCACTTATACGTACGTACGAAAGCTTATTTAATAGTTTTATATATAATTTAAATTACTAAAAATGATATCGAAGTATTTTAAAAGTTTAAAATAATTAATAGAAATAAGTATAATTTTATGAATATAAGGTAAAATTAATTTAAAAACGCGGCTTTTAAGCTAGCTAATAATATATGTTAAATCAGTAATAAAAGTTAAAAACTAATCGAGGTTTTATTTTATCTTATTATAAATTTATATGTTAAAATATTATAAATCGCTACGAGTTTAATTAAACTGTATAACATTAAATAATTATTTATTTTATTAAAAACATTGAGAATATAAAGTAATAAAAATTAAATTTAAGTTAAATATAAAGCTTATTAATATGTTAGTTTCGAATTAACTTATTAAAGCGATAATAATAATAATAATAATAATCTTTTTTAATTAAATAATATAAGCTTAATATTTCGTAGCTTTATTCGTTTAAAGTTCTTTTTAATACGAAATAATTACTTATTCGCGGTTTAATAAAATACGAAAAAACGTGAGGTTTTTTTAATAAATTAAGCATAATTAATTAATTTAATTAAATTTTAATAGTAAGTAATAAAAGATTTAAAAACGACTTATAAAAACTCTTCGAAGTTTTAAACGCCTTTTAAAACGATTAATTAAACGAGTATATTATTAATACGCGATATTAAAAATTAAGGCACTTATAAAAGTTATGTAATATTACGAGCGGTTATTATATAATAAAATAAATATAACGATACGGTTTTATTATTACGGTTTAATCGAGATATAAATAATAGAATTAATAAAAATATAACTTAAAAAGCCACGTTATAAAATTAAATAAGCACGCGATAAAAATAAGTTTAATTAAAAGTTTATACGCTTATATAACGAGCTAGGTTAATTTATATTATTAAACGTACTTTTACTTATTACGTATAAAACGCTAGCTTATTTTAATAGTTTAACGTTATAGCACGGCTATATTAATTATTATTATTATAAATAAAGCGGTAAGCGGTTTTCGACGAGCTCGAGTTACGTTTAAAATTTCGTAATCATTTCGAGTTATTTTAATATCAAATAAGTTATTTATAAATATTTAAATAAAATATATATTATTATAAATTTTATAAATTACTTATATTTTCCGTAACGTATTCTATAAGCGAATATTTTATATAAGCGAATGTTTTATTTTTTTATACCCTTTTTAATACAATATAAATTAATTTTATTATAACGTATTTAATATATTAAAATTAATCGGAATTCTTATTTTTAAATATTTCTATATTATTTTAATAAGTATACGTATTATACCCGGGCTTTCCGTAAATTTTATAACATTATAAACGTATTTTAAACGTCTTCGTATAATTATTCCTCCGACGCGATTCGTTTTATAACTATTTATTAATATTTTTTTAAAACTATAAGTTTTTTTTAATTTATATACGAAATAATCCTTTATTTTATAGCCGTTTTTTTTATACGGCGGCGCCGGCTAAATATTTTATTTATTTTTCGAAATATCGCGTTTTTATTTTTTAAAAAAGTAACTCGGTATATAATATACGTTATAACCTTTATAATTTAATTAAAACTAATAAAAATAAACGTTAAAAAGTTATTTTAATACCGTACGATACGGTTTCGAATATATTTAATTTAAAATTAAGTTTTAATCGAGTTATTTAAAGTTTTTAATTTTTAAAGAATAAATAGGTTAAAAAATGTCCCCGAAAGTGTTAAAATACGTAGCTTTATATTTAATTATAAAATAATATATTCCGGATTATATAAAACGAGTCTTATTTTTTAAAAGCTTTTTTATATATTCGAAACAGTAAAAATCGCTTAAAATATTTTTAAAAACGTTAATAGGAAGTTTTCTTTTAAGATATAAATAATATATACTTATATAAAATATTTAATTTTTTTTCCGTATACTTTTTTTAATATACGAAAATAGCCGATATTAAAAAGTTAAAGTTTATATAATAAATAAGAAAATATATAAAGTATAATAATCGAGTTCTTTTTATAATAAAACTCGAAAGTTATCGAGTAATAACTTTCGTAACTATTTAAAACTAAAAAGCGATAATAACCCTTCGTATAAGACTTAATATATTAATTAAAATATTAAATCTAGTCTTCGCTTTTTTTATTCGTAATTTAATTATTTTTAATAATTATAATTACTTAGTTCTTTTAATAATAAGTTATTTTCGTACTAGGAAAAGAGGTACGTTTCCCGGGTAAAAATAATATACGAAAAAATAGCGTAACTATATAATCCGACGCTTTAAATAATTATAACCTATTTTTAATTCTTTTATTATATTACTTTAAGCTTTCCGCGTTAATCGGAAATAATTATAATTATTTTAAACGAGATTTAACTTATAAAAAAGCCGGTCTCGTTAAAATTATAAATATCCTCCTTTTAAATCCTATACTTATAAATTATATTCCGTATAAAAATAAATTATACGCGATACGTATCGAGATTTTTATAAAGGATTTTTTAATAATTAATTCTTCGGTTAGAACGCGTCCGGAGGTCTAGTTATTATTGTACGAAGTTAGAGGCTTAATTAACGTTAATACGTCCCGCGTCGCGTAAGTTAAGTAATCGATTCGCTATATCTTTTGTACTATTTAACTAGGGGAGGAAACGATCGCGTATTTAAATTAATAATATATTAAATAATCGTATTTTTTTTCAAAATTTAAAAATTTTCGAAAATTCGTAAATATTTCGTATTATATAAGTTAACTATTTCGTTTACGCTATAAAGTTTTCGATAAAACGTAATAAATTAATATAGCTTTTTATATATTTAAAATTAAGTCTTTTTAAAGCGCTTAAAATATTAGAATTATATTACTCTCTTTTTAAAGTTATAATATTTTCGGACGTAAAAGAATATAAAAAAAGGTTAAGGCTATAAGGAAATTTATAAAAGTGGGACATTCGCTTGTATAGGACATTCGCTTATAGGATACGTTAGGTTCTTAATAAAAGTTACGAGTACCTATAGCAGAACCATAAGGGAACTATACGTCTTTGAGTATTACCGAGAAACTATAAGATATCGCTGAGCATTTAATCCAGATGAACTAAAGAAAGGGCACCAGACTGTCACACTTGCTTCCACGTTATCCATAGCGAACCGAGGTAACCCCCCCCCCCCTTCTAATATCATGGCTGTGCCACTGCAGAAGTGGTCCTTGGAAATATAGATCGATGGCATCAACGAATAGCTATGGATGTGCTTTTCCCTGCACGAGGAGTGCTAACAAAATAAGACCCATCCCCAGTATGTACTTTCACGTGTCCGCAGCATGCAAACCCCGGAGGGACATTTGATCGTTTCACGCTGTTGGCAACGGGTGGGCTCAGCATAATCTGCCTAGGCATATGCGACCTTGAAGACCCAGCAGAACTCTTCGCTATCCAGAAGGTTCTCCTCCACTCTGATACTGAGTACGGAATCGCTTCCGTCGCCAGCAACCGACCACGGAAGCGAATCTCCACCTGCGACAGCAAGGAAACTGACCTGGTCGCCCCGCAATATCGGTACGGGGGCAGGCACCTTCACGACGCCTTCCGAGACAGGCGGCCTCTCCAGGAAGAGGATGTAGAAGGCCGACTCCGTCTGCGTGAAGCGCACCGCCGGGCCCTCGCCGCCGATCTCGCTCTGGACGAACCAGTACGTGGTATTGAAGATCGCCTCCCCGTGCGCATGGATCCACCGGCCCGCCTCCCGCAGGTTGTCGACCTCGGCCTGGACGAGGGACCCGTCGGCGCGCGGCCCGATGTCGAGCAGCAGGTTGCCGTTCTTGGCGACCATGTCGACCAAGATGCGGACGATGGTGGACGCGTTCATGACGGCCGCGTCGGGCGTCGCCCGGTTGTAGCCGTAGCTGTAGGGGGTCCATCCCCTGGTTGGACTCCCACTTGCGCCGCTGCGCGCTCGAAAAGGTCTCGTACTCGGGCGTGTCGAAGTCGGCCGCCTGCGCCACGCCGCACCGCGAGTTGAGGGCCACCTGGCGGCCTGGGCCCGCGTGGCGTTCCACCAGCGCGCCGCGAAGTCTGCGGTTGCGTTCGCGGCGCCCGTGTCGCACCACATGATGTCCGTGCCGTACGTGTAGGCCAGCGTCTCCATCTGCGGGAGCATCAGGTCCGCGACGAAGTCGTCGACCGGGACGTAGCCCGTGTAGGGCTCCTTGGCGCCGGTGTAGGGGTTCGTCGCCAAGCCCCCGGTCCAGGAGGTCGAGGAGGCGCGGTCGAACTGGGTGAGGCCGTACTTCTCCCACGCGGGGTTGAACCACTCCGGGAGGGAGAAGTACGTCCCGCGCTTCAGCGCGGGCTGGTAGGTCTTGGCCGCCTCGAATAGCTCGCCGAGGAGGTCTCGCTTGGGCCCGTAGTGCAACGAAGTACGGTTCGAAACGGCGCCACTGTCGAAGAGGGCGAAGCCATCATGATGCTTGCTGGTAAACACAAAGTACTTTGCCCCCGCTTCGGCGAACAAGTCGACCCACCTGAAGTCGGGAAGTTAAACCACTGCGGGCCAAAAGAACAAAAAAACAAAGGGGGGAGTGGGGCAGGGCTGCTTAGAAACTAACATCTTGGGATCGAACTTGGAAGCATTGAAGTCCGGGAAGGTGTCATCATATACCCAATCAGGTCCATATGTCCTCAGCCGATAGTCGTAGAAGTCTGATTTGTCGGCTTCGGGGTGATGTGTCGAGTACCACCAGAACCACTCGGCATAACTCTCGTACGGAGAGGAGTTACCCCAGCCTATCATATAGGTATATGTCAGCCTGAGCGTCTCGAGAGCGATATATCCGTTACTAACCGGTCACTGAATAAGGACCCCAATGGATGAAGATGCCAAACTTCCCGTCGTTGAACCAATCTGGGCTCTCATGCAGGGCCAAATTATCAAGGTCGGTAGTCCATTCCGTGAGACCGATACTTACAGCCTCAAAAGGCACCCTTGTCTGACTCTTGACATCATCAATAACAACCTCGGCCGAGACAGGCCCGTCCGAGGAACCCTGGACTCCAATCGTCACGACTTTCTGGTCTCCCGGACAGAGGCGCCTCAATCGGCCGGAAGTTACCGTCCGGAATCCCGGTCCCTCGAGAGATAGTACCGTTTCGCCCCCAGTGACACATTCGGTGCCAGCGTTGTTGACGGTGACTTCGACCACCTGAGTAGAGCTACCACTCTCGAGCCACTTCTGCGTTGGTCTCACCGACTGCACCCCCAGCGAGGCGCCTTGCCACAGCGAGATGGCGAAGATGTGTTGTCGGCCCGCCGTCGCATTCGTCGTCGTCGGTAGTGTGATGGAAACCAGCTTCTTGCCGACGGACAGGGCCGACGTGCGCTCAAAGATGTGGCTCGTGTTGAAGTTGCTGCCGTTGCTGGTAAAGCGGCTCGGGAACACGATCTCGCCGCGGTTTATGGTCAAGAACTCGTAGAAGTTCAGGACGCGCAGCTCGTATAGGGACGTGGTGTTATCTGCATAAGTGAAGACAACATCCGCGGTGACTGTCGCTTGATCGACGTCCGCCGCGGCGAGGAAGGATGCGGAGAAGTATGAGCCTGGCGGAACGGGGATCGTCTGGTTGCTGCATATCACATTGTCGGGCCTATCAGGACCAGTGTAACCCGGGAAGGAGTACAAGATCTCAGTATCCTTGGACGTGTAGTATGGTACCCCAAAACCTGGTGAGGGGTATGACTGATTCAGCGCGTCGAAAGCTGCTTCCCCTGGATATGTACCAAACGCTTTGTTGTTATAGAAAGATCCGAGGTCAAGCGCCATGGACTAAAACAGGATTAGCGCCATCATTTATCGTAGAAGATGTGATTACCTGTGCTGTGATTGAAGCGGGCTGAGATACACCACTCACGCTCGCCACCTGCAGTACCAGTAGCAATACGCTTTTGAGAGCCATTGCGACAAGTCCGAATTGATGCTAATCTCTGACACTATAGTTGCGACAAGAACCGATAACTGATGTAGTATTTATGCTGTTCTTTTGGCACATCTTATCCCTCCGGCACCCCTCCAATGGCTATCGGTACTTCTTCCGATGAAGACCGAAGGGTAACTCCGGATCGGCGGTTATGACCGACCCACTTAGAGCTAATGGCTCTTGGCGTGAAAGCAATGTTGTTCTACTTTAGCACATAAGATCCACCGGTGGACCCCGTACTAGGGATATATTGGCTAGGAATCAGACGTATCCTTTACGTCCCAAATTACCCCTGAGTAAACAAGTAGAATAAACAGTTTGTTTTAGGAATACCAGCTGGCCGAGAGAAACCATCATGATTAGGTATATAGCTGTGACAGAACGACTGCCAACCGACTGCCAACCAACAACAGACGCAAACCGAGCTTCCTTATCCAAGAAAGCCCCAAGCCGATGACCCCTAACTTCCCTAATCACTCAAGTGTCACTCACACCGCCAACTCCGCCCTCGCCTCCTTCGCCTTCCCCACAATCGCCTCCCCCTCCTTGCCCGAATACACGCCCGCCCTCACAAACGCCCCCACAACCTCCGCGACCGCATCCACGAACGCGTCTTGCGACGCAAACGGCGCGCGGTCCCACACCACGTCCAGAAACGTCGGCCCGTCCGTGCCCGGCGACGCGACCCCCTGGACCGGCACGTCGTAGTGGGGCAGGCCGTCGTTGCGCTTGCGGTTCGCGACGCCCGTGTCGAGACTGCCGAAGACGACGCGGGGCTCCACGCGGCGGAAGTATGACGAGACGGGTTGCGAGTCGCTGATGTAGTAGGGCCGCACCGTCAAGTCTTTGCTACTGCCGCCCGCCCTGACACTGAACAGCGGATCGCCCCCGGCCGCAGTCTGGCTGCCCGTCGGCACGATGGCGGCACGCGCATAGTCGCCGTCGAGCTTGAGGTAGCTGTACAGCGACAGTTCCCAGTAGCCACTGTTGTTGCTGCTGCTGCCGCCGGTCATGGGTGGACTACCGACGGTCTGGAGGAGCGCGGGGCCCCACATGATGGCCTGCGTGTCGGGGCGGTCGAGGGCGCGCTCGATGCGGATGCTAAACGGCATCTGCATCTCGACGGTGTCGCCCGTCTGCCACGTGCGGCTCAGCGTGAGGTACGTGCCGGGCTTCGGAACCTGCCCATTTTCCTCCTCGCCGTTGACGGCCACTTTGACGCCCCGCTGCGCCCACGCGGGCACCCGGAGCTTGATGTCGAGCGGGCCTTGCCCCGTGATCGTGAGCTTGGTCTTGTCGCCGCGGGGGGAAGGTGGTCTCCTGCCTGACCTCGAAGCCCTTCTCCTCCCAGCTCAGCATCGAGGGCACGTACAGGTTCACCCAGAGCGCGGATCCGTCCGCCGAGCGCAGGTACACCGTTTCTTGGTACTTGGTGTGGCTCTCCATCCCGGTGCCGCCGCAGCAAGTGCCGGTGTTGCCATAATCGCGGGTGGAGCCCGGCGTCAGGGGTTGGAAGTATGTCAGCTGTGGGTCCGCGGTGCTCGCCGTATCGGCGCGGGACCCCGTGATCATGTTGAACAAGCCGCGCTCGTAGTTGTCCATATAGGTGGCGTTGTGTTCGTGCATGAACAGGTTGCGGGCCAGCTTGAGCATGTTGTACGTAGTGCACGTCTCGGCACCGTTGCCGGCGATGGCGTGCGCGATGTTGTCCCGGTTCTGGAACATCTCGGCGTTGTCGTTGGAGCCTGGGTAGTTTCCACCAGTGCCTCCGTGGGCAAACTCCCGATGCGGGACTACCCAGCCGTAGAAATTCTTAGCGGCTTCGAAGTAGTCCCGATCCCCGTTTTGCTCGAAGACTCGGAGGTAGCCGATGAATTGGGGAACGTGCGTGTTAGCGTGCAGCCGATCTGTGCGGCGCGGGCCCGGGTTTTGCTCGTGGGTTAAGACCAGGATGTCCCGATCTTGTACAGCAGCCCCGAACAGAGAAGCGCGGTTGTCAAAGGCCGTGGCTGTCTCCAGATGACGGGCGTCCCCGGTCAGCTCATAGATCTCCGGAATACCTCGTTAGCTCCGCCGAATTCGCCGGCAATGTAAAGATCCCACATATAGTTGAGGTCGGCCCTGGTCAGATTGCCTTTATAGCCTGGCTGGTTCTTGTCGCCAATAGTCAGCGCGAGGTGCGCCCAGTCTGCCATTTTCACGACAACTTCGAGGGCTTGGGAGTTGTTTGTGTTGTAATAGGCGTCCAGTAGCCCTCGCATGATCTTGTGCTGCGTATACCATGGTGCCCAAGTATTGGTCGCGGCATCACCTCCGTAGATGGCCCAACGGGGTGGGCCGAGCCTCAAAACTGTATCTTCCGGAAGTGCACCCACGTAGCCAGGGTGAGTAGGAATCCAGGCGACGGTGCCGGATCCTCCGTCACTCACTATGCCTGCGTCTCGGCCATTCGGTGAAGCGTCCTTGAGACTGGTGCCATTCGTTTCGTCGAATTTGTACCATGCGATATTGCCGCCGCCTGTCGAGCCCGCCGCGGAGCTCTGCAGTGACTGGATTTCATCTGCACTCAGTGCTCGGTTGAAGACATGGAATTCGTCAATCGTGGCTTGGAGTGGCGCGTCTGCGTATTGAGACCGACCGATCCACCGGTTGCCCGGATTGTCGAGGCTGGTCGGATTCAGGGTCATGGCGGTATTCGTGCCGGCCACTTGCCCATCGAGGTACAAAATACCACTCGTGCCCTCAAGAGTTACCGCAATGTGCACCCACTCCTTTACCGGGAGCGCCGTCTTGCCGTTGATTTGTTGCTCCTGGCCAGAGCCACCGGTCGTGATAGCGAAGCGTGGTGCGCGTTGGGACGTATCCGTACGTGGGGTGAGGAACATGTTCACGGTGGTGTCCTTGCCGAAGTCGAATAGGCGAGTCCAGGTATGATCGGAAGCCAAGTTCACCCACGTCGCGATAGTGAAGTCGCGCAGCTGATTGATAGTCTCCTGCGGAAGGGTCACATACTGCTCCTGGTCGCCTTGGTTCAGCTGGAGCGCGTTGCCAAACTTGCCAGACACGCGGCCGACCGTGTTGTTGTCTGGTTGCTGTCCACCGGAACCGTCTCCGTCCCTCCTCGAGGTGATGGCGTCTTGACAGGCCGCCAGTTCTTTGACCATCCAGTCGAGCTTGGTCTTGAAGACTTGCTCGCCCTGGTCGGCAAACGCCTGGGAAAGCGCGGTCATGTAATGGCCCGTCCAGTGTCCGCTGAGCAGCCCGCCGTCTTCCCACCCGCCAGGCACCTCGACGCCGCCCGGGTTGGGCCGGCCTGCTTGGTTGTTGAAGAGGACCAGGAACCGTCGCTCATCGTATTCGCGCAGGAACTCTTTCATCCGGTCGCGCTTTTCCTGTAGCAAACCATCACCCAGGCGCACTTGGTCGAGGCGGAATGGCCGCACTGGCGCAGTACCGCCGGGGCCCGGGTCTGCAGGCACATCTGGCGAGGCGTTTGTGGTAACCACGATGGCCGTTATGCCAATTATCTGGAGAAGCCGCCGTGGGCTGAACCAGGATATTGTGGGCCGAGCCATATCGGGCTTTATACTGGCACAACTGTGGCGGTTTTTGCAGTTCTAGCGGATTTCCAACGGAAGATCGGATATGGAACTTCTGTTTGGCCTTTGGCGGACCTCGACTGCCTAGGTAAGTATTATAACCTCGTCCACGAGCAGGATGTAGCCCCGACGTACGGGATATGTCGAATTCTCCATACAAGTGCCATATCCACCCTATTAATCATTAATCTACCCAAGTATCATCATGCTGAGGGGTTTGATAAGACGTATTATGCCGCCTGGCCGGTATCTCGAGTACCCCTCGTATGTACCCAGGCACCCCTGTCTACCCCAACGGATCAGCATCCTAGTCCATGGCAGATTAGGAAGGAGGCCTCGGCGAAGGACCCGGTTGCCAAAGCTTACAGGAAGGAGAAGCAGTGCTCTTGCAAGGGTTGTACCACATCGGCACTCAATGTCCCGATATCGAGTGCAATGTAACACTCTGAAGATAGCATCTGGTACAAAAATGAATGGCACAGGTGGAATAATCAACGTAGCTACACGCAGTGATGCGCACACTCAAAAACTGGGTTCCGTCATTTCTACACCATGTAAACCAGGAACGAGAAGCTTGCGCTTGCCAGTATACCCTGCATCGTGTCCATTATTCGCCTCGTTTCCGAACATAATCCGTACCTTTCGTTTGGGTAGCAATCCAAAACAAAGCTCGAAACATCCGCCTGCGAATGCCACTTCCCCAAAAAGAAAAAACATAGAACGTCGTCATCGTCCGCTTCACAACACCAGCACCAACAACGCAAGCGTCACCACCAACACCAAAGAGCCTCCTCCCCCCGCGCGCGCGCCCGCCCCCAGCCCCTTCCCGCCCACCACCTGGTCCGCCACGATGCCGTTCGAGAAGTTGTTCGCCGCCTCCTGGCCCGCCACCATGCTCAGGTTGCCGCACAGCCCGTTGATGGCCGTGTCGTGCGCGAAGTAGTCGGCCACCTTCATGGCGGCGTCGACCACATGGGCCACGATGTCGGCCCCGTGCGGCGAGGCGTTCGCCAGCGCGTCGCGCATGGTCGCGTTGGCGCCGATGGCCGAGTAGTTCGCGACGAAGGCGTACTGGTCACACAGCGGGCGCGCCGTGAGGTTGGCCAGATCGCCCAGGTCGATGTTGATGCTGATGTCGAGCCGGCGGGAGATGGGCTCGGGCGCGGCGAGGGCGACGGCGGTGGCGCTCAGCAGGGACACGGCCCATACCAGTAGGGCCAGCGCTGTCGCTGGGGTGGAGGAAGAAGCGTGCATGGTGAGTGTTCTTGGCGGCGTAGCAAGCCTATTCTATTCTTGCTGAGGAAGAGAGATATGAACGGAGAGCGGAATCGGATGTCAAAAGAAAGATGCAAGTCTTCGAAACACGGCCACGACAGTCTGTTTCGAAAGCGTCGTCGCTATTGACCTGACCGATTCGTCCGATGGTGAGTGCGGCTCTGCTACAGCCAAAGTTCATCCGATTTGCTATTACGCAAGCTGTCGTTGTTAACAGTTAGCAGCTGAAGGCTCTAACCTGTGAAAGTGAACCAACGTTCGTCGAAGCCGTCTAACCCCCGGAGATCTTCAAACACCCCTTGAGTCGATCCGGAACACCATTTAGGTGGAGACAACCCAACCCTTCGCGCAAGCAATTGGCTAGTCTCGCATATGCCCCGTCTTGCACCGTTGCGATGCATTACCTCGGGTGTTTCGAAACTGGAAGCGTCTACAATGATGACATGGTGGTTATTTTGCAGTCATCGGACTCATAGCACTATCTGATACTTTATCTACCAACCATTCAACTGCTAGCTAATCCATCCTGGTCTTGTTGTTTAAAGCCGGGGTTATGCGAAGAACTCTACTTCGGGCTTAGTATAGGTCATATCCCACAGCCTACACCACCCAGCGTCCTCTGTTTCCCATGGAGTATCACAGGGGATCGATCAATCTTAATACTCGTAGGCCTTCTTGTAGGATCGTACTTGTCCAAGGCGCTTACGTCCAGAAGTCCATGCGCATCACACAGGTTTCATCTAGAGAGACCCCAAATTGTGAATAACTGAAGAAAATTTTGATTTACTACACGTCTAACGGTCTGATAAGACGCAGGACAGCAACACAAAAGCCAAACGCCTCTATGCCAATGCAGAAAAAGGTGCACCGGATATCTAGGTTATGCTATACAAGATTATGCAACAAGGCTTCTCTAAACCTCGGTAAGACTCTCCCCTGTTGACCGAGTTCGCCACTCGGTGTGTCTCGGGGTATCAGCACACTACTCGTCATCCACCAGCCTCTTGGCCTCGAAAGCCTTCTTCGCCGCCTTCAGCAGCGTGTCCATGTCACCGCTTGTCTCACACATGGACCTGAAGCTGCCATCCGTCTTCTTAAGCAGCTCGTACGGATCGCCATACTCAACCAGCTCGCCGTGATCAAGCACCAACACCTTGTCGTAATCCACAATGGTGGCCAGTCTGTGTGCGATGGTAATCGTGGTGCTCTGGAGTTGGCGGATAGTACCCCTGGATTTTCGAGTCGGTCGCGTAGTCGATGGACGCAGTGGCCTCGTCCATGATGAGAAGCTTCGGGTTCTTGAGCATAGCTCGGGCCAAGCACAGCAATTGCCGCTGGCCTTGGGACAGGTTTGATCCGGATTCAGACACAGCAGACGACAGATCAAGGAAGAGGTTCTTGTTCGTGGCAGTAGGCGATGGTGGGGTGCCAGCGGCCTCATCCGAAGCTGCAGGCTCCGAGGCCAGGGCACTTGTCGTGACGGGAGTGACAGGAGTTTCCTTCGGGCCAATCAGCTGCACTCGTCGTAGTGCATTGAAAATCTCCTCGTCGGTATACAAATCGAAGGGGTCCAAGTTGGTTCGGATAGTGCCCGTGAACAAGGTAGGATCTTGAGGTACGATGGTGATAGCCTCACGGAGATCCTTGAGACCTATGGTGCCGATGTCAATGTCGTCGAGAAGAATTTTGCCCTCTTCAGCCTCGAGTGCCCGGAACAGTGCCAATGTCAAAGAACTCTTGCCTGCACCAGTGCGACCAACAACACCAACCTTCTCCAGAGGATTGATCTGGAACGTGACCTTGCGCAGAACGGGGTCCAAATCGGACCGGTATCGTGTGGAATACGAGATGAATTCAACTGATCCATGGGCTGGCCAGTTTGCCGGAGGTCGGTTCTTCTCGTTGATTGGCTCCGCCTCTTGTTCTACGTCGAGATATTCCTTCACCCGTTCCACCGAGTTCATGTTCTGCTCGTTCATGGCGTACAGTCTGACAAGCCAGAGCATGTTCTCCGAGAAGGTGATGGCATAGCTGAGCGAGATACCCGCAGCGCCTGCCTGGATCTTACCCAGACTAAGGATGACGAACACACCTGCGAAGAAGGCAACGAGGTCACCCAGCACATCTGTACGGAATGCCAGCCATCTGTTAGCGGCCCAAAGGTAGATGAACGGGCGGGCTTGGGTGTTGATCTTGGTCAGGTTTTCGCGGATGAAACGGCGCTCATCGCCATAGGCACGAATGGTAGTGACGCCGGACAAGGTCTCGCCAAACTGCTGGAACAGTGGGCTTCGGTTCACCGACTCAAGTCGCTTGAGGTCTCGGGATGCGCGAAGGTAGAACAGGCCAACGAAGATGTACGCTCCAGTGATGAAGCCGCCGGCCACCAAAAAGCCAGGGGTGACAAAGCCAATCAGAACAATCGTCACGAGGATGCCCAGAACGCAGCTCATAACACCAATGGCAACAGGTGCGACTTCTTGGTCGATGGCTTCAAGATCTTTACTGAAACGGTTCATGATCTGACCGAGCGGCGTAACGTCAAAGAACTTGAACTTGGCCCTCGCGACTGAGCCCATCAATCGATTGTGCAGCTTCCAAGAAGCAGTCAGCGAGCCAAAGAAGAGCCACAGATCGCGGACCAGAGCAAGGAGAGCACCGGCCACACCGATCAACGCAAGGACGAGGAGATAGTAGTTGACATTGACCTCATCGGGAGCGTTCGCAACTCCATACTGTGCAGGGCTGAAGAAGGCACCAGACTGGACATGGCTGGCAACGGTCGAGAATGCGTTAGGCGCGGCAAAGTGGCCGACGGAATTCTGGCTTACAGCGCCAACCGTGAAGGTGTTAACGCTTTCTGCTTCGGTAGTGTACTGCTCGGCCCATTGTTTGATCCACAAGTTTTGCGCGACTCCAGAAAGCTGCTGTCCACCGAAGACGAAGATAGTGAGCATCCAGAACCACCATGACCCCATGGCGTTGAGGTAGAGCTTGACGACGGGCCACTTCACAGCGCCAGTCGCCTTCGTTTCTTCCATAGCATCCTGCTTCTTCTTCTTCTTGTCCTTGGGTTTGCCGTTGGCATCGCCGTTAGGAGCGCCATCGATAAGGGTTTCACCACTGCCTTCACCGACACTAGATGGAACTCTAGATGGAATGCGGGAAGCATGAGCTGAACTGGGGCGGGATCTGTTCTGCATGTCCTCGCCCAAGGCACCAGAAGCGGTTACTTCGGAGGGAGGGCCTTGTGCCAAAACTCTGCCGTTATCCAGAACAACGACATACTCGGAAGAAGGAACACAGAGAGTGATGTTATGCGTTACAAGGATGCAGGTGCGATCGCGCATGAGGGGTCCTCGTATGCAGTTGGTGAAGATCCATTGGGCGGTGTGGGAGTCGACAGCACTGAGGCAATCATCAAGGAGCAGGTGTCGCGAGTTGGAGTAAACAGCTCGGGCCAAGGAGATGCGTTGCTTCTGACCACCGGACAGTGTGATTCCCTTCTCGCCAACGAGCGTCTCGTCACCGTTGTCCAGGATCTCGAGGTCGCGTTCCAGAGCGCAGGCTACAATGACGTCTCGGTATCGCTTTTCGTCGTAGGGGGCAGAGAACAGAATGTTTTCCTTGATGTTGGCGTTAACTAACCAAGCACTCTGGGCGACGTATGCACAAGTCTCGGCAAGCCCAGTCTTGGGGTCCACGCGGACGTCCTCACGGCTGCGCCCGCCGGGAAGGTATACTTGACCTTTCATCAATGTCATCTCGCCGAGCAGCGCCATGAGCATCGAGGTCTTTCCTGACCCAGTAGGGCCCGCAATTACGTTCAGCTGGCCGATCTTGAAATCGCTGGTCAAGTCAAGGAGACGGAAAGCCATGGAACCATCCTTAGCGACGGCATCCTTGCTACCCCAGATGAAGGTAGCATCGCGGAAGCCGATGACACAGTTGCCCTGCTCGTCGACATTCTCCTCACTAAGCTGCTTGTACTTCTCGGTTTCATCCTCGAGTAAGAACTCCTCGACACGGTCAATGGACACCTGGGCTTCCTGCACGTGGGCAATCATGTCACCTAGCTGGTCAAGAGGTACTCGGAGCAGCATGAACAAGGACATAGCAGTGAATGCGACAGACGGGTACAGAGGCTTCTCCTCGACCTTGGTGTATACCAAGAAAGAGCAGAACGTGATCAAGACCGGGACGGTGTTCCAGATGGCGACAGCCAGCGCCCAGATCATGTAGCGGTCTCGCAGCGCCTTCAGCTCAGCGCGTCGCTTCTGGTCGACAATCTCACCGAAGCGCTGCTCCCAGGCAAAGTACTTGATGATACGAATGTTTTGCAGGACTTCGTTCGTGGTGTGGATGCGCTTATCCGTAGCCGTCATGATCTTCTTCTGAGTGTATTGGAAACCTTTGGCGAGAAGGATGTTGACTGGGAGAAGGAAGACCATGATCACCAGCCCCGGGATGGCACTGAGGCCCATGACCTGCCAAAGCAGAATGATGGACATGATGAGCTGGGAGGGCGCGCTGGCTAGCAGGAAATGGAGGTACGAGGTGACTTCGGAGATCTTGAAACTGTCGACGGACATCAAGTTGATGATGGTGCCCAAATTCGCCTGCTCGTCCGCGTCCTTGACGGGGTCCTCCTTCTTAGGAACTTCCCGGGTGCTGGATGCACCCGCGGCCCCGTTGCTGGCGTCGCTGGCACTCTTGCGCTTCAGCCCGATCATCCTTTTCAGCTTGTCGAGTCGCGTCTCCTTCGCAGCCTCTTTCCCATAAGTGGTACCGAGGACCGTGTCCTTGCCACTCGCTGCTTTGCGGCGCAGGGCCTTGGCGTAAATATCGCCGATGATGATAGCGCGAATCCGGATGCAGATCTTTCGGCCAATCCACAGAGCTTGGCCATCGGCAATGGACCGGATTATATCGGCGATGGGTAGCAAGATAACGTAGAGCCAGAGAACATTAACAGGGGCCATTTCAGGCTTCTCGACATATTCCAGAATGGCTTTCAGCAACAGGGTCGGGGCAAAAGTGAGTACTCCAGACGCCAGTGCCCACAAGCATTGCAAGATGAGATCGCTCTTGAAGTATTTGGCCAGGTGGAAGATAAGTCTAGTGTTCTTCTTGAATTGACGGTAGTCGGCGAGAACATAAGCGGCCTTGTCTTTGGGAAGCAGATTCCACACCTTTTCCATGACCAGGGGCGACTTGTAACCTTCCCAGAGCACGCTGTCCACCCAGGAGAACGTCATCAGAGAGAATACAGACGCCAGTGGCTCCCGCGAAGGCTCAATGTCACCCTCCCACTCCAGCAGGACCGTCTTATTGCCTTTCCTAACCGACATGGTCATCATGAACAGGACTGTAGTCAAGCAGAATTCGGCAATTACCAGGATCTGGGCCAACTGGGAGCTCGGATGGATGATGACAGAGCGGAAGATGACAAGGGTGAATAGCCACTGGAATCCGTAGATGCTCGCCGTATGGTTCCATATCCAGGGCACTCGCCATTTGGTATTACCAAGGAAGAGTCGCAGAGTCGCCAAGACAAGTACGTAGATCCATGTCACAACACCAACGGCAGCGGCAATTCGACCACGCCCACTATAGGTATTGGTGATGAGGGCAGCGACGTTGATGGCAACGAGACCGACCACACAGAGCTCCTCTACAATGACGGACAGCTGTTGGCCGGGCGGGGTATCGGCTTGGACAATGGAACCCTGGTAGTCGTCTTGACGAGAGCCAACCGGCCGCCACCGTTCTGGGCAATGGAAAGACCATCTTCATCGTCATCGGTACTACCAGGTTCTTCCTCCTCCTCTGGCGGAAGTTCGGTATGGTCGCGTTGATCGGGGGTATGATGGTAGTCGCGCGCCCGTCGTGATCGAATGCGCTGCAGGATGCCCTGGTAGGCGAGGCTCGTTACGGAAAGACCGAAAACAATTAAGGGGAAAAGGATCTTTAGGTAACTGCGGCAAGAGGTCCCTCGTTAGAATACAGCAAATGCCGGGCAAGGAGGTCAGAGGAGAACATACTCGGATTGGAAACAGGTGGTGAAATCGTCAACGCGCCAGATAGGCCAACCGCAAGAAGCAAAGTCCGCAGTGGAAGCCATGATTTCCTGTCCCGGCATCCCGGCTGCCCAGTGGCGGCGCCCCAAGGGCAAGACAATGTCGGAAGCGGCACCCAATTGCCTTGGTGTTTGCCGTGATTTAGCTTAGGTGGAGGAAGTGCCTCGTTATCTCGGGTACACCAAGTAGGAAGTAATGAGCCGAAGGGCGCGCAACGGGTCGGTAAGACAAGCCAGTCTATCTTTTGCGCGAAGAGAAAAAAAGCTACCAGAACAAAGACAATGTTTGGAGTTGCGGCTTAGATTAGACGTAGTTGAAGCCAAGCACTTCAGTCCGAACGATGTTGTCCGGGGTGCAGCATGTAAGAAACTCTATTGGCGGTATTGGGAAGAGGTGGGAAAAGTTTATTGGGGAGATGAGGCCGGACAGAGTGTCGTGAGTGGTAACGAAAAGAAGAAGCACAATAAGAGCAGCGTGAAAGGTGGGGAGGAAAAGCAAGATAACGACATTAAACTGGAGCCTGTTTCGCTCCGACTGCCGACTGGATACCTACCTTCGGCTATTGGCTACTAGGGTAACTGTTGATCTTGACCGGGCGAACCTCATTCCTGTAGTTGCGGTAACCACGGAGCCTTGCCGTCTTCCAAACCAGTGCTTCTTCAGAGGTGGTGCGCAATGTGAATGTTGCTAGGTGCATCTGAGGCAAACACTGTATGGACACAGCGGCGAGTGATAAGTTACCCCACCGACCATACTAGCGCCTGCTCCGGTCACCTGGGTTGCTGCAGGAACTCGTCATGTTTAACAATGTTTCTCGAATGTTACGAGAACGGAATCAGTAATAACTCCACCCGGAGGGAACTTGTAGCAGACCGTTATACAACCTTATATAGTATGTACTTAGGTATGTATAGATAGGATGCTTTTGTAACGGCACCGGGGGATATCAAATGTGATACCCGAGATCTAATCAGCAGCAATCCTTCAGCTAGCTGCTGCGCTACGTCATGTCATAGATTCGTTTCAGACGTCGGACTCTGCATCTCTTCTGATGGAAATCGAGGTAACAAACATATTCCTTCCTAATCACCGCCAATCGTCAAAAGGGAAAGGCGCATCTCATACCCCGTACTTAAAATCGGCGCTGATCCTGCATGTCCCCGTCAAGCGTCGGGACTCTGCCTATCAAATTTCTCGCTGCAGTCGTGTCATGCACGCTGTAATGTAATGGATCCGTTCTGACTGGGTCCAGGCTCCAGTCCCCTAGCCCCCCAAGAAACCGCGACCTTTCGTTTTCAGTCCCGGCGAGTAACCTAGTTTGTCGCACAACCATTCTCCGCTTCCGGCACCGCTCAGTCGCCCGAGTCATCCAAGCAATATGTGCCCGCGCTTCTTGGCCGGAGCACACAGGCGGGTAAGCAAAGGCCCGTCTTATCATCCGGTCTGTTCATTAATCTACGTTGCCCTTCATCATGGATGGCAAGCGTGACCTCTCTCTGCCTCGCTTGGGGGAGGCCGTCAGCAATTGGGCTCGCAAACTTCGTCAGGGATGCAACCCTCCGAACATGCGGGGAGCTGTGTATGCGGCTTACGATTCCTACACTCTGTCTGATAGGACATTGGGGCGTCTCGTGTGATTACTTCTACATGATTTCAGTTCTCGCCCGCTGCAATTAGGCGGTCAGGTATGATTTGTCACATTCTGGACCCTTGACACTACCGCCATCTGCATAGCTGGCTGGACCGCGTGTCGAAGTCGGTCAAGCATGAGGGCCAACCGCCAACCGCCAACTGCACCGTGTGCTATTTCGCTGCTGCGTGTCGTATTATTGGTTATCGGAATCCACTGTCAATACAGCTTCACCACGACTCTCCATCCTTAAGTCGGGTAGCCGCCATCGCCTTTGCATGTCATCAACGCTCGATAATCATTATCGATGCAGTGTTCCCACGACACAATAAATCCACGGAAGCACCAGGACCTGCGACTCATCGGCCCATCGCCCCATCTTTACCCATGGCGTACTCTGTTCGGGGATCATACATAGCGTGGTAGTTGGAATCCTCGATCTTCGGGGTGCTCCTGATTGGGTCGAGCGAGAGCCCCAGTTCACCAGCCCATCGACAATGCGTCGCCGGAGGTAAATCGACAGTAAGATAGTCCGCCCTCATTTGTAGTTTTGCCTAGATACACTGTATTGGATAAGTAACCGTTCGAGCTTTCCGCGTCTTCCCGCCGGTAGCTATTATATAAAAGTTCTCGGCGCTGGAAGTTGCTGTGGGATTGGCAGTGGTGGCCACGATCGTAGTCATGAGGTCCAAGGTGCATTCTGAAGTCATGGCTTCAGTCGTAAGACTAAAAACAATTATGGGAGGTGGTGTGCCCTTCCCCGGAGTTATAAACGGAGATGAGCTCGAAGCCGTGGCATAAGGAGAACCTCATCTCGTGATGGCAGTCGTGGTGGTGCCCAATAAGGTGTTTCGCCCGTCGCCTGGAGCTTTTGCTGAACTCAAGCTCGCCGTGATGGTGGTCGCCGTGGTGCTGAATGCTGTACTCGAACTTGTAGCAAAGAGGCGCCATGCTTGACACAGAACTTGATGTTGCAGGATGGTGTTTACAAGCGCCCTATTGTCTTCTAATGTGTGCTGGTAGCGGTACACTTGTTAGCAGGTTACAACAATAATGGTGGGGGACAACGACTGTGCATAGGGGGGAGAGGTAGGTACATGATTCCAATTAACTGGCTTTTCTTTCAAGGGTGGTTGAGTGGTATGGATAACGGATTGCGAAGAGCTCCCAGGTGCATGCTTGAGACTTTCCTTTGCTGATCCCGTGTGTGAAGTGCTCCCATTAGGGACTCTAATTTCGCACCATCCGAGTTTTTTTTTCTCCCGGGAAAATAGGAGAGCTTACAGTACACGAGGTGCCTTCTTCACTGCCGGATGCGGATCCAGTGGTATGAGCATATCTTGTGAACTGCTCCCAGTACCTTCGTGGGACTTTACCTGCATAAGGCATGTGTTCGAATCCGACTCCTGACACCGATCACCAGGAACGAACTCCCTTACGAACCGGCTGGCTGGGTGTTTACACCTGCCACCGTGACAATGGGTGGCGTACCTCTTACAGTAACATCGTGAGGGCAGGTAACACAACCGTCCAAATAGATAAAAGCCAATACGTACGTAATTATAGTCCAAACAGGTGTCTCTGGACTTCTAGCATCACTTTCGTAAGACTGCAATCTTTTTACGCATAACCATATTTAGGATGGCGTCCTATTTGGGTACCCCTGAAAAGGCGTCCTGGACGATGTTTCGCCGTTGGCGGTCTCTCGTAACGGCGAGCGTTGATTCGCCGCAGTCTCATATGGCTATCTTATTATGCAGTTGTTTATACAGTCGTTTCCCATTCCCTGGTTTTGCTTGGCGTCAAGGACATCCTGGCGGTTCTCGGCCCGGTACCGACCGCCCAATGGCCCAAATCTGGCCAGAGAATCCATCTCGGCGAGAATTCGACTTTGGGCACATTTATGGCTTAGCGAGGCTCGCCCGGGGTGATGTCCAATTACCAACTCGATGATCTAAAGACGGAGGTTGCCGACGAGATCAAGTCGGGTTGCTATTTCAAGTATGATATTCATGTGGCATGTGGGTAGAAGCCGATCGACCACGGAGCGCTTCGTCAATATGGGGATTTCTGTATAAGTTGTCTCTCTGCCGCTCACTACCGATATCTTGACTTCTTGAGGCTCCCTAGGATGTGGTAGTCCCCATCATATAGCCCCCTACGAGATTGAGCATCATAATCGCAAATCTTATGTCATGGCTATCCCAAATATTCACACTCATCTATCTTCGAATGCCGTTTGTCTGCCTGTATCGTGCTTCTGGTACCTTGTGGTCTGACCTCAGCGGCTGACTTTGATACGATGGTGGCAGGCCGGATAGAGCCTTGTCAGTCGAAGTGGTTAAAGGTATCTATTCACCTCGCTAGGTATGTACCTGACGCATAGAACGATATTTTCAAAGGCCGTGCGCCTGCTCTAGTATAGAATCCCGCCCTTCACGCATACGATTTCCCCCTCAACTTTGGCTCAGCTGCTGGCAATAACGGGTTCTGTACGCGGTTCCGTTAATCAGGAGAGATCGGTCGACATGGATCTCAACAGGCCATAACCGGAAGTGAACCACGTTAACGGTTGCAGTTGTGTAATACATAGACGACTTCCCGGGGCGCTGTTGATGTGATCTGACTATGCGATCCCCCGGTGATAAAGCGGCCCATAAAGCCACATTCGGAGTAGTTGCGCCAATTAAAATACGATGTCATAGCACACCTCAACTTATCCGATGCTTATGTTGCCATGGTCAGCCCGGATGACGTTTCTGTAGACCATCTTGAAGTTGCTTACTGATGTAGAAGGGGCCGAGGTAGTATTCATTATTAATGCTGCATGAAACTGTCGAAGGCTGACTTGAAAGGAAGAGTCGGGCCGTCCAATCACACCGATGGCGAGACCCGCCTCCCTATACGGCTGATGACGCCGGTCTATCCGGGTGTTGCTTGCGTATAGTCAGCTTACTACTTCCCATACCGCACCCGCATGCATGTCAGCAGATAGTCTGTTACGGCAAGTGCGCCTTCTAAACATCTGGGGAAGAAGCAGCCCAACGAACATCTCTCAAAGCCTTGCTCTCCTATCGTGTCCAGCTCAGGGGTCGATTCAATGTCTACGCCTATGGATAACGTTAACGAGCTTCTTCCCATACCGTGTACCAGGCTTTCTTTTGAGATGCTTGTGTTGGCACGAGACGGGCCACGAGGAATATACAAAAGAGCCCTGTATTAGGTTATTAGAAAATCTTTACATCGGTGCCGAACAGGAGGTCCCCATTGTTGCACAAGAGGCGAGAAAGGGTCTCACCGAGTTGCAACCTCGTCTGACGTTAGAAACTCTCATTCGCGCCATCTGATAGGCACAGTTGTGAGGGGGTAGATGCAAGCCTACGTGAAGCCAACACCAGAAGCAATAGTAAAGAAGCTTTTGGGAGACGTGGGCTGTAGCTGGTGGTTAGGCCAACGTGGTCCAGGGGGGGGGGTGGGCCTTTGGTTGAGACTTCCTGCTGATCCATGATCGGCAGGACTCTCCCCATCATGGAAGCCTTTTGCGAGGACGTTGGTGGAGCTCATGACAGTTCGAGGAATATAAAAGGGGTGTAAGTCTTGCACCCGATCTCTCGGTTTGGGGCACAAATTCACAGCACAGTTCATCCATCATATCATACCTCACACTACACCATTCACTAACCAAACCAGAAAATGCATTTCTCTGCCCTCACCGCCCTCTTCAGCCTGCTCATGACCGTCGCCCCGGTCATGGCGGCCCCTGCTGAGGATGCCAACGCCTTGGAGCGCCGTGGAACCTGCGGTGCCTCGTCCGGAGCCCCTATTGCTTCCTTCACCATCGGTGCCTCCTGCAGCGGCAACGGCTACGGGTGCGATACCAGCTGCCACAGCATCGTATGTGAACCCTTGTACTTCGTAGTGATCTACCGTCAGTCCGGCTCTCAGTGCTCCAGCCCAGCTAAACCATCTGCCATTCTAGGTCCAATGCGCGAACGGCCAGTTCGTCGTCATTGCTTCTTGCGGAGGCAACAACTGTGCTGGCAACCACAACGGTGGTGCCGTCTGCGCTTAACTGTGAGTACCATGCCCACCAGCTCATCGAATCCACCTAACCCTTGTGCCAAAATGTCAGGCTACTTTCGAGAAGCGCTTAGCTTCAAGTACTCTTTCCGTCGACTAAATCCAGTGCCCCTGGGTCGAAGCGTCACCGAGTCATCGAGAAGTGCCAAAGCACAAAATGTGAAGAGACAATGACCCCTTAAGGGCTTGTCTGGTGGACAAACAACAATTCTTCGGTTTCTTATTCTTGTTGACAAGCTAGCAAGTCACACATTCGCTCAAATAAATAAAGTAAAGCAAAAGACACCTTCCACTTGTTTTCATTATTCCTGCAGTCATTAGAACTGGTTCATCAAAAAGAAAGCAACAGTAAAGTAAACGCTAGGGGAACTTGTGCTCACATGATCCAGAGCCCTCGATTCCCGGTTAGCTGGTAGCAATGAAATAGTCAATAATGTATTATCGATAGAGTACTACCTAACTAGACGGCGATGGAATAGCTTGCAATGAAAAAGCTAATTTGGAGTAGAAGTGATGTGGTACCTCGAAAACGCCAGCGGACTGCAGAATGTTTCGGTGTAGTAAAACCCAAAAGCCCCGAGACTATCATATCTGAGTACTACTTGAAATAAAGCTACACTACATGCGCTGTGTCCCCATCGGCACTGTCTCCCCTTTCCGACTCCTGTCTCCTTTCTCCCTGCGGCCACTTCTTGGAACAATAGAGAATCACCAACGTAAACACGATTTCGAGGGCGAAAAAGGCCGACGCCATCTGGTACCCGATCCTAAACCTGGGCGCCTCGCCCGTGTTGTAGATCAGCAGCGGGACCCAGGCCTGGAAGGTGAAGGCGGCGGTCTCGACGACGCCGATGACGATGGCGCGGTGCTCGGCCGAGTGCGAGCAGATCTCGTTGATCCAAGTGACGATGAGCGCGCCCGCGCCCGTCTCGCAGAAGGTCAGCAGCCAGCCCGCCATCATGGCCGCGTGGTCGTGCGCCGGGTACACGGACAGGATAGCGGTCCCAGCGAGCGCCACGAGGCACGCCGCGATGATGACGGGCCAGCGCATCCCCAGGGCGTCGCTGGTCCAGGCGTACGACAGGGTGAAGAGGATCTGCAGGCCGTAGCCGGCGGTCGGGATGATGTTGATCTCCTCGGTCGTGTAGCGCTTCGTCGCCTTGAGCCAGAGGTTCATGTAGGAGTAGATGCGGATGCCGAGGACGTGCACGATGAAGATGGCACAGAAGAGGTAGACGGGCCACGAGGTCACAATCTCGCGGATGATGTTCCAGGTAAGCTTCTTCATTGGATTGCGGCCGACGCGCTCCATCCGGGCAATGGCCATCTCGCGCTCCTTGGGCTTGAGCCAAAATGCCCGAGACGTAGTTGGAGAGTCGGGGACCGCGAGATAGCCATACAGCGCTACAGGGACACCGATGATGCCATCGAAGATGAATAGCCATCTCCAGGCAGCGACGCCATGTTTCCCGTTCATGCCGCTGAACAGAGCTGCCTGAAGGTACCCTGAGAACATCTGGGCAGCACTGGAAGAAGCTTGGAAGATACAGGCGCGCTTTCCAAGCTCCGCCGGGGTGTAAAAGTTGCCCAGTAGTGTCATGATGCCCGGATAGGCCGATGCCTCGAGCAGGCCGATAAAGAACCGCAGTGCGTAGAGTGTCTCGACGTTTTTAGCTCCAGCCATGCCCATGACTATCAGACTCCACATCAGCTCGAGCGTGGGAAGCCAGATAGACGGTCTGACTTTGGTCAAAATCAGCTGGGAAGGTAGCTGGCCTATGATATACCCAATGTTCCAGAAGGTAGTAAGAAAGTTGAGGTCGTTGCCGGTCAGGACCAGGTCCTCTTTCATGCCCGAGACGTATGCATTGCTTATCTGTCACGCAAGGAGTGTGAGTGTACGTATATCACCACGTGACAGATAGGAGTAGAAAAGGGCCTCACATTGGTTTGGTCGAGATACTTGACGAAATACGAAACGCAACAATAACTTAGAATCCACCAGTCGATCTTTGCGATGAACTTGCGTTCTTCAGGTGTCTTGTCTAGCGAGTCCCAGACGACAGACCATAATCTTTTTCTGAGAGGAAATTTTACCGAGGAATACGTTACTTCTGCTTCACTGTGGCCTTCATCTGGGTTGACCTTCCGTATAACGCCGGTGCTGTCCATGTTGGCTTGTGAACGATAACGATTCCTTAACCAATACCCATCTCCGTTTCGGAATCTCAAACTGACAAGATATGACTGCTATTTAAGCCACATTGCCAACTGCAGTTACCCCACCACACCTTGCATGGCAAGCCAGTTGGTTCGGATTTGCCAATAACGTGATTGGGCCGCGGGCTGATGTGATGTCAGTTAAAGTGGATAAGATGAAGGCGTAGTCCAGTCATATAGGGTCTTCATATCAGTAGTTGATTATCAAGATCTTGACATGTCACATGTCGGGTCATCCCCGACAATTACCAGGAACAGCATACTGGGCCCCACGCCGCCATCGGAATGGCTCCCGACCCCCCTATGCCCCTACTAAACATGAGGCGTGCTTCTTAACTTTATCATACCCAAGAAAGCAAAACATGACGACTTGCTTCTTTGTATTTCACCTGCTCTAGTTAACCCAGTAGTACAAACACAGGAGCAAGCAAAATGGTCACCGAAACAGAAGCGCGAGAAACTCATGCCTCGTCCATCCACTTCGATGGACTCAACATCTGCAACTGGTCCCGCGACATCTTCGAGGCGTGGCACAAGGGCGGCATCACAGGCGTGTCGTGCACGTGCGGCCTGTGGGAGGGCCTCCGCGGCAGCCTCGCCAACGTGGTGCAATGGAAGCGGTGGTTCGAGGAGCACAGCGACCTCATCGTGCAGGCCCACAGCGCGGCCCACATCCGGGCGGCCAAGGACGCGGGCAAGACGGCGGTGCTCCTCTCGTGGCAGAACACGGCCGGCATCGAGGACCAGCTCGACTACCTGCGCGTGTTCCGCGACCTCGGCGTCCGCAAGATGCAGCTCACGTACAACACGCAGAATTACTCGGGCGCCGGCTACACCGAGCTGCACGACTCCGGCCTGACGGGGTTCGGGCGCGAGGTCGTCGACGAGATGGCGCGGCTGGGCATCGTGCTGGACCTGAGCCATGTTGGGCCCAAGACGAGCGAGGATGCCATCTTATACGCGCCCGCAGGCAAGCCGCCGTGCTTCTCCCATGTGCTGCCCGCTGGGCTCAAGGAGCACTCGCGCAACAAGTCGGACCACCTGATCAAACTGATTGGTTCCAAGGGCGGCTTTGTCGGCTTGTCGCAGTTTGGGCCGCATATGGCCAAGGGCAACGACAGTACCGTCGACGACTACGTGGATGCACTCGACTATGTCATAGGCTTGGTGGGCGAGGACCTCGTGGGGATCGGGTCTGACGCCAGCGAGGGCCACGGAAGGCCGAGCGAATTCATGGCGTGGTGCAACAAAGATAAGGGCTATGCGCGGCAACTCACCCCCTGGGGGAGCCAAAAAGTCATCAAGCCCCTTGGCCCCTTGGCCGATCGTGCTGAACTGGCTTGCGCAATGGCGCGGAAGGATTGGCCAGAGGAGAAGATGCGCAAAGTTTTAGGGCTGAACTGGCTGGCGTATCTGGAGAGGATCATTGGTTCATAATAGGGAAGCAGAAAATCGTCTTTCGTTTGGAGAATTTACACCAATCAATCAATCGTCGTCACTCAGGCAGTTCAGCAGTATGACAAACCCAAGTAGAACCACCTTACCTGTGAGTCATATCATCCAGGAACCTTCTCAATCGCCGAAATATTATGGCCTATTACGTGTATAATTAGGTACCTATTCTTTCCTTTCGCCATCTTATTAATGGCAGTTGAATTCATTCGGCACTCGTCTCCATCGACTCCGAGCTGCTCCAGCCAATTCAGAACAGCCCATTTTGAATACAACAATCCGTCAAAAATCCAAACTTAAGCACACCGGACAAAATGGTCGACTCAAATCCCCAGAGCGTACACGAGAGCTTTCATTACTTTCCTCGACTATCTGCGGAAGTAAGACTCATGATATGGGAATGGGCTGCGCTATGGCTGCGCTATCTCTACGCACCAAGCGAGGGGCGTACTTCTCCTCAATTCAGTGTTTATCGTTTGCGGAACGGGACAAGGCCGACAAGGTCGACTGGCAAGAGGTGTACAGATGCGAATTTCTCAAAACCTGGAAGCGTGGTGATCGAAGGTCCCTTCCAATATTGCCACATCCCAAGTACAGACTTTTGCCGGAGGAAGAACGATGGCAGCTCATGGCGCCGCATTGGGACCGTACTAAGAGACTCTCGGACACCCCCCCCCCCCCCGAAAAATCCATCTACCTACATGATCCATGGTGGCCTCTGGACTGCATGCTGGGATTCGCACATCGCATTACGTCGCCGCATGGAAAAGATTCGGCGCTCAGTGAGACGACAACTGCAACCTGCCGGAAACCAGTCTTGGCAAGCCAACCCAACGGAGTTGAACGGAACTCTACTCAAAAGCGGCAAAGAGCAGATGCCATTTACTCTCTACCCTCAGAGAGACCTGGTCTGCTTCCAGATCCCCCTTTCCCAGGCTTATCGTAAAGATACTTATTATGATGTCATGGGCCACCATTTCGAAATCCCCTTGTCTCGGCGGCCGGAACATGTAGCCCTGGAGTTTGACCCGTCTTGGGAAGTGGACCTAAAGACTGAATGGGATGCCTACGGGGCAGATAAAGGACTCACAAGTGTAATTGCAGAATCTTTAAATCGTGCATCAACGAAAATCCACGATTATGGTTTATTGATTATCGGCTTCGACGCAATGCATGGAGGCCCGAAGTAAAAAAGCCATGGACTCTAACCCCCGGTGGTCACGTCTTTCGTGGAAACGGCTGCAAATTTGTTGACGTATCCTCGAGCCTCGAACATTGGGAGACACGGCCTCAGCAACATCCTCTCCCAACAGGCACTTATTATCATGTTCACATCTTAGTCAAGGACAGGCTGGCAGATGTGGATGATTCTCTCAATTATTTACAGAGCAGCCCTAGTTCTGATCAAGACTACATTTACGGGCCTATTTTCCCGGAGATCGGGGTCCTTGCCTGTGTCTGGGATCAATAGCAGATGCCACAGTCATTGCCCCATTCTGCTCGAGTTGCTTTGGATGCATACCACACCAATAGTGCGTCTTGACCGTCCAGGGCCAATTATTTGGGTTGTATTGGGTACTGGCCGATTAGCTATATATATTCTTATACAAAGAACACATAATGTGTGGATTCCTGGCAGCTGCTGACGCTGACCGGCCGGTTTTTCGGGTCAGCACCTAATACAGCAACATGTTCTTTCCTTTCGGCATTTTGCCAATTGAACTTGCCTTATTTAACAATCATCTCCATCGGCTCCGAGTTGCAAACCACTCTGTTCTCGAAGGCCGAACAAGAATCCACGAGTGAATGCGACCAATCGACCGAACGCACGCGTAGCTCGTTCACATATCATGAGTTGCACCTACGCCGGTAGAAAAGAGCGTAATGGAAACTCTCATGTACCTACCTACCTAGCTACTCTTTGGGGAATTGAGGCAACCATCTTCTGGGCTACGTCATCAATTCGTTCTTATTAGCGCAGTATCAAAATTGTATAAAAGGAGCAGGAGTCACTGACATGAATAATCCTAGATAGGTACTTAGTTAGCCCGTACCCGAGTTTCTGGCAAAGTAAGGCATGGTGGCTACTCTGTTCTTGAAGACCGAACCAGAACCCGCAAGCGAAATACGACCAGAAATCTCATAATACAGACAAGAAGGGCAAAGACAATGCAAAAAAACGGATTGATTAGGAGTAACGCGCGGTTCGAGGCAAAACAGAGATTAGAAACCACTCGGCAGCGGCTTGAGTAACGAGGTGATCGAAGACTGCCTGGTCTACTTGGAATGAAGGCAAATTAAACAACTGGATTATATGGTTTTGTTAAACGTATGTCACTGGGGTAATGGGATAACGATGGTCAACATGTGTTGATAACCACCCTGGGCTAGTAAGTGCCCCAGCGGCATAATCATCTTCATCAGTGGTCATTCTAGTCGGAGTGATGTGTAACTTGAATTTAGAACTATTGATGTACAAGAAATTGGTTGGCCCAGCAAGGCACTCCCGCCATAACAGTGTTCTGTTATGCACCAGTCGCGTCCCTACTATCCGACTGCAAGCCACCTTTTCGATATCCCGCCCATTTTCATGGGGAGCTAGGTTGTCCCCCAGAATGTCATCCAGACGACAAAAGTGGACAGACGATACTACTGAAGTGTCAACAGACCCGGACGGTAGGGCATCAGGTTGTAATCGTCGTTATCCGAGCTGGGGTCACGGCCTTGGTAGAGGAGCTGGATATTGCAAGGGTCGATGGGGAAAGTCTGGTCGGCACTGGTGCGGACGAGCTCGCCGTGGCTGATGTCGTTGGTCCAGGTGGCGCCGCTGTTCGCTTTGCCGGCGAAGGGGCTGCTCTCGGACCCGGCCTGGACCGTCCAGGTGCCGCCCAGGTCGCTCGCGGTGAAGGAGCGGAAGAAGCGGCCGTGCGCCCCGATGGCCTCGACGATCATGAGGTAGCCCTGGCCGGGCACGCTGTAGACCTGCACAGCCTCGAAGAGGTTGTTCCGCGTGTCGGTGAGGATGGTTTCGTACTGGGAGCCGAAGCTGCCCGGGAAGTTGCCGAGGGCATGCTGGCGCGGTAGATGCTGCCGTTGTCGCCGCAGAAGAAGAGATACATGTTAGTGTCGTCGCCGATGACGCACTGGTCGATGGCACCAACGTCGGACTGGATCTGGCCCTCGAACAGCGGTTGGGCCCCTGCCAGCTGTTGGCGTCGGTCGGGTCTGACGACGTTAGCAACGAGAAGGCCGTGGGGCCCCACTGGTAAGCCAGGATCCAGACGTCCTTGGGCTCGAAGTGGAACAGCGTGGGCGCTACGGTGACCGTGCTCATGGCGTTCTGGGACGCCGAACCCATCTCGGAGAAGTCGGAGAAGAGCCCGAAGTTCATGGAGCCCCACGCCGTCCCCGCGTCGTGCGTCGTCGCGTACACGAGGTGCTGGCCGTTGAACGGTGCGATGGTGAAGTCCTTGAGCGCGACCCAGCCCGATTTCGGCTGGGCTAGAACGCCGCTGTCGGTCCATTTGTAGGATGAGGGCAGGGAGCACTGCTGGCCCAGGACGCCTGTCGCCGAGGCGAGGAAGGCGGTCGTTGCTTGAAGTCTCATGGTGCAAGATGGGGTATGAAGAAGCTAAAGATGCGCTGGGTGAGTCCTACAGACCAGATCGAATTTCAAGTCAGGGGCACAGCTAAGTTTAGATATACTTCCAGGGCTTTGCCACTACCACGGACGTATCGACAGTAGTAGGTATTCCGGCCGAGCAGAACGCTCGGCGGTTCTCTCGAATCCATGGTTGTCCATTCACGATGCGCTGAGCCAGAGGACGGAAAATTGTTCCCCAGACGGACTTCATATCCCCGTGCGCATATTCTCCATAATGCGGGAGCGCCCTTGATCCTGGACCTGAACACCCCACAACTTGCCTATATTAAGCACTCTCTCCGCGGCGATCCCAGCTCGATTGATGAAATCTAGGATGGGGCGACGGTGCTTCTGATCCGCATATGTTGCATTCGTCTTGGCTGGTCAGCTGTTCATCTCTCAGGCTTGCACCCTCGTTCAACGCTGCCTCGCCAAGATCCGATCGGCACCGTGATGCACTCTTCGGTACGGCCGGCACAAGGATCGCCAATCTTGTTCAGGTATCACACCCCACACAGGCATAGGGCAGACAGGGGCGCACCGATTGGAACTGCTCGGCTAGCCGCTCGAATGAAAAGATGTTGCCCAGCCTTCTGGCCTGTCAGAGCAGCTTGCAGATGGTTAGAGTTTGATTCAATTCCTTCTACGGTGTATTACGGTCAAATTGGGATGGATACGTGCTGTGCCCAGCCGACACCCAACAACGAATGACGTACTAGGGCTTACGACGATATCCCTGTCATTTCCAAGCGGTCACAATTCCAAATCACCATCACAAACCTTCAATTGAACCAACATTTCATTCAGATTGAATATGATGAGAACCAAATAGGGTTTGGCAATAAAATTGACAGCAGATGTGCTCTGTAGACCCGTCTAATAACCCAGCTAATTCATCAGAAATACTCACACACCAAAAGGAAAGCAACGCTCGCTCGTTCAATCAGTCACCAACGAACAGCCTGGGACGACCTCATCAGTATCGGCACCATGCAGCCGACGGCTCGGCCCGGGCTCAATCACCCTCGTCATCAGACAGCCAGTGTCTGCTAACTCGTGAAGAGTCTACAATGCGCACTTCGCGGCAGCCGCCGTCCGGTTTCCATGTGCCGCCTATCATTGGAATGGCCTTTTCAGGCAGGTAAGACAGTTCGCTCCCATCCGTGCTGGTCTCGTATTCGTCTGAAGCCATGAGGTAGTCTTTGGGGACATCGACACTGCTTCGGTCGACCGAGGCTTGGCCAATCGATGTGTCGTCAATTGGGTCCTCTTTGATGGGAGCTTGGGACTGGGCATCGAGGTGTTCCGTCTGCTTCGTATCTCCCATCCACACGACTTCGATGATCGATAGAGCCGAGTGCAGTAGTGTGCTAACCGATTGGAGTCTGAAGCGCGGATCGACCTTGGCAAAGAGTGAAGCCCAGTCGTCGTATGTGCGCTCCTTGGCATTTGCACACGATTGCATATGCGTGTCGCATGCTCTATTGAGATGGTCAGCTATCTGGTACATGTACAGGTCCTTTGATCTCAGTGAAACGTGTGAACTCACCGAGCAAATTGCTCCTGGACATGATCGCGCGCTTTTGGGGCCGCGAGGCAGCGCTCGTTGAAGATCAGACGCGCGCCAGGCTTGAGAGCCGGGATCTGGTTTCGCAGAATCGTCTCCGCGTAGCTGTCAGGCCAGTCGTGCAATACGCACCGCCATACGTAGACGTCGGCATCCTTGACGACCTGCTCGGTGAAGAAGCTGTACGGCTGGAACATCAGACGGCCCTTGTGCTCGGGCAGGACGGCCAGCTCGCCCTGGGCTGCGACCTCGGGCAAGTCCTCGACGATGGCCGTCTCGATGCTGGGGTAGGTATCCAGCATGGCTTTGCACAGGTCGCCCATGCCGCCTCCGACGTCCACAACGACCTTAGGGCAGTTGTGTTCCCACCCAAGGTTGTCAACTGTGTACCTAGGCTCCATGCCCGGCACCTTCATGCTCCAGGCCATGGCCTTGGCGAAACGCTCCATGCGTGCAGGCTGGTCGCTCACGATGCCGAAGAGGTCTTTCTCACCGTTCCCGTTGTTCGCAAGGGAAAAGGGGCTTTTGGTGGGGTCATCGCAAGCCGGGTACTTTTCCGTGCTCTCGGCGATCTTCAGCGCGGCAGGCGCCAGCTCCTCTGTGGCCATGCCGAGCCAGTCATGGAGAGTTGTAGTGCCCAAGGCTAGCGAGGCGGCATTGTGTTGAACGAGGCCTGCTGAGGTCTCGTCGAAGATACGGAGCGATATCGCAGCACGTACTCGTCGACGTGTTGACGACTCACTAAGTCCACAACGAGCCGCGAGGTCGGTATAGGAGATGGGTTCGTCGAGAGGTACATGCTTTGCAATTTCAAACTTGTATAGCGTGTGTAGAGTAGCAGTGTGTGCGGGCTAAAATCCATCTTTTAGCTCAGAGAGATTCAAGGAGTGGAAAGAATGCCTTGTGTGGTGTGGTCAGGGGCAAAGGGTGGCCTGGAACGGACATCGACCGGATGCTTACAATGAGGAATGACAAGAAGAAGACATGGCCGGCAGGACCGACGATCAAAGCTTGAAGCTCGTCAAGGGCCTCTAGGAGCTTGACACGGCTCGTCTCAACGGCGGGAGTGAACGGGCCGCTGAAGTGGTCCGCCCCCGCGTCGAATGATGGCTGAGGATGCCTTCATCATCGTATGCGTCATATATGCGGTTCGTGCAAGACGATATGACATGAGCGAGCTCGGGGAGCGAACGGCTTAGCGCCATGGCTGCGATGAGAAGCAAAGTTCAGTGTATAGGCTTCTTCGATGCATACAAGGTGGCGTCTAAGTCAGAGCAGAAGTAAGGCAAGAGACAAGGAGGAACCACACAGCGAGCGGCAGGTGATTAGGGGGGTGCTCAGATAAGTACTGAAAAGTCCTACGAGTTCATGTACCATGTGGAATTGGGACCCCGACTTAGAACCATGGCCTTCTCGACGGGGAGGATAGCTTCGGTCTGGCTTTATCGACCGAAGCAGTCGTCACCAAGCTGAAACTGGTCCGCTGATTCCTCCAATATTTGCTCTGCCTCCTCGCATCGTTGCCCAACTCGTGTTCCAGGCGATATTTGCCTGCAGATATACCCCCAAGAGGCTGCATCGAAGTATTGGGATGGGCAAGTCGGCTCCGCCAGGGATCCGCTCAACCACCATGCAGACATATCACACCTCCCCAGACAGATATATAATTACGCAACCATACGCACACACAGACACACATACAACAGCAGGAATTGCAGTTGCCTGTCTATCTCCTTGGTGGGGCCGGGTGTATTGGTGGCTATCTATATACAAGAACGCCTCTTGGGGGCTATCCATTACACCGGTTCCCAGTGTGGGTGGTGTCAGCGGAAAGACTGACTGCGGGTTTGCTACGCCCAATCCTTCGCGCATCCAGATTGGTCCTCCTCATTGGCCGCTAGCGGGTTTGGTGGCGTCGGCGCTACCGTCATCACGTATATATTAGGAAATCCTGTCAGTGTCAGCTGAAAGTTGGGGCCGCGTTCACTTTACGGCTTACCCCCCCCCTTGTCAGCAATGGTTTAGGGCTCACGTGGAAGAGTGTGTGAGCGGGACCCCCCGATAATCCAGTCCCGTTTTGAGCAAAAAAAGCTCGAAAATAATAGTAATGTCTCGGAAGCGGGTCCCGGGTGGCTGTCCATTCACCCATCGACGTCGCCGATACCGACCCCTGCATCGGAAACCACACATCAGATCAGGGTGGGAGGGAAAGTGGGGAATGGTTAATTAATCACACCTTCTGGAAAGGAGCTCCGGGTCACTGTCGATGTGCGGCCGCTAGCATATGACGATCGATAAGCGACCGATCTTGTGCAACTGCGCGACACGATGAAATTCGCATCTCACATTCTCATGATCCCTAATTGGCTGGCACTACACGTCAGAAAAGTCGATATTTTATGCACACCTGTTGTTAGACATGCCGTTTCTGCGACTGCGTTGCGGGACTACTTGGCACTCTGCGTAAGGGCTGATGGCTGCGACTGAGCATGTCGCCAGCGCCATACATGGAGCACTCAGTTACTAATGACTAAGGATTGTGACTCGTTCAAGTGGAATGACTACCCCTGAAGTCCCATAGTTGATAGTGGCATATAAAGCTGGAAGGTTGTAAACGTTGAACTTGATTCACTACGGATCCTATTCATCAGTCACAACTTGCTGAGACTCATTTCTTATTGTCCTGTCCGTTCATTTCTACCGCGCCGAGTTTACAATGAAACTGCGTTGAGAAAAGACCAATCCCCCCTCTGGGGTATGTCACTCAAGTATACTCAAGTATGCTTCATCCCAATGCATGCGGCTTTCTGACTTTGACCTACAATTTGGGTCCCCTGGTAAATCACTGAAAGTCCCTGCTGGAGCTGAGCGTACTAGATGTACTGGTCTAGATTTCAAATCGACCTTGGGTGTCGTGTTGCACGATGACGCTTAGTACCAGCCCCAGCAGGGCTGAATCGTTGTGTGACTTCATCTTGTTTTCGTTTCCATGCATGGAGCACCGAACTAGTCAAGATGAGCATATTAAAATGCCACCCTACGCTGCGGCATGATGTCTACTTTCACACCGCTCGTATGCAGTTCCAGATCCAAGGAGCCCGTGGCGTGGCTCCGGTTGGACCAGATAGTCAGTCAGAATGCGCATCGCATGAATAGTCTCAGATGCTGCAGTGTCGGATGATAAAATCTGAGATCGATGTGCCTTTCCGGAGCTACCCCTGTGATCACGGGTGTCTGCATGCATATTTGTTTCGGGTCCCTACAGGGTTACACACCCCTGGCCTGACATAGATCTTTGACAGAGAATCAAGAAATATTGAATTCGCATTCTGGTAGTTAAGTAAAAGCTAAAAGGTCCCCATAACCAGTAGTAGTGGATCATTAAAATAGTAGTTATTACCCTCCGAAACTGAAATCAAAGGCGGAAGGGGAGCCGTTGCTCGCCCGGCGCGTGGTAATCGGGCACCTTCATCTCCAATGCCTCGCCCGAGTAGCCGAGATCTTCAGCTACGAGCATGGCGCACTTCTCGCCAATGAGAAGAGCGGTCGAGTACCTGGATTCCTAGAGTCAGCAAACTATATAATAAGGGCTTAAGTGGCGATGGGAGGCGTACGTGTTGCATCCGACATTGTCAGGGCAGATACTGAGATCCGCCACCTTCAGCCCCTTGACGTCGTGGACATTCAGGCGTTCGTCCAGCACGCCGTGCTTGACGATGCTGTTCCCTTCCTTTGGGGCCATGGAACAAGTCTGCAATTGGAACCCCATATGATTAGCCACACAGTACTACCCCTGAGTGAACTTTGTGCGGTTAAATGGTTGTTTTGGCTGGTACTTACTCCCAGGCTGTGCCAAGTCGACTCGACATGGCGCTTAACCCACTCCTCGATTGCCTTGATGTCATCCTCACTATACTTGAGCTCATCGCGGACGTGGGCCATGTTGCTGTTGAGGATGTCGTTCCCGGGCCGCTTCTCGGCCTCGGGCAAATAGACGCTCCAGCTGCCGTGCTGGAGGCCGGCGCTGAGGTTGCCGGGCAGGGCGTAGCGCTTGGTCGTCTCGAGGTCCATGTCGTGCGTGCGCGCGGGGCTGTCGTAGCCGAACCACGGGTGCATCGCCTGCACCTCGCCCGCGTACGCGTCCATGCGCCGCGCCGTCTCGCGCGACTTGATGTAGCCCCACACCATGGGCGCCATGTCGCGCTCGTCGTTCATGAAGCCCGTGTCGAAGTCGGGCGCGGCGTAGGGCGAGGCGGACTTGATGTGGTGGAGCCGCGCGAGAAGGGGTACTCGAGGAAGTGGAACATCTGCGGGGCATTTTATGATTACAATTAATGGTCCTTAACGGCAAGATGGGCGTGTAAAGGAAGTGGGCAACGGAGAGGGGCGTGTCTGCAAGGCAGGCAGGCGGTGTATGTGCCGAATATTCTTACCGTGAAGAAGTTGCCGGGAGGCCTGTGGCGTTCGTTAGTATCTTTCAGGTGGTATGAAATCGGAGCAAACACGTACATGAGCATATGATCACCGAACCAACCGGCAATGACCGAATAGTGCATGACGGGCTTGTCAGGCTTGTTCTTGAAGTAAGACTCCCACCCATCCTTGAAGTGAGGGGTCGGCCACGACGCCATCTCCTTGAGCTCCTCCTCGGTCGGTCGGATCTTGACCCCGGCATCGATGCCGTTTGTGGCCAGGGGGCCGGTCCCTTGAGCGCCCATTCATCATAAACTCCTGCATTGGGGCATTAGTCGGGATGCTACACGCGCATAGGTTTGGTTTGGGTATCGCTACAACTTACTCTTTTGCACCTCGGGCACGCCTCGGACAAAGTCATCGAAGCTCTCAGTCTCGGGTTTGGCCCGGAAGGTAGAGAAGGTCAAGTAGTGATCTTGGAAGTTGAGACCGACTCCTGGCAAGTCAACTTTGGGCTCGACACCCACGGCCTTGAGCTTCTCGGGGTCGCCTAAAAATCACTGTAAGCTCACGCAAGAACCTGGTCATTATTTCTACTCTTTGGGACTCACCGATGCCAGATCTTTGGAGGATCAATGGGGAAGACAGGGTGCCCCCAGACACAACGATTTGCTTGCGCGCCCTGAACGTCCGGGTCTTCAACTGGTTCGGTGCCAGGGGCTTAGTTGGCCTGTAGGTTGGTGAGCCCTGGTTATTCATCCAAAGAATGACATGGGGCATGCACTTACACCGTCTGTACCGCAACCGCGCGGCCATCCTCCATGATAATCTTGTCCACTTTGGTGTTGCAGGCCAGGTAGAGGTTCGAGTGGACCGCTCTGGTAGAGTGGATGTAGGCGTGAGCGCTATCACTCCGCCGTCCAGTCTACAAGTCCGTCAGCTAGGTAACATCGCCTTCCTTGTTTGCTTCTGAAACTTACATCGCGGTTGATCCACTTCAGCCAGTGCTCAGCGCCGTGGCCCGTCGACAGATCCTGCAGGTCGTCTACCGTGGGAATGTCCTGAGATTCGGTCGCGCGGAGGAAATCATCCTTGATTGGGTAGGTGCTACAAATAGTTGGCTGGGATCCAAACGCAGTGTGGTAGAGCGTTATTCACTTACTAGTTGCCGAACGAAACCTTGATGGGTCCCTCGAAGCCGTGGACATCCCTATGCCTGTTGGTCAGTTTCTCCATCAATAAAGTTGGTTCGCGAGCGCTGACTTGTTATGAGATGCTCGCTGATAAGTCTCATGCTTCTTCATGAGCGGCAACAGCTCCTCCGTCGTCCAGCCCTTTGCCTGGAAGTCGTCATAGTCGGAAGCCGACGCGCGTGTATACATCTATCGACTATCAGGCACAAGCCATGGTATGATGATGTGTTGGTTAGAGGGGACTTACCAAGAAGTTAATCGACGAGCCACCTCCGAGTATGTGCGCACAGGGCACAACGGCTTTACGCCCAGCGAGCCATGGCGATGGACGAGATTCATAGAACGATGCCGTCTTCGAGTCCAGCTTCATGTTCTTGGGGTAGATTCCCGGTCGGTACACCCATGGGTTGTTCAGGTTGCTCTCCCCGGCCTCGATCAGGAGAACCTTGAGGTTGTGGTCCAGATTGGCCAACCTAGCTGGTCAGCATCTCAGGCAAGACATGTTGCTTGCAAAGGGGGCTGGATACCTTCCGGCGACCACACAACCACAACTACCGCCACCGCACACGATGATATCGAACTCTTCTGGAAGCGCGCCCATCTTCGTGACCAATATGGCGCTGGTTTTTTGGGGGTGATATAGGTGATAGGATGCGATGCAGCTTTGAAATTGTTATCTTGAAAGCCAGGTGTTCTTATGCGGTGAAGGGGGTTTGTGACGTGGTCTATATACGTGAGTATGACTACATACCCCAAACCCTCACGTCCTGTCAAGGATGCATAGAAAAAGTACCCCGCGTATTAGCGTAGGGATCAACCCAACCAGCATCATGCGCAGCCCACGTTACCTATCTCCGCAATATCACTGCTTCATCCAGTCATAGCGGTGCTCCGATATCTGGTGATCTGGTAGAAGTCCTGAAGCCGGATTGATCCTTGGAGGTCTAGGGAGGGCACCAATAGGATGTCGACCCATCAGCACCGTCGTGGAAGAAGATGCATGGCCTCCTCACTTCGAGATATATCAGGTTAACCGACGCCAATCAGATGGGTCGAGGAACGCCCAATTCGAGATGCCGGCGGCATGCGCGGGGTGTATGGTCCCCCAATTATCGTCGTCTGTCCGGGTATGGGAAACTGATAACGGTACAGGACAATGGGTACTGTCCAAGACGTAAGCGATGGTGAAGATGAATCATCTTCTACAGCTTAATAGACATCAACCCGGTCTACGATCTCGGTGCCGCAACTGTATCTGTGGTAAATGGGATGAACCAATGCAGATGAGAACGCAATTCCCTTCGAAAGGCTCGAGAAGCCTCGTACCCGAAGGCCAATACCGCAAGGCATCTATCTACTTTACTAGCGGGATCATAGGCAAGTTACGTTGTCTCCGGTCTCCAAAATCTTGCATCCCTCATGTTATACGACTGGACAGGGCAAAAGGGGCATTGGTTGCGGTTCACACCACCCCGGACAGCAGCGCTAGACTAGTGCATTGCGGGGGTGGAGTTCGGCATGCAGGCCGGTCAAAGAAGGACAAGGATCGGATATCAATGTTGGAACTTGGGGAAACGCACCAAAGAGGCAGCATGACTCATGGGGTTGGCACGCTGTGAGATGGGATGACCATCCTTTGACTCTAAGTTCCAACGGGCAGAAGGAATCGAGGGCTGGTAGCTGATCTGCCTTGTCTCCAGAGCAGGGTCGCCGCAACTGCCGCCCCGCGCCCCAGAGGTTGTCTCCGTCAGCTGGACGTAGATCTGTGGGCTGCAGCAGAAAAGTTGGGGAAAGCTGGGGAACGCTGGGGAACGCTGGGGCAACGCTATCCTCTATCCCTTGACTGGAACTTCTCGGTTGGCCAATGCCGAGTTGGTTGGCCACGCGTCATGAAAACAATTGTACGACTACTTCCAACACACATGCCTCAGGAGCCGGCCTTCGTCATATTTGCATGCCGGACATTGCAAAATTTGGGGTTAACCCAGCCGAGTTGCGGGGAGAGATCATGAAGCAAACCGAGCCAAGAGTAAGCTGTTAAAGCCGAACCAAACCCGAGCCAATGCCCAGCATTCCCAAACCCACACTCTCGGGAATTTGGAGACCAAATCGCCCGGATATGTGCGACAAAATGTTTGTGAAACGGTCTGGCAGCCCAAACACTCGCCAGGCTATTCACGCGGTTGTTATGTATGTCTGACGTTCTGCAGTTGGGTGATATACACTGCATAAGCCAGTCCCTTATGATTATAGCCGTGCGCTCCTCATTCACTGGCCGGGAGATAAAAATCACCGACGAGAGTGGGGATGTTCAGAGATCGGAAGAAAAAGGGGCGTGATGCAAACGAGATATCTGATGTATTCACAGTGATATCTTCTTTATGTACATGGAAGAAGAACAGACAGCCATGGAAGCCCAGTACTGCTTTTGGTAGTCGAAGAAGAAGATTCATCCAATGTGCCCGAGTATGGTGCAACGGGCCTGTCAGGAGCATAGCCGCTGCAGTGAAACCCCATTAGCTGTAGGCTAAGACACTTTGACGCTTGTACTGATCCAGGAGAAAGAAAATAAGCCACTATTTATCCATCACCATTTCTTACTTGAGGCCGGCAACCACATAGTTGAAGTTGCAGTAGCCAGTAGACTGGGCCTTAACGTCAACACGACCCTTACCCGACATGACGATCTTGTTGTTGTTGGCAGTGTCCACGACCTCAAAGTACTGGGGCCCCGTGGCGAGGCCGGGCTCGCTGCCGTAGTTCAAACCAGGCTGCAAGGCGACCTTGCGGATCAGTTGGCCGCCGCTCCAGATCTGCAGCCGCAGGTTGGCGAGGCCATAGTCGGCCGCGACAACGGCCCAGTTGACGGCGTCCTTGCCCGCACCCGCGCCGCCGGGCCGGCCCTCGGGGTCCGACTGGCACGACGCATCCTTCTTGATGGCGCGGTACCACATGGAGCCGACGAGCTGCTTGTTGATGGGCGGGCGCATGCCGCCCGCTTTGTAGCCGTTGTTGAAGGCGTAGATGAACGAGGTGAAGACGGGCTGCCATGCCACGTGGTTGTAGTCGTCGTTGTTGGCGTACTCGACCATACTCTTGCCGATGCCCTCCATGCGCAGCGTGCCGATGTAGTGCGACTCGCCGCCGTCGTTCCAGGTGATGATCTCGACGTAGTCGGGCGGTCGCCCATGTCCAGGATCTCGGTTATGCGCTGCGGCATGTTGACCTCGCCGGGGCGGTACCAGTGCTGGCCGCTCCAGTGTTTGTACTGCAGCGTCGAGAGCGGCATCATGTATGCCTTCTTCTTGGCGTGCGTCGCCTTGAGCACCTTCTCGTCCTGCACCGAGGACACGTTGGAGGGCGTGTTGCTGTTGAGGGGCCACGCCGTCTCCCAGCTGAAGGCGCCGTCGACCGCCTTGGCCCAGTCGTTCATCCAGGTGCCCGGGTTATCGAAGTAGTTCGGGGTGTCGTCGAAGTTGGGCACGAAGTAGAACTTGGTCTGGTCGAACGAGCTCAGGAAGCTGGTCCAGTAGTTGGCGTCGGTCTTCTGGGCGCTGAAGGTGCTCAGGAAGGGCAGCTTGTTGGGGCCGGCCCGGTAGTAGGCGTCGTGCCCCGCGTACTTCTTGATCAGGTCGCTGTAGGCGTAGGCGTCCTTGGTCTGCGCGAGGTCCAGGCTGAAGAAGAGCTTGAAGTTGTTGTCCTTGGCGGCCTTGAACAGCTGGCTCATGGCGTCGGTCGCCCAGCCAGCGCTGGGCTGCCCAACGTTCAGGGCGAACGCCGCGATGCCCATGTCTCTCGCATCGATGACATCTTGGACTGCGTGGTTGGTCCTGCCATCCAGTCCTTGGACCTGCCGAACTAGTCAGTTTGTTGTCGCGACGGGACGAGAGATTCAGTAACGGACCATGTAGTGGGCAAACACATCTCCGGCAGCAGCCAGGTTAGCCAATGCGGCCACCGCAGCTATCAACGCTCCTTTCAGCATGTTGGAAGTCTATGGGCAGGAAGTCGAATAAGTGACAATTGCACGAATAGCGAAGTGAGTTAACAAAACGAGACATGAGGCGAATCGTTGGGCCCCCTATATACTCGACCATATAGGGTTCTGCTGACAAGAAAATATGGGCCGTTTGATAGATAATATAGTAAGCTCAAAGCCGTTTCTGCGTCGGCACGGGTGGGACTCGGTCACCATTTGGTCGGCGATCGCGAGTAGGAATTGATGGATGTCAAAGGCCTCTAGTCTTGCCACTAGCAAATTGAGGCGTGAGAGCGGCGCGATCGAAGTGTATTAGTTTCAGGGGTCAAAATGAGATGAACCAGTAAGCCCATCTGGTCTTGGTCTGCTAGTTCCGATGATCTGCTCATCTGTTTTTGTAGCTCTGTGGCTATCCGGGGCCGGGCGAGTCATTTCTGGAATATAAACTCCGAATGGGAAAGAGAAATAGGAAAGTGGACTTGACTCAATTGCGACCGTTCGATTTGGATCAGATGACTCGTTTGTGGGACAATTGTCATGTGGCTTCCTTCTAACGTGGAAGGTGCAACCTACGATGCTTACTACAGTATTATCATGCCAATCTTGGGTTTCCGCCCAGTGCCCACCACATGATTACATTACACATGCAGCTCCTCCCTAAATTCGATCTGGCCGGTGTACTTGCTTCTTTTCGGATCAACCTGACCACTTCGCCTTCCGCTTTGGTGGACAATGGACACTTTACTTCATGTAAAATCTGTGGCTGGAGAAGCTGAAAATTGAGCTATGGATAGAACAATGCTGCGAAGGGGTGGTGGCCGACTCAAACGAAAACAGCTAGACTGATTAACAAAAAGCATGTAGTCGAGAAAGCGCTGTCGCACCTCCCGGGTTAGCCCCCTTTCCCGATTGGGTATCGCGCGGTTATATACCCCTGTCTCTATTTAAATATATATATAAAACTGTCTTCTCGTAAAGTCCTTTCGATATATACTTAACTTTTTCTCTTTTTTTTTATTATAAAATTAATTACGACGCTTATTATACTTATTTATAATTATAAGTTCGACTTATATTTTTTAACTTTATTTATATTTTAATTTAACTTAACTTTATTATTATCGTTATTTATTTTTTATATTATATATTAATTTTAATATAAATTACGTTAAAAATAATATTCTTTTTATTACTATTTTAAGTTTTATTTAAAAATTAATTACCGGTAAACTCTTTATAATTATAAAAGCTTCCTTCGTTTTTTAAAAGCTACTTTTATTCTAATAACGTTCGCTTACTCGAAACTATATTAGTATCGCTACCGCGCTATTACCTTTATTTTAAATATATAACGTTCCGGGACTTATTTCTTTTAATTATTTATATATAACGGCGAGACCACGTTAATAATACAGCTACATTATTAGCTTTTATTCCGGTTAAGGAAGGTCCTATTCTCGTCTCATCTCTAGAGGCTAACGTAGCTGCCTTGGCCTCGGATACAGGACGTTCTGCGACTCGTCTCTTCTACTTATCTCCCCTTTTTCGGCGAGGCCACGTTAGTATTATATTCAACTATGCGGCCTCGAATAAGATGATATTTTATTATCGTTTTATTTCTAAATAAAGATTATTATTACCGCGTTATTACGGCTACGCAGCTACCTTAGCTTTAAATATAAGACGTTTAAAGACTCGTTTCCTTTAATTATTTACGTATAATAGCGAGACTACGTTAATATTACAGCTATACTATCAGCTTTTATTTTAAATAAAGAAGGTTCTATTCTTATCTTATCTCTAAAGGATTAACTAGCTACCTTTATTTTAAATAAAGGGCGTTTCGTCTCGATTTTAACTAATTAGTTATTAAATATCGGTAGGCTATATATAATACCGTAGCTAACCTGCGGTTAATTCGGTTCTATTAGTTTCTCCGCGTGTATTTACCGAGAGTAATTAGCCGAAACTAAGAGTAGTATATATAATTAACGTTTTTATTAAAACAGTAAGAATTAAAGTTTTTTATATTACTTTAAAAGAGGTGCTACGTACTTATATATACGAACCCCTTTTTTATTTTATTAAGAAGGGCATACGATACCCCTTATAACTCGTATTAAAAATAAAAATAAATAATAAAATATAACTATTAAACCTCGATTAAACTCGGAATTTATATATATATATAAAAGCTTATTTAATACTAATTAATAATTACCCGTAGCGATTATAAATTAATAAAAGTAAAGAGACGGTTTTACGCCCTTACCGACGTAAGGGCGACCGTATTAAGGAGCCCCGAGAATTTCCGCCCGTTAGAAATTCGGAGGAAGAGCCGAGCTAAATTAACTATACGAGGAGGAACCTCTTTTTCCGAATATATATTATAAAGAGGAGACTAAGTTCCGAATTATACGCGAAACTAGTTAAGTTATATATAATTATATATTTAAATTACTTTATTATATAATTTATAAAATAATAACCTTTATTAAAATAAAATTAATTACGGTTAACGAATCGAGACCGAGCTCGAATATATCGAATTTAAATAAACCGATAACTTTAACCCCCGAACTATTTATATATAAAGAAGTTTTTTAAAATACCGGGATATTTTTAATAATTTAAAAAAAGAACGTTAATTTCGCTTTTTAAAAACTTAAGCCAGCTGACGGTGCTACGGTCACCCTATGTAACGGCGACCCCTAAATTTAAATAGCTCTCGATAGCACTATATATAAATTAGTATATAAACTAATTAGCTTTTAATTTATAATTAATTAAATAATACCATCTTTTCTCTTTTCTTTTCCTCTTTCCGATAGGCCGTAAACTTAACGAGTTAATATTATAACGCGCGATTTAAAATGTTATAAATAGCTCGTTATTAAAACAAGCCGCCGAGAAGCATAATATCCTTAAAACAACTTTAAAGGCTCGGATTTACGGCCGTAAAACTATAAAATAACGGAATAAATCCTTCTAAGCTTTAATAATAGCGGAAAAGTCTTAAATCGTGACTTAGTGCTTTGCGTAATATAATCTAGGCTACTTACCGGCGTACGTTATTTTTCGAATATTCGCTTAACGAATCTTTTAAGTTAACGGGATTAATATAATACTCAGTAAGTATTAGGTTAAAAGATTTATTGCTCGTTATTCATTTATTAATGTTATTTTTTTTAAAAGGATAGATTTCTTAAGGCTTAACGTAACTTCCGTAAAGAAAATTTTCGAGTTTTTCGAGCGGCTTAATAATCTTATTTCCAAATCAATCCTTCCGGAGTTTCGGTTTAACTTCGACGAGATCGGTAATTAGCTCGGCTATAAAATAAATATAATAGTTATTAAACCTGTTAAAATAAAGAGAATACTAGTTATAAACTCCCTTAACCGAGAATAGGCTTTTACGGTCGAATATAATAACGTTTTAAGCCGAGCTTTACCTCTTTTTATTATATTTAAAGGTTAATAGGTTTAATAGTAATAATTTCCGGAAGAAGAGGACTTATTAACGGATGCTATAAAGGATTAAGTCTTTACGGCATCCCTTAAAGGCTGGACTAATAAGGAGCTAGCCCTAGTGTGGTTAAATGAGGTTTTTATCCTTTATATAAAGCTTTAAAACGAGGATTAGTAGCGGCTTATTATCCTAGATAGCCACGCTAGCTACGTAAGCGAGGAATTTATTATAACGTGTTTAAAGTATAAGATATAACTTCTCTTCCTTCCGGTATACTCGTCGTACTTATTATAACCCTTAGATCTTAGTCCTTTTAGTGTGCTAAAGGATACTTACCACCGGAAGGTGACCCTATACTATATAGGGCTTAATAAAATAAATATAAATAAAAAGGACTTCCTTTAGTATTACGAACTATTTAAAAGGTTTACTTTTCGGCCGTATATAATAATTAGCGGCTAGGCCGTAATTAGTATATTCCCTCGCGATATTAATAAGCCTTTTAATAACCGGAACCGGAGGATAGAAGACTAGGCAAAGGCAGGACTATTTAAGCCTTCCCCCGACGTTTTCGATAAATAATTCTCCTTTATAGCGTTATTAATACCTACGACCAACCGCTTAATTAAAGAGTTAGCGGATACGCTTAATAGTAATAATATTATTTTTAATAACGCGACGCGCCGGGTTTTATTCCGGAAGCTTTAAAAAAGTCTAAATATTTTAAATAGCTAGATCGGCTAATTAAAGTACGAGAAATTACTTTTAAAAAGTAATTTTTTAAAAAAAAAAAAGGAGTAAAAAAAGGAAAAGAGTAATACTTAACTTTAATTAAAAGTTTACGCGTATACGAGATGCTATAGTAATTAAGAGGGAAATAAATAGCGTTATATTAAAACCCTAGGCTATTACTCTTTTATCGTTAACGCCGGAAGCCGTTATAATTAAATCTAACTTTAAATTTAAGATTAAGAGTATTATAAAAGCGTTTCGAGACTAAAACGGTGTTTTTAAGATTTTGTATTAATTTTTAATTAAATTATTCGTATTATTATTATATAATATTATTATTAGTTTTTAAGGTCGCCGTTGTATAGGGTGACCGTAGCACCGTCAGCTGGCTTAAACTTTTAAAAATATTTTTCGAAAAAATAATACCCGAACTATTTACGACGTACTTTATACGATACTTTTTAAAGTATTATATATTAAAAATAAAAGAAACGTTCTTTTAAAAAACGTTTAATATAAAATTTAAAAAATAAACCGAATATTAATTCGGTTAAATTAATTATATATTTTAAAAAAAACTTTATTATTACCTCGAAAAAAACGGAGTTAATATATTAATAAGCGGATCCTTTAAAAGTAAGCTCGTACGATTAATATTACCGGCCGCTCTTATATATTAATAAGACCAACCGGTAGAACCGACTTCGGAAACCCGAAAAGAGGATATTCTATACTCTTCTTTAAAATAAATAGTCGAATAACCGCCGCCTAAGCGAGAGACACCCGGTCTCTATACGGAGTAATTATTCGCGATATTACGGGATACTTTAGGCCCGACGTCTAACCCTAGATTCCTAAGTATCTAAACGTCGCAAGATATCGTTATTTTTCTTTTTTTAACTCCGGTACCGCTAAATTAAACCGTATAATTATCTAGTTTAGCGTACGTTATAAAGTACGATATCTCTTTAAGCCGAGCTATTTATAATAATAAAATCGATTAAAATAAGGTCGTTACTTTTTTAAAGATATAAAAGAAAAAAAACTATATTAATAAACCGTACGATATTTTTTATAATAAAGTACGGATAATTATTAAAATATATCGACGGCTAGATATATTAAAAGACTAGTACTATACGATTTTCTTAAATATTTTTTCCGGCCGTATAAAAGTATTCTATCTTAATTATATCGGACTTGAAAAAAGATAAAATAAGATAACGTATCCTACAAGTGAATATCCTATATAAGCGAATATCCTACTTTTATAAATTTCCTTATAGCTTTAACCTTTTTTTATACTCTTTTACGTTTAAAAGTATTATAACTTTAAAAAAAAAGTAATATAATTCTAGCGTTTTAAACGCTTTAAAAAAACTTAATTTTAAGCGTATAAAAAACTATATTAATCTATTACGTTTTATCGAAAATTTTATAACGTAGAAGAAATAATTAACCTATATAACGCGAAATATTTACGAATTCTTAAAAGCTTTTAAATTCCGAAAAAGATATAATTATTTAATATATTATTAATTTAAATACGCGATCGTTTTTTTCCTAGCTAAGTAATATAAAAAATATAGCGAATCGATTATTTAGTTTACGCGACGCAGGACGCGTCGGCGTTAATTAAGCCTTTAACTTTATATAATAATAATTAGACCTCTAAACGCGTTTTAATTAAAGAATCGATTATTAAAGAGTTTTTTACAAAAATCTTAACGCGTATTACGCGTAGTTTATATTCATATAAAATATAATTTATAAATATGAGATTTAAAAGAAAGATATTTATAACTTTAATAAAACCGGCTTTTTTATAAACTAAATCTCGTTCGAAATAATCGTAACTACTTCCGATTAATACGGAAAGCCTAAGGTAATATAGTAAAAGAACCGGGAATAGATTATAATTATTCAGGGCGTCGGATTATACGGTTACGCCATCCCTCCGTATATTATCTTTACCAGGAAAACGCACCTCTTTTCTTAATACGAAAACAGCCTATTACTAAAGGACGAAATAATCCTAATTACTAAAAATAGCTAAACCATGAATAAAAAAGGTAAGGATTAGATTCGACACTTTAATTAATATATCAGGTCTTATATAAAGGGTCGTTATCGCCTCTTAATCTTAAACGGCTACGAAAGCTACTACTCGATAACTTTTAAGCTTTATTATAAAAAAAACTTATTTATTATACTTTATATACCTTTTTATTCGTTATATAAGCTTTAACCTCTTAATATCGGCTATTTTCGTATATTAAAAAGGGCGTATATTACTTATATCTTAAAAAAAGACTTCTTACTAACGTTTTTAAAAGCGTTCTAAGCGATTTTTACTATTTCGAATATATAAAAAAGCTTTCGAAAAGTAAGACTCGTTTTATACAATTTAGAATATATTATTTTATAATTAGATATAAAGCTACGTACTTTAATACCTCCGGGGATATCTTCCGGTCTACCTATTTTTTAAGAATTAAAAACTTTAAATCACCCGATTAAGGCTTAATCTTTAACCGAATACGTTCGAAACCGTATTATACGGTATTAAAATAACTTTTCGATATTTATTTTAATTAGCCTTAACTAAATCGTAAACGTTATAACATATATTATATACCGAGTTACTCTTTTAAAAAATAAGAACGCGATATTTCGAAAAATAAATAAAATACTTAGCCGGCGCCGCCGTACTAAAAAGAAACGGCTATAAAATAAAGGATCATTTCGTATATAAACTAAAAAAAACTTATAATTTTGAAAGAATATTAATAAATAATTATAAAACGAACCGCGTCGGAAGAGTAGTTATATAAGAACGTTTAAAACACGCTTATAACGTTATAAAATTTACGGAAAGCCCGGGCATAATACGTGCACTTATTAAAATAATATAAAAATATTTAGAAATAAAGATTCCGATTAATTTTAATATATTAAATACGTTATAATAAAATTAATTTATATTTTATTAAAAAGGGTATAAAAAAATAGGACATTCGCTTATATGGGATATTCGCTTATAGGATACGTTATACCACCTTATAAACTCGTACTTTAATACGATAATAAATTAAGTATAATACTTTACGAATTAAATAATAACCTCCTTTATATAAATAAAAAATAAAAACGCCGAGAAATAATTTATTAAAGTTTTAAAAATCTTATTAAATAAGCTTTAACTCGTATAACGAGCCCCCGAAAAAAGATTTAAAAGAGAGATCGCTCTTTATACCTTAATCGTACAGGCCTACCGAGGAATTCTAAAGCTTATACCGGCCTTTATTAATTAAAAGTTAATATACGAAGCGTTATTTTTAAACCTTTATATATTATTAAATATAATAGCGGATTAAATATTATTAAAACGATATTTAATAAACAAACTATATCGAAACCCGGTTATAAATACGTACTTAATTAATAAACGGTTTATAAATAACCGTACAAAAGGAAACCGACTAGCTTACGATAGTAAATTATTATATAATAGCCGACCACTAGGATAAGAGAGGATCTAGCGACCCGCCGGCACTTTCCGACCAAGATTACTATACGAGAATTAGAAGTTCGAACGAAAAACCTGCCGAATCTATTATAAATAAAGCTATTAATTAATAAACCACTTAATCGAAAAATAATCCCGAGTAAAGAATTAATATTTCTAAGCGTATAATAGTATTAAATAAAGCCCCCTTTTTTAAAAAAAGTATAAAACGTTCGGTTAAAACTAAAAAAAGAAAAAAGAATTTTAAAAAATAATAAAAAAAAGTATAAATACTTCGATTTAAAAAATATATAATAAAGTATTATTTACTTAATAAACGCTGCGTTTTATTACCGGCTTATTAACGAGGATATTTATTTAAAAACTATTATATAAGCCTACTAATTTAACCTTAATAACTTATATAATTAAACTTATTAAAAAAAGCTTTAAAATACCGTGCCGCCTTATTTTTAATAATTAAAAAGTTTTAAATAAAGGCTTATATACGAGAAAACTTAAATATATAAATTAATTAAACTTCGGAAAGTATCGAAATTAAGTTTAAAAACTTAAAGCTTATTTTATTAATTAAAATAATCGATATATAAAACTTATTAAGAATAATTAAATATTATATCCTAGATATTATAACCCTTTTTTTATTCTTATTATATAACCCCGACCGGTTTAAAACGTATTATAATAATATCTTTAATCTTATTATATAAAAGAATAACGAAATACTCTTTATAATTAAGAAATAAGGATATTTATTCTTTAATACCGGCCGCATAAAAACGACGTTATATTTTACCGAAAAATAGTTTCGATACCTTTACCGACGGTTTAAACACCCTCGTATAAAAAAGCTTTATACGCTTTTAAAAAACGCCGGCTATAATAATGTCGACCCTACTATTCTTAACGAGATCTAGAAGTTTTACTTTTAATATTAATTATACGATTTAACGTTATAAAGATTTAAATTCTCGTTATAAAACAAATATAACTTTAATTACGAAATTATTATAAACATTATTTATATTAACGGATAAAACGTACTTTATATAATTAATTCGAATATATTCTTTTAAACGGCTATATTCCTGTATTCGCTTAGCGTATAAAATATTTAAAATACCTTTTATAAATATTAAATATACGTATATTAAAAACCTCTTAATTATATCTCGCATAATTTAAGTACGTATTTTTAAAAAGAATTTCGAAACTATATATAAATAATAAGAATTACTTATAAATAAATACTTATTAAAGCTTATTAAGTAATAAATAAGGTCGAACGAACGCACGTTTCGCTACGCAGGGCCTTCGACATCCTATAAAAGGATCTCGGTTACCGAACGAATATCGAGACAATAATCTAAATAATACGGCTAGCCCCGACGGCCTAATACTTACCCTACTAGTATTCGGAATATACCCTCGCATCGACGAGAACTCACTACCGTTACTAAAGATTTAAGCACGAAGAGAAACTATACGGAAAATAATAAAAATACTCCGGAAAATACGTATAAATATCGATATTTATCGAGCTTTAAATACTTAAAATAAACCAGCTATTCATAATATCTTAACACTCTCGCTTCGAAATAAAGTCTTAGTTTAGCGAGAAAGAGAAGGATAAACCGGACCATATAAAATAATAGCTATCGAAAACCGTACGATCCGGGTAGACACCTTAAACAGCTCGAAAGCCTTTCGAATAACTTAAATTAAGCCGTATTACCGGGAAGAGGCCGGAGAACCGCACGACGAGCCGGATATATAACCAGATCCGGAATAGCCGGTAAATACCCTAAATATTAAACAGATAGCCGAAGAAATTACGGTAACTCCCCGTACAACGTGGCCGGGAACGATTTAAAAAATATTTACCCCGGAACGTTCTAACCGCCGTATTTCTTATTTAAAAGGAATAAAAGAATTATAACTTAATAATTAAGTTTTAATAAAACGATATTATTACTTCGTTTAAATATTTATTTTAAGAGTTTAATATAGAAGAAATTAATAATCTCGCCGTACGAAGAGTTTTCGAATTTATTCGATTCGATCCGGGTAAGTATACCGGCCGGAGAATTTTTAAAACACGGTTTATACGAGAGATTAAGGGTAAAACTACGAAGCTATACGAGAAATCTAGGCTCGTAATATAAAACTACGGAGATATAGAAAAAGAGGCTATTTTAACCTAGTTACTAATAATTTAGCGGATGAGCTAAAAACTCCTTTTAACCTTCGGACCGACCCTAATCCGAAACTTTAACGTATAAAGCGAGCTACGCGATATTATATAAGCGTATACTCAGTCGTATAATAAGTTAAACTAATTAATTTATATACGCTTACCGGTAAAGCTAAAGATTTAATACCTCGAAAAAACGCTACTTTAAATCGTATTACCCCTATACGAATTAATAAAATTAAGATTTTATTAATTTAAAATATATTATAATTATTACGTATAGAATTTAAAAATAACCGTATTAATATATAACGCTTATTTACTATTTATTACGGAGGGACCGGTTACTTTTAATATTATAATAATATAAACCGACGATACGTTTAGCTTTATTATAACCCCTTTTTCTTAAAAAGAGGAAGAAAAATTAGTAAAGGAATAATTTCGTATAAAGTTAAAAAGTATCTTAACCGAAAACACGCCGATCGAATTTAATAGAGGTAAAATTTAATTAAAATCGTATAATATCCTTTTTAAATAAAAGGAATAAGCTAATTAATTAAAGCTTATTAACTCGAAAGCTATTAATAAAAGCTAGTAATACGTCTCTTAGCGTATAAAAAGAGTATATCTCGTATTTATTTATTAACTAAAGGCAGCGTATAACTTATCTACCGCCGCTTGAGTATAAACCTTAAGGGATAAGGATATCGAAAACTTAAATATATAGATTAACTAGTAAATCTAAAATCCGATACGCGGCCTAAAATATATCCCGCTAGATCTTTACCGTACGAAGATATATATCTTTATTAATAGTTCTTTCGTAAATAATAAAGACCTAACGTCTTAGCTCGGATACTTAATTATTTTAAGCTAAAAGCTTAGCTATATAAAGAATTAATTCGAAATTTAAAATAATATTATTTATTAAAGCTTAATAAAATATAAAAGAATTACTCGAAGCGTATTAACTAACGAATTATACGGTATAATTTCTAATATCGATAACGGTATCGCACTTAATACCACGCTAAAAAGAATTATACGGAGCCTCGGATTTTAAGAGGTACTAATAATCCTTTATATAAACTCGAGATCACTTTATAAATACTTAATTAAACTAAGAATAATAAACGAAAAAAGATTAATAATCGATATTATATCTCTCCGAAAATCGTATAAAAAAAGGGAGATCTCGGAGATCTACTAAATCAACGGCCGAAATAACCCTATAAACGCCCTTACTAAGAAATCTCTAAATAAAGCCCTCGAATAGCTAATATTAACTAATAGGTTATCCGTACGCGTAGAAGTGTACGTTGAGAGACTAGATTTATACGGCGAGTAAAAAAAGAGGAAAAAAAGAGATATATTTTTTCCCGAACGGGGTATAATGTATCGCGATATATAACGGCGCCCTTATTATTATTACTACTTCTACTATTATTATTATTTTTAAACCGTTTTTTCGATTTATAACGAGAAATAATATATATTAATATACGATAACTTTCTTTATTATTATTATTATTAAAAGACTTATTATTTAATTAAATTAACGTTAAAAAGGTATAATATTACTTATACGGCTTAAATAAGTACCGAATACCGGATTAGCGTAACCTATTCGTACGAAACCTTTATAAAAAAAAGACTCGTTTTAAAAAAAAGAGCTACCTAAATTTATTATTAAAATAAAAACTGCTAGTATTAAAATAATAAGAACTAATGTTTTTTATATTACTTTAAAAAGGGTGCTACATACCTACGCGTATAAACCTCTTTCTTATTTTATTAAGAAGGGCATACGATGCCCCTTATAACTTATACTAAAAATAAATATAAATAATAAAATATAATAATTAAACCTCGATTAAACCCGGAACTTATATATATATACGAAAGCTTATTTAATAATTATAATTATATATATAAAAAAGAATAATTAAAAATTTAATCGTTTACGTTTAAAAGTTTCCGTATATTAATTTCGTAACGATTAGCTTAATATATTTAAACGAATAGAGTATTTAAAATCTTTTAAATATATCTATATATAAATCTCGATTTATTATTTAATAATAATTATATTAATAATTTATAAAAGAACACTTATATTTAAATAAAGCTTAACGGGCTTAACCCACCCTTTATTAGTCGTAAAATATAAAATAACGTCGTTAGAAACGAAGGGTAAAACCGTATTAATACACATTACTAAATAGCTAGCTAAGACCCCTTATTAGAGCCTCTTCCTTCTTCGACCAGAGCTAGCTTTTAAGCGGATAGTACACGGCTTAGGAGCTAGACGCCTGCGGATTTAAAGCCTAAGGAAAGCGGTAGTAGTACAGCACCCAGACAACCTAACTAGCCACGAGTATCACGATAGCCATGTTCCTTACAGGCCGCGCGAAGCCAGCCTCTCCCGTCGGTCGAAAGGCCTCGAGGTTAATAGTTTCGCATAAGCGATAGGATTTAAGGCTAGACATCAAGCAATTCGAACTCTGGTACGCTCGCGCCCGCTCAAGACCGCGCAGGTATAACCAGTATTAAGAGACGAAGCACCGGGCCGAGAACTCTAGCTATAAGAGATTATAAAGCATTACGAGCTTCCCGGCCAGCTATTACTTATACCCCACAGCCTTAACCGGCCACGAATCTATCGCGGTAAAGGATTTAAAGGGATAATAATTTAAAGAATATAAATTAATATTAAATATAGTTTTTAATTATATATAATACGGTTTATAAATAAAATATCGTAAGCCGATATCGAAACTATATAATTATTAATTTTTAAAAAAAAGAATTTATAAATAAATAGCCTTTAATATTTATAATTATATAATATAGTTATAAATACTACGATAAATATATACGGTATATAATTAATTATAAAGAGGATAACTTTATAATTTATTAAAATAATAATTATAAAAAAGAGATAATATAAATATTAACCTTTTTTACTATACGATATAGCGAAAGGTATAATAATATCCGGATACTCGTAAAAACTTTTAATTAATATAAGCTCTCGTAAAGTGAAAAATATACCTTAAAACGCTAATAGGCTTAAAGCTTATTATTTCGAATTAACGCCGAAGAAAACTACGCTATTTACTTCGAATTATTAAAGGACGTTTTTTAAAATTATACTATTATATATATAAACTTTTATATATTTTATATAAAATATTTAATAATATACTTTCGAACTTTTATACGTAACGAACGGAACTTAACTTACCTCTTATATCGGCAACTCACCGCTAAAGTTTTTACTACTAGCTAATAAATAAGTAAATTTAATTAATATATAAAAAGCGAGCGTTTTAAAAATAACGAATACTTTTATATAATATAGCTATAATTTAATATTCACTATAATATCGATTATTTAAAAATTCTATAAAGCTAGAAACGAAAACAAAAGGCTAATATAACGTATAAAAACATAAATAACTAATAAGCTTAAAAAAAAGTAAAAAAATAAAGCGAACGTTAATTCACGCTTAATTAATATAAACTAAAGAGTTAATAAATATATAAAATAAATTATATTATATAATTACGTATATTTCTTATAAAGCTTCGATATAAATATATATTATTATTATTATTAATAGTACGCCGTAGGCCGAAGGCCTTCGGTACATCTACCTAGTTCCTCGTGTAATAAACCGTGCCGAAACTGGATTAAAAATACACGCTGCTATATCGTAAAATCTACTTCACGTGCTCGATATTACTATACTAGTTCTTACTTACTAACCTAATAACCTTTACTTTAAGGCTTAAAAAGATTATTTAGGTTCGAGTGGTCCTTTAATCTCTATTACTAGTTTATATAGCGGTAGTCGACCGGTTTATAAAAGCTACTTTATAATAACTTTCGCCGTATTTTTTCTTATAATAAGCGCCGCTAAATCGTAACGAGTTCGTAACGGATTAAATATTAATTGTTTTATTAATTATTTTTACTTTTTCGAAATTTTTATAATATAAAATTAGGTATTTAGTTATTTCCCGCCTTTTACCGTAGTTATATAGCGGTGTTAAGACGTTTAAAACCTAACAAGTAAATAGGAATAATTTAAGCCTTATTCTTTTAATATATATTTATATTAAAATTAACGCTTTATATTTAAATATATCGTTATAACAATAATACGCTCTTTAATTTAATAATAATTTTATAGTTAATTCGCGGCGGCTTCGCGTAATAATAACGGTATAAAACTATTTTTATTTCTATTTCTTTTTAAACGTTTATTTAACCGTTTAACCGTTTAATTATTATTTAATTAATATTAATTAAACGTTACTTAATTATAAAATTAATAAAACTTTATTAATAGCTTTTTAAAAAAAAAAAATTCCTCTTTTTTATATTTCGTTTATCATTAATAATCTCTACCGCCTTTATATAAGCGTTACGTAAGAGCTGTAGCTTCTCGGTAACTTTTATATATATTTCGAAACTAGCCGCCTTTATATTTAAATAAAGATTAAAGGGAAGAACTGCCGCTTTAATCTCTAAGTAATATTAGGGGGTTATTTTATATACCCTTGTTACGGTCCGGAGATAAGAGTTCTAAACTGTTATAAGGCTGAGGGCTAGCTTTTTTCAATATCGGCCACTTTATACCAGGCCGACACTCCGTATGCTAATACGTTATGTATTATTTTCGTATAGAGCTCTTTCGCCTTTTATATTAAATATCCTTACGTTAACGTTACGAGCTTAGTGAGAGTTAATATTTAAGTTATTATTTTCGCTTTAATTTTTAAAATATAGTCTTTTTATTATAATTTCTAATAGAGCTATACGCCGAAAAATCTCGCCGAGGTTACCGGCGATATAACGGCGTTCTCGAGGCGTATTTATAGCGTATAAGCTTCTCGCGTTTTAATAAAATAGATAAGCTCGCTTTTTTTAAATTCGAACTTTATTTTTTATATATATACTTAATAATTATAAATCTTTTATACTTTTTTTAATTTACGGCAATTCGTAACGTAGTTCGGTTTTATAATAATAAGATTCGTATTATTTATAAATTTAATAATAATAAATTACTTATAAGTTTTTAATTTTTTATATAAAATAATAATATAAAAGATAAAAAGGATTAGTAATAACGGAGAGCTTTACGAAATATTAACGCGGAGTTAGATCTTTTTTAATAATTTATTATCGAAATAAAGGTAGACTTATTTATTCGTAATAAAGCTCTTAATTTATTAGTAAATTTAATCCAGTAATCTTTTTTTATAAAATATAGCGATTACTCTTTTATAATTAATTATATCGAAAGTATTTTTAATATTAAATTAAAAGAAAAAAGCGACGCCCTTTTATTATTAAGTTATATAAATAACGTTAATAATTAATTAAATAACTAGCTCGGTAGACCGCTACGTTCGGTTCCCTATCTAACCTTTTAATAAAAGCGAGCACTTTTTAGTTATTTCGGTAATTCGCCGGTTTATAGCCGTTTCTATTACTTTCCCGACCGTGCTAAATAATAAAATAAGTTTTTATTTATTAAATATGTATTTTGTAATTATTATTTTATTTAGCTTTAAAATTACGATAATTTTTACTATACGGAAATAGTTAAGGAAGTAGGTAAGCCGGAAGTTCGCGGTCGTTAAGCCGGTTAATATCTAGAAAAAAGGTTCCCTACACGCTTTAAAAAAGCTAATAAGTAAAAGGTCTTTTTTTAAAACTTTTTAAGGTCCCGTTTATTTAATAATATCTTTTATTTCTTTAACCGTTACTTTTATTTTAATAAAAATAAGCCTAGAGGCGTAATTTATTATATTATTTAAGTTCGTAAGGTTAACTTTTAAATTAAAAAAAAACCTCTCCGAAAAGAGCATAACTTTCTTATCGTAGCTTCGTACCTCGATAATAACTCTTTCGCTATGTCTTAATTCTAGAATACCCGCTATTTATAGTAGCGTCTAGCTCCGTAGCCGGGCCTATTATTTAAACGACTAGAGTATCTTAAAATCGTAAGAGGTAGCGGCGATTACGTAACGCTAGCTCCTCGTTTTTACCTTTTAAACGATTCTTTTTAAGTCCGTTTTTAATTCGGTATATTAATTTTAAATATATTACGAAAGTACCGCGAGGTAGGCTCGCTCGATATCGTTATTTCGTTATAATTTATACTTTTTAAACCTCCGGTAACTATTAAAGCGTACCTTTATTAATATAAGCGGTCTTTTTTAACGCTGCTATATCGGTAATCTTTCATAAGATGCTTATAAAGTTATCGATAGATCGATCTAATTCTTCCGGGCTTATTAGCTCGATAATATCGGTTAAACGTGCTCCGGCTTCCGCCCGTACTAGCCCCTTATCTAGCATCGTCTAATTCCATCCCTCTGCTTTCGCTTTACTTCTAAGCCAGGGTCTCCTTCATATAAGATTGTCGTTCCTCGTATCACCTAGGCTAAATCTAGTGTAGACTCTTTTTATCCGTGGCGTTGTTTCGTGATTTCTCTATATAGCGTAGCTAGCTCTAGGTTCTATCGGTCCGTAAAAGTAAAAAAATTATTTACTCTATATAATTTCCTACCGTGCACGTTTTAAAACGAATGGTATATATTAAAATCTCTAACGAGCAAGTATCGCCCGAGGTACGCGGTTATATCGAAGTCGTTCAAAGGGCTCCGCTACCGGGAAATTTCCTAGATTAGCGAATATATAGATTATATAATAAAACGGCCACTTCTTCTCGTCGGTATTATAATAATAACTTAATTAAAACTTGTTTTAATTTTTAATTAATAATATCGAGTTATTTATATATATAAATAACTAGTCGGCTTTTATTATAAATTATTTAATATTTAATTATTTTTAAATAATATATAGCTTATATATAAAAAATTATTTCTATTTTTTATAATATTAATATATCGTACTTTTTTTAATTAAGTAAAATAAATATCGTTATTATTTTTAATATTATAACGTTTTAATATATTATTTATAAAATTATAATTATAAAATTATAATAATATTTTATATTAATAAAAAAACGGCGGTGCCGCGCCGGCTTTACGAACGTATTTCTTTATTTTAGTTACTCGTTATCGAATTAAACCGTAAGCGGCCTCTTTTTTAAGAAATTATTATATACCCCTCTTTATCGCTAATAAGAAGCGTTGCCGGTAGCGATAGCCGTCCTGTTCCTACCGAGCTGTCGCCGGTACTGCGGACTTCGAACTAGCGAAGCCGGTAGGTATAAATTTCTTTTACGCGTTCTCTTTATTAGATCGTTACGGGGTAGCCGCGATTTTATGTCGTATATTCTTTATTATAATCAACGTAACATTTTTTATTTCGTAATCCTCTTTAAAAGTATTCTTAATCTCTTTTAAAATATATTATTATAAAATAATAACCGTATTATTATTATTTCCGATAATATTTAATTATTTAGTTATAGCCATAATAACGGTAATATTATACGGTTCGTAATTAAAAATTTTAAAGTTTTATATTAAACCGTTATTATATAAATCTTTTATAATTTATATAAAACTTATATATAAAATAAGAGATATATAACGCGTTTTAAAAAATTTTAATAAGCTACGCTTATATTTTAAGATTTTTTTTAAATTATATTTATTTATAAATAAATTATATAATAACGCGGCTTTATTATAAATATCTCGTAGCTTTTTTATTAAAATCTTTTTCGTAATAATTATTAATTTTTTGTAAATAAGTTACGCGTTATTTTTAAAAACGTTTAAAACTTATTTATTATTTTTTATATATTTTTTCGCCTCGTTTTTAAAAATAAAAATAATATCGCCGCTAAATAACTTCTTTGTTATAATAACCTTATTATATTTAATTATTATATTTATATTTTATATAATATTTATTAGTTTTTTTTTTATACATCGCTTAATTAATTTATACTTTTAATTATTATTTCGCGGGTTTAACGAGTTAAAATAATAAATTTAAATTATTAAGTAACGAGGTCGTTATTACGTAATAACGCGGTTATAATTTAAGCTTAAAACTTAGTTTATATAGTTTTAAAATTTTAAATAGCTTAAGTAATAACTTTTCCGATTATTTTTCGTAATTCTCCGCGGGTTACCGGCGCGTTATCGTCGTTATTAAAATACGGTCGTAACTCGATTATTTCGATACAAAGTTTCTTAATTACTTTAAAAATCTCTTTACGAATCCCTTTAAGGGCTACTAAACTAGTAATTAATCTCTTTAAATATTCGATCGCTTTTCTAATACCTCTTTTAAATCTATTACTATTATTAAGACGTGTTTAAGGCGTTTAAGGTCCTCGGTTATACGCCGCGACGTTATTACGCGGGTAGTGCTAACTCTACGCGAGTCCGGCGCGACCGGCGTTAATAACCATTGGATCATCTATCGGATTATTTATACCGTAGCGCTTTAACTGCGTCCTTTCGATAAAAGTTCGGCTAAATTAATTCGACTTTATAGATTTAAATAATAAGGTTTATTTTTAATTATTTAATAATTTAATCGAGTTATTAATAATTTTTCCTCTTTTTTTATAAATATATATATTAATATTAATAATTCTTATAATCGAAACGGTTTATTATATATTTTAAAATAATATATAAAATATAATTAATATAATATAATAAATTATTATATTAATACTTTAATAAAATAATATTATAAAAATAAACGTTAATATAAAAATTATTACGTAAAAAGTAAAATAAAAATATAAACGATAATAAATAAAGTATAATATAAGCTATTTTTAAATTAAAACTATATTAATAATTATTAAATTCGTAATTTATAAATAAAAGAATAACGAGACCGCGTTATTAAAAAAATAAGTTATAAAGTTTTAAAAAAACCTTAAACTATATAAAAACGTATAAAAAAACTACGATTTAGTTTTTTATTAATTAATATAAATTAAAAGCTCGAGTTATAAACTTTATAAAAAGCTATAATTAAACTAATAAGCTTTATTAAAAATAAATAAATTAAAGTTTTTATTTAAAAAATTTAAAGCTTAACTAGTTTACACGTTTAAGGTTTATACTTATATGCTTAATATATATATTAAAACATGACAACGTGTTTAAAATCGAGGTTTTTAATTATGTGTAATAAATTTCTATATATAAAAAACTATAAATTAACTATATTAATAAAGTACTATATGCTAATATTATGCCCCACTTAGTTTTAATGGCCTATTCTCCTTTACTAGCGTATAATTTATTAATGACACTAATTTTAAGCAATTTACTCATAATAGCAGATTTCGCAGTTAACAAGGACACTACTAACTATGGCAACAGTTAAGTACTCTAGTTACCATAACACGGCAGTATAAGAGATATCAGGTCGTGCAGGTTTGGGTGGACATCCATTCTTGCCAGTTATTCCTGGGGCAGTTAATTTCACGTTCAGTTTATTAGGCTAAAGTGTGGCATGCACAGGCGTGGCAGTCCTTGTGCAAGCCCTGTACAGTACTGCAGTTTTGAGCTTCCGCAGGCTTCTTTCTGCTTTAGCTTACTTAAGACACTGTAACGATCAAGGCAATCACCCTAATCGGACTCGAATGAATGGGTTTTTTGGCGTTGTTACTAATTACGACGGTTGTTGTCTAGTACGAGTAGCACGGTCCTACGAGGCCACAGGGCCCGTGACTCCACAACATCTCGTTTTCTTTTCGCGAAAACGTCGTAGGATCGCATGCGCGCTCCGTACTGCTTACTTCGCGGGCCGAACCGCAAGCTAGCTAGGACGCAAGCGTGGCTATTGCATTTCGTGATACTAGAGCGGAACGTCAGCGGGCGTGCACGAATCTTTATCCTTCGTCTACTTGCCATCCCTGGCTTGCGGCTGAGCCATACCCCGCACCTACAGCCTGATATAGGGCCGGTTAAGCGGTCCTCGCAACCATGAAGGTGATATCGGCTTAGCCTCCTAAGGCAAGATTACGACACTCCAAGATCTCGTTCTTTTGTCAACGATGCGCCGAGTCGCGTAACGCCCGTACCCCATGATGCGGCTACTCCAATGCGACGACGCTGGCCGGTACAGCTTGACCGACGACTTCGTTCCCGACGATACGCCTCCTTACGCGATCCTTTCCCACACGTGGGGCCCAGACGAGGTCGTCTATACGGACCTAGCGAACACACCAGCTACTTGGCAGCACAAGGCTGGCTATGACAAGATCAGGTTCTGTGCCGGCCAAGCGAAACAACATGGGTTGCGATACTTCTGGGTCGATACCTGCTGCATCGACAAGTCTGACAGCATCGAGCTGCAGACTGCGATCAACAGCATGTTCCGGTGGTATCGCGATGCGAAACGATGTTATGTCTATCTTGCCGACGTCTCCAGCGTTGCCGACACCGATGCGCAGGACAACATGGCGCCCTGGGAAGGGTCCTTCCGGAACAGCAGATGGTTTACTCGTAGCTGGACACTCCAAGAACGCTGGTCGCGCGTGAACCAGAAACGGTTGTCGTGGATGACTAGGCGGCCGACGGAGCCGTCGAAACGGAGAGCGCGCCTACTTTACACTCGCCGTTAACGGTTTTTTGTTTCTCGTCTACCCTCGCCAGTCGGCCTTATAGCGCCTACTACTATTAGATTTAATAGACTACGTCAGTTTAGAAGACACGAACCGCTTCATGTAGCTCCAATTCGTTAATAATTAATCATGTCTAGCTGCGTTCAACTCTAAATTCTGTTCTTTGCACTATCCCGTGCTTGCTGATCGTATCGGCCTCCTCGCCCTTGCGCCTCTGTGCCAACTCTATATAATCGTTGGAGCTTTGCCTGGACCGGCCGGAACGGTGCGAGCCATCCTTGCTGCCCTGAAAGCTTCGCACTTGGATAAGACTGTGGAGCCAGGTACTGATCTCGTTGACAGAAGGGACCTTGGGCAGTCGGGCGAGCCGGAGGGCCGGCACACAACCTAGAGTAATGATAAGGGCTTGCTCAATGTTGGCGACCAGGTGTACCAAGCTTTGGAAGTATCGCTGCAGCCCATAAGACGTTACGGCGCCACCGATACCCATCCGGATGAATATCAAACTGATCTTTGTCACTACGGTACCCATTGTCATAAGCGACAGGGACATGACAGCGATTAGTGCATTCTTCTGTCGTCTTTTCATATTGAGGTTCTAGATGAAGTAGGTGGGGATGAAGACAAAGGTCAAATCCGATATGGCGTTTAAGACTATAGATAGAGATTAATTTCGAGCAGCTCTGAATAGGGAAAGATGAGTGTCTACTTAAACTGTGCAGCTAAGGCTGTGTAGGTATAAATTCGCATATCCCATCGCCTCGCCGGTATGTTTGGTAACCACAGCCCTTTCTCGGGGATCGCACTGGGCGCCGAGGAAAATAAGGCTGATGACACCAACAGTGGTTAAGACGGAGGTGAAGGCGATGTAATACTACTTGAACCATATGTGGATGCCGAAAATGCGAACAAGCAGGATAGTGATGGAAATACAGGCCACGAATGAGACCGTGATACTGGGCGCAGCCGAGATCCAACCCCACTTGCTAACTTGTTGCAATTGCAGCGGTGTCAGCTGGTCAAAGGGCCGGCCATTGCCGCAGTTGCACATGACAGTGAAAATTGCTTGGTAAGCAATCTGCAACGACATGGCGAAAGCCATGATCCAATCGTTAATGCTCCACGACTTCGTTGTGTATCGCCTGACGATAAACCGCGCCGTTACCGCAGTGATGGCGATCACCGTCAGCACCCATGTGATTCCAAGGCTGAAAGGCCGAATACCCTTATCGTGCTTGGCCGCCATTGGCTCGGTAGAAGTACTGCTGGACATGCCTGGAAAAGGAATGTCTGTATAACTTCTAAGGGAGATATATCCAAGGGAGATAGGAGATAGACAATGAAGATGTCAGATCGCACAGAGTAGGCGATGATTATGCATTAGTAAGACAATAAGGTTAGGACGCGAGAGGATAAGAAAGATTATGGTCTGTTAGACAAGAAACAGTCGTATTCGGTGGACGGCAGTAGCAGGTGATTTATTGCAGAGTATTAGGCGTATTACAAATATTTAATCGCACGCAAGACCACACTAGAAGACCACGCCACCTGCAGGGCCGGCTCTACTGTAATCTTGCGTGAGGGTGTGGTGCAGCCGAGCCCATGCGTAACTTATAATCTACATAATGTGATAGCAATTGTTTCCGCCCGCACGCAGCGGGGGACGCCAAATTATCTTTCCCTGCCTGCCCACCTACCTATCCTGGTTATGATTTACATCGGCAGCGGTTATACACGCATTATTTTCGGTGGTGGTGGGTGGTAGCGGTAGCGGAGGGGCGTGGTATTATTGCTTGGTATCTGCAGCCGAAACTGAGTTGCAATTGGTAGTGATAAGTATGCGTTCTGCTATACGTTGCATTACAGTTGGAGTGGCTGAGTGGAATCCTAAATTGGAGCGAATTTCCAATTTATATCGTATATGTGCTGTACTGTATTGCTAGAAGTATCTGCTCTTGGACCATCGGCGCCTAACGCGATCGACCAATCGGGCGACTTAAGACGGACTTTTTTATTAATACTCCCACTGCGGAGTAATTTGAGGGGAATGGGGATGTTCTTGGGACCGCTGCCACTGAGGCTCGCAATAAGCTATTGCTATTGAGGTAGGTATTGGTTAATGTCGTGGGTATGCCATACTCGAGCCTCCTAGGGGGTAATTAAGGACGTATTGAGCTGACTTCCTAACTACTTCTTACCTAAACTATCTAACCCGCTAGCAAACATGCCCATCCAGTAGTAGCCTCGTATCGTGACCAAACGTCAAGCTCGCTATAAGCGTGACAACGGCAATTCAAAAGGGATATTTTGAATCAGGGTTAAAGACAGGATCACCCCCTTGAGAGTATATTAGATGGTAACTCATTTCACGATCACTCTAACCCCTTTACTGCTAAACTTGGGCATCGGCCTGACTAGATCTACACTGAAATCCACATCATTCCGTGTCGTCTCGAACAATTCAAAATCATGTCTTCGAAACATGGTAGCCAATGCCAGGTAGAGCTCCATCATGGCCAAGTTCAAGCCGAGACATCCCCTCGCGCCACGACTAAAGGAGACTATATAGTGCGATAATGGGCGGATACCATCCGGGCCTTTGGGGTTGCCTAACCACCTCCCGGGCCAAAATTCCTCAGGTTCGGGGAAGATCGTTTTATTCATATGCATATGATAAGCGTCCATGCTAACGGGTGTATTCGACGGAATGGTCCACTCCCTGTACTCCAAACTGGCTAGCCGATTCACGCGCGGCAGTCGCTGGACCGACCTAAAAGATAGACGTAGAGCTGTAGATATGGAATCGTGAGGGGAGTTCCCTTAGCTAATGAAAAGGGTGGCACAGAGCACGTACCTTCCATAATCACAGCCGATAGGTAAGGCAGATCTTTAAGCTCGCCCCAGGTCAGTATTTGGCCTCGGTTCGGCATTCTAGTTACGAGCTCTGCCTGAAGGGCCGATTTGATTGATGGGTTATTAAGGATATGAAAAACAGCCACGGTGAGAGTCTATGATGTAGTTTCAACAGCTCCACCGTTGATACCCACAGCTTCTTCTTGTAACCGTCTCAAGGTCATGTCCTCGGGCGGCAGATCGGCCGAGTGGGCATCGTGGAAGATGGTCGGGTGCGCTGCGTGTGTGATGTCTTTGTTGCTGCCGTCGAGAATTTCTTGGATCTGATGGCGCATTTCCTGTGTTCGCGTAAGTGAATCTATTTACACACCATAAGTGGTAAGAGTGACCCCCCAATATTTTGGAAACTTAGATAGGTTTGACATCCGGTGCCAAATAGGCCAAAAATGTGTCCGGAAGCCACCTCAGCGCCGTCGCCAAGAAGCGAAAGTGTGTCATGATATGCGCGAAGTGGATCATCTTGCCTGTGGCCTGTGCAAATGGCGATTTGAAGTCCGTGGCGGCTGCATAGTTGGTCGGGCGGGCAAACGCCATGGCGGTGATAATGTCGGATGCCATGGCAGACCATAGGTCGTTGACGTTGACGACATTTCCGGTGCCTGCGTATTCGGCCGACAGTCGCTGTGATATGCGGTCGATGATGGCCTGCAAATCTTCATTCCGACTTCGGATACGGGCCTTGGAGAAGCACGGGGCAACTGCTGCACGTCGCCGACGATGCACCTCAGCCGACGCCGTCTGGACTGTGGCCTCAGGGACGCCGAAGCGGTAACGAAAGGTCTCGATTTTGTCGATGGGCCTGCTTGCGTGGCTATTGCAGAAAATCACGTCATAATAGTCTGGATCGTCTATATGTAGTTCATCAGGATTGATTCGTATGATGGGGCCATACTTCTGGTAAAGTTCTCGGATTTTGAACGTCCACTGTCCGCCGCCCTGACTAGCAAGATCAAAGTACGCCTCATACCAATGAGTGGCGGCAGCAAGTCGAGGGCCGGGAAATCCAGCAAGTGGACTTAAACATAGTCGGTAGAGGACCAAGTAGAGTGTACGGATGACGGCGACAATAAGAAGACCTTGGACAGCAGCGACTGCTGCTGGCCATGAAGTTGAGCTAAGACTGAAAACATAATCCGTAAAGTCAAGCATCTTCCCAACATGCTCTGACAAATCGAGATGGTTGAATCAAGGAACCGAAATGCAAGGTTGGTATGTGGATTGTGACTTCAAAACGATTTACACGGCAGCCTGTACAAGTACTTGCTTGACTGAACAAGCAAAGATGGCCACCGGTACATGTCAGACGGTACATGCAAGTCGCAGTTCCTTGCCTAGTACGGCCTAGTACGGAGTACGGAATACAATTTCCTTTTCCGGTGTCAAAGAATGCCCGGGGCGTTGATTTAAATGAAGCGAGGGGGGCTAAGAAATCTACCTAATGTATTCTGCTTTCTTGGGGTCACTCTCCACCGTCTTCTGTAATAGCATCTTGAAGCGGTAGAACACAATATGGCCAACCGACTTGTCGTAGTCATCACTGGGGCCGGCAGAGGTGGGCCAGAACGTATCCTCTCATCATCTTGCCAGACTCGCTTACCAGTGCCACAGGTCTTGGAAACTGCCTGGCAAAGTCCTACCTTGACCGTCCTGATTGCATCGTGGTAGGAACGGTTCGCGATGAATCTTCTCCGGGTGTTCTGGCGCTGAAGTCGTTGGCGGCGACCTCCAAATCCAAGCTCATGATTGTGAAGATCGAGAGCGCTTCTGCAGACGTCGACGCCAGCAGTGCAGTGAAGCAGATGGAGTCCGCGGGTATCCATCACATCGACATCCTCCTCGCCAACGCTGGCGTGAGCCCTGCTGTCGACCCACTGGAGAAAGTCAGCTTCGCCGCAGTAGAGAACACTTTTCGCGTCAATGCACTGGGGCCTTTGGCCTTGTATCAAGCCTGCCATCCATTGCTCTCCAAATCTAAAGATCCAAAATTTATAACCATCAGCAGCGCGGCCGGCTCCCTCGGTGCAATGGAAAACAACGGTGCCTGGGTCGCACCCTCCTACTCTATCTCCAAAGCCGCCCTGAATTGGATCACTTTGTAAGTATACATGAATGGATTGGGGTCGCGTTGCTAATGAACGATATCTACCATGCAGATCCGCACACTGCGGAAATAAGGTGGCTGACCGCCTTCGCTGTGAACCCTGGGTAAGTATTGCCGCAAACATCCCCTACCGACCTCGCAACTGATTACTGATTGTGGTTGCTTGATAGTATGGTAGATTCGGATATGGGCAACAGAACTGCCGCATTTCTGGGACTGGAAAAGGCGCCTTTGACTATGGCTTACAGCACGGGCAAAATCATGAAGTTGGTGAGCAAAATCTGTTTGGATCCGCCGCCAACATTACCGATTCAACCTCTGACTTCAGACAGATCGACAGTGCTTCGCGGGAAAATCACTCGGGGTCGTTCTTCAATGTCACCCCGCAGAAAATGGAGGCAAAAGAGAAGAATGAGGATCTTTGTACAGAGCTTCCGTGGTAAGAAAGTTGGCAATCCCATCAACCAAAGTTGCCGCGCCTTTCATCCTTGATGTAGTAACCATGGTAGTCTATATACGGCAAAGCCTACCATCCGCATCTTCTGTCCACATTTCACTCCCAACAGCTGTTTGAGCAAATAACACACCCAGCGGATCAAGTTCTTGTTTTATCTTCCTCAATCGAGGATAGTTGGAACCATAGAATGCATGTTGCCAGCCCGGCTGCTCGAAGTTTGCTTCATTGAGGTACGACCCACCACCGGGCGTGGCTGCTTCGACCTTGGGCATGATCTGATTCGTTAGTCGCTTTTGATAGTCGACCATATCATTCCGCGGAACAGTAAAATCCCAGGACTTGACGAATATGCAGTGGAGAAGAGCTGATCGCCAAAGTGGAAGGACTGCGTTAAGGTATAGTCGCGGCTTATTGGCATTGACCGCGCCACATATGGTGTTGAATCCAGATTCCGTGGCCTGCCGCAGGGCTTGAGTCACCTTGTCCGCAGTGGATTGGCGTTCCATCAAATGCCGTGGTACGATTCTTCCCCCAGTTATTTGAGCACTGGGCGTCTGAGTAACCGCATCAAGGAAATAGTGGTTGAAGAAGTCCATGTAACTGTTGTGTGTGGTTTTGGTGACGTTCAAGGACACGCCGACTTCCCTTATCGCTGCCATGACAGGCTGTATGACTTTGTTCATCTTTGACTCATTTCCGTCAGCAATAGCAAGTCCGTAAGAATTAAGTGAGGTCGGTGTCAGGACGTAATTGAGGACAGTGCCGGCGTCCACAACGGGACCTAGAGACGATTGGAATGCCGTCACCGCATTCCAGAACTGCTCAATTCCACCAGTAGACCTAGTATCGAAGGAAAGGGTAGCACCTTCCATTATCCCATCCTTGTATGTTCGAGTCACCATCGAGACCACAACGGCGAAGGTGCCCGGACCCCCACCGCTCAAGGCCCAGTAGAGATCTTGATGGGATTGGGGTGTTGCTACAAGATGTTCGCCCTTGGGCGTAACAACCTCCCATTCCAAAACGTTATCGGCTGCCATGCCGTACTGAGAGGTGAAGACACCATGACCACCACCAGAGGTGTACCCGCCAGCTATACTCACCGATGGGCATGTACCTGTAACGACCCGTAGACCCCGAGCGGACGCAGCGGCAGTCGCATCTGCCGTCAAGACACCGGGACCAAGGCGTACAGCGGAGCCTGTATAGTTAGGGCTGCCATAATACTGATCTATGAACTCGATGGTTTTGAAGTTGTGGGTCCATATGGATAAAGACCCTTTGCCAGTTGACTTGCCAAGGAGGCTTCAGGAATATTAGCCACCTTCGTCCGCGGTTATGGGAAGTGGTTGGCTTACTCATGACCACTACTCTTAATGGTTAACCGAATGTTCTTATCGTGGGAAAACCGGATTCCTTCTTGGATGTGTCTGACCTCAGTGGCATTGATGGAGTAATGTGCGTAGTTGCCTAGCTCACAGGGTTTGTTGCGTGGCGTAAAGGGGTCACAGGATTGGTTTTGGAAGTACGGCGCCAGAAATTCGGCGGGTTCAGCAACACTAAACCAGCAACAAATCAGTCGTGATAAACCTCGCCGTCGGCAATTCGGGGGGACTCACTGTGCATCGGCAAACGGCCAGCCTTGCTGAACTTTCAGGCACTCGTCTTGGTCAAAGTTAGTGCCATGGTATACGGTAGCAAGTGGCACCGTCGCAATCAAACTCCCACCCACGGTTTGGTTCAGTGTCTCCCAATCCTCGGTAGCTGGCCAGCCATGGTCTTCGGGAAGAAGTTTACAGGATCTTGTTGTTGGTAGAGACACTGTAAGTGCATAAGGACATAGCCCTAAGATTATGCCGAGGGTATATACTATGCTAAAGACGAGCACCATAGTGGAAGAGCAAACAAACAGGTTTAATGCGTACCAATGATGGTTGTAGATAGTACGTGAATGTGTATACAGACAGCTTCGAAAACAACTATTCCAGACCATGACAGAGGATTCTATCTTAAAATATAGTTCATTGATCCCGGTCCTGAAGGCTGAAGCATCCCCTGAGTGGAAGCCAATTCTGCCCAACTAAGGAAAGGTAATGCCGACAAGAGTGAATGACAGACGTAAGAACTGCCCTAAAACTTGGCTAAATATAATTACCAGTTCCATTTCTGGAGATTCCGATCTAAAAGTAGCCGCACTGCCGCAGCAACTAAAGGTGAAAAGATCATATTCGCAAGACGTTAGTTCGGATCAGTTTAGGACTGGCTTATGGTGTGCTACATCTATTAGAGCGGACGGAGTAGCAAAGAGGCAGTGCTTAACTGACATAACTGTTTATTGTTTGGGGGCTGGGGGCCGAGAATCTCTCCTTGAGGACGAAGCTCCGTCCCACAATGAGAAAACTAAGGCGTGTGGTTATCCCTGGGTGTTGTTCTAGGTATCTACATAATGCTCCCGTCCCGTCCTTCTGCCCGCCCGGCTCCTGTTCGGCCCCTGCCGTCTTTAATCGTGCCACACAGAACATCCATTATTGGTAGGTGATCCGATGCAAGGCTCGACTCCTTGCGATTCAATTGGTCCATAGTAGGAATAAACTGGCGTAATAACCATGTAAATATGACGAAGCTGCCTTTCGGCAAAAGCAGCCACGCTGAGCAGGGTTGCGTAGTTGGATTGACGGCTAACCTCCTCGCAAGTACTCGCGTAGGAACCCGACCTGCACCTCCATCACAGATTCGAAACTTTCTCCGTCGAGCGCGTCCATATGCCCCCTTTTAGAAACAACATGCACCTGCTTCGTCCCATCAATCGGCTGAAAGATGAGCCTCTCTTGGTCCTCTGCCGGCGAAATGCGATCCTCCTCGGCGGAGATAAGCAGGAGCGGGGTTGGCGGGAGGAAGCGCAGGCACTTGAACGGGGTCCAGGCCATGATGTTGTAGTAGGTTTGGATCGTCGTGTTCAACCCGAACCCCGGTATTCTCTCTTTTGCCTCGGTGAAAAGGTCCAAGTCGTTCGCCCCCAACCCCGAAGAGAAACCAGCAGGGTTGCTGCCCGTGTCGGTCAGCATGGGAATCGAGAAAGCCGTGTTCCCATTGATTTGCGATTCCCTGTCTTGCATCGCCTTAGCCATCACACCCCGCCAGCGGCTCGCGTCGAGCTCCCATTGGGTCAGCGGACACACTGCCACTACTGCGCTAGCTCGTTTGTCGAGAGCTGCAGCAGCCAGTGCTACGCTGCCGCTGAAGGAAAACCCCCAATATGCGATACGGGCCGGATCGACCCTCCCGTCTGACTTCAGATAAGTCAATGCATCGTGATAATCAGTCGACTGCTGAGCCGGATTGATGTCGTTTCGAGGGGCACTGGACCCCACCGTACGGGGATCATAAACGAGGGCCGTGATTCCTTGCTCTTGAAAGTATCGGGCGACCTTGGGTAGTAGCATGTCCTTTGTGACGTTGAACTATTGACGCAGTCAGCTGGAATTTTCTTCCCCTCTTTACCACAAGTGCCGAAAGGATTCTTACTCCGGGTGTCATGATAACGGCTGGGGCCTTGTAGCCACCAATGTACAAGACGCCTCGAAGAGTGAGACCATCGAGAGTCCGAAATCTGACCTCTTCTCGACCTTGCATCTTGTTTAATGACATGTAGGTAAGAAGTTCGGACCTGGTGATGCAAGCCGTCCTACGTCGCAGGCATCTGTCCATTTATTGATTCTTTCAAGTCGTGCACAGTAGCACCCAACATGCCAGCCTGCCGCCACGCGATAAACATACCCCTCTGCCCCTAAAAATAACAAATACTCATGTACCCACTTTGTATGCTCCATATCATACCGATCAAATGTGATGGGTAAAGCCTTTTCATTTGGTTGGCAGAGATCAGTGCTTGTGTGACTGGAACTACTGCAAAATGGACTAGAAAGGATACATTTGGCCAGAAACTGACCCAATTGGCTAAAGAGGCTCTCGTTAGCACATTCACGTGGTCCTGCCGATCTCTTGGTATAGTACTGTCACCGAGGCAGGAGGGCAGCGAAATGGTACTCAAGGAGATGGTTTTATGACATGGTAATGGGTTCATTCATACAAGCATAATAATCCATCAATCAGAGCGCACAGGTGGTGTAAAGATAAGAAATGCAATGTATCTATATAGGTATTCCTTCCAGTGTCCGTTGATATGAAGAACATTGTGTTGCCCAAACCCCGTCCATCGTCTTGGCATAGCTTTCAATCGTGCTTCTCTCGGCGTATTTTAAGAAGCCCTTGGGATCCAAGTTGGGGTCAGCCTCAACCCAAGCAGAATCCCCATGGAGGTCCACTCTGATCTTAACACCAATGACACCCCGGGTGAGAAACTCGTTGGCAGCAGCTCGGCGGAAACCGATGCTTATGGCACCACCACGAGAGCGCCAGCACCATCTTCTTGGTGTTATTGTGAAACAAAGGGCGGTTGTTATAGCCCCATCGCGATCGTTGGGATGGCATGTCGCTTGCCGGGGCACTGCAGCTCTCCCAATGATCTTTGGGACTTCTTGATGCGTGGCGGTGTCGCAGACACCGAACCTCCAGCGACTCGCTTCAAGCTCGAGGGGCACTTTGATGGGTCACGCAAGCCATATACAATGAAGACACCAGGAGCTATGTTCATGGAAAACGTTGACCCCAGCGATTTCGATGCACAGTTCTTTAACATAAGTCACTCCGAAGCCGGTTCAATGGACCCTCAACAGAGGATTCTGATGGAAGTGGCTTACGAATGCCTGGAGAACGCCGGAATTCCGATGGAGAAACTGAGCGGTCAACGGGTTGGGTGTCTAGTAGGCGCAAGTGCAGTCGGTGTGTTGGATCGTCCCTCTAGATGTTTGGGCGAGAGAAGTGGCTAACCTTCCCGCCATTGAGATTTCCATGACATGGATTGTAGAGATCCCGAAGATCGGAACGAGTCTCCAACAGTGGGTTCTGGCCGGGCCCTTCTAAGCAATCGCATCAGTCACTTCCTTAACGTTCATGGACCAAGGTGAGGCACACAAGCCACCTGTTCAGGGTGTAGAGAAGAAGGAAGACATCCCTTTCTATTGTGAAGACTAACTGACATTAAATTAGCGCCGCCGTTGATACGGCATGCTCCAGTGCACTGACAGCTCTCGACATGGCTTGCGTTTACCTCCGAAGCCATCAAGTCGACGCGATGCTAGTGGGGGGTGCCAATATGTACCTGAGCCCCGAGAGAAACCAGGACATGGGTGCCATGAGAGCCACGGCCTCGCCCACAGGCCGCTGTCACGCTTTTGACAGTAAAGCAGACGGGTATGTGGCGGCTGAGGCAGTCAACATGGTCTTCCTCAAGCGTTTACAGGATGCTTTGCGAGATGGCGACCCTATTCGTGCCATTATTCGAGGCACCTCGGTCAACAGCGCCGGTAGAACTCCAGGGGTGGCGATGCCGAGTGCCCAAGCGCAAGCTGCAGCCATACACGACGCGTACATCAACTCGGGAATCCCCACGACGGAAATGAGTCAGACGGGCTATGCAGAATGCCATGGCACGGGGACCCTGGCGGGCGACCCGGTCGAGGTAGACGGCCTGGCCACCATATTCGCGCCATCTATGCCACCCGATCAGCACCTATTGATTGGTTCAGTGAAAAGCAACGTGGGCCATTCAGAGGCCGCAGCCGGGCTCACAAGTCTGATCAAAGTTGTCCTCGCCATTGAGCATGGGGTGATTCCTGGAACTGCCACATTTCTGGATCCCAACCCCAAGATTGATTTCCAAAAGTCTCGAGTCAGAGCCTTCCGCAAGCACGTAAATTGGCCTCTACACACAAAGCGCCGTGCGAGCATCAACTCGTTTGGGTTTGGTGGCTCAAATGCACATGCAGTCATCGAGAGCTCTCAGTACCTGGTCGAAGAGAAGTTACTGCCCAAGTTCAAGAGCTCTTGCATAGACTCTCATAGCATCAGCTCTGACTTCTTCGACGACGGAGACAACAACGCTATGTCAAGAAGTCCCGGCGAATATGTCAAACCAAAGCTGCTTGTTATTTCGGCAAACGATGAGACCGCGCTGAAAGGCTCCATCAAAGCCCTATCATCTCACTTGCTGCATCCCGGTGTTGACTTGTCTCTCGAGGACCTGGTATATACTCTTTCACAGAGGCGTAGCCGGCTGTATCACCGGGCATACAGCTTACAAAACGATACCCGTATTCGCACCGACTCCTTTACGTCAAGGAAGAATACGGGACAGGAGGCCAGAATAGGATTTGTATTCACCGGACAAGGCGCAGAATGGCCAATGATGGGGAAAGACCTTCTCACTGCGTTCCCAGTGGCGAGGGCTACCGTGGAGACTCTTGACCGCGTCCTGGCCGGCTTGTCAAATCCACCAGCATGGTCATTGACATCTCTGCTCATGGATGACCGCAGCGCCGCTGTAGTAAGAACTCCGGAGTTCTCGCAGCCACTTGTTACGGCTTTGCAACTGGCATATCTGAGTGTTCTCAAGGATTGGGGTGTAAGCCCAGCAGCTGTTGTTGGGCACTCATCCGGTGAGATCGCCGCGGCCGTTGCTGCCGGTCGTTTGACGGCCGAGGAGGCAATCAAAATCGCCTTCTTTCGAGGTCAAGCTACAGCCGTGTCAGCGCCAGCAGATAAGCTTGGCATGCTGGCGGTAGGAATCTCGGTCGAAGACCTGGAACGGTACATTCACAAGACAGGCAGTGATACGGTCCAGATTGCCTGCTTCAATAGCCCATCGAGCTTGACCTTATCGGGCACAGTCCAGTCTTTGAAAGAAGTCATGGCCGCCGTACAGAGAGATGGTCATTTTGCACGGATGTTGAAGGTCGACATGGCTTACCACTCCACATATATGAGCAAGACTGCCACTGAGTATGCCCGATTGCTTGACAACAATCCTGTGGGACTGAGCCATCAGCGCAGCGGAGTTTCCATTTTCTCCTCCGTAACCGGAAAAGAGTGGCATGGCATACCAGACGCACTGTACTGGGTGAATAACATGACATCACCAGTACGTTTTCGACAGGCTGTTGGCAGTATGGTCCAGGAAAAGCACAGGCCCAACTTCTTTGTCGAAATTGGACCATCTAACACTCTCGCCGGCCCTGTGGCACAGATTTTTGATGCTGAGTGTCATCTTACTACTTCTCCGACTTATTCATCGGTCGCAAAAAGAGGCCCAGAGCCTTTGAATGCTTTGTACTCGATGGCGGGAAAGCTTTTCACGGCTGGAGCATCCATTGACCTCTACAAAGTCAATGAACTACAGGATAAGTCACCATCCTTCATCGTGGATCTGCCGAACTATCAGTGGAATCATTCAACGAAGCACTGGCACGAGAGTCTGGCAAGTAAGGATTGGCGGTTCCGCCCATTCGTCCGACACGACCTTCTTGGCACCAAGCTCCTCGGAACCCCGTGGGAAAATCCGATTTGGCAGAACCGACTAAGAATTGAAAACAATGGCTGGCTTAGGGACCACAAGCTGGGAAATAGCATTGTTTTTCCTGGTGCCGCTTACGTCTGTACAGCGATGGCCGGTGTCTACCAGGCCACCTACATGACGACCTGGAAAGGAGATCCTCCAAAAGCGTACATGTATCAACTGAGGAAAATCAAGTTCCTCAAGACATTGGTATTGGATCCTTCTTCAACTCCGCCATTACTCAACCTGAGTCTAAAAGTGTGCCGCGGCTTGGAAAGCTCTTGGTATGAGTTCAAGGTGTCGGTTATGAGCAAGGACACGTGGAGTGACCATGCATCCGGCCTCATCCGCATTGACACTAAGTCTGAACCATCAAAGGCGCCGGAACACACGTTCGACCCTTTCGAACACCCATATTCACAATCGGCGTGGTACAAGAAGATATCTGGATATGGGATCAACTTCGGGCCAGCGTTCCGGAGCATTCTTTCAATGGATTACACCATGGGACTACGGAAGGGGAGAGCTCGGATCTCGCTGACGCCGCCAGCTAGTGATTGGGCACAGAGCAATTATCCATTGCATCCAGCCTCTATGGACGGGTGCTTCCAAAGCGTTATCTCCTCCATGTGGGAGGGTGACTTAAGCAACATCAATGTCGCCCTGGTACCACTCGAGATCGACAGCCTCATCGTACATTCCGGACTACAGTCCCCAACGAATGAGGCATGGTCTAACGCCACGGCCGAGTACGTCGGTATAGGACGAAGAGATCTCGTCCAAAACTATTCTCCATCTTGTTCGGCCTACGACCCGAGCAACGGTCACATGGTACTCGGGATGAAAAGCATGCGGTGCGCGGCTTTCAACAACAATGGTAACACATCTCCGCCTCATACATATTGTCACCTTGCCTGGGACAATGACATCACCATGGCATCCAAGGCCGACATTGATCAGTTCGTAAAAGAGACCTTGGTCGATACTAGCGCCAACGACATGGTACAAGCTCCGCTCACCGCGCAAAGGCTCATTGATTTGGTGTCCTTCAAGAATCCTCGCCTCGCAGTTTTGGAGATCAACCTAGACCCAACGAGCTTCTCACCCGTCTGGTTACAGAAGCCTAACTGCGATCACCCCTTGCGAAGAGGCTTCTCGCAATATACCTATGTTACCAGCAACTCACAGAACCTATTTGAGGTGCAGCGGATGAACACAGGACTTCGGAATGCCGAATTCCGATTTCTTGACATCGAACACACATCCGACACGACTACGTCTCGTTTCTACTTGGCTATTGTTCAGTTACCTGCGACTCTGGTTGAGGGACTGTCGCCCATACTGCAGCGGGTTGGCAATAGCTTACATGATGACCAATTCGTGCTGCTCCTCAACTTTGGAAGAATTGAGGAGTTCAATGATTCCGAATTAGTACCCCCCAAATTCAACATTCTCTGGCGGTCGGGTATGGTAGCGCTGGCTCGCAAGATCACAACAAAGCAATCATCACCAATATCTCGGGACCTATTGGCTGTACATTTCAATACGAACCTAGCACATGAAGTGCAAAGTACTCTACAAGAGTTATCGTGCAGGATTATCTCTCCCCCGACATCATGGACGTTCCAAGAGGGTCCAAGGTTGTCGTAGTTGACGAGCTGCGGTCCCAGATCATGTCTACACTTGACCATCATCAGTGGGCCTTGTTGCAAACTTTGGTAGCCAAGGAGTGTGATATCCTCTGGGTTACCTCAGGTGCACAACTATCTGTGACCGAACCAAATAGGGCTTTGGTAAACGGTCTTTTCAGGACGGTTCGTAACGAGACGCCGTTCCTCCGTATCATCAACCTCGACACCGAAAGAGCAACAGGAGCTACGACAATCCACGCCATCCTGAGATGTTTAGACTTGCTCGATAAAACGGGTAATAGCGATTACCCCCAGGACTACGAGTTTGTTGAGCGTCATGGCAGGCTTCATATCAGTCGTGTGCTTCCGGACACCCTCCTGAACGCGGCTAGAGACGAAGAATCTGCCGGCAAGCCAACATGCATGACAGTTATTGCTGATGCGAAGAGTACCATTAGGTTACAAGCCGAGCGTGTGGGAAACCTCGACTCGCTCCAATACAGTGAGGTCACAGATGGGCCGGCCCCCTTACCGCCTGGCTTTGTCGAGATCGATGTGTTGGCTTCCGGTGTCAACTTCAAAGACGTCGCCACCGTCATTGGACTGGTCCCCGAGAATGAGTATGTGCTTGGCGCCGAGGGAAGCGGTGTTATCATGCGCATCGCGCCCGATGTCACCTCTTTCAAACCTGGCGAGCGCGTGGCTTTCTTCAGGAAAGGCTCATTTGGCAACCGCGTCCAAGCGAACGTCCGAGTGGTCCACGCCATTCCGGACACTCTAAGTTTCGAGGAAGCTGCCACAATGCCCTGTGTTTTTATGACGTGCATTCGCTCGCTTTTCCATCTGGCCGACATGCAGCGTGGAAACACGGTGTTAATCCATTCCGCTGCAGGAGGGGTGGGTCTAGCTGCCATTCAGTTGTGCCGATATGTCGGAGCCGAGGTATATGTTTCTCTATAAACCGTGATGGAAGTACGCAGGAGGTATCGCTGGTCTTTAGCTAATGCGCTCCATAGGTTTATGCCACGGTAGGCACACAGGAAAAGCGGGCTTTCCTGAAGGAAACCTACGATATTCCAGACAGCCACATCTTTTCCTCGCGAACCACTGCATTTGCTTCAGGAATCTTGAAGCAAACGGATGGTAAAGGTGTCAACATCGTCTTAAACTCTTTGTCGGGCGAGCTCTTGCAAGAATCATGGCGAATTATTGCTAAGGGCGGCACGATGGTCGAGATTGGGAAAAGAGACATTGTGGACCGGAGCGCGCTCCCAATGGAGCCATTCAACCGAAACGCGTCTTTTCGGGCTCTTGATCTCTCCCACGATGAGATCAGCGATGATATAGTGGCCAGGTATGTACTTAGACACTTGGGCACAGGTTCCATGAACTCACAGGGTCTACAGGCTTCTCTCGGAAGCTTTCCGCTTAGCCGCCGGTGGCCACATCCACCCCATACAGCCCATGCAATCCTTTCGCTTCACTGATGTATCAAATGCGCTGCGTTGCATCCGGGAAGGGAAGCACATTGGAAAGCTCGTAATCAGCCGGGTACACGAAACCAACATACAGGTCCCTGTCCGCCCACTTCGGCGAGCGGTGTGCTTGAGGAGCGACGTGTGTTATTTCATAGTCGGCGGGCTTCGAGGGCTTTGTTCAAGCATTGCTGTCTGGCTGGCCAAGAATGGTGCGAGACGACTGGCAGTATTGTCGAGAAGTGGGTGCAATGACGATCAGTCAAGGAACGTGGCTCGCAACGTGCGAGCCCTTGGCTGCCATGTGGATTTGATTCAGGGGGACGTCACAAGTAAAGATGATTTAAGAAGAGCCCTGGAAGGTAGGCTTATTGGTGGTATCATACAAGCCTCTATGGTCCTCCATGTAGGTTACCCCTCTGCATAACTAACACCCAGTCTCACATACGCCGCTGACGTGCTCTCGAGGACGGCCCATTCATTAATATGAGCCTGAAGGATTATGATGCGGCCCTGCGCTGCAAGGTGGACGGAACCTGGAATCTGCACAACACTTCACTTGAACTCGGGCTGAACTTGGATTTCTTCACCATGCTCTCCAGCGTCTCAGGCATCTGCGGCAGCAAAGGTCAGTCCAACTACGCCGCCGCGAACACCTTTCTCGACGCATTTGCCTCTTACAGGCACCTTCTGGGGCTTCCCGCGTCTTCTGTGGATCTCGGCGTCGTCTCTGACGTTGGATACATCTCTGAGAGGGACGAGCTCAAGAGCCGGTACGACGAGAATATCTGGCATCCAATCGATGAATATCTTCTGCGCACCATTGTCGGTTACTCCATGCAGCAACAGGCTGGCACACCCATAAACCCTGCAAGCGCTTCACAAATGATTACCGGCCTTCGGGTTCCTCAACCTCGTCACTCGCCACTTGCCCACGATGCCCGGTTCTCAGGACTCCTGTCGCTACATAACGACAGCAAAACTGGCAACCAGGACGCACATGGGTCACTCGGTGGAATGAGTGCCGCTAAGGATTTTGAAGAGATCCAGGCCTTGATTCGCTTCAAGGCGGGGCCGAGGAAAGTTCTCGAGGTGGCAAATCAAACGCTGAATGAACGCATGATGAAGATACTCCGTTTAACGGAGCCACTCGACTTTGCACGTCCCATTTCGACATACGGAATTGACTCCTTAGCTGCCGTCGAGGTGCGAAACTTACTAAGAGTTGAGCTAGGGGTTGACCTGACGACACTGGAAATTGTGAACACACCCTCTTTAACCTGGTTATCTGAGCGGGTTATTGAGCATCTATCTGAGGCTATCTTAAATTAATGGCACCTATAGTTAGATTAGAAGCCGTAAAGCTATCTAGTCTTTACTTAATAAGTGGTTATAGTTTATAATAAGCTTAGTTTTAAGTATATAAGTATCTCCTCGCTTTTACTAAGCCCCGGAGTTTAAGTGCGCCGTTTATTAGCTCTATATTTTTCTATATCTCGTAATATAATAGGGGGGCTATTTACTATCCTGTTTTAAACCGATAATATTCGTTTATTACACCTTTCCGCAAATTAACGTAAGCGGTGGCTAGTTTAGGGGGGCTGTTTTTATGTCCTAAACCCCTTGTATCCGGACGCACTTGAACCACGGTGATGACCTTTATCCAAGAGCTCCTCGCGCCGACGTCAGTAGATTTCTATTCCAAGAAAGGTGTGTGGCTCGGTGACAAGCAATCTCTGGGGCTGCAGATACGCGACATCATAGGCATTCCCGCGAGTGCACTTTACGGTACTCCTTTGTCCGACTTCCCCGTCTCGGAACGAGAGGCCTGGGTACGCAACCGCCAAACCAAATATCCGGAGGACCTGGCGTATGCGCTCCTTGGGATATTCGATGTCCACATGCCGCTGATCTACGGCGAAGGGCGGGAAAAGGCTTAGATACAGCTGCGGGAGGAGATCCAAAAAGCCGTGAAGGGTGGGTTTATTCTTTTTAGATAGTGATGCTTGGAAAAGGCTGACTAAAAAAGGGACTCGAGCTAACGATTTCTTTGTTACCTTTAACCTATCGGATATTCTCGAGACGTAATACTTTATCGTAAGAGAATGCGAACTGGCGGAGATGCGTATTAACTTAAACTCGGATAAAAGCCGTCGTGTCGTAGTTCTCTATAGTTTCGGCGGTATCGGTAAAATATAACTTACCGTTACGTACGCGAAGCGTTACCGGGACGAATATTCCGCTATATTTTAGTTTAATATTAAAAACGAAGCCTCGATCTAGTAAAGCTTCGTTAAAGTGGCGAGGTAAATATTATAATAGTATTTTAACGATAGCCGCTTAAGTGTTATAAATATATAGTAGAATTAAGAGACGACCGAAGCCGTAAAGGCCTAGCTAAGCCTATTAAGTAACACGAGGTGGCTTTTTATTTACGATAACCTCGATAATCCGAGATTAGTTAATTATATAAAAAACGTAGGAATCGATATTTATCGCTTTTTTTATAGCGTATTAAAGCTAGATTATTATTATAACGCGTTCGTTATAAATAAATATTATAAAAAAGCTTAATAAATTACTTTTTATTTTTACCACGGTTAAAATATACTTAAAACGCGTTTCGATCGGTTTTAATTATTATTTTCGCTTATATAAAAAATTATAAGCAAGACTTTATATAAATACTCTAGGTTTAAACTTTTATTAAAACTATACGCTTTATTTTATATAATAACTCTCGTATAATTAATTATAGAGGTATAATTTATTCGTAGACCGCTTATTTTAATAATAAGCGTATTTTAATAACGAAAATATCTAGTTCGAACTTTTTTAAGCCGATAAAAGAAATAATTTAACCTAGGTATACGAATTAAATAATAAATTAAGTTTTAATAACGTAATAAGTACGCTATACGATTACGAGCTTATCGATTAATATATTAATACTCTAGGCTTAACCGATATTACGACCTGACCTAATTATGCGGCTAAGATCTATAAAACCACCGGGCCGGATTTACGATACCCCGCCTAGGATATAATATTACGGCTATTAATTACGCCGCCAGTTATATTAATATAAGCGTACTAATATTATAAAAGCGTACGGCGACCGCGACGATAGTATCTTAAACCGTAGCAGGCTAGATACGGCTTAAAGAAGTAGTAAGGATAACGTTACGTAATAGATCACGGGGATTACCGGGAACGGCGAAGTGAGTCGGTAATTTAATTAATAAGGAAATTATTTAAATTATTAAAATATAAAGGTAAACTAAGTAATTTAATTAATTAATAAAAAAAGAAATTAAATATATAATAATAAATATTTTTTATTTTAATAATTAATTTAAATATTAATCTTAATTTATTAATAAAATAAATAACTTTAACAAAATTATTATAAATATTTCTAAACTTATATATTTTAATTATTATTTATTTTTATTAATTATTATTTATTATCTTAATAAAGGCGATTTTTATTATATATTTAAATATTTTTTCGTATTATTAATATAAACCTTAATACGTTTTATTAAGTTTTTTTTAAAACTTAAATAATATTCGTTATATTTTAATTACTTTTATTCTTACGAGTTATTATTTAAACTTTTAAATAATAATATTATAAGAATTATATTTATACCTAGTTTTAATAATACCGTTTAATAAAAAAAAACTCTTATCACTACTTCTAGTACCTCTTAACGGGACCTTGTTATAGACGTTAATAGCAATAATAATAACGACGAGCCTATATAATAAATATTAATTAAATAAATTAAAAAATTCGAATAAAAGAGCGCTAACTATTAGCATTACTATATTAAACTCGAGAAGGAGCGTAACGAGCTCTTAATTAAAAGTACCTTAAAATAGGCACTTTATAATATCGATAAGTTATATAAAAAGGTGTATCTTTTTTACATAACTATTAATATTATTTAAACCTTTATTATATTAAAGAAAGGTATAAAGATTAATATATTAACCCTTTTTAATAAGATAAATAAAAACCTCCGAAACTTTTTTATTTAAATTAAAACCTATTAACGGTTTTATAAAAAAACGTTCTAAAACGTTACTTAACGAGTTATTTATACCGCCTCGTTTTTTAAAAATAAAATACTCGCTTAGTTTAAACCTTGTTTAAATGAACTTATAAAAAACGATTAATAAGTTAAGCTATATTATATAAAGGTATAATATATTTTTAAAAATTACGACAGCTTTAAATAAGCTTTTAAATCACTTTTTTAAAACCCCGACGAAAAGCGATAGGCGGAAAAGGAACTTAAAACCTTTAAATAAAAAGGATTAACCGCTTTTTATATAGCCGAGTTTTAATATATTATAACTCGACTAAACTATACCGAAATTACGAAAATTATAATATATTACCGAGGACTAAAAAATAACGTTAAGGATAAGCTTAGCCGGCTCGACGCCCCCGATAATTTTTTTTTTTATATATAGAGCTTATTATTAAGATCGATACTCGTATATACGAACAACGCCACGAGAAGCAGGGCGGACCCTAGCGGTAGACCAGTCGAACCTAAGCTAACACGGGGCGACCACGCTAACATAACTATATACCGCCTAAAAATACCACGGCGTATAGCTACCATAATAGGCTTATAAACCTCGACGCTATTAAACATAATAAACAGGATAAAAAGCTACGTAACACCTGCTATAATTACTAAAAACTAGGACATTACGCTCGAGAATATCGAGTACTAAAAAAAGACTTCCGATAAGTCTTAAAAAAATAACACGTTAACGCTATTAAGGTAAAAAATACCCCTATAATAATTATTAAAAATAATAACGTTATTATTAAACATAGTAACCTATTTTAAATAGCTTACTATAATAATAAATATACCTCTCACTTAATAAATAAAAAAGGTACTAAATAATTCTTTAAAGCTCTAAAAAGCGGGAAAGACTATAGCCGAAACGTTACGATAATACGAAAAGAATAACCCCTTCCTTATAACGAAAATAATAATTTAATAAATAATATTATAAACTAATCAGGATAATTAATAAATTATAAATATTTAATAAATATATTAATAAACGAGTTAATAAACGAGATTACTAAATTTAAAAACTTTAAAATTAACGGGTAATTAATTATCCTTAATATTTTTTACCTCGATTTAAAATATTTATACTAAATATTTATTACGGCCGGTTTTAATTAAAAAATCCATAATAATTATATAATAAAGAATAACTTATAAATCTTTTTTACCTATAAAGGATACTTTACGCTTTTATAAATTTAGTATATATATAACGCTTATACGGAATATTTTATAAAAAAGCTCGAATACGAATAATTCTTTCGAAAAATTAATAAACGACTTATTACATAACTATACCCGAATTATATTATTAAAAAAATCTAAACGTCGATCTTAAATAAACAATATATATACTTATGAATATAAAAAGATTTATAATAATTATAATAATATTATTTAAAAAAATAAAATTAAAAGGAGTATTTTAAGAACTAATATTTTAAGTATATTTAAAAAAAATCGCGAGCTTATAAACATTTAAAAAAAAGCGTTTAATATTTTTAAAACATATAAATATATACTTAATAAAAAAACCCTTTTATTATATTAAAAAACTTATAAAGCGTTTATAAATTATTATAAACTTAATAAACCTTCGAATTATTAAAAAAACCCGAACTTTAAGTATTAGGGATAGCACTTTATATAAAGAGGAGTATAAAAACACCCTTATTAATATACTAAAAAGCGCCTTATAAGGAATAGAAAGAATAATAGCAACGATATAAGGATCGATTATAAGATATTATTAATAACCTATAGATATAACGTTTAAGAAATAGACGCCGCTTATTATAAAGAAACGACAATAAGCGGACTAAAATAGGTCCTTATATTAAATAACGAATAATCGAGTTATTTATAAATATATTATATTAATACTAGGCGTAAAAAGAGTTTATATTAAAGGGTTACTCGATAGCGGAATATAAAGAAACTATATTTTATTACGAATCGTTAACTACTTTAAACTTAAATAATAGGAAAAAAACGCCTTATACCGATTTAAAACCGTTAATAAAGGATTTATAATTTATAACGATAAAGAAATATATAAAGAAGTCGCGAACTTTTTAATTAATATTAGAGAACGTTATAAACGAATTACGTACAATATTACGGACGTTACAAAATATAATATAATTTTAAAAATACCTTAATTATAAGTAAATAATTTTAAAATTAATTAAAAAATAGGTTAATTTTAATAAAATATATTAAAAAAAGGTTTAATTAATAAATAACGGTTTAGGAAATAACCCTTTAATAAATTTAAAATTTTTAAAATATATATTATTATTAAAAAGCTTAAGCCAAATATTATAATAATTATATTAAAAAAGTACCGGTAATTCGAAGTATTTTTTAATAAAAAATTAGAAATAGGCTTACCGCTTTATATATAATAAAATTATAAAATACCCCTTAAAAATAAGAAAGAACCCTTATTTATATTTATATATAAACTTAATTAAGAGTACGAATAAACTTTAAAAAAATATATTATAGAAAATCTCGAGAAAAGAGTTATCCGATTATTTATATTATTAGCAGGCTTCTTCATCCTCTTCGTTTTAAAAAAAAGTAAAGACGAGAAACCTAAATAACGTATATATATTAATTATTAAAAACTTAACGAAATTATTATTAAAAACCGGTACCTTTTATTTTTAATTAACGATTTATAAAATAGATTATTATACGTTAAAATCTTTATAATATTCGACCTCCTTAATATATATAACTTAATCCGAATTAAAAAAGAAAAGGAATAGAAAACCGCGTTCTAAATTAAGTACGGCTATTTTAAATATTAAGTTATACCGTTTAATTTAATTAATATATTAATTAATTTTTAAATTATAATTAATTATATTTTATAAAAATACCTTAATAAGTTTATTATAATATACCTCGATAATATCTTTATTTATTCCGAAAATAACGAGTCGTACCGAAAATATATAAAGTTAATATTTTAAAAACTATAGGATATTAATTTATTAATTAATTTAAAAAAAAGCGAATTCTATTAACGATCCGTTATTTTCGTAAAATACATAATATCCCCAGGCGAAATCTAAATAAAACCTTTAAAAATCTTAATAATTAAAAAATAATTTACGCCTATAAGCGTTATAAAAGTTAAATCTTTTTTAAAACTAACTAATTATTATTAAATTTTTATCCCTAGATTTAATAAAATAACGATACTTTTAATAAACTTAATAAAAAAGGATAAACTATTCTAATAAACGGAGAAAAAAAATAAAGCCTTTTATAATATTAAGGAACGAATTTTTAACGAACTAATACTTCGCGTAACAAACCTGTTTAAACCTTTTAAAATTAAAACCAACGTATTAAACTATACGATTAAAGGGTAATTAAATTAACGAAACGATAACGGAAAGTCGCACCCCGTTATATTTTTTTTAAAAAAGCTTAACGAATTAGAACTAAATTATTAAATTTATAATAAAAAGTTAATAATTATTATTAAAACTTATAAAAAATGGAAATATTATTTTAATAAAATAATAAAACTAATTAAGATTTATATTAATTATAAAAACCTTATAATACTTATTATTATTAAAAAATTAAATAAATAATAAATATAATAGTTTAAATTCTTATTAAAATTTAACCTCATTATTATTTATTAAAGGAGTAACGAGAACAGTCGCGTTAACGTATTAAGCCGATAATCGAACTATTAAGAGGAAATCCCGCCCGAAACGCGAACAATCCTTACCTATAATTAAAACAGTAACTTCGTATCTTTAAAATAATTAAACGTCATAAATTATATTTAATATAATAATAAATAAATTATTAAGTTCTAATAATTTAATTAAAACCTTAACCTCGTAAATTACTTTAGGGATCACCTCGAAAATTATAACGGTCTCGCTTTTTACCGAAATAAGATCTATATTCTTAAGTAATAATATAAAAATTTTATCCGAGAATTCTACAAATACCTTATATATAAATATTAAGGAATATTTAAAACTTAAAAAAGAATTATTCCATAATTCGATTATAAAAACTTTAAATTAATTATAATTAAAATAATTAATAAGTATAACTTTTATAATAAAGTTAAAACTATTAAATATTAATTATATAAAAAATTATAATTAATTTTATTATTAAATAAAATATAAAAAACTATTATATTTAATTTCGTTATTAAACTATTTTTATTAAAAAAACTTTTAATTAAAATTAATTACGATAATATCTTAATAATTACGAATAAATTTATAAAATATACTTACTTTTTACCGTATAAAAAATCGAGCAATATTAATAACTTAATATATACGTTCCTTCGAATGATTATTAATTAGTACGGGTTATCCGAGATAATTATTTTTAATAAAGATAAGTTATTTATTACTAAGTTTTAAAAATCCTTAATAATATAACTCGGCGTTAAATATAAGTTATTTATAACTTATTACTTTTAAATAAACAAATAAATTAAGCGAATAAATTAAATTTTAAAATAATATTTATATTATTATATTAATTATAAATAAAATAATTAAATATAATTATTATTAATAATTTAATTCGTTTATAATAATATAAATAACGAAACTATATATATATTATTATTTTAAATAAAATACGGATATAATTTATAAATTATTAAAAATTTAATAAAAAAAAAGCTAGTATTAATCGCGATTATTTAAATTAAGAAATTAAAAGAACTTTAAATTATATTATAATAAAACCTTATTTTTTTTAATAATAAATAAAAAGATACGCCGATTAAATAAAATTAAAGGGATTAATTTTTAAAAAAAGAAAAAAAGTTTACTTCTTATAATAAAATATTAAAATAAAACAATTAAATAATAAATTAAACTTTAAAAAAATAAAATTATTTAAAATTATAAAAACTATTTTAAAAATTAATTATTAATTATTATTACTTAAAATAATACGGATATACCTTATATTTTATACTTTTTATTTAAACTAGCGGCCGAAAAAACCTTAATCGATACATATCTAGAAGTCGAAACGGATTAGCACGAGTATAAAGTCGATAAAGTTATCGATAAGAGAAAAAAAGATAAGGCTTTTAATACCTCGTCTAATAGAAGGGCTACCCGCTAAAAAATAATACCTAAGAACTTAGGAGGTACTTGGCGAACGCCGCGGAAGAACTACGGGCGTTTAAGGCAAAACGAGGTCAAAGTTTATCGCGTTCCAGTCCACCACTCTAAACGCCCCGAAAAACTACGCCTCAATAACCGCCTCGGATTTAGCGTGCTCGGCCGCCTCCAGTTCGTCTAAAGAACGAAAACCACGCCTAGCCATCTCCACGCCACGCGTCGCTAAAGAGTTCCGCTGCTGCCGAATTCGCTCCAGGCGCTGAAAGGCCCCTTGAGCCTCCCGATAAGCCTTCTCCAGAGCCGCGCTCGCCTCGCGCAGAGAGTCGCTGGCCGCCTATTCCTTAAAACGTAGGCGACGGGACTCATCGACGACCCGAGACACCGTAAAAACCGACAGACCGGAACTATCGCAGGACCGACCACGACGAACGTACTCCTTACAGCGAGAAATACTGTCCAATATAACGCACTTCCACCCCTTTTCCAAACAAAGAGAGCACGGCATAACCTCGAAACTAAACTCGTCGAAAAGGGTAATTAAATTATAACGCTGTTCAGTCTTTTTAAACTTCGTACGAGGAATAAATTTTTTAATTCGATTTAATATAATAAATAAATATTATAATAAAAAATATAACGGAAAAAAAAAAGGAGCTTATTAAGAACCGATACGATAGGCGGGTAAAAATATTTAAAGAACTTAGCGCTTTAAAAATAAAGTAATTAAAAAAGGGAAAGTAATATTACGACCTAATTTAATTATATAATTAAAACTTATAAAACTACCGGGCCGGATTTATAATACCTCGTCTAGGGTATAATATTACGGTTACCAACTACGCCGCTAACTATATTAATATAAGCGTATTAATATTATAAAAGCGTACGGCGACCGCGATAATAATATCCTAAACCGTAATAGGCTAAATACGGCTTAAAGAAGTAATAAAAATAACGTTACGTAATAAATCATAGGGATTATTAAAAACGGCGAAATAAGTTAGTAATTTAATTAATAAAAAAATTACTCGAACTATTAAAATATAAAAGTAAATTAAATAATTTAATCGATTAATAAAAAAAGAAATTAAATATATAATAATAAACGTTTTTTATATATTTTATATAAATATTCTTTATTTTAATAATTAATTTAAATATTAATTTTAATTTATTAATAAAATTATTATAAATATTTTTAAATTTATATACTTTAATTATTATTCGTTTTTATTAATTATTACCTATTATATTAATAAAAACGATCTTTGTCGTATATTTAAATATTTTTTTATATTATTAATATAAACCTTAATACGTTTTATTAAGTTTCTTTTAAAACTTAAATAATATTCGTTATAACCGAGTTAAAGAGATATAGTATCTACTTTTATATATATAATTAAATTATTTATATATTAAACTAAACTTAAAATATTAACTTAATTAAATTCATAATAAGCTATATAGCTTTACTAGTTTTATTAAGAGATAGCTCTTAGTTTTAATAGCTATAAAAATAGCTTTTATTATATATTATTAAGTATTACGCTATAATTTAAAATAGCGATTTGAATATACCTTAAGTCTTTTATAACCTAAGTAACCTTTACTCCGACCAGGGCAAAATTAACGAAGCCGAGGCGATATACTAGCGGGCCTTATAAAAATATGAGAAGGCATGAGGTGCCGACTATATATCCACACTCGATACGGTTAATAACTTAGGCCTCCTCTACTTTAATTAAAGAAAGATAAACGAGGCAGGGGTGATGTACTAGCGGGCACTATAAGGATATAAGAAGGCTTTAAGTGCCGGTATACTTATTCGATATAAACTAGCACTCATTACTATGCGAAACTTAGCTAATGTTAAAGCTCGTTAAAAGTAGCGAATCGTAGCTAGAGAACTCTATATAAAAGCCGGCGGCGAATTCGAACTACTTCTTAGCTTATAAAATCTCGTTTCTAATACTTTTATAATACTATATCTTATTTAAAGAGATTAGATAATAAGTTAAGTAATTGCTCTTATACTTTCGAAACCTTAGCGTATTAATTTCTAAGAATAAATTTAATCCTATCGCTTACGTATAAACACGATAAGCATAAAAGGCGCCGCTTAAAATAAGGCGATGTATTAAAAGGTTTTAAAAATAGTTTATTAAATAATAAAGGATAGAAATTTATCGATTACTTAATTAATTATAATAATTAATTAAGTGAGCCTCGGCACGAGCGGTAACGAGGAGCTCATTATAGGTAAGTAATGAAGATAAGTGGAAATAAGAGTGTGGAGCGTTAACTTCGAGAAAGTGCGTTCAGGGCCTCAGGAGTAAAACCACTATATTGCGGGCTTATACTTATTATGTTTTCTAAGCCAGCTTAATTTAAGCTTTTATATAAGTAACATCCTAGTCCGGTTAGCCTCCTCTTAATCCCTTACTAGCTTAGTAAACTATATCGTAAATTATCTTATTAAAGTCTTAGGTCTAAGTTATATACCGTGGACTATTTATATATAGTTTTAAAAATAGTTAAGATCGTTTAACTTAACGCTTTCTTTTATATATATAAAATACTTATAAAAGATAAGTTTATTATACTTAAAGTCTTTAATTTCTTTAATATATATACGTTTAAAATAATTATTTATTACCGTTAATTAATTATATATAAAGGTTTATTTTTAATACGAAAAGCGATTATTTTTAATACCTTATAAATATTATATTTTTAATATAAGTAATAAGAAAATATAATAATCGAGCGGAGTTATATCGGTTATATTTAATTAAACCTATATTATTATTAATAATACGCCGTAGGCCGAAAGCCTTCGGTATATTTATTTAGTCCTTTATATAATAAACCGTGCCGAAGCTAGATTAAAAATATACGCTATTATATCGTAAAACTTATTTTATATACTCGACGTTATTATATTAATTCTTATTTATTAATTTAATAACCTTTATTTTAAAGTTTAAAGAGATTATCTCGGTTTAAGTAATTCTTTAATCTTTATTATTAGCTTATATAGCGGTAATTAACCGGTTTATAAAAGCTACTTTATAATAACTTTCGCCGTATCTTTTTTTATAATAAGTGTTATTAAATCGTAACGAGTTTATAATAAATTAAGTATTAATTATTTTATTAATTATTTTTATTTTTTTTTTAAAGTTTTTATAATATAAAATTAAGTATTTAATTATTTCTCGCTTTTTATTATAATTATATAACGGCGTCGAGACGTTTAAAACTTAATAAATAAATAAAAATAATTTAAACTTTATTTTTTTAATACGTATTTATATTAAGACTAACGTTTTATATTTAAATATATCTTTATAACGACGGCACGCTTTTTAGTTTAACGGTAACTCCGTAATTAGTTCGCGGCGGCTACGTATAAGAGTAACGATATAGAATTAGTTTTATTCCTATTTTTTTAAGCGCTTATTCGACCATTTAACCGCTTAATTATTATTTAATTAATATTAATTAAGCGTCGTTTAATTATAAAGTTATAAAAACTTTATTAATAATTTTTTAAGGTTTTTTTTTTTCTCCTCTTACGTTTCGTTCGTTATTAATAATTTTTACCGTTTTTATATAGGCGTTACGTAAGAGCTATAATTTCTTAGTAACCTCCGTACGTATTTCGAAGCCAGCCGCCTTCGTATTTAAATAAAGGTTAAGGGGAGGAACTACCGCTTTAATTTTTAAGTAATATTAAAGGGTTACTTTATATACCCTTATAATAACTTAGAGACAAAAGTTTTAAACTATTATAAAACTAAGGGCTAGCTTTTTCTTAATATTGGCCACTTTATACTAGGCCGACGCTCCGTATACTAATACGTTACGTATTATTTTCGTATAAAGCTCTTTCGCTTTTCGTACTAAATATCTTTACGTTAACGCTACGAGCCTAATAAGAGCTAATATTTAAGTTATTATTTTCGCTTTAATTTTTAAAATATAGTCCTTTTATTATAATTTTTAATAGAGCTATACGCCGAGGAATCTCGCCGAGGTTACTAGCGATATAGCGGCGTTTCCTAGGCGTACCTATAACGTATAAGCTTTTCGCGTTTTAATAAAGTGGATAAGCTCGTTCTTTTTAAGTTCGAACTTTATTTTTTTCGTACATACTTAGTAGTTATAAGTCTCTTATACTTTTTTTAAATTACGGTAATTTATAGCGTAGTTTAGTTTTATAATAATAAAATTCGTATTATTTATAAACCCGATAATAATAAGCCGCTTATAATCTTTTAATTCTTCGTATAAAGTAGCGATATAAAGAATAAAAAGAATTAATAATAACGGAAAGCTTTACGAAATATTAACGCGGAGTTAGATCTTTTTTAATAATTTACCGTTAAAATAAAAGTAGATTTATTTATTCGTAATAAAGTTTTCGATTTATTAATAAACTTAATTTAATAGTCTTTTTTTATAAAATATAACGATTAATTTTTTATAATTAATTATATTAAAAATACCTTTAATATTAAACTAAAAAAAGGAAGTAACGCCTTTCTATTACTACGTTATATAGATAACGTCGATAATTAGTCGAATAGCTAGCTCGGTAGACCGCTACGTCTAGTTCTTTATCTAGCTTTTCGATAAAAGCGAGCACTTTTCGGCTATTCTGGTAATTCGCCGGTTTATAGCCGTTTTTATTACCTTTTTAATTATATTAAGTAGTGAAATAAGTTTTTATTTATTAAATATTTATTTTTTAGTTATTATTTTATTTAGCTTTAGGATTATAATAACCTTTACCGTACGAAAACATTTAAAGAAGTAAGTAAGTCGAAAGCTCGTAATCGCTAAGCCGGCTAACGTCTAGAAAAAGGGTTCCTTATACGCTTTAAAAAAGCTAATAAATAAAAAGTCTTCCTTTAAAACCTTTTAAGGTTTCGTTTATTTAATAATATATTTTATCTCTTTAACTATTACCTCTATTTCGATAAAAGTAAGCCTAGGGGCGTAGTTCGTTACGTTATTTAGGTCCGTAAGGTCGGCTTCTAAGTTAGGGAAGAACCTCTCCGAAAAGAGCGTAACTTTCTCTTCGTAGCTTCGTGCCTTAATAACAGCTCTTTCGCTACGTCTTAATTCTAGGATACCCGTTATTTGTAATAGCGTTTAGCTTTATAGCCGGGCCTATTATTCGAGCGATTAAAATGTTTTAAAGTCGTGGGAGGCAGCGGCGACTACGTAGCGCTAGCTCCTCGTTTCGCCTTTTAAACAATTCTTTTTAAGTCCGTTTTTAATTCGGTATATTAATTCTAAATATATTACGAGGGTACCGCAAGGTAAGCTCGGTATCGTTATTTCGTTATAATTTATACTTCTTAGATTTCCGATAATTATTAAAGCGTACCTTTATTAATATAAGGGGTTTTTTTTAACGTTATTATATTAATAATCTTTTATAAAATACTTATAAGGTTATTAATAGTTTAATCTAGCTCTTTCGAGCTTATTAACTTAATAATATCGGTTAAACGTACTCCGTCTTCCGCTTATACTAGCCCCTTATTTAATATCGTCTAGTTTTATCCCTCTACTTTCGTTTTATTACCTCGTAACGAATTAATTTCTAATTCGATATAAATAATTTACGCCTTATAATTAAAACCTTTTAAACTAAGGTCTCTTTTATATAAAATTATCGTTCCTCGTATCACCTAGGCTAGATTTAACGTAAACTCTTTTTATCCGTAGCGTCGTCTCGTAATTTCTTTATAAACTAAAGCACCCCTCTACGGACCACCCTTTCACGAACCACCGCGTTTCGCTCTATAAACGCGTTAAACCCTTAAATAATAATATAGATTTCTTTTATTACCTTTACTTCTTAATTATATATATTATTATTATTTTATTTGTTTTTTTTTAGTTATTTCTCTATATTATCGTTTAATACTTAAAGATACGCGCAGGCTGCGATACGTAACGTAAAGCTCGGACTAGGTGTTCGCGAAGCTGTCCGTAGATAAGATACTAACCGATCCTACGTCATCCGGCGCCTAGCCGGTATACCGACGCGATAAAAGCTAAATAAAAACTAGCAGGTATTATTACTATTTTTTAAGACCTAATTAGTGAATTAAGTTATCGGCTAGGCTAAACTAGGCTTCGCGCTAACGCTCGTTAAATTTAAATATATAGCCTAACGGATATTAAACGCTTTCGAGGCGTCTTATACGTTAAGGTAACGTTAATATACCCGATTTTTAATTAGAAACGAGTTCGTTAAAACCATTAGGTCTAAAATAATTAATTATAGCCGCGTTAATAAAGCAATTATCGCTAATATTAACGTTTTTTCGACAGATTTAATACCTCGGAGCTGGCTAATATCCTTTTTAAACGCTTCTATAATACTAACGAAATAGGCATCGGCTAAGACGTTAGCGGTGACCACTAGGTGGTTACCGAAGCTACTAGCTATCTAGCCTTTAAAAAAGACGTCGAGAAAAGGGAATGGATTACTGCCCTAAAGTGTGTGGGCTGTAATAGGGTAGCCCTCCCGCCGCTGGTTATTTTCAAAGGGGCCGACGTTTAAAGCCAATGGTTTCCAGACTAAGATGGCCATCTTTAAGATGACTAGCGGTTCAAAGTATCGCCTAAAGGGTAAACTAATAATCCTATAATATTAAATTAAATTTAGAATATCTTTATTCCTTATATTCGGTCTCGTTACGGTAATAAATAAATCGTCTTAATTTATAACGGCTATAATTTATATATAAACGAAGATTTTTTATAGCTTTATTTTATTAATAAAATATAGCTCGTTTTTTATAAGCTATATTATAATTATATCGTATAAGTTTTAAATATAAGGGTTTTTAAGCTATTAAAGAAAAAGCTAAAGATCCTTTTAAAAATATATTTAAACGCGGTCTTTAAACTTAAGCTTATTAAATTAAATATATTAAAAGTATACCGCTAGGCTAGGATTAACGTTTTAACTCCTTTAACGATTTAAAATGCTTAAAAAATAGCTAAGATTTATCCACGGGATCGATCGAAACCTTTATTATCGAAATATGTTATCCTAAAGGATAAGAGTATCGCCCAACTACGTCTAAAGCTACCCCTGGTAATTAATAAAGAATTAACGCCCGATTTCGTCGCCGAATTAACCCTAATACTTATTAAAACACCTTTTAATAGTTAGGTATTAAAAAATAATAATCGAAAATTAGCCGTTATAAACCTTACTTTTAACTTCCTTTTTTAAAAACTCTTTACTCGTAAAACTAATAAAGCTTTTAATAAATAAATTAATAAAATCGCGAACTTCGAAGCTTAAATTAATTATTTTTAAGCTAAACTTAATAAAAAAACTATTAAAATACGTTAAAAAGTAAGAATCGTACCGGGATAGCGATTTATTCGTATAATTAATATATAACGGGCTAAGCGGAGGCTAAAAGGTAGGGTTATATTTAAGAACGAATCTACCGACGTTAAGGTGCTAAGTAGACCGCAGAACAATATAGAGGGAATAAAAAATAATAGAACGGAAACAAAGGATTATATTATTATTAAGAATACTAGAAAATAGCATGTCCTGATTAATTTTAGCTATAGAAATAACTTTAAATTAAAATGGTATGTTTAGTAAGTTTTCTAGTCCGCGAAGGGGTAGTCCGTGGAGGGGTGCTTTAGCTTATAGTATAGCTAGCTCTAGGTTTTATCGATCCGTAAAAATAAAAAAGTTATCTACTCCGTACGATTTCTTACCGTACATATTTTAGAGCGGATAATATATATTAAAATCTCCGACGAGCAAATATCGCCCGGGTACGAGGTCGCATCGAGGTCGCTTAAAAAGCTCCGCTACCGGGAAGTTTCTTAAATCGGCGAATATATAAACTATATAATAAAACGGCCACTTTTTTCCGTCGGTATTATAACGGCAGCTTAATCGGGGCCTACTTTAATTTTTAATTTAATAATATCGAATTATTTATATATATAAATAGCCGCTCGGCCTTCGCCGTAAATTACTTAATACTTAACTATTTTTAAATAATACGCGGCCTAAGTATAAAAACTCGTTTATACTTTTTATAATATTAATATATTATACTTCTTTTAATTAATTAATATAAATATTATTATTACTTTTAATACTATAATATTTTAATATATTACTCGTAAGTTTATAATTATAAAATTATAATAATATCTTATACTAATCGGAAAGCGGCGGTACCGCGCCGGCTTTACGAGCGTATCTCTCTACCTTAGCTACTCGTTATCGAATCGAATCGCGGGCGGCCTTTCTTCCGCGAAATTATTATATACCTTTCTTTATCGCTAATAAGAAATATCGCCGGTGATAATAAACGCCCTATTTTTACCGAGCTATCGCCGGTACTACGGACTTCGAACTAGCGAAACCGGTAAGTATAAGCTTTTCTTACGCGTTTTCTCTACTAGATCGCTATAGGGCAGCCGCAATCTTACGCCGTATATTTTTTACCGTAATTAACCTAACGTTTCTTACCTCGTAGTCCTTTTTAAGAATACTTTTAATCTTTTTTAAAATATATTATTATAAAATAATAACCGTATCGTTACTATTTTTAATAATATTTAGTTATATAATTATAACCGTAATAACGGTAATATTATTAAATATAAAAGCTAGCGTTATACGGTTCGTAATTAAAAATCTCGGAGTTTTATATTAAGCCGTTATTATATAAATCCTTCGTAATTTAGACGGAGCTTATATATAAAATAAGGGATACGTAATACGCCTCGAGACTTTTTAGCAAGCTACGCTTATACTTCGAAATTTTTTTCGGATTATATTTATTTATAAATAAACTATATAATAACGCGGCTTCGTCGTAAATATCTCGTAGTTTCTTTATTAAAATCTTTTTCGTAATAATTATTAATTTTTTACGAATAAATTACGCGTTATTTTTAAAAACGTTTAAAACTTATTTATTATTTTTTATATATTTTTTCGCCTCGTTTTTAAAAATAAAAATAATATTACCGCTAAATAACTTCCTCGTTATAATAGCCTCGCTATACCCGATTATTATATTTATACTCTATATAATATTTCTTAGCCTCTTTTTTTATATATCGCTTAATTAATTTATATTTTTAATTATTACTTTATAGGTTCGATAAGTTAAAATAATAACTTTTAATTATTAAGTAACGAGGTTACTACTATATAATAGCGCGGTTATAACTTAAGCTTAAAACTTAATTTATATAGCTTTAAAATCTTATATAACTTAAGTAATAATTTCTCCGATTATTTTTCGTAGTTCTCCGCGGGTTACCGGCGCGTTATTATTATCGTTAAGATACGGTTATAATTCGGTCGTTTCGGTATAAAGTTCCCTAATTATTTAAAAAATCTCTTTATAAATTTTTTTAAAGGCTATTAAATTAGTAATTAATCTCTTTAAATATTTAATCGCTTTTTCGATACTTCTTTTCGATCTATTATTATTACTAGGACGGGTTTAAAGCGTTTAAGGTCTTTAATTATACGCCGCGACGTTATTACGCGGGTAGTATTAATTCTATACGAATTCGGCGCGACCGGCGTTAATAATTATCGGATCATTTATCGGATTATTTATACTATAGCGCCTTAACTACGTCCCCTTAATAAAAGTTCGCTTAAATTAATTCGACCTCGTAGATTTAAATAATAAAGTTTATTTTCGATTATTTAATAGTTCGATTAAGTTATTAATAATTTCTCCTCATTCTTTAGTACTCTCTCTTATCCGGCTAATTAAACCTATACTCGTTTATATATACGAGTATATTTAAGCGTTTTCCGTTTTTAATAAAGTCGTAATATAATATCGATAGCGTGAATATATAACTCTAGTATGTTTTTAAAGTTAGGTAGTTCCGGTTAAAAAAGGAAAGTTCTAGCTAGCTTTACGCGTTCGGGGACTTAGAGGTCGATCTTTAGTTACTAAGCTTTCTTAAGGTCTTTTAATTCTTTTTTATTTACGACCTACCTCTCGATGTCCTACGTGGGCTTATTATAAAAGAAGTATTACCGGTACTGCTTTTTAACATTGTTTACGCGTTACGTTTATTTCGTTTTAATGCTTTTTAATAAGACTCGGATTTCCTTTTTATTTCTTTATTCTTTATATCGATACTAACCGGCTTTAAGTATTTCTCGTCGTTGTTTCAGCGCTTTAATTTCGAGATCCGGCGGTAAGGACTCTTAAACTTATTTAGAGACTATCTTTTTTCGAGCCCGTGAATTACGCGTTATCTCGATATAAGTAAATAGGTTAATTAAAGCGTTTTTTATTAGTTCGTTTAAAAAAGCGTTTTATATATTAAATTCGATGTTTTCGTTAATATACGTATTATTAAACGTAGCTTATTTAAGATTATAGCGTAGCGCTTAATTTCGTATAGTGCTAAGGGCTTTTTTTATTTAATTTTAATATAAATAATAAAGTAATATTAAATTAAGACTTATTATTTATAACGTTAATATTCTTTTTTCGAAAAGCTTTTAATATAATAGATTTTTTATTCTTTATATTAAAGCTTTATTATTTTAAGTTATTGCGAAGCTTATAATATCGAATAATTTTATTTCTTATACGAAAAACCGGCCGCTTTAATTACGCTTTTTTTTATTAAAAGGCTATACACTTAACCGGGCCCGCGTTCTTAACTTAGAAGACCCGCCGGATAGTCGTTAAGCTTAAAGTATTAAAGGCGTTGTTATAAAAGGCTATATAAATAATTATATTAATAAAATTAAATATTAATTTACGCGTTATAATAAATTAAAAGATCGTATTAAACAATATATTAGGAATAATTCCGAAATTATTATAATAATTAATATTTATAGCTTCGGGTTATTATTTATTCCTTTATAGTATATAAATTTTATAGCTATAAAAAACATGTTTTAGCCGGTTTTTAAATAGCGTATTATTATAAGTCGAATATTTTCGTAATATAACGCTTTCGAGCGACCACGATTAGTAGTTTTACGGGTTAAAATATTATCGAGTAATTAAAACTTATTTAATATATAGTTATTATTTTTATTCGAATTAATTAAGTATTTAAAAATAAATAAATCTTTTTAAGATTTATTTAATAATTTACGTATTTCGTTATTTATAAGTTTATTAAGTCGTGCTCTTATATATATTAAAGCTTAATATATACTAAAGAAATTAATACGTTAACGTTTATTTACGAAAACACCGTTATTATAAGCGATATTAAAGATTAAAAGAGTAAAAATATTATTAAAATTTATAACTAGTTTATTATTAATACTTAAAAAATGGAGTTTAAAAAGAGGTATTAAAGTAACGTTATATTATTACGAAATTATTAATAATTAAAAGTATTTATTTATAATTTATATATTTTAAAAATTTCTTTATTATTATTTATATTAATATAACGGTTATTAACGTTAATATAAAGCTATTTATATTAATAATAATATTTTTAAAATATACTTTATAACTTAATCCGGTATATTTTATATATATATAATAAAAAGTCTATTACGGCTACTCGGTTAACTTATTTAAAGACGGCTTTTTATAACCCGTTTATAATATCGCGATAAAAGCTATTCTATTAATTAAAGCTATATAGCTAATTAAGGAATGGGACGAGTCTTATATTTTCTATTTCCGTAAAATTCTTACTATATTAATCTTAGTTTTATTAGCCTATGCCGGCTTTAGAAAACAGACTTCTTATAGTTGCTTTCGGAGTGTTGTATGCTGCGTCGCCGTTAAAGACTTCGGGCCTTTCGAAACTCGGTTCTATTATTCTCGGTGAATGAACTTATTTAAAAAACCTTGGTGAGGGCCCTATAAAACGGGTCGAGAACGAGTTGGCGCCATCCTTAGGACGTAAAGCTTTACTGGTGAGCGACCAGCTAGGGCTTGGTAGCCTGGAATGCGTACTCCTGGCTCACTCTTATAAGCCGGCTAGGTGGAAAGAGAGTAACAGGAAGGGGATTACTCGAACTTGCCGATAGGGCAAGTGGGGCACAAGTTGAGCGGCTACGCCTATCCAATCAGCCCGTGCCTCATGAAGTGGGGCTATATACTCAGTACACAGGAGCAACCACCATCCACTGTATTACCTCGCTGTTATGCCATCATAAAATGGGATCCCACGCTTGCCAAATTTGGGCCCCAGAACAGCGCTTTCTCTTTTTAACATGTAACGGCGCCTACTCCGCCGCCCTCGTGCTATATCTGCCTAGTCCAATGAGCCGCGAGGCTGAAGCGGTCTTCTGTGCCGTAACGGCGTAGTGATGTATTTCATGCGAGATCAGTGGTGTTCCTGCGGATGCTCTCCTCCAAACTCGTCCAACCATCCTGAATATCCACAAAGTATTCTACCTCAGAATAAGTAAGAGGGGTTTCCCACAATCAGCTTCGAAAACTTGCTCTTTGTAACTCCAACTTCGGAACGGGGCGCTCAAATGGAAACAACATGGATATATTGCATAACTTACGAGCAGGCAAAACCCCCAGTAAGCACCCTAACCACTTAGTCTTCCTACCACATAAGCAGCCACCCAAATTGACTACCGATAAGCGAAGCCCCCTAACCCCCTTTTCGCATATAAGTCAGCATCCAACCCCCTCATTAGAAATTAGAGGATACTGCCAAAATCGTCACTTCTCGTGCTTTCTAGCCATGCCTATCCTAACCCCCGAATCCGCCATTTAACGTGCCATTTTAGCCGTACAAGCTGGCGAGTCGGAACGTACAGCATCTAAAAGACTCAAGGTACCCCGAGCCACCTTGCGGAACAGAATCAGGGGCAGACCGACCCGGACCGAGTCTAAAGAGTCCGCCAAGACCCTCTCTTCCGCCCAGGGGGAATATATTAAAACCTAGGCTATCCGACAGGTGCAGCTAGGCCTTACACTAAAGCATAACGTGTTCCGGCTATTCGTCGCCCGGCTACTCAAGATAGACCAGCGCGCCCTACTCCTTGGAATCCACTAGGTAAGGAGATTTATCGCCCGTTACCCTAAGTTGAAAACTATACTAGCCACGACGATAGATTTCCGACGCGTTTATTATATACTCGAAGAGAATATCTAGCTTTTTTTTCTTTATTTTAAAGTGAGATTTTATTAAAAATATTCTCGCTTAATTTATTTATAATATAAATAAAATTAATAATATTATAAATTTATATAATAGTTATTATATAATTAAATTAATTAAATTAACTAAGATTTTTATTTAAAATATTACTTATTATAAATAAATAACCGTTATAAAATTTATAAATATAAATAATACTATTTTTATTAAAACAGGAGGAACTGAGGTTTTCTATACTACTCTAAAAGGGGTGCCACGTGCCTGCGCGCACGAACCCCTTTTTTATTTTATAAAGAGGGGCATACGATGCCCCTCGCAGCTCGCACTAAAGATAGACATGAATAATAATAGTTTTTAAATTACGGGGATAACTTTTATAATTTATAAATATATTCTTAAAACTAATTATTCGTTTATTTATTTAAAAGATAAATTAATAATAAAGTAATATTAATATAATTACGAAATATTTATTTATTATAAATAAAACTAGAAAATTTAAAGTAATAATAATTATTTATTTTAAACGATTATAATAATTATATATAAAATTACTTTATAATAAAATATATAATTAATAAAATTCTATTATTATATTTAAATATAGCACTAGGCTTAAAAGTTAGCTTTTAAACTTTAAATTATAATTAATAAGTAGCGAGCTATTAATATTTACTTATAAGATATTTTTAAACTTTTAAACTCTTAGTTACGTAAATAAAAATAAGGCCGCGGTTAAAAAATAATCTCTTTAAGCTTTAAATAACTTAGTAATTAATAAATATTTATTTAAAAAGTATTTACACTTATTAATTCTTATTATATATATTAATTTAAAACTTTAATTTATAATAAAAACATTTAACTTAAAAGTATTTATATTAGGTTATTATTTTATAAGTTAAAAAAAAAGCTTAATATTTTAAACGTTTAATTAATTAAATTAAAATAAGAAAAAAATAGTTTATAAGTCGAATTAAATAAAATACGTAAACTTTAAACTTATCGAGTAATTAAAACTTAATCGTGCCTTTATTATAATATAAAATATAATAATAATTAAAAATAAAATAATAAGTTAATAATATAACCTTTAAAATAAATCGAAAAAAATAAAGCGATTTAAATTATTAATTTAAATTTAAAATACGATTTTAATATTACTAGCTATTATTATTATTAATAGTACGCCGTAGGCCGAAGGCCTTCGGTATATTTACCTAGTCCCTCGTATAATAAACCGTGCCGAAGCTGGATTAAAAATACACGCTACCGATATCGAAAAATCTACCTTACGTGCTCGACGTTACCGTGCTGGTTCTTACTTACCAGCCTAGTAACCCTTACTTTAGGGCCTGAAGAGATTATCCGGGTTTAGGTGGTCCCCTAATCTCTATTACTAGCTTATATAGCGGTAATTAACCGGTCTATAAGAGCTACTTTACGATTACCCTTATTATATTTTTTTTATAGTAAGCGCCGCTAGATCACGGCGAGTTCGTAGTGGATTAAGTATTAGTTATTTAATTAGTTACTTTTACTTTTCCTCGAAGTTTTTATAATATAGAATTAAGTGTTTAATTATTTCTTACCTTTTATTATAATTATATAGCGGCGTTAAGACGTCTAAAACCTGGTAAGTAAATAGGAACGACCTAAGTCCTATTCTTCCGGTACGTGTTTATATTAAGACCGACGCTTCGTGCTTAAATACATCGTTATAACGACGGTACCTTCCCTAGTTTAGCGGCGACTTTATAGCTAGTTCGCGGCGGCCTCGCGTAAGAGTAACGGCGTAGAACTATTTTTATTCCTATTTCTTTTTAAACGCTTATTTAACCGTTTAACCGCTTAATTAATATTTAATTCACGCTAATTAAGCGTCGCTTAATTATAAAATCTTAAGGGTTTCGTTAATAGCCTTTTAAAGTCTCTTTTATTTTTTCCTCCTTACGCTACGTTCTTTATTAATAATTTCTATTACTTTTATATAGGCTCTACGTAGGTGTAACGAACGCTATCTAGGTTTTAAAAGAAACCTAGTAAGACGTACTAAGGTTTATATTAGTAATATGAGAGAGTATTTAAACGTGCGATAAAAGTTGTTTTTATTAATATAATAGGTAATAATTTATAAAAACGAAAGTAATTAAGGTATATAGGTTTAAATTTATAATAATTTTATTAAAACTGTTTATTTTATTAATAAATTAAAATTAATATTTAAATTAATTATTAAAATAAAAAATATTTATATAAAATATATAAGGGAATGTTTATTATTATATATTTAATCCTTTTTTTAATTTATTATAGTTTAGTAATTTTTTTTAATCGTATTTAATATTATTTAATAGTTTTTTTTAATTACGCTCTATATTACTTAGTAATTTTTTTAATTATGCTCGGTGTTATTTAATGGTTTCTCTTGATTACGCTTTACGTTACTTAGTAATTTCGCTTGATCGTTTATCGTGTTACGTAACTTATTAACGGTCGCCGTTATTTTATAAGCGTATTCGCTTTATCGCCGGGCGCGGTGGTGGGATTGCTCGTTATTAAGGAAAACCTGGCTTTGTATTAGTATAGTTAGCGGTGCGGTCCGTAGTTATGATATCGTAGCCTGTTTAGGGTATAATAGTTCCGTGCCGGTAAGTAAGGTTTTTTTAGCTGTATAATTAGGTCGGGTTATAATACTATCCTCCTTTTTTTAATTATTTTATCTTTAAAGTGTTGACTTTATAAATACCCCTAGCTATCCGCTTACCGTGATTTATAATAGGTTCTTTTTTTTTTATCGCTTTTATTATAATATGTATTTATTATGAATAGTCGCGTCGAAAAATTTCGAATTAAACTTAATCGTTTTTCTACCGTTCGTTATACGGATTTTATTAAAGCCTTTTTTAAATTTAGTTTTAAAGTTATGCTTTATAGTCGCTATTTTATAAAAAAGTGGTTTTATATAATAATAAAAGGCGTTAATAAGTATAAAGAGTATATTTATATTAATTATACGTGTAATAATACCGGGGTTTTATTATTTTTTTTACGGCGTATATAAGATAAGTACGACCGCCTGTTTCGAGAAGAGTTCGCTATAAAGGCTTATTTCTTAGAGCTTTAACGCTAAATTAACGATGCCGTTACTTGCTTTATTCGTTTTTATAAATAGAAAGAGATGGCTTACACCTAGAGGGTTAAGTTAATATAGCGTGATTTGCGCTCTTTAAACGAGTTAAAGGAGTAGGAGCGTCGGGAGTTTAAGGCTGTTATGGCCGTTTAAACTTAAAAAGGTTTTGGTATTATTAATTAGAATGCGACCGATTTTTTTTAAGCCGATTTTCGAAGTTATTATTTAAACGTCCGTAGCTTTTTAGTAGTATTCGTTAAGTGTTTTTTAAGCTTTTAGGTGTTATTTTTTAGTAGGTAGCTTTTTTATTAGACGAGGTATTAGAAGCTTCGTTTTTTTTTTCTTTTATTAATAATTCCGTTAATTTCGTATTCGTGCTAATCTGTTTCGACTTTTAATTATATATCGATTAAGGTTTCCTCGGCCGCTAGTTCGAGTAATAAAATATAAAATATAGGGTGTATCCGTATTGTTTTAAGTAGCGATAGTTGGTAGTTAGTTTTTAAAATGACTTTTACGATTTTAAATGGTCTGATCTTTTTAAAGTTTAGTTTATTATTTAGTCGCTTGGTTTTGATGTTTCGTCGTAGGAGGTAAACTTTTTTTCTTTTTTTAAAAGTTGGTCTTTTTAACCTTGTCCGGTCGGCGTATCCCTTTATTTATTATTAGAGGAAGGTAAGGTTTTATTGTAGTATAATTTAGAGTTTTTTTAGTTTTTTGACTTGTATGGTCGCGATTAGTACTAGCTTTTTTTTTAGGGGTTTTTTAATGATTTTTAAGTTATACCCGTAGTTCGCTCGGAATGGTGAGATGCGCGTAGCTTCGTTATTTACGTTGTTATAGGCGAATTAAGTTATAAGTAATAGTTATATTTAATTATTTTATTTATAATTAATATAATAGCGTAGGTATTATTTTAAGGTTTAGTTTATCCGCTCGGTTTGTTTATTCGTTTAGGGGTGGTAAGCCGTGAATAGTTTATACTTAACTCTAAGTTATGCTATAAGTAATTTTTAAAATTTAGCGGTAAATAGTTTATTTCTATCGGAGATAATTATTTCGAGTAGTTCGTGCTAGTTAACGATTATTTAAAGGAATATATATATTAGGTCGTTAATATCGCTAGATTTTTTATACGGTAAGAAATAGGTGTATTTCGTGAGTTTATCCGTAATTATTAAAATATTATCGTAATCGATTTTAATTAGAGGTTTTTTTAATAGGGGTAGCTTAATAACGAAATTAAGTGTAATAGCTTTCTATGCTTTGTCTGGTGGTAGGATCGGCTGTAGCTCTCCGTACGGCCCGTATCGGGTGGCTTTTATTTTACTGTAGAGGTTATATTTACCGATTATTTTAACCACGATTAGCTTGAGGCTTCTATAGTTAAATTATTTAGTAATCTTTTTTTAAGTTTTAAATATTTTTTGGTGTTTATGTATAAGGTACTCGTAGAATTTTTAGATAAAGTTTTTGCGGTATTGCTTAGGGATATAGATTTTATTTTAATAAAAGGCGAGACCGTTACGGTTTTCGAGATAATTTTTAAAGTAATTTATAAGGTTAGAGGTTTAATTAAGTTATCGGAACTTAGTAACTTAATCGTTATTATATTAGACGTGGTTTATAGCGTTTAGTTATTTTAACGGTATGAGGTTGCCGTTTTGGTTGTAAGTAAGGATGGTCCGCGTTTCGGGCGGGACTTTCTCCTGGTGGTCCGGTCGTCGGCTTAGTGCGTCGACGCGACCGTTCTTGTTATTTCTTCGGTAGATAATAGTGAGGTTAAATCCTGATAAGAATTTAAATTATTATATTTATTATTTGTTTAGTTCTTTTATAATAATAAATGTTATAAGGTTTTTATAATCGGTATAGACTTTAACCGGCTTTATTATTCCGCTAAAATAATATCTTTATTTTTTATAAGCTTTAATAATAATTATTAGTTTTTTATTATAAATTTAATAATTAAGCTCTAATTTGTTAAGTTTTTTTAAAAAGAATATAACCGGGTATATTTTCCCGTTATTATTTCGTTAATTAAGCTATCCTCCGATCGTATAATTCGATACGTCGGTTTCGATTTTAAAGGGTTTAAATAAGTTTATTATATAAAATATTAATTCGTTAAGGATTTATTCCTTAATATTATAAAAGGCTTTATTTTTTTTCTCTATTTATTAAAATAGTTCGTTTTTTTTATTAGGTTCGTTAGGGGTGTTATTATTTTATTAAATCCGGGAACGAAAATCCGGTAATAGTTAACTAGTTTTAAAAAAGATCTAACTTCCGTAGCGTTTATAGGCGTAAGTTACTTTTTAATTACTAAAATTTTCGAAGGTTTTATTCGAATTTCGCTCGGGGATATTACGTATTTTACGAAGGTGACGGATCGTTAGTAGAATTCGTTCTTTTTTAAGTTAATTAGTAGGTTAGCGTTTTATAGCTTTTAAAGTATTAATTTTACGTGCTTTCGGTACTGCTCGTCGTTCTCGGAATAAATAAGGATATTATCGAGGTATATTATGACGAACTTATCGAGGTATTCTTATAAAATATAGTTAATTATAAATTAAAAGTTAGTTAATATATTAATTAAATTAAACGGCATAATTTAGTATTTAAAATAATTATATTTAGTTTAGAACGCGGTTTTTTATTTTTTTCCTTTTTTAATTCGGATTAAGTTATACGCGTTAAAGAGGTCGAGTATTATAAAGATTGTAATATATAATAACTTATCCTATAAATCGCTAATTAAAAATAAAAAGTACCGGTTTTTAATAATAATTTCGTTAAGTTTCTAATAATTGATATATATACGTTACTTAGGTTTCTCGTTTTTATTTTTTTTAAGGACGAAGAGGATAGGGAAGCCTACTAGTAATATAGATAGTTATATAACTCCTTTCTCGAGATTTTCTATAATATACTCTTTTAAAGCTTGTTTGTACTCCTGGTTAAATTTATATATAAATATAAATAGGGGTTCCTTTTTATTTTTAAAGGGTATTTCATAATTTTATTATATATAAGGTGGTAAGCCTGCTTCTAGTTTTTTATTAAAAAGTATTTCGAATTATCGATACTTTTTTAATATATTTATTATAACGTTCAGCTTAGGCTCCTTAATAATAATATATACTTTAAAGACTTTAAATTTATTAAAAGGTCGCTTCTTAAACCGCTATTTATTAATTAAACCTCTTTTTAATATATCTTATTAAAATTAGCCTGTTTTTTAATTAATTTTAAAATTATTTACCTATAATTAAAGTATCCTTAAAATTATATCGTATCTTGCGACGTCCGTAATATTATACGTAATTCGTTTATAGCGTCCTCTAATATTAATTAAAAGGTTCGCGACTTCCTTTCGTACTTCTCTATCGTTATACGTTATAAGTCCTTTATTAACAGTTTTAAATCGGTATAAAACGTTTTTTTTCTATTATTTAAGTTTAAGGCGGTTAATAATTCGTAATAAAATATAGTTTTTTTATATTCCGCTATTAAGTAGCGTTCTAATATAAGCTCTTTTTACACTTAGTATTAATATAATATACTTATAAATAACTCGATTATTTATTATTTAATATAAAGACCTATCTTAGTCCGCCTATTATCGTCCTTTTATAATAAGCGGCGTTTATTTCCCAGGCGCTACGTCTATAGGTTATTAACGATATTCTGCGATCGATCCTCGTATCGTTACTATTATTCTCTCCGTTCTTTATAAGGCGTTTTTCGGTATACCGATAAGGGTGTTTCTATATTCTTCCTTATACAAAATACTATCCCTAATACTTAAAGTTCGGGTTCTTTTAATAATTCGAAAGTTTATTAAATTCGTAATAATTTATAAACGCTTTATAAATTTTTTAATATATTAAAGGGGTTCTTTTATTAAATACATACTTATACATCTTAAAAATATTAAGCGCTTTTTTTTAAACGTCTATAGGCTCGCAATTTTTCCCAGGCGTGCTCGAAATATTAATCCTTAAAACACTCCTTCTAATCTTATCCTTTTAAATAATACTGTCGTAATTATTATAAATCTTTTTATACTAATAAGTACGCGCGCTCGTCCGTCTAAGATTAACGTTCGGATTTTTCTAATAATATAATCCGGGTATAGTTACGTGATAAGTCGCTTACTAATCTTTTAAAGAAATTATTTATACTCGAGCTTCTTCGCGAAGTGTTTCGTATAAGCGTTATATATATACGAAATTTATAAAAACGTGAAATATTTTTCGTATATAAAAAAGATTTATAAATCGTTCTTTACTATATAATTACCGTAAATTCTTTAATTAAAACCGGCCGTAATAAATACTTAGCGTAAATATTTCGAATCGAGATAAAAAATACTAGGAATAATTAATTACTTATCGGTTTTAAAGTTTCTAAGTTTAGCGATCTCGTTTACTAACTCGTTTATTAATATACTTATTAAATATTCGTAATTTATTAATTATTTTAACTAACTTATAATATTATTTATCGAATCGCTATTTTCGTTATAAAGGAGGGGTTATTCCTTTCGCATTATCGCGACGCTTCGGCTATGGTCCTCCTTGCCTTTCAAGGCTTTAAGGAACTATCCAATATTTTCCTTATCCGCCAAGTAAGAAGTATACCTATTATTATAACAAGCTATTTAAAATAAACTAGCGTATTTAATAATAGCGTTATTATTTTTAATAGTTATTATAAAGGCGTTTTTTACTTTAATAACGTTAACGTGTTATTTTTTTAAAACTTATTAAAAATCTTTTTTTAATACTTAATATTTTTAAACATAATATCTTAATTTTTAATAATTATAATAAATATTATATAATTTCTTATCCTATTTATTATATTTAATAATATTAAAATTTATAAATTTATTATAATAATTATACGCCGTAATATTCTTAAACGGTATATAATTATATTATTATAATCGCTTTATATTAATTTAAGTTCGATTAATTTATTACTAAGGTCCGCCCTGTTCTTCGCGGCGTCGCTCGTATATATAAGCATTAATTTTAATAATAAGTTCTATATATAAAAAGAAATTATTAAGGGCGTTAAGCCGGTTAAATTCGTTTTTAATATCGTTTTTTAATCTTTAATAATATATTATAATTTTTATAACTTCGGTATAATTTAATTAAGCTATAATATATTAGAACTCGGCTATATAAAAAGCGGCTAATCCTTTTTATTTAAAGGTTTTAAATTCCTTTTCCGCTTATCGCTTTTCGTCGAGGTTTTAGAAAAATAACTTAAAAGCTTATTCGAAGCCGTCGTAACTTTTAAAAATACGTTATGCCTCTATGCAGCATAGCTTAACTTATTAATTATTTTTTACGAGTTCGTTTAAATAAGGTTCGAACTAAGCGAGTACCTTATTTTTAAAAAACGAGATGATGTAAATAACTCGTTAAATAATATTTTAGAACGTTTTTTTATAAAACCGTTAATAAGTTTTAATTTAAATAAAAAAGCTTTAAAAGTTTTCGCTCGTCCCGTTAAAAAAGGTTAATATACTAATCTTTATACCTTTTTTTAATATAATAAAGGTTTAAATAATATTAATAACGGTACAAAAGAGACGTACTTCTTTATATAGCTTGTTAATATTATAAGGTATTTATTTTAAGGTGCCCTTAATTAAGAGCTCGTTACGCTCTTTTTCGAGCTTAATATAATAATATTAATAATTAGCGTTCTTTTATTCGAGTTTTTTAATTCGTTTAATTAATATTTATTATATAAGTTTATTATTATTATTATCGTTATTAACGTTTATAATAAAGTCCCGTTAAGAAGTATTAAGGGTAGTAATAAGAGTTTTTCTTTATTAAATAATATTATTAAGATTAAATATAAATATAGTTCTTATAATATTATTATTTAAAAGTTTAAGTAATAATTTATAAGAATAAAAGTAATTAAAATATAATAAACGTTATTTAAGTTTTAAAAAAAACTTAATAAAACGTATTAAAGTTTATATTAATAATATAAAAAAGTATTTAAACGTATAATAAAAGTTATTTTTATTAATATAATAAGTAATAATTTATAAAAACGAAAGTAATTAAAATATATAAGTTTAAAAGTATTTATAATAGTTTTATTAAAATTATTTATTTTATTAATAAATTAAAATTAATATTTAAATTAATTATTAAAATAAAAAGTATTTATATAAAATATATAAAAAAACGTTTATTATTATATATTTAATCCCTTTTTTTAATTTATTATAGTTTAATAATCTCTTTTAATTATATTCGATATTATTTAATAGTTTTTTTTAATTACGCTTTATATTATTTAATAATCTTTTTTAATTATACTCGGTATTACTTAGTGGTTTCTCTTAATCACGCTCTACGTTACTTAATGATCTCGCCTAATCGTTTACCGTGCCACGTGACTTATTAACGGTCGCCGTTACTTTATAAGCGTATTCGCCTCATCGCCGGGCGCGGTGGTGGGATTACTCGTTATTAAAGAAAACCTAGCTTCGTATTAGTATAGCTAGCGGTGCGGTCCGTAGCTGTGGTATCGTAGCCTGTTCGGGGCATGGTAGTTCCGTGCCGGTAAGTGGGGTCCTTTTGGCCGCATGGTTAGGTCGGGTTGTAATAGTAGGAGCTATAGCTTCCCGATAGCTTTCGTACATACCTCGAAACTAGCTGCCCTCGTATTTAAATAGAGGTCGAGAGGAGGAACCGCCGCTTTAGTCTCTAAGTAATATTAAGGGGTCGCCTTATATACCCCTGTCACGGTCCGGAGATAAGAGCTCTAAACTATTATAAAGCTACGGACTAGCCTTTTTTTTATATCGGCTACTTTATACCAAGCCGACGCTCCGTATACGAGTACGTTACGTATTACCTTCGTATAGAGCTCTTTCGCTTTTCGTACCGAATATCCCCACGTTAATACTATAAGCTTAATAAGAGCTAATATTTAAGTTATTATTTTCGCTTTAATTTTAAAAATATAATCTTTTTATTATAGTTTTTAATAAAGTTATACGCCGAGGAATTTCGTAAAGCTTACCGGCGAAATAATAACGTTCCTAAGTCGTACTTATAGCGTATAAGCTTTTTACGCTCGAATAAAATAAATAAGCTCGTTTTTTTTAAGTTCGAACTCTTTTTTTTTCGTACATACCTAATAATTATAAGTTTCTTAAACTCTTTTTAAATTACGGTAATTCGTAACGTAGTCCGGCTTTATAATAATAAAGTTTATATCGTTTATAAAGCCGATAATAATAAGCTGTTCGTATACTTTTAATTCTTTATATAAAATAATAATATAAAGAATAAAAAGGATCGGTAATAACGAGGAGCTTTACGAAATATTAATATAAAGCTAGATTTTCTTTAATAACTTATTATTAAAATAAAAACGGACCGATTTATTTATAATAAAGCTTTCGATTTATTAATAAATTTAATCCGGTAGTCCTTTTTTACGGAATATAGTGATTAATTTCCGGTAGTTTACCGTATTAAAAGCGCCTTTAATATCGAGCTAGAGGAGGGAAGCGATACCTTTTTATTTTTATATTATACGAATAATGTCGGTAATTAATCGAATAATAAGCTCGGTAGATCGTTACGTTCGGTTCTTTATTTAACCTTCGAATAAAAGCGAGCACTTTTCGGCTATATTAATAATTCGCCGGTTTATAGCTGTCTCTATTACCTTCCCGATCGTACTAAATAATGGAATAAGTCTCCATTTACCGGGTATCTACTTTTCGGATACCGTCTTATTTGGCTTAGGGATTACGATAACCTTTGCCGTACGGAAACGTTTAGGGAAGTAAGCAAGCTAAAAGCTCGCGGTCGCTAAACTAGCTAACGTCTAGAAAAAGGGTTCCCCGTATGCTTTAAAGAAGCCGGTAAATAAAAGGTCCTCCCCTGGAGCTTTCTAAGGTCCCGTTTATTTAATAATATCTTTTATTTCCTTAGCCATTACCTTTATTTCGACCGAAGGAAGGCTAGGGGCGTAACTCGTTACGTTATTTAGGTCCGTAAGGTCGGCCTCTAGGTTAGGGAAGAACCTCTCCGAAAGGAGCGTAGCTTTCTCGTCGTGGCTTCGCGCCTCGATAGCAGCTCCCTCGTGACGTCTTAATTCTGGGATACCGGCTATCTGTGGTGGCGTCCAGCTCCGTAGTCGGGCCCATCGTTCGAGCGACCAGAGTGTCTTAGAGTCGTGAGAGGTAGCGGCGACTACGTAGCGCCAGCTTTTCGTTTTCGCCCTTTAAACGATTCTCTCTAGGTTCGTTTTCGATTCGGTGTATTGATTCCAAGTGTATTGCGAGGGCACCGTGAGATAGGCTCGGTATCGTTGTTTCGTTTATTACTAGCTATATTAAAATTAAAATTCGTTAAAGTTAAAACTTTTCGATTTCTTTTTAAATAGTTATTAATAAAATAAACTTAAACTATAATATGGTTTAGTATTAAGTTTAGGTGGCTGCTTATGTGGTAGGACGGCGAAGTGGTTAGGGTGCTTAGCCCAAGATTCCCGCAGAAGAGCTCTGCCAGCATCCCAGATGTGGAGGGATGCCCTTGGTTCACCGAGTCCAAGCTGGCGCCGAAGGTCATGTTTGGCAGCACGGTATTCAGGACAAACCCAGGTTTCCTCTCGCGCACAGACTTCCAGGCCTTCTTCTCGGAGAGCGTCTTGCTCGCTGCGTAGACTGGAAACCCTCGCTCGAGCTCATAGGGAGGATCGCGGTACGCAATGGCCACACTCTCATCTTTCCACGTGTCCATAGTGACGGTGCATGGTGTATTGGACTTGGGGACCAAAGCCGCCGCCGACGAGGAAGTTAACACGAAGCGCTTGACCCTGGGCTCGGAAGCCGCGGCCTTAAACGCGTTAGTCGTACTGGTAACAGTTCCTGGTATCACTTCGTGCCGACTCGGGTTCATGCTGGAGTTGGCGACCTTGTGAAGGACCGCCGAGACTCCTTTGCGTATGACATATATTTTAGCTCTTCTCCTCTTCATCTATCATTGATCATGTGGAGACATGTTGTATCAAGTACGCACCTTTGACAACTTCATCGTATGCCCCCTATATTTCCATATTTGGGACTGTGACAAACTCAAAATTCCCATGGCCACACCTGGTTTCGAACAGAGTACCAAGCCATTGATGGTTTCAGCGGGTCGCGGACGGTCCCACGTACTCTATAGCCGGCGCGGAGGAATTGGTCGGCAATGTTGGATGCAATGAAGCCGTTCACCCCGGTGATAAGGACTGTTGAACCCCGAGGGATCACGGGGGTGGTCAATGAGGGACATGGCTGGCAAACAGAGGTTCCCAAATCTCGAACAGACAAAGACAACGGGGCAGAACGGGGTGCTGGGGTTGAACGGATTGCGCCGGGCTTTTGTAGCTGCCTACTATCGAAGTACGCATCTGGAGAAGAGACTCTGTATGTAAGCCATTGTACCCCGAAACATCTCTTGGCACATACGACCCGTACATTGGGTTGGCCTGCTTAGAAGTGCATTATGAGATAAGCACTTCCAGATTCTATAGCAGTGATCCACTAAACCCCGTCCCTTTACCTACCCCGGAAGCTCCAGTCCTGTCAGGAAATAGTATACGCGCTATATAATCCGGGAAATCCAGACACTTCCTATCCGGAACTCATTGTACCGCAATATGTGGTTGGACTGCCAAATAATCTCTCTTAAATCAGACTGGTTACCAAGCTCATAGTTTGCAACAGAACCACTGAGCAAAGGAGGTAGCCATGGCGGACAACGTCAAACCTTTCCTTGATAGCAACAAGTGACCCTCAAGTAGTTGACCCTCAGTCGTCTCCCGGATTCTGTCTTTTCGAGGCAGTGGACGATGCGTTTAAAAATGGAGTCCCATCTCCTGCCATTACACGGCACTAACCGGTCCCTGTAACACAGGTTTAAGCAGCGCCAACCGTGTGGACCACACCACTCGGATAAATGGTTTGGAATCTAATAAATCTATATTTGCCCCGGCCGTTATTGCTCCTATTCAAGATTGGTTGAGTGAAGGCTGGTTGTTTTGGTGGTGAAATCAGCTAGTCCGGAGTCTCCTCAAAGTCCCCTCCTGGGGGTAGCTCCTATTCGCCAGACAAGGTTATGGTACATTTGGTTTCATGTTCGTCGGGAAACCGAGATTGGTATCGCCTTGCGTTCGTTGGCACGAAAGCTACTAAGTGCAGGAAATGTGTGGCAAACTCTTCGCAGATTCGAACTCAGCAAAAGAGTAGGAATTGAAATTACCCCGTCTGATTGACCTATAGATGTAGTCGCAATACCAGGGAATAGCAGGTATTATCTTCTTCAATTCTTCTTAATCGGTGACGGGCGGACTACCATGGCACTTCGACCAAGGTGGAAAGCCTCAAGGCACCAAGAAGTGCAATGGCGATTCAAAAAAAGTACGAGGAAGCGACACGTACTTGACGGCCAAAGATCGATCAATGAGAACCGGCAGTGCTCAATCTTACTTGCTGTGCTACTCCGTACAGGCTTTTACTATTGCAAGAACATCAATTCAGGCATCGCACGCGTGGCTCATCCGAGCAAGTGTAACCTACACACTTTAATTTAGGCACTTGACCAAATGGGACTCACGTGATTTCGTGTACCTTTGGCGAGACAACCGATTTCTTTGTCCAATTGATTCCACCACATCCATTACAATCCTTTCAAACTTACGACCGTCCTCGTGGAAATCAAACCACAATGGCACGCCAAAAGAAACCAGTCAAGAGCATCGTGAAGGCGGAAGAGCGCGCATACAAAGGCGACAACGAGTCCCAGGATTCGCAGCTCGTCATCGATCAAATGCATGCTCTACACGGCATTGGCCAGGTATGTCGGTTTTGGTGGAGCTGAGATGATCGGTTCTAGGATTACGTACAGAGAGTACTGACAAGGATTGGTGCAGCTCAGTTCGTCACCAATGCGCTCAGCCGTTCCCGTCAGTGGACACCACGGTACGTTTGCAATTCGTCTGCGCATCAACTTCACAAACATCTCAGGAAATTTTATCATCAGCGCTGACTGGGAAATCAGACCGACACCACCAGAATCTGGTAAGCCCCCGCCGTTGTGCGCCCAGAGGTTTAGAGACCTTTGGCGACTTGGCATCAGCATATCCTATCCCTGCTAGCTGCCAGTCTAATCCAAGCAACGATGTCACTGATACCGGACTTTTTTTAAGCAGCGAACCACGCCCACAGCAAACGCGCCAAACGTATCCACGTCGCGTCCGCAACCACCACCATCAGCCAATCGTACCATCGTGATCGCGACAGAGGCACCCCTTTCTTCGGAACGACGACATCCCGCAACAACCGAGCAGTGCCAATCCAAACCTGCGATCAGTTCCAGAACTATTGCGGGTGGCCATGCCTCACTACCGACGCTGCGACCCAAGTCGGCACTGAGGAAGAACATGGAGGACGACAGTCAGTCACCCACGCAGTCCAATGAGGGCCGAAGCTATGAACAATATCGAGAGATCCGCGGAGACAACCTCGCTTCTTCTCAACTGAAGCCCACAGATTCCGGCGACCGCTACGATACACAACGATCCCACCCCGACAGCGACCACGAGCATGGCACGCTACACGAAGACGAGACGGGCGCCGTGGATTTCGACCTGGGTCAATTCGGACCAGCCACGGACAGTATTGCGAACAACCTAAATGATGCCGAGACCGATTCCGGCTCTGAAGACGAACATGACCGCTATTCTTCGGTCGCTCCCGTAACCCAGCCACGACGGAGCTCCGGTTTTCTGCCACCTCCATTCGTTCGCAACTCCTCCACTGGAATGCCACCTCCAGAGACACCAGCACTGGCAACAAGACTCTTCCATGCTGGTGGTACCGCCGAACCATTGATGCCGAGTTCGCAGCTCTTTGCCAATACCCAGTTCACCTCGGCTGTGAAGAAGATTGCATCTCCAACGTCTTCAAGACCTTCCCCAGAACTCAACGCGAACACCATCTCGCCGAATCCACAATTACTATCCTCTCCTTTGCGCGAACGCGGGCTCCGCACTTCTCAATTGCAGGCGGTTGGAACATCCAGTCCATATGTACCCCCACCGTCATCCGGACTTGCACCCGACACCCAAGACCCGTACGACGCTCCCGAGTCGCCACATGCCAAGCCTCAGAGAACCAGATCTGTGCCGGAGCCCATTCGGGACTACATTTCTTCGCGGAGCTCGCCTGCCGAGCGTCAAACCTCGGTAGAGATTCTCGACGAGTCCGGTGCCGCAAACTCTGACTCTGACACGGTTCAGGAGCGACGTAAACGTCAGCGCCGAGCGAAGCGCAAAAAAGAGGAGGCGACACGGTCCCTAAGGTCTATACCAATATCTCACCCTTCTTCCAGGTCTGAGGAACTGGTTGAGGTGCCATCCACAAATCGAAGGAAGCTCGGATCTCGCTCGGCTGATCAGATAACATATGGAAATAACGAGGAGGGTCAGGAGACAGTCGCAGATTCTCAGGATGCCGGTACTAAGAGTACGGAAGCCGCCCAAGATACGGCGTCACGCCGGAAGGGGAAATTGAACGCCGCACCTCAAGAGACTGGCATCTCATCTTCTGATATACCTCTTCTCCCAAGGGTGAATTCTGTCAACTTCCCTGGCAGCCGTGACCTCATTCCAGAAACGAGCCCTGCTGGTACAGCAGCAGCCGAGCCCAAGGGTCCGAGCCCACCAATCCTATCCAACGTGTCGACCGAGGCCGCATCCACACCGAAGTTGCCTCCGCCGAAGAGACTGAAAAGATCCGAGGTTGAAGAGTCCGACGAGATTGTTATGAGCGACCCTGGCGACCAAATCAAACCCATGGGCTCTTCTCCTCCAATGCCCAGCACGGCCCCGGTTCCTACCTCTCAGCCCTCGCGCCGTTCTGGCCGGCTTCCAGAAGTCGCGACGCCACAGCCACTTCTGTCGTCCAGTGCGCCGAACTTGGCCGATCCCGGCACCAGATCTTCCACGTTAACAGCACTCAGTGCGACACCTAATGTTTCGTCGAGTACGACTCCAAACACCGAAGACGGCGAGGGGCCTCCAAAAGACAATTATTCGTCACCGGCCGCAGCTAAGATTCATCGCCAGTCTCGGCCACGGTCAACCATGAAGACTTACAGCCCGGCGCGCCAACGCGGTCAACGTGACCGTGCCAGAAAGGAGCCTAGCAGACTTACTCGCCAGTCATCGGTATCTACTGATGAGCTTGCTCGACCCTCGCCATCGGCAGCCTCTGTTGCTGGTCAGACACGGGGCTCGAGGTCTTTCAGGGCTGTCAAAGACCCAAGCCTGCAAATCCCGTCTGGTATTTTCAGCGGCATGATTTTTGTGACAACCATTGGCTCATCCGACAATGACAAGAAGAAGAAGACCGAGGCCCAGAAGAGAGAAAGAGGCGGAAAAGGAGGAAAAGAAAGAAAGGGTGGAAGCTCTCATACGGAAAGGCGGTGGTCGAATCCTGAACGCTGGGTTCCATGACCTGTTTGAGGAGAAATCATCCGTTGTCCCCGAAGCTTCGTCGAGGATGCTGGCAAGCAGTCTAAGCCTGACTTCAGAAGCAGCCAATGCCGGGTTTACTGCTTTGATCACGGACAACTGCTCGCGTAAGGCGAAGTATATGCAAGCACTTGCCCTGGGTCTGCCGTGCTTGTCCTGGAACTGGGTGTCAGCGTGCGATGCCAAGGGCTCGGTTGTGGACTGGCTGCCCTATATGCTCTGTGCTGGGCCGAGTACTGTCCTCGACGGCGCATTCAAGTCGCGCGATCTGCCAGGGTACGATGCATCTTCTGCAGAGCTGTCAGTGACCATTAGTCAGCGACCAAAGCTTCTTGGCGAGATGAGTGTTCTCCTCGTGGTGAAGAAGACCAAGACTCAGAAGCACGAAAAACGGTGCACGTTCTACGCCTTCCTTGCCCATGTTCTAGGAGCAAATCTCGAGCGTGTCAATACGCCCACGGAGGCTGGGGATCTATTACGAGAAAGAGAGCAAGCTGGAAGCCCATTCGACTGGATCTATCCCGACGGCGACGACACCATATTCAACGTATTGACTGTCGGTCCACCCGCGCAAGTCGGTAATACCAAGAAAAGGAAAAGGCAGAGTACAACGAACAGCGGCTCGTTTGGACCGCCGCTCCGTAGCATGCCTAGGATCCTTACAGATGAGTTGATCGTTCAAAGTCTTATTCTGGGACGGCTCGTTGAGGGAGGTGAGATGCTGTAGCACTTGCATTTGAGATGGCGTCGGATGGTTGTATAGATATAAGGGTCACAGAAAGGACTTTGTATGACATTGCATGGTTGGTTGGTTGGTTCTCACGGCGTTGAGGAGTATATCACGAGAGGCTTCGGACTTGGTAGCAGTCCTATCATCTACCAGGAGTCGGCTCTGTAAGTAAGTTGCGATGAGACATAGCTTGTACGAATGTATCACACGACAGGGGACAGCAGAACTATTCGAGCTGTTTGCTAGGTAATTAATCTGATTTCATAGCACACTTGCATCGTAGGGAGCAAGTGATTGTTATGTCAACTAGGGAAATGAATTTATCGATAAAATCAGGTGAACTAGTTCTTTTACTCTGTTCCAATTTCGATTCAAACTCAAGTAAGCACTGCAGGAACGAAAAACACCCAACGAGGGGGTGTCCACATCCATATCAGTCATATCAGCAGTGAGAAAAATCAGTGACTTCCAATCAGTTCCACATTCATCAGACAGCTCCCTCCTCCAAAAATAAACACATCCATTCTCTATGCCCCGTAATTGTCGAGAGCCGAGAGCAGTTCGGTGTCGTTGAGAGGCGCGAGGCCCTTGGCCTTGCGCTCGGCCTGGATCTCGTCCTTGCGGCAGCCACGAGGCGAAGTTGCTCAGGCGCTCGCTGATGCCGCCGGCGGGGCAGTCGCTGTCGGTGGGAGTGCCGCCGGCGGAGCGGCAGCAGGCGCGGGTGGCGTCGATGTTGCTGCCGCACTTGCAGGCCTCGACGGCGGCGGAGGCCAGCAGGGCGGTGACGGTGAGGAGGAAGTTGAACTGCATGGTGGTGGTGGTGGTGGTGGTGGTAGGAGGTGGGTGGGTGAGTTGGAAGTTTCAAAAGGGGGGGAGGATGGAGAGGATAGAAGGAAGTTAGTTAGTGGTTGAGAGAGTAGGTAGTAGTTAGGATGTTTGTCTTGTGGTGTTGTCTCCTTGGAGGGCCTGAGAAGGATGATGGATGATATGCTTCCCTCGTTTCAAGTCGGGGATTTGGGCCCCTTTTATGCCTTTTCCTATACCAGCTTTTGTCGAGACTCTGAGGCTTACTCCGGGCTACAGGAACGAATTCCCCATCTCCCCGGGGGCCACTCAACAACACAAAATGCTTTTTCGTGTTCATGGTGGTCACCTGCGAGATCAGGCTATGCTCTGGTCATCGGTTAATTTGGACAGAGACTTACCACATGATCTAGACCCAATGGGATCCTGCTACGGGGAACCGGTGAAGCTGCCTTGAGGCCCTGGCTGCATGCATATGCATTGGAGTATACAACGTCGATGGCCAAGCTATGCATACTGATTCGTACTCTGACATATTACCTCCGCAATTTCATGCGTTCCTATGTAGATTTTGTCATACACAGAGCCATTCGACGCACGCCATTCGTCCGCACGCAAGGTGTGAGTAAGCACTTCAGCATGTAATATAATTACAGCGATTCTGGAAGCGGGGATGTCGTACAGAACCATAAGGCTAGGAGGTTTCCTTGAGCAAACTGGCTGACAGCTTTTCCTCGCTTTCAACCGGCCTTTCAGCCGAACTTTTCGGTCAACTTATGAACCGGCTGAATCTGCTGAATCCTTTATCAACGTCACCGGCGAGCTCCGTGGCGTTCGTCGAAAGCGTCGAGGGACAAGCGCGAGCAATACTATACACACGTATTTTAACGCACGCCGATACACGCGAAGTTCATTGTTTCAGCTGTTATGCTTATAAGCCGAAAAGCTTTAGCTGGCTAACATAGAGAAAGACGACGCTCCCAACGCAGGACGGCGTGTCCGTAGCGTACGGCTACTGGTGTGCTGTCGTTGGCATGGTACAAGGCGGCAACACGGAGAGTACTATACAGTTAGTGCAGGTGTGGGTTGCTGTCCGTGCCTTGCCAGATGTGTACGGTCTGGGGCATTCCATATACTTAATTCACGGGCCGGAAGTCGACATCTGGTTGCCAGAGTTCTTCTGGCTCCTCCAGTTCTTCCCGTCCGGCCTGCCTTTCGATGTCCCATGTGGGCCTGTATAGCTCGGCATAACCTTTCCCCTTTTCTACGGATCACGGAATTGACACAGTATTGCACAGGTAGGGTCTCATCCTTCTCGCATTAAGAACTACCATCAAACTCCTCTACTTCTACTTCGAAAAAGGGTTGTAAGAACGGAAAAAATCAAACATCCCAATCGGGAAATCCCCTTCCACTTCGGTGCCAAGCACAACTGCGATCGTGACCCCGACAGACTCTGATGTAATCGTGAGTTCATGTAGTGTGGCATCAACCCTTCCCGCCAGCCGCCGCCTCTCTCACACACTCTCTTGCTCCTCCATTGGCACACTCAGGTGTGGAAGAGACCCCACTCGACCTGTTTGCCTCCAACGTCGCCGCCCTGGCAGTGCATCTCGCCCTTGGCCCCGACGAGGCCGTTCCACTGGAAGCGGTTGATGGACTCGTTGATGAGGTCGATACCGAGTCGCACTCGGATATACGGCTGTCAGAGCCTCATCTACCCGCTAAAAGCAATAAGCACCAGGGCCAAGAGGGGCCAAGAGATAGAAAAGGCTTCGCTAGACTTCCCCGTTTGCCTCACCATTTCCCAATTTGACCGACGTCGGTTGGAATCATCATACGTTCTAATCCCCGTATATGGCGGGGCTGATGTGAATGACGATAATATACATTCTTCCATGAAGAGCCTCAAAAAACGTGTTTGGAAGGTAACGCCGGTTGGCCCCGTTCGGGAAGGACATAACCAGTACAGGAGAAAATTGGGATTGCGATCATAGCCTATAGACAATATTGCGAAACCTAAGAGGCAGAAGAGAGCGCCTGGGGTACTAGACAGGCGATGCTGTGAGGATCATAGCAAGAGTTCAAGGCCATTTCACAGTTGCCGCCAAAAGCGAGGATATTTGCTTCTAAGTAATAATGGAAAAATGTGCTTTGTTCCTAGACTCCTAAAGTGTATAACGAAACAACGGGTAAACATCCGTGCAATAACCACTAAAGACCTTCTTATAGGCTAGCTGCCATGGCCCAGACAAAAAACAATATCAGCAACCAAGAGATGATACCACAAAACATAGCCATCTGCTTGTAAAACCGCAGCACGCTCCGTTCGTTCGTCCGCGGAAACGGTACCTGCCATATCTTCCCGGCGTCCCGGACCATCGGGCGGCTCGCGGGGATCTCTTTGCCCAGAAACCGGCAGAGGGGCCCCCAGCCCATCTCGGGCCGAAATACGAGCAGCCGCTCGGGCGGGACGATGGAGATGACCCAGGCGCGGTGGGCGTGGTAGAGGTCCTCGCTGAGCTCCCACTTCTCGAGCAATTCAAATTCTCTCTCTACTCAGTCTTTTTTGTTCACTTGTCCTACTCGCTGAACGGTCATCCTTGTCATGCCATGGCTGTTCTACTCCCCGTACTTGTTCTAGCCGCTGCCATTCTGTCCGTGGTATGGAAGTTCATACAGCAGCGACGTCTCTTCCAAGGCCTTGTAAGTAGAGATTGCCTACTCCCTGATACTGATTCCCAACCATTAGACCACAGACATCCACACACGAAACGCTCTCGCTGACACAGCAGCCACAGCCCGGCCCCCCTCACCACCCCCTCCTCGGCCATCTCCCCATCCTACGCGACGCAGCCCAGAGCATCCCCCCCCCCGATGCCAACCCGCACGTCTTCGCCCACCTCATCCGGACCAAGTACGGCCTGGGCGACTTCTTCTTTCTGCAACTGCGCACCCCTATCGCTAACGAGTAATAACTATAGTGGCATCGACTGTCATGCCGTAGAGCAGGACCACGAGTTTATGACGCTGTTTAGAGACCAGGCCCTCCTCTCGCCCACCGAGTTCTGGGCGCTGTACCTAGTAGATCTGAATCTACACCGTGCATACCGACGGTGGGCGAACCGTCGAAAGTTGGACAGATACATTGGCAAGGTCCTCGAGGACAGGTTTTCTTCAGGCAGGAAACCGCGTACAGCAGCGAAAAAAAAGAAGCGTTGTGCAGTGGACTACGCGGTGGAAGCCTACAGTAAAGACAAGGGCCAATCGAAGCCCCTTGTCGACGACTCTCTCCGCGATAATCTCGTCACTCAGTGAGCAATTACCTTCTGAATCCCAGATGTTAATACATACATGGATGCTAACCTGTCCGACCAGATCGAAAACTCTCATTTTCGCCGGTCACGACTCCTCCGCCAGTACGATATGTGTGAGTCTGAAGCAACGTCACCGCGCTCTGCCATTTCTGTCTATAAGCTGACGCCCAGGAAGCATATATACTATGTTCTAAGCTTGTACCCGGACGCTCTGCGGAGAGTCCGAGCGGAGCATGATCAAAAGTTTGGGGGTGTCTCCAAGGCGGCTGAAATGCTATGCAGCGATCCCACCTTGGTGAACGACCTCCCGTACACGCTGGCGGTCATCATGGAGTCGCTCCGTCTATTTCCGCCCATCGGCGGTTCCTATCGGTCCGGCCGAGTTGGGTAAGTCCAATTTTTTCTATGATACGCATGGCAAATAACTGATCAAGGCAACCTCTTTGTTGTGTCCACTTGAAGGCAGATGGAAGAGACTGGCCGACATATCCCTTTGCATGCTTCATTAATGATTACGCCATAATGCATCACGAAGACGTTTTCAAGGACCATGAATTGTTTATCCCAGAAAGATACCTTACAAAGGGCCCGTCAGATCCGTATTTCGTATCCCCAAATGCCTGGCGCGCATTCGAGAAAGGCCCTAGGGACTGCATTGGCAGTAAGTCATCACGCACTTCTCTCCCGCTCACCAACTGGTATGCTATCTTACTAATAATTTCGACTTCTATCACTTATAGAAGCGATGGCTCTCATACAAATCAAGATCATTATAATCCTAACCCTTTCTAGCTTCGATTTTAGAGAGATGTATGCCGACGATACACCTTTAGTCAATGGCCATAAAATGTACCAAACTTTGCATGTAACGGCCAAGCCATCGCAGGGCTGCCTATGAAAGTCAAGCCGGTTCAAGTGGCGTGGGAAGAGTGACATATCAACATGTACCCAGTAGCACAGTGAGCATGGATGCCGCAATCTCTAAGACCATCTATTCGGGGTTTCGATTCAACTTCAGGGCTCACAAAGCCATTCTGGCTGTTCTCCTTCGTCCACGGTCCCGAGGCCGCCAGCATCGGGGCGGCGCGGGCCCTGGAGCTGGCCTTCCAGGTCCACAACGCGAAAAGGGGTGGGAGCGACGACAACAGCCCGGGCACGGCCGCTAACGGCACCTCCGTCATGGACTCCAGAGCCGCCAAGTCCACTTGTCTGGCGGCCCGCTCCTCTACTGCTGGCAATGCGGCGAATCTGCAGGGCGGAAAGGACATAAGGGACCAATTGGATGAACTGTAGGGTTACGGAAATACACGCAACGTCTACCAGGCTTGGTATGGGGAAAGGCATGTGCTCGGTTTAATAAAAGAACGAGTAGACATTTAAGGGATATTATTCTTTATAGATACTATATATTGTATTTAATAACTACTTACTTACGATCTTAAGCTAGTCGTAAAAACGTACCTGACGCTCCTGGTGCTTTTATTTTCGCTGAGATTCCATCCCGGTGGCAGTTATATTTTCCGTAAACTCGGTCACTTTATGCTTTCTTAAGAGAAATTTCTGTGAGATGGGTAGATTACAGCCCTTGAAGACGGAGACGGAGGAGAGCTACTGCACACGTTGCTACATTATTAGACGGAGTCCCTGAGGAGTATTCCTCTAGGGATAACCATCCGTGGCACGGGACTCGCGTGTTATCATTTATATATTATGCGGGCTACATATGTCGTTTACCTTTTTTGCGTCGAGTATATGCATTTTATTAGGGGCGATGCTCTCTTTCATCCTAAGCATAATGTGAAGCATTCTACTATGACAACTTGAGGGTGCGAGAATGCCAGCTATTGCCGGCCTTTTCCAGCATAGTCTGCCTGGATCACACGGTAGGACTTCCGGAGTGTATCCTCCTATTCCCGTGGTTCTTCGGGGCTGAATATACACGGCCTATCATGGAGTTGCCTGTATTCACTCCTGAGACCTCCAGCTTATTCCTGGGAGAGTAATACTACCACCACGAGTCAAGGTAATATGATCACCAGACTCTCCATGGACCAGGAGTTCTCAACTTCGAGCTTCCGGGACAAAACTTCCGGCTTAGTCATAATATTGACTGCACGCAAGTTTTGGGGTGAAGCGGCAACGAGACGCGCAGATCTTCTCCAGTCTCCGTCACGAGGTTCCAGCGGTCAGGTGTTCTCCTGAACAGCCAACGCATTCTCCTGAAAGGAGACGTGTTCACGCATCAAGTAACAGGTTACGAGATCTTCTCCTTCGAGTGGGTGTGAATCGAGTCCGAAAAGTTGGCTGACCCGCCTGGGATGCCAAGTTTCGTGTGCCTTGCAGCGTTGCACTTAGGCCAGGGACGAAGGGCAACGGACTCGACAGTAATGCAGGCTTTCGCTCGCGGATCCTGGTGTCGGTAGGCTATTCGTGATCGCGCGTTCTCTGCATTGCAGCAGTGCACCTTTCTCCAGCTTCTTCTCTAGCCCGTTCAATTGGCGCGCGTTGGTGAAACTCGGCTACGGCTTCTCGCGGCCGAGTTATGTTTGGTAGTCCCAGAGAACATACAGTAGAACATTCTTCCAGTTCAATCGTCTAGGACGTCATCCCGCTCTTTAGTTTTTCGGGTGGGTTCTCTGTCGCGACCTTGTTTACAGTAGTGTCGGAGCCTCTTAGTGGTTATTAGTGTCTCTATAACATCGCGGTGTTATTAATATTGCGCCATTCCCAGAAGTACAACAGCACAGTCTGCACAGTACCCGGGCAGCGGTGGGGGTTAACCTCCGGTGCGGTGGAGCCGGCGAAGCGCGACCGATAAACAGGAATGGAATGGAAAGAGAGAGAGAGACGGAGAGACGGAGACATGGATGACCGGATGACAGAGTGGAAGACGAAACGACGAGAAACGAGAGACTGGAAAGTTTCAACTCCTCCTTGTCGTATGTTGCTGTCGGTCTGGCACAAGGAGCAGGGAGGGCAGCACGTGGGAGAACCCCAGGCTAACAAGAGGACAGACAGCCTTGCATATTCGTCCTATTTGCCTGCCATAGATTGCAGATTGTGAGGATGGATCTGACATTGGATGTCGAACATGTCCGCAGTTCCGTTCCGGACCAAATTATCCTCCCCAGCCCGCGCGATTCCCGCATGGGACGTACGATGAGCGGACCATGATCAACGCGCCGTCTGCTCAGATAAGCCAGGCGCTCGAACGAGACGAGTGCGGGGCAGCACCCAGGGCCCCCTGTGGGCCATGGCACGCTCACATTCACTAGAGCTCAATCTCTCCGGTACTACACACCCAACGGCCACCATCGTGAAATGTACCTCGAATGATACTTTGGAGGATGGGAATGGTGCGGGGAAGAAGAGCCAAGAGGATGACAAGTTCCCGGCTCTTTCTTGGCCCTCGACAAGGCTGCATGTCAATTGTTCCTATGTAGGTTAGGTGCTGCTCGCTTGCACCGGGGCTTGCAGTTCACTGATAGCGAACCTAGGGCATGCAGCAAGCAGCAGCAGCCACTGCATACATACAGCTTGCAGCAGCAATACCACCCAAACCTCTGACCGCCTGCTCGCCATGGGGATGGCCCCAGAGATCACCAACGGCACTTGACCATTGAAACCTTGAGCAGGTGTCTGCATTGACGTGTCTGTTTCTTGTTACTTGGAAGAAGAGGTTGAATTGAGTGCATGGTGCTCTGCAAGCTACTATCTGACCACTCTCCAACGCTGATCTCTGGGCATCCGCGCGGGAGCAGGGCGTTTCAAGGGTGAGGTTTGCGGTTATGCGCGTAAGCCCAGTCACAGTCAGCCTGCTGCTCTGTTGCTGCTGCTGCTGCTTCTGCTGCTGCTACACACCTACGATAAGAGCATCCCCGTCCGTCGTAAGGATATGTACTAAAGCCGGAGTGGATGTCTGACATTTTTGCTGGGCCATTTCGGGAGAAATAAGCTGTGGTCCGGCACCACCTTGCTCGGCGGCGTGTGCCCAGGACAGAAGTCCCAGGAGTTGTTGGCTACTCTCGCTACTGTCATGCTGTGTCATATGTGCCCCTCGATATTATATCTCTCCTCGTCATTAAACCACCCAAAACCAAAGTTTGGTAGCGGTTTTACTCCGTGGTTTAAGCACCAGGTTTCGAGTTCCGATATGACGTGAGTACACCAGCTGCGGTCAGCAAACAGACTCGAAAGAAACAAGCTGTCAGGCCGTCTACTGTACATGAACGCTATCGGGTGAGACAATGCGATAGAATTCGTCCTTGTGCGGCATTTGGTATTCCCACTTGGTACAACGGAAGCTCTGGGTGGATGATTGAGTGTTCCAAGCAACGGCATTGCATGAACATCCTGCAATGTCTTTCTTGAGCTTCCCAACATCAGTCGATGGTAAGTGATGATGATATTTTCATGCAGTTGACGAATGCTGACTGCTTATCTCAGTCAACCATCTCCGTTACTGTGCCGTCGACTGGTGATGATAGGTATTGATTGACATCCACAAACAGTAGGTGTATATGTACCTAGCCGCCCAATCGCTGGGCCATTATCCGGATACGGTAATGGATAAGCCACGAGGAGAGCTGAAATGATGGCCAAATCCAACCAGATATCGGAGGGCTTCCACAATCATTCTCCGCTTGGCTGCATTTTGCATGCATGCGCTGCTGTATGTATCGCGGCCAGCAGGGTTGATTACTGAGGCGGTCTCGACTCCGGAGCCCCAGAAACCCGCACGCCCAGCCGCTGCAAGCATCTAGTCTAGCATCCATCACGCCGGCACCTCTCGACTACTGCTGTACTGTCTCGACTATTGAAGTTTCGATGCCGGACGTTCCTTTTCCTCCCTGTTCTATTTCCTCTCTCTCGGATGAAATGAACGAATGAATTCATCAACCGAAGTGGGTAGGTGACTTGATTAAGGGCCAGGGGCACAGTGTCAATGGGCGCGGGGCCCGCTCTTGGCCGGGCACAATGGCCAGCCTCTGGCCTTTGCGCACAGGTCTCGACATCATACCTTAGCTCGTCGACCTGGAAAAAGAAACAGAAAAAACTAGCAGGACGTCACGACGTTTCACTCGGCCCCGGTTCAGCTAGTTGTCAGCTAATGTCCGTCGTCCACATAACGACCGCAATGGCGGTGCATAGCAGAGGGACCTGTGCCAGCAATCTATGTGACGGCATCGTCGCCGTGTTTCTCTTTGACTCGAGGGGAACCCAGCCAATGCATGGCCGAGTATCATGTAAACATAAACAAAACCGGCCAAGGATTGGGGTTAGCTGGCTGGCAGGCTGGTCGAACTAGCAGGAATGTGTGTTCATCCAGCCAGCCAGGGTCACCCGGCCGAGAGCTTGCACACCTGAGCCAGCCTGAGATGTAACTCACGACACAAGTATCAGCGTACAGGTATGGATGTTCATCAAATCGGGATTCCCATCTTGACCACATTCCCATAGCTGCACTGCTTCTCTCACGCTAGCTGGCAAGTGGAGGCCCAGGTAGCCTAGCCCAGGCTGCCCAGCAAGCAAGCATTGTGTAGCACGCATGGGAAGTAGGTAGTGGCCAAGTACACCGTGTAACAACGTCTGTTCGCACACCCCTGTCGTTAAAGTCTATTCGCTTGGCCTAGGTGGCCTAGGTTTATCACATCACCACTTGACCAGAAGGCCCGAGAAAAGACAGGCAGTGATTCTCTCTTCTCGCCTCTTCCTCGCCTCCTCTTCTCCTCCCCCGCACGTTCGGTAGGCGGCACACTGAATCTCTCGCCTTCTTGGGCCCGGCTCTTTGGCCTAAACGAGTTATCAGATCGGTGGTCGGGTGTGTTGGTTTTGGTACAGACAGACACGAGGTGGATAAGTAAAAAAAGGGCTGTAAAAAAAAAAAGGCTGAGAGGGTAGTAGCCGCACCACCTCTCGGCATCCCCGCCCGATACAGCCACAGTCTCATGGCCGTCTGTCTCAACACTTGCCTCACAAATTCGTATTTTCCCAACACGGTGTGAGGTGAAACGCCCATAGAGCGGGAAGAGGGAGGACAGAGACGGCGGACAGAGATCTACGTCAGATCCAGGGTCCTCCGTGCCTCGCCGTCAGCTATCCGTTCCCTGCACTGAACCCTTTATTGCTGGGGAGCGCTTGGCTGGGGAGCTGGACTTCACCACCGAGGCCCTTTTTTTGTTAGAGATCAACCTCAACAACACCCCGCTGCCAGCTAATTACCGCAAACGTCACAGTTAAGATCGGGATTTATTATTTCGGATTGACGAGGCGCGATGGATGATTTATTACATCAACCACACTATACTAGAAGCCTCGATTGGTCCGGTTGTATCGACCGTCTTGTCTTCTCAAACCTGTTTTTTTCCCCTTGCGCGAGGCGCCTTCGCGCTTCATACAAACAACCAAGCTCGAAGTCGAAGAAGACTGTGTAGGCGGCATGAACGGCACGCCGCACGACGGGAGCTTTGCCGTATCATACATAATACATGCATACTTCAGATAGAGATACCTTAATATGTAGATGACCGTCACCTACCTACACTGTGACAGTCTCGAATCCCCAAGCGGCTGCAGGGCGGAGAATCCAACAGAAGGAAAAGTTTCTGACTGTGGGATACCCAAGCTTGGGGATTGATTGTCACCCCTAGAGACAGGCTCGGGCTGTCTCACTGTCCGTTTTGGTACTGCTGGCATCCCGGCCGCGATTGGGACGCGAAGGTTTTCAGAGGAATTAGCAGCAACGCCGGACGTCAGGCCTCCCAGGTTACCGGTGCAGTCCTTCATCAGTCCTGGCCAGTCCTGCGGGCACTTGAGGATATTATCGGGGCTATGTATCTTTTCTTGTCTTCGCTGTAAACAATTGTTGGAGACCTCACCTCGTTCCCCCACTCGAAAGAACGAAAGAAAAAACGAAGAAAGCATCTTTGGCCACTAATAAGTGCATGTACTTTCCGGCTACTAGCTGTACGAGGTAATTGATTGCGGTTTCCAGTTCCATCTCTAGTCGATTTGACGCTTATTGATTGCTCTTGGCCCCTCCCCACTCTGGCGCCTGTCAGCCCACTACCGCAGCCAATTCCAGGTCTCCAATGCCCTTTTTATCGCAGCAGGTATCTTAGCACACAGCATAGCATCATCCGGCGGCGGCACACAGCACAGCACCAGCAGAGGAACGTGGGCTACCTACTGTGGGTGCTTTGGACAGGGCTCCCCAGTATATGGGCTGCTGGGCCGACACTGTACGGTACGAATAGATACACCGAGCCCCAGTCCACTCCAAGCCAATCCAAGGACAAGGGCCATGCAACGTTGATTTCCCTCTTTTCCTCCCTCTCAGCTTGCTTTGGTGCTTGCTGTGCTTGCATTGCATCCACCCACAAAGACCGGACGGGTCAGGTCGAATACAATTGATACATATCACCACCACTACCGACCGACTGCTGTTACTCGACTGTTTCCTCTCTCACTCTATTCCTCTTCCATGTTGCTGTGACTCGGGATCAACTCACTCATCATACATCAAACCAATTCATCCGGTGAATAGTGCAAATCATTTAGCACTCGATTGACTGAGACCGATCCACTGTTTCTGATTGTCCCGGCCCGTCGACCAAACCATTGATCGTCCAGTACAAGTACAGCACCGTACGTGCCCGCCAGAAGCAAGTCGTGGTGGACATTCCCGTCAGCCCAAAGTCTGCCCAGCCCAGCACCGCAAGACTATTTTGTGGCCAATTTCCCATGCCTGCACTTTTCCCCCAACGGAGAGTACGAGACAAAGGATTTCTGAGAGCGACCTCGCAGCAGCCGCCTCTCCCAAAATATCTCGCAGATCCCTTTTCCGGCGAACCGCTCTAGTGTACCAAACGCCAGAGAAAACCAAGACACGCACCTTTGTTCTCGCCCGAACCTTGCGCCAGCCGAGGGGCCAACCAGATCCTACCCAGACATTAAACTGCACCACCCCCTCGCACATTCCAATCCACGCGCCACTACGATGTTAGGGGAGCGGAGGAGACCTCTGGATCCGTCCCCTCAAATCTACGGCCATTCTCGCACCAGAACAACTTCTTCCTCTGTATTCCCACCACAAATACAAGCTCCCGCACCAATGCATCTACAACAACCACCGCCCGGAATGGGCCACAACCGTCGCTCGCCCTCGGTCAACACCTTCAGCACCGTCTCCAGCAATCCTCCCCCCGCCTTTCGCACCTCCCCCACGAGCGATCTGCCGCGTCGGAGCACCTCTTCTCGATCCGGAAGCGGTCAGCCCTCTAGCTACGTTACCCTTCTGCGCAAGCAAAAGGCCACCGTCTGGTGCGATCGATCACAGTACGAAGACCCTCGCTTGCAGGCCCAACAGCGTGCTGCCAAGCAGCGAGCGAACAAGGAAGTGACCAGCGTCATCAGCCATGGCCGCACCTCGACGGGCATGAGCAGCACCGCCAAGGTCGCTGCCAAGATCCGCCACCACGGCAAGCCTGGCGTCGTCGGCTACACCCCCGAGAACAACTACATTGGCGTTGGCGGTGTGCCCATGCGTCTGAGTGCCACCGAGGTCGAGGGCGAGGACAGCGACGAAGAGGATCTGACTGCACAGCGCTTGCACCACCGTAGGACGGGGAGCAGCGGTCGCAGCAGCACCAACAGCGGTCGTCGCGGTACTGCCGCCTATCGCTCTTCCAGTGGCATGGCATCCCAAAGCGGCAGAAAATGGAGCCCCGGCGATACCCCAGAACGACGAGGCAGCTTAGCAGAGGAGCAGCCGGAGTTCCAGGTGGGCGATGACGCCGGAGAGTTGGGTCGGGCTCACAGCACACGCAGTGGCAGCAGTGCCGAGAAGGCTGACGCGCTGCCCGAGCTGAAGGCGCCCAGCGCCGCCAAGCTGGCTAGCAACAGTCTACTAAACGCCGCCCTCACGAGAGAGAAGAGCGTCAAAAATCCCGAAGAATTGAAGAGACGCGGAAGCGTGGACGATCGAAAGATGACCCTCACCTCGGGTCGCTTGTACATTGCCAACCCCGATTAATGTTAATGTCTTCTTTTTACATGCCCCCTTCGTTCTGGTCGTTCTGGGAGCATACGGACGCGGAAGAGGGTCATATCACACAACAGCATACACGGTCGTTTTGACATGGGGATTTTACTTTACTTTTGAACAACAACGGAGTTCTGACTACAAAAGCCCGCGCCTACCATGATACCAAGACGACGGTAGTGCGCCGAGGCTGGTTTGGAGGTTTTTCATCATTGCATTGCGAGGCGCACAACACGGTCGTTTCAATGGATTTTCACACAAAGGAGGAGGTAAACTGGTTAGACGAAAGACCAGTGCCACACGGTCGCTGAAGAGAACATGCCGGGCTCGTTTCTGTTCTTCTGCCCGCCTCGGTCATGTATTACTTGTTACTGCTGGATCGAAGGAGCGGTTACCTATGAGGTACACACCCATGGTAGTAGAGATCTGGCGATGCTACAGGCGGCTACTGGATAGCTGGTAGTGTCTCTAAATTATCTATCAAACTGCGAGTCTTCTCGTGATCTATCGCTCACATCCACATCTTCTTCAACCTCGCTCATTTGTGACATTGTCTCTAATCTCGACTTTAACTGATATCAACTGCTTGTTGTGACTACTGCCCACACTTGTTCGGCAAGCACTTTGCCTAGCGCCCGAATTCCGCCTGTATCACGAGCTGCTGCCACAACCCCTTGATGACGTCGAGGAAGCGGGAGATCGGCAAGTAGGGTCACGACTAGGGAAGGAGGTTACTGTGACCTAACCAATGAGGGGCTAGCTGAGGCGTTTATCAAGGTTTCTGTATCGCCAACGGTCTGGGGCGGGCTTGATAGACGTTGCTTATTGCAGTACAGGGCCGATTGCGTTGCTGCTAGGTATATGATATACATACAGCCCCTTGTGTCAAGATGCGCAAGATTTGCTTGAGGGAAAAGAAGTCATTGTCTGATACCGAGTCACTAGTCTCGTGGGAATTGCTTGATTCGGTCTTGGGATTGGATGGGATCGGAATCGAACAATCAACGGATCAAGGGGCACCACTTGAAGCATTCTCGGTTTCTTTACAGACTCATTAGCTTCCTTCTCGATTCTGCCCTTCCTTCTTCCTTCCTTCCTCCCCTAGCATGCCAACCACACGTGCCTGCCAACGAACTAGCTCTGTGCTCGGGCCCTTTTTCGGCGGCGTGGGAAGGAGGAATAAGGAGGAGAGAGAGGCTGGGAAAGAGGCTTAAAGTCATGCTTGATTTGGAGAAGTTCGTCTGATCATGGCATGGCGCATGGCGTTTTGTCTGGGTTGGGGGAGGGGGAATAAGCATCATGAGTCATGTGAAGACATGATGTATGCAGCTACGGATCTCTGAGTATGGCCTGCTTACCTCGACGGTGCTGCCCTAATTAGTTAGAGGATTTTACCTGGTTCTGGAACGATCCTTTTGGAATCCATCACTGACACTGGAAGAGGGCATATAGGGGTTACGTGTATTTCCCGATTAGAGATAGACTTTATTATAGCATCGAGTCAGAGGAATGGGCCGTGGACACCACTAGAGCATGGCTAGATTTACTTCTGAAGCTTGCTCCTCAGGGCTTTTCATTGTGCCATTTCTCAATGACGTGGCCGCCCAGCCCAAAAAGGGGCTCGAACTGTCTCTCCGACAGAACCAATGGTGAAAATATCGATGGTTAGCTTTTCTTCTTCTTTTCTCTTACCCCTTCCCGACCCCCGACGAACAGCTAAATACTTATTCTCCAAAAATTAGAACCGAGCTTGTCTCAGCGGCGAGGGGGGGCGGCGGCGGAGGAGAGGGGCACGAAAGAGTGAGACGGGCGGGAGTTTAGCCCGCGAATGGGCCGTGTGGCGGCCGCGATGAAGACGCCACGTACTTGCTCCACGATCCTGTACTGATACTACCATCAGCACTTTAGCAAATTTGTAGTTTGGGGAGGCGGCAGCATTGGTTCAACGGTTTCGTCCGAACTTAAATTCAGATTGAGACCAGCCACACACATGTCAGGCCGCCACCGGTTAATTAACTGGCTCATTAGTTTAGAAACACAAATGTCCTGGTTTTTATTACAGAAGAGGCAGGTAATTGGTGGCTGACATCATCACGCGTACCATCGATGTCGTGGCGTGAGTGCGATGAGAGTTCAGTCATATACTTAGCTAAGCAGGAGGGCCAATCATTCGATATAGGCGCTGCTCCAGGTGGTAATGAACTGATGGTGAAAACCTGAACAGGTGAATTATCAAGTATCCAATAAAGTGATAAATCAAGTGCTACCATGGAGTCATCGGTTAGGTCTCAAGTGACTCGGATATCTGCCCCTTGAAAACCATTCTGACAACCCCTTAATTCCCCAGAGTGCTCTAAAGCTATTATTTTGTTTCCTATTTCGATAAAGTGAATGGTGGCTTTACATCAAAAACAAATCTGTCAGCTGGGCACTAGTTTATTCAGGTTTTTGTTTGCCCCTGGGGCCTAGCCAACGTTTTTTTGCTACCTCTACACGACATTAGGGAGCGTTTGATAGGAGGGTGCATTCCATGAGTGGAAGATTGTAACCAAGAAGGCGCATCCTGACAAATTATACAAGAAAGACTGTGCCGTGTAAGACAGGGCCTGTCAAAACATTTTATTCCTGAATCTACATACAAGGCCGACGACTGCTAGGGTTGATCTGGAGTGAAAAATCGCCATACGTATCTATTAACGTCACAGAACTAGCAAGTCAACTACTAAATCATGGCTTAATATAAAACCTCGTGGTTCAGTGATAGAGAGCTATCTTTACAATTGACATGGTGGGCCCATACCCGTATCCCCCTGAAGGTGAAAAGATACGGATTTGAGATCGGCTCCTAGGGCTCTCACTGGCTTTGTACTGTACCACTATGGGTACCCTTTCTTCGGTATTTGCCGTTACAGTAGTCCAAAACAGCCGAGATTTGAACCAGATAGCACCCACCTGGCACCGGACCCCCGGGTGATCGTGGCCGTCAGGAAATAAGCAGTACCGGTGTCACGTCCAAAATCGATCGCTCGTTCCGATCGGGAAAGTTCATTTGCTGTGAAACGTGAGGTAATTGCCGACTGACGCCTTTTCTGTTGTACTCCATCATCACCGGCGGATGGCTGCCTTCCAGGGCAGCCCACAAAGGGGCTGCATGTCAGATGTCTGTCGTGATGGCAGTCTCCTGACACTTCACCCTACTGCCTTGGTCAGCCACGCCGTTGGGTCCCATGGAACGTTGGGCCTGTGGGATTTTCCAGGAGTGATGGTGTTCCAGAGCCAGAGTCAATTGTCACACCCAATTGCCTACCCTTGTCCTTGTGTGACCGAGGACCGTACTGCAATATGCCCAGTTTCTTTGCAGAAGCCCCTAGGCCCTTCTACTTTGGTTTTGTTGTTTCGTAGACTCCTCGTTTCTGGAATATAATTACCTCTCGTCTCAAGATCGCCGGAGCTATGCATGAAAATGAGGCGCCGGAGCCACTCCGCAAGCCCGAGTCTGTGCCACCTGAAGTTGTGCGTCTGCATGACTACTCCCATTCAAACCACCAGTTTCCGCATTCATACAGCTCGGCATACGGTGGCCCAGCAGAAACCCTCCCTCGTGCCGACTATGCAACGTTGTCGTCAGCCTCCCAGGTTGGCGCCCACCATCCACCACACGATGAGAGGGCCAGAAGCATTTGCGGGATTAAGAGATCGATATTCATCTTCTCCGTGGTTTTGGGTCTCCTCGTCATCGGTGCCGCTGTTGGTGGTGCCGCGGGCGGGTCTTTAGCAGTCCAGTATGTGTGGTTTCCCTAAATTGTATCGAGACCAGCACAGACAGAGCCGGGCTGTACTACCTTCCCTTTTCCCCAAGACTGGCTTATATAGTAACCCTTTGTCATCTCGAATCAGGAGAGCGTCCGCGTGTCCTTCCACCGCCCCAGAAACCTCCGGCAGTTCATCCACGACATCGTCGTATCTAAGCATACCTACCCTCAGGCGTCTTCTCCGTTGCGCTCGACTGCCCCAATCTCAACGGCAAGACCCAGGCCGTAGTCATCAGCTCCGAGACCAGGTCATTCACACTGACCTGCGACAGGGACTACCCCGACAAGCCTTGGTTGCCTTGACTAACCCGTGGCCGGCTCCAATTTTGCCGTAGATGTCTCCTACGCGACAGACAAGTATAATGGCAGCTGTTATATCAAGAATGACACCAAGAATAGCCAAGATATATCGCAGCGCTACATCGCAGCAAAACTCATTTCATGATCCGAACGGCAGCAGGTTGATTATTGTGGACTGTTAAAGCTTCTGCTCTGAAGATATTGCCAGAGCGCTGCAAGATGAAGAAGTTCCTGATACAAGCTTTGGGATTTGTGGTGATTATGAGTGTTTATTAGAGCATAGACTGAGCAATTGCGTCTCCTCGGGATGTATCCCTTGCCTCTTCTTCGAAACCAGCACACTTTTACTATCATTCTTAAGCAAAAACGGAAATCTCAGCAAGGGGCAGTGAATTTTCTTTACAGCTGTCCGTCTTGTCACATCTTAACTCCGCAACTGAAACCACACTTGGCCCAAACCCCTAACCTATAACCACTTTTGCAGCTTCGTATTCTCCGCTAGCCCTTCTTCACAGCGAATTCAAATGCATGGGCTGTATAGTTGTTCGACTGGGAAACGGGAATGGTCACCGACCCGGACGAGTACTGGTACGTCTTGACCCCCTTGTAGGCGGGCGGCCCCGTGACCGCGAACGCGTTAGACCCCTGAAACTCCCAAGCCTCGACCTCGACCGACCCGGCCGCGTCGGCGTAGCCTGCAGCCGCGAGCCCCTCGACCTGCACCGCCCACTGCCCGGCGCGGACCTTGGGCCCCGCCAGCACGCGGACGCGATCCTCGCCGTCGAGCGTCGCGTAGACGTCGAACCGGCCATCGCTGGATCCGGTCGTGCCGGCGCGCACGCCTGTCATGTTGCGCGCGTAGTAGCGGTAGACGTGGTACCCGGGCGCGGCGGCATAGTCCGAGGCGGCGTAGTCGCGCGGGTTGCGCGACTTGGTCAGCAGGTTGGCGAACAGGTCGTGCAGCGTGGTGCCGCCCTGCCAGTTGCCCAGCAGGCCGATCCAGTCGAAGCGCTCGAGGCGGGCGATCCACCAGGCGTAGCCCGACGGCACCATCTCGTCGAAGGCGGCGTACTCGTTGATGCTGACCTGGCGCGCCGGCAGGTTGTGCTGCTGCAGCAGCGCGCCGAGCGACTGGTTCGTGTACTGCGGGTCGTTGTCCGCGGCATTGAGGTCGCCCTCGAGGTGGTACGAGTACTGGTCCGGCACGGTGCCGGCGTCGGCGATGGCCTGCAGCCACGCGGTCCACCACTTGTTGCTGCTCATGGGGCGCCAGGCGAGACTCGGGCCCGTGATGGGCACGTTTTCAAACCGGGAGTCGGCGCTGGTTTTGGTGTTAGCATATTATTCAGCGACGGGGAATCGAACATGGCGGAGGGCTCACCGGAGGATCTTGTGGGTTCGAATGTAGAGATCAATCCACCGCTGCGTGTCGCGCTTCCAGAATACCCTTGGTTGCATTAGTGGTGGTTACTTATGGGGAATTGGGAATCCAAAAACGCTTACTCAACGTCTGGTTCGTTCCTATAACAGGCATTATTAGTCGGATTGCCATTCTCTTGTTGATCTCAACTCACCAGATATCCCACACAAGACCCTCGAGGGCGTTGTTGGAAGCAAGGTCGTCCATCAAGGCTTTCACAAATGCCTCGTAGGGCTGCCAGTTTCCATTGTCTCCCGGCCAGTAGCTTGTCGAGTTTAACGAGTCGGTGCCCCAGATATCATGCGGATAGATGATACACTCGGCCCCAACCTTGCGCATGCTGCGGTAGTTGGACAGCGTCGATTGCAGCCGGCCTTGGTACTCGGTCCGGCCCCAGTTCCATCCACGCTTCGGGGCGCCGTACTGAGCGCCGCCAGTGCGGCCCCATCGGAAGCCGATGTCTTCGTACCTGGTGCAATTACCTTTAGTCGGTATCCTCAGATATGTGGATAGTCAGAGCTAGGTACCAGTGCTGGGCAACCTGGTCCTCATTGTCAGGGATGCCGTAGATGAAGCCCGAGGCCCAGTGCTGCGGATCGCCCCTAGTAACAGAGAGATCTATGACAGCCGTGGTGGAGTCCCGAGGGAGCACAGCTCCGGCAATGGCCCCCGTGGCTAGCGTCGTCAATGGGAGGATGAGTTGCATGTTGAGCGTGGTTCAGGAGCCAGCATATATGTAGAGGCTTGATGGCCAATACCTAGGTGGCCTGGCCGAACTGCTCGGTCAACGCGGTCACGCCTTCTTATAAGATGCACATCTTGCATGTTGTACTGTAATATCCCGGTACCTTCCATATGCCGACGCAATAAGAGGGGCTTCTATAAGGCCTCGTGGTGGAGCGCAACGACATCTTCCGGAGCAGCAGGCTATCAATCTCGAACCGTAAGTAGTGCTGAAGGGTAGGATGATGTCACGCCAGGGAAGAGAACAGCCGTCGCGGGGTACAATCCGATGCAACACAAGGCACTGGCCCCCCGGCGTGCGGGGATGTAGGCAGTAGGATTGGCGGGATTGCCTGTCTCCGGACGGGAACGGTCTTTGACCCTGAACTTCTTCCCCGCCGGAGCGTCACTTCGCTGGATGGCTAGTAACTTATAGCTTACTCGATCACTTAGTCGATGAGCTTTGCTACAGCCGAATGAATGCAGGTACTTGATCGAATGAATGGTCTGAAGGTTAACTGGATTCTTCGGCATGGTAATGCGGCCTCTGTAATGGCTTACTTGGACGCAGTAAACGCACACTTCCAACTTATTACTGTAGCATATTAGCCGAACATACTAATCCGGTGTCCAGTGATATACTCCACAGTAAGCACTGAAATGTTTAGGCGTCAATTTGGGGGCGAGTTAGTGGGGGATCTTAGTTTTGGCCCCCAAATCTCGGGGCCGAGCTTGGATCTCTAAAAACCCGAGGTCGGCCCTCTTAATCCCGAGCTTTTCTCGGCATTCCCACGGCCGACTTCAATCCTCCCGAGATGTTCCAGATCTGTCCCTCTTCTTTCGCATCATCACCAAGGAGTTTTCAAGTTGGTGGCCGAGATCCCAAGACACACAATGACCGACCCCGAGGCTCCGGAGATAGTGGAAGTCTCTGTGCGACGAGCCCGCCGACGCGCACCCAGTACGCCATGCCATGTTTCACCCCCTTTCCGCCTCGGGCATGTTGACTCCAGGCTGGAATACTGACTCCAACACATCACAGAGAGCTGCGAGCAATGCAGAAAAAGGAAGCTTCGATGCGACCGCGGGCTTCCATGCCGAACCTGCAAACGCTCGAGGGATGCACTACACTGCTCCTACTCCACAGAGACCAGGAAAGATGAATCGTCCGAGGCTCCGCAGCAGTCGCCCCAGCCTGCGGGCAACCCGGAAAGTCAGGCGGAGGTGGGGCTGATCCTCGAGGCCATGAAAGTCGGAAGAGAGCGATTCCATGCCGCGGGTTATCAGCCGCCTAACGCGGGAGATCAGGCCAAGAACAACAAATCTTCCGACGTGTTTCCTCGGCCGCATATCCGTATCGGAACACTGGAGACCGACAAGACGCGCTTGTTCGGTCGGGCCCATTGGGTGCATGCACTCTCACAGGTAAAGCAAATCCGATCGCCCGTTGCTTCATTGCTGACGTGACACTAGTTCAACCTCATGGAGAAGCTGCAGTTCCTGGGCCCGACGGCGCTAAACGGGCTACAAGAAGGGATGGCGAGTCTGACCAAGGAAGTGGCTTCGCGACGGAGCTCCCTCAAGCTCCATCGCACCTTGGAGCTACATGATCCACTGCCCGACCTGACCCGTACTTTACCACCCAAAGCGACCTGTGATCAGCTGCTGTCCAACTACTGGCGCTTCTTCGAGCCCATTTTCCGAGTCTTGCACAGGACCGCGTTCGAAAGAGAGTATGACAGCTACTGGGCTGGAAGCACAAGGCCTAGCACAGGCTTCGTATTGAAACTGACCATGGCCCTTGGCTTGGGCGCCATCTTCCACCGAGACCTGGCAGAGTCGGGACGTATTCGTGGTCTCGCCAAGAGCTGGCTGTATGCCGTGCAGTGGTGGCTCATGGGCCCGCTGGAGAAGACGGCACGATGCCTCGATGGCGTGCAGACTTTTTGTCTGGCCGTCCTCCTCCGTCAAGCCAGTTCCTTGGGTGGCGCCTCGTCGATATCGACAGACGCGCTGATGAAGCTGGCCATGTCCTTGGGTCTGCACCTGGACCCCGATGGCTTCTTGGTGTACGGCCCCTTCGAGCGGGAACTGCGCCGCCGCATCTGGCATACGGTTCTTGAGCTCACCGTCATGGCTTCGCTGGATACCACTCTTCCGCTTCTTATCACAGCGGATGACTACAACTGCGGTCCTCCCTCTAATTTGAACGACGCCGAATTCGGACCAGACTCTGAAGACTTGCCCCAGGCCCGTCCTGCTGTGGAGTTCACCGACTCGGCAACCCAGCTCCTGCTACAGAAGTCACTCGCGCGTCGTCTGTATGTCGTGCGCAAGATGAATGGGGTCCAAAAGCCGCTGTCGTATGAAGAGACCATCGAGCTGGGGAAGGAACTGAAAATGCAGTGTCGTGATATCGCATCGTTCTTTCATTCGAGACTACCCAGCACCGAGGGCTGCGACCGAGACGCCTGTGAGTTCCATCGAAAGTTCCTGGATAGCTACCTACGACGGTACATACTGTTTCTACATCGGCCATTCGCGCTCCAGGCAGGGAAGGATCCCTGGTACCACCTCGCCAGGAAGACCTGTCTCGAGTGCTGCCAGATCGTTTCGTCCCATGCCGCTGGACTCAACTTGCCTCAGGAGGTCACCGACGAGTTCTGTCTCATGGCCATCCGGGGCAGCGGGCTGTTCAAGGGGCCACTGAGCCAGGACGTGATCGTCCATTTGGGCCTCGAGGTCGTCACCCAGCTCGAAGAGGAAGAGACCTGCGAATGCCCAACGAACCAACCGCGCCTGCTTCTGCCGACCCCCTGATCCAGATGTCGCGAGCTGGCCGACAGCCCCTGATCGACACGCTCCGGCATATCCTCGGCAGCTGCGCCAGATCGTCGCCCTGGGGCAGCCGAGCTGCAAGCGGTACTTCTTGCTGTCGGCCGCCATGGTTCATATCGAGGAGCTGGAGGCGGGTTCCTCAAACCCCCTGCCCGCGGCCATGGCGCGGCTGACGCAATGTCTGAAGGACTGCTCGGAGATGCTTCGATTGGCCTCGGCGGAGGTTTCCCAGCCAGCCACGGATCTCGAGCCGGCGTGGACAGAGGAGACCAGCCCGGATTGGACGGACACCCTCGGACTGTTTGGGTTCGATTTCGACCTACTGGTAGGTTGGAGCCCGTAGGCTCTACTCTATGTCCATCACTTGCTGACACTTTCAGGATTATAACATGGAATCGGTCCACTCTGTAGCCACAGAGCCTCATGCTTCACGTGCCATGGCCGAAGTCTTGAGCGAATCGTAAATATTTGGTATCATATATGCCGTTCTAAGAAGCTAACCCCCCACCTCCGCTTGTGACCCCTGTTGCCGGGGCAGATTGCGTCCGCCTCACCCGATCCCACGCCCTTATGGCAGTAATGACGGCCATGATGGCCCAGCGCTCGCCGAGGATGCCGGTCGCCCCACTGCCTACGAAAGTGAAGTACAGCTCCTTCTTGGTGAGGGCGGTCCACTCGAAGACAGCGACAACCTCGCTGGTGGAGAGACGGACGAGCTGCCACCCCTTTCCTCATGCCGATGTGCTGCCACTCGAATAGTTCGCGCTCCTGCTGCTGCTGCGGTGGCGGCGGCGGCGTTGACGGCGACCCCGGTGCCGGTGGCCCGACCTCAATGGTGAAGTCGTAATTCGGATACGGGAAGTCGTCACCGGCGGTGCTCACGCTCTCCTTGACGATCTCGCCGTCAGGGCCATCGGCGTCGGGGCCGGGCAGCTTGACGGTCGAGCTTTCACCGAGCAAGATGCCGCGCCTGGCAGTCGCGAGGGGCGGATCGCTCTCGGTTCGCCCGCTGTGCAGCTCGACGTCTGGGCCCGTCCAGCCGGCGTGGAAGGACACGGCATACAGCGGGGGCGTGGTCTGGGACTCGCCCAATACGTAGTGATGGTCCGTGAGGCCGGCGTCGTAGACGATGAAAGATGGAGGGAATTGGTGCGGTAGTAGAGATTGATGCTGCGGCTGCTGCTGTTGCTCTGGTGGTGGTGGTGGTGGTGGTGCATCTACTAGCTTTTGCTGCTCCTCCGGGGGTGCAGGTTCTTGATGTTGCTGCTGCTCTGATGGTGCAGGTTCTTGCTGCGAACGCCGGCTCAATTTCCTGAGTAGGCCCATGTTGTTTGTTATCTTGGGTGGCGAGGTTGAATCTGGTGCGACTGAAGTTGATCTACAGAACGAGGCCATGACTGCTTGGGGGATGCGGCGGCACCTCTATCATACATATATATATATAGATATAGATATACAGTCGGGGGTGATGCGCCCCTGCTAGATGTACGTCAGAGTGCAGCGCGTATGGAGGGTTTTGGTTGGTTCGCGTTCTGTGCCACTCCCAACGGTGATGCCCAGCGCCCCATAGACAGCCCAGAAGATCATCAGCGATCAGCATGGCAATCGACCGAACTGTCCTCCTGAATGACTCGCAAACCCTACCATTACTAACCGAACGGAAATCGCATCGGAGTCGGATCGCGAAATACAAATACTATGCATTCTATCGCGTTGTTGCTGTCGATAGTTCAATCAGATTAGCAAATTGAAAAGGGTGTTGCTTGGTATGTCCATTGCCGACCACCTAGAAACCTTCTGGGGGGTTCTAAACCAAAGCCCCCCCCCCCCTAGCCCTGTAGAAATGTTGCTGCTCCACAATTCGACTCGCTGCAAATGATTACCTACCTCTTAGGCATTAGGCATTCGATGGCACAGTCAAATTTGCATCGTGTCTGTCGCTGCCCTACCACTCCTGGCACGAGTCCGGTATATCTCGGCGATTTCATGTTGCAAGCGACGTGGAGTGAACCATCATTCCTCCATGACACTGCACGTGTGAGGTCGGATTACTCCAAGCCGGCTGGTTGCACTAATACGAGCCTGGATGATCACAACTTTAGCACCCCCTAGGCCCAATGGGGTCCACTAAAAACGCAATCGTTCTCTCCTGTACGACATCTTCGGGCCCCTCCTCCGTATCACCATGCCCAAAGGGATTTCGGCTGGTCCTCCTCTTCTTACTCGTCCCTTCAGTGGTGATGAAACCAGCAGCATGGCTGAAGGCGGAGAATGCACTTTGGGGACAAATTTCGGATCTTACTAACCAGACTGAGCAAAAGCAACGGGGATGACCCCAGACTCGGCGGCTGTTGTGAGCACCGTTTCGGGCGGGAGACGTGCATTGGCCTTCCAAAAAGGGTAGAAGGCCATTTGCTGACGGAAATAAGCACAGAGCAGATTCCATATGCGAGGCAAACTCTATCGACGAGATTGATGCTGCGCGATTGGCGGATTTAGGGGGCGGCAGTGGCATTGCTCGCGCTCGGTCTGTCAGTGTACTCTCAAACCGTATGCTTGGCCTCCCGGAACGTTATCCTCATTTCGACCGCTGCAAGAAGACGTTCGTGGGAATGACGATGACGCCGACTACTAGTGCGATAGGCTGGCTGAAAGAGGCCGCCGGCCGGGGGAATAATATTGTGCATTAACTGGCTGATGAAGGTAAGTATACTCACCGCCTAATATGATTGCTACTATACAATCTCTATTTTGTAAGAATACCAGTAGCTAACACAAACCATAGACAGGAGTTTGAACGATGCCTCGCCTCCGCCCCTTAAGGGGTACAGTACAGTTGGCGGTTCTGGGTCATCTTCCTTGCTCTTGCCGTCACTTCACTTCTGGTATCCGGCGAGAGCACGGTTGTATCAACTGCTCTCCCTTCTATCTCTGGCAACCTGGATGCCGGGGAGAACTATGTCTGGTTTGTCAATGCATACTTTCTGACCAGGTAAGTTGGATCTGTCCCGCCTCTTCTATATTTCTGTCATACTCACAGAAACATTAGTACTGCGTGCCTGCCCCTTTTCGGCCAGATGGCCGATATGTTCGGTAGGCGTGGACTGACCCTTTGCATCGTAGCCATATTCGCCGTGGGCAGTGCCATTTGCGGCGGCGCCACCTCCACCGCCATGCTGATCGGGGGCCGGGCGATTCAAGGCATCGGGGGCGGCGGCATAAACCTGATGGCCCAGATGTTCGTGTGCGACATAGTCCCCCTTCGTGATCGTGGCCGTTTCATGGGCGTCATCTTGGCCGTGTTCGCCGTCGGCACCTCGCTTGTACCCTTCCTCGGCGGCGCCATCGTCGAACACACCACCTGGCTATGGGCCATGTTTTCCTTCTGGATCATCTACTTCATGCCTGTCTACTTCTAAGCCGTACGGCTCGAGGGGCCCACTCGATCCGGGGTTCTCTTACTGCCTACCGTGGTGACCATTGTCCCAGGAGGTTTAGTCAGCGGTCTCATCCTGTCTAAGTCTGGTCGCTACCGTCCCCTGCATCTTGTCGGTTTTTGCCATGATGACATTGGGCATGGGTCTGTTTATCATGCTCGATCAGCACAGCCATCCCGCCCTCCCAGTAGTCTTCCAGATCACCGCCGGCGTGGGCGCCTGGTTCGCCATGACGACGCTCGTGCCCGCCGCGCAGGCGGCCCTGTCCGAACGGGACACGGCGTCTTCCACGACGGTCTGGTCCTTCGTCCGCAGCTTTGGAACCGCCTGGGACGTCGCGGTCCCGGTCGCCGTCTTCAACAGCCGCGCGGACGCGCTGGCCCGCAACAACCGGATCACGGACCCGGCCGCACGCGCGCTCGTGGCCGAGGGGCGGGCGTACTCGCACGCGACCGGCGCGCTCTTGCGCACTTTGCCGGCCGCTACGCGGCAGCAGGTCGTCGGGGTGTTCAACGAGAGCCTTCGCGCCGTTTGGGTCGTGGCTGTTGCCATCACGGGGTTGTCTTTCTTCGTTGTGTTTGTGGAGAAAGAGATCGGGTTGACAGACGAGCTGGACACAGAATACGGCCTTCGAGGCTCGGAGAAGAAGGCTACGGATGTTCAACATGTTGAGGTTTCTGAGACTCGAGAGCAATCGAAAGCAGTCCAAGAGAGTATATAGACATGTTGTTGTATCAGGCTCAGGTCTGGCGCGCCAACCATAGCAGTATACTTAATGGCTAGGTCTTTCAAGGCATTCGCTAATTAGCGCCCCTGCAGATAAGACGGCACCACAACTTGCAACAACAGCAATGCCTCTTCAAAAGCTTTGTTAGGGTAAGGATAATAATGAAAGTTTGTTTGCTTCACGGGTTACAGATTTAGCTTCGCTGGTTAGCCCTTGTCTTAAGTTTTGAACGACTAGATATAAGCTTAACGATCCCTATTATCTAAGGCTTTGAGACATATTGCCCCTAGTGGTAACGCAGACTACAAGAAGTACCTCTATCATCGGTAATAAAACTACTCTGCCACCAGTTGACATTACTCTTACCCAGAACGCCTATATGTCACTGATAAGACATACTCGAGTTAGGCATATTTTTCTCCGATTCTGCTTGCCCATTCTGTCCACCTGGAGTCGTCGGGTACCCCCACGGGGGAGGGCAGCGGCAAGGGTAGCCCCGAGGACCCCAACGATCCTGACGATCCCGAGAACCCAGATGGGCCAACATACACAGTGATTGCTGGTGAGATGGACGAAGATGTGTTCCCCCGGAACCATTGCGAATGCCGCCCTTTCTTCCATCTATGACGATCAAGACTCTCGAGTCAGTACTCTGTTCGGCTGGAATAAGCCTACCACGACCTGTAAGGGGAGATAGATACATAAATTATGCTCATGTTTTGAATGAGAATGTGCCGACATGGTGTAAATCACTCTTCCAAAGGCCCGATGAGGATATTGAGACTGGATAGTACGCGCCTCGATTGCTGAATAGATGCATCAATGCATATCCTTGGTTGTGTTATACACCGAGGTTAGCCCATTCCCGCCCTATGGCAATACTGCATAACATACGATGTAGGGTACACGGTCGCGCCCCACCTGCCTTCCGTCGCCCCGGAAATAGATCTACATGCACTTAAGACCACTCCCAAACCCTTTCCACCTCCAATCGTCCGTTTTCCATCATTGACCTTCGACCGCTCAACGCCAACACTCAGGATCGTCACCGTCGCTACCGGCGACATGGGAGACAGTAAGCCCCCTCGGTCTTGTTATAACTTCAACGGAACAAGTTATATATATACGTTTGTGAAGCTGACCATCAGATATGGAAACGACCCCTAATGGTTCAACCATTGCGTTGGAGCCGCAAAGCATGAAGCTGGCCCCGGGTACTCTGCAAGTTCGTATTCTATTTGCTGGCGGACCGGGACCGAAGCGAAGATCTAGCTTGCATCTACCAGACCATGCCATCGATGGCGGCCCCGGCGACTTCGCCGATCCGAGCCTGCGCAAAAGATGGATACCTTACGCCGTTGTTGAGTTCGAGAACTTCCAGGTGGCGCTTCAAGCCGAGTTCTGGACGGGATACGGCAGAGCCGAGTGGACCGACAAGGGACTCTGCTGTTTCGACATCGGCGCTTCTTCCTCCTCCTCTTCCGAGGTCACACTAAGACTGTTTGTCAGGAGCCTCACGACTTGTGCCGCAACATCTCGGCATGAATTGCTAGGTACCCTCAAGATAAACCCTTTTACGCAAAGATGGAGGAGCTCTCGATACCAATCCGTCGAGTTTGGCGGCGGTGCCGGGATGGTAGAACTCAAAATGTACAGAGTCGAGGAGGAACCGCCGGCCTTAGAAGACCATTCGTGGAGCGTCCGACAGAAGTATAATGGCGGCGGCTTTCTCCACGTGGAAAGAGAGGCCCCTTGAAAAAGAGCCACATCGACATTACGGCATGACAACCTATAAGACGGACATTAATCATCAAAAGAACGCTGCTGTTCAACTTAGCCATCCCTTCATTGCACCCCTCGCACTCGAACTGGAGTCGCCTGGCAAAGTGCACCTGCTCTCTCGGATTGCCGGTGGCGGTCACCTGTTCAGCCATCTCCAGAGGGAGCATCATTTAGACCCAGAAACGGCGACATTTTACGCCTCTGAGCTTGTTTGTGCTTTGCAGTATTTACACGATAGGAGAATCGTCGCCTCCTTGTCGCCCGTGAACATCCCTATCGGTCCTTTTGGTCACATCAGTATTTGCGTCCCTGGTGTCTACAAGCCAAGTGCTGGAACTGAAGGATACCGCCGCGCTGGCTCAAACGAACAGGAATACCCGGCTCCCGAGCTTCTTCGAGGCCACACAGCATCCCCAATGGAAGACTGGTGGGGCTTGGGGGTCCTTGTCCGTGAGATGATTACGGGCTTGCCCCCATTATTTCACGACAATGTTGGAGAAAAATTGAAGGCAATCACCAGCCAAGAAGTGCGCCTGGGTGATGAGCTCCCCGCGTCGACCCGAGACTTCATCCAACGCCTTCTCACGAAAGATCCTGCTAATCGCCTGGGAGTCAGAGGGGCGTCCGAAGTCATGTCTCACCCATTCTTCTATCATGCGGACTGGGATGAGCTCTCACTGAAGACTTCAAGCCCTTACAGACCCGTGTTCGATATCCCGTGGGTCAAAGGTCATCCCCACCCCCTTGCTTTCTTTTAAAGCCGGGCTTTCCTCCCACCCATGTGAATCTTTTCTAGACTTGCACATCTATCACATTCCTGACTTAGCTGGTTCAATCTCACCAAATACTAGTTGCTCGTGGATACCAAGTAGCGGGAATACTGGCCATATCTCTCATTCATTATGATACATCTGCCCTTGTCCATCATGGTTGCCTCACCTCCATCCAAAGAGGTTGAGGATAGTACTGACCGCCCGCCGCCCATGCCAGAGAAAATAAGTGAGCTGCTGATGACTACATGTCCTAGTAAATTCTAAATGCACTTTTCGCTAATTGGACTCTCCAGCCACATCAGATCTGATCCCTCTCTACCCCTCCAACCCTCCCAGAATGGGAGTCTTGAAAATTCAGCTAGTCAGCATGAAAGGGCTGCACCTGCCCGACGAGGTGATGGGTACACCCTATGCGGGTGACTCGACGGACCCGCCAAAGCCGAAGCAATGGCGTCCACTCGCCGTCCTGGAGTATGACGGTTGCCAAGTGTCTGCTCCGGCCTTTATATGGACGCAGCGCCGCTGGATAACCCTGACGGCGTCAGGTGAAACAAGGTCATTGAGACCGAAGAAGACAGACGGTATGGCCTGGATCGAGCCCTATAGCTTCGATGTCACCGCGTCTTCGGAGCTGACGATCCATATTCTCGCCTTTGGATCGAATGAGCCGAGCCAGCAACCAAAAAGCTTGTCGCTTACGCGTTTGACGGTAGACCCTTTCCTGGAGACCTGGCGACCACCTTATCCTGTCAAGCTCAATCTCCCCAACAACATGGGGCGACTGAGCATCGATATCTCCTTCCAGGAAAAGGAGGTCGGCCCTACGAAGATGCCGCGCGTGCTGGACATCATCGAGAACGTCAAATTGAACGACCTCGTTCGGGTCCAAAACCATTTCATCGATACTGATCTAGGTGTCGAATGATATGGCCCCTCCAGAGATACTATGGCATGTCAACTGTTCATGCTGCTGAATTCGATGGAGAATCACGGGTAGCTTCATTGCGACATCCGTTTATCGCACCACTGAAGTATGCTTTTGAGTCACCGGCAAGTTTGAGTCTCCTCTCCCACTTCGGACATGCCGGTCCTTTATTCGGCCATCTACAAGAAGAGCGCAGGTTCAGCACCGAGAAGGCGAGATTTTACGCCGCTGAGCTGGTCTCCGCCTTGGAGTTTTTACATGAACAAAACATCATCGCCTGCCTGAAGCCGGAGAACATTACGATGGATTCTTTTGGTCACATTAGTATCTGCGCCCCTGCCCTTTTCGGTTTGGAAGCCAGCCAGGAAAAGGTCCGCAGCATGCCCGGTACTCCAGAGTACCCAGCCCCGGAGCTTTCCTGCGAAAACTCGGTTTCTAAAGCTGCAGATTGGTGGACATTGGGCGTCTTCCTCTACGAGATGCTTACCGGGCTACCCCCGTTCTATCTCTCATGACTACGAGGCGAAAAAGCTCAAGATCACCAGCCAAGACGTACATTATGCTACAGACATCCAGCCAGCGGCAAAGGACTTTTTGGCTCAGCTACCTGACAAGGATCCAACTAGACGCCTGGGCGCCAACGGCGCATCTGAAATAAAGTCTCACATCTTTTTCGGTGGCATTGACTGGCATCAGTTGCAACAAAAGAGCCCCACCTCATTCATACCAAGTATGATCAGTCCTGTCTATAAGATTGGGTCTACATCAAAGAAGCCTTATTCCCCGGTACGACCGCAGTCTTATACAGGTAGGAGGGAGCATCACGGATTGTTGCAGGAGGAGGACAGCTACCCCTTTGGTGACCCTCCTTTAATCATGTGGCGCGACGTAGCCAGGGTCCGAGACGAGAACAAAGAGCATGTAACCGATCAGCCGCCGTCCACACCCGAGGCAGATTGCTGGGATATCTCATGGGACTCAACTGCGCGCGAGTTGCGCTTCAAAAACGGTGGCACCAACGAGGAACTCCTAGTCGAATCTCCAGACAGACCATCAACAGCGACACTGATAACCCAAGCCCACTCCTTTGGAGGGAGGCACTTAGGACCGCGCTGAAAATGAATTACGGCAAACAAGTGATCTCAAGAATTATTTACCAGTGGGGGGGGTGTCGATCTCAACCACGGCATACTTCGTTACGAGGAGCCTGTTGAAACAAAGTACCTAGAGATTGACCCAGAAAAAATAACTTTGACGCCACTGGAATGGGCAGTGGAACATGGCAGGACCGATCTATTTCATCTCTTCCTCAAGCCGCGCCGATGCCAACAGGACCTGCGAAGCCGCCGACGGGCCCGCATTGATGAAGGCTGTAAGGAGGGAAAACCTACACATAGTCAGAGTCCTCACGCCGCTGACGCGCCGCGTCTCCTGCACTCGGGCTCTCGGCCTCGCCAGCGACAGGCAAAGCGCTGCCGTGGTCAAAGCCCTGCTTGAAGCACGCTCGCCTGACGACCAGGACGAGGGCGGACAGCAACAGCAACTCGTCTGCTGCGACTTTGAAGATGCGGACCCACCGCTGGAGGACCACGGCTACATTGGATACGAGCCGCCCGACAACGGTCAGTACGTGGGCGGGGGCCCCAGTCTCCCTCCACGGGACTTTACGCCCCCCCCCCCCCCTGCGCGCCGTGCGCCGCGGGAACGCGGACCTGGTCCGCGTCCTGCTAGCCCACGGTGCCGATCCCAATGTGGGGTACCACGGCGCGGCCGTCACGATACCCAAGGGCTACTACGACCGAGGAGAGCGGCCGGCGGGGCACCCGCCCTGATCCCGAGATCAGCTGCGGCAGGCCCGTGCAGTTGGCCATGGAGCTGCACGGCCACGGCGAAATCGTGCGGCTGCTGCTGGACGCGGGCGCCGACGTCGCGCTGCGCCAGCCGGTTTGGCCTACGCCGGCGGATATGGAGCGGTCGACGCCGGCCCACACTTGTAGGCTGGCGCCGAGGGGGGATTTCAGGGTCACGGCCGCATTGGGGGCCGCGGTGGCGCAGAGGAAAAAGAAGAATGCTAGGCTAGTAGTCGGCCGGTGGTGATACTGAGGAACATAGCAGACGTGCCACAACTTCTCGTGCCATAATTTGTAATAGACTGAGAAACGTGTGCAGATACTAAGAATTAACCGCTGCATAGCGCTCTAAGGTGTTTCAGCGCGGAGCAAGCTTGGCCTCCAGCTCTGCTGGAGTTGGAAAGGAAAAATCCGTTAGTATCGTTAGGCTTTACCGGTAGTATCAAAACGCCGGCTATACTCCGAATCTTCGTTCTTATCCGCAACTACTGGGCCGTAAGGCTTGGAGTGTCGGGTTGAGAGACTAGACTAGAACGCGTGAGGCTGTAGCGGTGGTTGTTGGCAGTGAGTGGCTGGGAGAGTTTGTATGCCGGGTAATAGCCCAACAGACTCGAACACCTACTCGTATCATTTCAAACACAATTATGATGACGAGAGCTTGCGAATGTGCGCAATAAGGTCAAGGGTTAGAGTATCCTAGCAGGGGTGAGCTGCTTAGTAACAGTCTCTTTTGTCTATATAGCCCCATGAGGGAGTTCTCCTTTATATAATTCTCTTCTTCTTTTGAATAGCGCTTTATTATTACTTCCTACTTGCTCAATACCATGTTCATGCATGTCACCAGGAGCGCTTTGATGCGACAGAGTGCCCTCCAACATATGACAAATCATGGCTGTCGGACGACGTGGTGCTATGTGTATGTCGTCTGTGTGTCCTTCGCCTGTTTGCTCATCACTGGGTCGTTGTGGGTTGAGCCTTGTCACGGGTCAGCTCACCTAACACCTCGAATATCTCTTGAGCCGGATTACAAGCGTCCACGTCCCGAAAGCTACTGCGAATAACGCGCATGCGGCGTCGGATATCCTCGGACTTCACAAGTTCCATGAATCGCAGCTCGATATAACCCATATATCGTTCTTCAGAAATATCCTCAATGTCCTGTTCAAAGTGTTCGGAGTACCCTTTCGGAGAGGCCATATGAAATCAATCTTCCAGTAGATCTACCTTGGTAAAAACGAGGACGAAGCTGGATTTGGTGAACCAACTGCCATTGACAATAGAGTCAAATAAAACCAGCTGCTCAGCCATCCTATTGATCTTCTCGTCTTCGTACAATGTCCTAGCGTAGCTTGTTATGTCCACCGTGAATCTAACTGTAGCGGTGCCAGGGAAGACCAATTTCCATTTTTTTTCTCTTTCCAATCGGGTTCCCCCAACTTCTCTGACGCTGTACATGGTGCCCTCGTACTCATATTTAGTTTCCAGAGTGCCGAGTGTCTTGACTCTGGCATAGATAATGTCTTGGTCGGAGGGTACGTAGCCTGGAGCCATGATTCTTCCCATGTGGCGAACAAAATGAGCATAGCCGTCGTTAAGATGATATCTGTGTCTTTCAAAGTAGGCTTTTTGGAAGCCAGGGTCGCTCCAGAACCCCTCGATAACCCAGTCCGGCCTGGAATCTGTCTTGGTCAGAAACTCGAGCCCCTGCTCACCAAGTGGTATCTGCAGGTGTTGCATATATTGCAGGACCTCGCGGGTACCGTTAACGAGGTTGTTTCTGATTGTATCAGTGAAAGTTCCCCCGAATCTGTCGGAAAACCCCTCCTGATCGAGGACCATAGAGTTTTGTAAGGTTGACTTTCCACTCTCTGATGTGCCAAGGAATAAAACTTGTTGCAAACTAGAATCTGATGGTGCTTGTGACGTCTGTGATGTGTCGAGCGGAATGGGTTCCAAGACGTCTGTTGTTATTTGCGGGAGTCTCCAAAATACCCTTTTCGTGCCGGACGGTGGAGAAGCGGTATCGTTGTCTTTGTCAGACAGAATACTAGAAGTATCGAGACAGGTGGATTCACGTCGCGCCAGACCAATCCTGAAAGATGCGGGCCTCATACACCTGATAGCTTGCGTTAAATGGGATCTTTCGGCTAGTTGATACACCCGGGAACCTACTGACTCTGGGCGTTAGCATTCCTCTTTTTGGAATAAATGAGAGGTCTCGAGATGGAACGAAGGGAACTCCTCGAATAAACGGTGAGTCCATCCCCCCTGAGACACTGGGATAACGAGGAATAACGACTGGAATAGGGGGAGAATAGACCACGAAAATCGCTTACCGAGTATAGTTGTGTCAAAATCGAATCTCAAACTTATAAGCTCAGTACTTTCGGAGACTATACTTAAGGAGCCATCGTCAAGTCCAATTATGGAAGATGAGCAGTCTCGAGCGACTTGTATAACCTCCTGGTTATTAGCTTGAGATACAAGAGCGTCTTGTTGGGACTAGGTTGAACTATCACGATAGTCAGCGATTACTCCTATTCTCAGAATGATGATAGCTTCCAGCTGACCACTCTAAAGCTTGCAACAATAGATTAAGCGCGCTAACCTGGCGCTCAAGCAGAATTGAATATTCAGACATGTCCTTCTCGTTCCAGAGGAACTTGAACTTTGCCTTAGCCCCCATATCCACTGGCGCTGTCGCCTCGAAGCGATCCAGCTGTTGCTGAAGCGCCAAAATCAGGGTGCTGAAGCTGTCTAGCGAGTTGCCGATCTGCGAGCTTAACTGGTGATACCGTGGGGCCCGCGCCTCCTCCCGGCTGTTCCATGCTGACAGGCGATCGAGAGTCAGCTGAACAATGTACAACTGGCCTATCATGGTCGAAAGAAGCAAAGGAAATTTATGATACCTCGTCCGGATTGAGTCGAGCTTGATAAGGCTCTTGATCACAACATCGCCCAGAGACACAGCAGTGCCAACGACCTGGAAGACTGTAAAGGGGTCCATGGCGGATACAGAGGATGAACAGAACGAGAAGGTAAGAGACTGTCGCTCCTCGGGTACGTGCAGTCAGATGGGAGAGGTAAGGAGGATACTCGAAAGCAATGAGACGGCCGAAAAAAAAGACAACCCAGACTTCGCGGGGTGATTCAAATCGTAAAGTCGGGGTAAACTCATCGGTCAGCATTAAGAAAGATGCCTCGATGCTCAGCCACTTGCTGTCGAGCAGTCACCCCCCAGCCGCGGGAAAAAGGATCAATAGGCATGGACATAGGTTGACAGGTTGAAAATACAGAGCCTCCGGTGCCCGGGGTCTTTTGGAGCTGTTTGTTACTGGCCTGTCGGTCATTGCTGACCACCCTTTTGTTTCCAAAGAGAGCTGCTAAGCCTACCATGTCTATTACTCCCTAAATGCCGATTCTGGCTTGGTGATTACCTGTGACGCTACTTCCGGACATAGTGCCTGCCCAGTCGAGGTCGTGCGACATCTTTCAACATATAGCAGTATATAAATAACATGTTTCTCGGACAGCCTAAGATAAATAGTTGCTCTTCTTTTTTCAGCCTAGACGCGTGCCTGGCTGATGAGGATCAGAAGCACTTCGATCGCTGCGTTGGCATGTCCGGGGATGATTTCGCAGTATAGGAGGCATAGTCAATGGAAAAGCTCACTCCAATGCCAACTACTGTCTTAATGTCCCAGGGCGATTTATCATGGGGAGTTTTGCTTCGCTAGGAAGCCATGTCACACTAAGAATTGAAAGCAAAAACCAAGGGGAGGCTAGACTTTGGCAACGTAAGGTGCCGCTTTTTGGGTGTTTGTCCGGTGTATGTTTTTGTCGTTGGCCCCTATTGTTTCATATTAGCAGTACAATCTTTCGGAGAGCGTTAGAAGTTGATTCATTGCCGTAAAGCCCATCTGGATAACAAAAGAATCCAGAAACAGCCTCCCGGTGATCGATCCGTCGGGTCTCAGTCCTCTTTGAGTTGCACTGCAAATTGTCTCTATATCTATCCATACCTAGGTGTATATTTGCTTGCAGGTGCCGACAAGTTTCAACGAGCAGCATTTAGCCTACACACCCGCATAGATCATCTGTTCTCTTCTACTATCTGACGCTTCGTTCAGGCACCGATATCACACGTGCTGCTATCCGCTATGTCGTCGGCTAACTACAAATACGCCTGCAGCATCGAGAATGAAACGATCAAGGTCATTAGAGTCGCACCGTTCACACTTACAGACGAGTCGTTGGAGATCCAGTTCATGCGCACTATCCGAGCCCCGTACAATGCAGGCGCCACGAAGCTTCCGCTGGATCTCGGCAAATTCCCTCTTCAAGGTCAACGACTATGCAAATAAACTAGACGCGGGAGCCTGAGTCGACGGCGGTGTTTTCTTTCCCATGCATCTTGAGTATAATCAGCCAAGCAGCCTCCTTCCTCCCTCGCGTTCTGATGGGAAGGAATGAACCCTAACAGGCATAGCTTCGTCACTAACAGCAAGAACTGCGCAGGCACACAGGCGAGGAGTCCATGTCGATCTCCTTCCAGTCCAGAGCCCCATTCATGGTCAAGGTCTATGTGGGCAGCGTCAACGCCGTGTCCGGTGAGCACAGGCTCGAGGGCGCGGGGACCCAGGCCCCCCACCGCCGCTACCAGTAATCTGCGGGCGGGTCTGTCCAGGACTACATCGTGGTCTCCAGTCAGTCCTCACTCGACGGCATCGCGGTCTCGCCGGGAGTGTTCCGGCAGTTCGAGGCACTATTGCCTTCCTCTTCCGGCCCGCAAGACGGTGGCGAGTACAGTGCAGAGGTCGTCATGGCGCGCGAGTCGTCGTGCATGAGCGACCTGCAGTTCGAGATCACCCCCTGGAAGAAGGGGCCCGAACCCATAATTCTCCGGCCCAGGTTTGTCGAGCCCAAGGAAGAGAAGCACGACGGGAGGAGAAATGGGATGGATCTCCCCGAGACTCCTCCCTTCCCGCACGTCGAAGGACACGAGTGTCCTCTTCAAACACGCCTCTTCCGGAAGCGCTCCTATTAGGCTCGGACTGAGAGCGAGACTCAAAAAGTTTGAACACTCCGTCGATATCGCAGCAGGAGGGGGGGACAAGCAAGGGATCGGAGTAGACAGGCGTGAAGCCGCCGGGTGAGACTGCGACCATACGATCACGATCCCGGTCCATATCCTGAACCCGGATGCCTACCGTGCCGTAACCGGCCGCGCCGCAACCCCCATCCCCCGTCACAAACAACCACTACATCCAAGCCGGGCTGCCCCGTTACGACAACGTTCGTCTCGTCAATAACCATGGTGCGGTCGAAGACCCGGATCTTCTGATCAGTGACGCGGGGCCATTTCACCCATTCCGTGCGTTGGCCGACTTGGAAAAGGAGCTGCAAGACTAAACTACCCGAGATTTGAGCAGCGATTGTGCGCTGGTGTTCAGTTGCGTTGGATATCGGAATGATGATGAGGCTGGCGGGGTTGTCTAACACGTGGAGACATGACGGGGTTGATGGACCATTCCGATGCCTTCATCGCTTCTATTACAACCGAGTTTTCTATAAGTTCTAATAGCCAATCTCGATAGTGGCGAAGAGGGATTATTACAACATTTATATGTGACAGAAAAAATTACCATATACTGGTCAAGAGCCGAGATAGGTGTAATCCCGTACCGTATGATTACACACTTGTTCTCAACCACCCCCCCTCCCTGTTTTCCGCGACCACACTGGATCGACTACGACTCCTTTTCTCGTAGCCTTCCATATCAGATCGTCTGTCATACATATGTTTTATCTACACATACAAAGCTCCTCCACCGCATGCCGGTTTGTTGACGTGTATCATCATGGGCACATGAAGTAAGTGCCTGTTCATCGCAATGCGAAAATCAGTAATACATTGATGGGAAGTCGGGATCGCCTCAATAGCGTAGGGGTCCACCAACGCCGGCCTGGCGGCCGGTCGTACACTGCATCCATATTTGGTGCAAGCAGTCGCTGTTGTTGTGGTTGCTCAAGTCGAGCAGCCAGAGCAGCTGCAGCCTGTCATATTTTGACGGGCATTTAAGCCTTGCGGGAGCGGGTCGAGCCACCGTTGGCCTTGGCACCAGTGGCCTTGATGCTTCCGTGCGACGCATGAGCAACGGTGTGCGCGTCGGGAACCGGGGCTTGCAACATACGTCGGACGGCCTTGCGCGCACTAGGGGCCTTGCCGTCCTTGGAGTAGGTGGCGAAGTAGAAGGAGATGAAGAGGACCAGGTAGGAGCTAAGGACGATGAGACCGGAGAAGGCGGCGAACTCCTCTCCGGCGCACTGTCCGTGGTTGGGCATCCAAGTGAAGTAGGTCGAGGTGAAGTACGTATAGGAAGCGTAGTACACGAAGCCAAGATCAATGAAGAACTGGATGATTTGGAAGCGAGTGACCCACTCCTTCCACCAAATGCGGACGCCTCGGGCACTCTGGAAGTAGTACCAGTACATGACCACGTGGACAGTGAGGTTGAGCGTGATGACAACCCACGAGACCGAGGTGTGACCGAGAAGCTGGGTGTAGCAGAGGACAGCGGTGGCGCCATGGTGGTAGGTGTGCAGGAAGGCTACATGAGCAATTAGCATCTGCATCACAAGAAACGGGGGTATTGGTTGAGCGGGAAAACTTACTCAATGGCTTCTTCTTGAGGAACAGGAAGACGGTGTCCAGAAGCTCGAGGTACTTGGTCAGGTAGTTGAGCTGTCGCGTGTGTTAGTTACCTTGTCGGGCTACACATGGGGGTGCAATGCGTTCTGTCGCCACTTACGTAGTACAGCACAACCAAAGGCTGAGTCCAACCGCCCTCATGGTCGCAGATGGCGAAGAAGATGCCCTTGCGAACAACGGTAGGGAGCAGCTGCTCAATGAACAGGGCCAACAGAATTGCGCTAATGGCGGTCAAGTAGAAGTTGTGGATGATGAAGAGAGTCTTCAGCTTAAGAGGCTCCCTCTTCCGCATCAACTCGCGTCCGCCAAAGATTATTATATAGTAGATGACGACGAAGATGGAAGTCTCCTTCAGCGTCGACATGGGCGTCCGGCCGGCCTCGAAGCGGAAGTCGTCGGCGGGATAGCCCACGACGAGCTCGAAGGCCTTGTTGAAGATGGGCCATAGGTGAATACCGAAGGGCCTGTCGAGTGTAGGCACAGGCCAAGACTCGTACAGAGTCGCCTGGGAGGAACTGGCCATTGTGTAGGTGTTTTGTGATCGGACGAATGGCGGTTTCAAGGTTCAAAACCAAAACTGCCAGAAGAGTCGGCGCGAACGGTCGGAACTCGTGGCACGCGACGGCGCAAGGAGGCAGGGCTTTTTGGCAGGTGGTGGTGGTGGTGGTGGATTCAGCACTATGGTTGGAAGAGAAGAAAAAACAACAAACGTGGTCTGAAGGAGTGACAGGAAAAAATAAGCTAGAAGGAGAAAAGGGGAGCACCCATGAACAAGTCAATCAAGAATTGCTCTTCTCTTTAGACGATTATGTATCTTCGGCTGCCGTCGCGATCGACAGGAAGAAGAAACACGAGTTTGACTTTGCGTTGTCAATAAAGAAAGAAGGGTGGGTGTAGATAGTTGTCTTCGATAGTGGTGGCTTGTTGTTACTTTCTTTCCTTCTCGCAGCTGTCTCAACAAAAAGGGATGGAACCTTGGGAAACTCTATCTTTCTCGATAGCGGCAGTACCTGAAGTATTTCGCTGACAGCTGGCCTTCAGGCCCTGGAGCTGGACTGGAGTAGCGATCGTTAGGCAGGTACCAATCGGCTAGCCGGACAGGCAAGCGGGGCGTCCAGTACTGCCCAGGCAAGCGTTAGTTGCACCCTGTACCCGCACCTGCACCTGGATCTATCAAATGTATCTCCCTACCCTGTTGTTCTCCACGATGAACGGTCCCTGTCTGTTGTCGCCAGCAAGAATTCGTCAAGAAAAGGAATGCCGGGATCCGTACGCCCCGCGCCGATAGGTCTCGTCCTTCGCCGTGTTGTTGTTATGAATTTACTTGTGACCCATAGCCATTTGCTTAACAGTTGAATAAACTTGATAGCGGTGTCGCGCATCAGCTCCAGCAGGGTGCGCTATCCCTGTCCGAGTAGAATTGATCTAATTTGCTGTCGGGTGGGTTGCTGCTAGGAACCTCTGCTGAACCAATGGCATCCAAGACTTACATGCCCAATTTCCGTGTGCACGTGAATGCCGCCTTGTGCATTGTACAGACAGCATCGAGTTTCCGAGCTCTCCGTTCTTCAAAGACCCTCAATCCTCTCAGCTCCAATAGGAAAAGTCTTGAATATGAATCTCTAGGGGGGGGGGAAAGCCCAAGTATCCCACTCCATATGTCGCACGCTATGCCCGCTATTCGGCGCAATAGCATACTGTACATGGCAGCAGCATGTGCAATGCGGCTCTGCCAGCTGACGTGCAAGATGCCTGGTAGCATTCGGCATTGCTACCTGCCTCCAGTTAGGCTCGACTTATTAACCTAGGCCACATACTACAAACCTTATGGTCCCTTCCCCCCTTGAACGAGCAGAGACAACCACACAGTAGTGCTGGACAAGCTGATTGGCCAATGGCCGCCAAATCAGGTGCTGCTGCCTTTCGTATGTATGCCTCGGGCCAGCATCCGTGTCGGAGGATGTGTGAACATGCATATAAGAGTGGGTGGGCTTTGAGGGACATCCGGAGATTGATGGTTTACATTTTGACAACTGTCTTGAACTCTGCAAGAGAAAGCGAAATAACAGATCAACGAGAATCATCAAAAAAGGAGAAGAAGATTTCAGACATCTGCTGTACACACAATTACTTATGTCACGATTGTACAAAAGGGCAAATATTCTGCGTGTTAGTACCTTACGATACGCGCCACAGAGTAGAGTCTAAAAACTCTGAATATGCCTACCTCATGTAAAATGGGAGAATGATTGAGGCGGGATGATGCGTGCCTAGCTAGGTAGGTATCCAGGTTCTGTCTTATGTTCCGTGCTAGCCAATGCAACTGCATCGCATCGCATCGCATCGCATCGGCTTCCCGCCATGACGTTTGGGTTGTGGAATAATAACCACCTGTCACTTTTGAAGAGAACTGGTCAGCCACATTGACACTCCGACCCCACTAGGCTATCTGTGAGCTCTAGCCACCTTAGCCACATCTTATCGCAAGCCACTGAAAGTGCAGCCTCGAGCCCAAGAGCCCAAGAGCCCAAGCTCAGCTGCTTGCCTTGGTCCTTTGGAAGCTCCCACTGAGCAAGCTCCGCCGAAAAGCTTGGTCTCGGCCAATCAAACCACGGCAATTGCAGAAATCGGCAGCTTTTTCCCTCCCTGTGAGGCCTAGTGGTTCCTTCCGGGCGCTGGAACGGCCATGGTTTACTGCTTGCTGGGTAAGCCTGGTGGTGTGAGTTTCGGGACTCTCCAGCCAGCCAGAGGCCTAAGGTTAACTCTCGGGCTCTGCCACGATAATTCTTTGCTTCAATTCAATTCCCCCCCAATTCGTGCCAACCACCAACCCACGACAACACACTCTCTCAACCAATTCACCACTCCCCGCTCTACCAGATCTCCGTCGCCATGTCGGCCTCCCTTCTGCGCACAATCGCCCGCGGGCCCGCCAACACCTTCTTCCGCGCATACCGGCCTGTCGCTGCCCCTAGCCGAGCCGGTGCCTTCGTCCCGGGTCTGATGGCCGGTTCCAGCCTCAACTTCAGCACATCCGTCGCCCGCCGCAGTGATGCCCACGAGGAGACCTTCGAGGAGTTCACTTCCCGGTGAGTCGATAACTTCTTATTTTCTTCAATTGTCAATTGCGACGACAGAGTAGCGCCGGCGTATTGCCGGCTGTATGGATCGTAGCGAAATACTCTGATTCTGCGAAGGCGGAGTGAAATATGACGCGCCATATTCCTTATCGAACCACCCCATCGACACCGCAGCACCCCCCCCAAAAAGCTTCAACCCACACAATTGGGATGCAACACTACCTCTAGAGAGCTCAATGGCTAACACTTAAGCTTTCCCATAGATACGAAAAGGAATTCGATGGTGTACAAGACGTTTTCGAGCTCCAGGTGAGTCCTACTTTTCCTCCAATCTTGACACTCTCGGCATCGTACGATACACCACAGGGATCGCCCAACCGTTCGCCAAATGCGTCATGTCATTTGGAGCTCTTGTCTCTTACACACTACGCACGACGACCGGACTTTCAATGCCATATACGCCATGATCGTTCTTTTCGACTGACACATAGTTCCCTCGATCCAGCGTAACCTGAACAACGCTTTCGCCTACGATCTCGTCCCCTCCCCCTCCGTTGTCGTCGCTGCCCTCAAGGCCGCCCGCCGCGTGAACGATTACCCTACCGCCGTTCGTATCTTCGAGGGCATTAAGGCCAAGGTTGAGAACAAGGGACAGTACGAGCAGTACCTCGAAGAGCTCAAGCCCCTCCGCGAGGAACTCGGTGTCCTGCTGAAGGAGGACCTCTACCCCGAGGAGGCCAAATAGAGAGCGAGTGACGCCCTTTAGATTTTGCGTGAGCCCAAGTCAACAACCCCCCGGCAGGATACCTCGAAGAAAAATAAAGATAAAAGGGAGTTTAATGGCATGGGGGAGGGAAAACTTGGGTAAAGCAAGGGGGGAAGCCCACCACCAGACGGCCGAGTCAAAAAGACTGTTTGCTTCGTCCTCCCCCTTCTCCGGATGAAGCAGCAGCTTGTGTATATGTCTACTATTTGGTACCTTTAGAGCAGCAAAAAGTTCCCTCAAGATGGACTTTTGGTGGCAGAGCAATTGTTTTTTTGAGAAATGTGGGTGGGTGCGAAGACTTCCTAGAGGCGCGGAATATCATCTCTTTTTCCCGTGTAAAGCATCAATGAGAGAGATCCTTTTTATTTTTTTTTTGCATCGCAACGCAGTTGCGCTACTACCCCTATTCCCTGCTGACCAATTTGAACCTCCAACTCAGAACTAGCTATTACGAATATCCGCGGCTACTCACTCAGCGTCTTGAGTTGAACGTTCCTGTTTCAGTTCAGGCAAGAATGAGGATCGGATCAACGATATTGTGGCCTCGACAGAAGCTCAGGAAATACTAAATGCGTTTGCCGACTTGGGAGCTCTAGGTCTTATGTGCTCGAGATATACGAGCTCGCGCAGTTTGGCTCGGCTGGTCATAGTGTCTGTTGCGAACCAGCGCATGACGACATACGAGGCCAGGCAATCTGGTTGAAACTGACCACCGGCTGGCCCCAGTCCTCCCTGTTTCGATTTGTTGGGATATCCAACATTCAACAACAACAACAACCACAGCCTCTCCGCTCTCTCGTATCCCATCAGACCTCCTCAACGGCCATCCGTTGCGTGCGGATTCTTTTTCATACAGCTGGGAGCGGGGATTCAACGGGAACCAAACGGCCGGGAAGACCGGAAGGATGATACCCAACGATGGTGATGATAAGTCCATATATATATATATATATGGACTTGTCAACTCAGAAGCAGGAAGCCAATGTTCAGCACAATCAGAGTCAAGAAAACATTGCTAAGACTACTACTTACACGCCTCGCCCATTCGCAAGCTAGTCGATGAGGATACGGCCCGAGACAGTCACTTCCCTACCAGGCGCAACGCTTCTATGCCAAATATTCAGATAGCCCTTCGATCCTCGCACGATTTGCTTGCTGGCTGATCTTCTTGACCAAATTGGCCATTTCGACTTAGAACGCCCCGGATGCTTTCAGAACATCCAGTTTTTGGAAAGCACCGCAATCAAGTAGCACCGCCTTCGGAGAGAAAGGGTTCTGTGAGGTGAGTATTCGTTGGCGTGGTAGGCTGGACGCTGCTGCTGTGTCTCTTCTCTTGTATTCGCACGAAGAAGTCTGGATGGTGCCGTATATTTTGGCTCTTCAACGGGATTGAACTACCGCCAGCTATTCGGTTGGTTACCGGGTATTTATTCTGTTACCAATTCTATGTCTATTCCGTTCTAGCACTTGTAGTCGTGGCGACCGCGAATCTGGTAACACTTACAGAACAGCTTTAGGCTCCCTACCAAGGACCGGCGACATTAAATTAGGCGCTAGGGCAAACGAGATCATCATCACATCAACGAGGTTCGGTAGGTGTATTTGCGTAAACGATGATTGAATGTACAAACGCGCAGATCTATCTCTGAGGTCCCTCTCATAGACCTTGGACTAAACTCCATATCAGGTTGCTCGCCAGACCACCCCTGAAGGCCGAGATCTGCTAGTAGCAGATAGGTTGGTCGGTATGAGAAAATCTAGAATGGTATTCCGCTGGGTATATCACACGTCTGCCACTGTCCGTTTCTCTCTCGTTCTCTCTGTCTTGTTTGTATGTCTCCATTCGTTCTTGAAAAAGGAAACCAACTCAAACGCTATCTCAGAAGTCACCAACCTGCGGGGCTGGGCTATCCGAGCCAAGGCCAAGACAACTTCATACTGCTGCTCACTCTCTTAAGTGAGAGTAGCGACCGTTTCCACCGTTCTGCCCGAAAAAGTGCGGGCCATTACCGGTACCGCCGTCAAGCGCACTGGAAGGGGCTGCCGGACTAGTGCCGCGACTGCCGCCGCCCGCGACCGCACTATGGCTATGGGCTCGGCTTCCTCCTGCATTGCGCGGACTCAAGATACCCAGCCTGGGACTACGAGGCACTGGGCTCTGTCGAGTTTCGCGGCGTGAGTTCTTAAACGCAGCCAGCTGTTCTTTGACGCGAGTCAGTTCCGTCTCACGTTCACGCACAATCGTCTTCTGTTCCTTAGCCTGGCGCATCAGCTCCTTCACCTCATTGTGCGACTGAGTCTGGTTGATGCGCACGATGTTCTCGTCGGCCTTGCGCGAGAGCTCTTCGTTTCGTCGTTCCAGTGCCGTCTTCTCATTGGCAAGGGCTGCCGCGGCTTCGGACGCTTCCTGATAGCGATCCTGTAAGTAGCAGTAGTCGTTATCGCGCTGGGAGAGTCGTTTCTCCAGAGAAGCAAGCTTATCCGTTGCTTCTTCGAGGTCCGTTTCCAACCTAGCCATCTTGGCAGTTTCAGGATTGTCTGAATTGAGCAGAGACGTCGTAGTTTCGCCGAGTTTCTCTTTTAATTCAGCATTTGCCGTCGCAAGGGCCGTGTTCTCTTTCGTTGCCTGAGAGAGCTTGAACGAGAGTGTCTTAGCCTCGTTGCGTGCGTCATCGCGATCTTGCTTCATGATATTGCGGTCCCTCATAGCTGCCATGAATCTCGGTTCCATCTTCTTAGTCCATGCCTCCCAGCTGTAAACTTCATTCTGGGAACGATCACTCAGACCCCGGAATGTGTCTCTTTGGGTGCGCATTTCCACGAGGTCTGCCTCCAATTTGGCCACCTATAGCAGCGCCATTAGTACGAAGCCTCCCTGATATTACTGAATCATTGGCGTCTCCTACCTTGGCAGCGATGGCTTCCATTCTCTCCACCGGCATGGTGATCGCGGGCTTTTCGGAATGAACTTGACCATCATCTCCTATCATATTTCTGAGGGAGTCACTAATGTGGGTCGTATTGGCTGCAAGAGGAGGCAGCTGCGACGTCCTACGACGCTTAGGTAATGGCTCGTCGGCGTTGTCCTGGTTTTTCTTCGTCTTAGTACGGTATTTGAGGGGTCTGAAGAGTAGGTGTCTTACGTTGGGACGTTTACGAAACGTGAGTTGTCCTTGGCTATTGACCTCGTGACTGCTCTGCGTGAAGTCACTCTGCGAATTCGAAGGTATGTCCTCGAAGACGGTTTCGGGTAACTCCTGAGGCGTCCAGTAGAAGTCGTCGTCCGGCGCCTCAATGTAAGTAGCGAAAGATCTGGCGATCGCATGAGGTTCCGAGAACCCATGATCGGGACTCTCGATTAGCTGTCGCGCACGCAACAGGGCTAGGAGGAGCATGTATGTACGCTCTAGGGCCGGCGGCTTCTCAGAGATCCTCAGGTCGATATGTTGTGCGCTCGCGCTAATAACGAGAGCCATTGTTATCGGAACCATGCCGTCATCTCTCTGTCGAAGTTGACTAGGACGGAAAGTGTGGTCGAAGGCAATCACTGCATCAAAGTCATTGGGAAGCGATGACAGGTCAGCGATGGTGGACTTCACCATGATTGTTGGTCCCGGGCCGTCCATCACGACCGGGTTTCCATCATCATCCTTAAGCGGTCTCTCGAGCTCGGCCCGAACGAGGATATTCAGGAGCTCAATAGGCTTTCCTGTCTGTGCCAGAATAAGGACCTTCTTCTCGGAATGCAATCGTCTTAGCTCATCCACAAACTCTCCGACAAATGCAAATTTGCTATTCGAGCCACGCGCGTGTTTTGAGATATGCTGGGCGTTGACACCATCGTGATCGACCGTCTCCATGAACGGAGGAAGATCGCAAATGTTCTTCATGCTTGTCAGCATGCGGTTAATTCTGTAAACCAACGCTGGTGACATGGGCGTGCTAGAAGCAGAGGTAAACGTCTTGATAAACGTATCAATATCCTCCATGTGCTTGCGCATCTCGTCGTAGTACGGGTTTCGCATGTTGTTTGCGAGAGGTAGAGTGATCAGATGCTCGTTTGGTCCCGTCCGCACATAGGGGAGAAGGTTCCTGGGATAGTCTTGCGACTCGACTTGACCAAGGGGTTTGGAAGTTTCTTCGGGCGCTGGGACCGGCACCTCGTCTAAGTGGCCTGGGGCGAAGCCATCGTCGGTGGGGACGGAGGGACTCCGAGCTGCCTCATGCTCTATCGACAAAGTCAAAGCCGACGGGTCAAGGGTCGCAGGTTGTTCAAGTACTGGCTCATGGAAACCCATTGGAGCAGACGTGGCATTGAATACAGGCGCTGCTGGTTCCGGGAAATCGGCGTGTTTATGCTCAAAAACGGGGGAAGAATGCATATGCGCCTCCATCTCGACTGGATGGGCCGGCAACGCAGGCGATGCAAGAGGCATGGAGAACTCAGCTGACGGGTCCTGTAAGAGACCAGCCTCGGCGGCTCCACCCCCATCTTGGGCAGTCGGAGAGGCATCTTGAGGAGGTGCATCGAAATCATCCAACTCGAATCCGCTAAAGGCCTGGTCCTGAAGCAGGCGCAATGACTCCAGAGCCGACAGCGGCTTGTCTGAGGCCGGCGTGCCATCCATGGTGGCTGACGGACTCGGCCGGGTCAGGTGGGATGAAGAGGGACTTGACTGCCTGTTAGCAAGAGCTTGTGTTGATAAATCTCGAGCAGATTGGGGAGGAAGCGAATGGTGATTTGAATTGGCCGAGTTAATTCCGCCAGAAGACTTCTCCGGTAGAGGCGGCAGCGACTGAGGGATTCCAGCAGCAAGATTGGAAGAAAGTCTAGTATTACCATCCAATTCACTCAAAGCTTGGCTGGAGTCCTGTGAATTCTGCAGATTTGACTCGGGGATGACTTCGGCCTGGTGCTGGTCGCTGTAGACGTCGAAGCCGCGTCGAGTTTCAGCTTGCGACTGCGATTGGCTGGAAATGTCCTCGACTGAGTTCAAAGAGGAATTGGGCACAATCTGGGCGTTCTGCGAGGAAAGGTTGGAAACAGTCGTGTCTCGTATAGAAAAAGAAGGGGGGTGGTGTGACTGTGCTCCCTGCGATGATGGATGCTGTAGTGGTTGGTGTAGGTGTTGATGGTGTTGTGAGTGGCCTGACGCCGCCTGCGAAACTGACGGGTGCTCGAGGCTGGTCCGCTTTGCCCCACTTTCCTGAGCGCGTGGCTCGTACTCGAGTTGGGTCAGGAACACCGGTTCCCCTCCAGACAACTTTGCGCCTTGCGAAACTTGGGATGGATTTCGGTCCAAGATCTCAAGTTCAGACTGAAAAGATGGGTTGTTGTTGTTGGTAGACGCAGCCTGGAATGATGGTGCTGCTTTGTGGTCGCCGTTCGTGGACCCAGAATCAAGCCGCCCCTGTTCACTCTGGCTGGGTTGTGGCACGTGAGGCTCAACCTGATGAGAAGATATGGATGTTGTAGAATACTGCTGTGCCCGGCCAGAAGATTGGCTGTCGAATTGCGACTGTGACAGTCCCGCACGTGGGCCACTATTTGTCGTGCTTGACAGCGAATAGCCCGAGAGCTCTTGGGAATCTGGAATAACCGCAGACCGATGAATCAAAGATCGCGCTCCCTGTAGACCTCCCTCGGAACCTACCTGGCTACCCTGTTGACTATCCTGAGTGCTTTGCGACTGCAGCTGCGACTGCGAAAACCTCTGGTATTCAGAGGTGTCAATTTGGGGGTCTGCAGGCAATATGACGGCAATGTTGGTACTGTTCGCCTGCGGATCTCTGTCAGCAGCAATGTCGGTCTGCTCAATAACAGAACTTGGAGGAGCGCTCGAGCCCGAAGTCTCCTGTTCAGGGTCCGGATATGTGCTCTGCCGTAATCTGCTGGCGGTGCCTCCTGTGCGCCTACTCCTAGGAGTCCCCCTGGTTCCGCTTCCGGTTGCGCCACTAAAGCCGACGTCTTCCGGTTGTCCTCCGCGGCGCAGGTGATTGTCCTCGCGAGTTGACGGGCTACTACCGCGCGAGGACCCCCCTGGAGATTGAACCGAGGACCGTCTACGATGCGAAGCGCTTGCAGCGACGCCGGCGCGCGACTTCTCCTTCTCCCACTCGTCTATAGCCAGTTGGGTCACGTTCCGAGCGGGTTCCTAATGCACTTCGTCAGAAAAAAAGCTTGTCGCCCACAGCCAGTGCACGCATTGCGCGAGAAAGGGAACAGTAGTACCCAAGTCGGCTCATACGGTTCGCCGATTTCCGGATCCTGGCCTATCCAATCTACCCGGTACTGAACTCGGCGGCCTGTCTTGCGCTCTTGCAATATACCTCGGATCGGAAAAAAGAAGAGTATCCAAGTCCACGTCGGGTTCGCGCTTGACCTTGGTCTTCTTGTTGCTAACAGGAGCTTCGGAAGCTCTATTCGTCGGCCGCTTTCGGTTGGGGTTGGGCGACTGCAGGGGGGTCGAGCTTCGAGTACTCATTGACGGCCACCTGGATTATTTCCGAACAACGCGCGCTGCAGAATCAAGCGATATCATAGTCAGACTCTGAGCTCGTCGTCGACTCGATAGGAGGTTTAGGGGGAGCGCGACCCAACAGAATCTCGTCGCGATATCGTGTTTCGCGGGACGCGATCGTGTCGTGTCATGCAAATGGGGCACTTACCGTCGTCCGAAAATAGCTAATGAGCCGAGATAGGCTAATAAGTGGTTTGCGTGAGACAGCGATCTGCAGCGGGTGGCTGACGGCGTTGCGGCGCTACTGCTCCTCCACCGAAGGACACTAGCCACAACCTGACTCTTGTTAGGTAAATGACCAAAGTAAGAAGCCAAATACTATGAGTATTCGCCTGGCCAAAAGGGAAAATAGAGAGAAAATCAAGAAGCAATAATAGATGATGATGATGGAAACTCAAAGAGTGAGTAAGTAGGTAGGTTGGTACGTAATCCCGGAGAGTTGGTGGTGGTGGTGGAAAAAGTTCCAAGGTGGAATGGAATAACTGGAAAGTAATCCAATGGAAATTTGTAGTTAGGCAACTGGCAGCAACAATGGGATGACCGGTCAACTCGGCGTATTATCGTGGGTTCCTGCCTAAGTATACGCGAACCGGATAAGCAGCGTCTAGTTGATGCCTCGTTTGCGGGAGGAACCATTGTTAGGTACCTACACAGTAACCAGTTGCCTCTCATTGTTTCATCGCCTGTTACTCACATCGATAGCGAGTCCCGGCCCAACCACTTATCCTGGAAATTGACGACTCCGGCGGGACAACGCGAAAGAACTCTTCTTTTTTTTACTTGCCCTAATATGACCATAGATTATTTGCCTGACGTGACCAGGGTTGTTAGAATGACTGCACATTGGTTTAGGAATGAATGGTGGCGAGGTGATTAAGTGCAATCAACCAACCCCTTTATCGGCGATGGACTAGGACTGAGCAAATACGGGTGTCGATGGCATCCCTTATATTATACCCACTGACAAGCAGGTACTTACAGTCATTCATTCTTCTCTTGCTCACAAAGGTACACGCGTGCCCGCTTGAGTAAACTGTTGATTATCCAATCTTGGGTATAACGAGTCACAAAACAGTGCTTCAGAAAGCGAGGTTAATGTGAGCAATAATGTGAGCAATATGAAGCATCAACGTGTGTATGGTCCATGGTACTGCCTTAGAAAATTCAGCTTAGGTGTGGTTCATCTGAGCTCACTATGTAGTTTAGGGGGCGTTATATACTCAGGCATTTCAGAAACTGAGGTGGTTATCGCGGACAGCTAGCTTGGGATTGGACCAGAGTTCAACAAAGGCATATCCAACCAAACAGTTCTTTTCAGGGATTCTAAGGCTACCCTCGTCAGAGTTCGCAGACGTTGACATTTCGAACAGGCGCCTGTCGTTTGCATCCCCTCTGCTTGCCGCTGCCTTTCAGCCGTCGAGGCTAGCTGCCCTGGCCAATAATCCTAAGAAATGCAACAGATTTTTCGAGGCCGATATACAGCAATATGGAAGATAGAAACTATTACGATGGCGCAGTATAGATAGGGGCCAGCCCCTGCTCAGGTCTCGCGTGCTATGCTAGCTGTTCCTTTTGTGTATATATATCGCACCACAGTGCGGTTCCCTTTTGTCACTTTGTGTCTTCTGATGCACAGCACTTTATGCATGATCTGTTGCTCTCGATCTTCAACAGACGATAAATTTTATAGCAAGGCATCCCAATCCAAAACACTCTGTATACCCAAAAATCGCACATGTGGTACAATGTACCATCAATCTTGATGATGCAGATTGAGACAATCTCTCTCCGCCCAAAAGTCTTGGTGTTCTCTTGCAACATCCTTGCAACACCTTTGAAGTTCGGCGTTCCGATCAGTGTGAAGAGTTTCTTTTCCTCCGACTCTTTGTCCTTGAAGTAGTCTTTAACTGCGTCCTTCGGAAGAGCATCCGTATTCTCGATAAAGGAGGGTATCAAGGTCACTGAGCAAAGCCAAGAGGCATAAGATGCATCTCTGGCCCAAAGGTCACATGTATACTATTAGGTTAGAACTAGCTAGATAGATGGGTGGATAGATAGCACGTCCCATACCGCTCGGGAGGTTGGAGCGGCGGAGTCGCTCCCTAGACGTTGAACAATAACGTCGGGGACCGATTTTTCGCGCCCCCCCTGCTTTCGCGCCCCTGTCAACCAGTTCGTTTAAATTTACCCCTTCAATTCAACGTCGCCTATCTAGCTCGACCTTACTGCAATAATTATATAAGAGCCAGCCTCACTAATTTCACTATCGCTCTCTTCATTAGAAGTAATTTCAGCTTCTCTAACAGCCATTTACGTATGCTGTATATCTTCGATTGTAGTGAACCTCGAATTCGGGCTCAAATCCACCTTCTTCCGTTTCCTCGGCCTTGCAGCCTCCAGTTGAGCCTGGAGTGCCTCAACCTGCCTCTCCAGAATGGCCACCTATACGTCCTTCTCATCAAATGCTTTCCGGACCTTTCGGAACAGTTGCTGTTGTGTAACTGTGTTCTTTTCTAATAGGTTAGTAAGCCGGACTTGCTCTTTGAATTCAACCGACTTCCTTAGGATCGACCAGATAATATCCGAACCACGAATTGTATTCCGGGGCGTACAAAGGACCCTACTAGACCCGTTAGGCTCCGTACAAGCCGGATCGGACGTCGTAGAGAAGGTGTTTCCGACTAGAAGCGGGCTTAGTAGTGGTTTTGCCATACTTACCGGCTAAAGGCCGGCTGCCCTCCAGCCACTTCGGATATTCTAGCCCGAAAGTGCTTCTAAACGGGCCTTCTGGTAGCACTGAAGGAAGTATCGCTTACCGATTACCGTTGAGTTCGAGTATTGGTTTACATTCCCGAGTACTTTCCGGTATGCCGTCTTTAGAGGGCTGAAGACGGCTAGATCGAGGGGTTATAGGACGTGGGATATATGAGGGGGTAAAAAAAGAAGACGAATACGATGACGGAAGTATAGGTATATGAAATCAGTTGTCGTATGGCTTCCGTGGCCGTCGACGATGAGTAGGCGGTACTCCGAAGGGTCTTCCGGGGCGGTATTCGGGATGAAGACCTTCTCGAGCTATTCGACGGCTGTTTTATCCGTTATCTATCCATTTTCCGTCGCGGTGAATTGCCAGCCCCTAAAAGGAGCTAAATCAAGAGGGAACCATTGCTGTTGGACGGTTTTACCCTTAAAAATAACTAATGGATCGATCGTACGCCCTAGAGCTGATATGTATTCGATAAAAGAGGTCCAAGCTTTCGAACCAGGTTGTTTCTTTCGAATAGACCGGTTTTCAGTACTTCCGAGTATTAGACTATTCGATCCGATACCCTCGAGGACCCCTGCTTTATCCATATTGTAACGGTTAGCTGGCTTAATCTCCCGGATGTCGGGTTGTTCGAGCCGCTAGAACCAGGACCGAATCACCTCGATAGAAGCACCATTAACACGCTTTGAATCAATAGCTCGAGCCCTTAGGACCTTAATAACAGGATTCCTTCATACGAAGGCCTGGAGCCATTTCTTTCCGACTAGGTTAGGGTCCCCTTGGGCTCGGAGGATGCGCTCGGCGAATTCTCGTACTTGGGCGTGGGTTAGAGGAAGCCCTAGAGCCTGTTGAGCAATAATCCATGATGCCAAGTGCTTCTCCTGGTCAGGACTGAGCCTCTGAAGATCTGCCGCACCCTCCGATCTGGATTGGTGGCCCTGAAGTCGGCTCCGGAGCGTTGACTCGGGAATACCGTATTCCCGAGCGGCCTGTTTAATCGGAGTACCATTTGCGATACAATCTAAGGCTTCCTGGAGCTCTTTTTCAGTATACTGCTTCATAATTAGTTATCGGCATTGTATTTGAAGTTTGAAGGAAAACGATAAGGAATTGGTGGAGGAAATAGAAATAATTGAAGGGGTTGAAAAATCCGGTGGCTGGCTGACAGGGGCGCGAAAAATGGGTCCCCGACGTTACAACAGAATCCGTATTCTTGATGTATAGTCGCCAAACCTCACAAAGGTTTGTGAGACTACTGTTTCCTGAATGCAAATAATACGCTTACGAAGCGTCTGTGTGTCTTCTATTACCGACAACCTAGAGCATTATTATCGATGCTAATATTAGTACTTACTTTCCTCCCATAATTACTTATCATTATACAAACGGGGCATATTCGGCAACTCCAAGTTGCGGCTATAGATAAAGGTGGAGCGCCATTGCTCACATCTGTTTTCGAGTCACATTCTTTCTCAGCAACGACTACACATAAGCACATTGCAGTTCTACAAGTCATCAAAGTCATGGGAACGAAGAAAATTATCAGCATCGATCGTATGTATTTGCACCTAAAGGCGGCGCTCTAGCTTAAAAGTATATACACAGGAATAACAACATGTCTAGCATCGGACAAGGCGGTTGAGTTGGTTGATCGAGGGTTTAGAAGGTGTGTCTGTGGACACTTAAGACTCGAAGCGCTTAGAGCGGCGGCTCTTGCAAGAAGGGCCGTTGGCGGAAGCGGCGGCAGCCTTGGTCTCGCCACCGAAGCCCTTGTTACCGGCGGGCTTGTTGTTGTCGTTGTTGCCAGAAGGAGCAGCGTTGTTGTTGTTGTTGTTGTTGTTGTTGTTGGAAGGAGCAGCAGCGTTGTTGTTGGTGGCGGGAGCAGCAGCCTTGGTGGACGAATCGGAAGCGCCAGGAGCAGCAACACGCTTGTCGCCCGACTTGCCGTCAGCGCTGCCGCGGATTTCGCCACCGGCCATGACGGGAATACCGGGGATCTCGGGGTAGGAGGTAGAGCTGCCCCAGAGGGAGAAGTTGATGGCCTTGTCCTTGACGGCGTAAACGCCGGGGATCTTGGTGGTGGGGCTGGGGGCGGCGGTGGCCTTGGAGCCCTCGACCTTGATCTGGGCACAGGCGTAGTAGAACTCGGCTTGGCCGGCGTGGGCACCGTGGAGAGCGATGTGCTCAGCCCGGACGAGGTACTCGCCGTCGGGGACGGACTCGGGCATGACGAAGTTGACGTTGTTCTCCTTCCAGGAGCACCAGGCGTAGTTGCGCAGGGACTCGGCGTTGCCGGCCTTGCAGATGAGACTCTGGGCGACCTTGAACCAGTCACCGCTGCCGTCCTCGTTCTTAGCACCGTTCTTGGCGGCGGTCATGTAGACCTGGGTGGGTCCGGGGTGCTCGATGCCGTTGGCACCGAAGGCCTGCTGGAAGCCGATCTTGTCACCCGGCTTGACGGTCATGACCTGGGGAGCAGGCTGGGCGTTGGTGTTGCATCTGAAATCCTCTTCGAGGATCTCGGTACCCTTGGTGGGCATGTAGCCGCGGGTATGCTTGCGGATGTAGGTGTTGTCACCACCCTGCTTGACATCGTTGACAAGCAGCTTGTCGAAGGTGTAGTGGGCGCTGGTCAGACCGGCCAGGCCGAGGAGAGCAGAAAGGGTAACAGTGGTCTTCATGTTGTCGGTGGGTTGTATGTGTATGAGATATGTGGTTGAGTTGGAAGTGAGCAAAAGTTGAGTTGTACAGGATAACTAGTATGTCTAAAGAATGTAAATGACCACAGGTCTGGTGTGTTGGAAAAGAATGGAAGAGCGTTGAAGAACGAATGTAAAGTAGAACGAAGCTTAGATGCGATGATCGTGATGGTGAAGCAAATTCCAAGACAGAGAGCGGCGAACGGCAGCCATCTTATATTGGTGTCGTGACGCTTTTGGCGTGAGGCTCCTTTTTGGTCTCTGCCGGTCAGTGCATCCCCCCTGGATGGGGTTGGCCTGGCCATGCATGGCAAACGCCGCCGTTGGGAATCCAGAGTTGGCCCGACAGGACGGGGCAACATGCCAATTGCAAACTCGCCAAGCCCTACGGCCATGGGCGACGATGGAGTCTATCGGCTCATGACCCCCGCGATACCATGCAGAAAATCAACGGCTGGGCCCACCCTCGCCCAACGTCCTGGGAAGCCTGGCACTTGCTGAGAAGGCTTGCAGCAAGTTCAGACGATGGAGGAAGCGCTTGGATTGAGATGTGTCTTGGCGCGCAAGGTGTGGGTGTTGGGTCCGAGAGATTGAAGGTGATGAGGCTCTGTTATTCCTTGGGTGCTGGGGGTGGGTCCCTACCTATTCGTGTAAACCCGGGTGCTCCCATTGGTGGAGTTGGGGATTCTATGGCTCTGCTACCCCGCTGTCAGTCGTGCAAAGGCCCTATCCGGGTTAGACTGCCCAGACCTTCGAGACGTCTCGGATTAATGGCGACCAGACTGCAGCGAAAGGCGAGCCCACTTAATCTCGACAACCTGTCAAAAGCTAGTGGAGGTCTCTATGGGGGAGCGTCTTTCGAAACTATCGTCACCCAGGGTCGCCGGCCTATTTTTTCTTCTGCATCTTGGCATCAACCAACCAACGAACGACTTTTCGCTTTAGAACACGAGGCTTTAAACATTTCAACCCCTGCCAAGCCGTCTTATGCGTCATTATTGGAGGATTTCGGCTTGCCCTGCAGTATGCAGACAATTGCCCCTAAGACGAACCAATGGAACCCCAGTGGTTTTCTTCTTTCTGTAGTTCTTGATACGGGCAACTCCAACCATGCAGTATCACCTGAAATCTATGAGATCGACACAAGCCAACCGCCGATCCCAAGTTCAAGCCGGTTCGAAGCAACCTGCCGAACTGGTAAGCCTTGGCGAGACCTTGGCGAGGACCATGATCTTTGATACGCACCTCCGGTCATATTACGTTCGTCTTACGATAGCAGACATCGTGGCTTCTTTAGTGATGGTAGCGTTTATGCGGTTGCAGCAGCGATCTGGGCCCCAATCCCCGCTAGCCGCTCATAATCTCTTGATGAGGAGTAAAGATCGAGATGAGAAGGATATAATGTCTCCAAGATGTCTCCAAGATGTCTCCAAGATGCCTTTTGGTGCCCCACTGACACCTATCTGCACACTACATAGTGACTACCGTGAGATCGGGAAATCCGGTCGGCTCCGCCGCCAGTCTGTTCACCCTTGCCCCTGTTGCTGACTAGGATTCTGAACCGTACGCAGAGTCATGACGGGCGGGAGTGCACAGCCTTCCCCTGTGGTAATTACAGGCCTCACACAGCACATCACCTTCTGTCTCAGTGTTTCGTTTCTGCAGGTGACAATATATAATTGTAATAATATTTTTTTTAAGTTGGCACCTAATACAAAAATTTTATTTTTATTTTTTATCGAGCCTTGCCCTAACTTAATATAGTCGAGCCGCACTGAAATAAATCACAACGTCTAGTTGGCGCTCGGTCTGGTCTACGAGGACATCGATGGCGGAGAAATAGTATACCTTGTCCCCCAGATGACCAAAATCACTCCAAGTGCTCACAGGCCGTGTCGAGTTTGTCCGTAAAAACAAATGAAACCGAAAGCCGCTAAAGGCTTTTGCCCACGTGTGCAGCGTATTATTACCACATGTCCCGAGTGGATACGCTAGACAGGGCCTTGGCCATATGTTTCTATGTTTTGGCTATACTCCGTACTACTGGGTATAATACGAAGCCTGACGGGGAGTGCCGGGCTATTTTGGTCTATCACGATTTTACACACTTGCGTGTATCGTATGTAAAGCGTGAAGCAGACAGCCAAGATTACTACAAGTCCTAGGCGTAGAAATACAAATGATTCTTCGAGCGCCAGTTACTGGCTCTCGCCTTGAATACTAGGATAATAAGCTTCATCAAGCGTTCATTGCATTTACGAGCTCATATGGCTACAAGACTCTATACACTTTGGTTATACTTCAACCTCCCTTTTAGCTTTGACCAACTACGGTTGATGTCCTGAAATTCTCAGCGCACACCTCTTGAGAAAACAAATATCTTCACATTTCCCTTCTTACTCTAATTGTGTACAGCATCTACAAATCTCTCTGATGGAACTCCGGCCTTTCTCTCTCTGTCTCTTTACTTTTTCTTCCTCGCATAATAGTGGAGACTTACACCGAACCATCAGCCGATTTTCAGTCATGGTCATAAACTCCTTGATTGCTTCCACAGAGATGGTATACACGCTTATAAGACGCAGAAATACCTAACAGCATTGGACTGCGGAGTTGGTCACCGTTGTATAAGTTTACCTTAGGCTTTTCTGCTGGTCCATTGCGAGTGTCTAAGGGTTTACCCATGGTAGGCGTCTTTGGAATGCTTAGAACTTTATAAGGGTGGGCGTTGAGTGAGTATGCGTCCTATCGTAAAAATACTCTCAATTCTCTGCTTCTTGTCTGCAGCCTGAATGATTGTGGTTGGCATATAACTGTCGAATTTCAGTGGACCGCTACCCAAGTATCAGAAAAGGGGAGAAGTATGGACAAAGAAACCCCATGAGTAAAAAGCAGCAACGGTTGAAATCTAGGGACCCGGAGTCATTCCTTCTTTTCATTTGAACTTCTAGTAAGTACCAGAGGAGCCTCCCCTGAGGAGGTGAAGTGGCCAGGGTGTTTATATACATATAAGATCTGAGGCTTGTATACTTTTTTTGCCTATTGTTGATGGCGCTCTTATCAGCCGATCACAAAGATGGACTTGCTTTTTAACCTAGCCTGCGAATCATACTTTCTGCGGGTATTGGTGGCTACTTAGTAATCAGCTAGAACACGTCGTTTGCAGACGCCACGGAGAATCATAAATACGATACCGCTTCTTTGAACACCTAGCTAGGATGCCGAGTAAGACGTCATAGTCCGTATAAATCTCTCTGAGAACACAGGATTGCTGATTACCTTCCCCGCAATCTGTTCGAAAAAAGCATGGCCTACTGCAGCTTGCTGCCTGCGGGGAATGATTCGTTCCTCGAGGATGGCAACATGCCACTTGATTACCTAGTGTTCTCCGCACCTCTCGAGTAAGACAATCTGTAGTACGCGGGAAGGGTGCTACTTTCACCAGAAGTCGACATGCAAGGATTTCTCCTCATTCCGGGTAGAGACGAGAGTGAGGTGGGAAACCCCGGGCTTTCATCTCCCGTGGAGGTTTGTCTCGCTGTTACTTTCTTGAATTGTTGTGCATCGTAAGAGCATACCTTGTAATTATCTCAAGTGACCCTGAAAAAAAGAACAACAGAATGGCTCTGAAGTCGGTATTAGTATCAGCACTGTTGCACCTCGCCTCCCTATCATCGTCGACCGAGGTGGTAGACTATTCTCAATATGTAAACCCATTTATCGGAGGCTCCGGCCCCTTCGATGGTCTCGCCTGTAAGTGAAGGAAAGACCAGCTACTCATCATACTAGTAGGGTTGCGAGTATTAACCATGGCCAATAAACTGACGGTGCATATGCAGTCGGCGGCGGCGATATTTTCGTCGGCGGCGCCCTGCCCTTCGGCGTCGCCAAGGTCGGCATCGACACGTACGAGACCAACCTGTCCTTCTCGACCATCAACGGCGGGTGGACCCCCCAGGCCTGGTGACGGGCGTCAGTATGCTGCATGAGAGCGGCACGGGCGGCGCGCCCAAGTACGGCGTCGTGTCGCAGATGCCGCTCGTTGGGAGCCTTTCTGCTTCTTCATCCTCTGGAAAAGGAGGAGGTATCAATATCCTCGACAACCGCACATACTGGCAGCAACGTGTCGGCGAGGACACGGCGCGGGTCGGATATTTCCGGACACAGCTCGAAAGCGGCGTCGCCATTGAGCTCTCGGGTGCCCGCCACGCAGGGACCATGCGGTACTCCTTCCCTGCTGCTGCTGCTGCTGCTGCTGCCGCTGCCAACAGCAGCAGTGATGATGATGAGAGACACGTCCTCGTGGACTTGTCGCACTACCTTCCCCAGGAGGCGGGAGGCCAAGACAGCCAGGCATACCTAGGTGGCGAGATCAGCATCGACGGCGCGACGTACCAGGGCCACGCCACGTATGAGGGAGGTTGGAACGACGGGGCCCCTTTCACTATCTACTTCTGCGGGGAGTTCGACTCGGCGCCTGACGAAGCCAAGACGTTCAGGGGAAGGAATACGGATCCCATAGCCAGGCACCACGTATTCAGCAACGGACCCGTCGGCCAGGCTGTGTTCAGTCCGAACTTCTTTGCTTCAAACGACACCGCCAAAACTACTGCGTCCTCTGGGCCGATGAACGATCGTGTGGGGGCCGTGTTCAGTTGGAAAGCGGATACTCAGATGGTAACCTCGCGTGTCGGCGTATCCTTCATCTCTCCGAGCAAGGCGTGCAAGTTCAAGGACGAGGAGATCCCAACGTGGACCCTCAATGACACCGTCGACGCCGCGGTCGCGGAGTGGAACCGAGACGTCTTCAGCAAGATCCGATGGTCACAGAAGGTGAATCAGCTAACAGGACGAACCTGGTATTGCTCTACTCTTCGCTCTACTTCATGCACCTGATGCCCTCGGATCGGACAGGGGAGAACCCTCTATGGGACTCGGGCGAGCCGTCTTGGGACGACTTTTACACACTCTGGTGAGCAATCTATTCAATTCCAATTCAAGGGAGAAAAGTAGCACTACCAATATCCATACCAAAATCATCCTACCTGACATTCGCGTCTCATTTTTCTATTGTACCCTGCTGAACCCCGAAAAATTCTTGACCAGGACACTTTCCGCTGCACAGTGAGCCTATACCACCTAATCCAGCCCGAAGCCTACGAGGGCCAGATCCGGTCCCTGATCGACATCTGGCAGCACGAGGGCTACATGCCGGACGGCCGGTCGGGCAACTTCAACGGCCTGGTGCAGGGCGGCAGCAACGCCGACAACGTGCTGGCCGACGCGTACGTCAAGAGGCTAACGCCCGGCAGCAACAAGGCCGGCAACATCAACTGGACCGCGGGGTACGCGGCCATGCGCCAGAACGCCGAGGTCGCGCCCTACAACACCTTCAGCCCGACGGACCCGACGGCGAGCGTGAAGGAGGGCCGCGGCGCGCTCGCCGACTGGCTCCGGCTCGGCTACGTCTCGGCCGACGGGAACACGCGGTGCTTGTCGCGGACCGTCGAGTACTCGCTCAACGACTACGCGCTAAGCGTGGTGGCCGCGGGAGGTGAGGGTGCGCCCGGCGATGCGGAGAAGTATTTGAACCGATCGGCGGGCTGGCAGCGCACGTGGAACCACGACGTGACGAGCCGGGGTTTCAATGGTTTCCTCGCGCCGCGGCTTGGCAATGGCAGCTGGCAGAACGCGACGGGCTACAATCCGGCGCTGTGCGGCGGGTGCGAGTGGAGCTCCATCACGTACGAGGCGACGCCGTGGGAGTACTCGTTTACCGTGCCGCACGATATGCAGAGCCTGATCGAGCACATGGGCGGGGAGACTGAGTTCGAGAGGAGATTGGATTACATCGTCAGTATTCGTTCACCGGAAGTAACAGGGTAATACAGAAGAGAAGTTAACTTGCAGGACCGTCGATGATATAGTTTCAACCGAACACAAGCGAGCAAGATCTGAACGCCAACGGTGCCGGCATCACCACCATTATGAATATTGGGTAAGTTCCTCTTCTTCTGCCCCCTGAACCACCCTTCCCTCCAAGACAAAGAACTCCGTTTAATCAGACTAAACGTATACTCACTCAATTTGCCTTGGCCCAACCGCCACCCAGCAACGAGCCCGACTTCGCCCACCCCTACCTCTACCACTACCTCAACAAGCAGTGGAAGTCCGTCAACCAGTCGCGCCAGCTCGCGAATCAGTACTTCCGCGACGCGCAGTACGGGGTCCCCGGCAACAGCGACGCGGGCGCCCTCAACTCGTGGCTGGTGTGGCAGATGCTGGGCTTCTACCCCGTCGTGACGCAGCCCGTGTACCTGCTGGCGTCGCCCTGGTTCGCCGACGTCAACGTCACCGTCAACGGGAACCGCACGCTGCACATCATGAGCAGCCGTCAGGGCGGCAGCAGCGACAACGACCCGGCCGCGGCTACTACTACTACCAAAGCGCTGGGCCACCGGGGCTTCTACGTCCAGTCGGTCAAGGTCGACGGCAAGCGCTGGGACCAGAACTGGATCCTTCACGACAGCATCATGGTCGAGGGCGGCACCATCGAGTTCGAGGTGGGCGACGAGCCGGTCCAGTGGGAGAAGGGCGACGTGCCGCCGAGCCCCGGACACTATGTGATCTGAAGTCTATATAGTAGAGCCCCGGACACTATGTGATCTGAAGTCTATATAGTAGATTGATTACTTGCCAGCCTCAATAGGCAAACGCATATGCTTCGAAGATGTCTGATAGGTGTGATGGTGGAATAGGATGTGTTATTTGATACAATTGCATATATACTAAAGTTGTATAAAACATATATGGATCCAGTCTCTCATGTCCATGCTCATCATCCCACACTCCTCCCAGGCACCGACCCAACATGCAGCTTCTTGGCCCGCCTTACTTCCTTGCCTACACCTACACATCATCTCCGAAGCTATTCTTGCATGTCAACTGGGCTACTACTACAGCCCAAGATTGTCTCGTCCTAAACCGACATAGGTTGGAATAGGAGGTCACATGCCCGCGCTTTAGGGGTTCAACCTTGCCGAACAATTCATAGCTGATGGTGTGGCAGCTATGACAGTACTTCTCACGCCGAGGTAAAGATTGTCTTGGAATGCCGTACCTCGCTAGTAAAGTGTGCTTGTGTAGTAATCGAGGCCGATATGGCGTGCCAAGCTCTTCGAGAGCTGTGATACCTAAAAAGGTTTCGAAGTGCGGCGGCTGAACGCCCCTGCTTGTGTGCAGTGAATATAGTGTGAAGTGTGTAGACATTACGTTACGGTCTAACCCGTCATCACTCTGATATAATGCGTGACATATACTCCGACAGGGCTTGCTAAACCAAGTCCCTTAGCACCTTATCGCTCAGTGGGGTGAAGATGATTGCGGTTCAGCAGGCGGTTCAGCAGGCGGCTCAGGAGGGGACGACGGTGGCTTAGTCTCCTCCGGTTCAGCGGCCTTGGGCGACGACATGGAGTCCGCAGGCAGAGCTGGGACTGGAGGAACAGACGCATCCGTCACAGGGCTCTTCATGCCATCGCCTTCTTCTCCTTCGCCACCAGCACCACTATGTGTGCTTGCCACACTCCCTCCCTTGAGCCTTCTTCTACGCGAGCGCCTCTCTTCGGCAGCGCTTCTCCGTATGCTGGCTTCTCTGGGCTCGCCCTCGCCCTCTTCGACACCATCGCCGCCCCTCATATCTCGGAGCAGCATCTCGGCTCGGCTAGCCAGACTATCCTCGCCGCCTTCGCTAGCGACACTGGGGGACAGCATCGGAGGACTCATAGGCCCCTCGCCATTCGTGTCTGCTACACTGGTACCATCGGAACGGAGACCATTCTCGACATCGGGGGCCTCGTCGGGATCGGGTATCTTCTGGCCACTGGCAACCCGAACCTGGTGTCGATCTCTGAGTCTCGCCCTCCGTCTGCGGTCGCGCTGGTCTCTTGCCTGAGGAGCCGCGGCACGCAGTTTCTCGAGCAGACTGTCCATAGCGCCAGCACTGGCAGGCGATGCCGGTGACTGGTGGCCGGTTGCTTCGGCAACTGCGTTGATCTTGAGCTGGTTGGCGTGCTTGCGCTTCATGGAAGCCTCGTTGCGACGCCGTTGCTCCTCGTACTGGATGTTCTTGTCCCGTGACTTCTTCCACTCTTGCAAGAAGAAAGCAAGCTTAGCGAAGAAATCACGACGGGCGTTCTCGTCTGCAGGATCTTCGCCGTAGAAGACCATGATGTCGTTGTAGGTACGAGTCATCTCTTCGAGATACAGTGACATCTGCTCGGCCTTGAAACGGGCATCCTTCATACACCGCTGAACAATGGGACTAACACGGTCTTGCGGGTGGAACTTCTTGGGGTCGGACAAACTGCCGCTATCGAGAGTCATCTGCACATTCTTGATGTTTTCAATGTACTTCTTGGCGTCGAGTTGAAGTTGTTCGATGTTGACCTTCTGCACAGCGATAACAGGTGCTATATCGGCGGTGAAGACCTCCCATTCTGGGTACTGGTTGCGCACAATGCGCTCGACCAAATCAGCCAAGGTAGATTCGTTCTTGTCATCCTTGACCATGCCGAGACGAGCAAGTGAGCTCAGCTTGAAACCTCGTGCTTGCTTGTTGGCATCGTTCATGTAATTACCAATGTCAAGAATCAAGCCCAGAACATTCATCAGCGATACCGAGTCTCGGAGCGACTCAGATACCTCGACGACTTGCCGAATCTTCTCGTTGATCTCATCGTAATCCGACTCGAATGTCCTCGTGAGCGAGAGAGCCCGCATTCTGCTCTTCCAGTAGTGATGCAATTCGTATGCCGTGAACAAGAAGAGCTGATCTTCTCGAGTAAGCTCGTTGGGGTCCAATTCGCGTTTGTCGTCGGCCGCTCCAGGGCTTGTCCAATCCTTGCTGTATGGCGCCATCTGCTTTGATAGGTTGTCTGGGATGTTGCAGAGATCATCCTTTTGAAGGAAATCCATGACGACAGGGTTATCTAGTACGGCGGTGTCGCAGTGGATGATCATCTGCACGATCTTCTCGACAGGGTGTTGGGAGAATTTGGCAAGAGCAATGTCTGGGAGAAAAAAAAAGTTTAGTCAGTATACAAGCAGTGTTCGCAAACCGATAGGGATGTACTTACGATAAGCTTTACGCAGATCACCCGAAATAAGTTGCTTCTTGTCATCTTTCTTAGAGGTACCCGCACCCAGCTTCTTGATCTCTCTGGCCATGAACAGCTTCTCGACCTCATCAAGGATACCCTTCTTACTAAGCTCGAGGTACTTCTCTTCCCTTTCTTGGGCCGAAGGATCATGCGCAGCCCAATGACTTGCTTCTGGGGTATCGACCTTCTCCCAATGGAAAGCCTTGAGCTTCTTCTTGGGACGGACAACAGGTAGGCCGATAGTAGGGGCAGGCGAGAAATTGTTTTGCGCAGAAAGGGAATCGGCCGGACATAGCGCCGGGCATAGGTGGAGGCGGCGGAGCGCCAGGAGCGCCAGGAGCGCCAGGAGGTGGCGGAGGTGGCGGCGGCGGTGGTGGCATACCACCTTGACCCGGCATAGGCGGCGGTGGCGGAGGAGGCGGTGGTGGTGGAGCTCCAGGTACTTGTCCTGGCATAGGGGAGGGGGGAGGTGGTGGTGGCGGCGGCGGTGGCATTCCACCTTGACCGGGCATTGGAGGAGGCGGGGGAGGGAGTGGGGGACCACCGCCGGGAATACCACCGATTTCTCCAGGAACACCCCCAAGGATACCGCCGGTCTCTCCAGGTACACCTCCGGGGATACCGCCAGAGGCAGCGGTGATTTGGATCTTGGGTGTACCGTTCTCGCCCGTAGTCTCATCACCGTCTTCCGAATCACTGTCGCCGTACCTCTTGCCCTTGGCTTGAATCTCACTCAGCAAGTTGCTCGCCTGTCGTGGGTCCATAACAGGTCTCTTCATCATAACGAGTCGCGGCTTTTCGTAGATAATATCGCCATCCTCGTCTTCCTCGCCATCTTCAGCAATAGGCTCACCCTGGGCGTTGACAGGCTTTCTTGGTATCTTGGTGTGGCGAGTGACTGTGCCTAGCATGGAGTTGGTCATGCCGTCCGGCGGTAGGCCAGAGCCTTCAGGGGCAGAATAACCGTCCATTTCTTCTCGCAGGGCTCGCAGACGGTCCGAGGGACCCGACGGTCTCGCCCCAAACCCTTCCTTCAAGCTTGTACTGCGTCTTTTGCCGCTCAATTTGCATCTGCAGCCGCTCCATGAGTCTTTCACGGTCCATGATACCTTGCATACGGACTGGGTCTTCGTCGGCAAGTTTGGTAGCACCACCAGCGCTCTGCTTAATAGCCTGAGAAGCGGCGACATCTTGTGCGTCTCGTAGCATAAGATACAGCTCACGAGTCTCCAGTTCGTAGCGCTGTGCCTCCTTGGCACGTACTGTCTGCATACTCTCGATCTCGGCTTTCAGACCATCCGCGTGGCGTTTCTGAGCTTCGATGAACCTCGCCTGCTCTTCTAGCTGTCTCTGAAGCTTGGCTACAAGGCCATCAGCTCCCAGCTCCAGCTTCGCTCTCATCTCGTCGCGCTCGGCCATAGCGGCGTCGGCAATCTGACGGCTTTCCAGGGCTTCATCGAGGGCTTGTCGAGCTTCCGAGTCCGTGTGTAGCTTGTCGAGGAGACTCTGGACGGTGAAGTTGAGACTTTGCTTGAGGTCCATATTAGGTAACCTCCTATCCATAGCCACATAGCTAAGCATCGAGTCCACGAGCTGGAACATGCGCAGGCGCTCCTCGCCATCGTTATCTCGGATGAGCAGCAGATGCTGCAGGCCGAGACGAAGTAGTCTGGGTCTTGGACCCTTGCAGTCGTTGTTGGATGGCGTCAACAATCTGGGCCGGGTCGTTGAGATCTTTGACTTCACCCTCGAAATTGTCCTTGATGCTACTGTTCTCCCGCTCGAGCATATCCTCGTAGTCAATAGCTTCATTGGTGCGGTAATGCTCGATCTGCTTGTCGATGAGGTCGTACTGGAAAGCCTCCATCTTGGTGAGAATCCGCTTGATCCCACAAGCGCCGAACTGCGCCCGCAGGTGCATCCGGAGCTGAAGGTCTCTCTCCGGAGCATCGATGATCATGTTGATGAGAATCAGGGTTGCGACCGCGTATTCCATGAGCAAGTTCTCCATGCCGATACCACCACTTCGCAACTCATCACTTGCGCCAACAAGACTGCCCATCTTGCCACGGCCATCGATGGTGACCTCGACGAGGCGCATCCAGGCATCGAATCGTCCATTCTCATTTTGCTGGGTCTTCACCACATCCATAGCCTGGATGACCTTCATGTGGCCGTCCCCTTCCTCCCAATGGCAGAGGAAAGTGAGCACATCGCTGACCAACTTCCTGGTTGTAAGTCTTGGCGAGATGAGAGATGTCGCAAGCGCCACGACAACCTGCTGATGCGCAAGCGCATCATCGGCACCATATTTGTTGTTGAGGAGGGCCTTCAAGCACTTCACAATATCGTACTCCTTGTCGAGGTTCTTGTCGCTGCCTTTCGCGTCTTGCGGTTGCGCAGGGCCCGTGGCAGTCTTGCGGTTGATCTTCAAGAGTACGTTTGTCAAAGCCACTTGACCTTGGCATTCGATGAAGCGCTTCACCCAGCCTATTTGCTGAGTCCTGAGGTTGACCTCCAAACTTCCAAGGCCTTTCGTATCTAGGGTGTTATCCATGACTTTCCGTACGTACCATTCCGGCGAGCCCTCTTCATCGGCGAAGGGAGTGCTGCTGCTGTTGGAACTAAAATCGACGTTCGAATACTGCCCTATCTTTGCGGTCTGCCTCCTCCTCTGTTCGCCCTGCCACTCTGCTAAGCGGTCCTGGTAGATAAGTGTCCACTTCTTCGAGGACGGGTACGCCGTCATCTGCCGCCGCGCCTGTTCAGGTAAGTTGTGCCAGCCTCGTTTTTGCATCAGCTCGTAGAACATCTGCTCGGTGACTCTGTCGTCCTCGGGTCTCGTAAGGGTAAATCCATCCGGCCCGACGAGGCCAGGCGAATACGAACCGCCGGGGAATTTGGTGGAACGCTGAGATTCGCGATTGGAGTTATGCGAGGCGAAGGAACTTTGCGATGTAGCACTCGGCAGTGCTGAAACTCTGGATAAGCGTGGGGTGGTTGGTAGATCAGGGTCTCTGGCATTACCTGAAAATGTACTGGACTGGTCGCTTTCTCGTGAAGCCCTGCCCATTGATGGCGCATACGGATCGTATCTGCTAGAATGCGTGGAAGTAGCGTAGCTTCCCCGCGGGTAGCCAGGCGGCGGTCCGGCCGGGCCCCATTGCTGGTATTGGGCGGCCCGGCCGGTGCTGGCCATCGTGACGTTATGCGAGCCTGTTGGCGGGCGCGCCGATAAGTGAGATCCGGCAGCATTTGGGAGGGAGTTAGCGTCGAAGGAGGGGTACTGGTGAAAATCACTGGTAGACTTATTAAGCTGATGTGGCAGCGGCTCTCTTCGTTGCGACATTTGATCGGGTCGGGGGAGGTATTCGACGGGTATGGGACTTCGTCGATCGGGGTGGGTGGTGTCATAGGGGATAGCTGTGATGGGACCGGCCATGTGATTTATGCCCATCTCAGGTGTACTGGGGCGATCAACGGACACGACGGAGGATTCTCTGGCATGTCGCGACGGCTGTGATGATCGCGATACGGACGAGGCAGCGTCTTCCTCGATGCGCTTGTCGCCAGTGTTTTTGTGCTTGCTTCGGGAGAAGAAGCCTCTGGACTTGTCGGCGGCGGACATGTTGACGGTGGTAGCGAGGGTGGGCAACCCAGGCGCGGTGAAACGCCGATGCTCCAAGCAATCCTCCCCCCGTCCAATTGCCGTATGATTGCACTCGTTTCAATAGTACTCAATGCGGAGGGTTCCGGCGGCACAAGACGCTATGCAGAAGCGAGGGGGTGGGCTCGAAATGGCGTGCGTGTGGAGGAGTTTGCAATGTCGTGGTTTCGTCCAAGGTGGGAAGTATCAATTTGAGCAATGTGCTGAGTATGCAGTCGCCAATAAGTTCCCCAGCAAGTTGAACTGTGACAGGTAGTACCAGATCGAGAGAGGTACGGCGCCAAAAACCCACAGTCCTCCCAAGTCTTGACAAGTCGCACGGAGGGACGTTGCTTTGTGAGCTTCTAGGCTTTAAGTTTCAAGGTACAGATCGGGTTTTTGGTGCGCTGGTGGACTACCGAGAGACGTGGAGCGGCTGGAGCCCAGCTAGTGTAGGTCTGCAAGACTGTAGCGAATTGATGGTATGTTTCGGTGGGATGGCAGTGTTGGAGGGTGGTGGCAGGTGTCTTGTTTCCTTGTCCTAGTGTGTCGGCGAGATCGAGCTATCTCGGTTTCAAGTCGGATCGCATCATGCACCAAGAATCGTCGTCTCTGTTCCTTGGACGGACCCGTGCCGTTTCGTGATGTCAAAGGAGGGAATTACGGTTCTCCTGGATCAGGTCCGACATGCATCGCTTGCATGAAACAACCATAAACCACTTCCACGCCTGTATTAGCATCGAGTTTCCGGCTAGGAGGGCAAGGTCGCGCGTTCCCAAAGAAAAAGAGTCGCCGTTGGAAAAGAAACCTTGAAGAAGCAGGATCGTGGCCACCAAAGCCAGGGCACCGTGAGAGGAGAATTGAACGGGACCTGACTTACTGGGGACGTATGCTGCTAACCTAGCATGAGACCCTCTCTCCGCGCAAATCAGGGAGGAGTCGAGGAGTGCGCAAAAGATCAACCCCCTCTGTGCCGCACCGCACGTCAATTACCATTCATGCAGGGGTGTAGGGGGCAATCTCTCTTCCCGCCAGCACCGGACTATTAAAGTTCTATTCAACTTTGGGTTTCGAGTCTGAGGCCGTCTCTTCCCAGGCGATTAATTCCAAAAATTAAAGATTTACAGATCATGAGAAGGGCACGTCGCATACCACCGACGCCACCTGTCCAATAACAACAGTCCCCAACCTTTGTTCCGATAGCCCGCAACCCTCTTGTGCTTAAACCGGCTGGCCAAGGGTCTCTTTTTTTGTCGGTACTGCGATCAAATCCCAATGCTGAGTGGTCAATTATGGATATCCGTCCTCCCACGAACCGCCCACATCTGCCGCCCACGCCAACAAACGACCAATTCACGTTTAATTGCCACGTTCTATCGAGAATCCAGATCCATCCTGAACATGAGATGCAATTTTGCAATGTTACATGCTTGACAAGCTGCTTATGAATCCTACTGCCTGTTGCATTGAGCAATGCATAAATCAGCTATGGATCGTATGGTGGTGTGCCATTTTTGAAACTTGTTAACCTACTGCTACATAGCCCCTGGCGTGCGCTTGACTTTTGACATGATCAGAAACCATGCATTATTGGACCGAAACCCATACCATCGGATTACAGTATTATAATAGTATAAATTTACTATTAGGAGTGCCTTTGTCTCTTGAGACTGTGAAACATTAACCTCAAGCATGACAAGAAAATGTACTGGAGAATTGATAAAGCGCTTCAAGGCACACAAGACAGGAGGGTAGGCACGAGATATAAAGAAATGACTACGGAGTATATCCCCCCAAAAGGGGAGAAAAGCAGCGCTTCGAGAAGACTTTGCGCTACTACCCAGCACACCAAGATGTACGTACGTGTCGTTTTAGATGCTTAGTCGTAGTAGTAGTAATTGGTATTTCTCTCTCGAAAGAATAAGGGGCAACAGACGATCCTTAAATCAACGCGCTGCAATGAGAGTCAGGGCAGACTGGTAAAAGGCAATTAACCATAGGACAACTTCACTAATTGAAGGGTGTGGGGGCCCGAGCCAATAGAGCCAATAGTCGATCGCCCGCAATTCCAAAGGGCTCAGGGGTGGGCCCATGCCCGTCTACCGTTGATTGCTTTTGGGGGGCCGCCCCGAACCAGCATCACGACCGACGCTTGGAAATGACGGACTCCATCTTTTTACTTGGGGGTCTTACGTAGCCTTTCTGCGCAGCTTTCGTAGCCTCATATTCTTCGCGTGCCGCATCGCCATATCGGTAGCACGGCATTCCGCATTTAAGCATTCAGCCTCGTTACCGGGTGATGAGACGTACAGCCCGACGTTGAAACTCTGTGCTGAGCCACCCGTCCGTCTGACAACGAGGTCTGACCATCTATTGCTTTGTGAATCTCTCGTCCGCCGAGCAGACGATGCCTTGATCACACCTACTGCTGCTTCTGTTTCGGCATTTCTACATTTTACTCTGTCGGAGAGCACACCGAGTGTTGCTGCGAGAAATAAACAAGATGGGCGAGAAAGTAGCTGCCGCAAAGGTAATGATGGCTTTCTCCGTCCAACGAGATCCCCTTCGTGTGCGCACGAGCGCGCGCGCGTTTCGATGCCGTACTGATCATTGAGAACAGACCCTGGTTATACCAGCCGTCATCTCGCTCCTACTCTTCGTCGTCATGAGCTACGTTCTGGTCCCGCTCTGGCGCCAATACCGCAGCCGCTACAGTCATTACCTGCCCCTCGACACGATCTCGAACCGCACGTCGTCCTTCCGAGGCAGGCTGCAAGATGCGATAGCGAGATGGCTCGTGCCGTCGCAGTGGCGCCTGGGCATCCGTGACCGGTTGGTACAGGCGGACGATGCCTCGGATGCCAGGTTTGAATCGGACGGGGAAGAGCTGGAAGACGTACTCGATAATCTGAGCGACGATAGGAGGCACGCCCTGTCGCTGGATGCAAACGTGGATCATACGGACAGCATTAGGAGATTGAGCAGAGAGTAAGTTTGGAGAGAGCACCTAGAGCACAGAAGCACAGCTATGAAGCAGCCCGAGCTGACATTTCATCTAGTCTTGAGGAGGGGTTCAGAGACGACAGCGACGACGAAGCGGACACGCGCAACCGGAGCCGGTAATATTGGAAGGAGAGCCTTGTTTCTAGTGTATATTTGTTCTGCGAGGGTAGCCAAGATCACTCCCCCATTCAAAAGCAAATGGCGAACATTTATTGAATCGACCCAGCTCGGGTGGCATGCTGCACCTTTATGGCCAGATGTCCATATAGGCCATACAACGGGGTGTTTTGTTAGATTCAGGTTGCCTACCTACTGGCTACTAATATTTCCCGTGGAGCTGCGTTGTGAGGTTTCTCGCATGTGATCCTTCTCAAAATAGCCCCGGCTGCCCATTACAGCCGCCACAGCCATGGTGCGGAAGTGTATCCGGAGTTGAGAGATGCGGTCCATTGTCCGCATACGAGCATATCATGGCCGGAGGTGAGGTGAATGCATATGTACCTAGGTAGGTGCATAGGTAGCTGGAGTTCTTATGCAGGTGACACACATTAGATAAGGGACTTAAAGGAAGCGTATATGAGGGGACTGTAACTGCGCCCCTTATCAGTCCCTGGCATTTGAATTGGCACCGGATGTGTCTCATTCTTGTATGCAATTGTTCGCGTGATGCCACACCGACCATGCACATGATGCTATTTATTGCCTGGGGTATAGATAACATGTTACGCAGGTAAGGCTGAGAAGGCTTTGCACAAGCGAAGGCTCCTCTTTAACCCCCTCCCCCTCCTTTTAGCTAGTACAGTAGGTTGGACGTTCCCGGCTACATCCCACATTCCGCATTCCACGAGCCAGTCTGTTTGATCTTACCCACATGCCTGGGGAGCTTGCACATGTGTTTGGTGTGTGGTTGTGACCAGGAGGGTGTGAGTGATACGGCTTGACCAACCATCGTATCGCTTCCTCTTAACTCGTTCGGCCGGAGGGTGGAAACGCCACTCGGAACTATCTTTCTTCTATTTGTAACGCCCACGTTAAGACATGAGGCCAATAGCTGGTGAATGGGGGGCTGCTCCCTTTAGGTTAATACCAGTATGGGGTCGTAGGAGGTTAGTAGGAGATGATGTACCTTTCCCCTGCAGGATGGATTCTTTTGACGTCCATCATTCCTCCGTCCACGAGTCGTATTGGTTTCTCACGTTTTTACTGTTCTCGGCGGTTTACGAGACAAGGGGCCACGCCAAGCAAGCAAGCTTTCTCATTCTGGACCTCTAACTTTGGTACCTAAAATCTTGTTGAAGCTGAAAACCCTCTCTCGCCCACCCGGGCAGTCATTCGTCTCCCTGCCATACCTTGGAAGCTTTCAATTCAGTCGTTACTTGCCGACTGTCCTAGTGCCTGTCAAACCATTGGAGCCAATTCAGGTTACGAAGTAGAGCGACAGAGGGATGCCATTGCGGCCAATCGATGGCCTGTCCGCTCGGGGGTTCTTTTTGCTTTAGCACCAAGGTTTCGACTGCATGAGCTTCTTGAGAAGTTTTTGGTTCTCTAGAGTAGATGACCTCAACTTAACCCAATCCCTCTGTGAGGTCATGTTCATTCGTGCATCTTGACCTGTTTCCCCGAGTCAGTTTCTGTTACAGCCTTCTGCGCTCATTCTTCGATTTTCCCATTTCCTGACGCCCTTCTCATACTTTTTGTCGGAGTTCCATTTCATCATCAATCGGTTATTGCACTGGAACCTTCGTTTACAATCATGCTGCTGCACTGCATATACGTGATTACTGGCCGGTAATGGATCGAGGCATGCTGTTATGAGAGGGTTTCCATTTCATCACACAGCCCGACAACATAACGATAGAGCTCCAGGTTGCCCATCCAGCACCAGCACCAGCAACAGTCCCACCAGCCTATCGTATCCAATCCACACAGGTACCCTTCTTGCATGCCAACGCAACCTGAACGCAACCACCGACTACCCGCACACCATCATCGACCACTTATGTTGGCCTCCATCTTCACATTCATACTACTACACCCATATCCGCGCTCCCCACCCGTCTAGCTGCAAGACTTCCGACCTAGGCGTTTTTGCATGTCTGACCTACCTGTGGAATCTGTAGATTACCTGACGACTGGAGGAGCACCCTACCTATTGGCCTACCCTAACATCCCAGCATTGGCCGAGCCTGACTGACTAAAGAGAGTCCTGTGTCCCAACTGAGCAGCTACGGCGATCGTTCATTCTTTCCGTTTTGGTTCAGAGTTCTGCTCCTTTATACCTATACAGACAAACATCCATCACTTGTGCATTCCCAAGTCCCAAACATGTCACGGCTTGACAAGGTGAGGGCTCTTACTCTGAAGAGACCCATCCAATTAATCAAGAAAGTGTTACCCAAGTCACGTCGCAAAACCCAATCACAGGACGAAGGAGCACTGGAGACCTCATCTATTGAATATGCTGCGCCCGACTCACATCCCACCACACACCGCAGCAAAGGCGACATCATTTCCTTCAAGTCGGCCAAGTCTAGAGCTTCTATGACCAAGACGAAACCTGCCCCACCTCCGCCCGAAGAGTGCCCGATCTGCCAGGATCCGGTCGGTATCCCCAACCCGGAGGGTATAACGGAAGCGTGGACCTCATTAAATTGCGGCCACAGGTTCGGCACCGTGTGCATCCAGACCTGGCTCCAGGATTCCATAGACAGAGACCCCAACGGCACTCCGTCATGTCCCGTGTGTAGGGCGGCTGCTAAGCACCCAGGCTGCGGCCACGCTATCTGTCCTCCGAGCCTGGATGCCCAGATATGGACACAGTACCAAATGCGACTGCAGCTAGCACAACACCATGAGAGGGAACGCCAGCTTTTGAGTGGGCGGCGACCGCGAAACCGACTGCAGCGGCGATCGGGTCAGCCTCGAGCCCCCTCGCCCCCGAGACGAACGGCCGAGACGGTGGGTGAGTGCGGGGTCTGCAAGCTGAACGAGGCCCGCATGAAGAGAATAACAGAGGCGCGCATCGTGGTCGAGAGAGACCGAGAGATGTCGAGCGCGGCCGGAGGAGGGTCGACACGGCGCGTCAAGTCCTATCTGCCCGCCCAGATCCGCAGCATGCGATCGCCTGGCAGCAGCAGTGGAGCGGAACCTATCAGCCCCCAAGCAATGAGTCGCGAAGAACGACAGAGCCGTGTCCGAAGCGTACTCTGCAACATGAAGGAATTGGCCCGACCGAGTCGAAGCCCGACGCCGGCCCCCGAAACTGCGTTTCCACTTACAAGGCGGGACAGTATCTAAACGGGTTTGGCATGGTTGGGTTTGGCTTGATTTCGGCGTTACCAGAAGATGGAATAGGATGATTTGAAGGGAAGGTTTGGGAGTTTTGAGGTATATTGCCTGCTATGGGTAATGTCTTGGTTTTAGAGAATCTTGCTGGACGAACGAATTTCACGATGATGGACAGACGCTTGCTGGCTCTTGTCACGGCGGTCAAGGTCAAGTAAGGTATACTACAGGATCTGCTAGGAGTGCTGTCGGAAGATGGACGATATCCCAGACATAGTTGGCGTATACGTATGCTATGGCTATACCAATTTCCTTTTTTGTTCCAGGTCGAAGGATGGTCTCTTTGATACACTAGGCGTTTGGTATTTCTATCTATAGTCGTGTGCTGTGTGGTGGTGAAACCATCACCATCTCGCATCATGATTACTTACACGGTTCAGTCGATCCATGGCGGGGTATGCGTTCATTATCAGACCAGCAGATAGTCAACATGAGAGCATGTACTTACTGCAAGCTACTGTAAGCAAGCTTGGGCGAGGAGGGGCTGGCTAGGCCTAGGCTACATGGTTACCCCAAAAAGTGACCCCACCTGCCAGTGCTAGGACTTGCCCCAAACCATACGCCAAGCGATCGCTACAGGGTACAGGTACAGGTCACAGGGCACTTGTCGATCTACCGGTAGCCTACCGAATTAATTGGATTGATCAATGTGACGCTATCTTCCTCTTTGATCATCGCGTCGTGGATCGCGGCACGCGTCAAGCAAAGATCGTGACCTCGAATATCCCATTACTGGCACAACCTCCATTATCTGTATCAACCATCCCGCGCCCCGTTACCTCGGATCTGGAGATTCCGAGTCCTCCTCCATTCAACAAGCCAAAATGAGGTTCAAGACCAATTTGAAGAATATTCGTACCTTCTCCAGTACAGTTGCCGCTCCTGTGTATTGATGCCAGTTTCTGGCCTGTCATTGGAACCGAATCTAATGCAACCCTCCCAGAACTTGTGGGTGCTCTCTCATCCCTCGAGAAGATCACCTGGTTGCGCCTCGACGACGAGCATGTGCGGTTTACCGTGATACCGGATACCGGATCCCAAGTATGGGCGTATGTTCCTTCCCCTCCTGATGCGTACGATGCATGCATTGCTGATCTCTTTGTTTGCCTCTCTCTGCAACAGACTCCTCCCTATGGAATTCATCTTCGACAGTGTCCAGCTACAATCCGCCGAGGCCCAGAATACGATCAATCTTGAACTTCCTCTTGTCCCCTTGCAGCGAGCCCTCAAGTCCGCCCTCAATGCGACCTCGGCCAATTTGCGCCTGACGAAGAAAGATGGCATCCCGATACTCTCCATGACCATCCAAACATCGACGGTCGCACAGGGCAACCAAGGAGGTGGGCAAGGTTCATACTCCCGATTTTCCCGCGGAGATAATGGCCCAGGGCATTTCGCTGGTGGGTTTGGTGACGGGGACGACGATGACGGCGTTTTCAACATTGAACCCCTGGAGACACATCTACACCGGGAGCGCGAGAAGATTATCACGCAGGATATACCGGTGCGCGTTTTACATCCAGATAATGTCGAGATGATCATGCAGCCCAAGGTCCGCGAGCCGGATGTGCATATCCAGTTGCCTCCTCTCCTGCAGCTGAAGGCCATCTCGGACCGTTTCACGAAGCTCGCTGCGGCATCATCTCGAGCTTCCAATTCAGCGACCGCCACGGCGGCGGCGTCTAACCCGAAATTAGAGTTGTCAGCCAATATGCACGGGTCTCTGCGTCTGTCTTTGACGACCGATACTCTGGATGTGACTTCGCAATGGGATTCTCTCGAGAACCCAGAACTGGACCCATCGCAGCTGCATTGCCCTCTGGAAGAGCATCCGTCAACCATATTCCGGGAGGCCGGCCCCGATAAGTGGGCCTCGGTCCGAGTAGACGGCAAAGACTGGAGTAAGGTCCTCAGCGTCGGCCGGCTCGAGGGACGGGTCATTGCATGCTTTGCGGACGAGCATGCTCTGATTTTGTACGTCTATGTGCCGCAGCATGATGATGTACAAGGGGATGATTGTGTTGTAACAGTGAGTTCCTCATACTTTCTTTCCCACTACACTGGTAGCTTGTTGTATACAATGCTAACCAAACGTCCAGTATTATGTATCATCATACAGCGCATGAGCACGACTAAAGTACATGGATATGGGAAGGATACAATGATGTAAATTTGGCATTAGAAACGGACGAGGGGATTCCATTGACAACGAGCACATGACGAAATGATACAGCATAGAGAGGCGTTGGTAGATACCAGAAAAATACCGTGGTTCGTGAAATAGGGAATAGGGACGAATAGCTGGAGATACCCATGATAGATCTGAGACGATAGGTTATGCCTTATCACTTGCTTGAATAAATGCATGATCACTTTACTGCTGAATGGCCCACCAAGCTGCGGTGCTTCTACTGTGAATTATGACGATGGCCCTCCAAATCTCGCCCATAGGTAGGTTACAACTGATCTGTATTCACTTCCTCTTCACCCTCCCTTCTCCTACATAGAACAATCACTTGGTTGTTCCCACCTTGTGTTCACTCGCCCCGAAGCTCTCTGCTCCAGGCAAGGCATAAAAGCGTCTGAAGTTCCTCCCCATCGTCCCACCAACCCATCTACATCTCCCATCCTCCCCATCCATTTTGCCTTGCCCTCATTGCAAATCAAGGCACTTTTCTCTCTCCATCCTTTGCACCTCGATACAGCATCTCTCAGGTTGCCAACCTACCTACCCAACCTGGGCTTTTTGCATTATTGAAGATTCGTCTTCTCCCTTGTGCACCATTTGCATTCCCCTCTGTTGCTGTTGCAAAGGTAAGCTGTGTCCCATCTCTATATCAAAAAATGATCCATCCTCTTTTCAACTTGCCCTCTCTCGTCCCACCTTGGGACGATCCTTCTACTTCACCCAACACTTCTGACCACATCAAAAGGTTCAGACTCACTGTCATCTTCACTCCATTCCTATTTTCTTCCCCTCGCAAGGTAGGCCACCGTACCAACAGTTCCCCCCACTACAACACAATCATCCCAGCTATCTTCTATGAACAAGAAAGAATGCTCCCCTCCCCCACCTGATTTTTTTTTCTCGTCCCGAGTAAACACCTTTCTTGACCTGAATAATTGGTAAGAGCCTTACTAACTTCAGGAAAGAAGAACAAGTCATCAGCTAGTATATCTTCCTTCAGTCAACCAACGAGCTTCTCATTCAACTATCAGCATCAGCCATCATCATGGCTGACGCAATCAATGATGCCGGCAATGGCGTCAAGAGACCCTCGTACGAGGCCCGGCGCTCGAGCTCGCCACCATGACCATCGACGACTTCAGCTACACCACGGAGCCGACTCCAGTCCAGCGCAAGGCCTTCGAGGTCTACACCCTCGTCATGATGTCGCGCGTTCCTACTTCTTCTGAGCCCGCCGCCGCCGCCGCTCAGGCTGGGGACAAGCAAAGCACGAAGAACGATATCACTCATAGCGACTCCGACTTCGACGAGGAAGACCCAATCGTCACGCGCAACAACCGCGCATTCGTCAAGTTGACCGTGGACCTGCTTGATGGTTACAAGCAGCGGATCAATGATCAACGGGCCATCATCAACCATCTACTCAAGGAGCAGATCCAGCGAAACCACCTCAAGACGCAGATCGACAAGGTGCGCGAGCTCTTGCAGACCGACCAGGTGAACATCGAGAAGCTCAACTCCGAGCTGTTGGTCTGCCGCGCCCACGCCGGCTTTCAGGTGGACAAGATTATCGACCTGCGCAAGCGCATCCGCGAGGAGATCGCGTCCGACCGCAACGAGATGTACTCGGAGCAGGTCGCGATCCTGGAGGAGAACGCCATGGCCCGCATGGCGCAGAACGACGCCTGGGAGGAGGATATCCAGTTCAAGATCAACCGGGGCGCGGACATATCCAAGAGAGCCGACGCCTTCCTCGAGAAAATCGAACAGCTGAACGATGGCATCCGCCAGTGGGAGGAGAACAAAGAGAATGGCGATGCTGATGATGATCACAATGATTCTGCTGGTCATTCGGATGCTGGTGACGAGGGCTGCTCAGAGCTTGGCACCCAATACAGCGATGAGAACAAGAACAGCGTTGGTCACAACATCGAACACCTCTCCCTTCCCTGCAAAGCCTCCTTCGAGGAGGTGATGAACTGTGGCGAGAAATCGCAGGCTCAGCACGTTAACAATGACGTGGTTAAACAGCCTCTTCAAGACTGGTTTGTTAATTGGCCTCCGAATGGCGCGGAGGACGCCGCCAAGGTACATTTGCTTGGTGGTTGGGGACAGCAATTTGGCTGCGACCAGTGTGAGGTCGAGCTTCCGTGTGACTGGCACCGAGATGACGTGAGATTCCTTCGCGCGAATCGTTCGGACTCCCAGACTGAGTCCGCTCGTGCCAATCATGACAACAACGAGCTCTATCACGAGCACGGTGATCAAGATCAGCACATCGACAACTGCTGGGGCCCAATTCTCTTTTCCCCTGAAAAATTCATTTGCGACTCTCCCCCTCCTGATACCGAGCATGGCAGCATCAAGTCCCACTACAGCTATGACCACTACGTCAATGGAAGAAAGGTGCTGGGTATGAATGCCATGGGCGACCCGATCCTGGAGCCGGACGACTTAGACTGGGAAGCTGAGCCGCAATTCTTCGAGGGTGCGGAGGAGCTAGCTACCAACGGACTGCCAAAGTCTTTCATGAAGTACCTCGAGGGGTATTATGTTTATTTTGAGGACGGGTTCGACTCCAATAGTGACACCCGCTTCGAGTATGTCAGCAATGGTCCCTGGAAAGGTCTTATCACCCACGTTTCGCGTATCGGAGAATACGCCTTCGGACTCGAGCCTCCCGCCGGCGAGCAAATTGTCATGTGGATGGTCAACGCCGAGCCCCGACATCCCGGCGATCAACATGAGGGTCCGATCGGCAACGAGACGTCGGACTGCGACTCACCCGAGAACGCCGAGAACCAAAGTAACTCTGAGAACAACGATGGAGCTGCCTCTTCTATTGTCGACGAGCCAAAGTTCTTTGTGGGAGAGGAGCTAGGCGGAAACGGGCTGCCACAGGCTTTTGAGGAGTTTGAGCGGGAATTCGTGACTCGCTACGCTGTGAACGGTTCCAACTGGGGTGACGATTTCGGTGATGATCACTTCACCTACGTCAACAATGGGCCATTTGAGGGCCTCATAGTCAATGGTCCACACAAAGGAAAGTACTCTCTCGGACACCAGCCTCCTACAGAAGAGAAGATCAAGCTATGGACAGCATGGAGTTGCACGCCGCGAACTGAATACGATGCCTCAGGTGCCTCGAGCGTTCGCTATTTTATCGGCTTCGTCGAAAATCAAGATGGTTCTGAGAATAACGACCGAGATGGCAATTCCATCATCAGGAGCTATCGCTGGTGTACGAAGCCCGATCCAGTCCAGGAATGGGGACACACGTCCGAGAAAGGTGATTCCGACGACGAACCTAAGCGCTTCTGGGACTTTGAGGTAGATGAATCCGGACTGCCCACGGGATTCGCAGAGTTCCAACGCGACTATGAAGCGAATTACGAGACCGATCTCGATAATGGCTTCACGTACGTCAGCAATGGGCCTTGGAAAGGTCTCGTTATCGACGGCGAGCACTATGGAAAGTACGCCTTCGGAGAGACGCCTCCTGCAGCCGAAGAAATCGCTAGCTATAAAGACTCATATCCCACGCGCCCTCATTCCGGAGCCTGGAAGACCCAAGCTACCTGGTATGAGCACTGGTGTCCCGGCCCCGTCGATAAGGAGGAGCATCTGGAGAACGAGAGCGATACAGCCAGCGATCTCAGTGCTTATTTTGACGACCGCGACTACAGCAAGGACCAGGGCGTAAGCCCAGAGAACGAGATCTACAAGTTGGAGCAGCAACTTCGGGGCGAGAAAGACCGATCCAAATCTCACGCTGAAGCCCTAGCTGCCAAGGAAGCCGAGATCCAGGCTCTGACCAACGAGCTCCAGCAGGCCCGCACAGTCCTTGCCACCATGCCCAGTGAACGCAAGCCCAGCCAGAGTTCCGGATTCTCTACCAGCCTCCACACGCCCACTCCTTCGCAGCATTCTGACAGCTCCACGCCGGGCTGGTTCGTCGTGGGAAGCGATCAGCGAGAGAAGGCCCCTACTGAGAAGCAGGCCAAGAAACATATTGGCAACAATGAATCCACCTTTTCTATGCCGAAGGGTGATGCTGTGTCTGAAGCTTCCCAGGAGACGGAGGCTGCAAAGTCTTCTCAGGGTGCAGGCAACGATGGAGTTACAGTCGGCTCTTCTTGGTGGTAATTCTCTGGCCTTACTTGATCACGGATGGAGCCACAATGAAGCCATTGGTATCAGTGATGGCGAGGTAGCACGGAAGAGTTTGGGTTTGCCTTCTTACGGCGCTTCACGATGCCTTTGACATAGTGCCTGATGTGTGCAGAGAGCCGCGATTTACGAAGGCGGACGAAGATCACACACCACCTAGAGAGAGAGAAAAGGGCACGAACAGATATGACGAAGAGCGAATGATTCTACATTGCGATGATTTCACGATGATATGGCTTAGCGCCAGATACCCAAACCATGTTTGTACATTAGATAGATACTTGAGACGCGATCCAGAGACAAAGGAGACGCAGAAACCCCAACTTACTGCTGTGTTCTACTCTGTGTATTGTGAAAGGAAACTATGTACCGCCGTGATCATGGCAAGTGGCAATTGGACTCTTGTTGCAGTCCATGTCATAAATCGTGTTCGCTAGCGGCATACCTCGAGTCACCCACTGCTTCCCTGCAGCATGTGTGGCATGTCTTGTTATTAATGCTCTGGAAGACTCTATGTATTGCCAACACAGCCGGAGTCGCTTAACAGGTCGCAGGCAATGTCATTAACCACGCTGTCATGGCGGCCAGTTGATAACCCAGCGGTAGAGATAGCTGAAGATAAGATAGTTGACCAGTCGCAGAGTATCTGCGTTGACGATAATTGGCATCGGATGGTCGTGATCATATAGCTACTTTAGGTATTGCTTGGACATGAAACAAGATCCCTCAGGTGCAGCAAGGCTGGTGGCATGTTGTTCCTAGCAAGACTGCTAGGTCGAAGTCAAAGCATGACAATAATGAAGGCATCGCAGGCATGGTGGTATCTGCGAGAAGCGACGACATCAGTGTTTTGGCATTTCAAACACTTCAACAGTAAAGAATGACTGAAGCATGTAGAAGTTGAGTCTACTGCCTTCACTTAGTATATCACCAAGCAAACTGGGCGAGTAGCAAGCAGACGAAGCAACTGGCGACATTCGCCCTAACCACGGGACAGGACATGATCTTGTTCTTCCCTTCTCAATACTTGAGCCTTTTCATCCATAAATACTATCCATAAACCTGACTTTCAAGATTCTGACCATCAGAAAGAGACTACTAGGCAAAGCAGGCGAACCCCAGGCAAGAACACACCACCTTCACCCGAGATATTCCCAAACCAACCTCTGGTGAGTACCAAGCAGACGAAGCAACTGACCAGAGCTGCGGGTACTAACTTCTCCTCCCCTTCTGAGTCCTAACACTGCACTGGAATGATCTTGCCCCTTCCCTCTTGATAACCAAGCTTCTCCGTCCTTGATCGGTCTCAACACGAAGTCTGAATTTCAAGATATTGAACAATCAGACCAAACATCAGAAAGTGCTAGGTAAAGCAAGTAAGCCCCGGGCATGAACACATTGCTCTAGTTGTGTGCATCTAACTGGCGGGCCAACTACAAGACCTTTCTCCATCCCATTTTCATTTTCATCACTATCTCATCACCACGAAGCACTTCTTTTCTCTCTCTCTCTCTCTCTCTCTCTTTTCTTTCGCCACGGCATTGCAAACTCATCCAAACTTAGCACAACTTCGTCGCAGCATATTGGCGACTTACTTACATGTTGAAAGGCGTTACCCAACAAGTTGCCGACGTCAAGACAAGTCGTCGACCTCAGACAAAACAACCCAGCCACGCAACCAGTAAAAAGAAGTCATCATGGCGTCCTTCAACAAGAAGAAGAACAACAAGAAGGGCAGCAAGAACAGCCAGAAGCAGAAGGGCAGCAACAAGAACACCATCAAGGACAACGTCAAGGACAACATCAAGGGTAACAACACCTCTGCTGCTACTACTGCTACAGCTTCCACCGCCGCTGCCAAGAAAGAGGAAAAGCAGCCCCTCCTCCTCTCCGCTGCCGAGAAAGAGGCCATCAAACAGCAAGTCAGCTGGATCCTCGACTCCCTGGCCGCCGAGAATGACACGCCCGCCGACCTGCTGGCCCTGCAGTCCCCCCCCCCCCGGCCTGGCCGAGCTGCTAGAGGATACCGTCCTCCTGATTGCCGAAGCCAGCACGGCGCTGGAGAGACTACCGCGACGGTGATGACGATGACGGCTACCTCGACGCTGCCTTCATGACAGCCCAGGCCGAGCGCGCGCAGTTGGAACTCGCCGGGATCAAGCGCCGCATCCGCCGTCATAACTACTACTCCAAACTTGATGGTTACTTCAGTCTTGATGGCCATTCCACACTCGAAGGCTCCTCCGCCGCCTAGGATGACGCCACCTCCGCCGCTTCCGATGATGCCGCCTCGGACGACGCCGCCTCATCGGCAGCAGCATCTCCAGACCACGACAAGAAGTACTGGGCTGACTTCAATGCCAAGCTTGCCGCCAACCGACTCAAGGTTGATGCCTTCAAGTGCCACTTGGCCGATTGTGTTGCTGACATCAAGGAGTGGAAGAAGTCACAGAGTAAGTGGAAATATCCTACCTAATACACCCTCAAGCAGAAAGAACTCCGAGTTGCTAACACCAAATCGAAATCCATAGCTGAAGAAATAAGCCACTGTGAATGCCTTCGGATCAGGGACGTGCTTATGACGAGGAGGGAAGAAAACCTGGAAAGACGCAGTTGCGGAAATCATGAGTTTGAAGAGAGCTATGCATTGGTTTCTGCAGATGCAGACAAGGATATGAATCAGAGAAAGAAACAAGGCCCCTCCAAGGCACTCGGGTTATTACAAGACTCGCTAAATTCTAATCTACAAGTTTCGGAACCGAAAGCAATCAATGTACACGTGAACACCTCTGGGTCAAGACCCCCGTTCCATCAATCAATGAGGGGCAGGTCCAACAACCGTCCGAGACCGACGACCCGGCCTCTAGTCTCGTTGCTGTTTATTTGTTCGTAAGGTTGTTTGCATCTTCTTCATCTTCATCTTCTTCTGGCACACACCATATATCATGTCGCATGTAAGTAATAAAGCGTCGTCGTTGCATCCTCATTCTCCCCCAAATCGTATGTCGTTCCTTCTCTCCATTCAAGCGTCCGCGCACCTCTCATATCGTATCATATGAATCAATAATAATCTTCGTTATTTGGCCATGACATCCACGTAGCGACCGCCCTTGCGCGCCTTCTTCGCACCCGGCTTGCGTGGCCCAGCGGCACCCAAGAGATCGTCGATGCTGCTAGCAGTGCTAAGGGAAGTAGCCGGCCGGTTTGGGGGTGCCATGGTGAGGCCTTCGCCGCTGGCGTTGCTCATGGCGCTCATGTTACTAACACTGCGGCCCATGGGCGGCGCACCGCCCAACGCGGGACCCGGGATGTGCAGGCTGTCGCTGGACATCTGTTGTTTGAGCCCGCTCACGCTTCTCATGGGAGGACCACCTGGGCCACCTGGAGGAGGCGGCGTGCCACTTCCCATGGGAGGGGCAAGGCCGCCACCAGGCGGTGGTGTGCTGTTACGCGAAGACGCCGCACGCGGCGGGGGAGGTGTTGCGCTCTTAGCGGGAGTGTTGTCGGCACCCGCCTTCTTGTTCACCCAGCGCTTGGCGTCAGGGTCGTAGACAAATGAGCTGGCTTCTCCCAGATTGGCCTTGACAGCCTTGGGGGCCTCACTCAGGTCCTTCTTGGCACCACCGCCACCGAATAGTCCGCCGAACCAGCCCTTCTTCTGTGATTTGGCTGCCTCCGCACGTTTGGCTGTAAAACAAATATTAGTAAACCGCCGGGGCACAGAATTCGAGAGTGTTTTAAAAAACAACTTACCATCTTCCTCCGCCGCTTTTCGGAACAGTTCCTGGTTCTCTCGGTCCTTCTCAGCCTTGCTCTTCTCTGCCGGCTTTTTCAAAGCAGGAATGTCGTCCTCATCATCGTCCATGAAAGTCTTCTTCTTGGGCTTCTCAGCAGCTTCTTCAGCATCGTCTTGCCCTGGCTCATACGATGGAGGTTCGAAGCCGTACGAAGGTGGCTCGTATCCGCCGTTGGTGTTGGTGGTGGGCTCATCCGACGACGCGTCAAATGTGTTGAGGGTAGGCGGTTCATAGCCGTATGACGGCGGCTCGTAACCAGAGTTCCCGGTAGTCTCTCCGCTGGCTGTCTCTGCTTTGGCTTCGGTCTTTGGGGCTTCTCGCGGTGCAGAAGCACTCTGAGAGCCATAAGGTGCGTACGGGTTGCTCGAAGGCACAGGTGCGGGAGCGGCTGCAGGTGCAGGGGCTGGGTTTTGGGGAGCATAAGGAGAGCTTGAGGGTGGCGCGGTAGAGACAGGCTGGTAGCCCAACGTGGCGGCCGAGTTGGCCTCTGGAGCATAACCACCATGCATAAGACTGGGTCCAAGTTGCGGGGGAGATCGAGAGAAGTGCGACTGTGTTCACCGGAGGTGCGTTCCATTGAAGAGCGGGGCACTGGGTGGTAGCCAGTATTGGGCTCATACGGGGACGACGTCGGTCGGCCTGCGGCAGGGGCATATCGAGACCCAGCCCGGTTTGTAGGAGCAGGAGCAGGGGTTCCGTAGGAAGCTGCTGGTGTTCCGTTTCCATAAACTTCCCCAAAGTTGGACAGCGATGGGGAACGGCTCATTGTTGGGGTGATCCGCGAGAAAGGTCCAGCTTCACCCTCGACAGGTGCGCCATCCGCGTTGCCATCATTCTCGTCTCCTGCAACGAACTTGTTGAACTTGCTCCACATAGAGTTAGAGACCTGGTTCATGCTGGGCTTGGGAATCCATGAAGATGATTCCTCCTTTGGTGCCAGCTTCAGTCTCTTAGACAAGTCGTCAACAGCGCTTTCAAGCATAGGATGGTAGTAGGGCGATCGCCTAGTCTGTGCCGAAATCGAAGCAATGATGTTGTCGCAATACTGCAGAGCCTTATCCCTGATGCCGTATTCAGCTAAAGTCATGGCGTGCTGATACTTGTACGCAGCAAGATGCGGGCAGCCGTTTGCAAGATTGGCTCCGCCCGTGAGGGAGAGCCCATACTCGTAAACCTCGCTCAAGAGCAGAGCCTCAGTCTCTTTCGTGAACTGGTTGGCTTGGCGTTTGTGGTCTGAACCAACAAGTACAAAGTTGGCATTGGGATCATCTAATCCACCAAACACCGCGTGCTGGCGAGCAAACATGAAGCAGATGTGGGCTGCTTCCGCTCGCCCATAGCTCGAGAGCAAGTTTCCAAGCGATGTAATGGCAGCGACATCAGATTTACTCCGGTTGCCCAGAATAAGCCCCAATGTCTCCCGCCACTTGTCCAAGCCATCCAGTTCATCCTTGGAAGCTTCGATGGAAACCGATGTTGACATTAATTTCAAGCCTGCCCGAGCGTGGCTTGGAACCAATTCATCGACAGACTCCTCGTGATTCCCGGACAAGACGCCGTACAGGGCGGCAGAGACTCGTTGCTGTGTCCAGGCTGGTTGACCTCCTTCTTGACAAATTCTTGAGCAACTTGCTTGTAGAGGTCTCCATCCACCGTGTTCGCGATCAACATAGCGTGTCCCCAAAGTCTCTTGTCGGCAGCAGCCCAGACCGCTTTTTCGCGTTCACCCATCAACAAGGATTTCTTGATATGTTCCACGGCCGACGAATCGACCGAATCAGACTGCAATGCAGTAGCGGCTGACATCACACCTTGCAAGGTGGCCCCAGCCAACGCTGACACGGGTTCAACCTCGCCTTCAAGATCAGGAAGCAGAATTTGCCTGACAGCCTGCTCAACAGCCGGGTTGCCGTCGAGCATACCGTCATGTTCAACGAGAACTCGCAATATCTTGAAAAGCAAAACCCTCTCCACCGATCTCTTGTCCTCGTGGGATAGATGGTGCTGATACGTCACCTGGGGGAGAGCTGCATCCATTAACTCGATGCCAGTTGTCAACCAAGCAACAGTCTCCTTCTTCTTCGACTTGCCCTTCAATGGCCCGGGGAACTTCGACAAGAGATCGTCAAGCGGCTGAATGTCCTTAACATGCTTGATCGTGACTTCTCCGGGACTGCGAATAACCATGGGGGCATTACCCGCCATGCCGTAGCGAGGGACATCCTTGGGGAAAGATGTCACGATAGTTCCACCTACACCCCAAGAAATGAGAGGAGCACCTCTCCATCTGCGGAGTGGGTCCTTCTCGCGTCCATCGGTCGGGGCGACAAGGTTCACAGACTGGGACATGCCTCGGACCCGTGTGGTTGGTGGTGATTTGTGTGCAGCGGATATCGAGCGAGGCGAAGTGACCCCATGCACAGACGAAGGCCTGGGGATGGCTGCAGTCCTATTGCCACTCATCGCTCCTGGAGATTGAGTTTGAGAGCGAGGCGGGGGGCCAAAGCTTGGCTCTCTGGACCCAAGTCCCGTAGAATGAGCTGGGGGGGCATAATTCGGCAACTGACGTTTGGGAGGTGATAGAGTATTGGACATCGAAGGACTCATTGGCGGAGGCGGTGTCCTTCGAACCTCCTGGGGGCTGTAGCGTGCAGAAGCAGGCGGTACTCCTGAGACTGATCGAGTTATGGGAGTTTGTTGCGGTGGATTTACTTCTTCATCAACCTCCTGGGTAGTAGGGAGAGATGATAGCCTGTGCAGACGAGGGTCAAATTGGGACGAGGCACTTCGCACAATTGGGAAACTGTCACTGCCAGCAGGGCTGGGGAGTTTGCCTGCTTGACGATCATGTGATACTTCAAAATGAGCAAGTGGGCTTGATGTTCGCGGCTGGTGAGCGAGAGATGGTGGCGCTACGTAAGAGCCGCTGCCAGAGCGACTTGGAGGAGCTGGGGGCGCTGGGGAGTACCGGCTAGCTGCCGCAGGTGCGGAGGCAGGTGCTGCCCCATTCGTGGGGGGTGCTGGGGAGTATCGGCTGGTTGCAGGAGCGCTCGGTTTCGGGGCAGTAGTCGATTGCAACGAAAGATATGGGCTAACGCGTTCAGGGGCAACCAAGCCTGCAACAGCTGGAGAAGCTTGAGGTGCTCCATTCTGGCCAGGTGGTGAGAGTAAGGGTGATGTCATTGGTGGTGGCGACATAAGTTTTTGAGCTGGCGGGGCTGCGCCAGTTGGAGGACCGGTTGGCGGGCCAGGTGGTTGAGCATACGGGTTCAGGCCAGGCGATGAAACGGCACTGTGACGGGAACCCGGACGAGGCCGCGATACCATGGGAAGGTCTTCGAAGAAGCTTGTTTTGGACTTGAGCTGGGGTGTTGTCTTCGCTGCTGGGGGTGCCTGTTGATTGACGTGGCTCGAGGACGGCGGGGATTTGCTCGCAACTGGGGTCCCCGTAGGTAAAGGGGGGGCTTGATTATACATGCTTGTGGATCTAGGGGGCGCAATGGGCGCAACAGGCGGTGCAGATGGAGCCGCATTTCCTCGTGGAAGCTGCTGCAAACTAGTGCGCTTCTGTACAGGCTTCACTACGTCCATCGGCAAGTCATATGGAGAAGAGTAGCCGCCTTTGGCCTTATCCGCGAAACTCTGCGCCTTGGGTAATTCGGGCTTAGGAGGAGGGGCCCCATAGCCGAGTCCAGTCGGTGGTGCGGTACTCGGGTGTGCAAACCCAGGCGCATAGTTCTGTTGGAGTTGTGGTGCAGCAGGCGTCGAATTGAACGTATTGAGGGTTTGGGGAACCGGCGGTTGAGGATTGCTAGGCATATACCGTCCATTGGTCCCTGAATTCACGAGGGCAGGACCTTGCGAGACAGCTGGCTGCGGTACTGGATCTTCGGTATCTTCCAAGAAACCTTCATCGTCACTGCCGAAGAAGTCGGCAGGATCCAATTCCTTCGACCCGGTACTGGGGTCTTCTAGGAGAAAGTCCTCGTCCTCGTCTTCGGCAAATGCCTCGGCCCACTTCGCATCCAGGGAAACAGGTTCGGCTTGCTGCGTCTCACCTGTTCCGGGTATTTCTCCGTTGGTAACTTGTTGGCTATCAACTGTTGCCTTATCATCTGATACTGGGTCCTCTGCTTCAGCAATGGTTGGTGTTTCTGGTTCGAATTTGGATGAAGTTGCTTGCTGGCTCGAAGAGGTCCCGGTGAACAAGCTTGTATCCTTCCGCTGCAAAGAATGGTTGCCGAGCCCCAAATCATCCTCCTCCTGAGACTTGTCACCTTGGATATAACTGAAGAAATCATCTCCGTCATCGGCGAAAGTGTCGTCGAAGCCAGCCGTGTCCTTCGCTTGGTCATTAGGAGTCTCGTCATGTTGACTTTGCGGAATCAACGGCAAACCCTCTTCGAATCTGGTTTCAGAGGCTTCCTCCCCTGTGCTTGACATGTCCCTACCCATCGTTTGTTGATAAGTGTCGTCCGAGGGGTTGCCAGCTCCAGTGTGATGTTCAGAGGAGCTTGGAAAGTCGGATAGTTCAGCAGTCGCGTCCTGGTCATCTTCTTGCTCTATTTCGTGCAAGATGTCTTGTACTTGCGTGGCCGGAGGCGGCTCATCTAGTTGTTCTTCATGTACACTCTCAATCGGCGGTACCGGCGGGAATGAATTTGTTCTATCGCTCGGAGACATGAACTTGAAAGGGTCGGTTTCGGTGCGTTGAAGGCTGAATTCGGATTCGCCATCGTCGTCACTCCAGATTACCTCATGTGCAGTGCGTGTGAACGACATGGTACTGGAGTGCTTGGTTGATTTGAACGCCGCGGGCGAATCTAAGTCTGGAATGGACTCGGACATGGCTTCTTGATCATGACTTGTCGCCTGCTCGGAATTTGATGAATGCTGGGATGGCGGACCCTCCTCGACTGGCGCCTCGCCTCCGATATCCCAAGCTCCCGATTCATAGTCGTCACCGAAATAGTCCAAAGGCGTCTTATTGATGTTTCCTTCGTTTATAGCAGGCTCGGGTATTGTTTCGAGGTTGGTTGATTCTTCGTGGTGCTGCGCCGGCACCGTTGCAGAGCTCGGCTCTGTAGAATGTGTTGAGTGGTCGCGTGGCGCCTCTGCATGTGAGGATGACGCGACGGGGTTTTGGGACTGGTAATTTGGCATCATAGCAGGATGCCACGACGCGGAAGGGGTATCTGACTCCATGATTATCGCAAATTAAACAGATATCGAAGCCGAGAATCCCGTGCGACGGTTGAAATGGCTACTAGAGAGAGAAAACATCGTGTTAGCAAGAGGGCGTGAGAAGGTTGGTTGAGGTTGGAAGGATGGAATCAGCAATGGTGTCATCAACGTCCATGCATATCTCGGAGTTAGATCAATCCAGCTCAAAAGTAATACTCCGGACCCGACCTCCCACGTGCTGGATTGGGTGACTGGGCGACTGGGCTCGGCGGCAACTTACTTATAATACAAGAAGAACAACCGAGAGAGAAAATAGAGATGCGACAATTCAATACACAGCATTCACCATCGCCTCTAATCGATAGACACACGACGTCCTGCTTCAGCTTCAAGTTTGTCGCAAAAAGGAAATTAGGGATATGAAAAATGTTGGTAGCAGCTCTAAAGGTCCCGTCGCAGCGTCGCCTAGGGGGACGCCAGATGCTGGTAGGGACTTTGGGGGCCTAACCAGGTAAGCCAAGGCGTCTCCTTTTTTAGGTCCTTGCGTTACCTAACCTGAAGCGAACTTGACAGATTTAGCCTTGAGCTTTGGTGCAAGAGCCCACCTGTGACCCTGTGACGACACCAACCAACCCACCCGCCTCAACCCCTGACTTTCAAGTCCGACAGCCAAGCCACAGCCCCGATTGCATAACCCACGTTGTGTAGGTAGTGTTTAAGTAAGCACGACTATACGGAGTAGATAGTAACTATATACAAGAAAGAAATTGAATCAATGCGGTCTCCGAATACAATGCCGTTGCCGAGCTGAATGTTGGGTTCAACATTATCGTTTTGTCAGGTGATTGTTTCACGTGCTTGAAATGCTCGCTACGTGGGGAACGGCCGCTTCTACCGACACCTTGCAACTCGTGAAGTCGATCCGTTGTTTTTGCTTCTTGTTTTCGGCACACCAACATCGCGAATGTCTAGTTGTTAGTAATAAGGCATTAACATTCTCGGATTCTAGCCCTGCCTATCATATTATCCAACCTATCCACTCGCGACGCCTTTTAGGAGTCATATCCTCTTTCTATTCTTAGCAACATGATTGGACTCCGCTTGTCACATGATCAGTAGTAGCCCGAGGAAGCTCTCCTCACTGCCAACAGTGGACCTTTGTGTGAAGCTCGCCAATATACGGATCGTGCATACGACTATACCTGATCCCTAGCCGTAGGCCGACGTAAAACACACCCGACCCGATGCCAACTGTATATGTGGATGTGCCTTCTTGGTCTTGACTGGTGATTATGCCCTATCGAGGTCGAATGAGCAAGCCAAGCAAAGTACCAAGCAGAAGGTAGCCCAGTTGCACTTTGCTCCAACTACACCACCCCCACCTGGCGATGGATACTCGCTAGAGCGGCACACGGCGAACACGCCGTTTGCAGTATCAATCATCAGCCTTGGGCTGCGCGCCAGCACGTATTGGCCATTATTGCCGATGATGGCTTGTGGGTACTCTTCCTACGAGCACGGCAATTCGCTGCAAGACGCTTCTAGGTTCGAAGGGCCAGAGCATAGCCTGCCCTTTGAGTCTGGACTGCTCAGTAAGCAACCGTATAATGCAAAACTTTCATGTGGACCGTTGTTACAACACACACACTAGACTAGGCAGTTGATTTTGTTCCCAGTCAACTTTCAGTAGAGCGCGAGGGGTTGACGGTACTGAGGCTCTACGATGTACGGGTTAGATGTGTGTATGGTGGAAAACTGGTGTGCGGCATTTCGCCACCCCTTGCTGGATGCTGCTTGTTACTTGCCTTTGACTGTTACGGCGACTACAGACTTCATTGGCTGTCTGGCGAGGGAGGGTATGATCAAACTGCATCTCCCCATGCCATGCTATCGGGTACCCTGCCACTCAAGGGGCCATACATATTACCGGTAGCGTCATATAGATGCGGAAAGTGGAAACATCACTTGCATGGATACACGAACAATGCCTCGGGTTAAGATAAACCCCAAGGGTCCATTGCGGATCTAAGATATATAAGCAGGCACCTATATAAGTCGGGCCCTATCCGTGCGGGATGGTTTCCCTTCGCTAAGGGTGTTGCGGCAAGAGACACATCACCAGCTCTCTTCGGTATAGAAACCAACCATGGATCTGGCGATCCCATTCAACCTCTCCCTACCTGCCCTCGGGCTAGCATCAGTGGTCGTGGCCTATGTGCTTCTCCATCATCATCAGCTACCGCCGCCTCGCGCACATCCCCGGACCATGGTTCGACTCCATCTCCTACTTCCCCATGATGTTCCGCCAGACGTCGGGCCGGATGAACGAGCAATACACGGCCATCAGCGCGCGCCACGGCTTCGCGAACCTCGCTCGCATCGGCCCCAACGACGTCCTGACGGCGGACCCGGACCGGATCCGCCACATGTCCGGCACCCGCAGCCCCTACGTCAAGAGCAAGTGGTACAACATCATGAACCTGGACCCGGACCGCCAGAACGGCATCGGCACCCTCGACACAGCCGTGCACGACCGCTTCAAGGCGCAGACGGCGAAAGGCTACGCCGGCAAGGACAACGACCTGCTGCACCCCGACCTGGACGCGCAGGTCGCGAACCTCGTCGAGTCGCTCCGCGCCAAGTGCCGGGCCGGCCAACATGCCGACTTGGGGAAGCTCGCGCAGTTCTTCACCCTCGACAGCATCGCGAAGCTCGGGTTCGGCGAGGAGTTCGGATGCATCAAGGAGGACCGGGACGTATTGGACTACGGCCCCGTCACTAGCCAGAACATTCCGTTCCTCGCCATGTGTGGCGATGTCCCCTGGTTGAGGGACGTCATGCTCGCTCGCTGGCCGCGGAAACTGATGGGTCCCAAGGAGACTGACGAGAGTGGACTTGGGAAGCTTCTGAGGTCAGTTCTTCCACATATGAAAGCCAGAGACGCGAAGAAAAATTCGGACACTACTCACACCAAAATTCCTGTTTAGGATTACAAAAGCAGTCGTGGCGACTCGCTTCGGGCCCAAGGCAGTGGAACGTCAGGACATGCTGGTAAGAACTTTTTTCGTTCCATTACTTCAAATCAACAGCATATCTTAACACAAAGAAACTACTTTTTAGGGATCTTTTATTCGAAACGGGATGGATCAGGAGGACTGTAATGCGGAAGTCGTTTTCCAAATTATCGCAGGTGCCGACACAACTGCCACGGCTATTCGAGCGACACTGCTACATATTATAGGGATCCCGCGGGTCTACAATCGCCTCCAAGCAGAAATTGACACAGGTATCAGAGAAGGCAGAATCTCCGAAGAAATCACCCTCCAGGAGGCCAAAGCCCTACCCTACCTCCAGGTACGAATTCACCAATATCCAGTTTTTCTCGCCCCCCTTTTGTGGCATTGTTCTGATGTTGACCCCTTTTCTGTATAGGCCGTGATCCAAGAGGGCCTGCGCATCTGGCCTCCTTTCGTGGGCCTTGTCATGAAGCAGGTTCCCAAGGGCGGCGACACGTTCAAGGGCGTCTTTCTGCCCGAGGGGACACGCGTGGCCCACAGCACCTGGGCCGTGACGCGCAACAAGGAGATATTCGGCGACGACGCCGAGATGTTCCGGCCCGAGCGCTGGTTGGAAGAAGAGCAACCTGATCGTGAAAAGAGAGCGCACATGGCGAGGGCAGCCGAGCTCGTCTTCGGATACGGACGCTGGCAGTGCTCCGGCAAGACCGTTGCGCTCCTCGAGCTAAATAAGCTATTTGTCCAGGTGCGTTCCAGCTCTTTCAAAACTTGCTACCGTTGCTTTTGTTGGTAGTATACGTACGCGTGACTGACTAATTATGTGAACGTGTATTTAGATCTTGAGGAATTTCGACCTGGAATCAGCCAATCCTTCCAAGCCTTGGGTTGTTGAGAGCCACAATGTTTGGCTTCAGAGCGAAATGTGGGTAAAGCTTACCGAGAGGGCTTAAGCGCAATGTGAACCTGGGGCTGTTCGGCTTGTGCGAAAAGCTGGATGTTGGATTTTCCTGAGCATATCGGTCGGCCTGTGCAGTCAGAACGGTTTCGAAGGGATCTGCAACATATTACAGTTGTATCGCTGTAAACTAGCTATGCACGGTGTGATAAGGGGGGCTAGTAGCAAATATATAATTGTTTTCTATAGAAATATATACTTAAAAATGAATATATAAAACCTAGAGTTACTTATTAACTTAAAACTTAGTATTTTTAATAGAAAAAAGAAAATTAAATTAAATAAAAATAAAGTAGAATAAAAATAAATTAATATAGTTTATTATTAAACGAGTTATATTATTAAATAAATTATTTTTTTATATTTTTTATAGGTTTTTTTTATATTTTTTTTATATTTTTTTATTTTTATTTATTTTTATATACATTAAATTAATTATAACGCTTTAAATTAATTAAAATTATTATTTATTTAATTTATTAATAGATTTTATATTCTTTTTATATATTTATATATTATAACTTATTTCGCTATAGATATCGTAGCGTTTTTTACCGGTCGTCTTTTACTTTAATAAGCCCTTAGTTTCGCTTTTATTAATCGCTAAACGTTTTTTTTACCTTCTCGTTTTATAGCTCTTGAGATTTTTAAATAATAAGGGCTTTTTAAATTAAATTCGTAATTTCTTAACTTTTTTATAATTAAATTAGTTAACTTAACCGCTTATAAAGTATAAATCTTCACGTATATAAAAGTTATTAAATATATTATTATATTTCTACGTTTTATTATTTAATTTATAATATTTTAAATAAATATTAAAAGGTTTTTTTATAAATAAAAACAAAGTATTTAACTATTTATTAAAAGTTAAATAATATTAAAAAGTTATAAGTTTTAATTCTTTTTAAATATAATAAATTAAATATAAATGTTTAAAAATATATATTTAACTTATTAAATACTTTATTTAAATAATAGAATATTAAACTAAATACGTTAAATTTAAATTTAATATTATTTTTTATAAAAATAATATAATACGCGGTTTAAAAAGTAATAAAAAACTTTAATTATATAATATAATTTATTAACGCTTTAATAAATAACTAGATTTCTTTTAAATATATACGCTTTAATAATAAATAAAATACTATATTTAAAGGTTAAAATAAGTAAGAAAAGTAAAGAGGTATATTAAGTGTAATAATATCGTTATTTTTATAATATTCTTTAAATTCGGCTAAACTATAACTTTTATAATCGTTTAAAATTAAGAAATAATAAAGGCTTTTTATTTACGCGTTAATATATTTATTAAAATATCGAATTTAATTTAAGTTTATTCCGTTATTAATTTAATTATTTAATCTCTTAGTAAATTATATTCGCGAGATTAATTTATAAAGTAATATTAGCTTTAAATAATTCTTAATAATTCTCGATTATTAAGTTAAATTAATTTCGCTTTTTTATATTAATTAACGCGTATTATAATAAATATTAACTCGATTATATTTATTATAAAGTTAATTTTATTAAAACTTTATATATTTTAATTTAAAATATTATACTTTACTTAAATCTTTATAAAAAGCTTTTTAATAATTATATTAATAGTTTATTTAACTTAATATTTATTAACGCGGTTATTATTATATTACGTTATAAGAAAATTATTTATATTTTTTATAATGTTAATATTAAAAAGTATTCTTTAAATATTTAAATTAATTATATAATTAAAAAGTACTTTTTTTAATTAAATTTAATCTATATTATAAATATCGAATTTTACTTTATAAAGTTTAATTATTAGTTTAATAGTTTAAAATAATTTAAAAAATATTATATATTTTTATAATAATATATTTACTTAAAGAATTAATTTTTTTTAAATTAAATTAATGTTTTAATTATAAAACTACTACGTATTAAAGTTTAAATAATTAAAAAAAAAAACTAACTCGCTTAAAAATATAACTTATTTAATAATAAACCACTTTAAATAAAGATAAAGTAAAAAAATAAAAAATAATAATTTTAAAAAAAAAGTTAAAAATAAAATAAAAATAAACTAAAATAAAAGTAGGGTAGAATAAAAAAGAAAAACGGACCCCCTTAATTAAATATACACGTTTAAAGGAGAAAGCGCTGTTCTAAGACCTAGATCTAGTAAACGCGGGATTCTAGGTTATAATGATAGAACAGCAAGGCCACAGATTCTACGGTCGGGAATTAAGTGAATAAAGTAAATATATACCTAGAGAAACAAATGCTTTTTCTGGGGTAATACATTTTTCTCTTAATTCATGCCATGCTGGGCCACTAGAAACAAAATATTCTCCAAGACCAATATACCCCTATCTATGGCTCATTTAGGCAAGATGACATCCCACTCACAATTCTTCAAGAAGTAAAACTCCAGCGCGACCGCGGCATAGCTTTCGGCATACTCCACGGTCGACGTCGTGGGCTTGTACTTGGTCTCGTCGCCGTTGTGCTCCTCCTACAGCTGGCGTAGCCTCCGGGCGGCCTGCCACGGCTCCAGGTTCTTGTACTTGTCGCGATTTGGTGTAGACATAGGCAGTGTTTAGTATTACCTACAAGGCCTCAGCCCGGCCTCTCGATGAAAGTCAGCCCAATGACACAGCTGACTAATACTGGTTGAACGGAAGAACCAATGACATGACGCATATCTACAAAGACGATCCGAATCCCATTATTCTCCAAGAGCTGCATCGCCATTGTCCACCAAGCACTGGTTCGCCATCAAAAGACCTTCCTCCAGTCAGATTCATCTACCTTGTCAACCCCTTTTGACTTGAGACGACTCCTGTTCACTAAACTGAGCGATTAACTCAATCAAGCCCCTCATCCTTCTGCGCGTTTCTGGCCTTGGTTCAAAGCAAAGAACGAACATGGCGTCCCATCAGGACCAACAGCAGCAAGACGGGGGAAAAGTACAGCTGTCTCTCAGCCTGAGCACGAGTCCGCCACACACCATTTCCGTGCACGACCCGTACCCGTCGGAGCCGCTCAAGCTCGTGGCCGCCATCGAGCAGGTCGCGTCGCCGTTCCCCGAGCGCGCCGTCACGATCCTGACCAAGTACTCATGTCTGGACACCACGCCTTCGGAGGATGCCTTCTTCCTCCGCGCCATGAGATCGCCCCAGATCACCGTGCCCGACGCCCAGTGCCCAGCTCCAGAGCTGCCGCTGCGACCTGTCGCGGCACACATTACCACTACGCGAGTATCGGGCGATCCGGACGTATTGAAACGCGGGGAAGATGCGGGTTTTGTCTTTGTGACCGTCCCGCCGATAGGACGGGGTCACGCCGAGGTGGTGTTCGAGCTAAGCCCCGCGAGGCTTGTCCAACGATTGGGGGACAAAGATGAACGTGTGCAGGATAAGTTACTACGGCTTTTGCGACCTGGCGACACATATAAGATCACGCCAAACGACTTCGAAAGCATTAAATGGTGGTCGTTTGGCAGTCTCGGGGTTGAAGAAGGGCTGGGCGAGAAGAAGGAGAGAAAGGCTCTTATGAAAAATATGTAGCAACCATGCTCATTCAGAACAACCTAGGTATTTTACCCACGTCTTTCGCGCTTCCAATCCGCGTGGATACGTGAAGACTTCGCATATCCGAACAAAGGCTCAACAGGCCGGTCATATTCGCTGTTTAGAACCAATATGTCTTGGCTGAGCTGACAGGGGAGAGACTCAGGTCAATAGTGTGGACCGACAGGAAAGATTTATTGAACGAGCTGTGGCCCAAAAAGGTATAGGTTAGAATTGGAAAAGTATAAGATGCATACAAGTCCGTGAGGGCGTGCCTATCTATTGATGAATGATGCGTCCATCATTCTCGTTGTCGTCTTATCTAGAACCAGAAGAGACAGGGAGGCATCCACCGCATTCGTTTGCCATTTTGCGTACCATGGCATCTCGTTCTCCCATACCTTAGCTTGTCTTGTCTTGTCGTATTTTTGTCTTTTTTTTTAGTTGCTTTTGTTGTGGCGGTGATGGTGGTTGCTTCTAATGATGTTTGGTATCGTCGTGATGGAAGCCCCCCATCTACCGTACGCCCGTCCCCTGAAAGAACCTCTCCTCGCCTCCCATCGTACAAATGTCGTAAAACCCAGTCGATCTGGTATCGTAAAGTGCAAGGTTGATCGAAATCTTGCCAAAAGAAAAAAAGAAAAAAACACCAAAATATCGTTCTCAGTCGTTCCAGATGCCAGTCTGGCGGGGGGTGATGAGCACAGCGGGCCTCATACGACGCCAGGTCTTGAGATGTCCGAATGCGCTCAAAGCCCAATAGTTGGTCCCGGCCCGGAAGTGATAGTAAAAAAAAAAAAAGCATAACATTTCGAGTCTAGCTCATAATAAGAATAGAAGTTGCCGCACGGAGCCTCCATGGTGAGCCCGACAGCCAAGCCACCACTAGCAGAACCGCGAGAAGCTGAGGTCGGTTTAGCGCTTGACCAAGTCGTCGCCGACTGCCGGTTACCATGTCCACGGTGCTTTGGTTGCCTGCCGACTCAGCGGCGGACCGCACGGATGCCTCTCCGCCTAAGGGCAGAATGTGCGGATGCAGTCACCGGCATCCCGCCATTCCACGATGGTACATTGGAACAAGTTCTGGTCGGTGCACTGGACGTCGACGTCTGCGCGCTTGATGTTTCCATTGTGAGGCGGGATGTCCATGTTGGCGCACACCTTGGCGAAGCATTGCACAGGTGTCATTTGGCCGTGAGCTGCACAGGTGTAGACCGTGTGCTTAACCCGGTTCGGGCTGCACTTGTTGCGAGGGTCGGCTTGGGCGCTGCTCATGGGCACGGGCGAGGTGGTGTTGGTGGGCATTGCAACGACGACCGACAGGGCCATGGCGAAGGCCGCAAGGGTAGAAGAATACTTCATCTTGAGAGGGAATGGCGACTGGCTATGGAGCTTCTTGGAGACTGGTGTTGAGTTCCTTGGAGTTTTCGGCGAGCCAGAGGGATCGGCGTGCAGTCGAGTCAGGCGTGGTCGTGAGGGAGAAGAGGGCGACTTGAATGATCGGCGGCAACATGTAAGGAGTATTCCGAGCAAAAGCAGGCAAAATATTCCGAGCAAAAGCAAGCAAAATAAAGAGAGTCGGGCCAAAAGAACGAGAGTGATTGGTCGCAAGAGAGGGAGATGCGATTTGCGGGAACTGAACAGGGTGATCTGCAATATGGGCAGGCCGATCTGCTTTTAATAGACATGAACATGGGATGCGGATACCAATACCAGAACACGCACGCCTTGCAACGATAAGCCAAACGACGACACGACCAGCGCGGGCTAGGCTCCTTCAGAAACTCACTCTACCGGACCAAACCTGGAGACTTAGGACGAAAAAGGTGCCATCGTGAGGCAGCGTGGTAGTCTCACCTTGACAGTCGCGCTCGCTGCTGGCGCCGGGCCACGTCGCCAAGAACGAGTCGACATGGATCGAGGGTGTTGCTGGTGGAGCGGGCTTCAGCTGAAACCCGTCCCATCGTCATCTCGCTGCACCTGGGCCTTGGCTGGATTGGGCAAGTCGCCCAGGAGCCGAGACGAACTACCATCGTAACCCCGGCGAACTCGACCCCGTCCACGACGGTCCAGCGCGTCTTGGACTCTGGGTGGTGCTTCAGCTTAATCCCGACAACCAAGTACCATCCCAGCACGCCGAACTCTTTTTTTTGACTTTGGACTTCGGATGACGGCCCGGCACCACACTCGCTGGCCAAGCCGGTCTGATCGTCTTAAAGCCAAAAAGTCAATCTAGACTGCCGATTTGGCTTGGGCATGACTTGAGTGATTGTGACCTTCATTCGCGCGAGAGGGAGTTGGAATACAGTACGAAGAACCGAACCGAGATTGACTTCGATTTTCGATCATCGGGTTTGATGGTCAAGATGGGTTGCAATCAAGAAGTTGACGAGAAACGAGACTATGTACAACTCAACTGCTACCCACACCACCGTCCAGACATCCACCAACTGCCCCCCACCACCCATGCCATGAAACACCTAAACCAGTGTATTGCACACCACTCTCTGCCGACGCAGGCGGCATCACGACATGATTGGAGCCATTTGACGACACCTTGTTAATTCGAGAAGATCGTGGAACACGTCCAGAATGCAACATCGGACAAAAATACAGAGAGAACCAAGTCCAGGCAAACTCCACTGCCTCCCCTCCAGCCATGTGGTTCGACGGAAAACCGTCCTTCTAGTCCACCCCTTGACCCCCTAATGCCTACCCCAGGGCCACTCCATGGTCCCGGCCGCACGTCAAACCCGGCAGGAGATCATGGTTCCTGGGAATCGCAGCAAACGGGGGGAGCCGGGAGATGGGCCGCACAGATAGCGGCGGGCTTGATGTGTAAATAACGTGCACAAATGTGGGCGACTCTTCCTTCGTCTCCCGCTAGATGTATCAAAACGAGCTGAGGGCCGTGGCTCCCAGGTTTCAGTTCATGCACCTCTTTTGTTGAGCACGGTGATGCCTGCCACCTGTTTGTTGCTGCTGTTGCTTCCCTATCACCGCCCGCATCGCCTCCCCGCCACCAGCCTCGCTCGCCGTCCTTCTTCTTTTGGTGAGCTCTTTTTGGTTGATGCCCCCTTCCCCTTCCTCCACTTGTGATCACGGAGCCGCTCGCAACGTGCAGCGTGGTATTCCTGCCATCGAAGCTAGCATCAACGTGCCACATCAAACAGATCCTACTTCGACCTCCACCGTAGATGGCTCGATCCTCAATCTATTTGACGCCAGATTGGAGACCGATGACTCGATGGCTTGTGAAAGAGAGAAAAGGCAAGCCCAGTCTTTCCTCTTCTTCTTCGCCCCTCCTTCTTCTAATCTTCTAGTTGGCACACACCAAGCCAGCACAGCCGGGCCGCTCGGTCACATCTTTCATCCCATCCGCATCTCCGCCTTCCCGCCCCTATCCTATAAGCTACTGATATGGATGACCCTGCTACGGCACTTGAACCATCACCTCTGTAATCAAATGTTGTATGCCAGCCTTACTTCAAGCACATTGATGAACCGAGCAGTCTTGCAAATCAAGATGGAAAGAAACAGGCCAAATAATCTTGAGAGCCCTGTGGAAGAAGGACCGCACTGCAAAACTACGTTTGACTTCCTCGATGGTCACGTAAACAATGAAAAACGCCGATGTATCTTACGTTCCCTTACGTTCCTTTCCCACGTGCCTAGGGGGGCCCGCCAGACGGGATCGTGTGCACCTCTAATCAGACCCGCCTTGAGCATGTCCCTTCAAACAATGACATGTCCGAGCACTCAGCGCCTAAGCTCGTATAGCTATAGCAAGGAATTGAGCGCTCTGCTCCGGGTTCATTGATAAGCGAGGCAACTTATGCCGATTACCCGCCAACTGCTCTGTATACCGTAGGCAATTGGTTATCTTGTGCTATGAGCTGATGGCGAAGACTTGAGTTTAACACGCATCGGACCTGTCTGTCATCTATAATGCCACCAACACGGACACTGACATTCAAATTACTGTGGTGATAGCTTAGTGGATTCAGCTGGCACGGGATACCACATACAGTTACACACACAGGTTCACACTAGCATGCAATGAAGACGTTGATGATAACATCTAGAACACATTTCAATTCGTCTACGGATTTTTTATCCGGCCTGTAGCATCATGACGGCATCATACTAGAATACATCTCGTGAGGGTATGAGGGAGGTATTATGGGGAGAGGGAGATGCATGAACGGAAAATGGATCAACAAAAGCAAGCCCAAAACCAGTCAACTCCAATAGAACTTTTCAATCCCAGTTGTCCAGGTTCCAAGGCATTTAATCGACCTCCTCCATGGCGCTGTCACCGGTCTCAGCGGCAACGGTGTCAGCCGTGGCAGGGGCTTCGGTGGCCTCGGCCTCAGGCTCCTCCTCCAGGTTCAGACCAAGGGAGACGAGCTTGTGGATGCGCTCAGCAAAGCCGGCAGGCTCGTCAATGGTGAAGCCGGAGACGAGCAGGGAAGTTTCGAAGAGAAGCTGGACAATGGACTTGACGGTGCGGTCGTTCTCGCCGTCAGCCTCGACCTTCTTCTTCAGTTCCTTGATGATAGAAGACTTGGGAGAGATCTCGAAGGTCTTCTTGGAGCTCATGTAAGAGCTCATGGAGGTGTCACGGAGGGCCTGGGCCTTCATGATACGCTCCATGTTCGCGGACCAGCCGAACTGGCCAGTGCGGATAGCGCAAGGTGCGCCGACGAGCTTCTGGCTGACGACGACCTTCTCGACCTTGTCGCCAAGGACGTTCTTGAGGGCCTTGGCAAGCTCCTCGTACTCCTTCTCCTCAGCCTCACGGGCCTTCTTCTCGTCCTCGGTCTCCTCCAGCTCGAAGTCCTTGGTGATGTCGACGAGCTTCTTGCCCTCGAACTCCTTGAGCTGAGTCATGGCATACTCATCAATAGGATCGACCAGGAACAGGACCTCGAAGTTCTTCTCCTTGAGGGCGTCAAGGAAGGGTGACTTCTGGACGGCCTTGATAGACTCGCCAGTGATGTAGTACATGTTCTTTTGGTGCTCAGCCATGCGGGTGACGTAGTCAGACAGCGAAGTGAGCTCATCACCAGACTTGGTGGAGTTGAAGCGCAGGAGCTTGGCCAGGATCTGGCGGTTCTGGGAGTCCTCGTGGATACCGAGCTTCAGGTTCTTGGCGAAAGCGCTGTAGAACTTGTCGAATTGCTCCTTGTCCTCGGCGATCTCCTGGAACAGCTCGAGAGCCTTCTTGACGATGTTCTTCTTGATCACCTTCATGATCTTGTTCTGCTGAAGGGTCTCACGAGACAGGTTGAGGGGCAGATCCTCAGAGTCGACAACACCCTTGACGAAGCTGAGCCACTCGGGAATGAGGTCGGTGGCATCGTCAGTGATGAAGACACGGCGGACGTAGAGCTTGATGTTGTTCTTGGTCTTTTTAGTCTCGAAGAGATCGAAGGGGGCACGCTTGGGGACGAAGAGGATAGCACGGAACTCGAGCTGACCCTCAACGGAGAAGTGCTTGACAGCGAGGTGGTCTTCCCAGTCGTTGGAGAGGGACTTGTAGAAAGCAGCGTACTCCTCAGTGGTGATGTCCTGGGGGTTGCGAGTCCAGATGGGCTTCTGCTTGTTGAGTTCCTCCTCTTCAATGGTGGTCTCCTTGACCTTCTTGGTCTTCTTCTTCTTCTCTTTCTCCTCTTCCTCGTCATCGACCTCCTCGACCTTGGGCTTCTTGTCGTCGCCCTCCTCAGTGGTCTCCTCAGCATCCTCATCGGGTACTTCGGTCTCCGTCTCCTTCTGGACGTGAAGGTAGATGGGGTACGAGATGAACTCCGAGTGCTTCTTGATGACCTCCTTGATCTTGCTCTCGTTCAAGTAGTCGCTCTGCTCATCCTTGAGGTGCAGGATCATCTTGGAGCCACGACCGAGCTGCTCACCCTCGGTGTCGGTGCGGATGCTGAAGGTACCTCCAGCAGAGGACTCCCAGACGTATTGCTCGTCATCATTGTGCTTGGAAACGACCGTAACACGGTCGGCGACCAGGTAGGCAGAGTAGAAACCAACACCGAACTGACCAATCATGGAGATATCAGCACCGGCGGTGAGAGCCTCCATGAACTGCTTGGTACCAGAGCGAGCAATGGTACCCAGGTTGTTGACCAAGTCCTGAGAATGTATGTCAGTTTATTTGTCGTAATAGGGTAGGATACGATGTGCGTGGTAACTTACGGCCTTGGTCATACCGATACCGGTATCGCGGATTGTGAGGGTTTTGTTCTCCTTGTCGGGGATGATGTCGATACGGAGATCCTTGCCCGAGTCGAGCTTGCTAGGGTCGGAAAGGGCCTCATATCGGATCTTGTCGAGAGCATCAGAGGCGTTGGACACCAGCTCTCGCAGGAAAATCTCCTTGTTGGAGTAGACAGTGTTGATGATGAGAGACAACAGCTGAGAAATCTCAGCCTGGAACTCGAAAGTCTCAGACATGATGGCGGTAGTGATTCGACTTCTGTACAGGAGCGCAATCGTGTTAGTGGGGTGTATTCAACGTGAGGAAATGGACTTGATTGATTTGCAGTGACAAATAATAGTGGGGAGTCGCGCTTAGAGGTGAGGATTTTGTGACCAATTCGGGCCAGCAGATTCTCCCAGCCTTCAGTGACGCAGCAAATCCAGAGTCGACGCCAATTGGGTTCAATTGTTTCTTCTCGTTGAAGATGCGCAGTGATGACCCGAACGATTGCAAAAACGCACGAGGCTCTGGGAAGACAAGGCTGAGGAGCGGAGAGGGGACTTGTGGTGCAAAGGCAGTGGTGGAGGATGGAGGGGAAGGTGGTGACTTTGACTTACCAAGTGGGAAATGGGCTTTGAAGACGATGGAATGAGGGGTATCACAAAATGTGACTCTGCGATGGAGAGTCTTCTTTCTACTGGACGCAGGAAGGAATAGAAGAGAGGATGGGTTGGATGAATGAGGAATGAGTAGAAAAGATCGAAGGGCAGACTTCGATGCGGTGGAGGTGGGAGGAGTGGAAGTTATAATGGCACGAATTGTTTCTATCGCCTTCAGTCAAGTGAAGAAAAAAAAGGAACCTTCTTAGGCGCTGGAACTTGAGCAGCACTAGCACGGTCCCTGCTTTTGCTGTGTTAGGCACACCTCGCTGCCTCTAAAAGACCAAAGAATTCGATGCGATTCCATTTCCATGAGCCTCTGGTGGTGGGGCAACCGGGAAGCAACTGCATCGCAGCCTGGCGATTCCAGTCGTATGATTGGCCAGGACAGAGGTCAAGCTGCATGCACGGACCCCAACCACAAGGCAGACCTTCTCCAAAGTTCCAGAACTGACGACGAGCTAAACAAACTGCCATGATGGACACGGAAACGGCATTGCCTGGAATGCAGCCCCAGCCTCAAGGCATTCTCAAGACTTCCATGGGCGACAGTTGATCTATCTTGATCTAAAATTCCAGCTGGGCGTATTCATTCGTCCGGTAACCAATCATTCATCTCCAGATTCTAGGCTCGTCAGCTCGTGCCTCTCGTAAATTTGGACTGCCCGGTTGCATCCTCCCTCCATGAGGCTGAAGAGAGTTCTAAGTGGATCCCCGGGTTTTGCCTCCTCTGCGGAGAACCCATGAAGCTCTTCTCGGCCACTCCACGCACAGATAAGATAAGACAGTAGGTGCACTTTCTGCTTTAGTCAACAACCTGCAGTGTAAGCCTACCACTCAACTTCCATTATTAGTGTGACGGGGTCGGATTGTTTGATACCCTCTGGAAAACTCATCTGGGGTGCTGAAATCTGTTTCTGCACCCACCCTTTCCTGTTTGTTGGTATTGTTGTCCTGGGCAATCGTTGGTCAACATGGGTGAAAACCCCGCCATCACCTATCCAGACTTATCAGTAACGTTATTGATAGCGGGATTGGCGGGGTTATGATCTTGAGGAAGGTCAACACTGGGTACATATTTTCTCGTCTCCGATGGAATCTTTCGCGACATTGTCGAAGCCGGCCAAACCGATACATTTGCCCGCTTGGACTCACCTACACACACTTGAAACCATTGTAAGTAAGGTGCTTCGGTTACTAATAACCACATCATGTACTGCTAGCTACATACTCAAGCACCAGCTGCCTCATCGCCATATATTCGGTTGCTACGGAGCTATCCCAATGCCAACCTGTATCATGTTACCAACCATCCCACTGCTAACCTGTCACTGAAAATCGATGCCACTTAAGCATAAACACTTTAGCTTGCTCTACTATAGGACTTAGCCATGGGAGATCAAGGTGGTTAACACGGTATTCCATGAATAAATTTTTGGATCGCGCATCGCTTCCAGGAGGCCTCGAGAGCCAAACGGTTAACGTCTCTATACTTAAGAAATTCTCACTTGAACTGCAACTCTGTGAGTGCCTAGGGCTGCACAGCCGTAATCCCTCTCCGACCTTGGACTTCTTGTCATCATACTCGATCTCCTGGGATATCAGTACAATCGAGCTCTCCAATCAATACATACTTGTTGCTACATCTACAAGAATGGCTTTCAATGAAGTATGGCTGCTTATAGTGAAGCAATCAGGTATAATATGTCAATGATATGCTGACTACATCAGTACCCTAATAAGCTACACTAGATGATCAATGCGACACAGCCTTGACTTCATATAACTTACCCTCTTGCCACTTTTATCTTTTGAAAGAGCAGACCCTGACATAATGCCGCTCACGACTACCCGATGAGCCGACTGGAGGACTTATAAAGCCGAGGCGGACCTTGATGACCATCCGGACCTTGATGTCCATCAAGCAGTCCTATACCACAATCGGGAAGATTCGCACTGGCTCTACGAAGCTGGTGTCTGGCATTGGGATACGCCTAAGGGGGAATGGTCGACGACAAGGCTTTTCAGGAATTTGATTACATCTGACGTCTCACTCCCTGACTGGCCGTTGATGATACCGGACAGGAATCGGCAAGGCCACACGCAGCTATGGAGCTGTCATGCTAGACCTTGTGGGACCAAGTGGAATTACAATTAGAGTGAAAGGGCAATGCCAGGTTGTAGGGTAAAAATTGCGATTTCTGCTACACGATATCGTCCGGGAGTGGCAAACATCTTCTTCGTCACTCGATGTTCTCGAGCTCCCGGTGTCGTTGATTGAGTGATAGCATGACCTCTCACACAGGTCTAGAGGGCCTATGGCAATCAACTCGAGGGATGAAGAGTGGTATCTGACCTGAGTTTTGTAGATAGGCCTCCAAATCCTACTCTAGCAAGGACATGTAGGGTTAGAAGCTATCAGCTACCGAATACCAAATACTAATAAAGTACCTAAATATACTTCTGTTTAAGCCCCTTTTTGGCCTAAGACGTATGCTGGTCGTTAAGCTTAACTTGACGAGAGACGAGAGAGTGGGTGGCCGGGCCTTTTTCCGAATGTCGTCTTCTCCGCCTTTCCACTCGCGAGCGCCGAGCAATAAGGTTTGCATATAACTTCAATGCACATCGATCAGATGGCAATGCACATGTCAGTAACGGTTTCACCATGTCAAGTCATCCATCATCAGAGGCCGCCCGACGAGTTCGTCAGAGCCGGACAGATTGCGCCAAAAGCAAGGTGGTTAAACGGCGAAGGTGGCAGTTTTTATGGGGACGGGACTAGGGGGGTTACAAGGTTGACCTTGGCGTCCCCGTTTGATCGAGACCGATCTGGTGCAACAATACACGAACTCTTCGCAGCCGCCCAATCAGAGGGTGTTCCGTTGCCCAGGATCAGTTAAATCCGTCCAGTCCCAGAAGAAACAACTCCCGAGGGAGAGAGAACACGGAGCATAAGCATTGGCACACCAAGTCTTGGGGTCTGCTGCCGCATCGTCTGTTTCAGGAACAACTCCTAGCTCTCATGGATCTCATGCCTTGAAGCATTCGAGAAACATTTCCAAGAAAATGGCACACGACAAGACGGCGAGATGCGCGGAAAGAGGCCAACAATCAAGGTTGGCAGCCTGTCGAGCCTGTCAGCCATTTCCTGGCGATCGACATGGGAGCAGCAGCAGCTATCGACAATCGTAACGAGTACATATAGACCCCAAGAGGATGCCGTGCCATTCCAGTTCGCATTCATTTTACCTTTTACACTTTGGCACACACGGCGATTATCCCTCCCCATATTGTACAAGACTTTCTCCCCCTGTCTCCCAAGTTACATACGTGTACCACTCGGCTGGGCTCATAGCAAAAAAAACATCGGCTCAACCTACCCCTGTTACAGCGATTCCATCCACAGCAAACCTACTTGCTCTCTTCAATAACACCTCTGCCCCCCAAGCCAAAATGCTGTCCAACCGCAAGTCCATGCTCGCCGTCCCGGCCCCCAACCGCGCCTCGACCTTCAGCACCAGCGCCGCGCCGCCGCAGTACTCGCAGTCGCAGAGGACGCACCCCTTCAGCGTGACGCACCCGGAGTCGGAGCCGCACAGCCAGACGCCGTCGGTGCCGACGTCGACGACGCCGACGCTGCCGGGCTACCGCGTGGTGCGGACGCTGGGCGCCGTCTACGGCAGCACGACGTGCGCGCGCAAGGACACCAAGTCGCTGCTCAAGTCCGTCACCGGCTTCGGCTCCGAGGCCAAGAGCCTGACCCACCTGCTCTACAACGCGCGCGAGCAGGCCACGGCTCGCCTCGTCGTCGACTGCCTCGCCCGCGGCGGCAACGCCGTCGTCGGCGTCGGCTACGGCGAGAGCGAGATCTTGGGCTTCGCCCAGGTCTCCGTGTACGGCACGGCCGTCTACGTGGAGAAGGAAGTTTAGTTTCTTTGCTCCGAAGAAAAGATAGCCGGAAAAAGAAAAGATGAGCGAGGTAAGTGTAACTTGAGAGTGCGAGTGCCCCTAGAAAGAATCCCCCGGCTGACGAGTTGTCAGGTTTGCTTGGTTATTACCACGAAAACAAAAACAAAAAGGGGGGTTCATTCTTGAAATCATGGCATTACTTTCTTTCTTAATCTTCTCTTGAAAATTTGCATTTTAGTAGCGTTATAGAAGAACCTCTGTCACGGGTATGGCGCATGGAGTTTTGAGGTTTGAATAAGTACATCATGACACGAGACAGCGAAACAGTCGGCTCGATATTCCTTATACTTCGCACCGAGATTTATGCATCACGTATTCGCGATGTGACAGCCCGGTCTAGACTGCAATGCTGGAATGCACGAAATTTGGGGGACACCCATGAAGACATGCTCTGGAGTAATGGGGGCAATGTTCCACACTCATTGGAGACTGTTACTCCATACGGCCTGGACAGTCGCGTTTTTCTCTCTGGAATGTGTGATAAGTATAAATCTCCGGATGGTATCGAATGCGCAGCAATAATTTAATTCAAATGTGCATGAGTGAAAGTATTTATTTACTCGTCATATCGCCCTGCATTGTAAGGATATCTATCGCTTTGCAATTTTACGTTTTTTGTATTATTTCGTATTATCCCGTGAGTAAATCATCTGAAATCGGACAAGTAACCTTGAAGCTTCCAAAGCTTCAACTGTGGACCTGCAGTCCGCCTTCCGGCCAGCATGAAAATCGACCCGTCTTGGAGAGCACCAGCCTCTTTCCGAATCCGAGCTGCAGTCTCCTCGCCCAGCAACATGGGCATGTTGTGAACAGCAACAGCTGTTTTGATCCCCTCCTTGTCAACAAACTCGAAAGTAGCAAACGACCCAGGCGAGTTCTCCGTCTTCTCCTCCGTCGTTATCTCGCTTTCTCCGTCGGTGGGCGGGCCAAACCACAAGACGGCGCCCTTGTGCTTGTACTGGACGTCGCCCCAGCCGAAGCACTTGGCGATGTAGTGGCGCCCCTGCTCCACGCACAGCCGCGACAGGTACAGGAGGTCCAGCTCGATGTGCCGGCGCATCAGGCCCAGCACGAACTCGTCCATGTCCTCCCGCCACACGGCCTTGGGCGCAAACGACCTGTACATCGAGCTCGATGGCCCAAAGAGCTGACGCGACTGCTGGTAGAAACCGGACTTGTCCCGGGTGAGGGCCGCCAGCACGTCTTTGCGCGCCGGGCTGTACGCATCCGGGCCGAGGGGCTTTGGCCTCTTCTTCTTCTTCTTCTTTACATCATCGCTTTCCCCGGTCGCAGAGGATACTCCCTCGCCCTTGTCCTCCTCGCTTTTGTCATCGACGTGATTGCTGTTTTCAAGCGACAAGCTCCACGGAACCCACCACGGCTGCTCCGTCTCGGGATGCGTGACCAGGTGGAAGTCCTGGAGGAAGAAGCTCGGGAGACGCGTCCGGGTCAGGCTCTCGTAGCGTATGGGCCTCGCGAGGGTCTTCGCGAAGGCGTTGGCTTCAAACTGGCGCTCGAACGTGCTCTGGGGCTGGGTAGGCTTCCTGGGTTTGCGCTTCGTGTGCTGCTCGCGCTGTGCCCAGAAGGACGGGTCCATGACGGGCGACAGCGGCAGGCTGCCGACCGCCGTCTCTACCGACTTCGCATCTTGGTCGATTTGGAAGGCTTGATCCCAGTCGTTGAAGAGACTGTCGCTGTCCTCGTCGTGGGCGGGCGGCGGCTGTCGTCGATGGGCACTAGTACTATTGGCTTGGTCGCTGTTGCTGTTCTGTTCCTCCGACGGCGCTTTGGATGCGTACGAGCGACATTGCAATTGGGTCTGGTAAATGCGGGTTGAGATAGCACTGCTACCTCGCAACGCCGGACATCGTCTCATAGCCGCATGTGTGCTGAAGTTTGTCTGGTGTGGCTTCAGTATTGTAAAAAGCGACCAATTGTACCTTAAGTATCAATCAACCTTTCGCCAACCCTTAGGTTAGCCTCAGTCCCGATGACGTTAAGCGGGCAACTTTTTTAGTAAACGAAGTCCCCTGTTTTCCCATCGGCCAGAGCTCCACCGGGCCCCGACGTCAGCGTTCTCTATCTCACTAGGGCGCCGCGTTGGGAGCTCAAAATAGCTGCACGTTTGAACCAACCCAACTTCAACATCACAATCAACAAGCAACGCAACTGCGCTCTGTTGTCAAGATGAATATGATTCAAAATCCGATATGGCGGGCATTAAGGACACTGCCGTCAAAGCAATCCCGTTCTTTCGGTGGGTTTCCGGGTAGCTCGCATCAAACACCCATGGGAGCTATCCCGTTACCATACATCACAGAAGTCACAGTAAGCTGAGAGGAAAGCCGCGAAGAAAAATGCATCGAGGATCGCTAATAAGACAGACCGGAGGCTGGAGAACCTGTTAGTTTCCCTGAACGAACTACGCGACACTTATGAGGTCGATCATGTTGACGAGTTTTCTTTATCGCAGATGACATCTTCTCGAAACTTCTTCAGGTACGGACATCCTCCCTCCCAGCCAAGAGCCTTTGGAACTTTGATCAATTGACCCAAAGTTGGTTATATAGGAGCGCATCATCTGCCTGAACGGCGCCATCGACGACACCGTGTCTGCCTCCATCGTCGCGCAGCTCCTGTGGCTCGAGTCGGACAACCCGGACAAGCCGATCACTATGTACATCCAGTCGCCCGGCGGCTCGGTGGTGGCGGGCCTGTCGATCTACGACACGATGACGTACATCCGGTCGCCCGTGTCGACGGTGTGCCTGGGCCAGGCGGCCTCGATGGCCTCTTTATTGTTGGCGAGCGGCGAGAAGGGCAAGCGCTACGCCCTGCCGCACAGCAGCGTCATGGTGCACCAGCCGCTGGGCGGCACCCAGGGCCAGGCCAGCGACATCCTCATCTACGCGACCCAGATCCAGCGCACGCGCGAGCAGCTCAACGAGATCTTCCGCAAGCACCTCAACCAGGCCCACGGCCACGAGAAGTACGGCCTCCGCGACGTCGAGGACATGATGGACCGCGACAAGTACCTGAGCGCCCAGGAGGCCAAGGAGATCGGCATCATCGACGAGATCCTCACGCGGAGGGAGGAGAAGCTCAAGCGGGAGGAGAATGCCGAGGAAAAGAAAGATGAGGAGCCGAAATAGAGGTTGCAGTAGACTAAGTATGGAGAGCTGTATCTTGCGACTTTCCTGCACAACTGGGTGTCTGCCTTACCTGGCTTAGGCTTGCACCTACGTAACCCTTGCTCTTTATACCATAATTGACCGGGCTAGGTCATTACTCGGATGTCTGGGGCGCGTGTGGTTATATTCAGGGTATGTACTCATGCCCCTTTTGTGTATCGCTGTACAGACTTAAAAGTAGGGCGAAAGCAACTTTATGATATCAAACATTCTTGCGCTATAAGATATTGCAACGATTATATGCACAATTTTTATATGCTTTAGGTACTATGTACAGATGGATGAAGCCTACTCTCTCTCCCTACAGACACTGCGAGTACCGCTCATTGGAGGCCTTGCAAGTGCCCTGTGAACAGCACGCTGCTCCGTTCCAGCCCGCACTGAGCGTAGAGGCCCTGACAGTTCGGGTGCGGGCGCCTGGGTGGACATCGCCTCGGGCGCGTCTCCCGCCGCCGCAGTGGTCGTCGGCTGCGGCGACGTCTAGCCGCCGTTGCTGAACTGCCACCAGTTGAAGTTGAACAGGTTGCCGGAGCCGCCGGTGAAGCGCAGGAACAGGTCCTTGGTGCCCGTCGTGCCGCTCACGGGGCACGTCACCGTCGTCCACGTCGACCAGCTGCCCGTCCCGGCCACCGTGCAGGTGCCGACCAGCGTCCCCGTCGCGCTGCCGAGCCGCAGCTCGATCTTGCCGCCGCTGGTGGCCGAGGAGACGCGCGCGCTGAAGGACGTGGCGCCGCTGCCGCTGCCGAAGCTGACGCCGCGCACCTTGATGTAGTCGCCGTTGTTGATGAAGGACACGGCCATGCCGCCCTCGCTGGCCGTCTCCGTCTTGACGCCCTGCGACCACGCCATGGTCTCGGCCTCGACGCGCACGTAGGGGTCCAGGGTCCCGACCTGCGCGGGGCCGCCCGTCGACATCTTGAGGGTCGGGATGGTGCCGTCGGCGTTGTAGGCGAACTCCTCGACCGCCACGGACCGCTGGTAGCCGCTGCCGCCTGGGAGGGCACCGTTGTGGTAGAAGAAGTACGACTTGCCCTTGTAGTCGATGATGCCCGGGTGGTTGGTGAAGCTGGCGCCGGCTGAGGCCATGATGACCCCTTTGTAGGTCCAGGGCCCTGTCACGCTGGGTCCGGTCGAGTACCGGATGTCCTCGGAGCAGCAGTTGGCCGCGTAGACCATGTAGTAGGTGCTGTTGCGCTTGTAGAGCCAGGGGCCCTCCTCGAACGTGGTCGGGCGCTCGGCGTTGCCGCTGCGCTGGCCGAAGCCGGCGGTCGTGAGCTGCACCTTGTTGACGCCGCCGCTGTACGAGATCATGTCCTCGTTCAGCTTGACGTACGACAGGTTCGGGTTGCCCCAGTACAGGTACGCCTGGCCGTCCGTGTCGATGTAGACGGTCGGGTCGATCTCGTTGTTCGAGACCAGCGGCTTGCCCAGCGCGTCCCTGTAGGGCCCCTCGACGGTGTCGCTCACGCCGACGCCGATGGACATGGCGCCGCTGTTCTGCCGCACCGGCACGTAGAAGTAGAACTTGCCGTTGCGCTGCACCGTCTGCCCCGCCCAGGCGTTGGCGTTGGCCCAGCTGAAGGTGGCCAGGTTCGCGGGCACGCCGTGGTCCTGCCAGTTCTGCATGTCGGCCGACGAGTACAGGTGCCACTCGCGCATGTCGTAGGTCGTCGCGCCGTCCTGGTCGCGGCCGGTGAAGACGTAGACCCGGTCGTTGTAGACCATGGGCGCCGGGTCGGTACTGAAGATGGTCTGCACGATCGGGTTGTCGGCCCGGGTGACGTCCACGCCGCTCAGCACGGCGCCGAGCAGCAGCAGGGCGCGGGAGGCCCAGGGAGTTGCGGATCTCATGATGATGGCGGCGGACGGCAGCAAATTGTCGCAAGCTCTCGTCGATGCCTTAGCGATTGGTGCTACCCAAAAGCCACCACGAGCTGGGTCAGGAAAGGCCTTAGCTTAAGTATTCGGGTGTCCATGGCGGATGCCGCGATTGCCGCCCATATGGTGGTGTTCTACTTGGCCGAGTTGGGTAAGTAGCTCGTATTCACGTAGTAACCCCAGATATTTCGCATCAAAGGGAGGTGTTGCAGGGCGATGGTCCGATCTCCATGCGATCACACGGCATAAGCCGTGGTTACAATGGGCAGGGCGAGGGCAGCATTGCTCTCGTTTATCTTTCGGTCGTCTTTCTTATTCTCCGTCGCTTGTGCTGTCGTGTTTTGGTTCGCTGCCTCCTCTTCGGCAACCTGGCTCCGAGTCTACCAAAACAGGTCCAGTGCCGATGCTCCCCGGAGAAATACCCCAGCTACGCCAGACTCCGGACCCTGTCATCGGTGGGAACCCGCACCTATCAGAGCTCAACATGATTTTGAGTTACATTATTCCATGGCTTGTATAGGTCCGTATTTACTACCATAACACAAGTAAATACGCTAATGAATATGTCATACGATCGCCAGCCGTTGGCCGCAACTGGGGATTGCGTCAGACCAATATTCGTCATTATGCATCTATAGAGTGCAAATATGCGCATAATGGGACTTCATGGGTAACTTTGTAATTGAGAAGGCGATGCCGCCGGTATTCGTCTCCCTGTCCTCGCCGTCATATTCGACCACCTAGACACCAGCCCCAGTGTCTCTTCTCGTTGGAAGTCGATATTCCTCCTGTGGGCCAGGAAACGACAGGTCTCCATCTCGCGGCATATTATAAAGTGAAAAGTGCAGTGGAGTATTGTGCTCACCAAGATGGGGGTATAGTGAATGAAGAGGTGGACGGGGTCCTAACGTATAAAAGACTTGAAATGAGAAGACAATGAAGGAAATTGTAGCGCGTAGGAGACAGCACAGAGGTTCTTAATGCTCCTTTAGTATTTCTAGTAGGGTCCCATTATTAAGTACTTATCTATAGAAAATAAGGAAAAGAAAGGAGGGAAAGAACGTGGCATAATTTTGACCAATACTGTCAGTTTTGATGGGAAGCCCAGTTATATTTAAAGCTCGGAGACCCTAGTATTAGGGACCCTTTAACCATCACCACACCAGCTGCTATCCTATCACAGCGTAGCTAAGCCTATCGTGTCGTTGGATGTACAATAACCAGCATGTAGGACGGTGTGTTCCGGGACCTTGTTGCCCAAGGTTGGGATCTGCAAGAGGATCGTCGAGGTATACCCCGGGAACAGCGCGCCATGGCCAACATGGCTAAGGTCGGCGGTATCGGCGGCGAAGATGATGCCGTTGGGCATGTCCTTAGCGACGTACAGACCTGCGGCCGGGTCGTCAGGGAGAGTGACAATGCCGAACCCGGTGATTGGTACGACCCATCTAGAAGGAGTTGTATTAGTCCCAAGTTATTAAATACATTATACAGTTGAAACCCCTGAAGGAGCTTTAGTAATACGTTGCAACGAAACGAAGCCGTCTAAAGGAGGAGGGATTCTTGCTGGTTATAAGGAGCATTATGATCTCCGCCATCGAAGCCGGCGGAAGTCACCGTGTAAGTCATGTTGGCGACCTCCCCGAGGAACGAGCTGGCCGCACCGACCAGGCCCGGCTGCGTGGTCGTTTCGAGAGGTGCGCACAGAGACCAGCACTCGAAGATCGAAGAGCCGGTCCCATTGGCGGTGATGGCGGTGATGTTGAGACTGAGGGCATGGGCCGCGATAGGTAAAGTCATACCCGCAAAGAGGAGGACCGCTTTGGTGGTGAAAATCATTATGATATTGGTTCAATGGATCGGGGCTAGCTAAGATTGGAATAACGCTGTGAACTGCGAGGAAAAGATGAGAGAACGGACGGGAATTGGAAATGATAGCTTGACTTTGGCTTTCAACTCTTGCTATTTCCAATTTCCAACGGGATATGATTTCCATCTTATAGAAATACTCATCCGAACTATTCAGGATATTATGTCCATCTCCAAGCCAAATGCTGCAGGGATGAATACCCGCGTGATTGGCCAAGAGAATCCTTCGTCTCTAGCTACCGCTAGCCTCGCTGGCGATAGCGAGGCTGTGAGCGTACCGTGATCAGAACCCGAACCCCATCGTCTGACATAATCGGCTCTGGAGGCTGCATGATGCCCATAGCCCATCATCGGCCACACCGACCACCGGCCCCTAAGTTCCGGCCGATGTATGGTAATATTTCCTTGAAGAAAGGGGCCTTACATCAGCCTGACGCTTTTTTCTTTGTAGTATCCAGTAGGGGTTTGGCCCAGAAGCAACAGAGTACAAACCCTCTGAATTGGATAAATTAACTAAATCTATGAGCGCGAAGTCGATATGCCACATGCAAAGCTACCTTGTCATACTGAAGGTTCTGTGATGGTCTACTCCCTCAGTCACTCAGGACATTGGGGGAACAGAGAGCGCAACAACCATATCAATGAGCCATTTTGCAGTTGGGCTTTTCTCCTATTCGCCGTAATCTTAACTTAAATGTCTTAAGAAAGAAGAGACTGGAATAATGCACCAAGGGGGATATATGTGTACTATTGTTCGTCGTCCAAAGGCGCCTTGATCTGATGAGCTCAACATCGCGGAGAAGAATCTTGGTGGGCGAACAGTAACCTGCTACATAGACAATGAATAACCAAGTCAAAGGGGAGGGAACGGATGCTGAATTGACCCCTGGAATTGGGACAGCACTTATGTGTAGAGATAAATATTGAGCCTACCTATATTAAATATACATACTTTGTGATTTCATACATGTGGTTATCTACTTATAATATAGGCATCAAATATGCAACCAATCATGCCGCGTCCAATATCGCCTTCGTCGCCTTCTCCGCCAACAAATACGTCGGGACCTGGATAAAGAAGCCAGGCACCACGGGGAACGCGCTGGCGTCGACCACCCGCAGCCCCTGGGTGCCCCGCACCGAAAAGTTGGCGTCGAGCACGGCGCCCGCTTCACCGTCCCCGCCGATGGCCGCCGTGCAGCAGGCGTGGTGCCCGAAACTGTTGGTGGCGGCCCAGTCCTTGACCTCGGCCTCGGTCGAGACGTTGGCGCGGCCGGGCGTCTCCTCGACGAAGGCCCCGTCGAGCGGCAGCAGCTTGTCCATGGCGTCGCGCGCGTACCGGATGCCCTCGTACGCGGCCTGCAGGTCCTGGTCGCGCGACCGGGCGTCCTGGAACGTGTTGAAGGCGATGCGCGGCACGTCGCGCGGGTCCGTGGACGTGAGCGTGACGGTGCCCGCGCGGTTCTGCGTGCTTGCCTTGAGCGTGATCCACGCCCAGTGCCGGTGGTCCGCCACGGCGTCCGCGGCCCATCCCGGGTAGAAGCCCGGGAAGTTGGCGGGCCCGCCGTAGATCCACAGGTCCGGGTCGTCTTGGGTGGCCGCTGTCGACTGCAGGGCTACGCCGATGGCCAGGCCGTTGGTCGCGTAGACGCCCTTGCCCGTCTGGCCGAGGCCCGAGAGGTACTGCTCCAGGCATGGGTCCGGTTTCTCGGGGTACCCCTGCATGAAGGTGCAGCCGTTCAGGAGGGAGAAGTCCTTGTTGGACTTGCTGATGGTAGAAATCTCGATGTGGTCGCGGAGGTTGGCGCCGACGCCGGGCAGATCCACCTGGACCGGGATACCGAGGCCAGACAGTTCATCCTTGGGGCCGATCCCGCTCAGCTTGAGGATCTGTGGGGTGTTGAACGCGCCGCCGGCGATGATGACCTCCTTTGTAGCATTTATAGTGCCCTCTCCTAGAACGGTCGCAGATCCAGAACGAGGATCTGCACGATACAAACTCTTGCCTTCCATATAACTCACACCAGTGGCTCGGAGATCACCATCCAGATTTACCTTTGTAACTAGAGTTTCCAGCTTGATATCTAGATGATACTTCCTGTTGCCAAGGATGTCGACGGCGTTGGCCACCTCGAGAATCCTATCACGGGCCCCGCCACGCTTCGAGTTCTTCATCGACAGCGGAACTTGGTATGGACCCTTGCTGATCGTCCGCCCCGGGCATTGACATCCTTCAACAAGATCTCGGCCAGACCGGCCACTGTGCCGATCAGCGAAGTCGTGATGTCCACCCCGAGCGCCAAGCCGGCGGACACGATGATGCTGACGACCTTGAGGTCCTGCACCGCCGTCAGCAGCGACGTCAAGGCCGTGTGGAACCAGCCCGTGAAGCCGTGGCCGAGGATGCTGTTGGGCAGGTAGTCGCAGTTCTCGATCTTTTGGTAGAGGTCCTGGAAGGTCTGCCCGTTCCACGAGGCGTCGCCCGTCTTCCGCGCCACGACGTCCCAGTCACTGTCGAACGCGCGGATGGCGATGAGCGCGTTGTGCTGCGCGCACCCGCCCAGCGTGCCGGCCCGCGGGTACAGCGTGCCGATGGGCACGGCCCCGGCGGGCGGGTCCAGGCCCGTGTAGACGGTGCCGTTGGGGACGCGGTACGAGGTGATGCGGTTCTGCGCCTCGACGGTCGGGTCCGGGCTCCGCGTCGCGAAGAAGTCCCACTTGGTCTCGACGTACTCGGTCGAGAAGGGGAACATGGCGGGCACCGACTCGACAAGCTCGTCGCCATAGTCGCCGCCCGCGTCGATGAGCAAGACTTTGTGGCCGGCGGCCGCGAGGTTGGCGGCGAGGGGACCACCGCCGGGGCCTGAACCTACTACGACATATTCGTAGTCGGAAGCCAGTTCGGCCTGTTTTGGTAGTAATGGGTTGTGTCGGCAGTAGCCGCTGAGGGCCAAAAGAAAGAAGACCACAACTTTTAGCACGTACATCCTGCTAATAAAAGGCGAGACTGGTGAGGAACCATGTCTCGGTATCTAGTTGGATTTTACAGCGTCCTTGTCTATATATAGACGTTTTCTCTTCCCGTCCCTCGAGGTTTTCGCTTCTTTCGCAGCGTGCCGCCTTGCACCTAGTGGCGGAACGGGACCGACCCGTCTGAGTGTGCGCCAAGATGGAAGATGGGGAAGGGATCGGCAATGCAGCCTCTGTATAGCTTTATAGACTATCGATCTCGCCTGCACGATCTTACCCAGCATAGGAAGAAACCCCGCACCATACCTCGTCATGCCTAAGCACTTTTCGCCCTTGAAAGGTGCCACAACGTCGGGTCCTTGCTGCTTCCGGACTGCCTCGAACTGTCTCGGCTGCTCGGCTTGCACGTAATCTTAAGACAACAAGCAAAATTGTCATCACCTGCAGCGGTGGCATGAGCATCCTTGATTTGCATCCATGATTTCAATGGGACATGATGGACTACGCAACAAGAGCATAGCAAAGAAACAAGTTTGCTTACCAATATCAACGTCGTCAACCGTTTTTACCCCTAATTATCCTACTTTAGAGGCCACTTGACATTTTAACTACATTAAACTGATAAGCGGATCCTCCAGGTTGGTCACTAGTTTCGTTTAACAGTATTATAGTTTACGAAACTCTCCAGTGAATTTATACCTATAAAACCCCGGAGTGGTCACTTTCAAGGGCACGAAGATAACTACCCATCAATAGAGACGCCAGGTAACGAAGATACTGACACAACTTCCTGGCTGATTCATTAGATTATTAGTAAAACCTCAAGGCTGCAAAAGCGTCAAGACAGAAAAACAATCAATTAATAGTGAGAAAGACAGATAGAAAATGTGTGCGTCTGTAGCCCAGCCAGCTGGTGAATTGGTTGCCTTATCCAGGTGACCCAACTGGCGCCCCCTTACTTTACTTGCAGGCTACAACCATTACTATGCAGGAGCCTTGTAGGGTAGTGATTTTTTAGAGGAGCCTAATCTGTAACCTCCCTACATAATGACACCAGATTAGGGAGCGCTGAAACGTGTTGTTGTTGCCTATTGCGATAATGGTCGATGATGCTGACGCGGAAGCCAGTCTGTCGGGTCATCATTGCGCGTCTGATTATCTGTGTTCCTCAGTTACCCCTGCTCCCGATGAGATGTGTAACCAACCAAGCTTCCTCATTGGATCCGTCATGGTGCCAATAATTTGGGCGTTCCCGTCGTATAAATCACTTATTCCTGTTAAAAACCACAGAACATCTCGAACAGGACACTCCAACGAGGGCAATGAGTGAAGCCATTCGAGAATGAATGCTATTATGTGCTCAATACCGGATCGGCAAGGCGAGCAGCATATTATCCCCGCGTGTGCTGTGAAAAGACTTTTAGATCTGTTTGTTCCAGCGGCGGCATGTCTTCTTTTACTCACCGTCATTGTCATCGGTTATTACCAAGATGTGCGGTATCGCCCTATCTCGCTAGATTCGAGGCCTACCGGCAGCGCATGCCTATTGACCCGCGTCAAGATCTCGCGGCCTATAAAATCTCTGGAGATCCTCATACTCTCTATAATCGTCTTTACAGACGCGGCCCGCCTCGTTGGTCTCGAAGAATATGGCTCGACGATATCATTGTCGATCTCTGCTTGTCTGTTGCTTCTTGCATTGACACGATGTCTCGGTCCTGTTGCAGTAGACGCTCGCCTGCAGCCACATTCGATGGCCTTGTACGCTATACAGATAACGTGTACCGCCGTGCTGCTACCTTTAGCATTTCCAGACCACCCTAACCGGCAGGATATGTACTTGTACTACTTCGTCCGGATCTTGCTGTTTCTAGGTCTTTTCGTGATACACCGATGCCACTGCTCATTAAGCTGATTCTTGAGTACCTCGAGGCCGAGTCATCTTCGGACTGCATAGAAAGACGCACTGCCTGGTTTTGTGTCGCGGGGCTGTTCCTCTCGGTCTCTGTTGCTGGTCTGGCGGAGTCGCAGTGTGGATGGAAGGGCAACATGATCAATGCGAAGCTGCGCGCCGTGCTGCTGAGTCAAACATACGAGAAGATCTGCAAGAGGGTGGTGGTGACGCCACCGCGACCGTCCCGCTCGGCTTCGGGCGCCCTAGAGGAGCAAGACGCGAGCCACACTACAGATGGGACTATCCTCAACATGGTCTCGGGGGACGTCGACCACATCAGTGTCATGAGCGGCCGTCTTTACTTGGTCTGGGTCACGTTTCCAGTGCAAATCGCCATCGGGACGTATCTCTTATATCGAATCTTGGGAGCGAGTGGTATCCTCGGAGTTATACCTATGGTAGCGTTACTCCCCGTCAACGTGCAGCTCTCCAAGCGCCTTGCATCTGTGCAGGGAGAGCTGCTCTCGGCCACCGATGCGAGAATCCAGGCCAGCGACTCGCTTCTTCGCACCATCAAATCCATCAAGTATCACGCATGGGAGGTTCCGTTTCGCGAGCGTGTCCGAGAGATACGGTCTGCAGAGTTGAAAAAGTTGCGGACCCGTTTCATTTGGTGGTCGATCTCGATGACCGTGTTCTACTCGCTTCCCTTCCTATCCACGCTGATCACGTTCTTCCTCTACACCGTCGTGTGGCGCAACCGGCTGGAGACCTCGGTGGCTTTCCCTGCGCTCGCGACGTTTGCGGTGCTGCGAATCCCCCTGAACCGGTTGGCGGACTCGGTCACGTTTCTGATCCAAGCCTACAAGTCCCTTATACGGGTCGAACGGTTCTTACAGGAGCCCGAGGCCGGCCGGCACTCACAGAACCTAAGCAGTGCTTCCCCGACCGCGGTTGGATTTGATAAGGCTAGTTTGACATGGTCATTCGGCAACGCTAGCACCTCCGTTAGGACTTCCTCAGACACCTCTCCTGAAGATTCAGAACCGGGTCGCATAAATTTCACGCTCTGCAGCCTAACCATCGAGTTTCGACAAGGCGGGCTCAATGTTGTTTATGGTCCCAGCGGTTCTGGCAAGTCATCCCTCTTACTTGCCCTGCTCGGGGAGATGCATCTTCAACATGGCCAGGTCTATGTGCCATCCACCGGGAACCAGAACGGGTGGGGTGGCACGGAGCAGGCGGGCGTGTTACTGGGGCTCACTGACACGACCGCGTACTATCCGCACGAAGCATGGATAATGAACCGAAGCATACGAGCCAAAATCCTGCTCGGTCTGCCATTCGATGGCCAGCGCTACCAGAAAGTGCTGAAAGCCGTCGCCCTAAGCCCTGACCAGGCGGCTTTAGGCGAGGGAGACCAGACGCTCGCCGGAGATAATGGGAGTCGGCTCTCAGGGGGCCAGAAGCAACGAGTCGCGCTAGCTCGAGCTCTATATAGTCCTTCCAGGCAGGTTCTTCTCGACGATTGCCTCAGTGCTGTCGATTCGCGCACTGCGAACCACATCTTCTTCCACGCCATAAAGGGCCCCCTGATGCATGGCCGAACTTGCATCTTGGCTACCCATCACATTCAGCTTGCGATTCCGCATTGCGATTATGCAGTTGAGCTCGAGGATGGGCGGATTAAGGCACAGGGGAATGCTGATTATATCCTCAAGACCGCATTTGTTGAACAGCCCCTTTCTGCAGATGCATCGCTGGCAGACTCCTCTCATAAGGGTACGACCGCTGTCTCAACTGAAGAAGTGGAGGACACGCCAGATTCAGATATAGGAGAGCAGACTGTGAACGGAACAGCTGGGAATGAAGGACACCAAGAAAGCAAATTCGACGGTGCGGTGTCATGGTCTGTTATGAGGTACTACCTAAGCTCAATGGGTTCATTCTGGTTCTGGATCCTGGTCGTATGTGGCTTTGCTCTTCAACAGCTGGCGTCACTAGGCACGAACCTCTGGATCAAGCAATGGGCGTTCCAGTACAATAGCAATCATCACGACAATGACAAGGCGGGGGAAAGAACCATAGAAGACGTCATCATCATCACATCCGCTAAAGCCGCCGATGTGAGCCCGTGGTATCATCTCGTAGGCTATGCGGCGATCTGCGCCGCCTATGCCATGATCACATTCGTGCGAGACATGATCACACTCTGGGGCTCCCTAAGAGCGTTCTCGAAGATCTACGAACAACTCCTCGGCTCCGTCCTCTTCGCCAACTTCGTCTTCTTCAGCCACCACCCCCTAGGCCAGCTCATGAACCGCTTCTCCCGGGACGTCAGCGTCGTCGACCAGCAGCTCGTCTCCTTCGCCATCAGCGCGCTGCAGATAGCCGCCTCCGTCACCCTCGTCGCCGGCCTGGTCCTGTGGGCGCTCCCGTCTCTCTACATGCTCCCGCCCTCCTCTTCGTCTCCGCCGCGTACTACGCCGTCGTGCGTCTCTACATCGGCGGTGCCCGCGACCTCAAGCGCCTCGAGGCCGCGGCGCGCTCCCCGCTATACCAGCTCGTCGGCAAGACCCTGGCCGGCCGCGTCAGCGTCCGCGGCTACGGGCTCTACGGGGCTATGCTGGGCTATGCTGGGGTGCGAGCATGCGCGCGCCGTCGACCGGCTGAACGGCACCTTCCTGCTGCTCGCGGCCGCCAAGCAGTGGCTGACGCTGCGCATCCACGCGCTGAGCGGCGTCGTCCTTGCCGCGACGGGCGCCTTCGTCGTCTACGCGGGCCCGGTCGGGTGCATCGGCGCCCTCGAACCGGGCGTGGCGGGCCTCGTGCTCATGTACGCCATGTCCTTCACCGAGAACATGCTTTGGTTTGCGCAGATCTACGCCATCATCCAGGAGAACTTGACGTCGCTCGAGCGGATAGTCGAGTACACGGAGTCCGAGCAGGAGCCGAGCCTATGGAGAATCAGCTGCTACCACTTGTTTCCACAGCGATGACTGGGACAGGAGGCAATCTGTCGGAAATTCCGCCCGACTGGCCGCGGCGCGGCGGTGTCCGCTTCCAGAAACTGACCGCTCGTTACGAGCCCCACCTCGAGCCGGCGCTCAAGGACGTGACGTTCCAAGTCCAAGCCGGCGAGCGAGTCGCCATCGTCGGCCGCACCGGTGCCGGCAAGAGCTCTCTGGCCCTCGCTCTCCTGCGGGGCCTGGACCTCGACCCCGGCTCCTCGGTCGAGATCGATGGGATCGACATCTCGACCGCGGCCCTATCACCACTGCGTGGCGAGTCCATCACCGTGTTCCCGCAGGACGATGCGCAACTCTTCTCCTTCTTTGGCGGCACCGTCCGCCAAAGCCTGAACCCCCTAAGCCGCCACAGCGACGCCGAAATCGACGCCGTGCTGCGCTCCATGAAATACCACCACCTCGATCTGGACGCCGCGGCTTCGGAGCTCTCGCGCGGCCAGCGGCCAATCCTCTGCGTGGCGCGCGGCCTGCTCCGCTACTCCAAGGTCCTGGTGCTGGACGAGGCGACGGCGTCGGTCGACCACGCGGCGGACGCCGCCATCCAGGCCGGACTGCGCATACATGCGGCGCAGACGGGCACCACCGTCATCACGATAGACCATCGGCTGCTTACGATCGCGGACTACGACCGCGTTGTCGTGCTGGAGGGCGGGCGCGTCGTGGAGGAGGGCGGGGTCCGGGATCTGTTGCTGAAAAAGAGGTGCAGCGGAGGAAACGATGAGGGGAAGGTGTTGTTCCGTCGCTTGTGTGAGGAGTCGGATGACTTCGAAGCTATCTTGGACGCGGCGCAGTGACATGCTTAAATTCTTGCTTTGGGTTTAGATTTCAGTACATGATAGAGCGAATGGATTTTGGGACCAAATATTGTTTAAATGCATTGCTTCTTAGAGATGGTTATTACAATTATGAAAGTCTTTCCTTGCTCTCAAGGGGTTTACTGCAGTATTATGAGACTGGTAGCCAGAGAAGGAAGACCTCCTTTCGCCCTCAATGTAGTTCCATCTAGCGTCCAGCCGATTCCACCCCAGGGGCTAGACACGACCCGCATCACTTGAATATCAGCGGGCAGGGCTATCCCAACATTGGCAGCCGAGTCGCCGGGTGCCACGACGCTGACCAAGACCTGGTCGCCGTACTTCCAGTACGCGACATCGAGCCCTCCCCCGTGCTTCCCGTCCTGCAACAGCACGGGGTTCGCGCCCGTCAGGAAATCCGCCACAGGCGAGGCCGTGACCACCTTCGCGATCCGCGAGAGCGCGTTCCCCAGCGCATCCGAGGTCGGGTAGATCCAGGCGAGTCGCGCCTTGGCGCCGTGGTTGAACGCCAGCATGTCCATGACCCAGGCCTCCTCGGCGGTGGGGTCGCGGCTCCAGTAGTCCTCGGGGATGCTGAAGGACTGCGGCACCGCCCAGACGGGCTGCCGCGTGGCGGTGCCGCCGAGCCAGGCCTGGTAGGTGTGGAAGTCGTCGACGCGGGCCGGGACGTCCAGCACCGTGCCCTCGCAGTTGTCGCAGCCGCAGTCGCCGAAGGTCTCGTTGCACGGCGTGTTCCACTTCTCCGAGTAGGTCGCGTTGATCCCGATCGGGTAGGCGTCCTCCATGATGATGTCGGCGCCCGCGGAGTACTCCGCGAAATGGTAGTTTTGGCAGTTGAGCACCAGCGCGGTCGGGTGATACTTGTCAAGAGAAGCGATCAGGTCGTAAGCCTGCTGCGGTGCATCGAGCGGGTCTTGCCAGCCGTCCGGCTCGTCGGCCGTGTACCATGTGAGCAGAGAGGGGTGGTCCTTGACGAGGGGCACCTGCCACGCGATCGAGCTCAAGTTCTTGTACGAGCCTCGCATGTCATACTGGAAGAGCAGGTTGAGGCGGTCCATGGTCCCGATCGTGGCCGACATATCGTCTTCCGCGAAAGAGGAGACCACATTTACCGTGTTAAAGCCCAGCGAGACATATTTCTCGATATTCGAGGCACTCACGTTCAAGTAGCCAGAATAGTCTCCGTAGAAACCGTAAGGGAAGACAGGCAGGAAGACCCCATTGGTGGTGGGGTTCCGATACAGAAGGGAGCCATACAGATGGTCGATTTTGACCACACTGCCGGTGCTCTTTTCGGGGAGGAGAAACAGCTCGGTAGTGACCGAGTATTTGGAATCGCTGTTGCGCGAGACTGCCGTCAACGTGATTGGATACCCCTCCATTCGCGGCTCTAGTGTCTTCAGATCAACCGGGAACATGTTGTCCGTCGTGTTAGGCTCAATCGTACCCATGGCCAAGGTTTGGTTCTGCCATGCTATTGTCACCTTCAGCCTGTCTGGCTGCTCGGCCGTGTCATTGGTGGAACGACTCCACGGTGAGCCGTGAATGTAGGAAATGGCAGCGTCGACGATGAACTCCCCACCCTCCTCACTGGCTATATAGATGCTGTGTCTTGGGGTGATCTTCAGATCCAGGAGTGGTGTATAAGATAGGCTGGGCGGCTCCAACCTGCCGCCGGGAATGACCAGGGGCGAACTGTACGCGGGACTGTCAGTCTCATGAGTCTGGGCGGAGTACCGGTATTCATGCTGCTTACCTGGCTTGGTATGATTTACCACACCTAAAGGATTTGTTAGCAAGATGGTTATGATCGTGGACCAGTATGTCGTTAATTTCAAGCAGCAGCACTAATCTTGGTTCCAAGACAATAACTTACCATCGATCTTGTGCGGCGACACTCGGGATGAGTAGAGCTGTAACGGCGCTCGCAAGGCCTTGGCCCATAGCACCTCGCATCGTGATGTTCTTGGAGAGGTGTTTGGTAGTTTCAAGGGAAGCTACTGACGAACAGTTTTGGGGTCAAGGCAAGACAAGTTGCGGGAAGAGGGGCGCTTCCTGAGAGCATATCCGAAAGATCCAGAATCACAACATTGCTTCATGACACTGGACCCCAAATAGGAAGGTTCTGTGATAGCAGACAGGGCACTAGACGTTAATAAGTATGCCGTTTCGGTAGTCATCGTATGCAGCCCCCGCAACTCAATCTCCGAGGGGTTGGCCAGGCCCAGGACAAGGATTGGAGGGGTAAAGGTTAATGGAAGGGATGGCTAATTGCAGGTACACGCCGCATCAACCGCGATTCATCTCTTTACTCCCCAGTCAGTACGAGATAGATGGCACGATAGATGACACAATATAAGGTGACATTGCCTAGCCTCAATTAGACTCTGAGAGGCTTTCTGTAATTAACACTACCACCGCCATGAATCTGATCCGGTGTGGTGACGCTGCTCGATTCACTGCTCGCGATTGAATCCAGATCAGCCCCAGTAGGCCGTTGGGGGAAAACAGTCTAACCTAATATTGCGCTGCCGCGAAAGGGGCAAGGATCAGGTACATTCAAGGACCCAAGGGACACTAATAAATAAACAGAGTCGTCTGAACAACAAACGGTTATGTGTAGACAAGGTTCTGGACTCTCGTGTCTGCCATTTGAGCGAAATGAGATATCGCTATGCTAGTCAGGACTCAGAATGGTGCTACTGAAGGGTGGCGGTCCGCTTGCTGTTTCCTTGCCATCAATCTTGTCAAGGGCCGGGTACGAATCGAAGAGCGACTCCATACTCGATTTCTTGTATGACTAGAGTCCGACAGATTGAATAAATTTGACTTGGAGACAATCATTGTCGTGGTCGACTGTTTCGAGGAGTCTATGAAAGCGTCGAAGACGAAATCATAGGATTTTCGAGAATCAGGTAGTGTGCATTTCATCTTGCGGCGTGCAAGCCGGAGAACATGGAAGATGATCATGTCAAAGGACGAGTTTACGCACCTTTTAAGAGAGTCGCAATAACGCAGCTCCCCAGTGAACATTTTCGAACAACTGGATAATCCCATTCCCAGCCTGTAAGCATGGCCCCCGAAGCTTTCGCTTTTAGAAGAATCGGGATTGTTCTCTTGCATGACAATGGAACAAGACAATCTCAAGAACAATGAACAATCACTTGGACTGGATATCGACACAGCCACAGGGGACACAGCCACAGCCACACCTAGCGCCTGGGACCCCACCGTCGTTTCTCCCCAACGTCGTCAATCAGGCTGAACCTCCTGTTAGCATCGTCAAGTCGTCCATCAGCCTTGTTGCTCGAGATCAACTTTCCCTTCGTCAACTGTCGTCTCTGGACAGTTCAGGCGGATCATTATCATAATCGAGCAGTAATCCTTGCTTCCTTTCCACCTCAACAGAAATATCCGGGGCAGCTCTCGTTTACATCTCGACTTCGTTATTTCCGTTTGGCAAGTCGCAAGCATCCTCGAGGATGTGCGGCAAGCGTTCTGTTTGCCTTTCCAAAGCGCATTGACCGATTGACATTCGCTTCGAACATCAACACATAAAAGCCGACCTTCTACCAACCTTTCGTACCACATAGAAAAGCCTCCAACTTCGCTGGCACTCAAACCAAGAATAAAAAAAATCCTTACTACCGTCCATATCAACGTCTCGAGGGGTATCCGAAGGTTCACGATGGCGTCAACTGCAGCGGCCCGCACAGCGGCCCCCCAAGATGCGGCACACAAGCCAAACGAGCCGCGCCTTCTCTGGAACCCCGAGAATGTGAAGGATGTGGCTGAGTCGGTAGGCATTGGCGCACTGGGTGACGAGGCCCTTCGTGTCCTGTCGCAAGACGTCGAGTACCGCATCGGCCAAGTCATCGTCGAGGCCTTGCGGTTCATGCGGGCGGCTAAGCGCACCGACATGACGGTCCAGGACATCTCGCAGGCGCTGCGCGTCTTGGACGTCGAGCCCTTGTACGGATACGACTCCACGCGGCCGCTCAAGTACGGCGAAGCGAGCCTCGGCCCCGGCCAGCCGCTGTTCTACATCGAGGACGAAGAGGTGGACTTCGAGAAGCTCATCAACGCACCGCTGCCCAAGGTGCCCAGAGACATGACCTTCACCGCCCACTGGCTCGCCATCGAAGGCGTACAACCTTCCATCGCACAAAACCCCAGCACCTCGGAGGCGCGTTCGCAAGACATGCTGCCCAAGGGTCCTGGCGCCAACCCCGCGCTCCCTGCTCTTGCCGGAGCTCAGTCGGCCAACTTCCGTCCGGCTGTCAAACACCACCTCAGCCAAGAGCTGATTCTCTACTTCGAGAAGGTGCAAAATGCCATCTTGAATGACGACCCAGACCCAGAAGTCGAACGTCTTCGTGAAGCTGCGCTTGGTTCCATATCCTCTTCACCCGGTATCCATCAGCTCATCCCGTACTTCGTCACCTTCTTCTCCAATGAGGTCACCAACCACATGGACGATGTATTCACCCTCCGCCAGGTGCTCGCGGCGACTAGCGCTCTCGTGAACAACCCGGAGCTCCACCTCGACCCCTACGCCAACTCTCTCATCATCCCGGTCCTCACCTGCCTTATGGGCCGCCGGCTGGGGTCGGAGAACGGTACCGACGCGCTGAAGGAGCAGTACCAGCTGCGCGAGCTGGCGGCGAGCCTGGCGGGGCGGATCGTGCGCAAATTCGCGCGGTCGAACAAGATGCTGCGGCCCAAGACGACGCGGACCTGCCTGAAGCAGTTCCTGGACCCCAACGTGCCGTCGGCCGTCTGGTACGGCAGCATCCTGGGCGTGTCGGCCGTGAGCGGGCCCGAGGGCGTGCGCGTGCTGCTGCTGCCCAACATGAAGGACTTCGACACCAACATGCTGCAGAAACTGAAAGAGGGCAGCGAAAACGCCCGCCTCGAGTACGAGGCCATCATCGGCGCCATCGTCAAGACCATCCGCACCCTCGTGCCGGACGCCGACCTCGTCATGACGAACGGCGTCAACGGCGCCGGCAGCGAGCGCGAGATCCAGAGCGTAAAGGAATTTCTGGGCGACGCCGTGGGCGGTCGGCTGGCCGTCTTGGGCGATCATAGGCTCATACAGGCTGTGCTGGACGCGAAGTCGTTCAACTGAAGCTGAAGTTGTATCAATACCCAACATGAGGACGCGTCAGATGACGATGTGGAGATAGAGAAAAGGAGGAAGGGAGGGAGAGGCGAGGGGAGGCGAGGGGAATGAAAGACAGCTTGTCATTGTGGATGGCATTGGCGCATCAGGGAAATAAGGCGTTTTTGGCGTACACCCACCACCACATAACTGAATGAATGGGTTGCTTTGGGAATGACATGCATGAGGGGAGGTTGGTTTGCTTGCAAGAACCAGAAGATGCGAAGTTAAAGCCTGGATAACGCGGTCTTTGTCATGGCAGGACACGCGAGGAAAACTCAGGAAGGGATTGGACTACCCAGTAGCTCCCCCTCAGCATCTGCCTAATCGGCCAGAAATTGAAATCAAAGATAATAACCAATGGGCTTTGTTTACCCCCGTGGGAATTGTTAACGTGTTTACACGTGGTAGGGATCGGCCAGGCGACCAGAAATCCTCAGTTGCTTATCATCCGGCCAGTGCTATGATACTCGGCGATGCTTAGCAGACTGGTGGGGGTTTTTGCACTGCTGGATTTCACACAGGTCTCAACAGATACTTATTGGCTTCCAAGAAAATGAAAGTGTACATTGGGCACAATGATGTATCTAATCATGCGGGAACCCTTATCGTCTCACTCAACCCCCTTCTACGCCTTCCTAAGGGTAGTCCCCCAGCTCCACGTCTCCAGGCCGAGCGTGTATCTTGATATATTCTTCCGCTTCTCTTGAATGATGCCACCTGGTGCCAGGCTGATCCTACAAACCCCAGGACCAAGTAACTCCTGGCCGGCCTCAGCAAAACACTTGAGCTAATCCTGCCTCCTTAGCCCACTTTGTTACCTCCCCTTACTATTCCTTCTTTACAGGAAGAGTACCATACCCAGAGCGGAGACCACACTGGCGCCCAGGATAGCGTAGCCGCCCGAGTGGACGGACTTCTTGGAGAAGCCCTTGGCGGTATCCCAGGTGAGGTGGCGGCAGCTGTTGATGCCGTGGAAGGCGAAGGGCCAGGCGAGCAGGAACTTGGCGGCGCCCTTGGCGGCCACGGGCAGGGAACCGAAGGCGGCCGCCATCGAGGCCGAGTCGATGTGCCAGCCGAACAAGGGGGGCGGCCAGGTACGCCGCGCCGAAGACGTACAGGCCGCCGCTGAAGGCGCCGCCCGTGATGCGGTTCCAGATCGAGCCGCCGAACCACGTCTGCGTCGGGTCGTACACCTGCAGGTGCGGCGCGACGGGCCGCTGCCGGCGCTGCGCGGCTAGGATCGACTGCGCGTCGTTTTCGGTTATCTTGCTCGTCGAGGCGGGGCTGTATAGTACGTTCGCAAATGTGTTTTGGTTAGCTTATTGGTCGATCGATGGAGGGGCAGGATTAGGCCCTCGCGCGTGGGTACAGGGACGAGGAGGAGGAGGATGTCGGCTTACCGGGCCTGGATGGTGCTGGTGGCCTTGGCTGCCATGGCGAAGCGAGGGAGGTTCTGGGAGAAGAAGACATTGGGCTTGACTCCTGTTTACACGGGTCAGCGCTCGTTCACGGGCTGTTCGGTCTTGTAGGCAAGCAGTGATGTCGATGGTTCGGCAGGCGACAGAACACTGTGAGATATAATCTTCATTTTCCTGCATTGCCGTTGCACGTCCATTTCGCCGCCACCATATCGTTGTCCAAAGAAGCTCGAAGAGAATCCGCAAGAGCCGTTCACTTACCCTGCTGCAGGGCCCGTACGCCGACTCGTGATACGTTCATGGTGTCGTAATGTGTGCCCGACTGCTGCTGTAGCTCCTAGTTGTATCGGCTCGTCTAATGTTTGCCGCAAATCAGGTCGAAGTCGTTAATTGGAGGAGCTATCTCCAGATGAACATCAATCGCGAGCAACAACAGCCTGCATCATCGGGACGATCAATCAATTGAAGGTCGACCTCAGACTAGAGCAGCCCCACATGCTTCCCATCCTCGGCTTTTGGCTGGCCAATGGGAATCCTCCAATTTCTCAGAGAGCTCTCTCTCTCTCGTCTGCTCGTGGCCCAACGTCAAGCTCTAGCTCACGTGACTGTTTGGCTTATGGGGCTCAGGCTGACCACCGAATAAAACCAAACTCTGAGCTCTAGCATTTCTTCCTTTCCTCTCTTTTCCTCTCCAGATAGAATCGAGTGTCCAGATCGTGCAACGCCTTCACCATTGGGTGTTGCTACTCGGTCAACTGGCGGCCTTTTTGGCTGTATGGACGCTCGGAGAGCAAACATACTTGGGAAAGTAGGATCCTTCGTTAATCTCGGCCTCGCGTTACACCATCACGAGCTCGTTTCATTCTGTGATCTACATAACATGATTCAATTGCCCTGCTTTGTGCCCTCTGTGATCTCTGGCTAGATAGACGATGATAGGTTAGCTGCACGCACGTCATACAGGTGTATTATCTTGATCTTCAAGTCACTTGCGTGTCCAGAGATAGTCATCTAATCGCTGGTGACGACTGAAAATGCTGTCCCCATGTACTACGTGTTCATGATCCAAGCTGGAGGTGTCCTGAAAGGCTGCCAACATGGACGGACTGCGCAAGTGGGAGAGCATTTGAACATCACCCTACTAGACACGCCTCATATGCTGCGTAGAATGCTTCGTGAAAGGCTCATTGTATCGCGGCCTAAAGTGGCTGACCAACTTTTAGAATCACACCTAACAGCGTCTGGCACTTGTTATCACGATAGCACCTCAAGATGAATATCCTACCCTGTTAACCTAGATAACCCCATCTTTAGGACCCGGATTCACGGAAGAGAGCTGGTACACGTTCTTATCGTCGCCCCGGGCCGACTGGCGTCTCGTAAAGGCACTGAGGAGTGCATACAGACGGCTGATACACCATGGCTGCGCGCGGCCGCCACCATGGTCTGGAAATAGCCTCTCGCGGCGGTGTCTAATGCCGCTGGAGAACATGACGGGGTTCGTCCACGATCTCGTCTGCCTCTGCGAATAGCTTCAAGCACAGGACCTAAGGAATAACCAGTTCTTATAGGTCTAATAGCAGGCCAGTTCTCCAACCCCTCGTCCCTTATGGAATCAGTAAGTACCTAAAGATGCCGGATCCCGGCTGTGTTTAGTATGCAATCTACAACGACTGCTCATTAGGATACCCTAGATTTCTTCTACGTAGCGTACAAACGGTAGACACGGATGTGTGAAACCTGGCAGGCTGCGTCCTAGTATAGCTAACAGGAAAGTGAACCATATATCCTTATACCTCACTGATTAAGCAGAGACACCGCGCTTCACAACCCAACGGTAAGTCACAACTGACCACGGTATCTGTGTGACGGAACAAGCCTCTGGGTAGTCCGGTGTAGTGACTCTATAGGGCTTCAGGTGAAAGTAAACACACCTTTAGCTACTAGACTTCAACTTGCGACAAGATCGGGCCTGCGCGAGCTACACCAGATCGGACAGCCTGCACCATTATGCTATGCTGCCAAGCAATGTTGTTACAAGTAATTGCCTTGTAGGAACACGGATGATAATCACGCAGGGCTACGGCCTTCTGGCCCTATTCCTAACATAGCCAGGAGCTTGGTAGCTTATATACTATGCTTATTTTCCAGCTTCTGCTCCTGTCCTTTTAAAACCCTCGAATTCTGTGCCGGCAAAGAAAACAAGTGGCATGAGACCAAGTAACGGAAAGTGAGTCTGCTTAGTCAAGAAACATATGTGGTAATAAATATATTCACAAGCTGCAGCCAGTATATTCCGTATTCCCCTGCCCTCTTGGTTATGCAGTCGATTAACAAGCAAACCCATCCCCCCTGTGTCCACCCACAAAACTTCTCATCGCTTACTCAGTATGGATGTAACCTACGTGTTCACCCAGTTGGAAGTCCCACTAGTTCCGCCTTATTCGAGTAGGTCTGGGTAGCAAAGCGCTCCTGAAACGACGCCAGCGACTCGTCATAGAACCTCCCCCTTTCGGTCAGCGGCACGCCTTCCAAGGCCGGGGCGCCGAGGAAGCTCATCGTGATCTTGAGCAGCCAGTCCGCATCGGTGAGGCCCGGCAGCTGCCGATAGGTCGCGGACGTATGCTCGCCGTGGGGGGAGAGCTGGGTCCGGCAGGTCATCTCCGCCATGCTCCTCAGCTTGGACGTGCGCGCCTTCCGCCTTTCGGTGTAGCGACGCAGCGCCGCTCGCAGAGCGCCGGGAGGGGGATGATGGCGAGGGCTCCACTGCGGCCGCTACTGCTGCCACTGCCGCTGCCGAGGAGCTCGTTTAATAGAAGTGCGACGGATTCCATGGCTTGGTTGCCTCCCAAGGCAGCGTGGGGGACCATCTTTATTCGTCAAGACGTATTAAGTCAGCAAGCTGAAGTAGATGAATAAGGACGATCAGAATTATTCTTACCTTGTGCGCAGCGTCACCAATGATGACGGTACGGGCTGTGTGCCATGTTTCGGCTATACCAGTCTCCAGGGCGAGACGTATGTAAGCGGTGCGGCGGGCGTAGACATCTCCGAACAGAACGCCGGGGGCCACAGGGACGTGGGCGACCAAGCGGCAAAAAGCGTCCGCGGCCTCGCCGCTGTAGTAGCGCGGGCCCCGAGACATGCCGACGGTCTCGCCAAGGTCTTCGAAGACGTGCCAGTACACCATGCCGCCCTTGCCCGTGTAGATGAGCAGCGAGGTCCCTTCGCGGTACACGGTGATGCCGTCGCCCTCGGCTATGCCGTCTACGGGGTACGAGATGCCGTGGACATTGGCGAAGCTGGTAGTCATATCTTTGGTGCGATGAGCATTCGAATGTCAGTGACTGTACAAACCATTGTCTCCTTCACATTCTCTCTGTATATCTTCCATGCTGGGAAGTAGGCTTACATTCATCTGACTTCGAAGGGTGTCCTCCGGCCTGTAGTGCATCTATAAAGGTCCGGACTGAGCTGCGGACGCCATCAGCGCCCACCAAAAGGTCGGCTGTAATCACATCTCCGTCGGCCGTGGTGACTGTGACCTTGTCTTCATCTTCTTGAAAGGTGGAAACACGGCAAGATAGTCTGATCAGGTCGTTCCCGCGACGGCGCCTCCGTAGCTCGCCAGCCATGATTTCCAGCAACTTATGGCGTTCTATGCCGAGCATACCGTATCCGAATCTGATGTCCATGATTTATTAATACCTTCTCGGCGATTGTAAAAGAAGACCTCGAAACGCCGTATCCATTACAAGGCGAGAAAACGTGGGAGCCTTGTGAATGAGAGGAGGAAGGGGGAAAGGGGGAGTGTAGGGTTGATTTAAAAAGAAGGGCACTACCAAGCCGAGGATACTGACTTGTGGCGCTGATAGCCGAAGGCGTTTGTCTCGCAGAGCAGTCCTCCATTCTCGTCATAATGCGTCCACCTCTGCATCGGGACCGTGTGCCGTGCAATCTCCTCGTAGACGCCCAGCTGGTCGAGGATGCGTAGCCCGTTGTCCTGGAGCGCAATGGCCATGCCCTCGGCGGGTGCCAGGTTGCTACGGGCCTCGAACAGGGCGTATCGGATGCCGAGTTTAGCACAAGCCAGTCCCAGGGTCAGTCCGGCGATCCCGCCGCCCACGATGGCGATCTGGTAGTGATCCGGCTTTTGTGACGACGGCGGCGGCGCGATGGAGCCCATGATTTGAGTGTTGTACAATGGTAGAATGTGCGAAGATTTCTTCTTAACTCACAGATTACGCGACGAGAATGGCGTCTAGGCACTGAAACGAGGCGTTCATTATATTATAGGAGGTTGGGATGGCTACACCATGGCTATATCTCCTTGTCCGCGTAGGTAACCACTCTGGGTGACCTTCTCGACCATCGTCGACTTCATCACGATTGTCACCGTGGGCGGTCGATATAGAGACATACGAGACGCGAGGGACGCTTGCGCGTACGAATACGAAGGCCCGTAAAAGTATATCCCTTTGAGGCTTGATTGCCAAGTGCGGCTCAAACTGAGGGGACAGCTTCTAGATCAATCAGAGGAGCAGATAGCATCAGATGGTGAGAGTTCACGCGGCACGGGACATCCCACTCGTCCAGGTAACAACATAAACTGAAGTATCGCGTTGTCCCCGCGGTTTGGGCCGTACTTGGCAGTCAAGGGTTTCTGGCTCAACTGTGTAATATCCTCACAGAAACAGTTCTAGCCCGACTTAGGCTTTTGCTGGCGCAGCCTATTCAGAATCAGACCAAACATGAGCCGCAAAGTATGTTCCAACGTCTGGAACTGGAATATTGCCCGAGCTGATAAGCAGACATGCGTCATATGCCAGGCCCCCAGCCATTGTGCCGTGTGGGCTCAAACGACCGATGGTAAGCAGACTCGCGAATGGCCCCTCTAACGGGAAGGGCCGCCTTAAGTTAAGGGGTAACCCTTCCCGTCTTAAGTTAAGGGGCAAGCTCTACTAGCGGCTCCCGGATCCTTTCAAGGGTGCGGGGTGGGGGGTGCACGGCTATGGTTCAATGTATGTACGTTAGGTCATTGATGGTGCACCGTGTACCGTTGTACTCCTACTGTAATCGGCCGAACGCGGCTCGTCCGAGAGCAATTGATGCAAGGCTGTCTATGTACCAACCACACCAACCGACTGGCATTAGTTAATTGGTTAGTTATAACTAGCTGGTTAGTTAATGTTTTTAGTTATTTAAGAGCTTATAGCTTAGTTAATTAATAGTTAATTAACTAATTAATTAGTATATATTATTTAATAATAATTTTTTAATATTAAGTTATTTATTTTACTTTTTAATATTAAGTTATTTATTTTACTTTTTAATTTTATTATTATAATTATATATTAATATATATTACCTCGTTATTTATTTTATTTATTACTTTTATTATAATTAATAAAAACATTAAGTTAATTTTATAAATAATGTTAACTTTATATTAAAATTAAAACAATAATAAAATCTTTATAATTATAATATTAAAAAAATAACGAGTTATAATTAATAAGTAATTAATATAATTAATATAATAAGAAATTTTAATATTATAAAAACGCCGAAGGTATTTTAAACGTTATTAATATTAATATTTTATTAAATTTAATATATTCGAATTAAAAGACTCGATTAGTTTATTATACTATTATATATATTTATTATAAAGCGCTTTATTATTATTAATTAACTCGCGGTTATTTATTATTAAAAATAATTAAAGTTATTTATTAAAGTAAGCTTAAAAGCTATTAATAATTTATATGCGTTATTTATTTAAATCTAGTTTTAATATAAAGTTTATTATATTTAAGCTCTTATATTAATAAATTTATTATTAAGTCTCGCGTTATATTTTTTCGATTAATATTTACTATTAAACTAAATAAAAAACATAAGCGTGTTAATTAAATTTTAATAATACGCGTTAAATTTTATTTATATAATATTAATATCGATTTAATATTTATTCGAATTAAGGTAATTAATAGCGTTAGTATTAAAAAACTTTAATTTCGATAAAATCAATTCGAATTTATTAAAGTAATTATAGATATTATTATAAGATTTTTTAAAGCTATGTAATCGTTATCGAATTTAATTATTATTTTTAAATTAAATAAAGTAGTCTTTAAACACCTTTAAAATTATAATAGTTTTATTTAAAACTTATTAATTAATATTAATTAATTAGTAGTTTTTTATTAAAATAATAAGTTATTAAATTAAAAGCTTAATTTTAATACCTTTAGTTAATATATTCTTTCGTTTTTAAGTTTATTAATATATAACGTAGGTGTTACGATCGGCGGGTTAATCCCTCGCGGGGTAGCACTTAAGGCGTAGAATTAAATAGAAATAACTGTTAAAAGTGTTAATTATTAAAGGATTTAATTAGTTTATAAATTATTATATTTTTATAAAAGTTTTATTAATTAAGTTTTATATAAGCGGTTAAATTTCGATAATAATTAATAAACGTCCTCGAAGGTATTAAAGTGCGTAGCTTTATATTTAACTATAAAATAATATATTTTAAATTATACGAAACGAGTCTTATTTTTTAAAAGCCTCTTTATATATTTAAAATAATAAAAATCGCTTAAAACGCTTTTAAAAACGCTAATAAAAAGCCCTCCTTTAAAATATAAGTAATATACGCCTATATAAAACCTTTAATTTATTTCCCGTACGCGTTTTTTAATATACGAAAATAGCCGATATTAAAAGGTTAAAACTTATACGACGAATAAAAAAGTATATAAAATATAATAATCGAATTTTTTTTATAATAAAGCTCGAAAATTATCGAGTAATAGCTTTCGTAATTATTTAAGATTAAAAATTAATAATAACCTTTTATATAAAACTTAATATATTAATTAAAGTATCGAATCTATTTTTTAACTTTTTTATTTATAGTTTAGTTATTTTTGATAATTACGATCACTTAATCCTTTAGTAATAGGCTGTTTTTATATTAAAAAAAGAGGTACGTTTTCTCGGTAAAAATAATATATAAAGGGATAGCGTAACCGTTTAATCCGACGCCTTAAATAATTATAATTTATTCCCGGTTCCTTTATTATATTACCTTAAGCTTTTTATATTAATTTAAGGTGGTTATAATTATTTCGAATAAGATTTAGCTTAGAAGAAACCCGGTCTTATTAAAACTATATATATCCTCTTTTTATATTTTATATTTATTAATTATATTCCGTACGAGAGTAAAGTTAGAGACTCACCTTCGGCCCCCCCCTACTTCGGGCCCCTTATTAACTAGTTCGCTTAAATTAACCCCTTTAATTTAACGCCGTCTTTTTAGCTCGTCTTTATTATAATAATTATATAAGAACTAGCCTCACTATTATTACTATCACTCTCTTTTGTTACGATCGGCGGGTTGGTCCCCCGCGGGGTAGCACTTAAGGCGTAGAATTGGACAGAAATGACCCGAAGAGTCATTTCCGAAGCTTTTGCTTTGTGGCGCAGTGGTTAGTCCACACACACTGTAACATCTTTATTAAGACTATTTTTAGCTTTATTAACAGTTAGTTATGTGTGCTATATATCTTTAATCTTTATAAACTTCGAATTTAAGCTTAAATTAACCTTCTTTCGTTTCTTTAACCTCATAGCCTTTAATTAAGCTTAAAGTGCTTTAACTTACCTCTATAAAATAGTAACCTATACTTTCTTTTATCGAATACTTTCCGGACTTTCCGGAATAATTAGCGTTACGTAGTTATATACTTTTTAATAAGTTAATAGGTCGTACTTATTCCTTAAACTTTTTCGATTTTTTTTTTAAAATTAATTAAATAATATTCGAACTACGAATAATATTTCGAGGCGTATAAAAGGCCTTATTAAACCCGTTAAGCTTTATTTTAATAAAATCGGCCGTTATATAGCTAGTGTTTTCGAGTAAATGTAAGCTTAATAATAGTTTTATTATATTTACCGGTTAAAGACCGGCTACTTTTTAGCTATTTCGAATATTCTAACCCGAGAGTGTTTTTAAACATGCCTTTTAATAATATTAAAACAAATATCGCTTATCGATTACCGTCGAGTTTATTAATTAGTTTAAATTTTCGAGCACTTTTCGATATACCGATTTAAAAACGCTAAAAACGGTTAAATCGAGAAGCTATAAGATATGAGTTATATAAAGGGATAAAAAAAGAAGGCGAATACGATAGCGGAAATATAAATATATAAAATCGGTCGTTTTATAGCTTCCGTAGGTATTTATAACGAGTAGCCGGTATTTTAAAGGGTCCTCCGGGGCGGTATTCGAGATAAAGATCTTTTCGAGCTATTCGACAGCCGTCTTATTCGTTATTTATCCATTCTCCGTTACGGTAAACTACTAGCCCTTAAAAGGACTTAAATTAAGAGGAAAATATTATTATTAGACGGTTTTACTTTTAAAGATAATTAATAAAGGTAATATATGCCCTTAAGTAGATACGTATTCGATAAAAGAGGTCTAAGCCTTTAAACTAACCTATTTCTTTTAAATAAACCGGTTTTTAATACTTTCGAATATTAAACCGTTTAATTTAATACCTTTTAAAACCTTTACTTCGTTTATATTATAATAATTAACCGGCTTAATTTCTTAGATCTCGAGTTATTTAAGCTGCTAGAACTATAACTGAATTATTTCAATAAAAGCCTTATTAATACCTTTTAAATCGATAAATCGAGCTCTTTAAGCCTTTATAATAAGATTCTTACGTAAAAAGACTTACAGCTACTTTTTACCGAATAGTTCGAGGTCTTTTTAAGCTTAAAGGATACGCTCAGCGAATTCTTTCACTTAAGCGTGCATTAAAAAAAGCCTTAGAGCTTATTAAATAATAATTTATAACGATAAGTGCTTCTCTTAATTAAAACTAAGCCTTTATAAATCTATTATACTTTTTAATTAAGAGCATTAACCTTTAAACTAGTTTTAAAGCGTTAATTTAAAAATACCGTATTTTTAAGCAGCTTATTTAATTAAAGTACTATTTATAATATAATCTAGGGCTTCTTAGAGCTCTTTTTTAAAATATTAGTTCATAATTAAGTAGTAGTACTTTATAAAAAAAATTAAAAGAAAACAATAAGGAATTAATAAATGAGTTATAAAAGTTTAAAGGGGGTGAAAAATTAAGTGGCTGGTTAATAGGGGGCCCAAAGCAAGGGGGGCCCGAAGGTGAGTCTCTAACATTAAACTATACGCGATACGCGTTAAGATTTTTATAAAGAACTTTTTAATAGTTAATTCTTTAATTAAAACGCGTTTAAAAGTCTAATTATTATTATATAAAGTTAAAGGCTTAATTAATGCCGACACGTCTTACATTATATAAACTAAGTAATCGATTCGCTATATCTTTTATATTACTTAACCGGGGAAGAAACGATCGCGTATTTAAATTAATTATATATCGAATAATTAATTCCTCTTTAAAACTAGAAAGCTTTTAAGAGTTTATAGAGATTTTAGATCGTGATCGAATTCCGCGTTATCGGCTACGTAATGTCGATTTTAAGATATAATATATTGCTGCAGCTTTTCGTATACTTAATTTCGAGTTATTTTAAAGCGCTTAAAGCGTTAAATTAAACCCTTTTTCTTAATTTTTTAATTTTATACTTATTAAAAAAAAGTTAATATAAAGTTAATTATAAAAAAGTTAATTAAAAGTGCATAGCTCGCTTAAAAAGTACGTTAATATAAATTTTATAATTATTTTATTTTTTACTATTAAATTAAAAGTTATATTTAAACTTTTAAACTTAAGCTTTATATAATTTAATTATAATTATTAAAATTTAATTAAAGTATTTATTAAAAAAACTTATGCTTATAATTTAATAATAGTTAAAGGTTTAATTTAATTAATTTAATAATAATAAAGTATAATATTAATAATAAAGATTATAATATTATATTTTATTAAAGAGTAGTTTTTAATTCGATTTACTAGTTAATATAAAATAATAATACTAGAAATTATTATAATATATAACTAAATTTAATAAAAAAAAGCCTTACATTAACCTAATACACCTAAACCACCAGGTAGCTCACTAAGGTAATCTTTTGGTTAATTAGTGTGATATATCAAAAGGCTCTTAGTTAGTGGCTCACCAAGGCTGTATGGTTGGTTGGTTGCCAATCATGGTGGTTTCGGTTGGTGCATTGACAGCCTTGGATTGATGTACAGATAGGGGTGGTGCCGTTGGGGCTCGGGCTCGGTCTATCATCCGTCCTGGCGCACGTTGAATCACGTGAAATGAATGTAAGATCGCTGCACTCAACCTCACGCTCTATTCTGACAGCTGCATGAAAGAAGCCGTGCTCAACCTGCTACTGACCCTACTATTGTCTGCATATCACCTCGTCAGGTATGACCGAGATTCGTTAAAACGAGATATTGATGGGACTTCTATGATCATGTCATAACAGTTGATTGATTGAGTCTATCGACTCTGTTACTGAGTTGTTTTAACCCCCCATTTACCCATTCCCCCATCCCATACATGCGCACAGTTAACCCGCGGCTATAGCGACTCGTACGATTATTCGTACGTCTCCCATATTTGAGGCCCAGAACCTCTTGACAGATGAAGGCTTCACGATGCTTTCCTGAGATTCAAAAAAAATGCGTACTCGGATTTCAGCCGGAGCACTTCTGAGGCTTGGCCTCAGCCTCATGGGCCAGCACAAACTAGCTTTTTCGAGTTATCGGATGGCGTTTGGATATGTTGTTGCTTCGTAAGCATGTGCTCAGCAGATACACGCGATACCGTCACGCACCAGTGCGTATATATAAGTGTTTACATCGCACATGATTCCTCCAGATCCTCTTACGAGCAGGTTCACTTCAATCAGTTTACGACTAGAAGGCTGGTTATTTCACAAACAAGACGCACGACGAAGTTAGGAAAAAATGACGAAAGAAAGCTCCGAACACATCTTGCTGAAGCTGTCTAACAGCCTTAGCAAGAATGCCAAGACTGTTTCGGACCATCTCATCGCTACGAAGCACCCGCAGCCGTCCTTCATCAAAGGCGCTCCAGTGACGACCATCCCCGAAGACTCTCCTGACGCCGTAAAGAAAGCATTGGAGACTCTTATGGAGGACGCTATGGGCATTTTCCAACTCGCGGCTGGACCGAGCCACTTTCTCCTCCACCATATGGTAAATGTAAGTCACCATCTCCGACCTGAAGCCGGCAGTGCTAACGACCGAGGCTGGCAGTACGAATCCTTCATCTGTTTGCAATGGCTTAGCCACTTCAACATATTCTTGCTTGTGCCCCTGGATGGCACCATCTCGTATCCCCGCCTCGCAGACCTCGCAGGGGTCCCAGAGTGGCGCCTCAAGAGTGTATTAAGGATGGCAATGACGAACCGTTTATTTGTCGAGCCGACTCCCGGAGTCGTAGGCCATTCTGCCGCTTCGGCCACGTTGGCCGTTCACCCAAACCACAAGTTCTACAGATTCTGGGCATCGGAGATTATTGCGCCCTCTGCTGCAGCAATGGTGGAAGCGCATGCGAAAGGCAATGACGCTACGCCTTTCAATGTCGCATTCGACACCGAGCTACCTCTTTACCAGTACATAGGCAAGAGGCCACAGCTTATGAGGGCATTCGACGGCATTATGAGTCAGATGGCAGCGAGCCCATCGACCAGCCCACAACATCTGGTCGATGGATTTGATTGGACGGCAATCGGAAAAGGCTTGGTGTTTGACGTCAGTATATACCCTTTCTTTCGCCCCTGCCTATGCTGGTCTTCTCCTCTAACCGTACCGGTGCTCATAGGTTGGCGGAAATCTCGGTGAAAGCTGTGTGGCCCTAGCTCGGGCCTTTCCTAAGCTGGAGTTCGTCGTGCAGGACCTGGAGCATATCGTAGAGGAAGGAAAGCGCAACATCCGGTCCCCAAAGTACGACGATGTTCGGGATCGGATTGCATTCGAAGCTCACGACTTCTTCCAAGAGCAAAGGCCTACCATCGCCTCCGCCGACGTGTATCTGCTCCGCCAGATCCTGCACAACTGGGACGTCGAGAACTCGATCCGCATCCTCTCCAAGCTGGCTAAGTCTCTACGGCGGGGAGCTCACATAATCGTGATGGATTTTGTTATGCCGCAGCCTGGTTCGATCCTGTCAACGCGTGAGCGTCTGCTTCGCTATAAGGATCTGGTCATGATGCAGCTGTTCAACTCACAGGAGCGTGATGTCACCGACTGGATCGCTATCATTGCTCAAGTCCAGCCCCGACTAAGGATTACCGGCGTCTCCCAGCCTAACGGAAGCGACTTTTCGTTGTTGGACATCGTCCTGGAGGAAGACTAGGTGCCGCAGAGCGCGAAGGGACTGTGTCCATGTCCAAGATGGGAGATGCTTCGAGTTGACGTGCCTTTGGTTGGTTATGACGCGGGAAATTGGGTTAGCTGGGCAACCTACGACGGGTTCTTTCCCTCTTTCTTCTATACAGCACCTCTATATTACACGCCTCCTTATCAAATCAAGTTAGTTATCCGGTTGCACCTATCTAGCCTGTGACAAGCACCGTTCATTAACTCGCGCCCTATTCCCTTACCATTCCTACGAGAAACTGGAAATTACAATCCACGAACTCGATCAGAGCATAGGCGGGGATGTCGGCGGTCCCCATTCATAAAGGGAAGAATGCCGGTGAACGCCGTCGGAGGATTCAAGCTAATTACCTATGTTGTGGACGTGAGAGGAATGAATGGCATCTATTGAGAAACCCATTTCTGGTTGGTTCAGGTCTATGTAAGCACAGAAGTTCCACGTGATTTTTCAGAAATCACGAAAGGGAAGAAGGGAGAAAAGAAAAGAAGAAAAAACGCTAAGGTCCAGCCCTGTGTCAGGATCGAACCGTACGAAAATCATACCCCAGGAACACGAGCCTCGAGCAATTTTTTCTAACCGCTGCTTTTTACGCTGGGAATAGGTAAACGTCGCAGCAACGACTGAGCCAAATGGCCCAGTGGCGGTTGGATAATGAACGCTCTGTTTTGGCTTATGTACCGCCCCTCTCAATGCTCGTGTGGTGGTTATTTTGATGTCTGTCCTCCTGCACTTACAGAAGCTACTGCTGCTTGTTCGTACGGGAGAGCGGAATGGCCTTGCATTACTCGAGGGGTTCAGCTGCTTTCTCTCCATTCATTTATTACCAGAATGCAGTCCAGACCAGTCTCCTCAACGTAAGGTTTCTAGCCTTCCTTGCCTCTCTGCGTTTGACCCAGGTCAATACCTAAACGAAGGGCCAGTAGACGCGTGCCCTTTAACGCGGTAGAACGGGAGATTACGCTGAGGCTTCAAGACCACTGCCAAACCAGGCGCTACCTCAACATTGGATTGTGCATGCAGTTCAACGACAGCAATATCAGAGTTTGAGCCACGCGCTTCACGTATGCTTGCAATTGAATTTACCAATAAGGAGTTTAAGCTCTACCGTACCACCCAGCAAGGCAAATTTTAACTCTTGCATGAAGTATGGCGCTAAATAACTGTATTTGCTTGCCATATTGACTTATTCGGGCTGGTTGCGAAGGAAACACTAAGTGAGCCCGAAACCCCTAAAGGATTAAAGGCAGCCTGCTGCGATTGGTCAACCTCCCGGTGTTCAGGCCTTCTAGAACTTTAGGTAAGTTCATACACATGGGACGGTGTTTCTGGGAAACATCGGTCACACACTGTATTTTGGTGTGAAAGCTATGTTGCACACTACTGTGATACCTGGCTTGGGGAGTTGAACATATACATGTAGAGTCGTACTGAAACAATAATAGCGTCTTCTCCTACTCCTTGCTACAGACTAATGCAGAATTCTCACAGGTTAAAGTCTTCCAGAACACCTAGACCAACGCGGACCGAACACGAAGCCTCTTTCAAACTTAGGCCGCCATCGTCCCGTTTCGACATCATCACGGCCTATTCGCTACTGATATCATGATAGATTAACCAACAATGGGAGACGAAAAAGAACACGCGTGCTAGCTTTCCACGCGGTGTGTATGCCTTCTGATTGAAGAGAAGAAAAGCTTACCCTACTGGTTGAGCTGTAGTTAGCAGCACAGCCCCTTAACTCCGCAATTGTTCGACAAGTCCGTAACCTGGAGCCAATAGCAGACCGATAACGAAGGAAGCTTTCGGATGCATTCGTATTTCTTCAGTAGCAAAGGAAGTACTTAAATATTCCCACTAGAGCCCGCTTCTGAAGGAACGTGCAAAGTACAAGGAAAGGATCGCGACGAGAGCCTGCTATCATCCCTCTTCTCTAATCAGTTTTACCACTCTACTAGTAGCACCGGAACCATCTAGCCACGATGTCGCCACACTCCTTCTCCAAGCCATCCCCTATGGAGGCTATAGCCCATAAGCTTACGAACGACGTCGAAGATCTCAGCGAGTACATTCGGTCTATCGGTGGTGTCCAACCGTCGCTCGATGGGGACTCAGACGATCCCATTCATACCATTCCACAAGATGCACCTCTGGAGATGCAGGAGGCTAGAGAACGTATTATGGATCAGTGTCTGAAGCTATTACAATTGGCAACAGGCCCCAGTGATTACATGATCAACTTCCAGCCAGGAGTACGTCCAAACCCAAGGATACAAAGCCAGAATGCTTACCATAAAATCTTAGTTTCATTATACCGCTTGTCTGCAATGGCTTTGCGCCTTCAACATCTTCACCCTGGTACCCGCCAAGGGTAAAATGTCCTACCCCAACCTAGCGGAGAGGGCTGGCTGTACTGAGACCCGGCTGAAGAGCGTCGTCCGCATGGCTATGACGACTGGACTTTTTCTAGAACGGAACCAGCAAGTCTCTCACTCTACCACTTCGGCGCTGTTCGCGACGAATGAACACTACCGTAACTGGGCTGTGTATGCGACCAACGTCACGGCTCCTATCGCAGCCAGCCTGACCCAGGCGCATAAGCGGTGGCCCTATGAAACGGACAAGAGCCATACCGCGCACAACGTGGCTTTCAATCACGATCTCTCCTTCTTTGAATACATGAGTCAGGAACCGGTCCTCCATGAACGCTTCGCCGGCTACATGAGAGCTATCTCCACCGATCACGGCACTAACGTAAAGCATGTCGTGAGCGGACTTGACTGGGGACGCAGCCCGAACGACCTTATTGTTGATGTGAGTCTGAGTGCCGTTTTTCTTTGTTTACACACACACTCTCTCAGCCCAATTGTCATATTATTCCTAACTCTCTGAATCTTCTCACTGCTAGGTCGGTGGCTCCACAGGGCATTCCAGCATCGCTCTCGCCGAAGCATACCCCAACCTGCGATTCATCGTACAAGACTTGCCCGAGGTCATCAAAGAGGTACCCAATATCCTGGAGGGCAAGGACACCGGCATCGCCAGCCGTATCCAGCACCAAGCGCACAGCTTCTTCGAGACCCAGCCGGTGGTCGGGGCCGACGTCTACCTGCTCCGCATGATCCTCCACGACTGGAACTTTGAGAACTGCGTCAAGATCCTGCGGGCCCTGGTGCCGTCCCTGCGGGCCAACTCGTCCATCGTCATCATGGACTGCGTCCTGCCCGAGCCGGGCTCCGTCCCCCGGTCGAGGGAGCGCCTGCTGCGGGTGCGGGATCTGACCATGATGGGGACGTTCAACAGCCAAGAGCGTACCATCAAAGATTGGGAGGCCATTTTTCAGGAGGCCGATCCCAGACTCCAGATCACAATGATCTCCCAACCATTTGGAAGTGTCATGTCGCTGATCAAGGTGGAGTTGGCCCAGCAGGTGGCAGATAAAGGAGAATGAGGATCTTTTAGTTGAGTTTGCGGTGGTGTCCTCATCATCTTGACGTACTGTAGCCCCAAGACGTATAGATTACCAGAGAATACGGCTACAGCAGGTGGTCGCGATTGAGGCAGCTGAGCTGGTCTTCACCTCATCCCAAAGGATATGTTCTTTTGAGTCGGGCATTGCTTTTTCCATGTTGAATCTGTCCTGGTTTATAACCAGCCGCTGTACTCTGCGGATACCTCGTATACTTGAGATATCTTGTTCGTAAATGCTATTAATGGCTTTATAGACACTCCTCTTCTTGTCCCCAAAATTCACCATCGCCATACTTGAATCCTGGTGTTTTTGAAGCATTGGGGCAGAAATCACTTAAATACATAAGTATACAAGGAGTCGCTTCTTTTCGAAAAAAGCTCTTAAAGGTTAACGTACCCCACGGTTTAACTGGCCACACGATCTAACTGACTATTTTCTCGTAATTCTTAATAATTAAGTCTATTTTATTTCTTTTTTATTATTTTATTATAGTTAATAATTTAAAAGAAAGCGATATATAATTAGCGTTTTAAGCGCTTTAAAATAGTTTTAAATTAAGTCTTTAATTTATAATATAAGTTTATAATATTTTTTATATAACTTTATATCTTTAATATTACGGCGGTATTTTATAATAAAATATATAATTATTAATATAAAAGCTTATTATTTTTAAAAAAAATATAATAGTTTAATTATAACAGGATAAAGGAAGCATCCGTACGTCTTATAGCTCCCGGGCCCCTCTCCTTTTAATTTCCTTATAATATCCTACATTCTTATAGAGAATATATACGAAATAAGCGTTAACTTTATTTTATTATACTTATATATTATTAATACCTAGGGATCGATATATTTTTATAATTCTAACGCTTTTATAACATAACCTATTTATTAATAATATCGATTTCGAAAAAAAAAGGATAACTCTTATAGCTCTTAATCCTCCGAACATGACCGTTAAGAATGGCGAAGACGAAGGACTAACGAATCCCCCTCCTAAAAAGAAAAAAGAAAAAGAGGCAGGAGCAGCTACGGACATTATTAATAATCCCTTATTTACTATCGGGCCCGACGCTCCCCCTAACGTACCCTTAAAAGTATACCTTTAAAAAGAGCTCGATTAATTAAAGCTTAAACGGTCGTCGTTTAAAAAACGTTTTAAAAAGGTTAAAAAATAAGCCTCTTAATAAAAAGATAAGGATATAGAAAACCTTTTATTTTTTTTAAACCTATCGGGCGGCGAAGCCGACACCCCCTTAGAATTAGAGGGGTATAACTTAAACCTTACTAATAATTTATTCTTAAATAACGATATTAACGGAACCTTATCGGTTAATAATCTCGATTTAAACTTTAATAAATCGATTAAGTTTTAATATAATTAATTTAATTTAACTTTTATTAAAGCACGGTAGGAAAGCTAGGTTAAAAAGTTATAAATAATTTATAAAACTACTTTAAAACGCTACCGTAACGCCCACGCTAAGATTTTATACGTACGTAGCTAAATAAATTAAGAAATAAAATAATAATTTCGTTTAAAAAAATAATACGCCTCCGAATACGAATTAAAATAATTAAAATATTATTAAACAACCTTTTTAAAATAAACGCGGGCGGTTATTTAAAGCCTTATTAATAAGGCTATTATAATTAATTTTTAATTAAAAGAGGCGTATTAACTTTTAAACTAGGATCCGCGGTAGTTTCACGAGTACTTAGCCTTTTTAAAAAGCTAAGTCCGCCCGCGCTCCGACCGGGAACGTATATATTACTTCTTTAGCAAGCTTTTTAACCTTTATATTATAATATTATAAATTATTATAATAATATTTTAAAATAACGGAATAATATAATCGATTTAATAAAAAAAAGTAAAAAATCTTATTAAAATCGATAAAAGAGGGGAATATAAAAAGCCGAACGATAATAATACTTATTAAAGGTTTATGAAGCTACATTAATTCGGATAATCCGGAGCCTAGGGATTCTAAGCGTAAAAAGCAAGGCCCGCTAAACTATAAAAAAAAATAAAACGTATCTACTTTACTGTTTTACCTTAAGAACGCGTAAGCCGGACCGGCACGGAATAATATCGCGGGCTACCCGAATTTAAATTATATTATTTATTACTAATATAATAAAAAAGGATATTACGTTAATAAATATCTTATTAAAGATTAAATACTAGTATAACGAATCTCGAAAAACGGGAAAAGGTTTTAAATAAAAGTGTACCCTTTTCGAATAAAAATCCTTTTATAAGGGTATTTAAAACCTTACAAGCCCTTATTATAATCATTATTCTTTTATCGCGTATAACGTTAATCTTTATTTATTTTAATTTAAATACGTATTTTGAAATAAATATAATTAACCACATTTTCGCTTTATAAACTAAATTATTTTAAACCTTTTTATAAATAATATCTATTAGTTTTATTAATAATTTATATATCCTTATTTACGGCGTTTATTAAGTAAAATTTAATCTTATTAATTTCTAAAAAGTTATAAAATAAATCCGACGCTCTTATATTATTATTAATCGAGACTTTCGTTATAAAAATACCCCGGTCTTATTATTTTATAAAGTTATATAAAAGTTAAAACTAGTTATTAACACGGGAAAAAACCGTTAATAGTTTTTTATTAACGTAACTAAAGTCTAGCTTATAAACCCTCGCCCCTTCTACCGCGCTTATAAAGGTAATACCTTATATTATATTATTATATTTCTACGAAAAGCGGTATAAAAAGAGGGAGAAACGCCCGGAGAAGGGGCCCTACCTTTTATCCCTAGCTATATCCAACACCTAACTACCTTCTTCGAGACCGAAAAATATAATATCTTTCCGTCGAACCGAGCAGCTAGTTATATTATTAATTTCGAACCCGGGACGGAGCCCTTTCACTAACCTATCTACTCCTTGTTGTATTCCGAACTTTAGGTATTACGAGAGTGGTTAAATAAAATAAAGAAAAGGGGGAAGATCCGAGAATTATAAAGTCTAACGGGGGCCCTTATCTTTTTCGTTCTAAAAAAGGATAGAACCCTACGCCTTTATATTAATTATAAAGGATTAAACAGCGTTATTATTAAGAACCGGTATATTTTACCCTTTATTTCGGAGCTATTAAATAAAGTTTCCTAATCTATAATTTTTTTTAAAATCGACCTTAAGGATACGTATTACCGTATTCGTATTAAGCGTAAAAACGAATAAAAAACGGCGTTTCGGACCTGATACGGCTATTTCGAGTTTTTAATAATAACGATAAGCCTTATTAATACCCCGGCCACTTTTTAATATTATATTTTATAATATTTAAAAAACTTAATAAATATTTATTATATAATATATATCGATAATATTTTAATTTATTTTTTAAATAAAAAAACCTATACGAAATACTTATAATAAATAGTTAAAAAGCTTTTAAAAGCCGACTTATATATAAAATTATCTAAATACTAATTTTTTTAAAAGTCCTTAAAATTCTTAAAATATTATATCTTTATAAAAAAGGTATTTATAAATCCTTTAAAAATCGATATAATTAGGGATTAATTAGCGCCGACGTTCGTTTATAACTTTTAAATTTTTTTAAGGTTTTATAACTTCTACCGTTATTTTATAAAAAGGTATTTCGGGATCGCTACCCTATTAATAAGGTTATTTAAAAAGAGCGAAACTAGATAAAAAGTAAGAGCGTTCTACCTAGATAACCTTATTAAAGTAGCTTTTATACTTTTAAAGCAAGCCTTCTAAACGGCGCCGCTCTTAACCTATTTCGACCCTGAAAAGCTGGTGCGGCTAGAAACAAACGCCTCTAAATTCGTAATAATTAAAACCTTTTTTTAAAAGGGTATCGGAAGCTATTAGTACCCGGTTTCTTTTTATTTTAAAAAGTTTTCCGGGGCGGAGCTCAATTATAATATATTAAACTAAAAAATGCTCGTAATAGTGTTATATTTTAAGTATTAAAGGTATTATTTAAAAAGGGTAAAATATATTATCGAGGTATTTTTAAATTACCGAAACTTATAAGGTTTTATAAAAACTAATAAATTAAATAATTACTAAATACGTTAATATATATATTTAGCCCCCTTCGATTTCGTAATTATTTATTAACCGGGTAAGAATAACCTCGTTAATAACCCGTCGAGACGGCTAAATTATATTACTAATACGGGTAATAATTTAATATTATTACTTACTTTAAAAAAAAAGCTAGTAATGAATATTAGCTTTTTAAAAGATAAGCCTCGCGTACTAGCTTAGATAATATACGGGGTAAGATTAACGCCCGAACATATTATTTTAACCTAAACGATAACTTATTAAAAAACGAGAGATTCGGTGTAATAAAAAGACCCATTATTATTAGAAGTTAGTCCCGACTTAGAAACCCTTATTAGCTAAGCTTAAAAAAAGAACGAAGCTTATTAACAAAGGCGGAGAGGCTTAAAAGCTAAAGCGGACTTGAAATATTAATAAGCGATAATAGTAAATAAATTATTATATTTTAATAAAACAATATATATCTTTAAATAAATATTACTCCGAATATAATTATTATAGGTATATTACGATAACTTTTTTAATAGCTATTTTAGGCGCGATTATATAATAAAACTCTTTAAAAAAAAGTTTTATTAACCCGATCTATGAAAGGATGTAGCTATATATATAGAGGCTTACGTTATATATTTCGGCTTTAAAACGAAATATTACTGTTTATACGGTGAACTTACCTCGTTACTTTAGCTTAGCCGTTTAAAAAAAGAGTATAATATAAATTTTATTATAAGCTTACTTAACTCTTTTTATAAATAATAATTTATTAATATTATCCTTATAATAATAAACCGATATAGTAAGTTAGTATAGTTATTTTATAAAAAGATCGAGTATTAATTTAATAGCCTAAAGGGGATTTTTTTAAATAAGGGCTCGATTTTTATTAATAATTTCTAATTATAATTTTATTTCGAAAATAAAATAAAACTAAGGTATTCGACGGCATTTTACTTATAAATAAACGGCTAAACCGAAAGAATAACTAGGTTTTTAAAATATACTTAAAATATTACGTAGCGGAATACTTTAAATTATAGCCGAATTTATTATATATAATATTTTATATTATTAATTTTTTAATAAATTTAATAATAAAATTATTATTATTCGAGGCTGTATACGGTTATTAATTAGACTTTCGCATATTCGTTAAAAACGACTCTTTTATAAGAGGGGTATTAATAATTAAAAATAAGTTATTAAAATTATAAAACTTACGAATAAGAATAAAAAAATATTAAAAAAAGTAATAAAATTTTAAGCGAAATATTATAATTTTTATTATAAGTTAATTATTTTTAAAGTCGAATAAATAATAAAGTTCTTTATTAAAAACTTAAAAGTTTAGAATAAAAAACTAGCTCTAAAGTTTGTCGGTCCGTTCCGAGTTCTCGAACGTATCGGGACGGTAGTATACCGGCTGGCTTTATTAAAGAAGTACTCCCGCCTTTATAATATATTCCTTATTTAATTACTAAAGCTATAGAAGGTAATATCTTTTAATACCCTACCGATATTAGAGCTAGAGGATAACGAGGAGTAAGAAATAAAGGAGGTTAAAGAAAAGATGCGTTAAAAAAGGCGATAATATTATTTAATAAAGTAAAAAGGTTAGCCCGTCGAATATAATTAATAAAAACCGGCCGAGAACTTAATAAACGCTTTTATAAAAATAATTTAATAAAAAAAAAAATTAAGTTATATTATTAATTATAAAACGGAGAAATAGGTCTTATAAATTATTATTATAAAAGTAAAACCGGCCTCGAAACTTTTATTATTTATTTATTTAATTAGTTTAAAAAAAAGCCGAAGCCGGACCTCGATAAGATTTAAACTTATTTATTTAAATAGTAAAACTAGAAAATCTACGCCTTATTAATTAGTTACGAGGTTTATATTACGCCGAGGAATTTATTTTATTACGAAAAAGAAACTAGAACGAAAACCTAATGGTATAACTATTTAAAACGTTAAACCTAAAAGGCCTAACTCGTTTTTAAAATAAGTAGCTTAATTTTTAGCGATATCCTTATAAAAGGAAGCGAGAAATGTAAAAGCTCGCTCTTTAATAAAACCAAAGGCTACATTCTAAATAGTAAAGCCGCGGTCGCGACGGAGGAGGCGTAGCAGGACTATAGTTTCGAAAACGTCGGCCTCTTTTATAATTTAACGAAATATTAACGGAATAGGCTCGTAATTAACGAGTATAGGGTATTTATAATATTAATATCGAGGGGGGCGAAACGTTTACGTAAGGCGTCTTTTTACGAAGCGTACTTTTAGCGGTAAGTAATTAAGCTTATTTATTCGTAATATTACCGTTAATAAAACGGGGTCGGGACTTAAAAGCTTGCCGTAAAAATCCTATTATTTTAATAAACTTTTTTGAGCTAGAGATTCCGAACTCGGCCTTATAACCCTTTATTACGCGGTAGAAAAAGACGACGAAACAGTATAAAATATTACCCGTATAGCGGCGGAGCTCGATAAGAAAAATAAAAGTATCGTTATTATTAACCTCTTAAAAATACTTTATTAAGCCTGAAAATATAATAGTAACGATTTAAAAGTTTTTAATTAACGTATTAAAAACTTATTAAAAAAGCTTAATTAAAGCGCCTTAAAAACGAATCGATACGACGAACTTATAGCTTCGTAAATCTTATTATTATTATAATAGCTTACTTTAAAATTAAACTAGCCGTAAGTTAGGGATCGGGGGTTAATAAAAAAGTAATTAAACTCGAGGCGCTCGTTAATAAAGGGTTTATAAGCGGAAGCCTATAACGAAATATAAGGATAATAGGACGAATTAGGCGCGATAGGTAAAATACCGCCGTTATAACTATTAAGTAGTTAAACACGTTAAAAAGCGGCGGCTATTATAATATAAAAAAGGAAATTCGCGATAGTTTTTATTTAAAGGCGTATAAATAAACGACGAGATTGTGGTGCGAAACGATAAATTATTATTAATCGAAGCGGAAGGAGTTAATTAAATCTTAAAATAACCTTATTTTAAAGTTATAAGGGGCTTATCGCGATTATTTATATATTTACCTAGGGATATTCGCTAACGCGTTAATAATATAATACGCGATCCCCTTACTTTTACTTACCCTATACCTTTACTGCTTTTTACTAAGGTATCTCGCGAGAATTACGAGATATATTCGTTTCTACTACTTAAGGATCTTACGCTAGAAATATAGTAAAGACTAATAAATAAAAGGGGGGATAATTATAACAGGATAAAGGAAGCATCTGTACATCTTATAGCTCCCGGGCCCCTCTCCTTCTAGTTTCTTTATAATATCCTATATTCCTGTAAAGAATATATACGAGACAAGCGTTAGCTTTATTCTATCACACCTGCATATTGCTAATACCTAGGGATCGATGCACTTTCACATTAATATATAATCGAACTAAATTCGCAATCGTTTCTTCCTCGAATAAATAATATTAAAGATATAGCGAATTAATTTTTTTTAACGCGACGCGAGACGCGTCGGCGGTAATTAAGCTTTTAGCTTTATACGAAAATAATTAGACCTCCGGACGCGTTTTAATTAAAAAATCGATTATTAAAAAGTCTTTTATAAAACTTTTAACGCGTATCGCGTATAGTTTACCTTTATATAAAATATAATTAATAAATATAAGATTTAAAAAAAGGATATTTATAACTTTAATGAGACCGGCTTTTTTATAAGCTAAATCTCGTTCGAAATAATTATTATAACTTTTAATTAATATAAGAAATCTAGGGTAATTTAATAAAAAAACTAGGAATAAGTTATAATTATTTAAAGAGTTAAATCGTATAAATACGCTATTATTTTATATATTATATTTATTAAAAAAACGTACCTATTGTCTTAATACGAAAATAGTTTATTATTAAAGAATTAAATAATCGTAATTATTAAAAACGGCTAAACTATAAACGAAAGAGGCGAGAATTAAATTCGATATTTCGATAAATATATAAAGTCTCGTACGAAAAGTATTTATCGCTTATTAATCCTTAACGGCTATAAAAGCTACTATTTAATAACTTTTAAGCTTTATTATAAAAAAAACTTAATTATTATATAAACTTTAACTTTTTAATATCGGCTATTTTTATATATTAAAAAGGTTATACGAGAAAGAAATCGAGCGTTTTATACGGGCGTATATTACTTACATTTTAAAAGAAGACTTTTTACTAGCGTCTTTAAAAGCGTTCTAAGCTATTTTCACCGTTTTAAATATTTAAAGAGGTTTTTAAAAGGCAGGATTTATACCGTATAATCCGGGATATATTATTTTATAATTAAATATAAAGCTACGTATATCGATACTTCTAGTAACCTCTTTCGACTTATTTATACCTTAAAAATTAAAAACCTTAAATAATTTAATTAAAGCTTAATTTTAAACCGAATATATTAAAAATCGAATCGCGCGATATTAAAATAACTTTTTAATATTAATTTTAATTAAGTTTAATTAAATTACGAAAAATATAACGTAAATTATATACCGGCTCGTTTTATTAAAAAAATAAAGTAATAGTATTACGAAAAGCGAATAAAATACTTAACTAGCGCCGCCGTATAAAAAAAACGGCTATAAGATAAAAGATCACTTCGTATATAAACTAAAAAAGATTTAAAGTTTTAAAAGAACGTTAATAAATAATTATAAAATAAATTACGTTAAAAAAATAATTATATAAAGATATTTAAAACGCGCTTATAATGCTATAGAATTTATAAAGAGCTTAAATATAATACTCGTACTTATTAAAATAATATAAAAGTATTTAAAGATAAGGATTTCGATTAATTTTAAAATATTAAATGCATTATAGTAAAATTAACTTATACTTTATTAAATAAAGTCTTTAAAAGTGATTATTTAAATTATATAATTAATTAAACTATAGAATATATTATATTAAAAACTTAATTTTAAGTTATTTTAAAGCGCTTAAAGAGCTAGAAGTATTTACTTCTTTTCTTAAGTACTAACCATATTATATTATAAAAGAAATCAGGTATAAAGGTTATTTAAATGAAATATGGCGAAAGTGTTCAATTCACTTGTGGGGTACGTTGGTCTGAGCGTTAATTAGATCCAGCCTTTTCTGCTACGGGAATGAATAGAATAAACAACCTTAATCAAACGGCACAACTGACTCTTCGTGATAATCTTCACGATTGGACTTAAGTGCCACGATCCAGCGGGTTGAATGCACAGCCCTCGGCCGTCTCTTCAGACTGCAGTTTACCGTTTCAAATGAGGACGGAAATCCGAGCCATCGGAGATCCGTGGATCGGTCAATCCGAGACCCGACATGGATCTAACGGAAAGGGAACATGGTGATTCGTGAAGAATTTATGTGTCCCCCACGGGTCTAGCTTAGAAATCCGTAAAGGCTGTCAATCCGAGACCTGACGGATAGCCATCTGATCATTAGTAGGTCTCTCACAACGATCCAACACCGACGATACAGATACCATCCGGACAAAGGACCAAGTATGGATGAGCCTGAGGGTCCGACGCCTGTGGCTCCAGCCCCGGCCAAGACGCCAAGTCTTGGTATCCAATTCTGGCTAGCCTTTTGGAGTCTGGCCATTATAAGCCTCACGGCCCCGCTGGACAGCGCGACGCTCGCACTGGCCCTTCCAGTACGTGCTTCCGCCTTGTTGCGCTGCTTCAAGACTAAGTAACAAGATGACGAGAACTCTTAGCACAACACGTACAGACCATCACTCAAGACATTGGCGGCAGCGACACTGAGGCCTTTTGGGCCGGTACCTCGTACCTGCTGGCCAACACGGGCACTCTGCTGCTTTGGTGCTCCCTCAGCGACGCCTTGGGCCGCCGGCCCTGCCTGTTCGCCTGCACCGCCTGTCTCGCGGCCGTTTCCATCGTCTGCGCCCGGGCAAGGACGTACTCTGTCTTGATCGCCGGCCGAACCGTCCAGGGTGTTGGTGGAGGTGGCATTCGTGGCCTCACCTATGTGGTCATCACCGATTTGGTGCCGCTCCGGGCCCGACCGAAGTTTGTGGCCATGCTGAATGCCCTCACGGCGCTGGGGAGCGTGACTGGGCCGATTATTGGCGGGGCGTGTGCGGTGACGGGGAATTGGCCGTGGATCTTCTGGTTGAACTTGCCGATTTGTGTCATTAGTACTGTCGGGCTGGCTTTCTTCCTCCGGCTGCAGGGCCAACAGGCGAGGATGGTCGACCAGCTGCGTGAGCTGGACTGGCTTGGTTCGATCCTGTTCATCGTGGTTTCTACCGCCTTTATCATACCCATAACATGGGGCGGCCCGCAATTCCCATGGGACAACTGGCAAACGTTGGTGCCGCTGCTTCTGGGTGCGGCCGGCCTGGTTTGCGTGGCGCTACACCAACGATACCTCGCGCCACGACCTTTTATCCCGCGCCAGATCTTTGCCAACAGCAGATCCGTGGCCATCCTTTTCTTCGGCAGCTTCAGCAACGGTCTCATTCTTTTCGGTATCGTCTACTACGTGCCCGAGTACTTCCTGGGCGGAAAGGGCTACTCCTCCCTCGTCGCCGGCGCGGCCACCCTTCCCACCACCCTGACCGCCATACCCTGCGCCGTCGTCACAGGAGTCTGAATGGCCAAGATGGGACGGTACCGCTGGGCCTTGCGGTCCGGCTGGGCCGTCGCGGTCATCGGCCTGGGTGTGCTGATGGTGCAAGACGTCGACACCCCCGTCGCCGGCTGGGTCTTTATCAACCTCGCCTCGGCTGTCGGGACAGGCATGCTCATGCTAGCCATTAACGTTGCCCTGCAGGCGTCGGTGCCGCAGGCCCACGTGGCCATGTCGACCACGCTGGTGCTCTTCTTTCGCTCCTTTGGCAAGACCGTCGGTGTGGCCATGGGCAACCCCATCCTCGACAACGTGCTGCGGACGCAGCTCCGCCAGTCGGGTCATAACGTGCCCTCGGCGTATCTGGAGCTCAGCGCCGTCGAGGTGGTCGCGCTGCTCAACACGGAGACGTCGCGTGCGGCGCTGAGCCCGGCGCTGGTCTACACCTTGAGGAGCGCGCTTGTCACGGGATTCCGGGCCCTGTTTGGCGCGCTTGCAGGCCTTGCGGCTGTGAACTTTTGCTGCAGATACCGATGCACGAGTATTCGCTCAATCAGGACCATGTGACGAAGCTGGGCTGGAGGAAGCTGGAGGAACGTACAGGGAGGGACGGGGCACAGTTGACACAGTGGCCCTCGCAGAGGGAAACAAATCATAGCAGCACTACCTTAACGCAGCCACCCAGGTAGTCTTCTGTAAAGAATTCGGTTTTGTTTTGGCTGAAAAAAGACAGGTGCCATTCTGTCGAGGTCAATGGTGATAGTAGGCGTGACAATTAGGCAGATTATAACACTTTTTAAAGTTTTTTACCTCAGAATACAGTACTTCACAGCTTATTATTGGTACCGTTTGATATTTGAATCTCGTTACTATCGAAAAAGCTCATCTGCGGCACACCGCATCCGGAGTTGACGTGGTGAACACCAAAAGAGGTCTTCTCGATCGACCCTTCGAGGTGTGATCCGCTTATCATGCCACCCAAGCAGACGCCTCCTAAGGCATTGGCTCGATGGCCCTACTTAAGTAGGCAAGGTCGACAGCATCATTACGGCGCACGCACATGAAATCATCAAGGACCTGCAAATCCTACAGGGCAATATTCGGGACTGTAAGCCCCCCCCCCCCCCACGTACCATGCACCACACTCACGCCTCTATGTGAGTGCATGGCGACGTTCGTGCAGAGATTTCTCAAGGAATCTTACAGTACAACGTACGAAAGTCCAATGACATCGTGATGGGACCTTTCTTCAAAGACCCAATAATACTGGGCTACGACGTAGTTTCCATCCAGGAGCCCTGGATTAACCCATTCGAATACAACAGCCACAACCCTCTTGCCGATCGTTTCACCTTCTGACTTCCAACCCGGAATCAGATCAAGCCACCCGGCGTGACCTTCTATGTCAGCAAGCGAATAGACCCAGTCAACAGCTCTTTCACCAGTCAATCTAGCAACATAGCATCACTAGCTGTGGCATAGACCCCGTTGGCGCGCAGAATCCTCTGTGCGTATAGCCGGAATACCGAGTGCTTCAGACCAAACCCCAAACGCGTCTGGCAAAGAGTCCAAGATACAATTGAAGCTTCCTCAGTCGGTGTCAGGACCTTGAGGGCCTGTCTCGACTCAGCATGTGTCGGTTTCCCTTGGAGCCGGCGTTCCAGTGTGCGTCGAGAGACGTTGTGGTGTTTTGCGGCCCATCGTTGTGAAGCACCGGCCGTCACGGCCGCAACAGCGTCTGTCAGGCGTTCCTCTCGGTTACGAGTCATTTGGGCTAATTGGCGATGAAAAGAAGAAGACAACGTATCAATTGGGGTCTTAATCGAACAAGAATTGACTGATTTATCTATATTCTAACTCGCGATAAAAAAAAGACAATTGAAAAAGGGGTGGCGCATCATCCGGTTGGCGCACCATGTGGTGGTTGTGCTTAACAAAGGACAGGAAAGATTCAGCGCCTATTGAGAACTCCACGGCATAAGATGCTCAGGATTCTTTCTCTTCCGTTGAGTACTTCGCCCCTTAGCTTCATGAAATCGAGAATCTGATAGAGCTGCAGGTCGTCCAACGCGAACAGGGGGGACTCGGGAGGGGCCTTGTCGAGAACCTCGGCGAGGAGTTGCGACACGACTGCGTAGTCTGTGGCTGAACCCCTCCACCGCCATCCCTCCTGCTCCGAGACTGTCCACGCGTAATCAGCGACAATACAGATCCACATCAATGGTTGCCGGATCTTTGGTATCGAGAAGCCGGACGATCTCGTCGTCGAAGGAGTGTTCGAGTCCATGCCAGTCGGCATCTGGTCAAGTATACTCTTTCGGACGGCTCTCATGTTCTTCAGCAGGAGGTTCAGGAGTCTTGAGAAATCATAGCTTTTAGATCGCCTTATGCTAGGACCATGTAGTGCCATGCACAGTAAGCTCGCAAGGCGAAGTGCAGTAGTCAGGGGGTCGGTGCCAGAACTTTCATCGCCTGCGTTTTTCCTGTTCGAATCCTGTCCAGGCCCCCGTTCTCCTAATAAGGGGTGTTTCCGATGGCCTTTGCAGGACAACCCTCTGTCTTTGATAGGCGATGGCATGGTTAGGAAGGAGTTCTGGATGCTGAGCCAATCGGTTGCCAGAGCGTCCATGTCGAACCTCAGCTCGCCCTGCCGCGAAAGGGCATAGTCGACAACTTGTATGAACTGGGCGAGAGACACTAGATTTTCAAGGACGCTGGTGGCAACTCCAGTGCCCGAGAGACTCCGCATGACCGCATCCCGCGTCCATTGGCGTTCGTTTGTGGGAACGACGAGACTGGCAGGTTCGGTAAAGCGTATGAACGGGAACACCGGTTGCGTAACGAGCTCAACGGATGTTAAGATGTCGACCCTATCGGCCTTGGGTCAGGACTCCTGTTGAACTCGAGGATTAAAGGGGATAGGTAACATGGCAACCGACTTTCTGATGATAGCCCGCATGCTGGGGAGCAGCCGGCCTTGGCCACCAATAGACTCGACCACTCTCTTCAAGGCCTGCAAGTGAAGGTGCCATTCATTGTAATTCTCCAGAACTGCCTGTATACACATATTTATGTTAATGTCCCACAAAGGGCCCAGGGAAAGAATGGGGAAGGAATGGGTCGGACTGACAGCAACAGCTACCAAGATCGAAATAGACGGTATCATAACCTGCAGAGTAGAGTTGCTGGCCCCTCCACCTCCAAGAATCTGGTGTACCGAGGCATAAAGTCTCCCGCAATAAAAGGCGAAGGCGACCGAATCCTTTGTCTCCGAAACGAGTAGTTGGATTAGAGCACCTATGGACAGAGCACACTCCAGGGTCAGCGGACTTGATATCAAGGCCTCCAGACTCTGGATACCTTGGGTTGGATGGTTCAAAATCAAATTCAGTCTCTCCGATGGCCACGACAGGGAAAGCCAATGTGAATTCACATAGGAGCTGAGGAACATAGTGTCCATCTCAGACAAGGTGTCACGGAGGGTCTGCAGGGACCAATGCTCATGTTGGCGGTCGACAGTGATACCACAAGACAGCCCCGGCACAGCATCTTTGGAAAATAGGCCACAACTCTGGAATGTAGTCCATGCAACAGATGTGTCTGCACTCTCAGTGGCTGTGCTCGAACAATTCGACGAGTCGGCATTCTCTGCCACATAAGCATGCGGAACATCAACTTCTCTCTCATCAGCTGTGGTGTTGGAGCTGCCGGGTGTCGTTTGCTGCTGATCAAAGCTCTCCGTCATCCAAACGTGAGCTACTTCGGTCAGTGGCCTCAACTCGCCGGGCGTTGGGTCGGATACACTGGCCTCGTCTTCCGTGACTGTGGCCGATAGATCGGGCGACTGCCCAGTCCCGGGATTACCCGAGGTCCTCAAGCTGTGCCCTTCTTTGGCATATGTTGCTCCGTCAGATGGCCTTCCTCGGTTCCGGGCGTCCCGGTCCTCTTCTCCCTTGGATGATGCAGCTGTTTTCGGATCTCGCCCTCGAAGTCTCCTCTTCTTGCCGGAAGGATTCTTCTGGGTCACAAACTTCATCTGGTCAGGAATCGGCTTGGAGAAGAAAGCCCAGCGCTGGCCATGCGCGTTGCGCGACGACGAATGGACAAACGCCCGGCCCTGGTGCTTTTGCCTGACAATACGTAAGCCCCGCCTGGTTGTAATACCAACTGCCGCCTTCTCGGAAGTGAAGTTGAGGTCGCCCATGATAATCGGTCGGGAAGTATAGTACGCATAATTAGATGCAATCCATGTTATGCGGCACATAGATAAGCCGCAATGATTAGTATGTAAAGACTCATCGACAGGTATTCAGGTATTCGTGACTATCCCCCTTGAACGATGATTACGCCCTTTAGACGGATTCTTCAACTCCACCTTAAAGGGCGTAATACTCAGCGTTCAAGGCGATAATCCTGCAGAAATCGTAGGAGTGGCTAGACTGTAGCGAATCTTATCTACTGCAGAAATCGTGTACGAGTGGGCAGACTGTGGCAAACTGGTAGTTAACAGGGGTAACCCGCATGCAGGCTGCAGTCCAAGGCTGCTAGGCTGGTATGCTGAGGTGAGAAAATAGATCAGAACTAGATAGTGTCTTACCCTTCCTGGACGACGTGGTATCCAAAGTGGATGGACGTCCCACAACAGCATTCAGGCGCATCCCAATCATGTCTAAAGGCCATGCCCGAAAATGATAGCTGAACCAATGAGTAGGCTGAGGCCTTCTCATACATCCAGTTATCTAATGCGCGCAAATCCCTGAGAAGCCGAGCAACGTATGATGTGGGGGTCAAGAAAGGTGAAGAGCCTGCTCAAATGAAGAAGAGAGAGCTACACGACGAATGTATATGGGGCTCTCTTCCATGTAAGCCACTAAGAACCCCTGCTATTCACACTCTTGCCTGCCCCTCACTGCTGACTTCGTACGCTTACTAGCTGGCGCCTCAATTGCTGACTCTTTGGTAGCCTGTTCGATTGCTTTGCCCAGCCCATCCCGTGAACGGGAGGTTCCGTAGCTTGCTCCATATGGCTATTGTACAACTTGAGTTGCCCAGCGTGATAAGTCGACGTGATGACATAAGCATTGCTTTCATACAATCAATGGCTCGGGTTTCCGATAGAAAAGAAGACTGTGCATCCCTCTCGTACTCAGAGCCGCATCATAACTTATGTTCGTCCAATGACCCCATGACGCTTGAACACGATTCTTTTCATGAGATCTCCACAGTCGATCCAACCCTCAAGTTAAGGGAACCAAAATCAATTTGCTAGACGCGGCCTGGCCACAAAAGACTCAAGATAAGCTAAACTACACTCGATCACAGGGTTTTTGAAAGATGTTGAAGTGAAAAGAGGGAGTCCGATGGTTTCCTAGATGAGTCTATCTGCCAGCCTCAGATGATCCTGTTATCTCTAGAGGCTTCCTCACCTTGAAGAGCTCGGGGTGATGGGCATGCTCTGGGTGGCAAACAGTCGAAGTCGATACACCCGGCCCTCAATGATCAACAGCCCTTTAGATGCCTTTCCTACATTGTGGCGACTGTGATGTATCATGAAACGGGTTTTGTCTACCTCTAGCAGCATACGCTTATTCTACTTTGTCACTTTCTTCCATTCTAGAAGATAGCACTGAATGCAATACCATTTGCTCTCTAATTATGCAACAAGCCTTATATACATAAACAGTTTACAGCTTTTGCATAGCGTCCTAGGGTCGATATAGTTAACAACGGGTTCACGCAGACGTTCTTGGGCAGGTTACTCACGATGTCGGAAGACTGGACGTAGTCCTCGAAGCCCTCAATCTCCTCCTGGAGCTCGACGAGAGAGATCTTCTCGTCCTCGACGACTAGGTTGATCTGGAGCTTGCTGACACCGTAGCCGACGGGGACCAGCTTGGAGGAACCCCAAAGCAAACCGTCCTTCTCAATGCTACGGACGGACGCCTCCAGAGCTTTCATGTCGGTCTCGTCATCTGCAGGGCCGGAGCTGGTCAGTATCAAGCGTGCAGGCGTGGACAGAGTGGATAAGAGTAGTAGTAGAGATACGCACCCCAGGGCTTGACGTCCAGGATAACGACCGACTTAGCAGCGACCTTGGGCTTGGCAGCCTTCTTCTCTCTGTAGGCAGCTAGGCGCTCCTCACGGACGCGGGCGGCCTCCGGATCTTCCTCCTCGTCGTCACTGGCAAACAGGTCGACGTCGTCATCGTCGTCCTCGGCGGCAGTAGGCGCCTGGGCGGGGTTTAGAGTGGCGGTGACGACTTCGGGGCCGTAGACGGTGTAGGGCTTGGAGGCATCACCGGGCAGGGTGGCAAACTCATCCTCGTACGAGGCGATGTGCTTCCACCAGCGGGCGGCGTAGGGGTACTTGGTGGCCTCGGGGCTCACCTTTAGGGCCTTGAAGCAGGCAACATCGGCCTGGGAGGGGGTGTAACTGGGGCCGGCGAGGTTAGTCTCCTGATGAGAGGAACGGAGAGGCAAGGGACATTTCAGAGATGCACTGAGTGCTTTGTTCTGTCCTGAGGCACCAACTAGAGAAGATATGACCTACCCGACGATGTAGGATCGAGTGAGCAACCAGCTGTTGAGGACTGAGTCATTGTTTAGCTGACTGGGTGTCAGAGGCGCAGAGGCGCAGAGCGGGCTTTCGCAATGCGACGCGATTGCTCGCAAGGGGCGCAGAAAATTTGCACAAAATAATTGTTATTCAGAGGAACTCACCAGTCACACCAGGGTCCTGGAGGAAGTCGATGAAACCCATTTTGGCGACGTAGAGAAGGGATGTCTCTTTGGAGATTTAAGGTTAAAGGGTATCTATCTACCTACGTAAGTAAACAAGGAGGGAGACTTGAAGATGAAATGATGGGGTCCGAGAGCTCCAATCCGTTTTAAGAGGGCCATCCCTGGGGTGGGTGCCTGAGTCTCTTGGGTGCCTGGGTCTCTTGGAGTGGAGGCCTAAAGGTTTAAGGCTTACATAAGGAAATCCGAGTCTCCATTATTATTAATTCCCAACTGAGGTTCCCAAGTGAGGGGCAGTCTTGGAAGCTGGGGCAAACGGCTTGATCCGCAGTGGGGGCGCGTGCGCTTGACTGGAGTGGAGGGCACTAGGCTGGTTTATTCACTGCACCACCACTTCCTCAGAAGGAGATGCTTCCCTTGGCTTAACCGGCAGGCATGAACCACCATCTAATTATTTATTCACTCACACCTTCATACACTCTAGAACTCCCATCTCGCTGGTTTTCCCAGGAACAACCCGCGCGATACGCAGCCCGGCATCAGCAGCCAATCGCTCAAACATCTCAATCGTGCGCTCCTGTCCCCGATGGGGTGGTCAACAACCCAGGAGAAATCGTATGGTCCCGGCATTGGATAGAATCTTGAACTGGCGCGCATGGACTTTGCGAACGCTTCCACCTCGTCCGGATTCTCCTGCATAATCTCCCAGATGGTCTTATCGGGCTGCCCCCGCGAAAATGTCCACGGGCTGCCGCGCTGCTGCGTCGGTTCGATTCGGCCGTAGCGCTCGAAGTATTTAGGGAACATCATTGCTGCCGAGACTTGGCTGAGGAGGTGGGTGAGCCTGGGAAGAGCAAGACGGTGAAGAGGAAAGAGGACTCACTGGGAAACCACGTCTAAAACCCCCTTCAGCACCGGGTTACCGACCAGCATCACCGAGTTGGGCGTGTTGACTACCTGATCGGTCCCAACCTGTTTGAGGAAGCCCGCCGCGACGAGCGTCCACGCGAGACGTCCTGCGATGCGCAAGTCAATTTCGAGCCCAGACCCATCCCCAGTCCAACAACAACTCACGAAGAAGCCCGACCTCAGCCCCCAACTGCTCGGCGAGCTCGGCGTACGATATGGGCGTGACGCAGTCGCGTGGGATGCGTTCCAGCGCGCCCCAGTGGAGGAAGACGCGCAAGACGCCCAAGGCCGCAGGAATAAGCATCAGGTCCAAGCAGCGTTCCTTGGGCGTCGTTAGGCTGCGCAGGGCCGCGATACCTGCGTTGCCGCGACTGAGGCGGTGCCCAGGTTCTCCTTCTTTGTGCCGGTGCCATTGGAGGAGTTGTTCTTTTGGCGGAGGCGTGTGGCTGCTCCGGTGAGCTGCGCTGCGAGAGCATCGAGTTGGTCGGGTGATAGGGGCGGAGGATGATGTAGGCCCGGACATGGTGATGAGCAGGTTCTAACTTGGTAATTCCGTGAGTCTGAGTCTTGTGTCGATAGGGTTGTGGCGAGGACAGGTTGGTTGATCGTCTCTGATATACCTAACCGAGGGCTTGTCGTCTGCCCTTATCTTCCGCATCACATGCCAGATCAAGGTGTACCCGATGTGAGATCCCCCATATCGTCCCATCAATGTTCCGACATCCCCGTCCGTCGAGGCGTAATATTGTAGAACCCAAGTCCCTGAAGTCGGGAACCCGATCGGGAATCCGAACTAGTAATATGTATGAGAAGTACTAACTCTCAGCCACCAGGTTCGTGGTTCGGTGTTCGTGGTCGTGCAACGATACATGGGTTTGCTAGCAATCGCCCCGTATAGCCAGGTACCAGCAGGGATATGATTGATGTTGATGCCCCCTCCGAGTGGGACAATCTTACATACCTTCAACCCCGGCGGGGTAGGCCTTGTCCTGTCTAAGGCGGATCCGGAACCTAGTCCTTTCATAATTAGGAAATAAGTATTGGCGGCCAGTTGTGCCGGAAGCTTTCCCCGAAAGTTCTTGTTTGGCATCAATAGAACATTCGTCCTGATATCTTACAAACTACAGCCCGTAAGCTCTCGAGAACCAACCTGCGATTTGATTCGCCTAGAAGCTGTCCCCACTGATAAGCCTGTAGTTGGATTTCATAAGGGTTAACGATAGCGAAGCACACCTCTTATACTCCTCACGGCGACGCGGGGAGCTAACTTGGTATGATTAAGTATCTACAGGAAAATTTCACATCGCTAAGGGTATTTCCGCTAACCAATACCGACCGAGTATGCTAGTTCTTTCGCCGACCACCATTACCAACTTGGTATTACTATTGATAGGCCTTAACCATGTGCGAAGGAAGCGGAGAAGGAAGCTGTTAACGCATGGGGCGTCTAACATATTGGCCGCTAGGGTCGTCATACAAGGGCGTATTGCAACTTATATATCATGATGATAATTACATAATTAGTATTGGATCTCGCTACCGGATCTATTTTATAACTTCTAAACTGGTATCTGTTAGATCTCGTGGGATTGCAGAACTATATAAACACAACCATCATTAATGTGCCTCGGCAAAGAAAGAAAAAACATAATATGAACCACGAAAACAGCCTAGACGTCCAAGAACTGCCGGCTTGCTACAGATGCCATGCCTCCAAGGTCCGCTGTCGGAGGGCGCCCGGCCAGGTACAGTGCCGGCGGTGCACACGCGCAGCATATTCCGACTGCCATCCGCGGCCCTCCCGCCACGGACGCGTCGGCCAGCAGCAGACGCGAAGGCCAAGCGGCACGTCAACGATACAAAAAGAGGATGAAGAGGACCACCAGGCCGCAGGGTCCAGCAGCATGCCAGTCGAGCCGAGCCACGAGCTGCATGAGCAAAAGCATGCAAGTGACGTCGACCAATCCCACCACGCGATCCTGGGCCTTATTGCGGCATCCGTGGCCCCTAGCGGGGATAACCTTTCCGACTTGTTTTGGTCCCCATTCGGCACCGACTTTGATCCAGACTTGCTACACGCGCCTCTGCCCCCCACTCCAAGCCAGCCGAGCGCGTCCTCTCGGGACTGACTCCGGACAGTGTCACAGTCTCATCGGCATCCACCAGCAGCCGAAACAACAAGGCCCGCGATAGGGGGGATGGCGGCAGCGAGAGACGGGAATCACGTAATAATTCCCATCTAGAAATGTCCAGACTATCCTCGACCTCGTACATGCAGGCCCTTACGGACGTCAACGCACAAATGCTCTCGCAGCAAGACGGAATGTTGGCATGCATCTGCCAGTTTCTCGCGGCGCCAACAAGACACTCCCACGGCCGCCCATCCCCCACCGCCACCAGCGAGCGCAGCCGGAGGACCAGCACCAGCACCAGCAGCGACACGGCGTCTTCCGCTCCCCTCATCTCCGAAGGGCCCGTCGAAGCCGTCCTGCGGCTCGGGCTCGCCCTGCGCGCCCTCCTCCGCCCCCACCAGACGAGCGAGCGCGACACGCCCACCGCCCTCTTCCTCCTCAGCACGGTCCTGCGGCTGGCCTCGCTGCTGCACGACCTCCTGGCCCAGCTGCAGGGCATGCTCGCCCAGGCGGAGACCAACAAGAGCGCGCTGTGCGCCTTCTTCTTCCTGCTCGTCCAGCTCGGGTCCCTGCTGTTTGACGAGCGCGACGACGACCGCCTGAGGCCCCTGCAGATGCACTCCATTTTCCTGGCGCTGAGCACGGCGGAGGGGTTGATCGACGAGCTGATCCAGCTCACGGAACGATCACTACCCGGTCACATCAACGATGCGTCCGGGGCGGGGGCGGGGGCGGATGAGGATGGGAATACGAAGGATGAATTTGGACTGGAGACCTTGACGCGGGCGCTGGTGGCAAAGCAGGAGGCGGTGGTGGAGAATATTTCGGGACTGAGGGACATGCTGTGTTGCTGATGCAGGGTCAGGAATGTGTTTCGATTTCACCGTGAACCTGAGGAGGCATTTATGCCTGTCTTTCAATCCGTAGTCGGACCCAAGCCAGTTCAGGCTTATGCAGACTGTAATAATATGCTGTGAACTACTCACTCTCAGTAACCGCTGCCATTGGTGTACAGACGAAGTGAGTTGTTTCCGAACTTTTCGCAAATGTGTTGGTGGTGAGCCTTGGCGGCCCCATCCCATGAATGGTTCAGGCTCCTTATCCTCGAACCATGTATATCCCCGGACTATTGGATCAGCTACTGTCTACTTCGACGGCGAATTACAAGCAGTAAAGTTCACGATGCCTTGTCCTATATATAGGGAATATATAAAGCTATTGCCCCTATTCCTATTGACGGGCAGGTTTATCGAGTGTGTTACAATCTATTCCGCGCCTTATAATCGATACACGGGCCGATCGATAGAAAATTCTTGGAGGCATCAGGTTTTTATTTGCTAGAGATTGGTAGGGAACAATTTGGATATTGTAAGAAGTTGTTTTACCTGATCGAGTCGTGATAAAGATAGGTCGAAAAGAGATCTGTTGGATATGTTTTGAGGATATCTTTAAGAGAAATACTACCCCGACTATATAAATTTTTAATTAAACCCACTATGCCCTGCTAATAGCTGCCATGCACCGCCTCCACGCCACACCTATTTTTAGCTATGTACCTGAAGATTCACATGGCCGGTGCTGACAAGCGCATCGATTGCCCCTCACCACCAGCTAGGGTGCAGTACCAAAAGGGGTAATCGCAGCACCAAAAGGGTGCAACACCAAAAAAGCATCACCACAATACACTTCGCATCGATAGCCCCTTAACACCAAAAGGGGTACAGCACCACAAAAGGGGTGCAGCACCACAAAAGGGGTGCAACACCAAAAGGGGTAGGGGCTAATCGATACGCTTGTCGGTACTGTGAGAAAGATCCGGGGCAAAGACGGTCTCGCACCATGATACCTTTATTATTGATGATCGGGTACACCATTGGTCGAAAGGCTACCAACCTTCGGGATAAGGTCTACGGCAGCCTTGGTCTGATAACAAGTGTTCCAGATGAGTGGGAAGCCATGCTGGGTCAGGCCATACCCGACTGCATGACGAGTGAAAGGGGGAAAGATGCCTTTTTTGGAGAACGGCGAATCTGGACTGCAGGACTATCCACCATCATCCCGAATTGACGCTGTGCAGCCTGGCCCCTCCACAAGACGCGACAGCTACACAGCGTCTGATCAGTGCCGTGGAAAAGCAAGTCGCATATGGCGCAATTGCACTGAGTGGTAGAAGGTTCTGTGTGACCGAGCAGGGACACATGGGTGTGTGTCCTCCAACCCATGGTTTCATGGATGTGATTTGATATGACTCTTGTGGCATGCTGACGTGAGCACTATCGAGGCGCTGGTGCAGGCCCCTAGTCTTTGGGGCTCTTCTTATTGGATCTGCTGCCAGCAAAGAAGGCAGGGGAAGCGTTCCTGCATAAATTTTTGAAGATAGCAGGTCGATTTCATTTCTTGGTGGTCGTCGAGGCGCGCGGAACCGACCGGGTAATCTGTGCCGGTTCTGTTGCGGACTAGGTTAGCGCTGAGGAACTCGACGTTGCTGACTGCAGATGCAGACAGATCCTTCAGGTTGGACCACTACAACAAGGTTAGGAGGTGTTCCATGTATGCAACTCTGGGCCCTGATAAAGAATCCAACTTACACGATGATTGCAGGTTTCCACTGCCCCGCCCCGCCCCGCCCCGTCCCCACGTTCCCGTACGAATACCCAATGGGGTGGTTTGATGCATGCGCATGCCGCCGAAAAGAGCAACGTCGTGCAGATGGAGTAGTAAGCAAAGATAAGACGGGCTTGTCATCCAATGCACGCCAGCTCCGCGCGCATGCACGCCGGCCCAATCGTTCACACCCGCCAGCTTGGCTCGCTTCCACTGATGACGAAATCCACCACCGGAGTTGGGGGTAGAATCTGCTTTCAGTTGCCATCTTGATTCCCCGGTTACTGAACTCATGTTTACTGATATCAAACGCGAAATTCTCCATGCCAGTGGAATTTGGGTACAACGTATCTCGTTCTATTGCAACCTGTTTCATTGTCTGACTTCAAGCTGCTCGAGTCCTTTCCGGCACATTGGGTTTATTCAACCCGACAACGTCCATAAGATTTCAGATTGAAAATCTCTCAAATACTGCCATAAATCTGTACTACTTCATGGGGCTATAAATCTTGACGTGAGCGCCACCCAGCTATCTCCGAAGGCTGTTCATTTAGTTACCAAAGCCAAAGATAGCAGAATCAGCAGTACTGGAATATAGTAATACTTGTGATAAGTAGCCTTATCCATCTCGGGGGACGTAGATGCCACGATTCTATAGGCGAGGACAGCCGATGATATTAGCTGTAGTACAGACATCGGCGCGGTCAGGTAGTCCTGGTCCATCTTCTGGTATCCGACGAAGGCGAGACCACCACCAAACGCCAGTATATAGATCGAGGTAACAACGCGCAGGACCTTCTGGCCCCGTAGCGACAGCAGCATGGGAAGAGTCTTCCTGTCGCTCTTCCGGTCCCCCTCCAGGTCGTGGAACTCTTGGACGTGGATGGACCCCATGAACCAGCAGAAGATGCTGAAGTCGATGACGAAGCTGATGTCCCAGCCCGGCGCCGTCTTGGCCAGCACTTGGTTGAGCAGCCGGCCCAGGATGCAGTAGGCGAAAGAGGCGAAGAAGTTACGCATAAAGTACGAGAACCACCGGGGCCACACGTAACAGAAGGTGATCAGGGCCTCCCACTCGAACAGGTGCACCATGGCCCAGAAGCCGAAAGAGTAGTGCATGACGAGGGGCCCGAGGCTCCAAACGAGGAGCCAACGGACCTTGGCCTGGTTGACGGTGATCAGGCCCGCAGGGATGGGGCGATGCGGCTTGTTCAGAGAGTCCTCGTCGGGCGACGTGGTCTGGTTGCAGATATCGAACACGTAGCTGCACAGAAGGCCCACGAGCAGGGCATTCGTCGTCCCCGCGACACCCTCGGCCACGGTAGGGGGCGCGCGGACGACCCGCGAGAGCAGCCCGCCCAGGAAGATGAAGAGGAAGCCCACGAAGTTGGACCGTAGCAGGCGTTCGGTCACCTCCAGCTCATTTTGGAGCGCCCTGAGCGTTGTAGTGAATATGTTGTTGCTGTGCGGAGGAGGAGGAGGCGATGCCTGCCTTGTCGATGTTGATGTCTGCTTCTCATCTAGGGCAGACAACATTTCTGCGGCCAGATTCTTGGGGAAAGACATTCCGTGAGACGATAAGGGAGCACAGTGATCACTGGTGCTGTAAGCAAATCAATGGTTGATGGATAACAATGTGTGATTTTCTGTCACCTCCGGGCTGTTCAAGGTGGCATCAGAAGGCTAATAAATAAGACCAAGGCCGTACGGAAGACTACTGCTTTCCAACGTTCGTTTACTGCCTGCGTGGATATAATCCATTTTTCTAATACATCGGACAACCGACTTCATTGCCTCACTCTAGATGCCTGTAATCTACCATATGCAGCATCGTGGAGTATGTTGCGTTATCACCATCATCGGCAAGGGGTTGCATTCAACAAGCCAACCGGTTGATTCTTGGCTCCTTCTACATCAAGTGCAAGAAGAATTACCATAAATGGCAATTAGGCGGAGGGGGTTCACAGCTGGGGCTCTTGCTTACTGTAGTGGACCGGTGTATGCATGCTTGCAGGGGTCTTTTACGAGGAGTTCTCCGCCCTAAACCAAGGCTGTACTGTACATAAGAGGGCCTCCATAGAGAAGTAGATGCAGGTTTCAAAATTACCCTATCTGGTAGTTTTGAGCTGGAGTGCGTGGCGGGAGGACACATGTTCATGTCAATCGGCGAATGACCAGCGGCAACGCATGGGAGCACAAATCTTGGCATGGAGCAAAAGAGTCGGTCCGTTTACCAGTCACTTCATCAGCTATAAATTGACGTTGCTGTGTCTTCTCTAACATAGATACTTCCCCAAAGAAGAAATGGGAAATACCATTCATTGCCTTGAAAAAGTTACATTGATGGTGTTCACCCCACGATGTCGGCCAGAACTGCTTCTTATATCGCCTTTTCACAAGAGCAAGTCCAACTCGACAATGTCATATTCGCTATTCTATCCTTATTAGCTGTCTATTTAAGTACAAAAGCAGTTTATCGTTTATGGTTTCACCCCCTGGCCAAGTTTCCCGGCCCGAAGCTTGCGGCTGCTACGAGTGCCTTCGAGTTTTACTATAGCGTAGCGCGAAATGGCCTGTTTCCATTGAAAATAGAGGACATGCACAGGAAATATGGTAATGCTTCTTCTAATATAAATTGAAGTACCTAATACATGATCCTGATCAATTATCTGCTGAACTAGGCCCTGTTGTCCGGATCAATCCAAACGAGCTACACTTCAGTGACCCGGAGTTTTACAACGAAATCTATACCGGCCAGTCGAACGCACGAGACAAGTATGCCCCTTTTTACCGCTTCACGGGCGCCACTCACTCAGCCTTTGAGACGCACAATTCAAGGCTGCACAACTCGCGACGCCAGCCTCTGATGAGCGCCTTTTCTAAGCGGGCTGTGGTCAACATTGAACCATTGGTCTGGGAGAAAGTCAATCATCTGGCGCACAGAATCAGCGAAGCTGCCCATCAAGGCGTTACCGTCAAACTGGATGCCGCCTTCTCTGCCCTGACGGCAGATATTACTTCCGAGTATGGATTCGGCCATTGTCTCGGATATCTTGCCGATGATAACTTCAAGAATGACATCAGGGAGAGTCTGCTCGCCAGCCTCAACTTGTTCCATGTTGTTCGATTCTTCCCACTGATCATGAGACTCGCCAAGGTCCTGCCCTATCGCCTCGTACAGGCGATGAACCCGAATCTCAGCAAGGTTCTCGGGCTCCGACGGCTGATCCGAAGCATGGTGGTGGAAGAGTTGGCTAAGCTAGACCGAGGCTCGCCCAGCAACGCGACCATTGTCAAGGCGCTCAGCGACCCGAGCATTCCGGCTTCAGAACGGAGTATGGAGCGGCTGGGCGACGAGGGGTTTGTCTTCTTGAACGCCGGGGTCACGGCAGGGAAGACGCTGGCCTTCACCATCTTCCAATTGCTTGCGGATGACAAACGCCGCTGGAACAAGCTGCGCCAGGTGCTTACGGAAGCCTTTCCGGACCCCAACGCTCTCGACCACGTGGCCGAGAAAGAACTGGAGGCTTTGCCGTACTTGGTAAGTTCTTTTGCATTACCTACCCCTATACTGGCAGAGACTTGAAGGCTAATATATGACTAATAGAGAGGGGTAATTCTTGAAGGCCTTCGCCTCTCGATAGGCCCCCTGACACGGCTTCCTCGGGTGGCACCGACCCCGCCTCTCGTCTACAAGAACTGGGTTATCCCACCAGGCGTGAGTATCTCCCTCTCTCTCCATGCACCGCACGAGACGCCTCGAGAAATTTTGGCAAAGGCTAATCAAATCCACTGGTGTGACTAGGTTGGGATAAGTGAGAGCAACCGTCTCATTCACATGAACCCGCAGCTGTTTCCCAATCCTGCCGAGTTCCGACCGGAACGATGGATCGAGGCTCGGGAGAAGGGGCAGAAGCTTGAGAACTACATCGTCACTTTTTCTAAAGGGACGAGGCACTGCTTGGGTATGAAGTATGTATCCCCCTTTAACATGGATAGTTTTGTTAGTCATGGGATTTCGCGGCTAACGTTAAAACCCGTCTCCCCCCCTCCTCATCACAGCTTAGCCTATACAGAGATATTTATCACAGTCGCCGTTCTGGTGCGCCGATTCGATATGGAACTATACGATACGACCGAGAAAGACGTGGAGGTGGCCAGAGATAAATTATTCGGGTATCCCATGGGGCCTTCGGAAGGAGTTCGCGTTATCCCTACTGTGGTGAGGTGATGGTGGTGTATTGTTTCCACTAGGTGAACGACTAATTAGTATCGCAAAATAGAACTTTAGGAAAAGCCAGTTTCAAATGAAACAGTTCCAGAGCACCATTTGGGGGGTTCAACATACGATTTTCAATGATAAGCACAACCAGTGTAAGCCCGGCATGCAGCCCTGCCGTTGCTGATAGCGGGTCTGCATATCGTTTGTTGCCTGTTAGAGCCGAATCTGGACAGATCCAGTACTTCTTGATGTACCTGTCAAGGCATGGGTGACTACAAGCATAGACAGTACACTATACATCTTCCTAAAGCGGAAGTGGTCTGAGCGGAGAACTCGTTTTGTTGCTATCGTAGAGGAAGCCGTTTTCGTTACCTGCTGTAACAGTGAGATCGAGCCGCAAGCGGTTCTGGTCCATAAGCTGTTCGTAGGACACCATAGAGAGCCGGCTAAGGCATCTAGACGACCAAATGCACCATGCTCTGATGGACCTGAGGACACTACCACCCAGACTACTTTCGAATTTAAGAGCCTCCGTGGTGCGCTCAATATCGACCAAACATGGGTCTGTAGCGATGAAAACCCCCAGTGGCCGTAAGTAACCCCCGAAGATCCATGAAGCTTTATACTCACTTTGCCACAGTACCCGCTTTCATGTCGATGGTTGGCCACGAGCAGGTCAAAGCACATTTTCTCGATATGAAAGCTAGAGCTGAGGCGGCTAAGCGATGGGGTGAGAATGTAAGAAGCTTGAAACTGGATTTAATTCTACATGGCAGTGATGGAACCGGTCAGTCCCCCAATCTTCATTGGTCACGATAGCTAATCCGGACCAGGCAAGAGAAGGAGCGCCCAGCTCTATGCTGAGCTCTTGCACTCAATCGGGAGAAGTGCGGAGATCATGGTTTTGGGAACATCCATGCCCTGAAACTGGAATTGGACCAGGTCTGTGTGCGCCGCACACAACGGCTCGAGAAAGAGTTGGCTGAGTGGGCGAAAACACACTCGCCTTCCCAAGACAGTGACCTTGACCAACAAAAGCCTAGGCCCGGCGGTATCACACGAGAAGATGTCTTCGGCCCTGAGCCTGTGGATGTCCGGAGCGAGAGCGACGCCTGGAAGGAGATTCAGAACATGGTTGGCTTGGAAAGTGTGAAGAAGGAGGTTGACCGTCTCTTCATTTTAGCCAAGGTCAATTATCAGCGCGAGACTCAAGGCGAGCCACCAATGAGCATCAACCTGAACCGTGTATTCCTCGGGAATCCAGGCGTAGGAAAATCTACGGTGTCAATGCTCTACGGACAGATCGTCGCTCAGCTGGGGTTTGTGACGGGTGGCCAAGTGATTATAAAGAACCCCGGAGACTTGATTGGTGAGTATACTGGCCAATCCGAAGCTATGACCAGAGAGGCCCTCGAAGAAGCCAAGGGGAATATTCTCATCATCGACGATGCACACATGCTGCACCCCCATTCTGAAAGAGACTTCCACAACGGGATTATCGATACCTTGGTGGCCAATATATATGGCTTACCAGGAGAAAACCGGTGTGTCATCCTCGCTGGGTACACTGATGAGATGGAGGATATGTTTCTCAAGAAAAATCCAGGTCTGCAGAGACGGTTTCCCCTCGAAGATACTATCAAATTTCCAAGCTACAATGATGCTCAATTGCCTGGCATTCTTGACCAGAAGATAGCGAGGGATGAGGTACTGGCCTCAGAGCACGCTCGTAAAGTTGCACACGAAATCCTGAGCCGGATGTGCATCCGGCCGCGGTTTGGCAACGGAGTTGACGTGGAAAACTTGTTGGCGAGAGCGAAGCTTCGACAGAGAGATGGATTGGAGGCGGCTGGCATTGACCGCTTCGATATGCACCATCACCCGTTAGAGGCCTCGGACTTCGACCCGGATTATGACAGATCGCTTGGAGCGGATAAGGATCGAGACGAGCTGTTCGAAGAATTTATCGGATTCGAAACGATCGTTGCACAATTCAGTGGTTATCAAAAGATGACCGATGGCATGCGGCGCCATGGTATTGACCCGAGACCATATGTACCCTGGGCGTTCGTCTTCAAGGGTCCTCCAGGAACCGGTAAAACGTAAGTAAGCCCCATTTCGGACTTTTGATAAGTAGCTCACGTCCTTGCGATAGTTCGATGGCTAGAAAAGTTGTAAAGCTTTTCTATAACATAGGCTTTATTTCATCGGATGAAGTTATCACTTGCTCTGCACCCGATCTTATCGGGACGTACACCGGCCACACCGGTCCTAAGGTTATCAGTCAATTCGAACAAGGGCTCTGAAAAGTCTTGTTTATCGACGAAGCCTACAGGCTTAACCCGGGCTCCGGTGGAGGCGGTGATTTCATTAGGGAAGCCATTGGAGAGATAGTCGATATCATGACCAAATCACGCTTCGCTGGGAACATAGTGGTCATCCTCGCAGGGTATGAGAAGGATTTGGAGCGTCTTATGCAGTCAAACCCGGGGTTGCGAAGTCGGTTCCCAACGCACATCACATTCCCTCATATGACGCCGGAGCATTGCTTGCAGCATTTGAAGCAACCAGTTTCCAACCTCAAGATTGAGATTTCGGGTAACTTCGAAGGCCTAGCTAATGAAAGACGGCAGCTTATCCATCAGAGCTTCAAGGAGCTGAGCCAGACAAAGGGTTGGGGCCAATGGGCGCGACGTTGAGACCTTGGCGAGAGGCATCATCCAAAATGTCTTCATGAAGGCGGCTGAGACTGAACAGGAATCTGGACTGGGCAGACTGGGAGTGACTTTCGAGGAGATCATTGGCAAAATGGAAAATATGTTGAAAGAGCACGGCAGTTCTTTGAATTCAGATAGTAAGTAGAGCTTCAGCGAACCTACGTAATATAAAACTTGGTTAATTATAACGGTTGTCGTTCAAATAGCTCCCGAGCATGTAAAGCAAAATGTACGAAATAAAAAGATAGCGGATCTCGAAGAGGTCATCCAGACAGCACGAGACGCAGTCGAGGCCACGCCAGAGGACCACCCAAACCGCGCTGGATGGCTAAACAACCTTGGAAATAGCCTTGGTGATAGGTACAAGAGAACAGGAGCGATGGCGGACCTCGAAGAAGCTATCCAGACAGCACGATAGGCAGTCGAGGCCACGGCAGAAGACCACCCAGACCTTATTGTATGGTTAAGCAACCTTGGGGCTAGGCTTAATTATAGGTGCAAGAGAATAGGAGCGATGGCGGACCTCGACGAGTCGCTACAAATCTCTTTTATTGCCCTTAACCTTCCCAGGTTCTCCGATGAACGAGCGTATCCAGGCTGGTCGAAAACTGCTATCATTTCCGAGGATCTTCCAAAGTACAACAAAAGCACATGAAATAGCCGAAACTGCTGTTAGCCTGGTTCGACTCTTGGCTCCCTAATCTCTCCAGAACACCGATAAAGAGCATCTCCTGTCCTAAGCGGCCGGTCTTGGCTCCGATGCAGCTGCTGTTCTCCTACAGGCTGGGAAAGGGGTTTTTGCTGTGATCAAAATGCTCGAAACCAGTTGTGGCGTCTTAATAGGCTCCTTGTACGATCTTCGCGCTAATATCTCAGCCTTTAAGGAAAGCTATCCGGAGCTTTCGAGAACCTTTATTAATCTTCGAGATAAGCTGGATGCGCCTACGTTTCGCAGTTCTGTTAAAGCAACAGTCGAAGATTATATCAGCGCTGTACAGCGTGAGGGAGACTAGCGTCGCGAGGCCGATGATCAATTAAAGATGGTAGTAAAGAAGATTCGAGGCCTGCCTGGTTTTAGACGGTTCCTCCTTCCTCTATCGGAACTTGAAGTCTGCCAAGCTGTATTAAATGGTCTAATTATTGTTGTTAATGCAAGCTCGCACCGTTGCGATGCTTTTATTGTCGAGCGTTCTGGTATACGAACCTTGGAGCTACCCCAGCTTTCTCAACAGGGCCTCGAAAGCAAAGACCCTCGATCTTTGGATACGCTTGTCTGGCTTTGGGAAACCGTCGTTTGTCCGATCTTGAATGAGCTGGGGCTTGCTCAGGCCGTGATTGATAGCCACCCGTAACACGTCTGGTGGATCCCGATCGGACCGCTCGTTCGATTTCCTCTATGCGGTTGGGAATTATTTTATCGATTATCTAGACACAGCACTAGACCGAGTGGTTTTTTCGTATAGTTTATCTATTAGGGCTATTATGCACGGTCGTTAGTAGCCGTTTTAGCGATAAATTACTGGACAGAAGATCGCTCTTATTGCTATAAAATATACACCAAGAGCAGAAAACCTTTAATTTGCCTAGGAAGAGGCCGATATAGTATAGACTGTTTGCAAGTCGATACAAATCGAATCCATTTAATCAGGACCCTGGAAAGAGCAAGTTCTGTCTGCGTTGGAAACTTGTTAGATGTTCCATTTTACTGGCTATGGCAGTATACATTCTGTAAACCTATTATAAAGCCAGTTATTATTAAGAGACTAAAAGAAGGATCCATTGACGGTGGCGAGTCTGTTAGAGACTAATCTTAGTTCTGGATCACCGTTTCTCGCTTACCTCTCAGTATGCGGAACTGGTCAGATCGGGAAAAGGGAGCTAATTAACGAGGGCATCCACTTGACGGCCGCGTACCAGCTCGCAGGCTTCCGGCATGTGATTGGTACACTATGGACTGTCGATGACAGATTGTGCGTAGACATGGCCAGGATGACATATGAGGCTTTGCGGAACAAGGGCCTAATGATGAATCTATAAGTTGGGGGCTCCATTATGCTATGCGGGAGCTTCGAGACGAATGGGTCACGGTGGGAGTGCTGCCCAGAGCGCGGAGTCTCGGGGATTGAGGATAGGAAGAGTTGGTACCGTGTGTGGGAGTATCGAAAGGAGGCCACCTTATTGGATTCCATACGTTCATTTTGGTGTTTAAATGGGTGTTTTCGTGGCAGGTCAAGTGCCTTCTCTAACATTGTTTGGCCCGGCATGCTTTGAAGGAATATCGGCTGGTGGGAGGATAACATGGGGAGGGTTATTTGTTTTGTTTCTACTGACTTTTTCCTGGGGGCTGCAATCAGTCGATGGCGCTGCATCAGCAGCGGTCAGTTTGACCTGTTTAGCTGTCTTCCAACCCTACTTTTGCTGGGTGCTTCCTTCCGAATATCGTGGCCAGTTCGTCCTCTTTAACATATCATTACATATAGCAGGCGTTAGATTCCGAGGAGGGAATGATTGCATTATGCTTCTAAATCAAAGCTGACGGTAATTTCCCATTTGCTTGCTTCCGATTCAGACGTAGACGCATTCACTGGTCGAGAATACGTCTGTTCATCAGGTAGCCTCTTCTAATTCGAAGGACATAGCCATACTCTGGGACCGGATGCAGAACTCGAGGGTAGCTAAGAATCCCTCCCTTCTTCTGTTGGTTGACGATCGCCCGAGTGACACCATAGCTCAGCGTCCACCCAAACAGCCACCTCAGTATGCAGCGTGCGGTGTGTGCGACTGATGAGGTGCTTCGTGGATCCCAGCCTCGAATTCCGGTCTCGCCGACGACCTTCTAGAGGCGATAGGGTTTCAGAATAGTCTCACAAAGTCGTAGAGCTTGTACTTACCAAGTATATGGATGGCAGTTGAAAGTTCTCCTGGGAGAGTGGGGATTCAGTCTGCTTCACCATCCCTATTTCCGGGTGTTCTCAGCGTTCTGACCTGAGCCATGAGAGTCAGGTACATATTACGTGCAGCGTATTACGTTCCAACCGCAGAGTACAGCATCCAACACCCCTTGCGCGTTGCAAGTAGTTTTACCCTTCGAGATCCCACAAGATGGGCCTGATGGTGGTGTTGGTGGCCGAGTTTCACGTCAGATGCCTGGATGTGGTACGTTCCAAGGAAATAACAGATGACCCCTTTTCGGTCTGCCTGGTGTGACATATCATCCTGGTTGAATGGGCCTCGGAGACGCATCCAACTCGCCCAGTTCAGCCTTCGCAGAGCAATAGTGAGGGGTTGGGCCATTCTTGATCGTTCATGGATGCGTAAACAGTATGCGATTGGGTCCTACGCCGTCCAGGCTATGCTGCATGTGGGCACCTAGCGTATGAAGACATAGTCCGGGGCGCCACCTCGTATATACGACCTCTTTCTCGTCGGCATCGGCTTGTTGTGGTAGGGACGAAGACGTCAGGCTGTGTTTTTAGGAAGGCAGCTCCGTGATCACTGTCGGCTGAAACATTGTTTATGCAGAAGCTCTGATATGAGCTATCAGATGTGCTTATGCGCGAACATTTGCCCAAGGCGCCGCTGGCTTAGGGCGACACCACTTGAAGTCTCTATTGCCAGATCCTGTTTCTTTGCCCAGTGACCTTGCAAGCCTTCAGCTGGTTGGTCAACGTGACGAGTGCACCAAGGTCAGTAGATGGCCACAGTGAGACTCTATAATCCGGTAAGCCAGTACATTCACCGAAAAGGTAGAATTTTCAGCAGTGGTGTATAATGTGAGCAAAATGCGCTTTTTAAGACGGCTGTATGAGTCGCAGATAATGCTGGACTCGCCACTGCTGAAGTGATGCACTCATTGCAGACGGGCGTTGAAGGTACACGAGGGTTGTGCGAAAGCAGTCAAGCGAACGTGACAGCGCGGAGTATTGCGTTTCAAGGTTTAGTCATTGTGGCGTGTTGAGAATAGATGCATAAGAGTTGTTATTCAATGGTAATCGCGTTTTGAGAATAGAAAATTCTAGGTTGCCGAAAGTGGCCATCAGTTAACCTAAGCAATGTGGTGGAGCGAGCCATTAAAAGGCTGGGTGTATATTATTAGGCGTCTGGTTCGAAGTTCAGCGTGATTAAAATAGCAGCAGCGCCTACAAAGCGAAGGTGAAGAAGGTGGTGATGAGCGCAAAAAGTTCGAAATGTTGTGGTGTCGCATGGAAAGTCAAAGTGTTGTTCGCCAAGACAGCGCGACAAGCTTTTGATGCAAATGTCATTTGGGGACTTCAAAGTGGGCGTTTCTCTAGCATTGGGGGGACTCTGGAGCAGATAATAACGAATTGCCGTCATTACAGGATCTTAGCAGACACTGATGCTGGCGAGCCAGGCGTCTAGACGGCGCTGATGGTGGGTTGGTGCGTCGTGTATTATTAGCTAAGAAGTACCTACTGAAAACAAGCCCGACGAGAAGTATCGCAGAGGAACATGTTGTATGAACGGCCCCTGAACTTGCTTTCTTTCTTCTTATTTGGCCGGCCATTTTCCAATTCGTTCAGCGTCGCCAAAGATGTCACTGGTGACATTAGTACAGAGCACGGAAAGCTACCCCTAATATCCTGGACTTGCGCCTCCTTTTGGGAAACGTTTGGTTCCGAGGTCTGACCTCGAAGAGGCCCGTCCCGATGATGGAACGCCGAGTTGCTGCCATCCAAAGATTACCTATTTAAACCTCGTCCGTCGTACTTTTAGCAGTCGCATTGTTTCTGCCATTCGAACTATCATCGAAGCATATTGGTATTTCAGCGCAACGGTTCCGCAAGCTTAAATGGGGGGATGAAACGTCAACTCAAGTTACACTTGAGTGTGTTAATAACCGAATGAAAAGAAAGACCGATTAACAGATAGTGTGCTGGAGGCACTAGATAAAGGCACGCTGCATACGCAGGTAAGTAGGTTGGTAGTAAAAGATTGGAGATACATGGTGCGATACATTTAAGAAGCAGAAGAAAAAAGATACCTCTCCTCAGTCTGAACTCCTGTCCGAGCGACACCAACTTCGCTACTGGAGAAGAAGCCTTTATATACCTATAATACGTCGTACATATGATAAGGTATTTAACTGCTAGCAACTTGCTCGAGTCGGTTCAAATCAATTCCAAGTGCTATATATTCTAAGTCGATAGCCTCATCAAGCACATAAGTAGGTAAAAGATATCACACACAAGGGCAATCAATGAAGACGGAAGTATTTCGTCGACGGGTATATAGATTTCGGTATCTACAACGATCAAAAAGGAATGTCCCGAACCCCTCCTATTCCATCCCAGACGACAAAAGGTCGCCTGCTGGTAACCAGAGGAGGGGCCATATGTTGATCCATCGTCCATGTACATATATCAATCATCCACCAAAGCAGTGTAAAATATTCGATCTGTTGCCAAAATGCCAAAATCCATGCCCCTTGCCATTCCTCACCGTCGTCAGAATGAAGTGGATAAGAAATAATGAGTACTCCCAGCGCCGGTGCCCCTTTGTTCCCTGTCATAGGTATCCATTCCTATGCCGTCTATCGTTCCATGACCCAATGGAAAATTCGAACCAATAGCACACAAGGAACCTCTTATTCGAGGCTCTGGCGGGCCTCCTCAGCGCGCTTCTTGATGCGGTAGGCAATGGCTCGCTTGCGGGCGGCAGTGGACTGAGTGAAGGCAGCGGAGCCACCGAAGGGGCCGGCGGGGGTGTTGTTGCGGACGCGGACGACGCAGACGTTGTCGGCACCGCCAACGCTAGCGTCGCAGGTCATGCCCTGGGGCATGGCGACCTTGACGTCGAAGTCGGTCATGGTGGCGGTCGAGAGACCGGCGACGAAGCCGGGCACGTCCTGGGTCACCTCGGCCTTCTTGAAGGCGGCCATGTCGGTGCCGCCCGAGGTGCCGTCGACCATGGCCTCAAGAGGACCCGCGCCATCCTGGTTGATCTGGCGGAACTGGAGAGTGACCTCGCCGTTATCGTCAGCAGTGGGCAGGCCCTGCGAGGCACCCTGGCCAGCAGTCGCCTTCACATTGGTCTCGGCAGCGGTCTTGGTCTGGGTGCCCTTGGCCTTGGCAGCGCCGCCCTTGCCGCCAGCACCGCCGCCCAGGAGGCCGCTCAGGAAGTTCTGGCGGCGGAACTTGGCGCTGTTGACGCGAGTGTTCTTGGTGTTCTTCTGGCCAACGTTGGCGGGGATGTTGTCCTCCTCACCGACACCGGTACCGTTGTTGGTAGGGGCAGCACTGCCACCCATGAAGCTCGCAATCATGGTGGCGGCCTCAACCTTGCCGTTTCCTTGGGTGCGGCCAAGAGGACCGGCCTTGCCGGACGAAATCTCGCGGTCTCGGATAATGGCAGTGTCGGCCTGAGAACCGCAGCCATTGCTGGAGCAGTCGCGGGGTGTGCCGTCGGCGACTGTGAGACCAGGCATCTCTACTCCGTTGGCACCGACCACCTTGGTGACCAGACCGTGACCAGAGACGGAGGCGACGAGGCCGGCAGCAGCGAGGACGAGAGAGTAACGCATCTTGATGGTTGGTATGTGTGTGATTGGATAGACCGAATGGGGCAAAGAGGAAAATAGAAAAGTGGAAAGGATATAAGCTTAAAATGCCACCGGGGCTTGTGATGAAGTGAATAAGAAGGGAGGAAGAAGGAGAAGATCGAAAGACACTGCTTTGATGGTGATGATGTTTGATGATGATGATGAGGAAATAGAAGCCTTAATCTCGAGAGGAATAGGGACCCTTTATACAAGAACTGTCCGATGTCGACCTCATCTGATACTTGCACACAACTTACAAGATTGCTACCATCTTCACCGGACGAGCTGAGCTCCGGGCCCTGGTTCAACTGATGGGATGGAAGGAGGCCAACTAGTGTTGTTTCCGGCGCATGGCAAGGGATGATGATGTTTGGAGTTTCTTCTTTGCGTCCACGCTCGCAACTCCACCTTCGGAAGATGCACGGTGCAGTCAAGGCAGTGTGAAGGCACAGCCTCCCTGAACCTACCTAGGTTAGCTCCTAGAACATCTGTAAGTGAGGTAAGTGGTGGTAGAATGATGGCAGATGGGGACGTGGAAGCCCGGTGCAGAAGCAAAGCAGGCAGTCTCAAACGGGGCCAGGGTAGATGCAGTGAGCGAATCGCAAGTCCGAGCGGATAGAAACAGCGGGTGGCAGCAAACTCCTGGCCCCAGTTCGAAGGCTGGGGTTACCGTAGCAGTCAGGCAGTCCTTCTTTGACAGGCTGATGGACGAATCGCATCACAGAAACACGAACTCCAGTCTGGGAACGGAGGCGGTGTTCTGCAGTGGAAACGGAACGCACTACCGTCTTGGCAGTGATTACAAACATTTGCAGAGTCTCAGGTTCGCAGGTGGGCCGAATTGGCCGCCTAGTTGGTCACGTTTTAGAGGGGTTCCCTGGGGTGGAGTTTCCCCTACGGCCCCTACAGAAGCGCTAAAAAGGAGGCTCAAGCTTAATTCGTGGGGTTACATACGGTAGTGGAACAGTAGCGGCCGAGATGGAACCCCCTGCGTGCAGCCACGATTGTATGACATTAGAAGTGTGAGGGAGCCAGAGAGTCCTCCGAAGCTTCCAGCGTCACTGCAGCTTCTGCAGCTTCCATACGTCCATCAAGCTTCACCACGGTTCAAGGGGTAGCAAGATGAAGCAGTCGGGGGATTTTCTCTTGCCGATCTTCCATCAAAAGCACTGACGGCAGATCTGTGCTCGGAACAACCTGCAACCTGCTACAATTATACACTGCCACCCGCTATCCCAGCAAAAGTGGCATGCTCGAGCACGCTCTCCACTCTGGCGATGCAGATGCAATTTGTGGGTGATCGTCGCCAGGAACAATCCTTGGTTCGCGTCCGTTGCCCAAAAGAGCAACTTTTACAAAACCCGTTTGTTTGGTGAAGCATACCAACCAAACGCCTTGAACAGAGAGACCTCACGAGCTGACCTGGTAGCATTGATCTGCTACGCATCGAGGCCATACGGCAGTGACGGCAACGTCTGTCCCATTAGCATTACGGATTTTTGCTTTTCGTCTAATAACTTCTTTTTTCCCAAATAACCTTTGGTACCCCTTTCGTCGCATCGCAAAGTCCAAGCGGGTGTCATCTTGTGATTAACCTCCTTCTTTTCGCTCTAGCTCCGGAATAGCGCCACGTTTGAGACGAAGCCGGCCTGGTTGTCCTCCCAACTGGCAACGTCGGCGCCGTCCTGAGTGATCATGTACCTCGTCCCAACTGTGTTGAGATTGTACACGGACACCTCACTCGACTCGATGTTGAAGATGCGCGACTGACACTTGGTGCTGTTACCTTGGTCGGAACAGTGCACGTTGTTGTTGTTGAAGAAGGAGTACACTGCGAAGCCTCATTAGCATCATGTTCCAAGATAGCGACATGGTGTCTGATCACGTCCTATCGGGTCACACTGCAGGGGAGATCTCTACTTACTTCCGGCACCGTAGACCAAGATGTCTTTGCTGTCGACAACGCGAAGGCCCCAACCATCTTCGCCCTGCTTGAACTCGGGGTCTTGGTACCTCGAGTCTCGCGGGAATGGGAGGAGGGCATCTGGGTTGGGCTGGTAGTAAGCTGTCTCGATCTGGATCTGGCCCATGAACACATCTCTGGTGTTCACGAGGTTGTACTCATAGAGGACATGATGCTCTACCCCAGAGCCGACGAGCCAAACGCCACCCATGACGCTCTCGACCAGCAAGCCTCTCCCAGCATACACAGTGATCTGGGTTTTGTTGGCATCATCGACATCATGGTCAGCAGTCCAAATCCAGCAGTTCTCCATGTACAGGCCCGAGGCAAACGGGGTCACATGCACCGACATGAAAGCACCGACGCACTCCTCCTTAACGGTGGTGGTGACAAGAACTTCGGGTGTCTTGAGGCACTGCTCAACTTGTAGTTGCGACCCGGCGAAGCCTCCCACACGCACATGGACATTCCACATGCCCGAGATGGCACCGGGCTTGGACACTATGTTCCACTCGATGAGGATGGCTCCGGCTTGAGCGCCCTGGGTGCTGACAAACATGTCGGACCATTCGACATTGCCCATCTCACCACCCGCAGCACCGACTTGTACAACAGGCTTGGGGGCTTGCATGTTGTTGAAGAAGCTCCCAGACGACATAATGACTGGCAGCGCTTCTCCAATGATCTTTGAGCCAGAGGGAACGTACAAGGTCTTGGTTACCTTGTAATAACCGGCGTTGACCAGCAGAACCTTGCCACTTTTCGCTGCTTTGAGGATAGCAGCCTGCAGAGCCTCTGTATCGTCGGTATGGCCATCGCCAGTGGCACCCTCGGCACGAGCGACAACAAATTGTGAGATGGGCAAGCTCTCATACTTGGGCATGGAACGCTGATAAAAGTCCGTACCAGTCGTTAGACTGCCCGGTCGGCTGTTCGGCGTGATGTTCCCCTGGACCACATCGCGCTTGCCCTTGGGTGTGTACCGGCTTCCTTGGGCCCAAGCAGCGATCTTCTTGACTCCTGATGTGCCCTCAAGGAGCGTTGCGCCGGAAGGACCCTCAACAGCTACGCGGACGTTGTTGAGAGACACGTTCTCGAGGATCAGGGCGCCACCGGCAGACTTGCTCGGAGTGGTAAGAGCTGTGACTACAGCCTTGTCTGTGTTCGAAAACTCACTATCGAAGAGAACAACCGATGCCACGTTGGGCTCGCCCTCCTCGGTGACGGCGGTGAGGTTCAGGCCAACGGTGCAGTTAATTATCTTGAGCCCGTAATACGTCCAACCCCAGTCCCAAGACTGATCGATGGCGGTGAGGACGCTGTTGAAGGTCAGGTTGCGCATGGTGAACTGCTGGTTGCCGACGGCCATACCCTGGGCGCCTCCGGAGAAGGAGAGGTCGCTTATGAAGCCACCAGAACCCTCCGCAATAAAGACACCTTGATGTTGAGTGCCCGAGGCCTGCGATAACCTGAAGACCATGTTCTGCAGCAACGTAGCCTGCGAGACAGTCCAGTGGATACCGGCAACTTGCAATGACGACCGGACTTCGGTCGTGTCGATGATGATGTTACGGACTTGGGTCCAGAAGACGTCGGTGGCGCCCCAGCCCAGCTTACCATCCGACCCGTACTGGTTTCCATCGATGACCCAACGAGCTTTGAACTCGGAGTTGCCCTTGATGACAGGCATGCAGTTGGGGTTCCCCACAATCTGGGTGTAGTAGTAGTTGACGATAGAGTCCGAGACGATGTAAGTGCCTTTGGGGAAGTAAACCAGGGCAGGGCTAGTAGTGGTCGAATTACAACTTCCGGGACCGCATCTGTTCCCGTCGCTGATGGCACGGTTGATAGCGGCAGTGTCGTCGGTCACACCGTCGCCCTTGGCGCCGTAGTCCATCACATTGCGGAAGACCTTGTAGTCTGCCGGGTTCGCGTTGAAAGCTGCGATGCCCTGGGCCTCCAGATCCTCTGTAGGTATGTAAGCTCGGGTTTACCCTTTCACTAGACACCAGGACACATACCGAACCAATAAGCGCAGGCAGATGGCGCAGATGACGCAGAGCTTGTGGTGGCTGAGCTGCTGGCGGTGCTGGAAGTTGGAGACGACGCGGTTGACGAAGTGATAGACGCGGAATTTGAGACACTTGCGCTATATGAAGAGTTCGAAAAGGAGCTGGATACAGAGAAACCAGAAGTGGCAGTGGCCGAAGCCGAGTTCGGGGCAGTGCTCACGGACGCATCTTGTGAGGAGCTGACTGCGGAAGACACACTGGCGCTGGATATACCGACCGGAAGAGACGATGAGGGGTACGCCGGTATACACTTGGCCAAAATGGTAGATGCCGAAGCGATGAAAGAGATCCAAATGACTGGCTGAATGCGCATTGTGCAACGAATGTCCCGGGATAGAATATCCCAATTAGATTATATAATAATATAGTAACGAGTGACAGACTGTCGTCGACGACAACGAAGGCGACCAACGACAGGAGGTATTAAGGAGAAGGGAGGTAGTTCCTTGACGGGGGAGAAACTATGTCAATCCTTGCTCTATCCCTTACACTAACTCCCATGAGCAACATCAGCAGCGTTGAGCCTGCATATGTATTGTTGGACGTTGGACGTTCCCGTAGAAGCCCTCACCCCCTGGTATGGCACGATCCGCGGAAATCCCTCTGCCATGGGCTTTAGGCGGTGCATGGGAAACTGGAAATTTTATGGCGGCCTCGGCGTTCCCAAAGCGGCGGGTGTGCAGATCGAGACCCTGGGCCGTGATGATTCGCGGCGCATGCATACACTGCTAAAACGACCAAGTACTACAGAAAGCGCCTTTTTCGATGATGTGCATTTTGAATTTCTCGCCGTTGCGGTCCAGTGGGGGGTTACACCAGATTCACCGTTGATGGCAATTCTAGATGACTCTAGAGGACAAGCAGATGTCCTCGCCATCCATCTCGTAACTGCTAGCCTGCAATCACATGTCGCTCGCCCTGTCCAACTGGTCAGGCATGCGTATGCAAGATCATTTATCCCTCTGCATGCCCCGGCAATCAAGTGACAGGCGTGGTTCGGTCAGGAAGCAACTCGTAAAGACACAAGTATGGTGCGCTCGCATCGAGTCCGATACTTCGATGCAACATACTGTTCCTACTTACAAAAGGAACATGAAGCTCAGCGTTCATTATCGAAAGAGGGAGAGGAGAGGAACAAGAAGGAAATAAACTCCCACCAATGAGACCGGACGGGTGCCTAGATCGCTTCCCCACGTTGTGCTTGCAATTTCGAACGTGCATTGGACCGAAATCCGTGCTGACAGTTCGCATCCTCTCTTCCTCTACTGCAACCTCGTTATCGATATCGAGGCATATCGACTGCCGATCACTCTTTGAAGACCCTCGCAAAAGTAGGCAAACATTGAACCTCACCCAGCCAGACAGACCCTTGCCAAGTCGATATTGCAAATTGCCCCTTCCTTCGAGGATGGATGACGGTATCACAGCCAGGCACATTTCGCGGGCCTGGGGATTTGACAGCAGTGATCGATTTCTGTCAAGATTTCTATCTGGTGGCTGTTCATGCCAAGAAACCAGGACAGCCCTTGTAAAACCTTATGCGGAAGCTGGAAGCCTGCTGTTACTGAAAAATCGAGGCGCTTGCCGGCTTTTCTTAACATCTTGAGTGGGAATTGGGTTGCCCATGCCTAGAACGACAGCCAGCCAGGCCCCAGCTAGCTTTGCCATGCGTGGCGGCTGTGGTGATGGTCTGCGATCTGGATCGCTCTTATAACAGCCCAGATAGAGAGGTTAACACCAGTGTCGAGCCTGTCTTCCCTCCAGCGTCACTAGCACGAGGGACCACCATACTACCTAAAGCCACGCCATCGCTGATACGACATCTTCACTTTTGTGTGCTCGGACGGTTGCGCGCGCACTTTGGCTCGTTCTTCTGGCACCTGAAGGCCATTAGTGGATATAGCCTTCAGGACGCCAACATGCCCGCCGAGTCGATACGAGCTCTCTCTCTCCGCGAACAGTTTATGAGCTCATTCCCTGCATCCTCTACCGTCAAATCACTAGTCTTTCCAACTCGAAGGTTTCCAATAACCGACACAACTGAATGAGCTGGGCTGTCTCTCTCATAGCTGACAGATCGCGACACGGACTCTCTAGATAACGATGGCACGACAAGCGAATGGATAATGAACGCTGGGAGGAAGCCATAGTCAAAGTGGGTAGCTGGAGAAGGGATTAAAGAACATACACGTCCAGCCTCGCAGCATCTCTCGCAGCATCCCCGTAAGATCCATCGTGTCGCCCCAAGTACCAGGGCCACCTCCTCATCCAAGGTTACCTACAGGAGGTTATTTCGGGAGATATTTATCTAGTATATGCATACTCGTGTCCAAGCTGCTGCTTGAAGTTGAGACAAGAGGTTTGGTATTCCGAGGAATAGTTCAATACAGGCTAACCTCGAGCTAATCCGTGGGTCATCATCAGCACTGCTGCAATGGTGAGTGACAGCACCTAAGTTGGGCTGGGCATGATCTAGCTTACACAGCCTAGAGCTATCAATGGGTGTTGCTCTTTTCATTTTTCGTCACGTCGTCGCTCATATATACATTGTGTGTGCGTGTAAAAGCTCCTTGGACAGAAACTAATACCACATTCATTATCCACTTTCTTCGAATTGACGACATTATCCCAATGAACTAGGAAGGCACTAAGAAGACAAAGGCATTCGGTTCTGGTATCAATATGGCCGCCTATCACGTATCACCAGAAGCTGAGTCTTGTCAGCAAGTTTGGTATTGCCCCGGTTCCGAAGAGCTACTGAGGCACCGGCGCGCCCCTCAGCTCGCGCTCGCATTCTCCACCCACGCCCACCTCGCTCCCCGGGAAGACGTGACAACTATTGCTCCGCGTATCAGCGCTATCGCGTGTTGTCAGCAGATATATAAGAAGTGGACGGGGTCTTGGACGGATGTTAGATTCGAATATGAGTAATCGTTGCATGGGCACATTCAAACGTCAGCAACCTTAGCACCCCGCCGTGTAGCTACGAGTCATTCAGATCAGCCAATTTTACCCGCATCCGGGCCCTTATCTCTACCTCGAAGAGAGAATTCCCAGGACAAGTATCGAAAAAAGGAGCAAGTCTTACTTACCACTACTACAACAACAATAAACATGTCCCGCTACTTCCCGCACACGGCCTACGCCGAAGACCAGCCCCTCGCCCACACCATCCTAACCACGCACGTCCTGACCCGCGCCGTGACGACGGGTGCCGTCCTCGGCACGGCCATGTACGGCCTACGACAGCGCCTCCTCCCACTTATCCTTCCCTCTTCTTCCTCGTCTCGTACCGTCTCCAGACCAATCACCACAACAGCCCCAGTTCAGCAGCGCTTCTTCCGCGCCACGGGCGTGACCACCCTCTGGACCCTAGGCATCGTGTCCGCTGGCCTCGTGGCCCGCATGTGGGGCCGCGAGGAGATCGAGTGGCAGGACCGCAGCTGGCGACTGCTGGAGCACCGGGGCCAGCTCGAGACGGACGACTGGACGTACGGGGGCATGGCGGCCGGTTTGGCGGCGGCCGTGGGGGCGCGGGTCGTGAGGAGGCCAGGGCCGTCGGCGTCGTGGGCGCCGTGAGCGTGGGGAGCCTGGTGGGCGTCGCGGCGCGGATGGGGTACCGGTACGGGCTGAAGGGGGGTACGTTTGAGGACGAAGAGGGGGAGGAGAAAGGGGTCGCCATGAAGGTTCCATCGTGATCGATCTGGTCGGACTAAGTACCTTGTAAGAATAAAGCAGGAGCTGCTAGCAGAGTTGTGTGATCACAGACACAGGATCGCTGCATTGCCTTACTCAAAACTTTACTCAAACTGAGGAGGTAATATCAATGTTGAATTCGGCCTATTCACTCTCTATTTATATCACTTCTTCTTTTGAAAGCCAATGATCTATACCAACATTCGCATACATCTGATCTGACTCACAAGGGCCCCCTCGTTGCAGATATAGAACGGCGTCCGACTCGCTAGAGCTTCTCCCTCCCAGCCTTTAGAACCTCATCTTTCGCGAATTGATAGTAAAAGTCCAAGCTCTTCGGGTTCAAGAGTGTGCCGCTAGGCTTGATGATCTGACCTGAGACGATCTGCTTGACCGGCAGCTCGACCTTCTTCAGATTGATGGTGGTCTATGGCATTACGTACGTATACATTAGCACTCGTAAAAACAGGAAGAGGAATACGCCTATAGGGACAAGTAAGACTTGGCTTGTAAAACTTACGGGTATCTCAGGCGTCTCAAAGACGTATTTGGGCACATGTCGCTTCGAGAGGTCGCGCTTGATGGCCTCTTTAACGTCGAAGACGAGCTTTTTGTCGAACCGGTGACCGGGCCGCATGAGCAAGAACAGCATGACGCTCTCATCAGTATCCTGGGGCCTCCGCTGGCCGACGCAGACCGAGTCGGCGAGGCGGTCGGCGAAGTGCTTCTCGAGCACCGAGTAGACCTCGGCGGAGCCGAAGCGGACGCCGCTGGGGTTGAGCACGCCGTCGGCGCGGCCCATGAAGGTCAGGTTCTTGGTGGTCGGGTGCATCACCACGAAGTCACCGTGCGCCCAGACGTGGTCGAAGCGCGCGAAGTACGCCGCGTGGAACCGTGAACCGGGGACGCCGACGGGCGTCTTGTCGCCCCAGAGGCAGACTGGCACGTTAGGGAAGGAGGAGGTGGCAACAAGCTCGCCTGGCGTTCCGTCGGGGACCTCGCGGCCCGGCCCGTTGGGTAGCATGGAGTCGTAGATGGCAACTTTTGTCCCGAGACTGGGCCCCTGAGTTCCCCCTACGTAGACGGGTGTCAAAGGATTGCAGATGCCGAAACAGCCAGCCTATGAATATCATTAGCGGATGCTCGAGTTTTATCATAAATAAGGGGTAGGTAGGCGGCATTCACGATGTCAGTTCCTCCCGATATGTTGCCCAGCTGTGTGTGCGCAGGGAATCCCTTCTCGTAGAACCACTCAAAAAGCTGATCTGACAAAACCATACCGGTAGAGGTGACTATGCGCAAGTTGGACAAATCGGTAAGCTCCCGGGGCGATATGCCTGCTTTGGCGATCTCGTGCATCCATCTCGGGCTGATCCCCAGCTTGGTAACTTTCTGGTCGCCGACCAGCTTGACGAAAGTCTGCAGATCGGGCTGGAAAGGGGATCCGTCGTAGAGCACCACTCGGGCTCCGGAGATGAGGTATCCGACGCTCGAGAGATACATGATCCAGCCGGTGGTGGTGTACTGGAGCCCGACCGAGTCTGAGGTCACGTCTTCGTGCAGCATGCCCTCCTTGAAGAAGTTGAGGACCACGCCGCCCACCGAGTGCGTAATGGCCTTGGGGATACCCGTGGTACCTGACGAGTAGCAGATGAGGAAAGGATCGTGAAACGCCACTCTCTCGATGGGTGGCGGGTTAGGAGCGCGTTTTCGGAGGAAGTCATCCAAGGTTTGAGCTCGCGGGACCTTGCTGATGTCTAGTGCATCTTGGAACCGGCGGATGGAGACGATGCCCTTGAAGAAATCACATCCTTTCATTCCTGCTTCGATTTCCGTCATCTTCTCGCGAAGATCCACTCGCTTGCCGTTGTAAAGCGCGGCATCGTCCATGAAAATGTACTGTCAATATTGGCTTGGTTAGTTCTCAGATACATACCGACACATATACTCATATACACAGCCAGCAATAGCAAAGCAACAGCGACGGCAGCACTTACCCGAGGGTTGATCTGGACTGTGCGTTGCAATATGCCCTGCACGCCCATATCGGTGGAGGAGCTGCTGAAGATGGCGCCAAGCCAGGCGGTGGCGGCGAACACGACTAGCGTCTCGATGCTGTTGGCGGCGACGATGACGACCCGGTCGCCCTTGCGCACGCCGCCGGCGTGCAGCGCGGCGGCGTAGGTGGCCGTCAGCTTGCGGAACATGTACCAGGTCAGCTGGCGGGTCTCCGAGTTGCCCTCGCGGACCTCGGTCATGGCGATCTTGGTGTCCTCCTTGCCCACGGTGCCATGGTGGTCGGTGGGGTCGCTGCTGCCGCCGGGGCTGCCGGGGGTCCGGCTGCGCGACCACAGCAGGTTCTCGGCGAAGTTGAGGTGGACGCCCTCGAACCAGCGCGGGACGCTGTCGATGGGCCGGCTCTCGTCGACGGCGCGCCGGTACGAGCCCGTGTAGATGACGGGTGCGTAGCTCAGCACGTCGGCCCAGAAATCGGCCCGCTTGTTGACGGAGAACTGGTATAAGTCCCAGAATGTCTAGCCAGGAGAGGTCAGTCGGCGCCGAAGTATATATATAGACCATTCATGTAACATACCTGCAGGTTGAGGTTGTGCCTTCTGTTGACCTCCTGCATGAACTTGTACATTTCTGTGTCCCGGGGGTCCGGGTGCTCCCAGAGCTTCCGCGGCATAACTTCGGCCATGGTGTCGTCGTTGGATGTGTCTTGATGGGATGTTAAGGGTTATCCTTGAGTTATGGCTCGAGGATATAATAGGCGCGTACTTTTAACACCAGAGGTCGTCCTGATCCGACGGTTCCGCGAATAGAGGACGGGATCACACACTTTGTGTAGGTCAGCAATGCAGTGAAACGTCGGGTCTGCTGCTAAGACACCCAGGCGCCTTGACTTTCAAAGATCGACAACGAACGAGAGACGCGGGATGAAGAGAGAAAAAAGAAAAGGAAAAAGCCGGGAACCACAACAGTTCGCACATCCTAGACTGCCATTGACTTTGAACTGAAGATTACGACGGAAACCCACTCCCCCTTCAACCACGCACGCTCAAGTTGGTTGTGTCCGTTGGTGGGCGATGGTGGTGAGAAACCCTCCTACAATTAACCCCCCGCGAATCCCCCGCAGCTTCCCCAATCGCTCTCCGCACATACACTAATGTCCGCTGGGGTTACGCGGGGTTCTGGGGGTTCTAGCGAGAAGCATTTGAGCTAAATACTCATGTTGCTGTTGCCGAGGCACCCCAACCCACTTCAAGTGTTCACTTCATATTTCTTACGCCATTGGCCACTTTATTAGGGATTTCCATGGATTGATTTACTACAAGAACCTACATCCTAGTCTTCATTCGCTACTTAAGTAAAGTAGGCGGGCACCGGTTGAATATCTCGGATCGGCACGGGTAAATAACATTCGCTCTAGCCAGTGACCCTTTAATCCAAGCCCAATATGAGAACAGCAAGACCAGGTCATCGTCATGGGAGTCACGGAATGTCACCTCGGCATGCCGATCGGGATGCCGACCCCACCTAGAAGCACCTCCATTACAAACACCACGACTGTTTCCCCCCCTCTCGTTATGTACTTATGCACGTAGAAGCTCCGTCTCCGCCAGCGGATTCAAGTCCAACCTTCTGTGCTGGCATTTGATCTCACCAGGGCAGCTGTGGTCTAGGTGGTAGTCATTTCCCTCGCCATTTCTCCGATATGTAGGGTAGCACTTGCTGACAGCAAACAAGGTAGGCGAGGAACCGGTCAACTGGATCAACCCCCGTCCCCGGCCCGGACACTGACGATAAACCTATGTACTCGGCCTACGTATCAGGAGTTTGCTTCAGCGGTCCCAACTTCTGCTATGTGCATTGGAACCACACCACCAGCAGAAACCTGACCACCAGCCGGTGAGTCGCAGTGTAGGGAAGTTTGCTGTGATAATTGTGCATGTGTCTTACTAGGAGGTAAGAAAGTGAGGACTCTGGTTGACTGAACGATCGTCAGCCACCTGCTAGCTATCTAAGGTATCGCTGTTTCGTCATTGCTCAGTCATGAACAGCCTCAACGAGCACGGAAGCGTGTACGTCGGATCAAGGGTGTTATGCGTTTTACTCGTCTCGGAGATTCTCCCGCTACTTCACTGCCTCTCGGTTGAGCATCGTTTCGACAGGTATCTGTGGTGGATGTACCACCGCGGTGAAACTGTACGTACCTTGTTCCTGGGAGCCGTGGACGAAGTTCTATTGGAGTCGGAAGCCTCCCGAGTACGCGAGATGGGCGCCAGATACTTGGGAGATTCAAGCGCGCCGTCGGGGTACCATATGGGTTCCCGCCGACTAGCAATGCAATAGTCGGATATCGCACGACACCGAGTCGGGTTAGGTCTTCTTGGCACATGGGGTTTCGGCGAGTAGACTTGTCAAGTCGCCAGGTGTGACAATGTTCTGCATATCATACAGGGCAGGGGGAGGGGGGATGAATCGATATAGGCCCTTCAAACAGGTTTCCCGCTGGCTCCGCCGCTGCCTGTTGGGCGTGGAAATCTTCGGAGGCTTGCTAAGGGGGAGGGGAGGGGGAGACGTGAGTATAGCGCCACATAGGGAGGGACTGCTTGGATGTGATGGGTCTCAGATGCTAACGCCTCCTTCGCTTGGGAACCAAGTTGGAGAAGAAGAGAAAAAACGAAAGAGAAAAAGAAAGAAAGGGTGAACCCAGTCTTTATAGACCATCTACTGTCGAATCAGTAGTACAGATGATATGCTAGTGCTCGGCTTCTTTCCCTAAGGATAGGGGCTGATCAGTAATCCGTTCTGCAGTGGCGCTCCTGTGTCACATGACTACAGGCCACCATCGGCCCCGGCTGCCAGGATCTGGCATTTCCAGTACATATGCACATATTGAACAGCACCAGATGAGACATGTCAGATGTACTTGGCTGGGCCCATCGGCCTGCACTGCTGAAGAGGGCGTGGGGGTTATCTGATCTGGGCACAGATAGGGGATCTTCATGCCACGCATCCCTCAGTTCTTGTCATCATGTCTAAGTCGAGAAGGAATCGTGTACTTTACATGGGTATTCTATGTAACGGATGCAACATACCTGGTAGGTTCCATCCCGAGCGATAACAAACACAACGGATCTGCAAGCAGAGATCCCGCATATTTGGTTAATATGCCGAATTGGAATTCATTGGACAGAAGTAAGTTGGCTACCAGGTATGCTAGCGATGAAGGAGTGCTTCCAGATATCACCCTCATGTATGCAATAAACACGACCTGATCTAGCTGAAATGCTAGCTCGGTTGCCTTCTCACTCGTCTTGGCCTTCTGACGGTGTAGTGTGTACTTATGCACGTCGACTCTATCGGAAAGCCCATGCGGCAGCTCACCCATCCCCTGTATCTTCATCTCTTGAATGGCACCATGATCTTCTCAATATACATGCTCATATTCGCTTCTGAAGCCCTGGAGACCGCATTAGGTGCGTCCGCCATCGCAGTTCCTGCATCTGACTTGGTCATGAGCCGGTTCTCCTTGGAAGGTGGTTGCTGGAGATATGCACGGAGGCAATGGCTCGTGGTAGAACCGTGCTTCGGCTTGCTCTTGCTCTTGCCCTTGGTCTTGATCTTCTTCGCAGGCTTAGGGGAGGTAGAGGAAGCAGAGGAGGCCATCGATTTAGCTATCTTGTGAGCGCTTTCGGGGGAATTGCCTACGAGGCACGTAATAAATGACGTTAGCAGCATTCCATCAATACGGTGTTACATGCCGGATCGAACAGTCACATACCCGTTCTGCTGACAGATTGTTGAAGACATCGCCAGACAAAAAGAAAGAAACACACTGGCAATATTGAAGAGGTCCTTCGTCTTCGCTGGACTCGACTGTCGTCTCTGTGAATCCCCCGAATGCTTCACAGCGAGGCCAACACCGACTTTATACATGGCCCTCCTCCTCCCTACTTCTCTTCCCGCTCTTGGCCGTCTCGAGAGATCAATAGGGCTTGGATGCGTATGGTGCGGACGGCATGGCAGAAGGGACTGCACATTCGTTCTCTGCTGTCTGTGAGAGGTCCAGATGAGACCATACCGACGCCCTCTAAAAAAGTATGATGAGAGTATGATGACACAATCTAAGCCTGATCAGCCATAAACACGGGCTGCCCTTCGACAGAGGCTACCTAGAAGCACGCAGGATCCTGCTTATAGCGGGAATACGGTGAGGTTTTCCTGGCCCCCCGAGACATAAGCGACGCCGGATCCGATGAGAACCCATGTCCCCAGATCCGGCAGGCACTGTGCCGCTGCAACCCAGCCGGTGGCGTGGATAGTGCGATCTCTTACCCCTACTGTAGTTGATTCACCCGCGGAATGACCAATACGGACTGTTCCAGGACGTATGACAGGGAATCAACCCCCACGTACCATCCCTGGATTTATTATTGAATACTTACAACCTGCCATGCAACGTGCGACGACCTATTTCCCTGAGGGATGAAGCCTGTACGTACCCTATCCTAGGAACGAAACAAGCGCCGCTGGCGAACAATAATTCAAGGTCGAAGATTCAGTTGCGGTAAGCTACCGAATATCATTTGCCGAGCTCTCCTGGAAGACGTTCTGCCTATATATGCGAAAGAGAGCAGCCAAGCCCCGTGAGATCGTCATCACCTGCACACTTCCGAACACACCGCCTACTACCTCCAAGCATCTCCAGAGTATCTTCATCATCCACGCCAACACTTTCCTCTTCCAGCTAGATGCAGGCAAGCGATTCAATCGAGTCATTGGAGCCATAACTATAAACAGTAATGGGTTTGGTGGCAGAAAGTCTCCGTCGGTAGAGAGGCCAGAGCGGCGACTGCTCCTTACTTAAGTGTCAGTAGCCATTAGCCGTTTCGGCTCTCTTCATAGGGGCACACTGGATAGCACAGTAGACTTGTTACTTCAAAAGCAAAGATAAGGGGTATATATTCTAATATGGTACATTATTATGATGGCCTGTTTTCCCGCGTCGGAGCATCTGTTTCCTCCTTATGCCTTCTTCGACCAGCATATACAACTCATCATTCCAGTTCGCGTTATACACATCCAGCTTTTGGATTTCCTGTCGCAGCTCCTCGAGACCGGGAAGCAGCGGCTGCTTTTCGTCCCTCCAGGCCTGGTCGCATAACTCCTTGACCTGGACCAGGCTGAAGTGATTCCGACGACGCACCGACTTCGTTAACTTCTTCATGGGCTCAACGCTCCCGTATAACTCGGCGAGTCGGAGGATGATGGCCTTTCGAACTTTGTTCACCTCGATGTTCACGCCTGCATCCTTCAGCGTACGCACGACGGCGATGACACGGACAAACTCGACACCGCTCGTCGCGGCCTTCCTCTGCAACTGCAGCAAAGGCGCTTCGGCATGGACATCCGAAATTTTGCGAAACGACCACCGAATCAACGATTGTATAACCCAGGGGTTAAATATCTGCGCGAGTGGGTGATTCGGCCTCGACGCCGGTGTATCAATTGGTATGAAGACACCCAAGAGCTTCGGTACACCACGAAGCGGTCGAGTCATGGCCTCGGGCAAATCGCGGACAGAGACAGGTATGAAACCAGGCCGTGTACCGTGCCACTTTGTATAGTAGTTGATGATATCTCGCATGATCGGAATAATGTACTTCATCTTGCCCTGGCGACCAAAAGAAATGATGAGCCGCTGGTTGATATGAGCAGGAATCGGAACATCCATCCGACGCAGTGTCCACAACAAGCCCTGGCAGAATCTCACATCATGCGGCGTCGGTAAACGAGGTGAGGGGAATTCCCTAATCTCCTCCGAAGGATGTAGAGGTGCATTGATCTTCATCAATTTAAATAGCTTCTTCACATGCTTTGGATGCAAGCTAATTCTCCAATGATGCATATCACGGAGGACGCGTATAATGTTCCAGTGATCTTCTATAGCAAGAAAAAACACCAACATCATGTTCGCGGAGGCCTCGCTTGAACTCGCAAAAGTAGCCAGTCTTGTAGCAAGCAACAAGTTATAGGTTCGTATATCGCCAGACGCTCTACTGGAGTCCATCAACTTGGAATGCAATTCTATGTCGTCGAAGACATCCGGATGTAGATCGCATTGAAGGAGGTCTAAGAGAAGCTCAGTGTCGCGGCTCTTGGCAAGATGCTGTATCGATTTCACGTAGTTTGATTCGGGAGTGAAATTCCCAGGTCCCGGAGATGGCCGATACTCCTCAGAACGCCTTCCGGGCTCGGATCTCTCAGTGCAATCGACTGTAGTGAGAGGGGGCCGATCTGCTGGATGCCCAAGGCTGAGACGACAAAAATGGCAGTGTCGAGGCTGACCCAGGAACTGGCAAACCACCGGGCACCGAGTCTGTCATTGTACGATTTGGAAGTGAATCCAAACGTACCCCCGTGGACGCGATTCATGAACTCTCGGGAGACTTCGAGTTTGCTCAGGTTCACCGTCCTCTGTAACGTCCTCGGTGCCGTCCGTCTTTTGCTGGGAGCTGTGTTGATCCAACGTACCCATAGCATCCAGCTCTATTTCGGACCAATCTTCCCGTTCCTCGGGATAGTATCCTGCATAATATCTCAGGAACGGTCTAGCCGGCGCGTAGAGTGTTGGCCCGTCTCCAACGCGCAAGCATGTCTTGTGCCACAATCGTGCCAACCGAGAACAACCACGGGCATACAGGTAAGGCACCACCGAGTCGTATACGTGCCGCTCATGGCTTGTGGTGTATAAGCGCGGAAGAGTTCCAGAGTCATTGAGGACCTCGTCTGTGCAGAACTGCTTTATCAGGCTTGTAAACTCGCCCGAGGAGGGCCGGAAGTTTGGCACGAGGCGTACGTGCCACCGCAAAGCTTTTCCATGTTCATGTGAGCGTAGATAGTATGACATAAAGCCCATGTAGAGGTTCGGCCATTCGTTATTGTGGATTTTCTTCATCCATTCCGCATAGACTACGATGTTATCGAGGAATCGCTCATTGTCGTATCGGAGGGCTGTCTCGAGAATAGTCTGCCAGAAGACCAGTGAGGAAGTCTTGTCGGTCTTGTAGAGTGCTTTACGACCCCACATGCCACTCCATAACCTGTAGACACCATCATCGCCGTGATGTCTCTGGAGATAGTCCAGGAGGCAGTACCATAGCTCGAAGTCGTTCTGATTCTCGAGTTTGTCTACCTGTAATGGCAGGTGATAATGTTTGGCTGGCCCAGTGCGGGTAAAGTCCGACTCTATGGCCAGTCGACCGGACTTTAGTGAAAGCCGCTGCCATTTCCCAAATGATGCACTCTGCTGCAACGGACTGATGGTGGCATTGGCGTCTATATTATGGGAAGCGAGTTTATCGCTGGGCGAGGGAAACGGTTCGAGCATGGTCATATCAAGCGTCGATGGCGCAGTCGCCAGATCCCGCTTCCATGGTGTCGAGAGCGCATCATGGCGGCGGTAAGCTGGTCGCGCCAGAAGTGATAGTGGTGTATGGTGGCGGGTTGGCTGTAAGCTGGAAACTGGACGTCGAAGCTTCACATCTCGAAGGGTTCGGTTCACCGGTCGCATTACTGCGTCCCATCACGTTACTACCGGGCGTGGAACCAAAGTCGATCACGCAGCTATCATCGCATGCTCCTTACCGGGTAAGTAAGGGAAAAGAAGGAAAGCCCGATATGTTGTTGTATCTCTGCAAGTCGATTCGCATGCAGAGCGGGATCGAGCTCCGGCCAAAATTTTGGATTTGCAGTACCGCGAACTGCGATTGGCACAGATCCCTGCATGTACTCTTTTTTGAACCTGCCAAGCGTGCCGTCATGGCGGTCCCTTCCCTAAAAGCCTTATCGGTTGCAACTCGGCTATTTGGCCAGGTTAGTCATTCAAAGGAAGTGGACCCATCGAACCACTTCGACTTCTGCGATTCAAGCTTCCTTCCCTCATAGCAGCTCGTAGCAACAACCACCTTCAACCGCCGAATATAATCCATCCGTTCGCCAGTCACACACTACCGCAACAACCTTCAAGATGGGGTGAGTAGCAAGAAGCCCGTCCGCTGGATTGGCTTATCGGGTCTTCACTGCTCAATGGCGCAGCCTGGGCTTGCCGCCTCCGCCTCTTCCCAATCGTGGCCGCCCGACCGTGGTCTCACGCTCTGCCACTGCAAAAAGACCTCCCTCCAACACTGCCAAGTTCTTAGGCTGACCCAGATCGCTCCATAGTCTCGTCGACGCTCCCAACCGTGTGCCCGAGCACCAGAAGTTCTACCAGCGTGCCTACAAGCAGCACACCCGTCTCTGGAGGATCGTACGTTACCCATATGCGCGCATGCAGATGCCGCGGACCCCGGGTTGGCAAAGGAGAACACACATATTGACACAGCAAATAGGGCAATCGAAGCAGCATCTTGTTCCTTCCCTACCAGGTCTGCCTCTGGGGTACCTTCGGCGGTATGTCCGAATGCCCCAGAATATTGTTTGCAATTGGAACTAACAGCGACTATAGCCACCCTGTACATGTTGGGCCGCAAGGCATTGGGCCACAACACCTGGTTTGGCAAGGACTAGAGCAGAATTGCATAGAACATGTGCATAGAGGGTGCTGGGTTGCAGAGGAAGAGGGGAGAGGCGACTGTTTTGTGTCGGTAGGAGGAACAAATAGACTACAATCACACGAACGAATCATTTTCTTCAGCCATATCTTTCCACCCAGTATAGCATCGATCTCACGGTGAAATTATGCGTTTGATCCGAGCCATATCTCATTACGCCTGCACTACCAAATGAACTCTCCACCAATTGTAGGTGTATCTAAAATACGGGGTGACGACTTGGTCAAGCCAAGAAAATTGATCCGTATGATCCAGGCCAAATGCCAATAAAGATCATTCCTCGGACTGCTAGGTCGAATGTGCAGCACCAGCATCGGGGTCAGGGTGCATTAGTAGCCCTCAGCGCCAGGTGCCTTCTCGTCCTTTCGCAAGCTCGTCAGCATCTCACGGAAGCGTTCCTTGCCCGATCCGGCAGCGCCTCCCTTCTGGCCCTTTCCGCTCACATCAACCAGTTTCGAGATGCGCTCCCAGCTCGTGCCGCCCGAGGTGGTGTCGTCCTGGCTGGCCATGAACTGCTCGGCCTCCTTGCGCGTCTGGGAAATCGTCTTCTCCTTCTTGTTGTTGTAGTTCTCGTAGAAGTCGTCAATGTTCTGCTGAGCCTCCTTAACGGTCTCGGCCTTCTGGGCAGCAAATTTCTCGGCCCGTTCGGCGTTGGAAGCATCGCGCTTCTCGCGCCATTGCTTGATGACTTCGGGCTCCTCCTCCTCCTCGGCGGTAGCGGGTGCGTACCCTGAGCTGTAGTTTACCGAGGGGGCAGTAATCGCACCGCCAGGGGCAACTTGCTATTCGGGGTGTGATCCGGTCAGTTGGTATTCATCATGGATTCGTAACCCAATGCGTTCAGGCTTACCTCGTTGCCGGCGCTGAGATCGGGGAACTGGCTCTCGAACTGTGCATTCTCGCCATCGCCACCTCCGCCCAGCAAGTCGTCAGATGCGTCCTGGAAGGCGGCGGAGTCGTTGCTGGTCGCGAATTGCGTCGCATCGTCGCCGAGAAGGGCGCGTTCACGTGCTAGGAAGTCGTCGGCTGATGGGGATTCGGCATCTCCCTTGATCTCGGTCTGGGCTACAACATGGAGAGGTTAGCACCGCATCGCATTGGGCCCAAGGAAGTTGTCGTGTCTTACCACCCGAGTCGAAGTCGTCCAGCGACGGGAATCTGTCCGCCATGGCTGCTGTGCTGCAAAGGTGTAATGGGGAACGGCAAGGTGGTTGAAATGAGTGTGGCACGTAAAGTGTAACAAAATTGGCCTGCTTCCTGTCTGTTTGGATCGGGGTAGTTGATGGTAGGAAGGAACAATCTTGAACGAAATACAAGGTCGACTATTCCAGGTGCTGCTACCTCAAGGCATTGAATGACAAGGTACCTACCAACAGTACACGAATGCGCTGTCGTCGCAACGCAAGGCCAGTTTACCGCTTGCGACTGGTTGCTTGGCCTAAGCGGCTGCTAACAAATGCTAGGTACCTACCTCCTTAGCTCCTATTCAATTGATTGCCCGTTAATAAGGGGGGCCTGTAATGCCCGTCATGTACACACGGTCGGCTGAATAATTATCCTAATCCCGGATTGATTGCAGTATTCATACCTCCTAAATCGTATGCAACAAACAGGACATGTAAGCAGATAAGGCAAGGTATGGATGGTAACGAACTGATTGGGCGATAAGATAGACGATAGACCAAACTGGGCCCTAGCTTCCACGTTGGATTGGAGCTCCTGCGCGTGCGTGTGTCGTGTGTGTTCCCTTCGACGTATTGATGCCAGCTTCAGGACATTTGACCTTCAATTGTTGTCCAACTTCCCAAATTCATTCCAGTATCAAGAGGGTCTTTCCCATTCAATCCTTCCCTTCCAAACCATAATAATCGGTCATCTAGATATCCCGCAAATTTGTGAAGTTGGAGTGATTGATAGCATCAGGATCCTTCATCATCTTCTCAACTACACTCAAACCCAGGTCAGGTGTTTGTGTGTGTTTTGGACGTGGACGCCTCTAGCTGGCTCACATCAACATCACAAATATCTAGCCAGCCAGTCTACCCTAGCTCAGACCGGGCACTCAGCGCAGATTGTTGCAGCTAGTTCCGCATGTAGATGATTGATCTTGATCTGTCTGAACTGAAGTCCACACCAACAACCACAACCAACATTATCAAGCCCGACACACAAGTAGATATCAGCAACCAGTCCAACCCACAACTGCAGTCACCCCTGGATTGCACCTCACCTCCCACTGCTGTTTGACTGCGCCACCCTCAACGTCGCCCACATCCAACCCGGAAACAAACCACTTGACAAAGGACTGCGTAACACCTCCATAACACACTACCACCATCACCATCATCATCATGTCCTACACCGACGACGCCGTTCTTGCCAAGCTCTCGACGTTGTGCGAGACCCAGGACAGTATAGTCACTGTAGCCCAATGGATTATGTTCCATAGGTGAGCACCACCGCCACTGCTTGATATCGCTTAGTCTCGATAGGCGGCCAAATAACTGACCTCACAATACTAGGCGACATGCTGAGCGCACTGTGCAGATATGGTTGCAGCGCCTCAAGGACTCGACCAGTCATAAGAGACTCAACCTGATCTATCTGGCTAATGGTAAGTCCACATTCAATGATGTGTCCTCCAAACGTTGGTCTTCTTCGTTTGGTGTCGTTCATTTTGCCCTGCGGTTGCGGATGTGGATACTGACATTTGTGGTTTGCAGAGGTCTGCCAGCAATCAAAAGTGCGTCATAAGGAAGATTTCCTGGTGGCCTTCGCTCCCGTTCTCGCCGAGGCTGCCTCTACGGCTTACAAGGGAGCCCCGTCCGAGGTACAGCAACGGATCCAGAGAGTGGTAGCAGTGTGGAGAGACCGTGGCGTCTTCGAAGAGCCTATCCAAGCTGCGGTAGAGGCTCGTATACAGGGTATGCCTCAACACCCTGGTCCCCAGTTTCCAAGTAGCCCTTAACTGACTAGTTGATACAGAGCTTGAAAAGGCCCGCGGCAGTGGACGACCTGCCCTCGGAGGCTCCATCTTTGGCGGTTCTGCCTCTTTGCCGTCTGAGCTGGCCTCGCTCGCTAAGCCCCAGGCAGATGTCTCCAAGTCGCTTCTGTCGACCAAGACATCTATTACTACGGCGAACTCGGAATATAGCAAGCTGATGGAGCCTGGTGCTAATGTCCCCTCTGCGCCTGTCTACGCCGCCCGACTGAACGGGCTGGTAAAAACGCTCGCTAATGCCGAGTGTGCTGTGGGACAATGCGTCGAGGCCCGCAAAGCACTGGTTGGCGAGCTCCAGAAGATTTTGGACTCTAACAAGGCCGCTCTGACCGCCGAGGAAGAGCAGCTGCAGACATTCAAGAGACGCAAGGTCGAAGTGGAGACCAAGAAGACGGATGTCGAGTTTGCCATCATGCAGGGTCTTTCCTCTCACGAAGAGATTGCCCCGTCGAACGGCACCCACGATCAAGAGATGTTGGAGCCTGACCGACCCGAGATCGAAGAACTCACCCCAGAACCCGAGGCAGCTCCCCAGCAGGCCCCGGCGGCCCCTATTCCGGAGTGGCAGCCCGACTTCCCCTCCCAAGATCCCGCGTTCCAGGAACACCAGCCACAACCAACGCCGCCGCCCGCTGCACCGGGCATTGAGATGCTGTCGAGCCTCGCCTCCCAGTTCAAGTCCGTCCCTACCGGGCACCGACGGGTCTAAGAAACGGAGACTGGATACGAGCGACGACTTTCCGGACTTGGGAGAAGACGGCATCGATGCTGATGTCTCGGAAATGCTCCGCAAGGATAGCACCAGTTCGTGACGGACGGGGGGAGAGAATTTGAGTTGGCTTTGATGTGGCGTCGGTTGGCACGTGGGCGAACTAGCTATATAAGCCCGTGGAATGCGCCATCTACGCCTGGGTGCAATTGGTCGTTGGCGCATTGGAGCTCGTCTGGAACCATGAAGGGGGAATAGCTGTGTTATAAATGCGACAGCAGACATGAGCAGCGAACAAAAAACGGGCAGGGTGGTCTAAGGGTGGAGCAACCGAAGATGGGCCTTCTGTCCATCTGCCTTACAACAGCGTTTTTATGTATTTAAATAATAATAACCGCTTGTTTATACACCACCATACGCAATGCCGCTTTCGTGAACCTGTCAAAACCGCTAGCATCTCTTAGTATCGACAAGGGCACAGTGTTTACTACACAGATACTAGAGCAAGGACTGAAGGCAGGGGTGCAAGTTAGACTCGGAGAGCGAATAGGAGAGACCTCCCCCATCTAGCGGGACGTCCTGGATCAGTAAGGTGCAATTTGTAGATGCGTCAATACATTGATATCTCGCTCTGTAAGCTGACAGTTACTTATATTGGACGGCGGCATTCTTGTGATGTAATCAAGGTTCTTGCCCCCCACCCCTTTCCCATTGCTTTTCTAATGATTCCTCACCACTTAATGCTTCGTTTCCAACGCACACAGCCAGTACAACAACCTTCAGAGCTCTAACTCATTTATTATAATACTCAGTTGTGACTTAATGTATAATAGTCGAACACAATGATCTTATTATTTTTATAAACGCTAATAGAAAAGCAAAGACTCCCTCCTGGATCTATGTTAATGTTCCTGGTTCCTGGCCACGGGTAACGCCGTCCATGAATATGATGCTAATGATGATTTGCTAGCAGCCTGCCAACATGCCCATTCGCTACGATGAAGCCTAATGATGAAATTGATATCCTACTACCATGACTACCGATACACATGGACAGCTATTTATTACTGTAGGCTGTGGTTGAATGTCAGGCGTGAAAAGCATGTCTGTTTCGACTGGCCTGACCCGGGCTTGAAGCCTTCTGCTTGACCCATTATCTGAGACATTCCATCTCCCCCATCTCTGTACGGTATATAGGAAACCATAAAAGGTCATGCCAACCACTAGGCAAGAAGCCGGTGTCTGCTGACACAAGATACAGGCTGAGTTGAACGGACAGGTGCGAAAGTTTTGTGGATATTGTTTTTTGGTTCTTGATTTGTTCCTTTTTACATTGATTTGGTTTTAATGCTCGTAGCCAGCGCCGCGTTGCCAAGGGCTGCATTGTCAACGTTATTAGGGCATCCCTATCAATGTTCCACACTGGGTTATACTCACGAGGAGGTTTTTGGAACTCCTGGACCAGCTGGGCTGGCATTGTGTGCGCTGTGGTCATGGCCTACACCGGATTCTTCGTGCTCTAGAAGACCGTGATGCTGGTTCGCCCTCGCATCCATAGATGGGCGCCCGCCCTCGCTTGGACTATGTGTGCTGGGATGTAGTCTGTCAGATTGCGTAGGCTCGTACTCATCATCCAGGTCCAAGCCGGAGCCCGTTTTCGGCTTTTCACCCCCGCGGGCGGCGGCTCCCAGAGCATCGAGCTCATTGTAGGTGTTCAGGTTGGTGCCAGATTTCATGAACGAAGTGCGGTCGTCGGCCATGAATTGGTACCGAGAGTCTGGGTTGTTCTTGAACAGAAGCACTCCAGTCGTAATGATGATCATTAGGAGAAGTACGAGAGTGAAAGCCGCATTCAAAATCCAGAAGAGGATGCCAATGACACCGGTCATCAGAGGTGGCTGGTCGAAGACGGAAGTGAAAATAAGCAGAAAAACGGCATTCAAAAAGTTGAAGAAGGATATGGCAATATTGAAGAGGTTTGTTGACTTGTCCATCCAGGGTCGCAGGACGGAGTTTGTGATGAGAGCCCCGGCCTCGATCAAAAGCAGACCAACTGCCTGAGCCACGCCGCTTTTCTGCCCAAAGGCGATAAAGCAAGCCTTCACGAAGGTGTATACCATGAGTGGTAAAGTGAAATAGTAGGCCGATGCACGATACTGGATGTATAGAAATCCCCATTTGTTGAGAGTTGTGAGGTCTGAGAAGAGGGTATAGGCCGGATTCTTGAAGAGTGCCACTGAGCGCTTGGCGATCCGCATGACGGTCCAAGTGGCCCATACAAGACTAGCAGTTATAAGCAGGAAGAATGCCACCGCAAGAACCATCTCTGCGGGAGAGTCGTTCTGGGTCAGCTCCCAAAGGCAAAAGACCGCAATCAAAGGATACCCTAATAGGTAATGCGGAAAAGAATACCCTTTAACACAACACGCCAGCCGTTCCGGAAGTCGTTGAATTTGTTGCTGTTCTTGAAGAGAAGTTCGCAGATACCTTTCCATGCAACAACAGCAATCATGGTGAGAGCCATGATGACGCAGAACATGATCAAAGCGGTCATGAAGATGTTGGTCGACTCGATCTTAGCCTGGAATCCAGCTCTTTGGATGCCATAGACAACGTAACTACCCGAGGCGGTAGCAACATTGGCGCGCTTGCTTATACTGCGAGCAGCGTTTTCAGCGGCGCGGGGCATCATAGCAGCAGCGCGGGTCATGACCTTAGCAGCAGGTTCCGGGAGTTCTAAAGATCGCCTCTTCTTTTGGACTGCCACTGAAACTGAACGAAGTGTGTCAAGTAGCCGCGATGCTTCTCCGCCGGTGGATCGTTGATACCACGTGAATATATCTTGCATGAAAGTGAGCTTAACAAGGCCCAAACTCCATTGGAAGTCCTGAGTCCATCTGAAAAGATTGTCAGCCTGTATTCAAAAATTTCGTCCATATACAAAAGAGTTATTCTTGTCCTTGCAAGGCAGGTTACTGATAAACTTACGCTTGTACAATGGGTGGAAGCGGCATGCCGCAAAGGCCAGCCATGGCTTGAGCTTGGAAGTATCCAAAAAGCGCCACGGCGTTGGCAGCGACGTGAGACGCCGCATTGGTATAACCTTGGCCAGAAATCACAGCAGACGAGATGAGCGCAAGAAAGGCGACGACGGCAGATGCCCATTTGACGCCGATCAAATCAACTGTCTTGCCGTTGGAAATGCGTGCATCGAGGCACGCAACCGTTTGGCCGTTGCGGTCACCACTAGTCATGTTGACCAAGATTCTAACCTTGGCGTCCAGGTCAGGAAAGGTGTATGCGATTCCGGGGATCTTGCCGAGGGCATCCGTAGGCACGTCTACACTGAAAGGATTGTCTCCAAATCTACCCGACACCATGGGACAGAGACCTCTAAAGCCAACATCGCAAGGGTTCACGACCAAGCTCTGAATGGGGTATCCATAGGCGGAAACCTGGACATCGAAGACGGCATTTCCTTCGATGGACGACGTCGCGATCAGATCAACATTGATTTTGCCGGACTCGGGGTTGAAGATGACGTGAAACTTGGACGCTTGGAACCCGGAATTCTCCTGACAAGTGACGAGCGACGTAGACTCCAAAACGCGAGACGGCAACTTGGTGGGCTGAGGGTTGGTTTGGGCGATGCTAAGTCCAACCAGGGCGGAGAGGACAACGAGTGTCGAACCAAATGACACCATGCTGGTGGAAAAGGTAGCGAAGGGGCCACCTGCAACTCGAAAATCTTCTTCCTTCGATGATTAATTCGTGGTGTAAAGTCGTCGGCCTCGATTGATCGACGTATGTGTAAATGGTGAATATTCCAGCTTAGATGGCGAAACCGGCGAATGCAGCAGGTCCAAACATGTCCGAATAGACAGACAGGGGAATTAGAATTATTAGAAGCGAAAGAAAAAAAATCGACCTAGGAGACCAGGGCGCAGATTCTCCCAAAATCAGATGGCTTATTGAATGCAAACACCTGACTCGGATCGGCTTGTCGTTGTTGTTGTTGTTGTTGTTGTTGTTGTTATTGTAAGGTGAACGAGTGTCGGGGATGGAGGAAAAGCGATGATGTATTGATGCAGGTGTGTCGGAGATGCCAGCCATCAAGGAAACAACAGGCCAGGGAGAGATGGGAATCATGCTTCGGACGAGGAGGGGAGCGTCATAATAAGGCGCGCGTGTTTTGGACGCTTGGCCAGCAGTCTGCAGATCCTGGTTACGAGGTGGTAGGCACTTTTGGTAGGCTCTGCACGCTCTGGACCGCTGGTTCTGGTCAGCCTGTCCCCTCTGGAGCATAAGCCTGGACCAAGTCGGGTCTCGGAAAGAATGTGGTCGACCAGGGACTAATTAAGCGAACCACTGAAAGCTCTAACTGATGGGGCCGGGCCTGACGATACCAGAAGGTGCTGACAGACACAGCCACCCTCTTTCATTTCGTACTCGTCGTGTACCAATATCGGCCTCGTTATACGAGCATTCGGTGTACGTGAGACGCACATATCTGACCATGTACTAACGGAGGACCCCATCGTCGTGGATTCGCAGTTGATATGCCCTTTTCCTCTTGCACCCATTCGCAGTCCTTGGCCCTCCTTGTCCGAAGGTAGGTATGTACGAGATTCGCTGCATATGATCCATTGCGCTATCGTTGAATCGGTGGTGGACCCGTCCGATTTGTGATTCCCCATGGAGACCTATGCGGCGGCATGTACCAAGAAAAACCTACATGATCCTTTGGACAGAATACTGGGCAGAACACAACATTCAAGCATTGCAACCAACAGAATCAGACATACATCATCTCCACACTCAGCGATGATCACTCACCAAACAATTCCTCCAAGCTGCAGTAGGGCTGTCAGGTTTTTAATCCTTCAAAAAACATGATATTGGAGAGATTGGGATACACAGGCCGGCCGAATGGGCTCGTATGCAATGAGGTTGGCAGTTGTGTCATCCCACGACATTCCAATGCACTACCCACATCCACTACATGTAGGTACATACCTACTTACATGTAGGTATGTAGCTTATTAAGCTTGCAAAGCCGTCTCCGGAAGCGCCAGCCAAAAAAAAAAATTTCAATAATAAAAAAACCTCTCAAGGTCTATCAAATTATCAATACGGGCGCGGCACGCCCGAAGGCTCCGCGAACCGTAGGTGCCTACTAGCTCTAGGTTAAGGTAGATTACCTAGGATTCAACTGACAGCTCGAAAGGCTGGGGAGAGATAAAACTTAATGCGAACAACCAGAAATTTGCAAAGTCTAGATTGCCCACTGCAACACCCCTCGTTTCTGAACATCGCATCACGATATCGTCGATTCGACTGCAACATAGCCGTGCCCGAGTTACATTGATGTCATGTACATATCCTCGGTGACCAGCTTCCAGGTTGTCGGGTCGGCTCCGTTTTCAGCTGCGTTGTTCGTTAATCACGTCTTTCTAGAAGGGAATTATCGGTCCACATTAACACTATCGACCCGCTAAGCATTCTGTTCAGATAAGAGCTTCATTTCCCTTTGTTTGGTACGGGGTAGACAGATCGATATGCCTTGCCATTCCGACGCTCCGGTGTTGTTATGTATATGTCTCAGGCGGGCCCTCATGAATATTCGAAGAGGGTCCAGGAAGAGCTGGCTGGCTGGAACGAATTCCCAATTCCCAATACGATTAGCACAATGGGCCTCCAGCCTACAATGATATCCCGCAAACAAGGTTATATAACAAGTCCGATTGCGATGGTCTCTCCTATTTCCAACTAGAAACGCAGTTCTAAGTCGGGTTCTTAGAGCCAGCAAAAGGCCAACGTCTGATCCGACCGACGGCATTGAACTTCTACGACAATACCCATGCGCCTTGAAGTCTAGGTTGCCAAGCTGCGCTGCCATGACGACAGGCTGCGCTGCCCTTTGGACAGACGGGGCCTACATAACTACCCCCCGGTGACGTTTACCACAGCGACCACGTCGTCTAAAGTACCTTAGATCGCCCGCCCGTGGTTTACGGGAACATACCTCGACGTTGGCATCTTGGGTCTGGGGGTTAGTGTTAGGTAAGCCATTTCCCCGAACTGTTCATGCAAGTTTACCATTGACCTAGGTCACAATGAAATATCCTCATTCACGTCTCGCCCCTCTGAGGCCATTTGCTGTCGACGTTGATATATATGTAATTACCTGGTTGGCCCCTGCTGTCGACGTCAGCGGGTATGTAGGTACAGAACAGAGCAAATAGGACCAGATCAAGAGACCATTAGGTAGGCCAACCCAGCCCATCAACGATTGATAGCTTCAAGTTTCAACTCTATTAAGTTACCACAAGTGGAATTACGGTTTGGATATTCACTCTTGTTCAGGATATTAACTTCGATGTTCCTGAGCAAGTTGAAAATAGCACATTGAAGCAGCCGCAGGTGGCGGGTGGGGGCAGCCTCGGCCATAAGCTGTGTTACCCGCGAAGTCAGCTCGGGGCTAAGAAGCGCCAAGGGCGGTTTGCACTAGTGGATTTTGAGCCAATCTGATGGATGACGACGGGAAGTCTTCCACTGAGATCTTTTGTAGTAGTTTATATCCCGGGTCGGAAAAAACCATAACAACTTCATGTGGTGTTCATGAGAGCAGTTTGCGCCAATGTCACTGTAGAAAATGCGACCGCACAGTACAACACGATCGACTATACCCATGACGATTTCTCCACCCCTCCGATAAATTCTCCATCATGGTTTCGGGAGTGGTGCGACGCGTTGTTCTGCTCCCGCAGCGCAGCGCAAACTTGGCTCAGCAGTGCGGCGCTTCATGTCAGCTGCCGTTGCCATCTTCAACTATCGCCGCCAACGTCTTCCGATACTCCGGCCAGAGAGGATCTCCTCTTCTTCTGTGCCGCCCGCCAAACATGCTCTCTCACAGTTGCGCACGCCTGTCGGCAGGGCATTCGCACCTCGCGAATATGTCTCACACGGTCAAACGCAAAGGTTTATGGCGACTTTCGGATCTCCCATAGCGCTGTTGCGCAGGTTCTCTACGAGCAAGGCCTCCCAAAAAGACAACGCGGGTACGGCCAAAGCAGCGAGCGAGCCGGTTGTAGTGCAAGGAAAGGAAAACGAAAGTGCACCCGAACACGAAGGATTTGCAAGAAGCGAGAAGGCGTCGAGAGCTGCTCAAGTCAACCTGAGAGCTCGCCTTTCCAAGGACCACAAGGAATCCAAAAGTACAGGATTTGGAGGCATGGGCGAGATCTGGCGACTCTTGAAGATCGCACGACCTGAGCTCAAATTCCTTGGTTTTGCCGTCATGTTGCTCCTCATCTCGTCCGCCGTCACCATGTCCATTCCCCTCTCTGTCGGCAAGATCATGGATCAAGCCACGAAGGACTCGTTCGAGGATACAAGGCTTTTTGGTCTGACTCTGTATCAATTCTTTGCTGCATTTGGCCTTGTCCTCACAATTGGCGCAATGGCCAACTTTGGTCGTATCATCCTACTCCGCATCGCCGGCGAGCGCGTGGTGTCCCGACTACGTTCGCAGCTGTACAAGAAAACTTATGTGCAAGATGCCGAATTCTTCGACGCCAACAGGGTCGGCGATCTGATTTCCCGGCTGAGTTCTGACACGATCATCGTGGGCAAAAGTATCACGCAAAATGTGTCAGATGGTCTTAGGTCTCTAGTCAGTGGTGTTGCCGGCCTGACGGCTATGGCTTGGATCAGCCCGGGTTTGACAACCGTCATATTCATCACCGGTCCGTTTGTTGCTGCCGCGGCCTTCTTCTACGCCCGAGCGATCCGGAGGGTCAGCCGAGATATCCAAAAGAACCTCGGAACACTGACCAAGATCGCCGAGGAACGACTCGGTAATGTCAAGACAAGCCAAGCCTTCACTGGTGAAATCCAAGAGGTCCATCGGTACAACGGGCAGATCAGGAGAATATTCAACCTCGGTCTGAAAGAGTCGAGATATAGTGCCTCGTTCTTCGCATCGACTGGCTGGATGGGCAACATGACTATTCTTGCCCTCCTGTGGTTTGGTGGAGGCTACGTTCGAGAAGGTCTCCTGAGTCTAGGCGACCTGACATCTTTCATGATGTACACCGCTTTCACAGGCTCCAGTCTCTTCGGCGTATCTGGCTTCTTTTCTGAGTTGATGAAGGGTGTAGGTGCCGCCAGCCGACTGTTTGAGCTACAGGACAGGGACGCGACTATTGCCCCTACCAAGGGCGTCAAGGTCGTATCAGCCCAGGGCCCTATCACATTCTCCAACGTCTCTTTCGCGTATCCTACACGACCAGCCGTTAACATTTTCAATAACCTCGACTTCACTATCAACGCTGGTGACAATGTTTGTATTGTTGGGCCTTCAGGTGGTGGCAAAAGTACTGTTGCTGGCTTACTTCTCCGTTTCTACAATCCTACAACGGGTACTCTCACGATTAACGGAGTTGATGTCACCAAAATGAACGTGCGGTCTCTCCGTCGCCGTATTGGCATGGTGTCTCAAGAGCCTGTCCTGTTCTCTGGCACGGTTGCGGAGAATATTGCCTACGGTAGACCGAATGCTTCCCGGTACGAGATTATCTCGGCCGCGCAGAAGGCCAACTGTCAGTTCATAAGCGACTTTCCTCATGGCTTAGACACTCAGGTTGGTGCAAGAGGTGCACAGCTCTCTGGAGGTCAAAAGCAGCGAATTGCCATCGCCAGGGCATTGCTCAAGGACCCCGACATTCTTATTCTCGACGAAGCTACGTCGGCACTTGATGCCGAATCCGAGACACTGGTCAACGCTGCTCTCGCACAGCTGCTGAAGGGACGCAACACCACCATATCCATTGCACACCGACTGTCCACTATTAAGAGATCGGACAAGATCATTGTGCTCTCCAACGAGGGCACAGTCGCGGAGATCGGGTCCTACCAAGAGCTTAGCGCCAACAACTCGAGTGCATTCAGCAAGCTCATGGAGTGGCAGATGAGTGGAGGCAGTGAAGCGCCCGAAGCTCGTCCTCGGAGGCCACCTGGAGAGCTTTTTGAGGATGAAGTGATGCAGGAGGAGCTCGAGGAGGACGAGGCAGAAGAGGGTGAAGGGGAAACTGTTGAGGCGACTAAGGAGGAGCCCAAGGCTCGTAACTAATGTTTGCATATATTTTCTGGCGCTGAAGTAGCAACGTGGGCTTTCCACCGAGAGGATAATCAAGCATAGACAAGGACAGCATTGGTCACCAGACCTCTCTGTTGGATGTATACTACGCACGCAAGAAGTGTTCCCGGATCTCCACTCCATGTAGTGTTTCAAATCAAGAGTTCTGGGTGGTGTCGAGTAATAATGAAAAGGAAATTCTAATCTGTCAATGTCCATAACACATTCTGCATGATTGGACTTGAATATGAGGCCAGCATTGAGATGGCAGTTGGGGAATCTAGGAGCTCGAATGTTATGACTCGTGCAAGTAGGTCATAACCTTAGTGACTTTCTGAACAGATAGCCTCCTTTCCTGTCTTTTTTTCGGTGCTGAACTCACGATGCGCCTTAGCAATGAGGCGTAGGCCGTGTGACCATGTAAGCTGCAATAAGGGCCTCCTACTCAGGCAGCCTTACTTGATTCAGCTTCAATTTCCTGGCATTCGCGCCAGGACTTCCAACCCATGGGCAATCGTGGCGGTTCTATTTGTTGTTCCTTACGAGCTCAGAGTCCATGTACATGCCTGACCGCCGGTTCCACAGAAACTTAGGTAAACTTCAAACCTCATAAGCAATTATTGTTTACCTACCAAGTCAGCTTCAACTTCGTCATCCCTTCCTTCTACAAACTTTCTCAATTAAGTCAAGTTTTTACTGTCCGTCGTATCGGAGACCGATATTTTTACGTGCTTTAATGATGGTGCAGGAAATAGAAGGAACATTCAAGGTAGCGGCCGTCGGGAAGATCAGGGAAGTTGACTTGTATACCAAAACATGGCTGGTCCGTCCTAAACCCGAAAACCTACAAACACTTGTGTCGACGATCATCAACAACTAACATGTTTTCTTCCCCTCCCGGCAGCCAGATGCGCCGCCCAAGGCCAAGCTGATCATAGTGCACGGCTTCAGCGACCACGTGGGCCGGTATTATGACTTCTTTCCATCGCTGGCGCGCGCCGGTATTGCCGTGTACGGCTTCGACCAGCGAGGCTGGGGTCGGTCGGTAAAAACCCCGGTGCAGCGCGGGCTGACGGGCCACACGTCGACGGTGCTGGCCGACATCGCGGCTTTCATCCGCGCGCAGCTACCGCTCAAGGTGCCCATCTTCGTGCTGGGCCACTCGATGGGCGGCGGCGAGGTCGCGACGCTGGCCAGCGACAGCGCCTACGACGACCTGATCGGCCAGGTGCGCGGCTGGCTGCTCGAGTCGCCCTTCATCGGCTTCACGCCCGTCGAGGAGCCGAGCTGGCTGCTGGTCTTCAGCGGGCGGCTCGCGGGCAAGTTCCTGCCGCACATGCACCTCACGCGGCCCATCCCGCCCGAGCACGTCGTGCGCGACCCGGCCGTCCAACAGAGCATCCGCGAGGACACGCTCCTGCACGACACGGGCACGCTCGAGGGGCTCGCGAGCATGCTGGACCGCACCGAGGCGCTGTCGTCGGGCAGGACGAGGCTGCGGCCCCAGGTCCGGAGCCTGCTGCACACGCACGGCGACGGCGACCTGGTCTGCAGCTTCGACAAGGCCAAGGCCTGGTTCGACCGCCAGAAGGCGACGGGGCTGGAGGATGCTACGTTCAAGAACTACGAGGGCTTCTACCACCAGCTGCACGCGGACCCCGGCAGGGAGACATTCTACAAGGACGTCGCGGACTGGATACTGGCCAGATGTCCCAAGGAGGGAGGTGGGGATCGTGTCAAGACGGATGTGGAGGCGGCCGCTGTTGCGACGGGTGCTGCTGCTGCTCCTGTTGAACGTAGCGCTCCGGAGTCCAAGTTGTAATCAGAGACTTGGCAGAACTCGTTTATCTGCGGGTGTCCATCTGGTGCTCGTTGTTTGTTCATATTATTTGTACAGTTGCTTGCAAGCGCCCAATACCATGATCGAATTGCAATACCATGATCGAATTGCTTTCTATCTGAAATGTCTACTTGTATGCAGCGGCACACACTCTGGTCATTCGGGGCCAGATGTTGATGAATACGCCCAGGTAAACCAACTATTGAATCTAGAAACCGCCAGCCATTCGTCCTGTAACTACGACGTAGAGAGACCCGACGAGCCAAGTGTGGCACTGAGGGATAAGGGATAAGCTTCGCACAGTGGGGCGCGGGGCTCTGGCTCTCTGAGCTACCGAAGACATCTTGACCAACCAGGCTGCAAATTTGGCAGGTTAATATGGGGACGCATGGGTTCGGGCTGAGCTGGAGCCATCAATTCAATCAGTCAATCAATCAACAGTGCTGTACATTCCGCCAAAGGGGAAGGCCAGCGACACGAAGCTTGAATTCCAAGTACACTCTTTAGTAAACCCCCCTAAGTTGAAACAACAGACTTCTTCACCCCCCCAAGCACCCATCGTGCTGGCACTTCTGACCTCTTCATCTACTTCATTGAGGCTATTTGAAGAAGTCCGCCCTTGAAGGGCCCTTGTGCTTTGGTCACGATGAGTTCCCGTACGTCGAATCTGGCCTCATGATGTAGCTTCTGTACCTGCCCCAAGTCGCAACACTGACCCGTATCAACCACCATAGTCAAGCAATTCATCCGCAACGTGCGAGCGGCCAAGACCATCGCCGACGAGCGTGCCGTTATTCAAAAAGAGAGCGCTTCCATCCGTGCCAGTTTCCGAGAAGAGAGCGGTGACCACAACATTCGGTACGTATTGTTTACATCCCACATCCCACATCTACGCCATCGCCCTACCGCCTTGCCATTGCTGAGTTGCGGAGGGCTGGGAGGGACCAATTGTATTGACTGAGGTATGCAGGCGCAACAACGTAGCCAAGTTGCTCTATCTCTTCACCCTTGGCGAACGAACCCATTTCGGCCAGATAGAATGTATCAAGCTCCTTGCTTCGCAGCGCTTTGCCGACAAGCGCTTAGGACACCTGGCAACCAGTCTGCTACTCGATGAGAACCAGGAGGTCTTGACCTTGGTGACGAACTCGCTACAAAACGACTTGGGCCACTCCAACCAGTATGTTGTCGGCCTTGCTCTTGCGACTCTGGGCAACATCGCCTCGATCGAGATGTCCCGAGACCTGTTCGCCGATATCGAAAAGCTCGTGTCAACAGCCAACCCCTACATCCGACGGAAAGCCGCCCTGTGCGCCATGAGAATATGTCACAAGGTTCCCGACCTGCAGGAGCACTTCATCGAGAAGGCCGCCGCCCTTCTGTCCGACCGCAACCACGGCGTCTTGCTGTGTGGCCTTACCCTGGTCACCAGCTTCTGCGAGGCTGACGAGGAAGAGGGCGGTGAAGAGGGCATCGTGGACAAGTACAAGCAATTTGTGCCAAACCTGGTGAGGACGTTAAAGGGGCTTGCCACTTCCGGTTATGCCCCTGAACACGATGTCACTGGTATCACAGATCCGTTCTTACAGGTCAAGATCCTCAGGCTCCTTCGAGTGCTCGTCCGCGGCGACCCTGAAGGAACCGAGCAAATCAACGACATCCTGGCCCAGGTCGCTACAAACACGGACTCTACCAAGAATGTCGGAAACTCAATTTTGTACGAAGCTGTACGGACAATCTTGGATATCGATGCCGACTCTGGTCTGCGTGTGCTGGGCGTCAACATCCTCGGAAAGTTCCTCTCCAACCGCGACAACAATATTCGCTATGTTGCTCTTAATACATTGATCAAGGTCGTTGCCATTGAGCCCAACGCTGTGCAGCGACATCGCAGTACGATCCTCGACTGTTTGAGGGACCCCGATATTAGCATCCGGAGAAGAGCACTCGAACTCAGCTTTACCCTGGTTAACGAAAGCAATGTCCGAATTCTCATCCGGGAACTTCTGGCATTCCTCGAGGTCGCGGACAACGAGTTCAAGCCGACCATGACCACCCAGATTGGCCTTGCCGCCGATCGATACGCCCCCAACAAGCGGTGGCATGTTGATACCATGCTGCGCGTTCTGACCCTCGCCGGCAACTTCGTTAAAGAGCCTATCATGTCTTCGTTTATCCGTCTCGTGGCAACTACTCCCGAACTGCAGACCTACGCCGTACAAAAGCTTTACGTCAATCTGAAGAAGGATATCACACAGGAAAGCCTGACCCAAGCCGGAGCATGGTGCATTGGTGAATTCGGAGACCTGCTGTTGCGGGGTGGCCAGTACGAAGAGGAGGAATTGGTCTCTGAGGTCAAAGAACACGAGATTATTGACCTGTTCTCTATGATTCTTAACAGCAGCTATGCCACCCAGGTAGCAACCGAGTATATCGTTACGGCGTTGGTCAAGCTTAGCACACGACTGAACGATGCTCCTCAGACCGAGAGGGTACGAAGGCTTATCCAATATCACTCGACCAGCTTGGATGTTGAAGTTCAGCAAAGAGCGGTTGAGTATAACAATCTTTTCGCCTACGACGAAATCCGCCGGGGTGTATTGGAGAAGATGCCACCTCCTCAGATTCGGGAAGCCTCTCGAGTTCTTGGCGAGGCTAGTACCAAGACGAAGAAAGCCTCGAACCGAAGGTCCAAGCTGGTCGCGAAGCCCACCACTGACCAGGACCTTCTGGATCTCATGGGTGATTCCACCACCGTTCCTTTGGCGTCGCCCACCACTCGACCGAGCAACACGGATCTCTTAGCAGATATCCTGGGCGGCGCTACCTCGCCACCGAACCCTGGGTCACCGGCGCCTCAATCTAATGTCTCCTCCATCATGGACCTCTTCTCCCAAGGCCCATCAGGCTCGCCTGCTCCGACCCAGCCTGCCGCGTCAGCAAGCTCGGACTTGGACGTTCTTGGTGGCATGGGGACGCCTCCCCCGCAGCAGCAAGCACCGCCTGGACATCCTTGCTACGATGCAAATGGCGTGAATGTAACTCTGGCACTGCAGCGAAATGCCGAAGGCGCCATTCAAGTCACCGGCCGTTTCCGCAACTCATCCGGCGGCCAGCTCTCCAACGCGGGCTTGCAGGCTGCCGTTCCCAAATCCCAGAAGCTGCAGCTCCTCAACATATCGAACACGGATATTCCCTCTGGGGGTGAGGCAACGCAGCTCATGAGGATTGTGGGCGCTAAAGGGGTAAGTTCACCCTTGTGCCATCGTTCTCGTATTCTAGGAGTATTCCACTAACAACCAACTGCTACAGCCTCTGAGGTTACGATTAAGAATAGGTTACACACATCCCTCGGCGGGACAGGTCATGGACCAGGTCAACTGGACTGAGCCATCGTAGATTATTAGCAGGAGCGAACATGTGAATAAAAGGAGCTTGAATTGTCTTGAGATATGTATGCCTTTGATTCGGGTTTTACCCGTTGAGTGTATCCCCGGCCTAACTATTGTCCCCGGGGGTGATATAAGCCAAGGGGCGGCATATCAGTTTCGGTATGCATGCTCTTATTACCTCTCACCTTGCGGAATGTATTTGATTTTACATATTTCAACCCTTGTCATCGGTCATGACATTGGTATAACAGCATCAGTCATGCATACTACTCAATTGATTATTGACCTCCCCCTTGTGGTTTCGTGCGAGGAATACGACCCCGCCAAGGTCCTCACAAAACGAGGGCCATTCACATAGTAGGTCCAGCCAATGCGAGGGCCAAATACCAAGTTCATTCATCTCTTTGATAGAACTTCAGGCAAACGGATGGGGTACTAAAGGCGCTGTCTAGATCATTATGATCTCTCTCAATACTTATTATGCGGACTCCCAAACGCCTGATGACCATATGCTAATCCAACGCAGATTACCCCTTTTCAGGCCTCTGTGCGGATTCTCTCAGATTGTCCCCGAAGTGAGAAAAATCATATGCGAGACTGTCGCAGCAAAGGTGCCACTCGAAATTCGTTATCCATTCCCCGTCCCAGCTCAGGTACGTTCATTCCGGAAATATCTTTCGTGTACCATAGCTGCTCTGCTTCCGTGTCTATATTATTCATAAACACAGCTTCGTGATCTGTCGTTGCCATATGGCACTTCTGTTCGGGGCCGTGATCATTTCCGTGTAGTGCTTTTTTGTCATCTTCGTTTGCGGTCATTTGTGTCAATGGCCGTTTTGCCTCTGGCTTATTGGGGGATGTTTCATTTTATCACCCTTCACCAACGACCATAAGAACCTCCAACCGTCATCATCCCCGTCGGCGGCAGCTGCTTGCGCTCATGCGCCGCGTGAGGATGCGGCCACCACTCCAGCCCGTCGACCCAGGGCCGCAGGGCCTCGTTGACGTACCAGAGCGGCGTCTCGCGGTCGAAGAGCATCTTGTGGAACAGCTCGCGCAGCGCGTCCATGTACGGCCCCTGGCGGACGCGCGCCTCCCGGTCGTGGGACAGGGGCCGCGGCACCGCGTCGCGCCGGTCGAGCGCGAACTGGGGCACCCCGTAGGGTCCGTTGGAGGACGGCCAGTCCATGTTGTAGGCGCGCAGGTACGGGATCATGGCGGCGCGCTCGTGGTCCCGCACGCGGCCCATCTCCATGCGGCCGCCACAGTGGCGCGAGGGGGCCCGCCAGGGCAGGTGGTACTGCGCGCCGTCGACGGCGTAGGCGCTCGCGTGCACGAGGGTGGACAAGGGGTCGCCAGGCGGGGCGCGTTTCGGCCGGAGCAGCAGCGGCATCGAGCCGGCATACTCGGGCTCCATGCTCGAGGGGTCCCGCTCGAGCGGCACAACGGGGACCGTGAGCGACGCGTACTGGTGCTGTCGGAAACTGTCGGCGAGTGCCCGCGACACCAACTCGCTGAGCTCGTACAGGGCGCCGTAGACGCAGGAGCCCGTGCGGTCCAGCTCGGCGCTGTGGTGGTGCGTGATCTGGTGGTTTTCGTCGTACACCATGTCCTTGTAGACGGGCGCGATGGTGGCGTAGCCCTCCGGGCTCCGGCCGCCGGCGAAGGGGTCTTCTTGTTGGCTGGAGGAGGCAGTTCCGTCCTGGCCGGGATCTTTGACGGCGGTAGTAGCGTTGCCAGCAGGGTGGTCGCCGCGCCGGGGACCGCAGATCAGCCACCGGTAGCCTTCGAGCTTGGCGGGACACAAGTACTTCGAGTTGGGATATTCCATCTTCATGGTCTTCCTATCCATGTGCAGACCGGTCGCGAAGTAATGAAACTTTGGTCCCTGCTCCTCTTCGGGAGGCTGCTGTGGAGGAGTGGGACCAGGCAATTTATCTTTCTCTAGGTCGTCAGCGTCTGGAATCTCGGTATCGGCCTCATCGGAAGGTATGTCGGAGAGGGCCTCGTTGCCTGATGGCGACAAGTTTCGACCATGGCTGCCGTTGCTTCCTTGGCGGCTCTGCTCATATTCTGCGCTCTGGGGATCCGAGTCCGACGAGATCAAGATGGTATCTTCTGCTCTCTGGGAATCCGAGTCCGACGAGATCAAGATGGTGCTATTCAATGAGGTGCCACCAGCCGTTGCGTTTCTGGCATGAACACCGCTTTCATCACCCGGAGCTCGAGACCCGGCCTCTGATGACACCGTAATGCAATCGTGGATAGACTCCTCCTCCTCCTCCTCCTCGTCCACGTCCATGTTGTCATCGTTGCCGCTGCTCAAGCCGCCGATGATGCCGTAAGGGCGGAACTGGCATTGCGGTAATGCCTGCCATAGAACACTCCCATGTTCTTATCATTGGGAGGGTCGACGTCATCCAGGCCGTCGAGGAAAGCAAATATGTCTCTCTCAGTGTCAGAAACCGGGCTATTGTCTGATGTGGCGGTAGCGATGTTGTTATTGTTGGTGGTGTTGTTCATATCACCACCAGTCATGGAGGTGCTACGAAGGTCCGACTCCATGACGTTCTCGGGCAAGAGCGAGGTCGAATGGTGGTTGGGGGAGCGATCATTTGTGTTGCCACGCCAGTCAGCCATGATGTTTCTTTGCTGTAGGTGCTGGCGAGACATCGGCAGTGCGACGGCGTTCTTTTTGCCCTGCGGCTTTTGGGAGTTGTTATTGGCGACAGCAAGGGTGTCGCGACGTGAGAGAAACTCGTCAAAGCTGAGAAACTCGATAGGGTTGCTGCTCTGTCGAAGTGGTGGTGCGTTGTCGGAGAAGGCGTTGGGCGTGTCAAGTCGCGCGAGGAAATCAGCAAAGCTATGTAGTCCATTTCCTGAGCGGCCGTTACCAGACATTTTTGGGCAGAGATTTGATCCCAATCGGTGTGATTATGAGGAAGCTCGATTGTTTTATCGCACCAAGAATCGGAATGTATTCGATACACCGTCACTTTCTCTACAGCTTAGTGACAATGGCAAAAAAGGACTTCGATATTGAACCCAGCAGAATGAGAATGCATTTGTTCAAATGAAAGATCGGCCGTATGAGATGACTGTTGGTCACTGAAGGATGAGTAGGGGGTGAGAAAAGGGGTTTGGCGACCGGTATGGAGAGATATGCAGGGACAAGAACGAGGGTTACTCCCGCTACCCAGCAGTGGCAAGGGAAACACTTGTCATATAATCTTCCACGGATCGACGGGATTTCAAGGGTGTTCAAAAAGAGAACGTTTATAGTCGCGTGCAGAGGTGACAAAAGTTGGTGTCAGCGTGATCGAAACGTGCGTTGACCACCAGACTGAGCACCCGCGTCGGCTGATGCAAAGTGACTCGACCTTCGATTGTCCCTAATAAGGATTATGGCGGGGCAGTTGTTGCTGTACCATTTCCATCGATTTCTTTGTATGAGTATCTTAGATGGAGAGCGTTGGCTACGTGAGGTGAATTCTATGACGCCAGACCGAGTCCATGTTTATCGAGTAAGAGGTGCCGTACAATCAAAATAAGGGAAGGCTTGTTTTCTTGTCCACCACTGTCTTTACTACCTTTACCACCACTTCTCGCATAAGACCCGATGAGGTTCCATGCCCAGGCCGTCCTTATTCCTCAGCTTGTCCACGAACGAATCCGTCATATCTGGCACGCCGCAGACATGCACCACAGAAAACCTCTTCTCCGCTGTCCCACCGATGGCCTCCTCGACATCGCTGATACCAATACGCCTTCGCAAAAACGGAATCTTGGTCGTCTCTCCAACATCTATGGTACTCGTCTCTTTTTCCCCCTGATCGCCATCGCCGCCCGTCAAGAAAAGCTTAAGTTCGCCCTTGAGCTTGCCTTCTCCCTCACCTTCAAACATCTCGACTAATCTGTCGAGAAACAATATCCTCCGTGCGTCCCTCTTCTTTGTACGTTTCTCTCCTGACGACCCCGAACCCGACCCACCAATTATCTGTAGAGGGTCTTTCACCGAGTACAGAAACTTAACCTCGAATGGGAGCGGCGGCACGAGCGAGCTCGCCATGGCGATGAGAGGGTTGATGCCGACGCCACCCGCGACGAATACAACGCGGCGCAGGCTGCGGACGTTGATGCCCGGCGGGGGCCAGACGAAGGAGCCGCCGACGCGGACTTGGAGCTCGCGGCCGATGATGGATTCTTTGGTGGTGGTGATGTCTGCTGCAATACCCGCTGGACCCGATGCGTCATTTTCCTTCTTCTTCTTCTTCTTCTCATTCTCCTGCCACAGCCAGGCCGCGGGCGGGTTGGCAGGCGATTTCTGAACGGCTAACTCCACGTAGCCAGGGACTGCCTGAGGTTTCTCTTTTCCATTCTCCTCTATCTTCTCCTGAGGAGATTCCTTATCTGCTGTGCTTCCAATGAAGGAAGCAGAAGAAGAAGGCCGGGCTTTCGACGGCGGCGACGTTATTGTAAAGCCGCCCGCCTTGGGGACGCCGGGACAGTAGACATCAAGCCACTGACCGGGGAGGAACTAGAGCAACACCAGTGTGAGAGGTCAAAGAAAAGAAATATGGGCTCTACCATTTCATGACGTTGCTTCTGTACAAAGACAATGGATAGTAGAACGAAACGCAATAGGAAAATCTACTCACCCGTAGCTGTGGGCCATCGAGGGGTATCTCCAGACGGAAGAGTCGGATTTGGTCATTGACCTCCTCGATCTTGCGCAGCACCACCGTGAATAGCGACTTTGAAAGGCATTAGTGAGAAGCTACGAGAACATTATCCATTACACAACTGACCTTGTCTCTCGGCTCCGCAGCCGTTCGCTCGATGTGCCCGAGTTTGTTGCCGGTGTTGGTGGAGGCCATTCTGATGGCTTTCGTAGACAAGGTGGGAGTCGAGTATTTTGAGGCGGCCCTTACTAGCAAACGCATCTACCAGCACGTCCAAATTATCAAAGGCCCTGTTGAGGATTTTGTACTACAATGACTGGGTACGCATCGCATATATGTGAAGTGGTATAAGGGTGAGATTTCTGAGAGTTGGTACCGATGAACTGGGTTTCGAGCGGGGCAAGCATAAACCGAGATGAGAATAATATCATCACCAGCACCACCACCACCACCAAGTCAGACCAAATCAAACCACGATTTGCAATTGAACCGTTTACAAGCTGGAGGAACAGTGTTTTATGTGAAATCTTCATTCTCCCTGAATTAATTGTCTACATTAACTGAGCTACCCGTCGCAGCGTCAAGCATGCGTGCTTTTTCCTTCCCAGGCACTCTTAAACGCTTCGGGCTGTAATGTCTCAACCTAACAAAATGAAAACTGCTCATACATCGTGAATCATTAATATCATACATGCGCCCCCGTCGTATGTCATATAAGGTCTCCGCTGTGTTCTTGCAGCTGCTCTCAGACACCCAGAGTAAACATTCAGATCCAATTACCCGTTGGTGGCTCTTTACACGGCTCCCAGGTGTTGCGTTTATCGAAGTGCTCTGTCATAGGATATACATCATTCTCAATGTTTCTGACATTGCCACCGTGAAATGCGTGGTTCGGTATCACAATGCCACCTCTTCGACTACTGGTTCCATCAAGGGAACCTGCAGCGTCCCACACTATTGGCGTTTCGTCGAAAGTCCATGCCTTGAGCTCGCGTGAAAATCGATGGTCTGTATCGCTGTGTCTTTTCCGCTCGTTGCGTCGTCCGTGCTCTTGCTTTGTTGACATCTTATGTAGACGTGGGCTCCAAAACCGACCGATCGACCTCCTTGGGACCGGCGACGGGGTACGCTTTATCCACTTGGAGTCGGCCAAGCCCAATGAATCATGGTCAGTGGGAGTCGGATGTCTGAGTATGGCTTCCTCCGAAGCCGAAATGGGAATTCGGCGGTGACCAGGTCGCATGGTCGCTACTGTGGTAAGGGGCGATGACAATTGAGCTATATGACGCTCAAGGACACTCCCCGTAGTTGTCAGGTACGCTCCAGGTTCTGGATGCCCCGGTGAGTCTGAAGCCGTCGAAGATGGCGGTGAGTGTTCATAATCCGAAACCGAGCCGCTTTCGCCGCCCTTTGTACCTTTCGTGGCAAGCATCACCATGGAAGGGGCAGATGAAACCACTGTGCGCGCCATTCCAACAGCAATTTCATCGTCACCGAACTCCCCATCGTCCACGTATTGGGCAAGTGAAGGAGTGAGAGAGGGGCAGTTGGACTTCAGTGATGAGTACGACGAGTGCCTTGAGGCTACCCTGGGAGGTTCAGGTAGTGGACGATGGCATACTTCCGTAAGCAAGCTGTCCTGTGTATCCATGCTTGGCTGTGGCGTGGGAAGGCTGGAATCCATGATGGACAGCATCTGAGGCGCGTTCCTCAAGTAGTACTGGGAGGGCATGGCGTCTCCTTGGCGGTTTTCGCTGGGAACACGAGCAGGGCCGTCAAATTTAGAGATGTGTAATGGTTCGACTCCAAAGGTAAAGCCCGACTTACGAGGATCGTCGTCGTCCAAGTTAGGAGAGTTGGCTGGTGATTTCTCTTGGGGCGGCTCGGTGACGGACACACCCGAATCAATTCGTGGCAACGATCGTTGGCTTTCCGACCGTGGGATGAGACTCAGCTGAATGAGGTGCTTCATAGATCGATAATGGAAACAGAAGGTTGCAAAGGGGGAATCCTTTGGATCGACCAGAAGCCAGTCGTAGAATGTGGCCTCCTGTGGGTTCTCAACAAGGCCACCACTTGGAGACCTGCAGCGGTGTCAACAATTAATCTTCATATATTAGAATTTGAGTGCCTGCATATGTACTTACATTATGCCATATCGATCCTGGTCGCGGAATTCGGTTAGTTTCGGGGCACGTCGCTTTCTCCCCTTTGAGCGGAATACCTGAACCTCGATCAGGCCCCCATCTTCAGCAGCCGACCTCTTGTCCAGGCCTGCCATGAAGTAGAAATATCGGGTTTCAATCCCAACTTCCTGCGCTCCGGAGGCGAGATCTCTGTCCTGGGACGGTCTTCCGGGCTCATACAGCGCCCTCACCACGGTGCCCCTGATGGGTCGCTCCGGATTGCCGTCCTTGTCGGGCTTCGTCAAAATGCCCCAAGACGTGATTGGCCGACCATTCATGAACATCTTGAAGTAAAGGTGCGAAGCCAGCGAGGGCATGCGAAGAACCGAGTACTCGAGCCAGAACTGCTCTCCTATTTGACTGTCAATTGAACGTGGTGGCTAGTTGCAGGTGGGAGGAAGATTGTTTACCAGCCATCGACGGGATATAGACAGAGATTCGGGGCTTGACCTTTCTCTGGCGCGTAGGGTCGTCTCCATCTGTAAGTAGTACAGAGGCCGAGTCAGGATGGGGGTACTCCGGCAGCTTCTTTGCTTCGGCACTGGCAATGATCGAGACATCAATGCCTCGAAAAATCGGCATCTTGACGGATGTCAAAATAATGATCGCAGTGTGTCCATGAGATGAGACTAGGTCAAAGACAAATAGGTCGAGACTTGGAGCAAAGTTTACTGACGCAGTCGGAGTTCATGACTGGGTTATTAATCGCCGCTTAGCTGATGTTTCGTCGTGACCTGCGCCTTCTCCAAAAGACAATCAAATGGGTCTCGTTCCTGACGTTGCTTCTTATTTTTTTGGTTTTTCTGCAGCAATTAAAGCCCAAATGAAACGAGTCAGTGAATCTAGAAGGGCCATCCGAGCTCCCCCCAACTTTCAGGTAGGTCGGTAGGTAAGTAAGATCTCGTGCAGAATGCTGCCCCTAAGCCAATGAATAAATGTTCAGGCGCATTTTACCAGCATTGATTCTGAGCGCCATATGGATCTTGCATGCAACACATGCATTTTCACGGACATACTACCGTCAGCATATTTGCTTTCCGTACTTATATAATGTAGAGTTCAATTGGTGAACAGCTGTGATCAACGCCTCTATTCCTTGCACTGCGGGACCCCAGATATGTACAGATGCAGCTCGCTCGCCCGAGTGACGCGCCCCTCATGATTTCTCCAAGACCTTCTTGGTGTCCTCTTCCTTGTTTAAGAGCCCCAAGTTCCTTATTTGGCCTGATGTCGGGGCGCTCTCTCCTCCTGCTGCTGCTGAAGCCTCGGCCTTTCGGTACGCGACTTGGAGCGCTCTCGTTCTGGCAGCCTGTAGCACCACTGCGTTAGCCTGGGTGGGTTCACGGTAGCAATCAATCGGACCGCGCCTGGCTGACCTCTTTCTTGTGGTGCAAGCACTCGTAGTAGTCTTCCAGCACGGGAGCGCACTTCACCTTGCCCGAGTCATCTTCGGCGTTGGTGTTGACGACGTAGCAAGCCAGAACCTCTTGCCAGAAGGGGAAGCATCGGCCGGGGCCTGTAAAGAGGTCAATTAGGTTAGCGACTAGATCAATTGAGCAGCATGTGTATAGCCTCACTTACCGCCGGTAAGACCGTATCCGGACGCCATTGTGCAATGAGGGAGGGCGTGAGGACTTTCGTGGAGCGTTTCTTGGAGATTCAATTGAGCCTCACAAGCTTCTGGGTTGACGTTGAGGTCTAGGAGCTCCAAGCCACCCCAGCAAGCCGAAGGCCCGAGTTCAGATTGTGGCTAGCGAGTCCGATGCAAGACATTGAATCTGCACTAGCCACAATTACCGCATAATCCTTGACTTGTCGCATCCCTGCTGGAACCTAAGCGCATACTGTACAAGCTCTCCAAGGTACTTGCTTGGCAAGAAGTGACGAACGTGGTGCTTTCGCTGTTGCGCCGTCTCGATACCCAGAACAGCATCCCAATGTGGCCCCGCGGCGTACTGTGATTATTCTTCAAGCCCTGATCCGATGTTCTACATTTGGAAGATGTATAGAACCAAGAATACAACATGACGACAATGATTTCTCCCGCCAAGATTATTCTGCTTGCGGTCCATCTCGCTACTAAATCCAACATCGACAACCTAACATCGCTGGCCCTGCGTCATGACAAGGTCCTCCAGAAAGAGCTGCTTCTGCGCATCCTCCTGACCTGTCTCCCCGAGACTGTCGATTCCAACAAATATGTGTCGCTTATCGAATGCCTACAATCGGATGTGGCCGAAGACATTGAAGAAGAACAGTGTCCAGAGGTCGACTGGTCCTCTGTAGAACACTTCACAGATGCAGAAGCCGCCAAGAAGGTCCGGAAACTGCGACTACTCCCCCTCAAGTCGCCCAATGCGCTCGATGATGCTGCCGAAGACCCAATCAGTCTTTTTCTAATTCACCGCGCCTACCGAGTAGACGAGGAAGCCGGGCTACTCACGCAACTCCCTGACTTGATTGTACCCTTCCTCGATCACGCGCCATGCATTCGTACGTGGATGATCTCGGCACTCTTACCTCTTCTTCGCCGCAACTACGAATATTACCCAGATGCGCCCATACCACAGACTCTGTCGGCATTCGAGCAACTCGACGACCGTTCTGCTGTTAGCGTACTGCTCGACCAAACTGGTGCTCGCGAAGAGGACCTACCTCACGTTGGGCGGGATCTGCGCGGCTTGCTAGGACCATGGATCTACCACGAGAAGAGATGGAAAACTCAACAGCCCGAGGGCGCGGAACCTACATCACCGAGAGTATCATGTCCGGGCTGGGAAGAGATGCTTGAATGGCTCACACTGCAAGCATCGAGGTCATGGAGAGTCGCAGTGAAAGCCATCGAAGAATGGGATGGCCCTGAGGATATCGACTTGGGAGGTTATGGCACAATGTGGCTTGGAGATGACGAGCAGGAATATCTCGAGCAGAGGTACGCCAGGGCCGCGTTGGCCTCGGCGTACTTGATCACCGAGGCTTCAGTGGAGGCTTTATCAGGGGTCAACTCGATCATCACGAAGGTCATGAACCTGATGGGCGAAGATCCGTGTCCCACTCTACAAGTAGCCTCGTCCCTGCTGTCGCCTTTGCCAGACCTAACCCGTGAGCTTATCGTCTCCGCCCGGAATGCAACATATATGCGTAACGACCTGCTCGAAGAATCAAATGTTCTGACATCTCCTAAGAAGTTGTCCGCACAGCTACTGCATGCACTGACACTGAGTGCCTTTATCCTGACCAAATCGGGCACACTTTGCAACGTCCGAAGGGCTGGAGAGCTCGCCTTTCTGCAAGATGAGCGTGAACAAAAGGCAGAGGCCAGCAAGTTCCTTCGCAACCTTCGAAACCACGGCCCGAAAACCGAGGATAAATATTGGATGAGAGCTCGCAATGAGTTATTGTGGCTCCGGGATTGGGGTGCTGAAGAAGCCTCAGATTCTGTCTGGGATCTTCGCATTCAGGGTGTGTTTGGGCAATTGAACCGAGAATTCCTTGAGATGGAGTGCCTCAAAGCAATTATTACGAGTGGCCGTAAGTGTCCGATTGACAAGCAGCCCAGAAGAATCACTGCTGATAAGTTATTAGGCTACGCTCTTGCCAGATCTATATATGAAGACTCCCCTGAACCACCACTACCAACTGAATTATTGGCAGAGACCATTATCGGGTCGGCAATGACAGCTTACGACAACGCCTCGAACCCTAACAGGACTCGTGGTGGTCTCCTGAAAGCCGAAGACATGTAAGATTCTCATCGTAAATAATTGCCAGATTCACTGCTAATACCCGATAGCATTCATGCGTTTCCCAAAACCATCCCTGAAGACGGCCCAGCCGCCAGAAAGATCGAGGCTTTACTGAAGGCGACACACGGGCTTGGCGAGTACCGTCTGGTCCTCAAACAAGGCGAGCCCTTTACTCCAGTAGTGCTGCGTGTGCATTCGGATCCAATCTCTATTATTGGCAAACTTCTCGAACAGAACTCGAAGAGCTACACACGCCTCTTTGCATTACTAGATATCGGCGAGAACATGGTCAAGGCTGGCCTACCGAGTCAAGAAAAGTCCTTGAAAATCCCTACATCTTCCGAGTCTAGTTCCGATCAGCAATTCATAGTCGAGAAACGAATCACAGCAATGTGCGTCGACGCAGCACTAACTGAGGATGACTTCGAAACTGCGTATTCTTATGTCGTCAACCGCTTGGCCTCAACAGGCGGCCCTGCGCAGGTTAAGGCGACGGATGGCCCTGCTATCGCTGCTTTTGATGAATACTCCTGGAAAGCCGCACTGCAAGCGGGCAAGTACCGCCGTACCGCTCATACTGTACGGCCTACGCATATCGGAACATCGAGCGGAAATCTCGACATCCGCCATTTGGAGCAGCGCATGGAGTGCTTGTCGACCGCGCTGCGAATTGCTCCTCCCGCAACGCTGCAGGAGATCCTGAACGTGTTCCGCCGCTGCGAGGAGGACCTGGACGCGGCCATCAAGGCCGAAGAGCAGCAAGAGACGGCGTGGGACGACCAGGGCGACAACGTCCAGGCCATGCCGGGCGGGTTCAGCAGCACCGTGCCCGCGGGCGTGGTCCGGCACTCGCCCCCGAAGCCGTCGCGGCACCAAGAAGAGGCGCCCATGTCGCTGTTCGACCTGTCCCGGGCCAGTATGGCGCGGGCGCAGCGCAACTTCTCCGCGCTCTCCAATCTGCAGCAGAGCAGCAGCCAGACCACTACGGCCAAGGGCGGAAACGGCGGCGGCGACCACCATCACGAGGAAGGCGAGGAGGCTGCGAGGGTCAGGAAGAGGGATCAGCTCCGCGAGGCCGCGGTGGGGACCCTGGCGTCGGGGGTGGGCTGGCTTATCGGGGCAACACCGCCGGTCGATAGGTCACAGGAGAGGGAGTAAGGGGGGCGATGATGTATGAACTGGCAAATGAGCAAATGATACTTTTCTATAATTACAAAATATACATTACTTAATTAACATTACCCAGTTTGATGGGCTAGCGTGATCAGGTATGTCTAGATCAGGCAGCAGGAAAGTCGTCAACGTTGCAGTCTATGAGTTGCTCTGGGGGAATATCAAGTTCGTATTAGGAAATCAACAGAATGAGTATGATGAATAAAAAACAGTTACATAGTAAGTGTATGAAGTAGAGCCCGTGTGAACATGCCGCTCTCCTTCTTCCCCAAATCATTGCATACATCCCTTTATTACAGGCACGGCGGTTATACCAAGTAGTAGATCTCTCTTTCTCAACCAATGTGACATTGCTGGCCGCCCCCGGCACATGAAAGACGGCTTCCTCCTCGCGTCCGCGATGGCTTTCCGCGCCACCCTGCGGCCCGTTGGGGTCGTGGGCAGAATGGGTATACCAGAGGGGTAGAAATCAGGATTTGTCTTCGCCGTCGACATTGGGCTGGTGGTGGCTAACATGTCTATGCTGTGGGAGCTGAATTTACATTCCGAATTAGCGAGTCATTTCCACTGTGACTTTTTTATCACACGTACTGACCTGAAGATGATGGTTGATTCGTATCCTTCTTCGCTTCACTGCTGTTTCCATCCTTGTTCTGCCCCATCTTCATCGGCAGGCCGGCATGCAGGATAGCATGACGCGCCTTCTCGACAGCCACCGACGACATATAAGCAACAGCGGCCGCCGCCCCCTCGAAAAGCGGCGCACCACCGTCGCTGTCGCTGCTTCCACTGCTGTTGTCCCTGCCCCCGCCCCGGAGGTAAGGGTTCTTGGACTGCCTCCGAGCCGAAGCAGCAGGCGGGGAGATGCCCGGGATAGGCCCCCGCTGAAAGCTCTCGTTCACGGCCCGCGCGGCGTCCTGGTGCTGCGCCTGCTGCTGCTGGCGGGTCGGCTGCGCCGTTTGCGGGGAAAGGCCCGGAATGGCGCCCGTCGCGAAGCTCTGGTTCAACGCGGCGGCGGCCCTCCTTTGTTGTTGGGTCGTCGTCGTCGGCGAGGCGGGTGAGGGGTGGGTGAAGGGGACGAAGTCCTTGCCCTGCTGGACGCGGAGGCCGCCCGGGTTGGTGGACGGGTTCGTCGTCATCATCCCCTGCTGCTGCTGCTCGAAGCTGCGCTTCCGGGCCGCGTCGAAGGCGGCGCCGGCCAGGCTGGCGTTCTCCGTGGTGGCGGGCTTCCCGCCCAGGAAGGCGTTGTAGTACGCCCTGGAGGGGCCGTGGCTCTTGCTGCCGGGGCCGCTGACGGAGGCTCTCTTGTTGCTGCCTGCCTGTGAGGAGGAGGAAGTCGAAGGCTGGGGATAGCTACTACTAGTCGGCGACTTGGCAGTAGGAGACGCACCAGCAGTCGTCGCAGTCGTCGTCACATTGTTGCCTGCTGCGGAAGACAAGCCCTCGGCCTGCTCCTGTGCCCGCCACTTGGCCCTCTCGGTCTCCAGTAGCCGCTGGAACTGCTCAGGATCGGTGCCCCAAGGCCATTCCGGCTCCGGCTCGCCCGCGTTAAGGGCCTGATGCCGCTTCGCGATATGCTCGCGCGCGATCCGGTTCATGTCGTCATAGTCGGCCTTGTGCTGCGCGTTCTCGAAGAACTTGACCTTGCGGTGGGGGCGGTTCTCGCCGGGCGGGACCAGCAGCTCGAAGCTCTCGTCGGTTTCGTCCCAGAGCGGTTTGCTCGCCACGTTGCTCGTGATCGGGCGGCGGTACGGGTCCGTGACGACGACGCCGCCGTAGGGGTTGCCGTCGAAGGGCACTGGCCGCTGGCGGGGCATGTCGGCGGTGAGGCTGGCCCAGAGGTCGCTCTTCATGTAATCTGTGACAGAGCCCCTGGACTTCGGCTTGGGCTTGGGCGACGGCTGCGCCGGTGACTGCGGCAGCTGCTGTGGGTTCTCCTTGGGCGTGAAGAGGCCGCCGTTCGGGTTCCCACTCGTCAGGTCCTCCGTGAAAGTGACGTTCTTCTTCTTCACCTCCTCCCAGACGGAGGAAGGGGTCGGGCCGGCGAAGGAGCTGCGCATGTGAGGCCTTGAGGGGCTCTGGAGTGGCGCGGGCATACGGTTGAACTCCCAGGCGGGCTTCTTAAACCCCTTGGTGCCGAACGTCTCCTCCGCCGCCCTGGCCGCCGCACCAGCGCCCTGGCCTTGGTCGTCATCGTCGTAGCCGTAGTCATCGTAATCGCTCAACGGCGGGGCGTCGGGCATATCCTCCTTTCTGCCGAAGAAGCCGCCGTCATCGTTGCAGGAGGCGTTGAACGAGCACGCCCGCTGGTCGCGGTCTTCGCCGAAGCGCTCGGCCCACTTCTTCATGTTCTGCTTGGCGTAGTCGCAGTCGTTGCGCAGGAGGCCGCTGCTGGTGCCGTTGACCACGGCCCACGTGTCGGTGATGCCGTAGAACTTCTCCCACAGGTTCGGGTCCACGAGGGTCTGGTCGGGTGCTCGGGCGGGCTGCTGGTGCTGGCTCTGAAGACAGGACCGTGTTCTTTCTGTGCGGCTCGAGAGGTATGGGTGGGATGCAGTGCCGGGGAAGCTGGTGCCGCAGGCGTGCTCGCGGTTGTCGACGTCGTAGAAGCGGAAGCCTCTGAGAAAGTCAGACAGCCGCTCCGCAGGCGGTCCTGTTGTTGCTGCCCCAGCCCGGCTACCCTGAGGCCGAACCCGCCCTGAGGAAGATGCCCTATTGTTGCTGCTGATATCGCTGTTGTTGAATTGGGCTGTCCAGTCTCTCCCGCTTCCACCGTACAGGAAGCCGTCATAGCGGCGTATATCTTCTTTCGCGCACTCCCTATCCAGGGTCGACATAGCGGAACCGCACTTACGAAGATTCTTGATCTCGGCCGAACGCGAGCGCTCGATGATCTCGATCCAGCCGCGCATAATCTCCCTAGCCGAGTTCAGCTTGCCCTTCTCGAAATCATTCAAGCAGATGACTCCGGAGAGCCAGTGCGTGAGACCCTCGTCGATGTCCTTGGCGAGCTCCAAGTCGTCGTCACTGTCGGGGTCGCTTTCTGACCAGTAATCATCATCGTGCCCATCCTCTGTCTCGTCGTCGGTGGTGAAAAGAGAGGACGCGTCGTCGCCAGCATCATCACCACCGTCCTGCGCCTCAATAACGGCCTTCTTCGCACTTACGATGTCGCTGGACTTAACAGAAGCCGCCCCCTTCTCTCTCTCTTCTGGGGGAGGGTGATCTCCACACTGCCGTCCGCCAGCTCTGTCACAGTCCCTGGCGGGGCATCAGCAGCACCAACACCTTCACCATCCTCCTTAAGCCCTACACTTCCAGGCTCAAGGCCCCGCGACCTCTGCGCACACATGTAGGCGCGGTCATTGAGCATGCGCGTGATCTCCTTGATCCTCGACGCCTCATCAAGCGCCTTGCAGTCGCCGACGCTGCTGCTGCTGCTAGTACTGATGCCGCTAAGGTAGTTGGATCCGTAGCGCAGCACGTCGGCGCCATAGCGTTCGACCTCGCTCTCGTTGTCCTTGCCGCCGCGGTGGTCCCGGACCGCATCGAGCAATAGGGCGATGGTGTTATTGATGCGCACGCGGCGGCGGGCGCGACACTTCTCCTTGCGTTCCATCTTCTGCAGCTCCTCCCGGCGCTGGCGCCAGACGGCCAATTGGGCCGGCGTCGGCGTGTCGTCTAACCTGCTTGGCTTGCGAAGCTCCTCTTGCGCGGCCTCGATTTCGCGGCTCTTGCGGAGCCGCGCGCGGACGCGTTGGTGGCGCTCTCTCCGGCGCTGAGCCGCAAGCATCTTTCGCTGGGCCTTCTGTTGTTCTTCTAGCTCGTCTTGTTCGGCCTGCTGCTGTTGGACTTGCTCTTGTTCGCTCGGCCGTAGTTCTGTCTGCTCTGGTTCGCCTACGTTCCGTGACTTCTTCATAGCTGCCCATTGTTGCTCAAAATCTTTTCCGCGAGGATGCGTTAGCAGAAAGATACTTTTAACGATCCAGTGGGGGTACGGACCCCAAGACAAACGAGAAATGGATTAGTATTACACTCACCAGGGTTGTTATGCTCCTCTTCCTCCTCGACCATCTGTGTCCAATCATTTTTTGGTGCCATGACCACGATGTCTCTTCACACGGCAGCAGCCGATTCTTCCCAATATGAGAAAGGTCGAACGATAGATGGGTAACTTGAGAAAAGGGTTGTTATATCTCAACAGATACTGGGCCTGCCTCCTAAGGCCTCGATTCGGTTTGTTGCTTTTTTTCGATATATGCACAAGCTGAAGAGAAAAGCAAGAGGGCTGACAGCTATAGGAAAACAAGATGTCGTTCCAGGTTCAGATCAAAGGAAACCACAACTATTGATAAGAAGCTTTGTGCTCCCCAGACTTCCTATTTCAGTATCACTAGAAGCCTCGTGGAAGATGTTTCCGGCTTGGGTCTTTGTTGTCTCACTTGAGAACAGCAGACTCACTGCACTCAGGCATAGTGGCCATCCACATCCCATGGGGCTACCATCATCAAGACAAAGGAGCCAACCCAACCGGGTTTTCACACACCTGAAGACATCTGGTCTGAACCATACGCTTCCTGCCACGACTCTTCACGATGAAAGACCACGTATGATGCAGAGTCGCCCATATGCATGAATGCACAAAACTGGCCAAACTGGAGCGGTCCAAGTGCAAAGGCCATGGGGTTGTGCTTGAAAAATGTATAATCGGCGCAATCATTTCATTCAACTACATACCTATACACCTATGAGTACACTGTGACTTGTTTCGGTAGTAGCACCCTTGAACGAAGCAGTAAACCCTCTCCTACCTGACTCAGACAGCATCATCTGAAAGCATTGACCAGGGGGGCAAAATCCAAGGAATCTAACATATGGGGGTAAGGCCTTACCATGCCATTTGATCCCAAGCCACATGCATTCCAATGCTTTCATGCTAGAAGACTGCCATTAAGGCCCGCACTGTCAGTCAGCTTCTTTGTTTGGGGACATTACCTTGGGGTACAGAGTGCTGCGGGTGGAATGAGGCGCGCTGGTACAAAAGGAAGGCGTGCAGCCGAAAACGAATCGTCGGAGCAATGGTGACTGCGACACGTATATGCTTCTCCGGCAACGCTGGCGAGTGCTGCCTATTTATGCAGACTCTTTACGTCGATTGCTGAAAGTCCCATCATGGTGAAAAAGTCAGGGATTCTGACGGCGACGATTGGTTTATAGGCGAGTTCATTGTGATTACGGAAAGTCGTGTCAATTGTTGCACCATTGGTGGAATTTGCGATCAATTACGAGTTGCACTTTGCTGCTGGCCATATCATGCTGAAGTCTCTTGACCAATGCCGGCAAAATGCTGCTGAAAACTCTGCAGTCGTTATGCTTCGTCAAGTCTCGAAACCCTCGGAACTGAAAATAATGATACAAGTGTGGCTGAAAAGGGTGATGAAGGCGATCTTGGTGGTGTCCACGGCAGAAACGAGATGTAGGGTGTGGTGGCCTCCAGCGAAGGTGGAAAGGACATGGGGGAAATAGTCGCGAGAAACCTCGGGGTGCCGCATCAACTCAAACATATTTTCGCAGAGTCCTTCCAAGCAAAGACGTCCCCTGGTAAATACCGTCGAAAACATCCGGGCACCACCACTGTCAGTCTCCCCTTCCAAGATTAGGGTAGAAATAGGAAAACAAGTGGGAAATGCCTTTTCCTTCCTGCCTGCCGTGTGCAACTCCTCGTGGCAAATTTTCTGGTATCCGCCGCATTCGTATGCCTAGAGACAAACGAGAAAATGAGGTCAAGCTAGAGGTGACTTATCTTGAACCGCCTGTCCAAAACAAGATCGCCGGAAAGTCACTCGGAGAGGGCCCGAATGACATGAAGTCAGGACTGGCCAGAAATTCACCGAGCATACCTCGCTGGAGACGACTAAGCAGCACCTCCTCCGTAGGCATCGCGCTCAGGTCGGGAGCCCGATTCAGCGTAGCCAGAAGGAGCCGCATCACGGGATCGAGCCTCACGCTCAGGGCGCTCGTAGCCACGATCTCTGTCGCCGCCACCGCCGCGACCACCGTAGCGTCCGCCATCGCGGTCTTCACGGCCACCGCTGGCATAACGATCGGTGCGGCCGGCGCTACCGGTGTAGGTATCGTCGCGGTCGCGTCTCTCGTAGCCACCGCCACCGCCGCCACGCTCCTCCCTGTATCCACCTCTTTCCTCGCGGTAAGTACGGTCGTATCCACGGTCATCACGGTAGTTTCGATCATAGCCACGGTCGTAGCCGCGATCATCACCACCACGGCGATCATAGCCGCCACCACCGCCACCTCGGTAACGGTAGGGATCGTCACGGCCGCCGTAGCCACCACCGTAGCCACCGCCACCACCACCGTAACCGCCGCCACCGCGGCGACCACGGTCATCGAAGCGACGACCACCCTCTGATTCTGTATGGTGAGAATTCGGATTTAATAGCGTATAGGGATGTTGGGAATAAACTCACCTCGCTTAGGAGGACCGAAATATTTGCCGGGAGTGGGCGTGCGAGGACGAGCGCGTCGGGCCTTCTCAATGCTCAAGGTGCGGCCATCGATAACCTCGCCTTGCAAGCCATCCTTAGCAGCATCGGCCTGATCGGAGGTAACCATCTTAACGAAGCCGAAACCGCGGGACTCCTTGGTGTGGGGATCCTTCATGATCTGGCACTTCTCAACCTCGCCGTACTTCTCGAAGAGGCGCGTAACCTCGCCTTCAGTCAGTCTGGGATGGATGCCAGTCACGAACAGGTTGGAGCCAGGGTTGATGGCGCCATCTTCATCGTTCTTGTGACCACCGTCGTCCTTCATGTTGCTATACCGGCTTCGCATTAGGATCAGAGCTGTGCGACTTTGGGTGAAATACGATTGGATTGCTTACGTGTCATTGTTGCCGTTGGGCGAAGCTGAGCGGCGACGGGTGTCGTGGCCATCATCGCGAGAAGCACGAGGGGAAGCGCTTCGCTGGTCGCGCTCGTATCGAGGACCATCGTCTGTTGGCAGCGAAAAGAATTAGCAAGATGGAAACGCGACGTGAGCATAGAGTTGACCTCGACCAGATGTGGCAAAACATAAAATAAAAAATAAAAAAACACGCGCGGCTCCAGGGTGGTAGGGATGGGGTGATTCGAATGGACTTACCTTCGAAGCGATCGCCGTCAGCAGTCTCATAGTCCATAGCAGCGGTGGCCATGATGCGATGGTTTAACTGAGTCTTCTCAGTTGATTGTGTCTGTGGGAAGAAAGGTGAGCGTGCTGTCACTAGCGTACTCCGGCTGTTGAAGCAGCGCGGCTGGCACACGTGTAGTGGGTATGGGAAATTGGCCTAGTGCTATGGCCGTGGTGGAAAGTGCTAAAGAAGTGAAGATTTGAGCTCGAGCTGCCAGCTAACAAAAGGCAAGTGTTGGAGAAAGAAAAAAAGGAATACAGTCGAACTCTTTCAATCAGGTGCAGTGGATGGTGGAAATGGTGTTGTTGTTGTTGTTGGAAAGAGGGAATGATGATGAGAAATGAGAAATCGATGTAGGCAGGCAGCAGGTGTGGCTGCACTATCAGATCCCGGTAACAGTTGAGCGGCGAGGGAAAAAATTGTACAGGCCAGTCGGGCGAAGGTACAGAGGGAAGACCCGACAGAAGGAAAAAAAGGAAAAAAGGAAAAAGGTTAAGCGAGGTTGACCTACCTAGCAGCACAGTGTCGCAACGATTCACTAGATTTGATTAGTTATTGGGGATGGGATGTGTTCGGTCAACACAACTGAAGTCTGGCTGTCTGAAGGGACCAAAAACAATCGATGAGGATAACAAACTGCGGTAGATCCAGATCTAGAAAGCAGGATGGAGTCTTGATGAGAGAGATGCAGGTCGAGCGAGGCTGCCAGAATTCTTAAGGTTCTGGGTTCCAGAGTTCCAAGGTTGTTCAGCAACAGCACGAAACAGTGGAGCAGCCAAAAAGTACCCGTCAGTTCGCAGATTCGCCAAGTGGGGCTCCTCCTGCGCTTCATCAATTAACCTTACAAAAACAGTATTCCAGCTACCTATTTCAGTGTGCTGCTATTGCAGCCAGTTGTCTGTACCATTCTCAACCAGCTACCCACCATTGCAGGTATTGACTTGCATCTCGCACACATCAACGCCCAGCAAGGCAAGGCAAGAAAAGGCAAAATCTTGGCAAGAAGTTTTGGTTGCCTTTCTTACTTGTAGATGAAAGATGTAGGTGAAGGAGGTGGTGCACATTCAGTTTCCGAATGCAGCCAGGTAACTGGCGTAAGAGCCGTGGGGTCGCATTCTTGATTTCAGCTTTAATCTGGCTGTTTGCAGCTTCTCAAGGAACGCACCATGTCAATCAGTGTAAAGTAGCCAGCCCATAGCATGTGCAACATCTACCTACCTTCAGCAGCTTACGGCAGACAACCTCCAGGTCCGTCGTACAGTACTGAAATGATCAATTACCGTGCTCAAGCGGCAAAAAGCTGCTTCAGAATTGGATGGGAAAATGGAAATATAAGACTAAACATTTAGGGATTTTGAGTAATGCTATGGAAGTCAAGCATCCAATCAAGTTATCACTAGAAAGACAAGAAACACCAATGTCTAGCATGGTACCAAATCATCACACTAAAGCTCTGAGGGACCACTGTCGTCAGTTTTCAGGGCGGCTTCCACGTTGATCTTGGCTGGCTCTGCTAGGTCAAGGTAACCCAGGGCCTGGGCCGCTTTACCGCCACAGGCCCTTTCAAGCGCCAGGAACGCAAAGTGGCCACCCACCACTGGCCGAGCCTTGAATTCGGCTTCCGACGGGAATCCTCCATCGCCTTCAGTCATGTACAGATCTGTGAGCGGTAAATCTAAAGAGGTAGGTTGGGTTAGTTGTAACAGTTCCAAGAAGGACATCTGGTAAAAACAAAATAAAGCGAGAACATAACCCCGAATGGGAAGGGGCGAAAACAAGAACAAAATTGAGAAATGAAAAAGAGAAAAAAAGAGTATCGAGAAGTTGGACGACTTACGGGTAGATGTCTCGTTGACCCATTTTGCTACAGACTGCAAAATCTCGGTGCGAACCTTCTTGCTAGCCACAGCAGCAGCGAAGAATTCCCAATCGCTCTTCGTTTGCAGACTACGTTGATCCAGGGGGCAAGCCGTACCTCTGCAACACGTTATGGTACCAGTCACTCTGCATTTGGTATACCTTCTCCGGGATAAAGGGGGAAGACTTGTTGCCAGGAAGGTGGAAGCAAAGGAGGGCATCCGCATATAGGTTGTAGATCGTCGTCCAGGATCCCTCCCACGTATAAGAGAGCTTGGCGTGTGTGCCGTCTCGTGAGATACCCAACTCTTGCCACTTGTCGATATACTTATCGGCGATGCGGCTATACTCATGAGCCTCGGAGGAGCTTCCAACAAGCTCTGAGAGCTCGGCCATAGCTTTGATCCCGACAATGCCTTTAAGTGCCAAGTTGGTCTGATTTGCAAGCCAACCAGCAAAGTCGTCTGTGCACAGCTGGTTTGCTGGGATCAAGGACTCGCGAACAAGATAACCTGTCCATTTCTTCCAAAGGGAGTAGGAGTGAGAAACCCACTTCTGAGCAGCTTCCACCCCGGTGGTTCCCATGGCTTCCCAAGTCCGATCCATGCCGTATTCATCAACTGACGAAGAGAACTTCTTCGGCCCAGCTCGTAGAGCCATAGCGGTAGTGGAAGCGTCCTGGGCAAACGCTGGTTGGGAACCGTCTTTCATGGCGTTGGCCAGGGCCAGCCCCATGATCAGCATATTGCCACACTCTTCCACAGGCATGTACTCATCATTGCCATCGGGGTGACCAGTAGCGTTAGGGAAGTGTGTTCCCAAATCGTGCATGCTGTAGTCGTTGGGATATTGACCGCTCAGCTGGTGCTCCAGAAGCGGCTCCAGGAGGTAGGCCAGCCATCGTGGATTCGTGTATAGGAAGAATGGGAATGCTGGGAAGATAACATCGACTGTCTGGAAGTTGCCGTTTGACGAGATCTCTTTCAAGAAGAGAATCGGATTATCAGGAGTACCCGCCCACTGTGTAGCTCCAAATACCTGGCGCGCCGATAGAGCTGCGATATCTCTATAATCAGCAGACCCGGAAGCAAATGCGTCCTTAGCTAGTGTCTCGGAGTAGTCGTGTGCAAGAGCGGAGGCGGCCTTGAAGTCATGATAATGGTAATGTAACATATCCTCGGCCGTGAAGAAGTATGAGGCCCATAGGGGACGCATTTGGGTCAATCCCCTCGCCGACGCATATTGCACAACTGGATCTTGGATAAGGGAGAAGGTGAAAAGAGCGCTGTCGGTGGCGACTGCCTTTTTGGAACTATTGCTGCTGAGCTGGAACTGCTTGGAAAAAGCAAAGAGCGGTTCGTCGTCAAACATCTTACGGAACGAGGAATCAACCTTGTTGGTTAGCTCTCCATGCTTCGCGAACTGTCGCCGGAGCGCATTCGCCTCTCCAGACTGGTGTTGGGCATCGGCCGGACCAGTGAAATAAAGAGTGCCCCATTCCGCGTGATCCCAGTTTTCGGTAAGAAGTTCCGGGTACTGACGTTCAATCTTCCAGGTCTTGAGATGGCTAGCCGATGCCGTGCTGGACTTGGACTTGGACTCCGTGAGTTCCCACTTGATGTGATTGTCTCGATTCCCACTGACCCATTCTCCATTGATGTCGCAGAAAATACTGATATCCAGGTTTCCTTCGACGTACACCGTCATGTACGAGGCCGGGAGAGCTTGTCGGAATGTTGAGGTTGGCGTAATGGGTGACATGAACGACAGAATGACCTTGACCTCGCCATCGCCAGTAGCATTGGTGATGGTGTACGTCAGGTTCGTCGTGGACGCATCGAAGGTAGGACCATTGTAATGTGGGAAAGCAGTCTTGTAACTACGTGGTAATCAGCATCAAGTCGTAGGAGGGGTCTTTACGTTGTCACCAACCGGCCGCTCTTATCACCCAGGAAGTCGTGGGGCCGTCCGAGAAGAGGGTACACGCTGTTCGTCTCAGGCACGGCGGCCATGACAGCGAACCCAAAGGTGCTGCCAGTATAGAAGATAGGCCATTGTTTCCATGGCTCATCTCTAGCGGAAGGCAGCCAGGTACTCAGGTACGGGTTACGAACGACCAAAGGTAAGACCTTCGGCGTCAAGGTCGAGGCACTGGTCAGGGCGGCCAATGCCCCAATGGCAGACACAATGTCGAATCTCATGGCGCGTTGTCAGACTCTACCCAGACAAGCAGTGGGGGGTACTAAGACACCAATGCAGACGTTCCGTGACTATGTACATATACTCCGGTGACCAAGGAAGGTAGATAAGTATGAGGATCTGGCTTACGACGCCTTCAAAAAGAGAACGTATGGGGAATGATTGAACAACTTTGGGGGAAATGATCGTGGTCTAGGTAGGCTGACCAGAGCTTGTTTGGGAACAGAAAAAGCAGGAAAAGCAAGGGAAGCAGCGGGCGAATTGGTTGTACTTGGGGGGAGGGAGGAAAGAGAAGAAGGGTTAGCCAGCCTGGCAGCGACGGACGATCATCCACGTAAGACCGGCTGAGCTGAAGACCAGGGATTCGAGCTCTCGATGAGCCAGTGACGTCTCCGGCTGTGTTTGTAACAGCTTGAAGCCTCCGCCGGCAGCCGCGGCGTGGGCCCACTCCCCACAGGGATGAGCAGGATTCGCAGTACCTGGGTCACCAACTTGGAAAGAGGTCATACGGCGTGGGGTTCCGAATAGGAGTGTAGTTTGGCGGTCATAAGGGATCCCAAACGAAGTCATGAGATGCACGGGGATTTTTATTTCCCTGGTGGGGGGGGGGGGTAGGACAACATGCCAACTTGAAAGTGCATATCGACGGCTGTAGCTGTGCAGCGCAGCGCAGTGCTGTGCTGTCAGGTCACGTCGTCTTCTACATGCAATGTGCATACAGCTGCATTAGGATGTAGGTACCAGCAGGCCTAAGGCCCAGTTTTGGGCTGCTGCCGGCAGAAACCAGTAAGGCGGCGGGCACATTTCGATTGCGTAAAACCCAAGTCTGGGGTTGACCAGGGTCGGTGCATTAGTGCGGGAAACAACTTCAAACCAAGGGTGCGGAGGGGGTGGTCATGCGGAAACACCTGAATCGTTCCAGAACCACCTAAATCTTCGGGGACTTTTCGACAGGCAGAGAGACTCAATTTGAAGGCTATATTGCTGCCTTTGTCGAGTCTAGTCAGTATGATGTATTCTCGGAGACGGAGCGGGAAGTATAAATGACACGCAGCCGTGCTACGGATCCACGCTGGAATTGAATCCTCTTCCGAGCCACTGTGCCAGCCGAGCCGTTGGACCCTGTAAACTGTGAACTGATTCAGGAGACCCCCATACGTAACTTGGGCGATCCTTGGGGATACCGAATTGTTTTCTCTTGCGGTCAATATTAGCCGGAGGAAAGGAGACACGTCGTACGACTCGAGTAATTGGTCTGCCAAGCGACTGGATGTCATACACACATCACCTAATATCACCCATACCCTCGGTGTCTCTAAGGCATCATAGAGGTAGGTACTTGGAGGTAAGCACAAAATGTTCGTTCACGTGGCCTGGAGCTGGGATGGATAATCAGAGACGGGATAGTTGCTTATTTGAGTGCTCCCATAATTACCTGCCACAAGTGACCTCAATACCTTACCGTCCCAAGATCTCCGACTTCAGATTGACTCCGAGTTTAATATGAGACAAGAACGGCTATGCCCTTTAAGCTTCTGGCCATCTGCCACCGACTGCAAGCCCGCTGCAGCGGCTACACCCCGCCATGCCATAGCACGTTAGGTTATTAACAGGTACCTTCAATTACTCCAACTTTTTGGAGACTACCTTACTGTGATTTTTTCCAGTACCCCTCCCCTCATACTTGCAGAGACGGATGCGTTTCTATTGAGAGATGGTCTTTTTCTTTCTTTCTCCATCACTTGAGCTTGCAGCTCTAGAAGCGGCCCAATCAAGAGGAATTCCGGAATGGATATCGGTGTTCGCGACAGTTCTCGCCGCGATACCATGGCCCTCCTCCACCGGCCTGGGCAGCTATCGACCAAGTTTGCTGAGATGGGGGATTATCATACCAATGTTATTGTAAAGTACACGTAAATATCCATCGCGGGACGCACTTATTTTGAGGCTTCATGGAAGATCGCATCGCCTGCGGTGCTTCATATTATTCATCATCTGTTACACGATACCGAGCCTCCCGCGCTTACGTCCGATAATCCGTGCCAAGCGCTCTTGAGGTGTCAATCAATCCCATCTAACACACAGTAGTGTCGGATTCGCCCATCAGCAGAATGTCACTCGAAGGGATGGTCTTTGCCCTCAGTGGCGCGGCCAGGGGTATCGGATTAGCTACGGCTCAGATCCTGTCCCAGAAAGGCGCCACTGTCTGCGTGGCAGATGTGAACCCGGATCAGCTGAAGAAGACCGAGGACTATTTCAGCGCGCTCAACGTGCCTTTCTCGGTAACCAAGGTGGATGTCACCAAGCGCGATGAGGTGGACGCCTGGATCAAGGGCGTTGTTGACAAGTATGGCAAGCTTGATGGTGCAGCAAACTGCGCTGGCATCATCGGAAAACATCACGGTCTGCGGGCCGTTGCGGAATTGGAGGACAGCGAGTGGCACCAGATCATGGCTGTTAATCTTACGGGAATGATGTATTGCCTACGGGCAGAACTACAAAAGGTCGTGGATGGGGGTTCCATAGTGAACGTTTCCTCCATCCAAGGGCTCCAGGGTTGGTCCTCCCCGCCTGCGTAGTCCATGTCACGCCAGGACTAACCAGTAATCTCAAAGGATTCGCTCTCCACGGAGCCTACTCGGCCAGCAAACATGGTGTGATAGGTCTGACAAAGGCAGCGGCGAAGGAGGTTGGCCATCGTCAGATCCGAGTCAATTCCGTGGCTCCGGGGGCGATATATACCCCATTGATGCAGGAGAACTGGGAATTAATCAACCGTCCAGCTGATGCACCTTTCGACGATGGTGCCAGCTTTGGTAGACAGGGCACGGCGGTTGAGGCTGCCAACGTCATTGTCTTCCTCCTCAGCCCAGAGAGCAAGTATGTCAGCGGTAGCGTGTATTCTGTTGATGGTGCCTGGTGAGGAGACAAGGGGATTCCGTTAGCCGGAGGAACAGGACAGACTGGGCCATCTCTGGTTGTGAATGAGACCAAGTTTCGTGTGCCATGCTCGCGTCCTTACCTTCAGAAGACGTCCTCGGGGTCAACCTCAAATTCTCTGCCATTTTCACGAATGTGTTCGTGCTTGACATCACGCTTCATCGGCTTGCGCATATCGTAGGCGTCCTCGCCACCAGCCGATGGGTCTTCGATGTTCTCGCCATAGTAATCCTTCACAACCCGGAATACGCTATAGCCCATACTCTCGTAGAATCTGATGGCACGGTGGTTGCTCTTGCGCACGAACAAATCCATAAACCAGGCATCACCGTTATCTGCTGCAATCTCGAGCTTTTCCGACAGTATCCTGCCGATGCCCATACGGCGAGCCTCGGGAGCAACGGTGAGGGCCGTAATGTGAGCATGCCAAGGCAGATAGTGTTCATAGTTTCTGAAGTAATCCGGGGAGCTCTCAAGCTTGCCCATGACTGCATGGCCGAGTCAATATCGCCTGCAGAGAGTCCTTCATGTACGGGAAGGGGGCTATCAATGCTTACTATAACCGATTATGTTGCCTCGATCATCCTCGGCAACTTGGAACATGGATGGCCACTTTGCGTAGTATTGCAGGTAGAAGTCCAGCCCATAGGTTTCGAGTTAGGGGATCCAAGTTGCACTTGGATATTCTGTCCAGATCACTAGGATCGAAACGTCGAAACGTGGCCATGATGGGGTTTGGTTTCAATGCAACAAACAGCCTGTTCTCTTTTGTTTGTACGCAAAGGCAGATTATTGGTAGGGTCGCTCCCGCACGAATATCAATTTCTGGATGTCAAGAAAGTTCAGAAATGCGACAACAACCCCTCCCCCCACATTCACGACCATGTTGCTTGGTCGGAGCTCAGGGTTTCATTATGCCGATGACCAAAGGCTGCCCGTTTTTCAGAACCTAATCCAACCAGATGGGATGGTACCTGACCACTAATGGGCTAATGGGCTAACTACAGGGGCCAGTAGTGTAAACAGCCATAACAACACCCTTAATTTCGAATGTTATCCCCGCCAACACGCGCAAGTAATGGTGAATATTCAAACTTTGCACACCGAATAACAACGGTGCCTTCGTGGTGATTAATGTGGGTGACGTTCATGTTTTTCCCCCTTGAATAAGTAACCAAGGTTTCTTGGGAGACGACTGTTATCAACTCATTCCTTCCCCCCTGTGATTTATGCGTTCTCAAGGATCTATCATTCTTTTTTCTTCTCCTCCAGCGAGGGGACCTGATATAGATCCAGGGGTTGATATACACACTTCCATCACCACAGCATCCCGCCCCTGTCAGTCTGTAAGTCACTCCACTTGACAACTAGCAACCATCCCACGAACTGCCGAGTGCCACCACGAACAAAGCAAACAATCGGCTTTTGAGCCAAGTCACCGTAGACTCGGCCTACAATCAACAACAAAGTCAACCTTTCCGGTGGCTTGTCATACTTTGCGGAGAAGAGGGAACAATAAGAGCTTACTCGTTTACGAGAGAAAAACAGCACCCGGCTATTTTTTCCGTTTCGCTGCCCAAAGGGCCAAACAGACGATCCTTATAATACATACAAACCGATACCCCCCCTTCACCTCCGTCTTCGCTTGGCTACCGTCAAAAGAAACAACACCCCGAACTCTCGGAAATACCTCCACAATCAATCATGCCTTCGTCCCCGCGAACGCCACGGCATTCGCGACAGTCCTCCGCTGTGGACAATTCCTACCAACACTCCTACCAGCCCTCCAGCCCCGGCGGTTCGCCCGTCGCCCGGCGAGCTTCGAAGTCCTCTCAAGACCCTATGACGCCCCTGCGCAGCAGCGTGAACAGCATGAACGAGCAAGACATGACCATGTTCGGCGGTGCCCAAGAGGGAGGAGATAACGGGCTGGGCAACCTCGCCGACGAGCTGGCCGATGCTCTCTCCGGATCCGGTGACGACGATGACGATGCGTGCTACGAGGAAGGGGACGACGAACTCGCCCCTGAGATCGACGTCGACTCAGAAGGCGGGGACAATAACAGCAGCCGGCGGCATGCCAATGATGGCATCAGAGACAGCGGTGTGGATGTAGCGAGCCAGAGCGAGCGCCCCCTGCCCTACCACAAGAAGAACCACATGAGCCTGACCCTGCCCAACAGCCCGCGAGGCCATCGACGAAATCAGGGCAGCATATACGACGGCAGCGAATACGGCTCGGATTCCGATCTCGAATCTCCCGGCATGCCGCCGAGCCTGGTGGCCAGGATCGATGCCGTCGACTCGCTCGCCCGACGAGGCACCGAGAGCATAGGCGGGCCCGTGGACGGCGTGTTCCAGCGAGTGACGGAGGGCCTGCGCGATCTGGGGTCGCAGTCCGGCGTGGAGGGGAGCACAACCAGGCTGATCACGGCGCACTCGGCGCTGGCGACGCACCTGGCGCACCAGACCCGCCAGCTGCACAACCTGACGTTCCCGCTGCTCTCGCCGCTGGTGCTGCCGCCGGACGCCGAGACCATCGACGAGCTGCTGCCCGTGCTCGCGTCGCTCTCGGACGACATGCCGCGGCCCACGACCTCGGCCTACAACTCGCTCACGGCGCTGCACTCGGTCACGTCGGACCTGGTGCAGACGCTCAACTACCTCTCGGACACGCTGCAAATGTCGCGGCAGACGACCACCACGGCCACCCGGAGACTGAGGACCGCCAAGGAGATGGTGGCCGAGATGAAGCGGGAGGAGGAGCTCAAGGAGGAGGGCGAGCGGTGGCTGGCGCGGGGCAACTGGGGCGAGCGGCTCCAGAAGCGCGAGTGTGCCGGCGTGTGCCGGGACGTGGTGGGCGGCTTCGAGGAGGTCTGTAATAGCTGGAGGGCGAGGCTGCTTGCCCAGGCCGAGTCGGCGTGAAAGCCACTTTCTTTGTTATGCCGATAATAGAAGAAGAGAGAGATGGAGATGCGGGAGACGAAGAAGAAGAGGAAGAAAGCCAGCATCTGATAAAGACATACCCCCTGTTGCTGCTGTGACGAGAACCTCACGCGTGCACATATTTTACTACATTTCTACTTTGTTGTCTACTGGGCGGCGGTGCTGAGTGACTTTAGGAGGCCAGCATGACATGACATAGCCGTTATAAAGCCGAGGGCGTTGGGTACACTGGGGGGTTCAACTAATGCCTTTTCTTCTATTATAGACAGACCACAGAACGGTGTGTGAGAGATTATATACTACATTGCAAGATGTATGTGGCATGCAACATATACTATTATAATGTACGCTTCGTCGAGACGAGGCGGTCTGGTGATTGATGGCGCGATTTGATGATATTCCTGACGTAGTCCTGTTCATCGTCATATTAAATTATTCCCCAGATGGGCTTACTATTAATACTTACATATATATTAACATTCACCAGCTAATGTACATGGAGTACGCACAAAAGATGTATTTTACTTGAACTGGTTGTTATTATCTATATACACTGCAGCATTGGGTGCTTGGGGGAGTATCAACAAAGAAAACATGACATGTGGGGGGTATACAAGCAAAGAAAAGCAAGCAAGCCCGTTCCGCCAACGAACGTACGAACTTGCACACGGTACAATTCGATTTGCCCATGTAACGCCTTGCAGTATAAAACACATTATTAGAAACATCCCCTTAAAACGAGTCTATCCGCGTAATCTCCGGCGTCGTCGCCCGATTCGGATTCCTCATCGGCGGCTCCGCCAACTCCGCCGGAGCCCTCCTCGCCCCAACATTATCGCCTCTTCTCTGCGGCTGCTGCTGCTGCTCCTCGGCGAAGCCCCCAGACTCAAGCCGTCCTCCGACGGCGCGTAGTCACCGACGCCCCCAAGCCGGGGGTCGAACTTGGGACGGCGGCCGTTGACGTAGCGCTCGACGGGCGGCGCCTCGCGGGGCACACGGCGCGAGGCCTCGGCCTCGTCGTCGACCAGGACGACCATCCAGACGCCCACGGCGCCGTTGGAGCCCAGCAGCGGGGTCGCGTGGATCCAACGGCCCCGGCCGGGTGCCTTCCCTCGTCGGCGCTGCGGGCCGCGGACACCGACGAGAGCCAGCGCACCTTCGCCGTAACGCCCTGGCCGTCGGCGAGGGCGGACTCGATGGCGTCGCGCAGGCGTGGCGAGCCGCCCACGCGCGACAGGAACGACGACTGCAGCATCCCCGGCACCCGCAGCGAGGGCGACGCGAAGAGGATCTTGAGCGACGGGTAGGGTCGCACCAGCAGGTAGTGCTCGTAGACGCCGCTAAGGCGGCCGCCGCCGATGTTGGCGGCGGAGACAGAGGGAGCCGGCGAGGACGGGTCCGGGCCCATGTAGATGCGCTCGCTGCTGTGCACGCTGGCGGCGTTGCCGCTGCCGATGCGGCGGTGCGAGGATGGCGCGATGGCCGCGGTCGAGGTGTTGTTGTTGTTGGTGTTGGCGGCGTACATGGCCGCCGTGTCGTGCAGGACGGGGTCCGAGTCGCGCCGGTCCAGCGTCGTGTCGTCGCGGATCAGGATGCGGGGCTTGTTCCAGTTGGCCACGTTGTCCGTAGACGAGATGTCCTCCTGGTGGACGCGGTGCAGGGCGCCGCCCGACTCGCGGACGGTGCGGAGCTCCTGCATCGTGAACATGGCGGCGAGCTCGCGGAACTCATCGCGGATCTCGCCGTCGTTGCCGTTGCCGTTCTGCGGTTGGTCGCCAGCACCAGCACCACCGTTCAGCTTCTCCACGCCGTTACCGTTCGTCGTTCTGACGGAGGCCGCGTCGCTGAACTTGGCGTGGCGGGCGCGCCGGTGGTCGGGCTTCTGGGGCGACTGCTGCTGGTAATGCTGGGGCAGGAGCTCCGGGTTCTCGCGCGCGACGAGGCGCTCGAGCGAGTCCAGGCCCGCCGACTCCTTGACCAGGCCGGAGACGTCGACCTGGGCGCCGATGTGGTAGCGGACCATGCCCCGGCTGTCGAATAGGGGCGCCACCATCAGCAGGTTCATGAAGGGCGAGCCGTCGCGGCGGTAATTGAGGAACGTCTCGACGTGCTCCTTGCCGGCCTCGAGCTTCTCCTTGATGCGCTTCACGCTGAAGGGGTTCGTCTTGGGCCCCTGGAGGAAACGACAGTTGCGGCCGAGCACATAGTCCATGCCGTACTGTGTCGTCTTGTGAAATTCTGCCAGGCGGGTTGGTTAGCTCACAAGGCGCCATTGCAGAGTGGAAAGGGGGGGTTGTAGTCAGGGGAAAAAGATAGGGGCGACGGCGTACCTTCACTGGCGAAAACGATCGGATTATCTGGGCGCGATGGATCTGTCAGACAAAAGACTTCTGCCAGCCCTTCAGACATGTCGCGGAGATGAATCGGAAGCGTATCCGCTATACGCCTCTTGATCGTTAAGCTCACTGTCTGCACGTAGGTGTGCGTGATGTAGGCCGGTAGGTCATGGTTCGCGATCGTCTCGAAAGCCTGCCGCATCTTCTCCTTGAGCCCGTGATTCATCGTCTTGGCGGGCGTCGCCTTGGTGTAGTCCAGCCCGTCGATGGGGGCCAGCGCTTCGGTGACCGCGTTGGCGTACTGGATCGCCTTGAGCGCCTTGAGCGCGTCGAGGTAGTAGACCAGGATCCGGACGGACTGCGGCCGGTAGGCGCAGAGGTAGGTTGTGAAACGCTGGAGCAGGACGGGGTCGTCGAATATGACACCGAGATGCTTTACTGAGAACAGCAGCTCGGATTGGGTCTCGAGCGAGTACTGCTTGCCGAGCGAGTGCGCAGGCACCACGAGGTCGAACCAGGCCGGATCGACCTCCTCCTCGGCCAGGGGCTCGAGGTTGTCGACTTCGCCGCCCTTGGTCTGCAAAGGCGGCAGCGAGGTGGGCGAGAACAGCGAAGATGAGGAAGAGTTCATTTGCGATCTCGTGGAGAACATGCTCCTTTGCGTTTTCGACTGGGCTATGCTGAGTTGGTCGTCGGGCCCGACGGAGCGCCGGCGGGTCTGCGGTGTGCTATACTCGCGGGTGCTCGGTAACCGCTCCGCCGACGCAACTTGTCGTATAGCCGGCGCCCGCTCTGCCGGCCCGGGGTCCTGCATATTCGAGAATCGCTCTGCCGGCCCTTGGTCTCGCGGAAAGCGCGGGCTTTGTGGGGTACGTGGACTGGCTGCTCGCTCTGTCGGCGCGTTGTCTCGCAAATTTGCCAACCGCCCTGAAGATGGCTGGTCTCGATTACTCGATGAGCTGCTGGGATTCCATGTCAGGATGTTTTCCTCCCTAAGTAGTCTCAAGCTAGCCACGCGGGTGCGAACTTACCTGCTGGGCCTAGAAACCTGGGGCACACCCAAGACTTGGGAGTGGGGGTTCTGATTTATGTCCTCCTTGAATTTGGTCTTGCGGACGTTCTTGAACGCCTCGGGGATGTGATGAAATCGACTATGTTCTGTGCCCGGCTTGACTTCCGTGTCGGTATGTCCGGGATAGCGGCTCCTTCATCGTCGTCCTCGTCCTCTTCTGGGTGTTGTTGATGGTGGTTGTCAAAGGCAGAGATAGACCGTACACTCAAAGAGCTTTCACGACTCTCATCCTGATAGCCCTGGACCTTGTCCCGGGGCGCAGGGGACTTATGATTCGTCTGTGGCCCGACATCTTAATGTGTGTTAGAGGGTTGACCTTCTTTGTTGCCTCTGGCCTCCTTTTCGAGTCTGTCCAGCTGGGAACCAAACCTCGCGCCCTTCTAAGAGAGTTCTACCAACGCCAGACTTCTGGGGAGATTTGCTCGATGGCGCAAGCAGGGATCACCAGTGTAGTTTGAGTTTCCTTCGTCGTATACAGTGAGAGGGCCAAGCCTTTGCAGTGAAGGCTAGGTACGGTACCGACGCAGCGGTCTTAAAGCAAAGACAACAGAAACAAGGCGAGTAAAGGAGTCAGGACTCCGGATGACAAGAGCTTCTGATCCCACATCCTCCTCTGGAAAACTAAAGCCGGGAGCACAGCGATACATATTCGCGCCCAGTTCTTGCCATGCGGCGCAGAGGGGTGTGTGTCAAAGCCCCGGTAGCGTCTTCTCAGAGACTGGGGGGATTTCGTCACTGATGTCCGTGACGCTGGAGTAGCAAAGCCCAAAAGCGACATGTCAATGACTAGTGTAGAGGCTAGGCTAGTGTCAAGCGCCATTCGGTCGTGAGGGCCGTTTTTTCGTAGGCCGGGATGCATGGGTGAGAGAGAGATGGGGCGCCGGGGCGTGTTTCCCAATGATCAATCCCCCAGCAACCGAGCCAGCCACCAAGCGACGGTCCGCCGTCAGTAGAGTTAGGACTGAACTTTGATCCCAACATCTTTCAGCAGCTATCCAGCGGCTGGCATGTATGTAATCTGAACTTTAGGATCGAACGTCTGTCGATCGGGCTATCCTGAGTCCTTCTGCTGAGGCTATCCTGAAATTCTCAATGGCATGGGTCCGCATATGGCGCGCTTCATGTAGATCTGCGTAGAATGTCCCCAGCTTGTGAAATGACTTGAAAGTCGAAGTCGGTTAGCCATCACCTGTCACCTTTGTTAATTTGTCACGATAGTGTGATAGAACTATTGTTACCCAGCATTTAATAGGCCACATACAGGGTTGGAGCTCTGCGTTAGTATGGCAATATAAGAGTTCCGCGACAGCCCCATGTCCAGCATCAGGGGCGATATGCCGGAGAAAAAGTACGATCGTGACGAGATATGCAAGAGTTTGGCGATCGAGTTCTCGAGATTACATGCATCGATTGAACAGCCAGGTTCTGGCCAGGAGAAGGGCCCACGAAACGAGTAGGCGGAGCCTCCACCTGCGGACTTGTGGCACCATTAGAGTGCACCTGAACAAGCGGCATGCGGATGGAAGATACCGTCTTCATGGGTAGCCTCCTGTCAGTATCCGTATACTAAGGGGCTATACCCAATGCAGTGTAAAACAGGTGAGCCAGACCAACGGAGCCAGGTCCAAAGGCGTTGCCAGGATGAATGAAAGACCGAACGTTAGCAGCTTAGGTATTCAACGTACGATGAGTGGATGAGAAATACAAATAGACTCGAGTCCATTGGCTTTGAAAATCCTATTTGGGCGTCGAAAGACGGGCTCGACTGGGAATTGACATCTGATTTGACGTTGTACGGAGTACCATCCTGCCTATCTGATACAGCACGTTTGATCACTTCAAAATTTGCCAGTGACGCGGCAATGACTTGACTGTCTGTACCTCAGGCACTACCCTTAGTATGATAATAACACCTGTACTAACAAAACGCCCAACTGCCGGCTTCCGTGGCGCAGTGGGTGGACGAGAAAAAATCAATTCGTAGAGGGCTGGCCGGAAATTGTGGCTTCCGCGGCTTATCAGATTTTGATCGGTCATTTTTTCTATATCGTAACAGCCATGCAAGATTCGAAGCGAGACATTCCTTCCATCCCACTGAGTGTAACCGCACAATCTCACTGCACTCGCAATTTGTTATCTAGCCGTAGTATTTGTTACATACTACATACTACTGTACAAACATTTGGCCCGGGCTCGAGCAGCGAGGAGCTCGCTCATCTTACTACAGCTCGATGGCCTGTCCATGTGTTCCCTGCATGGGTATGTCGATCATCGACAGGGATGATGGCCAGTGACGTGATCTGTATACCCAGTTTGCACGTGCTAGTAGTGCAAGCAGCTAAGATAACATGCATAACAAGCCGAGAACAGTAACGAAGTCGCAGTCGCTTATGTAACCGGCAGTCTTCCCCGGGGGCTTGTAGTGAGAAGGAGCCCGTTCCGCAGTCGAATGGAGATACCTAATTTCTGTTAGCAATTACCCCATCCGGCGAATTGCGCATTGCCGTCTGCTTGCCGATCCCTAAGAAACTAGCTCCTAGCATACTGAATAGTCTCGTGAGCTTATGCACGGTGCGTATATGACTATATGTACGTTCGGGGCATCGAGATGGCTGCTAGACAGAAACATAAGCCCGAGGAATGAGGGTATTGACATTGCGTGTAGGGAATATGTGGTTGCTGCCCATCTATCGTTTCGAGCTGTATCCTTGGCCTGGTATCATTTTATACGATTTCTTAAAAAGACTGCTTAAATATAGATAATTAGAAATACCGGGTCTATGCTTGTTTACACCCGTAAAGTACGTACGCAACCTTGTCATCACTACGACGTCTTGTCGGTCCGCTGCGCAAATTTCATCTGCTTCTTATCGGACACGTCAAAGACAACCAACAACTCCTCCAGGAACGCATCGCCCAGAATGGACAGACCAGCATTCGCAGCCACGCCTGACAGACAATAGTCTCCGTCGGCGTAGCTCTGCTTGGTCTCGGGCAGGATGAGGCTACTGGGGTTGATGCGCACGGCCTTACCCCCTATACCGATCTCGATCCCCGGAGGAGCCGCGTCGCACCGCACGGCAAACGTTCCGTCTCCGGCATATTCCGCCGGGGGTACGAACAGATTATTGATGGTCTGGGCAACGTCTGCGGGGAAGTAGTTGAGGGTAGTGCCCGTGTCGACAAGCATCCCGGCTGGTTTAGACCACGTCTGATTGGTCTCCGTGTTGCCGACCTTCATGTTGTCAGGCATAAGGCCGTAATACATGTAGTGCTTCGGGCCCCCGTTCACGCTCATCTATGCACAGGCATTAGCTAGCATGTCCTCGCTTGCCGTCATCGCACTCGAAGATGAGTGAGTCTTGGCTCTCACCTGACGGATTGGTGTGGTAGCAAACTCTCCCGTCGTCACGTTGGGGGGCAATCCTCCAAAGGAGACAGATGAGCGGCCTTCATCGCGGGACATGGCCACGCTCAACAGCGGATCGACCTTGTTCGACATAGTTTCCACGAACGGGGCGTATTCTTTGGCCGTTGCAGGGCCGTCGTTAGACGGATCCGAACCCGTGTACGAGGTCGTCAACCCACGCATACCCAAACCCAGGATCCCACTGAAAATACCGTTGCCGCGGATGCTCGCCGATGTCACGAGGGACATTTGCTGCTTTGGGACGGTAATACCGGCGACAGTGATGCTGTTTAAAGGTTTAGCCTCCATCTTGCCTACTGTCTGTGCTGCTTCATCCGAACAAGAAAACTTACTCCGCGTATCCCATGTCACCGTTGAGGGAGTCACCACCGCCGTAAGATATGTTCATATGCTCGTCTGCAATCCTGCCACCGGAGAAGTTCCCCGCGAATGAGGGTCCAAAGTTGCAGGCGGTCTGGTCTTGCTGCTGGTGCGACCGATCCAGACACTTGAAGCTCGAGGACATGAGCCAGGTGTCGGCGCTCCCAGTATCCGGGATCATGGACCAGTTCGTGCCCCCATACCTACAGACAATAGATACTGCGTCTGTTTGGGAATGGCTCTAAGGGTGCGATGCCGGGGCTGGTTTGTCTAAGCTGGAGCCCACCTTGAAGGCGGGATACTTTGAGAGAATCACGGCTTGAGGGAATCCTTGAGAGAGGGTAATAGATATCTGTAACGACCAAGCTCTCCTCGGCAAGGAAATTTCGTGTCTCGAGAGGGCTCTTCAGGGGAACCTATCGACTCTCGGCGTTAGTATTACTATTTTTGGAATAAACGGGATGTCTTAGGGGGGGGATAACGGGATATAAAGGTAACTCCTCGAATAAACAGTGTATCCGTCCCCCTGAGACACTGGGATAACGATGGATGACGATTGGAATAAGCAGGAATAGACCCCAAAAGTCGCTTACCGCCCCTCCGCCATGGATCATGAGCTAGCAGAGCAGCCCCTGAAGCGCGTGTTTGGCCCTGGCCGAAGATGCTCAAGCTTGGCTTTGGGGTTTTTAACTTGGTGGAAATATACGAGGAAGAGAGCTGGGTAAGAGGAATAGACATAACCTTCTTCAAGAAGACATATGATATTTGACTGAGTCGATGACAGGTATATGCAGCTATGTTCCGCAAGGACTGCACGGTCATGACCAAGAGCTTGGCTTGGCTATGTGAGCAAATGAAATGGGCACAAAAGCCCAATATAGTTGCATCGGGTGTTTGGCTAACGTAAGTATATTGCCGACCATCTACAATCCGTCCTCGAATCATAATGCCAGGCTAATTCGTCAAGGCGACCCGGAGAGATGCGCGCGACCTTGGCAATGTGTTTCTAGAACATGCAATTGCCGCTCCCTGCGTGCATATGTCATTCTTGCTTCTTGAATTGTCACTCACGCCGGTCCAGGGCAACACTTTGAACCCTATCTGTAAGTCCTAGACCGGATCCAGCACGGAGGATACGGATGAAGTAATTGCATGCATCATGGACCGTACCAGAAGAAAGGAAAGTTGCAGATTATTTAATGCAACAAAGTAACAGAAATACCAATTGCTGATGTTCGAGTTGAGGTTGGGAGCTGTTGCTCGCTATTATAAGTTGGAGGGAGCCCCACTAAAATTTTGATAACCAAAAATGCGTTTGTCTGCGGGGACCGTCTTTGATATACCGAACCTCTTACTCTGAACTGATTCATAAGTCGCTGCATTCGTATACTTATCTCCTAGACTGTCGTTTAATAGAATACAATCCTCGTTCAGGCTATCGAATTCTGACACGAAGGAGGCGAAAAGCGAGGTAGTGAGGTTGAGAAACGTTCTTGCAACATTGGCAGCAGCTGGGGTTACCAAGTGCTTGAGTGCAATTTACAGCCATATAACCGCCGTCAATATGGCGCCCACAACGCAACACTCGCGATCTCATGCCCTGCTCCTGTTCCAGAAGCTACTTAATCTGCGCGATAGTGCCAGCCCGCTGACGCTCATACTCGACACTCTGGAGCAGAGCGCAAACCCAATAATCCGCGAATTTGTCGCTAGAGCCAGGGTATGTCCTGTCGGTAGTTGTTGTCCGAGTTACACGCATAGTCTATGTCTATGATTGATTACCTTTCAGGCTGATCACCAGATGAGCCACGGGCCCCCTTATATGGCTAGAGCCAGATGATGCTAATACTTCGCGGCAGATCTCCAAGAGCAAGATCATCTTCGTCTCGTTTGCCACGCTCAAGAAACCAGCAGATGTAGACATCTTCGTCAAGGCACGGGCAAAACCCCCGAAGCCCTGCACTCCGAGATCGTCTCGCATTATCCGACTGGACCGCCGGGACATACCCGCCGTACGTCATCCTCGCACACCCCAACCCCTTCACTTCTCTACCTACCATGACGAGTATGTAAGTACTGACGCATGATGCTGATATGTGTCGTATGCTATACAGAAGTCCTCCTAATCTTCGACGCACTCAACCCCCTCTGCACCGCGATCCCCTCGCAGATGCCGCAAGTGCTATCGAGCCTCATCACGGGCCCCACCGTCAGCCTGGTAGCCACATACCACACCGACGTGCCGCTGGCCCTGTCGCCCCAGTCGACGCTCGGCGAGTACGAGCCGCACCCGCTGACGGTGCTGTCGCACCTCGCGACGGCGATACTGCGCACGTCGAACCTGGGCCAGGCCGCCGAGCGCAAGCGCGCGCGGGACCGCAGCCTGGTCGAGCCCGAGTTCGGCCTGCGCGAGGGTCGCGAGGGTGTCCTGGTCGGGCTGCAGCAGACGCGAGAGAAGGATGTGGAAGGGGCGCTGGTGGTCGAGATGGAGATCCGGCGGCGGAGCGGGCGGTCCGTCGCGGAGAAGTTCGTCCTGGTGTCGCCGCCGACGCCTGGTGGTGGTGGTGCGCCGCTCTCCGCTGCCAAGAGCAAGGTGGACACGGGGGCCCGGATATCGTTGTTGTCCGACCATCCGCTGCTCCGCGATGTCCATGAGCCGGCGGCCGAAGAAGGAGGCGAGGACGCCGAGACGACGTTTAGCCTGGGGTTGACGGAGAAGCAGAGGAAGGACCGTGAGGGAATCGTGTTGCCGTACTTTGATGCGCAGACGGACATAGGGGCTGGTGAGGGCGGGCGAATCTTGTATGAGATGGGTCGCGAGGATGACTTTGATGACGAAGAGGATGAGATATAGACGCCAACACAAGCCAAGGAGAAAAAAAAAATGCAAAATCCAGATACCCATCATTCAACTCACACTATTGGCCATATCACGGACCGACCTTGCGTATTAGAAGGCAATGCCCATTAACTTGTGCTTTACATCCTCAGTTCAAGCATGGGTATCGGATGTCAGTACGGACGTGAGTGACTCTTGACGTGATCTCAGCATGTTCATTATAGTACATCTAGATAGCAGCTGTTCACGGACTCTCCCCTGTCTGCTTGTCCAGCTGAACCATATCTATTTTGGGAATGCCAAACCCATGCCCGCTACGCCTGTAGCTGTCGTCATGTCCATCTTCTCTCTTTCGAGTTCATTTCGTGTACTGCGGCAGCTCTTTACTCGTCGACCTGCATGCCCTCGCCCTCGGCAGCATCCCCCGCCTCCGCATCATCGGCCACGCTGTTGATCCACTCCTTGACTTCGGGGCCGTCGTGGACCTTGAAGTACTCCAGGTTCTTCTTGCCGGCCTCCTTGATGCCCACGACGCCCACGCTCGTGTTCTCGAGCGTCAGCTCCTTGTCCTGGACCAGGGTCTCCTTGAGGGCGCGCAGGCCGTGCTTGACGAGCTCGTCGCGGCCGCAGGCGGGGAAGTGCTCGGCGTTCTTCTCGAGGTACGTGCGGGCCATCTGGGAGCGGGCGCCGATGGCGCAGGCGACCATCTCCTGCGTCATGCCGCTGGGCTGGAACTCGAACAGGTGGGGGCCCGTCTCGTCGATGCCGGCGATCAGCAGGCCGACGCCGTACGGCCGCTTGCCGTACTGCTGTGTGTTGATCTGCGCCTTGTCGCCGATGGACTGCACCAGCGACTCCACCGGCATCGCGCGGTCGTACGTCAGCCGTTGCGACAGGCACTGGTTCTTCATGAAGTTGGACAGGACGCGGGCGTCGGATGTGAGGCCGGCGATGGCCAGACCGACGTGCTCGTCCACGGCGAAAAGCTTCTTCTGGTACGAGGAGAGTTCTTCGGCATTGCGCTACGTAGAAAAGGATATGATGTTAGCCAAGAAGAGCTTGGATGTCGAATGGGGGCTTCGGTTCGATCCGTAGACAGATCTATATGTATGACGGCGGTGATGGTGGGGAGGAGTCGTAGTCGTCGTACCTTGATAGCCACTAGTACTGCATGTGTCTTGCTTGTCAGACCAACCACAACCGAACCTTGCTTCACGGCCTCGGCGGCATATTCGACCTGGAATATTCTTCCTTGCGGAGAGCTGGGAGAGGTCGTGTTAGCTAGAGAAAAGGCCCCGTTTACTGGTACAAACAGGTGCGGTGCCCAAAGCTTACAATGTGACGGAATCGTTGTCGTAGTTGTTCCGGAACATTGTGACAATTCGTTGCTATTCTTTTTTTTTTTTGGCGAGGATGGTATGTTATTGAGAGAACTCGAGGCGTAGTAGAAGGTATGCGGGTGAGGTGGTGGTGTTGGTATCTGGAATAGCTGGTATCACAAGGCTGATGATCTAGAGGGACGTCGGTCGGCGAGGCAGACGAACTTACGCAGCTGCTACCAGGCAAAAGGTCAAGCTGAGAGTGGGAGTGGGAGTGGGAGCTCTCCCCTTGTGGTTTAGCGGAGAGTGCAACAGCGGGCGTGGAAGCTACAGCGCTTTGGCGAGTGGAGAGCCGCCCGTGCCACAACGCCTTCCCAGGCACTCAACTTCATACACCTATCACTCCAGACAACTGTGGCTCAAGCTTCTCTTACCTGACAACCTGACTCGACAGGCTGACGCAACTCGCTACTTCATGCTTGTTACTTTTATTTGGTCGCCTAACCTGATGCTGCTAGATTGATTGACTGAGCTGCATCCAAGATCCCGACTGCCCGACCCAACTACGTACGTGCAGGCTCACAACATCACCTCTCCGACGACGCATACTCACCTATCCCTCCAACTCTGCGAGGAGAACGAATCACCTGGTACCAGCCTCACTTGTTATACGCCGAAAGAAAACAAAAACATCAAACCGCCACGATGCCGACCGCGGGCCTCAAGACCATCATCGCGCTCTCCTTCGTGCTGGCTGTCGGCTTCTTGCTCGTCATCCTGTCATGCGCCCTCTACAAGGTCTACTACCCGCTCCTCGTCGTCGGCACCTACGTGCTGGCCCCCGTGCCCAACTGGATCGCCAGCCACTGCGCCAACCCGGATGACTTCGTCGAGAGCTCGGGCAATGCCGTCTTGGATCTCGGCCGGTTCTGCACCGGTTTCTTGGTGTTGATGGGCATCGGTAGGTTACAGAGTTGCAGAGAGAGTGTTGCTGACTCCGGGATTTATACTTTTGCTAACGACTTAATTCCCCAATCCAGCTTTACCTGTCGTCCTCACGCATGCCGCCATGATCAGTATTTCCGCGATGTTCATGAGTATCCTTGGTGGACTGTTAATCTACGGGACTATCGTCAGCTTCGGCATGTTCTTCACGGAAGAGCAGGAGTTCTAGTCAAGGAGCGCGATCGGAACGAACCACGGGAGGATAATTTCCAGGGGGTCAGTCTGTATGATATAATATCGGCCAACAAACAGCATGGTGTATAGGGCATTGGGAAAGAGCCTGGTCAGCATTTGAATAAGTTTCCAATTTCATGTGTTTTAATTGGTATCGATGGGCCATAGGTCTAGATGCCTCTAATGCAACGGAAAATATAGAACATCGTCCACCTTTGGTCCTACGTTTACATTGCGAAACGGCGCCCAAATCATTGGTTGTCCCACGACAAGCCATACCGAGCCTCTGAGACCTTGTAGTTGCGGAGAGCGTCGATCGCGCCCTTCGCATCCGAGGCCGTAACTAGAATGTCGGCGTTCGCGCCCTTCACAAACCCTTCCTCGACCGACTTCTTCAGCCATTGTAGTAAACCGTTGTAGAAGCCATTGATGTTGAGTACGCAGACGCCCTTGTCGTGGATCCCCAATTGGTTCCAAGTAGCGGTCTCGAGCAGCTCCTCCATTGTGCCGAAGCCTCCTGAGAGCGCAATGAAGCCACTGCCCGGAGCGGACTCGAGCACTTCTTGTGCCATCATCTTCTTTCTCGTGTGCATATCCTTGACGACCGTTGTCTTGCCGTATACATTCTCCTCGGGTAGATGGTAGCCGTTGGAATCCGTCTTGTCCGAGTAGGTATCGTCGCGCTCCCACTTGACGAGAGCCTCCGGGATAATGCCGTGGACGGCGGCAGGCCCGGAGATCGCGACAATCGTCTTGGCCACCTCGCCCATCAGGCCGACGGTACCGCCTCCGTACACTGTCCCATGTTAGCTGACGCTTAGAACCAAGCAGGCTCCACATGGAGAGCATGACTCACCTAGAGAGATGTTGTTCTCGGCCATCAACCGGCCCAAGTCGCGCGCTGCTTGCAGATGTGCCGGGTCATTGCCCTTAGCAGACCCGCAGTAGACACAGATCTTGACCTTCCGCGAAGTCGCGTTGGGGTTGAGGTTCGAGGACGGCGTCGATGTCCGCGACGTCTGGAAGGTGGGTAGAGGGGATGCGCCACCCGATTCCATCTTGCCTAGAGGTTATGTCCTTGAACGAACGCCAAAGGGACAAATGCGATAGAATGAGCGCCTTTGTATGCTCTCAGGTAGCTTGTATATATAGCTTTAGGTTTGCAGGATCGTCGCACAAGGCTCCTTCGGGTTTACTTTCGGGTAGCGATGGGGAAGGGAGAGAGAAGTGAGTGTGCTAGAAAGAAGCCGAATCCGGCAACTACGATACTGAGATTAGGAAACCAAGCCACAACGATAGGTTGTTTTGCTTAAGACAACACATCAAGTCAATGCGTCAATGGCGTGGAATCTTGCACAAAACTTGTTTGGAGGGACACGGAAATCGCGGTGGGATGCGAATCCAGAGGATTATAAATAATCTCGGTGACTCAAGGATAAGTGCTACCTGCCTAGAATGCTGAGCCAGTCATCTTTACGACAGTCAGTGGACCGAGATCCGGGATGAAGCTGTGAGCATGGAGCAAGCTGTTGAGCCATGGAATGACGTCCCCTGGGCGTATAGGCGGTATGCTAGGCTTGCTAGGTTCCAAAAGTAGGGGTACACAAGGTAGAAAAGACGGCAAGCATCGGCCTGGTTCTCTACTGATACCAGGACTCTACCTACTTACACATTCTCGTGAAATAGACCAAGTAAAAGTTACCAAGCTGAAAGATTCTGGTCAGCGGACAGATTATAGAACTGAGTCAAAGCTGGAGTGAGCTAGGGGTCGATCAAGGGCCCGTTGTGTCATCACTGGGTACATACGCCTAAATATGGAGGGGTAACGAGTTCGTCCAGAATCCCATATCATTGATTCAGCGTGCTGTCATATCGGCTTTTGATTCGCCGATTTGCCGGTATCGCAAAAAAGGGCCCGCCTAGATTATTCGAAATCTGGGGCTAGATTGCCGGGGATCTTTCGTCTCTCAATGCTGAGCTAGCATTCGTACCTCCAGCAGCGCGCCTTTTCCGACTCAAGGCCAACTAGCAGTAAAGACGTTGAGCCAGCCAAGACACATCGGACCGCAACAGTAGTTGCAGAGCATCAGTTCGAAAGGTGCAGGAAATCGCTCGTCTCCCAGGTTGACATCAGCGCTTCCACGGCACTCCGATATCAAGATGCCTGAGGGGAACGTGGCCGAGAGGCCTGCTCAAGAGGAGCAGGGCGGCGGCGTAAGTTACTTATCTACGCCGCGAACTGATGTGCGCCGCATAAGGTTGCTAACTAACATGTTGAAAATTAGCAATCCATGGTGTACAAGATACTTCAGGGTGTGGCCATCTATTACGGTATGAACATGCTGATGAAGCAGTTCATGCCCAAGCCGCAAACTGCCGAAGTCAAGGACGCCGAGGGGCATGTTGTCAAAGTCGCCTCGAATACAGGAGATATTCCCCCTTCCAGATGCGACCTAACCAACTCGACGAGGGTGCTGTCCACAGCCCGCTTCCTGAGCGTGTGGCCCCGATCTGGTCTACTGACAGTACGCTTGATGTGGTCGTTGCGCTTTCCGACTCTTACGTACCAATGCCTATGCCGAAGATCCCTGAGCAGTATCTTGTTCTTTCGGAAAAGGAGTTCAAATTGGGAAACTACAGCGACAAGCGAGTGGTTGAGACTACCTTCGACGTCCCTTTGGCTGTCCAGAACAATGGCACTCTCTGGGGTCATTTCTACTTTGGCCTCACTGGCTCGATCTTGGATCCTCATCAACAGGGTTTCGACCCAGCTACGGCAATCCACTTCGCGTATCCCCTGACCCAGTATGTCCCCAAAAAGAAGGCTGTCAAGACTCGGAACTTGCTCGAAGCCAAGGAGGAGCCTGTGGAGGAAGTGGAAGAGGACATCGCGCCAGGCCCTATTATTGCGAGCTATTATCACCCCAACGCAAGCCTTTCATTCATCCCAGACTCGGGCGTAATGAATTTCCCACAATCGAGTGTAGCTGTACGGCAGTTCTTGAATCTCGAGCCAACTGGTGCTCGTGATGGCACTGGCCAGAATGGATGGTACTATCCTATCCTGATCTTGAACTCGTTCTGGCAGTTGAAGAGTCACATGACGGTTCTCAACGAAACTGTCAAGACACTACCTATCAGGATCGATTTGGACAACATGAGAAACTGGAAATTTAACCTAATGGCTTCTGTCGAACTCAACGCAAGGGAGCAAGCTCGGCAGGCCGCTTTCGGCACCCCCTTGCCTGGGGGCGCCGATGGTAGTGAGATTGAGATGATCAAGGAGATTTTTCTGGACACGAACCCCTGGCTACTCGGTATCACTGGTGTGGTCAGCATTTTCCACATGGTACTCGAGATGCTGGCTTTCGGCTCTGACATTGCCCATTACCGCAAGAAGAAGGATAATGTAGGCATTTCAGTGCGCTCAATTTTGGCCAATGTCTTCATGCAGACGGTCATTTTCTTATACCTGGTGGACAACTCTCAGAACACAAGTTGGATGATTCTAGGATCCCAAGGCATTGGTATTCTCATCGAATTCTGGAAAATCACCACCGTGGTGAATGTTCGCGTGCGCCCTGCGCCTCCGGGATCGTGGTTCCCATACGCTATCAATTTCGAAGACAAGCACAAGCTGAGCGAGACTGAGGAGAAGACCAAGGAGTACGACGAGATCGCCTTCAAGTATATGTACATGGCGGGTGTACCGCTGCTTATTGCGTACGCGATATACTCACTGTACTATGATACACACAAGTCGTGGTATTCGTACGTTATTACGAGTCTGGTGGGCTCTGTCTACGCCTATGGGTTCTTGATGATGATTCCGTCGTTGTACATCAACTACCCGACTGAAGAGTGTGGCGCACATGCCCGGCAAGGCGATGATGTACAAGTTCCTCAACACTTTCATCGACGACTTGTTCGCTTTTACCATCAAGATGCCGTTCCTGCACCGTATGGCCACCTTCAGAGATGACATCATCTTCTTCATCTATATATACCAGCGATGGGCCTACAAGATTGACTACACCCGTGTCAACGAGTTTGGTCAAGGTGGCGATGATGAGGAAGAGGCGGAAGTGAAGAAGGCAGAGCCCAAGTCTTTGCCGAATCTGGATGCGGCAGCTGAGGTGGTTGGCGGAGAGGCGAAAGCTACTGGTGCCAATGTAGGCAAGGCGACCAAGAGAAAGTAATCGTTTCATTTCTCTCTCAAACCGAGTCCAGCGCGAGCTTGCTTAGATATTGCATATACAGGAGGACACACTCAACGCGTATTCTCGCTGACGGGCTGTTGGTTGGCCATGTTAATGACTTAAATGTACGACCTGAGGTCTTTGTACATATATTTCCCAACTGGCTAAAGTTGAAAGTACACGACGTATTGTCTCTCTGCCTTATACCAGTCCTATACACAAGACAATCGCTGAGGGAGGCATAGAGGTGTAACAGCCTTCGACCAGCTAACGAACGGGTGGTGATTGCTGCCTTATCCCGTGATATTGTATACACTAGCCAAGTCTCCTGCGTCCTTCGATATACGTGAAGTCCTTTTTCGAGATCTTGGGTCAACGCATAAGCAGAACTAACCTATCAGAGCCCGGGACAATGGAAACAGCATGCGACTCGTATACAAATGATCAGATGGGGTTCCTTCGAGGAACATGAGAACGATGAACCATGCGATGAGTAGAGTCGTGTTCATAATTTCTCATTTTCAAAACTCAGTTATCTAAGATGAGCATTCTAGGTCCAGCGACCAATCAAAAGTCTTGAGAAAGTATTGATACCACTTAATTTAGAATGGTGTCGACTATAGGACTACACGTTAGGGGGGTAGCGCGTATTAACCTATATGCTCACTTCTAATGCCCAGGCGCGGTGCCTTATTAGTCTTATAAGTTGTATCATATGGTGCTGTAGCTATCCGTTGGTACTTACCTGCTTGCTGCTCCAACCGGAGAGCCGCGTGGCGCACGGAAGCTGCTAATTTAGTCATCAGGAACCCGCATGCCATCCCATCAGAACTGGGACTTCTGCAGGCCTCCCGTCGGGGGCAGCCCGATCAATAAAGATCCCATGTTCGTCTGAATATGCTATAACCTAGGCTATAACCTAGACTGGCTGCATTTTCAGCCTTCAGGTCGGTGTTCAAACTTCACAGACATCTGGGCCAAGAGCTCTGCCAGCTAGGACTCTGTTTCGTCTCTTCCCCGAGACAGACACGCACCCATGTTCACGTGAAGAGCTGACGACGTCCGGCATTTGAAGCTGTAAGGAGTTGCTGCCCTGGAAGCAGCGTATACTACTAAATACGGTGCCGAAACTCCGCGTAAAAGAAGGCATATTCCCCTCTTCCCCTTCGACCCTCCCCTCCACGGTGGAATCCTTTGTTTCGCGAAGCTCCAGGACTCCCCGGGAACAGCTTGTCGTTTTACGATTAAATGCGGGCCAATCTAGAATTAACTAGAGCACCAACTGCCGAGTCCGGGTGGGCTACATTGACGTACTAACGACCTGTCGGCCTCTCCGAACAAGTACTTAACATACCATACCTTGAGTTAACCAACGGTCGCCTCCTTCGATCGATCGACATAATTTGTCCAATTAATACATACAATTACACCCGCGACGACCAGACGACTGACTTGACATTCGAACACGAACATAACGACCCCCCCCCCCCCCCAACCATATACTGACCACGCATTTCGAGAAAGCGGAGTCGTCCACAGACTTCGCTGGGCGTGCGTCTCACTGCGAGACATGAGCAACGAGACGGTCGGCTCCCTCCTGGCCGTCATTGCCAACTCGCTTAACGATGCGCTCCGCATCTTCATGTTCGCCGACAAGCGGGCATGGGATCAGGACGAGTTCGAGCAGCTCCGTCTGCTGGAGGATACGCTGGACGAGGCCAAACGCGACTTCCAGGAGCTCCCCACATTAGTCAAGGGGAGGGTTTACTACGAGCACGACAGGAAACGTAAGTCACAATCGTCGCGAAAGCCCACCCCACCCACACAACTAACCTGACCTTGTCTGTTGCTCTACTATACAGCCGAGTCCCTCAACGATCTCCGCGAACTCTGCGCCCAGTTCGAATTCCACACGAAATGCTTCAAGGACTGGGCCAAGATGGGCGGCCCGATCAACCCCGTTTGGGCGACCGAGACGATCAGCTTGCGCCACGAGCTGCACCGGGCCCAGTGCCGGGCCGCGCGCCGCATCTTCAACGCCGAGCAGGAGACGAGCACGCGCTGCCTGGGCGCGTTTCAGGTGTACCGGGTGCAGCGCACGCCCGAGCACGCGCAGCAGCGCCAGCTCGAGGAGCTCATGACGTGCAACCAGGTCGGCAAGTTCGAGCGCTACGGCGAGCTCGACGTCGCCTTTATCTGCGACTTCTGCGACGGGTACCTGGTGTGGGAGGACCTGCGGGAGATGCCGACGCGGCGGACGACGAAACAGGACAATAATACGACCGATAACAACAGTAATAATGACGACAGCGGGAGCGTCAGCGCCGCCGAGGCCGTGACCAGCAGCACGGCCATGGCGCCGGGGGCCCAGGACAGCTGGCACGCGCAGGGGTTCAAGAAATCGGACGGCGAGGAGAAGGCCGTCGTGTTCGCGCCCGTGGCCATCGCGAACCACCTGCCGACGGAGCCGGGTGACTTCCAGGCGCGCATCCTGTGCCCGTACTGCGAGGACTACGTCGGGTACGAGCAAGGGGACGGCGAGATGGAGGCGGTCAAGTGGAACCAGGACGAACGCGGCTTCGACGATGTCCTCTCGTTCCAGGAGCACCTCAAATGGAGCCATGCCGACAAGGCCCCCAACTCAGGGAGTACTTGCGCTATTATGTGAACGAGGCAGGGGGGCGGGGCGGACATTTGGACATATCAAGAAGAAGAAACCATCTTTTGGTACTACTACAGGCGTTTACTGAGATTAGAAGCTAGATGGCATCAACGTCGAACAAGCCAGGCAAGGGCTGCATAATGCCAATCGGGTAGCGAAGGCGTTCCGGGTTAGGGTCACAAGTTGCTCAGTCCGGGAGCGGTAACAGGATGGACGGACTGACTAATGATACAGTATTACTGCAATGGCGACATAGAAAGCGACTTTGGCAGGGAGCAGGTCCATGATGCGGACTTGCCTGAATTCTAGTATATCCCGTTGTGATTTATTTTCGAGACTGCTGGTCTCTGCTAGCTGGCATTCATAGCTAATGGTACAAATAAATAATTGAGCCCATTGCAGAAAGTGCAAGCGGGTATCTCAAGAATGCCTCTCAAGTTCCAGCCCCATGTCTGCTGAGTAGGCTTTTCACTTCTTGTGTTCCGTTTTCTCCTTTCATCTTATGCGCTGCATCCATGGTTGCTTGCTACAGGTAGCATGTTCTCAAATGCCACTCGTGTACCGGAAGAAAGCCGTCCCGGCTGGCTGTTTCTCTCTATTGTGCATCATGGCCTCCTCATTCAACATAGTTGCTTTGCGCAGACAATAGCGCCTCCTTGACCTCGATTACCTCCTCATCACTTTGCTTTGCCCCCCTATTGTCTCTATTTGCCAATACCCGCTCTACAACTCTCGGATGTGTAGCGCTCGCTTCCCCACCCCTATTGAGCTGGTGAGGTGTGCCCGTCCCCATCACTGGCATCTTTCTTTCTTTCTCTTCACACACGCTCCCTCTTTCGTTTCCCCGTTCCTTTCGGACAAGATCAGATCATCATAAGGGATAAATCAGAAGAAGCGCATCCATATGAAGACGAGGACGATTAGGCCGAGGATAGCAAAGGGCCCGTACTGCTTGAGCAGGAGGTCCCAGTTGATCTTGACGGCGGCCTTGCGGTAGCTGCGGGCGTCGTCGCGGAGGCGGCTGGAGATCTCGCCCATGCGCTCGAGCGAGTCGCCCCGGTACAACAGGTCCTCGATGTTCTTGGTCATGACCTTGGTGACGTCGCGCAGCTCGTCGTTGACCTTGTCGAGGTTCTGGGCGGCGCGGCTGTCGGCGTAGGTGGCCTTGGTGCGGCTGATAAACGTGTCGAACTCCATGAAGGCGTAGGGTCGCAGCTGCGGGCTATGCAGCTGCTGGGGGCTATACGAGGTCGCGAACTCGGCCGAGAGGTCCGATAGGTACGTGAAGGCCAGCTTGCGCGGGTACGACCGCTCGCAGATGCAGAGGTACACGATGTCGGCCGCCAGCAGGTAGTGCAGCGTGAAGGGCCCGGACTCGATCGAGGCCTGCGGCTCCGAGTTGCGGTTCAGGCGCCGCAGGACTAGCTTGACTTGTGACTTGATCTCGGCGAGGGAGCTCTCGGTTGCTTCGTCGTCTACCGAGGCGCAGAGCATGAGGCCTAGAGAGAAAGGGGGCCAACGATTAGAAAATTAGAAAACGATTGGTCGGAAGGGGATCGCATTGCGAGGCCCCAAGTATGACGTACCATCGCCCAGGCGGGCTATTTGTGTTGACCGGATCATCTTTTCAGAGGCTGTGGATTCCCGCAAGTATGTAGGTGGTGGTGGTGAGAGTGCTTTGACGAGGTAGCGTAGAGTTGAAACCTCGTAGGGATGGTGACAAAGAGTTGCTTGCTGGCGTCGCTCTTGTTCAAGGTGAAGGGTAAATGGAGTACGTGGCTTTATCGACAGGCAACCGCAATTCACAGCCGATTGCTCATGCTTTTCAATTGATGATCAGCTGAAAAAAAAAAAAAAAGAAAAAAAAGTAGATCGATTTTTTGTCAAACTGATGCAAAGTACACCAATTGCTGCCACCAGCCTAATCATTGAGTTTACGAGGTGTCCAGTTTCACATGGGTGAGCCAGGGAAGTCATCTCCATTGACCAGGCCCGGTCTTACCCCCTGGAAAGATCAACGCAAGCGCTAATGCTATCATTCATCATCGAGGTCTGCAGAAAGGTCTGGGTACAAACGGGTCGACGGGGCTTTGGTGTGGGCCGCTAGCTTGAACGCCCAGGCCCCGGTGGTATTAGCTGCGGCTGTCATTAGTAAGGACATGAGTGCAGTCAACGATATAAACCTGCCGGTCTTCCATGCTGATAACATTTCAAGAGAAGTCATGTGAAATCAGTAACTGGTTGATTCATATTGACCTTGGGAATGTATATAAATAGCACATCCTCTCCTTTGGATGTGTACCATGGTTTTGGCCTTTGACTTTTGGCCTTTGACTAATGTACATACATGTACACAAGCCTTGGTCAAGGTAGCTCCCATCGTCCAATACACCATCACTTGTTTTGTCCATGAGGGACCATTAAGTCTTGCTGTTTCAAGGACACAAAAAATTGGATTCCAAACTGCTATGACTTTGCATATGCATAGCGCAGATGGTATCCTCTCATCTACTCGCATCAAATCTCAGCGCTGGTACTGTGTACTATAGACAGGGCGTCACAGACGCTAACGAGCCACGCTAGAGTTGCCACAACCAATCAGCGCTCTGCACGCTCTTCGGAATTACGCTGCGCCACTCTATATACTGAAAGGAGATGATCAACGCTGAACGTCTATCCGTACATGTCTATATGTGTATTTTGACCGAATTGCAATCTATTTCCAGCTGAGTTGGAAGTGAAATACCACAAGTAACAGGTAGGTATTGTAGCTGTACCCCAGCAGATTGTTGGGGAGTTCCGTAGCTTGCTTTAGGTCGATGACATCGTCCGTACCGGCTTATGCGCCCTTCAGTTCAGTGTAGAGAGTACAAGTTAGGTAGGCAGTAATGAGTCTTTGCCCTTGTGAATATTGGTTCTCTATCCTCAAGAACAGCAGCAGCAGAAACAACAACAACAGCAACCATGTCCACCCAATACGGGGGACCAGAGTTCTTTGGCCAAGTAAGTGTTTTCTTTCCTTTCTTCCGTCTCGCTCTCGTTCTCTACAACTTGATGGCCCGAGTCCTCGTCTCCCTTTGTCCCCCTCGTCACTGGCTTGTTCCCCCGTTCCTGGTGGCCGGGATCGGTTTCATCGACCTCTTTGGCCCTAGGCCAGCGAGGACGGTGATGTGTGTGCATCTTCGCAAGACATTCGGCGTGAGGAACAAACAATCAGGTTTCTTAGAGATGTCTGTGATACTCTTTCGGAGTTTCGATGTTGTTTGAACCCCATCGCGTGCATTCTTGCTTGCCTGTTATGTTTTCTTATTTCATATTCACATGTTGAGGACGGGAATCTTGCCTCCACACTAGTCCTGGGCTATATGTCTTCTATGTTTGGTAGAGGCAGATAATTCCTCCAAAGTGGTATTGGTTCATTGTCTGGATCTTACCGAGCCTGTTTGCCAGAAGACCGGGACAAAGGGGACTGCCTGTTCTCTGGGGGGACAGGTGAACTCGTCAATAGCTATGATGCATATGGGATGAGATATCTCACCACACGGACCACACCCTTTATTACTAAGTACCTGCATCCCGTATTAGCGGCCTGACCTGACTAACACTCCACGCTAACCCCCCCCCCCCTCTCCCCAGGCACCCTCCCCACCCCCCAGTGGCGTAGCAAGGGTAGCTGCCACCACCAAGCGGAAGCTCAGCAGCTTCACCAAAAACATCTTCAGCTGCATCAGCATGCCTTCTTCTCGTCACTCCGCTCCCGCTCCGGCTTCGGCCACAAACCAAGACCAAGACCAGGACCAGCTCAACGAGCAGCTTAGCGACGTCCTGGACCCGAAATCTGCAATCTCCAAGGTCGAGAATGTCCACGTGAGTTTATTCTCTTCCTCTTCCCAATCCACCAACCCACCTTGCGTCGCCCTCTCTCAGAGGGAATGATGTCAAGCCCTCACCTTCCTTATACGTGCTTCCAAATACTTTCCGCTGCCATTCCATACTAATACCTTTTTATTTTTCGTCTGATGTAGCGCGCCGTCGTCAACCCGTACTACTGGTCCCTCCTGTCCGCCGAGGACCGCGCCCAGATCCTCCACCTGTGGCCCGACCAGGAGGCCGTCATCTACGCGGGCACCACCAAGGCCGTGCTGGACTTCGACTGCATCAAGGTGAACCGCGACCTGCGCGTCAACTGCCGCCAGTACGTCGAGGACCACCAGGCCGGCCGCCACGAGCCTGCGTGGCTGGCCGCCGCCGAGCGCGCCCACGTCCAGCGCGCCGAGGGCCTCTACGACGAGATGCGCGCCCAGCACGTCGAGCGCCAGTTCGGCGTCCCCGTGCCGCGCAAGGAGTCCAAGGGAAAAGGCAAGGCCGACCAGTCGCCTCCCGAGGTGGTACAGCAGAAGCAGCAGCAGAACGGAGGCGAGGCAAGCACGGCCCCGGCAAGTCAGCAAGAGGTCTCCGCTCCGGAGATCTGTGGTCGCCCAGCACGCAGACAAGGACAACCGGAATGTTTCCGAGAAGCAGTCCGACTCTAAGCAGGTGGAGGATAAGATCATCGTACACCCCGAAACCGCCGAGCAGGAAGATACGGAGCAGCAGAAATCCGCAGCCGAGCAAGATCCCATCGTCCAGCAGGTAGCTGCAGTACAGGAGGGCGCCGCTGTTGAGAATGCAACGATGGAACCTGAGCAAACTGCCGCCACATCTCAGGTAGCCGACACCGAGAGCGACAAGGGAAAGAAGGCTGAGGATGTATCCCCGGAGACCAGCCCCACGACTCGATCCGGCGTGCTGAGACGCAGCAAGCGTCAGACCAGCCGCTCCAACCCGATCTCTCGTGCGTCTTCCGGCTAGACATCCGTCACTACAGCCACGCATTTGATTGCTTAAAGCCTTGATCTCTCCTTCTATTGCGATAGGGCTTTCCCCCCTGGTGTGTACAATACAGGATACAGACTCCGAGAAACATAATAGCTACGGCGAGACGACGACATGATGACATGATACCCACAACGGAAAAGGAATGGTTTCAGGAGAAATCAGAAAGGCGTTTCAAGGATATTCGATTTGACATCTGCATATTTCAAGGCAGGTTTTTGTGGCATGGCACACGTTGATAGCTTGGTAAAGCAAGAACATGGACCATGGTTAATAGTGAATCGTTTCATAATGAGAATCGTGCCAACAAGGGATATGGCTTGACCTAGTCCAGAGGAAATTCAACACCCCCTTCAGTTGCCGCATTACTGTTTTCTATGACGTGATATTGTTACTGATCTAATTATGATGCTGAGGGAAACCAAGCTCCATCTACATATTCGCGAATAATGTGTGCCTAGTAGGTGCCAGTAACATACAGTCCCTGGAAATGAGGCAAGCAAAGTCTCCCCCTACACATTGCTACCACCATGGAAAAGACCAGATACCCCGACATTTAGACTAGATCAATCGAACACACAAAAGGAAAACTATGCTAAACGGATCGGGCGGGGCATGGTCGCCGGAACGATAGAGATGATCGAGTTTTCCGCCGAGAACCATAGTTTCATCGTTTTACCTTGCACGTCCGAACAAACCCATTCCTCATTACGATTATGATGGCCGTGCGGAGAAGCCGCCGGCTCCGGCCCGCCCTCGACCTGGACCATCCGGCGCAACGCCGACGGCCTCTGATAAAGACCCCCCGTTGGCGCTTGCGCGACGGTGGCAGCCGGGCGGTGCACAAAGGCGCGGTAGCAGATGCGCGCCGGGTGCGCGTACGCCCCGGCCACGGGGTCGACGCCGGGGCGGCAGTTGCCCAGCGCGCGCCGCGCCCCGTTGGCGTAGTCGAGCAGCACGGCGCTGTGGTGGTGGTGGTGGTGGCGGCGGAGGCCGCTGCCGAGGACTTGCAGGCGCGTGACGTTGTCCAGCGGGGCGGACGAGAATTTGGTTTGGTCGATCTGGAGGAGGGGGTTGTGGCCGTTGGGGGCCGCCCACGCGCCTCCGGGGGGTGTGGAGGGTTGGAGGGAGAAGGGCGGACCACTGCTACCATCGTCGTTGTGGTTCTCGTCGTCGTTTCGTGGATTATTTCCTCGTCTGCTCGTATGCCAGGATACGTCCCGAACAGGGTGGCCGGGCCGATGCTGAGAGTGTTGTATATCAACAATTCGGGGCTTGGTTGGCTGATGTTGACGTCTTCGTAGTCCCCCGAGTAATCGAGCGAGAGAAACATCGCCGGCGAGTTTCATGCGGAACTTTGGACTATGTCAGTAAAGAGGCTCTCTCCCTCTCTGCGTGTTTAGGGCGGGCGACATTACCAAAAAGCAAGGTCTTTGCGTGCTAAGCTCGTGGTGATTCGCACGCGTCATGCGCACGGCAACGGCCAGGATCTCTTCGCCCTTGGGTATAGGAAGATGCACCCAAACCGTACGGTCTACCATGCGCCGCCCCCCGTTCTGCTGCTGCTGCTGCACAGCTCTCCTTGCATAGGGCGCCTCCCGGGTGTGGGCAGAGATCTCATAGACCTTGCCGTGGTCGAAATGGAAAGTGAGGCCGGTCGCACGGCGCAGATCGACCGTCAGGAACTGCGTGGCCTGGGGCACGACAGCCCCGGCAAATCGACAGTCGGCCACGGGGGGAGGGTCGGGCATGTCCCAGATGTGGAAGCCTCCAAAGCCGTCGGGCAATTCGAGGCGCATGATGCCATACTGTGTGAGCAAGCGTTAGTTAAACCCCGGCACCCTAAACCTCGATTGGAACAGGAAGGGAGAGAATGGGATTAGTTTGACCTTGTATTGCACCATAATCTTCTCGAGTTGGTCGTGGACTCCCTCGGTCAGGATAATAAACCTCATATTCTCCGAGCTCCAGCGTCGAAAGGGCGGTACGCCCGGCAGCCTTTCAACCTGCCTGATGCCGTGACCATCGATGGTCAGACGTATGCTGGATAGGCGTTTTGGCGGTGACGGGAGAAGGGATAACAGCCCTGTCCCCAGTCCACGCCGCCACGTCGCGGAGAGGAATCAGACCCGAATCCATCGGCGCCGCTGCCCTGAGCTCCCGGGCCAAGCTCACGATGGCGATGTAGCGCCAGAATGTCGCGAGCGAGGAGTAGGTGTATATGACCTGGACGAGCTCCGGAGGAAGTAGTTTCATGCACGGGATTCCGTATGCTTCTGCCTTGGCACAAACTAGCTTCATGTCAAAGACGGTGTCACGGCCCAGATGGAGATGCGGCGCGCCTCGCCAGGGACTTCGCGACACGGCCGCAGCCCAAAGCCGGTCGAGTGCGTCCTCGGTTTGGCATTCCTTCAAGAACAGGTCGAAACAGTCGGTGTGGATGGCTAGCCCCTCAGGTGCCTGCCTGCATCGCCAACAGTTGAAGCGCCAGCATAATAAGTACTTGCTGCCAAGATCAAGGTCTTGTATGGAACTGTCCGGGAAATCACCCTATCCAAGCAAACCACAGATTCGCTGCATATCACTATAAGCGACCCTCATGTTAAAGACTGAATGCATGCTAGTAGAGATCGGGCGCTTGAGAGCTTGGTCTTACAGGGTATGAAGCTATAGCCAGGAACCCTTGGCAGGCTGCAAATCCCACAATAGGTCTGCAGGCAATTGTGCTCTGGCTTCTCGTTGTCCATGGCAAGACTGACTATTCGAGAACAAAGTGGTTCATGTAAGCAATACGCCACGAGAGGGGAATGAATGTAAAGGATAGCGCGGCCAACGACATTGGTTCGGGACATAGAATTGCCGATATTCCTGCAGGTATCCTGTTGTGCGACAGGGAGACGAATCACCTCCCGACTGTCAATTCGTAGTACATGATTACTGTATAATCCTACCCTCATCCAAGTTTTATGGCGCCAGCCCCCCAGGGCTCTCTCTCTCTCTCTCTCTCTCTCTCTCTACTCTATCTGCTTACAAAGTACTCACACCTAATCACGAACCCGTACCAAGCACTTATGCCTTGAGTGCCACACCCCTCCGTTCCTTGGCGCCGAGCAGTGCATCCATCATGGCCTGCGTGTCGGACCTCTGCCGGCCCCCGTTTTCCGTGTTCTTGGCCGCCGGTCCCTCGCCGGCCCCATAGCCTGGTCTCCTCGACGCTCGCCATAAGCTCGAATTCGCCTCGGCACAAGGCCGTGGCGCCGATGCAGACCTCGGTCGTGGCGTGCGCGTCCAGCAGTGGCAGCGTCTGCTGCAGCGTGCCGTTCCAGGCAAACTTGCGTGTGAAGTCGAGCGCGACGTTCAGGGGACGGTGGGCGAGCGCGGGCATCAGGCGGAGTGTTGGGTAGATCGGCTGCAGTGTGCGGTTGGTCAGGCGAACTCGGATCTGGACGAAGTCGTCCACACTGATGAAGCTCTCAGAGGCTGAGGAGCTGTCGTTCGAGGACTCAGGCGATGTGGTCGACCCAGAGGCTATAGGTTCGACAGATAGTTCTATGCCGACTTCGTCGATCTTAACCGCTTCTATTTGACGCGGCGTCAAGCGCATGCCGCGGAGCTCAACGGCCCCTGCCCGTGGTGGACCAGACAGTGTCTTCCAACTTGCTTTGAGGGAATCGATAACCTTCTCGCGGAACCAGAAAGCTTCACGATTGGCACGCTCCGTCTCGGGTGAGATTTTGCTCGTGCTCACAACGAATTGGCGTTGCCGCGAAGGATTGATGGCGGGAATGAAGGCGTGCGGGTCCTCCAAATATACACGGGGCACTGGGAAAACTATCCGGTTGATGTGTCCAGGCAGTATGTGCTCCTTAATGGCGAAGAAATTGGCGGCTTCGAGGCGGACCTCCATATTGCTCGGCCACGCGTTCCTCAAGTCCATCATTAGGAGACAGTATTTGTCTGAATCAATAGGAGCATCTGTTTCCGTTCGTTCAACACCAATGCTTTTCCAGAGAGGCTGGGGTACGTCTCCTTAGATTGGCAGAATATCTATCTTTGCGAGCTCGACACTGGCATTGACAGTTACTGCCAAGTCAAGACAAACTTGGCGTGTGTGGAACTGATCCTTGATCTCGTCCTGCGGCACACCCAGGTAGGCATAGTCGATCTGAATCGTGCCATTGGTGAGGCCTGGCTTGCCTAATATTTCAAAGTCAAATGTTTTCGTCTCTCCAGGTGCAATGTACCTCTGTGCTTCGTCGACCTTTCTTCGCCGCAATGCTTGTCGCTTGGCCAGCACAAGCTCATACTCGTATAGCTCGGCAGGAGTTGCATCCCGATTGAGGATGGCCGTTTGTAGCGGACCCTGGGTTGAGTCCTGGAAGGAGATAGGAGCAGATCCACCGGGGTCTCGGTCGACTGATTTTGCAAAGTAACAGAAAATACCTGTCGCTCCCCTTCTAAGATCATCACGGCAGACTGGGCTAGCGAGGTCGATTTGACCACAACCACGGGCTGTGCAGAGATGGCTGTCAAGCTCATACTTGTCGGTGTTAAAGCAGGTCCAGGATTAGGCAACTCCTTGTTCTTCTCGAGAGCAGTCACGCCAAAACCCTTGACCTTGACCTGCGTGTCTGCGGCCCACGGCTGTGTGAAGATAGGGAACCTTCTCTCGCGGCAGCCGCGAACACGCACGACGGCCCCCGTGACCTTCAAGTCGCCTGCTTCTCTCGGTATTCCGGTAACCTTAGAAATTTGTGTCCGATACGGCCCAATGATGGTGCTTTCGGCGGCAGGTTCACAAGCGGCTCCCTCTGTGTCGAGCTTGATGCTTTCGATGTCAAGATCCATCTCGTACGGATTCTGTATAGTGATTCGGAACACGGCTGCTTCACCAACCACAAGAGTCTGATCGAGGAGTGCTTTGTTTGGTGGTCGTAGAAAAGGGTTATATATGAATGGGTTGACGTCTTGGGAAGTCCGTATGATGTTCGAACCCGGCAGCACACTCTTAGCATGCGCTTCCGGCGCCCGTGTAGGAGGTAAGGGGTCGACCGTTATGTCGCGTATTAGGAATTCATCCCAGTACTCTGCAGAAAGCTTGCCCAGCCCAGAACGCGTCGACAAAATTGACGTTTTTGAAATATTAGTGGCTAGCCGGAGCTGCTCATCTCGGTGAATTATTGGGCTGCATCCTCCCGTCTCGGGCCTGGTGCAACGCCACTGCCTGCAGTTCGCAGGAGATCACTAGAAAACCTCAGGACCCCGTTAAAATCTGGAAGTGCTTCAGAGAAGTTGATGCAGGCCCGAAGTATGTTAAGCTTGACCATGGGCATTCCAAAGTGTCTTGCCGCAGATTGGTTCTGAATTCTGGAGATAACTGCGTCATTGCTGTCATCACTCGACAGGCTACTGCTGGAGTTGGGTGCGCATGCGCCATTGTAGCCTACAACGCCGTATGTTCTGCACAGCAGACCCAAGAATGAATCAACACCTTGCTCGATGTCTCCTTCGCCGAGCTCGAGAGCACCAGAACCATTACCTTGACCGTGCGTCGCATCCAGACCCACTAAGCCCGCTGCTGGATGAATGCCAACTTCAGCGGCACCGCGGGTGCGAGCTTCGATCAGGCCACTAATCAATACGGATATGAGCTCTCTGACCACCATAGCCTTCTTCCTCTGAAAGCCGAGCGTCCCGAGCACTGATGCTATGCCACTCAATATAATAGCGCGATCGACCGTGGTTAATAGTTCTGCGAGAGATGAGGGGAACGCCTTGAAAAGGACATTCACAATGTAACTCCTCGATGGAGTGACTGAAAGCCTTGGCGACGTGGTCAATGGCTTTGCAGGGAAGTTGCCGGTGACTGCCATCTCGAGAAACGTCTTATCCACTTTGCCTTCACGTATGTGTAGGGCCGTCATACAACTAGACAGCCTAATAACGGTTTCCGAAAGAGACACGAGAGGCAGCTGTTCGCCCGATACACGACAATACAGCCCAATGATTTTCTCCAGTAGGTCTGGCAGGGCTTGTTGAAGCTGCCGTAACCAGATCGGCTGGTCTGGGATCACATTCTCGGGTTCCGCAAATTTGTTGCTGGATGACTTGTCATTTGCGAGACATATCGACGGCACCTGAAATTCAATCCCAGCCCAGCCGAGAAGCAAGAGGCAGACTGTGATCAGCTCCAACCCTTTCCCGTGCCATATGTGATCATTGACGGATTTGGCCACTGTGGTGCCCTCAACCAGGTCTTTCAAAGCATCCGTCCAACGACCGGCTTGGAGATACATGGACCCTATCAGAATGGACACGCGCCCTTTCCCCTTGTTGCGCCACCTTTCATTAAGTCCGCCAGGTCCAAATCCTTGGACCGCCACCTTGTCTTGCAGCCCCTTGGGGGACTTGACATCTTCAGGTGTGCCTGGGCCGAGAAGCTGACTTGTGCTCTGGGCTAGTCGGGCCTTCCCCGTTCATTTCATCAAAACTCGTAGGAGGGTTTGAGAGGCCGCTTCGTGATGGCGTTGAGGGGCGGCCAGTCGGCGTGGCGCTATTAGAGCCGAAGGGCAATCCTTTGAAAACAGGCATCGACATGCGAGACTGGCTCTTATCAACGGCCCCGCTTGAAGAAGCCGATCTTGCCACTGTAGGTGCCGCAAACTGCGAGTTTCGACGCGCCGCGGGGTTTGATTCATCCACAGTCCATGATGATGCGTTCATTTGAGGCCGGGTGGAATGTCCCGGTGTGTCGATAACCGTCATTGCCTCGAACGACCTTGCCAGAGTTGTCATCTCAGCCACCAACAAGGATGAGATATCACACATTATAGTCTTCATTGTCGTAGTTTTCGACTTCTCGACCGGGAATCGTCTTGACGCCTTCGGGTATAGGCATCTCAGTGTCTTCCAGCGGCACGTAATCGAATATGAGAACATGGTGTGAAAGCGCTTTGCCATGCGAGTCCCTCAATTTTTCCAGCTCTTGATACAGGAACCGAATGTTTTGCTCTCTCGTCGTCGGGGCATGGCCGTTGACCGACTGTCTCTTGCTCAAAGGCTCCTTCTCAAGTTCGGTACCATCCGCGATGGCGATTATGACTGGCGGCTCTCGGTACAAGTCGAAGGGGGACAGCGCGAGGTGGGAGGGTGGCGGCACGTGGGTCACGAGGTCGTAGAAGATAGCTCCGTCCGGGAAGGCCAGGGGCGAGAACTTGTCTATAGGTGAGAAGAGTAGTCAGTACGCCGGCCAGCTGGCGTAGTTTTCAAGAAACAGCGCAACTGACTTCGGTTGGGCCGGCCATCGGCGCTGATGTCGCGAAGGTGTACGACATGCTCCTGGCTGAGTCGCTGGACGAAAGAAGCGAATCTGTCCCGTTTTATCTGGCCGACGGGCAGTAGTAAAGCTCGCACCCTCGCCGGGGCGATAGGTACCAAAGAATCCAAGCTCATGCTGACATCGACGTTGATTTCCTTAGGCCCTTAAGCGACTGCATGCCTGTCACACGCGGACAACATAGCAAAGGGTGGAGGGGCGGTCAAATAGGAGCTGGCGAAACGAGGCCTGTTCGCGTGTCTAAGCTTGGTCGCAGTCGTCGCGCGATGACCCAACCCTTTTGAAATTCGTTCAATTGCGTGGTGGACGCCCGGGGGTCGTTCTTGGTGGCGAGGAAGAAAACAAAGTGACTGGACGAGTATTGTCACTCTTAATCGGACACCTTTCAAGTATGTCGAGTAGATCGCCGGGAGCTATTTGGCGATTAGGTGTTCTAAAGTTCGATGTCATGGACGGAGATCGGGCCTTCCGTTTCTCTGTAACATCCCTAGCCCCACCAAGCCCGCCATTAAATACACGGTGGACGGAGGACTTCAGTGGTGTAATATCGGACTACATTCTTCGCGATCAATACACGTTGAAGTCAATGATGAAATTCAGTCTGTTTGTACCTGAGCACAATGCATTTACCTTTTGCGTAGTAGTCCATCGAGGATAAACAGGGAAATCCAATTTTAGGAGCTCACGAAGAACTGCGAATGCGCCCTCAAAAGAGACATACACGAGTCCATATATTAGATATCAGGAGACAAATCTTTAGGGTACTCTCCGGTCTTAAGACCTCCTTAATCCATTCAAAAAAGTAATTTTTGGCTATATAACCGTAGAATCACAATTAGAAGCCCAGAAACCCATGTAACTACATGTATATACCCAACTGGGTATTCGCGCTGGTTGGTCGTTTGCCTCTTCGCCATATTTGTCTTTTTAGTTTCGACTCCGGAACTCCAGAACCGTACTACATGAACAAGGCCCTTCCCAATGACGGTAGTCTCATCCCGATGAACTGGGAACAGGCGCCTCGGAGGTTGCTGTACCTTTGCCCTTGCCTTCCCTAGCCTCGACTTTTAGTTCGCTATCGAAGATGTCGACGGACACACTCGCCTCTACGAAGTCCTCCAGCTCCTCGGTGACCGTCTTAAGCTTCTCCTTGACCGCCTCGGCCCCCTCGAAGCCGACGATGTGGCGCGCCGGGGGGTTCTCGTGCCCGCCTATCGCCGTCAGCGCGACCACCGTCTCGTTGACGAGGCGGTCCACCGAAGAGACCGACAGCTTCGGGTAGCGCTGGATGATGTCGGTTTCCGAGGGCTCCACGGCCGTCTCGGGGTTCATGTTCAGCATGTTGCTTAGCATGTCACGGACGCTCGGGGCTGGGTTGATCTCGCTGTCGTGGTAGGGCAGCTGGGGCGAGAAAGTGATCTTGTTGGTTAGCGACTGGATCTCCATATGTGGCTGCACCACCGTGACCTTAATGTTAAAAGGCGCGATCTCGTACGCCAGCGAGTCGCAGAATCCCTCGAGTGCCCACGTCGCCGCCGTGTAGATGGGCATCCCGGGCGTCCCGATGTGGCCGCCGATGCTCGTGAGGATCACAATGTGGCCCGTATGCTGGGCGCGCAGCAGCGGCAGGGCCGCTTTGATGAAATTGACCTGGGAGAAAAAAAATGGCCTCGAACTGGTCGCGCACCAAGTTCTGCGTGGCGGGCGAAGTCGAAAGTTCCTCGACAGTACCAACCACAGCTAGCATATCGATATATAAGCAGTTTGTTCCTGATACAGACACGTAGATGGTAACGGTTGTATTACCTTCCGAGGTACAACATAGCAGAATGTCTATGCGACCGAAATGCTCTTTGGCTTCGGCGACGGCGGCGCCGCACTGGCCCATGATGCGACCATCGCAACGGATGCTGCGTATGCGATCCTTCCAGCCCTCCCGATCTTTGCGGTTGCTCTTGCACTCGTAGATCAATTCGCGAAACTCGGCACTCCGCTCGTCATTCTCAATTTCAGGAGGCGGCAGACACGCGACTACGTAGTCGCCATGATTCAACAGTTGCCGAATGAGCCTGATGGCGAGGGGCGTGAGCGAAGATGTGAGAAACCATGTCCGCGGCGAGTTGTGCGTGGCTGCAGATGCACTATGCATTAGTCGCGTGGAAACAAAAGTAATTGGAATGGAGATCCCATCAGTTCCCGAATTCGTCGTTGCTTTTTCTCCCACTCTTCCACTCGTTTTCTGGCTTGGATTTGTTCGGGCCCGGAAACAATTGCAGATCTTGCTTTTAACGGCCGTTGACAGCTTGAGTTCTTTTTACTCCGTAAATCCCCTTCCAATCTTTTCGGGCATCAATTGATTCCGTCTCTTCTCTTTATTTTTCTCCGCTGGCGGAGGAAAAGGAAGCAAGAAACAAAAGAGCAGATGGGGCGGTAATTTTTAGGGGAAGGGAATGACGTACGAAAAGAAGCTGCTGCCGCCGGCGCGGAATGCACATGTCGAGCTGGGCCGGCCTCGTTCTTCCTCTCGGACATTTCCTGCTGCAATTGGCACGGCTGCGGCAGATCTTCTGCATACTCAGTCAGCGCCACAACAACAACAACAACAAAAAACCGCCAGCAGCACTCTTCTCAAAGGCGGCTATCTCGTTGGACGACAAGTTGGCAGCCACAGAACCAAAATAAGAAGCCTTGTGAAGACATCTAGAAATAATAAGTAGACCGAAGTCCTGGGGAAACAGGCTATTGGTAGGAACCGCAGATATATGAGGGTTGGTAGGCTGGCAGGCTGGCGCCCAGACAGGCCGAGAGGGAGTGATGGAAGAAATTGACAATGAAACAAATAAGAATAGTATTATGATTATAGCAGCTTCATGTAAGTATGAAGCTGCCTGTCCAGTCCTACACGCGCCGTCATTATTCGCTCTATGCACTTACTGTGCCAGTTCGGGCCTTCCTGAGTAACCTCCATGTCGCAACGCCCTTTCTGTGTAAGTGTTTGGAGGAGTCTGGTACTGGTACAAGTGTTGCCATCCCAGCCGGCAGTTGCTGAGTTGGGTAAGTTATTAATGATAAAGCCTCAACTACAACCCACCCTCCTCAGGGACTACGCCAGCGAATTCTAGGACAGAAGATGGCAAGGCCGTGAAACCGACTATGTACGAGCGATCTTGTGGACCGGAAGAGAGCCGCGACCAGGAAACTCTGAGCGTGGCTCCCCTGCGATAATCATGCAACAGAATCCAAGGATGTGACAAGTTCGGCAGCGCTGGGCTTTGCATTGTTTCCTTTGATTAAGCCCTGGTTGATATAGTTCCGAGGGATGGAACCTGGTGAGCTTGCTCCAGCCCCGGATCTTCATTAACCGCCGACTTTGACATCTGCGGTACAGGGTCTGTGGTGGAACGGCGATGCAGGGTTGCGGCAAGACACTTCAAGTCGCTGGCGTGCGTAAATACAGAGCAGTAGGTACTTGGTGCAGTGACAGGACTCTGAGGGCCCAATAGATACAAATCAAATCCGCCAATACTCCCTCCACCCCGGGGCTGTGGTTTGTCCCGATTAGAAACACGTGGGTTTCAAAGTCAAAAGGCAAGTAAGGTAGGGACGTTTCGAAACCAACATCGAAGAAAACAACGCCAGAGTCACACCTCCTGGATGCGAGTTGCATGCATTGCATAACGGGCTCATGTAAAACTCGTTTGTGCTGCGCGTTCGTCCTTGATTAGCTCTATGTGGCAGGAGGATATGTCGGCCAGGGGTGCGAAAGTGATCGAAACAAACATCGATCCTGCCCTACGTTGTATGTAACTCTGACTCCTGAGTAGGTAGGTAACGTTGTGGTGACAAATACCCGTCTACCGAAGCGGGATCCGGGGAAGCCAACACCAATGTCAGGTACAAAGGTACAACCTGTTACGGTAATGATCCGAAGTCGGGAGGGAAAGAGAGGGGCATTGATTTCAGTGTTGATCTTCTTCCGTACGTGCATCGCAAGACTTTGTTCTACTGTACCTACTACAGTTAGCAGGCTAGGTTGTACTTATGTTAACCCAAATTAGAAACCCAATTGAATCAATGAAGATGCCATTCAACATAGTAAGGAAGGTGAATTCAGTCTGGTATATTGTCGGGTGTATGCTGTTGTGCCATTGGTCCAGACGGTTTGATTTTGAAGTGCCCGTCGAATGATTAATTAGCTCCAGTAAGCTCCATCCTCGTGTTATGTAAAAAGAGTCATCGAAGAGCCAAGTGCGACGCAAAGGTACTTGACGAAAAATGAAAGTCAAAACGATTAGGCGCAACCCTCTTGTTCGTCACCACCGTTGACTTCTCGAATATAGAGCACCCAATCTTCTGGATATCATCTCGAACATCCATATTGTACTGCTACCTATTTGCCTCCCTCCCGGCTAGAGTAGCGACCCCGCTTCTTGCAAGACAGTCTGACAGCCAACCAACTTGTCCTCCTAGCTTTATCATCGACTGTAAACCCTACCCTACCCGGCCCAAAACTCAAAACACGATGCCTTCAAGAAGTGATATCACTTACTTTGGCGCCGGCCCGGCCGCCCTGCCAACTGATGTCCTTCAGACGGCTAGCCAAGCGTTGGTCGACTTCCAAGGTACACACAGCTCTCCAAGGCCGAAGTTGTCCTAATTACCCCATCGAATGAGATGCATCCATTGCTAACGTCCCTCAAGGCACTGGCTTGGGCATCGCCGAGCACTCCCACCGATCTGCCATCGCTACTAAGATACTCGAGGAGGCTAAAGCGGACCTGGCAAGCTACCTGGATGTGCCCGAGGACTATGAGATCCTGTTCATGCAGGCCGGTGGCACTGGCGAGTTCTCTGCCACTATCTACAACCTGGTCGGAGCCTGGGTCACCAGGAAACAGCAAGAGGCCGAGAAGGCCGGAGCCGATGAGGCCAAGGTCCAAGCAGACCTCCAGAAGCAGGTGGATGAGCAGCTCAAGCTCGACTACGTCGTGACGGGTAGCTGGTCCCTGAAAGCCTATCAGGAAGCTTGTCGCCTGCTGGGCCCGGAGCATGTGAACCTCGTGGCAGATGCACGAACCATCAACCATGGGAAGTTTGGCAAGATCCCCGAGGAGAGCACGTGGAAGCTGTCAAGGAATCCGGCCATGGTATTTTTTTGTGACAATGAGACTGTTGATGGCGTCGAATTCTGCAAGTTCCCCGAGGCCCTTGCACCAAAGGCCGACGGCACCGGGCCCATCGTTGTGGCAGATATGTCATCCAATATCTTGTCAAGGAGGATCCCGATCAAGAACTACTCTCTCATTTTCTTCGGAGCTCAGAAGAACCTGGGCTCGACCGGTATTACAGTTGTAATCGTCAAGAAGAGCCTGTTGCCCCCAGTATGCCCTCAGCCGTCCCCGACTCTGCTGAGGAAGCTTGGACTGCCCATTGGCCCTATCGTGCTCTCGTACGAGATTATTGCCAAGAACAACAGCTTGTACAACACTTTGAGCATATTCGACGTGTACATTGCCGGCTTGGTACTCAATAAACTCTTGGCCTCGTTCCCGGACAAAGTAGACGGCCAGGAAGCTGTTGCGAACCAAAAGGCAAAACTCATATATGAAGCTCTGGAAAGCCAACCCGATGCCTACCGTATCGTCCCCGCGCCGGCCAATCGATCTAGGATGAACATCTGCTTCCGTGTTATCAAGGTAAGACCACCCTTTTATGTGTAACGGAAACCGGCTAGTGCATGGGTCTAATCTGTGAGACAGGGAGGTGATATGGATGCAGCCGAGAAGGCATTCTTGGAGAAGTCGAAACAACAAGGCCTCGAAGGGCTTAAGGGCCACCGAAGTGTTGGAGGGATCCGCGCTAGCAACTACAACTCCGTACCACTGGAAGGTAAGTCACTGCTCTCTTATATTTCCCTTCTCGTCCGAGAGCAACTTTATCTGGCCAGTACTTGGTCGGGTTTCTTCGGGACTGAAAACAATATCTTCATCCTCACTATGCCATCAAAATCCCGTGTAGCTACACGCTCATCTGGTAATTATACTGATCTTATGATGTGTAGGAGCCGAGAAACTTGCAAAGTTTATCAGCCAATATGCCAAGGAGTAGGAAGCTCATAGTGAGTGAGGTGTATTGCTAGTTCAAAAAGGGGTCGAAAAGCAGCATTGATTTGGTTACTTCAACATTATTGGGGAGACAGCTACCTACATACGAGGTAAATATGAATTCTAGCTTTAAAAAGTATGACCTGTACTTTCCCTATGCGTCATCATGATCGCTAGTCACTCTTCTCCTCAGAGGTCCCAACGGCAAATGATCAATTGACCTTAAAGTGCCCTTGTCGAGTAATTTTGGAAACTTGGATTTCAACTCATCCGCTTCACCCTGGCGGCCCTTCTCTGTGTACACACGGTGCAGAAGATCTGCTATCGCAATGGTACGCGGATTATCGAGTTCAAAAATCTTTGTCTTCTCGATGTGTGCAAGCAACTCGACGCAGCATATTTCGGTATCGTCTTTCTGGCCCTCAAAGGAAGAGAACATATGCTTGTCCCCATTTGGCGTGAACCCAATCAGGATGCTTGGGTGTGGTTATCTCGAGCAAAACGCGTGACAACGCCCCGGCCTCCGTAATCCTATCACAGAGGATATAAGCTCGACAGAGGTTGGACTTGGTCATGACCATGCCGGGGGCCTAGTGTGCGTTCCACAATTGGGACAATATCCTCGAGCAGAACTGCGGCTTGATGGGGTTGTTTAAGTTCGCAGTAGATCTTTAACAGGTCGTTGATGGACCAGAGGGTGTATGCGTGATCTTCGCCAAGAACCCGTTTCCGCTCCTCGACAACTTCCAGCACCAAGCTCTGAGCCTCGTGCAGCCGGGTCTTCTGCGCACATAGGTTCATCCCGAGCTCGTTCTTGGCCATGAGCGTCTCGGGGTGGCTCGGGCCGAAGTAATGGAGCCGTCTGTGCAGGACATGACTCAACAACCGATAGGATTCTTCGTGTCTCCCTATATGGAGGTATGTACGGGCCAGATTGAACATGGCGCTGAGGGTGATGGGGTCATCGCGCCCCAGCATGTGAGTCAGCCGGTCTACGGCTCTGGAACCCGCCATTGCGGAAAGTCCCCGCATGCCTGCGAGCCAAAGGGCCCGCGTCAAATCGTCTAGGTTTATCAGGTAGTGTAGGTGTACAGGCCTCCAGGGCGGCCAAAACAGCCAGAATTACAATGAGGGGCGTGACCACCAGAGTGCCTGCCGAATCTGCGTCTGTACCTCCAGACACGACTGAATCTCAAAGAGGTTCCAGTAAGTCGTCGCAAGAGCACTCTGGGCAAAGACAGTTGCAGGGTGAGCCGCCCCGAGATGTGATTTTCTTTACGCTGCGACCTTTTGTTGCAGAGCTCTGGCGCGCCTCCAGAATTCATTCTCGGCATACACTAGGCCGAATTTCTCCATGTTTGATGCTTGGTCAAAGGATATGGGCAGCGTAGTGTATGCGCTCTCGGTGAAGGATATGCACGCGCCGATATGGGGCAGTAACTGGCGACGAAACGTGGCCCCTGACGTCTCCATATCTATTGGAAAGGAGGACGCAATGATGGCACCGACACAGTCGAGCCACTGTCGCTGCTTCTCCTGGTTCAAGCGATCTCTAGCCCACTGATGTATGGCCGGATGCAGTGAGAGGTACAAGACGGTCTTGGCTGCGCCCGGGTAGCTGATAGGACTGTCTTCGGTGCTGGCGAATGAAATGATGGAATGTTCGTAGAGCACTCTTGCTGCTTGACGAACGCGGACCTCGACCTCTTGTGCCGACGTAAGCTCGGTCATCATGGGGATATGGACTCCTAATTGTTGGAGCATCTTGACGTTATCTGATGAGCGTGAGAACAGCACGTGGGGGATCGAAGCGAAATGCATGAATGCCAGAAGATGGATCAAGTCAACGGCATCCACATACCAGGTCGTTGTTCGGCTCGTGATGTCAGCGAAGGGAAGTTCCCATGTGGCAATGATGTTGGCCTCCGCCGCACACGTTATAGAAGGACGGCTCAGCAAGCTTTTGCGGCACATCAGTAGAGACTTCAAGTACTTCTCAAGCGGCAAGAGGTTCTGACGGATTACGGAGGCGGCCTGCTTCAAGTCAAGCGCTAAGTATCCCAGCTCCATCGCAATCGTCTGCGCGGGTTCACGGTACTCCTGGCTGACAAAATGAACTTCCCTGTCTGGATATGCCAGCCTGAGTAAAAGAACAATGGCCTCTTCGGGATCCATTCCTCTGAACAAAAGGGTTCCGATCGTGTTGTACATCTTGATGTCCGGGTTCCGAGTCGTAACGAGTATGTGGTCGTTACCAGAACGTGGAAGAAAGGCCGATAAGTCCATTTCAGGGGTATTAGCATTATCAAGTACAAGGAGCCACGGTTTTGATGTCTGAGAAAGCCATTGTATTCCCGCGCCAGACCCACCACCTCTACCTGCATGCCGTGATATACTTGCATAGCTGCTTTCCGCATTGGCTTCACTTGAGCAGTCAATCCAAAACACGCCCCAGTACCTGCATGACATGTTAGCAAGGTGATGATATTCTCGGACGCTGTGGGGATGGTTACCTTTCCCAGCTGTCCTCCAGGTACTTCAAACAAAACTGGGTCTTTCCAGATCCCGGAAATCCGTATATGACGAATATCTTTGGTTTCTTACATATCTCACTACCGAACCTCCTCCGCAAGTCAGCAGCAGCCTCCTGTCGGCCAACAAAGAAATCTGACCGCCGGCGCACGAGGTAGTGGACATTGATGGAGAATGGCGATGCGCAGTCTGCAGGTGTCTCGTCTTTGCGGACGGGCTCAGTGGATTCTGCCCTGAGTGATTCTGCCGAATCTTGCAGATTCGCTTGAAGATATGCAATTTCTGATCTCATCTGCTGCAGCTGGGTGTCTGTGGCGTTCAGTGTGTACACCATGCACCGACGGCCTGATCTCTTCGGAATGGACGCAGAAATATTCCGCCCGGTGAGGTGGGATGAGGATATGCCTATCAATCCTAACCCAACCTACCTGAAATGGGCGTACTTACCATTCAGTGGTGGCCCCCGAACATGCCTTGGCTGTAAGATTGCCAGACAAACCCTCGCCGACTGAAGCTAAACTGACTTTATTTATCACAGTGGACTTTGCCCAACCGAAGCTGCGTACGCAGTAGTTCGTATAATGCAGAAATACCCTTCAATCCGTCTCCCTAAGGGAGAAGTTGTCGAGCTGACAGGGGTAGAGAAGCAAAAGATGACACTTGTGCTGCAGATCAAAGACGGCTGCAAGGTGGAATTGTAAAACACTTATTACTTACAAAATTGCTGTCTTTCATAACTATCAAATTCCAACTCTATACTCTACAAAACAAGCTCATCCGCCTCTCCCTTCCTCATGATCCTGATGGATTCTGTCGCCTCATTCCACCGTCGGGGAATGGCGCTGGGCGCAGCTTCTAAATACCTAATCAGTGTTGCTGCAACTAGTGGGTAGCCCGGCGCGTCTCGAGAAGCAAATTTGCACATATGTCGATGTTCCGCCCGGATGCCTGCACGCTCTGTTTCATCAAGGATCGGGACTGCAGATGTTTCCGTTACGATCTGGTCGGTCAACTCGTTTGCTCACTTTACTACAGTCAGAGACGAGATGCGGAAATGAGCTACTTACGTAGTCGTATTTGGCGCCGAGATCAGTCTTTAATTGCTCCCAGAAGAAGAAGACATGGAACCTCTTCATTTTAGGTTGGAAGTTATCTGTGATCTCCTGGAGAATCTCTGAACCGTCCTTCAGGGCGTTGAGGAGTTGAGAATCTGTATCAATCATCTTGGACGGCATCAATGAAGAGACCATGCGTTGGGCGTATGAGGCGAGATTGGCCCGACTGCTGCCATTGTGGGGTGTGCCGAAGAACAACATGGCGTATGTAGAGACAAAAAGAGCGTGGACGTGTTCCATCTTCTTTTCCTTCCTGCTTTCGGCGTAGATGAGTGCCTGTGAACATGAGTTAGCCTGGACAACAGCAACGCGGCGCTGATGAGGTTCCGTACGCGTTTAGCGATGATCCCGCCCAGTGAGTGGCAAATAAAGATGAGTGGTCTGCGAGTTGCACCATTAATCTGGGATGTCGTCAGAAAATGAATTGAGGCTCACAGATGAAAAATAATGAGAGTGAGGAGCAGCAGACTTACCGATCTATATGCAGCCAATTCCTGTGCCAGGGTAGTCGCATGCTGTAGAAAAGTATCGGACGAGGTTCTGTCGAACAGTGCCGCTACGCTGGCCTGGTAACTGAAGGTCATGATGCGACTGTTGCGGAGGTCTCGAGGGAGCATGTCCCCATCACCGAGCCAGAAGCTCTGTGTCTTCTCAGCAGTGAAAGACTTCACCGCATGGCCGTTGAGTCCGTGTATAGCCACGATACTGTAGGATAATAAGCCTGCCAATATGCAGAAAAGGCCAAGACGACGTGAACTCACTCTACTACTGGTTTCTCGCCACAGTGGACAGTTGTTAGTGCAGCTGTTTCTGTGACATCCAACTCAAGCACGTTGTCCTTTTGGGTCTCCTGGAAGCAGCATAAACCTAAGATCTTCTTCAACACCATCATGCTGGATTAGAACTAAAAAAAAAAAAAAAGGATAAAATCGGCACAGATTGTATCGCGATCTTGTGGGTTCTACGCTGGGTTTGCTGAGACTGTTCGATAGAGGTGGAAGCGAACATAGGGATAGGCTTAGGTTGGTAGCCGGGTAAGCTCGAAATCTACCTCTCCATAGCACTGCACTGCGAGTTCACACACTCAAGTCTCAAGTGATATCCCCTGCATGAGTTGGGTACAGACCTCCTCAAACCCCCAACCCAGCACCGATTCTGGTTTATGGTGGCTGACATGGGTGGTGCTATTCAACCAACCGCGTGCTAGGGGCCTATCGTCAACATCTGCAAAGCACCCGTGCATTATCATACACATATGCCAGGGTATGTCTCGGCCTTTTCGGTACCACCCTGTCCCCCTGCAATGAAACTGTGACTAGGAACTTGTCGGTTTCCTTTTGTGCGAGATCCTGAACCCGTCGAACTAGATGCAAGTTCTTACTCGATATAACCAGTCTTGGCGCTTGGGGGCTGTTCTGGGGGCTGTTGCAATCATTCGATATTCACAAGGGAAAGGGTACACCATGGTATCAGCGGCAATATCTTACCCCTTAGAGGCTCAGAACCTCCATTAAAAATAGCCAAGAAACCACAAACAGAGTGATATTGTATTCATCAAGTGCAGTCTAAGCTACATATCATAAAAACGATAACCACATTAGGCTTTCATCTCTTCCTTGAGCCACTCAGGAATCTCCGGCACCTTGTCCCAACCGTCGAGGTAGCTCTCCTTCGGCACGCCCTCGCCGGACGGCTTGGCATAGACGGCCGAGACGTACCAGACCGTCTCCCCTGGCTGACGGTGTGCTGCAGCGTGGGGATGACGGTGCGGCTCTCGAGGAGATTGGAGTTGGGGTCGGCGTTGACCAGCATCGCGCTGCGCCCGACTTTCCCCTTGCCCGCGTCCGTGTCCGCGTCCACGTCCTCGAGCGCCTTGATGCCCACAGCGCCGGCCCCGAGCGACACGGCAAAGGCGCCCTCGCGGCACGCGGCCCAGCCCTCGGGCGTGTTGAGGTCATAGTTGCCGATGATCTTGGGGAACGTGCCCTCGCCGCCCTTTCCCGCATCATACAGATCGAGGTAGCGCCCGTCGGGCTCCCGCCGGTTGCGGATAGCGAAGGACCCATCCGCCGTCATGACCTCGCGGCCCGCGGCCTCGACGCGGTGCGCGCGCAAGTGCCAGTTGGGCGTCGCCTCAGCGGGCGGCACGAGCGTGGTCCGCACCGTGACGTCGCGGAACGGCTTCCAGATCGAGACGAGCACGGGCGTGATCTCGTTATTGCCACTACCATCATCATCCGTCCCGCGCGTCTCGAGTCCTGCATATTCGGACGCCCGCCGCGTCTTCCAGTACTCGCCGCCGTCGTCCGACAGACCCAGCTGCGACGCCAGGGCGTACTGCTCGAGCGTCAGGAGGCCCGGGGGCACCGAGTAGCCGTAGGCGCTGCTGTAGGCGAAGGCGCCGTACTTGGCGTGCGTGCCCTTCATGGGGTAGCCACAGGCCTGGCCCGAGGAGAGGAGCATGCAATGCCCTCCGAGGTAGCTGTTATGATGATCACGTTAGCCGGGTCTTCAAGTGGTTTGGTCAGAGCCCTAGGCGAAAGCATACCTCACGATGTGTCCAGGATGCTTCAGCCCTTTTATCTTGGGGATGGCATCTCGAGGAAGCTCTTCTTCTGAAGTCCAAAAGGGGTGTTCTGGCGGCACTGCTAAGCAGATGAACCCAAGGCATGCCCAGTACTATTATAGGTTAGCTGAGATTCTCTGAGTCACGTTTTTGTTCGGGTCTTACCGGACTCCCAGGGCTGTTGTAGTTTTCAGCCATCTATGGAATTTTTAGCAATGTTTCACAATACGGGTTTGTAATCCAGGGGCTGATGATGAATATACTTACATACATATTTGGGTACGAATACCCAATTGTGAGAGTTCCACTCGGACTCCATATATCTGGCTGCGTCTGCCACCACCTCAGATGTCGAAGCACTATCCCCTTTACCATTCCCCATGTTAGGGGGAGCAGGCAGCTCGACTCCGGCGTAAGCCAACGCACCCCAGAATGAGATCATGGCGAATCGGTACCCAACACTCCGTCCGAATGGGATTGCTCTCCCTATCCAATTGTTAATACACGTAACCGGCAGTGAAGAGTGCAAGGAGAGCGATATACCTTCGTCGTCGAAGTAGTGAATCAAGTCGAGAGCGGCCATCTGGGCCCGTTTCTTGAACTCTTCCGCCCGTTCCGGTTCTTCGTCGCCTGCTAATTTGGCGTACAGGAGCTGCAGGAAGTGGATGGCGAAGCTGGATGAATAGTAGTCCATTTCTACCAGTCTGTAAGCGATTGTACATCCTAGTTCGCTTCCCCTGTATGCTACCCGAAAGGTAACTCACGATGAATGCCTTCTGGGCCATCATTGGACCACCCATCGCCTCGGTAGAATGTGTTGAGGTGTTCGATATCGCTGTCCAACCTGTCCTGCGAGAACTTGCCGCCGTTCTTCTTGAGGCCAAGGTTGGCAAACACGCGAAACCACAGCCAATTGGTGTTTGGCATGCTGTCACATGATTTTAGTAGCAATAATAATGATGAGACCAATTTAAAGGGGGGGTTCCTTTACTTCTTCTCATTGATCGAGTTTCCCAACCACGCCTCCACATTCCCACGTTCCTTTCCATTCAACGACTGCCAGAACACGGGTGCGACAGCCAATGCGTAGCCTGTGGAGAGCATCAGAAAGAATTGCGACTACTTTAGACCGCCGTCTCCCCCTCCCCCCTTTTCTTCCCACTTACCGAACGGACACATCTCCACCATCCTCTGGTCATTGTCTCGTGGGTAGCCCCAGAACTCGGGGTTCTCGGGGTCGGTCCCGGCCTTGATGCCCTGCACCCACCACTCGGTGCCGCGGTACTCGCCGCCGCCGGCCAGGAGACAGGCCAAGCCCCAGAGGGGCCGGCAGATGCCTTCGATCTCGGACGCGGTTTGGTCGAAGCGGACGGCGGTGGCGCCCGGGCACCGCACGCGGGACTTCAGGGGAGAGAAGAAGGGCTCGAGGGGGTCGAGCAGGGTCCTCAGCAGTTCCTGTACCGAGGCGCGGTCGGTGATTTTGACCTTGGCGAAAGGATGCACCGCATCGTAGCCAAGTACGAGACCGATTGTTGGTTCCATTGTCTCGCGACTTTTGCTCGATTCCTTTATATACAACTGATGCAAAATATAGGAACTGCAAAACTCCCAGTGTACCTCGAAGTCAAAGTTATGTCGGCGGTTGTTATACTAAGACTTGGATGCCAAGCATCAGCCCACTTCCTCCACGGGTATCCATTACCCCAAACTCCAAAGGAGCATCTTTCCCCCCATAGCGCATAGTTGCAGTTGCAGTGAGGGGGTAAATGGGTATTGCGTGGGGTGTGGTGGTGTTCGCGGCTAATGTCAGCTGCATATATCAGTCTTCAACATCCGCCAATGGATGCTATAGTTCCCGTCCATGGGTCCACCCGCTCGGCGGATTTCGATGCGAGCTGCGGATATGTAGGCCAATCTATAGCCGACTATATGTACCTCGTTACACAGCCATGTCTGCTTACATACTTAAATTATACTGGCCGACAACAGCCAATCAAACCAGCTAACATATACGAGTACAGCATCACCAGAACAAGAGAAGTACCTGTGCGTCCTTAGCCAGGAAGCAATCAATCCAATGAACCTTACAAGTAAGGGTCCGGGGATGTTTCCGGTGCTGAGGAGACCAGCTTGAAACGCCCGAACACGAGCTAAAACGAAGCATCCCGGGGTCCATAAGTTTGTTTCGACGGCGACGATATAAACTGCACCAACCCTACGTGTCTTTTATTTGCCTCACTTGCCCCATCAAAGGTATATTGTAATTGTTTAAATAGCTGCTTGTCTTATTTCTGGCCGATAATATGGGTCTCTTTGAGCTGTAACTGACCGCCTCTTACTCTCCCTTGTCGTGCTGTTAGCTAACACAACCGTCCAGCTCACCTCTCCAGTTCTTTGTCTCACAGTGGACATCACTGCCCTACCCCGCCACAGACTGCACGGACAAAGTCGTCATCGTCACCGGCGGCAATGTCGGCCTCGGCCTCGAGGCCGCGCGGCACTTTGTGCGCCTGAACGCCGCCAAGGTCATCATCGCCTGCCGCAACCCCGACAAGGGCGCCGCAGCCAAAGCCGACATCGAGGCCTCGGCCCCCCCAAGCCGCAAGGGCGTCGTCGAAGTCTGGCCGCTGGACCTGTCCTCCTTCGCGAGCGTCAAGGACTTCTGCCGCCGCGCCGACCAGCAGCTCGTCCGCCTCGACATTCTCCTCGAGAACGCGAGCGTCCTGCACACCCAGTTCTTCGAGCGCGAGGGCTACGAGGAACAGGTCACCGTCAACGTGCTGTCGACCTTCCTGCTGGCTTTGTTGCTGCTGCCGCTGCTGCGGCGGACCGCCGCCCGGTTCAACGCGGCGCCGCACCTCACCGTCGTCTCGTCCGACGCGCACGTCGTCACCAACTTCCGCTGCCGCGACAGCCCGGCCGTCCTTCAGGCGCTGCGGGGCGACCAGGACTTGATGTCGCGCTACGGCGACACGAAGCTGCTGCAGCTCCTGATCGTGCGCGAGCTCGCCAAGGCGTTGGATGGTGGCGACGACTCGGCGTCGTCCACCGGCATGAAGCAGCAGCCCCGCGTCATCCTCAACACCCTCAACCCGGGGCTCTGCCGCTCGGAACTGTTCCGGCACGCCCTTGGCCATTCACTTTGGATCTTGTACGTTAGCATGCGCTTATTCGCGCGCACGGCGGAGATGGGCTCACGCAATCTGGTGGCGGCCGCGACCGCGCTGGAGGATACCCACGGCAAGTACCTGTCGGACTGCAAGGTCTGGGAGCCGAGCCGCTTCGTCCGCAGCCAGGACGGCGCTAATGTGCAGAGGAGGGTTTTTGCGGAGCTGCTGGAGGAGCTGGAGAAAATCGAGCCGGGAGTGACAGCCAACATATGACAGCGTTTGTTTCTGGGAAAATCATACAGAGCGGTCGTTATGAACACCCCCTTTTTCTCACTGGACAATGAGTCCGAATCAAAACAATGGCCGAGTTTCTAAGTTTAGTATTTGCAACAAAGGATCTGGGCAGTTAGTATATCTGCTTAAGTATTGCCAAATGTCTTCTTCATGGATGAATATAAGTGTTTGGACGGCAATTTTTGGCCAATTCACGAGTCCATCTTGCTGTGAACGGAAGACAAAACAACACAACCTTTGATTTATATATCCGCCGAGCCGGAGCTGCTTGCTCACGATGGCGTCACCTTTCCAGTCCACCGACGGGCGCAGCTCCCTGCTGACCTTTGGCATCGAGATGGAGTTTGTCGTCGCGTATTTGCACGAGGGCGACGAGGATCCACACCTAGTAGACAAGCGCGACGTCTACATCGCCAAGCCCCATGCCGACTTTGTCCGCCTAGAGAGCAGGAATGAGGTCAAGAATAAGTGGCGCGATCTAATCGAAAACCCGGGAAAATATATACAGGAAAACGAGGATCCTAAACGTTTCAGAGCTAAGGCTCGTTTGCTCAGAGCTAGAGGACTTGAAGGCCGATTACGGTACGGTGATGAAGACGACCCAGAAGAATACCAGTACATTCGTCACCGCATGGCTAAGTTTTTGAGGGACCACAGCATCCTGGCGATCAGCGACTCCAATGACCCTGAGACCCAGAGAGTGGTGAGTGACAGCGTTAAAAAGGGAAAGGACCGACTCGGCCTTGAAAAAGACGACAAGAATCCTTCGTGGTTCGGTTACAGCTGCTGGGACGTGAACACCGACGCCAGCATCGACGAAGACTATACCAAGGAGTACCGGTGGGCCAAGATTGAAGTCACCTCGCCGGTGCTCTACTACTCCCAGCAGTCCCTCGCGCTGGTCAAGTACGTCATAAACCTCCTCCAGTCCGAGTACAGGATCCTTATCAACCACACCATGATGTTCCACGTCCACGTCGGCCGCGGCGCACGGGGCTTCTCCTTTACGGAATTGCAGGGAATCACTGCGTTGCTCTACGCAGCCGCGCCGCGGCTCGACCAGCTGCATCCCGTCTGGTGCGGGCCTCTAACTACGTGGGCGCCCGGTCCGAGGCCGCACTCCCTAATGGCCAATCTTAAGCGAAGAGACATAAAGAGAGCAAAGCGTGAGGCTCAGGCAGCGCACCCCTATAACCCTCTGCTGACAACGGAGGTTGACATTGAGGAAACAGGTGGCTATGTTAGCCGCTTGTTAACACCATACTATCGCCCTCAAACTATGACAGGAGCACATGAAATGCTTCAGCAATGGTTCGGCCACCAACGAGCTAATGCATTCGGCGTCGCCCGTATCTGGCAGACGCAGACTCTGGAAGAACTGTATGACTGCCTGTCTACGGTCTATTTAAACCCCGAGGAACACTCGTATCATTACAGGCCAGCTTATAACTTCCGCAACCTGGTGGACGAGCCAGTGACTAAAAAGACGATCGAGTTTCGGCAACATTGCGGCACGATGTCGCCCGATGCTATAGCGAACTGGATTAGTGTGGCGACAGGACTCTGTAGTCTCTGCGTGAACACCCCTTTACATGAGGGTCTCAGCCCGGTCTTGCAGAAACTAGAGCATCTTGACCCTAACTCGGCCACTTCGTGGGAAATGAATAACTTACCTCGTAAATCCACGATCAACACAGCACCGCTTTTAAGCGGTCGGCGTGGGGATCCATACTCGATTTACGACTTGCTGCGAGATATTGGCCGTGCTCCTCAGGCTGAGTTTTACCAGAAACTGGGTATCCACCCATTACCACCTGACTTCTTCGTCGTAAGAGATTTGGAAGTTGATTATGGATTAAAGTCTGTTACTAAGAAAGATGAGAGCAGCACTGATGAGAAGCGGCACTGATGAGGACGGCACTGACGAAGACGGCAATGGCAACGGCGACAGCAACAGCAACAATTCCAGCTAAAGCTAAGACTACAGTTCCGAGCCGGAAACGGTTGGGAATGGTAAGCCCGATGAGCCTGGAGCTGTTGACCTGTCTGCCACGTACGACGAAGGTTGCGGTCATCGAATGTTATGTTTGGTTGAACCAAGACCTATACCCGAGTAAGTCCTCATCACCAAAAGTCTGTCCAGGAAATGTTGCGGCCACCCGTATGAACCTGCAGGACACGGTTGCTGCAAAAGTGTGGTGGAACAAAGGTAGGTCGATATTTCCTAAAGATCATATTTCAAACAAAGCTACGAGTTTAGTATCAATGGTGACCATGGCGGCAGTGACGAAGAAACGACGCAGTATTCGTAGAAAGCGATATGGACAAAGGCCACATCGTTAGCAAGCCCCGCGGCTGACAATCCAGCCCTCAGGCCCGAACCGAACAGTACAGAACGATAATAGGGAGCTTACCATCAGATAATCATTGGAAGGCCGGAACGTCTATTCCAGAGGATATCAGGAGTATTATATCTCTAAACTCCGTGGTCACGGACAAAAAAAAAGGGAGGCGTGTTGCCTTGTCTCGAGGAAATTCGTGATTCATTAAAACGGATTTCTTGCTCCGTGTATGTGTATGTGTAGTCTAGGCCGGTATCTAGAACTGATCTGTTCGCACCTAGCATTAGTAAACAAGCACCATCAAGTCGTAGCAGTAACAGTAGCAATATGCCATCACCACCGCCGACAATAAGCAAGGGACCTGACTTACCCAAAGTCATGCTCATGCTCACGTCCGTGTTCTCTACCATCTTGGTGAACTCCTCGAAGCTGATCTTGCCGTCCTTGTCGAGGTCGGCCTCCATGATGGTCTTGTCGACGATCTGCTGCAGCTGCTGGTCCTTAAGGTTGCTGCCGACCATCATCTTCAGCACGATGAAGAGCTCGCCGTTGCTGATATAACCATCACGATCGATGTCGTAGACCTTGAAGGCGAAGCGCAGCTTCTGCTCCTTATTAGCGTTGCTCGTGAAGGCGCTCAGCCCCGACACGAACTCCTGGAAGTCGACGTCGCCGCCGCCGTCTTCGTCGAAGATGGCGATCATGCGCGTGGCCAGCGGATTCGACGAGATCTGGGGCAGCGACAGGAACTCGTCGCGCTCGATGGTGCCCGAGTTGTCCTAAGTAAAGAAGAAGCCATACAAGTTAGTCTCTGAAGTGCCGGCGTCAAAGAGGGTCGGGAGGGAGTCCCATATTGGCATACCTTGTCCAACTTCATGAATCTCTTCCTAAGTCTATCCACTTCCTCTCGGTCGACTGTGTATGGTTGCGATTAGCGCAATTGCTTTTACTCTCGAGTGCTCCGTGCCCTCGTACAGTTTGACCCTTGGACGATGTTGTCCATGACTGCACTCGTGGTGTTGCCCATCTTCGTCGATCCTGCCCCTCAGGGGGTGCCGCTCGTTACAATATTGGACGCCGACTCGAAAGTCTTCGGTATGCAATGCCTTGGCAGTATGATACTGTTGCTCGAATATTGGGGGGTAATTGTTGCTTGGTCGTTGGGAAGAGGGCGCCGTAATTTTGGGATTGTCGTTGTCAGGCTGGCGGGTTGCACCTCTTATGTTTTGTTAAGGAGGGAAAGCGAGGTTCGATATAGCGTACCGTACTTGCATCTGCTATTGAAGTAAGGCTGAAAGAAGTCGGAGGGAGCGCCACCACCCACTTTGATATTGATTGAGCGCGGGGCTTCCTTCTAAGGGGCTTCCAAAGCTCTCCTGGTTCCCTCCTTCCCGCCTTTCGACCCTGGATTTGGGTCGGGGGTCCATGAAACAAAGCTCCGATCCTCAATCTTACTTATTACGATTATACGCTTAGATGCATACAGCACGCAAGTGGCAATACTAGCGATAGATACATAAGCAATCAACACCCTAAATTTACCATCCATTTCTTGGTACAATATCAATAGAACTACTGAATTGAATGTAATTATTGAAACAAATTCGCTTTTCAAGCTACTTGCTTCAGCTGCCAATCACCAGGTAATCAAAAGCAGGCTCAAGGAAGGGGAGTGGCTGATGATGATGATTGTGTCTTATCGCGGTTATCTGGCTACCGAACTAGGACTACGACATTCGGTTAGCGTGGTTTTCCGCTTTGCGACTGCTTATTGCAGTAGCCAAGGTGAAAATTTGCCAGCAGCAATTCCGGCCAACGTCAATGGAACAGGCAGCGCAATAATCATCAACAAAGCACCCGCAAACCTGGTCATCCATCAATCAAATCTGTACTTTCATCATTAAATGACTTGAATTTTAATTCCTCGAGCTTTTTAGGGCTCATTCGGCCAACTTTTGGGCTTGTTCCCGCCTCCCGTACCGCCACCATGTCGTCCTCAAGAGCCATGCGCATCAAAAAGCTCTCGCCCAAGACTATTTTAACCGTCTTGCTCGAGGGCCAAATAGATGCGAGCGAATATGATTCTCTTACCACGGAAGCAAAGATCGCGACGGGCGTGGATGCCGGCGAAGAAGACGTGAGTTGCAGTCATTCACCCAACAAAATCTGGTTTGCGCACGGGCCACTTTGATATTGGATATCTCACGGCTAACTTTCAACTCTATAGGAAATCCACTTACAAGCTGCATTGAAAGGTGCAGGCCAAAGCACTGACAATGAGATTCCCGTACCACCCCCTCAGGTCAGCGAGGAGGTCAAGTACGAGGATTTATACTCGCGTCCTTTTGTAGAGCCCCGGGGCTACATTAAGTCGTCAGATACCGTTGAAGAGACGCTAAGTTGTCTCTATGACATGACAACTGAGGACGATGAGTTCCTCAAGAATTACAATCAAAAGAGGTCGTCCAAATTATCCGAAGATGACTTCGAACGTATCATGGAGCTGTTCGAGGCCACAACCTCGGAGCAGGCTCCATTTGCTGCGGTAGACAACACAACAATTCCATACGAGGTCATGGCGTCACAGATTGCAAGCTCACCCCTTAGCAAGCTTAAAACTCATGCGCAAGCCGTGTATGATCACTGGAAGGCCCGTCGCCAAAGTGATGGCAACCGGTCCCTTCATCCGTCCCTCAAATTCGAGACTCCTGGCCAGCAGGACCATGACGATATGGACCCTTACGTCTGCTTCCGCCGCCGCGAGGTTCGCCAGACCAGGAAGACGAGGCAACGTGACGTCATGGTCGCAGATAAACTGAAGAAGCTGCGTAGAGAGCTCGAGGATGGTCGACAACTCATCCTCATGGCTCATCAACGTGAACTAATGAAGAGAGAAATGCTCAGTACCGAGCGGCTTCTCTTTGAGCATCGTGCGAAACTTAAGGAGAAGAAAGTTCGTCTCGGCATCAAGGAGGGCGATGAGGACTTGTACAACACCAAGCCTGTCAAGCGCAAGGCTGCTGTCGAGTCCCAGCCGACCACCAAGACCGCGCCTACTCAACTCCGCCTGGCTGTGCGGCCTGAAGGCCGCCCAGCTGAGCAGGAACTTGTCCAGCTTGAGGATAAGCAGAAGGAGCGATTCGAAGAGTTCTTGCGCGATATTGCCACTAAAGCTGACACACATCGCTTATGGAACTTGAAGTATGTCGATCTCACCGAGAAGCCGCTCTCTCCTCCCAAAGAGGTTGAAGAATCCAGCTTCCGGCCTGCGAAAGCCCAATTCCTCCCGACTCCACCAGCTAGTGCCTCCGAATCAATGGAGTTGGATGATGAACCAACTGAAGCTGCTCTTGCTCTCAAGGCTCCATCACCCCCGTTCTACTTCCGTGGCTTGTCGCCGGAAGCAGAACAGCCTATGCCCGGATATCGCCGCCGTATAGGCAGAAATGGTCGTCTTTGGATAGACCGTCGGAATGTTGGCCGCCTTGCTAGTCCCCCAAGTGACTCGGACCTTCCTCAGAATGATCGGTTTGCGTATGATGAAGATGACAGTGATGACGAACAACCGGTGTATCACATCGACCCATACGACACGCGACCCATGAAGTTCCGTGCGGGTATCCCGCTGAATATCATGCGGAGTTACCGCCCTGGCCAAGACGGGAGCGTAGCTGCGCAAACAACACCCAATGCTCGTCCGGCGCTGCCGCCGTCGCAGCAAGGGTCAACGCCGGCCGCTGCACATGGTCATCTGCATGTGCAGCAATCGCCATCTCTGCAGGCGTCAAAGCAGGCTCAACTGCCGCCAACACCACAGCAGCCGCAGCCCACGTCTTGAAGAGGTCATGCCGCGAAGAAGCCGCTGCCAACTATGCGATTCTTTCCCATGACCTCTTGGACGTCACTGTTGATACCCATCCCCTCTTCTTCTTCTGTCATCATCCGCGGATGTCTCGGGAGGGTCGTTAAGACAACTGTACATAAAAAAAGATTTTAATGCATCGTTGCCATCGCTGGACAGGAAGGTTCGGCGTTGCTCAACGGTGGACGGCGTTGGAGCTGGATAGCAGTTTTGCTGTATGATTAACAAACTGACGAGGCCCGCATGCATAGCAAGGAGTTGGGAAGGCCTGTTGAGCTCATTGATTTGGTGGTTTGAGGCCACGACGGATGATGAATAAAAAGTCTTGATAAGCCTCGCAAACTCGTGTTTCTTCGTAATTCTCCGTCTGTGGTGCCTGTGTGAACAGTTTCAAGACTTGGCTTGTCGTGGTAGTAAGCATAAGCGGAAGTAGACAGAATCGAGAAGGCGGCGCAATCGGTCTGCTCCAGGAGATCCAGCGATCCCACGTGTGTATTGTGCGCCGTGGTTCGGTGGAGGAATGCCAGAGTGCTTTGTTGCGATCTCCTAGACCTAGCAAGAAAGCCGGTTCCGGCTCAAGCAGATATGCGAGACGCAGCAGACCACATTTGGTTGTAGCTCGTGTCGGCCCAGAACTAGCAGGCTGCAGCGTACGAGTGTATTGCAAGTTCTTGGGTATAGCAACAAAGATGCGATCTGCGCCAAGAGGATGATGGAGTCGGCTGGGCTTATATCGGCCAAATGTAAGCAAAGCGCCAGAAGTGATGAGGTTCTGCGCCACGCCCTAAGCTAGGAGAAAACGGTAATGAAGTTTAGTATCGTGTTTCGTGAAGGTTGAACTAACCAAAAGTCCAGGGGAGAGAAGTCTGTTGGAACAAGGTTTCCCGAAGAGCTCCGCTTTTGATCAGGCGGTCCGTGGAAAGGTCAGCCCTTTTTTTTGCAAGTCCTGAATGGATGGGAGAGAAGGAGAGGCATTGCCGAAATTCCCAAGTTGGGCTGTAGAAGTTAGAAGGGCAGTGGCAGGGAGAAGTTGAGAGGGTATCTTGTTGTTGGAGTGGGTGAAAGTAAGGCGTAGGCCGGGGGAAATGCACGGCAGACGGGGGCGGCCCTCGTCTATGCTGTCAAGTGACTAAGCTGATGGCATGTAAGCGGCGGCCGGGAAAGGAAAAAAAAAAGCAGACGCCGGATTAAAAAATCGGTGATGTATCGACCATGGACTGATGTTGGAAGTCCCGACAATCCATTTTTGTAGGACATAGCAAGCCTGCCTGCCGAAGCTGTGTTGTTCCGGTTTCTTGGTAGTTGTGGTGGTGGTATCCGTCAGGTACGGCGGTTAATCTACGACCTGCGACGAGCCAAGCTGAGACGTGCGCCAATGTTCGAGAACACCGAGGGGACGCAGGAGAAACGAGTTAGAGGGCGAGGAAGGCATCGTATCTGGAGGTGGTAGCCTAGAGGAATGTGTGTCTTGCTGTGTATGGTCAGTAGAAAGCTCGGGGGAGAAGGACCTTCGGTTGGAGCAGAGAAAGAGAGGTCGGCTTACTTGCACGCTTTGCAGCTGGGTTGCTCGGTCTTGGGATATTCCCAGGTTGGTTCGAGTACAAAACAGGGCTGTCCTTAAGGGGGAGAAAGGAGACTGTCTCGGCAGGAATATAGCAGAAAGAGAAACTCGGAGCAGCACAAGTGAGGAGGCCGGAGAAAAGCAGTGCGACACACAGAAAGAGAGTATGGTCGGCGGGTGTAGGTATTTCCTACATGAATTGTAGTTCTCTCTCTCTCTCTCCGGACAAGGGAAAGAGTGAAGTGGGACTAGCGGCGCTTGCGACGGACATCAACTGTCTCTCTGTCTCTGAGAGGGTCGTCTGGTATTGGTGCTGGTGTGTCTTGGTCTCGCTTGGTGTCCGTCAACCGTCACCAGGCCCCCAGCCAGGTGGGACCCCACATAAGGCAGAGAAAAAGTGCTGGGAAAAAAGGGTCCTGGAGCAAAAAAAATAAGTACCGACAAGGTCTCCTTTGGCTGGGACTCGGGCTCTGCAGAGACTTCACCGAGACATGGCCCTCTTACCACTCGATAAGGCAACGACTTATGTCAGCCAGCCATCATCTGGTCTTCCCAAGTATCTATCTGGGGATTTGACCCCACCAATGACTGCATCCCATCGGCGCAAACTTCTGATACCATATGCTTGATGAGATCGAACAAGGGCGATATAGGCAGAGTGCCGCGATGAGTTTGCAAGTATCAATAAATAGACTGAACGATACCAGGAAGTACGGCCTATCACTTGAAACTTTCTTCAGGTGGAAAACGATCCTGTGAGTTCTTGGAAAAGGCGCATCGAGCATCCCAGTGCGGGGTGAAGATCGTAGAAATTTGCCTTCAGGTTCACTTACAGCACCCAGCCAGTAACGCTATATGCGACCGGGCGACCAACCACCTCCGTCAAAACCTGTCGTAAAAAAAAAAGGAAAAGGGGGACCAGTATAGTGCAAAGCTGAAGAGTATACCATAGCCTTTCTCGCCTAAGTCATTGGCCACATCGGGCGGTCAAGGACATTCTTCGAGCCTCAACGACGCACCCGCCGACAGAGACGCCTGCTCCACCTCAATACCGCATCGCATACACCTCAAGATAACGACAACACCCGACACATCCCAGACCAAAACCGACCGACCGACCCCCTTCTTCTTCCCTACACCGCCCATCGCCCACCCCCCATGGCGCCCCTCTACGCCCTCGGCTGCGAAGGCAGCGCCAACAAGCTAGGCATCGGCGTGATCTCGCACGACCCGACCACCAACACAACACGGATCCTGTCCAACGTGCGCCACACCTTCAACTCGCCCCCCGGCACGGGCTTCCTGCCCAAAGACACCGCAGCGCACCACCGCGCGCACTTCGTCTCGGTCGCGCGCGAAGCCCTGCGCGCCGCGGGCCTCACGGACCCCGCGCGGGAGCTGTCCTGCATCTGCTACACGCGGGGCCCCGGCATGGGCGCCCCGCTGACGAGCACGGCGGTCGCCGCGCGCACCCTGGCCGCGCTCTGGGGCCTGGACCTCGTTGGCGTGAACCACTGCGTCGGCCACATCGAGATGGGCCGCTTCATCACCGGCGCCGCCAACCCCGTCGTCCTGTACGTCAGCGGCGGCAACACCCAAGTCATCGCCTACGCCGAGCAGCGCTACCGCATCTTCGGCGAGACCCTCGACATCGCCGTTGGCAACTGCATCGACCGCTTCGCCCGCACCCTCCAGATCCCCAACGACCCGTTTCCCGGCTACAACGTCGAGCAGGTCGCCAAGAAGGCCTTCTACACGGTCGCGGCCGACCGCACCACCAAGACCCCGCGGGACCCCGTCCTGCTGGACCTCCCCTACGCCGTGAAGGGCATGGACTGCAGCTTCAGCGGCATCCTCGGCGCCGCCGACCTGCAGGCCGCCCAGATGCAGAAGCAAGACGCCCTCCTCGCCGCCGGCGGCGCCCTGAAAGAGGGCGAGCAGCGCATCACGCGCGAGGACCTCTGCTTCACGCTGCAGGAGGTCGTCTTCGCCATGCTCGTTGAGATCACCGAGCGCGCCATGGCCCACGTCGGCAGCAAGCAGGTCCTGGTCGTCGGCGGCGTCGGCTGCAACGAGCGGCTACAGGAGATGATGGGCTTGATGGCCCGCGACCGCGGCGGCAGCGTCTACGCGACCGACGAGCGCTTCTGCATCGACAACGGCATCATGATCGGCCTGGCTGGCTTGCTGGCGTGGGAGACGGGTTTCCGAACGCCGTTCGAGGAAAGCACATGCACACAGCGATTTAGAACTGATGAAGTACATATCAAATGGAGGACCGACTAAAATAGAAGAAATTCAAACAAGTAAAATGCCACATTACGTTTAGAGAAGCATATTTTGGCGGTCTGTTACTGGATCGATTATTGAGTTGGGCCGTCTCCTGCTCCGAAGTCGGCCTGCCGGGACTATTATCTGCTATGACTCCTCAGATACTGTCTGCCAAAGATCATCCCTTCCCGGGACTTTGGGTTCCCACACTCTGAGATGGCTGCACATGTCATTCCTCCCTACCGAGTTGTAAGTCCGTAGACATTCATGCCAATTAACCCTATCATGTATGGCCAATCATTAGTTACCGGGGGCCTGCTCCCGCCTATTACAACACGTTTCTCGTTTGATTCGCCGTGACAGACGGCTGGAATTGCAGCTAGCTATCATCCGACGTCGGCTTGTAAACTATCGTTGTCACATACTTTCTCAGGTGTCAGCAAATGCCATCTCGAGCGAGTAACGGGTATCCAAAACTTACCTTACTCCTGTATCTCGTCGTTGCCGACACAGCAAGGACATTATTCTTGATACTGCTAGTGGCAAGATGGTTGAGGACAGTATGGTTAGGCATGTTCAGGACGCTATTATCGTCCTTAATCAGAGTATGATTATTCATAATCGGCTTGGTTAGGAAACTGGGAAGAGAAAGTGGCGTGGGAAGTTTGTCGAGAGCCGCAATGGATAGCTGGTACGGTCTCGAGTCTTCGGGGCTGGTCGAAGTCGGCCAGGTACTTGGGCAGACGTTCTGAGAATACCTCGGGCGGCGGGATGCTGAGAGTTCGTTTGTGATGCACATTTTCCGCGTCTGTGAGCTTGTCCTGGGAACCGGGTCTTGAAGGTAAAGCCGCGGCTTCCTCAGCGTCTCTGGGAGGAGAAGCGCCACCATCAAATGTGCGGGTAGCTGCGGTCTCGCCACTTACTTCGATATAGTTCACCAGGTTGTTGCCGAAGTCGACAGTTGTTGGTAGATGAATCGAGGTTTCCATGGAGCCGTCCACTAAGAACTTGATATGATGAGTTCCGGGGAATACTGGGATGACGGCCTCAGTACACCCTCGCGACCCTTGCTGTATAATTGTCAGTGATATGTACTCCATCTCAAGAGTTGGGTTTGAAGCAAGCCTCATGTTCGTTGTAAGTAGAGCGAACTTGGGATATACTGCACTTCAGGCCAGGCTGCCTATTCACGACAGGATATACTTACGCAGGAAACAGTCTCTGCTTCCGGCTCCACTGAAAGGGCGTACCAGTCACATAAACTTTCTGCCCGCCCTGCAGCCATTCCACGCGCGTCGGCACCGTGGGCCTCGTCTTGTCGACCCTTAACTCCTCGGTGTCCTCCTCATCTGTAGCATTGCTGACAGCGGAGCTCTTCCGCTGCAGGTCAGCCTCCTTCGCGTCCTTATCTAATTCAGTGACATTGTCGTCGATGGGTTCACCTATATCCGTGGGAGCAATGATGGGCGACCCCGGCGTGTGTACCTCCTCCTCGATAGGGAGAGGCAGGCGTGGCGGGCGATTCATGTGATAGGACATATCTTGCACACTACTGGACGCTGGCCCTTGAAGGGAATCCTCATACAAGGAACTGGAGCGGATAGAGGCAGACTCGTGGGTTGGTATGGCTGTGGGGACGGCAACCGGTTTGGACGGCTCATTCTTGAGAGGGCTATCCTCACTTTCAGCCTGCTTCAACTTGGGAACTTTGGGAGCAGAGGAAGTCTGTGGGCTAGCGGACGGGGAGTTTTGACTGAAAGTGGACAGCGGTCTGGAGTGTGGGCCTCTGGGGGGACCAATCGTGGAACCTTGTGCCTGGACTACGCTGGCCTCGGGTGACGAGGCCGCCGATCTGTGCTGGTGCTGGTAGCTAGATATCAGGTGCTTGGGTTCCTGGTGCTTAGGTTCCTTTTGCCTTGGCCGTGGGGGATCAAGGGGAGCGGTAGCGACACCATGACCCTGTGCTTGTCCGTCCCGGGAAGGTATGTGGTGGTGATGCTGTGTGGGGGTATCAGGCTTCGACGAGGCCGAAGGTGTGTTGCCCATGGTATAGGCGTGGGGGAAGGAGAGGCGGGATAGACCCTGCCCCAACCGGACCTACGAGGGAACGGGGTCGAAGGCTGAGCTCAGCTGAGCTTGTACCAGTATTGTTGGGGAGGGGGGCAAAAGCACCGAGGGCCAGATCCAGATGGGCAATACGGAGAGGGAGGATCAGCCCTGTTCGAGAAAGAAGAACAAATTAGGCGGGGATTGTCGCGAAAACGTGGCAGCGGTCTGATGTTGCTTCTTTTTTTCTTTCGTTGCGCTTCTCTTCAACGTTGATTCATGGCGTGTGCATCAAGTGACCGGGTGGAGCTTAGCAGGATGGCAGGACGGCGGGCAGTTTGGGGCAGTTTGGGGTCATGAGACCAAAAAGCCCAGGCGGGATTCGAGGAACAACCAAACGGTGTAACCGGTCAGAGCAACGTTGATCCTCTTTCAAAGCCAAGCTCTAGACCAGCAGGTTCCAGATGCGCACTGGTGATTGGGTATCGACGAATTCGGCGGCAGATGCTGTGTCTTTCCCGTTAGGTAATTGTAATTGTCTGGCTGTACTGTACTGTGTGATGCGGATGCGGGTTTGGTCAGCGATGAGAGAAGAGTTGCATGGCAGAGAGAGTGGAAGGAGATCCGGGAAGGAATAGACGGACGGAACGGATTGCAAAGCGACGGAAGTTCAAAGAAGGTAAACTTTAACCCCCCAGCTTCCAGCTCGAATGCCTGCTGCAGCTGTCCACTTTGTTGCTACGTACGGTTGAATGATGGCGCGCGCCTTTGACCCGGAGAAGAGCCCAGTCAGAACCCAGTGTGGAGGGGTATTGACTGATACATGGTCTGAGCTCAGCCTCTACTGTAACAGGGGGGCTGAGAAGGAACAAGTAGTGACGTCGGGACTACTCCGTACTGTAAGCAAGATAGCTGGAATTATGTAATGATGGGTTCTTTCACTCTGATGGATAAGGTAATTTACATACAGCAAGACTTTCTCTCACTGCCAGCCCCGTATCAAAGCCTGCAGATAGACATCATCAACATGGGCATTGATTGATCCATCCATCACTCTATCACCCCGTCCATCCCATCGCCTCTTGATTTATTCCACCTGTTGTCTTGTACTTGATTCGATGTCCGGCTGCCCCACCGCCGAAAATAGAGTAAAGTGGACCGGGCCATCATTCCAATTTGTCCTTTCCCTTTGAAGCTTAAAGTAAATATTGAGACCCTTGTATCCGTACGGGAGGTAGGGGGCTGCGACTCCGACGGCGACTGGCAAATCAGCTGCAGGCAGGCACCTGGAGATAGCAGGTACCCATTTGTTGACAGCAGTGACGGGTTACAACCACCATTGATGTTTCTTTGCTGGACTTGAGCGAAGTATTGAAACTGATACCAAGCAACAAACCATCATCATCCAGCATATCTCGATATATCCATCCACTCGTTTAACTTACTACTATTAGCCTCGACAATTGGGCTCTTATTGTCTCAAATCCCGGCTTTTCTTTTAGCTTCCAAAGGGCAGAGGATTCTCTCTCAGACTCCCTCACATGACGCCCATATAGACTCTTAAACTACAACAAGCGCCGCCCCGCCGGCCCATGAACCGCCGCCTGTAGGAAGGAGAGGGACGACCGAGAGCGCAGAAGATGGAGTACTTAAGGATCCTCCAGTCCGCCGCGCAGGAGCTGCCTGCGCTGGCGCTCCGCCTTTGTAGAACATCGACCATCATGTACCGCTACCTCGGCGCCGCCATCTACTGGGCGACGGTCCCGCTGAGCTATCCCGCCTACTACGTCTACGCCGTCGTCTCGCGGGTCTTGTCCGTGCTCCTGTCGCCCCTGTGGTTCACTTGGAGGCTGTTCTCGGACACGACGATGATGGTGGTGAACTTCTTCTCTGGGCTTAAGGTATGCCATTCTTTCTCCGGAATCTGGAACTGGTTACTAACATGATGATTGACAGCTGCTCTTCAACTTTGTAAGTACTCCTGACTCTGTTAATGCGTTGCATTATAGCTTCTTGGAGTGACTGGTCACGTGAGACTGACCACCCCGACCACATAGTTCACATGCGCAATCATTGTCGGCCTGGTCGCCGCATTCATGATACACGGCAGTTCCCGGCTCATCGCCATGTTGCTTAGTGTGCACCCCTCGCAGCAGCAGCCGAAAGTCGTCGAGGAAGCGCCGCTCCCTGCTCAGCCACAATCACAACAACCGCGGCGCTTCCCCATCCAGAACGGTGTCCGTGGTGGCCCACAACAGCAGCCGTCGCAATTTCAGAGATACGATGACGACCCGGACGGCGGTGTTGACGACGAAGACGCCGACCGGGGCCGAGACGATGACTACTACTACATCGAAGGCAACGACGGCGACGGCGAGAGCTTGGCCGGGAGCTCGACCGGAGGTGGCGGCCGCCTCGCCGACCTTGGCGGTACTACTACCACTACCTCAAGCGAGAGCGCCTTCAATAGGCCGACGGGGTCATCATCGCGGAGGAGAGGAGGGGTTCAGAACCCGCCTTCTTCGTCCATCCTCAGCTTCGGGGGCAACGACATGTACAGGCGCGACTGGCGCTCGCTGAACAGCAATATGAAGTCCAGCGCTGGGGCGCGCCGGGGCGAGTCGATTAGAAGCCTGCTGGCCCAGACCATCCACGAGGAGAGCAGCGAGAGCGATTCGCTGTGAAGAAAGCGAGCAGAGCGAGTCAGAAAGCGCGTGTAACAACACGTACCAATTATAGACTCAACGACGGCGCAGGCCAGGGCTGTTTTGATTTGTCTGTGTAGTTAGATAGTTTTAGGGGATTGTTGCCTTTCACATTGATTCCAACGTAGCATGTACGGAGTTTACTGGGATGGGGGGGGGGCTTGGGAATTCATTATCATGGAACCATGAGTGCGATGGCAAGGTTCGGATTCAATGCACTTTTCTTTTGTGCCAAAAGCTGGCATATATGCTATCATGATCCTGTCTTCATTATTTCGCTTCTCTTGATACCTAAAAATATGGCTTAACTCGCTGGCTATCCACTGATCTATCGCTGCTGGGTTGGACAAGATTGTCATGCAGCCTAGAAGCAGGTCATTCTTCAAACGCCGTAGGAAGGTATTTCACTAATGTATTATAAAGGACTTCATCCTCTCTGCTCAGCCGAAGGTAAGTATCCGTTTCATCTCGGTCTCGGGGTCTTGCGTATCTTGGGCGACTGGTTGCGGATCCTGTGCGGCTGACTGAGTACTGGCCCCCTTATAACCCCCCTTTTCTTACTGGCCCCTGGTTTTTTCATGGCACATGGGCGATAGCTATCAACTTCTTGTGGTTGAGTCTGCGGTGGGCGAAATGCATCATAAGGGCGACTATCACTCTCCTGTTCGCGATTTTGAGCCATATCCTCTTCTCGAGTTTGAGGCCTCCCCCGTTTGCGCTTTGGATGCTTATCTTGTTGGTGAGGCGGACCACCATCTTGTTGACGAGGCGGACCACCATCCAGTTGGTACTGCAGACCACCGTCCTATTGGGCACCACCATCTTGTTGGTAACGCGGACCAGTATCCTGATGGTAACCCGAACGACCCAACTTGTAGTACGGAACCCGTCGGGGATGCGAAACAACATTCTATCGACGGTACATATCCCGGTCTCTATCGCGGGGGGATCGACTCCTACTACGAGTCCTACTCGCCCGGCTCCGGTTATCATACTCTCTAGGTATGCGGTCACGCTCACGGTCCCACTCTGGAGGCCGACGGTCGTCGTAATCATCGCGTCGCCGACGGTCATCTCGGGAAGCACGATAGTCTCGGCCGTCTCTAGGTAGCCGCTCGTCCCTTCCCCCCATTCTATGACTGGGAATATACGTGTCAACATCTGGTCTGCTCGGTGGAGCACCTCGTCGATGAGGTACAGGCGGTCGATCGCGATGGTCTCTATCATTGTGAATATCCCAGCCATTCTCTGGCGGCGGCGGCCTTGGCGGCAGACTGGTATCAGGGGGTGGATGGCTTCGGTCTCTGACCCACGCAGGTCTTCTGTTCTCCGGGGGCCGTTGCGGTGTACACCGTTCTGATGAGGGGGGTGGCGGCCTCCATTCGCACGACCACCCGGTGGTGGTCCATATCCGTCGCCACTGCTGAAACTTTGTTGATTGCCATGGAATCCACCATCGCCCACAGCGCCTCCCTTGGGAGCAGGTGGTAGGTTTGCTTTACGATCTGGGTACTTCCAACGATCCAGCTCGTGACTATCCTCATATGTGGGTATGTCGCCGGGCAGAGCTGGAAGAGGTGCAGTGGTGAAATATGGATGTTGTAAAGCATCGACGGCGTTTATGCGGCCCCGCCAGTCCAACTTGAGTAGTTCCTTGAGTAATGAAACAGCCAAAGGCCCATGTTGACGGAATCGTTGTGAAAGATTGCCTGGAGTAGGGGGAGGCTGCAAGTTCTGTCCTCCCGGCAACTGTTTCCAGCCTGGCATCGTCTGTTCTGTAGGAGATCCTACCAGATCGAATATGATCACAAGTTGATGGGTGTCACTTTCTCCGGCCAAAATGGGCTTGCCAACTAGCATCTCCCCGAAAACGCAGCTGTATCGGCAATTAGAATTAGAATTCGACAAACATCGAGGGAAGACTTACCCGACACCCCACAAGTCAATAGCAGTCGTATATTTTCTGAGATGCATCAACAACTCGGGAGGCCGATACCATCTAGTCACAACCAGAGCCGTGTACTCTCGCTTGGACTCTCCACCACCACCACCCGGCTGAGGCGTGTTGCCGTCGTAGTGTCTGGCTAGACCGAAATCGGCAATCTGGAGGACACCCTTGTTGTTGATCAAAAGATTGGCGGCCTTCATATCTCGGTGTAGAATATGGGACTCGTGGAGGTATTGTAAGCCCTGGAGCAGCTGCTTCAGGTAGCACTTGATCTGTGGAACGGTGAAGGTGACTGAGGGGTTGTCAAGCAAGCCCGAGAGATCGTGGTCCATGTAGGGCGTTACCATGTACATGATGGGTCGCTTTCTCTTGTCCGCTGGAGAGTGTGTCAGCTTCGGCTCATGCTTGACGAGCCGCTGCATCCAAACGCGTATAACTTACTAGCCTTGCTGTGATGCTCAACCGCCATGTCCTCGAGGCTCAGGACGTTTCGATGTGATAGCAACTTGAGAAGTTTGACTTCACGCAGGGCAGTGATGGGAAACTGGGCAGATAGTTAGCGACCAGCCATTGGTAAATTTTCTCGTTGTCGCAAGATTGGTCACTGACGCCGTCCTTCTCGTTGTGCATGATGATCTTTTTGAGCGCAACCAGACTGCCCGACTTCTTCGATCTCGCCTTGTGGACCTCACTGCACGGAGAGATTCGCATTAGTATCGTAGCCATTGGGGTGTCTTGAACGTGGGAGAAGGAGTTAAGCCAAGGAAGCGCGCATACTCACCCGAAGGTACCCTCACCGAGCTTGCCCAGAAGCTCGTAGTCTGTTATCCTAGAACATCCTACGTAACTGTCCCTGGGCCGCTGGTGCTGTTTTGCGAACGACACTGGCGAGAGCGGCGGCGCGCCATTACCGCTGGAAGCCATTCTCCCCCGGTGCTCGCGTAACTCGGTATATTTGCCTCGGAGCACCTCGAAGAAAGTTGCGACGCAAGAATGGCAGGCGAAGTGGCCGTGGTAATAAAGTTCTGGGGGACAATGGGAGGAGGGTTGGATCGGAGGGAACCAAGTGGTCCGTCTGATCAGGATGTTTGCGACTGGGTAAATGATGAAGCTGTCATCTCAACTGACGAAGGAATGGCCAACATTTAAGAAAGTAACCGTCACGTTGACCGTGGAGAAGAGAAGAGAGAAGAGATAGATAGCTGAGAAATCCCAGCGATGGTTGGTTATTGTGCCAAGTGCAAAGGAAGTACGTGGTGATGGTGATTGAGGTCCATTGTTGGAATAACTTTGGAAATGTAGGTAGGTTCGGTTCGGTTCAATAACGGAACAGGGCTGGCCAGTGGACACTGCACTGCAGACTGCGACTGCAGGCCGTTGCTCCAGTTGCTCCAGGGCGAGTGAATCGATAGGCGAGTCGAACTTCCCTTATCGATCAAATCCTACCTGACTTGCAGTGGCTCTAAGCTGATCCTGGCGCCAATTGCATCCTTGCTTGGCGCCCAGTTCAATTTCTTAAACCCGACGCCCCGTATGCCGTCCAAGTTGCCCGTCGTCGACGTCCGTGCGCTCCAATCAGCCCAGCCAATGCATCACCATCACAAAGCTCCGTCGAATTGAGAACCTCGTCGGTGACGCATCGCATCGCATCTCCTTCCTCTCACCATACGAAACCTCTCACACCTGCAACAACCCGTACGGCAACACCCCCTCAAGCCTCCGGAGTACCCGGATCGATACTGACTAGAGTGGACGCACGCAGAACACAGTCACAATGGCAGGCGGTCCCGGCGGCCCTATTAAGCCTCACGTTCCGGGCATCTACCGGTTCGCTGCTACTGGCCTCGGCGCCAGCATGTGGTTCTTCGTAAGGCACCCAATTGCGCTTCGCCCCTACCCTGAGTCCCTATGCTAACTGTCTGTCTTCTAGTTGATGTACCGGGCGAAGAAGGATGGTAATTGAACCCCCACCCCACCCCTAACGAGCGACACGAGCGAACACCAAACTGACGCATACAGGTCCCGTTCTGATGGGCTGGAAGCATCCTTGGGATCACTAGAGTACCGATTGGAGGGGTATCTGGACGACTAGGGGGCCATAGAACCATTGAAGTACCCGAATACAAGAACCGATTAAAGATCCAGCAACAAGCAAGCTCACACGAGCGATATGGCAAATACATGAAATGCTGTCCGGGGGGCCCAGACATCGATTGAGAGAGAATAGATCGGTTTAGGCGGTTACAGTTGCGCCTCTATGTATACATGTGTTACACACTACCCACGGCGTTCACCCTCTCCTGCTTTGGGCTTCTCGAATAGATAGTGGTTTACCCCCCACGTATCTCCGCCCTCGTACGCGAACAACTCCGAGCATGCCATGTAGAAGATCTGCCATCTGTTCCACCAAGTGGTGGCCTTGTCCTCGCCATAAGTCTCAACCAGATGCGGCCACAGCTTCTTCTTGTTGGTCCACATGTTGGCCAGCCAGTGCTAAAGGAGTACAAGTAGTATCAAATCAGTCCTGGTGCTTGGAGTATGACATTTATGGGAGTGTATGGGAGTATAAGTAGCTTACCTCGCAGGTCTTCGAGTAATGCATCCCGTTCACCCACCACTGCTTCTCAATCTTGAGGTCCCTCTGGAAGTAGAGCAGCAGATCAGCCGACGGCATCGTGCCGCCAGTGAAAAAGTGTGTCGTCATCCATCCGCTCTCAAAATCATAGGGCGTATCTTTGTGGGCAAAGATGTGCACAAAGAGCTTACCCCCGGGCTTCAGCGCCCTTGCACACTTTGCCATCAGCTGCTCGTAGTTCTTCATATGCTCGAACATCTGGGCGGCGCTGTGTTAGTCGAGCTATCTTCAGTGCGGTGCCAAAGTACATACCTCGATGGAGACGACTCTGTCAAAGCTCTCTTTCTGGAACTCGTAGTCGGCGACATCGCCCGTGATGACAGTCAGGTTCTTGAGGCCATTCTCATTGGCCTGGGCGTCGATATACTCTTTCTGCGTCTTCGAGTTGGAGAAGGCCGTGACCTTGCTCTTGGGCAACATCTCAGCGTAATAGAGCGCACCGGAGCCCCAGCCGCAACTACGAAAGCAGAGTTAGCATCCAATGGATCAGCTTGTTCATGAGATGCTCTTCTCCCAATTCTAGTGTTCTGCTGGTCAAATAATACAGGACTTACCCCAAATCCAGAATACTCATACCATCTTCCAACTGAGCCTTGTCCACTAAACACAGATACATCCAGTCAGCTAGCCTTCTCTTTGGCTCTCCTCATCCCAATAGACATGTGGCATAGAGAAAATAGAGAACACTCACAATAACTCCGCAACATCCCCACCTCCGCCATCCCCAGCGACTCGGACCCCTTCTCGTACAGGCAAGCGCTGTACTTCATGCGCGGCCCCAGCATGCACGCCAGCACGCCCGTGCCGACCTCGTAGTGCTGCTCGTTGGCGGCGGCCGTCTCGACCGCGATCGGCCGCGTGCGCAGCAGCTCGAGGTACGCCATCTTGCGCTCGCACGCCGCCGCCTGCGACTCCGTCGCGATCTCGGCGATGCGCTGCGCCAGCTGCATCCGGATGCCCCGCCGGATCACAAAGTGCGGCAGCACGCCGCGGTCTAGGATGGCGTCGAGCGGGAGGTAGTCTAGACAGAGCAGAAGTGTGAGAAAAACGAGAGAGGCTGTTGAGATGATGTTTCTCTTTTTATAGAGCGGCTTACCCATATTCCGTGGTTGTGGTGCGTGTTACGGTGCTATAGGATTGGTATAGCTCACGAGAGAGTAAGAAAGTGAGCCTGTTGGTTTTATGTGTATAAGATGAAGGTTCGAGACTAGATAAGAAGCTCCCTCGGCTTTAATGAACACTTATCAAAGAAGAAGGATCACTCGTCGCGATGTTGATCGACGTAGTAGCTGAATGTTCCTAGGTCATGGTGCGTTTCATTGAAGTGGGCGAAGCCAGGTACGTCAGTGTCATAGCGTGATGCAGGTACACCATTAGTCAAACGTGTAACGAACTTACAAACCCCCTTCTTCTACAAGCGAGCCCACCATTTATCGCCGGGGTTCACGATGTTGTTCTTGGTAAGCATTGGTATAGAGCTATAACTACACAACATGACTCATTCGGGGAAAACAGAGCTGGTATAGTCTTTTACTACCCAAGCTGGGAATCATGTAGGTCATACACCTCGCCACATCTATACTCCTACAAGCATCTGCTTTTTTTTTAAATTTTTTTTTTAGAAAATTACAAAATGCCTATGCATTCTATGAAGGAGTTTCTCCTTTTGTTTATCAGTAGCACATTGTTAAATTAAGCCTTGCCTTTGCCCTTGGGAGTCCGCCTCCTCTCCCATACTTGCAGATACGTCTCGCCCAAATAAAGTAATTCCCGCTGTGTATCCTCGACGAAGAGGTCCTGGCAGGTGACCCATTGATCCCTGCCTTTGTCGCGCAGCTGCACCTTCCACGTCTTCTTCTCCTCGGCCGTGTCGGCCACGTCCTCCTTGGCCCGAGTTGCCTCGTGCACCACGTTGGCCACCAGATCGTACCAGATCGGCTCGCCCGGCGGGTGCTCAGCCGGGTTGGGCTCGACGTACGGGACACGTCCAGATTCCTAGCATCGAACGTGACAATGGTCGGGTTTCGCTCAGAGACAAACTTGTTAGTCGAGAAGCGCTTGATGTGGAACATCAGGTACGGCGGGAGCGGGTGCATCAGCCGGTACCGTTTCCGTTGTGCGTGCTGTTCTTGCGCCGTCCTGCCGTCGTACTTGGACAAGATCCGGGTGAGCGGCACTTGAGGAATGATGTTGCGGTCCAGCTCGTCCTGGAACAGAGGTGCTGCCGGTAAGTCCAGTGTTAGCAGGAGGAAGCGGTTGATGTCGACCTTGACCTCGGCCGAGTCCTCAAACCGTAAGCGATCGCCCGCGTCGGCTTTCGCCGTTATCGTCTGCGACTCGACTTTGAGCTTGCCCTGGAAGATGCGCTGGACCATGCTGCTCCCCGGTTTTGTCTTGCTTCCGCCCAGGCCCAGATGCAAGTTATTCAGGAACCACGACAAGAACTCAACGGGGTCGGACTGGACCGTCAAGGTGAAGCGCTTGCTAGACCGCAGGAGATCTCCTGGAGCAGCTCGTGCGGCGAGACGTGGTTTTTGAACGCGCGCGGGTTCCAGATCTTGCGGAAGAGGATAGCGCACCGCTTGACCAACTCGGATCGCGCCGAAACGTCCTCGAGCAGCAGGAAGTTGCGCAGCGGCGTTATGTGCGACAGGGCCTGCACCACGACGTTGAGGTAGTCGTTCTCCTTGATGTTGTTCATCCCCACGTATCCGGGCGTGTATTCCTTCCCACCAAGGGTCCACGCGGACTTGGGCTTGCGGTCCAGCTCCATCACCTCCTGCTTCGTGTATCGAGGGTCCGAGACGTATTTTATGTCGTCGAGCGATTTGCTCTTGACCTCGTAGCCTTCCGGCAGGACATAGACCTTCTGTGATTCCATGTTGATGAAGACGTGGTGACCCTCGTCCAGCGCATGGAAATACGCATGCGACTTGGGCCCACGGCCCTGGAAGTAGCGGCCGCATACTAGGCAGGCGTAGATGTTGATATTCGACAGGCTGATGGAGCAGAGCTTCTCGAAGTCGAAGTCGAGGACGTTTCGGTCTATCGTGTCGAGATATAGGTCGTCGTATCCTTCTGTCGGTGCGGCCTGCCTGATCAGGGCTTTTGTGGGGGTATCATCGTCGTCGAACTCGTCATCTTCTGCTGTTCCGTCTGCCGTGTTATCGCGGTCGGTAGGCGTTGCGCCATTGCCGTTCATGTCCCAATCGGGTCCATCATCCATGCGGGACTTCTTCGAAGCAGGCGACGCAACGCCTGAGGTGTCCTCCCAAGCCTCGGAAGCGGGACGTTTTGACATTTTGATGGAGATGATCGCAAAGTTGGGAGGTTTTGCAAAATCGCAAGGCTGCAGCAGAAGTTCACGGATCAATAAATCCCAAGCTTCGCTATTCCAACACCCCACTTAACTATTCCCACCACCGTAGCAACAGAACCTAGTCAAGACTTCGTACCTAGACCTAGGTTACTGCAATTTGGTGATAGTGAATTCATGGTAGATCTAGATTACAAAGGACAACCTTCCATTGCTTTAATCTTTGCTGGGCCTATTTGTGCTTCACATGTTCGAGTAGACTAGCAATACTTCGCAGGGCATGTACGTACTTAATGATGGTTCGAAAACGAACTTCCTTCTCTCATTATATTATCTCGCGACTTTGTTTGTAATCTAGGGGGTATCATAGGTGGGTGTTTTGTTCTTTCATAAAATTCATCTGACATGTTTCTTCCTTTCTTCCTTCCTCAGCGTCTCGTCACTTGCCTCAACCTGGAGCTCTTGGCCGGCGTAGACGCACTCTGCCCAAAGGGAGTCTTCGGCGTGCGGCCTCCGCTGCCCCCTATCTTACCCCATAGGCGCTGGGCGGCCGGCGTCAGGCCCCCGTCCACTCTGGGACTGCTCGGGAACTTGGGTACGGGCGTCCGGTCTACCTTGCCCGTCATGCCATGCATGGCCGAGGAGCGCTTGGATTGCGAGATCTTATCTACCATGCGGTGGTGGAGCGCTTCCCGGCTGCTGTTTTCTTTGATCGTGAATGGATTCGGCGTGGCATCTCCGGGCCCCAGGTTGATCATGGGCGCCGATGGTGAAGCGTATTCCGGCTCCTCATCGTCCACAAATGCATATCCGTTAACCCGTGGAGTCTCGTTTCCTGCGGTCGTTGACGGTGCCTGGGTTGCTGAGCGTTTTCCGGCTATCGCGTCCCGGATGGCTGATATGGAGGGTTCTTCTGACACCACGGAGGCATCGTCACTGATTTCGGCCGGCGGTGGTAGTCTTGTGTTCAAGTAGTTCACGGCCTTGGGTGCCGTTTTGGATGTCGCTTCTGCCCTCTGCGCTACCGTTTCCAACGAGTCTTCGATGCCGTCCGGGGTGAACATCAGGATATTTTTTGGCTCGAATTTCCAAGTGTCTGTCTGTGCTGGCCTCTCGTCTCGGTCTTTGATCGCCAGCCTGTCCCGCTTGTGTCCGTCGTCGGTCAGACCTCTCGTCTCGGCAAGCTTCATCTCAATCTGCTTCTGTGCTATCTGCATCTTAGATGGCAACTTGTTTCCTGCTGTCCACATCCAGGCGTACTTCTCGACTCGCTTGGCGTTCTGCCTGTCTAGTAGCTTGTAGAAACTTTCGTTGTCCTCGCTTGTGTATTTCGATTGAAACGTACCGAGGCTCATGTTCGTGTCCACTTCGGGCTTGTCGTCGATGGCGGTTGTGACCGATGCCGCCGATACGGAGGCTGGCGTATCACCAACGTAGCCTCGAGGCGTGGCGGCACCTTGGGCGAGCGGTGCGAGTGATGTGCCTCTTCGAGCCTTGTGTCTTCCAGGAGTCATGACTTGTTGCAGTCGCCGGCCAGCACTGTCGATCCATTCTTTGTCTTTGGACTCTAAGGCGTCGAGATATTCACGCTGTGTTTCGCTCTCGAGCAGGCCGGGAAAGAAATCCCGGGCTATGATCTGTGACAGGGCATCGGTATAGGTATCCTCGTCGAGGATCTTTTTCGGTCGCTTGATGCGTTTAGGTGCCGGCGGAGGAGGCATCAACTCCATTTCAGCCCTCTTGCGAACGAGCGCCGTCATTTTGTGGAATCCATGATGCCTGTTGTGGTATGTCGTAGAGATCGTGCATATGAAAATGAGGCTCAATCAGCTTACATGGATGAACATGCACTTGTTGGTGGAGATTCTGTAGTAGGTGCCTGTTAGGGGGGATGGGGGGTTGTGGGGTCGCCTTTAGCCTGCACTGGAGGTACCAATGTGCCCAACCATAGAAATTGCAAACATTTGCCATCTTGGTTGACTTGAAATGGTGGAAGATATACAACCCGGCGCCAGGCGCTCTTTAAACTATATATGTGTTGCCGAGGAAGCTTATTGCTTCTTCTGTAGAGCTTGATCTGAATATTTCACTCAGAAGCGTCCGCTCTATCGTTTATTTAACCCGAGTATTTCGAAGCGAAGAGCAAGTCAGATGAGCGAGTGTAGATATGTTGAGACCTATAAGTATTGCATCAAGGGGCGTGAGCATTAAACACCCCAGCATGATAACAATATGAAGGAAAGAAAAGAACAAATTTAGGCAGTTAAATTCTCATATTTTTATGTAAATCATCACATTACTCCTGCTCTCTAAGTCATGATCACATCCACCTCGGCGCTCTCGACGGGCCCCAAGCTCGGTGCAAGAGCGTCCATCTCCTGCAGGGTATACTCCACCAAGTAGCTCTCGTCCACCAGCTCCTCCATGCGCTTGTAGTGCCGCTCCGTGTACACCTTCAGTGCATTGAGGACCTCCTTCAGGCTCTTCTGGCCCCTTGCGCCCTTCACCGACAAGTTCGAGAAGCGCGAGGCAGGGTAGCTCCGGACGAGCGCCCAGAGAATGCGCTGGGCCACCGGCGCCGTTCGCGCATTGGTGTTCCAGTCCCGCAACCTCAGAAGCAGCAAGAAGATCTGCTCGTCTGAAAGATGGGCGAGCACATGATCGACGGCTTTGAGTCCCGTCAAGCTGCCCTCCTCCGGCGTCTTGGTCTTGACGACAGCGGTGAAAAGTGACAGGAGACGGCCAGGGTGGTTGAGCTGAAGTGCCAACGTAATGGCTTCTCGGTAAGAGCCGTGGCGAATATGGTTCTGAAGCTCTTGCTCCTGCTCGACCATCTTCAGCTGCTCTTCATTGGCAGCTTCCTGGGTCTCGACAGAGGTATCTTTCCAGAATGTGACAGTCGAGTCACCACTGCCGGACACAAGCGTGTTGGTTTCCGGCTGGACCGCAAGTGCCCATACACGGTCCTCGTGGTTGTCCAGCGTGCATTCAGTCTCACCACTGTTGGCATCCCAGACCTTTACTAGACCATCTCCTCCTGCACTGGCAAATGATAGAGGTTTCTTCCCACGCTCTTCGCCCACGGGTATATTCAACCACACCACCTTCAGTACACTGTTTGTGTGTCCTTCGAAAGTGCGTATGCAGGTGTAATCGGTCAGACTCCACAACTTAATGGTCTTGTCACCGGCACCGGTGAGAACAACGCCCTTGCCAGAGACTGACCCCTGTTCACCCTGGATAGAGGGTGTGTTGGCAGGGGCAAAACTAACAGACCAAACACCACGCTTATGACCCCGGAGAATTCCTTGGACCTCACCCTCGTTTGTTGCCCAGATCTTAACCGTACGATCTTGGGATGCCGAGGCAAACACTTGAGATGTCGGGTTGATGTCAATAGCGTTGATGTCTTTGTCGTGGGATTTGCGGGTGTACGCAGCACGTAGGCCCTTCTGCCCTGTCTGCTGTGACTCTCTGGGAATTTCCCATTTCTTGATTGTTTGATCTTGAGAGCCGGTAATTAGGAAAGCCGGCGGGTGGTTTAGCGGATCGGCGTAGGCTTTGGAGCCTTCTGATGGCTTTGCTCGAGGTAACGCGACGGCACCGATCGACTCAGCATGCCCAGAGAACACAGCATGGCATGTGTAGGAGTTGTTTGCCGGGTCAATACGCCATAGACGAGCAGTGTTATCCTTAGCTCCAGTAGCGACCCAATGTCCAGACCAGTCAACATCTAGTGAGATGATAATCTCTTCATGGCCTTTCAGAAGAGCTATATCCTGACCAAAGTACTCGCGGAGACCAGAGCTTTGCTTCCAGCTTGCGGCTCTGTTACTGACACCAGGCGGATGTCCTCCGAGTTGGTTGCCAGTGCCAGCATAGAGTGGTCAGGTAGGAGGTAGCGGAGATCGATAATCTCGTCATGCGTGCCTGATATCCTGCGGAACGCTGCTGGAATGGTAGCGGCTGTTTCTTTCGTGGGCAGCTCAAATAGAGCCAGTGTATGGTCCGCCTGTACGCATAGTAGGAACGGCAAACCAGGCCAATATATCGCGCCCACAAACGCCTCCGTTTCGGCTTTAGCAGTTTGCTCTTTTGTAAGCTCTCTGCCGGTATCTGTATCCCAGTATCGCACGCAGCCGTTAGAGCCGGCGGTGTAGGTCACACTTCCGTCCCCAATGAAACCGGCCGCCTCGACCAGCTCGAAGGAGGGCACGATTTTGCGAATCTTCCACGACTTCGCATCCCACCACGTTATTGTCTTGTCTCTTCCAGCTGTAACCAGAACTTCTTGCGCTGGGGAGTAATCAAGCCCTTGTACGTCCGATGCGTGCCCCTCGAGGTTTGCGACAAAGTTTCGTTTGTGTAGATCCCAGACGCGGACTTTTCCATCCTGGCTGCCCGATGCAAGTCGGAACCTTGCAGTTGGCGAATCTTCCTCGTCGTCTTCTGCCGCTTGCGATTTCCGGCGCTTCTTTTTGTCGTCTTTCTTGCCGTTCACCTCGGCTCCCTTCTTGGACCCAGCCGCGACCTCGAAGAAGTGTAGCGCCGACACCAGGACGCTGGGACCGCGGAACGTATGCGTAACATAGCCTCCAACAATGTCCCACACCTTGATCGAACCGTCCGTACCACCGGTTGCCAACAGAGTGCTGGTTCGATCAACGGCAAGGACGAGGACGGGAGTGCCGTGGGGCTTAACCGTCCTAAGCAATTGCGTCGCGATTTCTTCGTCCGGGGTCGAGCGTTTTAGGGAGTATATGCGCATTGAGAGCGAGCGCGAGCACACAATCAGGTGGGATCCGGATGGAGTCAAGGTAAGAGTCGAGATGATCTCGCCATCGCCCTCTACCGTGGCAAGGTGCTTGCCGGTCTTCAAGTCGGTAAGAACGACATCTTCGCCGAGAGTGGTGGCCAGCAAACGAGCGCTGTTGTCCAGCGCAAAGGCGCCGCCGGTGAAAATGGGTCTTATGACCTCTCCGGCCTCGAAGGTCGTTTTGAAGGGCGATTTGCCGGACATTGCGCTGTTTCAAAGGCACGTCCTGCTTCTCTCTGTCGTAAAGAGTGGTTGGTCTGGGCAGGTAGGCAGGCAATAGACAATTGATACAGCGGGTTGTTGCTTGCTCTCTCAATAAATTTTTGGTTATCGATAAGCGCAAGCATGCCGCATTCTACAGGGGTCTGCTCTAGCTAACCAGCGCTAGGAATGCACTGTTACTCCACTGTAGTGGAATACCGGCTTGCCCAGTTCAACACTTGAACACATCGAGTCCTCCAGCATATCGCATTCGCCATCCAGAGTTCTTCACGGACCATGTGAATAGACTTGAAGAAAATGCGGTTCTACTAGTTTCAGTCATAAGTTTGCATCCCAGCATATCAAACCAGCTGGCGTTGACTACTCCTGTACTCAAAGTCCTGATGGTCGGATGTTGACACGAATGCCCCTGTTCCTCAACTGCAACTCAACATGGGCCGACTAGGGCCGCTGACTTCCCAAGCGCTGGTATATATCCTCCCCCTTATAAGCCAACCAACTATATGTCTTCTGTCCAAAGACTAACAAACCTTCGCAGGGCCGCTCGCCATATGATGATGTCGTCATGGGAACCGGCGAGGCAGATCCTCGCGAGCCGTCACGGCAGTACGATGAAAAGGGCCGCGTGATTAACCCGGAGACCAAGTCCGTCATCAAGAGCATGATCCGCGCCCACAACGAGGTCATGCACGTCATCGGCGTCGCGGAGCCCGAGGACCCCTCCGCCTCCGGCTTTGCCGAAACGCGGGACACGGCCTCGTCTTTGGTGCAGGATCAGCTGGAGTATGAGAGTACCGTAGCGCAGGCGCTGATCCCCGCCGGCCGATTGCTGGCAGACATCGGCATCTGGGCCATCGAAGGCGTACGGCAAAGGTCTCTGGTAAGTTCTACTTATGATGGTTCTGTATGTCACCCAGACATCTGAACTAAACCAAATCATTTAGGTGTACAAACCGTACTGCCACATCGAGTTCTCTCGGCTGTGGCAATTCGAGCTGAGCCGCCGCACCAACTCGCAAATGGCGTTGACCGGTCTGCAAGCTTACTTACCTGCCAGAGCCCTGGAATACTATTTCAAATACGAGGCTGCCTATATATGGAGTCGGCCGTGGTCAGTCGCGCGCCCTTCAACTGTCTTGCATGACCCAAATACTGACCCTCTCTTAGGCTGGTCAGCTGTCTCGTATGGTGTAACTTCCATCTCGAGATCTTCACTATACTCCAGAGGCTTGATCTCATACCATCATCCGCGTGGTTACCCGGCCCCATGTTCTTTGTCCCCTTCAGCAGCGCCTCCCCTTTTGCTGCTCCGCCCCGAACGGAGACTATCAACGCTTCATCTGTCGCAGCCTGGACGGGTCAACTCGCGGTCAACCTAGCCCCCTATGCCGCCTACTACCTAATGAAGCGGCTTATCTCCAGGCTGGACATAGGCACTACCATCTTTCGGCTCCTCCCCTGTCCACATAACAATGGATTTCTGCTCCGCGCTTCGGACTTGCGGGCGCCGCCGCCGCGTCCGCCTCCGGAGAGCCATAATCCCCCCGATTCCCGAATCGCCGACCCTCGGGGCGGCCGACCGCGAGATTCGACACGTGCGGAACCCGAGTCAAGACGCTACCACCCTCCAGGCCCTCGAAGGAGGAAGCAACGCCACCGCCACGGCCGGCAGCGAGCAGGGCATAGCGCTGGGCGCGCTGCGGCGGCACAGCACCTTCTCGAACCGTGGAGCCGCCAATGCTACAAGTGGCGGCGGCGGCGGCTCCGGTGGTGACCAAGACTACGGCACGGATGAGGAAGACACCGACATGATCAACCCGACCCTCATCAGCTTCGACGTCGACACAAGCGAGACCACCGAGCCGCCCGCGGGCGTCTGGTCCGCCGAGCTGCGGCCCAGCTACAGTAACGGCGGCGGCCAAACGAGCGGTGGCGGCGCCGGCAACCACGACAACCGCTCGTCTTGGGCCTCGTCGGGCAGCGCCGGCCTGCTGGACAAGAAGATTTACATGGTGACCCCACTAACCCTACTGCCCACCACCCTCGCGGCCGACAACCTATGCCGCTTCTTCGTCAACGTAGCGTGCGCTCCCATCGAGGCCCTAATTCTGCGCGCCATAGCGCGCGGTTTCGTCCAGAACGGCCGCGCCCCCGCCGCCGGCGTGGACCTGCTGCTGCCTCTACCGCTGCTGCCCCTGACCCTGCGCGACTTCTGGTCCTGGCGCCGCCTCGGCAACGCCCTCGCCCTCAACCTCGCGCAGCTGCTCGTCAGCGCCGAGGTCTGGACCTTCATGACGGTCGCGTCGCAGTCCTTCCACGTCAGCGAGGAGGTCTGGCGCGAGATGCGCGAGGAGGAAGAGGCCGAGGAGGCCGAGGAGGCTGCCGAAGAGGAGGCCGCCGCCGAGCGCGAGCGGGAGCGCGAGCAGGTGCGGGAGCACGAGGAGCGGGAGATGCGCAGAGCTCTCGCGAGGCGTTTGACCGAGGAGGCGGTGGGAGAAGAGCGGCTGCCGAGGAATGGGGAGGAGCAGGAGCCGCCTGCGATATAAAGAAAGTTGCGGGCCATGAGGACCTGCATGGCCTGGATTTTGTAAGATTAGATAGATAGCAATGGGTTTTGAGGGCTTCATTGATATTAGCCAATCTGTCGTCGCACCATCAGGGAGAGAGGGAACACTAAACTCCCATTATAGCTTTAGTGGTTCATTATACCCCCCTTTTCAGGTGTTTCCATCGAAAATATCCCATCGAGTTGTCGCATGTTTCAATTCAGTACCGTCTTGTCAGGCACAGGAATCAAGCTCAAACGCGATCTACAATGGCACTTCGGATATGCCAGCAATACAGTCCTCTATTCATATCATGATCACTTTGCGCACGTGGTTTCAATGTTTAGGTATAGAATATTTCTGTTGTTCTTGATGAATCTGCTAAGATGGGGTATTTGGTAGACTGAGCACATAAGGAAAAGGAGAGAGAAAAAAAAGTCGATCCTCTACAAGAGCAGTAGAAAGGAACAATTCTTCGGACGCGAAAAAAACGAGGACTGGCCGTGAAAAGGGAATAAAACAGAACAGCAAAAACATAAAAAAAGATGATCGCAGGTTATACTGCCGTAACCCCGGTTTGAACACCAGCCAATGCCTGTTTCCGTGGACCTTAAAACCCAACCAGCCCTTTCGCTTTCCCTTTTGCTCGAATCAATCCTCCATGATCATGATACTATAAAGCGGGGGCATACTTCGTTTCCGCATGCCGATAATGTTCCTCCGCCAGAGCCCAGTTACTCCAATTGATATCATTGCCGTATTTGCTTGCCGGCCCTTATTGCGCCGGCTTCCTGAACAACCGCTTTGTCCCTCCGACTCTACCTAATTCGCCGAATTTTCCCTTTTTGTCATGATGATCCGACGAGGCCAGAAGCTCGCCACTAGCTGAGCGGACCTTGCTCGTCACGTCCTCGACCCACGCCCGGCTCTCGTCGCTCAGCCTGCTATCAGCCTTCTTGGGCTTAGGCCCAGACAGACCCAGCACGCTGTTGTCCGCCTCCGTCGAGGAAAAGGACCGACCAGACACGCCCGAGTCCGGCGTCGTGGCATCCTTGGTCATGGCCGTTGACGGGGTTTGGGGCTGCAACGACCTCCCAGTTGACGGCCTGCTCTCGCCGACCAGACTCCTTCTAGTCTTCCGGACGGCAAGGGGCGTCATGGGCGAATCGTGGGCAGTGTGGGCAGTTTGTGCAGTGCCCGGTCTACTAGGCGGGCTTGACCTGATGGGCCGGTCAGACGGCGTTGGCAAGTCCTTGACCTCGACCTTTCCTTCGCCATGGGATCGCCGGCCATGGTGGATGGCGTATTCCTTCAGGTACTCGCCCAGATCGGCCCACCCGCCGCCGACACGAACCATGACGCGCTCGCCGCTCTCTCCGACACTGCGGATGAGGAGCTTCATGGGCGCTTCGCCAGATGAGCGCGAGAGGAAGTAGGTCTGCGCTTCCCGGCTGTTCCTGGATCGATGCCGAGACTCCTTGGCGGGTGCCAACAAGAATGAGGGGGTGCCCGCACGAGATGACATGGACATGGTGGATATGGTGGACATAGCCGACCCGCTGCGTCGGTTGGCGGGTTCAGAAAGCTTTAGCTTGGCTCGGCCCGGCAGGTTGAGATCAGGTGGGTTGAGCTCGACCGTAGCCTCCCTTCTCGTGAACCGAATCTTATTCGGCAACGAATTGAGGACTCCACGGATCTGACGGTGCAAGTCAGACTCGTTGCTTAGCTTTGAGTACCCGGGTGTGGAGTATCCAGGGGTATACATCTGACTATGGTCAAAAGAGGATTCCATATCGTAAACCCCCGACTCCAGAGGGCTTTTAGGAGGGGTAACATTGTCGGGTGAGAGGCCGCGCTGCTCTGGAAAGCTTATCGAATTCGAGCGGGGATTGTACCGCAGAGCGGGCGAGCCAGGGGGGCTCAGTGCGTCGCTCAATGGCTCATCCGGATCAGGGAGATCAGGAAGAGGCCCGAAACCGAAGGAACGGTCAGAATTCATAGATTCCTGGCTTATCTTCCTGGGTGGGAATCTTGCAGGAGGCAGCTCGAGCTCCTCTCGTCTTCTTCGATGACTGATTCTAAATAAGAAAACTCGGTTTCAGGGTCCGGGACTGCCATGCGTGCAATATTTGCTGGCGGCGCAAGCTGCTGAGGTGATTGAGCATTAGAGACATATGATTCTTCCAGGGGGTCCGAGGCTTCCGTTTTCGAAATGATAGGCAGTGACCTTGTTGCGATTCCGTAACCGTCATCCGTCCCATCGTGGTTAAAGCTGGCATCTTCCGTCAAGTCGTCTTCATCTAAACCAAGCTCTTGCTGTCCATCAGTTGAAGCAATTCGTCTGCTCTGGCTATCGGGGCTGTCGGGGCTGTTTGCTTCGCTGGCGAATAACGAGTGATCAAACGGCTCAGGAGGCGACGAATTGCCAATGCCACGCAAGGCTTCGTCGCGATCTAGCACCGGGCTCGACAATTGGATGTGAATTTCTGGTTGCGGCGTTTGCGGGACCTGAGGCTCAGTCTGTTCTGCAGCTGGCTTGGTGGGGATACCCCATTCGCCTTCTTGTACACGCCTTTCCGCTGTGACCGCCCACTCGGCATAGTCTTTTTCAACAGCCTCTAAGCGATCAAGCCATTCATTGGGCAGTGTATCTTCGCTGCCTTCCAAGGTGTCCAACATGAAATCCACATCGCGGCCCGGACCGGCAACTTTCTTTTGTAGAACCTGATTCATGACTTCGTAGTCTTTTCGTGGCAAAGGCAGGCGTTTTCTTGCGGCGGGGGTGCCACTCGGACTATCTTCAGGAGGTGGTAACCCTCCAATTTCTATTGCGTTCCAACCTGCTTCTATCGCAACCTCGGCCTCCGAGATCAACGAAAGAACGATTGGCACTTTGCGCAAAACTATGAGTCGAATGCCCCAGATGTTCAAAAGTTTTGATAGTCTTGCGAGGTTGGGCAGGGCTTGGACCGTGATGGCGGTTATCACGGCCGACAAGTCCTCCATCTTGGCAAAAGACATGGTAGACGTGACTGAGAGACCGGCATCGGAGAACGGCGTGCCGGGTCGCGACAAGGGCAGAACGTGATTGTGGAGGACATGCATCTTGATTTCTTCGATATCCAAGGCTGCCAGTTCGCGTTGAATAGTCTCGGTCCTGCTCTCGTAGACAGCCACGTCCTTGGCTGGCAAGCTTCCCAGGTAGTCCGGCTCTGGGTGGTCCGCAGACTCTTGCAATTGCTGATCATTGGGGGATTCGAAAGGGTCTGATACTTTCCTTCTCTTAAAAGGAGGCATCTCGAAGCCGGCCGAAGGTGAGTTGGCTGGCCAAGGCCAAGAGGAAAGCTCGTCTACCCAGTCGTAGATTTTCCTCGAGGCCACGGCGGTCCTCATCGTAAAGGACTGCTCTGAAGCCGTGGCATTGTCCAGGCAGGTCTTCAATGCGCCTTCGGGGAAACGTAGCGCCTCGACTGCTGACATTGGCGATAGACGTGCGAGTAGGTTGTCGCTTATGCGGTGTCGAGCTGGAGATCGCGACGTGGAACGAAGAGGGCGGCGCATGGCACCTCGCCCACCGGGGGGCGGCGTAGCCATGGAAGTGAGCGCCCGGTGTTCAGACATAGTAGTATCTGTGTGTTAGTCGCGTATTGTTATTTTTGGTGGTAATCGCACGTGGAAATGAGACATGGCCAGTCCAGGTCGGTCCGCCGGAGATGATTGGAAGGAGTCGGAAATGAGAGAGAGAATCAACTGTAATTGCCCATCATGATATGATTTTGGACAGTTGGCCGTTAGAACATGCGCCGAGGGTTGGTTCAACCTCGTTTGCACTTTCTCGTTTCCCCCGGGTGTTGTGTGCGACCCGCCCGTCCCTTCCCCAAGTACGGAGTAGCCTTTCGCGCGCGCGGGATGCCGATGCTGGATGGATGCCGTGACACACAGACTAGTCAGGTACGATGGACTGCAGATTCAAGGTGCGTCATCGGATCTTGGACAGATCAAGTTGAATAAGTCGGTGTGTTGCGCAGCCTGGCAGGCGGCATGCAGCAGCAGAAGTAGCTTGCTCGGACAGCCAGGGGATTGCGTTACGTCAAAGGTATCGTCGACCCGTCGGTTTGAGGTTGTGCGACTGGCGTCAGGTCGCGGGGAACTCTGGGTGTGGATGATGGCCCAAGCAGAAGGGCAAGACCAAGACCAATTTTGTTCTTTTTTATCAAAGCTTAAGAGAGTGTGAAGAATAAAAAGAGGATTAAGGAGAGTAATGAATGGCTGGGTCTATGCAAGTGTCGACCTGTTGGAGCCAAGGCAGGGCGGAAAATGAGCGAATGGATGCGCAGTACGGTGGAAGGATTGGTCAGTTGCGTTGTCTCAAAGATGGAGGACACACGTCAACTCTTGTGCTGTTGAGCGGTGTATGCAGGGTATGATATGCAAGATTATGACTAGAGGTATGTACTGCTGCCCAGTTACATTGAAAAGAGAGAGAGAGAGAGAAGGAGGTTGGTTGGCGAAAACGAAACGCCGTCGTGCTGGCGCGAGTAACGATCGAATTCGTGCAATGAGAGCCGGGGAATTAGATGGAACTTCCTCCACCGTGGCTGCGCGTGCTGCGTGTTGAGCATGAATTGGCAAGATCGTGGGCGGGCGGCGACGGGCCCCGATCCGGTCGTACTCGTCTTGCTCACTTGAAGCTGCGCGTTCTCGCTCGGCCGCGTCTGAAGGGCTACATGCACGCAAAGATAGATGGATAGATAGATGCAGAATACAGAAACAGAGACGGGAAGAGTCAGACTGACAGGATTGCCACATGCCGCAAATCCCCTTATGCGCAAATTGGCAGAGGGTTTGGCAGTCCGTCTAATAGCGAGCAGAGCAGGGATGGCCGGGGCCAGTAATCCGTCAATTCAATATGAAGCGCGCCCTCAGCAACGCGTGGAGACCCTCCCCGAGACCCCCCCCCCAAATCCCAAATTATCAGTAGGTAGGTTAATTGCGCGAACAAAATCGGTCCAACCCGGCTTAGCGGGGGGCTCTGTCTCTGCTCGCTCACTTTGCTCATCCTCCCGCGCCTTGCCTTGCTTGACCCTGCATCTGCATTGAACAGGATTCCAAGTCTCGTTTCTCGTCTTGTTTCATCAGACAAGTGCGTCCTCGCATATATATAAAAAACCTCCCATCTTTAGTAAGTGAGATCTACACATAAGTTTATAGTGAAACCAGTCTTCCTCCTGCTCGCCCAGTAAACATACACCGGAGATGTTGACATTCTCTGTCTCTTCCGACGGAGTCCATAAGCTCCGGTTGCCCAGCAAACGGCTTCAGGGATCCCCGCCAGGAGCCAGTCCAGATGGAGCTCCCAATCTCGGGTCACTCAGATGCTCATATAACCCCGAGAGAGACCATTGAAGGGTGGCTGACGACCCTCAATTTTTCTGGAGTCGTCACGCAAACTCGGAACGGTAGATCTAAGGAAAAACGAGGCGTTCGCTAGATCCGGTTTGGATACCTCTAGTCTCAGAAGAAGAGAAAAGGAAATTCAACTCTAACAGCTTGCATTGGGTCTTGAGAGAGAGAAAATTTTGTCGGGAACCCAGATGTATAGTAACGTTCATTATAATAATATCTCTGAGCGGCTTTCATACTATAGCTTAACTATTAAAGCTATTCCCGTCCCTGCCTAACATAGTATAGAACGGGTAGAGCTAGCCTAAAGATGTCCGTTCATGTACTATCATTTCCGTGTCACGTTGGAGGTGCGATACCCGGAGGCGGAATACATAGCCAGCAATAGTACTTGCTAGCTAATAATACGATGGCGAGCGGGTAATGCATAGTATATGATTATGGTTGCGCGGCAAAACAACAACAGGGGGCGTCTATAGTAGTCCCAGATATAACCGTTCACATGATGTAACCTTATTTCGGTGTCGGGTTGGAGCTGGGATAGCCTGCACTGGGAGAGCTGGCTACGTAGGCAGTTAAGTCGGAATAGAATAAGACATCCTCATATATATCATCTATCTACCATTGACTATGTCAGGTCTTCGTCCGCCCGATTTACCATCCATGCACACGCATATGCGCCGCAACTTGGCAATTGTATAATGTAAAGTAGTAGTAGTAGTAGTAGTAGTAGTAGCTTCTTATATCGTTATAAATCCCAACAGGGTATATATAAAAACAACGTCCTCATGAGTCATAAATGAAACCTCAGATACGCCCCCATGGTCCCCAAAAGACAGACTTTTGTCAAATGGCTTGAAAACGACAGGTAAAACGAAAAAGACAGAACCGCCCAACCCAAGAAAACGCCCCAATACCTCCTGATGGTCCGAGATAACGCCCTGAAAAGTTCATCCCTTGCCCCCCAACACAATGCCGCCTATAGACGCCAGATTCAACCCGACCCTATACCCCTCGGAGAATAACATAAATACGCATTCGAAGTTGAAGCTCTTCCGTGAGCCAATTGCCCCCTATTCATCACTCTTTACCCGTTCACCATAGCCCCGTCACCCAAAACATTGAGGAACGGGTCCGCCGGGTCCCCGTCAACAGCCGTGCTATTCTTGGCGCCGCCGACGTTCTCGCCGGGGAAGTGCAGCCACTGGTCGAAGTCGATGTTGGTGCCCGTGAGCGCGTTCCAGTCGAACTCGTCCTGGTCGCCGTCGACAAAGTCCATCTCGACGTCGAGCTGGGGAGGCTGGCCCCCGTCGCTGCCGTTCGACGACCCGCCCGACGCGCTGGGCGTGAAGCCGTCCTTATTCGTGTCGGGCGGCGAGTTGCCCGCCATCCCGGCCGCCGCCGCGCCCATCAGCTCCGCCGGCGGCACGTAGACGGTGCTGGGGTTCATGAGCGCCGCCTCGGGCTGCGTCATGTCAGGCAGATTCTCCGGTGGCGGCGTGGCCATCTCCTCAGCCACCACCACGGCGGTCGGCGCCCGGAAGAAGGCCCCGTTATTCTTATTGTTGTTGGCGGCGGCGTTAGCGGCATTGGCGGTGGTGGCTGCTGCGGCGGCTTGTTGCGAGGCCTGTAGGTCAATGGCAGCCTTACGAAGGGCCGCGTCGAGGAAGGCGACGGCATAGTCAGCAGCTGCGTAGCTGTCGCGTAGCTTCACCATCACCTTCATGCACTGGAGGAAGCCCTGGACAGCCTTGTCACGGGCCTGGGCCACGTTGTTCTTCATCTCCAAGAGGTGGATAATCATCGCGGGAAGGATGACAGTAACACCTGTTGTAGGAAGATACTTCTCGAGCTTGAGTTGGTGGAGTTCGTTTACCATCCGCGTGATATGAGACGCCGAATCTCGGACCTTCATTCTCGACATCTCCTGTGCCTGCCTCGAAGTCGTTGGCACGTGCAGGGGTGAGGAGTGCAGAAACTGGGGGCGATGAAGTGCCGAAATCGTGGTGTAGTAAACCATATGCAGCAGATTACGCTGGACAGCGATGGTCTTGTGCCCATCCCTGAGATCCAGCTGCGTCAATGGCCTATACTGACAGCACGCAGGAAGCGCTTGAGACCAAGCCATAAGCGAAATATCGACCTCGTTGACGAGCTCGATGTTGTCCAACTGCTTCTTTGGGTGCAGCATCATGGTGCTGTTCGTCGTGTTTTCCGGCCTCGACTTGTCCCGCACAAGCACGGAGTATTGGGCCTTGAGCATCTCGCTGATGCATAAGCACAGCTTTGCTTTGGCAACACACATCGACGCAAGCTCTTGCTGCATCAGAACATCGCGAACCAAAGTGCAATCATGGTTCACGACCTGAATCTCATCCGCCAGGGGCCCGATCTCGAAGTCGCCCTCATCCAGCATGGGCACATCGTAGTCTTCGTCCTTTATCCTAGTCGGCCTTCGCATTCCCAGGGCGATTAAGCGATCGCGCATGAAGCACGACCACCAGATGCGCTTCCATAACTTTTGCTTGCGGGGCGACATGTTCGTGTTGGCCGGGTTGCGGTGAAGCCCGATGGTATGCGCGAGCGATATAGCCACACCCATCCAATGCCAGGTATCCTTCTGGTCATCGGGCGTCTCGTACCAATACGTCATCAGAAGCAACGCCTGTACGAGTATGAGGCGGTCACTCTCGTAGTCAAAGTCGTACAAAAGCTAATGGTTGTCGGTCAGCTTATACTCCTCGCATGCAGATAGATATAGGCATGTGATCGCTCACCCTTGTCTTCTGAAAGAAGGCCTTGCGCGCAGCCTTCCTACTGGAATAACCAGCCTCCTTCAGATACTTGACATCCACGTACGCCGTGCTGGCAAACATGACAGCATGGTACAAGAACAAGCTGATCTGTCCATAGAGTCCATCCGGTGAGTTGATGGCAGCGAGGAAGTCATGCAGCTCCATAAGCGGCATGTACGGATGTACATATTCGACATAAGCCCGAAGAAGAGCATTCTGGAGGGGGGGCGTGGGCAACGTAAGAGCCCCCTTCAAGTGCAGATAGTTCACATCCTCGGGGGCGATCTTGGCAGGCAGTGGCCGGATAAAGCCAGGCAGCTGGGAAGATGCATCAGGTTCCTCAAGTGTGTTCAAGAACTGCGCCGTCTTCGCATTGCTAAAGCCCGCAGTAGCATCAGGCCAGAGATTCGAGAACCCAGGTCCGTTGTTTGTAGACTGCTGAAGCTGGGCTAGCAACAACACCGAGTCTGTCCTTGCATCCGGTTGCTGTTGATCTGTTGCACATGAAAGTCCGGTGGTCAGCGCTGTATGTATGAGACGAGGTATCATATCATAGAAGGGAACGAATAGTAAAAATCCCCGCAGGAGTTTTCAGGGGGCAATAGGACAGCCAAGCTCCGACTTGCGAAGCATGTGAAAGTCCGCGGGGTGACACGAAAGGGATCAGCCACTTACAGATTAAATTGGGAACGTGACCGTTCAAGCCGCTGCCGTCCGGGAAGCTAGTTGCGCATGTGGACTGAGCCACCTGCTGACTGATGGCTGCATTGGCCGCCGCCGCCTCCGCAGGGGTGACGTTGACAGAGGCCGCGAGTGACACCTCACTTTGTCGACGGACATCAGGGGCCGGACTGATGTTGACTGGACTCGTCGTTGTCGGCCTCTGTGCCTCGGCAATTTTCTGCTGGCCAGGGGTGTGTCCAGCGGCTGAAGTGCTTGCATCGAACAAATTCTTTCTGTAACACGAAAACGACCAGGGGTTAGCAGCTATACGCAATTAAGCCTCCAATTGAGGAGGTCTGGGGATGGGATTTGGAGATCATTTGACAAGCAACAAAAAAGTTCGCTGCCAATTGAAATGACGCAATCTATGGTCAATGTCGATCTCATGGGATCAGCCGCATATGTGGTATGTGGCAAGTACCGAATACGGCAAATTTGGAAATCGACTCACTTTCGCCGGCGGCTTTCTTGGACAACGCACTCCACGTTGTCCCATCTGCAATTGCCGCAGGGAGCGCCCTCAACCACGTCACAACGGACCTTGCGAGCCCGGCAGGACACACAGGCGCGAGCAGCCCGCCGTTTTGTGACCTTGGTCGAGCCACTGGGCTCCGATTGAGAGGCGGAGCGCTTCTTGGAGGGCGTATGGCCTGCCGAATCCTTCTCTTCCGTATTTTGGGTCGCTGTTGTCGTCGGGCTCGGGGGTTCCTGCTGGGTCTGCGGCTCTGGCGAACGGGTAGCAGCGCTTGTCTCAGCTTCTCCCTCAGCGCCATGCAGGGCAACAGCTTCGTTGTCTGCAGCCATTGTGGTGTTTGAGCAAGAAAAGCAACAACAGGGGTCTTCGTTTCTTGTAGTTGCCAATTATCTTCGCATCTGACAAAGCAAAGGTACCAAAAAGGGGAATCCAATCCGAGCGGTGAAGTGTTTCCCACTTATTCCAATGGCATCCGGCGTGAATTGAGTTGCCAGGCAGTTCGAGAACGCATTAGTCGAGGCTGTTTTTGTGGCACTACTGTACGGGTTGGGCGAGAAGAGGTTGGCGATGGTAATGTAAGTCGTAAGCGGCGAAGCACCGGTCGTAGGTAAACCTGCTCTAGTTTGCAACTTGGGTTTTTTTGAGTCCAATGTATCCAAGTAAGGCCTGGCCAGCGTGGTGGTTAGTTGTTGGGAAAGGAAGCGGTGTTCGGCTTCGACGACGTCAGGACAGTCCTCAGGAATTCTTTGGGTTGGAATTTAGAAGTCGAGACGGAGCACCCGGAGCGCGGACTGGTGGGGAGTGACTTGGATAATATAATCCAAAGGGGGCCATCCCCATATTCATCCCTACGCGACACATAGTAACAGTACATGGCCAATGTAGCAGAGATGGATCAATGGATCTTTTCGATGCTTGCCCTCCATGTCTGATTCAATGTACAGTAATGGCTACGTACTGGACCGCATCGCTGCAAAGCCCGGGTGTGGGCGGATCCATAGCTATTCGTTCGCGTATGTATCGTGGTAGGTATTTGAGGTATTGCTGTACGGTACATTACATACCTCCTCGAGTACGGGCCACTCAACCCCCTGGCTGCTTGGCGGCGGAGCCCGCTTATCTACGGAGCCCATACAACATGGAGGCTCCTAGTTCAGACGTCCTGGGCTCTCACATGCTCACAATTATTTTTACAAAGAGCACATCAGATCTGTCCCTTGTGACCCTGTGGGCGTAATCCATGAGCAATGACAAGCCAGCAGCCAGTTCGTTATCCCTTGTGCCAGCGCAACACTTGTCCGCAGATATATTATTGTTGCTGGGACGGATAGATAGCTCGTCGTTGTCTGTGTGACGACTTGTGCCTTGCACCACAACTCAGCCTCTCCTTTTTGGGTTGTTCTTGTCCAATGCTCCGCACGAAGGTGGAAACTTTGGCCAATTCAATGGGACTCTCTACCTGCATGCATGCAGTAATAATGGAAAAGCAGTCCCGCCTGCTGTTTCCGGGAGCTTTACGTCCTTGCAAGAAGCCAAGCAACTCAGAGATAAGTCCGCTGGGGCCTCCGCAATAGGTTCTGTGGAGTGGCCAATCACGACGCCACGCTAGTTTTGACGCTGTCGAACACCCGGCGACTTCGCTCAAGGCGGCTAAGCGGATGTCTGAATCGAGTCAGGAACTGCTGCAACCAAGTGGGAAGAGTAGGTTTCCTAGTGCACACACAGGGCGCTGCCTTGGCCTATATTCGACCATCAATGTTCGCAATTCTTCGGCGTTTAGGGTGTGCTGGTGTGTTCTAGGAGCGGCCATGACAGCCAACAAGAAGGAAGCATAAGGCGGCGGCGGTCAATGAATGGACCTGCCACCTGCATTGTATCATCCACCTGACGATCTCCCAACATGTCAAGAAGTCTAACGGAGGGGCCAAAGGAAGTCAACCGAGTTGCTGTGACAATATATCCATGCCGCACAATTTTAGTTAGCAACCAGGGTAATGTAGGAGGAGAATTATTGCTGTAATTCGTGTGTGTCTTCGTATGTGACTAATGGTGAGGGCTGAGACGGTCAGGGCCAAGACTGAAGGTGAAGGAGACGGCGAATCAGACGGCGGCTGACTAGGATGCAGCTTGCCCAGATCCCAAGGTGAGAGCCTAAGGTCTGACTCTGCTAAACCTCTTGAGGCAAATCCCCGGTGTGCCGAACGGCTGCTGTGAGACTGCTGGCCAACCTAAAGAGCGAGATGCGAGACACAGGCCAGCCAGGACGGGCCCATCAAACCAAACAAGAAGCAGACACACACACACACACCAAGAAATGCCAGGATACCGAATGTCGTCAAGAGCTATTGTTTGAGTGAGATGAGAACCCGAGACCCCTGCCACCAAAACGGCGAATCTCGGAATCTAGCTGTTCCAAGGAACCCAGCAAGCTCCCTACCCACTCCATTTCTGGGGACGTCTGTCGTCAACGGTGGGGGATCACGATCCTATGAGAGACCGCAAGTTGGAAATAAACACGGAGCACACAATTATTGTGGAAGAAAGCCAAAATAAAATCCTATATTCCAGGCGCCTACTCCGTTCAGCGGAGCGACAGCTAGACAGCTAGACAGCTAGACAGCCTCGTCGAACTCGGTAGTTTTCCCAGCGGAAATCAACCAGGGTCACGCGTCTATCCCGCTAATGCTGACCCCCTTCGGACTAATGAGGCACGAGCTGTACCTTATATTCTAATATTCGAAAATGCTCGTAAAGGATGCTGTCCCACCGCTGCGGTAGACAAAGATGGATATGTGTGTGCAGACGGTGTTCTCCAAGGAGGAGGTGCGGGAATAGAAGAATCTGCGAACGGGTTGCATTGCAAATGCAAAAGAGTCGGTTGTGCAACATCATCGATGTTTGAGCGATCACCCTCACATCATGGACAACCCCTGTCTGGTGTTCATGTACCGAGCCAGAAGGAGCAAGGATAAGAGTAACCCCCGTGACCCGCTGACGAAATTACCATGCTCGCTCCACCCATTTCGCATATTACGCATATCTCTCTTGATCATTCATTAGTCCTCCCAAGCAGAATAATAATGTGCTTTGCCCTAGTTGCCCAGAATATCCAGTGCCCCTCCTCCTGTCTAGCTGTGCAGCTGAGTGGGTGTTGGCGTGTGCGAGGCCGTGCTCTCTCTCTCTCTCTCTATGTATCCCACTTTAATCCTAATCTCCCCCCTCATCTTCAGGTTTCCACCGTCGCGGTTGAGGTGACATCGATCGTAAAAGTCGAAAGGTTCTGCCCATGGGGATCCCGCTCGTCGCCCGCATTTTCACTCGGGCGGGTTCACTTGGCACTTGGCGTCGCGTGGCTGGCCATACACAGCGCGAGCCTGAATCTCGGGGGCATGGAGACTCTGGGGGAAGAGGGGTGGCTCTGGCGTTGCTGTCCTGTGGAATGTTGTACTCCCGCCGGTATGGGGAAACCTGTTGTAAGTTGTAACCATTGGATGCAGCCGAGCCGCCGAGACAAAGAGTGATAAGGTAATGCATACCCCATCGTGTCATCGACTGGTCATGATCAAGACCAATATGGTAGGAGAAGCGATATCGATATCGTGGAAGCTGTCTGTCTGTGCCGCCATATTCGCTCGTCTTTCGGCCTGCCGCATATACACGAACCTGCATATGTGTAATGCGTACATAATAACTCGCATTGGGCATGATCTCCCATCGACCGGTGACTAAGTCTAGCAGCCCTTACTGCCTTTCTCGGTCGAGCGGCCGATCTTCGAGCGTCTTTGCATAGGGTCGAGCAGCAGACAAGTTTGCTTGTTCGCTCCTCGGTCAACATCCGAGATCCTCTGCCACACCCACTCCAATGCAGTCTACGACAACTCTCACACTTGCGATCTGTCTTGGCGGCGATGCTGTTGCTTTTTGCGGGCCTATAGATATCGTCCGCGCCAATGCAGAAACATCACAAGAGGCCAACCAAAGAGTCTAGAACGAGCTTCCATATCGTACATCGTCCTGCATGCCAGGATCTTTAGTATAAGAACCCCCCGGTGTTTTCCGATATATTGTTGCAGGTGATGCTTCGCGTGCTGTTGTAATTCGACATCTTCTAGACGCATGCTCGATCTGCCGTGAGTCTCAAGATTGTTCGTCAGCCAGGTCGCCGGTCACATTGCGTGATCGAACCACCATATCGACATTAGCATGTCAAAAGTCCCCTTAGCATATGCGTATTGCCAAAAGAGTGGTTCTCACCCAATATCCCCATCCGTCGATCCAGACCCTTCGCACCAACGATCCTGAATAGGCAAGGCCTGCCGCCGTGTGACCATCCGTCCCGAGTAATGCAAAAGTCTCACCATGTTCCCCCTAGCACGCAGCCACCTTCAGCCTTGCATGGCATGGCGTTTAGGTTTCCCGTCCATGCCACTAGCAGAGTACGGAGTACTTACTGTAGGTTACTTGAGCCCAACAAACCGGCTTACACGTGATCTAGAGCAGTCGGTTCCAGGATAGCTGGCTGCTATCGATGGAATCGTTGGGCGGTGACGGAATAGCTAGCGGGAAAAGGTAGTAACCACGGCGCCTCAAGAGATCGTATATAAGTAAGCATCCGACTGCGAAAGCTGCGGCTTGTTGCTAGTCGAATGCCAGAAGAAGCAAAGCTGCTGCCATCCGGGTGGTGTCGTCTTTACTTCTAGCGCCCGGAAGAACATGCAAGTGATCTGATGCTCTGCGTTACGTAAACTTAATTCTACCGTACTTACTCGGGGCGTCTCCTGACTCTGCAGCATCTGACTAAAGTTTGAAACGTGGCGGTCAAGCAGAAACAGTCACGGCAAGCAAGATCTACGGCACGATCACTCTTCGCAAGTAGTATGTCATCTCCAGTCGTATTGATCAAGTACGAGAGTATTAGCTTCGTTCCTCTCCATATCTCATGCCATCCGGCAGCGGCTCCTTAGTGAGCGCGGTTCCTTAATTCATTCTGAAGTTTCCGTGACTGCAAGTTCTCATAATGATGATGGAATATGCTTAGGTCACATTGTCGCCATCGTCCTCGACGTCTTCATCCTTGACGGTGACTTGGCTCTTCTTGGAGGCAGCTCTCTTGCCGCGGAAAGTACGCTTGATGGGCACGGCCGGTTCGTCGTCTTCGTCGTCCTCGTCCTCGACGTGCTTGCGCTTCGAGGCACCAGTCACCGAAGTGGCCTTTCCCTTGGCAGCCTCGCCGATGCCAGCAGCAGTGTCCAGCTTCTCATTGATATTCAGCCTGGAAGTATGGTCAGCCGCTATCGCAACGTGCTTGGTTTAGGGGGTATAATGATTAGCGATAACTTACGTCAAGTTGTAGCCGCTGAGGCGACCGAGCTTCTCCCAGTCGGTCTATTTGAAGGTAGGTATGTCAGTCGAAACCCATGGCGGCCTACGGGGAGAGAAAGCCAGACTGAATACGCATCGTGAAGTGACGATGGTGTCAGAGATAGATGACCATCGGTCTGCATGCCGCGGATATTGAGGCAACAGAAATGGTAATACTTACGGAAACTTTCTCCCGATGGCACTTGAAGCTCAAGGCAAGAACCTTGGCTTCCTGTGCGGTGAGTTGGAGAGGCTGAGACATGATGGTTTGATTGCGTGATGTAGTTAGGTATGTATGTATGTTGGTATGTAGTTGGGTAGGTTGGTTGGATGTTGTTGTGGTGGGTTGGGAGATTGGGTTGGATGAGTGAAGTTTTTTATTTATCTATCCTGGGGGAGGGTACCTCGGAGGAGAGAGTACGTGAATCTACTGGGGCAGGGGACAAGCTGTGCGATTGTTGTTATTCGGGCCACCGCCACTGCCTAACTCCCCTATTTATATACCCTATCTCTGGCCTACACGTTCCGTGAGTCTAGGAGAAGCCCCCCTAGGAGCCGTAGGAACAGACCAGGGCTTCTACTCGATACTGATCCGCTAACTAGCAGATTTCTATTTAATATGAACCTCATGCCAGCCCCGTTCGATTATTCTTTAGAAAAGCTGAATTTCGTGCGAGCCTCGTTGGTATCTCGTTTACGGATCGATTGCTCATTTATTAAATCGATTCTTGTTACATATGTTCTAAGCACTGGAGCCTCGTCGCTAAGTATAGTACTGCGGTATATTAACAATAGATTGGAACAGACTTAGAAGAATCGTTATATTCATACCGAGGAAATGCAGGGGCTACGGTGCCCCTGCGTAGCGACGACATGATTGATCGGGAGTCCGAAGCCCGTCCCCGTAGTACTCACACTCTCGCCACGAGTGTTCCCCCCGAGCAGTGTTCATGATAGGCCCATCATTTATTGGCCTTTGAATCTATATATATAACTGGGAAGGACGGAATCAGACTACCAGCACCTTTGTCCGGGTACACAATACAGAACTAATAGCAACACTCCGCAGATTCGCTGCTCCGGACGCTTATACGCCTTAGAAGAACAGTGGTTTCTGCCGATAACTGTCGGTCGTTACCTGTTCCGTTGCCAGTTATCCTATCGCCGACTGTTCTAGAGTCGAAGTTGCGTCGGGTGCCGAAGTCTCCTGGCAGACGTTGTTCGTACATCGGGCAATGGGCTTGACCAGGATGTCACAGGGGAAAACGGCAAGTCGCCCAGTAGCTGGTTGCTAGAAGGCATTGCGATATCAAGGGCCAAGTATTCTGTAAATCAGACAAGCCACGAAGCCGAGAGGAAAACATTATTGTCCTCGAAGCGCTGACTAGGCACCCTTGTCAAGGCCATGTCGCTTGACCTGAAGGCTTGTAAGGGCGAGAAGAGCTGGTGTTATCTGAAGGTATTACACGCGAGCTCAGCAGCGCTGAACAGAAGGAAGACCTGCTAAACTCCTGGATCCTGCCCTCGGTGATGGCCAGGTCAACGCTGACACCAGAGACGATGTCCTATCTACTTATGAAAACTCTTATCATTCACCAAATCTCTATTTTCAAGCTACGACCAGCTACAACGACGACGATCCGATCCGACATCCAGGCGCGGGTATCGTAGGGTAGGTAGCGCGCCCAGGTTCCATCGACCCCTATGTCTCATCTGATCCTCACCCTAGCCTTCATCTCGTAATGGAATATAAGAATGTGTGTTCGGCTACACTTCGAGTATTTCTTCTAGCTCGCCATCATTATCTTGAATTCATTCGATGCGGGATCAGTTCTGGTTTCGATGGTATAATATGGGCTTGGGGGATAGGTCGTTTCCAAGTCGAAGGTTTTGGAGGCGTAAGGAATCTGGGGGGGGGGGGGCGGGGGAAGTCATCTTTATTCTCATAGCTACTGCGGATTAGCATGCTTTTTCAGTTGATAACGCCCAGGCTTGAGTCTCCAAACTGGGCAGGTGTAGTAGGCAAAAACGTAAACAGACCGAAAGGGGCGAGTGCAGATGATAAGAGAGCCAGGTTCCCTGAGGCACAACAACCTATATAGGGCGAGAGCGAGCCCTGCTGAGAAACATTGCACTGTGTGTAAGGCGAGTGCAGCTCATACAAGAACTGGACAGGCGAGTGCACTGTTGTAGGAAGTGTTTGTTCTAGACAATTGTATTGAGCTACCTGTAGGTGGCACTTTACCTATACCCTCTGTGGGCTTATGGCAAGGCGGGAACGGTAGAGCTGGGCTACTCGAAACTGCCAAAGGCTTAGAGTAGTAATTACCATGAAGTTCGCTCATTGGTTGTAGGAAACAGTGGCATGCACCAGCGTGCTGTCGCCGTAAATTCGGGGTGTGATAGACGAGGGGCGATGGTTGAGGGGCACGCAGTAGAAAGTGTCTTATTCTTGCACTTTAAGAGAGCGTGCAGAAACCCATGGGGGATGAAGCCCGCTACAATAGAGAATAAAGCCTGGAACGATAGTGTTTGGTAGGGCACCGGCACTGTTGATGTGCCGCGGAGCTGCTGCTTTCGGGGCACAAAGGAAAGGACGTCACGATGGCCGGGGCCTATTTCTTGCTCGCATCATAAACAAATCTTGGCCGCCGGGATGTGTGCTGCCTTGATAACCCAGCTCCGGTCCCCATGTCTATGATATAACGCATGCATACTTGGCCTCTTTCACATACACCGAAGCATCAGTTCAGGAACAACCAGGCTTTGTCAGAAAGGTAGGCCTCTCCGACCCCTTTTTGGCCCTGCAATAATTCGCCCGTACTTGGGTATTTTCCTCTTCACCATGGCAAGTGAAGGGAAGCCAGCCAGGCATCATCAGTGAGTAGATCAGGTCAAAAGGAACGGTCTCATTGCTCATCACAGCAGACTGCCTTGCGTTAGCAGCGGCCGACATAGCCGAGGCAGCCTCCATCGTAGCTACGCTACGATTTGTCCTGGCACACGTCCGGGCTTGACGAGTTGGTAAGGTTCTACAGAGACAACACGCCAGCAAGATCGGAACATCCATGTCTACCAACGGTAGGGAAGGGAAGTCCGTTGCCTGTTGCTGACCTTTGTGCCAACCATCGCGTCTCCCTTGTTCATCGTTGAACACTCCATGACCCATCACTGGGTTCCCGTCCAGGACGGGCTCTCCCATGACACTCCTGATGACCTCGTATGGCAAGGTACGGTCAAGTCCTTCCTTCAGTGCATCTGCCACAGCCTGCAGGGCGATGCCATTGTTATTGCTCAAAACTGATCAAGAATGTATAAGTATGAGATTCCGTGAGAAACTCGAATGCGACAGACGACCCAAGAAGTACGCCGACCATAACCTCGAGTGGCCGAAAGAGACCTGAGTCCTGTTGGCGTTAACCCCTGAGCCCCTCTCCCAAGTCGCCCGACCTTGAGCTAACTGAACGCAATACCGCGAATACACACCGATCGACGAGGAGTAACACATTATCAACACGATAGAGAGAAAATGTATTACTTGGAGTAGTGGCTGTGGTATGGGGGCGGTGCCATTAGGCGAGACTGATGGAACAGTCACTGGTCTGAACGAATGGGACAAGAGTTTCCAAAACGAACATGATACAGGTCGAACACAAATACCGAGGGCTGCGTGGCCACAGCTTTTCACGACCAGTACGTAGTGCAAGAACCGGAGGCAAAGGTAGAATAAGCAAAGAAAGGGAAGCCGAAAACACATAAGCGATGCTCGACGTCCCGACCCAAATCCGTATCAAGGGGCTTCTTAGTCTCTGGGCATCATCACAGAGACCAGTAGCGACAGAAGCCCCTGAGGCCTCCAGGCAACCTGATGGTTGTGGTTGGCTTTCATGTGGCTTTGATGCCGCTCAGGATAAGGATCGAGGCACACAAAAATCGGCGGCATTGCTCTACCTACTCACTGTGAGTTATTGAGTTACTCTCGTATTGGTCATACATTTTGAGCAACAGGTTTTGCACCTTCATCTCATGAATTGTCAAGTTTGCTGACCCAGGGTTAGGGTTGTCGTAAGGGTTGAAATGTGAAAGTAGAAACCATTCAGAACCACTGGTCATATGTTGCCATGGCCATCTGGTATCTGGGCGATGACCAGTCACTTGCCTATCTGTGCCTGGTCGATATTCACCTCGGAGACGCACTGTTCAACACTTTCGGGTATTCCTTGGTGTTCTTCACTTGAGACGTCCCAACGTATTGGAGGTGATACATACCGGGTTGTCATGAGCACCAAGACTTGGGACAAAGAGTCGAGTTCCTCTAAACTGGTTCAGAAGGCAGATTCGGAGACCGAGTTGGGCCTGTTCTGGACAGTCGGGAGCACCGGCCCCAGAAAGCTCGGGCATACTTTTGACACAATAGCTTTCGCCATCGCTTGGTTTGGTCAGTCGGGCCCAGCCTCAGGCTTACCTACTAAGTGCAGCCATCTCAATAGCGCTCTTGTAGTGTCTCGAGGCAGTGCAGCATAATGCCCTACTGTTGCTCCTCCAAAAGCCCAGTCAGCACTTGTCAAAACTGGAGGCGTAATCAAAGGGATATTAGCTCGGTCAACTCGGCCAGTTCGGTCAGCTCGGAAAGCATACTACACAATGATCAGCTTGCGAATGCGAGGTTGGCAACCATGGTAAGCTCTTCCTATTACTGTTGCTTGCTGGAGGGAGTGTAATTTGCTTCTCGAAGGCCTCCGGGCATACGAGGTTATGTACCCCTTTTTTCGAAGATCGGGAACTTACGGAATGGTTTCGAGCTCAGGCCATTGTTGCTCACGACAATCCCGAGCTCACCCGATGGCATGACCATTTCTGGACACCGGCGATGCTAGCTACCACGATCTGATGTTTATCGGATGACCGTGGTGGTAACCCAGGCGGGAAAGGGATCCAGTATAGTCGGTCCGGGCAACTGGGGCTCGGGGCCTCGAATGGCGACCTCCCGGTTGGACTCCCGCCCGCAGGCGTACCGACGCTAGAGAGAACAGGCCCGATCCGTCATGCAGTCAGCCAGTGAGTTGTGAGTGGTCCTTCGACTGGGACTGGGACTGAAACAAACAAAACATTCGGTCTGCACGGTACCACCTACGTTGCATAGGGCGGCAAAGCTGAGCTGGCTTTAAAAAGGGAGCGCAATGCATGAGCCACAAGAAAAGCCAAGTCAAGAATTCGAGAAAGTGACACATGGGCGAACAAATAAATCGGCATGAACGGCATGAAGTCTGACACGAATCTTTGTCTCCACGACTGTCGCCACGGAACAGAAGCCCGAGCCACAAGAAGGGGGGCCTGGGGGCCAAGATTAAGGGTCAGCAACACGTTTCCTTGTTTTAGCGATTAGCGACAGAGAGGAGAGCAGCTTGCCTGTCGCGTTGTTTAATGCCTGGTAATATTACCCGTGGGATGGATGGGATGACAATTTGTCTTCGGTGCTGATGAGATGAGCCGATGATTGGGGGCCAGCCAGCATGCGATTTGGATGAATACTTGCACACTCACCACAAATTCATGAATATCAACAGGGCCTTGATCACTATAGGAAACTTGATCGTAGCTGGGGGGTTACAAGTACAGTAAGAAGGACCGAAGGATTCATCAAGCTGCAGATAGCGGCACAGCGGAGACACATCCAAGGACAAGTCGTAGTCGGCGCTTCGAGGAAATACCCATGTGCGGGAACAGCGATTTGTAGATTACCCAGTAGTTTATCGAAGAAGCTGAATGGATGTTTGAGATTTGAGGCTGGGTGGAGCCCCTCCTGATCTGATCGACGGGAGGAAGTGTTTTCTTCAGACGACGAACCTTGAGTCTGTTCTTGTTTGATTTCTCCATCTCGCCTTACATATCCGGCCTTGTATCAGAAGAGTTCGGGGACATGTTTCAAAAAAGGGGATGTCCGTGAATTCGTGATGACTGAAATCTTTGCTAAGCCCAAGGACGGTCTGGACTGGGATTTTCGGTCTTCTTCTGCATACAAGTACGCTTGGCATCTTCCCTAGTCCGGCGGGGAGTTCGTGGGATGGGTAGCGACTGTGGATGAAAAAAGAGACTTGCGAGACTGGACTGGACCCGGTGAACTGGTCAGAACTTGTGCCGTCTAGCCCACCTCCCTGTACACGCTAACTTTAAAGTGGTGGGGGCAACGGGTGAAATCGGGAATGAAAAAGTGCAAGCATTTGCAGCAGCGCCCCAAGAAAAAACCCCCCCTGCTGCTGGGCATCAAGCACGTCCGCTCGCTGCGATCCCAGGACCTTGGCGATATGTCGCGTGCTTCTTTCGGGCCCAAAAACTCGGGGCTCTGCTTTCTGCTGTAAGCCGCACATAAGCCGTAAGCTGTACCCGTAAGTCTGGACCGACCACGTCCATGGGATCCCACTCAGTACGAAGCAGATGGTCAGCTCCCCTTACAGCAAGCCTCATTGGCCGCATGTACCTGAGCCCCGATGGCCAGCAGCCAGCTCAGCTAGTTACATACCTACTCGGGCTTCTACGTTGTACAAGCCGGACGTCGTGTAAGTGAGTGAAGTCAAGCATTTTTGATGGAAAGGCTTGGCTACAGCAATGTCTCACTCCGAAAGGTTCGTATGTGCAACCATAAGAAGCTCGTGTAAAACATTATTGTGGTAATATAATAAATTGAACGATCATCCCGAGATCTTTCCCATCAAGGCCGTTTTCACTGCTGTCCTCCGTCTGTTGCCCTGACGGTGAGACGGTGCAGACGAACCGGTCATAGCCACCATCGGCACCACTTACACTGGAGCTTTGCAGCAGGATTCTACGTATGTATCTGGATATGTACATCGCAGGTCAGGTCCAGCTGCAAGGAGTTTGGGGAGTAGTAGTCACCGAGTCGGGTCCAATTTGGGGGTAATACAGTGCGGCAGCATATCATATCATATACCCCCAACTTTTCTTTACCCATTTGTTCTGTCGGGGCGAAGGCCGCTCGCACCTGTACCGATAATGTACCTATCAGCGAGCTGTACTCCGTGGTCCGGACTTCGTCCTCCCATTCTCTTCCGTTCCCTTCATGCCGGTAAATCAAATCAACCAAACTGTAGCAAAATGGAAATAGAGAAATAAAGGAAGGACAAGAAACCCGAGCCATTCTTTGTTGCCAATGACACATACAGCCAAGGCAGTTACCGTGCGTGTCCACCTAGTTCTTAGTAGTCGATCCGTCGGGGAAGTGCTCCTCCATCCCCAGAAACCATTTCACTGACGGGCTTGGCGACCAGGCGCACTTCTTTCCCCGGTTGGGCGCCTCTTACCCCAACTCAACTTACATACTACTACTTGGAGTCTTGGAGAGTCTTGGACCGCTGCCGCTGCCGGTGAACGGTGCTGATGCATGTCTCATTAGCGAGGAGGTAGGGCAGTGGCTTTCTATCAACAGAAAGCCAAGACTCTGACTGCATGCACATAACTTACGCACCATTGAAGCTTGATACATAGACGCACCCGGCTTGTTGGCGATTCAACATGTATGCAAGTCCGTTCATCGGTCATATTCGATCCATTGATCGGTCTATCTAACCCATGCAATGCACAGTTATCTCTTATGAGGGATGTATGTATGTTGCATGTACTGTAATCCACTGGTCAGTCCGTTTACCGGTCGGTCGTTTACTTGCCCTGGGCATGGCACAGTCACGGTGACTGGATTCAACAATTTCCATCTTGCTTCCTTTCAGCTTCCTTTCAACCAAAGACAACGACAACCGTGAGCGATATAAGAAAACTTTCAGGATTTATCCAAGTTGAGAACTCTCTGACCCCTCTTGCAAAGAGCTTCTTCCTCCATTTTTGCTTCAGCAGCTGGGATATACCATTACCCGACACCTCAATCCGGGATCTGATCTGTGAGATTGATTTTTTCCATTGACGGTACAGCGCCCCACCCCATTCTTTTTTTCAGGACAGGAAAGCGGAAGTCCCGCTCAGGCTCAGCTTCTGGGCTGCCTGGCTTGCAGGTAACCGAACCTGACAGGCGAGCAAGTTGCCAAGTGCTGCGACCATCTCCAATTTCTTCTTTCCCTAGCTTCCAGAAGTGGTGGTGCGCGTGTCGTCTCCCGGTTTTATTTTTTTGCCCCTAGAGGTTCCGTAACTTTCTCGTCCCAATTGCTTAGGCGGGAAAGAGAGTGCCGTCTTTACCCAAAGTCGCAGTAGTTCCGATATACAGGGTTACAACAGGGCCATATACTTACTGGATGCAGTAGGAGGAGCCCGTTGTTCCTCGGTGCGCACAGTCATTAAGGGAGCTCCTGTCTTGTCTGGCCCTGACCTTTCCTCCAATTCTCTTGGTGCCCTACTGCATGAAACCCCAACGAAACTGAAGGCACTCGGAGCACCCTCCTCTGCCCCCCCCCCCCCCTGACGACCCCTGCAACACACGAATTCGCAAACTCGGGATGGCACCCATGGCACCCTGCCTTCGTGCAAGGGTATGCAGCGCCGGGGCTGTCGGCTCATCTGGTGGAATCTTATTAAGTCCCCATCGTCTCACTGCCGGACCTCAGTCTGCCACCCAATCTCGCCGGACTATTTTGATTAGCAGCAACCGCAGTGCGAGTTCACATACCCAATCTGGTGATCAGTGGTGTCATTCGAATAAGCAAGCTAGCCACTCCTTCCCTAGTCCTCCCGAAGCTTTGTTGAGCAAGCTGGATTGGAAAGCTTCGTCGTCACCCCCTCCTCCTTTTCTGCACCACCCACTTCCCATCCGTCCAATGGCGCTGAACAGAAGCGACAACACCTATAGCACCATTAGCTCGCCGTTGTCAACACCACGCTCCCAATCCCCGGCTTCCATCTTTTCTGGTCGGGCATCCCACACCTCTACCATATCTTCCACCAACAAACGCATGTCTATATCTTCTCGGAGGTCCCTCTCCCAATTCAACCCAATGTCTTCAGTCAACACCCAAGCGATACAAGAACGTATGAAGATGGCTTCCCTGGACGGTCTTCGAGGTTACGCACAGAACCACTACGGCGAAGTTCAACAATACGTCAAGACGGAATACGTCCCCAAGTCACAAGCTACTGGCTTTCAAATCCTCCGCGAACCCTCGTGGAACAAAGGTAACCAACAAACCCTATCCCGAACTCTCACCTTCCTGCCGGGTGTGGTCGTTGGCCTATAACATGCTAACCCAACCCGCCCCTCAAACCTCCAGGCCTTTCTTTTACACCAGACGAACGTGTATCTAAGAACCTCACCGGCCTCATTCCCCACGCCATGGAAAACGTAGAGACGCAAGTTGCACGATGCATGCACATGATCAACACTAGGTCGACTCCCATCGACAAGTACTTGTATCTATCATCGCTCAAGGACACCAACACCGACCTGTTCTACCGTGTCCTGATCGACAATGTCCGCGATCTCATGCCCCTGGTCTACACGCCCACCATTGGCGATGTCTGCTTGCAGTACTCTTCCCTGTACACCCGCCCGGAGGCCCTGTACATCTCCATCAAGCAGCGAAAGTCCATCCGCACCATCCTGAAGAACTGGCGCTACTCCAGCCCCAAGATTTGCGTCGTGACTGACGGTTCCCGTATCCTGGGTCTCGGTGATCTTGGTATCAACGGTGTTGGCATCTCTGTAAGTCAAAAGAAGCCCCTCTCCCGTCAAGGTGACCTGCCAGTGCGTTGCACTGCAAGTGCGCAAATATGCGATGTTCAATTAGCACGTGAGCCAAGTATGGCGTGCATATGCAAGTCGGCCAATGGCGTGGTTTTACTTTGATTCGTTCTAAACACTAGGGCTGCATCACTAACCAACCATCCCCAGATTGGCAAGCTGGCCTTGTACACTGGAGCTGCCGGTATCCACCCTGAGGAGACTCTGCCTATTGTGCTCGACTGCGGTACTGCCAATGAGGCCAACCTGAAGGACCCCTTCTACCTTGGTCTCCGTGCCCACCGCCCCTCTGTCTCAGAGCAACAGGCGTTCATGGACGAATTCATGGAGGCTGTGAACGATGTCTTCCCCGAGATGGTTGTTCAGTTCGAGGATTTCGAGACTGAGAAGGCCTTCAACTACTTGACCCGGTACCGCAACAAGTACAAGTGCTTCAATGACGACATCCAGGGAACTGGTGCTGTTGTCCTGGGAGGGTGAGCCATTCCGACCTTGCTAAGCGTTTTCATTCAATTTCTGACCTTTTTCTGCTTAGATACATTGGAGCCGTCAACCTGTCTGGTGTACCCATTGAGGAGCAGCGCCTCGTCTTCATGGGGGCTGGATCCGCCGGTGTTGGTGTCGCCAAGCAATTGGTCGAATACTACACTCGTCAAGGCCTCACCGAAAAGGAGGCCAAGGAGAAGTTCTGGCTGGTCGACACCAAGGGTCTCGTGACTGCCGACCGCGGTGACCGTCTCGCCGAACACAAGAAGTACTTCGCTCGCATGGACAACAATGGCCACCAGTTCCGCACTCTGGAGGAGGTCATCGAGTACGTCCGACCCTCCGCCTTGGTCGGCTTGACTGCTACCTTCGGTGTGTTCACCGAGTCGGTTGTCCGGGCCCTCAAGGCGTCCGTCGACTCGGGCGGTGTTGGCCGACGCCCCATCCTGTTCCCCCTCAGCAACCCTCTCACTAAGGCCGAGTGCACGTTTGAGCAAGCCATCCAGTGGACGGAAGGCACCGCGATCTTCGCCTCAGGTTCTCCTTTCCAGCCTCTTTCTCTCAAGTCCAGCGAGGGATCCGTGACATACCACCCGAACCAGGGTAACAACGTCTACGTCTTCCCTGGTCTGGGTCTGGGTGCCATTCTGGCCAAGGCCACCAGAATCACGGACGACATGGTGTACACGTCTGCTGCCTCGTTGTCGGAGACTCTGGATGCCGAGGAGATCGCTAGCGGACTGATCTACCCCAAGATTGAGAGAGTTCGTGAAGCCAGCGTCGTCGTCTGCCGCGAGGTGATGAAGGCCGCTCGTCGCGAGGGTGTCAGTGCTCTCCCCGAGGAGCAGTGGATTGAGTGGGAGGAGTGGGGTGATGTCGCCCTGACTAAGTGGATCAAGGGCCACGTCTACGATCCCCTCAAGTAAAAAGTCGTGATTGGTTGATCATGCATGGCGTTAATGGTGTGTGTATTCTTTTTCGTCAGACCATACCTTTGGCTGGTCACTGCCTCTAGGAAGAGAAGAGGCTTTACACGATATCCCGGTTACGAATACAACTTGGAGACGCTTGGTTCGTCGCCCGGCAATGGATCCTGAACAGCTTGGAGAAGCAAGTCACGGCATAATTAGAGCCTCGGTAGAGAGGGTATTAAAATAGAGCACCATCAGATGATGAAGAATAATCAGTTGTTTTTATGATGTTAGCTGTTCCATAACGAGCAATGCTATGTGATGCTCTTTTCAGAGTCCATTGACGATATCCTGCGAAGAAACAACTCGTGTTATCAGCAGCGACTGCTGGTTCCGATCTCTGGGTGGGCCAGATTACCTAAGGGCCTCATCGCAGCTTCCTTCCATTATGGCTCACGGCCAATGCCGGGCTTATCCCTCTTCTTCAACTGTCCTTCATGCCCGTATTTCTTGTGAGAGGTCATCCATCAATCACGGCTCTCATATGGCCGTTGCTTGGTCTTTCTGGTCTCAGATACGATATCCCCCAAGGTCGGCATCTGGGTGGCAACGCCCTACAGACTACACGCCACGGACTACCTGACAGTGCTGCATACTCCCCCACTCGGGCTTCTGTGGGCTTATCTTCCTCGCTACACTATTTTCGCAAGGGTTTGATATATTGGCTGCAGCCAGTCGCGATGCGCTTCAAACCCCAACCCCAACCCCCCGTCGCCCCGGATACGACACTGTCAGTCTGGTCGGAAGCGGTCCTTCTCTCTATATGTGTGTTGAAGAGCCGCAGATATTCTTTCTTTACTGGGAAACGGTTGGTGGGTACGTCATGTTGCCTTGCCTACTTACACACTCGGCTCGCGACTCGGCTTTACTTGCTCCACCACGCGGAGATCTCATCCCCCCCCCCCCACGCCGTAACCGGGATCTTTAGTGCTTAGATCACGCTTCCCCAGATGCTGGGCACACCACTATCCTTCCTACCCGCGCGGGTTATTCCCCGGATTTTCTCAAACCGCCCAAATCTGTCTCTTCCACCGTTATCATTGTTTTCTTCTGTCTGTTGTCTCATTTTAGCCCCCCTTGCCTCGAGACATTTCTCTCTCGGATCTCTGCCCGGCTTTTGCCTCCTTAGTCGTTTAGTGGTGGGTGGCAACTGTTCCCCCTTGTGTGTGCGTATCGGGTGCTGGCTTCCGTCACCGGGCCGGTCCGCTCCGATACATTTTATGGACCATGGCGTTGGACAACGACTCAGTAAAACGTGTCAGGGACACGGGCTCGGTCTCATCCTCGCCGAGTCGCGGGTTTAGCGACGACATTGGAGTGACGTCGGCAGCAGCAGCCGATGTTGAGCGTGACATCGAGGAAAAGTCCATCGAGGCGGCCCCTGAGCTGCCGCCACCGACCGGCAATGTTGAGGGTGCGCTTGACAAGGACGGAGGAGGGGAGACGACCGGAGCTGCTGCATTCCGGACTCGCTCCAGGGGTTCATCGACGAGATCAAGAGCTCTGAGTGTCGTGCCCCGGGCGCATCGACGGGGATTGTTCGCCCGGCTGGCGCTGGTTCCCGAGGTAAACCGCCCCTTTGACTATTCTAACAAAGTCAAATGGACTATCACCATCTTCGTTGCGATTGCTGCCGCGGCGGCCCCTTTAGGGTCGGCTATCTTCTTCCGTAAGTACTTGAAGTCTGAAGTTGTTGTACATTGGGACACACAGTATTGGTGACATGGACTGATCCAACATTATCTCAGCTGCGCTGCCCGACATCACCAGAGACTTTGGAGTGTCTGCGACTATAGTCAACTTATCGGTGGCCTTTTACATGTTGAGCATGTCCATCTTCCCCCTGTGGTGGTCGTCCTTCTCCGAGACCCTAGGGCGCCGGACCATCTATCTCGTCTCCTTTGCACTCAATGTGGTATTCTGCCTCATTGGCGGGTTCAGCGTCAACATCGCCATGCTCATCGTCTTCAGAATCCTTGCTGGCGGAGCGTCGGCAAGCGTACAGGCCGTGGGCGCGGGCACCATCTCCGACATATGGGGAGCCGAGGGAGCGCGGACGGGCTATGGGCATGTTCTACCTGGGTCCCCTGATGGGCCCACTCCTGGCGCCCATCATAGGAGGCGTGCTGGCCGAGGCGTTCGGTTGGCGCAGTACGCTGTGGTTTCTCACTGCCTTTGGTGCCGTGGTATTCCTCCTGATCCTGTTCGCCCTGCCCGAGACTCTCGCGATGAAGAAGCCGGCAGCAGCAGCAGCTGTGGACAACGACATGATGAGTTCCGCCGCCGCCGATGGAGCCGAGTTGTCCCGTGTATCCACTACGCGGTCCGTCCAAGTGCGGACCAAACAGATGGGCAAATCCCTCAAGCGCTTCTTCATCGACCCCCTCCAGGTGGTGACGTACCTCCGGTTCCCGGCCGTGGCCATCACTGTCTACTACGCGTCCATCACCTTCGGCGCGCTGTACGTGCTCAACGTCTCGATCCAGTCGGCCTTCTCCGAGCCGCCGTACAATTACTCCTCCATCATCGTCGGCCTTCTGTACCTACCGGGCTCCCTCGGCTACTTCGTGGCCTCGCTGCTGGGCGGCCGGTGGATCGACCGCATCATGATCCGCGCAGCGGAGAAGGCCGGCCGCTACGACGCCCAGGGCCGGCTGGTCTACCTGCCCGAGGACCGCATGCGCGAGAACGCCTGGATCTCGGCCACGCTCTTCCCGGGCGCGCTGATCTGGTACGGCTGGACGGTGCAGCACGGCGTGCACTGGATCGTGCCGGGTGTCGCCAACTTCTTCTTCGGGCTCGGCAGCATGCTCGTCTTCAGCGCCGCCACGACGATGCTGACCGAGTTCATGCCGCGGCGCAGCAGCAGCGGCGTCGCCCTCAACAACTTCGTGCGCAACATCTTCAGCTGCACGGGCGGCGTCGTCGGCCAGCCCCTCATCAACGCCATGGGCCACGGCTGGCTCATGACCATGCTCGGTCTGGTCGCGTGGCTGAGCGGCAATGTCTGTATCTGGCTACTGAGGCGGAACAGCCAGAAGTGGAGGGCGCTGATGGATAAGGCGCTGAATCAATGAGATTGGGGGAGTGAGAGAGTGAGAGAGTGGTTCGAGTCTCTATGGAGGACTGAGGACGACGGGTTGTCGTGCTGGGGAGACCGAAATCTCCCGGCAGAGCGCAGCAGGAAGAACTCAACCTGTTGATGATGACGATGACGATGGATGAAATAGCATAAGCATATTGATTTTGAGCATACTATCGAACTGATTGACGTACATAGCGACGAAGGGATGGGCCTCCTTTCTTTCTACTAGATGGAAGGAAAGAATAGGGTCAGATGATATAACTAAGTATATAGCTCATGGATTCTTAACAGACATCGTATTACTCCAGAACTTAACTTACCCCCCACTCGTAGAAGAACCCGCCTTTGAGAAGTTGCTGGAGGTGATACTCCGTAGTATTCGCAAAGACAAGACTCGACCCCTGAGCCCGGGAACCCTCTTCTAAGTGGCAGCCCCCCTCATATTTGCATTTAATCAATCATACTGCTACTACACTATATGTTGATAGGTTCTCGGCTCGCTATTAACCATCTCTTTTGAGCGTACGTGCATCGGCTCATGTGCACGTTATATGGGAGAAGAGCTTGCAATATACATAGCCGGTTGACTAAATCAATGCATGGAAGAAGACATTAGAGGCGAGCAACTAAAGAGTCCGGCATCGAAGTAGGCATTCAAACGACACTGGTCATTAGAACTCGGGAGAATAGCGGGAGGAGCACAACAACGTATATACTGCAATCAAGTGTAACGAACAATACCCGGGCTTTTGTTATTTAGCTGACACATTACACACTATCACATCATGACTTTCTCTTCTCATCATCAGATGGCTTAGCTTCCTCATTCCGCCCCCTTCTCCCTGTTCCCCATCCAAGCACAAATCCATACCACAATGTCTGTCAACTCACTCCTCTCTATATACTTTCGCTGGGAATGCGCCAACAAAGGACAAACGAACACGCCCAAGATCAATGCCTCATCGTCAACGAACAACATGATCCACACCACGGAAACACAGGAGATGATTATCGAAGCAAAGCTCAACGCTGGAAAACTCAACACCAAGAAAGGAAAGAAACCCCCAGGACATACATATTTGCCAGGGAATCGGAGGGGAGAAAATAAGGAAAACAGAAAGTGGATATATAGCTGTAATCCTGAGAAACATTCCATCTAGTGTTGCCAATTGCACATGTCCCAGAGCAGGAAACAAAAGCCATGGGAAGGGGAGTAGCCTATGCGCCGCCTTCCAAAGGTGCTTCCGCGCCTGGCAAAGCACACTCAAAAGGGAAATAAAACGCCCTTCGTATCCTGATCTTGCCCCCGGGGTGGTATATCTAAGTAGGAAACGGCCGTTATAATCTTTCAAAGATATTGTTGTAGGTACGGAGGGTGTGTTGGTAGATTGGACAGCAGTCCCCGTCGCAACTCATAAATTCCAGTCAAATATACTCGTAAATACTCCGTTTTCGTGACTCGTTGCGTTGATAATAATGCATAACTAGCATCCTTTGGGTCGACAACCCCGTTTTACAGGGTCGGCCAAACGTATATATGCCTTGTGTGCATGGGAAACCACACTTAGGCACAACGGCGAAGTTTATGCCTTTGCCATTGCGCAGCCGACGAATCTCATTGCTGTCCGGGGTGGTGGCCTACGGCACCATTCTCGAAGCCAGGCAGGACGCCGCCGCTGATCTCGGCCCATTCCCAATCCAGGGCGGTTGGCAATTGCCAAAGGTCTTGAGGCAGCAGGGGCTGGAAGCCGCCTACGGGGTTTTGCATTGGTGGCGAAGGGAGTGCCTGTCCAAACCCAGTTAACTCCGCAAAATTGTTGAAGTCGGGCGTGTCGTAAATCGGGCCTGTACTAGGATAGTCCTGAGGCCAGCCATCCTGCCCATCCCGCGGTGCCTGGCCGTTCGAAGACGCAGCAGTGTTCATAGGACTGTACTGGTTGCCGGTCGAGAAAGTACCGGGAGACGACTGTCCATATCCCTGATTAAAGTGCGATTTCGGGGTCGCTGCAGATGATGGTGGCCGCGGCGTAGTGGTGGCTTGCGCGTTATTGCTGGGATTGGGCCGAGCCGGATCATGGCTCTTTCTCTTCCGCCGCGCTGGCCCCTCCTTTTCCATCTTGTCAATCACCACCTTGGCTATGCGCTCAAATTCCGAGCAAACACCGAGCATGCGGTGGACACCGCCGGTCTCTGCTTCGTGGCCCAAGGTGGATAAGAAAGTCACCACCATGTTCATGAGCTTGGCGTCCGACCTTGCGCGCGGATCCAGAGGGTTCTGCAGGATATTCCCAAACAGGGTGACTAGAGCGGTGACTGGGAAGTATATAACGAGCCTGGTATAGTTAGCAGATGGAAACAATGGACCTGGGTAGGAGCAACCTGACTCACCATACGACTTGATAGTCGCCTTGCGGGACATATTTGAGAAGCGAGATGCTGGCTCTTGCCGCAGACGCACATAGAGCAGCCGATGAAAATACCCTAGGGTTGAGCGGTTTTGTGTTGAGTCCCTGAATCGCGTAGTTCGATAGGCGGTTTGTCCAATAGCCTCGGTGGACCGACATGCGGTGAATCGTCGTCATACAGTTGTAGTAGGAGAAATGCAGCATCACTATATGCAGTATGAGCGGTGTGTGCGAAGCTTTGATGTCGTGCTCGGGGCGGAAGTCGATGGGGATGTTGTCTTTCCAGTCCTCCAGTTCCTTGTCGAGCTCACCGATAGTTTGCAACAGCTCGCCCTCTGACAACTTCTGTGCCTTGACCGAGTACAAACGTTTGTATACGCGACTCTCGATAGTTGTTAGTTCGCACATGACTCGGAACAAGTTCATCTTGCCCTTTCCATCAGCCAGGGGATGTTGCCAATGTTGTCCTCTGGGTCTGCGTCCGGGAGTTCCACGTTCATGTCATCGTCGTCCTGAGCTGGTGGGCGTCCCGAGCGCAAACATAGGTCCTTGTCCAGCATGTAGGCGATCCAGAACACTCGTTTCCTCTGCTCGATTTCGACTGGGTTCAGATTGAAGCCGCTGCCACGTTTGTGTAAGCCGATGGTGTGGGCCAGTCTAATTGCTGCCGCAATGAGGAGGAAAGAAGGCTGCGGATTCGGTGTTCCTTGCATGAAGGAAGCCATCCCACATAAGGCTTGGACACTGAGTAGATCCGTGTTGCGCATCGTAAGCTCCGGGAAGACCGCCATGGCGTTCTTCATGTATGCCCATGCTTTGCTGTCCTCCTCTTCCGGCACCAGCTTGCTCATGACGCGGAGACGATGTGCCGTTGCCAAAGCGACATTCAGACTCGCCCACCAGCCAGAGCCTTCGTAAGGGTCATTTGAGTATTGCCGCTCTACCAGATGCATGAACGTAGGTTGGTGAAATAGCGGGAACATGCAATTGAAGTTCTCGAAATAGTCCTTGAGCAGGGATAGGGCCTCGGGCTTGGGTGGCAGGGGCCGGAAGACTCTCCGGTGGAACAAGTCACTAAAAATCTCCGGCTTCCAGTGATTCCATTTGTGATCGTCAATGGAAACTTCCGAGATCATCTCGGAAAAGGAGTTGTCTCCCGTCTTCTCGTTCACCCACTGGATACCCTTTGGTGAGAAGATTGAGAACCCTGATGACGAGCCAATATATCTCGTCTCGCCTGATTGGTTAGTGACTAGAGAGCACATCAACTCGGACAGAGCTTCCACTTCGTCGCCCTTCTTCTTCTCAGGCTCCTTCTCTTTCTCCTTTTGCTTTTCAGAGGGTGCAATAGAAGGCCTCCTCCTGTCATCCTCTCTCATGGGTTCAGGTGACGTCAGGGAGCTCTGAGGGGTTGATGCAGCATCATTTTGCCCAGAAGTTGCTTGCGACGGTGAAGTGGGATTTGACTGTGCAGCCTGTGAAGCTTGTCGCGACTGCTGTGCCTTTTCCGCGAGGCGCTTCTCCAGAGTGCCTAGATCCGTTGCCTCGTCGTCCTCACCAAGCAAGCCTAGAAGTATAACATTTGTCAGCTCTTACAAAAAACCATGTATGACGTGTGGGTGACACCACGCGGTGGCTTGGTCGCACAAGGCAATGTAGCTGAACACCGAGAACAGGCAACTTACCCGATAGTCTCAACAGGCTTTCCATACGACCCAGCCGGTTCTCCAGGCCTTCGATATACTTTGCGCTGCGAGGTAAAAAGTGTAAGCGCAAATCCGAGCGGGCAGCTGTGGTTTGCTTGCAGCCAGCAAGTTGAGATGAGATACTTACCCTTTGGGCGGGTTCCTCTTCTTCTCGACTTGGGTGAAGACGCAATCCGTCTTGTAGTTGATGCAGTGTGTGCATGCCGGCAGCTTCCCATCGCACTTGATCTTCTTCTTCCTGCACATGTCGCAAGCCTATGTACGATTATCGGTGTCAGCTCCCCGACGTACCGCAGATTGCACCCCGAAGGCGCAAATGTAGGGGACAGCGCAAGCTTACTCTTGCGATCCTCCTCCTCTTGGCCTCGTTCTCGTCGCCCATGAGCGAGCTCGGGTCGAAGCCCATCTGCAGGTCGGGCGGCATCACCGGCATGCCGTCATGGAGGTAAGTTCCGAATATCTGGGGCGGCTGGTTCGCCAATTGCGGAGGGGTCATTCCATGGACGTGGAAACCCCCCGGATCGACTCGTAGGTGATCCATCATCGCTAGGTTCTAGCTGTGGGACGGGCTGAGTGGCTGGGTGTTCGCGATATATACTTGTCGTCGTCTGGATCGTGAAATAAAGGCGTCGACGGTTGCAAAATAATGGTAAGGTGCCGTCCAGACTAGCTACGAAAGTGGCGGCACGGTAGATGGTAGGTTAACAATGCTTAGGAAGTAAAATGGGTGCCTGTCATGGTGGGAATATGGAACACTTGGAACTAGCCCGACATATAGGGTATATACTAGGTTCCTCGGGTTGTGATAATCAAACGAAGCAAAGAAAAGTCGGTAGGAGGTTAGTCAGGCAGTCGCAGTCTCCAAGAGAGAGTCCAGTCAAAATCCAGGTTCAGGTTCAGACAGAACAGCAGGAGATGTAGCGGTGCAATTGTAGGTTGTCGTAGGCGCAGGAAGGATCCCCGGGGTTCGGAGGCACGGATGTTCAATTGACAATCAAATACCTGCCAGTCCCTCCCAGGAAGGCTCTCCCAGGTTGTGAGTCGGTGGGGGGTGGGCTGACGCTCGAGATTCAATGGTCGAAGAAGCGACAGCTAAAACAAGCTGCAACGCGCTATTCGCCGTACTTGGGTCTTGGTAGGGGTAGGGGGCCAGAAGGGGGGGAGGGGGGAAGCGGGGGCTAAGAAGCTCCAGTCTCAAGATGCTGTGCAGTGCAGTACGCATTTGATTCTTAACGCCGTCCAGAGCCTTCGTCAAGACCCCCAGCCAGGCTCCAGTCCAGCGCACCCGTTGCGCCTGCAGCGACCATGTACCTCTTCCTTTTTTAAGTTATCCCCGCTGGCGACTCGCGTGTTCGCGTGGGGTCCCTTTTCCGTTAGACTTGGGCTCTTATTCATTCATTCCTGTCCAGCGAGCCGCCACTAGAAATCACCTAGATTGCACTAAAAAGCATGCGAGACAGTAACGGCTATCAGAGTCAGGCTTTGTTATTCCAACGTTTCTGATCCCGTGCTCAAGGGCCTCAAGACCCCTACATGGATATCCTCACTCGCACTTGCCGTCGTGGTGAAGCGCCTAATATGAAGTATGAGAGAGATGAGGGATATGCAACGTAACCTTCTTTACATACATCAATCACCTTGGGAGTAGGTACATGCGGCCGACTCTGGTTGGGCTGCCTCCCGAGAGACATTTTTGTTCACTTGCTGATTCGTAAGCCAAACCTGGACTCGCTCGGGGCCCTGGAGACCCTCCTTGACCCCGATCAAACGTAATGCCACGAGCGAGGAGCCCATTGATGCGGATACGATGGACACAGGGCGAGCCACCTGCCCGTGTGTGGCCATCAAATCTGATCAATTAGAAATATATATATAGTCGTAAGGTATGAAGCTTATGGTACACCGCAGGAGTGTGAATCGATGATGAAGGGCACCCAGCGGTTTGTTTTAATCATCCAACAGCGCATTCTGATATCTCACTATCCCAACGGGTACGACTCTAAGCGATTCGCGTATCGTTGGAGATGCAACCTCAGTACAATACCCTCCTTGTACTCCAGCGCATCCAAGCGACTCTGTCTCGGGATCCTTTCCCTGGACCCCGGCGTCGCTCCTCGCTACATATGTAGCGTACACGTAAAGGATAGGGATGTTCATTATTAACCATACCCTGCGGTATTGCGTCACGACACAGCTCCCCCTCAACGCTCTGCCATGTTTCTTTCCTCCTTCTTTCCGTCTCTCTCTCCTTCATCTTGTATGCATGTTACCTCATGCCCTGCGTCATGTCGGCATACTTGCAAGAGAGATCTTTGGGACTTTGTCATGCAAATTCGCAATAAGTCATGGTCAAAACTGGAGGTCTGCGCAGGCCGTTCGTTCCACGGCAAGTCGGCACTTTGGTGCCAAGCCCGGATTTCGGTTGTCTCAGGCAGCAGTCAATCCAGCACTGCCTTGATTCTTCTCTCTAGTAGGGGTCCTTGTTACTACATACTCTATCCGTGAATACTACTGTAAACTAATAGAGGACCCCCACCCACCACTCCTTTTGCCTTGTCGAATAGGAGAGTGCTGGTAGAGGAGACAGAGCTGAGAGAGCCAGTCAGGAACTGGGACAGAAACGGAGATTCCGATCATCTGAACATTCCTATCTCCTCTCTTTTTCTCTTCCAGAATCCAGACTGTCATTTTGCTAGCATCGATGATCGATTTGAGATCAGAGTCTCGTCATTGACTAGGCGTGAGTTGGGATGAATATACATACATATGTACTTACGACTCATACTGGCCCCCTCGTGTAATCTACAGCTACATACCATGTCGACATAGTAATAGTAATAGTAATACTTACCACCCGGCACTTGAATTCCACACCAAAATGCTCACAAATCGTTCGCCAATATCCCAGTTCTGTGTTTTGGAATCAATATAAGGTTAAAGCTTGCCCCAGTCTCGTGTGACTGCCTCCACTAGCCGGCTTCATCCGACCTCGTTTGCGTGTTACCTTGTATTCTAAGGGATGCCGCAGGTAGACACTTACACAAGATACCTAGCTAGCCCTATGCGTGCCCCCACCCATACAAGTGTAGCCTGAGAGAGAGGTTGCGAGAAACACCGCGCTTCTTATATATATAGAGAAGAAAACTCATAATCGATAAGTCAAGTGGCAGTTGGAAAGCCATGCAGTCCGCAATTTGTCATCTTACGCCTGAGCGTGTTGTGTGGTGTGGGTTCTGGGACGGTTCACGCTGCCCATGCACGTTTCATAATCGTCTCGAAATACATAGAATCCGAGCTTCGGAGGTTGACAGCCTTGGGCCGCATCGCGACGGGAACCATTGACAAGCACAATGCGAACCGAAACTAGGTGATTCCTTGTGGCGGAATTAATGATATCTCATCTCTTGCATAGATACAAATGTCACTACAGGTTTTCAATACAGCTGGTTGGTTCGCCTCTTGTAGATTAGGGATCATTATGCTTTAGACTATGGAGATCGTAGGCACCAGCGATTCATGTGCCTGCGAAACGCATCTGGTCTTCCATATACCGCGGATGGCTATGTACAAAGAGATTTCCTGCCCGCAGTCGGGGACGTACGCAACTGCGCCAGACAGCAGCGGATCGCTAATTCTCTCATGATTCTTCACTAAATATTCAAACATTAAGAACGCCGAACCCGATGCTGCTGCGCATATCGATCGACACCATGGACAGTAAAGTAAGCCAAGTGGTATCAGCTAAAAGTCGAAAAAGGTATAAAACACGGTAAGTCAAGAAGGGGGTTGGGCCAGAAAAAAGGCCCTCAGATTTCCTCCGTAAATCTCGAGGCTGAGCCATGGGTTCGATTGGAACCGTCTTGTGACGGGTGCGAGCGTCCGAGCGGATCTCGACCCGGCGGCTCCAAGTTTGTCGGACTGAAATGTCCCGTTTCCGTCTGCGCCTTCCGGGCTGGTCCCTCGTGGAATACGGGAACGCCGCTTTCGGGCCGCATGGGAGAGCCCAAGGCCAATCTGGGCATGCCAGGTCCACCAAAGACACCTATCGAATCTCTATAGTATGAATGGTCACTCATGACAGTGTCGCGGTTGGAAGGTTCCGAATATCCATCGCCGCCGTAGTGCAAAACAGAGGGAAGTTTTCTGCCTGAAACCTTCTGGAACCCCTTTTCGCCGCCCTCGACAGAGGCTGCATCGGTACGGTCGGAATAACGCTTTTGGCTCCCGGTCAGGTTGGCAAGAGCAGCAGGAATGGCAAACGGAGCGGTCCGTCGCTGACTCATGGCAGTATTGGCGGTTGCCGGCCGCGGAGGATCAGCAAACGGGTTGTCCTTACTGCCGGCCACGGTCGCACCCGTTATCAGTCCACCGGGGCCTTTGCTGCTGTCTCTCAGCTTGAGAGCGTTCTGGCGTTTCTTCCACCTCAAAAGCATCAGAGCAATAACCAGCAAGAAGGCAACGCCAGCAACACTGCCGATGACGCTTCCTACGACAGTCCCAGGCGGCGTCGGCGTGCTGCCAGAATCGGAAGATCCCGAGCCAGCACCATTCGATGAAGTCACACTCGCCGAAGGGGAAGGTGCGGATTCGGCAGTGGGGTGATCGCCCCCAGCCCCGTCAAAGACGCCGACGAAACCACCATCGTCGCTGCTGGTTGGCGTCGCATCCGCGGAGAATGATGCAACGCTTGATGGGGCAATTGAAGTTGTTACATAATCGGAAGACTGAAGAGTTGTTGTAAACGAAGCATTGAACAAAACAGTACCAGACGAGTTAGGAAGCGTAGAAGTGGTAAGATTTGTTTCAAGAAATGGCTTCAAAGTCACCGTGCCATTGCTAAAGACTGACGTCGGCGACGGCGACGGCGACGGCGATGGCGACGGCGAGGAAGAAATTATGGCTACAGTGAGTTAGATACATGTGGCTTGGGTCACGAATTTGCACGAGGATGCGGTGGGAATGCACTCACGTTGTGTAGATGGGGTGGTGTTGGTGTTGGTGCTGGTGGTATTTTTTGTCACACCGGAAAACGATGGGAAGGACCCCGACGCAGAGCCCGAAGGTAAAGGAGTGGACGTGATCTTAGCATAAGATTCAACAGTGGGAAACGAAGGTGACATGGAGAGCGACGCCGAAGTATCTGGCTCTACCGACGGTGTTGTCGTCGGGATGATGGTATAAGACGAATCAGATGTAGCATCGTTGGTGGCTGCAGCGATGGCTACCTTGTGGTCAGGAAGCGCTGAAAGTCCGTCCGGAGGGGCAGCAGAGTTGGTTGGCGGAGGAGGGATGACAGCAGCAGTCTTAAGGCTGACGGTCGCACCAGAGCCATCAATAACCGCGATAACGTCGACTGTTTGAACGATGTGAACAACCGACGAATCCTCCGCTGGCGCTGAGGGGTCTTCCTTCTTCTCCAGATGTTGGTGCAGTTGTTGGTGTTGGTGGTGTAGTCTCTGGTGGTTGGAACGAATGTGGTGGTTGTGCGAGTGGTCGTGTGAAGTAGAATGAGTGTCGCCCCGGGCCTGAAGGAGTGAAGACCCCGAGACTGATTCGGTCATCGCGCTCTGTGGCGGTGGAAATATGGGAATACGAGACACCAGTGAATGAGTGTTCTGGATTTTCTAGCGGGTGCGCAGTCTGAGCTGGCTGACTCGCTGGGTCCTCCTTTGGAGAGTGTGTTTGGCTGGGACGATGCGCTAAGAAGATGTCGATCGGACTGCGCGGACTTCCATAATGGTATCAACCCTCCTTTCTTTTGAATCCTCGGATCGCGACTCGGATGACTTTCCAGACCTTCTCTTCTTCTTTCTTTCTCAATCCACAACTCTGGTCAGGCTTCTGTAACCTAGGGGTTAGGGGATGTAAGGGCGGGCGCGCGGAGACTCTGTCACCACTTTGAACGAATGGACGGCGGACAAGAACCGGAACGAAGGGAAGAAGGGGGAAAAGAGAGCTTCAACAGCAACGATGCAACTTGGGGCTCCGATCTCTTTGATAATATGTGTGAGAATGATTCCGGCCTACTACCCTACTACTCCTACTATCTGTAATTAAAATGAGCGAGGCTTTTCTCCACGAGAGCGCCGGCCATGGGTCAATCAAGGTGGGCATCGCAACCATCTTCCCAATTTCGCTTGAGATTTCGAACAGGGAATTGGCCTCTAGGCTGGCCAATCACCGCCGACGCGCAGGCACCCGGCCAAGACTTCTGGCGAAGAGAACAACATTAAACGGAACAGAGATAGGCCCATTCCATTGGTCACTAAAAACAAGGGATCTGAGCAAACTGAGCTCCCACCCTGTCCTGTGTTTTGTTTGGCTTTCAAGTTCTCAACTCGAAGCATTCATCAACTGTTCATGTGCGAGGTGTGCCTACTGGATAGCCCACTGGTTGTATATCATCGCCTCGATACTGATCCACGACATGAGGCCCGCTAGGTGCGACACAGCCGCAGCAGGCAGGCAGTGAAAAGTGACAGACGGGGCATGGCGTGCTTGTACTCCGTACCGTGTTGTGTGTATGTACACGTACCGTATGTTTCGTGGACGGTGGAGTTGGAAGTGGAAGTGAGCAGTGAGGAAGGATAACGATCATGGGCTCGTAGCCGGGATCGTATCATAGCGTGAGGACTGGGGGCCCTAACAGGGTACCACCAATCGGTGGATTACTTTAGAAAGGACTCCGTACAAGGAACGAAAACAGAAGATGCAGGCTTAGGTTACCAGGCACGAGGATTTGTGCAATTTAGCTCGACGCCAGTCTATTAGTAGATGGCTGTTGCACCGGCGGTTCGTATCATGTTTAGAATAGCATGCATTTCTCCTCGTGTTGGCCGCGCCAATGCAGGAACACAGCAGCGGGTGCACCCGCTGACTGACTGACTGACTGATTGATTTGGAGTTGATACAGAGTTCGAATACATTCTGTACGGTATCATTATCGTGAGTCCTGGGAAGTATGTAGAGGAAGATATACGACATTGCTGCGCTGTACACTGCTATTGTCGTTGTCGTTGACCGGTAACCAACGTTGGACAGTTCGTCTACGACAGGCAATGCCCTGCCATTGCTGATCTCGATTTGGGATGTGATCGCTGAGCCTCATTTCCATGGGAAAAAATGCATGCCTTCGAACTAATCGCCGAACTCTACCGTACGTCATGATCGACACGGGAACATGGGAATAGGATCGTAAAATTGTCTCGAAAGCCGTCACTGCACCAGCTATCTGCCGTGCATGGCTCACTGATACCAATTGGAAATTGAAAGAGAGTTGCCAAGAGGACGAGCGCTGGAGCAATCCCCGCCCTTGATTCTAGGGGTTTTTCATCTCAAAGCAGTCAGCCCCATTTTCGGGGCGCCGGGCCCGGGCTAAATTTGTATGTATGTACGTCCTGCATTTCTAGCCCTCCCTGAAGCAGTGACCCATATCATCTTCCAGTCCTATTTCCAGCAACAGCTGATATGTGAGCAAGAACCAATTAATTTTGACCACCGTGCTCATGCATGTCCCTGACGCCGTACTGTAGTTGTGATTCGATGGTCATTCTATTTACATACGCACAATGAATAAATCTCAGTGTATTCGATCCGGCCCCCGTCGGAGCCAAATATGGAGATTCTGCATGTTGCTGATGTAACCAGCAGGTCCTTCCGATCTGTAGCCAACGTTGGTCGAGGTCAACCATGTGGTAGCCGGCGTGCTACTCCTCATTGTACTATCACTGATGTCCAGTTCTTTAAAACGCAGCTAATAGTACCAGTCCCCAGCTGGCCCGCAAGCCACGAGGTGCCTCCAGCATTCAGAACATTGAGCCCCATGGCCTAAAGCTGTCCAAGCTTGGATAGCCGAGCCCATACTTTCCGTCTGTCTGAGTTGATGGAAAGTGGCTACCTTATCCAGCCAGCCCAGGCGCTCGCAACCACGGAGTATACAGCCAGGTTTTGTTTATATATATTGCCCATCAACACTTCGTAGTAGCTTTCTTTCGCGGGTCGTCATGTTGATTATGTTCCTTCTCGGATGATTCCTGGGCGCTGACAAGAGCACGACAGTGTACACGGCGTTCCATTGGTTTAGCATACGTGCCCTCATCAACCTTAGCTCCAGCATACGCCACCACAATTCTGCCAACTTCGGGCAGAGTATCAGTCAGGAATGCATAAGAATCACGCCTGGGTAGCAGCGGACTGCCGCTCAGAAAAGCTGCTCTTGTGGCACGCCTCAGCAGGGTATCTTGATTGGTTGGTGAATATCAGTAGAATATGGCACTCCTTTTGTGCCTCCGTGTTGGGGATTTCGAGAAGAACAACGCCGATACGCCTCCCATGCAGAGTCAACAACAACTTTTTAAGCAAATGAAACACGCTTCTTCTTCGCCTTGACCGCATTGCTGCCTGTCAACAAGGTATCTTTTACGTCAAGATCTTCGTCGGCAGTGGGCTTGCCGCCTCGCTTCCTCTTCTTGCGTAGCGAATCCTTGGTTTCGTCCAGCGTGGCCTTCTTCTCCCCTTCCTTCTTCTCGGCCTCTACCCGCCTAGCCTCGCGGATTTCTTCCATCTGGCGGGCCTTGATCATCTTGGACTCAATCTCGCCCTCCTTGTCGGCTTGCACCATGGCAAGAATCGTGGTCATACTCTCCTACAAAGCTTGCCGTTAGTGACTGGTCCCATGAAGCGAAGTCTGGATGGCGTGGATGGGTAGACTTACTGGGTCATCGACAAACACCTTGCCCTTCTTCTTGCCTTTCGGCTTCTCCACACCAACGGGCGTAATCATGTTCAGCTTGGGAATATCCAACTCCTTTTCCGAATAAGTCTTCTTCCTTCTCTTCTTGAGTATTGCCGCAATTGCCTTGGAGTTGGACGGTTTCGACGATGGCGGGGGACCCTTTTTGTTCTTGACTATTCCATCCATCGGCCCAGCCCTGGTGGCTTTGCTGCCGCTGATGCCAGACCCATTGGCGGCATGCTTGTTCTTGATGGTTTTCGTCCTTGAAGGCGGCATTGTGAGGGATGTAATGCGATCTCGAGATTTGACACTCGTGGATTGACGATGACGGTCGCAACAGAGTCCAACAAAGTCGTTGGAAAATTATTCTAACCAGTTCGTTATCGCTCTTTGTACTCGGTACGATAAGACTTTTTTCTTTCCCTTTTTAGCGGGGCATGACCTGAGCTCTTTCCCCTACGGAGTGCATGGCGCGCAGGCGGCAGGGGTGGTAACTGCCCAGCTAGCGTGGGGAATGGGAATTGAGGGATTGCTAACAGCCAACCGAAATCGCACTCAAGAAATTTGAGTTCACAAGCGTCATAACCCCGATTCATCCATGTCACTCATCCGTACTCGATGTTGATACACCCAAGACAGACCTCGAGATATTTACCTAATAAGCCCACTGACTGTATTACTTGGTTTATAATTATCGTTTCGACTTAAACTTCTAAATATGGGATCGGATACAGTGAAGCCGCGCTGGGCGGCGCTGGCCCGTGATACCAACGAGACCAAGATCCAAATGGCCATCAACCTCGATGGGGGGGACTTCCCTCCGGAGACAGACTCGAGTTTGGCGGCTTCCATTGAAGGGGATGCGAGCCAGGCCAGCAAATCGCAAACCATCAGCGTCAACACTGGCATTGGCTTCTTAGATCATATGCTTCATGCCCTTGCCAAACATGCTGGCTGGAGTTTAGCGCTGGCCTGCAAAGGCGACCTTCACAGTATGTTGCCCCCCTCTCTTGGGTTGTTTCATCCGCCGCCACGGACTCGCTGACCATTTGCCCGCCTCTCGCTTTCCTACGAAACAGTCGACGACCACCACACGGCCGAGGACGTCTGCATAGCCCTAGGCTACGCCTTTGCGCAAGCGCTAGGCTCCGCCACGGGCCTCGCGCGCTTCGGCTCGGCTTACGCACCCCTAGACGAGGCGCTCAGCCGCGCCGTGGTCGACCTATCGAACCGCCCCTACAGCGTCGTCGAGCTGGGCCTCAAGCGCGAGAAGATCGGCGACCTCAGCTGCGAGATGATCCCCCACTGCCTGCAGTCCTTCGCCCAGGGCGCCCGCATCACCCTGCACGTCGACTGCCTCCGCGGCTTCAACGACCACCACCGCGCCGAGAGCGCCTTCAAGGCCCTGGCCGTCGCCGTGCGCGTGGCCACCAGCCGCGTCGCGGGCAAGGAGGGCGAGGTGCCCAGCACCAAGGGGACCTTGAGCGCCTAGGAGGACTCTTCGGATGGCGGAACATCGAAGCCCGGTGGCAAGGATAAGCCCGTCAAAGTGGTGGAATTGAAAAATTCCCACTACTCAGGGGTGCAGAACGCCGTGAAAAACTGGCTATAATAGCGCCATGATAAAGGGAAGAAAGGAGAGACTGGTCTGGTAAGAGTGTTGTACCAAGCGACCAGGCTAAATCTAGATTTATGTCCCAGAAGCGATGCTCTGGCGAGTGGCATCTTGAGCCCACACGGGGATACGGGGCGTACGGACGAGGGATTTCTCCGTGTACACCACCTGGGCTAAAGAGAAAAGCGGCCTGTACTTATGCAGACACGACGAAATACGTTAACGAGAATAAATAGACCGTCCTTGAGATATAGGCAACTTTCATTGCCACTAAGGTACTAAACCCTTCCATTCTAGAAGCTTCGAGTGTGAGTGTCATACTCCCACCACATTCTCCTGCTAGGTCTACATATTACTAGCATTGGCTATAACCCTCAAGAGAAGGTGACTAATGCGGCCGGTCGACACATAAGCTGAAGTAACGAACTGAAGTGCACTTCATCTGTGTTCTGTATACACTTTTGGGTATGAAACCTCTGTCTCTAAGTGTTCAAAGATGTTCTGCGCCTGGCCCCAATCTCAAATTGGCGAAGCTATTATTTACTCCATTTACTAGTTTCAAAAGATGATAGCGTTCTTTGAACGTAGGTCAGACCGTGTTGGTTATATGCGTACTTGAATCAATCGGCAAGCAACTATCTATCCATCGTGGGCAGAACAAGACTACGCGGACTGGCAAGGGGTTTAGATGATAGCCTCCGGAGAAAAGGGGCTATTCATAAAGACAGCTAGTTCATGATGAGTACAGCGACTTGAAAGTAGATCCTTGACCAGGAGGACTGTTCAGACAAACATGTATATAGTCACATGAAATGACAGGCAATATCGAAATTAGTTATTAAGTGCTGCGTAGTATAGCTTATATATAGGTTGATTTCCGGGTGTTTATGATACCATTGACGACGACCTTAATCCAACGCATCCACCTTATCCACATACGACTGGGTACCAATTTTCATTCCTCTTATTTACGGCCGTTTCACGTTCATTTGTTTCATATTATTGTTAACATCGGGCAGGCGATAGCTTAGCGAGCATAGCCAGTGCTGAAGTTGCTGTTGTGCTGAGGGGCAAACGGTTGGTTGTTATGAGGGCTGAGGTGGGCGTTATTGCCCGTCACCCCAGACTCCGGGTATGCAGTGTGACCCTCGTGCTGGCCAACATAGCCGGCTTCGTTGTGCTTCGGATATCCAGCGGGCTCATGGCCCACAGCGGTCGCCTCGGTGTTGTAGCTCTGGCGCACCTCGTTGGGGGTGGCGTGCAGAGGAAGAGCATTGGGGTCTTCCTGGGTGGCACCAGTTCCGCGGCGCTTGAACAGACCCATGAACTTGCCGCGCTTGCCGTAACCAGAGGTGTAGTTGTTGGCCGGGCTAGGACCGAAACGGGCCTCCTTGCGGCGGTGGCGGACCAGCACAATTTCGACCAGGATCGACAAGATGAAGAAGACCTGCGTTTTCCATTAGCAATATGTCCAGACTTAAATAGCTATTGATTGATGAAAACTCACGATCGCAACGATGGCGACAGCTAAGCAAGCAGTTTGCATTCGGCACGCAGTTCCGAATGTAGGCAGCTTCGTGAAGCCATCCTTCTGGCTCTTCGGATAGTCGCCCGTAGCACCGCTGCCGAAAAGTGTATTTGGCGAGTTGCTGCATGAGCTAGCTCCACCACGGTTGGCGACAGCAACGTAGATAAATGCTCCGATGAAGGCGACATCGAGCACAATGGCGAGAAACGAGGTGAATGGGTGTCCAGCGAGGCAGCACAGGAGTAGCAAGCCGGCCAGTGTGTATAACACACCGACGCCCGAAATGCCCTCAACAGCACGGACCCATGTCGGGATGGGGATATTGTGGTTGGAGAAAGCCGCCAGGAAGTAACTGAATAATGACAAAATCAAAGCCGTACAGCAGAATTGGATGCCGCGGATAAACCACTGCAATGATTTGAGCGCGATTCCACTTTTGGCTCCCATGGTGGCTTCAGCACGCAAATATGACAGCAACTGTCTATATGGTGATGATATGTAGAGCGGGCGCGAGTTTGCAGAGTAGCACAGATGGTGGACAAAGTTTAGATAAATTTGGAACGGGTAGTCGTGGGCAATATCGTGGGGGAAATGGGAAGCCTTAATAGATGTGAGACCAATAACCAAACATCGATCCTTTCCAGGTTTGTGGTGGACGGATGGACGGACGAGTGATGAGTGAGGCTTGACGTAGCGTTAGTGCGCTCCTAAGCTTCCAACGCCTTACGGAATAACCCTGTTAGTCTTTGAAATGTGGAAGATCATGAAGAGGCAATGACGAATCCAGCGAAGTGTGATGGCTGGCCAACCAGGGATTCCTACTATTGCCGAGACCTTAGCACCCGACAAGGTCGATCGTTCAGGGTGACAGAGCAGTTTGAGGTAGCCCGGCGGTCGCCAGTCCCCAGCGTGTGATCGATGATGAAAAAACTGCCCCGCCACCATTGACGTATGCCCTCTCCACCGGTTTCAACGATCGCCCTAGACGCCCAGCCAAGCGCCACGGCGCATGCAAAGGGTCTTTCTGCAGCGGGCATTGGAACGGCTTGGACGGCTGAGGCGGATCACCCGCAACCCAATCGCGCCAACTTCTGCACAAATGCCGGATAATGTGCATGTTCTCCTGCAGAGAATGCTGACTACCGCATGCAGCTCTGGAATCCCATGCAGGCTAAGCCACATAAGCCACCCCAGGCACGTAAGCCACTCAGCTCACCCACACTTTGGGCTGTGTAGGTACACCATCGAACCCTCTTCAATAACCTCTCAACTGACAGGTTTTTTATTAGATCTGGTTGCGTGACCTTGAGGATGGATGGGCGATAACATACATACCTAGACTTGGTTGAGTTGTTGGAATGCAAGCCGCACTCTAGAGTAGTTATGTCACTTCTTGGGACTTGCGTCATGGTTCTGCTGAGCTCGTAGTATACACCAACCTATTGGTTTGGACTGCCATGCCGTATCTCCCATACCCCTTGCGAAGAATAACGGGCAGATAGAGACCCTAGAATTCACCAGGCGTAGCCCATCAAGAGTAGTGACAAGTCAAGCTTTTATGTTGTTATTTGGCGGGAGTTCCGTAAGGTGGCATAGCTACTTAAAAGCCCTACCTGCCTCGAAGCTGTCTCCCTTAAGTCTGCAGAGCATCATTCGGACTGGGCCCCGAGCGCTGGATAGGGGGATGGACTTCACATACTGCGACACTAAAGCTCAAACGTATTGAATCATGGAATCCACCCTGGGCTCTGCTTTGTCCAGGTGACAGAATGGCTGGGCTACCGGCTCATCGTTCAAATGAAACAGTATAATTGCAAATAGGTAGCGCACAAGGCATTTTCGCTTACTTTCAACCGAAAAACTCTCAGAAAACTCTCAGAAAACCGTAGATTGTGAAGCCGCAGGCCTGTTCCCAGTCCGAAGCCTATAGGGGCATTGCTAAAATGCCGGCTAACGCCTGATGCCTCCAATACATAGACAGACATCGACGTGCTTTTCTGCTATTGAGCCGTTTTCCTGCGCCACAAGAGAATCTCGTCGTCTGGCCTTGGCCTTGGCCTTGGACGCTTTTTCCTTATCGATGGAGTCCTTGATGATCCCATGCAAATCTTCATTCCGACGCGCGAGCAGCAACACGTCATCAGTCGTGATGGTTGATCGTCCAGCATGACGACTGAAACTCTCCAGGTCCTGAGCCACGGCCTCTGAAGAAAACGTCAGAAAATGTTTTGTGTGGTGGAGGGTGAGCAGCGTGCCGCGAAGCTCATAATCTCCTCTGACTCCAGGGGAAAGGCGGAAGAATGAGCATACCAATTTGCGTCCAAACCAATTCCATCAGGGCGCCGATGAATTGAGGAGTTACATTCCGGTTTCTGCGCAGAGACTCCTCGTCGGCTATCTTGCCTACAGCAAACCACAAGGCTTGCTTGAGACGCTGTAGAGAGAGCTTGGTTAGCAGATGAATTGGCAAGCACCAATGGCTACCCGTGCGCTTTCTTGACGGACCTCCTCTTGATTTTCATCAGCCATGTCTGGGAATGCAGCGCATCTGGGTACCTAAGCAAGTAAGTAGCAGTTGAAGTGACGATGCTAGATGTCACGGGCTCTTGTTGGAGTCGCGTTATCGCAGCGTGTCCTAGGCGGCTACGTGAAGTGGGGGGGCATTTACAGGGCCCCTAGTCTGGGGTTCCAATGAGTGGTAACGACGCGAAAACGCGGACACTCCGGCAGTCGCCATCGAGTTGCCCTTGCAGTCCCCAATGCGCCATAAAACTTTGTATTTGTTTTTGTTCCCCATTGGATCGAAGTTTGTTCACTACGTTTCTCCGAGGCCATCGTAGAGTCGGGTTCTCCTCTAGCATTTGCTGCCACATGTAACGCATAAAAGCATTGCTCTCGCTATTCTATTCATTCTATTCTACTGTATATATTTCACAAAAAACCACGAACCACCTCTCGCAGGCCATTCGCGCGAAACTACAACACTCGACCACCTGCATCACATAAACCATCATGGCCGAACTACAAGACCTCATCGCCCACCTTGGCGACTCGGTGCAAAAGCTTTTCGGCGTCTTCGGGATAGCCGGCCAGCGATTGGTTAACAACACCAAAGCTTCGTTTGGTAAGTAAACCAAGAACTGCCTCTGGACCTCGGGAGGACGACTGGCACACTTCTACCCGCCTACTGCACATACCATACGGGACTCGGCGCTGCTCCGAGCATCTTGGAACAGTATTTTGCGCTAACACTTACCTCACACACATAGACGGCATGGATACGATCATGTGGCTCAGAGTAGTCGTGATCGTCTGTGGATATCTTCTCATCCGACCCTACCTCATGAAGCTGGGCGCTATGGCCCAGGAGAAGCAGTTTGGAAAGGCCGTTGAGGAGAGCGACGGCAACAAGGGCAAGATCAGTCCGAACGAGCTCCGAGGCGTCAAGGAGGAAATACCCGACGCCAGCGATGACGAAGACGCCGCAACCGGCCAAGCATCTGCAACGGAATGGGGCAAGAAGGCTCGCAAGCGACAGCGAACCATGTTGAAGAAAATGATTGATGCCGAGGAAAAGAGACTGCAGGACCTTCAAGATGATGAGGAGGACAAGGATATCGAGCAGTATCTTGTTGGCTGATTACGGCTACGGCCTCAGGCGATGCCCAGCTAGATTCTGTCAAGGATCAAGTGAAGCAACCGCAAAGAAATAATAATATACAAATGCAGTCCGCGGCAATTACGCAGATGGTCCTACATGACCAATATCATGAAGATACTGTGAAACTAGGTGCTCTCTTCTGGCGATCTACCGTGTTATACTTGGTGAGAATATAGGCTCGCAATCTGGGCTTGAGACGGCAGGCGAGCAAAGCTGGCATGTTCCTTATTGTCAGGGAACTGTTGACCAGGTAACCTGGGAGTTATTATAATAGAACAATAGGTTAGGGGAAGTCAAGCACTACTGCACATGATGTTCTGAGTCGAAATCGCTGCATGTTAGCCAGCCCGAAACAGGGTCTAAGTAATACGCAGTTACCAAGAATCTATCTACTCCTATGTTTATGTCCTGCAAACCAGTCCTTGTTGTTATAGACTATTTAGGAGAATCCTCATTCCATGTTCAACCTCCGCCTGCTTCTCGCAAATGGCTTGGTTACTGTCAGCCTTATGCGCCCCTAAGCATGTCTTCCATTAACTGCAGGCAATCCCTTCACCTTAAACAATGCCCGACATCCCCCTGACAATGGGTGAATAGTAACAGGCTGCACATGGTGTTGAGTGGAGGAAGCCACCCATCCTTATCCGCAGGCTAATCGACCACCTCGCCCGGGACCATAATACTCTAAACCGGGTTTAGAACCCTTTCCTGCGTGGAGCGGCAGAGGCTAGCCACAAACAAAATGATGCCCAACCATTGCCGTACTACTGGTCTGGGTGTGGTGGGCGAACTGCTGGTCTGGACAGGCGCCGTAACCTTCTTCGTCGAGCTAGGCTTCCGCGTCGCTGCCCTCGATGGCGATGATGATGGCATCAATGGGAACCTTAGGATGGGCGGGTCTGCTCTGGAGATGTGTCAGACGATGGTGCAGAGATTCTGTATAGTCGGACGACAAGAGTAGGGAAGTACATAATGCTCAGGGCAGTCTGGGCCGGCTTCCTGTTCATGCTGGCTTAGGTCGCGACGGCGGAGCTAAAGCGGTCACCGCGGTTATTGCTCCTAGTATGTGCCGCGCCGACTAACTGGAGATGGGTGTGAGAATGGAGATAATCGCGAGGTCGTGTGAGGCTCATCTAAGGCAACTTGGCAGCCGCTCGCGGCGTCATCGCCCCTAGGTAGGTCAGCCGGAAGAGTACTATGTGTACGAGGGAGGCGAAGGCAACCGATATCTTCCGCCCAGCTTGGTGCTGTAACCTGGGCGGTATGACCTCTCCTTTGCCAGCAGGTCATCTTGGGGGAACTAAACGAGCCGCGCAGCAAATGGCCAAGCCAATGCCATGGCTATGGTTCTGATCTTGGTTGCAAGCGGTCGAGTTTGAGCTACCCGGCCCCCGGAAAGCAGGAGCACCTACTTGGTAGCTGACAGCAAGGCATTCACCGGTGATCCATGGTCATCATCATTGTACTGGTTGAGTTCTTCCTTGATGAGCGATGCGTTGCACATTCCTGGTTGCCTGTAAATCCATACGAGAGGCACCACACCGCAGGCAATTGGTGGCGGTGAGCTACTCGCCTACATCATCTTACACAAATACCAGCTGGCTATCTAAGGCAGACATGTGCCAGCCAGCAGAAGGGCGGACCATATGATTATGGGATGGAACGGGATAGACTGATTCTGCCTCCTCCCCTCAAAGTGGTCGTGGTTGTCTCCGATACTGGGCGCTCTGGAGGGAGCAAACAAAATTTCAGGCAAATTCGAAACTGTACATCGCGGAATCCCGCAGATACTGCCATTTCCCCATCAGTTCTTACCAGCGCTCATTGCAGTACAGTCGGCACGCGATGAGGCACCCTACTTTTCGGGCGAACCCTGTCTTTTGCCTTCTTTGATATCCCAGTCATGCTCTCCCTTGAGGGTAACTCAGGACTTTCGGTCAATATGGCGGTATAATCCCCCCCGTGTAAGTGGCGGAAGAATCTCTGGCCCCCTATCTATTTGCACTCGTCGGACTGGCGGGTTGGCACGACTCGCCACGCTTTTGAACGAAAATCTACGTATTCTTATGTCATTATATGTAGCGTCAAGGGATTCAGGAGCATTACTGGTGAAACCAATCCCCTGGGCTGTCTTGTGGTTGCCTCTCCAAATGCTGCCCAAGCAAGAAGGAATTGCCCAGTACTTCGTCCTCCTTTCGGCTGTCCAGTACTCAAAAGCTAGGGAAGCCACCCCGACCATGATGGGTCTCTTCAGTGTATCTATCATACATGAGTCCAGAGTCCGCTTGACTTTATTGTGGCCAAAGGTCTGTTCATCCTAAGCGGGTGAGGGTTATTGCCGCGCCGAGGCAGCACCTTTCGAAGTCGAGCGTGACCTTCTCGGCATGACCGCCGTTTCTACTCGAGTTTTTGGGTTACGCGACCTTTCGATGGCCTGAAACTGACTATATGTATGAAGTGCACCTCTTTCAGCCCTGCACTGTTATCCGATGGATGGTAGCATCTCATGCACCTTGCGATTTCACGCATGTTCGAGGGCGTCGGATCCCGTCCTGACAGATGAGCAGTTGGTTTCAGGGAGAGAAGCATCTTCCTCTTGCTCCCAAGCGCGGCAAACGATGTCGGCATATTCAGTCTCCTATATGGCCTGTTCCGGAGCGATCCGCGATGGAAAAAAGGCATACAGCGCGAGATCTTCACAAATCTTATGATACTGGCCTCACTCACAGGGGCCGTGCCGACCTGTCATTCGAGAAATCGGGAAGAACTCAATTCTTTTCGTGCGACTTGGCTTCGGGTAGCAACACAGCACACGCACCACCCATCGCACATGCTTGACACGCCTCTGGCATGCAGTGTTGCACAGGTGCAGTGTTGTGCACTGTCGAGCTCGATCGGTGACCGTTGATATACAGGGGTTGGTTGGACGAGAGAAACGGTCATGTCAGTTTAGATGAGCTGTGGAAAAGTTTTGCCTAGGCATACACACATGACACATAAACGATATGCATACATACTACGATACGTACTGACTCGCATCCGGAGTTAAGTAAGCCATGTATAGGTTATCGTTGCATTGCAGAGATGACTTCATAGCTTCAACCACAAGACATTTCTATGGTAGTTTGTTGTCAAAATAGTGGAGAGGGTCTCTGGACATTGCTTGAGCTCATGCAGGAGGAAAATGTCCGTCTTCATGGCCTGTCGGTAGTTCATAGAGTGTATATGCGGCGTCTGAACATTTGAGCTGTTTTGTCTCCCGTGATAACGGCCGACCGCCTTTTCAACGACTGTTGATCACGTCTATAAGTGGAATGAGGCAATATCTTTTCCCACGTCTTGCTTTCATACCATGGTAGCAAAAACCCATGGCCAGTCGGGATGGGTCCCCCTTCACACATTGCATGCTGTACCTTCCCGTGTGTTTTGAATCCTATTCACATTCTAACATTGAAAAAAGGTTCCAAATTAGGTTCTCTCCCCCCCCCCATGCCGGGCGGACGTGGAGGCGCCGGTGGGTTGTACAACCTTCAAGCACCCGGCTGACGTCTCCTCCCTTCCCGCCTTTGACGCCCCGTTCATATTCGGATTTCAGTCCTGTTGGGGAACACAAGAAAGGACCTTGAGGTTATTGCGCTTGTTGGTTGGCGCGAAGCGGGAAGAAGAACGTCGCGAAGCTAACGGGCTGTCGCGCTTCTCTTCCTGCATGTTTTCCGTCAGCTTCATCGAAATATGACGGCTAGGCTGATGCCGCGGATCCTCCCAGCACTCCAAATCCTTCGATCGAAGATGAAATCCATAGTAAGAGTGGTGTAGGGGGAAGTCCATACGCGGCCATATGCAGCCACATGGAGCCGAGTGAGACACCGAAGGGTAAAATCGATATATCCCATGTCATAGCACTGCTAGGAGGGGTATCGCGGCAGGTACTTGCATCTGTATACTACCTAAGCCCACTAGACCTTACCTCAATATACCTAACCTACCTGCGTACTAACTACATTGAGGTTGCTATAGTACCGTAAGTACGAGGTTTTTGGGACGTGGTAATAATATATATGTGGGATGAGGCTTAGGCTGCTGGTGGGAAATGCCCTACGACCCAATCCCCAATCCTCTACGGTAGTGTCGGCATCAGCGTGCGGCGGTGTCCGCAGTCGCTCCACCCTGGACGGCCTCTGTCTGATTCTGACCAATTTGAGGCAGAGGGTACCTAACAAGTCTGCATCTAGCGCCACGTACGCTGTGTTCCAAGCAGCTGCATCTGATGCGGCAGTGCCACAATGGGCCATGGGCCATCTCGTGCGGCCCGTATGTTGGTGATTCGAGGTGGGATAGGTTAGTTGGTTAGGTACCCAAATCCATTGGAAGAGAACAGCCCGACAAGAGTCTCCCTCTCTCTCTCGCCAACGGTGGTGTGTCACTTTTCATTACGTGACCGAGGAGCAGAAGCGAGTCTAGCCTATATGTAGGTCGACCCATTGAGCTGGAGGCGAAGAGAGTGCATCGCCTCCTTTCTAACCCCGTTTATGAGTTCTGGAAGCTTGAGGTCAGGAATCGAGACTCCAAACCATTCCCGTGTATACTCCCGACTCCACTTGCAATCGCCGGTCAAGGAATATCCTATTTCTTCTTTAGAGGCTGAGCTCGCTGTTGTTTTGTAAACCCAACATTAGCTATAGCTTGACTGTTCCGAATTTGTTTTCTTCGATTGCCTAAGTCTCTGAAGCCTGGCTGCCTTATACCGACAGCAACAACTGCAATCAAGTCAGCGAGGAGGTGGTGAAGGGCTTGCTGGAAGGATTCGCCCAGAGATAAACGCAGAGCGTCAGCAAGGCTGCGAAGCCGGGCGCCAGAAGCTGCATCTTTGACGCCTGATAACAATGCCCTAAGAAACCGCCGATCTCCCTCACCTCATCTCTCATTTACAGCATTAGACAAATATGGTTGGCGGCGTCGATATCAGCTCTTTGCTGCAAAACGGGTATTGGTCGAATACTCGATCTAAAAGCCCAGACCCTAGGTTGTAAGTCGTCCTTCCCAAGCGCTGGACTTGGCTCCAGAGAATCTGTGGGGCAAACTGACTTGAATGTCACGACAGTGCCGCTGCAGTGCAGACCCCTTCCTACCCCTACGACGACTACAGAGCTGTCCCGCGCACAAAACACGACACTCCTGCTATTGGCGGGCGTAGGACCGCCACAGCCACTTTGACTCGTGAACTCCCCCCTGCGCCCATCGTCGAAGACGAGGCGGACTCATTGGCCAAAGAGCATGGCTCTGTTGTTACCGCAAGCCCGGCTGAGGAGCCCCCACACCGCGGGGATGTAGAGCAGCACCCAATTCTTCAGGTCGTTCATGAGCACAACCCGGAACGTCGTTTTGTCATCGTCCCTAATTCGACCGATACTTCGGACGACGACGGCCCGTACGTGGGGACCAGATCAGACCAGAAGTCACCGACTAAGAAGAACGCGCCAAAATTTCCCCAGGCGGAAGAGAAGCCGTTCTACGAGGCAAACACACGCCGCAAGTATGACTCGCTGGCGCCGGAAGTCACAGAAGCTAGTCACAAATCTGAACGCGACGAGCGGGACAGACGCCCAAGCGACGAGCGGCGACGCAGTCGACTCGAGAATCTGCCGTCAATAGTTACAGACTTCGATTATGAAGGGCGGCCCGAAGAGCGGTCTCGAGACCTGCGGCGTGCTCGGTCTGCCACTGGCACCAGCCAGCAGGAGGAAGACTACTTCTCTCCTAGGCGCAGCTCTCGAAACCTTGCCACCGCCGGGCCAATGTTGTCTCCCGAAATTATAAAACACTCTACCAAAGGTAGAGATCGAGCCTATTGGGACTACAGCGGATCGAACACACCGAGCACGCACCACAAACGTAACAAGTCCGGACAGCCCGACGACTCCCACTATGGGAAACCTTTACCAAACCAGAGAAAGCCTGTCGATGACTGTCGGAGGCTGCGCGCAACGAGCCCAACCATGACGAAAAGGCATTCTGCAATCGAGGTGCCCAGAAACACGCGGAGACCGTCTATTGAGCACCGTAACTATTCAGAAGTACCTCCGTCTAGGTCCGGTCGGAAGAGCCCATCACCCCCTCAGCCTCAACCTAAGAGGGAATCTCTTAAGCCACGTGCCTCCAGTTTCCGGAGCCAGCGGGAGCCTTCGTCGTATGGCGATGACCGGCGCTCGAAGGAGGACCGGTACTCTTCTTCTCCACACCTCGAAGATCGCAATTCCGCTGGAGAAGATGAGCGACGGCATGATGAACGTCGACGCCTCCGCAAATCGGTGATTCACGATGAGCGTGATGGATACCTGGCTACCCCGGTAGAGTTGCGACCTGCCGGTGGGAGAGGTTCTAAACCAAGCTCTCCACTTGCATCACCCAGGGCCTCGCGGGGGGATTTCTACCGTGACCGAAACGGAGAGCCGCCATCGCCAAGCTCCCGTAGTGCAACATTTCCATCAGCCAAGGATGGCAGGGCATCAGATAGGAGCTATTTTCTTCCCGATGATTCACCCGCACCAACCTTATCTCGGGCTTCTACAGCCCGTACGGCTGCCAGCACTGCCGCTTCCTCGGCCTTTCCAGTCATCACTGGTATTACGGCATCTTTGTTGGACTCTCCGACTAAGAGAGGTTCAAACCTGGCTTCGAAGCCCCCAAGTATCCATTCGGTCGTAGATACCCGCTCTATTTCACCTTCTTCCCCGACTGCAGTTTCTACGCCCCTACAGCAAGCGTGGCCGCCGCCTAAGTTTGACCCTGTTCAAGATGGGTCACATCCGGCTGCGTTAGCAGCTTCTTACAGACGGTTTTCAGAAGACATTAGTCGAGGGGAACTGCCAGATCTTCCCGATTGCCCTAGAATGAGTGAGGAAGCTGGCCATATGGACTGGCTTTCGCTGCCACGTTGCAACAATTTCAACATATGTCCCTCTTGCTACCAGTCTGCATTTGAGAACACGAGGTTCAGGCATCTCTTCGTTCCTGCACCCTTTCGGTCACTTGACCGGCCTCTGAAATGTGACTTTGGGACATCGGAGTGGTATCATATCGCCTGGTTACTGACGCACAAATACAACAAGCCAGACCTGAGACTGTTCCATGGCATAGCGAATGTCGCAGCGAACAACCAGCCCTGCACAGGACCTGTGGAAGATTATCGGTTCTGGCATACAATCAAGGATCCTGCTACCCAAAGACCAGTTCGAAAATTCAAGATATGCCTCAGCTGTGCCAAGACGGTCGAGGCCCTGCTGCCAAACCTTTTTGGCGTCTTTGTCCCCATGGACTCACCGGCCGAGACTACCAGAGGAGTCTGTGACATGCACAATGTCGGTTATAACGGCGCAAGGAAGCGCTTTATGCTCTATTTCGATGCGATGGAGACAGTTTCAGACCAAGCTCTGGCAGCCAACAGGACGCCTGACATGCGGCTTCTAGCCGACAAGGTCCGCGAGATCTGCAAAACGGACGAATGTGCGTACGGCCGCCCCGTGTCGAACCGGAAGTGGTACACGATGCGGTCCATCCCCGGGGTGACAGTGTGCCCGGAGTGCTTCAACGAGGTGGTCATGCCGGAGCTGGCGCGCGACGACTCGGGCGTGCAGGGCAACTTCCTGCACAACCCGCAGCCGCTGGCAAGCGCGGCGTGCCAGCTCTACTCGCCGCGGATGCGCAGCGCCTTCCTGAAGGCGGTGCGCAAGCGCGACCTGCGGTACTTCGAGGCCAAGGTCCGCGAGCGCCGGGCCAAGGAGCACGAGATCTACGCCAAGATGGCCGGGCTGGACAGGAACGTCCTGGGCCCCGAGTGGTGCGATGCGGAGATGTACAGACTGCAGCGCGAATGGCAGAGGTGGGAGTAGAGTGAAGCAGAGTAAAGCAAGCAAGCAAGTAAAGTTTGGCAGGATTCTTTTTGGTTACCTACACTAGATATTTATTACCTATTGATGTACATAGACGGATGGGGGAAACGGCTTCTATTCGGAGGGGTCATGACTTGATGAAATCACGAGATGAATAATGAAATGAATTATGCGATCTGAGGCTATTTCCTCCCTCTTCCCTTCCCAGCATATGTCACACACAACTTGTTGGTTCTATACAGAAACTGGCACATTTACCTGGGCAGCGAATAGGTGATATTAAAGTAGTATTACAACAATAAATGAAGTTATATTATTACCAATTGTCCTATAACATTTAATATGGAAGGAGCTACGGCTCGACCGTCGACGTAGGTCTATCTACTCGGAAGTCGCACCAACCCTGCTGGGTCCATTCCATCGCTAGTTTCCCATTATCGCCATATATTTTCTAAGCCGCAAGAACTGAGTTATTGTTTAATAAAATTAAAACAGAATAGATATCAGCTTTTGAATGCTCGGAGACCGACTGAGAATCCGACGAGGTAGTAGTGGGGTCACGTGGATAGGTTAGCCGCATCCTGAAGCTAAGCCAGAATCGGTTAGAAGCAAGTATGATGATGGCTTGATCAGCTTTGAGCCACCAAAGGATGAGTCGATTATCCGAGTGCTTACTTACGCTGGTAAGTTTTCGTCACTGCCGTACACCCGATAGGTTCTGACGGTCCTATTCGCAGCATGATATTTTCTGCCTCGCCATAAGGTAGCACAAAACCATAGTCGGATCTCGCATTCGATACACCTTCATCCTTCTAGTCGTCAATACCCCGGTCGAAGCGCTCGCTATCGACCTTGCCCGTCATGTCAAGCTTCCTACGGCGGTCGACTAGCCTCGCGCACCTATCAAGGTCCTCGCTGAGCGCGTACACGCGCTCGACAACGTCAAGGATAGCCCGGATCTCGCCCATTGCACCCTCCCTCTGGGCGTCGCAGCACTTGCGCCTCCAGCAGCACCCCCGATACTACTCCGAGGAAAAGAACAAGCAGCCGAAAGAGACCCCGGAGCACGACAAGGACGGCTCCAAGAAGGAGCCCGAGGTCCAGAGCACTTCGTCGCCCGGTCCCGCCAAGGCCGAAGCCGAATCCGAAGCACCCAAAACCGAGGATGGCGCCACCCAGTACCAGCTGCCCGAAGGGTGGGTTCACCTCACCCAAGCCGAGTTCGAGGAGCTGGACCAGATGAGCGACCGTGGCGGCAAGTGGTGGAGCATTACCTACAATGGCAAGAGTACCAAGGAAGTTGTTGCTATGCTCCAGAAGACCGGCGTTCCCGTCGAGCTTCGCGATCTAATCCAGAAGAAGCTCCAGGGCGAATTCGCACTGCAAGATAGCTACAAGCTCCTCATGTCGTTGAATACAGTTGCGTCACAGCTGGCCGATCGCATCATCGAGGTCGAAAAGGCTGAAGAGAAGGCTGAAAAGGAAGGCAAGAAGCCTGCGGATGGCATATTCAACGCCAAAACCCCCGACAACGAGCAGAACCAAGGATCGAAATCGGAAGATGGCAAGACCTCCGAATCACCACAACAACAGGAGAAGAAGAAAAAAAGCGATCGACGCCTCCACCAGCAGCCGACAGCAACCCCCTGAGGAGCAACGACTGGCTTACTACTATCGTTGGCACCCTTGTTGCTTATTGGTTATACAATTCTATGTTTGACGAAAGCTCACGTGAGATCACCTGGCAAGAGCTTCGCAAGAACTTCCTCGAGAAGGGTCTGGTGGACAAATTGGTGGTGGTGGGCCGACGTGTTCGCGTGGAGCTAAACAAGGAGGCAACTGCTTCAATGTATCCTGACTCCATGGCTACGCGGCCAGGCTTCAGTTACTACTTCTCTATTGGGTCCGCTGACGTCTTTGAGAGGCACCTGGACGAGGCGCAGGAAGAATTGGGCATTCCTCCATCGGATAGGATCCCCGTCAGCTACGTCGGAGACAGTACATTATTGGCCATTGTCGGAACCTTTGGACCTACACTACTATTTGTTGGTCTGCTATACTGGATGACGCGGCGCGGAACCGGTGGCGGAGCAGGCGGCGGCGGTATGTTTGGGTTCGGCAAGAGTAAGGCCAAGCGTTTCAACGTTGAGTCAGCAGTTACGGTCAAATTTGCCGATGTGGCAGGTATGAACGAGGCAAAGGCAGAAATCATGGAGTTCGTGAGCTTTCTCCAGAAGCCCGAGAAGTTCCAAAGATTGGGCGCCAAGATCCCACGCGGTGCCATTCTCTCTGGACCTCCCGGTACTGGTAAAACCCTGCTGGCAAAGGCCACGGCTGGCGAGTCGGGGGTGCCCTTCTTCAGCGTCAGTGGTTCCGAGTTTGTGGAGATGTTCGTCGGTGTCGGTGCCTCTCGAGTCCGAGACTTGTTTGCGACCGCTCGAAAGCAGACCCCCTGTATCATCTTTATCGACGAGATTGACGCCATTGGTCGGTCTCGAGCTGAAGGGAACAAGGGGTTCGGCGGCAATGACGAGCGCGAAGCCACGCTTAACCAGATTCTGACGGAGATGGACGGTTTCAACACGACGGACCAGATCGTCGTCCTGGCCGGTACCAACAGAGCCGATGTTCTGGACAAGGCCCTGATGAGACCAGGCCGATTTGACCGACACATCTACATCGACAGACCCACCATGACTGGTCGCCAAGATATTTTCAAGGTCTATCTCAAGAAGGTTGTCACCAACGAAGAGCAGGAGCATCTCAGCGGCAGACTCGCAGCTTTAACACCAGGTTTTGCCGGTGCTGACATCGCGAACTGCGTCAACGAAGCTGCCCTCGTTGGTAAGTTCATATTATCTCTTAATCATCCTGGTAGTACATGAAGTGACCTATTCTTTTAGCTGCTCGAGTCAATGCCCCCACCATCACCATGCAACACTTCGAACAGGCTATTGAGCGTGTCATTGGTGGTCTGGAACGCAAATCGCTCGTCCTGAACCCCGAAGAAAAGCGAACTGTGGCCTACCATGAAGCTGGCCACGCTATTTGCGGGTGGTATTTCAAGTATGCCGATCCGCTTCTTAAGGTCTCCATCATCCCACGTGGCCAAGGCGCTCTTGGTTATGCGCAGTACCTACCGGGAGACGCGTATCTTATGAGCGAGAGGCAACTCTTAGACCGTATGGCCATGACTCTGGGCGGTCGTATTTCGGAGGAGCTGCATTTCAGTACCGTCACAACGGGAGCCAGCGATGACTTCAAGAAGGTGACCGGTATGGCCAACGCCATGGTGACGCAGTGGGGCATGTCGAAGAAGGTTGGGCCTATGCATTTCCAGAAGGACCAGAACGAACTGGTCAAGCCTTTTGCAGAAGCCACGGCGCAAGTAATCGACTCGGAGGTCAGACGTATCGTCGATCAGGCCTACAAGCAATGCAAGGACCTCCTGGTCGAGAGGCAGAAGGAAGTCGGACTCGTAGCCGAGGAGCTGTTGTCGAAAGAGGTCTTGACGCGGGACGACATGGTGCGGCTGCTGGGCCCCCGGCCGTTCGACGACCGGGACGACTTCACCAAGTACTTCGGTGGAAAGAAGCCGGACGACAAGACGCCGCCGCCGCCGCCGCCCACCGAGGGGCTGGGCCAGCCGTCCATTCCCCCGCAGCCGGCCATTTTCAAGCGGTTAGGGAACGAGATAAAATAAAAGTTGGTTGGGTCCTCCTCCCTCTAGATAGGTTGTGCAGATTGTGCAGAGCAATACGGCGTCAAGGCTGTGCATGGAAGCTCTCAACTTATCATGTGTACGTTTATTTGGTTTCGAATCCCAGCGACCTGTACAGATAGGAAATAGACATTTGTCGCACGAACCTGTGTGTTCCATGGATTGATAATGCTGTGTTTGCACCAGCTGAGGAGTTGACATATGTTCCTTGTCGGTAGAGTCGAAACCCTGAAATACTCGATATTTATGCTGGTGTAGTCGTTTAGAAGGCGTCTCTTGTCATCCTCTTATGCGTATCTACTATAAGTGTTTGTCCGAGTATAGAAGCGACAGTCCAGCTACTAGAGTATCCCTTTAGAAGGTAGGGAATGTATTTTTCTAGAATCAACGCTATTTTATGAGCTTGTAGGGAGTAGGTTATGACACATTATCCACTGAATAACAATTAGACCGTACTACCCTACCACATGGCATCCTTCTATGCAGTCATCAGTTTGTTCCCACCCCCTTGTAGAAATCCGTCTGACATGAGCACATTCACTGGGAGCAGATGTCATACTGCATTCATGATGTAGGCTCTATCCGTACGGAAAATAAAATAGATAGATTGGTGCCGTATGTTGAGCGACCATGGTTCTCTTCTCGGGTCTTAGACACACAGCTGTCAGAATTCGGCCGGCTCGCTGGGGGGGGTTCACGTTCGTTCGTTCGGTCGTTCGTCCGTCCAGACTAGCCCAGACACGACAAGGTAAATTGTCTCATTTATATTGATCGTAACCTTCATGTTATGTCGTGCAGAACACCCGGACCTGTCTGCCTGTGTCCGCTGCCAATGTAACTTGTTGACAAACACACTCTGCCAGCCCATTTCATGTTTTTTTCTTATTACTGTGTCGTGTCTTGTTGTTGCCCTCAGTGCCATGATAACAAACCTCGGGCTAATTCCCCAATACGGGGATGTAACCTTTCCTTTATCCGAAGCGAGCCTCCGCAAATCTTTCTTCCTGTGATTGCACACCACTTAGCCCCTGCATTGACCTGTCGATCCTTACTCGCTGCCCCCTGCTGTTCCCCCTGTCGTCTAGGCCGTGTTCGGCAAGGCGGCACGAGCTAATTACCTCTTAGCAGCTGCATCGTAAATTGAGCAAAGAACAATCGCTCGACCTGCAGCCTCGATTCGACTCTATTGCCCGTTTCGGTGGCAGGCACAGGTGGTTCTCGTCACCCAATGTGATGCGCCAATGCAAATATTGCCTTTCCCCCCGCACGCGCCTTCCTCAACCCGTCTGAGATCTTCAGGAAGAAAAAGGAAAGAGCCCAAAAGTGGGAGAAAAAAAAATTGGAAAGAACAAGACGGCCCATCAGGGCGCGGCTGGCCAGTTACGTACGCCGTCTTACTGGTTTGTGTGGGCAACATGCCGCGCCGGAGGGGATTAAGGCGAAATCAACATTACCTACTTACTTATCGTGATGACAATTGCCTTGTTCCCAACTAAGAACGTCACTATTCCCACCCGGGTATGATGGTAGATTTGCTCGTTTGTTAGAGAATCGAGTAGGGTCCCTAGTATGTGATCGTAGCCTTGCCGCCCGGGGGAGGCTGGCATCGATTCATGTTTCCTTTTCTCGTTTCGTTTACCGTAACATTTTCGCTCCCCATACGCGCCTGGAATACGACACAAAACTCTGTTCGTTTGCTTTCCCTTCTATGGGTAGACGTTGTTGACGCCTTTTTCTTTACCCAGCTTGTTCAGTAACAAGCTGTCTGCCTGTGCACCCCAGTTTTGTGCTTGACTGCGCAACTTTTCTCTCGTCGGTCTTCTTCCGCTCTTCTACACATGGGCAGTCGGCATACATCCCATCTATCCTGACCCCACGATTTACTACTGTCAACCGCCAACGGCTATCCTCCTGTGAACAGTCAATCTGAGATATATATCTCTATAAATATATCTCTCCGGGTTTCGCTACTTGCCGGCTGTAGCTCGGTCTTCTTGTGGGCTGATTCTGGAACCACGACCAACAAGAGGAGTTCTCGTTATATCACAACCCAATTATAGCCCGGGCCAAATAAAATCACCAAAAAGCTGGATTTTATGCTACATACTCGACGAAGACTTTGGTGGAGCGACACACAGGCCAGTGGCAGAGATACCGTACCGCATAACTTGGACCAGCAAACCCGAATTTGAAATGCCATGAACACCATGACTGGAAGAGCAGGACCGAGACGCGTCGGCTTGCCTCGCGCCAAGTCGACATCCAACATGGTCGACTCGACCTTCTCTCGAGAGGCGTTCCGTGACATAGCCCGTGACGCCGCGGTCGAGAGGGACAACCTTCGCGCTTTGGCCGAGTTCTTCCGGACGACGATACCACCCTCTGAAACTCGAAACAGCCTATCCGCAGATGAGGAGTGCACGGTATTCTGTGGAGCGGACGGGAGGAAGCTGCTGTGGTCCGGGCAATCGCTGCGTGGAAGGGCCAAGAGGTCAAGGTCACAGCAATTCCAGCCAGCCTCAGCACACCTGCCCAGCGGTGTTACTTTGGAGACGACGGCTGACGGAAACCCCTATGCTCTGATATCTCTGCCCATATGCATAGAGGGAAGTGGCCCTTGGTTCCAGGCTCCAGATACAATCTTCAGGGCCCCCACTCAAATCACAACCCAGAACACAACCCCTCCAGCAGCGGGCCCTGGTGGTAATGGAGGGTGGTGGCCTGAAAGGACATCGTCACGAGGCACCATGAGTCCCACGACCCCTTTACCTGCCATCCCCTCCCGACGATCATCTATAGGAGTGTCGGCGGCGCGGAAGGCGCTGAAGAATACCTCGAAGCCGGAGCGGGGCCAGCAGCAGCACCACTTGCCCATTCACGAGGCTCGTCCGCTAGACAGTATAATGTTTGTTCAGAAACATGATGGACCTGAGCCGTTGGGATCATCCTCAGCCTCAGCCTCAGAACCTTCTGAACAAATCACACGAGCAGTCAAGGCACTGGAGCATTCGGCGGCAGTACAGGCAGCACACGCTCTATTGCCAGGATGCGAAGTCTCCGGCGCAGATCCGACAAGCGCTTCTTCTGTTAAAACAGCCACGCCGCATTCTGATGGCACAAAGGAAATGCGGCAATGCGCAGTGGCCCATGCCATCCCCGGCAGCATCATTGCCGCCAACGCCCTCTTTACACCACCGAAGGCAGATGTCGAAAGTATTTAGCCCTGGCGGAGCGGGTAGTCCAGCATCGACTACTTCGCCTTGCAAATCTCCCAGAGGCTTGACGAACATTGCCGTCCAATCAGGGCTGCAAGTGCCTCGAGCTAATATTCTTCCTGATTCGCCGGGTTTTGCTAAGATGCTAGCTTCAACAACGTTTCCCTCGCCTCCCAGTAGCTCAAGACCGTCCACTGCCCGCTCCAATAGCACCGGCACTATAACCTCGTCTCCGTCCCCACCAGGATCCCCACCTACGATCAGACCTCGCACCTCATCTAAATCATCTGCTGCCAGCACTAACGGTCGCTCTGCGACAAGTAATAAACAACTCTCGTCGTCGTCGGCTGTGTCGTCTGCTGTTCTGCTTCCAACCGCATCGCTCAATGAAATCGTGATGCGGCCGGATTGTCACGACGGCCTGCAGCATGCCCGGCATCCAATCCCACTGCACGACCAGATCAGCACAATGTTGTCATAGCTGACCAGGGGCAGCCCCAGATGCCCCTTACTACTAATCAAACCAATTCGCTGCTTTGCTCGGCCGCTGCCCAGTTAGCGCCTCGCGAATCCATGGGTTCGACCTCAATCCTCATGGATGCCTTCGAACGGCCCGAGTCTGCTGCTTCATTTGCAACAGCTCGTGAGAGGCAAGACTCCGTCTACTCAATTTACGATGTCACCGCTGCCGGTGACTCGCAAAGAGTCTCCAAAGCCAGCGACCTCACCATTACCACGGACTCTTACCAGCAATCCTTGGTAACCAGCAGAGCTTCTCAGCAGTCGGCTAGAAGCGACACCACCTCAACTACCATTGATTCCACCAATGCCTACGAGGATTGTGGTAGACACATTGCCAGCAGCCGCACATCTCTCGACATTGACGATTTGTCGGATGAGGCCAGGTTAAGTCCGGCTAAGGTTCCACCTCAGATCCAACAGGTAAACTCTGCACAAGGTGCAGCGGCTCCGGAAGGTTCAGCGTCTGTGAGACAAGCTGCAGCAGATGTTCCGCGCCCCGACTCAAGAAATGCGGTTGAGGAGTCAAATGTGCAGCAATCGCTCCTAGAGCGCCGGATGGCACGCAGAACAGCACGCAAGGTTGGGGCTCTGGATACGAACCATGTCGAAGACAAGGGAGGATTGGCTCAAGCTCCATCTGGAGAACAGGCTTTTAGGCGACGCATATCCCAATCCGTGGATTCACCTGTCCTTGGCTGGTTCCCCGGTGGTAATGGGAGTGTTGGTGGTGCATTACGCTCTCATCTAAGGTCGTCCTTTTCGGGCCCGTCGCCTCTCGCAAACGAAACTCTGACCTCGCTGCCGAGCCCGCCAACTGAGTCCGACGAGAAACGATGCTCTACTTATTCCTCTTCGTCTGCACCCTCCACGCAGGGCGGTTGCTCCCCAGCATTCTCAGCATCTGCGAACCCGTCGTCGAGGCCGCTCCGCCACCAATTGTCGATATCTTCCACTATGGTAATGGAAACAATACCAGACGAGATTCCAGAAAGCCCGACCCCCACAGTCCCGTCCGACCCTCTCACGATTTCGCCCATCTTCGTAGTCGCCAACCTGGAGCCCGGAACTGGGGCCGTAACGCCATCACGGCCGCGTCCACTATCCCACATGTTCCTGGAAAAGGCCAACTACGATCTAAACCATCGGTCACCACTTGCCAAAGTTAAGGCTAAACCCCGTCAAAGACCATTGTCGGTCAGAATTGCGAGAAATTCGCTTACGGGTCTTCTCGAGCGCACAGAGTCTCCCGCTTTGCCGGCCGATCCTAATATGCCTCGGATGCCTACACCCCCAGAAACGCCCGAGCCATTCCTGAACAGAAGGTTAAGCGCAATGAGGCCCCTCCCAGTCCGGTTGCCCACGCCGGAGCCCACCCCACTTTCAAAGCACTCGGATGTGGATGATTCGTCATCAAGTGAATCGGAAGAAGAGAGACCAGATCCGACTCAGCGACTTGCCAACATCAAGGAACGTCTTCGCAAGGAGAAGCAACAAAAGGAAGAGGAGATTGCCAGCATGATCGCCAGGACAGTTGTCACTGTTCCCAGGCCTCGGGAAGAACAGGATATCTCATTTGAAGACGAACCTGCTATCACTATCTCATCTGAAGATGAGCCTACCGATAGCCCCGGCCAGGATGATCCTACCAACACCTCATGCGAACATGAAGCTGATGGTGTGTCACGAGACGTCGCCACGCCCTCCACGCCTGAGCTCGAGCAACGTTTCGAGACGCTGTCTCGGAAGGGGGATGCCTGGACCGGGGTAATGGGGCCATTGATGAAGAAAATGTCGAGGATGCTGTCGGAGATGCAAGGAGATGGCATGTGCGTCGGTCTGACGATGCGCGAGTTCAGTATTGATATGGAGGCGGAAGCCAAGAGAATATCGATTATACAGGCTGCTTCGACGCAAGTGGGGACCACACCCGAATCCAACACCAGCACCAGCACCAACGCCATCGCCAACACTACTAACACCAACACCACCATCAATACCAACGTGGACCGCACTTTCGATGGGTTTGATGGCATCCAGCCAGCTGCGGAAACGATAGCCTCCACGCCTGCTGCCAATGATAAGCAACCTCGCAAAGGCCGAAGTGCAACCAGCTTGGCAAGACTCCGGCTCGACCTCGCTGGGTCTGTAATAAAGCCCGAAGAATCGCAAGGTCAAGAGGATGCCGAGCAGGATGCAAAGTCGGAGATGGACAAGCCAACAATCTCGGATGTTTCGGTCCCCCCGACGCCACGTACACCACCGAAGTTGGGAGAAGATGCCCTGATGTCCATCAGCCGGCGCATGCAGGCCCAAGAAGCATTAATGGACACGCTGATGAATCGCTGGGGAACGCCAAACAGCCGCTACAAGTCGAGGAATGAGTCGAGCCTGAGTGATTACGACAGCAGTCGACCGTCCATGGCTTCGGAGCGGAAAAGCAGCGGCGTGTCGAGTGCGAGTGGACTGGGCGTGGCTCTCGAGCGAGCTTTTCCTCGAGCGTCCACAACCGACTTGGCAACAGCAACAACGACGCAAGACGAATCTAGCCCACCATCGGGTGCGCCGCACCATCTGAGGAACAAGCAGTCCGGGATGGACATGGTGGATTCGTTGATGGGCGAGCTCCGAAGCTCGTCTACGATGAGCAACAGATCATAATGAAGAGCAGATGAAACGGAAAGTGATCGATCACCTTTGTGCACACCACTCTTCTACCTGCCTACCTACATTCTTCACACTCACCATGTGGAGAGAGAGAAAGGGAGACGGAGATAAAGATGGCATTATCCTCCTGTCGACCTCCCATTTTTTATTTTATTTTAAATTACATGATATACGGCCGTGGGATGATACTCCAGCCTGAATTACGGACATTACGCGATACATCACCAGGTTTGTTTTGCAGTACTGTACAGCTCACCCAAGACAATGGGATGCTACCTCTATTTTCTGTTTTGTCTATATTGTTTTACGAAGGGGGGTGGCAAGCCAAGGGATGAGGGAAGATGGATGGATGAATATCAATGTTGGCCAATTCCCTAGCACATTGCTGTGCGTTGTACATAGTTCAGATTTAGTTGATGATACCCATCCAATTATGTTGGTCAATAGTATTAGGAGAAATGTATGTCATTCCTATACGTCGCTTGTATCGTAACCATCTATCAGCTAGGTAGTGACTATTCGAGCTCTCGGTGACTCGAGCAGTCAGGAGAGCAGTCAGAATGCTGCCCGGGCAGAACAGTCCACGTGCAAGATCATCGATCCGATCCGACTCCACATGCGAAGCAGCAAGAGGTGAGGTCTCGAATTAAACCGGGCCTTGCTCATTGGAAGTATTGATCGTAATGCCTCGGTTGTTTTGCTTCCTGCTTTGCATTTCAAGCTTGGAAAAATCGAAAGAATAAAAATAAAAACCCTAGAAATCCAATCCGAGTCTGAGTTAGGTATTCGGTAACTTTCTACTTGATACTATGCTGGCTATATTTCCAAGTTGTTTTTGCTGTATTTATTGTATCTAATATGTAAGTACCTAAAGAAGCGGTGTCCTTGGCGTATGTGGCGTCCGTCCCCGATGGGCATGATGACAGTAGTCCGACGCTTGCGTGCATTTCCAAGTTCATCCCATGTCATCGACTTCCTCCCTGACATGATCAACAGAGATGTGTCAGATGCCACTGTACATACTTGACTGCTCGAACCCCCTCCTACTCGAGATCGGCGTAGCAACAGCAAATTTGATACGGCGAACAAACGATGGGCGATGCCTAGCGCGGGAAGCACGATATCAAAGAATGATGTAAATGGATCGTACTTCCTTCGTTTTTTTCTGGCCCGCCCTCTGGCCCGCCCAACCGCCGTATGAGGGCCCACCCAATCAGGAACTAGTGCTTGCATGTGGTCGCTCCTTCCCTCACGCAGCCGACAGCCCATCTGCATCTTTCTGACCGGGGTTGCCATTGGGCCCGCATACATATAGAGTCTCATTCGGCTTTCTGCTTCCGGGAAAGATACCAACTCGAAGCTGTGTCTGTCTGCTGGTGGTATGACTGGATTTCATCGCTCCTTGGTTTTAACAGATTCAATTCTCCGAGACGATCGGGGACGGACTTGCACATGACTCATTGGCTCCTTCTTTTCTGCCTTACCCACGGGACCGGACATAACATTAACTGCCTTCAGATGAACAGACTTCTTCTTCTTCTTCTTCTTCTTCTTCTTCTTCTTCTCCTTCTTCTCAGCCCTTCCCTCTCGACCATAGGGAGCAGCCTCGGCATGGTCATCTGCTAACATTGATTGCCAAAGGCTGAGCTGCGTGTTTGCTTACTTGTGTGTTCATATATAGAGAGAGAGATCTGCCTTCATCTTTCATTGTCGTCATAGCACACAATCTCTCCTTTTCATATATGTGACCTCAAAACCTTCTTTTCAACCCAAGCCTTAGAGTTCGTGTAGTGCCGCCGCGGAAGGGCAGCCACACATGCACATATACATGCATACACAGCCGTTTATACACATACGCCATGGTATTGTCGACATCGTCATCACCGCCGCCCCACGGCCCTATGGCAGAGGACTCCTTCACGCCACCCACTACCACAGCGATGCATCCGGGTAGCGGCCTGGACCAGTCCACGGCGGCCTCATCTGACAACGAGAAGAAGACTCCATGGGCCAGCCGACTGAGTCCCAGCAACCGCCGCCGCCGTGGCGGGAATCGTCGCGACTTTCCCAGCAGCAACCGCAATGGGGACGACGAGGCCAACGACGGTGTTGCCCCTGAACCGCCTACGGACAAGTGGTGGAAGGTACACCTGTTCCGCGGCATGGTCAACGATCTCCGCCGCCGGGCGCCCTACTACTGGAGCGACTGGCGAGATGCCTGGGACTACCAGTCGTGCCCGCTACGGTGTATATGTATTTCGCCAAGTGAGTTAGTTCCAATCGGTTTTCGGCCCCTCCCCCTTTTCTCGTATTGCCTTCTTTTTGCTGTGTTCTTCTTCCCACTGTCGTTTCCCTGTATGTCTCACAGGGCTGCTGGCCTAGTTTGGGTTCATGCATGTGCCAGCGAGTACTACAGTAGTAGCAGCAGTGGCGTGTTCTCCCGTCTTTGCGCGAGTCTCAGCCCTCGTTCCGCTGTGCCATATTCAACTGGCTGGCTAGGCGGTTTCACAAGTTTTTTTTTTCTTTGTTTTCCTTTTTCCTGACAATGGACCATATCAATATACACTATGATAATAGATACTGACCGGCACTATGTAGTATAATGCCCGCCTTGGCTTTCTCGCTAGACATGTTCACGAAGACGGGGATGCAATACGGGGTCAACGAGGTTCTACTGGCCTCGGTGCTCGGTGCCGTCGTTTTCTCCATTCTGGCCTGCCAACCATTAGTTATTGTCGGAGTGACCGGGCCCATCACGGTTTTCAACTAGTAAGTCCAAGCCAGTCCTTGGCCTTCGGCTGGCTGTAGGGAATGGATGGACCGATGGCTAATACAGTCTCCCCTCAGCACCGTGTACGACATCATGATACCGACTGGGACAAACTACCTAGCCTTCATGTGCTGGATCGGCCTTTGGTCCCTCGTTTTCCATTGGATCTTGGCCGTTACCAACTCATGCAACTGGCTCAAGTACGTGACCCGGTTCCCCTGCGACATCTTCGGCTTCTACGTCGCCTTCATCTACCTCCAAAAAGGGATCCAGGTACTCGAGCGCTTCGGCAACGAGGCGCCCTTCTATCTCTCTGTCATGGTCGCCCTGCTCGTCTTCATGATCGCGTACGCATGCGGCGAGTTTGGCGGTAGCCCCCTATTCCGCCACTCGGTTCGCATCTTCCTTAAGGACTACGGCACGCCGCTCACCGTCATCTTCTTCACCGGGTTTGTGCACCTAGGCCGAATGAAAACCATCGATCTGGAAAAGCTGCCGACTAGCCGGCCGTTCTTTCCCACTGCCGATAGGGGCTGGTTTGTGCACTTCTGGGTATCCCTACAGGAGACATCTTCATCGCTATCCCCTTTGCTGTGCTCTTGACCGTCCTGTTTTGGTTCGACCATAACGGTAAGTTTGATGCACGCCTAATCGATCGGATTGCGGAACTATCGCTGACATGCTTGAGTCAGTATCGTCATTGATCGCCCAGGGCACCGAGTTTCCGCTCCGGAAGCCGGCTGGCTTTCATTGGGACACCTTCCTGCTGGGCCTCACCACCGGCGTCGCGGGTCTCCTCGGCCTACCATTTCCGAACGGTCTGATCCCACAGGCGCCCTTTCATACCGAATCGCTATGTGTGACCAAGGTCGAGGTCGACAGCGACGAAGATGGCGAGGAAAAAGGCCATTACACGTACAAGCGAACGCACGTGGTTGAGCAACGGGTGTCCAACCTGGCCCAGGGCCTCCCTCACCTTGGGTACGATGACGGGCCCGCTGCTAATCGTGCTGCACCTCATCCCGCAGGCCGTCCTCGCGGGGCTGTTCTTCATCATGGGCTACCAGGCGCTCGAGGGGAACGGCATAACGGTCAAGATCCTGTTCCTCTGCCGCGACCAGTCCCTGACCCCTAGGGCCCACCCGCTGAAGCAGATCCCTCGCCGCGGGGCCATCTGGGCCTTTGTCGCGCTCGAGCTTGTTGGCTTCGGCGCCACTTTTGCCATCACGCAGACCGTGGCGGCGGTAGGCTTCCCTGTCTTCATCCTGGCCCTGATCCCAATGCGAGCCTGCTGCTGCCGCGGCTCTTCACGCCGCATGAGCTTAGCATCCTGGATGAGCCAACCGCGAGCCCGTTCACGATGGAGAACGTGGGCGGGAGCTATGGAGGAGGGGTGGCGGCGGCGCACCCTAGTCGCGACGAGGGAGGTCCCGATGGTACAGCGACGAATAGCGAGAGCGCGACGTTGAGAATGGATTCGTCGCCCCTGGAACACAGGAGCGAGGAAGACCTGGCGGGGCTGGAAGAAGGCAAGGGCTCGGGCATGGGGAGACGAAGGGGCCAGGGGATTCGAAACGCTGGGGTGGAATAATGTTTATTGACGAATTTTAAATATGGCGTCGGAGTCGGACTGATAGAAGCAACTGGATACCTGCTGCATGAAATCTAGTACATAATAGAACGGGGGAGATTGTTATCAAGATAGAAGAGATATCACGAAGCAGCCGGAGGTCGCGTGCTTCCCGAAATCAAACCTGTCTTTGCTTATACAGACCATGGGCCATCTAACATCAGGATAAGAACTTGGTTGTAACTCGCCTTTCGAAGTGCTCTTGTTTATCTGGTTTGTTTTGACTCGAGTCCAAAGGCCGTGGGGCTACTGACTTGGTATGTGCCGTCCTGAAGCTTCGCGGTATAAGCTTTGCCGTCGGGGGTTGGAACCTCCTCCTCGCAGGCCATGAAGTTCAGCCTAGACAGCAACAGCGAAGGGGGTGGCGGCGAGCGCGTAAGCACCTTCAACCGACCCATGCATCCAAAACAATCTCCTCGACCACGGCCCACGATGGTATATCGACACGACGTAGAGCCTGTCGTGTCGGGGAACGGGACGTCCCATAGTTTCTAGAGCGCTCGGCAGCCTCGGCGGGAAACACCGTCATACGAGAAAGAAAAACGAGGGGACGGAAGGACAGAAGAGATGGAGATTGTTGGTACATCACGACGCCCCGAAGGACCCGGAGGAGATTTAAGAAGATGAGGATTGACGCCCCAAACGCAGTCAGCCAAGAGACAAACGGGCGTACCTTTTGGCCCTGAGACTACTTGTCTCGGATACCACGTATATGTATACGAAGACGATAGGCAGCACATCCGATTCCCGTTGGAGGGAGGGGCTGGGGGTGGCAAAGCCGGCCCCTACACGTCCAAATAGAACAACACCAATCATAAAACAGAAAAGTGTAAAGAAACTGGTTCTTGAGCTCCATCATGAAAAACAAACAGCACTGGGGCGAGTCAGATGCGTGGTCTGGTCCGTAGAAGGACGGGAAGCCGACCACAATGTGTTAGTCGCCCAAATAACACAGCCAAGGCAATCTGAAGCTGGAGAGACTCCCCGGTCAGCCAGTCGGTCAGCTAAGGAAGGTGTCAACTAGATGAGGCTTGACCGGATGACAGCAATGAACGTTTCCCGAGATGTATCCAGAGGGGGAGGGGTATCACTGGCAGTGAAACACCCGAGGTATAGAGGCGGAGCACATCATCATTATCTGGCCGAGGAGGATTTTCTGAGATCGATTTATTCTGTACTTGTACCGTCAAAGCCTGCGGAAACACGGGATCCGCGTGGGCGCTCGCCGGCATGGATAGGAAGGCAGATGAGGCAGCCCAACAACCGGCATGGACGGGGATTCGAGGTGATGTGATATGCAAAGCACAGCGGCGCCTTGAATGATGCCGTCCGTCGATCTCCCTCATGCGAGTGGCCTGTTGGCTGTTCATCAAATCTAGAGATGCTACGGGAGGAAGATCTTCCCGGCCCGGATGGGTAAAGGAATTTGGGCATGGAGAAAAAGGTCCAATGATGCAGAGACAGCAGAATCACCGGAACCCGTTGAACCCATGTTTTCAAACAACAAGGGCCTCTCCTAGAGGGGGGAGGGGGGCTTGATAGTTCCCGTCTGCTACACAGGCCGAACCGAGGGAGGGGGTGCCAAGAACGGATACCCTCTGGACTTGTAGGCGCCTTTAGGTGGTAGTCATTTTAAGTTAGTGGGTATTGGACGGTAGGGGCCACCAGCAACACCACCCTTACCATCCCCACGTGTGTTTTGAGCCTCCCCTCCAGGCCCTCTCCATCTCCATCCATCTGCCTCCTCGTCCCTCTCAAAAATTGTCCTATTCGGTCTAGGTTAAATTCTGCTCTATTCAATGGAGAAACATCCGAAGAACCCTTCTGCATCACTCATGCTATCCATGTTTTGCACCACCTACATAGAGCTAGACACACAAAGGGCGGAACGTACGGGTAATCATCTAATCGCAAACATGACGAGCCGTCGGGTCCCGAGGATACATCACAACCCATATGTCATCTCTTGACGGCTGGCGAGAGATCCTTAGGTTAGAATGTTGGGTATCAGCATGCCAAGAACGGAAAAGACTGACATGGGCCCGACGTTCCAAGATTCGCTTATTACTTCTCAAGGGCTATATGGCTTCCAAGCCATTGACTGGCCGTTGCACCGACAACAAAGTGACCTGCAGAGAGGACCGTCGTGGCTAAACATGAATCTCTTGCCAAAGCAAGTGCACTGTACTGCGCTGTCAAATTTCTCGGCATGCGCTGAAATCGGGAAATAAAGCCCGTCCCAGTGTCCAGTGGCAGTGTGGAAACAGGCCCGTCTGGCTGAGCGAGCTGTTGCCGGTATCCGGGCAGCTTCACGACGAGTTGCATCAGGCAAAAAAAACCCCAAGCCAAGCTCTTGGGAATGCATATTTAGCCGGCGATACTGTCTGTTTTTGCTGGAAAGTCAGCTTCAGCGGCATAGGCAATTGCAGGTTTCAGGGCTCGGCTGCTAGTCCGTCCGTACTCTTGGTGTGCGCCTGGAAAGGCTACTGAAACAACATCTGAAGCAGATCAACCCCCTCATCCCCTCGGGCCCTGAGCTCCCCTGCTGGACGAAACCCTGCCCGCTCTGGTCCTGACAAGCAAATTCATCCCAACTTTTGCCCATTGAGCTTGTCTGGATGCTTGACGCTGATTGGCCTCGTTGCGGCTTTCTGCCCTCTTCTTGCTGAGCCTGTTTCGTTTGATCTCTGCGACCCTGGCGTGTCGGCCAAGTGTCATTGGCCAGCGCTGCTGCTGTCCTCCCCAACTAGGCAACTCTGAAGCTTGTCTCTCTGCCATCTTAATTCCCACTGGCACCCTCTCCATGGCAGCACGGCACCGGAATCTCGACTTGCGACGAGCGATACTCGCCTCCACCCGCCCATAGCCTGTACCAGGGGTAGCTCTGGAAGACCACATGCCGTCCACCGGGCAGCCATCCTTCCGTAACCCGCCTCGCTGAACCAGATCTCTTGGCCGACAGCTTGGCCATGTACTTTAATAGCACACTATCCCACGCTTCTTGGTAACATCCCATTCTCTTCATCCCATCCCGTGTCTTCATCCAACTTCGAACTAAAAGCACTGGTCTGCTTCTTTGGGGATCATATTAGCTTTTGTCTCTCTTTTACCACTTTTAATTCTTCTAATCAGCCAGGTGGGCCTTCAACAAACAGCCAAGCTAGTCTTGCTTTTCGTTCTATCACGACAGTTCTTCCTTCTTCCGCCACATCCAGAAAAAAAAATCTCCATAATCAGACATCATGCCTTCAATCATGAAAACCGCCGGTCTTCTGGCCGGTCTGGCCGCCATTGCCACCGCTCTGCCGGCTCAGCCCAAGTTCACCGCCCGCCAAGAGCGCATCTACGAGCTCACAAAGCGACAGACTGCTGCCGAGGCGGCTCTGGGTCTGCAGGATGTTGATATTCTTCAATTGTAAGTACACCCTGTTTCGTGACGCATCCATCCATCCATCTGACCATGTTTTAGCGCCCTTACTCTGGAGTGGCTCGAGGGTACCTTCTACCAACAAGGGTTCGCCAAGTTCAAGGACTCCGAGTTCGCCGCTCTGGGCCTGAACACGGCCCAAATTGCCGATCTCAAGCAGGTTGGCCAGACCGAGCTGGAGCACGTTGGTCTGCTGCAGAGTGCCATTGCCCAGGCCGGCACCAAGCCCGTCCAGCCTTGCGTGTACGACTTCGGATTCACCGATGCCAGGGGCATGGTCGGCACCGCTGCCGTCCTCGAGAACGTCGGTGTGTCGGCTTACTTGGGAGCTGCTCCCCTCCTCTCCGATCCCAAGATCCTTGCCACCGCTGGCTCCATCCTCACCATCGAGGCGCGTCATCAGACCTTCATCCGTGGTGCTGCTGGTGTCACTGCTATTCCCCCAGGCCCTGGATACCCCTCTGGGCCCCAAGGCCGTCTTCTCTCTGGCCGCGCCTTTCATCAAGTCTTGCCCTGAAGGCTCCAACCTAATCCTCACTGCCTTCCCTACCCTGAAGATGACGTCGGCGGCTCCTGCTGCTGGCAGTGTCATTGCTGCCGGTACCCAGGTCAAGCTTGAGAGCCAGGCTGCTGCCGCTGCCAAGTTCTGTGGTTTCACCAACGCCAACGCCCCCGGCGGCACTGCCTTCGTTGAGTTCAAGGACGGCAACTGCGCCACTCCTGCCAACCTTGCTGGCGTCACCTATGTGACCCTGACCAGCGACAACCCGGCGTCGGGTGTCCTGTCCGATGCGATCACCTTGGCCGGTCCTATGGTGCTCATGGTCTCATAGATGCCTAGCATGACGGATGACTCAACCAACCGCTTCGCGACAGCGGGGCAGCGGCCGAGACAGATGAGGAACAGATGGCGCGCACCTTGACGCATATAATGACGTGCGACGTACAGCACGGGGGACTATCACGATGAGTCAAGACGCCCACGATGAGAAGAGCGCCGCGGAACCAATCGGACACGAGCAACCCAAGTGGAAGAAGTTCTTGGTCGGTAGCTCGCATAGTACCACCAGCATAGAACTAATACAAATTTGGATTGCTCCTTATCACTCCCCGCGGCCTCATCTTCTTCCTCATCTGTCTCTCTGTGCATTTGCTCGGTCGCTATATACTTCACTTCTTCGGCACAACGGCCATCTTACAAGGGGGATACTCGGTGGTAGTCCAGGGTGTCTCTCGGTTAGGAAGCCAACAATGCCTGTATTGTTCATTATATCTTTCTGTTGCGCATCTACCTCATGTAATTCACCAGGACTGGAGAAAGGGCAGATGCATTGCCTCATCTATAGAAAGAAAGAGAGAGAGGGCCACACATGATTGTGCGATTAGATACCCCAAGGCTAGCCAGAGACGATGCGCTCTCTGTGGAAACGGCCTGAATTGTGTGCTCTATTTTTTATGTCACTAGTTATTATAAAGTCCAAAATTTTCTAGCAAAAACAAACAAATTCAAAAACACTATAAATCATCAATATGGCTTCATTCAAAAATGCGAATCAAACTGTGCGACTCGTGACTGGCACGGTGAGAAGGGATGGAAGATGTGAAAATAGGCAATGGCCTGTGCCGGATTTTAGTTGTGACAATGGCTGATTGATAGACCGGCAAGGACTGAAGCAGCTGGCTGAGACGTGCTAGCTGTATCTGATTCGAGGGCGTAGGTTGGTGCCGTTGTTTGGGGGTGTTTGATATGCTGAGATCTGCGGGTATGCTAAATCTGTCGCCGCGTCACGCCAAGCGCTACATCTATTTACACAGCCTGTTTCGTTTCTAACGACTGACTCGACTTGCCCTCTGACGAGAAGGATTCATGGATACCTGGGAGCTTCCGTCTCTCTTTGTCTTTCTTGGTCTCTCTCTCTCTCTCTCTCTGTCTCTGCGTCTTTTCTTCTTATTCAAAGGGATTTCTTGACTCGACTGCTCGGTGAATTTGGGGTTGAGTTGCTTGTGGAAAGTTGCATTGACACAGGAGCTGGGAGCTTTTTGCAGAAGAGGTGGTGCCCGTATTTTTCAGTGGTTATGCACGGATGTCGACGTTGCTGCCGGCATGGGTTCAAGTAAGGTTAATCTGTATGTACATAAGTGCGTCTATAGGTGGGTACATGTACAATGATTGGCTGGCTGGCTAAGGTGTGAACAGCCGTGGGTCTAGATAGGTAGAGAGGAGGAACTGAAGCTGGACGGCAATTTCTTCAACTACCTACCTGGGTGTTGACGGGTATCGACTCTTATTAGGGGGAGAGGGGGAGAAAGAGAGGTTGACAGGTTGACAATGATTAATTGAAGGGACTCCTTTTCCTAGGTTGACTGCGTCGCTTTGTCAGTGGTTGCGTGATAGAGAAGTTCAACTTTGAAGCATGGCAGGCCTTTTCTACAGGATCCATAGTTGAAAGGTCCAAGTCCTGTGCATAGGGGACTGTTGGGGAGGAACCATTCTGTTAATGTAAGCCAAAGAGTTACCAGGTGCACTGGCAAGGCGAGGGATTCGAAAAGCAGGGCTACTACCAAAAGGGATGAATGGGTTCACTGCCACCGAGCTACAATGTCGATGGCGATGAACCCAATCATACCAATCGCCGACTTATTATTACTTATGACGACCTCGTAGTTGTGTAATAAGTGATTTGTATTCAATTCAATGTTACTAGATAGATCGGTCTAGATAGACATTAGGGGATAGGGGTCACACAGCGAGTGGGTGGACGTGCCCTGCTCTAGTTCATTAACCACCCATGCCAGAATGACTATAGTCATGCGGACAACATAACATCACTCATATTAGTCACCGTCGTTATTACAGTAGTATAGACATTTCCAGGGTGTTAAATTTAGCCGTGACCCGTGGCATGGGCACGCATCTTGTATGCCTAAAGTAAGTAGGCGAGAGGAGGCGGGCACCGCCAGGATTCGAACTGCAGACCGCCAACACGGATTGATACGAAAGTAAGGGTGGCAAAAATGGAGGGACAAGGTCATAACCACTGACTGTACTAGAGTGATCATGAAGTGCCATGGAGGCAAGCCTTCCCACCGCATAATAATCGGCGATGCTATTGGGACTTAATAGGGCTCTCTAATAACGTCTATGGCCATTGCTGGTCAAGCGGAAGGGAGGGCCCCTTGGGAACCTACGTGCTTAGGGAACAGTACAGCTGTCACTACGTCGGGGCTGCCTCTTCTTCATCATGGATGCCGGATCGAGGAATAAAGACACCAGGAATAGGTTCTGCCAGACTCGAGATGCACCTTTGGATGCCTCATGTGGTCTACAACGATGGACCTTTTGAGCAAGGACTGTCATACCAGCCCTTGACTGAGTGTAACTATGACTATTCTCCGGAATCTCTGGTCACTCTCGTGATAGAGTAGTTCTATGCCTGCCTGCTTATTGTTCGGTTACGAAGACCAGTTGTCACCAACGTTGGTCTCCTCATGATCTGTAACAACTACCGTTCACCACCCACTCACAAAAAGAAACGCTCGGTGAGCACTTGGTCTTCATATCCAATTAACCAAACCCCATTAGTTCAAGGCCGCAGGGCTGGCTCTGTATGGTTTGGTATCACGCCTTTGTCCAATTGATCTGACCATATACGTCAAGCAAACAACAGCATTGCCCAGCCTACCAATTCCAAAGGTAGCAGAGGGAATCCAGTATCAAACCATCATCTCTCCTTCAGTGATGCAGGAACTTTTGTTGAACACCCAGTCCTGCTCTCATTGTTTGTATGCTCACCGAAGCTGTAAGCCATTGGTCAAGCAACCATGGAGCTTGCGGCTCTTTGAGCCTCTCATGCCTATCAGCCTTGGAACCCGCCAAGGGATAGGTACTAAACGCCGACGTCAGCTCAGGTAAGGAAGGTACTTACGCAGTGGCCCTTCTCTGCCCGGAAAATCAATACCAACACAACCTACAACATCCGCCCGACAGGATGGCAAGATAAGTATGAGCCAGACCCGGTCGCCAACTTGGACAGGGATGGATTATATGGCACGTCGTCCTTCATCTGCTTTCGTATATGATACTTGCGTCCCCTATCGGCCCATTGCTCCACGCTGAGTTCGAAATTTCGAAGAATATTTCATCCAACGATGGCAGTCACTCGCTTGGCAGCCAGCAGCACCTGGGCGAAGGCCACTTCAATCCGCCCAATCAACTCACCACCAGGTCAGTCAGTGTATCACCATCTCTCATTGCCCTTCCTGTTTTTCTTTTACCCTTGGGCATGATGAATACTATGTGTTTTGTTTCTCTGAGTTATGCTGAAAGAAAATATCTTGTTGGTAAACTGATCCTCGGCCAAGACCTGCCCATGTTGCACACACACTGCCCTGTCGCTTTGGATCGCGGAGCAGACCTGCTGATTTCTTTAAGCGCTCATATATAGGTGATGGACCACGAATTCCAGAAGTAGGTGATGCCTTTCCAGGCCTGTCGAATTTTGGCTCTGGTCGATATCTTGACCCGGCCTCACGATACGATAGACCTCATCCGCGCATCTCTCATCACACGGCGGAGTAGTTAATTTGCGAAACCAATTCAGTAATCAAACGACGGGCATCAAATTGACATATCGGATCGTCTTTTTCTCTCTCCCTCTTCGAACCGCAGCAACAGGAGCCCATAAGTCGTCGCAGCAGTCCAGGTACACGCAGCTTCCTCACACAGGCTGAACTGCTTATACTGACCGCCAATTAAACCCCACAAATAATATAGATGCCCAGTAAGTTCAGCCGCCTCCAATAACGGAAGGTCATTGACGAGAACGTTTCCCTGCCCTTTCTCTTGCTTTTCGTGGCCCAATCCACAGTGCATAAAGCTGGCTGATATCGCAATCGCTCCAGGCTCTCTGCCTTTCAATCAGATAAGACATGACGCCAGCCTAACATAGCCACATGTACGGAGTACCGACTGTACCTTAGAGGACGCTAGCTGGCTCCCGCAAAACAGGACTAGGTTGGCTCCATATCAGACTCATTTCAATTTTTCCCTTCAACCTCCATTCCCTTTTTCTTCATCATTTCCGAGGTAACATTTCCGTTCTCCTTCACTTCCAGTCTACTAATACTATGGCTCGGAATCGTGGCGTGTCCTGTTACAGCGACAAGCCTGGGCACCTTTGCTAATCTTTGGTTACATGCGCAACGCAACGTACGGCGTAGCTGCTTCGTCACTCAGCCATCATGGTATGTATCACCACCACATTCCCTCCTTCAAGCTCCAGCAGCAAAAACAAAATGAAACACCCAAAACATACAATGGACCTAGTTGGCCCTTTTTGCCCTGATGAAAAGACCATAATCACAGCTGAACCTCTGAACAATCTACATAACCAGAGTGTTATGTTGAAGTTACATTGGAGACCTGATCTGAGCAAAACACACAAGACCATGAATATGGTCAACCCCCGATACTTCTCAAACCGCTCTATGGAATGGTTTTGCTAACTTTGTTGTGTTCGAAGTTTAGGTATCAATGTGCCAATGTTTTCGATTTGGGAAAATAGACTGCTTGCTTCATGGGGCTGGCATGATGTGATCCCATCAAGCACATGTGCTTGCGTTGGCCGAGGCATCTCAATAGTTTCAATAATTTACGTGACCAGTAGTTATTAGATAATACATAATAATTCGCTCATCTACCCATATCGCTTTAGTATACAGCAAACTACAAACTCGTCCACATGTGAACCAGTAACTCGCCCGTCTAAAAGACAGCTGTCCCATGCACGTTGTGTATCGCAAGTATCGTATCGTCTCCCCCACCCAATGCCCCCCAAAACACCACGACGCCCGAGTACTGTGATCCGAATATGACCACTATATGTAAGTAGTCTCGGGGGTAAACATGACTTTGAACCCATTTGCGTACGTCCCTGACATAGCTGACTGCATCACCACGACTTCAATTATAGGCATTTACTGAACCGCTGCTTCGCCTGCAGTCACATCACCCATCGGCGGCTGTCCCTCAAGATGCGGTCTCTTCGTCTCCCGCGCATCTTGCACCTCAATGGTTCTCTTCTTGTCCTTCTCCCGCTGGTTGACCTCCCTGGCGGCCTGCCGTGCTTCGCGTTCCTGCTTTTCCTTAGCGCGCCGGAGGGCCTTCGATTCGAACTCGTGCCAGTCTCCTTGGATATTGGCCAGCCTGTAAGAACCTGTTAGCAATTGTATTCGCTCCCACAATACACCATGTTGAAACTTACGCGGTAGCTTGTCTCGGCGCTGGCTGCTCCGTTGTGAAGTAGGCATGCTCCAGAACTTCGGCAGCAGTGGGCCGCTTGTCCGGGTCGTAACGGAACATGGAAGTGAGCAGGTCGAAGGCCGCAGCGGGGACACGCTCCTTGTACTTTTCGGCAAACACGTTGGGTTTGCGATAGTTGGGCCTCAACAGCTCGAACCATTCCATCTTGATGAGATCAGGCCACTCCACCTTGTTAGGCGTGCCGAGAATAGCGTAGATCATGTCCAGCTGGTTGATCTCGGTGCCATCACCCGGGAAAATGGCATGTCGCGTGAAGATCTCGACCATCACGCATGCTGCGCTCCATACATCCACCGCAGCTGTGTACTGGGTTTCACCAAGCAGCAGCTCAGGGGATCTGTACCAAATGGTGATGACGCGATTCGTGTAATCCAGCCGGTGATGCTTCGCATAGAAGCGAGCAAGCCCGAAGTCGGCAAGCTTCAAGATACCATCACTGCTCACCAAGATGTTGGCCGCCTTGATGTCTCGATGGAGCACTCCCCTGCCGTGCAGATAGTCTAGTCCTTCAAAGAGCTGCTTTGCCATGTGCTTCTTCTCCGAAGGATCAAGTTTGTAAGAAGGGTGGTTGAGCAGACCCGTCAAATCGTGCGACAGGTACTCGAACACCATATAGCAGCTGTTATCCTCAACCATGACTTCCATGAGGTTGACAATGTTCTCGTGTTTGAGCGATTGCAGCAATTTGATCTCACGAACAGCCGTGACAGGAAAGCCATCCCGTTCGCCTTCCATACGAATCTTCTTCAGGGCCACAAGCTTTTTGGTGTACACGTTGGTGCCCTTGAAAACTTTGCCATACGTGCCGGATCCAACGACGGATTCATTTCCCGGCTTCGGAAGTACACGGATGCGGCGTGTACATGTTCGGGCGGCAGTTGAGGGCGTGGTTTAGGGCGCCGTACTATCTTCCTCACTCTTCTTATACGGGGAGGCTCAGGGGCGCGTTGTTGCTGCGGTTGCGGCTGGTGTCGGTTGCGCTGATAGTCGGGTCGTGCTCTTGAGGAAGAAGGCTCAGTAGGTGTGCCACGGGGAAGATCTCGATCTCGATGGTCTCGATGATCACGATGATCTCGGTCATCAACAGGTTCATCTCTTCGAGCAGGCGTCGCACTAAACTTCTGCGAGATTTCAGGTTTGGGAGCAGTGGCCGGAGCCTTGGAAGTGGGTTTGAATGCAAAACTGAACTTAGGGCCGGAAGGAGGTGCCGTAGCTGCCGGTCCCGTGGGGGGAGCACGAGCGGGTGGTGGCATCTGCTCATTGTCGTTGTTCCTATCAGAGACCACATCTTCATGGTGAGGATCGTGAAGTGACCGTGTAGGGCTGGCTTGCTCTAAATGTTCATCGTAATCGGGAGCTGTAACAGATTGAGCCGAGCCTGCATAAGGTGGACTTGTATGCTGCGGAGTGTTTTCGCCGGAGTGGCTGTGAATGTTACGAGTAGCAGCCGGACCCGTTGGAGCATTGAGGGGCGCAGAAGTGAGGCCACTACCCCGAGAACCTCCACGAGATGAGCTGAAGCTACCTCCGCGAAAGCCACCGCGTGAGAACCCACGGCCGGCAGCTGGTCCTGTGGGTGGTTGAGGGGATGGCTGTCTCTGGTTGAATTGAGCTTGTGGACCCGTAGGTGCCTGCGGACGCTGGTCATTTGGCGAGTACTGCTGCTGGGCATTCCCACTGCCACGGGCGTATGGTGACTGCGATGCAGATGAGCCATGATGAGATGAGCCAGAAGTCACGTGGGGCGGGGACTGGTTATGGCGTGGGTCATTCAGACGCCGAGGAGGGAAAGCTGGTGGCATATGTGAACTGTGGCTGCCTCGAACCTCGCCTTTCCGCGAGAAATTCACTTCGATGCTATTAGCCCCGGACATTGGGGGTCCTCCTCGCTTGCCGAAGCGTGGCTCGTCGCGACGTTTGCCTTTCTTGCGAGAGGCAGAGGGGCCTGTAGGGACACGCGGACCATTGCCATCGCGAGGTGAAAAAGGCGGGTGGCCCGCTCTCGGATGATCGTAACCTGGTGAGGTCTGCCGGGCATAAGATCCGGTCTCTGATGAGTCCCTACGCGGCCTATCTGCAGGAAGTGGAGAAGGTGCGTGAGCGAACGAAGACCGCCGAGAATCTGCTCTGGGGGATAGGCTACGATCCATTGCAGGATTGTCTCGGTTTGACATCGAGGGTCGATGAGATGCCGATGAAGACGGTCTTCCTCGATCAAATTCAGCGTCTTGTACGGAAATAGGTGACCGGCTCCGGTGCCTTGGATGATGTGAATCTAGTTGATCGGGCTCTGGTAGGTAATGCTGGCCTTGCCTCTTGGAGCGTTTCCTGTCTCGGCGGCGGCTGCGATCACGTCTTGACCTCTTCTTACGCTTCGGCGGGGGCGGCGCCGTCGTCACGTCTGCCCCTATCTAGGCTCCGTTCGCGTGCTCGTCGGTCTTCGTAATGTCTATCGTATCTATCGTCAGGTGGAGGAGGCGGTGGCACGTCGTCGCGTGGGTAGTCCCGATCTCGAAATGACTGGGCCCGCCTGGAATAAGGCGACAAAGACCGCGACCTTCCGCGATGCGAACTACCTGCTGGTCCTCGAGGAGGCGGCCGGTCTGTTCTTCCTCGGTCTCTGCCGTCGTCACCGTGGGTGCTGCGATCGCGTTTCATCGCATCATTTCGGAGAGCATTGAGCTCTCCAGGTGGGGGATAAACACCAGCGTGGTGTGGATGATATGTGTTGCTTGAACGATGCAGGTACTCTTGATCGTCGTATGAAAGTTGTTCGCGATGATGCAGTCCGATCGGGCGTAGATGATGTTGGTGTTTGTGCTCACTGCGGGTTTGATCGCCTCCAGCTGCTGCTATATCAAAGCCGACCATTTTTGGCCGTCGGGATTTGCTAGCCCCAATGAGTTCGGGCAGGGATGCTGATTCGCGCGTGTTCGGTTCTGCCGTGTGCAGCTTGGCTGGGCGGCACAGTACAGTACTGTACTCCGTTCTCAGCGAGGTGCAGTGCGCTGGAAGAGCCACTGGAGGGGTCCTGTGTGCTGTGGCAGCGAGATTAGTGGACTGGCCGCAGACAAGTGGTGGCTGGAGACCTTGGGTTTCGAACAAGTTGGAGCCAAGGTCGCTCCCACTGTGTACGGTCCGGTGTGACCAAGCGAGCAAGCAGTACCGTATCCCGGACTGAATACAAAGATTCAGCTGGCCGGGCTTGCCCGATGATTTGAGAGCTGCCAGAACTTTGTCGAGTTTCCGGGCTGTTGTATTGTCTGACCAGAGATATGACAGAGCAGGAATGCCCGGAGCGGAAAACTTTGGCAGCTTTGCGGCCTGTTGAAAAGTGGGCAGCCCTTCGAAGTTGTTTTCAAACCTCAGGGTTGCTCAGATCTCAGGCCGGAACCTTTCCACCAAAACTGGCTCGCGCCGTTATGGCTTCGTTAATTTTCCTCGGGTGAAAACTGGACAAACGAACAAGCGCGAGTCCCAGTCTTTAATATTGTCAAGGGCCGGCAGCAGTCGATGCTTTTGGTGCACCTTTAGACACTTGCAGCCAGCCCTTGTCGTGATGGTCAAGTCAAGCAACAACAAAAATGCTATCTACGGATTGCTACTCGGCATGATACCATCCATCCTCCTCAGGACACAACCGTAATTTGCACGGACAAGCCCTGCATTCAGCACAGCAAGTATGTAACTAGTCCCGGCAGATGACGAGTTCTCCCAGCTCTTTCGAATATTGATTCTCCCTACGAATCCATAATCAGCTTTGCTGGTTGAATGTGAACAATATCATGTTGTTAAGCGAGTGTAACAGGCGCGACCCGAAGTTGTAGGCGGGTGGGGGTTGCAAGAGAAATGACTCCGAAGTATGCTTGACAGGGCAAGAAATCATTTCATCTCAAAGTCGCGAATTCTATTCTTTGCAAGAAGGCAATTCGGATTTCCGACCTCCAGTTCCACACCCGTGATGCGCAAGGTAGCACTGGAGACCCAGAACAAAACTGTCGATTCCGTCAAGGGAGCTGGTGTGTGGCTGGTCTTATGCTGCAATGTATGAGAAAGTCCGGGAAAGCTAGCCTACCGTTGACGGTTCCCCAGGTTGATATGGCGATAGCTCGAGAGCCTCTCGAATTAACCGTCAGCAATAGGGAGGGTTTCGTCATGCGCGGGTAGATGTAAGGTAAAGCCGACTATGTGTAGAGAATGTGTTGCAGGTCGCATTCGAAGTTCGTTCATGCTTTACCAACTTCGTATGGGATGGCGTGAGCTGAAGAACTCCGGCCTCAGTATCCTGTCTTAGCGATGCTGAGGTCTCTAAGATGCAAGTTATAGAGGCGCATTACACCGTAAACAACCTTTGCCAACTGCATGACCGAAGTATAGTGACGGATCATGCAAGTGTAGAGGCCTTCCGAGGTAAATCAAGAAACAGAGGAAGCTCCTGTAATATGATACGCTGCACAGAAGCCTTTGGAGGGTTGCAATGCCGAGCCTCTTAGAAGTCGGTCTGGCCACCATGGCAAGCATCAATGTAGCAGAAATCAAAATATCGTGGGGAGAACCAAGAAATCGACACCAACTCCAATGATTTCCAACCCGTCCCGTCAGCCCGCCAACTATAGGATCGTTTATTGAGTGGTGCTATAGCGCACTGGGGGTGGTTCGAGTACTCCGATTCGGGAATTCCGAGAGCAGTGCCATAATGCAGCCTTCAACGTACATACAGCCGCATCAGGTCGCTCAATTCCAGAAGACGAATGAAGGGTCGGGTTGAAGCGAGATGGGCAACAAAGCGAGCTATTGCTTTGGTCAAGCGTCTGGGTAGAGTAGGTAGGTAGGGGAGGTCAGGTCAGGTATTTGGTAATCTGGGATCATTGCCAACCGCGACACTGCTGGTTCAACCCCGATCGGATGAATGCAACGCGCTTGGCGAGACACTCGGTATCTATAATGTAGGGTAAAGACATGTTTACGAAAAAAAACAGCCCACAATGATTTTTATCAAGGCCAGCAAGGTTTAAAGGGATGATGATGATGTTGGATGGTTCGTGTAGTGTGCAATTTGTTGGTGTCAGACGTATTGTTGCGGCAGATACTTGCTGGTGTGTCTCCGTGCTCCGACCGGACTGCACTGACACCTGAATTTTGAGGCACTAAGCTCACTAACGCTCGCTGGACAACTGGCTCACAGTCGGCAGCTAGCTGCCAACTGACAAACTCAGGCTCCCTATCGATAAGCCTCGGATTGGGTCTCGGTGCAATGAAATGGATTCTCCGTACGGAGTACTTAATCACCGCATAGGTCCTGCAATCGGCCATTGCCCTCAACATGCACTATGAGGTCCTATCCAAGCTTGTTTTGTTTCTCACCCTGAAATCCATACTATGCCCACGTTACTACGAAGTTGTGGTTCCGCCAGAAATTCTACGATCCCGATTCAGAAGGGGGCATGTGGATGTAAGATCCCCCTTATTAACTTTATGCTGTGAACATAAAACTATGAGAAGTTCCTGCTACTACCGGTATCCAGTCAGCAGCTTGCCTACCATCGTGGCATATGTAGCTGGATTGAGCCGAGACTTGAATTGGCCACTGCTACTACATAACCTACCCTATATCTATAGCATGAGTAACAGTTCCTGCCGAGCCCCGGGTTCACCAAGCACGCGAGTCAAGCCATAAGCTTACATTCACGGTTAGGCAAGCCGCCGCGGAGAACAAAGTGGCAGCGGCAAGGTGCTGTCTCGTGTTGATGAGCAGCCTCTTAACAATCCTTCATGGTGCCTGCTCTGTGATTGCTTGCCCACCTGGGTGGAGAGGATCACGCCAAGCGCACATGATGTTGTTATTAAGGATTAGACAACACGGCCCGAACTGAGACTGTCGGCCGATATATCGGTACTGACGTCGACCCTCCCAAGGCCGAGCTTCCAATTCACGAGATACGCCTCTGCTGAAACCAGGGAGTAAAGGTGCGTGGCCAGGGAAAAGGCTTGATGATGCAGTGGCTTGGCCTGAAGTTTGCCACGTTCGATGCGCCTTGAGAGAATGGCATCAACGCTTGCAGGGGCTCCTCAGGAACGTGGCTAGCCGGCGTACTGTTCGGATGGCAGATTCTGTTGCGGGGCCGGATATTGATCACAGGACTCGAGCGTGATAGCTGCACAGTCAAGGACGCCTTCAGTCCTCCTCATCTCGGATCGACAACGTTCCTTACAGCTTTAACGAGATGGTTTACGCGGGTAGAGGTCAGCTTCCCGATCGCATGAATCATCTTGGCCAGGAAGTATGTAGTAAGTGAGTGAGATGTGAGCTTTGAGGGGGCCAGCTGAGATTAGGTAGGCCCATAACCCCTGCCCTTGGTATACAGCAAGCACCGACGCCGATGTGCCTCGCCTGGAATCCGATCGGAAATCCTGTTTAGCTTCTTGGCTTAACGTCGTCAACGGTGGTGGCCCTGGTGGTTGAATCTTGTGGAGACATCCAGTCTACATATCGTGTTTCGCCAGTCGCTATGTACATACATACATTACCAACATCCACCTTACGCGGCACTACCCTACCTGTGTGTGTGTGAGTTTGTGTCAATTCCGAGTGTGGTTACAGTTGCTATTCCTGGAGTGGAAATGGGTTCCTGTTGGGTACAATATCGATATATATTAAGGGTGTGAGGTTCGTCACAAGTTCAGATGACACTGCTAGCCCAAGCTCATTTCAGTCAAGAGGCACTTTTCTTTTTGGCTGATAACCGCTAGCACATGTTGGCGCAGGGGCTCTCAAGGATGTGCAGGCTGAGTGTTCTGATACGCCTTGGGCATCAGGTGGATAATGGGCAAGAAGAGGAGGGCTGGTGGCTGGCGTACTACAAGTACACACGATGCTGAAATCGCAACGAGTTGGCCCTGGTAGGTACAGTGGCACCATTTAAATCAAATACTTTTGCCTATTCCCTACATGGCATGACTCGGGGCAGAAGGGTTGTGTCTACTGCTACCTATCTTGGCAGACCTTGGCCAGGATAGTACAGGTTCGATAGACACGGTGGTTTTCAAATCTCATAGTGGGCAGGTATTCTCGAGCAGCGTTGCTGCGAGCTACCTGCATTCGGACTGCCGTATCATGCGAGTGGGTCAGGAGTTGCCACTGCCGCAACGGTGTCTTTGACGGTTTCCACAGGAGGCTTCTCACGAAGAAGTCGGTTCTCTGCGTGCATCGAGCTCCCCATAAAGCTGCACACACACGCGCGCGGCACGACTTAAGAAGTCTGTAGTCGCTGCTATGTCATCTTGGAAGTCGCTGATAAGAACAGGGAAAACGGGTGATGTCTTTGGTCTCTCTTATTCCGGTGTGGTGTTGATGTGTCGTTCTCCGAGTACGTCGTTACTTAGTCTCAGACGGGAGGTATCCGCCTGCCAAGTCGGTCGAGGACCCATCGAGCCAGGGTATGACAGGTCTGATTCAGTGGGCCACAGGGGTCACAGCCAATCAACTTATAGGAATAGTTCCAGAATAGCGACCGGGGTCTGCAACAAAAAGCCCCGACCTAGACCCATTGCGGCTAATCTGCACTCCTTGAGCCTCAACTTCAACCTTATCGGCACCCCTAGCGACTCGACGAAACATGACGTTGTAACAGTTCTGCTTCATGACCCCATCGCCACACAATGCCATGCTAGCTTCTCTTTTGCAAGCCTCGCAACCTTCCGTGAGCAACCTGCCAGCCAGGGCGCTTGAATGACAGCGACCCTCCAGGCCTGTTCGCCAGTCAGGAAACGCAATTCCAGAGCTGCCGCACGGGGCCTCCATGTCCGGTAAACCTCCGAACGCGTGCAGCGACCCCCGTCCAACAGCTCGACGCAGCGACCAAAAGATTCTCGAAACCCATGGCCAATCAGCAGCGTCGGCTCGCGTGTGAACGTTCGGTGTCTCCGCTTCTTCACCCCAAAATATATACCAAGTCGATACCCTTGAACAACCTGAGATGCTAGCTCATGGCGCAAAGCCGGAAATCTGAGACCCGCGCGGGGACCTTGTTCGGAAAAGTGACCCTGGCAGAGACTAGCACTAGCAGATGCACAGTTCCCTTATTTGCAAATATCCTTCATGCATCGGCGCACCTCTTGTCTCTTTCCTTTCGGACTGGTTTGCGGCCTGGAGCGTGCCCTCTTTCCACATCTCACTTGTCCCAGTTACCCCGAGGTGCTGCAATCTTTCGTTTCTCTGCTAGATCTTTTACGCCATCCATCTGCTGGTTCAGGATTTGTTTCGTCTGGTCTGTGATTCAGCCTCTTTTGCGTGCCTGGCTAGTCCATCTTCATTCTATCTCATAGTCACCATAACTATATTTCCTATTCTCTTCATCCCACTGCCGTATACTCAACACTAGATCGTCCTGGACCGCGACCATCATCCTGCCGCCTTCATGGATTAAATGATTCACCTCGACCATAAGGATCCTCCAGGCTCTCATCACCGCCCCCAGGTGATCAGCCGCAACAATGTCGACTTTCGATGATCTCGCAGGTCGCCACCTCAACGGTGGCTCCTGGTCGGCGAACACGAACTTCTCTTCCGGAGGCTCGATGGGGTTATCACAAGCAGCAGGCAGTAATACGACACTGGCTGTTATTAATCAGTTCAAGCTCGAGGCCGCGAGATCGATACGAACGTCCACCATCGTCCTCGCCGTCTTCAACACCATCGCGGCCTTCGCCACCGCCATGGGCATTCTCTACGACTGCTATTCAAAAGCGAAACGAAACAGGGAACGGCCGTCCGACAAGTAAGCTATCTGCCGTCAGCCGGGCTTCGTGGGCATGGGGACTAACATTGGCTCTAGGATAAACATATTCACTGTCGTACGCGGCACCGAGACCTACCCATTCATTCTGTCTCTGGGCATCATCGTCCAGGGCATAATATTTGCTGTATCCCAATCTAAAGGCCTGGATGCGCTATTTGCAAAGGGATGCTCCCTCATCTCCCAGTTCATGTGGCCAGGTGAGAAATACTCGGATTAATCATCTCAGACAACGAGGCCGCTGACCACCTCCAGCTATCTTTATCGTGCCATTTTTACAAGTGGTGTTTGCCCTCGAGGTCACATTCCGTGGCGTGAGGTCGAAGCCGTTCCCTTCGAGAGGCAAATGGACTGTCGCTATCTGTCTGGCCTCATTCGTCATCATGCTCTTAGCCACCGGGCTCGTGGCTTTCTTCAACGCCGCCGCCAATATCTGCTACGCATCTCTGTTTTGGTTCGTGGCGAAATGGGCTCAAGGAGGATTTATCTTGTTCACGCTCATATCTGCTATACTGGCTGCAAGTACCTTGACCGTCTTTATTCAGTTGACCCGCCACGCAACTATCGAGACAACGGAAAGAGTCCTCGCCTCGAGAATGGTATACTATCTTGGAGTAGGCATGATATCCAATGTAAGTTTATGGCTTCTACTAGTGATGACCACCTACTAACAGCACCTGCAGATCCTCATGATCCCATTCTTTCTCTGCCTTACAGTGTCGACTCCGAGCAGCGGCGATTCGGATATGACCTTGACGCTTTCGATGATCTCGACAGTAGTATCCAATATCTCAGGTCTCGTAACAGGCGGTCTCCATCTGTTCCTCCGGTCCAATACCATCTCCACCATTGGGCCAAGGGACAAGCAGGCCGAGTATGAACGACAAAAGCTCAAGCATAAGATCCGGGGACCCAGCCCCAGCGACAATTACTTCTCGACTCAGATTGAGAAGCCTGTCGGTGAGCCTCGACTACAACAATCTGAGAGCCAAGAAAACTTGGTTTCATCAAGCAGAGACGTTGAGAAGGCGGCCATTGAGTCACAACCGGCCGACCACTTCAAACTTAGCCAGCCCAATCCTCTGCGTTCCCACGCCGTCTATACTCCGCCGCCAAATGAGCCAAGGGCCCCTGAGCCTGCACAGCTGCCCGCAACCCAGGAAGCTGGCGGACACGGTCAGAAACGATCGACATCATATTCCTTATTCCCCAACAACAACCCCAACAACAATAACCCAAACACGACTTCGGTCGGACTTCTACCGACCACCACCTACAATCCTGATATAAACGTACAACGCGCCACTCCTGACGCGGAAGAGTTATATGAGGACATATACGAAACCCTGAAACCACCGCCAAAGATGGGTTTCGGCCGTCACCGAAGAGACTCATCGATGGTTTCGACTGCCACAGTGCAGATCGGCCTCCGATTCTCCAATGTCAATGACATGCCCCTGATGGCGAACAACACCGCCACCGAGGCCGAGAGGGTGCACAACCTCGAGTATCCCCATCCCGATGTGAAGCCAAGCCCGCTATCCAAGCCCCTACGGCAAGATGCGGAACCCCCACGGCCAAACGTGTTCAAGGACGACCCATTTGTAGACTCGTCCCGCTTCCAGACTCCTGAGCCGCCGAAGGAGGAAGAGCTTACCCTGGGAGGTTTCACGCTCAGCCCCACGGTCTACTCTCCCAACAGCCCGACAAAGAGCAAGACGCCGTCACCCAGGGGCGTAGGCTTCAACGTGCCCATCAAGCGTTCCAACACCAGCCCCGTGCACAACGACCCGCCATCCTCGCCGCCGCCGCAGCCGAGGAACCGTGGCAACTCGGACGCGGCTGCCGAGACGAAAGAAGCCCGATCGGATTGGATCTAAGGGTTTTCCCATTTTGTTCAGCGTATCACTCACTGCACTGCCTTGCTGCTTCGTCGGCAACTCGGAGGGCTACGTAACGACCCCGGTAGTCCTTCGTTTTGCAGAATACCACCATCAACCACGTCGCGTCACCGTCGACCGACATAATGCCTACCTACTACTTATTCTTCCGTCTCTTTCCACTCCTTCTCGACTTTCCGACCAGAGCACGCGCACACTCCTTTTTACTCTTCACACCTTTCTTCTTCCCCTTCATCTCTTTTGATGAGGGGAAAACACCGACCAACCACGACCAATCTCTTTCTTTTGATTCTTTTCTCTTTCACCACCGAAGCGGCGTTGTGCGAGGGCATATGTGATACCTGGACAAAACCGGCTGATTATTTTACTTTACCTGTTTTTTTATTGCGTCAATCCATCATTCTTCCTCTACCTTACCTTACCTACCTACTACTACCACCAAAGGAGTGCCGTGCGATGCGGATCAGTCATGTATCGGGAGAGGGAAAAAGAGCGTTGGAGGCGCAAGTGTATGTGTGTACAATTGAGGGGCGGGTTGGATTGAATTTTTGAAAGCGGGCCAAGGAAATGCAAAAGGGGACGAACTGGGAAATGGGACTACTACTACTAGATGGGAGGAAGCTGTGAGCAGAATCGGAATATCGATATACCAAGGTGGGGGGGCAGGGAGGCGAAATGGCAAACCGAGGTGTGAGTAGTTGCCCCTCACCCAGATGTGAGCGCAATTCTATATAGCATCCCATCTGTTCTTTGAGACATCTACACCATTATAATCTCACGATGCTGTTAGTCATAGTCATGAGGTTGGAAAGTGGGTGATTCAACCGAAGAATTATTGGTTATAGATAAGCGAGGGAGGCAAATCTGAGTTCTGTCATTATTTTCATCATCTCATCGACCCCCCTTTTCGCGACTGCTACTGATACGAGTGACTGTATGTGTAAAAGTGACATGGGCGGCTTAGCCTTAAGTGAAACCAGATCTTCTGTTCGGATGAAATAAGAGATGCGGTTGGGTACCATCTACATATCTGTTTCTGTAAATTCTCCGTACCCCAGATTACACATTAGACGAATCTAATACATTGGTATGTAAGAAGGCCTATTCGGCGTTCGGTGTGCCAATCGCAACGGTCCGATCCCGCTTACATTGCTTTTCCAGAAACGTCTGGGCGTCTGTATGTAGGTATACACCATCCTACTACCAGACGGTTAGGTAGGCTGGGAGGTATTGTCACAAACCTGCGGCCAGCAAGAACGGGTGGATGGTGGCGGCTGTGTACAGGAAGTGGAGGTCTACACACCAATCCCCTCTCCCTGTCCCTATCTATCTCACGCTGAAGATTTGCAATAATTCCGTGAGCTATCAACAACAAGAGCCCGCCACATACACTACGAAATTTCGCATGTCTAACCCCTCTCTGCCGTTACAGATAGACTCGCTCAGGAGGCAGTGCAATGAATGAAGGGTGACTTGAAGGGCAATACGTTGGCCAATTGGATTTTGAATTCCCCTCTGCCACCAACTCGGGTCTTACACCGAGTGTATAAGTAAGTATCTATGCATGCTCGCCAACTCCACTAGGCTGTGTGCGTGTATGCGTGTGCGCATGACTCTATGAGCTTTGAGTAGATGACCGGGGATATAGGAAGCTGGTTATATAGAGAGAGGGTCTTGCTGGGATGGGAAACGGGAGGGGTCCCGGGGCAGTGCAGCCAAAAGAATAACAAATGGTAAAGTTGTCGATCTTTCTCTCTTTTCAGCTTTCTCATATTAATGATTTTCCTATAGAGCAGGAGCTAAATATACATTTGGTATATCCACCACGGTAACCTCCCAGAGGAACATCTAGTCAGTGGAGCTGTTCCCAGGTGTCCAGTATTTATATATCATTGGGCCAACGTGAGGCAGCAAACGTCCAACGAGTCAAGTCGCATAGTAATGGTAGACTGGTAGAACACAAGTTCATCTGAGATGGTAGATCACCGTTACAGGTACCAGGTGGTATACGAAGTCTTCCTGCTCCCCCTGCTCCTCCCCAGTCCGCTACGAAGCTCCGTGAAGCCCATCACATATCTATCTTTATCTCCATCTCTTATAGCCCCATACAGAAGCGCAGATCGGTAAGTTCTTTGAGTTGTCTTAAGCAATTTGTAAGATTTGAACAACACCAAGATGCATAGACTAGATGGTAAACCAGGAGCCACGCTGTAATTACCCTGTGTTTTTGTTTAAACCTCACAGTGTGACGCTGGCCAGTTAGATCTCTTTTCAATGAAACGATATGCCCGTCATGATAACTCGCATTCCATACGGGCAAAATGTTCAACATGACGCAGTCAACAGAGGGAAACAAAGTAGACTGCAAGTAAACTTCTTGAGTTGCAGGCCCTAGAGGGCACAACCTATGGTGTAAGCTGCTGCTTCTGAGATAGCATCTGCATGGACAGGACAGCTTACACATATTCATTTAAAGCACCGAACAGCTTCAAGGTCGTTAACATCGAGATACTGCAACAAATAGGCCCCATTCAAGGCATGATAGCGTCAAAGAACACGGCACATATATATCTGGGTATCTGTCTTCATATACTACAACACCAAGCAACCCCTGCTACTCCCCCAAACGACCCCTTTCCGAGACAAGATAAAATGCGTTCTCATCGGTTCTTGAGCTCCTTCGTCGCCTTGAGGGCCGTCATCTTGTCGTCCCACTTCTCCCACCCAGCCTGGCACAAGTCCTCCTCGACGACGAGATCCCTGGCCCGCAGAAACCGAGCCGGCGGCAGGTCGAGCGCCCAAGCCAGCCAGCCCGACTGCCGCAGCACGCTCGTGACGCCGAACCAGAGCACGGCGCTGACCGCGCCGGCGCCGCTGCCAACCAGGACCTGCTTCTCGGTGTGGTAGTTGAGGTAGATGCGGGACCAGGCGACGGCGGCAGCCATGCCGAGGCCGCAGAGGCTCCACGCGACCCTCTCGGGCAAGCTCATGGGCGTATGGTTCCGACTCCCTCCCTCTCTGTCCCGTCGCAGTCGCGTTGGGGCGGTGGCGCACGACGAGGAACAGGGCGAGCGAGACGGCGAAGTAGGCGACGAACTGGGCGTGCGAGCTGGGCATGCCGTAGCCCTTGCCGTTCATGCGGCGCGGGCGCTCCTCCTTGATCAGCCGCTTGAGGGAGAAGTTGAGGGCCTCGCACAGCAGCTGCCCTGCGAACATGAGCGCCACCTCGGCCTCGCGCGTCGACCAGACGAGGGTGGCGTATACGACGCAGAGGCCTTGGGGGACGAGCGCGAGCCAGGCGCACAGGTACGAGATCGGGTCGGAGGGGTCCTACAGGGAACAACCGAGAAGGCCCAATTGGTTAGCACGAGCAATTGAGCTATACTTGTGTGTCCCTTTGCCTAGCTGGGCTGGGAGGGTAGGACAGAAGCGGCGGGGGATTGGGGCGAGAGTGTACACATACATAGTGCACATGCGTCAGAGACAGGGACGCCAGTGGCGCCTCGTCGGACATTGTATTGGTTTTGTCTAGGCGGATATGCTTGCTACAGCTCCAGCTGCTGCACTCGAGATGTCTGCTGTGGTCGGTAGGTCGTTGACAGTGTGTCTAAGGGAACCGAGACGTCGATTTTCCCAAGAGCAGATGCCTGTTTCAGAGAGGATAGGCTGGTCTTGAATCGCAGGCCAATGCGCTAAGCCTCTACCAGATCCACTAAACCAATCAAGTCCACCAGATCGATAGCAATGGGGTCTGGAACAGCAAAGACGACAAGACCGACGACCCCTCCATTGCATTTCGTCATGACCGTTGGCTTTGCTGGCATTGCTGGCATTGCTGGCCTTGGAAATCAGAGGAGGCCAATTGCGATTGTCCAATGATCCTTTTCAGTCTAAAGCATCACCGGTGACTGGACTTGGTGCATTTGTTAACCCCGTTGGCGAATGAGAAATGAATCACCCGGAGTAGAAGTCCAATTGGATTTACTACTAGAGCTTTCCCAGGGTCTCCTGGCACACAGCAAAAAATGCTTATATGAAAGCAATAGGGGTCCTATTTGATGCATATTCCTACTGCCTGTCACCTCTTACCTAAAGATTTTGAATCCTTACATAACCTACTTGCATCTTTGCAACCTCACCACCAGAGAGGCTGCATCTACGTCATCTGCTTTTTATTTCCGTAGAGAGATGTTTTTATGAAAGTTATTGTCTAAACCCATTCTTACTACTGGTTATTGTCAATTGCCTATTTTGTTTTTCTTTGGATAACCCATCGGGCGTTAAGACGGCTTCTTCCGAGCCATTGTCCATAAAGTGTAGTCAAAGGATCCTGTGTTCGGCGCCGTCGCGCCAAATCCCAAGTACTGCTACTACAAATACAGGCTGGTTCGTCCTAACCATCTACACGACAAACCACACACACACGCGCGCACACACACAGCTTTATTAATCCTCTTGTATGTATGCATGCTTCTATTATTAGGCTGCCTTAGTGCCGGGCTTATCAAAGAGTAGCTGCAGTACACCCAGTTTATTCCATCCAACTATCCAACCAACCAGGGCCATCGCCATCATCGCTCTCTCCCACGTCAACGAAGAGTGGCAAACCCCCAGGAATATCCAGACCGAGGTTGGGGCGCGAAAACCACTTGATTTCTTCCCCGTCATCATACTGCGCGCGCTGCCAAAGTCGAATTCTTCATCGTTCTCCCACATGCTTCGCCACCCAATATCCTAGGATGCGCGCTGTTACACGATTACATCAGTTTGTCGATCGCTTAGAGGGCCGGTAGCGTTAGTAGTTTTATCATGGACGACGACGGGAGCGAAGACGCGCGCGCGGTCGAGCTTTCCACCATAGCCGCCATCTACCCGGAGGAAATCCGCATCGACGAGGAGGACCCCTACAGCTTCACCATCGAGGTGCCCGTCAGCTTGAGCAAGCCCGTCGTGGTTAAGTTCCCGGCCGTTTCCTCCTCCGACTCGGCCCCCCACCCAGAAACCGACAACCCCGGAGCAGCACCGTCCGCCGTCAGTGGCGCCACCGTCGACTCCCAAGAGTTGTCGAATCTACCGTCTCTCGCCCTGCGCGTGACCCTGCCCGAGGGCTACCCCGAAGCGAAGCCGCCGAGCCTCAGCATATCGACCTCGCCACCATGGCTATCGACCGATATCATTAAGAGACTGGAGGGCAATGCGGAGCGGCTGTGGGAAGAGATGGGCCACGATCAGGTAGTCTTCAACTGCATCGATGATGTACAGCAAGCGGCCGGTGACGTTTTTGGGCTGGTGGCCAAGAACAATACGCTGAAGGTGTCGCCAGAACACAAGATCGCCATCCTCGACTACGACAACATGGCCAAGCGCAAAGCCTTTGAGAGGGAAACCTTTGACTGCGGTATATGTTTAGATCCCAAGAAGGGCGCCGTCTGTCACCGGATGCTGGACTGCGGACATGTGTTTTGCATACAATGCTTACAGGATTTCTACAACAATGCTGTTACCGAGGGCGACGTCGCATCGGTGCGCTGCTTAGAGCCCAAGTGCGCCGAGGAACGTGAAGTCAAGGCCAGGGAAGCGGCGGGCGGGAAGAGACGGAAGCCAAAGATGTTCATAAGCCCAAGTGAACTGCTTCAAATACCCCTCGACCAGGACATGGTCAAACGCTACGTTACGCTCAAGCACAAAACTGAACTAGAGTCGGATAAAAACACCGTCTACTGTCCTCGATCGTGGTGCCAGGGGGCCGCGCGATCGAAGAAACACAAGAAGCCGCAAGGCCTCGACTTTGCGGCAGATTCGGACTACGAGTCGGACGAGGAGAACGCCACGGACAACAAATCTCAAGCAGCCTACCTCCAGGATCTGCTTGCGATATGCGAGGACTGCAGCTTCGCCTTCTGCTCGCGGTGCGGACAGTCGTGGCATGGCGAGTTCAAGTACTGCATACCCAAGGAGCGCAAGGGGGAAATCACGGAGGAGGAGAAGGCATCTCTGGAATATCTCAAGATGCACACCTCCCCGTGCCCCACTTGTGCCTCGCCCTGCCAGAAGTCGCATGGCTGCAACCACATGCGCTGCTTCCGCTGCCAGACCCATTTCTGCTATTTGTGTTCCGCGTGGCTAGACCCGTCGAATCCCTACCGCCATTTCAATACGCAGCCCGGGGGCGAGATCAATGGCTGCTACATGCGGCTCTGGGAGTTGGAGGGCGGAGACGGCGCGGACGTGGGGATTGCCTACGGCGGCGGGGACGCGCTGCGCAACGCGGATGTCCAACTGGGCGAGTACGGGCAGCATCTGGAGATCGTCGAGCAGGACCAGGATGAGTCGGATGATGAATCCGAAGCTGATGTGGAGGATGCACCACCAGCACCGCGGGCAGCGCCCGCAGCAGCTGCACGCCAGCAACCGGCAGCACTTGCCGCCCCGCAGGCGGTTCCAAGAAATGCCGAACAGGCGGAGCAGCGAGTCGCTCGTGAGGGTCCGTTAGTGCTTCGCATCGAGGGCAACGCGCCCGCGGCTCGAGGTCGTGGCGGAGGAGGTAATCGCCAGCCTGCAGCAGCAGCACCTGCAGGTGGTGGTCGCGGCGCCGGTCAGGCGGTGAACGAAGGTCGACAGGGCCCTGGAGGTCGAGGCCATCATAGGGGTGGCGGCCAAGCGGTCCCGGGGATCAACCGGCACAATAACAGACAACGGGGACAGGGCCAGAACCATCTGGTCAATAGGAATGCTCGGAATGGTCATAATGTGGAGAACGGGCAGCCGCCTCCTGCAGCTGCAGCGGGAGGAGGCGGAGGGCAACTGAATCAGGTCGATGAGGCATGGGTGCGGCACTTCGTGCAGCTGGCTCTCAACGACGAAGAGCACCTCGTCGAATGGGACAGCGGCGACGAAGATTAGCAGACAGACTAGATAGAACTCCTAGGATCGTCAGGAACCCGACATATTCAGCTGTCAATTTTTGGCGAACTGCTGGGGTAAAAGATGAATCCAAATGCGGTAACCAAGATGTTATCTACTTATCTAGCCGTGACAGAAAGCCCGTGACAACCTGAATCCGTTGCGTTTTGGCCACTGCGTTCAATGCGTGAACGTCAAAAAGGTGTGAAACTCTACGAGGGGTAACGACCAAACTGGAGAAACATTTGGGTCGTGAGGCCGCTAATGTTGCATCCCACCGCCTCTGGCCCTCTGCTAAGAGCTGTCAAGTAACATTGCTACGGTAAAAGTGGCTCCTTGGGCGAGGAGCGGATGATTTTTCAGGGCCATTTTTGTGTTTTTCCCTCCCCTTTCCCTCTCCTGGGTAGGAACAGAAATCCCGGTAAATCACACCACGGGGGCCAGGCAGATCTGGCTGTTACGTTGAGGTAACATCGATGGCGAAATCTCGACTACCACGACGTTTGATGATGGAATGCACTGTGGCAGTCACAGATCCGGCCGTTTCAACTGTGACGAGATGCATTCCGTGGTAGGTAGATGATTACCCAGCAACATCTTACGTTGTTTCTCGCTGCCGGACTTGCCTTGCTGTCGGATTTGTTCCAGAAGGTTTCATGTTTTTTGTCACGCCTTGTTGGTTCCAGGGCAGAGTCACAAACGGTTCAGGAGTATATGTCAGACAGACATGTACCGTTGAGTCAGAGCTGAAATCGGTATAGCAGTGTCCCGAGTCAGCGAGTATAGGAGAGCTTCCGACTTTTCAATCATTCATGATGGTTCGACCGACCGACTGCACTTCCATAGTTATGATTGGCTGGCTTGTGCAGGCCGTGATATACCGGTCCGATCTTGGTGCGAGCTTGTGACTTGTAACGGCTGCACCGGGGATGTAGTGGTACATAGCGCCCGCCGCGGGTGAGCTGCAGCCAAGGACGTTACATGGCGTCCATGAGATTCTTTGCCGCAGGAAGGGGTTGACGACAGGAGGCACTCCATTGCTGTTTAGGGCAAGGAGCTCTTTCCATTGTGTCGATACTGTCTCTCTTCCCAACCGCTTCTGGCGGTTCAAGCGTGTAGCTGTGCTCGAGCGTGCAGCTCCTGCCGAATAACCCCTGCCATGGGCAGGATACACACTGTAGGGAGGACTCGACAGTCTACCACGAAGCGATGCGATGGGGTGTACAGTAATGAGGTCACAGTTAGCAGCGGGATGCGTGCATGCGATCGACGACTATACACGTGGGGTGTATAATTTGGTGTGTAGCCGTCACATCATACGAGCTCTGCGCGATGATTGATCACTGGCCCGCGTGCTGCGTATGGAGAGAGGAGGTGGTTGGCTTACCTGCAGCCTGCAGGACCTCGAGATATTCCCAAGCCGTATCTGCGTCGACGCAAAGGGTGGGTAAGGGAGTGATGAGACGCGCTGCTGGGCCGGCTCTCGTACATATGCCAGAACCACACGTACACGGAGTGGTTGTACCGTTCTGGTAATTCCATGGTGCTATCCAAAAAGAGAGATCGGCGGTAGCCGTACCTTGCTCCTAGTGGTTAGCAACATGTACATACAGTGTTGGCGCGGTGGTGGTGGAGATTGGCCGTGGTTAAAGTCCTTTGTACAAATCGGCTCTTCCATCTGTAGGCTAATACAAAAATCCAGAAACTGCAGTACATAGCAAAGCCGAGTTATAGCCTCTCAGACCTCCCCAAGTCTTGACTGCCTATCATCTCGGTAAGCAGTGGCCCGTACAAGACAAGCAAAAGGGGGAGCCAAGATGATACCGCATTACCTTGTCTCATATTTGATGCTCGACGCCGGGACAGGAAGGCACTTCGTGGTGCTGCTTTCTGTCAGCTGTTAATCACCAAGAGGGAAGACAAGGCCCCGGAGCATGTATCTCGAGAGAGGAAAATAAAAACGGACAAGCAGCGGATATGAGGCACCCAGCCACCAGCGGCGTGGCATTGCTGTCAACTGCGGGGGGATGTCACCGGTAGTGGTAATAGCAGGTACCGAAAGACACTATTGAATGGTTCAAACAAGGCATAACCGTCGAATATTGATCACGGAATGCCCCAACTTGGGATATGCGCGAGTCATTTTGTGGCTTGCGTTGGTTCTTTGATATGTGCATGACGAAGCGCTGTGGGCTTAATAGAGAAAAACATCATGCGCCGGGCGCCAAAGCAAAATATTGGCCGTGCAGATGGAGAAGGCACGGGAAACTATGGGCTCTTGGAAAAGCCGTACAAGCAGGTGGATCAGTCAGTCCAACATGTCTGTACTGGTAGTACTCCGTATGCCCTTCTGTTGTCAGCATCACGCCTCACGAGATTGCGGCCGAGTGGTTTTTAGATGAGATCAATGGGAAAACGAGGCAGTGCAGGGCGGTCAGTGTGTTCGTCCCAAAATGCCATCTCGTCTTTTTTTTGTCTGAGAGTTAAGTTATGGGTTTTCTTGGTCGACTAGGTAAGTAGGAAAGATGTGGTTGAGATTGATTGATTGATTTGGGGTGGGTTGGGTGCCTGGTACAGCACTGGTAAATTGCGATTTGCCCAGGACGACCAAACCCAAGACCGAACCCAGGACCGAACCCAGAACGCGGGACGGGATCCTGGAAAGCATTCCTAAAAACCAATTTGGTGACTCTGGGGAAGGCGCAATTACACCACATTCAAAGTATTTTGAGTTGTGGCTTAGAGTAGGCACTTAATTTACCGTACCATTACATATTCAAACAAACAAAAATAGAAGTTCAAAGGACGGGATGATACAGCGCCACCTATCCCGTTTGTTTCTTTAATGTGCTGCTCATGTATAACTGAGTTAGCGGATGTTACGGCATCACTCGCAGAGGGAGGAACCGGCTGGTAGGCTGGGTTGGCAGTGCAGTAGTAGCTTCTCCAACTACCACCACAATCTACGCCAGCCGCTGACTGAGCCTATAAAGATCAAGTGTCTAACTTACATATCGAACCTACTTGACGCAGATAGATATAAGCGAGGCGTAGGTTAGTGCCAGAGGTTACATGTGCAGTCCCTACGTCATAGCCGTGGTCGGCTGTAGATAGAGCGTTGCGAAAAAGGAAAAAAAGGGCAACCAGAAAACTAATTGATAGTCATCTACTAGTGACGGATCTGCTTGTCGTGTTCGGAGATTTGGAGGTCTGCCGAGTGTGAAAGGCATGACGACGGCTCTGCGCCTGTCACTGAACAAAGATACAAGACTAATGAAGAATCGAAGATACATAATAAATCATAAGCGTGTACAACGACACTCGCAAGGTAATGATGTACTGTTCCGACCCATAGATGAGTTAATCCTGTCTTGGTTCTGCTCTCCGATAGGCTAAGGCCAGCAAGGGCAAAGGACATGGGCAAGGGGGGAAGAGTGATGGTACCAGGTACCCCCTTCGTCGAGTGTGACCTCAGATCGATCACGGTGGATGTGATGGGAAACTAAGTGGTGCGATATTGATGATGATGGTATATTGCAACGTGCGCAGTGTCCAACTGCTTATTCCTACACACACACACACACACACACGCACACTGAAGTGATCGTCCATACCAGACTTCCAAGTAGGCAATTGCACAGCAACGAGACATGCAGAACCTATCAAAAATGCGGGAGCAGCCTTAAAACGGACGGCCGTATTTAGCGAGCTGCTAGCAGTGTCATAGTCGCAAACTACTGTAAAGATCCTGCAAGTGTGGCCTGTTCTGACCAAGCTGAGGCCCTTTGCCCCATGGTTGCCGGCGTGATGTCTACCTTAGCCACCCATCACGGATGTATTGGATCAATAAATCAGTTCGATGTATGTACGGCCAACCAACCAACGCCGAACCCAGCACCTGCTTGCCGTAGGGTCGCAGACGCAACTGCCCCGTTGGGCTAAAGGCCACATGCAGCTGCTCGCCGTAAAGGTGGGTGAACCGCTCTTTCCTTCTGCTTTCGCATGTCGGCAGTCGGCTCTGTCCAAAGGGCTGCGTGGCCCATCTTCCCAAGAGAGAATAATGTCGACAACCACATCATGGAGTTGAGCATCCCTTTGAAGAGATGATGCAGGTGCGTACAAAGTTATGTACGGTAGGATTAGTGCAATCTCATCACAACGGGAACCCGGCTCGGTTCGAGTCTTACCGGCCGCCATTGTTACTGTCCATTTCACCATCCGTTCGATTCCATTCATGTTCCGTTTCCTATCCTATACATACATCCCTTTTCCTTACCCTGACTCTTGAACTGCTGCTATACTCCAGGTACGATATGGGTTGAAACCTCACCCGCTGCCCTCAATATTCTCTTCCTCCTGCCCCTATGCCCTACGTATACCTCCAGAGACAGACAGGACTTCCTTGCTGAGGGATCGCCTAAGGGCTGTTGCTGGGAATCGATGTTTGGACCAGCCAGCAAAGCGAAGTTCACGCTGGCCCCGCATCCATACTAGACCCCTGTTCTTGTGCACCCAACCCACCCTTGTCTAACACTGAACCCCCTATGCCTAAATGGGGGACCCTCGCTTGGAATAAGCCGCCGCACAGTATCTGATTTGGACCTGACAACCTGTGGTCTCTCCCGAACTTAGGTCACGATGGGAAGCTGTCAGACATGTCAAGTCAGCATCGATTGCTGAATATCTCCTATGTCGTATTCCTCATGTTAATCAGCTCAGTCTGGGTTTGTTTCTGTTGCGACTCTGACATTTCCCATCATCCACCCGGAAAGGATCATCGGAATTTTACATTACGGGATCACTACCGGTCCGCCTGGTCAGGCTGCACAACACTGCTACGTCGCCCAATATTTGTTTCGACTTCCGACGACGGCATTGGCTGACGACTCATTTGCGTAGAAACACGAGTTGATATTGCCCACGGGCAATTTTATTTTCGCCTTAGACGACTGCAGCACCTTCTGGAGGCTGCTATTTACTGACTCGACCATTTGGCCGAACATTCCATATCTTCACCGAATACAGGTTTACCCTGCCTTCGCGGCTGGGATATAGCTTTGCAGCTTGTTTAAAATTTCAGTTCCAAGATTGTTTACTTTCGTTGCAAGTTCAACGGGATTGATGTTGGCACCGCAGTATGCAAATCCGGGAAAAGTCCCGAGAAAACAAGGTAAACATTCGATACTAGACAGGTCCCATCTCGAGTGGTTTATACTTCCAGGACATATAGTGAAGCTATTGTGTGCCCATTGCAACATGAAGGGAAAGTGCGTTACCATATGCCCGACTGCCGATAAACAACCGGTATTCATCAGTGTCGGCCGAGAAAAAAGACGACTCTAAAACCTTAGCTGCTGGGTTCGCTGCTACCAGGACCCTGAACAGCTTCACGCTACTGAGAAGTTAGTCAGAACGGCAGCTGGTGTCGGATGCCGTAACCTGCGCTGGCGCTGTGGTGGCGGCTTCTGTTACTGTTATTATGGAGACCGACCTGAGCAACCCATGCACCACTTTTCTTTCTTTGGACGTCGGCAAGGACAACGATTGCTTGATCAAGCTGACTGCTGAGAGCGGGACTGGGGATCTTCCGCCAAGTGGAGTCTGCCGGTCGGACATATTCTCTACATGCGGCTTAGTTGATTTGATCCTATGCAGGCCCTGGCGGCCATGATGAGCAGAACCAAGCGCAAGCAAGCAAGGCTCCGGAGAAAAAAAAACGAACGAGGCCATGGACTTGTCCATCCCAATCGGCCCAGGGTTAGCTCGGCAAGGAGGAGCGAGCGGGCAAGGCAAGCAGCAGCAAGGCCAGGCCAGGCGCTACATACTCCATGCTGCCTGCCCTACGTACGAAGATACGAAATAGGCATATACGTCGTCAGGCTGGCCGAACAATGATCGGCAAAGCGTTTTTGTAGATAAATTAACCAGCCCAGAAAACAAAAACAAAAATGTGCTAGGTGCGTTTCCTGTTTGAAGCTTGTCCCCTCGTTTCGCAAGCGAAGGATGCCCGGCCCTGGTTGTCTGTTGTCCAATTCCGACACCCCCGAGACCCGGCACATTTGCCCTGACGCTAGAGCGATATATGTCGCATTATCGCCGACAGCGCTCTCGATGACTGCCCAAGATAGGCTTTTGGAGCCTCTACTATCTACTGTTTGATGATAGCTGCTGTGCTATAGGGCGACTGACTGGTCGTACGAGCAATAGCAGGAACATGCCGCTCCCATGAGTATGTCTTCTGGAGCCGAAGTGCGGAAATGCCGCGAGGCGTTCAACGCTTCCTGTGCCCGCATGCAGTAAGCAGCAAGCAAGCCGACATATGCCATATCAGATATCCAGGTCACACACACACTCAATTTGAACACAGTCACTGCACAGTACATTCCCCTTCTCGACGGGGGAGCCACTTTTGGAGGCAGTGACAGGGTCTGTGTGGCCTGGTCTGTGCTATATTAAGCTACAGATATACCCATTAAGCCGGGTCTGTTATAGCCATGGAAAACGTCGAGTAATCTCGGTCTGCGCTCAATCACATGCATGAAGTTGTCGACAAGTCCTATCTTGCTGATCCAGGGATTGGGAAGCTGCAGCCGCTAAGCGACCTCCGAAGAATGGCTTTTCTTTGCCGCGAGCGTCGAACGACTCCTGACTGTATCTGCCACAGAAGCCCAAGGAGAGTCAACTCTTGGGCGGCTCGGTGACATTTGCAGTCGGAGAAATAGTTCTTCGATGCTTCGAGATCACCCCACTAGACTGTTACTCGCGTTTCGACGAGAGCCTAACGCGCTTGTTCTGGAACAATGATGTCGTATTCCATGACAGAGTGGGTTGAGTCTTCCGGAAACTGACATCAGTTCCTGGCCCAATGCGGGCTAGCTCAGTTCGATCAACTCAAGGAACGAATAAGACGCTGCCTACTTTTCTCGACGGGATTGAGAGGAGCCAGGGGCTTTCTTCTTCGACTGCCGTTAGAGCCCACCAAGCCAGCAGGATGTAACGGTGCTCCTGGGAGATCGTTCAAGACAGAAGGAAAATATCCGGTGATTTCCCTGACAGGACCCATCGCAACAGGCCTAATGTGGAGTGCAGCGTAACAGTCTCGACCTACGTGACGCACCCGGAAGCAAGATTATATTGTACTTTGCATGTGCCTTTCCGTGATGCATTCTCGACTAGTATCCACGAGCGTTGTGTTGAGCGTGAGTGGCCTCCTTAACAACAAGCTCTATAGACCCCCCTCTTTGACTCGCGAACGACCGCGGACACCATGTCGTGAGGCGAGTCCCACTCAGGAGATGAAAGTCAATGGGTGAGGTGGGAGCTGGAAACTTTGAGCCGTCCACCGCAGCTTCTAGCCTTGTCTGGCCCTCTGTTACAGGTTGTGAGCGAGGCTGCAGAGTCGGGAGGATTCGAGTCTCGCAGGATCCCTTATGGCATCATCATCTTGACCAAACTTCCCGCCGCCGCAGGACAGTCTAATGGGACCGGCACCCTAGACGCGTGCCGTTGGCAGACTAAGGATGCGGCTAAAGTTGTCGTGCCTGGGTGATGGAAAACGTTCATCAGCCGGCCTGGTCGGGCGCTCTCTCGTCTGTGCGATATGTGTTTCCCCAAGAGGTACGCAATTTTATGTACGGGAATCCTTACATACTGTACGTATTGCTCCGGATAGGCCCATGCTAATCCAGCAAGCCGTATGGACTAAGGGACTCCCACGATGCGCTATATCGTAATGGCCCAATCATTCAGGGGCTCCTGCTTGGCTTGGCTCACCGTTGCGGCTACTGCAAGTCTCCGGAAAACCCACTGCTAAGATCGTGGTTGAAGGCTCTTCGTGGGTATCTGGGTATCCTCACCTTGTTTGCATCGTCACTATAGTTGGAAGTACCCTGATCCCGACCGTTGCGATAACCAAGTTATCCTGTAAGTAAGCTAAAGGGGGCCCGCTGCGATTGGCGCGCGGCTTATTTACTTGACTAGTAGTGGACCCCCCGACTTATTTCGGTGTCAGGCACAACAACGCACTTGTCGAATCGGGCTTCTAGCTCGCCTTACTATAGTGTCGATAAACTATAATATACTGCTTTAGCCCGGGTGTCCCATGGCACCAGGGAACTGACGATGTCTATCCAGCGTAGAATAGGGACGACGGCGGAGTCAGTATGTTTCTCAGAGCCTCTGGGTAACGGGTTTCATCGTGAACCCCTCAAAAGCCAAGTCTTTCGATCAACGCGCAATTGAACCTGCGCTGCACTTAGGATGGTAATCATTGTGTGACCACCACCGAACCGTCATTGGAAAGTCGGCCGTGCATCGCATCGCATCACCACCACGCATCTTACCTGTCAGCACTGCCCGCCATCATAGCTGTGAATAATCTCAACTTTCCCTCTACTGTAATATCGGCGTCGGCTCGATTTGACAGCCGTTGTCATGCTCGTGGGCCTCTGCAAGTCGGTGAAGGGCGATCCGTTAGATTACTATCGACTTCTGCCGTGTCCCGGTGCCTAAAGCGGTTTATACGGCCGACAGATATTCCTATCGGTAGTAATAATAGAAACACTTGGATAGGAGTTGTCATTACAATGCTATATGCGAACATACCTGAAAAAAGAGAATTGGCCATTGAACACTTAACGGACAGGGGTTCCTGTACCTCCTCCACCCACCGCGGAACCCCCTGCACTTTTCTCCAAGCGAGCTTCAACTGGGTCTCCGCCCGCCCACCCACCTTAGACACACCTGGTCCAGTAAGTACCCTATGCATCCTTGGCTCATTGTCCAGGGTAATCTCTTGAACTGATGAACCGATTCTTGCAGTCCAGGGGCCCCCTTGTCAGCACACCATCCCTTTCTGGTTCTTCATCGGCGTACGTGCCCAACGGTCTTCTAGAAAACAGCGGGCCTGCTGGGTCCCCTCGAGGCCGTCGGAGGTTTTTGCTGGCTAATCACAGTGCCTTTTTGGGGGCCAGGGCAAGCATTTGGGGAGTGGGAGCCGTAGAGGGGGGAGGGCAAGGAGCAGGAGCAGGAGGAGAGGGAAAGGGAAGAAGGGGTGTGGCCTGCTGCTTGCTTGCTTGCTTGCTTGCTGTGTGTGCTGCTGCAAGAGACAAGGCTTGCCTGTGAATGGCTCCAGGACACATCAGTCGATTTCTCCCCGTGCCCCCATCTTGACCCATGTCATCCATACCTGCCTACTCCATCCACCTACATGCGCTGCTTGTGAGAGAGTGAGAGGAAAGAGGGTTTTGCCGTTCGGTTCTCTGGCCTGCCATGCCACACGCACCGCACAATACCTACTGCAGCAGTGCCTTGCGGAAGTACTGTACTTTGGCCGGCCCTCTAAAAAAGTCGGCATAGGCGCGAGCAGGAGGGTCCTCTGGTATCAGAAGCTGGCTCGTGTACTCGGAAAGCATAATCGTAATATACTGCGGTGCTTTGGTCTCGTCTATCACAGCCTCTGGGTACATGCTTATCTTCTTGCTCGACAAGAGAGAGACTGTGTGTGTGCAAAATTGCTGCTCTCATAACAGAACTTCGTTATTGACTGACATATTCCATTTTGGTACGTTTCATGGAGTGATGGAATTCCGATCATCGTTCGTGATTTTCGAAACGCTGCCATAAGCCTAGAGGCTCTCCTTGACACTTCCCTTGGCGTTTGACCGCGCCTGAGTGCAACGGTCCCTCAGTGTACCTTCATCCAGGAATATCAGAGCCCCCGTCCAAAGAGGATCCTGGAATGTGGTACCCTGGCCCAGATCATCCATCGCCCTCTCTTAAGATTTTCCCACACACGGGCTGGCTGGCTGGATGCACTGTACTGTACCGCAATACATGGCCTACCTAGCATACACCACCCACCCACGCACACACACACACACACACACACACATGCTGCTGCTTGCTGCTGCTGCTGCTCTAGGGGCGGGCCTGTAGCTCTGACAGTGGGATGTACTCGGACATCTGTGCTAGACCCAGGTTATCCATCATCTCCTCCCCTCTACCCTAGGCCTGATTAGGTCCTCGTCCAGACCCTTGCTCTTGTCAACCGTTAAACTGCCCGAAGAATAGTGTTTAGTGCCGCGACTTGCACGAAGCCACCCCCCTCCCACTAGCACCATCTACCGGAGCCATCCATTCCATACAAGTACACTCTGCCCTGCAACCTCGCGTTCCTGAAGTTCACTCTAATCCAGACTTCACATACAACCCAAGCCATAGCCTGACGTTACTCGGTAGGATCAAAGAAGGAAGCATTACATTGGACTATTTTCTCTCTCTTTACTCCCATTGCATCATCCAGATCCAAGCAGTTGATGGTACCGAAATCTACACCTAGATCAGCAACACCTTAGCCGACTCCTCGGCTAGCCACCTACAAGACGTCTTCTTCTCCCTCTCGGATCGGAACATCGAGATATGCTCCCATGTCCACCACGACGACACTAACGGCGACTATGGCAGAGTTGAAGCCGGAGGCGCCTCACGGTAGTCTTTGGTCGAGCTACAGCGGACCGGCTGTGCCATTATCAACTCGTTTTCCCAGCAACATGGAGTCCTCACTCCATCACCATCCCACCGTGGGCTCCTCGCAACATCCGGATCGGCCCCGGAGCGGTCATCCCATGCAGCATCCTTATCCGTACCAGAGGTACTCCCAGGACGAGACCAACGCCTTTGACAGACACCATACGCCCATGCAGCAGCACCACAGCTACCCCAACCTGAAGCGTCCGTACTCGCAGACCGAGCAGCCCCTTACCAGGAAATTGTTCAGGATCTCCGAGATGACGGCACGAAGCTTACCGTCAACCATGACCACAAGCTTTTGTCCTTCCGCAAGGCGCAGGACAAGCACACCATTGTGGATCAGCATGGCCGGTATCAGCAGCTGGAGCTGAACGCACAGCTCCACGGCATGTTCTTCCTCTCCGAGATGCCTTCGAACAGCAGCGACGGCTCCCTGCTGCAGCCCGAGTTGACTTGCTACCGGAGGAACTTGTTCCAGATCAGTGGCTCTTTGATAACACCAAGGGGTCAACTGTCGGTCATACGCCAGGAGACCGGTGAATCGGTCCCGGTGAGCAGCACCGAGGTGACCATTTCAGCAATTGAATCGGTGGATGGCCACCCAGTCCGCCTGATCGTCATCCCCTGGAAGACGCCTCCCCCAACTCCTCCGAGATGCCCCAGACCGCCGACCAGGAACCTGCGGCTTTGCCTGATTCCTTTCCAAGAGGATGGACCGGAAGCGGACGGCGAGTACGCGGTCTACCCGATCGGCTGGAGGCGACTGCAATTCAGAATGTAAGTAAACTCACCTGATCCAGGGTCTTTGCCTTTCACTGTACTAATTTTGTCATAGCGCCACTGCCAACAACGGACGGAGAAAGGAGCTTCAACAACATTTCGTGCTGCACCTGAAGGTTGTCGGAACACTGTCGGATGGAACGAAGGCGGTCCTCACTGAGTACACCACAGCGCCCATTGTTGTCCGTGGTCGCAGCCCCCGGAATTTCCAGGCTAGGAAAGAAATTCCTCTCCTGGGATCGAGCGCTGGTTCCAGAGGGCAGGCACTGGTCGAGACAGGCCTGGGCGTTGTTGCCGGACCTCTGGCCGTGAAGCCGCAAGAATCAAAACTAAGAGGGCTGAACCTCGAGTTACCTCGAACCGCCTTTACCTTCAATGCGTCGAAGCTACCCGGCAGCCCGATGACTATGAGATCCAAGTAAGCTTACCTTGGAGAAGCAAAACCGAGTCGCGGGCAATACTAACAGTGATTTGCAGTTCTTACCCGAATTGGAGCCCTCCCGGACAACATCCGATGTCTTCCATGCCGTCGTCTGCCACGGCGAGCTACCCTCCTACCAGCATTCCTGCAGATTCTTACCAGAAAATGCCGCTTTCTGGACCCCAGGGTTACAACCCGGAACCGCAAGAGATGCCCTTGCAGTCGTCGATGCCGCCGGTGCAGCTCTCCATGGTTGCCAGCGAGCAACCGCCCTCGATACGGACACAATACGCATACGTCCCTGGAAGCTCTGCCCCGCCTCAGCTGTCGGTCTCAACTTCCTCCATGGGTGCGCCCCATGACCATAACAACCTGAGCGTGCCGAGATACGTGGAGAGCGGGCGGCCTTCGAAGAGCCCTCGTCACGCGAGCCATACCTCGGTGCACAGCGCCGGCTCCATATCGAATAACGAGTCGTCGGAATACCGATACGGATCGTACGTCCCGGTGAACAGCAACCAGAGCCAGATGAGCTCTCCCACCACCTATACTACTGGTGATAGCAACTCGGCCGGCCACCACCAGCCGACGCGCGACTACTACCCGCCTCCCAACACCTGGACCACCACGGCTGGTGAGCCCGCCTCGGTCCAGGCGTACCACAACACAGAGAGCCGGCCATATGGCTACCAAGACCAGTACAAGTCTGGTCACGCCATGCCGCCTCTGAAGACGGATCACCACCCGGCGCCGGCTGGTTATGGCAGCTATAACTGGAGCCCCTCCTAAGACAGCGGGCCCAGTCGCTTCCTAATATCCAACCACCTACTCCTCCACTAGATGTTGAGACTTATACCATTCTGCTCGATCAACCTGAGCGTGGATTCGTTCCGGGGTCGAGACTTAAAGCACTACCACCCACATACCCTTATAATACCCCCCATCTGTAACATACCCGAACAATACCTATACATACGTAATTAATGATCGAACAACGAGCCGGAAAACGAGCTCGGGCGGTGGAACTTAGAGGAAGGGCGTCTCTTCAAAAAAAGGGGCGTAACCATGGTAGGCCGGATATCGGGGACGGCTACCCTCTTACACAAGAGAGAGAGAAAGAGAGGACCACACTACTAGGTGTGTAATACTTTGTTTCTTGGAAGAGCCTTTGGTTCGTCGGCGTCGGTGGATTTTGTTGAGCCTCTGTCATACCGCCATTTGGACAAGCTGGTGTTGTTTTGTTGTTGTTGTTGTTGTTTTACGCGGTCCCTACCGACCCAACCCCCGACTTTGTATAAAAGTGTATGGCTTTTACCCCCTCCTGTTTGGTTACCACGGTTTTCTTCTCGCGAGAGAGGAGAAAGGGAAATGGCACAGTCCGTCGAGGAAAAAGGCGAACACCGGCGTTAGGCTCTCTGGGCTGCACACATCATTATTTGTTTCGATATCCCCTTGCCGTTAGAGAGAGAAGCAATCAAGAGACAGAAGAAGAAAGATCCAATTGTGTTGAAGCTTGTGTGCCTGATGGATGGACTTGTGCGCCCTTAAGTGAAACGGTCTCGGGATTGGAATGAATGGGGCCCGGGGTTGTTGAGTGACCGAGGATATGAGGGAATATGAGTTGTTTGTTCATGTTGTGTCAAGCATGCTGTTCGTTCGGAAGGCTGTTCGGCCTGGGAGGTGATGTGTTCCTCTCTTCACCCATGGGCCGGTGGTGGTCGAAGCAGGAAGCCATCTTTTCCAGAACGTGAGTCGATGGCGTTGCTAGGGTTGGATGATATGAAGGGCGGTCGCATGGTCTCATGCAGCACGACAGGGAAGGTACTCGGTGGCAGCAAACATGCCACAGACCGGGAACATCAATCAGGCGGAATGCTCGTTGGCTCTGGATGCATATTTATACGTGTGCTTGTGCCAGAGGAAAGGAAAAGGGTAACAAGGGAGACGGCACACAAAAAGAGAGGAAATACGGGATGGCCAGGAAAACAGGTGAGCTATTCCGGCTGGCTGCAGGAAACGGATGATAGTAATTATATGAAGAGGGAGAAAAATAAGCCAAACACCCTACCTACTATATACAAATATTTACTGCACCTACTCTGTACTTCTTGACCGATCTCGAGACCCCGGCCGCCCCCCCCCCGGTGACATGAAAAGGAGAATTGTATTGGAAGCCCAGTAATCCCTTGTGCAAATCATTGGCAAGCCCGCATGTATACCCTGTCGGGCGATGATGTTCTACAGACATGCCTCGCAATACATGCAGACCGCATTCTTAGTGTCCACCAGCCGACGGGGCGTCTCAACAAACCCGGCCTCCTGGACCCCAAGGAGGGTACTGAAACTTATGATTGATCACAAAGCCAGGCACGATTTAGCAGGCAGATCCCTTCCATCGCACGTCGGAGGCTTGAAGGACTGCAACGGTGAGTACGTACATACATGGCAGGCGGAATAGGTGCGCGGGCGAGATGTGAGGGTGCAAGATGGGCGTCCTTTGGCGGGCGTCGATCAGACAGCTGACGGGGGGGGAGGGACATGGACATGGACGGACAGACAGCATGGTGTTCCGTTCATGGGTTCCGCCAGCGTGGTAAAGTTGCCCCGTGCTGGGCCATGTGGCTCTCTCATGTTAACTTCCAGCTTTCGCGACATGTCCCATTTTAGACTACGACTTCGCTATCGCCCGTCCCGCTCTCTGTCGCTTCTAATCTGTCGGCATTTCCATTGGCTCCAGCACCTCTTTTAATCTCCGCCCCCGATCCTACCTGAACCCAAAATAAACTGGACTCACTCAATACCTCTTACCCATCCTGGTGGTTTCCCAAGGCTTGCTTCCAGCCTTTCCGTCTCTCGACGAACAAATTATCAACGAACTCAAATCTTGGGTTTTGATTTGATCTGATCTGATCTACCCTGCACTTGCACTTGCACTTGCATTTGCATTACCACGCGCGCGTGATCCATAAGTTTCATCGTCAACTGCGACAAACCTTCGCGGGACGAAGAAGAGTTTTCCCACGCCGACCTGGGCATTAATACACGGTCTATATGTGTCACAGCTCTGCTTGTTGTGTCAAGCAGTACCCATCATGTTTGATATCCCGGAGGCTAAGCGGTTAGTTCCATTGCACCAATTACTCGGCAGCCTGGGCTCCTTTTTTTCTGTAGCTGTTCTGGAGGATGACTACCGAAACTAACAGGTTTATGTGTGCAGAGTCAGGAGAGAAGACCTGTACAGCTCCGCACCACCTTCTGATGATGATGGTGATGACTTGATGAGCCAGGATGGTCAAGTGGATACAGAGCTGCGCGAGAGACTGAGGGCGCAATTAGCTGGCCTGCTAGATCTGGACATCTTATCGCCATCTTCATTACCTGCCCCGGGCGCTGCTGATACCCCGGCCCAGAAATCGGGGACGGCAGTTGCTTCAGACGAAGGAGCCAATAACCCTCCTACTGGAACCGATGGGGAGCTACTGGCGTCAGACGCGAACAACCCAGATGAGGTTGCATTGACTTTTCGTCTGTTCCGTGATGAAGAACCCTCGCATACCGTTGTCATTAAGCAGGGTGATGAGACCCAGGTTGGCGGCAAAGCTGAGTTCGTCGTGCCCGGAGACCACAGTCATACTATCTGGCCGATACGCCAGATCAGGAAACCATGGCGCAATTCAAGTTTGCAGCGATGAGCACGGAGTATCTGATGGCCAATGCCAAGCAGCGAAAATGGGGACTGGAGAAGCCTTGGAGGGTCACCAAGATCACCGTCGCAGCCGACAAAATCCCCAAGACCCTGCCCGACGTCGATGGCGTAGGGGACACGACTATGGGCGAGAGCAAGAGGACGCGGCCCGGTAAGAAGCGAAGAGTCCTCTTGCGCACGCGAGACAAGGCCAAGAGAGAAAAGGAAGAGGCCGTGAAGAAGAAGCTCGCCGACAAGGAAGAGCATCTGAAAGAGAAGAGGAAGAGGCTCAACAAGGCCAAGAAGCTCAAACGCCGGGAAAAGCGACGATCAGCGAAAGGCGCCGGCGGAGAGGGTGCGGATGAACCAAGCTCGAGAGAGACAAGCCCGGAATGAGAAAGGGGGCTCCAGAGTTTGCTCCATGGGCCATCTGCCACATATGTATGGTATGCATGATGCGGGCCTCTTCTATATCCTTGGTGATCATTACAGTTGACTCAGGTCGAGGTTGAAGCCCATTTATTGCTGAATACCACTTCAGCTGCTGCTGCATCACTTCCAGGTTGCGATACGGAATGAACAAATTCTTATTAAGGCGGTGTTTCACCATTATGACTACTTATGATTGCAAACATGGTATATCAACGCTACCCACCGAAAAGCTTGAATGGCTGCAGAGTGTTACTTGAAAGATTCACAGATGTGAACCGACACCGACACCGACACCCCGGGGACCATACAGTATACACTGCCTTCGCGACAGCACAAACTATTTGGTCTTCAGGATCTTAACTCCCTGAACGAAATCGCCTGCACCATCGGTCCCCATATATCGAGCTTTGAACCACCATAGGATCAAGCTGAAAGGTTTCCATGTCCCCACCTGACCGGTGGCTCGGGACGGCCCGATGGAGAGTGCCAACAAGATCTTGGGATCCGGCTTGTACTCCTCGACGTTGCCGTCTTTAAAGTATGCTTCGAATTGCCTTGCCAAATATTCAACCTGGGCGCCCAGGGTGGCCGCCTGGGCCACCTGAAGGTTTCCCGCGTCTCCAATGACGAAGACGTTCTTGTACTTGGGAGCTCGCAGGAATGTATCCTGATGCAGGCGCCCATCATCAGCCCGCATCTCAGGCGGCGCAAACTCAGTGTTGTACTTGATGCCAAACGCCGGTATAAACAGGTCCGTTTTCAGCTCGACTTTGGTGGAATCCGTCTTGGTGAGCTCGACGACCTTGCTTCCCTCCGATTCGGTCACGCCAGAGATGCGCGCATCGGAGATATACTTGACTTGAAGCTTTTCAAGCTCCTTCTTGGCCGTTTCGCGAGTGGACTTCATTATGCGGCTCTCCAGAGGTAATGAATCGGCGGAAATGATGGTGATGGATTTAACTCCGGACTTTGCATACTTGTAACCCAGCTCTCCGGCAAGTTCCACGCCCGTGATGCCAGCCCCACCCACGACAATTGACGAGGCTTTTTCAATCTGTTCTCGCAGCTGAGAGATGGCAGCGCGGGTCTGCTGGCTGGTGCCCACGACCTTCCATGGCATGCCGTCCCTCGCGTCTGCACCCGTGGCGATGACGATAGTGTGGTATGCAATATCGCGCTTGGTGCCGTCGTTCAAGGCCACTGTGACGGAATTGGCGTCGGGATGTAACGATTCCGCCTTTCCGGGGACGAATTCGAATTTGTCATGGCTGTACTTGGAAAAGGCGGCAGGTATGTTGTACAGGACCTTGCTCCTCGCCCATGGCGCCGGGTATTACCACGCGAGGAGACGCGATGTTCCAGAAGAACTCGTCGTTGGGCGCGACGAGGACCACGCGCAGGTCCGGATCGGTTTGCGTAGACTTGTCTGCTAGCCAGTGGGCGACTGGGATGCCTCCCAGGCCAGCGCCGAGGACAACGACGGTCTTGGACATGTTTCTTCGCGTGATCTCGGTACTATTGTTCGGGAAGAAGGAAAACAATACAAATGCAGCGAACCGAGTTGAGAGCCCGGGAAAGTGGTTTGGGTGGTTGTGGTTGTTGTATAACGATCTCTATGATTATGCCTTAAGCAACTCTTATACAACGGGTGTTTTGGGTCAACGGTCAGTGCGCGACGGCGGACCGATACGGCTTTATAGCGAGACTGCACCATGCCGTGGAATTCTTGGGACAACGGAAGCCCAACTCGTTCGCAATTTGTCATCCGTATAATAATCATTTCCTCTCAAAAGGCAGCCAAAGAATGCGGTGTGCTTGATTTCTAAGGATTATGGGATGATAGTAATACAAAGGGTTCCCGCGCGGGTATTAGCTAAGCAAAGTATCCGACCTTATCATCCCCCAGGCCGCCAAGCTAGGTAGGTAGCTAGCTGCGCAACCCGGCCTGCAAAAACAGCCGAGAAAGGGACCAACTGTCGACAACTAAAATAAAGCAGTCACTGTGGTACCCTTGGGGTTCCATTGTGGCATTCGTATGTTCGGCTCGAGAGCAGGAATGTTGATGGAGCACTGTCCATGGCACATGCAAGCTATCGATTTTCTCTCCCATGTCAATCTTTGGCGTTGGACACGGATAGGCAGCGACGTATCCAGTAAGCAGAACGTTTCTTAAGCCACATTATTCTTGCCTTGGATCCTTGGTTCTGCACAGGTTGGTTTAAATGAATAACGACCGCCGCCTATACCTACACTTCCATTGATAATGACAACAGATCGATGCTATTGTTTCAGTGTGTTAGTTAATTAGGTAGGGTGGCTGGAGTTGCCATAAACCCATATTGGATGCCATGTCTCAGTCAACAACATCCTCACCACTGTCCATCCCGTACGGAGCTTTTCTTCGAAGTTGAGAATAGAGTTCACAACTAGGTAACTTACACTTGACAGATACATATGGCGCTCGCCCCGTTTTCAAGCCCAGTCAAGTCACGGGGGTTCATCCACTCTCGACGGTTCGAAAGTGCGTTTCAGAGTGTGGCGGTGCCATTCTGTTTCCCACGTATTGAAACCTCCCCACCCAATAAGGCACTCAAGACCAGCCAGCACCCTGGTGGGTTCAACTCAGCTTTGTCAGCTTGTCAGTTGAACACTAACGAAGCCTATCACCATTCTCCAGGCCAACAGGCTTACATCATTGCAGACTTGCAGTATGAAAATCGCAATCTTGTTCGGCCACTTCTCGTTTTTTCTCTCTCTAACTCTCTCAACCAGCCCCTGCCTAGTTGCATTCTAGCAGGCAGACGCTACGATGTCACTACAACAGCCATGACTCAGTACATACATATCCAGGGAACCAACAATATCAACTTTTACCTGATGAACGAGGCTTATATCAAGATCAAAGCCGCATTTTCGCCTTTAAACCATGTCATGTAAGCTGGCAATTAATCCCCACGTTACTAAATATAGCTAGTACTACATGACACGGGAAGACGGAGACGAGAATCCCCAGCATGCGACGCGTTGAGTATGTACCTTCTACAATAGGACCTCTCGGGGCCGCGTGTCCACCACCAGCAGGGTGCGTTGGGACGTTGCTTTTTAGCGCTCTACTAGTGAGTTCGCCAGATGGTCTGAGCTCAATAGTAACTGGTTCGGTCGGGCTAGCATCTCAGCTTCTAGTAGTAGCCCCCAGAGAGAGCGTCAGATCGGATTCGCTTGGGGTGGCTTGGCCCTTACGGTGCTTGGCACGTAGCAGCCCCCACCAACCCGTTTCAATTCAGGGGTAATGTCTGTCTGAGTGATCGACAATAGGTTACAGACTCTGGGCATTTTACTAGCCTGGGTCCTGCCAGACCCTGTTCCTGAACATCAAACCTCTCTCTCTCACTACATGCCCCATCTCGCTACACGCTCATTGTAGAAAATCTGAAGGATTTCTTCTGGGATATATAGTCGATAACATCCCGTACCGCTCGTTTCGACCTTCTCTCCAGGGACTCACTGTCAATTCAAACAGACGAGCTCCTGTTGTTATCATCATATACCCACTGCGTTGCTGGTCATCTGCATCATCTTCCTTTATATTTCACTTTTTCGTGTGTTCTTTTTATAGACCTTGCTCTTTCTTCTTTTCTGTGATTATATACGCATATACCTGTATATATTTACATCCACCCAACTCCACCATGTTGTACTCATTTGTCACTGTTCTGGCCGCGGCCACCCTCTCGTTGGCGTCCACGCCCACAGGCTTCACGCCCGCCACCCAAGAAGCTCTGACTGTGACCTTTGGCAAGACTGATGGTTCGGGCGGAAAGGAGCTCACCAAGGCCGGTAAGCAAATACCCATTCTCAGGCAGAGGGAGGAAGAGCAGCAGCGCTCGAGTCGCAAAGCCCAAGAAAAGGTATGATGGAAAACTAACAAGCGACGTGCCCCACAGCAACCGCCAATGCGCCTACACTCTCCACGAGCAAGAAGCTCGAGGGCAAGTCTTTCGCTGTCATGATGATCGATCTCGACATCCCGACCGACACCGCGGGCAAGACCAGCACGCTCCTCCACTGGATGCAGACGGGTCTGACCGTCGCCGCCAGCGGCACCGGCTCCACCCTCTCCGTGCCCGGCACCGTCAAGGCTGCGGCGCCGTACTTCGGCCCCGCGCCGCCCGCGCGCACGCCGCTCCAGCACCGCTACACGGAGATCCTGGTAGACACGTCGGCTGCCACGCCGGACCAGCTCAAGGTGCTGACGGACGCGGCCGCGAACCGCCAGGGCTTCCAGGCCGAGGCGGTCCTGACCAAGGCCAAGCTGCAGGACAAGGTGGTCGCGGGCAACTTCTTCACCGTGTCCAACCCCGGGCCCGCCGCCGACGCGACCAAGGGCGGCTCCAAGGGAAACTCTACCTCCACTACGCCCGGCGCCGCTAAGGGCAGCGGCGGCGCTACTAACCCGGGCAAGCAGACCGGGCTCCCCGTCAAGGGCGAGGCGTGGTCGCGCCAGGCTAGCGGTATGCTGACGGGCATCGCCGTTGTGGCAGCTGTGTTCTTTGCTCTGTGAGCGACCTGGAGAATAGGGGGTCAAGATAGCGTGGGCTCAGGATAGAAGGAACAAAAGACAAATACAGACTTCAAAAAAAAAAAGATTGAAACAAAACTTTGAGCTTTAGATGCAGATGTGCAGAGTGTGTGCTTGAAGTCTAGCAACCAGGGAAGGAGGTAGTAGGTCTGATAAGGGATAACGATCGTGTTCTACAGCCGTCGGAGTCAACAGACAACCCTGTGAAACCCCCTCTACTTATTTAATTAAATAGGCAGGCGTCACTAATCAACTATTTCAAGGTATACGCAGCAGCCTAATCATCACGAGCCTTATTACATTACCATGGACATGCAATAACACGGTGGCGCGTACGGGAGTGGCTTCAAGGCCCCAGCAAGCGCAGATGGATGAACAATGAAGAGGAGCTACCGCCAACTGTCAGTGATGTTGCCGTTGGCACTGATAACTGGAAGCTGCTGATGCGGGCAAGGTATCTAGGCAGCTGTTCCAATATGACACGGGCATAGGAGATGGATGGACTTGATGGTATAGGGGTTCACGAGTGGGAGAGTTCTTGCCCGTCTCGGGGCGATGTTTGTTAGTCTGGGACGACACAGCTGGCAAGTCAGCGGCACATCCACGGAAATAGATAGATATATTGCCCCGAAACGTACTGATGATGCTACTCTAGCTGTAACTAGTCGTACTATATGCGCCACATTTCCTGGCCTGGATGGTGACATTCCGGGCTACTACTGGGTAGTCGCCAGCGCACCGGGCTTTTTCCACATGGTCAGCCAGCCTAAGAAGGAGGTAGATAGGATGCCGAAATATACCCACGGACTTTCTGGTGGTGTCAGGAATCAGGGGTCGCCCTGGTTGCATAGTCGAAAAGAGGTATATTGTTTCTTCCAATTATCATTGGTCGTCTCCCATCTCTTCTGGTGTATTCGCTGATGCAGCTGCCCAGATAGGTACACATTCAACATTGTGTCCTAGCCCCCCTCTGGATTTTTACTCCGCCAGGTAAGTCGTCGAATTAGGCCCTCGCAGTTTTTGACAAAATGGGCAATGGGTGTCGAGTGCCACCGAATTATTCCCGCCATCGCAATTATCCTTTCGGAAGGTTAGTTTACTATATGCAGATACCAAAGTCCGTTTCGGGGCTTGACTTACACAATCCCATCGGATTACTTGCTGTACCAGACTGCGTGACCGTACGACAGATACGGACTCGGTATCTGGCGGTCCTCCATCACCGCCGCCGCCTGATAAGTCTCTGCCCCCGCCGCTGGGTAGTCCCCCGCCACCATCGTTCGTGTTTCCCCGGCCACCGCCATTTGGTGGCGTATTTCCATTGTCCGATCCCTCAGTAGATCCCCCAGGCCTGTCCGCAGATTGTGGAAGTGTGACTTTGCTTTGTCTTGTCCTGCCCCAGAGTTTCTCGCCTATTCGGCTATCGTTCAGGGGCGTATCGGAGGGCGCTTTGCCTACCGGCCGTGGTCGTAAAGCTCTCGGGGTTAGAATAGTCTTACATCTCTGAAGAAGTCCCGCCCCGAATGTGCATAGGATAATGTATATCAGATAGTTCGTAAGAGTCGCCGACATTGTAACAAGTGCTCCGTATAATGGTGTCAATAGATCGTTGTAAGTAAGGCGGCAACCGGGCTTTGTCGCTTTCAAGCCAGTGAATGTTGTAGATTCTGAAGAAAATTCATCATACTGCTCGATAGCTAAGCAATTTTCCTCAGCATCGTTTAAGGCTACGTAGAAGAATTTACGTGCGGGTGGCTATGCTGCATCTGCCCAATCAGACATCTACACGTCGTGGTGGTGAGGCTTCCGCGTATGCCTTACAATATTCACATTCTCTGAAAGGGCTGCGTTATTCAACGCATTGACTCTGACTAGGTCCATTCTCCAGCATTCGACCAAGAGAGACGTACAGCGTTCGCATCATGGATGGGGATATTGAGATGAGTATCTTAAGTAGGGATGAATCGTTGCACAAGCCGTGGTTAGTCCAGACATATCCGTATTCCCAACTCTCCAAGAAGCTGTGCTGACTCCCGAGGTCGGCTAGGAAGTACATCGGGTACCCAGCCTTTGCGAAGTATCTGTCTTTGGACGACGACTTCTTTGTCATCAGAAGATACGACCGGCTTCACTGCCGGGTTCTCATCACTCTACAGGATGAGATTGCTATGCTGGAAGAAGAACTGGACAATCTCGATGCAAAATATAGTAAAAAGGGTGCGCCAGATGTCGATAATGGATCGACACGTAAAGATCAACCAGAACGCAAGGAGTTGATTAAACGGATACTCATGGAGTTGAAGCATTATGGTATAGCGTGCCTTATCAACCCCCCTAAGGTATGATCACATTGTATTAACAATCCTGAGTCTAGACAAGGTACTCTATCGCTATACGCAACTGAAATCTAGACCTGCTGCCCCAAAAGAGAATGTCGAGAATATCAGGAATTGGCTTGCGAATAACAACAAACCGATTCAGGAAAAAGAAATCGAGTTCCTTAAAGCACGTGACCTCGTAACTCTCGCGAAGCAGCCCAAGTCGCCTTTACGCCGGCTGTTTGAACGGTATATCCTAAGCTCGACATCGAAGCTTCTGGGGTTTCTGGCAGGCCACCGACAGCATGTTGGGGATTCCACCGTGCACGGCCAAGACGAACCGATTGATGCCGCGATAGTACCATCTATTTTCGGCACGGCAGCGCTTATGCTCATTGCCCCTTTGTGGGCCTTGGCCTTTACACACAACATGGTCGCGCGGCTGGGAATCATCACCTTCTTCAACGTCGTACTTCTAGCAGTCCTCACATCAGCAACTTTGGCCAAGCCGTTCGAGGTGCTGGCCGTGGCAGCAGGGCAAGTCGCCGTCAAGTCTCACACAAGCTTAGCTCAGGAGGACACTAACAGAACATCTGCAGATACTCGGCTGTCCTGGTTGTATTCTTGCAAATTGGCGATACATCGACCAGTTCGTGATGGCACTTTGCGTGGTCGCATCGTACAAAGACGGGACCCCTCTCACCAAGGCCGAATATGATTTACCCGCAAGCAGTAAAAACAGCCAACCGCCTGAAATGCCGGATCAAATATGCCTTGCCGGCTGACGAAGCCTGTTGCTCCAAGCTTCCCCGCCGGAACCAATCATCTGCAAAGCCGAGACCATTTCATTAGGTGATAACCTGGGCCGCCTGAACAAATCAATCAATGGTTTAAAAGGGATGTTCTAGCTGCAAGATACCGAAGCCTTCCATAGGACCATATTCTAGCTGCAAGATGCCGAAGTTTTAGGACCATATCCTAGCAGCAACATGCCGAAGCTTCAGAACCAAGGGAGGAGGGTATGGAGGAATCTCGGGATGTTTAGCTCTTGCGATTCTGACAGAGACAAAGGCATAATAATGTGGGACACATGCTCCTTACCCCGCAATCTAGGCACGCCTGCACGCACATGTTGCCGTCACACCAGCCCCGACTTTTGGGATCCCGATCACGCTTTGTGTGCTTGGCAGAGAGCTCTCGATTTCCCCTAGCTTACCGTGTCTTCTTCTTTTCGGATATTGAACATGGTACCATACTTCGAGTCAATGGGAGAGATGTCTAGTGAGAGGTGGGACGACACTGATCATACCAAAACTGGCTACTGACTAAGGTAGTTCCATCATGCCGAGTAACTAATATGCTGTTACGTGGAAGTGCTTGACGACTGGCTGACTGTCTCTTTATTAATGCTAACCTAGCGAGTTCTCGGAAAGGCGGGGTCCAGGTGCAGTCTGTCAGTCATGCCTTCCGCAATTGTCTTTGAGCTTCAAAACTGATATCATACCACTACCTAACCTAGCAACTAGCCTAGCGTTCTCCAGAACAAACGTTCGGATGCGGGGCAGCTGCCTCTATCTGCCCAGTATATCAATGCCGACACATCTCCGAGGCTGATCCGGCAACACGCCGAGCGGCGAGGACATGATGCAAGTGAAAGGCCCCAATCAACTGGATTAGGCTCAACAGCCAAGCTTCGTCATGCGTCTCGTGGGATCCTAGAGGCTCTGGCTGGATAGAACATGCCTCATGCAGTGCATCAGTCAGAGAATGCAAGTCGATACCCAACCAGGAGATATTGGAATTCACGACAAAGCAAGTCTGATGCGGGGGAGCGTGTAAGTTGGTAGGGACGGGAAGGCCGTTCCCCAACTGACCATTGCACCGCAGACCGCACACCACATCCCGTTGCAAGGGACCGGAAGGCAACGCAACGTGTGTGCCATTGCGTACCTATACACAATACTATTTGCTACTACCGTCATGCTACTACAAGATTGGCCCGCAAGTGCGGATCAATGAAGGGGGGTTGCTTGTTCTATTGACCAGAACCCCCAACGAGGTACCGCAACAAAGTGGTGGAACTAGACTCGCCGGGCTGTTTTGTGTTGGAAATTGTATACAACGCATCGTCCCGGAGCTGAATAAAGTCGGCACCACGACCCTGTGGGCACCACCTTAGCCACCGGCTGTCTGAGCTGTCTCTATTCGAATCATGTTGCCAACATAAATACCACGACCCTGCCTGCCCTGTTCTGATCCTGAAACCTCGCTTCCTCAATTCACTCGACATCAACGACATCATCGCACGGTAATCGTCTCCACCGCTGCCAACAACGCCCCATTGATCGATCCGTCAGAACCGGTCCCCTCTATAAGACTTCTTGTTCCTCGACCAATCTGGTCTTCTTTTGTTGTAACAACAAAAGTCAAATTTAAATAACTTCAACACATAAAATCAGTCAAAATGGTATTACTTGCTCGCTCTGTTCAGCGCACCCTTCGTCCCGTTTCTGCTTCGGCACGGGCTCTATCAACATCATCCTCTGCTTTCACATCCCGGGCCTCGACGACGTGCAGGGCCGGCCTCACCTCGCGGCCGGCTCTGGCGCCCAAGAGCTCGACGCCCCTCTCCCTACCCTCCCGCAACCCGTTTGGAGCACCCGCTTCGATTCGCTCGCTAACAGGTCAACGTGAAAAGGTCAAGGTTTTGCTCGTCCTGTACGATGGTGGCAAGCACGCCGAAGAGGTACGTTCTACTTGAATGGGGAAGAGAAAGAGAGCATCAGGTGAGAGGCAAGGACTTGGCAGGCGAATGGGCTTCACGCTATTCTTCCGTACCCAAACATCATCATCCATCGACTATCAGTTGGAGCTCAGGCTCCTGGCACACACTTACAGCCATGCCAAGAGCCAATCAGAAGCCTTGGCTAGCCGTCGGTCGCTTGCTGGTGATGAGGGGCAAGAATGGCCGGGGTCTCTCGTGTCTATGCCGTAGCCCGACCTCCTGCATATGATATGATATGACGAGAAACTTTCCCCTCTCCGGAAGTTTTTATACAACCACAGAAAGGCTAACCATTCGGGTTCATTGCAGCAACCTCTGCTCCTCGGTACCACTGAGAATGAACTCGGCATCCGAAAGTGGCTCGAGGACCAGGGCCACACTCTTGTCACCACTTCAGACAAGGAGGGCGAGAACTCCACCTTCGACAAGGAGCTCGTCGACGCAGAGGTCATCATCACCACTCCGTAAGTACCAAAACCACACATAGTCAAATATAGCTAGAGTGTATCTTGACCACTAACACACCATGCAATAGCTTCCACCCCGGTTACCTGACCGCTGAGCGGCTCGCCAAGGCCAAGAACCTTAAGCTCGCCATCACTGCCGGTATCGGCTCTGACCACGTCGACCTCAATGCGGCCAACGCCACCAACGGTGGTGTCACCGTCGCCGAGGTCACTGGCTCCAATGTTGTGTCCGTAGCGGAGCACGTCATCATGACTATCCTGACCCTGGTGCGCAACTTCGTGCCCGCACACGAGCAGATCCAGAATGGCGAGTGGGATGTTGCCGCCGCCGCCAAGAACGAGTTTGACCTCGAGGGCAAGGTCGTTGGTACCGTCGCTGTCGGCCGTATTGGTGAGCGTGTGCTGCGCCGCCTCAAGCCCTTCGACTGCAAGGAGCTGCTGTACTTCGACTACCAGCCCTTGAAGCCCGAGGTGGAGAAGGAGATCGGCTGCCGCCGCGTCGAGAGCCTCGAGGAGATGCTGGGCCAGTGCGACGTCGTCACCATCAACTGCCCGCTGCACGAGAAGACGCGCGGCCTCTTCAATAAGGACCTCATCGCCAAGATGAAGCCCGGCTCCTGGCTCGTCAACACGGCCCGCGGCGCCATCGTCGTCAAGGAGGACGTGGCCGAGGCCCTCAAGTCGGGCCACCTCCGCGGCTACGGCGGCGACGTCTGGTTCCCCCAGCCGGCGCCCAAGGACCACGTGCTCCGCTACGCCAAGAACCCCTTCGGCGGCGGCAACGCCATGGTGCCCCACATGTCGGGCACCTCGCTCGACGCCCAGAAGCGCTACGCCGACGGCACCAAGGCCATCCTCCAGAGCTACCTCTCGGGCAAGCACGACTACCGCCCCGAGGACCTCATCGTCAAGGACGGCGACTACGTCACCAAGGCCTACGGCCAGCGCCAGCCTACCAAGAAGGGCAACTAAATGCATCACCATTATTAATAGTGCCATGCCCGTCATGACGACTGAGGGGGGTTATGGACACAATGTGTAAATTGTACGGACCACCTCTGAAGGTTCTTCTCATCTAGCGATTACGGTGTTATATAGTTTTAGTTGTACGAAATACCACGAATTCAAAACGTACCTAAGTTCTTCCATATACTAAGTGTTTCCTGATCAAAAAGTGCCCTTTCAGTTTTGGTCTGTTGCATCCGAAACCCACGAAGGGATGCGCAGCTTCGAGACAGCCTTACTGTATAAAACGACAACTGGACAGGCATCACGTATCCTGAGTGAGATATCTATTATATTGGGAAAATCAAACGTCCGTAATCATAAGGGGGTAGGTATTTCTATAATACTCGCAAGTATGTATACAAATGGCTTCATGGCCATCTATGTAGTTCATCGCTATAATACCGTTTCCCTTATATCTGGCCAAGTGGCACTTCTCATCCCCAACCCATCCCACCAGGATACTGCTGCTGCTGTTGTTGCTGCTGTTGTTGTTGTTGCTGCTGCTGTTGCTGCTGCTCCCACTCCATTTGCCCGCCCATCATCATGCCTCCAGCATCTTGCGCCCCAGCGCCCGGGTCCGCCAACCAGATAACCTCGAGCTTCTCGAGCTCGCGCTTAAAGAAGTCCTGCTCATCGCGGACAGCACTCTCAGCCGCCGCATCCCCCCCTCCGGCCGCATTATTGTTCCCCATAGGAATCATATGCTCCGGATAGCGCCGGACATTGAACCAATGCGTCAAGCTGCGGAGGGCCTGCTCCAGCGGCAGGGCCTCCTCGACCTCGGCGTCGACGTCGGAGCCGGCGAGCCACTCGTCGCGCAGCTCGGGCCGGCAGTGCAGGTAGACGGCGGTGATGACGCGCATGTTGGACTGGCGCCACTTGCGGCCGCAGTAGGGGACCTGGTTCTTGAAGAGTTTGAGGGTGTAGAGGCGCAGCTCGGGCTGGGGCACGCGCAGCGACTTGCGGATGATGTTGGACGACTTGTACTGCACCAGCAGCAGGTTGCGGTGCGCCTTGTTCTTGCAGATCTTCTGCAGGATGCGCAGGTAGTTGATCAGGGAGAAGAAGTTGCGCCGCGAGTAGTCGGTGATGGGCTCCTTGGGTAAGGGGTTTATGGGTAGCCCAGCTCGTCCACCTCGGGCCGGGTCGGGGCTTGGTTCTCGAACTTGGATCCGGATGCGCCATTAGCGCCGGTGGTAGGCCTGGGAGGTGATTTCTTGCGCTTGATGGGAGGCGGTGCTGCCTCGTCCTCGCTCTCTTCGTCGTCATCGGCTCCATCAATCTCTGTAGGCTCCATGGGTTTGTCAACCGGCCGGGCCCGTTGGTTGCAGAAGTAGAAGAAGCTATGATCCAGCCGGTCGGTTCTACTATCAACAACCTGCTGGACATCCTGATGCGCGAAGAGCTTCAGAACAAGCGGCAGATAATTTGAGTCTAGGAGCAACTGTGTCATGTACTCGAATTTGAGAACATCTGTCGGATATTGTCAGCATTTGGATTCAAAGACAATCGGAAAGTTGGGTCGCTTTTACTTACGAGAGATCTTGAACCATTTTAGTAGCAAAAGAGCAATCCCAGTCAAGGCCTTGCCCTCAATCTCGCGTGCACGTGCTTGATCTAGATCATCGAGGGACATATCCGGGCTCTCCTGACCTACAGTTCCGTTGGTTCCATTTGAACTTTCGTGAGACCTGTACAGATTCGGGGCTTGTTGTGGTCCCCGGAAGTTGTTGGCCATTCCTTCCGGGCCTCGGGGCTGCGGTAAGGTGATGGCCGCAGTGATATTAAAGAGCAAAGTCTTCATTAGGACTATGACTACCGACTGAAGCTGGGGCAAGGCGGTATCCTAGGTTCATGGTCAGAAGTAGGTCCGAATTAGCGCGAACCTTTGAATCACTTACGTATAGATTCTCGATAGCCTCGAGGCGCCGTTTGATCTTCGGCTCGAGATTCTCCGGGTCTTTACCGTAATCGATCTCAGGGCCTTCGGTCTTGGCTGTCCTTGCCTCGATTTTTGCAAGGAGTTTGTCCTCGTCAACCTCATCATCATCGCCGACCCCTAAGGATTCGAGGTCGAGGTCATCCACGTCATCGTCGTGAGATGGGTCCCAGCCTCGGTCGAACTTCAAAAACTTTTCCCGCTCTTCCCAAAGCTGCCGCGTAGCTCTGGTCATGCGTACCCGTGTTGAGAAGAGCTCACCTGCTTCGAGAATCGATGCCGGGATGTCGCTTCCCTCCCATTTTCGTCCTACCAAGATGTCTTGGAGGCCGGCGGGCCCCTTGCCACCTGCACTATTGCTTGTAGCATCTAGCGGGGGGTACATAAAGGGGAAATTTTGGTTCGTTTGATAATTCTGTTTCTTTCCGCCCTTACCACCTACTGCTGGCGATGGTGGAGGAGATGGTGCAGGTGTGGCAATATGCACCGGTTGGTGAAGAATGGACGCTCCTCCGCTTTGGGTATTCGGTGGCGCGGGCAGGATGCCATTGGAACCGTTGTTGCGGGTAGGGTGATTAGGCAATTGGGGCAGGAGAGACGTGCTCTCGGCTTCTAGGGGTAGAGGTAGTTGTGGCGGCACGTATGCTGGATATTTGGAAGAGATTTCCTGCCGGAAGACGTGATAGTCCAAGGGGGAAGCCGTAATCGTATCCTTGTCTTGTTCTTTGTTGGTTGCTTCGCTAAGAGCCTTCTTGGTCTCTTCGATCTCTTCTGTCCCACCGAATACCACCAACAAGGACTTCCAGAGGAAAAGGAGAATCTGGGTCTTGTTTTAGCTGTGATACCGCGCACGAATCCAGCGTTCGGCACTTACATGTGTCATAGGCAACGTAGGGGACTCAAGCCACCTCATTTTGGCAACTACCGACAGCGTATATGTTGCCATATTGGGATTGAGCGAGACTGCAATGGTTAATTAGCATTTGGCATGACAGTCTGACAGGTCTGCGGAAACTTACGCAGCTTCTCCTGTACCGAGGCCATGCCCGCACGGTCGTTCAATATTTCTTGTAAAGTTGTATACATTATTGTCATCAAATTCATCAGCTCATCCTGCTTTTCCTGTAAGCCCTCCGGGAGCATATTTGACGGCTCTATTTGCCTGTGAATGTTTTAGTATGCCTCCTTAGAAAGAATCACCCAGTACCGTTTCTCAGAACGTACCATAAAGTGTCCAATGCGTTCTGTAAAGCATTCCATATGACGGGTAGTCCGCCGCACTCCGCTAGTAACTTCACGCCTGAGCTTATCGCCGCAAGCTGATCTGGTGTCGCCACGGTGCGCAACTTCGACTTGTCGCCCAGGATCGACGCACCGGCCGTGTCACACCACCGGCCCAGGACGATGTACACGAGTCTGGCAATGGCAGCGGCCCGGAGGCCGTCGTCGCCGGAGCCGACTTGGTCGAGCGCCTTGGCCACGAAAGCAGCCCGGGCCTCGTCGCTTGCGTCGTCCCAAGTCGAGTAGCTGTTCTGGTTGTTGTTACCTCCACCCGCGCCGCCGGCATCCTGCTGGTGATCCCAGTGCCACTCGAAGGACTTCTGGGCGCCATTGAGCCGCACCCACTGCCAGAACTGGTAGGCGAACCACTCGTCGAGCTCCTCGGCGTGGGGGCCCGTGTCCGAGTAGGCGAAGTCGTAGACGACGGCATCGTTTCGGGGGAACTCGGAGACGATGCGTCGCAGCTGGGCCAGGGAGAGCGAGTCGGGTGGTTGCTGCTGCTGCTGCTGCTGCTGCTGCTGCTGCTGGGAGCCTGACGACGACGGCGGCGGGGGAGGCGCGGGCTGGGTCGGTGGGTTCGGCGGCATCGAGTTTCTCGGGGGTAAGCCGGGCCGCATGGGAACGGCGGCGGCAGAACTGTTGTTCATGGGGGACGATGGTGCTGGTGGCGGGTTCGCCGTGGTGGTCTCGGCGGCGACTCCCGTGTCTGCGAGATCTCCGACGGGGTCCTTGTTGTTGAGGCCGTCGGACGGGGCAGCATCGTTGCCGCCGGCCTTGGAGAGCCACAGCGAGTTCATGGTAGGAGGGCAGGCGTGGTAGTAGCGTGACCGCTAATGAAGTTTGAGAGAGAGGCTAACGTAGCAGCTCGCGAAACTGGAGTCTGGAGGGGCACATTGTTGGATTCAACGACGATGCGCTAACTTGGCGCTCTTGGTTCAGGAACCAGGGTTACCAGGGCATTCGGTATGTATGTTGAAGTTCGCTTGATTGACTACAGTCTTCCTTCCCAATATCAGAATTGGGGCATCTACAGTCAATCAAAAACCCATGCGACAGAGCTGGGAGAGCTCCAGGCCCTTCCACCTCCAGACTGATTGATTGGTGCACAGACCATTTGTACGTGGGGTCAGGTTCCCGGCGCGGGGTGTGTATGACGGGTGATCATAGCTGTGTCTGATATGGACCATCTGCCTCTAGAAACACCAGTATATCAAAGAACCAGATCACATATGCTGCCTTATCTAAATCATGGATCAGTAGAAAATGAATGAAAGAAACAGATACGCCGCTCAACACGACACAATATCGCCTCATTCTGAGTAATAATGCAAAAGTGATCATTGGGCACCCCTATTTAGGCAGGCCGAGGGAGTGAGGCCTTTCACAGAGCCATCGGCGTCCTCGCCACCAAGATCCGCAGCTTCTTTGTACAGGAACGGGTGGGAAATACTGAAATTGGGATAGACATGGAGGGCTACGCAAAAGGATACCCCAAAAATGGTTGACGAGGGCACCAACTCGAACCTAGATATTTCAATGCCAGCGGTAGTACACAGAAGACCGGAGTGCCTGGCTAGACTCATTCGGAGACTAGAGGCCAGTTTTGATCATCAAGGTTCTCCTCGCTCGAAGACCAATTACACTAAACACTACGTACTGCAATTACTCGGGCAGCTAATAACGAACAGTAGAGACTGGTTATCTGTCGACACCTTGGTTGCCCTTTTACCTGCCTCCTCCTCTAAGCTGCTTGCAACATGAAAACTTATCTCAAAACGTTATCAATGTACTCTCTTCGACTATTATCTATTAGAGATCTTTCTTCAGAAAGTGCTCCGGTTTATGCGCAGTCTCGTAATCGACATGCACATACGCCCGTTCAATATCGGGCAGACCCTCGAGCTTGAACTGGAGCTCCTCGGCGACATCGTGGGTATCGCGCAGGCTGGCGTCGGGGCCCATGACGACGTCGACCTCGGCGATGAGGCGCGGGCCCGAGTGGTAGACGCGGACCGTGTCGATGCCCTGGATGGTGTCGGGCGCGTGCGTGAGGCAGACGTACGTGGTGAGCTGCTGCATCTCGACGCTGACCACGACGCCGACCAGCAGCAGGAACTCCTGGAACGCCGTGCGCAGCCAGATGCACGAGATGAGCACCGACAGGATGATGGCGCCCATCGGGTCGAGCCACCACACCAGCTTCGCGCCGCCCACCGACGTCAGGATGCCGAAGCCGTTGACGAACAGGTCGTTGCGGTGGTCCTGCCACAGAATGTCCACCTGCGAGTACTTGTCCTTGATGCCCCAGCAGTAGAAGAAGAGGCAGAGCTAGGTGCTGAACGCGATGACCACGGCGATGACCGAAGGGAGGTGGAAGTGGTTCGTATCACCATCCCCGGTGTCCTTGGTGGCCAGCTGCTGGATCGAGAAGGCGATGAGAATGAACGAGACGGCCATCATGAGGAAACAGAAGGCGATATTCCCCACTGTCTCCAACCGAGTCTTCCCGCTGGGGAAGCGATCCGGATCCACACGCTTGACCGCCCGCTGCGACAAGATCAGGGTCACGTTGCTCAGGGGGTCGAAGATGGAATCGGCCATGGTCGTGAAGAGGGACAACGAGCCCGACGAGATGGCGCCGTACAGCTGCAAGACAGCTAGCATGATGTTGGCGATGAAGTTGCCCCAAACGGCGATCTGGAAGTGCAAGTGGTCGTCGCCCTGCTCCTGCTTGGCCTCGGCCCGGTGCTCCTCCACCGACTTCAGCAGTCGTTCGATGGTCTCGTTCTGGGTCTTGTAGAAGCTCTGAACCTTGCGGGTGTGGAGGAGGTTGCGCCCCGGCACGCAGCCGCGCAATGAGCTGTTCTTCTCTGCCGATGCCGATGCGCGCTTACGAGAGGTATTAGCTTTGATCTCGTCGAGCTGCGCATCGGTCTTGTAGGCGGACTGCAGATTGTACGGGTCGCTGTCCGAGTACCGCCGGGTGCTTTGCGACTCGATATCGGTGCCCATCATGCTGCCGGCGGGGTGGCGGGCAACGGTGTGATCGCCTTCGTCAGCGGTCATGGGCTCTACACTGGAACTGACACCGCCATGTCCGGGGGAGTGGCTGGAGGTGTCGGCACCCTTAGATACTGATCTCGGTCTCGATGTCGAGGGCCGCGGGCTGCCTCCCGGGAGCTGCAGATTGAATGGATGCGGGTGCATTGTGATACTGGCTGACAGATCGGGTTCCATGGCTGAAGCAACTGAGGCTTCCTCGGACGAACTAGCTGGCAAAGCTACTGCGGCACTCGAACTTTCCCGTCTCGTCGCAAACGCTGGCGCGAGATTGGCTTTAGCTATTGTGGGAAGGCCAGAAAGAAACAACGTATTTGAGATCCGGAAGAGACCGGTCGGATTGTCGTTATTTGTTGTTGAGCTGCATCAAAGTCAAAAGGCCTCGGGGAATGTGCTGTAATCCGTTGGTTATGCAGGTTCAAGTCACTGGCAGGAAAGTTACCTCACTACTCCGTAGGCACGAAGGCAAACCCGTCATCCTTTGTCAACTTATCTCGACTAGACCGCGGGGTGCAGAGATGGCCCATCCAAGACAAGAGCAAGCCCACGTGTTGTCTGCTTACTCCATATCGCGAACCAGTTAGAGAGAGGTTGACAGGTAGGATGCGGCCTCTTTTAGTAATTGCGCCAAGCGCGGTCGCCGATCAAAGGGAAAGCAGCGGTGGGTTGGCAAACTGTACTATTGACCCACGGCTGTTAGTAGAGGCGGTGTCTCTCACACCCAAATCCTTATCAGGTCGCCAAAGGAAGGATGGAGATTGCCTTCAATACCAAGACATCTCCCGTATTCCTGGCGCCTGGGCAAACACAGAATAAGAGGCCGCCAACAGGCCACAGCAGCTTGCCACTCCCCAATCCTGTCCAGGATGTGATGATTCCACTGCGCGCATTTGGTCCGCAAACGTCCAGGAAGTAGGAATCGTGCTGCCGAACAGGTCGGACGGTCTGCACCGATAGCCTCCCGAGTCCACAGGGCGCCGAAATCACGGGGGAGACTCGGGAGAGAGTATACTGATATCATGCAGTCGAAAGAGAGTTTTAAGGTTATGGAAATTAGAAGAGATGAAATCGAACAAGGTCGTTCTAGATTTGCGATTTGCGTCCTTGCTACATATATGTATGGACCTAGACGTGCATCGGGGCTATGCTTTTGAGTTGTCGCAGATTCGGTAACTACCGGAAACCACCAGATGAGATGATAACCAACCATTTGTCTATCTAGAATTCTCCAGCTAAGGTCTTTGAACATCAGGACCTGGGACTATCAATAACATTATCTGCAACTGCAAACGCTGGCTATACCTTTGCCAGACCCATCGACGTAGTAAGCTAATCGACGTAGTAAGCTGGTTACTTCCCTCGTCAAATCGCCGGGCCGGATCTTTCGGACTGGCTGAGCAGCACCAGTCTAAACCCAAGATAGAAAATGCATGTACCTCGTATTCAGGATCATGACTTTTCTTTCCCTAATGTACCCCGGCACTCTCGAAGACATTAAAGAAAGTAAACAAGATGCGGCTTGATATATAAACGTATACATCCAGTGAAGGCCCGAGTAGTACAAGTCGGGTTATTCTGGTATATGAAATGAGTGTTTTGACGTCGTCGCGATAGGTGTTGATGTTGGTATATAGCATGTCAAGGAAGGGGTCGGCTAGGTGCTGCACGCCTTCGGAGGAAATGATGCATCAAGTAGACAGCCCGAGATCTTCACCTCAGACCACAAAATTAGGCAGCAGTTTTATAAGCCTGGCAGCATATTACACCGCCGGACAAGGCGGCTGCTTAAATTACGCTATTATGAATACGCCGTATTTAAACAATGTGGGAGTATGTACGATATATATCAGAGGCAGTCCTTTGCACGAAGGCATTGGAGCTTTGGTAGATACCTGCATCCTCTCTCGCGGACTATTACACCATCTTGCTACCTCCTACTTTCCTCTCTCCTCCTCATCCTCATCGCCAACACGATGGTCCTCTATATTCGCACCAAGAATATGAGACTCGCCATCGCCGCTACTATTGTAGCCACGGCGGTTGCGCAAAATGGCACCCACAACAGCAACAACACCATCCGGTGGGGCCCCTGTCCCGCCGAGGTCGCTGCGGCACCCATCGTCTGCGGCGAGCTGCTCGTGCCTCTGGACTACACCAGCAACCGGACCGACGAGACGCTGACCCTCCAGTTCGCCAAGCTGCCCGCGTCGACCCAGCCCTCGCGCGGGAGCATCCTCCTTAATTTTGGAGGGCCCGGCAACGACGGCAGGACAAGTCTTGCAGGATACGCCCCCCTTCTTCCACTGTAAGGCATTCTTCTCCTCACGATGCCCGCCTTCTCGACGGGGCCGGCGCAGAGGTATGACAGAGAAACTAACGCCTCGAAATATATAGTGGATCAGGAGGAGAGTACGACTTGATCGGCATCGACCCACGGTATGTAAAATGCAGCTGATGGCTGTATAAGTCCAGTTCGGGCAGCAGCAGCGGCAACAACAACACCGTAATGAAGACAAAGCCCGGAAACTAACAAAGTCGGATTCGTCCTTACAGTGGTACCGGCAACACCATCCCCTTCTCGTGCTACCAGAACGAGACACTGCGCCGCGCCGGCCGGGTGACGGTGCGCGGGGACAGGGCCAACTCGTCGGACGCGGCGCCCGGCCGCCTCTGGGCCGAGGCCCAGGTCCTCGCCAACGACTGCGGCAACGCCTCGCCAACACCACGGGCAGTCTGGTGGGCACGGCGTTCGTGGCGCGCGACTTTATGCAAGTCGTCGACGCGCTCGGCGAGGACGGCCTGCTTCGATATTGGGGTGAGTCTAGTTGAGAGAAAGAGAGAGCGGAAGGTGACTCTAACCTCTTCGGGCTAACGTTCACTCTCCGTCTCTGTCCCATTGCCCCCCCCCCCGTACTCGCTGACCGTATACTTACTTACTGTTTCGTGATCATGTGCAGGGTTCTCGTACGGTTCCATGCTCGGGTCGACCATTGCGGCCATGTTCCCCGACAGAATCGACAGAATGGTCATGGACGGCATCGTCAATATACACGAGTGGCGGAACGGCCTGTGAGTAGTCCAGCCCCCCTAAAAGTCGGCAACGGCGAACAACCATACAGAGTCCAGGGATGGCATAACGTCCAGAATGAACCACCCACCTCTACTTACTCACTTACTCTCTCGTTTTGCAGTGACGTGCAGTCCGTAATCGACTACGACAAAACATTCAAAGGCTTCCTCGCCGCCTGCGTCGCCGCCGCCCCCGGCCACTGCGCCCTGGCCCGCGACGGCGGCAACCACACCGCCGCCGCCCTGGAAGCGTCCATCTACGAGCTGCTCGACGGCATCAAGCACGCGCCCTTCGCCGTCGGCTCCATCCTCGTCGACTACAACGCACTGCAGGGCATGCTCAACGCCGGGCTGCGCTCGCCGCCCGACTGGCCCGAGCTGGCCGACAACCTGGATGCAATCCTGGGCAACGACGGTAGCGGCCCCGACCTGGCCCGGCTCGCGTCCCTCCTCCCGACCTCGCGCCTCTTCGCCAACGACGCCTGGTCGCCCCCAAACGAAGCCTACCAAGGCATCCACTGCGGCGACCAGACGCTCCGCGCCTCCGAACCCGCCGCCCTCGCCCCCTACTACGCCGCCCAATCCGCCCTCAGCCGCCTCGGCGGCGACAGCGGGCTCGCCCGAGCAATGCAGTGCGCGCGCTGGCCCATGACGGCCCACGGGCGCTACGAAGGCGACTTCCGGGCCCGCACCCGTTACCCGATACTGTTCATCGGCAACTACGCGGACCCGGTCACGCCGATGGCGTCGGCGGTGAACGCGAGCGCCGGGTTCGCGGGGAGCGTGGTGCTGGAGCACCGGGGGTTCGGGCACGCTTCGGTCGCGCAGTTCTCGACGTGCACGATCACGGCGGTCCGGGAGTACCTCACGGCCGGCGTGCTGCCGGCGCCGGGCACGAGTTGCGAGGTCGACCAGCCGGCGTTCGCATCGCTTCCTGGGAACAGGTCGGATTCCGCGGCGGTGGCGGCTGCTGCTATTCGCAGGCGAGCCTTGTTTAAAGGGGGGCACTGACAGGTACCAATGCCTCAAGAGATGCACCGTGGGAAACCCCGCAGTACACTAGAATACCCGAGGTAGGTATTACTCATATAGTGTGGCTACATGTAGCTACGTGTAGCAACATGAATCATACCCGAGGCACTAGCAACCCGATGATTGAGATTGGGCGCCGATTGTTCTTGTATCCCCGCATGCAGTAACTCAATATATGCAAGCCATCACTTTATACAGTCCATGACCCATTGTCATAGTACTGCTGAAAACCCATCTATATATATGCGTTCGTTACTTTGATAGGTATATCCTTTACCCAGTGTATCTCTAAAACTCCTCAGCCCATCGCGTCCGCCCTCCTCAACGGGTGCGCCTCCGTGTTCAGGACCCACGTATCCAAGCTCAGCACGTCAAAGTCGCTGAACACGAGGTAAAAGTACTTGAGCGTCTCGGCGAGCCAGAAGCTCTCCATGCTGTCCACCTGCGGCGGGCTCGCGAGCGTGACATCCTGGAGCGCCGCCGCCGCCGTGCGCGTGCGCGTGTGCTTCTCGACGGCGTGGAACATCTTCCACGCCTTGTCGGCCCAGGCCTTGTCGCCCGTCATGCGGTACATCAGAAACACGGACTCGATGGCCTCGGGCCGCAGGATGTACCGCCGGTCGTTGACCTCGACCATGCCCTCGGGCAGCTTCCGCTCCTTGTAGGTGTCCGTGATGGACTTGTCGAGGACCTCGCCAGGCTCCAGGTTCCCGTACCAGTATGTCTTACCGGCGTCGATCCACCGCCGTTCGCTCCACTTGCAGTCGTCCTTGGCCGGGTCGACATCGCAGGGGATGAAGGTGAAGATCTCCGGGCCAATGCCCGAGGGTGTGGCAAAATACGACCAAACACACCCGTCCGTGAGCTGCTTGGCCGTCTCCATTTCGGCGGGCCGCTCGAAGATCTTGGCGGCCAACGCAACCATGCCCCCAGCAAAGCAGGTTAGGTGCTGTGCTCGAGGCTTTGTGATGACGAGAGGATCACCGCTGGGATTGCGCCTGATGTTGGCATCGCCAGAGAAGAGAAGAGGCAGGTTATCCGGGTTCAATGCGCGACGGAAAAGGTGTTTCTTGGCGACCTCGATGAAGCCTTCATACATCTTGCGCGGCTGCTCCAGGGCGCCGCCCAGCAGCAGGAACTGCTTGGGGAAGTATTCGTAGAGCGAATCCGACATGCCCCCCAGAGTGAAGGAGTCGCCCGAGAAATGCACCGGTGTTTTTGACGGATCGACCATAACGGGCCACATGCCCGGCAGTTTCGTCTTGCGCTGCCCCGCCTCGATCTCGTCTGATATCCTCTGCGCAGCATCATGGTACGTCATATCCCCCGTCAACTGAGACAGCTTCGACATCTCCATGCTCAGCGAACCAATCTCTGATATCAGCACATTGAACGAAGGCTTTTGGCTTTTTCCTCTCAGATATGCCTGCCAGTCCCAGCGAGCGACAGGCATGCGGTTGGGTGTGTCGAAAGCACCCATCAGCAGCTCCCCCACCTCCGTCGCCTTCTTCAAGAGGCTGGGGTGCTGCTTGCCACTCAGCTCGTAGGCGGCCAGGAACCCACCAAGATAGCGAATCGTCGTCTCGAACACATTGATTTCTTTCGTTTCCGTCGTCGTGAAGTCGATCAGCTCGCAAGACTTGACGGCTATTTCGAACTCGTCTTTCAGGCCCAAGATCCACAGACTGTCCAGAGAATCCACCAATGTTGCGGCCCAGCCCCCAAAAGGATTTTGGTAGTCGGCCGTCAGCGGCAAGACCTCGTCCTTCAACCACGCGTTCTGTTTGTAGCCGTCCCAGCTGTGCAAAAAGCTCTCCTTGACCGCGGCCAGGCGCTTCATCCGTATCTTCTTTGCGTCCTCGTCTTCCTTGGGCGGCGTCGCCTGGACCTGCGGTATTCGTCGGCTTGGCAACTCTGTCGGTAGCGGGGTGAGGCTCTTCACCGGATTCTTTGTCGGTAGCTTGCTCCACCTGATGCCTTTGTCTACGGTGGTGTCGGGTATCACGCCGTAGTTGGGCGTTTGGGTTTGTGGCGGGCTCCAAGTGTAGTACCAGGTTGCCAGGACCCAGAGCGCCACGGCGCCGAGGATGAGGCGTGTGACACGCCGAGCCATGCTGAACGCTTGTCGACGCCGAAGAGCCTCTTTATATATATAGGAGCTATTGTTGTGTGTAGCAAAGAGGTACTTTTACAATGGTAGTAGTTTACAGCACGACCCGCGTCGCTGTTTCACGGCGGTCGTGGGGGAGAGGAAGCTGATAGGTGCTCGAAACCCAGCCACATTTAATGAATGACCACGAGTCGTTAAGACATAAGACCCTGAAATAAAATATCAAGCAGCCTCGGGTGCGGTAAGAGAGGCGCAAAAGCTTTGCAGCTACTAGATAGGCCTCGCCTGATGACGCTGTTGGCAGCTAGAGGTTTAAAGATGTGCCAGGTTTATGAGCTTTACCGCTACACTTACCTGCCACTATCGGGTCCTTGAAGATTCAATTCAATTCAATTGATTTATTTCAAGCTCTAGTTACCGAAGCTCCGAAGCTCCCCCCTTGCCAAGAGCTCCAGTGGGGTACCTTGCGTAAGGCCACCCCCACACGGCACGCCGCACTACCTCGCTATGCGGGGGGCCATTTCCAGGGGCCTCAACCCATGCATCCCACGCAAACTACACCATCTTGATCACTATTTCCGGAATTACGTGTCGTAAGTCGATCAATATCTGTCCTGCACTTTACTCAGCAGGAAATGGACAACCAGAATTTCGAAAGTGCCGTTTGATTGCTATAGGAAAACCTTTAGGAACCCTAGATGAAAATGAACAGATGTGCCGCCTTGCGTGAACAATTTATCTCCAAAAAGCCGACCCGATTCGCATAAAATGTAGACCAGAATGAACGTGTCCGTTAGTAGAAACAACAATCCAGAAAGAAAAAGTAAAAAAACCCAACTTCGCATCTCAATTTTCCCCGCCCAGCCCGCCGCCAAGTATTATGGTCAAATAGCGGGCTGGTAAACGTCCGCCACGTACCTCTCGCCCAGGGCCTCCCGGGCGTCTCGGCCAAGGAGGGCTGTCAGGTTGGCCAGAAACCCTTCCTCGGCCTCGGCCTTGGCGCACACAAACACCAGCGCGCCACTACTATTGATCTTGGCCGCGAGCTGCTGCTCCACGCCGTTGTCAATGTCGACGTCGAACACGGCGTCCTGCGCCCGCCGCTTCTGCGGGTTGCTGCGCACCACCTTGAGCACGTCGAACAACCCGAGGGCCCGCGCCTCGGCCAGCGACTCCTGCACCAAGCCCTCGTCCTCGACGCGGTGGCCGAGGAACAGGCTGATGGGCGCGTACCGTTGTTGGGGCTGCGGGCCGGCGCCGGCGCCGTTGTTTTGGCTGCTGCTCTGGCTCTGCAGTTTGAGCAGATGGGCCCGGTGCTGCAGCAGACACCGAATCGGCGCCAGCCCGGAGCCCGTAGCGAAGAGGATCAGGGGCCGCTGCACCGCGTCGGCCAGGACCTCGAGATGCGTTAACCTCTCGACGCGGCAGGCCACCGTCTTGGCCGCCGCCGCCGCGGGCGACGACGGCGACTTCGACGACAGGAAGCGGTCCGAGAACGCGCCGCCGGCGTGGTGCTGCACGAGGAGCTCGACCACGGAGGCGCTGCTGTTGCTAGCAACACCCGCGGCCGCGGCCGCGCTCCTAGCGGCGCTGTGATTGTTGTTGCAGTAGTCCGGGTGCGAAGCCGCCGAGTACTTGCGGGGCTGAATCCGCGGCACGGCACTGCACAGGTTCTCGAGGCTGGCCCAGTACCGCCAGTCGGCAGGCAGCCGGGCCATGACCTCGCAGGCGGGCCGCGCGCCCATCTCCGCGAGGTCGAGCGGCGGCTGCGGGCGCTTGACGCCCGCCAGGTCCGTGGCCCAGTCCAGGCTCCGGAAGGGCTGCTGGAGGTCGGCGAAGAAGCGGAAGAAATCGTGCGCCGTGATGTTGCCGGCGAACTGGACGCGCTCGTCGGCCCCGATCTTCAGGGAGGTGAGGAGCGATCGCACGGCGGCCTCGTCGTTCGGGGGGAAGATCGAGATGTAGCTCATGGACGAGTAGGGGTGGCCGCGTAGGTCGAGCCCTACCAGCTTCATGCTGGTGTCCGACTCCCCGCGCTGAAGCTCCTGGACACCGGCCTTGATCCACTTACTTGTGTCAAGTTTTGGTGTCTTCGTCGTCTGCAGGAGTTTGGCAGTCTCCTGGTGAACCACCAGCGTTTCTCGCGGGTTGCCTTGCAAGGCCGCGATGACTTGCTTACCAAATTGACTAAAGGCAGTCCACGGCGGGTTCTCCACAACCGTGTCTGCGTGCATGGGGACCACCAAGGGGGAGCAGCCATGGCTTACGAGGTACCTCTCCAGATCGACGGCAGTCTGGCAGAAGGTATCTGCGTAGTCCTTGCTGCCGTTACCAAAGATGGCGAACGAAGAGGAAATTCGGAACTGACCTCCCTGGATGGCGTGCAGGAATGCGGTGCCGTTCAGGGACATCTCACCTTTCCGCGTGTTGCTCGCGACGATGACGACCACGTCCTCGGGTTCCAGTCTCGCTTTCGTCAACGAGTCAAGAATCTGGACGGGCATGATAGTCCCAATGCTTGGACTTGAGCCGGCGGCATGGGTCAGGTTTTTGAATAGCTTCCTCGCGAGCTTGGCCGCAACTGTGCCGGAGCTGCAGTAATTGATGAAGACCCGACGTGGCGATGGGCGAACATTAGGCCGCAAGGTGAGCTGCAGAGACAGTGATGACGTCTTGGGAATTGACACATTATTTCCACTGCTCTCTCTTTTCCACGCCTTGATGGGATCCTGGGTATGGTGGCAGATCATGGGCTTGGGTTGATAGTTTGGTGACGCTCCGCGATGCCAAATAGGTATGATAGACCCCTGGGGCGGCGCCAGCCAGTAGGGGTCCGCGGGCAGGCGGTATCCATGCTCTGCCAGATGCTCATCATCGAAGCTGGTAAACAACTCAGAGGCGGCGAGGGAGTCGATGATGCGGACCTTTGCTTTGGCATAGGACCACGTAACTGCATAGTTGAGTTCGAGCTGGGCGCGCGACTATTTGCCCCTTGTCAGTATGCATTGTTTGGAAAGGGGGCGTGAGAGAAAGAGGGTGTTGAAATGGGATGAAGTTACAAGCAGTGCCAGTCGCTCAAAGTCGGGCAACGCGTCCAGGTCCCCCTGGGCGAGCCCCATGCTGCGGACGATATCAGGGAGCACATTGTACCGGAAGGAGTCTGCGAGGTTTCTCACCCCGATCTCGGCGTCCATGAACCACCCAATGAAAGGGGTGGCAGTATATTGCACGCCTCCAATAGTGAACCCGAGGCGGCTGAGGGCAGGAGCCGCAGTCCATCGCAGACCCAGCTTGTCGAAGGCCAGCTGGTGGTTGGGGTGACGTATGCGCACAATGGGGAAGTCTGCCTCTGACAATTCAGTGATCACAGGCTCGTCGCCCTGTGCCATGGTGACAATGGGCAGCAGGTCCCATTGGGTGCGGATCGGCGGCGGCTGCCAACCGAGGTCGATGATTGCGTTCGTGAGGCTGACATTCTGTGGGTCGCCGAGTATGCGGCCGTCGCCCTCGTCGTACTATAGGTCAGACGTTAGATATGCGGTGTGAGAGCACAGCATACTCTTACTAATAATTTTCTGACTCACCCCCGCGAATGATAGCAGGTTGCCGTTCCAGATCATCGGCCCACGCTCATTGGGGACCGCGAGGCGGGAACACGAATACTACCCAAAAGTAAGTCAACTGACTGCTAAAGCTTTCGCACACGGTTAGTCAGCTTACCTGTCGGCCGGATCTCGCCGTTGTTGAAGGCGCTTTTCAGAGCCTCAACGAGCTCTAGCGCCATGCCGGAGCTGGTTTTGACGTGTCGAAGATCACATAGTCTATGTACGTCAGCAGCAAGTAACGCGGGTAGGGCTGAATCCTAGTTACCTGAGGTCTTTGTACTCCGATCGCATGATACACCGCCGAGAGTGTTTCCATGCCTGTCGGATTCCAAACTCCAACTCTTCAGCGGTCTGGGTCCAGTTTCCCCGACAGTTCCAGTGCATTTCGCTCCTGTAGCTTGGGACCCGCTGCCATTGCAAGAAGAGTATCGGGCTGTAGTCGAGTTGAGCTCAATTTCCTGTTGGACTTCTGCCAGGCGCTTATTGAAGTGGTGCTCATTTTTGAGATGCCGCCTTTGCGTAGCTGGTAGAGGAAGTCAGTAGCGTCATGCTTGACACCATCAACTCGCTGGTTACGGCCGACGCGTTCTTCGTCGGTGTGCTTCATACGCCCAGCCTGGCAGAACTCAGCATTGCATCCCGTCGAGGCCAGTGATGGGTAGGCTTTCTCGATCCGGGCGAATTCGTCCCGGGCTGAGACTTGGGGCTTTCCATCCTGTGTATTGTAAGACTCAGAGCCTGTCGAGGCCAGAAACGGACAAGGAGACATAGTGGAAATATGTAATAGAGGGTGGAGGTAATAAGAGCGGCTAGACCCGGGGAGGCTTGGGAAAAAAGACTCGTTGTTTCTCAAGGAGGTAGTGGCACGATCAGGAGTTCATGGTGCGATCGTTCGACTCTTGAACAAGCGCAGAGACCCCTCCAGATTATATACTCCACTTCGGCGCCATGGTGAGGGCATATGCGACCCTTTTACGCATGCGCATTGTCAGGACTTGTCACGCCCTCGACATCCTGACCACCCCCCTGTCGTGGCTCATCTTCCTGACCACCACCATCCCATCCCCGCATCCAATACGGCCGGAGGCTGTTCTAGCAAACATTTGGGCAGGCAGGGAAAGGCGACTGATGTATTCGCCTCAGGCTGACAGGAGCGCCGCTGTTTCGTTCGGCGACGTGGATGAAGTCATCTTGCTCTACAGGCATAGGTCTATACATCCTCTGAGATGAAGAACCATAACTTGAGCACCCGGTCCGGCCTTCCTAAATAGTTACCTAGCGTGATCCTTCATCTCAAGGGCCCCTTGGTAACTCCATAGCATACCTCTAATATCAACTTGTCCGACGTGTTTTGAAGGTATACACGGATGGATTTCCTACTAAGGATCAGGCTGTCAGTACTTTGTGTGATCCTTGAAAGGGGGTTCGGCTCCGATCCAAGGATTCGGCGTGGGGGCTGCGGGCAGATCACATCGGTGAACTAAACGATTGTGTAATCGATATAGCAAGCATACAGTCTCTCCGCAGTTGGTTCCGGTCATGTTGCGTTGGAAGTGTAGAGCCTGCCGCTGAATACGGGATGACGCCAGACAGCATGGGAAGCTGAAGCACGATCTGACAATAACTGGAGCAAGCAAGTTTTGGCTTACCATGGCACCAGCCCCTGGACGAGTTTATTGGCTTATCTGCATCGGCATGGCCGTTATGTTTGCTGCCGCTCGAGATCGACCAAAAATAAGAGCCCAACTGGTCGCCCGCAGCAGGCCTGTAAGATGGGCGAGTTGGGTGGCATGTCATGTGCCTCGCGTGAGCCTGCCTATGAAGCGGCTCTTATGGGAGGTGCTTGGCAGAACTGCGCCTAGACTTGCTTGGATCGCCGAACTCTTCTCAGCAACCTAGAGCGAAACCAGCCACCCATGTCTTCCTCCAGAATTGGAAAAGGACAGCCGAGCTCCTTTCCCAATGGTGATAGCATCGTGAGGTCGTGTACTTGCTGTTCTTACATACTAATAATAAGAGAGGATCAAGATGGGGATGGGGATGTGCGGGAATCTCGGACACAACCTTAGCTGGCTGAAAACGGCAGTAGGCTTTGCTAGATGTGCCTTGCGGGGAAACCAACTCAAAATTCTATTGGGCGAGGATCGGGGCTGTGCAAAAGAATCATGATGGGTATATGCATAGACGCATAGCCAGCAGCTCTCAGATCCTTCTTGTCCATTCCAACTCATCATCAAAGCGTCAGATTCTAGGCCTTTCAAGAGTTTAGGGAGACGCTCACAGTGATCCTACACGGCCGGCCCGGATTGATGTAGTCTCCTCAGTTGAGGGAACCATGGCGAGCCTCGTTTCCAAGAGACGACAAGACACGCTTACTTATATCCACTACTGGTTGATCCGGAGTCACATTCAAAACAGAAGGCCAGGGAGACTAGAAGTTGGTTAGGGAAGTCTTCATTTTCCAGGCGACGCGGAAGCGGCAGGGCTAGAGATCTCGTGAAGAGAAGCTTATAACCAAGTTGCCCGACGACTGCCAAATCCTGTGTATATCCCGAAGCCAAAATGGAACCATCTCATTAAATCATACTCTCCAAGACCATCCCAGACGACGACGATAGGAACGAAGGCCAGAGTTTCATCGAGACATAAGATTGGGGTATTGACATGACGCTCAGATAAACAAGCCAGAGGGTTTATTTCTGCATCATGAGCTGGACGAACTCGTTGTCTGTCTAGAGTCAGCGACATTCACGTTGGGTAGTGGAAAGAGGGTGACGTACAATCAATGCGACCGTCGCCATCCTGGTCAGCCTCGCGAATCATCTCGTCGACCTCGTCGTCAGTCAGCTTCTCGCCAATGGAAGTCATGACGTGGCGGAGCTCGGCAGCCGAGATGAAGCCGTTGTTGTCGCGGTCGAAGACCTATATATGCTGGTCAGGTTCCGAGGTCTTACTCAGCCAAATATGCGGTGAAGAGTGCCGTACCTTGAAGGCTTCGCGGATCTCCTCCTCGGAGTCGGTGTCCTTCATCTTGCGGGCCATCATGGTCAAGAACTCTGTTGATGCCAGCTTGTCAGTTTGCACTCTCACTGTCGCGCCCCCCTGTACAAGTGCAGGGGGCGGCCGGACAAGGTACGCAGAGCCACTCACCAGGGAAGTCGATGGTGCCGTTGTTGTCGGCATCAACCTCGTTGATCATATCCTGAAGCTCCGACTCGGAGGGGTTCTGACCAAGGGATCGCATGACGGTACCCAGCTCCTTGGTGGTGATTTGACCTATCACGATACCGGTTTAGCTTGACCCTTTTTCTGTGATGACCATGTTATACGAGCAGGTACCCTGGGCGGGCCTCTTGGATCGCTTATTTTGCTATCGGGATCGATCGTTGGTGGTAGGGTACAGATGGGATCGCGACTTACCATCGCCGTCCTTGTCCTGCGATAGGGAGGGAGCATTAGCGGTACGTCATGCTAGCGTTGCCATGAAGCTAGAAATGGAACTCAAATCAATTGTAAAGAAAAAGGGAGGATGGCTTACAAAGAGGGAGAAGGCCTCCTTGAACTCGGAGACCTGTTCTTCGGTGAGGGAATCGGCCTGTTTACGTAGTTAGTGTCGTGTTCTGTTTTGTCGGTCTCCTCTCCTGATTCACCCCTTCTCCCGCGTCGCGGGGTCTCGTTCGGGAAATGGAGGGGGAGAGCTCAGCCGTTGGGTAGATGGGAGAGCTGGGCGGGATCCAACGAACCATTGTGAGAGTTGTTTGCGAAGTGCGATAGTCGGTGGTGGAATGTGTTGAACGAAAGTCGCTGGTAGAAGTAACAAACAGACTTGTTGGTAGTTGCCAGAAGATAAACTGGGGTCTGTTCGGATCTTTTTCGTAGTTGTAGCGTAGGTGGTGTTCGAAGGGGGGAGAGGGTCTTGGCTTTGCTTCTGCTTCTGGTGACCAGTAAACCCGCCTTTTCAGTCAGTGATTAGGGGGAGGATCAAATGGATCAATCAAATACAAATTGCTTTGTAGAAAGGGGGAGAAAGAAGGCTGGCGGGCTTGCACAATCAGGGTCAATTCCAGCCCACTTTCACTAATGCTGTGCTGCTGTGTGGGGAGGGGGGAAGAGAGGGAGGGGCTTTCGCTCTCTTCTCACCTTCTCTCTCTCTCTTTCTTCAATGACTTGATCATGGCCGCAGCATGGAATCATGTCGCTCTTTGTTTCGGGCCAGCCTGCTTTGCCTCAAATGGCCCTAGAAGGCCTGGCAGGAGGAGTAATGTACCCTCTCACCAGCAGTACAGCACCTGAGTACTTTGGTACGAGGTTCGTTCGTTCCATCCCAGTTGTTCTCGATCAATCAATCAGTCAGTCAATGCCTGGCTGCCTGCCCGCCTGCTGGGCTGGCTCAAACAAATCACAGCCCACCACAACACACGCATGTCGAATACCAGTTGCCTTCTAAGTTGTTCTGCCCCGCCAAACGAACCTACGTCTTCCTGCGGTAATTCTAATTCTATTTATTAATACCATGCGCCTGCTTTGCCTCGTCTGCCAGCTGTTTCTACTGCGTACCCGGGAGCTAGGACTCCAGGACCAGACGAAGCCCGAGCCAGCGACACACTGTTGATGCATCTTCGTCAGGCATGGTCTGTGCTCTGTGTCAAAGATAGTAGGTACGCGTACAAGCATCCAAGCCGGTACCTACCTACAGTATCTCACTGGGCTGAAACCCGACGGCGCCAAGTTCCCCTCCAGGTAATCAATAGCTCTCCTATGCACCCAATCAACATGATGATGAGCTCCAATTGATGCCTGCCCTGTGCAAACAAGAGGTCGCGGAATCACTTCAACGAATTGAATCGAAAAGACGTATCGAAACGTGTAAAATGGTCAATGATAGTATAGCTGATTCATGAACTGCATCAATTCTTGACCTGCCTACCTAGCTACATGCTGCGTATAAGGTACATCAATACATACTGAAGGGATCTGAGATTGAGTACGGGTCCAGATATTATTAGGTAGGTGTTCTTTAACTCGGCAGGGGCCCTGTCGCTCTAGTCGATACCACATTGCAGCAGCAGCTCTCCCTTTCGCGGCTTGCGGCTACGTCAGCCAGCCGGGACTCGAGGCGGAATCAAACTTCAGAAGGCTGACAACTGTACACTACCATACCATACCATTCTGCCTCTTGACTGTAGTTTATCACCAATTTCCGACCAACCACACCGGCTGCCTCCCCCTTGTTCGTTCATTACTACTTATTCAATTCATCCCACCACGACCATCGATCTGGACCCTAATAGAGCCTCGTAACCGTAGCAAGCTGACGGGGGCATCTCTCCCATAAGGCGTCCGCCATGTGGCGAGACCGCACCAATCTGTACGATCTACCACGCCCCAGATCCCTGCCTTGCATTGGGTTCTAGAAGCCTTGCCAATCGCCTTGCGATCTACCTTACTGACACTGCCCCCAAAAAGCTACATCTCCTATCGCCAGTCCTATGCGCACCACCCGGCGAAGAAGACCCGTTACTCCGGCCCCAGCGGTGCCGGCTTTTCCGACTTCGGCCGTGCCAATGCCGCGTCGGCGTCTGCCTCCGAGGACCAGCAGGGCCTCCTGTCCGGCGCCGACTACGACGATGGCGACGCCGTTATCGAGATGGACCTGCTGCCGCCGCGCTGGGCCGACATCTCGGACGAGGTGACGGACCTGCTGGCCGACATCGCGCGCAAGTCGCAGACCCTCGAGCGCCTGCACCAGAAGCACGTCCTGCCCGGCTTCAACGACGAGGACGCCAAGAAGGCCGAGGAGGGCGAGATCGAGAAGCTGACGCAGGCCATCACCAAGGGCTTCCACGACTGCCACCGCTGCATACAGCGCGTCGAACAGATGGTGCGCGAGGGCAACATGACCCAGGCCGAGGAGATCATGGCCAAGAACATCCAGATTAGCCTTGCTACGCGGGTGCAGGAGGCGAGCGCAGGCTTCAGGAAAAGACAGAGCGCTTATCTCAAGAGTAAGGGCTATAGAAGTCACATGCGACGCTCGTTATACTAATTTTCGTTTAGAACTACGCGGAATGTCCGGTCTCGACAGCACGTTGCCTACCAACAAGGCCGTGACTCCTTCTAGTTCCAACTATGCGGCGGACCCATCCATGTTAGAATCAGATGCCGATCGATCATATTCTCAATCGGCACTGCAAAGTACGATGCAGCAGAGGCAACTCCACAGCAACGATGCGGTCATTCTGCAAAGAGAGCGGGAGATAGAAGACATTGCGCAAGGCATTATAGAGCTCTCTGATCTGTTCAGGGACCTTCAGAACATGGTCATTGACCAGGGAACCATGTTGGATCGCATCGACTACAACGTTGAGCGCATGGCGACAGATGTGAAGGGCGCCGAGAAGGAGCTGGTCATCGCTTCCGGGTACCAAAAGAAGACAACGAAGCGCAAGATTATTCTGTTGCTGGTATTAATTATCGTTGGCATGATCATTCTCTTGGTGATCAAGCCGAAGGAGAGTGGCGGCGGGGAAAGTAGTGCGGGCGGTGGAGAGGAAGCTTGAGATTATACCCAAGGGCAGAACGGCGTTGTCAGATCGCCTTACTGCAATTCAGCAAGAAGCATCTTTACGAGCTAGGCCCACCGTCTAGAACCCGGTTCGAGGCCGTACACTGTACGATGCGGATGTTAACCCTGTAAGGGGTATCCTTTGTTTTTGGAGCAAAAATCTGTAACAATATACGACATTTAGATGACCTACATAATTTCTCTTCGAATTGTTCATAGTGGCGGCCAACGGAATGACGTTACGTTGGGAAATGAACGTGATGAATAGAGCTCACAAGATCATAGCGTCGCCCAATTTCCCCTTCATATCCGCCATGGAGGGGAGGCCGCAGTTCCTCGAGGCCAAGCACGGTACAGCATGGTCGGCTATGTCATGTATATTGGGTGGTGTGTCCGGATCTCATCGGCAAGGTTCTGTCACTGACTTCCTCTCTTGATGCGAGCAAGTGATGGCTGATTTGTTATCATGGCATACTACCTACATATGAAAACACCGCCTCTTTCCGACAGTTCATGTGACGGCACGCGGCTGTGTTGAAGGTATCTGTGCATAGGGATATGCATGTAATATATCCCGTGACTCACCAGAGCCTGCCGTAGAGACCGGACTCGTTTCCCCGGGCAGGAAATATGACAGCGTGAACACCCTTTTGTGTCTGACGGAAGCAGAAGCCGGGGGCATCATCACAAACTTCATTTGCCCAGGACACGTGCATTTTCCACTTGCGGAAATGCATGGGATGAGAATGGGTTTACCAATGAAAACTCGCGGCGGGCACCGGAAGAATTGCGTGTTGTTACTCGCTATACTAGCGACGTCGTGTTTCACAAGGCTCTCTCTCTGGTTGCCTGACTGAACCTGGCGGCCTTGGGGTTCCGATTGGCTCGAGTATGCGCTTTGCTGACCCCAAGAACACCTACCCAATGCGCTCACTGCCATGCTGTCCCCATCCTTCCATGGACGTCTTTCCTCCCGCCAATCTACTGTACAGAGGCATCCAGCGATCTCAATATATGCCTGCATACCGACACAAGTGTCGGTCAGGGAAAGGGAGCAAGCTGATTTGAGCCACGGCCGCCCATCCGTCCATCGGGCAAGCCTCCCCGGTTGCATTTGTGTAACGGCAAACAAACCTATAGGATCGTGCCCCGGGCTGCCGCGGGCAATCCTCTCGCAAAATCTGGACAATTAGATTGCCCCAACCGGCGTCACAGCGCGCACTCTATAGCCATTTCATCATCATCACGGAACAACGATAACGCCCCCTTTCACACCATTTCCCTTTTTTGGCAAACGTCCTTCCTGAAAAGGAAATGCCGCTTCCTGATAGGGACCCGGCAACCTGGCTCACGGCTCGCGGGGGAAGTGAAGCCGGTATGCGAGACCACATTTTTCGGCAGCTCCCTAGATTCCCCGGGCGGGAGCGAGTAGATGGACCCAGGATTAATGTTGTCACTCGTCAGCCACATGCAAGAAGTTTAAATGTCAAGTGGACCGGGGAACGCTTCCGCGAAACCGGGGTGTGCGTCCTCCATCAACGGGCTCGCCCCCCTGATAACCCGATAGAAACCTCCCAATGATGGTGTTCATACCCGTCGCAAAATAGAGCCGTCTGAACCGGACCAGGGGTCCTCGGGGGTTCTCTCCAGTTCGAGCCGAAGGCGAGCCCGACGACCGTTGTGCTACCAACCTGTCAAGTTCATCTATCGGTCAAACAAGATGGCATGCACGGGCGATAGGACGGACGGGTTGGTATAGTGTTTGATCATGATTATGGGCATGGGCATAGGCGGGCGTGGCTTCGCATCTTCTTGTCGGCTATATAAAGCTTCCCAGGCCGTGCCAGCAAGGGAGTGAATATGATGGTTCTATATGTCAGGCTATGCTTCTTCAATACCAAACAAGTGCAAACGTATCAAAAGCCTTCATCACGACCATGTCGAGCAGCCGTCCGATGCAAGATGGGTAAGTCCTTCTCACCGACCCTCTTCTCCTATTTCTCCTATTGGTGGTGACCTCCACTCCTCCTATCATAGCTTGGACGGGGCCGTAAGTGAGTGGAGTTGATAGAGACCGAGCTAATACGTCGTGACCACTCCTTTCTTATGTCTAGGAAACATCATGAGAAGCCCTCGCATAAGTTTTCCAACAACAGCGCCTCAGCGGCGGCCGATTCCACTTCTTCTTCTACTACTACTTCTGCCGCCGCCGCCGCCGCTGCCGCGCCTCATAGCCATGCTGTGAGGACCTACGTAACGGAGCCGCGAACCGCGGGCAACCGCAACGCCGCGTTACCCGACAGCCAAACCCGCACCGTGGCCGAGGCCGTCCAGGAGGACGAGATGAGGGTGCAGAGGCAACTTAACGAGCACATGCGGAAACTCCGTTCTGGGCAGTAGGAGCGTTGATGGGGCTGGGTGAAAGGAGGGGCCCTGTCGATTTATCGTGAGACTATCTATCACTGCTGGTGTGTATCTGCATGTATTTCAGTACACGAAGAAGGTCTTGGATGTGGGAATGGAAAGATACATGTGGAGATAGATATGGACAATTAAGGAGATACTAGAGAGAGAGAGAGAGGGAGAGAGAAACATGACAAAATATTTCAACCACGTGCCGTTCTTTAAAGACAGTGCTTCTGTTCGGTTGTCAGCTGGCTGGCTAGATCTCGGTACGTGTGCAGATTGCTCGAGGAACTTGTCCAGTCCTCCTCGCCTGGGGCGCCCAACACAGTTGCGACATAACGTGGAGGTATATCTCCTTGCCCTCAAACTCTCGGAATACAGGAAGGAAGCCTCTAGGAAACTAGCTGTAGCTGCCCAAGTATATCAGGTTGACTTGATTGGTGACGTAGGAGTAAAGGGGGGTGATGACTCCCACGCCTCCAATGACATCTGGAAGTCAAGTGGATAACCATTCGGCTTTTCTCTCCTCTCCCTTGCTAGGGCGCTAGTACGTATGTATCAGGTACTATACGATCATGTGAGCAAATCCATGATGCACTCGCCCCTTGCAGTTTTGCTAAAGTGCCTGTGAGGTCGAAGCAGAACTGTCGCCATACCGCCGCTCAAGAAGCCCAGCGTGCCGCCCACCATCAGAACAATATAAAAGCGAGTCAGTATTCTCGTTATTCCATTATCAAGCTGTGTCTTTTTACTACCAGAACTTACCTGCGAGTGCCAGAGCACACATACAAAAACTGGGTTTGGAACCTCACCTCATTCTTCTCCTCTCCCTGACTCCACTAACACTTTGACACTCAAAGTAGCTTGTGTGTTGTTGGTCGTGTGTCTCCTTCAATACCACCGGTGTGGTTGATCCAAATACACCCTGTTGATTTTCCTGGCGCAAAGTAGTGCGTCACAAAATGGGCGCCTCTTGATCCATCTGCCTTAGCTGCGAGCTGTGAACGTGCTCCTGCGTTGACGTACCTAGCACCGAGACGAAGGTGACATCTAAGGTGAGTTACCGCACAAGGAGGTAATGCTCAGGGAAGGGGGAAGCGGGACCTTGATATCGGAGAAGGGGGATGCCCAGATCCACTTGATTGCCAGTGTGGTGGTACGGACTCAAGGGGTCAGGGCAAGCTCAACAGTGATCTTCGAACAGGAAGTGCAGCCCTCGGAGCTTCACGTAAGCATGATGCCCCGCCCAACGCCTGCCTGACGGTGGCCAGCCATGTATGGGTGGGATCAACTCCGAGTAGGCATCGGAGATACACAGTATGGTGATCTCGCTACTGTTGTATCATACCTACAAGCTCGGCGGTTGCCGCATAGTGAAGGGTACAGAAACAGCTGGCTGGTCCTGTCTTATGGACCACTCAACACTCCCACTCCCCCTTTCCTTTTCCTGTTGGGCCAGCGCCCTCTCGACGGCAATCATCGCCTCGGTAGTCTGAGTATAGAAGTTGTTGCATCGCTGGCTCTCAATGAGCCTACAGCGGCGGTCTTGGTGTGCCCAATGGCTTCCGCTACAGCGGTGATGACACAAAACAATCACATATGGATGTGGTGGTCAAAGACCGGAAATCTAGTCCTGTCCGCGTTTTTGCCAGCAGGGGCGAAGCACAGGAAGACTTGATGATGTCCCCAAGAAGATCATGAGGCCATGACTGGGTGCCGTGTTGTTGGACGACATCGTTTCCTCGGCGGCTTCTTGACTGATGAAAAAGGGGGTTTGGTCCTGGCCATTGTGTTACGCAGTCCCATGTCCCATACATCACATACCATCTGTGGACGAATTGGAGAGAGCAAATAACTTAGAGAGTCCCAAGTGTTGATATTTTCCATGGTATAGCTAGTCCGACGACTGAATAGATTGTCCGAAGATCCAGCGATGGGTCGCAGCTTGCGGATGGTATTGGCACCCCGATGTCAATTTCTGCCTATAGAGATTGGCTGCGCATACGTTCTTAGTTATTGTCTTTCATTCTACCTATTATCCTCGAGCGCATTGCCCATGTCTACCAAATGACTCTTAAAAAAAAGCGGTGCGCAATATCCCCCATACGTGCTCTTTCAGCTCCTTCATTATCTCGACGCATAACAAGAATATAGATCCCTCTCTTCAAGCGATAATACCACGAAACTCTAAGCAACTACGTGTGAGAAATTGCCTTGAATGGAGTTTATCGCACATGAACAACTACCCGAGGCAATGCGAGCAGGCCTTAATACATCGAATTACACTGCAATACATTATTATACGCATACCCCTACTCTAGATATTCCGAAGTGACCAGATGAGTATCTCACCCCTTCGCATAACAACCATCTGCCTACCAGAAGCTGCAGACCGAAGCATTTTTTCTACTCGTCACGTGCATAAATGTCCTCCAAACGTCCGGCACACACACATGTGCGGGCTCTTTATTATGTTTCTCTGGTCTTACCGGGTACCTGCTTAGCACGGCCAGTAGCAGCTGCTGTTCCAGATCTCATATGTGACATGTTCCATATGGGTTTACGCCATAATGGACCAATAGCGTCGAATACGCAGCAGACAGCCCCCCCCCCCAACCACTGTTGAACCCCACGCAAGACAATAAGACCTCAGCTGGTACGCCAATCTTCCCAGCGGTGCGTTACAATGTGCCGGAAAGCAGTCCGTCAAGTCATTAGCCAAGAAAAAACCGAAGTCGTGCAAGAGAAGTGAATAAATCCACCACTCACGCACACCTACCACCTACCTATATGTGGGGGTTTATATAGGGGCGGACAAGCCCGAGCGAACTCTGTAGGACGTTGCGCAGCATAGATTTATATACCGTATGCGGGACGACGACGCCATTGATTCAATAGATCAAGCTACATACGAGAAAGTGGCGTTAAACTCTGCTTCTGCTTCTGCTTCTACTTCTTCGCGCAAAAGCATCGTTACTGCCACGGCCGGGAAACCTCAGGTCGAGGCCTATGCGGTCAAATCCCAATCATGACGAGAACACATCCCCCACACAAACAAACAAAGTGGGTGGCTGCCTTGGCTGCTCGGATGGCTGCAGCCCACCGAGATTTGACAAGCTGCGAGATCTCTCGTGCCCGTTCTCGCGCTTGGATCTGCCCTCCAGTTGTGACGGGAGGCAGGTATGTATATCAATGTATATGTACATGTATGTAACATCCAGTGTCAGACCCCTCCAAAAGTGGCTGGACTGGGTTACCCTGTGTAAGTCCTTCCAGTTACCTATTCCGTTTACACAAACGTACCTACATGACAAGGCTGCAGCAAAAAGAAACGAAGGAGACAGAGCGACGGGAACATCCTCCGGGGCTGCGCTTCCGGCCACCTGCCGAAGAGAAAACACGAACGCCCTGTCGTTCTAGCGAAGCTGAACTAGCTGGGGATGCGGTCAGCCTGCGGGGAGGTGCCGCCAGAAAGTGGCACGCACCCCTACCAGAGCTACACAGGCAGGCATCGGATGTGATAAGCTGGAAGAGCTGGATGGGGGACGGGGTTGAAGACTTATTCGGCCACATGCATATAGGTACTGGCGATAATAGTCAGTCAATTTTGGCAGAGACCATCGACGATGGATGAGGTGGAGTCGGATGGTCCAAGAAGTATTGATGCCCAGTCGTTTTGACCCGAGGCCCATCGTCACGAACTGCCCAATGCGAATGATCAATTGACGAGGCTACTGATCGACAACGATGCGGAGTGGTGCGGTAGATAGAGAGAGAGCAGGGTAAGATAGTAAGTAAGTGATGCCGACCGGATATAGAAGTGAGCCAGGGGTAGCTCAGTAGTGCCCGCCCCGGTCTTAAACCCGATTGATCAATTGCTAACTTAGGTCATGTACGGAAGCTATTGAAGGGCGGGTAGGTAGCAAGTACTGTAATTTGAATCAGGGCTCATCCTCGCACTATGGTAGGGCTACGTTCATAACCGCCCCGGATTGATCTGAGGTCAATGTCTAAGGTTGGAGAGGGTCCCTGGATTCAACCAGTGTACAAAGGTCCGGTACTCTGACAACCCTTGACAGCTGCTGCTCCAAAGTCTCAATTGCAGATTTCCGCATTCCGCCATACTGAGGCGGTGATTGATCCACCCATCAACCAGAATTGCCATGTCCTAGCCCTGTCAATAAACGAAGAGCTCAGCCAATAACCCCCATGCCCCAAAATGATCTGCGAGCAGAGGGGTTTGTCTAAAAATCTGACCGGTCATAACCCGCAGAAGGCACGCCCCCTTGGCCCATCCATCCCCAGCCAGTCCCCCCAATCACTTTGCCAGTGGGCAGGGCGAGGGCGTGGGGCATAGCAGAGTATAGCATATAGCAGGGTATTGGGCTGAACAATAATACCAAGAAGCAACTACTTTATTCCCAGGAGGGAGGGAATCGTTCTGTATTGAGCCGCCTTGGTTCATAGATTGGACGAACATCAACCAAAGAGCAAATACTTATGTAGCGTCTGTAATTAGAGCATGCATGAGGGGGGGAGTGGCTTGCTGCCGATCCAGTCGACCGGGTCCGTCGCATTGCATACATACAAGTGCAAGTGCAAGCAGCAGCGGCAGCAGCAGCAGCAGCAAGCAGCGTGACCGAGTGAGCAATGTACCATAACCGACGTGCATTATATGTATGTACATATATGTATGCACCTCAGTACATGCCCTACTAACCCTAAATACTACCAGAGCCACAAATGGAAATGCTCCGAGATCGACATGCAGCCGCCTGGTCGCTGGTCCTCCCTTGCCAGCCAATCATGAATACCCCCTGGCCGTAAAGGGCAACCATGCCAGGATCCCGTACCAGGAAGGGTTTGCGATTTGTGCAATACAGAGAGCCCAGCCAATACTACTGGAATATAACAACCCCCCCAGGAGTATGTATGCACTGCGCTGCGCTGCACGACTGACTGCAGCAGCATGTTGCGCGGCGGCCTTCTTCCCGAACCCGGGTCTGTGGCGATTGAGGCTGGCCAATGATCCATTCGTGGAGGTGAACCGAATATAATGAAATGCATACACCATGTGCACCATAAGTAGAATAGGTGGTCCCGGGCAATAGACAGTCGGTGGCTTCATCTTGAGGTGCATCACTTCTCATCAGGCTCGGATGCTGACGCTGCTCTGATCCCCGTTGGGCTCAATTGCCGCGCGCCGAACGTTCTCGAACAGTGGAGGGTTTGAATATCAGAAAGCGCATATACCGCCGAAAAAGACCATATGTATACCAGTTGGCGCTCCCACGCATATCACCACCAAAACGCTTCCACACCTAGGTACCCAAGAATGCTACGCCACAATTAGATACATGAGAAAAAAGAAGACCTGGGCAGCGAGGGGCGAGATGCTTGCGCAATGTGACAGCATTACATGTGAATTGCTGCCCAATGGATTCATTTTGGGGAGAAGAAAGATGCGAAAAGCCCCGAAGAAATGGATCGATGTTATCAATCAACGTCCCATGAATGGTAGCATGTATGAAATGAGTCTGGTTGTCGGTGGTTGAAGGTGGCAGTGAGGCTGAGCCCGGCTCTTTTCTTTTTGGTCCAGGCCTGAATGTCGCTGATCTTGACTGATTTAAGGGTCGACACTCTAAATTTTCTCGCCTGTCAGGCACGATTCGTGCCCAATAAGCGCCACTGGTTACATGTATGTCATCCCTGAGAGTCTTTCTTTGCCTGTGACCACCTCCAAGCCACCCTGAGACCGAATTGTCACGGCAAATCATCGTCAGAAAAGGAAAGTGAAAGACGACCAAAATGAAAAAACGCAGCAAAAATAAGAATAAAAAGACATCTAAAACAAAATGTACAGGTACAGCTGAGCGGCGTGAGTGTTCATACAATCCATGTCCATACGCGTACACCCATCCATCATTAGACCATCCATGCCTGAACACCACCAGCTTGTACAAAATGGCTCGTGAGAGCAACCGTCTTCTTTTCCTCTATATTCCTTTTTGACCTGTCCATTGATTCATTCATACCGAGATGCCCTAGTGGGCATCCCTCCGTGCATAACCAGATGTTTCCCTCTCAACGAGCAGACCCCCAACCCCTGCCCATATCGGACACCTGCTCCAATACTCGTGAACAGAGACCAGGGAGGCGATAGATAGCTCGCCAGCCTCCTTGATGCCTATGCCTGCCAATCATCAAGGCCCAACCGAAGAAAGACGCCCCGTGTAGAGCGACACCCCTGTCACGATACCAAAATGAGGACTGGGAGGCAAATTGCTGCCTCACCAAAGCCCAATAACCCCAAAAATATACAGAAACCCATCCTTCTACTCCGTGGCCACCCATATAATCCACAAAGGGTGTAGCAAGACAGCTCGGCTCCCCTGATCAGATGGTAGACCGACCAGGACCCAGAAATGGCACAGTTGTAGTCTACCGAGTCCAACACTCAACGCCTAGCCAGTGCTGGTATCATACACGTAAAGTCAATCAATGAAGCCGTCATCCAACCATCGTATGTGGATTGGTGACGTAGCGGCCGTATCCGCAAACCAATTATCTCGAGTTGTGGTGGCTCGAGCCTGAAGCGTTCGCAAGGGATGTGCTATTCGTCCCGGCCCCGTCTGCATTCTCGTAAAAGTCAAGACACTCCGTAAGAACTATCTCCAAGTCAGTCAGGGCTCCCAACTCGATGGGGAGGGGTGCCACCTGTAGGTAGGAAAGGTACATACTCTCGATGATGGGTTCTTCCCAGACACCGTACTCATAATCGACAAGGCCATGTCGCTCGATCCCATCACATAGCCGCACGATTTCTTTGCCCATTTTCTTGAGACTTTCCTCGCTCACCAGCGTTTGGCCTCTCTGAGGGGGAATGCCTGAGCCAACCATATCTTTTTGCTTCTGTAGTAAAGCTAGCCATGCATGGTTGAAATCGTGCCAGAGCTTGATGCGGTCAGAGTGCAGTTGGGGATTATCGGCAGCTAGCCCTGAAGAGCGTTAGCAGGAGTGCAAAGTGCCACATAAGGGACTCTTAAAACGTACCCAATTCAGCGACTTTGGAAAGCAACCAGTCGGAAACAGTCAAGAGCGATTCACTAGCCGACACCAAGACGCCGTTGCGGATGTTGGTAAAAATCTCCTTCAGCGCCGTCTGGTACTGTTCGTAGGCCTCGCCCATTTCTGTAGAATTAGAATATTCCTGCTCCTCCATAACCTGGTCTGGCGCGCTAGCTTGCTGTGACATTCCGCTCATTGACGCAATGCTGCTGGGGTATTGGTGAAGCATTGCGCGCTGGTCCGCCGGGCTTTGTTGATATACTCCCGAAGTACTCGACGAAGCTGCTTGGGCCTGGAGGGCAGGCGCCGCACCCGTGTTGGTTGGCTCGCTCGGGAAATAAGACGCGGCCACATCCGTCGGCATCATCTGCAGAGCTGCAGGTTGCCGCGACGGGAATTGTTGACTCGTATCGTAAACGGTGTTCTGCGCGCTCGTTTGCGGGACGTTGTACATCAGAGAGGGATTGTATGCGTTAAAGTTTTGTGTTTGTCGTGTATCCTGCCCATATTCGGACTGGTACGGCATTGTGTTCTGTGGCATCGCGGTCGCGAACGCCGTAGCCGGTTCCTGATAGTAACCGCTGTAGGCAGCCGTCCCGCCCATGCCTCGAGCCGTCGATGGGGACGTGTTAAGTGGCGCAGGCCGATACCTCTCTGACGCGCCTGCGCCGGCACCGTACGACCTTCGTTGCGCGTTGGCATCATGAACCGGATATCTAGGATTAGAAGTGGCACTGACGGGCGGTTCGTTCTGCCTCCTCCTTCGCGCGTTGTCATCCATGCCACAGTTATTAAGGTTGCCAGACGCCGGTGACTGCGATCCCAGCCGAGGCGCCTCCAGCGATGGGACGGGATTAGAGTAAAGTAGGGCCAGTTTGCTGTAACGTTCGGTCACGCGACCAGGCCGCGTAGAGCTACTTTTTCGATTACAAAGGGGGTACAGAGAGCGATGGTACCAGGCGTGAGAGGGCGATGGAAGGCGACGTGGTGTACAACGGATGGTGAGTTGATGGTGTCGAACCGCGCAAACAGTTCGTCGGGATCTCCTGGGTCGATGAGCCGCGGGGACAAGGAATAGTTGGCCAGGTCGAAGAAGTGCCAGTCGCAAGATGACAGTGTTACTTTGGAAGCCCCGGGGGCTGGGCGGGCATATAAGCTTGGGGCACTGAACTATACGTGGCTACGTCCAGATCTGACACCCACAGCTTGTCGCAAAGGGCAGCAGGACGCGGCTTTGGAGTAGGCCAAGGACGACCGACTACACAAATAGAGATTCAGAGTTTGATTCGGAAGTGTCTTCAGCGCAAACACAGAGGCGTTTGAATGTTGCGGATCACGCCTTGGTCATAATATGTAGGGGTGACGATGCTCAAATTTTGGCTTCGTCCGTAGATCTTTGAACCCGGTTCTGTAAAGAATGTCGAGTAGTGGGGGGAGATGGTGGCCTCGATTTGGTAACGGTTGTCACTGATCCAACTGGGTAGATCCCGGGACGCTGCGATGTAGTGCTTGAAACTTACAAGCAACCACCTTGTAGCGTCGACCAGAGACGCAAGCCGCACCACGGTCTCACAAACAAGCCCAAGCCTTTGCTATCCGTCTTGCAGATTTGATTCGTGCGTCGTTGGCGTTTTCAATGTCGTCGTCACGACGGCGTCTTCCAGTAGTCGAGGCAGACCACTGCCTTCAAGTTAGGACCTGGCCAGCCCGACGGAGAGAGGGTCTGTGAAGAATACTGGTCCAGACAGGAAGACTGTGACGCGTATTACGTCGAGCCGAGCCCAACGGAGTATAGTGACAGAGGGCGACAAAGTTGGAAGCCTAAAGGTAACGAGACCAGATGCCTCGAGGTGGATGGTGGTGCAGTATGGTCAATGTTCAGCCTCCCAGATAATGTGCTCCCCGCCTGGTGTCTGTCTAGGTACACTTGATAAGTCTAGTAAGTCGTACCTGCGTAGGTAGCGTCGTCCATGATATATATTCGGTATAGACGTAAGCGAATGAAGTGGCAGAATGGACTTATTATTGGTCAACGAGTGGATCAAAAAGGCTGGAGGTCCCGGGACTATGCTGCAATATCCAGGCGCTAGGACGATGACCTCTTGCAACCTCGGTGGTTTGTGAAACGGGCAAAGGGGATTAAATGGGCTATCAAAGTCAAGTATTCTTTCCCTTTCCTTTCGAACCCCGAACAGAATGAAATAGGACTTGTGTACACAATGCAGCTGAGAAGAAGCTAAACAAACTTGGTATTAGTGACGGAATGAGCGAGGTGAAGTGGATGGATCTCCTCGAGAGTGTGCACAGGCAGTGGAGTGCTGCTTAGCTGTATTGGTACGAGTAGTGTGTAGTGGTGGTGCAGGGGGTAGGTAGGTAGAGAGTATAACGCCCACACCTCAGGTGCAATTAGATTTGTGGATGGATGGGGTGGGTATGGCAGAGAGAGTGTGAGCGAGAGAGTGAGTGTGTGTGTTTGTGTGTGTGCTCGGGGAGAGAAGATCTTCAATGAGGCTTCTTTTTGACGTATTTTCTAAGCCAAGAATAACTGGGAGGAAAAAGCAATCTGCTTGTACCAATCCCGGTTACAGGGCCAGCATAATGTTATGCGTCTGTAGCGAACAGGGAAGAGGTTGCGAGTCCGTAGCAAAGCGGACCCTAAATCTCTTGGGCGGACTGCCAAATCAGACGAAAAAGGCGTCCGGAACCGATAAGTGAAGTCCAATAGCCGAACGATAGCAATTGTGTTGATCTTTCTTCGAACGGCACCTTGGGAAACATTCCCAAAGGCAGGTTGACACCCGACGTTCCAGTCTAGACAAATGCTTGGTCGCGGCCAGGGAGCTCTTCAAGACTCATTGATACCCAAGTGACAGCATGAATTGGTCGACAGCCCATGGCTCAGCTGGCGGACTGAAGACAGCGGATTCGAGTATTGTAACAGTTTTGCAGGATCGAGAGTGTATGTCTATTATAAGCAACAGAGAAGGCAGATGATACACATCAGTATCGAACAAGAGATTGGGTGTGTAAGAAAACCTTGGGCTCCAAACCCAACAGCCTGAGGAAAATGATATCACGAGATTCGATGTGCAGAGCGAACAAGACGGACTATACACGCGATGGTCGGTTTGGGTATAATAAGAACGAGGGCAGAGACAGCATCATGGGCAGCAGACAATTGGCCAGGTGGTTTCGTTGGCAGGGCAGATGGTTGCTATTGGATCTCCTGGCGCTTCATGTTGACCATGGTAGTTCCATGATACGCAGGTGAGGATCAGATTTGCAGGACAGGAATCATCCTGGTTGCGCCTTCTATTCCTGTCGCTGTCGCTGCCACTGGCTCCTTCCCCAGATCGACTAAAAAGAAGGTTTTGTGACTGGCCGGTAGACCGTTGGGTATGGCAGACTTGGGCGAGAGGCAAGCGGAGTGGAAGCTTGCTTGGACTTCAGACTCCAGGCAGCTGGAGAACAACGTTGCCAGGATTCTAGGTAAGCAAATAGGTCAGTCAATCCATCCATCTTGGTCGTCCTCCAACTCCTTCGCCATCCATCCATCCAACACATCTTCACCATTCCTCACCACCCCTCACCACCTCTGTAATCTATGGGCTGCTGCCGTTATGGTCCGCCAGTCCAGTCAGCCGGTCACCTCGGGATCAATGGTAACAAGAGAACGACGAGTCATGCCGTCTCTGGTCTAGCTAGGAGATAATCTCGAATGGTCTTCGTACCTAACACCGAAACGGGCTAAAAAATGTGTAGCCAAGAAAGCTCCTATGGCGGTGCGTCACCTTTATGGTTAATCAACCATAACCATTGGTCGCCGAGGAGTGAGACGGTGAGACCAAAAGGAGGGTCTAAATCAAACCTTCGAATCCCTCACCTCACGGTTGATGAAGCTTGCTCGTTCGTCCTACTCGTAAGTTCAGTCCATTTTAGCCCCGACACTACACAAAAGCCCTCATCTTTCTTCTCGATTAGTAGGAATCAAACCTTGGCCGAAGTTCCGATCCCGGCTTCTTCCAGATAAATACGATAAAATACAGATTGGCCGAGTCACCGCTGCCCAATCGATGCTGTTCCGGCCTGAGGCGTCCCTCCATCCGACACACAGCTTAGCTAGCCCTTCCAGTGTTCGGGAAAATTTTCCACGTTGGGGCTTTGCTTTTAGTACTGAGAAACCCGAAAGGTACCTTGGAGTCGCTAGGCGGGAACGGTCCAAGGGATGTACTTTGTTGGTGCATGCGACGCGGCATTTGCGACTGATGAGTTTGTGATGTCGACCCTTGACCCATGTCGTTGGAGAAGGACGATTGTCAGGGGCTTCACGAGGAGATGTCGTCAAAAAATGAGCGACCAGGGTGTGTCTGAGCCCTGGCCTGGTCTGGGGGGGCTGGCCAAGTACCTTCACGACCGATCGACCCTTACCTGCGTACCCACCGACGACGTGACAACTCACTGCCGACGTGTAGTGTAGTGATATTCGGCGTCGCAGTATCGACTCTCATTTCCAGATGGGAAGATCACGAGGACGGTCCGAAAAAGTGCGACTTTGCTCAACCACAGGCCCGTCCGCCGGGGGCCATGCCATCCACCATCCAGCCATCTGTCCGTCCAGGGTCTTCGGCTCCAGTAGTAGGGGTAGTGGGCACGCACACAGCCACGTCTCGATATGGCGCAACATTGATTTGTTTGCTACACCTTACGGGTAACCTATAATGAGATACGTCTTAAGGATGTTTCCTGCACGTCACATAGGTACAGTACTACCGACTACCGACTACCGTGGCCTCTGCTTGGGATCTACGTAGCAAGTACTTTTCTCGGCCAGCAAGCAATGCGCAGTGGGGACTACTATATGCAGTGGTATTACAAGGTGATGCAGGCCGACGTCCTTGGTTCATTCGAAGTGTGGACATTAATAGAATAACTCGCGACCCCCGCTTTCGGTGGGATCAGATCGATTGGCGATGAACGAATCTGGGAAGGAAGAAAAGGCTTTGACCAAAAACACCATAGGTGGTCCGAAGCGGATGATTAATTTCAGGGCAGATTCCGGTAGCTAGGACGGAGCTTTCACAACTGGTTCGGAAGCTGTCTTAGATCCTACAGATGGGTGAGACGGCTGCTATGCAATGCAAGTCATAGCTGAGTAGCAGTCTTGATGACACACTAACTCCTAGCTTCTTCGGTTTGTGCAGGACAGTAGGTAGGGCAACTAGACGACCGCTAATCAGACAATAGTTGGCCGACTTGCAATATAAATCAAGATTCGGTGGTTACATCTGATACGCCGCCCCATGCTCCAAGCACCACACCAACCCAACTGGTTGCTTTCATGTATGTGCATGTACGAATACGTACAAGTTTGTTGCGGTTTGTGATGGTGGGCCTGCTTTCAGCTTGTGGTAAGCAATCATGCCGTGTGCCTCGAAGCTTGAGGTTATGGATGTGTGTCGAGTAAGGGAAGTAGAATTCCATTTGTCGGCTCGAACCCCGAGGACGCCTATGTCGGGTTGCTCGCCTTCTTTTACCCCAACTGATTGTCGAGATGGCAGCCTTTCCATCAAATGCCTGACCAGGGGATTGGATCTCTTCTTCGCAACCCCTTCAGCCTCGCCGGAGCAACACCCTGGTGATCGCCGCGATGAGGCTGCATGGCTCCACTTAGGCCCGGGGGGGGGGGTGATCTTGCTTAATTTCGCCTGAGTCCGAAATTAGCAACAAGTTCAAGCGCAGCTTGTAGTAAGTCAAGACTAGTCTGTGATGTCAAGGAATTTGGCGCCATACATAAGGAAGTCTATGCAAAGGAAGGATTACTTCCCATGATCAATCAAAGCTGTCTGGAAGGTGAACAACATATGCAACACGCGCCAAGCTGAAGCAATGCGTTGCTCATATTTGCGGGGTTCAATCAAGAGCAGCGTGAAAACATCAGAGGCAGCAGGAAGACGGCATCATCTTCATCATCAAATCAAGTCTGCATGTTCGTGGCTGATGGCCATTACCAGCTAACCTTACTGGATTAAGAACAGCAATAACATCAAACAAGTCCCTGGAGCTTGGTACGCTTCTAGCGGCTGCTGCTAACAACCTTAAGCCGTCAGACGTCTTCTAGAAAACGTCTTTACGCATGAGAGCCACTCTCCCGCATCCAAACAAAGGGAAAGCAATGCAAACTACAGACATGCTAGTCGTAAGTCATCTTGTCTGTGCATCACCATCCAACCATTCGCAGCCCACGCCATTTCTGGCCGGCGTTGTGCTTGAAACAGTCAATCTACCTCAAGTACCAGCTAGGGGTCATTCCTCTCATTCCTCCCATTCCTCTCAACATTAGACAAAGACGTCGCCCTTACACGCCTTACGTTCCCGGTCCGATAGTCAGTCGTCATCAGCTAAAGGGGCGAGGGGAGTCATTCAGTATGCTTCAGCCATCCCTCGGTCGTTTGCAATGCACTCCACCCGGCCGCGCCCGCGAGGAGGACGAGATCTGGTGGTGTACAATTGCAGAAAACCCCCGTCGTTCACCAAACTTGGCACTCTCTACCTACCCGGGAAATGAAACTTGACAACCCTGTCATGCACCTGCTGTGCACTACACTCAAGTCGGAATAGAAGCAAACATATCGCGACATCGACGCCGCGTTCCTTGCTTCGGATCACGCCATGGGGCGTTCTCTCGAGTCTTGCGAAGTCTCGAAGCGTAGCATGAAGCTGAACTCGCGACGGATTACGGCAGTGCCGAATCTTTCTTTTTCTTCCCCCTTCCCCCCTTTCCCCCTCATCGTGAAGAGCTCGAGCAGGAAGATGACAAGTGCTTGTTTCCTCATTCGGTGCTTTGGCACCCCGTCATCGCCATCAGCGGTACGTAGCAGCTCTCGATCGCACGAGCTGCAAGTTCTCGCTCATTACGTACGGGCCACGGACTTGTCGATCAAACGCTGGGGAATGCATTCGATCCCGACCAACACTACGTTTGCAATCCGCGGGAGCCAACACCATTTCCCATTCCTCATTTGACAAATTCATCGGATACAAGTGGCTACATATTGCTACACGTTTATACACATTGAAGCTCGCTCTGGAACTGATATTATGGGCCAACCCGCAAGTCTGTTGAATGGCGAGACAACTGCATGAATCGCAGTGGGCTATAGAAGCCGCCACGTTCCAGCGACGAAAAAGGGTGATTGCCCCTGGATGATTGCCCATAACTGTTTGCGTATAGCAATCTCCAGCAACAAACGCTTTCGATGTGGTGATTTCTCCGACTATCGCTTGACCCAGGCAGGCATCTTGCGCGCTTTGACGCGGCCAGCCTTCTTTCTTTCCACCCTTCTTGCATCGCGCGTGATACAGCCAGCTATGGTGAAAAGAGTCAGCTTCATCGCTTCGTAATGTTGAACGTAGGCAAGGTTTCTTGCACATCGTCCAGTCTACCGCAGGATAAGGGATGTTTACCTCTCCTCAAGGGGGTCTTGAGTGCGGGCTCATGCACACAGAGCGCCTTTGCAACAGCGAGCGCAAGAGCCTCGGCTTGGCCAGTAGTACCGCCTCCGTTGACCAGTGCCCACACATTGTACTTGTCCAGTCTCTCGGTCAGCTTCATGCCCCAGATAGCGCTCTCGCGGTCGTGTACACGACCAAAAGCCTCGCTAAGTGGTTTGCCATTGACAAGGACCTCCCCAGCGCCCTCAACAACCCATGCTCTCGCGACAGAGGACTTTCTTCTGCCCACACCATGAGATCTGCCGGATTGGTCGATAGGTGGGATCTTCGCCGGTTGAGGTAGTGGTTGAATTCTCGCTTGAAAGGTAAAAGGCCGGCCTGCACCTCTTCAGGCATCATGTCTGGATGTATCTGGTTCAACCGCTTCACCAACTTCATACATGTTGCGTAGTCCCTTCCTTTGACGTGCTCACCGACTGCCAGACGGTACTGCTCCTTTGTCCTCCAGGCCACAGGCGTCACCTTGTCTTTGGGGATAATGGGCAAGCGCGCGTACTTGCGAGCCAGGTCTTGCACGATAACGAAGGCATCGTTGAAGATGGGCATGGTCGAGAAGTACGAAGGCGAGACCGGCACCGCTCGAGCATACGGTACTCGAACTATTGGCGGTTGCCCCTCCGAGTCGGATGGGACGATCTCCATGCTCGTCTCGGCTAATCGCAGCGCGGTCGTGGTGATGGATCTCGTCGCGTTGATGGCCTGCTTCGGCCTGTATGCAAGGCTTGTTCTCGATGTTGGTTGCCATTGAGCTGTCGCGGCCTTGCCTGCTTGCCGTATGTCTCGCAGACACCGGAAACCCGTTCGCAGAGCGGACATTGTCGTGTTTTTCTCTCTCTCTATCAGAGCTTCGTCATATCAATTGGCCGCCGATGAACGAGTAAGGACCGCAATTCGCACCGTATCGACGGCTGCTCGCTCAATGCCTGGGTTTCGTTAAGGGCTTCGAGGTTCTAGCTATGGCCGTTCCCTAATTTCGAGATTTCGCGGACAAGACAGGTACCTTCCCATTAGTACCTGTCGGAATATCTAGGGGCCGATCAATAGAGGCGTGCCGCTGCAATTACCCTAAGGTGAGGAGGGAAAGGTGAGAGTGTCCCGCCGGGTTTTGGATTTTCGATTGGGCACGGGCCTAGACCTGGGCGAAGATTGCGACCTAACCAAACAGCTCCCTTCCCTTTCAGGTGGCCCAGGTGATTCAGAAATTCACGGAGCAACCAGCAACCCCGCAACCCCTCCTAGAAATTAATTTTTCCCAACCGCAAAATTTCAATTCTCTCTTCATTCCGTTCACCTCCCATCGACAACATTCTTCACAATGGCGTTCGGCAAGATTTACACCAAGGAGAAGAACCCTCGCACCACGGCGATTCTCGCTGTTGCGAAGGCCAACGGCCTCGATCTTGAGACGGTCGAGGTTGACACCAACGCCCCTACTCCCAGATACCTCAAGCTGAACGCTCTCGGCAAGGTCCCTACCTTCGAGGGTCAGGATGGCTACGTTCTCCACGAGTGCATGGCTATTGCCATCTACCGTAAGTTGCTGCTACTAATATTTCCTTCTGCACCCTCTGGCGACTGCCTTGCAACGCGCTGGCCGCTGCCATCATTACAATGATGACCGAGACTTTATTCTAACAGTTATCCCTATCTGAAATATCTGTGTTGATCGTTCTACTTTCTGATTGTTACCCAAAACACCATTTTCGTGTCCTTGATCATTTTGCATTGCAACATGTACTGACAGACACGTTTCTTCATAGTCACCTCTCAGAACGAGAAGACCACCCTGTTGGGCAAGACCAAGCAAGAGTAAGTCTGCGCAAGCGCCCTCGCCTACCCCGCTACGCGCAAAGTTCTAACATGGCCCCATAGCTACGCCTCTATCCTGAAGTGGATGTCTTTCTTCAACACTGAGCTCCTCCCCAAGCTCGGTGGCTGGTACCGCCCTCTTCTGGGATGGGACCAGTACAACAAGAAGAGCGTTGACGACAGCCAGAAGGCCGCCGCCAAGGCCGTCGATGCTGTCGAGGAGCACCTTCTCCACAACACCTACCTTGTTGGCGAGCGCATCACCCTGGCCGACCTGTTCGCCACCGGTATCATTGCCCGCGGCTTCGAGTTCTTCTATGACAAGGAGTGGCGCGCTGCCCACCCCAACGTCACCCGTTGGTACTCCACCGTCTACAACCAAGACATCTACTCTGCTGTCGCCTCCCCCTTCGAGCTCCTTGACGCCGTCAAGCTGCAGAACGTCCCTCCCAAGAAGGACCAGCCCAAGAAGGAGAAGAAGGAGACCCCCAAGGCTGCCCCCGCTGCCGAGGAGGAGGAGGATGATACCCCCAAGGAGCCCAAGGCCAAGCACCCCCTTGACCTTCTGCCCAAGTCTTCCTTCGCTCTTGACGACTGGAAGCGCTACTACTCTAACCACGACGAGGCTGAGTCCATGAAGTGGTTCTGGGAGAACGTCCCCTTCGAGGACTACTCTCTCTGGAAGTGCTCTTACAAGTACAACGACGAGCTCACCATGACCTTCATGTCCAACAACCTGATTGGTGGCTTCCAGACCCGTCTGGAGGGATCCCGCAAGTACATCTTCGGATGCGGCTCCGTCTACGGAGTCAACAACGACTCCGTCATCGAGGGTGCTTACGTTATCCGCGGCCAGGAGTACGTCCCCGCTTTCGATGTCGCTCCCGACTACGAGAGCTACGAGTTCACCAAGCTCGACCCCAACAACCCTGATGACAAGGCTTTCGTCGAGTCCATGTGGATGTGGGACAAGCCCGTTGTTGTCAACGGCAAGGAGAACCCCACAAGTCCGGCAAGGTCTTCAAATAGAGCCTGCCCGGATAGTGGTGGTATGTGAATGAGCTTGATGTTACGCGCTGATGAGTTATGCAAAAAGGTGGGAACGACTTTATTGAGAACAATATGATTCCCTGTCATTGACGATTGGGACTGGGACTGCTCCGGTTAGGTAGAGCAGGTTGGTAGATGACCAAGGCATGACAAAATGTCGCAAAAGACAAAGTGCCAAACCATTCAACTTCTCCATGGTGTATACGTGACTGTGATGCATTACCAGTAATATTGACGAACAGAGCTGTATCTACTTGCCCTATTACCCTTCTTTCATTATTATGCGCGTGAAGATTGACTCCAAAGTGACTACCCTGCCTAATCCACTTATTTGCTCCTCTCACCGACTTGAAGCTCTTGTAGTCAACAAGGGTATCTCGTGTTGTTTGAGGCGCTCTGGCCTCGGAGTCTCTTGCGGCTTTGCTATCTGTCGGGCCTTCGTTACCTCCCTTACTACTTCCACGAATACTACACCGTTTGCACCTGTCCTCATTTAATAACCTTTCTGTTTTTCTTTCCCTCTCATTCCCCAGGTTGTCTTGAAACGAAACAGAGCTTGATGCTTATGTACGATGAGCAATTAGTCGGCTGATATTGAACATTGTTTATTGACCAGATAGACGTGTAGGCCAAAGCCGAGTCCACCAATTTAGTAAAAGCTTGCTTCGACGAAACAACATGGGAACACAACCACAATCCTCACAAGCATATAGATCCAGGAAGGCATACGCCGTTGATTATGTACATTATAGTTCCCCCTATGGGAGAGCTCAAGCTCGCGAGCGAGTTCTTCTTCTATGGGGTATCGTCCTCCGCCTTACTGGTCTAGTTCTCACTGTATACGGAACTCGACTCTGTCCCATTTCTAGATCGCCTTACCGTGGCGGATGTTGTTGTAGCCAGGCCATCACGGTATTGGGAACCGGTGCCCTCAGCAACACGCTATGTCGTCGTTTGTACCAACTTGCAAGATCCACGTCTATATCGACTACTTCAGTAAGTAGTAGTAGAGTTCATGGCCAACCACTACACCAAGACTTGTGCTACTCAGGTCGCGGTTCTCTTCTATGAGTTGAGCAATGCCGAGATACCCAGAATGGCTATCATCATATCTTTTAATAGTCAATACAACAGGATCCAAACACACGCGGATATTCGCCCCGCATGTCCCAATGCGCATCGATTCGCGCAACAATAGTATATAACCACCCAGTCCCCACAAGAGGGCAAGGATGGCTCGTGGATTGATTATATGAAGTCCGGTTATTTGAGGTTCTTCCTAGTCTCAACTCTCCACTGGTGCGCCCAGCACGAAATCGGGCCTAAACGCAAAGGGTTTTGCGCGCATGTACGAAGATATGTCCCTCTGCTTGGCACACTCGTTCAAGAAGTCATGCACCTGGGGCAGGACAAAGCCCGGCTCCTTCAGGTCGCCCTCGAACTCGGGCAGCTGGATGAGGTTGAAGGGCTCCGTGCGGGCCTTCTCGGACGAGTCGTCGACGAGGACCGTGTTGGACTGGTCCCAGCACTGGCCGAGGCGGCAGGCCAGGCTCTCCCAGAGCACCGGGAGGCGCTTGTAGCACTGGACGCGGGCGTTGTAGTCGGCGGGCGAGAGGCCGAGGGTGTCGCGGCCCCAGACGGCGACGAGGCGGAAGCGCTCCTCGGGGGTGAGGAGCTGGTCCAGCATCTTGTGCACGTTATGCGGCTTCGCCGACGACCAGATGGCGACGCAGAAGGTGTTGAGGCAGTAGTCGAGGAAGGCGCGCGCATGGGGCCGCTCCACGAAGCGGAAGGGGCTCTTGCGGCTCGGCCGGTACAGCAGGGTCCCGTTGAGGTCCATCACCACCAGGATCCGGCGCGGCTCCGGGAGCTGCGTGGGCGGGATCGCGGAGAGCGCCATATACTTTGCTGAGGGGTCCGGTACGCCACCGGAGGCCTTTGAGGGAACCGCATAGGGCCTGTCATCCTTCACTGAGGGAACCGTATACGTCATGAATTTCTTGAATCCCTCGGGGCTTCCCTGACCGTTCTGTTCCTCGGCTTGGTCTTGGCTCTCCTTCGTCTGCTGGTTGCTCTTAGCAGGGGGTACGTAGCCGCGAACCAGCCGTGTCTTGTTGGTGTCGTGTGGTACACTGGCATTGTCATTTGCTATCTGGTTCTGCATCGCGTTGTTATCTGAGTTCGATGTCGGCATCACCTCGGCCTCTGTCGCGGGCTGGTCCAGCGACGCCATATCGAGGTGCTTGAAGTATACAGGCGCGCTAGAAAAGTTGTAGGAAGGGAGTTGGGGCTTCGCTTCTGAAGGGTCTAGACCACGCGCATCGGCGTATATAGTATATGCAGGACGACACAAGGCGGTTGGAGGGTTGGTGAGAGTCGAGTTGGTCCTTCGGGCCTGACTGCACCACGTCCGGCGTGCAGCAGTACTGGACGACACAGAACAGGCAGATAATAGACACCGCATAAGTACGATTTATCCTCTGCAGGATCTGCCACTGCTTCTGTTTTAGCAATCTTGACGGTGTTGCCGAACAAGGCTGGCAAAGCGAGAGTGCAGGCTGGGGTTGCTCGCAATGGCGAGAATAGCGAGTGAATGCGCGCTATCGATAAACTATTGGGGCTTATCGATTGCCGCTATTTTTTGGTTCCTGCTTGCTTGCAACGGTCATGGAATTATCCAATTGCCCCACCATAAAACACCAGCCAGAACTTACATGGGAGCTCCGATTCACAACATAGCAACCACCAGACAGTAAAACCATGGAGCGATCACGATCACAATCAAGCAAGCGGAAATTCCCATTTACTGGGCTTCAGAGACGAGTTCGAGCCAGGAAAGAAGAAGAACCCGAGATCGTGGATGACAGCAACCCATCCGAAGAAGAAGTCAGTGGCGACGACGATGACGACGACCAAGAAGATTCCCAAGGCAGCGGAGAGGACGACGAGGATGGAGACGAACAATCCGGCTCATCAGAGGACGAAGAAGATGGCCAATCGCTAGACCCGTCACAAATATCCTTCGGCGCTCTAGCCAAAGCCCAAGCCTCGATGCCGAAACGGCGGAAGAACTCCCGAAAAGACGAAGAAGAAGACGACTCAGACGACGACTCAGACGTCTCCGAGGAAGACACCAGGGGAGGAGGCGGCTTCGACGGAAAGGCCAGCGAACGAAAACACGCCCTGCAGAAGCGCAGCAGCAAGCACGCCCCGATGGAGGTGACGGCCAAGCGCGCCGTGACCCGCAAGCGCGAGGTTGTCTCGGTGCCCAAGGTCGTGGCGCGCGACCCCCGGTTCGGCCCGCTGGGGACGACAGCGTACAGCCGCCACCCCAACCCGGCGATGGAGGAGGAGGCGACGCGGCGGAACTACGCCTTCCTGGACAAGTACCGCGAGGACGAGCTGGCGGAGCTGAAGAAGGAGGTGAAGAAGACGCGGGACCCGGCCGCCAAAGAAAAACTGCAGCGCGCCGTCATGTCGATGCAGTCGCGCAAGCAGATGCTGGAGCGGCGCGACGCCGAGCGCGCCGTCGTGGCCGAGCACCGCCGCCAGGAGAAGGAGCTCGTCAAGCAGGGCAAGCAGCCCTTCTACCTGAAGAAGAGCGAGCAGAAGAAGCGCGTCATCATGGACCGCTTCGCCGGCATGAAGAAGGGCCAGGTCGACAAGGCCATCGAGCGCAAGCGGAAGAAGCTTGCTTCCAAGGAGCGCAGGGAGATGCCCATGGAGAGGAGGGAACGTTAAAGGGGAGTGTTACCAAGGAAAAGGAACTCGAATGTTGGAGGAGGCTTTGTCTGTGTTTTAAATGCGTAGTTTACAGCATTGATACCAAAAGGGGTGATAGCCCCATATACAGTTCTTCCCCAAGTCTAAGACATCATCTCATCTTACAGCATACAGCGTGATATCCTTTCTATCTAGTGTACATATTACTTTTGCCCGTCAAAATCGACCTTGGTAACAGCCTTCTCGAACATTTCGCGGCACCGAACTTTGCTTCCAAGTTTGGCACATAGCAAGAACGCGCCGCTCAGCTTCCGGTGCAGACTGTAGGTCTCCTCGGGCGGGGGCGCCAGCCGTTCACGGATCATGACGGGGATCAAGGCCTTGACCCGCTCCGTGATGGTCTGGTCCTTGAAGTCGTACACCTCGGGGGCGCTGTCGAGGAAGGGCTCCGCCAGCGTGAGCACACTGGCGATGTGCGCGTCCAGCATAGTGCGGCTCTCGTGGCCCGTCAGGTAGCCGAGCCGCTCGGAGAGGGCCTTGACGGTGGCGCGGTCGGAGCGCGCGGCCGCGGCCAGGAGGCCGACGTACTGGACGACGAAGGCGTCCGGGAAGGCGCGCGAGGCGCCGAAGTCGAGCAGCTCTAGCTTGTGCGTGTGCGCGTTGTACATGAAGTTGGTCCAGTTGGGGTCCGTCTGCATGAAGCGGAACTCGGTGATCTCGCGCAGGCAGAGGCGCAGGATCTGGGTGCCGATCCAGTCGCGTTGGTCCTGGGTGAAGGACGCGACGCGCGTGACCCCGACGCCCTCCATGTACTGCATCGTCAGCACGTGCTTGCCCGACGCCGCGGCGTAGATCTTGGGCACCGTGAAGACGTCCGGCTCATCGGCCAGCAGCTCGCGGTACTTCTCGCCGCACTCGGCTTCGCGCACGTAGTCGCATTCCCAGCCGAGCTCGGTGCGGGCGTTGTCGATGGTCTTGTTGAGGTAGAGACCCTTGGGCAGCATGTTCGAGGCGGCCAGGAGCATGGACAGGTTGTCCAGGTCCGAGTTGATCGAGTCCGCAACTCCGGGGAACTGGATCTTGACGGCGACCTTCTCGCCTGTGGATTTCAGGGTGGCACGGTGAACCTGGCCGATCGAGGCAGCGGCCATGGGCTTGTCGTCGAACTCGTCGTAGAGGTCTCTCCATTCCGCACCAAGACTCGCCGTCATGACACGATCTCGTTGCCACGCTGGCATGTAGTCCGCTTTATCCTGGACCCGTTGAAGAACCTCCTGGATTTGCGGGGCAGCATCTTGGCGTCTTGGAAGCTCATCATTTGACCAAACTTCAAAGCTGCACCTCGCATACGTGAAAGCTTGGCAACCAATCTCTCCATGTTACCGGCGCTGAGAAGGACCGAACCCTGGCCACCACCGCCGAAACCCCTACTGAAGCCTTCCGTGATAGCACCACCGAGCATTCCAGCTGCCAGACCACCATAATTCCATAGTCTGCCGAACCGAGTAGATGGTACTTTGGATTCCCGCAACACATATGCAGGCTTGATGGGCTGTTCCGTTGGAACCTCCGAGGATATGCTTCCCGTTTGAGATGAGGGTTGTGCGGCAGCTTGTGCTAGTACCTCATCAACCATTCGCGTGTGCTCTTTTTCAGCGCTCTGAGTTGTGGTAGTTGGTGCCTCTGGTGTTAGATCGGGCTTTACCGCGGGTTGTTGAGGCTCTTGCGCAGTAGACGTATCCATACCTGCAGAAGACAGCTGACTAGGTGGTGGTTCACTTCGCTCCGCCTCATGCTGAGGTTTCACCTCGACCTCCGGATTTTTTATCTTCTCTGAAGGCAAGCCGGCCGCTTCGGCTGTAGGTGCTGATTCCGAGGATTTCTTGTCATGTCCGTAGTCCTTGAACCAGCTAGGGGTTGAAGGTGCCGCAACGGGACGCTTCATTCCAATGAAATCCTTTTTTCCGTCCAGCAAATGCGACCCTCGGCTGGTGTGGAAAACATTAATATCCGCATCAACAGGCGCGTCATCCTTTAATTGCGTCTCGGGAGGAGTAGCAACGGGATCTGAAGACTGTGCTTTGGCTGTCTCACGCGAGGCGGGCGCTTGCTTCAGTGAGTCTATCCCGGGGATATCACTGCTGGGAAGACTCTCGGGCGCAGTACGATATTGTGAGAGGCTCTTGTACTTGTTGTGTTGTTCCGAGAGTGATGGAACTGAACTGTGTGTGAGTTCAGGGGCCGGTGTGGTTGCTGGTGGTGCTGAGGTACTGGGCCCTGCATTTTGAGACTGGGGTGAAATATCATCTTCCGGGGGTGCAGGCTGGTGCTCTTCCTTCCCAGATGCATGGGATGCCAGGCCATACTGGGACTGTTGCTGGTGCCTCAGCGACCTCACAATGCTGGACGTTTTGCCGTACCGATCCCATTGCCTAGCGCAAAGCTCCAGATGCTTGGATCCGACGGATTTAGAAGCTTTGGCTACGGCAGCCAAATCAATCAGGATGTCTGCCCACCTCATAGCTGTTGCTGAGAGGCTTTCTTGGTCATTGCATAATCAAGTGCGCTCTTCTGCAAGTCCACTGGAGCAGTGTTGAACTTCAGGGTACAAGGCAAGTCAAGTTGTATTAGCTGTTCGACTCTTAAGCCCTTTTCTGTGAGAGGATTTAATGTTCTGACATGAAGAGATCATCGAAGGAGTGATAAGACCCACATAACGTGGCTAGTGCACTACTACGATGCTACCTGGTCAAGCTGGTATGCAACTTTAGTCGCAATGTCGACATACTTGGCATCCAGTGTGAATCGCATCAATGGGCGGATAGAGATTGTAAGTAGGTATACTACTAATCTGTTGGGCCAACATACGATCCTCTCGATATTCTAGAGCAACTGGGCTATGTCGCGCAAATTCTTCGCGAGCTTGATGACGTGCCCTTGGTTCAGCCACAACATGAGCATCGAGATACCCGGCAAGGTGAGCCAGGTACCTGAAAATGCATTGACGCTATTTTCCCAAATGAGTAAAGTCCCGAGTAACGTCGTCGCATCTCCCCACATGTCACAACGGTCATCAAGGATGCCCCCATTCCCCTTGCTACATATAAAACTGCTTCTAGTATTAGTATGGGGTTACTATACAACGTAGTAGTATGCAAGCCATAACCATTATATAGCAACGGACGAAATATCCGAAACAGCAGCCATGAGTTCCTCCATATTCGCTACTCCGCTACCCCAGCCCAAATCCTCCGATGTCCTGGAGTGGGCCTTCCCCAAGCCGTATCACCAGTATGTGCTGACGGGAAAGTCACGGGCTGCCTGGCACACCTCCTTTGTCATCCCCCAGCTCAACCTTCTTCTCGATGCCGGTCTCCTCGCGACTAGCCATCGCCCAAAGCACATCTTCCTCACCCATGGCCACAGCGACCACACCATACTAACACCCGCCTTCGTCAACCGGGAGGATCCCCCGGATGTCTTTTGCCCGGTTGAGATGAAGGAGGTCTTGGACCAGCTACATCATGGCCAAGACGTTGCTCAACCTGGGCGGTCTGGTCACTGTCGAGGACGCTTCCAAGGAGGACTTCGAGCCCATCGGCGAGGACGAGGTGAAGGACACCTTCGACGGCGACGTGACCGCCGAGAAGCGCCGAGGCCGCGAGGACTCGCCGGACCGCTCCTGCCCGGACTGGCGCCACAAGCCCAAGAGAGGCCAGGTGCATTCGGACAACCGCTTCCTGCACACGCACGAGACGCACGGCCTGCGCCCCGGCGAAGTCGTGCCGCTGGAGCGCATCAAGGCGTCGGACATGAGCGCCGAGGCGTTCACGTGCGACCACTCGATCCCGTGCCTCGGCTACGTGTTCCGGACGACGCGGCAGAAGCTGATCCCGGCGCTGCGGACGACGTCGCAGGAGGACATCAAGGGCCTGCGCGAGTCGGGCGCCAGCATCACGGCGCCCCAGACCAAGCCCGTCTTCGCCTTCCTGGGCGACACGACGACGGCCGTGCTCGCGGCCGAGCCGGCCTGGCTGCGCGAGGGCGTCCCCGTCGTCATCACCGAGTGCAGCTTCCTGTGGGAGGAGCACCGCGCCCAGGCCGAGCGCACCAGGCACACGCTGTGGAGCGACCTCGAGCCCGTCGTCCGCAAGTTTCCCCGGACCACGTTCGTGCTCATCCACTTCAGCCTGCGGTACGAGGAGCACGACATCCGCGAGTTCTTCTCGAAAATGCTCGATCCGCCCAAGAACATTGTGGTTTGGATAGGCGATGACCAGGACTGAGAGGGCAGTCATATACTACGGGGTCTTAAGCATGACTACCTCGTTTACATTATATTCTTATACCTGTCCATCCACCATATGGATATTGCAAGTCTATTATACTCATAACGAAGAACCTATAACACGATAGCCATTTCTTAAAATAAACGTTATTGCCACGGCTGAGAGACCTTGACAGCGCAGTCAATCTCCACCAACGTGGCTAGAGTGACTATCTTTCTCTTCGGGTTGAAGCAGCTAATTCACTTAAGCTCCTGATTATTATCGCTAAAATTTATCCCAATGTCACCAACTATCCCGCTGTGTCTCTCGTGTCTTGATCTTTCATCGCCTCGGGCTTCCAACCCATTGCTCTTTCCGAGCCATGGCCACGACAAACTCTGAATACTCGCTCGCCCACTCCAGCAGCAAAGCAACGTACACTCCCACCTCGAAGAGCCAGTCAATAAATCTCTAAACGGACCCTTCCTCCCTTGACCGGGCCGGTGTAGCCTAGCGGTTAGTATTCTTATCATATTATATTTAAAGGCAAGAGGGTTCAACTCCCTCTGCGGTCACTTTTTCGACCCCTTCTGTGGGCACTCTTTTTTCTTTTTATTACTTCCCCTCCCCCCCTTGAACCCTTCACGTCACTACTCGAATAAACACTCACAGCACTCATGTACCACCATTCCCACATAAGTATACGTTAGTAATGATCTAGTCACTGTTGCCAATCCTGTTACTGTTGACTCCTGGCTTAATAAGGTTGAGAGGATTGGCCACCATCGTCCGTGACGTATTGACTCGAAATTGACAAATTGAATAAATAAACCAGTTGTACAGATAGCCTACAGCATCTAACAACTCTCGCAAGACACGAAACCAGAAACAACACATAGGAATCTCAGGGCTTCCATAGTATTAAGTAAGCATTTATTGAATGATAAACGGTCGCTAGTGCTCCACACTCAATGTTCTATGTGAGAAATTTCAAGATGGTATATCCGATAACTCGAGGACCCAAATTCCATAAATCGCAATGCAAATAATCTAGCTTTCGCCATAGTCGTCACTTTCAAGCCTCCTATTCGATCTCCCTCGGAATCGGGCCAGCTACGAAGTCGCGCTGTCTTGTCAATACCACTCGGGGTTACCTTCCCTGTCGACCTTGACCACGAACGGATCAGCGTCGATGCCGAGGTGTTCGTTGCCATCCCTGTCGGTGTAGCGACCAAAAGTATATGTAGACTTCGAGGCCTTCTCTGCTCCATCGCCTCCTTCTTCGCTGCTGGCAGTGGATGTTGATTCCCAGTCCGGCTCGGTCAGTCTACTCTTAGCAACATATTCCACGACCGACCCAATGGTATCCGGGAAGCGGGGCAGGAACGGCGTGGGACCGAAGACATAGACAACGACGGCCGTAACGACACTGAGCGAGAGGAGCACCATGCTAATGATGAAGGCAACATCGGCCATGAAGATCTTGGTAATGGCAATCCGTCGGGTGCTTCAATGCCGGTTGTCGAACTAACAGCTTTCTCGAATATTGACGGATTTTGCTGGAACAGGGCCACATTAAGCAACCTAGTCATCGCCCCTACCTCCGATGCTAGCTTTTCAGGGTCGGGTAGGGGTGTTGTGGGGTCCGTAAATGTAATGTTTCGCAGAGCCATCAAGTAGTTAATCGGTGGTACTTCGGGCCCAGGCTCGAACCTCGGCTCGATATAAAGGCGATTTACATGGCTCGAGAGACAAGGGTGTGTCCATGCCAAGTCTCCCCGTTCGGTTGAAGTGGTTCTGTGCGAGGAGCGCGGCATTCACGCACTTTAGCTATGGGGACGAGATGGGGGCGACGGATCCGGTGCTTATGGACTGCTCCGAGAACTGGGGAGGGGTCGAGATTAGTTCTCGTGAGGATAGTGCGCGCCAGGGGCTTGCAAGATGGCACAGTTGTGACCCCATGAGTTCGTGCAGTATAAGACTCGGCACGAACGTCCAGCATGCGATCGAGGGCAAACGGTAAGAAGTAATACTCTTCAGTCAGCCATGGCGGCAGCTTAGTGCCTGTCGTCAAGTAGAATTTGGCGATGGTGAAGTGATCGTTGTAGCCATTCGCCGAGGCGTTCCATGCTTTGAGCAAGGCCCCCAGAGAGTCGTCGGTTACAGTCGGGGTTTGTAGTGCGGGGATCTGGACAGCTTCGTCCGCGGCCACGGGGAGTTCATTGAAGAGAGCACCCAGACTGACGGACAACGCATTGCCTAGGATTGAGATAAAGCAAACGATACCAAGTAGTATATGCCTTGCTTTAGCTGCTTTCCAAAGTAGAAACTGTGGCGGCAGTGAAGTGTACTTCAAGTCAACGGATCTAGAACCGGAGCTGTGGCCCCGCTGTAACTCGGTGAAAGGTTGGATCGTGGCCAACAGACGGTTGAGGAGTACCCAGAAAGCTTTCGACCAAGGTGGCAAAGACAATCGGGACATAGTTCTCCAGGATCTCGAGAGCCAACTGGCTGTCCATTGGTAGCGGGAGGCCTGTAGTGAGTCTCTGTTAGTCGCCGATCAGGTCTCGTAGAAAAGTACAGTCATGAAATGGGTACTTACCCCGAGAGCGCCGTTCAATAACTTTCAAATAGGTCAGGTATGACATCGCTGCCACTAACACCAACACAAATGCCAGACCACTGAGCGGTTTCATTGTTGTAGGTATATCTGGTTTGTATAGGCGAGAGCAATAGTGGCCGTGATTGACTTCCAGGGCGCTTGGCGAGTCAACCATGTCGATCTGAACCTTTTCTCAATTTCTGACGTCCTGTAGATAGAAGTGGTGTTTCTGGAGAGCATGGCGGAACCCATCATCACTCTCAGAGTCTTCCCTAGACAGCACCGTTCTAAGAGCGCTACTCTGTTTGGCCAGACCTGCTACACCCTTGATAGAGTCGGGGTCCGAGAATAGTTTATTGCTGCCACATAGGCATGCCCACAATAAGAATAGGTTCATTACTGCCACTGCGATAAGTAGGCTCTCGACCGCAATTGCGAATCGTCGGCTCACGGCTATCCCATAGCAGAAACTTCGACAATGCCAGTGGCGTTATCCATGTCGGGGCTGGCCTCCAGTGAGTTGATACGGGCCACTGTTATCGAGAACATGACCTGATGCATTGCCTCGAAGGTGCTCTTGAGAGGTTCTGGATCTTTTTAAGACGGACAAGTCGGTAACATTGCTCCCCAAAGCAAAACCTATCACATTAGACAGAGTATGTTGCAGTCCGATCCCCATGAAATGGCGGTCGTCGCTCACTCGGTAGGTGACAGAGTATTCATCTCCTCCGTCTCCCATATCCGGTGGTTGCCCACCACCCAGAAATGATTCGAACGCCGTCTTGTTGAATTCGCTGTCGAGTCTCTCGGCGGTCCCCAATGGCTGTATGGAGTCGCCATGCTCAGTTTGGAGCACGGATTGATTCGAAGACATGGATACTAGCACCTGTTGTTTCCAGTATCTAGGCTCACCAAAAGAGGCTGTTATTTCCACCTCTCCAGGACCCTCTCCGGTAATATGATCATATGTTGTTTGGCTGTACCGTCTAGCCCACACGAGAAGTACCTGGTGGGAGTTCTCTTCGGGGCAGAGGCCTGCTAGGTTGAGACCATACTCTGACCAGCTGTTGGTCTCCCACCCAATATAATGCATAGTGTATGGTGAATAGTCGTCAACTGGGATGTCCTTTACCCTGCAGCCTCGGCCATTGTCGAATTCGTAATAATTGCGCCATCCTTCCCACGATGCCTTTGCGGGCCAGCATTCGAGATCTGTCGACAACTTCGTCGTGGTGACCGTGAGGTTGGTGTCCTTATTAATGAGTTCCGATTCTCTTTGGAACTGCGCTGGCAGTAAGGCGTAACTGGGAGCTGTGAAAGGAGGGTAGGGGGTGGTCGAGGAATATCGTGGCGTATGCGGTGTCTAGCAGCATTCCATCCATCCAGCGAGATTGGCGACTGACTGGTGGTAATTTTGACGCAACCAGGAATGGCGTATCTACACCTACAGTAAGCTTTTCTATCTTCAATATGGCGCCCTGGAGAGGTGTGATTGCACATGTGACGATCAAGACGATCATCCCACTAAGAAACACTGGCCAGTGCCTAAGAGCGATTAGCCAGTCATTCATAGGAGTACTTTTGATGCCATGCACTCACCTTTTGGAGGCGGCCTTGAATGGTACCCATGCAAAGAAGGTGGAAGGATAGTCAAGTAGAAGCGTGTCTTCTGCTGGCGCCCCTCCAGACTTTGACATCTCTATCCACGGCTGCATTCGTTTTGTGTCCGAGGCAACCCAGTTCCATGCTAAACTATACACCACAGCAACCATAGTCGGGAGATAGAGATATGCCAGATTCACGACTGGAGGAAGGTCGTCGGGTGATTTAGACAGAGCCAACCCCCCTCCTTGTTGTTGGCTCTTCTCGCAAGGAACTCGATCACCGCAGCCAGGACTAGTGTTGTAATGAACAAGCACAACAGTGCAGGGGGGGGTTCAAGGTCCATGGCTTCCATCCATCGCGTTCTGCATGGAGATTACTATACAGCAACGATGTGTATGTTGAAGGCAGGTATCCTACCTTTGGCGCTATCCAAGCGGTGACCTCCATTCTTAATCCCCTGTTGTCTGCCGAGAAGAAGGTTTTGGGATGAATTGCTCACACTGCGAGGATTATCCGGACGGAACGTGGGCATTGATGCGGCAAAAATGCAAAACAAGAAGAAGAAGAATCTGATAATGTACAGTAAAGTAAAACAGACAAGTTAGAAACGCAAACATTCTCTTCCACATAGGAATTGGGGAACAGAGAGCCATTTGTATCGAACAAAATGCATACAGAGCAGAGGAGTCGGCAATGTGCACGTTGAACCAACAACGACTTATAGGCGGCTCCTCGTCCAATCCTATGCCAATGTATTCGGATGAGGTCCACTTCACCATGCGGCTATCCACAAGGCCCGGCGGCTACCCAGAACGGGACAGTTATGTTTACATCCGGTCAGTATTGAATGATAACTAAGTAGTCAATGTTTTATTACTTGGTGTAGTAATCTTGTATTAGTCGTATGATAGGAGTTTCATATCTCCCTAATCGGTCTAGAGGCAAAAAGCCCAAGCTGGAATTGGTGTATTCTGCACTATCATCCTTGGCGACCCGAGGAGATGGTACAGAACTGATAACATGCATGTACGGCAGTGGCTACTCTCTTTCTTTATCTCGATCATAGCTTGGATGATATATAAACAAGTATAGACATGTTTACCTAACCATAGGGAAAAAGCTGGGGATGATCCAGTGTTGCTTTATAACACCACAACATTCACGAAAATGGGTATAGCAAGTCATGAGATTGTACATTGTTGTGATCTGTGTAAATTTTGATGTCCTTCCGTTAATTGGTATATCCAGGTGCCCGTGTAAAACAATAAGAATCTATGTACAGTAGAAAGTAAAAAGTGTCCCAACGCCGTCCAATAATCGTTTCACCAGCGGTCCAGATATATCCAAAACCCCGCCCATTAGGCTGAAAGTTGCTTTCTGGCGCATTTCTAAGCACGGAATACTCTTACAACCCGCTTCGCAGCGGACATCTTCAGCTCACTGGACTCCCCAGCTGTGCACTTGGTGCCGGGGGCCATCTGCATGACAGGTGACCAAGTCCCGCTTCCACACTGCTGGAAGGAAGAGCCTCCAACGCAGTTCCATTGTCCGTCCGTGCACTTGCCTGTCAATGCACCAGAGGAGCCGGAACCCGAGCCAGAACCCGAGCCAGAGCCAGCGCCCGGAGCCGGGGCAGCAGGCGCAGAGCTGGGCGCCGGCGCAACAGGTGCGGAAGTAGGAGCTTGCGTAGGCGCAGCGTCAGGCTGCTTGGTCAAGAACACCCCACCAGGAGCGGAAGCGCTGGGCTTAGAAGCCGGGGCTGAGGCAGATGGGTAGCTCGATGCCGGGCCCGAGGGAGAGGGACCGGAGCCGGAGCCAGAGCCAGAACCAGTAGCTCCACTGAACTTTCCACACCCGCCCTTGAGCTCAGTGTGATCAAATCCGTATTTACCGATGTTGCTCTCGACGGATGGCCCTGGGTTAGGGAAGACCCAGTCGTTCTCAACCACGGGGGTTTCGCAAGTGTTGACGCCAGGAACGTTGGCAACGTAAATATCAGGCAGCGCATCATAGTTGGCCTTGTCGCCACCCTTGCCCGTAAGCTCTACGGCACCGCAGTACATGTAGAACTCTCTATTTCCAATGCGGTTGAGCCAGGACACGGAGATAGTGGCCTTGCCAGCAGGAATGTTGTCAGGGATCTTGTAGTCGTAAGTGTCTGGGTCGATAGCGGAAGCGCTCGCAGGGAAGCGGTTGTTGTTCAGGTTGCGGGCCGGGCAACCACCTTCGATACTGTGGATGACCTTCCAGACGCTTTCTGGTGTTGGGTTGGTGTCGTATGAGATAGAAATCTGGCAAGAACCACCACCGTGAACAGCGGTTCCTACCCATTGGAGAGTCTGCTTGGAACCAAGCTCAAAGTTGTTCATGTTTGAGCCTGCCGAGAAGGTTCCGCCTGGCGTGCCCTGGCAGGGGAAGTCGCCGCCACTCAAGGGGTTCTGTTTCAGTTGCGGCGTCGTAAACGGCTTAGGGCTGCTAATGAGCATGTGGGCGTTGCTGATGGCGAAAAGCCCAGCCACCACGAGAGTCTTTGTGTTGATCATTGTGTGAGAGTGTGTTGATATATCGTTCCAGACGATAAGTATCTTGTTGTTCTCAGGGATGAGTTGTGATAGTAGTCAGGGATGTAAGTTTTGTTGAGTCTTGTCTAGAGTGAGACACGCAAGGTTAGCCAAGGATCACGACATGGGTTCTAACTTATACCCGGTCCGTCTTCTCTTTACTTCATTGATTAACCTATACTCATCCTTGCCTCCTGGCGGACAAAGAACCTCGTTATTAGGCTTGACTGGCGTCCAGTCCGCAACACCCACAAGAGTATTGTGCACTTTGACAACCCGACAAAGAGGTTTTTGTCACACGTATGACAAGACAGATGGTCCTACAAGGAACAGGAAGTGTTTAAGGAGCAGTGGCAACTTACTCAGTGCTGCTTTGTCTGAAAGAAGAAACAAGAGCAGATGACTAGTCAACAAGGGACAGAGATCGAGCTAGATCGATGTGTATAGTTCAAGTTGTGAGGACTCGAATGAAAGTGCTGCTCCAGGCTAGTTGGATCAAGGCGAGTGAAGAAGAATAGAAACAAAGGGACCTGGCCTCAAGGAGTGAAGGGAAAGTCTGATAGAGAAAGATCTGTCACTGGCACTGCTGGTGTGATTGTTCAAGTGAAAGACAGTGTAATGAGTAGGGAGAAACGACCGTCTTATAACTGACAGAGAGGCAACAAAAGAATGGAAAGGCAAGCCGTCAATCGAGACAAACACTATGGTGATGGGGTTGAAGTCGACGAGAGGGACGGCGAAGTGGAGTGTGCTGCAGGAACCAGCGTCGAACTAGGGACGATTGGCTATAAGAGGAACGGAGTAGAGACATGGCTGTGCTCAGGGGTTCGATCCCGAATTCCCACTTAGAGCACAGATTTCAGGGCTGGACAAGCCTCCCAAGGATTCCATCACGACAAGTCGGGCGCAGTGCCGTCCTGCCATGAAGAGATCTACTCGTTAGGTTTCGGAGTACTGGTGGAGGCGGGACGGTGGAGTTGCCAGGGGGCCAGAAACATAAAGTCGATGAGTGCAGATGATTGGATCGAGAAATGTTTCGGCTTGGCAGCCAAGGTGACTAGACCCCGTCCTAGTGGCTGACAGATTTTCCCCTTATGCTGGTGACCATAGGTTCTTGATAGAGTCAGGCACGCTGAGAACGACTCAGTTGCCCCCCTGAGTAGGTACATGCTTGAATGACTGCCAAACACCAAGTATATACCATACACCATATCACACGGAGTTAGTGGCATGTTGGGATTGGTCTCGACTGACTCCTGAGTCTGCTCCGCGCCACTTGGGAGAACCGTCCATAGCCAAACACACTACTATAGCCGCCACGGCTTGTCCAATCCCTTTGATGGACCGAATAAGCACTTTACTTTTTCATCTGAGGGAAGATTACCCAAGACGCTTGCCGTTGAGATGTCAGATGATCTGCAGGCACAGAGTAATAATAAGCTTACTCCTCTCCAGGAATACCTACAGTAGTGGATGCACCACTGCACGGACGCCCCCCAAAAAGGACTTTGGTGCAGTAAAAATACTTGTCAGAATGTTTGGACGAATTGGTACAGTGGGCCGATGCACGTCGCCGAAGGCCGTACCGGGTGGCCATTCAAGTTCTGGAAAGCAGCACAGAATACGCAGATATGCGGCGCAGTACGTCAGTCCCAGACTTTTTCACCCTGCTCCCCGGATCCCTGCACCCCTGTCGCGAATTGCTGAAGATGTTAGCAAACACGGCTGTATCACTCGACGGCAGTCAAGCGTTACGCAAAGCTCCCAGAAGAGATGTCCCCAATTCCATCAGCTGCCCCTTTTGGGAGTTTGAGGCCATCTAAGGGGGAAGCTGCTCACCAATGGCGATTTTCTATAATATTCTCTAAACTAGACTGGTGAGGCCTCAGCCAATCTTTGCCGGTCCTGCAGGAAAATCTGTCATTCAATCCCTGTCGCAGACCCCTGCGCCGGTGCGGGGATTTCCTTAGCTGGTCAAGCTGATAGGATCTGCAGCTTAGACTCACCGACACCACTTGGACTGGCCCCCCCTATTAGCTTACATACCTACGATTGCGCTACGACGTTTACACATGCACCTTTCCATAGGATGGCCAGGACTCCCAGGCTACTGCACGTGTAGAGCAGAATGGAAATCTGAAACAAGCCGTGTCTCAACCTCACGATTGCACTTCGAAAAGTTGCCGTTGTCACGTTCATCATCATCCTACCCTCAGTGTGCACAACTACAATACATGTAATCAATCATCCTGAATGCCGAACTCAGCGGCAAAATTACTACAATCAGTACGAAGGTATTCTGTATTTAGCCGGCGCTCCGACAGTGGCGGCCCCTCTTTCGTGATCCCATCCCCATCCGCAGCTAAAAACAGGTAGGACATAATCAATGCCAGGATGTAGGTTTACTACTGTTGTGTCTGAGCCTGCGTGGCGAGGAAGGGCCTTGGACTGAACTGGAGCTGTGTCTGGCAGTGCTCAGTACCACTATTTACTGGCGTCGGCGGCCGCTGGCCGCAGTGTGTGTGCCCATCAACAGCTGTCACTCGGGGACTTGCATGATGTTGCGGGCCCACAGATCTCGCGCTATATCGGGCAGTAAGGTCAGTAAAAGTGGCGGTGCGCCTGATTAGCTTTGAGGCTTCAGCCGATCACTTCAATGCAGTGACCATAGCACTTAACAGCGGCGGCCTCCACGCTACTGTACTCACTCAACTCAGCGCTCTAGCCTCCACCCTGACCTAACGTCTCGTGCACTACAGCGAATGAATGCAGAATCCCGAAGCATACCTAACCTATCTCTCAGTAGGCACATCGCTTTCGTCAAGCGCAAACGAAAAGTTTGCTTTTGCGTCTTCCTACTGATGTACGTGAATGCCAGAAGGAAATACAAACGATACGTCGTATGGAATTCCACAGAATAGAAAAATAATTTCGTCGGCTGCCTCGTTAATTGCTTTGCCACAGTTACATCAAAAAAGAAAGGGGAGACTGTAAGTGAGTAGTGGTGAGTGTATCCTCGTATGCGCAGGCGCAGGGCCCATTCAGCAAAGGCCTGCCCGTTGATCTACGGCTCGATTGGTTGACCCGGCTGGGTGTAACGCCAGTACGGGGTCCAGGGGTGCGTCTCCCTGCGTTTACCGGCTTTCAGGATTGGGCGAGTCCCCAGGCCGCATAGAACCCGACCTCCAGAGCTGTACGGTAACAGGTGCCACGAGCTGAGCAGAAAACAGTTTCCATCTGGCGGCGTTTCCCTTACGCCCACTTTCTACCTGAGAAACATACAGCTTTTGGAATTGAGGCAGAGCGCTTACGGGAACTGTAATTATTGCTTACTCTATTGGCTGGAATTAGACAGAGCCAGTAGAGAGCTCGGGCCAACCGGGCGGCAACTTTCGCTCGTTATACCCAGAAATAGCCAATGTCGAATACCAGGTCGAGACTAAAGTTGGGTGGATCGTATACGCTGATTACTCTGTGCTCAACTCGTATTTTAGAAGGCCGGTCAGCCGGTGTTTACAGTACCATTTGGTGATATATCCATGAAGGTAATACGATATCCTGAGCTGTGTTCTGGGCTGTATACCAGAATGTAAGTAGTTATCGGATTCTAGCTAAGAGAGATTCATACTTTACTGCGGCTAACAAGTGCTTGGCGATGTCTCGCGAAAGTGTCCCGCAATAGTATTACAGCACCGAGAGCCAGCCTGCCAGCTGTCCCTGGTGGAGTTGATATTCGGCGCCTAAAGACTACCCAAAGACTGGGAATTATGTGGAGCCTTCGAGCAGCATTTGTTTTCGAACCTGGTTTTCACGACGATGGCAATAGGCTACAGGCAGAAGTGGTACTCGTCGTCAGTTGGATGCCTCTCACCGAGTCTCACTTCGGTCGCCGGCGTGTCGCTGGGGTGCTTGCGTACATTCCTACCCGAACACACGAGGTCGGTTTTAGTGGAAGACATGGCAGCTGAGGTGAGGTGAACCTGAAGAGATACTTACATATTCTTGTGACGTACTGTAGCTTGCTAGCTATTTACTCATGCAAGGGAGTACGGGCAGAAGCGCCGACTTGAAATGTTTGGAAAGACGAGCCACTGCACTGGCTCATCTGACTGAGCTGTACCACTGATGATTGCTGATACTGCTAAGTGTACGCGGAGAAGAACAATTTCTATGAGCAAACCGCTGTGTATCCCATATCTGGCGGCCATCTGATCCTCTATGGTTCTATCGTTTCATAGCTTTCATCATCGCTTCTCGCAACACATTACTTTCGGCCTAAATCCCCACTGAATAGGTCTCTCTATGCAGCCATACAGACTGGATCAAGAACGACTTTGCGCCTGGCGGTTAAGTTTGTGCGCCCTCAAATTAGACCGCAGCGTCCTTCGCTTCCTCCACCTCAGTTGGGGCCAAGTGATCAGTGTCGTCGAAGCCATAATCCTCGCGCGTCCACTTCCTCATCTTCTGGGTCCGGAACTCGTGGTAGTCCCACTCGCGCGGCTCCAAGCGGTCCGGGTGCTGGAAGACGTAGGTCTGGCACTCGGCCTCGTCGCCCTCGACGTTGCCCTCGCCCTGGTCGTCGCCCACCTTGGTCAGCAGCTTGACGGTGACGGTCTCGCGCTCGTACTCGAAGCCCTCGAAGGCGTCCAGGTGGAACATGTTGGCATCGATCAGGCCCGTCACGTACGTGCCGCGGACGGAGGCGTCTTCTGAATCGGTGTTGTCGCGCGTGATGCCCGGGTAGTCGGCGTGCTGCACACGGCGGCGGCAGAAGCCGTGGAGGACGGCCGGCTGGAACGTGTGCAGGCTCTTCAGATCGGACGCGTCCATCGTGGTGTTGCGGTAGGCGACCGTGAAGAAGACCTCCGGTGCCATCTGTGTAACCCACGTTAGTATTCAGCCACCCATGATATCCCACAAGGCGCAGATGCACTGTATAGAGAGATTGGCAGTGACGGGTTCTCATCTGAAAAGCAACGAGTGCTTGGACTGATCACTTACTAGAGTTCCTGTTCCATGTTAGCTGCTGGTCTCTTGATGCGGGTGTGGATGCGATTCATGGTCTCACTTACCGTAGAAGAATGCAGTATGAGTGTGGCCGGTGCCATCGTTGCTCGACTCGTTCGTCATCTTTACTTCGCTTTTCTTGATTCTTGTTGAGTTGTCGACTGGATGAGGTATTGGGTGGTGGCGCACTCTAAGATGGGATCTGTCGTTTGAAGGTCTGGAGTGATATGATTTGATCTGATCAGGTTGCGAAGGAGAGGATGCCTATAGCTCTTCACCCAGACGAAACCCAGTAAACAAGGCTAAGATGTTTGTTTGCCGGCCTGACAGTTGCCTCAGAAATTTGAAATATTCCGCATGCAAATGTGTTTGTTTACTGGCAGGCATCAACGATTGAGGACGAAGGGCAACGCAAGTGCACTTTGATAAAGAAACAAAACATGTAGCACAAGCTGAACGACCCAAGTATAGACTCAGAAGCGCATTCAACTTCTTCGATTGTACAATTTTCTAAGGCGCCGATGTATCAATCATTGCTCTCTGGACAAGTCCCTGTGACATGTATCAGGTATATTATACTGCAACCCGCGGTTTATATCCTCAGTTGAGTCAATGGGAAATCATTACCTAAAGCACTCCAGATTGCCTACCTCCTAGGGATCTACCCCTCCAACTGCCCGTCCCGGTAAATGGGCTACCATTGATGCAGGCGCGCCGATGATGAGGGGCCAATCTGATTCACCTGCAGCTCCAAAGATAAGATAAGATAACCTACCATCTCAAACGGGAATTAGGTAGGATAAGATGATGATGTAAGCATATCTGGGAGAGGCTCTTCGGAAAATCCTTGGAGCGAGACTAGCGCGCCCCACATGGAATTGGCAGCTCGAGGTCCCTCCACCACGGTTTCTGTCGCGTTTCTCTTGCACTTGCAGGTTGAGCTTCAGCCGGTTGTAATAAAGTGCAGCCTTGAGCTACACGCTTTTGACTTGAAGCGACTTACGACCGTTTTTCTTCTCATGATACCCCAATCTTTCGTTCAAGTCAATTAGCAGCTGTACAAACCATCATCAATGGTAACTTGTACTGTCTTTGGTGCTTTTGAGAGCTTCCTTCTTTAATTTTCCTTTCCGCCAAGTCCAGTAGCATCTTCCAGTGGTGCAATATCGCGAAAAGTGAAATACGACCGGACGACGAAAGCCCATCGCCATATTGTCGGCGCAACAACACCCATGCGCGCATTTGCGCAGACATCCCATCGCGCTTGATACTATAAGGCCCGTCCTCGGTTTTGCCCATCATCAACACATGCGCATGTGTAATTTCGCAAACTTACACTGCGAGTACGCAGTCATCTCACTATGATGGCGCTCAACTTCGAGGATATAGTCAAGAGACTGACTATTGCGGACTTTGGTAAGTTCGATCTGATCTTTAGATGGAACATCCCACATATATAATCCCACAAGCATTGCGCTGCCACATAGGCCCTACTAACCGCGACAATCTACAGAGGCGAAGAGCAAACTCGAGGCTGCCACATTGCTGCGGGACAGCCTAGATCATTACACAGGCAACCCGGTGTCATACCCTCCCTTCCTCAAACGCGTAGTCCCACTGCTCATCAACGTCCTCCGTGGGCCATGTCTGTTCCAGAACAACTCGCCGGAGCAGAAGCTTCGGAACTGCGTCCTCGAAATATTCCACCGATTACCGACACATCAGACGTCACCCGAACCGTTCGAGCCGTATGCAGAGGAGGTGGTGGACCTTCTCATGCAGCTGGTTAAAAACGATAATGAGGACAACGCGACGTTATGTGTCAAGATTATATCGGATATTATGCGGCACCAGCCAAAGGTGTTGCAAGGAAAAGTGCAGCCGTTCCTCACTTTGATCCAGGAACTGTTTGAGCAAATGGAGCGTGTGGTGCGGGAACAGCTGGACAGCACGGCCGTTCCATCCAATGCGACAGGCGCCCCGTCGACGCCCGGCAGTACCCAGACGAACTTCCAATCCCCCTCGGCCAGGCTCTCCAGTGGCTTCCGTCACTGATCTGGGCCAGGACTTGCAACAGCAGAGTCGGCCTCTGCTGAAGGGCATGCAGTCATTCAAGGTTCTTTCCGAGTGCCCTATCATAGTGGTATCGGTCTTCCAAACATACCGGGAGCATAATACCAGCCAATGTCAAATTGTTCGTTCCTCTGATCAAGTCCGTCCTGTGCCTTCAGGCGAAAGCCCAGGAGCAGGCGCATGCCGAGGCCAAGGCCAAGGGCCAGACATTTGCGGGAGTTAGCCCTAATATCAAGAACCGCGCCGCTTTTGGTGAATTTATTACGGCCCAGGTCAAGACCATGAGCTTTTTGGCATACTTGTTGCGCCAGTATTCTAGTCAACTGACCGACTTCCTGCCAACGCTCCCCGACATCGTGGTACGCCTCCTCCAGGATTGTCCGCGAGAAAAGTCTGCATCGCGCAAGGAATTGCTGGTTGCCATCCGCCACATTATCAACTTCAACTTCCGCAAGATATTCCTGTCCAAGATCGATGAGCTGCTAGAAGAGAAAACCTTGATTGGCGACGGCTTGACCGTTTACGAGACAATGAGACCTTTGGCATATAGCATGTTGGCCGACCTGATACACCATGTTCGAGATGCACTATCCCCGAGCAGATAAGGAAGACCGTGGAAGTTTACACCAGGAATCTCAAGACGACTTCCCTGGTACAAGCTTCCAGACTATGAGTGCCAAGTTGCTCCTGAACATGGCAGAATGCATTGCGAAGATGCAGAACAAAGTCGATGCGCGCCACTATCTACTCATGGTCCTCAACGCCATCGGGGACAAGTTTGCGGCAATGAACCGCCAGTATCCCAACGCGGTCAAATTGTCCAAATTATATGCTCAGCAGGCCGCTGACCAAGAGCTTGATACATATCTTGCCGACAAGGAGCATCAGCCAGATTGGGATGAGACTGATATTTTCACCGCGATGCCTATTAAAACGTCAAACCCTCGCGATCGTGGAGCTGATCCTGTTGTCGACAATAAGTTCTTATTCAAGAACCTCATGACTGGGCTAAAGAACACTTTCTACCAACTGAAGACCTGCAATCTTGGAAAGCCTGTCGATCCCACAGTTATACCCACTCACTGGCAGGAGGTCTCGTACGGGTTCACTGCCGAAGAGGTCAAAGTGATCGTAAAGCTCTTCCGAGAAGGGGCTTATGTGTTCCGCTACTACGAAATCGAGAAACCCGCTGCTGAGTCTCAATACGCATCACCAGTCGAGTACATGGCCAATTTCTACATGGTTTCTAGCAGCAAGGAAGAGAAAGATCTTCTGGAAACATTCGCCACAGTGTTCCACTGTATCGACCCTGCTACGTTCCATGAAGTTTTCCAACAGGAGATTCCAAGGCTGTACGAAATGATCTTCGAGCATACGGGCCTATTGCATATACCCCAGTTCTTCCTTGCGAGCGAAGCAACGTCGCCGAGCTTCTGCGGCATGCTGCTCAAGTTTCTCTTGGAACGGATCGAAGATGTTGGTTCAGCTGATGTGAAGAAGTCCTCAATTCTACTACGTCTCTTTAAGCTGGCTTTCATGGCAGTTACGCTGTTCGCCAACCAAAACGAGCAGGTTCTCCTTCCCCACGTTGTTGACATTGTCACGAAGTCTATCGAGTTATCTACGAAGGCCGAAGAGCCGATGAACTATTTCTTACTTCTACGGTCTCTGTTCAGAAGTATTGGTGGCGGTAAATTCGAGCACCTCTACAAGCAGATTTTGCCTTTATTGGAAATGTTGCTGGATGTCCTCAACAATCTCCTCATGGCCGCTCGCAAACCTGCCGAGCGCGATCTTTATGTCGAGCTCTGTCTCACTGTTCCAGCACGTCTCAGTAATCTCCTGCCTCATCTGAGCTTTTTAATGCGACCGCTTGTCGTGGCCCTGAGAGCCGGTAACGACCTAGTTGGCCAAGGCTTGCGTACACTGGAATTATGTGTTGATAATCTTACGGCTGAGTATCTTGATCCGATCATGGCACCGGTTATCGAGGAGTTAATGAATGCGCTCTTTGAGCATCTAAGACCACATCCTTATAGCCATTTCCATGCTCATACAACCATGAGAATCCTTGGCAAGCTTGGCGGTCGAAATCGGAAGTTCATGACCGAAGCTCTCCCAGTCAACTACCAGAATTATGCCGATGATCCAGCAAGTTTCGACATCCGATTGATAGGCTCAAAGAGGGATAGGGCTTTCCACGCTGAATTGGGTATTGCCTGTGCCATTCGAAAGCTAATGGAGACACCCAAGCCAACAGCGAAAGGTGCTTCTTCAAGACAGTATGATGGATTCTACAAGAAACAGGCACTCCAGTTGATCAAGGCCCAGCTAAAGCTTCGCATTGGGTTTGACAATCTCCCGGAGGACCTTCCTCGACTGGTTCGACTGCAGGCACAGGATTTCCTCGCCCGGAAATGTGACAACGACTTGTCAGTATTCGATTCTTCTGACCGGGAGCGATCGGTCGTCAAGAAAGACGAGCAAGACCAGATCATGAAACGCCTGATTAAGGCAATTATGTTTGCCCAGTCTTTGCCAGAATTCAGAGACGAGGCCGACGTGTTCCTGATGAATCTATGTCGACATTTCACAATCATCGAGGTTGGGCGCGGCCTGATAGACCTGAAGCGAAGCGGCAGTCCTTTCAATGTCAAAGCTGGCGAGGGCCCCCTATTTATTGACACTCGTATCCTATGCGACGCTATTGTCGAGTCTTTGGCGTCGGATCTGCCCGAGGTGCGAGATGCCGCCTTCCGTGCCATTCGGGCTATGTATGATTCCACAGCGACCATCTTTGGGCCTGGGCAACAAGTTGGGCGTCTGCCATTCTTTGGCCATCTTGCCAATGTTTTCTCCCATGCTTGTTATGAGGAAGAATGGTTCACCAAGACTGGTGGCAGTCTTGGCATCAAATACCTGCTAACAGAGATCGAGCTTGGGCCTGGCTGGGTTGCTGGCAAACAAGACAACTTTATCCGTTCCCTCGTATATGTTATCAAGGATATGCCGCAGGACCTTCCGGAGAGAACCAGAAACTGTGCTCAGGAGACACTTGAAATCCTCCTCAAGCAGATCACTCGGAACGCGAAAAAGGAGGATGCAATGTTCCCTACGCCCCAACCCGGACAGCCGCCAGTCAAACCCCCAAGGCTCGCAACCATATGTGTTCTCTTCAACGAGGAATTATCCCACCTCAACAAGCACGTGCGGGCGACGGCAAGGCGCTCGCTTGAACTCATCGCGCAAGCCACTCAAGTTGAAATTTGGGAGCTTCTGGATCCTCTCAAAGATCGTCTCCTGACCAACATCTATCCCAAACCCCTTCGTGCGTTGCCCTTTGCAACGCAAATTGGGTATATCGATGCAGTAGCTTACTACATGAGCCTAAAAAATGACTTCATCCCCTTTGACGATTCGCTCAATCGGCTGCTTATGGAGTCGCTTGCATTGGCTGATGCCACCGATGAGTCGTTAGCGGGCAAGCCGCAGGAGTTCCGGACTCACGAATCTATCGTCAACCTACGAGTTGCCTGTATCAGAATCCTTAGCAAGGCTATGAGTTTCGATGATTTCTCGAAGGGCCAGAACAACCCTACAAGGACCAAGATAGTATCAGTGTTTTTCAAATGCCTGTACTCTGAGTCGAAGCCCACCATCGAAGCGGCTAATGAGTCTCTCCGAGCTGTGTTGTCTCACACGAATAAGCTACCCAAAGACTTGCTTCAACAAGGCCTTCGACCTGTTCTTGCGAATCTTCAAGACCCTGAAGCGATTGACGACGCATGGCCTGGACAATCTTGCCCGGCTCTTGCGTCTGCTGACTACCTATTTCAAAGTGGAGATAGGAGCTCGGCTGCTCGACCACATCAAGAACCTCGCAGATTTGACGGTGCTACAGCAAATCTCCTTCACGTTCTTCGAGCAGCACAGTCAAATGAAGGTGATTGCTGCCGTGTTCAACATATTCCATCTTCTCCCGCCGGCAGCCGAACAGTTCAAAGAACGCCTAATCGATACGGTGCTTGAGCTGGAGGAGAAGTTGAGACGAACGCAGCACAGTCCTTTCCGACTTCCTCTTTACAAATATATCAATCGATACCCCCAGGATATTTGGAGCTTCCTGTCGAGCAAGCTGGAAGACATCAAATACGGACGCTTCCTTGCTCAGGTCTTGTCGACATCGGATAGCCAGGTACTCAGAGATCACGCCGCCGCTCATGTAGATGCTCTCACCAAATTCTGCGGCGAGATCGTTGGTGCCAACAAGGACACCAAATATGTCACCATCATCAACACAGTCAATGTCCTAGATGCTCTTAGCCACTTCCCTAACGCTCAGGGCTGGCTTGGGCGAAAGGATATCATCAGTTGGTTACACCTTGTCGGGAAAGATCTAGAGCGCCAGCTTCGCAGCAACCATCTCCCTCCCCACCTGCGCTTACCGGCCAACCAAGCAGCTGAACAGTTGATGGCGATCTTTACAAAGGCTCTTGCGCTTAACACCAAAGACCTTGATTCTCTGTTTGGCTTGGTTGAGTCCGTGACTTCAGATGATTTCCGAGCTACTTCTGCTTTCTTCCAGTTCATATACAAACATGTCATTTGCAACGAATCGATTGATTACTGGAAATCGGTCATCCTTCGTTGTTTAGACATATACTCCGGTAAGCAAGCGAGCCAGAGAACGAAATGCTTCCTACTCCGAAATATCGTGAACCCCATCGTGGCCATGGACATCATGCGTCACTGGAACCAGCTCGACCAGCCTAAGCCCCAGAAGCTTATGAACCGCTCGGTCATTGAGTCCATCAATGCGAAGATCTGGAAGGTCAACCTAGGTGACCCGCAGGAAGACCTAGCCCAGCCAGGAATTGACCACACTAGAATGGAGGTTCTTCAGCTGTCTGCCATGCTCGTCAAATACCATCATGCTATCTTACAAGATGCTAGGAAGGACATCATTAAGTTTGGTTGGACCTACATCCGCCTTGACGATGCAATCAACAAGCACGCCGCCTATGTTGTAATAGGGTACTTCATAGCACACTACGAAACCCCTGCCAAGATCGTCACCCAGGTCTACTATTCGCTACTTCGGACAAGTCAAAACGAGGGACGAGCATTGGTCACGCAGGCCTTGGAGCTAATGGCCCCTGTCCTCCCCCAAACGTTGCAACGCGTCGCCTAGCGACCGCAATGCAGTCTGGGCTATGGCACCGCGACGGATCCTTGCCGAGGAAGGCCAAAACGTCCAGCAGATGACAAGCATATTTCACTTCCTCGTCAGACACCCGGATTTGTTCTTCGAGTCTCGTGACAAGTTCGCCTTACTCATCGTCACGTCTCTTAGGAAGGTTTCTGCGCCACAAAGCTCTTCTAACGAGAGTAAGAAGCTTGCCCTCAACATGATGTGGCTAGTCTGGGAGTGGGAGCAAAGACGTGTTGATGGTGTTCATAATGGCACCGCCAGGACTACGTCCGAATCTCCAAACTCCAGGAAACGGCGCCTCGAGAGCGATCAGCCAATATCCTCCCCGCCTACTGTTCGGCAGCCAGTGCCTACCAAGGAGTACCAGATACCGGACCAGTATCGAATCAAGATGGTCAAATACCTGGTTGAGTTCATCGCGCAGCTCAATGAACGGTACCGTGTGCCATCGGCTAAGCCAAGAGACTCTCCTCCGGGCGCTGCTTCAGCATTGCCTCCTCAGTCAACTGAGCTGTGCAAGAAGGCGATGTCGTTGCTGTACAACCTGCTCCAACCGCAGTACTGGGGTGACTTGGAGTGCGATTTGTTCCCCAACGTGACGGAGGTCGTACTTGCTAGCGAGAGGACCTCGAAGATTCTTAGCGCAGACCCCAATGACAAGGAGGCGTACGATGAGAAGTTCATTACCAACATCATCAACACTCTTCAGGTCGTCCGCACAATCTTGAACTTCAAAAAGGATGAGTGGATCGTCAGGAACATGCCATCCGTGCAGAAGGTCCTTGAGAAGAGCTTGAGATCTGATAATCCAGAGCTGCAGGACTGTCTCCATTTTGCAGATAAAGAATACGACGATGGGCGGACCATGAGATCTATTGTGCAGCGTATTCTCGATGCAGCCCCCGAGGATGTTCCTATGGAAGACGCTGATGTCGAAGGGGAAGCCGAAGCGCCAACGTCTGAAATCGTCACCTTCCTCTCGATGATAGCTACAGAGACCTTGAACGCATCGAATTACGTGTCGGGTGTGAACATTCTCTGGTCTTTGGGGCAACGCAAACCTTCGGTCATTGACCAACACATACCAGCCTTGATGAAAGCTCTTCAAGTCAAGCTTGCCAGAGAGCATGTCACGCATTACAGTGCTGTTACATCTCACCAGCTGGGCGTGACGGCAATACGTGCGGCAGACCCAACTGCCCAAAACGGGGAGATGTCCGCCCACGAACTCGAGATTCAGACAAACCTGATGATCAAAGCAATTGAAGTCACGGCTATGCGCATGGAAATCCTTGGTGACAACCGGCGGCCATTCCTCAGCGTACTGGCCACCCTTGTTGAAAAGTCTCTCAGCATCCCTCTCTGCCAAAAGATTCTTGAGATGGTCGAGGACTGGGTATTCCGATCCGAGGGCACATGGCCTACACTCAAAGAGAAAACTGCTGTGTTGCATAAGATGCTTTCGTTCGAACACCGAGCTGATCCTACCATGCTCACGAAATTCTTGGAGCTAGTCATTCGCATCTACGAAGACCCAAAGATCACTAGGACGGAGCTTACAGTTCGTATGGAACATGCGTTCTTGATAGGTACCAGAGCCCAAGATGTTGATATGCGCAACCGATTCATGGCCATCTTTGATAAGTCTCTGTCACGGACCGCCACTGCTCGTCTGCAATATGTCATCACGGCGCAGAACTGGGACACATTGGCCGATTCATTCTGGCTTGCGCAGGCCTGTCAACTTCTTTTTGGTGCGGTAGAGGCCAATTCGAGCGTTCAACTTCACCACGAGGATTTCCGAACACTGCCCGCATCGCTTGCTTTTGGCACATATGCCAAGGATAGCCGGGACCCATCGGCCATGGCTGATGATAAGTACGACACGTTCATGGCGAATCATCGACGATTTGTTATGGAGGTGGGTGATGTCAAGCTACGAGATGTCATTGAACCCCTCATACAACTGCAGCATGTTGACACGAATCTGGCCCATGAACTCTGGGTGGTCTTGTTTCCCATCTACTGGTCTGCCACCCTCAAGGAGGAGAAGACCGATCTCGAGAAGGGCCTGGTAGTTCTTCTAACGAAGGATTTCCATTCACGACAAATAGATAAGAGACCAAATGTTGTGCAGTCTTTGCTAGCTGGCGCTGCTAAGGCATGGCCCGAGTGCAAAATCCCCCCTCATGTGCTGAAGTTCGGGGCTAAAACCTACGACGCTTGGTACACAGCGCTTGTTCAGCTCGAAAAAGCCGCTGTTAAGTCTGACGGGGAATCATCGACTGTCCGCGAGAGCAACCTTGATGCGTTGGTCGAGCTCTACGCAAACCTCAAGGAGGATGATCTCTTCTACGGTACATGGCGCCGCCGCTGCCACTTCGTGGAGACCAATGCTGCTCTTTCTTACGAACAGAACGGCATGTGGGACAAAGCTCAGAAGATGTACGAAGCGGCTCAGATCAAGGCTCGCACTGGCGTGATCCCCTTTTCTCAGGGGGAGTACATGCTCTGGGAAGACCACTGGGTCTTGTGTGCTGAGAAACTACAGCAGTGGGAAATCCTTCAAGACTTTGCCAAGCACGAAAACCTCCAGGATCTTCTACTAGAGTGTGCCTGGCGCAGTGTTGAGATGTGGCAGAACCAAGAGCACCGGGACAGTTTAGATCACATCATTAAGGGTGTGATGGATGCCCCAACTGCCCGACGGTCATTCTTCCAGGGTTTTATGGCTCTGCTCAAGCTACATAACAATAGGAGTGCGGAAACGCAGACGGACTTCAACAGAGTGTGCGACGAGGCAATTCAACTGTCGATTCGCAAGTGGCACCAGCTACCGCGACGCCTGACAGCTGCTCATATTCCCATGCTTCACAACTTCCAACAACTTGTCGAGCTCCATGATGCGAACATTATCTGCCAGAGCCTAGCAAGCACAACCCAGGCGAATCTCGACGTGAAGTCAGGCGAGCTCAAATTACTCCCAGGTTCCTGGCGAGACCGACTGCCCAATGTCTGGGATGATATTACTGACTGGCAAGACTTGGTTACATGGCGACAGCACATCTTCGCACTGATCAACAGTCAATATCTCCAGCTGCTTCCCCAGCAAGGCCCCAACGCTAACGGCGCTTCCTTCGCATACCGGGGCTACCACGAGACAGCCTGGATTATCAACCGCTTTGCCCATGTTGCCCGCAAACACAACCTTCCAGAAGTATGCATCGCTCAACTCAGCCGTATCTATACTCTGCCGAATATAGAGATCCAGGAGGCATTCCTCAAGTTGAGAGAGCAGGCCAAATGCCACTATGAAAACCCGGAGGAGCTGAGCAGTGGGTTGGACGTGATCAACAACACCAACTTGAACTATTTCAACGCCCAGCAGAAGGCCGAGTTCTACACACTCAAGGGCATGTTCCTGGAGAAGCTGAAACAAAAGGAGGATGCCGATGCTGCCTATGGCACGGCGCTGTATTACGACATCAGCAAAGCCAAGGCTTGGGCCGAATGGGGATACTTCAACGACCGCAAATTTAAGGAAGACGCAACCGACCTCAACTCGGCTAAGCAAGCTTTGACGTCGTATCTCCAAGCCATTGGCAGCTACAAGAATGGGAGAGCTCGAAAGCTTATTGCTCGTATCCTCTGGCTTCTGAGCCTAGACGATGCAAATGGCACGATCGCCTCTGGCTTTGAAGATTATAAGGGCGACACCCCTGTCTGGTATTGGATCACATTCATACCCCAACTCCTTACCGGACTTGGACACAAGGAGGCGCCCAGGGTTCATGTCCTACTTCAGAAGATTGCCAAGTCTTACCCACAAGCCCTGTACTTCCAGCTCCGAACCAATCGCGAAGACATGCTGGTTATCAAGAAGAACCAAGAAGCCAAAGAGAAGGCCCGACAAAGAGCACAGGCTGCTGCCGCGACCAACGGGAAGCCGAATACCTCTCCTGCACAGGCCAAGCAAGAGAACCCTCAGGCGAAGACGGAATCCGGCTCGAGACCTCAGACAGCCAGTGGCGAAGCCGCTACCCAGCCCAAGGCCGAGCCAAGTGACGAGAAAGCTGCCTCTGCTACACCAAACGCTGGCAGTGTTCCTCCTCCAGCATCCACGGCCGCGGGTGACCAAAAGACCGAGACTGCTGCAGCTGCAACTGCAGCCCCTTCAACCACGGGTCAAAAGAAGCCACCGTGGGAGTTGACAGAGGAGATCATGTCGACCCTGAAAACAGCATTCCCTCTGCTAGCACTCTCGATGGAAACTATGGTCGATCAGATTCAGAAGCACTTCAAATGCCCGCCGGATGAGGATGCCTATCGGTTGATCGTCGCACTACTGAACGATGGCCTTGCGTACGTTAGTCGTATGCCTTCTTCGTATGCCAAGGACGTCAAACTGCCTGCTGCGACCGAGACCAACATCACACGATTTGCGGAGACAATCCTGCCAGCTCACATCAAATCCTCATTCGAAACCGACTTTGTATCCGTCAAACCAACAATGTACGAATACATCCATAAACTGCGCAAGTGGCGTGACAAGTTCGAGGAAAAGCTGGATCGTCGCAACCCTCGGGATACGCTGGAGCGGTACTCGAAACATCTCAGTGATTTCCGATACCTGAAGTTTGATGATGTAGAGGTTCCCGGCCAATATTTACAACACAAGGATAAGAACCAAGACTTCATCCGTATTGAGCGCTTCTTGCCTAACGTGGATCTGGTCCGAGCAATCGGCGTCTCTCATCGTCGCATCACAATCCGTGGTCACGATGGTAGCATCCATGCATTCGCCATCCAACACCCAGCAGCACGGCACTGCCGTAGGGAAGAGAGAATCTTGCAGCTCTTCCGACATCTGAACCAGACTCTTACTAAGCGGAAGGAGTCTCGGCGCCGAGATCTACAGTTCACTCTTCCACTGATGGTTCCCCTTGCACCGCACATAAGAATCGTACAAGAGGATACCTCCTATATCACCTTGCAAGGGATTTTCGAGGACCATTGCAGGCGCAATAGCATGCAGAAGGACGAGCCGGTGTTGTTCACGATGGACAAGTTGAGGGCGCTCATTGAGCCCAAGGGAGCGGTTAGTCAACCCCTGCACATGGACCCTGCCAGTCATGCTAACATAAACCAGAAACACGATTCTGGCGTTAATGCTCGCCTTGAAGTGTTTACAGCGATCCAGGAGAAGTGGGTTCCTCATACCGTCGCCCTGGACTATTTCCAGGCCACCTTCCCCGAATTCTCCGAGTTCTGGCTGTTCCGACGTCGCTTCTCTTACCAGCTTTCGGCTTTGACTTTCATGACTTATATTCTCTACATGACGGGCCGATATCCGCACAAGATCAATATCGCGCGAGGATCGGGCAAGATCTGGGGATCGGAGTTGATGTCGTTCATGGCACCGGCCAAGCCTTTCTTCCACAACCCCAGCCTGTGCCGTTCCGACTTACGCCCAACCTGCAGACGCTCATGGGTCCTCTGGCCACCGAAGGCATTTTCAGCTGTGCCATCATGGCCATCGCGCGTTGCCTCACCGAACCCGAGTTTGAGCTCGAACACGCACTCACGCTGTTTGTGCGTGACGAGATGATCTTCTGGTTTACGAGCAGCCACCGGGCGATCCACCTCAACGAAAACCAGTTGCGTGACACGGTGCAGACGAACTGCGACATGATTGTGAAGCGAGCAGTCAGTCTGGCGGCTAGTCCCGTGGGCAACCTGCCGGCCAACCAGACGGTGATTGATCTGATTGCGAAGGCGGTCAACCCGATCAACCTGGGGCAGTGCGATGCTCTCTGGATGCCCTACCTCTGAGCGGGGTACCTCTTTCTTTCTTCGTTGGGGTGGCATGTTTCGGGTGACTTCTAATTTGCATTGCGATGGGGGTGCAGCGAAGGCGTTCCTGGCATTGTACGATGGCGATTCCAAAAAGACTTTGTATCAGGGAATGGATTCTGGCATCATCATGTCTAGGGTCAGGGGAGGAGAGAAAGGCGTACGAACGCCGATGGGCTGCCTTAAGGCAATGGTAAACCCAGATTATGTATAAGAACTGTTGATTGTAATTTGAGTGTCTCTCGAGACACGTTCGCTATTCTAGACACGAATAAAATGTACGCCTTGTATTCATTATGCACGACATCTGATTTTGCTGGGCACCTAGAGTCTCCAAAATGCCAAGCACATGCTAGAGATCCACGGGGCCATGTTTAAAGATGCAGCCGAAGTGTGGTCGTAACGGCCGAAAGTTTGACTGGTTAGTGGAATCTTGTGCTTCCGGCGCACTGGAAGCACAGATGACGGCTCAACCCTACTTGGTGATAGAAGCACATCGAGGACATCATCAAATGGGCGACCCAAAGAGACTCGACAGGTTCTGGACAGGCCAGTCTCGAATGATGGGGTAGAAATAGTGCCATCCGGAAAGAATTTTGTCTATGTAGGGTCGCAAAATACTACTATCCATCGCGATATGAGGTATGTACTGAAACAAAATGGGGGGAAGTGGTGGGGACTGACGGCAGCAGCTCAAGTGACGACTTGCTCCATCCAGGCGGCTAGCCAGGGGTCAGGCCAATCAGAGGATATGGGCCAGGGACCCCTGAACAGAATGAGCAGAAGCTGGGAATGGGGGCGCTGAAAAGGGACCCCTAACCGCAGGCACCGCAGGCACCGCAGGCACCGCAGGAGCTCTGGGATTGCTGGATGACTAGCCCCGAACCTAGGTACGACTTCGCCCTCTCAGGCACGAGTTCATCAGTGGTAAAAGAGTAAAAAGGGAACAGAACGAACAATCATCCCGTCGTCTAATTGGCCAGCGCTCCTCGACTTGCCTTTGTCTTGGTGCATGCTGAGGTCCTGACAGCTGACATATGCCAATCCCGAACCCTGGCAGCGACCGAAATAATCTGGAGGGGGCACCACCAACTAACTTCTTCTTTGTTTCCTGTTCATTCCAAGTCAATCAGTTGAATCAGATTCAATTCAATTCAATTACATGCACACAGCTCGCTGCCTTGCTTTTTCTTGGCCTTTGCCTCGCCCATTCGATCTGCTCGATTATCCCAATACGTACATCCTTATCAATCCAGCAAATCTGGATCTCAACCAGTCTCTTAATTTCGTATCGTTTAATTTGGACATCCGCCGATTGATCCGTTCATTGCTGAGGACACACACAAGCAACTGCCAAGCACTGACTGATCCGCCTGACATCTCAACCTACCTCAACCTACTCTTTCCACATACAACAAGGTTATCTTGACAAATCCTGCTCGCCGGGTCTACCCTCTCTCTGATCGACCTTGGTCTATATACAAGCTCAATTTTAAGCGACATACGTAGGGGGTGTTTGGGGGGCAACCGTCATCGTCACCGTTCTCCATTCCTGCCTCTACTCGAGCACTCAGCCAACAAACCAATCAAACGCTCGGCTCGAGCCAACGTCTGTACCTCAACAGGGGAGCGATCGACCACGCCCCTCTCCAATCCTTTTACCAATCCTCCGCCCCCAGATCTCCCGCCTTCTACCAACCACTTTGCCAGCTGCTAGGATAGGCTCCTTTTCCCGAACAGTATTGCGTACTTGAATGGTTTAATATATATCCCCCCGTGGCCGAGGACAGAGGGAACGGTAAGGCTCGCCGTCCCTCAACCTCGCTACTTTCTCCCACCCCTCTTTTGTAACCATGAAGTTCACCGTGATGAAACTGTTTCGGCGCAGCAAAAAGTCCAAGGGAAAGATAGAGCCCCAGAACTTCAATTACGACCGCGACCAGCGCTACCCCGACGCCTACTCCAACTCCAAGCCTACCAACGGCCACAATAAATACTACAATGGCTCACAGGCCTATCCTACCGGCTCTGCGCCTTGGCTCGATCTCCCCGTCCCGGTCTTGCAGAGGATCTTCACCTTCGTCTGCCCCCATTCCCAAGACGAATCCTACGAGAACTGCGAACAGAGCGCCTTAGAAGATGCTTGCATGCTGTGTGACCAACGAGACCTCGCCCACGCCGGCATGGTTTGCAGGAAGTGGCGCAAGGCTGCTATCCCCGTCCTGTACCACAGCATCCGTATCGACTCGGTTCACTACTGCGAACGCGAGATCTTCCTCTCCGACAAGCGCAAGCGCAACAGCAGTCGTTGGGACCGCAACGGCGTGCCCGAGGACACGGCCGGTGCGCGCCTCTCTCTTCTCTGTCGCACTCTTCGAGACGACCCTACGCGCCTCGGAAAGATGGTGAACTTCCTCAAGACGCCCTATATGCTACGGAGTCGCGCTCCTCGGCCCTGGCCAGGACCATCGCCGTCTTGCCCAACCTGCGCTATGTCGACCTGCCAGACGGCTTCTTCGAGGACGAACCGGCCTACACGACGCTCAAGTTCGAGGTCCAAGCCCGCTGTCCGGATCTTAGAAAGATGACGTTCAAGGCTGGGAGCGAACGGAGCCTCGAGGCCCTGAACAAAGGTGACATCTGGCCAAATCTCGAGGTTATGGAACTCGTCAAGATCAACGTGGATCCGGCTGCCTTGCGCCATGTCCTCTCTGTCTTGCCCAAGTTGCGTGCGTTGAAGATCACCGACAGCTACGTTGTGGACGATGATATCTTCCAAAACAACGATATGCTGCCAGCTTTTCCGGCTCTGGTTGAACTTGATCTCGTCGAGACGCCGCGAGTCACATCGGCCGGACTCGCCGCTTACCTTTCCCGTCGCGATGCACAGATGCGACTGAAGGTGCTCTCCATCATCAGCACCGGCGTGCGCCCACAGAACCTCCAGGATTTCCTGGCCGACGCCCCTAGGCTCCAGGCCTTAACTATGGTGAGCGAAGTGGAATCCGCGTTCCCTCTCTCAACACGCCTATTCCGCCTATCGCAAATTTCTCTCTGGAAACCTTGCGCTACGAGATCACCGCGTCCCCCAAAATGAGCGCGTACATTGGCATGACGCAAGGCTACTACAACTACCTGGCTCAGTCCCTCTTTGCCGGTGGTCTACCGCGTTTATCGTCTCTTTATGTCCGCGACCCCGGCTTTCCGGATACGATGGCCGGGTTGCCGCCGCCCATGCCATCTTTCGCTGGTAGCGGTTCTGCTCGTCCGAGCAGCTCCCATTCCATGAAGCTGGCGCCATCGCCATTCGCTGCGCCCAATCAAAACCGGTTCAGCAGCAATAATCCGTTCGCTTCTGCGGCTTCTACAAACCCATTTGCAGGGGCAGGACATGGTGGTTTTGGCCCGCCCGTCTTGAACTTGAACCAGACGCTCGAAATCTACACTAAAGGCGACGAAGATGATATCGACTGGAGCATCGTGAAGATGGACCCTATCGACGCACCCGGATACGGTGGGGGTGGTGGCCGCCGAGGGCATGCTCGAAATGGCAGTTCAGCCTCCACCAAACGTCCCCTTAAGCTCCTATGGTCTGGCAGATGCCGGAGCAACTTGGCGGGAAGGCGCTGCGGGGGCTCGAAGGAGTGTTGTGATGTCCAACGGGACAGGCGGCTTCCTCGCCGTCCCCTCGAGCCCTGAAGCTCCCACAGGACGCCGCAGTTCTGGCCTGAGAAATGGAAGCATGGATTCGGGTGGCGCTAGGGATGAGTGGCCTCGCCCTATGAGCAGCTCGGGAGGCAAGGGCGACAGGGACTTGTGGCGTTGAGCTTCTCACGAGCCTACTCTTTGCTATGCGTTTGCCTGTATCAGTGGTGTGTCATCAATCGACATTGGAGGCTTATTAGGAAGTGTTATCAATAGAGGGCCACCCTCGAGTACGGCTCCTCGGCATGATTTGCGGAAGGGAATGTCCACGAGGCGGACGTTATGGATTTCCCCGGAGGCAGGCGATCTGCCCAACGCTGAGGGCGATACTCGCTCATTCGACCGTCTTCTTGCGGACGGTGCAACCGCCTGGCAAGAGCGACAACAACGGTGCGCCAAACGATAAATGCAATTCAATCATGCGGCATCGCCATATGACCATCAACGGCCGTCAATTTCATACCACAGAAGATGAGAGCGCCTCTACAGGTGCGGTAGGCAGAATAAGGGGGAGAGGGAGGGAGAACTGGCCCAGACAAACTATTGGGCTTTTTTTAATCTATGGAGCGATATGAAAAGGAAAGTCTCATGCCAAATCACCTTTTTCAATGTACCACTACAATTTTCATGATGAGATGAAAAAGTACCACGGCCGCTGCACAGGAGGTATACACATATATATGCTCGCCTTTGGCTTGGAGCAATAAGGAGACGAGAGGGGGCAGCAGTTTGCTGGTGGATGGTTCTTCATACGTATACCCGGATTTTTTTTTGTTTCTTCTTCTCTTCGTCATATCTTTTTATTCGATTTGGTTTCTCTCTAAAGGTGGCTGCAGCCGTATAAGACCTGTCAGGCTTCGTTGCTGCTTGCCTAATTTGTTTGTCGTTGGTCGCGATGACGGACAAGGGGGGCAAAGGGGTAGGAAGAAGTTGCCCGGGACAAGATTGACAGCAGATTCGATGTTGATAGATTGAATATTTCAAAGTTACCAACGATCATGATGGTGCCTTTCCTAATTTGCTGAATCCTATGTGTGTATTTATCGTAATTATGGTCCAGAGCAAAATGCACTCCTAGGCTATATAACATGGTGATAATAAACAAGAGTCGCACATTGCTGAAAACACACGCATAAGTCTTGACGGATGTCATTGAATATTTAATTCCATTTTGATTATAAACACCGAGTCCCAAACCATACACACACACTTATAATACTGGTAAGTAATAATACCCGAACCCGACCAATCAATACCACTTTACAATAATAATTCATACACACGTGGGCCGGGGAAGAGGAGAACCCGACACACATACACACACCAACGCAGACGAGGAGAAACGGATGAAGGGGACAAGTGAAAAAGCTATGCTGTTGTTATGCTTCGTAATGCTGTTGCTGTTGCATAGTAGTTGAGGGAGGCAAGAGGACGAAGCAAAACAGCCCACTCAACTGCCAGCTAATGCGTTAATCTTTAGTGAGTGCTATGCAAATCAGGCCAAACGAAAAAGGAGACGAGAAAGTGAGAGTGAGGGCTATGCAGGGCTCTCATGTCTCTTAGCCACATCCTTTCGTCCCAAACGTCGTTCAATCGTGCCCCTTCATCCTCGTCAGCGCATGCTTTGATCCTCTAAGCTCCAATTTAGAGGAATCCGTCCAGTCTACAGATGTTCTCGTACAGCCAGCCTAGTTGCCGTTCAATGGAACACTTTCGAGCGGGCTAGCTGTCCCCGAGATACCTCCCTTCTGCTTGGTCCGCAGAGTCAGAGGGAAGGGATACTCATCAGGATCTTCTTCCTCACTAGTTCACAGTTAGTTATGTCTCTCTTCCCCATCACATTCTGGGTCATTCCACTTACGGAAGCTTCCAAGCCACGTAGTCCTCAGTGCTCAGCCCCTCATGGCCCTCCTGCAAGCTAGCAAAGTCGCCAGGCGTCATCATACCCGCACGGTCGCGGGGCGATCCGGGCACAGAGAACGGCCGGGAGATCTTCTGGTCGCCAATACCGAAAGAGTCGTCCTCGCTTTCATGGCCTTCTCCGCTGAAGGATGCAGGATACGCCCGTCGCAAGGCCAACTGTCGCGCCTTGACGTATTCCATACCCATCCTCTTCCAGTCGAGGAGATCGCTAAGTCGCTCGGTTCGATTCCGTTGGTTGATACGTTGGCGGCGGCTCTTTTGGCAGAACTCCAACATCTGAGACGTAAGCTCGTTGACCGAGTCGTCCACGCCCTTGTTGCGGCGGTCCACAATGTAGATACCGTAGTCGCTCGAGTTCTCGATCAGCTCCTCCATGTAGCAACCGAATCCGGACAGATTAGTTGTGATACTTGGGACACCCATGACTGTGCACTCTGCCGGGGTGTAGCCCCAAGGCTCGTAGTAAGACGAGAAGACGCCCAGGTGCGTACCCCAACCGAAATCATCGTAGTCCATGGGCAACACAGGATTACTCGCGTTCAGGAACTCTGGGTGGAATACGACCTTGACGCGGTCTGTAGGGTGGTTGAAGAGCTGAACCCGGCGCAACTGGTTCAGGATGGGATCGTCGCTATCGTTCACCATGTTATGCGTAACAATGGGGGGTAGACCGTGTCGCTTCATAGCAAATAGACGGCGGCGAAGCAAGACACGGTCTGCACTGGTAATGAGCTCCTTTTGGTCTGGCAACGGGTCGCCATCGTGCCACTTCAGTGACCGCTCAAAGATGCGCCGACCAATGCCGCGCTCGATGACATCAACGGTATCCCGAAGCGACTTGATCACGGCCTGGCCTCTAAGGGCTTCTACCGTCAGAGACGAGGTCTGGGCAGGCATGATGATGAATGCCACCACAGTGGTCTTGCTGCCTGCCGCCTTGAGCCGGTGGTTCAAACGGGCCAGAGACTCGATGAACATGTCCACGCCCTTGTTTCGGAATTCGTAACGGCCTGCAGTGAAGAAGTAGAGTGTATCTTCGGGGTTGAAATCGTAGTGCCCGTAGAAATGGCCACGGACAAAATCATGGATCTTCTCCTTGGACTGCTGATGCAGGTTCTGGAACTCGTGCATAGCTGAGAACTTGGTAACGTTCAACCCATTGGGCAATACACCGTCAGGTTTGCGCTTCAGCAGATGTTCGCTTTCAAAGGCGGTAATGTGAGAGACGGTCGTGAAGACATCACAAGCGTGGGCAGCGGCGCGCTCAATGCAGTAGCGGTGGTAGATGCCTCGCTTGCCGGCCTCGGCGTCCACATCAAACCACTGAAGGTTGTTGTAGAAGTCGACCGAGCCAGCACACAGGTAACGGCCGAGGAGGGTGGCATGGGTTGTGAAGATGGTTGTGACATCCATGCGGCGCTTCTTGGTCAGCGGCAGCGCAACACCAGCAAGCCATTCGTGGAAGTGGGCAATAACAGCCTTGGTCTTTTGGCGCGAGACGTACTCGCCAAGAAACCACGCGACCAGGTAACCAAACACAATGGCCTCGTTTGTCTCGTTGTCGCCAGGAGGGGAAGGGATGCTGGCAACATTCCAAAGATCCGCCTTCCACTCGTCCAAGTACTTGTAAGCCGTTTTGGTATCGATCAAAAGGACCCTCGGGGCGCCCTCAATAAGCCAGCGTCCATAGAGAATGCCAATGCCCCGGTTCCTCATGGCCTCGATGGACTCAGACAACTCGGGTGACGTGGGCTCCAACTCTTCCACCTCGACAGCGGCCGAAGCGTGGTTGAGAGGGCCAATAAGTGTATATCGGTCGCCATACTCGGCTGTCGTAACGGGAGCCTTGGACTTGATCACGGAATAGATACCACCGACTACATGGGGCGCATTTTAGTCTCTGGGAGCCGATTGGAAGGAAGACACCGGGGGAAAGCAGTATCTCTGGTGGGTGTGTACTTACCACGATGGGCAACCTCGGTCGCCACCTCGAACAGGAAGTGGTCCTTGACCTCTCGGGCCGGTCTGCCGCCGTTTTCGCTCATACTGACTGCCGACGACAAGCTGCGGAAAGCCAGGTAAAGAGACCGAAGGGTGAGCGAAGAAGGAGTTGGTTAAAAGGTAGGAGGGCTACAAGATTAGAGAAGACGATCGTGTTAGTCCAATGCGCGCAGGACGAGTTGGTAAAAGAGGATGAAATAAGTTTTTTGACTTTGTTCACGCAGCTTTCCAAGACCCGGGTTTTGGACTCGGACCTCACCCAACTGTGGAAACTAAGCAAGGCAGGAAGAGTGATGCAGTGTGGATAAGAGAACCTTCCAAGATCCAAATGCCAGTAGAAGGCAATCCCGATCCGAGGCACGCAACTAAAGGAATAAAAAATGCGAAGGATAAACGGAGGGAGAGACCCCGGTCCGAGGTGATTAGAGAGAGAGAGCTCCCTCGCTTGCTTACTTACCGGGCTTGAAACTAGACGTCACTCCTTGATCGGCTTTGAGAGAAAGAGAAAAAAAGGTAAAGAGGAGTCTGGAATCAGAGAAAAGCTCTCGGGGAAGGGTACGAGAGAGATCGAGAAAGAGGCCTTCCAATTGCTGAAGAACCAAACAACAGCTTTCACTTCACGTGCAACAACCACGAGATCTAAGAAGAAGGTGATGTGGTATGTGGGAGAGGATGGGAAAGAGGGAAATACGACTTACAGAGTTACAGCAGGAAAGCTGGAGACAGTGGAGGTAGCAGCGAGGTGGAGGCGGAGATTGAAGACGGAGTGGAAGGAGGAGAGACCGAAGTAGTATCCATCCCAATGCATGTTGGTCGCCTGTCTGTCTTCAAGGTTGAGAGCTCCGTCGCCTCTTTGCTCGCTCTCAGAGAGAGTGTGTGTACTGTACTGTACGCAGAACAGTCGAAACAACCGCCCATTGTCGAGCTCTCCTCTAAAAAAGACGGCCCAACCCAACTGTGCAGGCGATGGTGTCACTGTGCATCTGAGCTCTCTCCCTACTGCGGCCAATTATCTCGGGGCATTTTAGTGCATGCCATCCCTCTTGCAGCTTGCAAAGGTACCACCGATCAGAGCTGGGAGGTCTAGAGTGATGTTGTTTGTGCCCATTGCCCAGCACGGAAAGCCAGCGAGACAGAGCTATCCCAACGACCCCCCAGAGACCCCACTCCAGCGACTAGGGCAGGCCTGGCAGCAATTGTAGCTCGGTGGTTGGGCAATGGGCAAGACGGAACCACCTAAATAACCCCAGCCGGGTGCCTGCGGATTGGCCTAACCTCATCTTACCCATGGGGGGATTGGGCGGGGGGTTCGTCCTTAGCTGGATCTGATTGCGGGACTAGGTAAGTAGCCCTTGTTAGCACCAGAGCCCCGTCCACCGCCCGATATCTAACGAAAGTGCGATGAGATGCTAACAAAAAAAAACTGGTGATGACGAAAAAAAGCATGCATACTTCACCCCTGTCTACTTTCGCTTGTCGCTTGGCCGCACGCCCAGCCCAGGCCGTTGAGTTTTATCGAGTACCTGAGTCTGAGTCTGGAATCAGATTTCAGCTCAGCACAGGGCAAATGACCATTTTTCCCCGTTGATCCTCATGCCGTCCTTCCAGTTACGAGCTTGGGGTTGTAGATACGGCACACATCATAAACGGATGGTGCCAAACCTGTCTTTCGATCATCATCAGTTCCAGGCCTAAGATGATGTCGTTTTACCCGCCGCATAGCAGCAGCAGCTGAATAAGCAAACGAAAGTTCCCATTCATTTCAATTCCCGCTCAAACAGTGTAGGTACGGGGAGACAGACGGTTGTCTGGCCATTTTCTCTCTATGATCTAGTGACTCTGCACCCGAACAGACATCATGTTCGAGCCCGCTTATGCTTGACCCCCCAGTCGGTGCAGATGGTGCCACAGTATCCCAAGGAGGGTTGTATGTACATAGCTGCTAGCTTAAGGCCAATTGCCAACATCGAGATTACTGCATGCCAATGTCTCTGCAGTGCTTGCTCTTGTAGCAATATCATGTCCAGTATATTGCTACATGTATTGTGCATACAGGCCTGTCGCCAAGTTGATCTGCCAAGCATAGATGCACACACACAAATACGCGAACATTGAACACATGATTGACTATGTGAAAAAAACAACGAACTTGATTGAGTCTTCCGGGATCTGCTCTTGCGATCTACCCAACATTACTCAGTCCGTGACGTCGGGTGTCTATGGGTGGGAAGATTTCTGTCTTGCCATCCCACCAAAGCACCGAACCAAATCTCTCGTCTCGCTTGGGGGAGTGGGTAGTGGGCCAGCCACTGGACTGGGCCTCAAGTCCAGAAGTGCTCGGGACAAGACTCCGGACTAACCAGATCCAGCACCGAAGCTTATACCACTACAATCCGATATACACCATATAAGCTCTCGAATAAACGTTAGAAGTGTGATCGGAGTACATTTCTCATATGTTCTCGGCCATTGTCACTCCTGTTCATGATTGTTTAAAAGGTTGGCTGATTCGTGTCCCCACTGGACCCACTGGGCTGTCTCGTGCCGTGCCATTTTTGCTTGGAGCCCATAGCCCCGGAAAGAGCTCCAGTCGGCTGGCGCTTAACTAAGAATGACGAAATCTCAATGGTCATAGCTCCCGCCCCCTCCACCACCTTCTCCATAGTCTCGACACCATCCGAAGCCATGTGCTCTCCTTTCTGCGGGGTTGGCGCGTTGGCGTTGGATACCATTGTCCCCAGAACGCCACTGGGATACCACCACGCAATGGCTGTATCCATCCAATGATAGTGAATAGCTGGGCCTCGGCTCAAGTCTTAGCAGGCAGCTTCAGTCGTACAAGCATAAAACGACAGCAAAAGTCAGTATAGTACTACCAGCGACTACGGCCCTTTCATGGCCGAGAGATTGTACCACGTGGCAAGCATAAACAAATGATCCCCTGCCAGGTATTCAAATATATCTTAGGTTAGTCACGGCGATACAGGTGGCGATACACCCGGGAAGAGGGATACCCTCCTCACTCTGAATTGTGACCCGAGCGAAACTAACTATACTGCCTGACAGGGGTACTTTACTTACCCTTACGACGTGGCATATTCCCTCCGCAAGATATCAGTCAGGTTGATGGGTATTCGAAACTTGCATTGGTCTACCGCATGAAGGCGCTCAGCTCGAAGTCTACAGAAACGGGCTAATGCTATGCTTGCTGTGTAACATAAAAGAAGAACCCCCAAAACAAAAGAAGAATACATCAATCATCCCTCGCTAACGCCGACCCAATGCGAACGAAGCACCAGAGTTAGATAGGCTCTTTAAAAATGTTCCTACCCAGTAGTCATGTCTCCTCCTTTCTCCTTTTAAATCCCTTGGACCTTCCGATACGACGGCGGCTTCATCGTCCTCCTAATCAACTTGCCCGCGTACGAGGAACCAGGGAGATGGCCCCTATGGCAAGCACTCGCCAAAGGAAACCCCTGGAAGGCTGGTCAGTACAGTGAATAGCTTTCTAGAATAGATTAGAACTTACAGTGTGAGTACAAAGTCGAGATCAAAGTACCTGCCCAGGAAAGGCACGGATCCTGCATAGAACAAGAAGGTGCCAACAATGGCGAAAATCATCGTCGGGTGCCAGGTCGTGATCTCAATGGCCACCATGAGCAGCTCGTTGAGAACAAGCACAGTGTAGCTGACAGCCACCATCCTGGGTCCGTCGACTTCGGTCAGAATCTGCGAGAGGCCCTGGATCATGCCACCCTGGTAGATGGACACAAATACCCAGACGAAGAAGGTACGGTAAGACAGCGAGCGGCCTGACGTAAGTTCCTTGTACAGTTCAGGGTAGAGGTTCGCGAGGTTCTCATCGACGTCTTTGTCCAAAACCAGGGACAAGACTGGACCTGCTGTGTAAACCGTCGCATATCCGACCAGAAGCCAGTCTTTGTACAAACCCTCAGGCTCGAATTTGATTGCAATGCTGTACATAGTCTGGCACACAGCCACGATGAGACCACGATGAATGACAAACTGGGCAAGCTTAGCACTCCGTTTGTAGCTGTTTCGGCCATGCCAGACAAGCAGCTTGGTCAAGTGACAGAACTGCTCAATGGAAAAATCGGCTGCGAGACTTGCTTGTCGCCCCTCCTTTCCGACGATACCAACACCAACGTCGGCGGCTTGGATCATCGACACGTCATTTCCACCGTCGCCAATGCAGCACACCCGCTTCTTGGTGTACTCCCGAATGAGCTTGGCGACTTCCGCCTTTTGGGTAGGGGAGCATCGACAGGCCACAACAGTGGGTAACAGTACGGCCACCGAGACGAATTCGGTTCGGAAATGCGTCAAGAACATCGCCAAGCTCTCGCCATCGATGAGCAGGCAGGCGTCAGTTTTGCTTCTCAAGAAGTCAAGGTGGTCTTGAGCGTTATCTTTCCTCTTAAGTTTGGTGACCACATAGATGTACTGCCCGCGAGCAACCAGCTTGGAGCTGACGGCAACACATCTTGCTGTTTCGACCTTGTCTCCCGTTAACATCCAGATCTTGACCCCGGCATTGCGTAGCAATTCCAAGGATGGTTTGACGTCTCGCTGCAGTTTGTCTTCAACTCCAGTCACGCCTAGTAACTCGAGATCACGCTCAAGATACTGTGAAGCAACTCGCTGCATCCCGGCATCACGGCCATTAATGGCCAAAGATGCTTCCTGGTAACTGTTGTAGAACTCGCGGTATTGGCCATTTGATAGCTTCTTGCGACCCACCACGAGAGTTCTCAGACCTTCTCGTGCCATGTTCGCCGTCTCCTCATCCAGCCAGTCGTTCGCAGCTACGATGGAGGTCATGACTGTGTCGGCACCCTTCTGATAAAACCATATTTCACCGCTGTCCAGGTTGGCCGGGGCGTTCTTCTGTTCGCAGAAGTAGACAATGATGCCCATACGTTTCCCCTCGGACGTGAATGGGAACACTTCAAGGACCTTCACTTGAACCAATATCTCGCCCGTCACCGTCGACTCCAAGGTCATGCTCTTGCGGTCACGGTAAGCAAGCCGAAGACCAACGGATTCGGTCCAGCGTACAATGGCTATTTCATCTGGTGACGACGCTTGGTATGATGTGACCGTCTGGCCGTCTTCCTCGTCGGTAGTGGGGGTAACATTGTGACACAACGCAAGAGCGAGCACGACATCGCGTACTCTTGAACCAATCTCACGCCTTTGCCGAGTTGCTGTGACGCCGGAAGTTGTGGTATAAGCCGAGGAAGGAGTGACCAGAGCTTGGTTGTTTGGGGAGTGAATCCATGTTTGACATAGGATGTCACTTCATCCATGACATCGTTAGCATAAGACACAGTCCCAACATGGATCTTCTTCATCTCCATGTCGTTTTGGGTGAGAGTCCCGGTTTTATCACTCAGCAGGTATTCGATTCGACCCAGATCTTCTGGTATAGTGCTGGTTCGGACTACCGCGCCAGGAATGCCTGAATCGCGCTGGATGAATCGAGAGTATGCGCTCTTCCCCATGTCTAGGTTGACTCGGAGACTGATGGGAACAATTGTCGAGAAGAGCACCAGGAAGCGCATGATTTTGATATACCAAGTGTTTCCATCTGTGTTACCAAATCCTTCCAAGGCCACTAGGATGACAGATAAGGCCAAAGTCAATGCGCAGAGGATCTTGGTGAGAGAGTTGATCTCATACTCAAGCAGTCCCGTCTTGGACCGTGATGGAGCAGTGGACAATGCAGACCGTGTCTGTGGTCCGGTGTACACAATGACTGCCAAAGTAATGGCCTGTGAGGCGATGACCGTATTCGCCCAAGCTGTATTGTCGATCGATAAGCCAGCCGAGTTGTTCTTATCTGGATCATTATTGCCATCGACATGCGGATTGGCTGCTTCTTGCCGCGAGGGCACCAAATCCACAGTCCCAGCAAACTCGTTAACCTTCTTGTCCGGCTTTCCTCCTATCACTCGAAGACGAACAAATTCTTCAAGAGGCAGGTTTTGCGTCAGGGGAGATGCCAGTCGTAGCTTCCAGTCTGTCTCGCCATCAAGTTGGTCTGTCCGGATGAAGGTCTCCCCAGTAGAGCTGTTTTCGCCACCTGCATCGCCCTGATCGACCCCTTTTCCTTTCCCTGGTGTTGAATCGTTGGCATCCGTGTCGACGAGTAGCGATTCCTCCTCGACGACTGGTAGCTTCGAAGGGGTATTAAGGTTTTCCACCGAAGAGCACTTTAGCACCACAACGTCGGCTGGGACACGTTGACCCCTGCTCAGTTTCAGAACGTCTCCCACTCGCAAATCGCGGGCCTTTTTGCTAATTTCGCGGACTGAAGACGAAGGTTGGCCACGGCCTTCGCACTGCATCTGCTCTTCCTCTTCTTGGATATCCGACAGCCGATCTCGGTCCTGACGCCGCCCCTTTTTCTTCAAGGTTGACGATTTCAGCTTCCTGGGAGAGCGTGACGGTTGAACGCTGCGTGAGCCGGGCTCGTCGAATTGTAACACGGCATATGCCTCCGAGTTCGCTTCATTGTCCCGCCGCCGCCGCTCGATGTCGTCGTATGCTTCCTTCCCCATTGTAATGAACAAAACAAAGGCCAGCGGCGCAACATATGTGGAAAGATAGCCTATCCTCAGGGCTGGGATAGCCTGTGAGAGCGCCACCAGCAAGAAATACATGTTGAAGAAGAAGGAGAATTCGTTGTATAATGTTACAGGTAAGAAGGTGAAGGCGGTGTATTTGGCATTCGATACGATATTCGGTGGAAAGCGGGTCGATTGGGTCGAGCCGACAGCCACAGACCTGGAGGCCGAAGGGTCGTTGTCCTCCTGCTCGCTGCCCTCATCTTCGTTGGGGTTGTTGGCGCTGCCGGTGGACATGAAACTGGGTAGCCGCATCGCCGCGCTCACCCGGCCCAGTCTGTCCTTCGCCACGGGTCGTTGTTGGCGGGTGCCGTGCTCGTCAGGGAGGGGGGCATCGTCGGCGCCGTTTCCGCTGCCGTCGGAGTAACGCTGCTCTTGACCGTCGTCGAGGAGACCCATGGCATCCTCGTCCCCGTCGGCCCCGTAGCCGAGTTCGCCATAGCCGCGGGTCGACCTGCCGCCTCGCCGCAGGCCCCCCATACGCAGATTCCGGAGCGCTATGCGTGGCGCTCTTTGTTCCGGGCTCGTCTTCTGACCTAGAATTTTGGCGGCGGTGGCTTCGGAGGCCGTGTTCGGGTCTAGTTCCTGGAGGTCGAGGTCGAGGTCGGCATCCGAGTCAGAATCATGGACTGGTGAATCTGGAGGCTCGGTTGCGCGATAAGGACTTGTTGGTGGCATCCCGTATCGGGTTCATGCCCAAGATGGATTCGATAATTGTGGTTCGGGTTGGAAAGCACGGGTACTTTGAATCAGAAGGTTCGGATTGGTGGAAGGTTGGATGTAGCTTGGCTGCAAATCGTCTGCAAGTGCAGTGCAATGAGTGTAGGTGTGGTATGGAGCAGTGTAATGTATTGGGGACACTCCTGGGTCCTCTAATGGGTTCAAGAAAGGTAACAAAGATGAAGAATGAGGAGTCGAGAGCCGTCGAAGAGGCTAGGAGTTTCATGCGACTCAGTGTACAGTAAATGAATATGTGGCAGCTTGGTGGGTAATGATATTTTGTTACGTCGTCGCGTGCTAGGCAGCCGATTACAGATACATGTAAGCTGTATCCTCGACGCCAGCATCAGACCTCACGTTGAAATCATTTATTATTTAATCGGACGGGTTCTTCCTTTGCGTGCATCAACCTGGCTGGGAATTCGGGTACTTGGGGTCATCATGTCCCCGACATGCCGGCCAGCCGCTTCCAGTGGAGTTTCATATGGTACTGCTACAGCTGAGAGAATGCTAATGTTAGCAGCACCTACCACTGCTACCCCCACTGTCAGCTGGGCAGCTACAGTAAAAGAGATCGCCACTAAAGATAAGCACAAAGGCAAGGGGAGCTGCCACGTGTGGCTAACAAATAAATGAATCTGTGGCGTATTGAACCATTATTCTTCTCTCAGTGACACTCATTATTGAATCGGTATGTATCAAACGCCGGCCTCTGGTTACTTACCTAATATCTGTGTCGCCAGAGGTTGTGAGTATGGTGCATCTATGCGCATTTGCATTTCCACGCCGGCTTCGTCGTGCACATGTCTCAATCCTAGCCAACTATTTTAGTATGACCTCGAGGAAAGACCATTCTTCACCTCGGCAGCAAGTGCTCGATGCTTCAGAGTTGCCAACTTGTGGATCATATAGAAGACGTAAACTGGGAGACATGAGTTTTTATCAATGAGCTGAGATAATAGGTTAATAAATATACGAGCTACCCCTATTCGAGCTGGGGTATTAGAGGCACATGTGGCTGCGTTTGTATGCCTTCGGGTGATTGATACTAGGCAAACTGCTTGCAACTTGTATCAAATGGGCCCTTCTATTCTCTTGCATTCTACTAGTCCACTAACTCTGGAACACGAGGCTATACTCCAAGGCTAAAGTATGCATCCAGGAGCAATGCGTCGGGCATGGGGAGGTTAGCATCGCAATGAATGCTCTGCGGAATATTCCACTATCAGAGCCACTTTTACACCTGGACGAGAAATCACCATCTCCGGGCCGTGATCCATTTCCAATCGGAACATTTAACACTGAAATTGGAATGGCCACTACTCACAGTTTCTTCACCCCAATGCAATGCACTCAGGGAGGTTTGAGGTCATGTCGAACTCTAATATTGCCTTTGTGTCCAGCATCATGTTGCGTAAGACTTATAGAATCCGTTGCATTCTCACCATTCCCATCTTTTCCTCTCTACCCACCGGGTTCCTTCTAGTTAAACCCTTTCTTGCCTTGGGTGACAACAATTGATAAAGGCATTCTTCCACCTCGGCCTCCAATATTGTATACGTCAATAATAAGTCGTCTTACTTCTATCCAACTCCTACAAAGAAGCGGCAGAGAAACGATTATATATACAGTATGGTGCCTCACCACCACAACCATGTCAGAACCGGGCATTCTATATCCATGTTACGGCATGTCCTGGGGGCGTTAGAAGTCACCAGAGAAACCATGGGCAAGAAGAGCAGCAGCAGCAGCAGCTATAACTCAGATACCACCAAAATCAGGGTGGAAACATGGAGCTGTTGCAGTATCAACCCATACACGGGACTCACGTGTGATACCAACAACGACAAGAGATACCAGTAAGTTACTCTCGGCCTCTCCACCCCCCCTTATCTTCTCGATGCCTGCATCTTGCTCCGGTAAATCAAGACTACTAACTGGACACAGCCCACGCTGCTGTCACGTCTGTGGACATGATACCAAGGAATGCACCTCCTGCTACAACCGGCAGGAGATCTGGACGCATTACCCCAACGGCCAATGGGTCTCTCCGGGTCCAAGATCGCTCCCGCAAGGAGTAGGTGACACGTCCGATAGGGGTGATTTGGTGCTTTCTCTTGATACCACCCTTGTTATATAATTGTTTTAATGCCAATTTTTAGTTCTGCCAAAGAACGCCCGGTCGAGCCTCGATCTTTCTTATATATATATTCTCAGCGACATGGAGGTGCTAGATATGTCTTTTTCGCAGTTTCTGAGAGGTCATACATTGTAAACAGAGTGAAGAGTGTAAATACTCATTGCATTGCCATCGTTTTGGACTCAAGTATCCAGGTCAATATACAACCTCCTTGTGTCTCATCTGAGAACTATAAGTGATAGATGACAGCATTTCATCCAGGGCTGTACACCTGAGTATGGACGTCGGCCCGAGTACCGAGGACTTAAATGCCATCTTTACGCATGGGGTGAGAGGGATGAGAAGCAGGGGCAAAATATGGCCATGACGATACATTAGGAACTCCTCCCCATTTGGTCTCATCCGCTAGGAGGCCAATATAAAATCTGACAAATATTAGGTACTTATATCGGTCCATTGCAGGAAAGTCCAAGCTTACATAACCAAAACTCGCCCGATTGTTGAGATACCATATTTCTCTGCTCCTGCCCCGTTCCTGATTTGGTTCACCCTAGGGGAGCATCTGTTTGACAGCGACTACTGTCATATATATAAACTTTGAACTCTACCACAAATCTATGCCCCAGAAGCAGGGGTACAGACGCCCATTCAGGGTCTGTTCGCGCGCTCACCCCCATATCGGCTGAGAGGTTGATCGATGTGCCTTGGACCGGGCGTGTGGGACCTTGGATCGACAAAAAGATCGCCACGCTGGGATCCTTCCAAAACCGAAATGGCATGCGCAAGAGGGAAATGTGTTTCATACGTGACAGCCAAACCTCTAAGTAATCGAGGCCGGCCACAGTCGATGATTACAGCACCGTGATAGACATTGTTATTTGCTTATGTATAAGGGTATCTTTTGTCAATCAAATAAGTACACATGAAAACCAATCACCTGAACGCCGTTCCATAACGCAAGTAGACCTCAGAGCATACGTGCAAGTATGGTAATAGGTTCAAAACCATATCTCAAACGCCCCAACGAGAGCCACCATTATACAATCCTTGCGGTTGCGAATGTTGCAGTCTTTGCATCCCCTCTTCGGTCTTCCCTTTTCCCCATTACAGTACCGCCTTTTTCTCAGTGTAGTGTCATAGCCGAATTTGTAGAAGTTGCTCCCAGGCCGTTTCTTCCAAATTACAGACCAAAACCCATTAAGCAGATCCTCGGTGGATCCGACGAGTAAAAGAAAATTACCGTAACGAAAGACGATGGCTGTGCCAGTACCGCACGACGACTGTAAAACAAAAAGGTCGAGGGCCGTGTAATTAATGAGAAGTTTGCCGTATGGGACAACTTGAAGTCGGATCAACAGGTGGTACGACCCGAATGCCATGAGAAGAAGTGGTGGGACCAAGCACCGCATCTCAGATGTCGTGCAGCCTCATATTGCATTCTTAATTGGATGGGCCCAGAACCTCAAATATGTCACCGATGTTGTGCACCGGCTCCTCGATAGGTCTGCCAAACGCCGCTACTGACCGCTTGTTTCGGAGGGGCGAAGGTTCTAGTAGATCTAGACCTGGGGACTCTGATTCCATTGTTTCAAAGATGGAAGAAGCGGGCGAGAAGCTGGGCTGTGACGTAGCGGGTGAGCTGGTGGCTGTGGTATTTGAGGAAGGAGGCATCGAGAGTCCCGAAAGATAGGCGACAAGAAGGTCGCGAAGGTCCGGGGAGGCAGTGGGCGAGGGTAGTCCCCAGGGCCGGCTGATTCTCTTGTAACCGCGGTTCATCTTCTTGCTGCTGTTGGGGGGACGAAGTTGCCTGTTCCAGGGCGAGGGTGCGGGCCCTCGGTTCCGGCGCCGAAGAGATGCGGTTGCTCTGTCTTCGGCGGAGCTCCGTCTGTTCCTCGGGGAGAGCGAGGTAAGGAATTGGCGGGATTGGCGGGAGGAACGAGGCGACGTGGGCGGCGACGGGAGTGTGGATGCTGTGGACTCAGGAGAGAGAGGACGCTCGAAGAAGTCGATGGCCTGAGAGACAGCAATGTTGCCCGAGATGGTGGAGTTGGCCTCTTGTAATAAGGCCTCCATCTGGTTCTCGTCCAAGTCTGCCAGCAGCTCGAAGACGCGGTCGACCCGAGGGCCGCTTACGGTGGTGAGACTTTCCGAGCATGATGAGTGGTTTAGTGAAGAAGTGAGACGTGATAGTCGGGTTTGTTTGTTTGTTTGTCGCTGTATTGGGAAGGGGAAAAAGGAAGCAAGTTGTCTTTGACCCGCTAGCCACGAGGTGGGCGGGATGGAAGGTGCATCAAATGCAATCTGTAGCCGGATGCAGCTGGAATGGAGTGGTGGGCGCGAGGTGGGTGAGAGGCGGCGGTGATGATTGATGATGATGTTACATCGGAAATGAGGATGCGAACTTGACAGGCTTGGAAAGAAGGAAAAAGGGTGGATATCCTCTTCATTAGTCTACCTTTGTTCGTGACTGTTGGCAGGCTTTATCAAATTTAATGTATCAAATCAACTGATCCAGACCCATTGGAAACCCCGAACTTCCCCTGGCTTGGCTAGACATTGGCAAGGTTCAATATGATCAAACGCATATTTTAGCATGAGGGACGCTGGAGACATTGACAGGCTAAGACTAGGTTGCTAGAGTCCAGCTCCCGCTAATGCAGGTACCGTTCCTGACCGTTCGTCCCTTCGTTTGCTGCCAGTCGCTGCTATTCTGAATGTATCCTAGATAATAGCATTCCCTCGTTACACGTAAAGTGTCTAAGCCTCTCCAAGCCTTCAAGGTGGCTTCTCCTAGAGTGCTTGCACCGTGATTGAGTTCATTGAAGCTATCACTGACAATCAATCCGAGTCGCGTCGGGTAGAAACGCGTCGGCAAGAGTCCCGACTTGACGTGCTCCTGCAGGGGCGGGTTCGCGTTAGATTCAATAGTCCGATGCCGTTCCCTTCCCAATCACGACGTTCGTGTGTTGGCATGAATGGTATGCGACTCAGTGTGGCTGACAAGTTGTTTCACCTTGTCGCCTCCGCCGCATCTCAACAGAGTTCATCAATCATTGTCGTCTAATCTTGTTTCAGATCCATTTGACTAATTGATCGGATTCATCTCATCACAGCTTCATCATCGCTTGTCCCGGTCCCGCGTTCGTTCCACCTCCCTAACCAGGCAGCCGGCAAACGGAGAAACCATTCAAGTACGAGGATGCAGTCTGCCGAAATCAAGCGGCAGATGCGTTGACTCAAGTATTATTTCTGGCTGCTCTCGTAGTGCTGACCTAGCCTACAAGATTCCCACGATTGTCGCCAAACGGCACGGCACTCTACTCCACGCCGCTATTTATGTACAGTGCCGACCAAGTGGAGCCTTTGGCGCATTATGCGGAGGGGCCAGTCCCTTTCATGATCGCAATGACTTACCCCTGGATTGTTGTTGTTCGGTGGGTGTCGAGCTTCAAGTATACATAACGTATTATTCTGGGGCAAAATACGTGAACAAGCAAGCCACTCGCAGACTCGAATCGCTGGATAAATATATATGTACCTTCGCTATCCATAGCAGAGGCGCATAAGAAAAGATTTACACGAGGGCCCTTGCGGAGGATCATAGATGCATACCTAAAAACATTCATACAATGATTCGGGGATTAAACTGTACTGTAGATCAACTATGTAAGACTAGACTGACAGCCACTGTGGTTGCGGCGCTCTTCGTCGTTGTCATGTCAGTCAATCATACCATTCCGGCTGCGATTTACAACTAGGCCTACTTCCAAGACAGTCGTGTCCGTTTCAGTGCCGCAATGAAGGCAGGCAAAGGGCCAGGTCCAGATCAGGCTCTCAGTTTGTCGAAACCCTGCTGTTCTGCTGTGATGATGATGCTATGACAGATAACAGGCATGTCTGGCCCAACGCCGTCGGACATGGCTTGGCTAGATCTTATGCGGACAACAGCGCAGTTCAGTGCGACTGGGAAAAAAGCCAAAAATACGATGATGCATGGGGAGATGCAAAAAGGAGTCGGCCGACCTTGTAGCACTCATCCACCACCGCTCATGAGTGACGTTCTGACGTATGAACCTTAAGTCTCCCCGCCGACTACTGCGATTCCCAGGTCACGGTGAATCTGGAGGGTCTCCCACAGTTAGTCAAGCATGTCGCTTGGCGCCCATCGCTCTGATGCGCCTGCTGAGCCTGTGAGCAGCCCGATGGCTTTATATAGCGCCTTGCAAAAGTTACACTTCGTTGTTGAAAGCCGTCTGTAGGTTTATTGCCCGAATGAGGCCGAGTGGGTGGTTCACTTGACAGAATTAGATAGTCGGAAAGTATATATCTCTAATCCCTTCCCCCGAAACATCCATCACTCCCTTTTGGAGATCTCCTCATGCATTTCGGAAAGCGAATTCCGTTGGCTATCTGCTTATCGACGTGCAAATAAACGTAGATGGTGCATTTGGTTCTGCGACGAGCCCTGGGTTTATCGGGTTCGTGTTTACTCGGATTCCTGTGGTCGTGAGCTAAAAAGTAACCATGACGAAAGGGCTGGGATTAGAGATATATACTTTCCGACTATCTAATTCTGTCAAGTGAACCACCCACACCCACCAACCTTCTTGCTTTCACCTCTACACCTAGACGGGACCACAACATACTGAATATACTTTTCCATGTCTTACATCCTCGCCCCGAGCCAGCTACCGCAAGGTTGGTGCCGCGTAATTCCTTCCGCCATGGCAAGTGTCTTGTACCCCAATGGGAGGCTAAAGAGGATTGCCGCGGCCACTTTTACCCCTTTACTCCTACGAATTCAAGCTAGCTTCTCTCTCATCTCTTTGTCTCTTCGGTCAATACCGCGAATCTGGCCCGTAACCAGCTTGGTGTTTCTCTTTTTGACATACATACTCACGTCCGACCAAAGCAAAGCTAGCTAGCTCATTGGCTGGCTGGCTATAGGGGACACACAAGCTCCGCCAGCCGTCTGTTCGTTCAGCTTCCCTAGCTTCCCCTACACCGGGCCTATCAGCAGAGAGAAGGGAGAAAAGAAGGAAATAGACCCCTCCGTATAGACGCGCCGCAGGACCCCATTAGGACCCCTGTTTCTTTCAATCTCGCGATGCCACCCGTACTGTTCACCCACGCGCTCCTGGTCGAGATGTTGACAGGCCACCCAACGGACCATCTCGACCCTTTCCCGGCTTCCGTCCCACCGGCCGCCGCTCCCGCAACCAGCCAAAATAACCACAACAACTTATTTCACCTGTGGCGCCGGCAGACATCCTACTTCGACGGCGGCAGCGACGACAAGGACGCAATGGGCGCGGCGGCCGAACGCGGCGTCTACGGCGGAGTGGATGGTGGTGGGTACTACGGCGGCAGCGGCGGCGGCGGCTCGTACCTGAGCACGGGCGCCATCGTCGGCATCGTGCTCGGCTGCATCTTCTGCCTGATAGTCCTGGTCTGGCTGTGCTGGTGCTGCGCCGCGGTGGGGGGCCGCGGCCGGAGGCGACGGGAGTGCGACGACGGGGGGCGGTACTACCGCCGGAGGAGGGACGGGTCGTCGTGCTCGTACGTGCGGTCGCGTCCTAGGTACGAGAGGGGACGCACGCTTGTCGTCGAGAACAGCGTTTGCAGACCCGAGCCTGTTGTTTGTAACGGGGGCTGTCGGGGCTGCAAGTATTACTGATGACGAGCTCGGCCAAGTCTGGCTGGGTTCTTTGGTTCATAGAGGGTTATTTGTATAAAGGACATGGTGGATATACTAGGCATCTGGGATACTTGGAGTACATGTATCATGAGGATATGACGAGAAACGACTTTATGTTAACTATTCATTCGACACCTTATACGGTTATTATTGACTTATATTTTCGTATTGACTGGAGACTACACTTTGTTCAGGTAACTTCCTGCACCATCTCCCTGCAGCCATCGTTTATCGCCAAACTCCATCTCCTTAAAAACCACCCCCTAACATCCCAGCTCCGCGGTTCCCAGGGCTGGCGCAGTCGGCGAGTGCTGCCAGGTCGAAGCCCAGCAATAGTGCATTGTGTAAGAGTGCCGTGAAGATGGCCGTTTGGGACAGCGGGCGCGCGTTGGCGTAAGGGTCGGCGAGGAAGAAGGAGGAGGAGCAGACGGAGGGGCAATACCGGGATGATGATGGGGATAAGGTCCCCGAGGCTCTGCTGCTGCTGCTTCTAAGAGGGTGGCAACGACAGGCCTCCTACGAACACTCGTTCTGGGTTCAACCGGCTGCTCCCAGTAGAGTCCGTATCAAAAAGGGAGGGGCTGTGGTCGTATTCTGTGGAGGCGTTGTAGATGTCGGTATTTGGAAAACGGTCCCGTAATACAGTAGGATTTGATATAGAGACCACCTGGAAGGGGTCTCCGAACGCCAAGTCCACCCCCAGAAAGTCTAAAGGGTCAACATGGTCGAGAAAGGAGAAGTCGCCGCCAATGGCATCAGTAACAGCTTGTGTTTCCGGGTGTTGCTGCTCATCGGCCACATCAGCAGCAGCCGGTGTCAGTAACTCGGCGCCGCCATGTTTTCTTTTATCAGGAGAAGTAGTGGTGACGGCAGCGGCAGCGACGCCACCTGAGAATTCCATTCCATTGTCCTCCTTGGGTCGCAACTCTACGTATAGAGGCCTGGCATGGCCCCTCCATTGATGCAATTGCGAACCTTCTCTAAGTTTCTTCTGCCTCTCTCCTACAATAACAAATCGAAGTTAGGCGTGGCCGAAAGCGTGATACATGGCATGAGATGATATACGGTAGATTTTCTGGGCAACCCGGTTTTGTTCCCTTCTTGCCTGCGTCAGGGCCCGCTTCTTTCCGCCTGCTGCTGCTGCGGTCTTTACCTCCGAGGTGCCTCTCGATGCCGTACGAGACTCCATACTTGTCCGTTCGCGTGTCTCTGTGGCCTGGACTGGATAAAAGACCGTGTGAAAGACTGTAGACAATGTAGTTACACGTGGAGGGAACACACGGTTGACGGGTTGGGACTGGGTAAGCCAGCGGCCACTAGTATTAAACCCGGTCTTAACCCCGTGGGCCACCCCGGACTGGCTTACTCTGGCTTACGGGCCGGGAGCCAATCAGATTATACCCTTTTCTCGAGAGCACGAGCCTCATGCGCGTCACAATGGCGAAAGCGCATGAAAAAGAGACAGGTATCGCATCTTGGGTATAAATAGGCCAGGTCCAAGCAGGTGTGCCAACTCGACTGAACTATTTATTATACAGCTCACCAGCAATAGAACGAAAAGAGCAAGACATAGAGATCCCCACAAGGCCGGTATTATTTCCTGGAAACCCCTTATATACTCCATCGCGATGACAGCTGCTAGTCCCACCCCCACCAAGACCATCGCCATGGTCGGCGCCACCGGCCACCAAGGCTCCTCCGTCGCCCAGACCTTCCTCGCCCTGCGCCCGCACTGGCACGTCCGCACCCTGACGCGCAACCCGACCTCGCCCGCCGCCCGCAAGCTCGCCGCCCAAGGCGCCGAAGTTGTGCAGGCGGACCTGGAGTCCTCCTCCTCCCCATCCCTCGAGGCCGCCTTCGCAGGCGGTGGCGGTGGCGGCGTGCACGCCGCCTTCCTCAACACCGACTTCTGGGCCCCGTACCGCGCCGCGCTGGCCCGCGGCGAGACCCAGTACGCCGCCAGCTGCATCGGCTTCGAGACCGAGATGCGGCCGTGAAAGCATCATCGGCTACAGATTCGTCGACGACGACGAAGCTGGAGCGGCTGGTGTACAGCGCGCTGGCGCCGCTGCGGGAGGCCAGTGGCGGCAGGTACACGCATTCGTACCACTGGGACAGCAAGGCGGCCGCGGCGGCGTGGATTGCTTCCGCGGCTTCCGGCGTCGCCGACAAGGCTTCGTTCATCTATGTGGGCGCGTATAGCACGAACCCGCTGCTCTTGCCCCAGAAGATGACGAAGAAGAAGGCCCAACAGCAGGGGACGACGACTGGCGCTGAAGAGGAGGAAGAGGAGGAGTACGTGGTGCGTCTACCTGCGGGCCGCGGAATGCGCATGCCCGTCCTCGACATCACCGCGTCGACCGGGCCCTTCGTGCGGTGCCTATCGAGGACGAGCCGCCCAACACCAACCTGCTGGCGTACGACGAGTACCTCGACGTAGACGGGCTGATGCGAGCCTGGTTCGAGGCAGTAGTGGACACAGGCGAAGACGACAACGACGCCACCGGGTCCAAGAAAAGGGGGTATAACCACCGCAGCCCCGGTTCGCGCAGATGGGCATAGACGAGATGAGCCGCGAGACGGGCCTGCCCCTGGAGGTGCTCGAGGCCCCGCCCTTTGTTGAGGAGTTCGGGTACATGGGGGGCGTGGGCGGCGGCTTCGTTGAGCCTCACCAGCTGCGGCACAGGCCGGACACCCGGGCCTTTGCGGACACCCTAAAGTCGCACGGCAGGGAGTATCTTCTGGGGTCCAAGTTGCCCACGGCGGCCACAATTTGATGAAGGTCTGGCTGGTATCGAATAGGACAGGTTAGGTCGTTCTTGGACGGGAAGTGTCCTGGGCAGCATGCACTCTTTCATGCATTAGCTAAAATTCAGATCACAAGTGACGATGGCAATTAGTAAGTAGCTTTAGGGACCGTGGCGGATAGTAGTAATGATAAGTCACCCCTAAACTTGACATTGGCAAACTACATACAGTACACAATATAAATGCTGCCATAAGATGCATGGAAAGAGTGTAGAAGGCTCCCAAAACCTGCTTAGTACAAGTCTCGTTACTCATATCGCCTATGAAATCTATGTTCGCCTTCGCCTTTAAAACAAATCCCAGAAAGCATATTTGTATGTAAGATGACAACAAACATGATGGAAACTCAATCGCGTCATGCAGCTCCCTTTTCCCCAAAGCTCCCCCAACTCCGGCGTGCCATGCCCAGCAACATCTAGTCATGAAAATCGTTACCCTTATATCGCCCGGAGTGTTCCCGTCCTCCCTAAACCCGAGTTGTATTCGACTTCTTGGTCTCGAGACGGGTGCTCTCGGCGCTTCATTTGAGCAGGAGGCGGCCGGCTGTGAGGCGGCGAAGACCTTGGACCATCCCCTGAAGTCTGCCGAGGCCCGGCGCCTGGGCGCTGCACCCGCAGCGGCGCAATTGCTCCTGGCATGCTCTGGACCAGCGGCATGGGTGGCACATCGGGCCGACCAGGCCTCATGGACGGGGCCGCGACCTTGCTCCTGGTGCGAGCAAGTCCGCCGCCTCTGTTGGCCGGGTGAACATTGCCGATCTGTTGCATGCCCTCTTGGCCTCTGCGCATCAGACTACGAGGCGGGACCTCGAGATGACCGTTGGGTCCTCCTTTGGGATTGCCAACGCTGATCAGGTCTACCAGATGGTTCAAACCTTCGGGGGCTTGGACACCGCGGCCTCCTTTCTTGGCCCATTGAGGGGGCTCATTGAAGGTAGGCTCCAAGTTGATGAGAGGCTTTTGCAGCGGCATACGCTGGTTGACGGGACTAGATTCCGGCGAACCACGTCTGGACTTTGTGGCAGGGACGACCAGTAGATGCGGAACAGCATCGTTCGGGCGCGGGCGGGGTTTGGTTTGCGACTGAAGCGGGAACGCAGGAGGCTGACCTGATTGGATCTGCTGGGTGTTGCCAGTGTATTGAGGGGCGAGTGCATTGCTAGGAAATTGCGAGTTCGACTTCATGGAAGGGTGCAGTGCAAATCGAGGTGGTGCCGGACGTGATTTCACGGGGGAGCGTCCTTGAGAAACAGATGTCTTGCGCGTGACTCCCGCGCAGATTTTCGGCTGCGGTTTCGCGGCAGGGGGCTCACGATACTTGGCGGTATGTTCCACGGCAGATGGGAACCACGAAGGCGATTCGGGTGGTGATTCAGGGGTCTCGGGCCGCTTGTTCAAAAGCGAGGGTCCCTCAGTGAAAGCGCCTGGGGCCGAGTCTTTGGCCGGCTCTTTGGCTTGTTCGGCTGTGATTGCGGCTGCCTTCCGATCTTCGTACCCGCTGCCTAACAAACCCGCACCAGTAAAAGCTGCGTCACTGGCGGGGGCGAGATCATTGATAAGAGTGCCATCCGGTTTCTGGGGCTGGGGCTCCTGTTTCTTAGGTACCGATTTCTTTGGTGTGGTAGGGGGGACAGGTGCAGGCAGAATCAAATCTTTCCCGAATTGTGAGAGGCGTTTGTCGAAGCGGCCCATGTCGAGCAGTGGCTCAAACTCGCCGAGCCTGTACTGTTTCTCACTCGAGGATTCTGAAGGGCGCGCACTTGACGGAGCCACGGTGTTGGCGACCTTGGAAATTGGCTTGGGCACGGAGGGCAGCTGCGGTGGCTTCTCATCGATCTTGGGGTTCGTTACCTGCTTCGCTGCAGGCCTGCGATCCACCAGATACCAGCTCCGCCACCCGAAGACCTTTCTGGAGAATCTTGCCGCTAGTTCGGCGTCCTCAGTGCAGAAGTATTGCACGTAGTTGTCGGTGTTCATGAACATGGACGATTTATGTTGGCTCTTCACGGCGAAACAGTACTTCTTGGGCGGCTTCAGCTGTCGTCGTGCCTGCGCCTGTGTTGGCTTATACATGTCATAGTCGGACAGGTTGCAGAGCCTGATGGTATCCTTGTCAACTCCGCTGGTTTCCGGCTTCTTGGAGCTCATCATCTGGCCGTTGTCCAAGAGGGTGATCCATCGTTTATTCCACTTTCCCGGCCGGTTCGAGTGCTGCATGTAAAAGCGGTCTCCTTGTGGCGGGTCCGCTGTATCAGGTACTGATGCCAGCTCGAGGTCTTGAGCGTCGTTAGGGGAATCAGACTCGGCAACGATCAGGTGGTTGTGGGTATCGTTGTCCCACGAGTTCATGACATCTCGTACATGCTCGAAGCGACGGATCTTGCGCTCCAAGCCGAGAGGGCCGTACGATTCAAGCACCACCATTTGCTCAGCTACTTGGCCATGGTCGTATGCTTTCATGGCCAAGCGGATGATATCTGCGGGTGTGCTCTCAGGGGTTACCGAAAAGGGGAAGGTGTGCTGTCTATAACGGACGGAGACAATCTAGTTATGTTAGCACAAGAAAACTTGGGAGGGCGTATGCTAGGTCTTACTCGATCCCCTGCGTTTACGGCAGATATAGGAGCGTCCATCTGTGGCACAATACCTCTACCACCAGGCACAATGCCTTGAGGGGGCTTGGGTAGCTCCGTGAAGGCATAGTTGTTGTCCATAGAGCCTGTGCTGGATGAGGCTGGCGACAATGCTGGCGACATCGAGTCTTTGCTGGAGTCTTTGCTCCTTCGGCCTTTGGTCAAAGCGACGAACTTCTCCAGAACAGGACTCCTTGGCTTGCTGGACCGGCGACCAGACTCTTGGCTATTGGCCAACTGGATCCGCAACCGTTCGAGGTCTTTCTTCTTCTGTTCAGCAATCAAGTGATCAGTCAGAGCATCGTTGTGTGCCATTTCGCGGGCATAGCGTAGAGCATCTTCTCGCTGCTCCCGCATGCGTTGGCTGCGGTCGTCACCGTCTGTGTTCACCAGGCGAGGGTTACGCTCGCTCGCGACGGTGACGTCGTAACGATATTCGAAGTCGGTCATTTCGCTGTCTTGTTGGTTGGAGACAGGCTGTGCTTGCCGTGATTGTTGCCGCGTGAGAGAAGACAAAGGAGGACGGGAGACGGCAGCAGGCGCATCCTCCTCCTTTTCAGTCCGAGCCTGATCCCGTCGACGGGAAGGCTTCAAAGTGGTCGGGACAGAGGGTACAGGAGGGGTTGACTGAGTATTGTCCGTAATCTTTGGGGTAGCATCGTTGGCGTTGCCAGACACACTAGGTCGCCTGCGGTACCGAGACATGGATCTCGCAATAGACTTTCCGGATGAGGACTCAACATGACTTTGGTTTTGTTGTGCTCCTGTGCGATCGGCAACGCCACCGCTGGCGTCACCCCCAGAGATGAGATGTTGCGCATTGGGAACGCTTCGCCCGCGCTGACTTCTGTATCGAGAGAATTTAGGCTGTTCTTCACCGTTGGTTGGCTCCGAAGTAGCGGCGCCTTCATGTGGCGGCATGACCTAGAAGCGGTGGTGGTCGACCCTACTCGACCCGACCCGACTTGTGTTTTGGCCCGTCTCAGACAATCTATTCAATCGATAGCCGCGAAGCTCGAAATGATCTCCAGCAGGGATTTTCGAACTCGCTATCCAAATCCCAAGGGGCCTTTCACCAAAATGTCACACTCGGGATTCCTGGCTGGGTGTATCCAAGGCCACACGTCACGCGCAAACCCCACAGCGCGCAAACAGCCCCAAAACCTGGAAGGGTTGCAAGCTGCTGCAAGGTAACGGCGCGGGCCACCGACGGAGGGACAAGTACGCTAAGCCCACCAAAAGTTGGTAACGTTCTTGTTCGGCTCCTACGTGCGATGCGCTCCTGAGGGTCTCGGCCTGAAAGTCTTCACCAGGAGGTTATTTGCTGCCCATCACTGGTGCTTTTCGATGTTGGAATGAGACATCACTGGAGAAGCGCCCATACGTGTACCAGCGGCGAGCTGGGTAGAGTTGGTAGGATGCACGAGGCTGGATGTCTATCGTGGGTGAAGTGTATGGGCCGGAGGGTCTCAGTCTCATGTAAACTTCAAATGGTCGGTCAACAGGTGGTTTATGGTGGGAGTAAGGTTGGAATTGTAACAGCAGGGAAGACAAATCATATGCATGTTTTGTATCAAACCCATTTCGCTCTGGGGCTTGCTGAACGATACATGTAATTATAGCCACATGCATGACTAGACGGGTTGGCATGAAGAGCGAATCCAATCACAGCCGTGGGCACAGAGGGACTCAGAGGCAGGTACCATTCATGTACGTAAAGCATAGCGCATACGGAAAATAACATTAACGTACATAGGGGGGGGGGGTCAAGGAGGGGGGAAATAAACGAACGTAATTGGCATGTTGTTTTGCCAGTCACGTTTGGGGCTAGTCGCATCAGAAGAGGACCAGTGGCAGCGCGCAAGCAAGGCAAGTGTCATGGCACGCCCCCAATCATCACAATATTGAATTACCAGCTACCAGCAACACGAAAGAGAACAGACCAGGTGAATTGTCACACGATCATTCGCCGCTTGGACAGTTACTAAGTAAATAGGCTGGAAAAGAAGCAACAAGGGAGACAGAGACAGCAAATGGACCAATTCCAGAACAGCTGGCGGGCTTCGGAAACGGCACCGCCAGACCCCTTGCCCAGACCAGCCCACATCTCAATCGACCAACCTAACCTCCCTTGGCTGGTTCTAATTCTTCTAGCTCTTCCTTAGACGGCACGCAACCTCCAGGCCTGCTGCATCTTCAACCTGCCGCCAATGGATGGCTTGTTTGTTTCTCTGTCAATGCTTGGCATAGGGTGTCGGTGTCTGCCGTATTCCTCCTCAACTTTGAACGTGCTTAAATAAGACTCCATGTACCTGAAGCTGCCTAACATAACCTATTTCATACACACCTTGATCTGGCATGCTGTACATACAATATTGATGTACGTAGGGACTACCTACGGTACCTACCAACATGGAAGTACATTGAAGCCCCCTACCTAAGGGGTAGGCAAGTAGTACAGCTGAATTTAAGTATGTTTGAGGACTTTAGCTCACAAAGCAAGTATATCCACCTGTAAGTACTTATTCAATTAACTTCCAATCAATAGGAAAGTCGTCATCAAGTTTAATGGGATGCCAGGGAGGGAACCAGGTTGTCGACCTGCAATCCCCGGTTTTCCTGTGTAGATTGCGATCCAGACCTAAGACATCCCCTCGATTGACATTTCGAGCTGCAGTCTGATTCGAGCCAGAATTCCTTTTCGCATAGTGGCAGTTCCATCGTCATTTGCCTTAGGTAAGCAAGCCGGGCGACTTCAACCCATCGAAGTGTATATAACATTATCTACTCGGGCTTCCAATTACTACCCGAAATCCCGCCTGAGATACCATTCTGGAACCTATGCAGAGATGGCGGGAGACTTAAACATACAGCAGCGAGCGACGTGAGCTAGTTGAGTCATTAGCCAGAAGCTATATCCGATGGCTATGGACTTGTGTATGTCTTGGTTAAAGTGAACGCATAGATTGCAGGTCTGCATTGCAACAAGACAGAACGTTCGACAGCTCAACCTTACGACCACCACTCCAATCGCAGCGCATGTATGCAGGGAGAACAAATACGAGTTCACGTCTGAGAAGAAAAAACAACTTTGTGAGCCCTGCATGTTTGGCACTTGAGCAGGGGGGAAGGTTATGTATGTTACGAGGAATCACTAAGCACCCAGCCAATAGACGTCCATGGCCTTTTGAGGAGAGGACAGGAAAACCCGAACGTAGCTCTGAATCGCCTCTCTGCCCCTAACTGAGCAAGACTACTTATGTACTACACGTGAGTTGCTCACATAACTTGAAATCTTTCGCGAAATGCTTGTGTCCCTTTGTTCTCCCAATCAAGCACTTCATCGCCCTTTTCGTGCAAAAGAGCGACGGATATTGCCGTGAACAAGCAGGAATAGAATTTGAACCCTGCATTTTTCCAATGATTAGGGCACTCCGTCTGTTCGCCTACCGTTGATATGCTACCGGTCCGTCCCGGCTTCAAACGTGTCGGAGCCCACCAACCACCAGAGCAAAGCTCATCAGAGCTGCAGCTCACAAAGAGCTCGCATGCGTTGCCAAGTCTTCATGTTCTAGTCAAAAGATGCACCTCCTGTTGTGCTACCACCGGCCAACTTATCGGTCCTGTAACCTGATGAAACAAGAGTAAAAATAAATACATACCAAAAACAAAACTCAATGGACGATGCGAGTCCTTCTTTCTCTCAACGAGGCCAACGGTCTGGCGTAACTATCGCACCCCGTACCGCGGACGATCTGGCGGCTCTCGCGCGCATCTTCGAGGCCACTTTCGAGGCGACTGGGTGCCCGGTCGAGGGACCACCCGCTCTGAATCTTGCTGCTGCAACAACGCCTGCATTAGTCGAATACTTCTCCGGCCCCCCCGTTGCGAGAGATTGGGGGTTTCGTAGCTGTCGAAGATGACGATACAACGACGACAGCGACGGCGATAGAGCAGTGCAGCAGCAGCAGCAGCGCTCAGCCCCCAGCCTCCCCGCCGCGGAAAAAGATTCTCGGCCATGTCAGTCTGAGACGCGTCGGCCCCCACTCCACCGAGTCTGGACTCTGGAACGCGTCTAGAAGGGGGAAGCTCATCGATAGCAGCAACAGCAACCATAACAACACCAGCCGCCGACAGCTGCTGCCTATGGGGAGTCTCCCGATTGGCGATCGACCCAGCGGTTCAGAAGCGCGGGGTCGGGGGCCGCTTGATGGACTACGTCGAGCGAGAGGCGAGACGCGAAGGCAAGACACTCGTCTTGGGTGTGTTAGACAAGGACGTCGCGGCGATACGGATGTATGAGGGGCGCGGCTGGGTAAGGTTCGGCCAAGAGGAAGGGTTTGCGGGGAGGGATGGGAGATTGTGGACGATGTATTACTATGGGCTGAGCTACAACGATGCTCTTCCGTCTTCAAGGGGTTTTCCTAAGGACTTCTTAACTCCGGGGCAATAGTCGTGGTATATCAATGAACCAAAATATTAGATAAACACAAAACTGTAGGCCTATAATACTAGCTATTTCCAGAGGACGACAGATATGTACAATCAAAAGCTACAATCTTCACCAGACTTTAAGGCATCCGGGGCTCAGACTCCTCCCTTGTAGGCGATAGAGGCACGAAAGCAGCCTGCGGAAACCCCTGAAACGCGGGAAGATCGCACAAGCCCGAGACTTTACACATACCCACCTCCTCCTGCGCCAGCGCGGTCGAGAAGGCGTCTTGCTCCGCCTTTGTCATCCGTCCCCAATCCGTCCTGCCATCGCGCTGCTGCTGGAGGAAGGCGCCACCGCCGTCTTCTTCTTCGTCATCATCATAGTCATCATCATAGTCATCATCGCCATCGCACAGGACAAGCTTGCGGCGCCGCAGCAGCCTGACGAGATAGGCCTTGGACGTGACGCCGTACCGCGCCTTCAGCTCGGACGGTGTCCACTCCCGCAGGCCGGTCCGGAACAGGTCGCGCTCGAGGATCTCCTCCTTGGAGCGCCCGGCGAAGCTCTCGTTCCACTCCGTGTCCGCCCAGTCGAAGATCTCGTAGTAGTCGCGCATGTCTTCATCGGCGTCGTCGTCGTACCCATCGAAAGCTGTTCTCTTGGCGGCGGTGCTCAGACCTGACTTGCGGCGCAAGAGGCTCCTTCTCCTGTTCCTGTTATGCGGTGTGCGCTCCATGGGTTCCATGAAACCCCGATCATTGGCCCCATCCTCGACCTTGAGGTACGCGCAGCCCTCCCAGGGTCCCGCGCAGTTCCATTTCTCTGGAAGAGCGGGGTCTTCAAGATGCTTGCGCTCGGTGATGTTGAAAAAGGAGGAATCATCCCTGGTATATGAGATCGCGATGTCCTTGAGCTCGCTGGCTGACGTCTCGAGGAAACTGTTGCTGTCAGTCGGGCCCCGCAGTTCGTCCTGGGGTGAACTTGACTCACCTGCGGATACGGGGCGACGTGCCCAATGCCCCTCCTTCTTTCCCCTGACTTCGAACAAGCAGTTGCCCCTATTGACAAATGAGATCTCGGGTGCCATTCTTATCGGACTGTGATACTTACTGGCCGACACTTTTCACCCTATGGAAGGTCCTTTTCGTGGGTCGACTATGTTAGCTCCCTGTACGCAGGTCTACTTCGGTAAGGCGCACTTAGCATACTACGGTATTCAAGTTATATGCAATCCATAATCCCATTGTCAGTCGTCAAGAACAAGAGTGCTTTCGACAGGATGTGGCGTTGCTTTCAGCGTCTAGGGCACAGTGTGGATAAATTGTTACCGGAATAAAGACCACAGCTATAACCTGCTGTCAGGGGCCATTGTCCCAACCCATGAGTAAAATCATCTAGAATGACTTCTTTCTTCAATTCTCCTTTGTACCACTGGAGTAACATCAGTGCACAATATTGAGAGACCAGAGGCAGAGATATCGGGTTTGGCCGACCAATAGTTGATGGCAGACCCAACAATAGTAAAATACTACTAATTCGAGGCAACGACCCCTGGAATTAACATACGTGGCGGGGGCATCCTGAATTGTTGAGCTGATGTTCATCTGGAGAACGTACGTTGGGCAGGAAGCTTTCACGGAACGAACCGAGAGTCCCACTCGGTACTCTGTACAAAAAGTATCAACGGTAAGCTATCTCGTGGCCCACCCTTTCTGGTTGGAATATAAGCAATCATAGCAAACACATTTTCATCGAATCATCCAACTGATCAATTCAGCTCATGATTGCAACAGGCAAGATGGCCGAGCGGTCTAAGGCGCTCGACTCAAGCGACAGCTTGACCATCATCAGATGGTAACAATTCGAGTCAGGAAACTGGCGGGGGTTCGAATCCCCCTCTTGTCAAAGCGTTTGTTTTTTTTGGTGAATATCACAACGATTTCAATTTTTTTTTCTTCCTGTAACTTACACAGCATAGAGTGCTTTCCCCTCATCTATACCCCACCTAGTATACCAGAGACTATGTTCCCAGCTTATCATCGCGGTACACAACCCTCTGATTCTAACCCTGTCGCCCTCTTTTGATGACTATGTATCTCAACCAGGACCGCCTGGTCCACTGAGCAGCTCCGCAGCCAGCTGTGTCCCCCGCACCGCTCCGTTCCCAAACTGGTATCGTGACGGGGATCTCGCGCGAGAACCTGTCTATTTGCTTCACACATCACGCCCGGCTAAATGATCCCAGCCCCCTTGGCCTGGAAGGAAAAATTATATGGCGCCAAGGAGAGCACTCTGGATCCCCTCAGCTGGGCGCACGCCCAGCCGGGTGACGGGAAGCTTGACTGGGAATTTTTCCATGCTTTTGTCGATCGTGAAAGCGCATCTGCAAGGGAGCGTTGCAAGGTTGCCGGAATTCTCAACCGGGCGCTGGGCGACGCTCTACATGATACGTCCCTCATTTAAGTGTACATATGCAGCTATTCCTATTCCCGGGGAAAACCCACCATACGTAGCTGGGCTGCTACCAAGGCAGAGGGAAGTTAGCATGACATGACTATAGATATAAAGACCTCTGGAGTTCCTTTTCCCAAGCTCTTCTTCGTATACCTGTGGTGTTTTCATGCCTATGCCAAGACAACCGACGACATCATGCGCGTATCCGGCATTTTGAATACCGCACTCTTTGCGCTTTGCGCCGCCGCGGCCACCGTGCCGACTCCTGTCGAGGTCCTCCGGCGCCAACACAGTGCCGGCACGGTCATCACCAAGTGCGCCAAGCCAGGTGTCCTGGCTCTGGCCTTCGATGATGGGCCATACCAATGTGCGAAACTCCTACCTATTCTATGCATTTGGCACCGGTGCCAGCGACCCTCGATATTGACCATGTTCGCGTATAGACACATCTAGCCTTGTCGACACACTGAACAATGCCGGTGCCAAGGCAACCTTCTTCTTCACTGGCACGCTTTACGGTAAGGGAGAATACGAATGTCCATGTTGGATTATCGAACGAAAAGCTGACAGGGGCTTTGTGCAGGATGCATCTACAACCAGAAGGCTGCGGTTAAGAAGGCCTACGACAGCGGCCATCAAATTGCTTCACACACATGGTTAGTCTAGCTACCTCTTAGAGAGACTCCAATTTCGCAACATGAGAGAAAAAGAAACATCAAGCTAACCTCTCTTTTTCTCTACCAGGACGCACGCCAACCTGGCCAACCTCGGGACCTCGCAGATCCAGTCGGAGATGCAGAAGGTCGAGCAGGCCTTCGTCAACATCTTCGGCAAGAAGCCGGCGTACATGCGGCCGCCCAACCTGGCGACGAGCAGCAACATGCTGGGCGTGATGCGGTCCATGGGCTACAGCGTCATCACCGACGACGTCGACACGGGCGACTGGAACGGGCAATCCCCCGCGCAGAGCCAGCAGAAGTTCCAGCAGGCCGGCGCGGGCGGCAACGGCCACATCCCGCTCATGCACGAGACGTACGCCTCCACCGTCAACACGCTCGTGCCCTGGCTCATCAACTGGGCCAAGACCAACAACCTCAAGCTGGTCACTGTCGGTAAGTGAAATCCATCATCCTGATCGATCGATCGGCTTTCTCCCCCTTTTCCTCCCAACTTGCTTCTGGGGAAGTGAGTGAGTGTATGGGTGGCATATAGGGGCGCACGTACCCTACTAGCTCAAGCATTACCTACAGTATAACATAATGGCTGACTGACTGCTTGAATAGCCGAGTGTTTGAACGACGCGGGTGGCATGTACCAGTCTGGAGACTTCCCTGGAAATGGACAGAGCACCTGCTAAGGGCATCATGCCCCTCCCTGTCAGCCAGCCAGCCTTTTGGGGATGACAAGCTCTGATACGATGCGGCAACGAATTCCATCAAACAACGCTCTGGAGGCCGGTTGAGCAAAACGAACTAGTTATTCAATAAATCTCCCCCAAACGGCGATGGCAAATATAGCGGTGATTGTCTATATCGAAATTCACTACCACATCTATCCCCTCTCCCTACCACAACCAACAGAACCATGGCTGCTTCAAAGTCTAAGTACAAACTCAGCAACAAACACTCACTCTTGCCTTGAAGACCGAAGTGTATATATCTAAAGAGACCCTTTCTCCCTTGCCCGGGTCGGTATAGCCTAGCGGTAGTATCATTATTCATATACTTAAAGGCAAGAGGGTTCAACTCCTTCTGCGGGCAATTTTTTCTTTTGATTTTTCACCACTACCTCCCATTCCTTCCCATTATCTTCTCTATACTCATTGCCAAACAAAGAAGTGGACGAAACTTGCCTTTTTTTTGCTAGGCGTCTATTGCAGGTGAACTAGGTAGGTATTCTCCAACAGTCGATTCTAATTGCCGGATGGCGCAGGCGGCTCCCATGAGAGTTAATGTTGGAGATATATGTCAGGAGGGCAACGTGATGTCAGTCTCACTCAGCACTGGTTCCAGTTTTGCGGTATTGGGGTCTGCAGATCATCTACCCCGGGCAAAGTGATCAATCATGGGCTCCTGCAGCGTATTGCGTCCGTACAGTAGGTTATGTATGTTGTATGTATGTATACTGATTCCGGGAAGCACATGCACGACATAGCTTCTACCAGTGTTGCATGCCTCATGTACACATATCTGGTCGACCTATCACACCCCATACCGAGGGAGTCTGGGCTACTCCCAGGACCGACGTGCTTTGGTTACGGGCGGGAGAAGGGCCATGTGCCACGTTGTCCGGTGTAACCTGACATCGAACAAGTCAATCTGGCCAGAAGAGGTTGCTCAGTGACGTTTGGAGATGTTTCGCATATGCATTTCCTATCTTCGCACAAGGTGTTGTGTTTGTTCTGGCTTGATCCTTGGCCTGGGACGACTTGTCGGGGGGTGATTCCTACCAGCTGCTGTTACCCGACAGTACCTACTGCAGCCCTATTAATAGCGCTGGGATTGTTCAGCTAGTGCGGGGCAGAACCCGACAGATTGGATCCAATACAGGGTGCTATGTACTCCGTACCTCTATTGGGATGAGCATCAAGAGATCCGGGGGTATCTCAGGTGGTCAATAAAGAGAAAAGAAGACTCATTACATAGCATTACGGTAGCAATAAATCGACCATCGGTTCCAGATACCATTTGCATTGCGTCCAGAAACATCTGGGCGTTCTGATTGCCAGTATTGCAGGGAATGCCCATAAAACTCCTAGACGGTGGTTCCGGCAATTCGGTTTCTCTCGTTGGGCTGTCCTCGCCCAATGGCATTGCGTGACACGGTCATGAAACCAGGAGAAGATTCTTCATTGTCGGAGTTTGCCTTAGGTATCTGGTCGATTTGCATTGCATGAACCACAATCACTCCTGCCACTGTCAAGCCCAACGAGTTTTGTTGCGAGGCGGGCAGAGTTTGCAGCTATTAGCAGCTACTTCTGTCAACCTTGTATGGTTCCCGTCGCGGCTTGTCACTCAAGCACTGCAAATCTTGGGCCAGAGTCATGCATGCAACATCAATGGATCACTGCGTCACCCACTCTGATCCACCTGCACCCAACATGGGATCCCACCTTGGAAGAAAGTATTGGACTTCAACTTGGAGCGACAATTCTTCATTTTATTAGGGAAAAATGCCATGGCCCCTTTCCCAAGTGGCGACATTGTAGCAAGTTTGCTTTAAGATTTTGGTGATTAACTGAGCATTCACCGCCTCGGAAATTGCCTGGTTCTAATCAAATATGCTCGCTGAACACTGAGAACATGAAGGTAGGACTGGCTGTTGTAAGAAGTAATAGGTAAGTGGTGTAAGCAAGTACTGCTCAAGGTACCTGCTGCTGTACGTCAAATGCTCAGGTTGCTTGCAGTGCATGCCGTACCTTATCCACCTGCCCGCACCTTGTCGTGCCTCATCTCCATCTCAGTGAGCTTCAATTTGATTCAATTAATGGAAGAATGCCTGAGAAAGTGTCCATACCAAACCACCGTGATGTGTAAGTAGTAGCATCCACCTGCGCCAGCACATCCACTTGCTGAGTCCTTCTATTACTAAGAAAGAGTTCCAGGGGCTTTATTACCCCCAGGTTCCCATGTCCCAGCAGCCGTCACTGCTTGAATCCCACCCGACACCTTATTTTTGCACACGTGCCTGGCCTAAACACAATTCCATCCTTCAGCACGCCACCTTCATTCATCGTTTACAACACGGAGCAGTTTGCCCGTCGCGCAGTATTGCCATCAGGCTCCCAGCCTCAACCGACAAACTCTCAACCTTCCGAGTCGTCCGTGACTCAATTCTCTATTTGTTACTGCTTCAGGTTCACTCATCTCTGCGGAATAGGCTTCCGCACTGCACTGACTCGCGTGGTGCAGCGTGCGGGTATGATCTCATCTCGCTTTCACCAATTCAACTAACACACTACTAATACGAACGACTGGCGCCATCTACTTCCTGCCACCGCTACCACCGCCGATCCTGCCTGTCGCTATTCTACTCTACTGAAATTTGTCGACCTGTCCTTCTGGCCATACTCAACGACATCGCGACAGTATTTCCCCACGCTCGCAGACAGGGCTGCCGTATTCCCAGGCTCAACCCGAGTCTCCGCCCGCTGACTAGCATGCCCGACTTCTCTCAGCGCTTCCGGCGCTCCAAGAAGGGCGCCATGGGGCCAGCTGCGTCGCCTGTCAGTGCCCCTCCTCTGCGCGAAACTCAGCCGACGGACGATCGACGACGCCTGCTCGTGAGGCACCCCCGACCCTCACCATCTCAACCTCGACAACGCCGCCGCGATCGAGCCACGGCACGCAGAGCGCCACCAGCTTTCACCCGCCCAAATCCCCATTTCGCAACTTCAAGTTCCGTTCGTCGCACAAGCGAGCGCGCTCCCGCCCCGGCGTCGCTGGCGCAGCCGTCCTCGCCTGCGATCGTGAATCATGGCCCCGCCGGGGAGAGCGACCCCAAAGACCGTACTGCCGGCCAGAGCGACGTCGCCCAAGCTTCTAAACAAGGGGGTGGTCCAGGGGACATGCTGCACAAGATCCCCGCCTTCTTGAACCTGTCCGTGCAGGACATAATTGCCAAATATAGCGAGATCATCTGGACGGAGGGGAGCGAACCATGCTGGGCACTCAAGACCCTGTGGCGCATCCCCAGTATGCGCCATTGAGTCCCATGTATCGCAACCTCGACCGGTACGGCAATGTCCAGCCATGGAACAGCAACCGAATCAAGCTCCAGGTACCCGAAGGCGCCACAGACTACATCAACGCTTCACCCATCATCTTGAAGTCCCCGTTGAACCCCGACGACAGGCCACCGCATCGGTACATTGCTATGCAAGGTCCCAAAGGCAATACCACGGAGCACACGTGGCGCATGGTGGCGGAACAGCTGCAAAGCCCTGCAGTAATCGTTATGCTTACCGAAACACACGAGAAGCACATTGAGAAGTGTTTCCCATACTACCCGCGAGACGTCGATGAGACAAAAGAGCTTGGCGAAGCTGACGAATTCGGCGACGGTTTCCGGGCCAGTCTAAAATGTGTCTCGGTGGAAGAGAAAGCCGAAGGCGCAATCGTAATGCGCCAGCTGGTACTGCACGTCGAGGGCCGAGACGAGGACATGGTGGTCTGGCATCTCCTGTACAAGAAATGGCCCGATTACGGAGTGCCGGCGCTGGAGGACATCGAATCATTCTTCGAGCTCATGCGACTGTCACGAGCCAAGAATGCCAGCCAGGACAACCCACGCATTGTCCATTGCTCCGCGGGCGTGGGACGCAGCGGCACCTTCATCGCCCTGGAGCACCTCATGCGCGAAGTCGACTCGGGCGATTTAGAGAACTACGACGAGAAGCATGGGGGCGCGGATGCCCCGGATCTGGTCTTCGATACGGTCAACACGCTTCGGGAACAGCGGAGAATGATGGTTCAGGCAGAGCCACAGTTCCTGTTCATCTACCAGGTTCTCCGGAAGCAATGGATGGAGAAGTACAATGTGGTCGAGGAAGACGACGAGCCGGCCTCTAAGCGATTGGAAGTTGCCCATGACCCTTTTGTGGAGGATTAGGCCTGTAGGCCGCCGAAGATTTTGCTGGGAGATGTCACACACTCTCCATCATCGCTCTTGAAGCCGATGAGAGTTAAATTTTTGCACCCCAGTACAGCCGGTGCACTACTGGGCCTGTCTACGCCATTTGCCTCTTCATTTTAAGGCAGATGTATATTCGTTACCGGGAAGCATGAAGCCCGGATTATTAGGATTGGTTTTGGCGCTTATTTCTGCCAGCAAGCAAGAATGGCCGCCCTTACACACGGCCTTGGTACGAGATAGGAGTTTTCTGCGATAAAAAGCAAGGATCACGTTATCTGATTGGCATTTGCATTTGAGGATCGGAAAGGGAACAATTCAGCATAGCGTGGTATGATCGATTACGGAGGGTTATTTGGCAAGAGATGCATTTGTAACCTGGTGCACGGCGATTGCATTCAGACAGGAGTGTGGCATTGGTCGGTATGGCCGGAAATGGGGGAAACGATTCTCTTCACCTTCAACTTCTCCCTTGCACACACAAGCTTAGATTCAAGTAAGATAGCAAGCAGATGGACGATGGACGGATTGCATGCATTTGAGATACCCCATTACGCAGCGCGGCTCGCCTTTCTCTCTATCTCTCTGCGTTTTATAGAGACAGATCCGAGGATTAGGAGGAGACAGGATAATAGACACAACAGAGCAATAAACACTCTGCTGGCCACATGTACATGAACCATTTGTGTTTATATGTGACACCGTCTCGAACCCTTTTGAGCAACTATATGGAGGTTGTCTTCGACTTTCCCCCTTTTTAATTGGATATTGTCGGATGATAGCTAACATCCGGGATCCCGAAAATAGGCTTTTTGGCCTACATTCATGCCTAAGTAAACAGTAAATATTTCGAGAGGTGAAGACATGCATATGTCTATCATGATTCATATGGAAGCCAAAGGCTATTCGTCGTTCCGCCATTGACAAATCACTGCAACTATTGCGTCACGAAAGTGATGGCGGGGTAGGACGGGTAATAGAGAGAGTTGGACTTACAGTACATAAACAGGTTGTTATATGCAGCCACTTTGTTGGCCACTCACTCTCTTTTCTCTTGGATAAGAATACTTTCTCACCCAAGAGTTGTGACCAACCTGCTTGAATAGTCTCCATATTTCAGCGATATAAACATATATATATTCGTATCCATCTCCCAGGAACACAATGGCAAGCCCCAAGGCCCAACCGGATCTTCAACAACTTGGCGAGCGGCTCCTACACCAGGGGCCCGTCAAGACGCTGCGAACCCCGAAGCGCGTCCGGATCCAGTTCGGCAACACCTTCGTCGCCGACACCACCTCGGCGCTCTGCGTGTGGGAGCATGACTACTACCCCTTCTACTACCTGCCTCTATCCGCGTTCCGGGACGGTGTCCTCCAACCAAAAGAAGAAGAAAACGAGAGGGCAGCAGCATCATCATCATCATCATCACCCTTCTACACCGCCAAGCTTGTTGTAAGGGACTGGACCACGGACCGGGTCCTGGTGTTCAGCCCGGACCTCCCGCCCAACAGCGCGGCGCGCCCCTCGCCGGCCTGGCGCGCGTGGAGTTCTCGGCGCCCGGCGCGGCGTGGTTCGAGGAGGACGAGCGCATCTACGTGCACCCGCGGGACCCGTACAAGCGCATCGACATCCTGCCCTCGACGCGCCCCGTCCGCGTCTTCGTCGGAGGGCAGCTCGTGGCCAGCGCGTCGTCGGCCATGCACCTGTACGAGACGGGGCTGCCGGTGCGGTACTACCTGCCGGCCACGGCGATCGCGGACCACTTGGACCTCATCAGGGAGAGCGGGACGACGACGCAGTGTCCATATAAGGGGGAGGCTAACTACTATTCGGTCGTCTTGCCGCCGGGGGAGCGGGGCAAGGAAGGGAAGGAGACGGTGGTCGAAGATGTGGTTTGGTATTACCGGACGCCCACCCACGAGAGCGCGCGGGTCGCGGGACTGCTCTGCTTCTACAACGAGAAGGTGGATATCGAGCTGGATGGGAAGATGCTGGAGAGACCCAAGTCCATCTTTGCATGAAACCGGGGTGATGACCTTAATTAGCCACCAAAAACAAGTTGAGATTTTCATTAAGTTCAATACATATAATTGGACCACACATATTAGGGGAGATGGATCAGATCAGATCAGACCGGGCTCGACTCATTATTTTACTCCGTATGCATGTACAGTAACCTATGCATGTGTACGTGTAGGGGTCCATCTGCAGATGCTTTTTCTTTACGAGATGTGTAACCCCAATACCCTTTCTCAACATGGCTGTATTCGACTTGTCATGCGCACGCCTCATATGTGCGGTGAGGACGGTCCCACGTAGCTCTGTTGCACATCATAAAAGAACAGCTTCAGTCAGAGCTGACGAAGCAAGGTATGTAATATAAAGCGGCGAACGAGCATAAGCACACCAAAATAGATATAGGGAACGAATGGCACATAGAGAGAGAGAGAGAGAGAGAGAGAGAGAGAGACGAGCTCGGCGTAAGATGACCTGAATATCCTAGCACGAATCCTAGTCCGACGAAGCTCACCGCATCCGGGCAAATGCAAAGAACGACAAGCACGCACATTGTCACCCACCCCCCTGCCCGGCAGAGTGACGAGAGACGGCACAGATGGACCTCCTCCAAAGAAGGGAGTGTGTGGCCGAACGGGGACTTTGTTCAGGTTTTAACCTCCCGGCCCGCCCGTCTGGAAGGTGGCATCGTACATGAGGATAGATAAGCTAGCTGAGATGAGGTCGTGTAACGCTGATTTCTCGTGGCTAAATAGATTAAAAAAATGACGTCGTCGTCGTCGCACAACCCCCTGCCTGCCTGCCTGCTGGCCGGGCCGGAGACGCACGACGCAGGGGATGGGACGAACTGGTTCATTGCAGATCTTGGGTTTCAAAAAAGTTCCTTTGCCCCAGAGATTGGGAGTGGCATGAATTTCTCACTCCTACGATGTACATGCATGCTGGGCACCGGCTACAGTAAGACTTAGGAAGGAGGATAGCGGGTAGTGGGACAGACGGCTTACATCTTACTGCCCTAGTGTAGATATACCTGCAGCAGCCTATTCCTCTTTCCACAAGGCCGAGACAATCATGCTTTCCTTCCATCGGAGAAAAAGACGCGGATTTATCCTTGAGCAAATAGAATAGTCTACATGTCGTCGGGTGATACGCTAGGGCTGCCTAAGAAGCCTTAACCCTCCCCTGGCTAGAGATGCAAGGCTCCGCAACGGCGCCGGCGAGCTACTGATCGGAGACCCCTACGTATGTGCACATTTCGAAGTGTGAGCACGGCATGACGGCTCGCTACGCATCGACGAGGATTTGAAGTTGCTTCGACCCGTTCCGTACACGCAGTTGTGATACGATGATGATGATGTACCATGACATTCTTCCATTTTTATGACCTAGAAATGGAACGCGCATGGTTGTTTTGCCGGGGCTGAATTCTCTTCCGCACACGTGGTGGACATACATTTGATGGGCTGGACTCGATGCAAATCGCTTTTTCAAGCGGGCGACGATGGCCAAGAAATGGGGTTCGGGTTCCCCAGATTCAGCGCATCGGTACAAACATCAGTTGATAGGTACTGTAGGTACATTCTCGCCTAGGCACATACCTCAGACCTTGTTGGAGACCACTGTAGTCTATTTATTTATCATTTATCCATGCTTTGGATGTCGTTACAGAGCAGCAAACAGTTGCCTCTTGTTTTTCTCATCTGAAGCTGGGTTCGTTTTCCTCCCCGTCCCCTCCCCCACTCATCAGTCCTGGCCTTCTCAATATTGGCAGCTTCTAGGAACGTTCTAGCCGGCTTCTGTGGACACCCTTGGCGGTGGAGCCGCCGAGAGTCCTTTCGGATTCTGCCTGTTCGTCCCATGAAAAATCATCCCACCGACCGACCGGTTGGAAGTTCGCAGTTTGGTTCGGAAAGCCACGCGAGGGAAGGGCACCAGCAGAAGCTAATACATTGGGGTAACATGGCCCGTCTCCGATCATCGCTGCATGTGATGGACATGGACGGCTCGAATGTCGGTCACTGATACAGTAGCAGCGTGCTACGACTACTGACTGCTCTGGTTTACAGGTACGGTACAGGGCTGCCAGGGCTCCAGGGTACTTTTGCACGGCGGGTGTGTGAAATGAAGAGCACAACATTTATTGATGGCATTCAGCTCATAGCCCAAATGGAGGTTTGCAGAAGATTGAAAATACGTTGCTGCCGCCATGTGCGCGCCATCGAGGACCGCAGTCCACATAATAGTCCAGAAGTGACAGTGACAGCTCGCTTGAGCAGCATCAGGGCCAATTCCTGAAATGCAAAGATGGTGCGCATGTTCGTCCCAATCTGGCTTGCTGCGTAAAATGGGGGCGGCTACCGTACCTAAGGCAGTCAGACTACCGATTTTTTGAACTGCTGCAGCTCCAATCCCTCGGTTCCCACCCCAGCATTGGCGAGCGAGCTACCTCCTGCATGGCATTGCCGGACACCTGGACCTTTCCCGCCGAACCGAGGGCCGGCCTTGCGAAAGTGATGTCGCTTTGTCGCCCGCTCTGCGATATACATACATACATGCCCAAAAACCTACCCAAGAGAAGCGGAAATGAAATGAGCGCTGGCTGGGTACCTGTCCTGAGGCTGAACGATGAGGACATCTAAAGTGATGGAAAATGCGTATATGCGCATAATCCGCGGGAAAGTACAGATGTTTGGAGGGGGCTTACAAGTTGCAGTGGGCAGGGCAGCCCGTGCAGGAGGCCGGCTAGCGGCAGATGCAGCCAAGCTGTGGTATGGACTGATCACGAAGTTCCAGACACGGAGATGGAGGTGTCTTCGTCTCCTCTTCATCCACATGTAGGAAAATGAGGGAACCGGCTAGCAGCATCGTCGAGGCTGTTGCTGCTGTGCTGTGGAGAGAAGGAATAAGGATCATCCTCTACCTACACTCCATTGCTTCAATGGGTAGGTTATGTTGTTGTTTGATTGGCTCGACTTCAATTGACTTGGGGGTGATTGGGCAGTATTGAAAGCTTGTCTGTCTAACATCATGGCAATATACCGACGACGGACCGGTCAAGATCTGCTTATTGGAGTACAAATCAAACAATCTCTTTCCGGTGACATCGAGATCTTGTCCGCTTGGGACCTCCCCGGTTATTATATTAACCGCCTCGAACACGATTCGCTGTCTGGCAAAGTTGGGTGTAGGGGTATAAGCCGAGTTGCGGAGCTGGGGCAACCTGGCCGGATTCTCGTCCCCTGAGACCATTCCGACATCTTCCCCCGTCCTCCTCCTCCCGCATTTGCTTACGACGAGTAATCAGCTATACACGCTGTATTGGCCCATGTCCGTACGCCTCAGCCGTATGCACCTCAGCCGGACACCCATGCATGTATACCTGCGTCCCATTTACCACGTATGGTCGAAGTCCGGTTCATTTTCTCCCACATTCGGCCCTGTTTCGCGTAATAGCCTGCCTCGTCCTGAAGCCCGCCCCAACTCCGAACGCTACTGATGCCCCATCGGGGACAGCCTCCCCCGTTCGCTCCCAATAATCTGCAACGAGATATCAACACGGGTGGATGAGTATGCGGATGCGTATGCGCACAAGTGCTGCCGCTCTTCATATTCAAGTCTTGAGTGTCATTCATCTCCCAAAGCGTGCATTAGTGATATATATCATGTGTATATAAAACTTTATGGTTTGCGTATTTACATATTGGTACAAGGTGGCCCCAGCAAGCAAGTCATCCTCATCCACAAGTTCTAGATCGTTGATATATAAGCACAGCACCAATTTTACCCAATAACTAATATTAGCTGCTCTCCCAATCCATACCGCTCCTCCTCTCGTCAATGCGTGTGAAATTGCGGCTCTGTCCACTCCCCGTCAGTGTCACCTTTCCACCTCGATCGGTTTCGACTGGACACTATCGTCTAGAGCGAGCCGGCGTGCTGACTGACAGAAACCTTAATCGAACGATACGAGTTGACCTTGAGTCCTCGACTGCTCGAATCCTCTCAGATCGTCTGATTGCCCTATTAGTTTCATAGGCTCGCCTTCACATGTCTTTCTTTCTTTCCTCACCTGCGGCACCTACCTGCTAGTTCTTAGATAGACAGATATATCGGGTACCCAAGCCCACCAGCGAAACAGACTGGCAAAACTCTTTTTTCTATTCCCTGCTGACTCGAGCACTTTCACAACAACACATTTTCTCATCTCTAATCCGAAACCTCTCGTCCTGGCCGTGTCTATTACGTACAACGGCACCCACCGAGAAGACCCCTGGACCCGTTTACGAGTATTGCGGCGAGATTCTGCTTACCATTAAGAGGGGCGGGTGGGCCGTCCTAGCACCGCCATCGAAAAACCCAAGCGCCGAGTCTCCGGTACATCTCTGTTGGGCATTTTGGAGGGAGAGGGGAAGATCGGAGGGTTGCTGGGCTGGGCCATTGTCGAATGGGACTTGTCTGATTGGAATTGGAGGGATTGCCCCTCCATCCGCCCAGAACGCACATACGCACACACGCACACCAGATATCCGGGCACTTCTTTTTGGGCACCCAACCTCGAAACCTAGAGCCTACCCTAGGCCCGTCCGGTGTCAGTCCACGCTGTCTAGTCGACCCCCGGAGGCACTGCCGGAACCTAGTTAACTGTAGGCGCGGCACCATTCCCTACAACGGGCAGTGGTCAAGCTCAGGGCAGATCCTGGGAGAAACATTTCTGGGGACAGGCCGACCCAGGATTCAAGCAATAATCAAGAAAAAACGAGCTGGTCTCTTTTATCCTCCGTTCCTACTACGGTACTAGGTATTGGAAAGTGTTTTTTGGGTGGAGGAGCCAAAGAGCAAGGTACGAAAAGGAACGAGCTATTACCGACTAAAATCATCATACATCCCATTGCATTATTACATATTGACCTAAGCTCACTCGCTCGCACCTTTTTGCCCGTGGCTGCTCCTCCACCACCACCATTCCCATCCGACCCGGCTTTCCTCCCTCTCCCTTCTTTCGCACCGCTGACCGATCACGAACCCCTTGTTCGGGAGGAGAAGGAGGAAAGGGAGTGCGAAGAAGGTGCACAAGTGGTTTTATTCGGTACTGAGATATTCGACATCACCCACCCACGCACCCACCATCGAACATAACTCTGCATACCGACTTACACACACACTACCTATTACCTACATACATACGCCACCACCCAATTGCCAATTTCGGTCACATTGGGCGTACTTTTCGATCAACCCTACCCAATCCCAATCCCACCACTTACCGTTGAAGGCGGTCTGCAGGCGGTGCAGCGGAGGGGATTACTAAGGGCAACGCGAACGAGGAAGAAGCAAGTAAGAGAGGCGGAATCTTACAGTACACGTCCACCCTCCAAATCCAATCTCGGCTGCTCATGCGCCAGGAAGCAGGCGGTCACCAAAAAGGAGGAACAAAGAAGGAAGATCAAGCACGAGATCAATACGGAGGGCGCCGCCTCTTATCCTGACCTGCATCAATCACGCTGCCGACTTATCGAATCCTCCCAATCGGATAAGGTGCGTGCGAGTAGGCGGCCTACAGGAACAAAGCACTGCACCACCACCAGCGAAGAAAAAGAACCAGTAGCAGACGTCATGGCTTCCATAGTAAGTAACCATGTTTGATTTTGGGGGCTTCTGATTTGTCTCTTTTTTTTCTTGCTCCCCCACGCAATGCTACAGTACATGCCAGTGGTCTTCTTCTTTTTCACCGCCTCGAACAAGGCGTCCAGAACGGCACTTGATTGATCGATGCTTCTGATGTTCCCTCCCCCCACGCCACGTTGCTGCCTTGTCATTGTCATCACCGTCACCTCCAATCCCAAAGCCCCCCGGTCCTTTGGGTTCAGCTTGACCTGTCTCGTCGCTTGTACTCACCTCATTTTCTTTTTGGGTTGTCTTGGGCCAATCTGACGGCACGGCGCGAGGCGTGTGCGCGCCGTCTCACCTACACTTGGTACTATGGCGCATTTATTGCTTACCCCTACCAGACAGGCTTATTGCTTACTCTGATAAGAGCAGGCAGTCAGTCAGTGACTGACTGGGGGAAGCAGCAGATCTCAGGAAGAGGAAGATGACGAGAAATTGGAAATGCAACTCTTCCCACCCTTGACCTGGCCGGCCCCCCCTTGCGCGGATGACGTTCCGGAAGCTTGTCGCGTCTCAACCACCAAGATTCCTCGTCTCCTTCCTATTGCCGTTTGGTGTGTTGTTTGACACCAACGCACCGATCGTTCGCATCCCTTTGATTGACCCAGCGGTCGGACATGCCCTAGAACCAAAAGAATGTTCCACGTTTGACAGGGCTCTTCTTCAGCACATTTATATGATCTGATCGATGTCCCCTCCCTCCCAACATGTCTGGGAGGCCTAACTGCCCAAACACCTTTGTCACTTCGTAGTTGATCGCCATGGTGGTCACACATCGACCGCCGACTTCTGACCCCTTACTGACATCCCATATTCAGCTTTGCTTGGCGCATTACTGCGATCTGCATGGCCCGACCCCGTTGATGGTGACCGAGGGTCTCCCAGTCCCATGTTCCCATTGTTACAATGATCGCCTGGACCAGGGCCGCCCGCAGACTAGCGCGGCCGCGCCGTCGCAACCCAACAACGTGACAGACGCTATGCGCAAGATGAATTTGACGACATCGCGGAGTTCGAGTTTACCGGCCTCGGAACAAGAAGCGCAACGCGCAGCCGTAAGGCGCACATCGTCGAAACTGTCTACGAGCAAACAAGCCGTTTCGGCAACTCCAGCCATAGAAACGCCGCCGCAGAGCCCGAGGAAAGCACCCGAGGCACCGTCATCACATGACGCGCATTCAAGAGCCGACCCGAACTTTCGGCGCACTTACGACCCCGACGTAACCAAAAATGCAAATCCCTGCCAGAACTGCGCGCTCACGCTCCCCAAGCGCCAAGAAAGCAATGGCAGTGGCGAGCAAGACAAGAAGGGGGGCAGCGCCCAAGCCGAGCCGCGCGGTCCGACTCTACGTACCCGGACCCCGTACGCCCGTGTTTACGGTGGTTCGAGCAGGGATACGAGTCCACCCAACTCGAACCCTCAATCATCGTGCGCATCTGACGAAGAGGACATCGAGGCCTCACCTACCGATATTACTGCGCGCCCCCCTGCAGCATGCCGCCGACCTGTGACTTCGGCCTCGCAGTCCAGCGTCTCTTCCAAGTCAAGCCTTCAGTCGCACACGCATTACCTCGACTACACAAGCACCCACGAGCCTCAGATAGCCAACACCTATTCCATCGTGAGGGCCTCATGTTTGCGCACCCTCTCCTTTGAAACTCTGCCTCGTAGGCCTGAGCATGCGTCCAACCACTCCGTCTCCATGAGCAACCCGACCGCCTCAACACCACTTTCCCCATTCGCCCCATCGTCGCCTGCCGCACTATCCCATCATAATGCGCCGGCATCGCAGTCCTCAGGTGGCCCGATCTTTTTTGGTGACCCACTTGCTGGCTACACGACAGCCTTCATTTTCCGCATACCTGACCGCCACGCGCGAGGTAGGCGACGGGTTTACGCCTTCTTGGCCCTTTCGACGCATCGCGAGCGCGTCGCCATGAAGGCTTTCAACTTCCTCTCCGTCAAGTTTCAGGAGCTTGCAGACTGGATCGTGAGGCTGGCTGAACAGGAGGCAGAGCGCGAGCGTGAACGCGAGGAGGGGAATTCGCCCATCACCAGTCTTCAGTCCCAGTATACCAAGGGCGGCCAATACGGCAGCGGTGGCGATGCGCCCGGGCCCAGGGATAGCGGCATCGGGCTGGGTGGAGGGTCCTTCGATCGCGAGAAACCGGCGGATCGAGATAGCGGGAGCAGCTTCTTGACGGGCGGTAGTCGGAGCGGCTTCATCCAGCGCATGGGCAGCATGGGCGGCTCGATGGGTCCCGGTGGATTCGCCCCCAAGGCGCGCGGCTTGGCGGAGCTGGTTGGTCTGCCGGATTTCTTCATCGAGTTGCACGCTAAGTTCGTGACGCTCCTGCTGGAACTGTCCGTTGTGATGGGTTCCTAGACGTGTGCGACGTTGGCGGGTAGGTTGTCTGCAATGGGAGGCAGGCAGGCAAGATCTGAGAAGCGTTAGAAGAAAGAAGGAGAGAAGGATATACCCCAGACTTTGGTGTGGCGTTCGAAAGAAGAGGCGAAGATACCCAGGTGTGCGGATGAGCGAGGGGAGAGAGTTACATCCATTTTGGAATATCACCAGTGGTCAGGTCACATAGACTCGACCTAGAGAGGAAAAAGTGGACGAGAAGAGAGCCGCGTTTCAACCCCAAATTTGTTGCGCACTTGTACAATCATTCCGGGTCTGTTTGTGTGTTTTGGTCAACCCAAGGCCTTGCGTTGGCGGCGTTACTAGAAGCAAGGATCGGCGCATAACAAAGGAAAGGTCCAAAGGGTGACGATGGGCGGACATGAAGAATATGGGCATGGGAAGGATGGAAATGGGAAACAACAAAGGCGCTTACTAGAGTGTTTCTACCTGTCTGTCTCAGTCGAGCAGCAGGGAATGATATTATTACGGGCCTCACGGCCGCCCGCTCTTGGAGGTTTGGCATGAGCATCTTTCTCAGTCTCTGTAGAGGTGACGAAAGACGGGAGGAGCGGATACGGGGGATTGTTTCGAAACGCCTCAGCTAAGAGTGTCTTCCGCAGATACCTCGGCGAGCTGGGGCTTCTTCGAACCACATGACGACGACGCTGATGTTGCCGGTACGGGATAAGATGTAACGAGTTACGCTTTCTCTCCCCTTGGACCTTGTTGGTGGTGGTTTTTGTATAATAGAACGAGCGGGTGGGCGAGCAAGAAGGAGGAGAGAGGGCGTGCGAGATAGAAATAAGTTTGCTCAGCTTAATGTTGCTGTGAACGAGAGGGAGGGATGGATCTCCCTCTTCTTTTTCGGTCGTTTGATCCAGCACTTCAGCACCTCATGTACTTATCACCTATTTTTCCCAGTGGGAGAAGAAGGAGAAGGAGAAGGGAAAAGGAAAAGGGAAACAGGAAAATTATCACCTAGGGATGATAGGACAAGAGACAAATAACAAACTAATTACCAGAAATGACGATACTTGAGCGTTATATGAGAATTTAGCAATATGCAACCGAACTGATGTGCTTGCTAATCGTGCTTGCTTGCTACTACTACTTACCTATTTAGCGAATCCACGTACCCCCACCGCCATGACTAAACGAAATGGCGATCTTGCGTGATGGCGTGGTGACCTTGAGGGACCTGATGGCCCTAAAACCGACTGGCTGGTTGATCAGGAATGAGGTGAGAAGAAGAAGAGTGAGTAATGAATGACTTGCTTTGGCGTGCTCCAGTGTTGGAAAGTCTAATGATATAAGTCCTTGGCTTCTTTTCTTCTGTTGCTCCAAGTAAGGGGAGGGGCGGGCGGTCTTGGATGTTTTATCCCAATAAGGAAAAACCAGCTTAGAAGAGTACGGTAATAGGCAGGTAGGTAAGTTCGTCTGTCCGTGGTGGTTTACTCCTCCTATTGATAGGTATTATACTACATATACGTATGGCTTGTTGTGGAGGCAGGAGGGGGGGTGGTTATCGAGAGCCCCGATCTCGGCGCGTGGGACTGAATACTGGGAGCCACTTTGCATACTCGGGGCACCGACTGATCCAGGGGTCTTATCATGCCGTCGAGGGTGGAGATAGTAACCATATACATCGGTATAGAATAATGCGAGGGACTGTTGTGGCTCCTTGCCTTTGCTTGGCTATGTTCTTATGAAAGGATGCATAGTTCTGTGATCTGTTGCTGTTAGTATGTACAGTGGGCGTTACGAGAAGCATGTATAAGATAAGGACCACAACTTTGGGAATGCAAATCGATCGTCTCATGAATGCGTAGATATTGTACAGTGTACATTTTTGATAAAGCACGCCCCCAGTTGGCCGTGTAGACTGGTGCTTGATACTACTCTATGACTCCGTAGGCATCCAAACACCAACCAACTCCATGAGAGCTTGCCCGCCCCCTTGCGTGCTCTTCTGGGAGAGCCCAACCCACCAGACCCCCCAAAACAGATGCGCTTCAGCCTTATTTGTAGAAATCGAACTTGTTCTCGTCACTCGTGCTCTTGACCTGGGCCGAGTAGGCGTCTTCCAAGTCGGACTGAATAATGTTATATCGGTTCTTGCGCACCGCACGCAGACCGGCCTCCTGCATGATAGCAGAGATGACGGCACCGCTGAGCGGGTCGTTGCGGGTGATTAAGCTGTCGAGATCCACCTCGGGCGCCAAGCTCATCTTGCTGGCGATGGTTGAGAAGATCAACCGCCTCTCTCTCCGGTCGCGCAGGTTGGGGAACTCGATCTTTCGGTCCAGACGACCGGGTCGCAGCAGGGCAGGGTCCAGGGTATCGGCACGGTTGGTGGCCATGATAACCTTGACGTTGGCCGTTTGGTCAAAACCGTCCATCTGGTTCAGCAACTCCAGCAGAATACGCTGGACTTCTCGGTCGGCACCGGTCTGGGCGTCGAATCGCTTCGTGGCGATGGCATCGATCTCGTCGATGAAGATGATAGCAGGCGAGTTCTCACGGGCCATGCGGAACACGTCACGGACCATTCGGGGACCCTCACCAAGGTATTTCTGGACGAACTCGGAACCAACCACACGGATGAAGTTGGCCGTGGTCGAGTTGGCAACAGCCTTGACCAACATGGTCTTACCCGTTCCGGGAGGTCCGTAAAGAAGCACACCTCGGGGAGGATCAATTCCGATCTGTTTGTAAAGGTCGAAATGTGTCAGAGGCAACTCGACGGCCTCGCGGATCTCTTGTTTCTGCATATCCAGACCACCGACATCTGCGTACGTCACATCGGGCTTCTCGTCAGCGCCCAGCATAGCGATGGAGGAATCGGCCTCGGGAGGCAGGATATCAACGAGGGCGTTCGAGTGGCGGTGAAGGGCCACAGACGACGAAGGCTTCAGCTTCTCGCGGTCCAGTGTCGACAGGATGCGTACAACATAGTTAGAGCCGGTGCTGGATTGCACAATACCAGTGCTGTTCCCGCGGTCAGTAAATCGTAGATGTAACAGCGGGGTACCCGAGCAACTTGATGACAACGTACCTTTGGTCGATGGCCTCCATGAACTGGCCGATGACCAGCGGCACACTCTGGATGCGCTTGATCTCCTCCTGGGCGCGGACGAGCTCCCTCTTCAAGCTTCGCTGCTCATCCTTGATGTACTCCTCCTGCAGCTGGATGTACTCCAGATGCCGTTGCAGCTTCTTCAATGTGCCGTATTCGTCGTCTCCTTGTGATGACAAGCCCTCGATGTTCTCGACATTGGGGATTGTGGAGGGGGTGGGCTTGTTGTGAGGTGCCACGGTGTTGGCCGGGTTTTCCACGGCGACGTCGCCCATCTTGGCTGATTTGATTGCTCGACCGAGAAACTGGGACAAGAAAGATTGGTGTTCGTTAGGGTCGAGATCAAGGAATTCGTCGCCTCCAAGTTCGCTTGATAGAGGAGGGTTCGTGGTCGTCGGGCTGGGTAGGCAAAGATGGATGAGAGAGTGCTGACGTTCGATGATGAGGTAACGTTGGAGTGGATGGCAATTGCCTGACCCGACCTCTGGGAGCTTAGGGAAGCTTGTGGACACAAACGCGCCAGCCTTTCAGCCTGGTCTTGGCATTACAGGTGTAAGTGGCCAGTGCGCATCGCACAAGGATTTATGCAGCACTATGCGATAGTCAATACTCGAATCTTATGCAATCCATATGTCAACGACTGTTTAAACAGCTGATCGACCTTACGTCGTCGTGTATTAGGTAATGCAGTCGGCTGCAACACTAGCTTCGATGCTTCACTGTTTCACTGTGTGCAGCACTTTCTAGCTACAGTACAATCAATTCAATGCTTGCTGCTAGTAGAGGTAGCTGAAGCAGGCTGGCAGGCACGCAAGGGTATCGGGATCTCGATATCGCATCGAGGTCATCCTTCATCCTGGTTCAGTAACGAGGTTGATTGGCTGGCAATGCCCCAAACAGCCAGGGCGAGCGACGTTCGTCAATTTGAGGCTTGAGCTGGTAGCTCCGTCGTGTTTGTATATACGGAACGGGCTCCGTTATCGCCCGGCTGGTATGAGAACCCCCAAAATGCTCCACCAGCCAGGGAAGTCTGATGCATTACCGCAACAGTAACTTTGTGGGGTCACTACTGCAATAGTTGAGCTCCCGATCGTCCATCCACTCTCAACCTCTGGGCAGTCAAGCATGGCAGGCAGGCAGGCAGGCAGGCAGGCAGCTAGGCATACATATGATTCTGGCATGACGGCCGGTTGAAGTTGGATTGGAAGTTGTAGTCAGGCTACCGGCCTTTTGATCGGTGGAATCCAGGTTGGAAGGCAGCACCATAGATACCTTATACTTGTGTACATATACCCGTAGCATCCTCTTCTCTGTCTGCCTAATGCGCTGGATTGAGAAGTTGATGCATCCCTCTGCCCAACCTTAAAACCTCCACAGCGCCCTCCAGCCTGTAACAAAGCGGCATACGACTACACATTCCCCATCATCAGCCACGGTGTGTGTGTCACAAGCGACTTCGCACCCTCAATGAACTCGAACCGCGCCAACCTACATGCGGGCCAACCGACAAATGAGCTTGTGAGTTCGCCCATCCTCCCCAACCCAATAGTGAGGACCAGCAGGTTAAGGCGACCCCTGGTGCCTGTTTGATGTCCATACAGTATTTGCTGTTACGGTAATTGTACCGTACCGCTAACCCATGCTCAGCCCATTTGATTCGATACTGCCATCTGGCTGCCATTTGACTCATGCCGATGTTCAAGTGACACCCGACCGTTGATTAACTCCCCATTCCTTCTTCTGAGGTATCCCAACCTTCAACTTCCTCAGAACATCTTGAAACCTGTTAAGCCAGTCCGATGGTAGGGGTTTCTGACCTCAGCATATTCATCTGTGTAGAGCTGCCCGTGGTCTAATAAGGTCGTTGTTACATTTCCACCATTTCACCGCCTCCCCTGCCTTCCTTCGGCGCCCGTCCGTCTCAAGTGTGTCATTTATTCATCTCTTATCGGCACCAGCCCACCTGACTCTTGCCGTCGTTCGCGGACCACCACCACTGTACCACTACTGCTACCGCCACGTCAATTATTGACACAACAACTACGAACACTGCAAGCCTGAAAATCCGCAATCATGTCGTCGTCGATCGCTATACCTGCTCCCCGCGGGGTTTCGGGGTTCGAGCAGAGCCGAAAGCCCACGAGCTCGTCGTCGGTATCATCCTATGCCAGCCACAGCTCCTCCCCGCAGACTCCTGGGTCCAGTAAGGCCTCGTCGCCTTCGCAGTCTTCGGACAACCCCGAGAGTCCTGCACCAGCGGCGGCCAAGCCTTCTCAGTATGTCACACCACCACTTTTCTTTAATAATACGTCTTCTTGGGGGCTGCTTCTAACGGTTTGGTCAGGCACCGCCTTTTGCCAGGACGAGTGCACCGTCATCAATATCGGCGACCCGGATGGTCCCCCCCAGATTGGTACGTCGACCCCCGCCCCACCCCACGATGGGTCCTTTTGGAGTCAAGTTGCATCGTACTAATCAGCCACCCTACATATGTGCAGATCTCCTACCTGTCGTCGAGCCAAGGGTTTGCATGGAACCCCGAAATCTTCCTTCCCTCGTATGTCGATTGCGAGTACACCCCGTTAGAAAACCGACGGGAGCCAGTGCACGAGATTCGCCTGAGCGACGAAGAGGTCCGGAACATGCTCCCGCAATGAGCCCGCTTGGGAACCGTGCACGAGGGAGGGGTGTCTATTCGACTTTGGAGCCCTGATTTGCGCTGCTAGATGCATTTTCTCGCAAGACCCGATCTTTCCACGATAAAGGCTCTCTCGGCTTTGGCGTTTTTTGGTTGCGCTCTCACTTCCCTTCGCATTCCTGGATGAGTCCCATACGGCGATTACGCAGGCGACTTGATTTAACTGATTAGCGGCGTCAATCATGGAACAGAGGGATCACACAACACGCGCCTTTTGATTTTGAGAAGGAGTACGATTTGGCAAGGCAGGGCATGACAAGGGGGGCGGAGTCCGGCGTTTCTCTGTTACATACCGCGGAAAGGTTTATATCTGTTATTCAACTGCTTTTCTACTCTACTTCTTGTTCCTCAATTTGGAGCCTGGTCCAGGGGGCTAAGGGGTTTTCCGCAGGGCTGTGTGTCCTAGGGATAAATCCTGGCATACGGCGCCCGCACTGGACATGTTACATAGGTACAATAAACACCCGATTCTATTAACGTCCTGCTGTCACGACTTCAGTCTTTCGCATTTCCAGTGCTTCCTAGCTGGTCACTTGGGCTACATTGTGTTCGAGCAAGCGGCGAGGGGGATCCGGCCCAACACTTCGTCATCGTATTGCTACTGGTTGCGTTGCGACCAAATCCGGTGTGCCATCCGACTCAACCGACCCGATGAGACATTCCACAAAAGGTTCCCGGATCCTCCATTCCTCGGAGATCTTTCGCAAGACAGGCACCACGTGTCAGGGCGAGCTCAATGCTCGTTCGTCACACATCGAGACGCATGCTGCCAAGTGGAATCCACGGCCTGATAAGACGAACCTATTGTTTCCAATCATATTTCTAGGAACCGCCGTCAAGCTGAATTCATTATATCTCTATGGGGAACTATAGTCTTGAAACGGTTCAGGGTCCGTTTGGGCGAGAGCTGCGTCAACGACTAGTTGGTCGATCTCGGAATGGAACGGACGAAGCGCAAACCGTTTTGTACGCATAGTAGGTACATAAACTCCAGCAAACCCGGGCGTTTCAATGACATGACTTTGTTGGATGTTGCCCCGCTATTGGCTACATGCCGCACGACGACGGCGCTCGCCCAGCAGGTTGCATATGCATTGTGCATTCTGTTGATTCCGTTAATGTAAGTATGTCCATATACGGATTTGCATTCATGATATGGGGCGGCTGGAGACGGAGATAGAGGGGGGGTCGTGTCTTTATCAATCACTACCCCACGCTCCCTCATCTCAACCGCGGATCACTAGCCAGGCTCCGATAAGCATTTTGGTAGCTAGCTCTCTTTGGGTTAGTTGCATAGTCATTGCATTGGACACTGTGCAATATCATCTGGAAAATATGTGAAGTTTCGTGAATATAACCTTGATTTCTGTTTATCTATATATATTCTTGATATTCTATCCGTAGATGCCCTCTATATATACTTCTTAACCTGTCGTTTCCTCGAGATATAGGGGGAATTCGCGACACGGAACTTTACCGTCCTCAACCACGCAGCCAAATGACTGCCGACAAACTTTAACCTGATTGGGGGAGGCTACCGGTCAACCAAACCCGCGCGTTCGCGTCTATTGGCAGCGGAGGACTCGGCTAGTACCCGATGATCATCGCTGGAATAGATTGACTTGATTGGATTGGACTCAAACGATGGAGGACTAACTACAGAAAAAAAGGGGGTTGGCCTGAGATGTGTGACAGCCACAACTTACTGGAAGTTGGCGACATATGTTGCAACATATGATACTGAACTCATTCTGTTTTATCTATACCTTTTTCAAGATTGGATCAACTGCTTTAATAATGGTTGCCAAGCTTGCCATTCCCGCAAAAAATGGCCTGCTCAATTTCTGATGGCCGAAATCGAAGGCTACGAACATTCTAAAGGAGTCCTTTGAAACTATCTACTTCACTTCACATGTTGCATTTGGACCCCATCATGGACACATTAATGGGGGGTTATCCATCATTCAATGGTTATCGGTGAAGGTTGCGAGAACCGGCCCGGCAAGAACGGTTGCCCTTTCGAAAGTACCCTCGGCTACCAGTCCACATCTTGAGATCCATAGTGGGCTGTTTACCTAAGATATTGAGGTGCATATCCATCCACTAACGACCTCGAGATCTGGAGGAAGCTGAAGCTCTCCTTTCTCGCGTTGGCGTACGGAGTCATCGCCGATAGCTAAGGCAGGTACGGAGTAGGTGGGTTTCCTGTTTGGGTGCGGGCAATGGATCAATGATCTAATGCCAGAACTTCTCTGGTTCAGATACACCGCTATTATCGATTCGCTGCTGGTATACCTTATCCACTCGGTACGCTGTGGACATTATTCATATGGAAAGAGCGACATACTTGTAGACCTGGGAGATGGAAAGCACATGGGTTGCGCTTACCCTTTTCCCATCAGAGTATGTCATTGGCTTCATTGTTACGCTCGATTGACTTCATAGCAAGGACGGAATGTGAACTTGAATAGTATAATTAAAAAACTGATAAAACTTTTGATTGATGGGTATCATCATATCCGAACGTCAATTACGCATTACTCGCACAACTCCAGGCGTCGCTACCGGATTCGTTATGGATGGCTTCTCCTGAAGCCCACAGCCCCAGCACGCAGAGCAGGAAGCCGACAAGGACCAAGATCATGTTGGACACGAACATGAAAATGTGTTTCGTGGAAACGAACCAGTTGCCCTTGTGCAGAAACAGCCACAGGATGCCAGGGATTCCAAACGAGAACCAACTGGCGAAGAGGGCGCACACCAACCCGAGGAGACTGCTGAAGACGGGGATCGACTCGGCAATCACAAGGGCAATGACCCAGACGGCGATGGTGATGCCGATCCATCCCGCAGTACCGACCCAGGTACGCTTGGCGATGTGTTTGGTGCCGGCGAAGACGCGCACGAAAATGTACTTGGCCGCCACGTGTCCGTAGATGACACCAGCGATGACGATGGTGGGGATAGCGATACCCCAGATGGCCTTGCGGATCTTGCCACTGCCGGCGGCAGTCAGGGCGGGGGAGGGGACGTCGGGGCCCGCGTAGATGTAGATGACCACGGCAGCAACCAGGTAGATGGTGGTGTCGCAAATCTGCAACATGGCCAGGGCCTTGGGCCAGTCCTCGGGCTTCTTGAACTCGGACATGATGCTGAAGAAGCAGGAGTGACCGCTGAAGGCGACGGCAATGTTGGTCACAGCAAGGAAGGCCGTGGTAAAAGGCAGCTTAGTCGCGACGTCGAGGCTTGTGCTGCCGATGGGCTTCTCGACTCCGACGTCGATCATGGTGACCAGGACGGCGGTGAAGATGGAGAAGAAGGATATGAACGACATGTAGCTCGCTCCCTTCAGGGTGCGCGGCAGGTTGAGGAGCCAGAACACGACCAGGCCGACGACGGCCCATACGATGCTGCAGGTCGAGGTCGAGGACAGGTTGTTGAGGCAGATGGTCCACGTGAGCAGATGACTGCCCATGACGAAGATCTGGAAGATGGTCTGCGCGCCGCCGAAGATCTCCTGGAAGAGCCGACCGCACCCGATGGCGTTGCCCATGACCTCGCCAGCGTCACCAAAGCTCTGCACCCAGGGGTGCGCCTGGCGGAATTCGCCCATGACCAGGCCGGAGTAGGTGGCCAAGATGCCCATGACGAGCATCAGGATGATGCCGGGCACCAAGCCGAGAGTGGCTATCACGGCGGGCAGGGAGAGAATACCCAGGGAGATGGTCTCGGCGATCATGATGATACCGGCTTGCCTATACGGTACGGTCAGTCGCTGTGAATATGGACGGGGGTATAAACGCTAATGCGGATCCATAAACGTACCACCACTCCAGAGTCCGGTAGTTGATCTCGGAGCCATTATCTTGTGATAGGCTCTGTGGGGAGTCGTCTCTAGTTTGCGACAGGCTGTCTCTCTCCAGACGAAATCTTCTTTGCGCGCGCCTCCTCGGAGACGGAGGGGACGTTTTTGGGGTCGGCCGAGGCAGCGTTGATGCCGCCTTGCTGATGTGAAGCCATATCTGTCGGCTTTTCTCGAACTCGAATAAGAGGGAGTGAAGAGGGGTGGGGAGAGAATGCGAAGAGCTCGCAAAGAGACTCCCAAGGTGCTCGAAAACTCTATCAAACTTTTCCCAACCAACTAATGAAAGTTTTTCCAAGGAAAGAGGCGCCCTTAGAGAATGTTTTCCCAAAGTATCCGGATCAAAAACCAAATGAATGGATCACCAAACTGTCGACAAAAACTGACGACCGAACTGAAGGACCGGATGGGAAATGTAATAATAACCCCGAGGTTCCGGAAGCAGACGTCAAGCTTTAATCAAGGAAAATGGAATAACCTCAAGTCGTCCGTAATCGGACTCTACGATGGATTAGAAATGAAGGCGAAGGGACTTGCCCAGTTCCCCGATTTTGCCCCCCAGCCAGCGGGACTTGACGGACATCCAGCCATCGTGGACCACAAGTACCTCCTCATTCTGGATCACCTTATTTCTTACTATAAGCAGCGTTTTTTTTTTCTTGCCCCGGAAAGGATTTCACAAGTCGCGAGTCGCGGTCAGTAATGTGCCCCGCTCGTTGGACTAGAGTATATAAGTGTCTGATGGGAGCGGGATCAACGCCGAAGCTTATTAGGGAAAACGAGGGCCGCGGCACTGCCCAATGAAGAAGTCGGAAGCGATGGTCAGCCGTGGGTAGAGCCGCATGAGGCTCTTGGCGTACATATATCGTTTCGTTCTTGTTAATTTCCAGCATCGCGTCCTTCCCCAATTCCATACCCTCGTCGTTTGGACTTAAACAAAGTCACATTCATGCATCGTCGGAATGATCAGCTCGCCTATTGGCCACTCCCCCACAGGCAATTACGTCGAAATTGGCCTCTGGGGAAGCCGGGAAACCCTATTGTTATGTCACTGCAGCTATCACCAGCGAGATCGTCGCGCTGTCCCTGCTGTCCCTGCTGAGCAAGAGAAAAAAGAGTTGTCGAGGTTTGGTAACGATTACGTTATGGTGTCCGCAGCTCCCCACTGTCGGCCCACCGCGTCTGGCCCGTGCCGTGGCACCAAACAGGGCTTCACGAGGATGACGGTCGCATTTCGCCGGCTGGACCGAGACGAATCCGGAGCTATTATGGAGACGCCGACTTTCGGCTGGCGCTGAAAAAAGGGTGCAAAAGAGCGCTATGGCACCCATGGTCTGATGCTTCTGGCAAGATGAGCAGATGAGGCTCCAGAAAAGCCCGGTGACTCTGAACCCTCCAAGTCGCCATCCGACTTCGCAGGTAATGTCATATCGAGTCATGCATGGGTCCTGGGTCTGGAGAACGGCAGATCTCCATGCGCGTTGCAGATGAGGCCAGATAATACGTATCTCTCTGCCTGCTTCTGGTCAAGGCCAGAGGGATGCAGCTGCTGAGCCGAGTTCTAGAACACGCGCTGGATGGTGTGTTTTTACGTACGATCTTCGATTCTTTCCCTGGCCGATATGGGGTATGGGGTAACTGAACCTTAATCCCAGAACGGTGGTTGAACCTACTTTTTCCTCTAACCTTAGGTCCGGATATCCAGATGCCAGATGAGAGAGAATCTGAAGAACACGTTGGAGGCCACTATATGTGACAATATAGTGGGTGTGAGGCGAAAGAGGATGGAAGAAAGAGCAGGAATCTACCTATCTATCTATACACGGTCCACCTGCTGTGAGATCCAATTGTTGATTTGGTACCGAGAGAGGACCGAGTCGAGTGGTGCAATGGCTGTCACATCAGCTGCTAGCGTAAGCATTTGCCAATGACCCTAGCGGGCCCCTGACGTACTTTGCCCTCTCTGGCATCTGGCCTCAACACCACAAAAGTATCGTGGCATTACGAAACAACTGCAGTGGGGCAATGTGTTTTCTGCTCATGGGCCATTACGAATGGCTTTCTTGATGCCAGAGCAAATGTTGAGCAGAGCACGTGAGCACAACATGGCAATGGCAGACCGCAGGAGATTTCGCCGGGAGCCAGGATTGTGCCCATCTTGGAGACAAAGAAGAGCTCCTCCTCGCCCACCACGGCAGCTTATGGCCATATTCGCAAAGCTCTGTCTCTTTGATCAAGCTGGACTGAGGTATCATGTGGGAATGGTTTGCACTCTTCCGCACGACGCAGCTCCTTTGTCTGCCTGGATCTCTGAACAGACAATGCAGAGGGGGACAAAGCATTGTGCCACGAGTTTGCGTCGAAGAAGGACCGCGGTCGTCACGCTGCACTGCAAATGTTCGTTGGTAAGTATGTTGGAGTAGTGTTGATAAAGCTGGTGAGGCGATCTTGTCGGCTCCCTCTGGTTTTCCCCCAGCTACCCCTTTTCCCTTCTACATTACGAGTTTGGATATGCTTTGTACCTTATTTTCACAACTTGCTGGAATTATTCTCTTCTATCATTATTATTGTAATGCCTATTTCACATAATGCCATCATAAGCACAGATCAAGCGGGTGCAAAGCACCGCCCTAAATCTGTTGGCAACACTAATGCAGGACTTTTGCAAAACCCGCGGGAGATTGTCTGGTACATCACAGAACTAATCAAGTCCTATACCGATTACGTTTCACTTGCCTCAACATGTCAGTCCCTCTGGCACAACCTCATGCCGAGACGACTCGGACAGGAGGAGGCGGACTATTGCAAAACTCCATGGGAGTGGCGGCTAGAAGCGGACATCCTCTACCGGTTGTCATGGGAGTGGCAACGAGATGCTGATCGCGCAGTGGAAGAGCGGCGGAGGCCAGCTTCCTATTGGCGGCGCAAGATGCCGCAGCCGAGCTTCAACCTGGCCATGGCGGACCCGGGTTGTTCCGCCGAGACCATATATAGAATGATCGGCGTATACGAGGAGAGGTGGCCTGCTGCCATCACTGGGGATGCAAAGGTCAACTTTGAGTGTCCGCTACGGTGGGCGATCAATCTTGCCCGACCTGACGTATGTGAGCTGCTGCTTTCGAGGAAAGGCTCCCCTTTCCAAGAAGCGTCGCAGCATGGCGAGTCGGGACGTACCGTGCCGCCGCTGGCTTTCGCCCTTCGACTGATGAAGGAGACGTACGACGCGGAACTGCGCAAGTCCCAATTCCCCCTGGCTCTCCAGAAGGTCTTGTCCAACTCCTTCTACATCACGGACAAGGAGGGCCGCGCGAGGGTGACAGAAGCCTTCCGGTCGAAAGAGTGGGCGGGAGGCTGGCAGGAGGTCATGACACTCGTCGTCCGCAGTCTGCTCGACACTGCCCGCTACAGGCCCTGGGAAGCGGTCATGGATAAGATCCAGTGCGCCGTTCGTTTGTGTGTCGACTGGGGCCTTCGAGAGAAGACAGAAACCACAGAAGAAGACCAGGACCAGGACCTTCGTGACCTTTGGGTGCTACTTCAGCAATTAGAGCACTGCGGGTGGCAGGAAGAAGAGCGCGTCGAAGACGAAGAAGAAGAAGATGGGGACTTTTACTACGATTTTCAACGGTTGTACCAGGAAGAATTGTTGGGAGAATCGGTTGACCGTAGGGCTACTCTCGAGAGCATTCATCGAATCCTTGATAAGATGGTCGGCGGGGACCAGAGTTATTCAGAGGACATCCAAGGCATCCGTGACCTCATTGCGGTAGAATTAACAGCAGCGCCGGTCGCTACTCCGGTGTAAGTAACCCAAGTATATATAGCCTTACTTTATTAATAGTAATTCATAATCTACCCGATCGAAATACTTCAGTACATATGTCTTTGTCAAGAGCATGGAGAGCGGGAGCCAGGGTGCAGGTTGTGCCACCCGACTGGGATTATCAGTGGAAAAAGATAGGTATTGTAGATGTGACCAACGACCAACATACCCCTTTGCATCGTCGCCAAGAACAACATCCCCACCCCCCTTTCGCCAATGCCATTTCCTCCGTTTGTCCATGTGGTGCTTTCGACAATTTCCCTTCCGACCACTGCTGTGAAATCTACACTACGCTCAGTGGGAATGGCTTTCTCCCGTGTGCTCGGATTGTCTTTGGTTTCCTTCGCCATTGCGTGGTGTATCTACTCATGGCTTTCTCTACTGCGCAATTACCTCGTGGCTCGAAAGATCGGAATCCCCCTACGCCTTCTTCCCATCAGCCATGGAATTCCCTTCTGGATGATCGTGGACCGCAAGGTTGTCACATTCCTGCGCAAGCTGCCCCTCTTTGGCAACGGGAACTTCACCAGGTACAATTGGCGAGGTTGGGAAATCCGAGAAAAGTGTCAATCGCATCTCGAAATGGGCCCTGTCTGGATGCACGTTACCCCAGGCCGGAATTGGCTCTACGTCTGCGAGCCGGACACCCTGGTGGACATCTTCCGACGCAGGACTGACTTCCCCCGACCTCTGGAGTTGTTTGGTGACTATATATTGGCTTCATTGCTGTCAATCAAATACTAATACGATATTCGCAGCTATGTTGAACGTTTTTGGTGACAATCTGGCTACGGTAACGATCATGGAATCTTCTCGAGATCGAGTAAGCTAACTCTCTCCGTACAGGTCGACGGCGACCAGTGGAAGAAACAGCGTGAGATGGCTAGCTCATGTTTCAACGAATCGAACAACGCGATCGTGTGGTCAGAAAGCCTGTCCCAAGCTGACGATATGACGCAATACTGGACCTCGAGGCCCGCGGTTTCGAGTATTGCGGACGACTCACGGACGCTATCACTTCACGTGCTGTCTAGAGCAGGGTTCGGGAAATCCTTCAAGTTCCAAGGTCATCTTGAACAGGCACCGGCAGCTGTGGCAACAAACTACAAGGAGTCACTGCAGATTGTTTTGGACAACTGTATCCTGATTATGGCCTTGGGTACAGAGTTCCTTTCCAAGCCATGGCTCCCTGCTAGGCTTCGACGGGTGTGCACCAGGCTCTTGTCGCTTTCCAACAATATCTGACCAAACTCTACGAATCGGAGAAGCAGCATATGGCCGAAGGCCACTCGACGGCGTCGAACCCTGATGTCGACGCTGATCAAAGCCTCGCCGAGGAGGCGGAGCCCGCGATGAGCTTGACCGAGCGCGAGCTATACGGGAATATGTTCCTATTCAACGTCGCCGGCCACGACACAACCACCCACAGCCTTACCTTCGCTTTGATGTATCTGGCCATCAACCCGCAGGTCCAAGAATGGATCTCAGAGGAGATTGCCTCCGTTTTTTGGGGATCGTGCCTTGTCTGACTGGGATTACACCGCGGACTTTCCTCGACTCAAACGATGCAGTGCCGTTCGTTCTTATGGAAACGCTCCGTTTGTATACACCAGTCTCGGTAGCCAAACGGACAGACTCCCAAGCCCAGCAGTTGAGCGTGGGCGGTAAAACAATCACGGTTCCTGCCGATACCATGGTGATCGCCAGCTATGCCGCCGTGCATACCCACCCGGAATACTGGGGAGCCGACGCACTGGACTGGCGCCCGTCGCGTTGGATTCAAGACACGGGGGCCTCGGGAGATAGCAAGGAGCTGATAACGCCTCGACGAGGAACCTTGATCGCCTGGTCCGAGGGCGAGCGATCCTGCCCCGGGAAGAAGTTCGTGGCCACCATGGCCGCCCTGTTCCGCCAAAATGGGCGCGTCGAACCGACCAAAAGACCGCCGGAAAGCGCGGCGGAGGCGAGGCACAGGATCCTTCACCAGCTGGAGACCGACTCGGCCCAAGTCCTCCTTCTGCAGATGCTGCACCCGGAGCGTGCCGTGCTCAGTTGGAGAAAGGAGGGTTAGGTTCACGTTTTATTTCACCTACATAGGAAACGGGTCTGTCCAGACCTATGGCAGCAGGCTGATAAGTACAATAATATGTCGAAAGAAGCTACCTGGTAATTATAGCTCAGATGAGACCCTGGAGAAGGATGGGTGGGGACGAGACTGCAATCTACATAAGTGCCCATGTACATATGCACCTCAGGGGGATTCGGCAGATATTACCTACGCACATATGTTATATACATCCAACTTCCTATCCCTGCGCGCATGATACGACCCTACTTACTGATCGAATCCCGGTATGGCAGCCAACGCTCCCTTTGTTGGTCGCACAGGTTGACAGGGCCCAAACACCCAGCACTCCTCGGCCAAGTTTTCTCCCCCCACAGCCTCATAACACACCACCTTGCTCATTCATTCTTAGCACATGCCCAGCGATTCCCAATCCAGTGCACGCGACAGTCCAGTACATAGCACCACGAACTGAAAATGTCTCAGGTCCATGACGATGCGACGACAGCACATCCAGAACAAGGTCAAGTTGTTTACTTGCGCTCATGGAGGCTCGCTGTCGTCATTACCTCTCTCTGCTTCGGTATCTTATTGCTGGGCCTCGATATGAACATCATTGGCGTTGCTATCCCGAGAATCACGACTGACTTCCGTTCGCTGAGTGACATTGCCTGGTACAGCTCCGCCTACCTGTTGACCATCACGGCTTTCCAGCCGCTGTTCGGCAACTTGTACAAGTTCTTCAACGCGAAGACTGTCTATCTCATTTCTCTCCTCCTGGTCGAAGGTACCGAGATAAACGAAAAACCACTCATTAATTTTCATACAAACAACAATATCTGACCAAGACAAAAACTCCCCAGTTGGTTCCGTCATATGCGCAGCCGCGCCGTACTCGGCCATCCTGATCTTCGGTCGAGCGTTTCTTGGATTTGGTGCTGCTGGACTACTTCAGGGCACCTTGGCCATCATTGGGCTTTCCGTGGAGCTGAACAAGATCCCGCTCTATCAAGTGATCGTGGTCAGTTCGCTCGGCATCAGCGTGTGTCTCGGTCCTATTCTAGGCGGTGTCTTGACCGACCATGCGAGCTGGCGTAAGTTCGGCTGCATCATTCCTCTAATTATATTCCATTATCCGTATGAAAACGCTGACGGAACCCAGGATGGTGCTTTTGGATGTATGGTGCCCGAAGCCCCTGCGAAACGGTCTTCCGACTATACTTTGCTGACCTTATCCCAGAAACGTGCCCGTCGGCGTGTGCGTCATCGTGGTAGTCTTCCTCTCCGTCCACATCGGCCAGCCCTCCAACCGGGCCGACCGGGAGTTAGATCTGCGTAAGAAGCTGAACCACATGGACAGCCTGGGAACGACGCTCTTCCTAGGAGCTGTCTGTTGCCTGCTGCTGGTGTTGCAAATGGGTGGCCAGAAATGGGCATGGAGAGACTCCCGATGCATTGGTTCGTTCGTGGGCTTCGCCGTGCTGACCGGGTGTTTTGCACTTTGGCAGTGGAGGCGTAGGGACCTGGCCATAATCCCCTTTCGCATCCTTCGAAAGCGCTCGATTGGCATGGGAGCACTAGTCTTGTTCTCACTTGGCATGTCGAGCCAGACTGTAGGCCCTTCCCTCGGCAATTCTCCTCGTCCACGGCCAAAACTATTAACACGCTCCTCATGCCAGTATGCCTACTACCTCCCCATCTTCTTCCAGTTCGCCCAGGGAGTTTCTACCACCGAAAGTGGAGTGAGGTTCATCGCCCTCGTGTTGCCGCAGATAGTCGGTCTTGTTATCGTCGGGGCAGTCGTCACGAGATGGGGTTACTATGTAAGATGCTTCATGACTTCACAAAAGCATATCACATCGCTTACCCGGTCTGCCCAAAGATTCCGTACATGGTCGCTGGGGTGATAGTCACATCTATCGGCGCGGGCTTCCTGACAACGATTGACATCACCACGCCCACGCCAGTATGGGCGACTTTCATGGTCATCAACGGCCTTGGTATCGGAATGGCTCAACAACTACCTTATACTGCGCTACAGGCTGTGCTAGAGTAAGCATATTTGCCAAAAATGTTCTGCGTATCCCAACTAACAGTCTTAGGCCTGAGGACGTTGCGACGGGCAATGGTACGTATGACTCGGTACCGCCACGGTAACCAAGACTAATGTAATGCAGCGATCGCGGTATTCTCGTACCAACTAGGATGGTAAGCAATACTTCTTCACACACGGAATGGACCGCTACATGGCATCCATAAAAGCAAACCCCAACTGACCAGAACCCACCACAACGCCCTAGGCGTGGCCATCGGCCAGAACCTGCTCCTCGCCAAGCTCATGACCGCGGTCCCGTCCCACACCGACGCTGTGTCGCCGCTGCAGGTGATCTCCACCGGCGCAACGGGCCTGGGCAAGATCGCGCCCTCGGCCGAGGTGCTCCGCGACCTGCGGTCGGCCTACGCGGAGGCGGTGCGTGACCCGCTGATCCTGGCGCTGGCGGCGGCCTGCCTGGCGTTCCCGTTCGCGGCCGCCATGGAGCGCATCAACATCAAGACGGTCGCCGAGGAGCGCCGCGAGCGGCGGTTGGAGGAGGAGGAGAGCAAGTTCGCGGAGGCGGAGGCGGGGTCGGAGATGAAGAAGGATGGCACGCTGTTGGCTGTGGGGCCTCGCGGGAACGCCGTGAAGGTTGGGGAGGGCGGTTTGTGAAGGTGAGCGGTCTGTGGCGCATTCACGACATCTTGCCAGGAAATCTGAATTCCCAGCGAAATACATTGAAAACGGGCATAGATTAGTAGATTCGTTAAACTTAATCGGGTTATAAGTTATTACGATATTATTATAACCATTAATATTTTCTCCACTTATTAAATACAAATTATATAAATATTAAATTTTCCGGGTTCCGTCTAGGTGGCGCAAGGCTTGATACACAACGCATGTGAAACTTATGGTCTCCCGAGGAAAACAGGTTCCCATTAAACGACTCATTAATCTTTCCAGGCTCCAGGATGCCGGCAAAGTACGACATCTGTCGCTGGCCAAGGCATTAGGTTTGGAAGTTGGACTTCGTTCCGGGTCAGATTCCGGGTGTTCTGTGCCAGCAAGTTTTACTTCAGGGGCACAAACTAGGTAGATATAATAACCAGAACCAAACGCGATCTCTCCGCCACTACTTCGGAGAGCTATTGAACGGGTTGCTAGAACAGGATAAGAAAGAACGATGGGCTCGACGTTAAGATCGGCCGCAACGCCGTCAGAAAAATAGACAATGACGCGCGTAGCTTAGTGTTCAAAACAGATATCCCGTTTTAGAGTCTATTGCGCAAATAAGATGCGCCATACATCTTGCCGAATTCTGTGGGCAAAAGTGCATGCTCGGAGTCATTTTAAGAGGAATTCGGTTGGTGGTAAGTCAGGAAGAGTACGAGCCTGGGTGGCTAAGTTTGAATTATTCCTTACCATAGAAAACGTACTTGGTAAGGGGCGTTACACTATATGCCCAGCAGCGTCATACTCGACGCTGGTGGCTGCGCGGCGGATGGGGAGAAAAGAGTCAACACGATAGACCACTAGTGCTGATAAGATTCGAACTTGTCATCGAAGATTATGCTTCTTTCCCTCGGGGGAGATTACCTCTCAAAATAGATGTTCCCCCGACGGTGAAACGAATTTTCGGGAGAGTGGGAAGAAACCGTCGTAACGACGAGCCGAGTAAGTCCAAGAAACAAAACACATCACAACAATAGTCGGTTAGAAAAGTAACGGAGAAAAATGTGGTATTGTAAACTCAAATCGCTATGAATAAGCCCTCGAGTTGGGCGGGCGGTACGCCGAGTACCGCTTTGGCCGAAACGCCTCATATCGTTCTTCTGAGGGCAGGGGCGCGACGTCGTCCTGAGAGTACATACTGCTGACCGTCGCGAGGCTCTTCCCTGACGGCGTTCGGTCGCAGGCGCTGACGCTGGCGCTACTCATGAGCGTCTCCCGGTCCCCGCTGAGGGCCCTCTGCTTGCCCCGCCGGGCCGCCGTGATGTCCTCCTCCTCTCCCGACTCCGGCACGCTCACGAGACTGTGTCCGATCTGCTGTTCGGGGTCGGGGGTTTCGGCGCCCAGGTTGAGGGTCCAGCTCGACACCCGCCCTCCGGAGTTGGCTCGGGGCCGCGCCAGGGCGCTGGGTACGAGACCCGTGCCGACGATGGTTTCTGAGGGGCGTCTCTCGTTCCATTTGAAATTCGATCCCATCGATCGCTCTATGTCCTCCTTCTGGAAGGAGCCTGACCGTTTCCTGACGTATTCCTCGTACTGCGTGTCCCTCTTGTGGTCGAAACTTGTGCGCCGCTCGTGGTCGGGACGGGTCGGCTGTGGCGTTATCGATATCTGAGGGACTTCTCCTGAGATGCTCCGACGCATCGAGGTGAACGCTGCTCCGCGCGACCTCGATTCCGATACCGCCCCCAACTCGGCCGTGTGCTCCGGGCTGACGTTCACACTACTTCTTCGAGGATCGTAAGTTGTGTCTTCGGGTGCCGCAAAACCAAAGGGCTTCACGTTGTGAGGAATATGGTAATCATCATATATGAGCATACGGCGATAGACCGTTACTCCATAGATAGCTGTCACAATGGTGAAGAATCTACCACAGGTCAGTCATGCTGTTATGGAAAGGTACAAATCTTGAGGGGCTCGATGATCAGGCTGTGATGGCCGTGGTTGGAAGTCGGGCTCAGGTGAATGGCGAAATTTCATGCGTATGATATAAACTCGACAAAGCAAAGACTGGTAAACTTACAGCAGAACGCAGTCCATCCCCAGGGCTATGATGGAGTACTCCTTTTCTGTATGTTGGAGGTACACCACGACGTCTAATGCCAAGATGGCCGTCGAGAGCGTGACGCTGAGGATATTGCCGACCATCATACCGAAGGGTGTCAACGCTTCAGCAAGGAACTTTGCGATTTGGATGGCGTTGATCACGAACGAAGCCAAGGAAAAGGCGATATTGGTAACCTCCCAACTAAGTGGCAATATTAGGCACGCGGACCATACATTGAGAGCTCGAGCGGACGAGTAACTTACACGAACTCCACCGTTGGTATTTGGCCCGGTTCTCCTTTGTAGGAATTGACTGAGTTTGAAAGCCGGTAGGAGAAGACGCCCATCAGACCGAGCTCCAGCGGTATCTGTATGAACCAACATGGCAGCAAGATTCTCTTCCGCCACTTGGCAAAGCCAAAGTGTGCCTGGTCCCGATGTGATCCGATCATGGTGTCGACAGTAATGCCACAGTCTCAGCTGTTATAGGTCGAGGCGAAGTGTCCAGGGAGATAAATACGGAGGTGCCACCGTCTTTGGTTCAAACGCAAGGGAGCCGTGCTGAATAGTCACACCGAGTTGTTCATAGTAGTCGACAGTATAATAGAGAGTGGAAAGGAAATTAGTCGTCAATGATATATCGAAAGGCCATCTGTACAACATGGAAGATGGGGGGCCAGCTAGTGTTATAAACAAGAGAGGCGATAAGAGCCGCCACTCTGGCGTTTGGGGTGCTGAAACCCGGGTGACGGGCGATTGGTAACCATTCCCAGGCCGCGCCAGCCAGACCAGCCTCGAAGCTAGGCAAGGCGAGCATGGGAGCAATCTCATCCAGCGCGGGTCCCCAACAGAAGATTGAGAAGCTCAGCCTCCTCTAGTCGGGATACACAGGCTGCGCTATTGGACCCTGCCGAGCCACAACGGACCTCTCGACAGTCACTCCTGGAGCGCGATCAAGTGGTAAGGGGAACTTTGCTGCTCTAGCAGGCCAAGCCCTAGCTAGTTCCAGGCTGGTCTGTGAAGCCAAGGGCCGAGTGGCGTGCGGCTGATGAGGAGGTAGTGCCTGGGTCTATTTCCTGCCGTTCCAAGTTTGATTGGAGAGCGAGGATGGCCCACAGAACCCGGTGTTGATGTGTTGGCATCCCTTGCTCTCAGAGTTCGACCTACATGATGCAATTACACCTGAGCGTGTTGGTTCTCATGGTGGCCGTAGTGCGTGAGTGTCAGTGGTCAACGATCTTACCCTTGGCCCCATTCGCGACACACTGTCAGGCAGCAGTGCCTCCCAGCACCAGCAGAGCCTACAAACGCCGACGCAACGGATGGTGTTTGCGAAGGAGGGGGATGTCATTAGACGAGCGGCTGTAGTGCCGCTCCCCGTGTATCCCCATGTATCCATCCTCCTGATCGTCTAAGCTTTCGACAGGGCTGAGTTTCGAGGCTATGGGTGGAATCGCCGCGAAGAAGTGGTTCGGTCGATACCTAATAGCAGTCGACCGTTGATCCGACAGCTAACCTGCTATATTTAGCATGTTGGCATCGACAGATTCGACACCGCTTCGCTGGTGCGTTGAGTCAAGTGGGGAGTCGTCGATAGTCAGACGGCCCTATGACTAGCAGACTAGGTCTCTGCCTAGGTCCTGTAGCTGCTGGTTCATCCGTTGATCAGAACGGCTTTGGGATTGGGTCAAGCTGGCGAGCTATGATGATGTGCTTTAGCCAGCAAGGACAGCGTCCTTTGAGGATGGGGTAAAAGCAAGCCCCGCTCGGCACGACCTTTATGCAAGCTTGTACTTCTTCATTGGCACTCTTTATTGGCACTCTGCAACAGCTGTACTGTACCCCGGAACACAGTCACAATGAACGTAACCTTGGAATGCTTGTCGGCTTGCCGTCGCCGTGGCTGTCATCTTCGTCTAAGCAGTGGAAATTGGGAGCGGGTCTTGTGCCGACCGCAATACAATGCAATGCTCCAGGAAGGATTTAAGGGTTCTTCCTACTTTCCAATATTGAAGCCGAACCTGGTTGCCTGGCTTGGGCTTTGCTGACCTTGGAGTACCTAAACTGACAGCTGCAGGGCATGTGCATGCCACTAGCAAAAAAATAAAAAAGCCCTAGCCCCTGTCAGGTAATTAGCGGTGTCCCGAGAAGCCAAGCCATCGGGTCCGAAGCTGAGCAGGTCAACAAACATGCTTATGTCCGAAAGAAGAAACGCCTGGGCTTAGCTAAGCTACTCACTCATTCATCTTATGAAATTGGATACCTCCCCAGTGTTGTTTTTGGAAGGTTGGGTCATTACCTTATGGTATACGCCAAACACACTACTATACTCCACGTACTTAGGCAAGCCTTTCGGTAATGGGACCGAGGACATTTTCATTCTTCGTTCTATTTTTAGATGTCTCCACGCTCGTCGCTGATGTGGGCAGGGAGATGAAATATATTTTGACCCGTTAATGAGGGTTGCCAGTCGTGAGCAGGATTGGAGAGAGTCGCGACAACATAGCATGATGGTCGTATTTGTTTACGAGAAGATTATGTCGAATTTACCATACCCTGCCTCCTCCCAGCCGGCTGCTGCTCCCCAGGTATCCAATCCTTCGTCCCGCGCCAAGGACGGTTGCCCAGCTGCGGCTTGACACCGACTTTCTGACATGGCCGCGCTTATTTCAATCTCGCTTGTTTCGGGATATGGTATGAATGAACATGCTTGCGGCTTAAGATTACATCTGACATCTCATTGATATTTATGCATAAAGTCCTAATACTTTGAGTTTTGCTGACGACGGAGATTGAGGGGCCCCGACAGCACACGCACGCATTACAGTAGGCGCTCAGAATCTTGCCAACCGTCCTGTCGGAGGAATTACAGTTGTTAGTTCTGACACGTAAAGTAGAAGAAACTAACAGCGTCTGCTGAAACGGTGGATCATCCACTCCGTCGATGTGCGGTGAACTTGAGCAGAAGAATCTCCTGGGCTTCACGGGGAATATCTTCCCCAACCCGCTCGCAAAACAGAAAAAGGGAAGCACCCAGAGCTATGGGCTGGACGGATTCCGATCGTGCTAGAATCATAAGTTCTTGCGTCCCAGGGCCATGGGACAACCCCTTGGCTAAGTCTATGCGGCCTGGCGGCGGAAGCTACCCCTGGTCCAGGGCTGATCACCCGTGCCGCAAAAGACCTCCTCGGGGATGAGAACTCGGACCTACCAAAACGCACTTCACCCGAGAAGTTCACTCCCTCCATTTTGGACGACCATACCGAAAAGGGGAAGAGTACCCCTGGTATGCTTACTTTACGATACTTAGCTGTTAGTTCATGTACCATACAGCCAAGCATAAGTAAGAGTACGGGTGAAGGCGGAAGAAGCAAAGGCCAGGCGATGATGATCGCAGTGCGTTGGACTGTGCCGCCGCTTAGGACCCCCGTTGAAGCAGTCGGGAGGCTGGTCAAGATCCAAAGCAACCATAAGGAAACCAAGGATGCAGCTTCGCCAAGCGGACAGGGTTGGATACCGTAAAGCAAGAGCTGAGCGGGCTAGCCTTCTGGTAAGATCGAAGACTCATATAATCACGAAGTTGAGCATTACCCGGCGGGACGATACACTCAAAGGGGTAATATAGCACAATGGTTGACTGAAACTTGCGATATTCAGGGCCAGAGGCGGGCAAGAACTACTGATTAGTGCCATCCTGCAGGACGATAGAGAAGGTACAATAATCCCCCCACAGGCGATACGGCATATTGTGCTTCTGCCGGTTTGGCATGCCCAGGAGGTCCTGGCTCGATCAGTTTCCCGCCCCTCCCTGGAGCCCACCCGTGGCCACAGAGTGGTACTTTTCTGTAGACGATTTGATGCTATCTCTATAATTGGAAACCCCACAACCTGCTTACTATACTGCCCACAAAGGAAATTGGAGTGTTGTGCGAGTTCTTTCTGTCTCTCTCGTCAGCTTATTATACAACACCTCGCTATTTTATAATACCATGCCCTTCGAAAAATATAGTCATGTGTATGTCTTGAACCCTCAACTGAAGACTTATCTTATGAGCTGCAAGACTAGTAGTGTCCTTCTTGCAGACGCCACGGCTGGACGACAAACATCTTAAGAATCCTGAATCTTGAACCCTAGCCCTCGGGAGAAACCACTCCGCGACTAAGTTTGCCACGTGCCGACGGTAACGCGGTTTTATCAGGGTCAATAATCCGAGCAGTACGCTCTCCGGAGTAGATACGTTATTATTCTCCTTGCTTTTTATAAAGTGTCTTCCTGAGGAGTACAGTATCAGGGCTTCTACTCCCGTCTGGGGTGGATGTATCTCAGTATAATTACCATCTTTACGAGCTTCCTTTTTTTACTGATTAAGGTAGTAGAAGAGGAAGCGAATCCACACAACACACCCCTGGGCGAGGCCGTGAAACACACTGCTCTCCCGACCTTGCATCCTACGCATCCTTTGGGCACAAGTCCGAAGCCTGTGAACGTTACAGTAGTCTCATATATCAGAGAGGAAGCATGATGCATTGCCATATATCGTAGAATTGGATGGTTAAAGATTTATCAAGTCGGCATAGCCTTACCGAATAGCCAATCCTGCTGACAACAGAATGATCGGCAACATGATATAAAATAGCTGGCTGCGAGACGGGTGGTGGGACACACATGGCCGGTATATATATGTCTTGCACTCCCCAGCTACGACTGAACAGAGATTTGACGCATGCCCAGCACATCATCAGATTCTGCTCTACTGCGGACACTTAACAACCTGGAAAAGGCATATATGGTGCGCACGAGTATATAGATAGGGTTATGCAGCTAGCCAACCAAGTCACTGTTATAGTACTTACTATAATAATAACGAGGCGATGCTGGACTGATCACTCATATCCTCTCGCTCGGAGTTTCTTGTCTGCAAAAAAGATCAGGACTCTCTCCCGACTAAACAATGTACTCATTATTTCTAATCGTGGGAAAAGTCAAAAAGAATTCATGCGGCCAGTGTGGATTGAACACACGACCTCCAGATTGATGTTCCCGAAGTTAGACTTCAGTCTGGCGCTCTCCCAACTGAGCTATGTCCGCTGTAGTAATGAGACGACGTTATCCGTAGTCGCACACTGTGTCGGCCGCTATTGAAAAATACTGCTTTTATCATGGATTATGTAGTAGTGTGGTGGAGTAGGGCTTGAGGTGCTCAGGCAGACGGGTTGGTGACGGATCCACATACAGTAGTCGTAAGCTTATGGGGGAAGGGGGGACTGGGGACTGGGGAGTCATATGTCTGGTGGCCGACGATAAAGCACCCAAAGGGGACTATCATGTAGGTTACATGTATACTATACTACATATTGTTGACCTATGTGTATTGGCCTACCTTTGTACAAGTAGGTGGGATCTGGAAAGCAAAAGCAACTCCTGGCCATCAGAGAAACATTCCACGCCCGCCAACACACGTCTATGGAATAATCCATGTCCTTGGTCATTGACAGAAAATACATCGATGAGCCGGGTCATAGGAGCAACAAGCAGTGCTGTTACATGGTGCTATCTACGATCTGATGGACTGGTCACTGAGGTGTCTCAGCAAATTGAAGGCCATTAGATGAGGTTTGGATATTATTATTTGGAGCCGGGCAGAAAACTGCTAGGTCTATACGGCGGCTCCAAGGTATATATTCGATCTGTATCATTGCAATATCGTGAGAACCCTTGTATTAGTAGTGCTCTTCTATCCTCCAAAAAAAAGGTTTGGGCCCAACTTCGAGGCAATACGCTTCCCCTCTCCCGATCCTACTCCGTGAACCCAACGAATGAAAAAAGTGTTGTTGAATGGGTAATAGCCATGATGCTCGCAGTGCTGGTTGGTAAATTCGCCGTTGGTGGACGCTTTGTCTGCTTGCTTGCTTGTCGACTATTCCCTTCTCCAATGTAGAGAAAGAATGTAGGGGAGCTCTACTGGCCAGAGTTCTTCATGGCCATGTTGACACCAGCCGTGTCGAAGTTGACGGCGTTTCCGTTGGTGTCGGACATGGCGGCATCCTCGACAGAAGGTGCTGTCTGACGACGGACCTTTTCTATTGGGAGAAAAACAACATGTTAGTGTCTGCTGCTGGCCACACCATATAAACAGAAGAAGAGCACCACACGCTCGAGTGGAGCTAGAGGAAAAAGCTGGGGAGTAACGTACGGAGCTCGGCAGAGCCAAGAGCGAGGAAAGCAAAGGCAGTAATGAGAGAGAACTTCATCTTGACGGTTGTCGGTTGGTCGAGTGACTTGTTTGTGGAGGGTGTTGGTGAAAGTTGGTCAAGAAAGTCGGCCGGCGACAAGTACACAGTACAGGTAGATGAAATGAATTAAAGTGAACAAACTGGTAGGGACTGAAAGTTCAGGTATTGTTGATTGAGAGATGGAAATGTTCACTCGAAGATGATGGCCCAACTTGGACCTTATATACAGACTTGGCCCTCTGCCGGGAAGCGCCATGTTTGACAAAATCCCCTGAACCCGACCCCAGGACAAGCTACCAGTATGACCCCAGTCGAAAGTGAAGCGTCTATCCGTGTAGAAGAGAATGGCAATCTAGTGCTGACGCATACCGCATGGGCGCTAGCGGGCGTCAGCCAGGCACGAGCCGATGCTGGAAGGGAGGCTGATCTCAACGGTCGACACGCGTCGAGCCGTCCGGATTAGGTAAGGGCTGTGCACTTGACGCCGTGGCCCGTTACAAAAGCAACACGAATATCAAGCAGAGGACTGTGAAAACATTGGGCGATCAAACCGGCCAAGCTTTGTCCCATTCGCAAGCCTGGGGGAAGCTCGGTAGGAACCAGATTAACTCGTGTTTGGATCGCAGCCAAATGAAGCTTAATGGGCGGGGGTGGTGATTTAAACTTGGGTGGGGATGGCTGGCCAGGCCCACGCATTCCCAGGGGGGCATTTCTGGGCAATTGAGGCTCCCGCGGGGGAGCTGGAGGTGGGATGGCAGGGGACGGCAGGGGTTCGAGACAAATCTGGAACGGCTAAAAGGCTTGCCTGGTGCGAATTGGTGCAGCAACACCACCCTCCGTGTCTGCAATGCGACGCAAACGTCCCCTTCTTGGGATGACGCCCCTCAGCCGGTATTCTAGACTTCCGGTTCCAAGCTGGTTCGGAAACGATTAAGCCACGCCTGACAGTGAGGCGCTAGTCGATCTCGAGTTAGATTTTAGGTAAGCAAGTAAGCAAGCATTGGTGTCAACGGGTAGACGTAGATTGACGTCGTCTCCATGTTCAGACCATCGAACCTAGTGTAGTGGGATGGCATTATCGAGGACTGTAATTGGGACGATAGCTTTCTCTCAACTTAAGCGCAGACATCAGATGCAGACTGCTCGAAGCCGAATCCGCATTAGATAAGTGGTGGAATGGGCAAGTGAAGTAACATTATGACATCTTTGTTGTGCGGGTCGCTGGCCATCAAATTGAATCATTGTTTCGGATTTGTCTAGATCAGCGCGGCCCACCTCATTAAGGTATTGGGTCTCAGGGTATTGACTGCGCCGCTCGGCTTTGGGAGTATCCAGGCCAGACCACGTTCCAAAACCAGGTCCAAAGAAGCTTAAAAATCGGGATTCGTTTGGGCGATGGCCACCCAAAGCAATGATTTTCTTCTCAGCTTTCGTAATCGTCGTCATGAAGGGGCTACCAAGAGTATTTTGGCCCACATCTTCAGAAACGGTCCAGCACTCCAGTCGCATCAAAGCGTTTGTTTTCCTTCCTCCATTCTGTAGTCTGGCACCTAGGGGGAATCTCGAGTGCTGGTCGCTGCAAACCGAATATGAAAACGACGGGGACAGCAACATTTACTCTTCGTATTCCGTGCTACATTCTCATCAACCGCCGGCGATGATCTCGGCGGTCTTGTACTCTTTCCCGTCCAGATTCTCATAGAAGCCCTTGTGCAACCCAGCCCGCTCTCGGTCTTCTGCGTTAAAGGGGCCCTTCACGGCGCCCCAGAAGTATTTCTTGACATTGCTCCTGAATATCTCGACCGGGTCTGTGCCTTCTTGGCTGCAAATCCACGTAAGCCAGCGGTGGCCGGTTGTAACGTGCGTGATCTCATCGTTGTGGATGATCGTCAACGTATCGACACTTTCCATATCCTGCGCTCTGCGGAACTTCTCAATCGTCATGGGATTCACGTCGAGCCCGCGGGCTTCGTGGACGAGCGCGATGATGCTGATACGGGATCGCAGATCGTGCGCCGTCGTCGAGGCCGACTCCCAGAGGCCATGGTGCACCGGCAACGCGCCGAAATGGCTGCCAAGTTCTTCGAGCCTACTGCGGAGCAAAGAGAAGTGCTTCGCCTCATCGTTGGCGACTTTGAGCCAGTCGTAATAAAAGGTCCGCGGCAGTTCACGCGATGGTTGCTCTGCCGATGGGTTTGTCCGAAAGGTCGCAAACCGTACACATATGTCGATAGCAAGGTCTATAGCCCACTGTTCTATGTTGGCAAGAGCGTGCATCATGGCGATCCGGCTCTTGAGTGTGCCGCCTTTTCCGGCCTTGGGCATTGCGCCAGGGGCGACTGTACTCGACTCCTCGCGTGCTGGTTCCTCGGGCGGATTAATAGTCCCGGCACCCAGTTTCATTGGATTTGACGACTCTTCTCTTGTGGCGAAGAGGGAGAAGAAATGAGTGGTGAGTAGGATCTTGTGCTCAGGGTTGGAAGTGTTCAGGATGTGAACGCACCAGTCGCACATGGTGGCCTTGTCGTCGAGGTATACTGGTCCTTTGCTGGTTTCCGTACGCGGGCCATGCTTGAACTTGACCTTCTCACTTACAGGCTCGACTTTGGCCAGTCTGATGTCACGATCCGGGAACTGTAGACACACTCTACCATCTTGTATGATGACGGGGAAAGTGCAAGCCTTGATGCCGTAACTCGATTCACCCGTCTCCACGTTGAAGTCGTAGGCATGCCATGGACAGGAGGCGATGTAAGCAGAATCTTCGATATCGACGTGAGCCTCGGTCATGGGACCGCCAGAATGAGGGCATTCGGCCTCCATGGCATAATAGGACCATCCATCTTTAGACTCATTCGACCCAAGGGGTTGAGGCGTTGATGCTTCAATCCTGGGCAAGCGGAACAAAACTAGACGTTTTCCGCTAGACAAGTATATGGTGTATCGCGTATGGGTGAGCGAGGACAACGACCCAACATCGATGAGAGTGGCAGCCATGGTGCTTGCACCTTGCCGATGATAAGATTGGGGAGGAACCGCGAAAGTTAAGGTAGGTGCTCCGTAAGGCCCAACCGTTTTCTTACGAAAACCGTTGGTGAGCTAAGCTAACCTCTAGGAAGCGTGGTCTCAGCTAACATTGAAGTCAAGCAGGCATATGCTTACTTAATTCAACATTGAACGTACTTGTATTCTTGGGGCTGCCTATCTTCTTCCCCACATGCAGTGCGTGTTGATCGATCTGGTTATAATGGTATTGTGTCGTTCAAAGTCTTTTTTATTAGTCGAACGACTCCCCACCAATTGCTCTGCCCATGCGGTGATGGGCCGCTGTCATTAGCGGGGCAGTCGGGATGGCCTAGAGTGGGCGGATGGGCTCTAAGAACATCAGGGTCTGCTATGTATGTCATGTAGGTCATACATAAATAAGTACATACGCTACAGATGATAATTCTGGGAAAATTGAATGATCTACGGAATATCGATATGGATAATGGCATTTGACCTATAAAACTGTATAGTAACTGTGCTGCTTATTCAGTCATGCATGTACACACGCACGCAAATGTCACCCATGATGGCCTGAATTCTAGGTGCCTAGTCAGGTTCCGACCACCATCACACCATCACTCTACTCAGCAGCGCGGGATGAAGCGAGTCTAGCCAAGCAGTACTGTAAACTATATTGCTTTGCTCCCAAGTTAGGCGAGTATCTAACATCATCCATTCGACCAGATTGATTGGGTCGCATCTACTGCTGAAAACGACGACGCTTAGAGCTTGTCCAAATTCAATGGCAGCTGGACGAGCATCGGAGCATGCAGCCCAGTTCCCCCAAGGTTCGTGGATAAGTAACCACTACAGGGATTCCTTATCACCACAAACTCCACCCGCCTTTTAGAGGCTTAGCCAGAGCCAGAGCGGGGTGAGTGCGTGACTGGCCTTTGGGCTGACTTACACTCCAGGGAATAAGACGCCGTCTCGGACTACTTGCCTGCCTGCCTGATTAATAAAGACCTCCAACCTGCTCGATCCATCTCCCGCGTGCCCAGATCTTCATCCTCCATCTTCAAGTCGCTAGGTGAAAGATTGCCTGGTATTGTCTCACCCGAATCCGACAGCGCTGGAACCCCGCCCACGTCAGCAACCTCATCATGGCTACGGTCGAACACTGCCTCTACTGCTTCGAGTCTCTGGCTGCCCATCTTGCCGGACGCAAGTCGTTGGCTCTAGAAGATATCGAGAAACTCTACGCCGAATTCTGCGAAGCCGACAACACCCCTACTGGACAGGATGGCCAGACCGAATCCGACACGGGCGGCTCCAAGATGGGTGCCATCAAGAAGCGCATCCCCGCGCTCAGCCGATTAGCCAAAACGTCGTCCTCCAGCAGCGGCCCTTCCTCGCCCTCCTCGGGTTCGAGCCTGTCGCTGGCCACCGACACGCCCGACACGTCCATGTCCTCCCTCGAGACCGAGACCGAGCGCGCCGCCCCGCTCACCGAGTCGCCCCTATTCGTCACCTGGAACACGGTCTCGGCACGGTCGGGCAACACGAACCTGCGGGGGTGCATCGGCACCTTCGAGGCGCAGGAGCTGGAGGAGGGCCTGTCGTCGTACGCCATCACGTCCGCCATCCACGACATGCGCTTCGACCCCATCTCCAAGCGCGAGCTGCCGACGCTCGAGGTCGCCGTGACGCTCCTGACCGACTTCGAGGACTGCGACGACGCCATGGACTGGGAGTTCGGCACGCACGGCCTGCGCATCAGCTTCACCGACCGCGGCCGCCGCTACGGCGCCACTTATCTCCCGGACGTGGCGTCGGAACAGGGCTGGACGAAGGAGGAGACGCTGGTGAGCCTGATGCGGAAGGCGGGTTGGGTGGGCAAGAAGGACAAGTGGCAGGACGTCGACCTCAAGGTCGTTCGCTACCAGGGAAGAAGGAACACGTGCAATACCCTGAGTACAAGCAATGGAGGGATTGGGTCGAATCTCAAGGAAAGGCATAGATAAACCGCATTTGGAGTTTTGGGCGCATTTCAAAGTGGGAAGCGAACATCAGGCGTTCTCTGAGAATTTGATACGGGACCCGGGGTTCTGATAGAGGTAGATGGTTTCTGCTCTGTTGCCTTTTACGGTTATTTTCAGATTCGATAATATACACTGACTCTCAATCCTTCACTATTTGCTAATTGCTACGTCTAGAAATCTCCCTCTTCACCCAGAACGCGCTTTTCGTGTTCAGCCCATCAACTTTCTCTATCGGATACGCGGGAAGGGGTGTTTGAAGGGGCGGTGCCAATACTTTAGACCAGACTCCTGAAAGACCGTAGATGAATACGCCAAAAGGATTCCTGATGCAGCCAGGGCTGGCTGGAATGTGGAAACCATGGATCGCCAGTTCCTGGTACCTGAATATCGATGTCTCAACCTGCTAAAAATGTCTTACTTCAATTAGAAACGAAGCGTCTAGTGCCTTTCCGCATTTTTGGTATTGTCACTGGGGCTATAGCTTCAAATTCCACAGGGGGGCCCCCTTCAAGCAGTATATCTTGCGTTGTTCAGGAAGGCCGGTCGCGATAATGTTGACTATTATAACTTACGCGGCGACCAGTGGTGCTGCCGACGTACATCGAGAACCGCAACGAAAATAACAACCATCATCATCACTATGGCTCTTTCTCGTGTGATAGGCGCCTGCGCGCTCGCCTCATTAGTATCCGGTGCTTGGGGGGAAGATGTCGGCACTAGCAGCAGCACAGCGTCGAACAACCACTCGGCGGCAGCTACGCCTGCGCCGGGGAACTTGACGAAACCTACGGGCCCTACGGAGCTCCTCTCCATACCTCTGAAGCGAGTCGACAGCCGAGCCGGAGCCGCTACGAGCGTGCAGAGGCGGTACTTCAAGACGAACGTCCTGGGCGTTTACGGCGCTGCCTACCTCGCCGAAAAAGTAAGTGCAGCAAGCAACATGCTCTTGTCCTTCTGATATGACCATGCTCTCTCTACCCACCTACCTTACCTACCTACTATATTGCGAACGAAAGAGAACTCACATCTTCCTCTCGCTGTTTGCAGTAACGGTCGGCACGTCGACCAGCCCCCAGAATGTGGACATACTCCTGGATACGGGTTCCTTCGAGCTCTGGGTCGACCCGGACTGCGCCAAGTCCAACGTCGCCGACTTCTGCCAGGCGTTCGGACAATACGACCCGACCAAGTCGTCCACGGCCACGGATCTCGAGCAGGCGTTTTCCATCCAGTATGGCTCGGGCAACGCCTCGGGGACGTATTATACGGACGACATCTTCATTTCTGGTATGTTTGTTACCTACTTATCTACTACTGAGTAATAGGGGATAGACGGACCCTGTTTGGCAGAGATCGCGTACTGACCACGACCATTGCTTATTATAGGGGCCCAGATTACCGACCAGCAGCTCGGCGTGGCCAACATGTTGGAGTTCGTGTGGTTCGGCATCATGGGGCTGGCCCGCGGCAAGGGCAACGGCTTCCTCAACTACAACACGGTCCTGGACTCGGTCGTCGCCCAGGGGTACGCCAACAGCCGCCTCTTCAGCATGGACCTCGGGTCGCAGGGGCAGCCCGCCGCCGTCATCAGCGGCGAGATCGTCTTCGGCGGTGTGGACACGAACAAGTACGCCGGAAACCTGATGAAGGTGGCGACCGACCCTTCTGATGCGTAAGTTACCCATTTGCCATCACTGTTTCCCAATAACAATCTTCAAACTATACCCCCTTCAAGGCTGTCCTGCTTGCGTTACAGATCGACAGTTTGCTGACCTTGAGATTCTCTCCCCCAGTCACTACACGGTCCTCCTCACCGGCCTCGCCCACCGCCCCCCAACGGCCCAAACCACCACCCCCGTCCTGAGCACCACGAACCCCTTTCCCATCATCGTCGACAGCGGCACGACGCTCTCCCTGCTCCCACAAGACCTAGTCGAAGCCCTCGCCGCGCAATTCCCAGGCGACACCTCCGACGGCAACGGCGGCTACAAGGTGCCATCTTCCCTACCAGCAGCAGCCGGGCACCGTCTCGTTCTCGCTCGCGACCTCGTTTTCCAACACCGCCGCTTCCTCTTCGGACGTCACGATCAACCTCCCTTACTCCGAGTTCTTCTGGAACGCGGGCAACGACAACTGCTACCTCGGCGCCTGGTACGACAACAGCGTCAGCGTCCACATCCTGGGCGACACTTTTCTGCGCGGCGCGTACGTCGTCTTCGACCAGGACTCGGACGCGCTGTACCTGGCCGAGTACGTCGCGTGCGGCGGCGGCGGCAGCAGCCTGGTCTCAGTCCCGGCGGACACGGACGCGGTGCTCGCTATCCCCGACAGCTGTGCCGCGGCCGGGGTGCGGGCGGGAATACCCCCGGGGGCACGAGCAGCGCCACGCTGGCGGGCGGGGAGGTGACGAGCTCGGGGTTGGATGGTCGCGTGGGGCCTACTATCAACCCGGCTGGGCCTGCTTCGGTTTCTAATTCTGCTACCGATACTGCTAGTGCATCAACAACAGCAGCAGCTGTCCCGGAGACTACCCCAGCGGCGTCGTCGTCGGTGACTGGTGGTATATCATCGAGGGCTAGTGCCTCTACTTCTGTACCGTTCAGTGACCCCGGACTCGACCCCAGCGCCGTGCCGGTCGGCGGCAGCGGCGCTACTACTGCATCCCCTTCAGCTACCTCTTCGGCACCCTCCACAGGCAGCACCAACACTCCCGATCCCAACCTTGTTACTCCTGATGCTACTGGAACCGCCAGAATCGCCGGAATCGGAATCGTGAGTGGGACCATCACCAGCACCGTGACCAGGCTCATCGTCACCACCGTGACAGCCTGCCCACCGCCACCGGCGCCTCCGGCCTGGCCTGCTTCCCCGGCCAAGTCACGACGTGCACCAGCGTCTACGTAACCACCATCTGCCCCGAGGAAACCATCAAGCCCACCACTACACCAGCCCCCGCCCCCGCCCCAGCTCCGGCGCAGGGAGGCGCAGGCCCAGCAGGGGCAGCAGCCGCAGGAGCCGGGGGATCGCCGCCTCCTCAGGGCGGTGCCGTCTTCGTCACGGTGACGGAGCAGTGCCACACGTCGACCTTTGCCGTGACGTCGTGCCCGCCCGGCGGCGGCGCCGGGTGCACCGTCGGCATGACGACGACACAGATGTACACCGAGTACCGGACGGTGACCATGACGGCGGCGGCGCTGCAGACCGTCGTCCAGACGGTGCAGGAAACCACTACTGCTGGCGGTTTCGGTGGTAGCGGGAACGTTGGCTTCTCCCCTACTGGCACGGTCTTGCCGCCTGCGGTACAGGCTGGCGGTGGGTCTGGGCCGTACAGCAACAGCAGCAGCAGCAGCAGCAGCAGCAGCAGCAGTAGCTTCAGTAGTAGCTTCAGTAGTAGCTTCAGTAGTAGTAGCGGTGGTGGCGATGTGAGTACTGGAGGGTCCAGTAGTAGCGGCGGCGGCGGCAGTGGTGGCAGCAATGGAGTTGCGGCGGCTGCTGTATGTGCAGGGCCGAGCTGCGCAGTGGTGGCGCAGGGATCCGTGCCGACGGCGATGGCGTTGTCTGTGTATGCCGGCGCGGAGCGGAGCACGGGTGTTTTGCAAGGGTAGTGGGCGGCTGTTGGAATAGGGGCTTTGGTCTTGGTTTTGGGTGGTTCATGATGGAGCTTGTTCTTTTCTTCTTCTTTTTCATCTTTCGTCTATTCTTTAATCATTGCTAGGGAGAGGGTATCGCATTATCTTGTCCAAGGCAAGCTGCGTTTTGTATTTTGGAAAGTCGGGTGTTCCGAGTCTTGAGAGAAATAAATAGTACCTGGAGGGTTGGGTTCGAGAGTTGGGATGGAACTGCATTATTATAGATAGAGTAGATAGACGACTGAATTTCCGATGCATTACATTTCAAAGCTTCGAAATGGTTGACTTATTCAATTCATTCTGCCTACTGTCCGAACCCTCAGCTAATATCCCTAAAGACAAGATGCAGCAACCCCCATCCTAGTGACTCCAGCTAGTTGGTCCACGCCCCCCTTTCTACCACTTTAAACGTCCCCCACGTGTACGAGACCCCGTTTCAAACTTTAGTCTGTTTAAGCAAGCATACAATTATCACCAGAAATCATATTTCACCCATCACTCATGAAGTAATTTGACAATATACTTGGAAACCTGGTTTCTTCTGAGGCTGCTGCTTCAAAAGGAAGCATGTAAAGACAGCTTCTCTCACTGTATCTGATCTCGACTGATTTATTTGCAATTCATTTCTCCAACAAGAAGTTCATCGTGTAAGTAGTGGGTATCCCTTTTCGCCTTTGTGTGCCCAAAATACGCCGCTATACAAGTAATGGAGGAGAAGGGCTCCCCGGGGATATAAGGTATATATGGTTGTGTTGACCCAACACAAGTTCAAAACAGAACAAAAAAAAGACTTGGGGGAATATAAGGGAAAAGAAAAGGGCCTCCTCGAACCCCTCGCCATGCTTTCTTTCCAGCTCCCCAAAATACTGTTGGGTTCCAATAAACAGCCAACCCCTTAAACAATCAGGCTTGAAATGGCTTGGACCAATAAATATATATCATCATGCTAATTTCGACAGGCTCGTCATTCATGGGTTCCGATCTCCAACCGTTCGTCGTTGTCAACTCTCTCCCCCTGTATATATCGGTGCACTCTCCAGTCGTGTTTCCGTTAGGCTCTATCGAGCCAAAGGGAAACAAATATTAAATTCTAAATTTCTTAATTCGAAGAAGAGTCGTTACCAGCACCGTAAACTCTTCCAGAAGCCGCCGCCGTGGCCGAGCCGCTCGCCATTAGTATCGAGCCGGGGCCCTCGGGAGCCGCGCCAGCGCTTCTCGGGATCGCCGCGGTCGCGGTCGCCTCGGACAATGCCCAGCGGCGTGAGGGGCTTGGTGACACCGCGGCGGTCCATGTCGGTGTTGTCGAGGACGCCGAGCTCGGCGAGGCGGCGAGCCTCGACGACGCGCCGCACGATGAGCGCGAACGTCTCCTCGATGTTGACCTCGAGCCGCGCGCTCGTCTCCATGAAGCCGCAGCCGCGCCGCCGCGCCCAGTCTAGCCCTTGCGCCGCCGGCACCTGCCGCGACTCCTGCAGGTCGCACTTGTTGCCCGCGATGATCTTGACCGGCGGGATGGTGCGGGCGCCGGAGCCGGCCCCGCCTCCCACGCTGTGGTGGCTGTTGGGCCCCAGCCCGGCCTTTTGCGCCCGGCTCGCGTTGTCGATGCGCGTCTCGGCCTCCATATCGATCAGATCGTTGAAGTAGGAAAGGGCATCGAGGCTGTCGGCCGAGGTGATGTCGTAGACGAGCAGGAAGGCGTCAGCGCCCAGATTGGACGAGGCCCACATGCCCCGGTACTCCTCCTGGCCCGCCGTGTCCGTCAGGGACAGGTGGTAGCTGTTGCCGTCAATACGCCGTGTCACGCTGTACGAGTCTTCGATGGTCGGATCGTACTCTGAGGTCCACTGCGAGCGGACGAGCCGCAGCGTGATGGAACTCTTCCCGCAACCGCCATCGCCACATATCGTTATGCTGATAGGAACCGGGGGTTGGGGATCTGACGTAGGGTGCATGACGGAGGGAAAAGACTGATTGGTATTTCTATTGTCGCAGTTCGTTTGTTCTCGTTATTAAAGTGTCGTGTATTATTCTTCTTCTTTTGCGAGAATGGTCGCTGAAGGGGTATCGTGGTTTCCCGAAGGAGAGGCGGCGGACCAATTGTAGCCGTACGAGGCGCGAAGTCGCTAAAATAAGTAAGAAGCCGAGAAGGATCGCGGAAAGCCTTCGAGAAGAAGACTAAAAGGCTTCCAGGCGCCTGAAGAGGCAGCAAGCACTGAAACGTGGTGTTTCTAAAGCGTGCCCGGGGCGCCGCCGGTTCCAAGAATGGAGCTTCAAGATTTGGAAGACGTGGCTGGTCCTGACTAATAACCGAAAGAATATAACGGTCGGTGTTCGACAATGGTGGAGTGCGCCAACGATGCACGGCGGCGCAAAGCGTGCACTAGGGATGAAGTGGGTGTTTGATGACGGAACGACAAAGGTAAGAACGTCAGTGTTGGTCAAACACTGGCCTGATTCCCAAGATCGGTGCAAGTCTGGTTCGTCCCGAGTCTGGTAAAGGAATGCGACGTGACACGAAACCACCCACTTGATTTCCTCGCAAGAATGCGCGTCTATAAGTAGGTATGTAGAGACGGGAGATGACGAATGGGTAACGCCGGAATTCCCGGTTTGGGTCGTTGCGGAGGCGAGGGGAAGTTTTGCTTTCTGTTCTTTGTTTCCTTCGTTTTTTCTTTCCACTTGTCAATTTCCCTCTTCTCTCCTCCCCTTGCCGTGTGCCTCGGAAAGTAGCGATGGGCTTGTCAACCAAGGACGGACTTGGATGAAGGAAAAAGAAATATCAAGGATCCTCCACCGTAGTGCCGGGGGTGTTCGTGCTACTAAGATGAGCCGTAACCGTGTACCGTAGTCTTGGTGGGGGGCTTGGGGGCCTAGAGGGTCAACACGCCTGCCCGATTCGCCAATTCAGCTTCAACGAGATTCTGGAAATCCGTGCCGGGCCGTCCTAACCAAGCCTTGAACTCTAAGGACAACCAATCGGCGGCAGGATTCAACTGAACACGCGGCGTAATGATGATGTTGCTCGGTCGAAGAAGCGGAAATGACTGAGTTAATAAAAGCAAGCGTAGGTGAAATAAGTCGGAAACATATACTCTGTACCAATAACAAATACCAGTAGATATTGTAGAATCAGAAGCGAGCCTTGGAAGGAAGAAGAGGAGACGAGAGAGCAGAAACGAGACCGTCGAGGTCGCTTTTTGATAAGAGAACAGAGGAAAATAGACTGGCGCAAACTTGATGCTTCACTTATCCTATCGCTTGACCGAGTGTTCCATTCAGGGTGGATTGGCTACTATTGTAGGAAAGGGATCCCTGACAGCTGGGGGAAGGGGTTGGTTGCAGTTGCAGATGCAAGGTGTGTGCTCGAGCCCGGTTGCTACCCTCGCCATCCAGTCTCGAGTCTCTTTCTGTCATAGTCACAGCTAAACCTGGTTCGTTGAACTATGATAATTAATGATCCTACGACCTACTCCGTACGTGCTACCTGTAACCCCAATACGTGAATAAGTTGGTTATTTGTTTATTGTTTACCCAAGGCAGGGCGTCAGGTCAGATCAGATATCAAATGGCTCTCCCTGCAGGCGAATTTGATGTATCAGATCCGTCGGGTACCCGGGCAGCGCCACCGAGGGAGAGATTCGGGGAGGGAAGGCAAATACGTGCCTGGACAGAGATCGTCTCAGATCTCCAGTCCAAAAAAAAAGCAGAAACGTTTCTTCTGACGGCTGTGTACCCCGTCAGTTCGTCGAGGACCGACCATGATCAGGCCATCCCCATGCTGTCTCAGCGTAGCGCCAGGAAGAGCAAGTATCAATGAGGGGTAAACCAGTACCATAGGTCCCGGTCGTGGTGGTATGTAAAAGGTATGTCGAGTGCGTGCATATGCACTGGGCTCGACTAAGGTTGACAGAAAAGCACCACTTGAGTGTAGGAGTACCCGTAGCTCTGGCGAATAAAAGCATCCAACGGCCCGTGATAGTGATTGATAGGTATGGGGGAGTGTCCAATTGCAACCACCAAGGGACTGTGATCAGTGGTCGGTTACAGGTGGTGGTGGGGCCGATATACGTTGCTCCAAAATTGATGATACCATCCAACTGTTGCAGCACCACATCGAGCCTTGGATGGGCGACTTTTGTAGGTATCCTTAATCAGGCATCAGGGGCGATCCGACCGCTGACAACGGCCGGAGAGGGGATTTCTGCTGGGAGTCTCGGTTCTTTCCAGGTTTGGCACATTGTGAGGCGGACAGTGCAAGCTGCTTCTGGGGAGCGCTGGGGTTCTGGTTTGGGGCATGATCGCCAACATGGCTGAACCATGAACCATTCCTCTCCAGGAGCATTCTGGCACTATGGTGGATGGATCTTCGAAACCGGTCCGCGCAGACACAGGCAAGAGGCAGACGAGGAATCGCCCAGAGTAAATAATCATCATCAAAAGGCTAGATGCACACTACTACATCCATCGTACTTTTTTCTTCTAAGGTGGTCAAGGTCATCCAATTCCCTGAAGCAGCTGAAAGCTTGAGCTTGCCCGGTGGACGCACGTACTGTACTTTGCGTCGCTAGCCCACGCCCACGTGCGTACAGGATTATTTCCTCTATTGTCGACCCCACTCTCGGACATTTGCTTGGCCTTAGTTCGATTTGGGCAACTCATTCGCAAAGGGAATTCAATATCAGGTACAGTTACTCTACAAAACACGTAATCAGGTTGCTCATTTCTCTCATTCGTTGACATTACATTATACAGAAGCTATTATAGTATATGGATCCATGGGAGGGACATAAACATGTTTCGCCCAGTGACATCGGTTGCGGCAGGGTCGCAACGTGCCCCAGATATGGGATGGTATATGGATTGGGCCGCGAACTATGGATGGCGTTATGAACCTTACTAGTGAGCCGACGTCTCTTCGCTCGACAGATCCCAACACAATACCTGGTTGGTTGTTAATTGCTCAAGTGCATACGGAGAACAGGGCACTGGCTACGGAGTATCGACCTTGGGAAAGTCGGACGATGACAGCGTACAAGGCGCAATGATCGTCGAGTGCCGCGACGTCTCCGAGTCCCACTTCCCCCCCATTTTGTGAAACAGCTTCATCCTCAATGGGCTTGTTTTCCCACTCGGGGCTCGTCGGCAGTTGCTACACTTCCGGCGGCGCAGCTGTTTAGCCCCATCATCACAGGCCGGCATTGCTTTTCACTAAGCGACCACTAGTCGGGGCCCGGTGCATGGGTCTCAGCAAGATGTTTTAGCATGAGACGGGGGGCTGGCGGCAACGAGCCGGTTTGCCTTGTTGGGCAGCCTGCCCTGCTAATCGCATCACACTCTGCTCATGAGCGACTCGGCCGAGAGGACAATCCCACCATATGACCAAGCCTATTCAATCATGGGTTCAAGAAACCAGTTCACTTGGCTGGGCCATGAAAGAAACGCGGCTGTTCTTGAGGCTCTTCCGAATTTCTCCACACAGCCAGGATCTCATCGGGCAGTGTGCCTGTTGATAGCCGACATGGCATGCATGTTCTGCTCGATCTGCGCCGGTCAGGAGCCTCAGAGGAGGATACTATCGCGCTCGCACAGCTGCGAGTAGGCGTCGAAGACCACGTTATGTTTGCACAGCAGGGGGTCATGCTCTCTCTCTGGCCTAAACACGGTCAGATTATCCTGTCGCTGTTTTGCAGACGGCTTGGCGTGCCCCTTTCGCTCGCAAATCGCGATGAACCTTTCCACGGTCTCAGCGGGGAACTTGGAAAGACTATACTACGAGACGGGAGTGATGTCAGACTTCGAAGGGCAGCAAGCTGCCTCGGCACCCTTGCCCTATTGCAATGCCCAAGCCGGGTTTGGTCGCTTGACCTCTCGGGGTGCTCCTCGAGCGGAGTGACCTCGTCAGCGAGACGGGCCTACATGATGGTACTGACCCTGTCGACACCCAGTGTTTCCAGACTGCGGTCGATGCTTTTGCGGGTAGCTTCCTTGGCCAGGTTACATTTGCTGCTCTGTCCGGGGAAGAACACCTTCCTGCTGATAGTGAAGCCTTTGGCAGCGGCCTGCACCGTACCTATCAGGTGCTCGGAGCCACTAGGGTTATTTAGAGAGGATGGCTATGCAACAGTATCAATCTGGTTAATGCCGAGCAGTGCACATTTTCAAGGAAGAACGAAAGCGTGACTTCCTTCTCGTGGGCCAGGACGTGCCCCAGGTCAAAGAACGCAGTGCCGTAATATATTACAAGGTATTTGTACGACATGGTTGCTAAGCATCTAAGGTCCGGTAGGTATACAGGAAAGGAGTAGGTGATATCACAATGGTCTGCACATAAAGTCTACCTACCTACATTAGGTAGTGATGGTCACATACGAATAAATAAGTGACCGATGTTGGGTGGTTCTTTCTCATTCTCAAAACCCCATTACGAACCAATACTACCTAGGTGTATATCAATGGAAGAAACGGCGGATCACAGATCGCAAACTTCCTGTTTGTTCACCCTCGCTTCAGCAAACCTAGATCGGCACCGGCACCGGCATCACGAAGGTTGCCGGCCGATTATGTTGAGGTCAAACTCTCGCAACGATGATGTGCCACACAGTGCCTAGAACGGAGAGCCACCCCGCGAACGAGCTCCAACACAAAAACGGCCGTTAGCTTCCTTTCCGACCCAGTGCAAAGGGTGCCTAATTTACCAAGGGCCGATCGCCGTTGAAATTAAAGGAGAAACAATAAATGAGCTACTAACAAAATACCATTGCATCTAGATGGAATTATTTCCATCTCTGTTTCGAGAGTCATATTATACATATCGCCAAGCCAAGCCAGCCAGCCAGCAAGCCAGCCATGCCTTGCGGTGCTGGCCTCGGGAGATCGTTCATCGCCCGAATCGCCCTAGCTCTGGTTCTCTTGACCGTTACTCTTTGTCTCCTGTGGTACCGGGATCTCGTGTCGCCTCCGTCGCGTGTGCTCCCCCACGCCCCCTTTAACGTCTTGCAAAACCACGACAAGCAGCCGCAGCCTGGAGCGACGACATCGCCGGCGGCGCCCGCTGCGCAACAGCAGAAAGCCACTTGGGGCCCCAGAAATGCAACCTTGGGAGTATGTTACTTCAATTGTTTCTTCGTCGCAACTTGTATTGATGTTGAATCCTTGTCTGTAGTTTGACGCTATCCTCGCCCTGTCTAAGGGAGGAGGCCAGTCATGGCGTGTGCAAGGTCTGCAAGCAGCGGCGGCGTTGAGTGGCTTGAACGTTACCGTGCCGCCGCAGCCGACCTGGCTTCCCGAGATGGTCGAGGCCTTCGCCGCCCTTAGCCCTGAAGGCGTTCCGAAGCCCGAGCCAGGAAGCGCAGCCGCCTGGCTCGCACATATCGACTTGCTCAAGTACGTCCTGCAGAGTGAGCTCAACTCGGCCCTCATCGTCGAGGATGATGTCGATTGGGACATCCACATCAAGGTAAACTAACCGACTCACCCATCCGCCCGCCGCCATGGACCATCCAAGCACGCAGAAATCAATAACATCCCTTTTTTGTCTCTTGACCTCGTCTGACTTGTCCCCTCTTCCAGGATCAAATGAGCAACATTGCAGAAGCCGTGCGCCAGCAAACGCATGCGCCGCATGATGAGAGCAATCCCTACTCTAGCCAGTGGGACATCCTGTGGATCGGCCACTGCGGCGACACGCCCATGCCCAACGAGACCGTCAGCCTCTTCAAGGACCCCACCGTGCTGGAGCACAAGCGCTACGTGGGCTTCGCTGGGACCAAAAGCTACCTGCAGGCGCACATCCCCGAGGGTCAGCGCGCCGTCTACCGGTCGCAGGGCGCCGTGTGCTCGTACGCCTACGCCGTGCACCGCGGCGGCGTGCGCAAGGTGCTCGACTTTGTCTCCACGGGGCTGGGCCAGGCCTACGACACCAAGCTGTTTTATGGGTGTCGCTCCGGGCTGCTGAAATGCGTCGCCGTCACGCCCGAGGTCATGGTGCACTTCCGCCCCGACACCCAGTTCGGCCAAACTAGCGAGGTGAACCGGCTGAACGAGGCGATAACGCGCCGGGGCGCATGGCCAGCGACGACGGGAGCATCGGCGGCCAGGAGGGGGGCGGGCAACCGGACAAGGTGGCCGTTTCGGAGGCTGAGAAGATCACGGGCACGACCAGCAATATTCGGCAGAGCGCGAGATGTATGAGTCTATGGAAGAAGGCTTGCATTGGTGGCCATAAGTAATTTGGGACGATGCCAGTAAGCACAAGCCTGCTACAAAGCCACTGCTGCGATTACAAGGGCCATGAAAAAGAAATGGAAGAGCAGAGGCTGACCATATTGGAAACGACGGCCTCTGTAGATCTTGTGATTGCTTGTACATAAACACGAACATGAAAACCTGCCATACAAATCTTCAGTCACATAGCGCCCAGCCCTGGCGAGCTAACTGAGAGGGGAGCTTGTAGTGTAGCGTGGGGAGCAGCTCAGCATAGAATAACATCCAATCCCACTGATGGAAATTCGACATTGAATATTGGCAGTCGCATTGTAGCATCTTCGGACCTTTGCTCCGGTTGACGGCAAAGGAGGGCGAGTGGCTCTTGCTACTTACGCCCTCCACTACGTCATAGGCGTAACCGGACACTACGTGTGAGCCACTCCTTCCTCGCGAGACATGCCTACAAAACAAGAGAAAACCGACCTCAACAAACTCAGCACCTACAAAATACTAAATCATCGAACCGTGTGTACTGTAAGCTCCCGCAAAGAAATTCGCGTTGTCAGAATGTCTCAAGAAGAAGCGGAAGAAGAAAACCACTGTCTCCTCCAGGGGTTCGAATGGCACGTGCCCGCGGACCAGAAGCACTACCGGCGCCTGCAGGGCGCCCTGCCCGACCTCAAGGCCATCGGGATCGACAACGTCTGGCTCCCGCCGGCCTGCAAGGGCGCGGGCGGCGCCGCGGCTAACGGCTACGACGTCTACGACCTGTACGACCTCGGCGAGTTCGACCAGAAGGGCAGCCGGGCGACCAAATGGGGGCCCAAGGAGGACCTGCTCGCCCTGAGCGAGAGGGCGCGGGAGCTGGGCGTGGGGTTGTACTTCGACGCCGTCCTCAATCACAAGGCGGGCGCTGACGAGAAGGAGAAGTGCCGGGTGCAGGAAGTGGAACAGGAAGGTGGGTGTGTCTCAAATGGCATCGTGCAATACCCCCTCTCTATCCCCATCCTACTTCCTCTTTCATTCTATTTCCTCGCCCCCTCTCTTGCTTGCCTTAAAAAAGCCGGCTGAGTCTTCATCATTGCTGATCGGACATCGCCAGACCGGACCAAGGACGTCGGCAAGCCGTTTGAGATCGAAGCCTGGTTTGGGTTCCACTTTCCCCGGCCGGGGCGACCAGTACAGCGCCCAGAAGTACCACTGGGAGCACTTTTCCGGCACCGACTACGACGACAAGCGCGACAGTATGGGCATTTTCCGCGTCGAGGGAAAGTGCTGGAGCCAGTCGGTCGGCCGCGAGGCCGGCAACGCCGACTTCCTCATGTTCGCGGACCTCGACTACTCGCACCCCGAGGTCGCCGCCGACGTCCTTCGCTGGGGCCCCTGGGTCGTCCGGCAGCTGGGGCTCCGGGGTCTTCGTCTCGACGCGTGCCAGCACTTCTCGGAGCGCTTCACCAACGAGTTCGTCGCGCACCTCGAGAAGGAGTTTGGCAGCGATTCCTTGTTTCTCGTGGGCGAGTTCTGGGTCAAAGACAGGACCGAGATGCTCGAGTACCTCGACAATATGCACCACAAATTCTGGCTCTTCGACGCGCCGCTCGTGTACCACTTCTCGGCGCTGTCGCGGCAGCAGGAGCGCGGGGATCTGCGCACGGTGTTCGACGGCTCCCTGGTGCAGGCGCGGCCCGGCGCCGCCGTCACCGTCGTCATGAACCACGACACGCAGCCGGGGCAGACGGTCGACACGCCCATCGCGGCCTTCTTCAAGCCCCTGGCGTACGCGCTGATCCTGCTGCGCGCCGAGGGCTACCCGAGCGTCTTCTACGGCGACCTGTACGGCATTAAAGGGAAGCAGCCGCAGGCGCCCGCCTGCGACGGCCGCCTGCCCGACCTCGTCCTCGCCCGCAAGCTGTACGCGCACGGCGACCAGGTGGACTACTGGGCGGAGCGCCACTGCGTGGGGTTCGTGCGGCGCGGGACCTCGGCGGCGACGCGCCCATGGGGGCTCGCTTGCGTCATGAGCAATGCCGGGCCTGGTCGAATTCGCATGGAGGTTGGGGAGGCGCATGGGGGCAAGGTCTGGACGGATGTGCTACGGTGGCGGGGCGACGTGGTGCGGATCGATGACGGCGGGTTCGGGGATTTTCCTTGCGCTGGCAAGTCGGTCTCGGTCTGGGTGAACAGGGACGCCGAGGGGAGGGAGCGTTTCGGCAAATTGTAAGTACCGTCTATCACCCATCACCCACCCCCTTTTTGGATTTGGTGGGCTAGTTTGCATGCACTAACTCGGGGGTAACTATTTAGCGATGCCGACATCTACGCAAAGGCTTGAGTGAATTAGTGGCATAGGGGAGATGTTGAGGCTACGAGTAGGTCTTTCGACATTGGGATGGGTGATTCACGGATTATGAGTCTCGCTGATCAACCCCAATATTACACATGTTTTATTTCGTCATCACACAGGGCTTGTCACTTATTCATTAAATCGAGGTTTAGGGGCATAATAATTCATTGCTAACTCATTTGCTACTTCATCGCGAGGGAATCGTCGCATATTCGCTACTACATCAGTGTTACTCAGATCCATATGGCATCATCGCTTGGGCCATACTTTATCTTGAGATCTACTGAACAATGGCATCAATGGGTGTGTGGACTATACCAGAGCCAGTCTACAGAACTACCTCTCAAATTGGCTCGAAGGGTGAGTGGTAAGCATCGTCGTCGTCGTCGTCGTCACCGATACCAATAAAACGCTGCAGATCCTCATCATCACTGTCGCCAAGATCAATGAGACCGGACGTGTCCGGTGCCGGTGCCGGCTGCGAGTAGTCGAACTTGGTGGTTCTGGAGGCGTTCGGCTCCTGGTCCGGCAACAATTCGATGATCTGCGCAAGGGTTAGGTCAGTACCAGGGGTCATGTCGTCGGAAAAGGGGCCGCGAGGCTGATCACGGTCATCGTCCGCAACGTCAAGCGCCATATTGTCGAATAGACTGCTGATGTCGACCTCGCCCGACGTGGTGCCCTGGGCTGGCTGCTTCTGCTTCTGTTTCTTCGGCTTGGGTTCAAGCACGTCAAGCAACTGCTGCAGATACTTGGGATCATCCTGGCGAATGATCTCATGGTAGCGCGCCAACTCCTCGAGATCGTCACGGAAATACTGCCGCAACACAGCCGTGTCCTCTGCGTCTTACATTACAATGTCTTGGAGGTCGAAGGTGGACTTCTCCAACGATGGCGGTGTCTGCGGCTGCTGCGGCTGCGGCTGCTGCTGCTTGAGCAAGGCGGTTGCAGCCGCTTCAGCCTGTGTCCGTTTCTGATCCTTGGAACTTTCGATCTCGGTCAGCTTGCGACGAACATGGCCACTGAGCAGGGGTTTTAGTAGAGCAGCGCCCTTTCGCTTCTTTGGCTGGTCTCCGATGCGAGAAGGTCTCATAGCCGGGACGGGCCGTGCCGGTCCCGCCTTACCGCCGATGGACGACGAGGAGGAGGCACCCAAGTTCTCTTTGCATTCCTGGCATTGCGTCAAGAATTCGTGGGGGTTGGCACAGGCCGGCATATGGAGCTGTTCCACTTGACCGACCTTACTGCAAACCGTACATCTCATGAAGCGACACATGGTTGTGTATGTTCGTGTCCTGAAAATGTGAAATAGTTTATGGTATCTTCTTTGGTATGAGGTTCTGATGACAGAGTTGTGTGTGATGGGATAAAGATTGGACGAGCAAGGGATTCCCGGCATCTTTATATACACCAAGAAATTTCGTAACATTGGTATAGTTTCCAAAAACAACCATGGTCTTTACGAACTACATGTAGTGTGAGGTAAACAATACTATTATTTGACAAACGAATACATACTTTACCTGGATTACTTCCTGTCTTACTCTGGCATTGAAACAAAAGCGTGTTACGGGGCCTTTATTGTCGGCCTTTGTTCCGTAACATTGGTACTGGGACCTTTTGTGTTGACCTGATGACAACAATGAGGGAGATTTGTTGCTTGGTCAATCTCTAAACGGCGCACCTGTTTCCCTGAAAACACAACACCAAGAACAGCAGGGTTACATTATTGGTTTTAACAACCATGGCAAATCCCCTTGAACAGTTTGATCATTTCTCCCCTTCGCATCCATGACTGCTATCAGATATTTCCAGGGGAATGCCATCACTAATCGTCCTGCAGTCAAGTGATGGGCATGATGGGGCAACGACACCGGCCTTTTCCCCCCTGACCCGGCGGGGAGAGACGGCCTCCAACCCAACAGTAGCAGCAGCCCATGACTACACAGCACCAGGGTCATATCGGCGAAGAGCTCGTACCAACCTCTGCAACCAAAGAGGATGTGACCGAATAATGGCAAGTGCCCCCCTTCTGCTTCCGCTTCTTCTTCTTCGCAGCACCACCAGGCAACGCCGAGCGGCAGCGGTAGACACAGAGAAAACATCCGCGCTGACTTGTAATCGGCTAGGCGGAGAGGCCGAAAGTCCGGCGTGTACGAGGGCGCCCAGCTCGAGTGGCACGTAGTGAAGCATGAGCCCTTATTCCGCTTCCTCGCAGGTATTCAAAAACTTGTGTTCTTCCGAATGCATTGGAATCACCTCATACGGGGGTGAGTCGTAGACTGCCTGAGATCGAAGGCATGAACCAAGTCGAAGTCGAAGCCGAAGCCGCAAACCAAGCAAAAGAAAAAACTACAGCAACGACTTCCAGCAAGCAGCATGCCTACCTGGCGACTCGGATCCTCACTGTAGGCCTGCAAAGCACGACACCCGACACTCCCCTAGACCTCCAGAGCCAGAAGAGAAAACGCGACGGGGCCGGTGACGGTGACGACATGGCCACCCAGCGTCGTATTCCTCCAGGTCTCGGTGGTAATACAGAATCGCAATGATGAGATGGGTAATGCCCAGGAGTCGCTGACCACTTTGCCCCATGATCATTACCCGAGCCATCTGATATACATACCTGGTTGACTTGTAAACGAGTCACACTGTATTCACGAGATAAAGAATCATGGCAATGGGCAAGAGAATATTCATCTGCAAAACACTCCGTACTACTTTCGGGCGAGACCAAACTCCCCTTCATGACCTTATGTAATCAGCGCTGCTCATCCTGTTGCACTGTTCAGCCCATTCGCGTTATGGGCGGGATACCCCAGTTCTTCTTTCCTGATCTACGCAAAAGCAAGGGTTCACAATTTCCCTAGATCGTTGAGCGTGCCATTTATTTCCTTCTTCCCCTCAAATCGACACAGCATCGGAGCTAAACTTTCCCACATGACAAATGGTATTGGAAAGTGACCCTCCTCATCTCGGCATGAGCGTAGAGGCCGTGATAGGGACGTATGAGTCGGTTGTCCGACTGGCTATGCCAATGTTGGAGTCAAATACTCCGCCGCTTGGATTGGATATGCAATTGGATTGGTTCTGTCGGTGAAGGCGATGAGCGTGTTTTTTTTGGTGCCAATGGTCGTATCATTGGTCTGCGTCAGTCTATCGATTGTCAGGTATCGCCTAGTGAACCGCATTGCTGTCGCCGTCGTCCTTCTCTACAAGGAATCCATTAAAGTCAATGGCTTTGAAATCGGACATGCGGTAACGGTGCAACTGGTTCAGAGTCGAGTCGTTCCAGAAGACCCAACCGCACATTCGACGGGTGGCGATGACGCTTTCAGCCTCCCGTTGGGTAATGGGCTTGATGGTGTCCCTCATGTGTTTAATTTGCCGATTGCGCCACTTGTTCCATGAGTAGTTAGGCTTGATTCCTGCGCTCATGATGCCGCCCTCATCAAAGCGGACTATGTTCCGTTCTGCATGTTGAGCACCTGTGAACCGTGAACTACGTCGGAATCTGTGGACTTTAGCCCATTGGTTGTTGCAGCAGCGGCGCATTGTGCATTGGGGATCGCCGTTCAGGACGCCACACATGAAGTCCCTGTGATGGTTCCCAAGCATCAGCCCTTGGCCTCCATCATTATCAGAAGACTGAACACGCTGTAAGATGTCCTTGTAGACGAGTCTACAGCGCACATCGTGCGGTCCCACGACACTGTCCCACACTCTCTTGACGCCACTGGCGAGCTTGGCCCGTAGAAGAACGTCCCGATCGTATGGGGCCAGCCATGCATTAATCCTTAAATGTCGAACGGGATAGGTTTGCGACGTGAGGTACCGTTGCTTGATATTGTCCTCGAATTCCATCTCCTCACAGATAAGCATTTGAAGCGAGTAGAGATAACCATAAACACAGGCTACTTCTTCGGTTTCAGAAGGGGGAGTTGGATGAGTGGGTTTTTGTTTCCGTTATACTCGCCGTTACTTTCAAGGTGGGCGTGAACGCGGGCATACAGCTCGAACCGGAAAAATGCGCGTTGGAACTTGGTGAGCTCATCTTTAGTTAAATGCTTGTTGGGGCGGATTTGGGATGCCGTTTTCTTTGATCGCAAAGTCGGGTGAGCCCAGCTGGGGACGTTGTTGTAGACGTAGAAGTCCTTGAGAGGATCGCATTTGGCCTTTGCTGCATAATCGTCGATGAAATGCTCGATGTAGGAGCCCAGTCGAGCGAGAGTAACAGCGTGGCGGAGACGGAACATATCGCCAGTATAACCAGGAACGGTGCAACTGAGGGTGCGAGAGGGAGGGCTGCTTGGCTCGGCAGGAACGAAGGCAAATTTTCTTTGCTTCCAGAGCTGAACGGCCCTCTCGGCCGCAGGTTTCCACTTCACGGTCGGCTTGTCGGCATTGTCCATGTTGGGAGGGTAAGGCAGAGAGGCTGCTGCCAAGGCATCGTTGAGGACCGCGGGAGAACGCCACTGCTGAAGGTAACGCTATGCTCGAGGATCTCATTGTAGTATCCGTAGAAGATGCGATGGAAGGTGGGTGATGCGGAGATGAGCGACAGTATAGAGGCGGCATCCATCTCCTTGAGAATCATCACCTTGAGCTCAATAGCCAGAGACTCCAGCTTTGGCGACACCATGGTGCCGTTGGGGAGCGGTGCTAGACGAAACTGTTCTCGTTTGTTGAAGTCAAGCGGTTGACTACGTTCACTTTATCAACGACGGTGGGCGATCATGATCACCTTGGGGTGTATGATTGAAGAACGATCGCCGAGGCCAAGATGTTGAGGCTGCTGGAAGGCAAAAGTGCTTCTTGATTCTGTTGATTGAGAGGGTGGACGCAAGTGTGGTTGTGCCAGGTAGGAGCTCTTGAATAGTACCAAAAACCAAAAGCTTCCCACATCACTTAAACTTCACCTGAGGTCGACCAGACAATCACCTAAGGGTAGTACTGGTAGATTATCCCACAGGTTGGAGACGAAGCCGCGGTATTGCAAAGACTTCGTCGTTGCCTCCTTTCCCATCACGCCCCGCTCTTTCCGTTTGACTGCTCTGTATTAATTCAACTCTTGCTCGGAAACTGCCACAAGATTAGCATGATTGCTACTCGAGTCGGGATCTGGATGTTTATCCCATACGCGTGAAAGCGCGAGGCACTACGGAATAAGCACACCGTATAAGCATGGCGACACGCGATTCCACAATTCCAGGAGCACTTTCCTGTCCATGCAATCTGGAGTAGCCGACTCCAAATACATGACCACAATGGGATAACTGGCTGGCGATATATTTATTGCCACAGATACCGGCTGGCTCATTGGAGCAGATGCGGATCAAAATGCTCCCAGGACATGAATAAAACGCGGAAACATCAAAAGCAGCTAAGCGGCCAAGTGACTCATTCTTACAACTGACTGTTTATCTGCGCAAGTGGAGAAAAAGGCTAGAAACAACCCATCAAGAGGGCACAGAGGCGGAGGTTGACAATGGCAAGAGCAAACCTTAGAGGAATGCGATATTGTATTTTCCCATCTCCCAGACCAAGATGGCAGCAAATGACAAGATTGGATCTCGAAAACAAAATATAGCAAACCAAAATAAGGTATTTCAATGAACACCCCTTTTCTCGACGTACACTGGCCAATCTCCCGGAACCGCGGCAACGAAGGTCTTGTAAGACCACTCCTGTTCCGGATTGACGAGGGAGATATCGTAGCGGCGCACGATCGTCGGCAAGATCTTGGACAGCTCGATGCGTACGAGGTTCTGCCCCACGCACGAGTTATAGCCCAAGCCAAACTACATCACACAACATGATCGATAGTCAGCCATGTCGCGCTTTTCATGAGCTTTTGGGGGGTGTGCGACTGAAGTAGGAGCAAGAATGAACAACTTACAGGTATAAAGTACTTGTCCAATGCTGCCGTCTTCTTGTCATCCCCAAGCCACCTCTCCGGCACAAACTCGTGCGTGTCCGGGCCCCAAAGCTCCTCTGACAGCAGTATGCTGGGAAGGTGGACAGAAAGCACGGTACCGGCCTCGAAGGTCCGGTCTCCAATCGTGATGCCGCCGCGCGGCGCCACGCGCTGCAGGCCGATGGTGGAGGGCGGACAGATGCGCATGCACTCCTTAATGCACGCTTGTAGATACGGGAGCTTCTGGGCTACCGCAAAAGAAAAGACGGGATGGTCCTGAGAAGGTTCTCCTTCTTGTTGCTGCTGCTCATGCTGCTCTGTTGCAGCCTTATCGATCTCTTCTTGGAGTCGCCTCCAAGCTGTAGGGTGACGGACAGTATGATAGGTAAAGGACTGCAAGGCGCATGTGACGGTATCCGCTCCGGCGCTGCTAGTAAGATTAGTTTCAAGAACTTTGACAACGTCGTAATGAGCTATTTGCCTGCCTACCTGACATTGGACGTAGCAGCCGCTTGCACGTCCTTGGCCGTCAACCGATCCGGCTGCTCCTCATGCGTCCGGAGCCAGTGCGCGACGTAGTCGAACCGGGCGTCCGGGTCCCTCTTCCGCTGCTCCAGCGCCCTGATGCTGCGGTCCACGACGTAGCTGGACGGCATCACCAGCCGAAAGAGCGGGGCGAAAAGGGGGCTCACGAGTAGCCCCTGCAGCCGGGGGAAGTAGGGCAGCACGGCCACGTAGGCGCCAAACGCGAGCCCCTGCCGGAGTGAGTCCTCGATGTCGCCGCCTCTCTCCAGGAACCCGAAGCTCTTGGAGAAGATGACTTCGCCTAGATATGTGCCCCGGGTCCGGTCAGTTGCGATGTTCTGCCAAGCCAAAAGGTCGTCGGGGTCAAATTCACAAGTGTGGTCCGAAAGGAGTCAAGGGGCGGGCAACCGGATTCGTTTTTTAAGGGGGTTCGCTAGCTCACCCATGATATCGTAGGCGATGAACGTGAAGAACTTGGACAAGTCCATGGGCTTAGAAGATGCCGCATGCTCGTCCAACCACCCGAGTAGGAGCTCTATCTGGGCGTTTATAGCTTGCTCTGACTGCAGGAGGCTCGAGGTGGTGTAAGCGGACGCCAGCAGTCTAGACCTCTCGATCTTTTCCTTGGGGTCCATTTGTAGCCATGGGGGTCTTGTACGTAGAGTCGGGAAAGGTCAGAGTCTTATACCAATAGCCCTGTACGTGTAGTCGTTATGAGAAAGGGAGCGCATCAACTAAACGCATCTTCTGGAGTAGGCACCAACCTTGGACAGCGGTTCCCGCAATAGCTTCCGTGGTCCATCGGGATGGGCGACACTGACTTCGTCAGGCGCGATGCGCACGAAATGGCCCAGTCGGCGATGGAGAGCGGTGATATCTCTTGCGTGTGTTCCATTCTTGATAATTCTCGCGTGCCAAAGGCGTGTAAAGGCAGCTAGGTGTGGACCAGGTACGTCTCTAAGAGCCCAGTAACGACGACAGACTAATACGACGAAAAGTGTTGGGGCCACAAGTGCAAGTATAGTTTGGATTTCGATTATCGCTTTAGGGTTGATTGCCTCAAAACTTGAGGTCCACATCGCGAGACGTCCTTTGTCCGGCGTCTGTTCTTCTTTCTGGCACTTGCCGGTCGAACCATTTCCCTTGAAGGCAGCCGAAACCACTGCCTTTTGACCTGAATGCTTCCTCCTCTCGACTAGAAGACCTAAACAGGCCTTCTGTTACATTCATTTGAAAGTTGGATTAATAATGCGGCAAATCCCGTCGAGGTTGACGACGATCCTCCCTTCCGGACCCTCCGTTTTCCATTTTCCAAGTTTTTTCCTTTTTCTGGGGAGCCAATGCAGAGAGGATCTGGAGCAAGGGACAAAAGCGAGATCCGGGTGAAGGTACCCACCGCTTCAGCTTCCTTATCACGATGCCTAAATCGTTAGTGCTGACTGCTTTCTTGGGCTGCAAATTTTCCAAATGCGGACAGTTGCACTCGATTTATAAAGCTGCATTATCATGCGCAATATGACGTGGCAAACCTGCATGAAACGGGTCGGACTGGCTCGGGATTGGCGAAAATCCTATCTCCAGACATTATCCCATCCTGCCTGCTCGACGGCAAAAGCAATAGCCAGCTTGCAGAATTCGGCCATGTGCTAGACATCGATGTACGTTCTTAGCGATTGGGTCGACGTGGGACTTAAGTAGTGTCTAAACTTACGTCGAAGGAGAACTTGCCCGTCTCATCATCCACATACATGGTATCATTCACAGTATGCATGTACGGGTTGTAATCACCGGGGAACACTCCTCCGGCTGAGGGATCGCCTTCGGTAGCGAACGCCGAGGGGTAGCCAAGCTTCGTGTAAGACATATAGTCGGAACCACCTCTTCTGTAATGAAAGGTTAGACCACGGCATATACTTGGATCCTGGACAACGCGGTTGATACTTACGGGTCAAGTGTGGTAATGAGGGAAGGAAGAGAGGTGTATTCTTCGCCCAGTTTGGAGATCCACTCCGTCAGCGGGTCATCTGCCTGGGTCTTGACGAGGACAATGGATTCAGTCGAGTTGGTCGCCACAAACGCTGTCGCATCGAATTCCACCATGGCTCCAATGCGCGCCCCCGATTCTTTCTTGTAGCACGCCACCAAGTTGCTACCTAGGTTGCCCCCTTCTTCGCCCGCATACCAATGGAACTCTACAGGGCCATCTTTTGGGGTGAATCCGTTCGTCGCGAGGACCCGGAAGGCTTCAAGAATGGTCACGGTCCCGGAGCCATCATCGTCGGCGCCTGGCGCGGGAAGAAGAGGAAACAGGTAGTTGGCCGAGTCCTGGTGGGCACCTATGACTGTCAGGGGCAAGCTCCAGTTGCGCACTTTGGGCTCGAAGCGCGCAATGATCGACGGCTGCGGGAATGGATGAGTAAAGTACTCCAGCGAAATATAGCTATGGAGTGGCGCCTCGGCGATGATCTGAGCTATTTGATCATGAATCCACTGTGCGCTCTCCTCCCCTGTGGCACCTCCGAACCAACGATTGTAGAATCCAGTCAGGTGTTCTAGATCATCATACATTCTCTGCGTCGAGACCTGATGTAACAATGGCCGGACAAGGGGCTGCTTTGTGAAATTCGGAAGGTCTATAGTTTATCGGCATTAACAGAGAGGGCAAGTCATTTCGGGTGCCAACGACACTTACGGGCTTTCCCGGCTTGTATGCCAACGTGCTGCGCGTAGAATTCGTAATGATCAGTAATATCCACAAACTTCTTGTGCTGCCTTCGCAACCGCAGCTTGTCGCCTTCCGTCATCCATTGCGGCTTCTCCTCGCCCTGTAAATGCAGTAATTTTGGCTCTGTAAGCTCCTTGACTGCCTCGGGATGTAGAGCGACAAAGGCATCAACTGGATCGGGATGCTTGGCTAGAGCGGCCATTATCGCATCATCAACGACATGAGGGGGTCGAGGTCCTGAGGTTTCGCGAAAACCGCCAAGCACGACTTGGCTGTCGCCAGAGGGCGTGCTGGCGACGAGCTGCGAGCTACCAAGTAGCAAGCAAAGCAGTTTGCTGGTTCCATCGGATCCAAGCATCGTAAGCATGTTTTAGGCGAGTGGTTCTGTCCAGGTCCCGAAGCTTGGTCTTTGCCTAAATGCGTGAAGCTAAGTTTGGAGAACCCTCTCGCCCTTCAGGCTTAAATGTACCTGCAATCGCGGCGCAGCACACCTACATGCAGGTAAGATTCCCTGCAAGGAGTAAACAAAAAATCCTGGACCAAACCCCAAGTTGCGATGGAGGCATAAGTTGGAGAGTACGTAAGCTGCATCATGAGTGCTATCATTTCATCCTTGTTCGGAATAACTGAACGCCATTGGAAGTGTAACGCCGAGCACACCACTAGCCCGCGATTCGTCCGAGCTGTCGGGACGAAGAGATAAGGTAAAGAGGGAGACACACCCGATTGGTGCAAAATTGGGATGAGTGTACGTACGTAGTAGATTGCTTCGTCTGGTTGCGACAGCTTCACACCATTCTGATTGCAGTCGTCTTCATTCCAACGCAAGCCTCATTCGTTTCCATCATGTTCATGACGCGGCGCTTTCATGGTACGGGGATACTGTGCATGGCATCATGGCATCAAAAGTGGTCCAACTCCGACCAGCTGCCCTCTCCAAATTTGGTAATCCGAGAGGCGCTGTTGAAGTAGAAGAAGGAAAGAGGAAAGAAGGGCGCTAACATCAACATGGAGGCTGACATTGGAAAAGCTGTGAGACATCGGGGGGAACCTTAAGGCTAGGTAGGCGCACATGGTCGCGGCTGCCCAATGCGGCAATTAGTCTGACTTTTATATGATATCTGTCGCGTTCAATCGGTCGTGAGACGGCACAAAATCTACTATTTCCCCATATATAGAGGAACCAGATATCGAGATGTTGTTAGACGCTCATAAGCCTACCTACACTCCACGACTTTCGAGTTGATGGCATCATCCAGGCCGGTGTCGGCTCGGCTAGCGGTCGACCGATTAGGCTGACTACCTAAATCCGAGGGGGCCGCACTGATGTTAACCTAGCGCTTTCCGGATGGCAGTGATTAATGACTTGCCGATGAAGCCATGATGGATTTTCTGCTCTTTCATTGTTGTTGGCTGTCGCGTGCTCCTATGATACCTACTCGTATTCTCTCTATCAGATATTGATCAGCAAGTATGGAGAGCATTGTGCGACCATTCCGCTGGTTCTACCATGAATTCGGAATCATCTCGATCCACGACAGTGGCCGCAATGCCTGGATCATCATCCTTGCAAGACTTGCCGCATGTTCGCGCATGGTACTATATCACTCATTTTGGGTACGTACGCCCCACAACGCTGCTCTCTCGAGCGAGGGCAGCGGCGTGAGGAAATCCACTCACCCGTTGTGACTTCATAAACTGACAGGAACATGTAGCCATCTACTTCGCGGCGCTAGACTTTACTGATCACCAAATCGGGCTGTTCATGACCCTAACACTGCTTGGCGATGTCTTCCTAGGCACCTTTCTCACGCTGATTGCGGATCGCGTGGGGAGACGCAAAGTGTTACTGGGTGGTTCTTTTTCTCATGATATTCAGCGGCATCATCTTTGCAACCTTTGAGAACTTCTGGATCCTGCTCTTCGCCGCCGTTGTTGGCGTCGTCAGTGTCACTGGTGGGGACTTTGGGCCATTTCGAAGCATCGAGGAGTGAGTTACTCAATAATACCGTCAGCTGCATGAGGCTCCAGGAAGTCGACTTACACGATTCTGCAGATCTATGTTGTCGCAGCTAACTACACCCTCCACGAGGTCGGATGTTCTCAGCTGGTACGTCGCGACCTCAACACTCGGGGTCCTCACTGGGAAGTGAAGCAGGTGGTCGCATCGTCCACACATTGCGAGAGCAGAGAGGCTGGACAATTATCAACGCATATCACGCACTCTTCTGGCTCTATGTTGGGATGGGCATTGTGAACGTCATTCTGGCTGCACTTTTGACCGACGCCTGTGAGCTGCAGCAACAAGACGGCTATACTCAAATCCCACAGGGTGAACAGCAGGGAGCCAACAGGGGTACCGCCGCGATATCGAGTCTCCCCAGCTCCGCACCATTGTCACCTCAAGTGCCACAGAACTGGTTCCGTCGGAGTACGACTTGGCTGAGTGATCGCTTATGTCAAATTTCTGTCCCAACTCGCCGGGTCATGTACAAGCTGTGGATCTTGCTCGCTCTCGACTCGGTCGCAGATGGGATGGTGCCTTATTCTTGGACGACCTACTACATGGACGAAAACTTCCACCCATCAAAGTCTACTCTGGGTGATGTGATCTCGGTGGCCTACTTTCTTGGCGCCATCTCTGCCATGTTTGCTGGGCCACTAGCACGACGGATTGGTTTAGTGAACACAATGGTCTTCACCCACGTTCCGTCATCTGCTGCTGTGCTGCTTTTTCCCTGCCGAACATCTTCTGGATGACCGTAGCTTTGCTCTTTGTGCGAAGTGCCCTGAACCCTCTCGATCAGGCCCCACGCACCGTGCTTATTGCGGCTGTCGTCCGACCCGAGGAGCGTACTGCCGTCATGGGCATTACCAGTCTGGTTCGGACGTGTGCGGCCATGATTGGACCTACGTTAACCGGACTACTAGCGGCTAATAAGCAGTTCTGGCTGGCTTTTTTCGTGGCCGGTATTGCTCGACTGTCGTACGATTTCGGTCTCTATGCGATGTTCATCAACATCAAGCTCCATCAGCATGAAACTCAACCGATCAGCACTTTGGACGGGCAGGTGGATGAAGAGCAGCCTCTCGAGCTCGAAAGAGTATCTTTCTCTACGACTGATAGCGAAGACTTGGAAGTCAAAACGAAGAAGGAGGGAGGAGGAAGGTGGCGCGAGCGACTCACTTCAGTTGCCCGTCGGGAACGAGAGGGTGAGGAGCAGAAGCCCGCACAGATCTTCTGTATTGGACACCTAAGCTCGAGAGAAATACCCGAAAAGACTGCCCTGATAAAAAGTAGACGAAGTAACGACAGCAAAATTGATTATAGACTTATTGGGTATCGACTGTTCCTTGTTCTCAGTGAACACACAAAATCCTGCAACCGAATCAGGGAACTTGATCTTAACTAACACATTGCACTCCACCGATCATTTCCAGATTGCCTCTGGATCTCAAAGCAATGCCGACATGATTTGCAGTTTCCTTCCTCCACAGCCTACTCGCGAAGAATGGTTTCATAGGCTCTTGTCAGACACGTTCTCCATCTGCGTGGTCTCACCCTTATCGCTCATGTCCCGGCTCGTCTCCTGTACCGGCGGCGGGGCCGACTGGTCCATCTGGTAGAGAGGCGGCATGGGCGCCGGGTTTTGGAACAAGACCCACTTCTTGAAGTACCACGGCAGCTTCTTCAGGTAGTAGGCTGCATGGTCTCGATTCCGGACCTCGAACACCCGGTCGAGCTCCTCGAGCTGAGGTTCTTGGTCTCCGGCAGGAGGAAGTAGCAGAATACCCAGCCGATCAGGTTCCACGTCCCGTAGTAGCAGAACGCGCCCGTGTCCCCGAAGGCATCGACCAAGGGGAGCCAACTGAAGCTGATGATGAAGTTGAAACCCCAGGTCACCGCGGTGGCACTATCATGCATTTTATCGTTAGCTTGACTCTGTTTAGAAGACGTGGGGGAGGGGTTAAAGGGGGTGGTGATAAGTCAAGATCAAAGCGCTATGATGAACATACCTGCACATGCCGATATCTCGGATATGGAGTGGGAATGCCTCGGCAGAGTAGGTGAAAGGCACGGACCGGAGCCAGGCGAATAACAAGCCATGAAGACGAACAGGCCCGTCGCGACCATGGCGAGCCGGAACTGTGACGGGTTATTGGGGTCCTCGTCGGGGATGAGGAAGCTGAAGCCGGTCCAGTACATGAAGATGGCCATGAGCGGGTAGGTGACGAGCAGCAGGTTGCGGCGGCCGAAGGTGTCGATGGTGTAGATGGCGGGGATGGCGAAGATCCAGTTGACGAGCCCCGTGCCCATGGTGAAGAGCAGGGCCTCGTCGCGCGTGTAGTTGGCGCGCTGGAACATGTTCATCGAGTAGTACACGATGACGTTGACGCCGCAGAACTGCTGCATGAACATGACGAACCACGACGACTGCGCCGCGCGCCGGTTGCGCCGCACCGTGAAGAAGTCCTGCCAGCGCCGGCCCGCGCGCTGCGACTCCTCGATCTGCAGCAGCTTGTGCGCGTAGTACATGTCGCGCGCGGCCTGGGCGCGGCTGAAGCGCAGGCGCGAGATGGCGTCGAAGGCCCTTGTGTACTGGCCCTTTTCCATGTACCAGCGCGGGCTCTCGGGGCAGAAGTAGACCTGCAGCATGACGACGAGCGGTGGCACCGACGTCGAGGCCATGATCCATCGCCACTGCGTCTCCTCGCCGAAGATGGTGACTTTGCTGAAGGCGACGCCCATGATGGTGCCCAGTGCGATACCGAAGGCCGTCCACATCTGCCACATCATGGTCAGGGCGCCGCGGATCGTCTTGGGCGTCGACTCGGCCGAGTATACGGGCGTCGTGCTCGACTTGGCGCCGACGGCGAAGCCGAGGAAGAAGCGCGCCACCAGCAGGTTGTACCATGAGTCGGCCGCCGCCATCCAGAAGCCCGTGATGACGGACATGGCACAGCTCACGAAGATGGTGCCGCGCCGGCCCAAGTACTTGTTCAGGACCGGGTTGCTCCAGCACCCGATCAGGGCGGAGCAGAGGTAGGGCGCGCCGTTGACGAGGCCTTGGATCTCGGACTTCGTAATGTTGAGTTCGTTGAAGTAGAAGTCCTAGGTGGGGGTGGTGGCAAAAATGGATCAGCAACACATTTCTTTCTTCTTTTCCACTCTCGATTACCTCGAAGAGGGCTTGAGAGTGCTGGCTAGGCAGAAGATGTATCGAGTCTATAAACGTGGGTGGCTTACCTGGGCAGCGTTCACAGCCGACTGGTCCATGCCCTGAACGATGGCTGAGCCGGCACATAGCGTGCAGAGGAAGTAAAGCATGAACGGCTGGCTCCACCGGTGAGTGATCTCCCTACGAAGCAGGTTCTTTTCGTCTTCGCGCAGCTCCTGGATCTGCTCGAAGGCGTAGTCTTGGTTGGTCACCTGCGCCACCAAGGCGCCCTTGACGAAGTCCTCGCGGTGGTCGGTCAACCCCCTTTCTTGAATGAACCCTTCGACGTCGGCGATGACCTCGTCTCGGCTCATCCCTGCAAGGGGGTTGTTCAGGAGAGTGCCAAGGGACGCCGCATCTCGGTGGCTGACCTGTGGCTCGGGGGCCTCGGGGTCGGTACGCTTCTCTGCCATGGCAGCGCTTCTGCTATATGTATAGGTTTATGTCAAATGTCCTATATATCTTGTGCGGTTTCACTCCCAATATGAGTGAGAGGGAAGTAGGTGAGAGGCGTTGGCACGCTCCCGCCGAAGGGGGCCAGGCGAGCGTGGGTGCTTAAATAGCCATAACACGGGGTGGTCTTGGGTAAGCCCGCTGGGCCAAACAAACGCCCGATCTCATTCCACGTAGGTGATCGACCGTGTTTCTTCCCCATACTCCATGCTACAGCATGTACCCACTGGATTGGGAATCCCAAGAAGCTGGGGAAGGTGGACCACCATCCTTCGTTCGAAGATGCGCCGTGGATGCGCCGAGTATTTCTTGGTCTTGTGAAAATTTTGGTCAGCCGCCATGGTACAATGTCACGACCATGGCGGTTTGGAGGAGTGATAATCGGCATTGCGGCATGGTGTAAGACGGTCGAGCAGGCCACCAATGGCTGGGCGTAAGTATGGTTCCGGGCGAGACCCAAGAGCCTCAGGGTCTCGGCTGACGAAATGATGGCATCTCGGCGTTCTTGGTCGCACTCCCGATGACGCAAGCCGGGAAATATGCCAAGATATAGGTTATGGGCGCCGAGAATAGGTGACTCGGCGGGCGGAACACGATCTGCACAGCCCGCACGCCGGGATTTACCAATATAAAAAGGGTAAAAAGGGAAAAAGAGCGCAAAGGAGATATACTTATTATATGTAAGAGATAATCAAGCCTTCAATGATATTTTGAATTGGAAATATGTAACCTAGGGTTACTCGATAGGATCCAAGAGAGACCGCCTGTTATGTTGTTGGTGTTGTGCGGCAATCCCTGAATGAATGAAGAATACGGCGGAAGCCAAGCATCTGGTTCAGACTAGGCCGCATTCCCAAGAAGCCAACGTTCCCACATGGTGCCACTCATTCTTTTGGAAGCCTGGAGAGCCTGGAGAGCCCCGACAATAAGGAACACCCTCTTTCAATCCACATTGACATTGTTACAAACTTCGCCAAACGTCTCCATCATATGATTCAGCCCGTCCCGGACCTCGAGCGCCCGCACGGCGCAGTCCTTGCCCAGCACCATCTGGACCTCCTTCCCAGACCCGCCCCGGCTCCCTCGCCCACCACGACGTCGTAGATGGCCCGGACGGCCTTTTTGTGGTCGCCCTTGGGCTGGAACTGGCCGCTCTGGAAGATGTCGATGGTCTTGCCCACCATACTGTTTTCGTAGTCGGAACCGAGCGGCTTCTCCACCATTCGCGTCGAGCGTGCCATGGGGGTGTCGAAGGCCCCCATGTACACCTGCAGCACGCGGATTCCGAACTCGGCCACTTCCCTGGCCAGCGTCTTGCTGATGCCTAAGAAGATAAGGATATGTTAGTCATTTGCCAAGGCCAAGCAATCAACTCGTATTTATAGCCCCTTTTCGCATAGCCCATTCTCTACAGCGACTTACCATCGAGTGCAGCCTTGCTCGCGCCATACACGCCCAACGCATGCCGCGCCTCGAGCCCGGACCCAGAGCTCAAATTGACAATCACGCCGCGGCGGCGCCGACGCATGTGCGGGAGCGCGGCGCGCATAAGGCGGTAGGGCCCGAAGAAGTTGGTCTCCATGACGTCGCGGACCTCTTGGTCGGCGAAGCCCTCGACGGGCCCCGTGATGGCGAAGCCGGCCGAGTTGACCAAGATATCGACGTGGGTATCCTGCTCGGTCTCGAGGCGGTCGATGAGGGCGCCGCAGTCGGCGTCGCTGGCGTCCAGCGGGAGCCACCGGCCCCGGCCCGGCGGGGTGGCGGCTTCGATCTCGGACACCAGCGCGGGTGTCTTGCTCGGGTCCCGCGACGTCGCGATGACGCGGTGGCCGGCCTCCAGGGCGTGGCGCGCGAACTCCAGGCCGAAGCCGGAGGAGCAGCCCGTGATGAGCCAGGTCAGTGGCCCTGGGCTTGGGACGGTGTCGTTGCTGGTGGAGGAAGACATCTTGGTGATCTGATCTACTCGTTCTTCTCTCATAGGACGAATAGACGATATCGCGTTCGGCCTGGAGCGATGTTCGATAAAGATAGAAGTCTTTTGAGTATTTTTCCCTCTCCTTTACGATTCAAAATAGGAATCTTTACATCAAACCATTATCTTGTTGTCTTATACCGGAGGTGGAGATAAGCCCTTGTTATTTCCTTCAACTCCGTTGGCCCCGAAGCCACCCGACTTGATTAAAAACGAAAGTACCGGGGCTTTGCACACTTGCTGCTTACTTTTAAGAAAGATCGCCGGTTGAATGCCGTCGTCCAGCAACGGTAAAAATACCACAGAGACGAGAAGTTCTAACGATATTAACCTTCCTGTCACTTTAGCTCATCCACTTCAGTTAGTCCAAATGAAGGGAAGTATGGCAGTTTTGTTGAGGCTTCCAGTGCCCCCCTCAAAGTGAGTGGCAGGATAAGTAAGATCTATTCATGCCTCGAAAAGTACCGTCGGTGGTCAGACAAGAATCGATCTGATTAATCCAAGTCAACGAACGAGAGTTGGGAGCTAGAGGGTATAATCTCTCAACTCCGTTCATAAAGCTGAGATGCCAGTAAGCTGTGCTGTATTTCTACCATCAAAAGGGGCCCCAGATTAAAACTCCTTAAACTCCTCCAGACGATAGAATTCCAAAGATCTTGGCTGCGCTGGATATCTTGTCTCCAGCTGTCCCCTAACAGTATCAACAAGATTGCGCAAGCGCATTCCGGTGTTCATTGCGCGATCAATCCCGCAACTAAGGTTATCCATGTCTATGCATATTTCTGCAAGCAGCTCCCTGGATAACAATCGGTAAGGATCTTCCATTCCATCAAGTTCCTGGTGTTCGTCCACAACGGGCTCGAGGATGTGTAACGCTTCGAAGAGATATCCTCCTTCTTTGTATGCCTTTGCCAGCCAATGCTGGGCCATCAGTCGGTTCGTCTCATACTCATCGTACTCATCCTGGCTGTTCAGCCTTTTGTAATCCTCCACTGTCTGCTCGAGCGACTCGATTGCTCGTTCCGTCTGTCCGCATTTCAGCCTCGCTCTCCCAAGCAGACATTCGGTTTCTAGCCTCGCAATCTCACGCTGAAACTCGGTTTCCTGTGAACGAGGATCGTGCGGGTTGAGGTTAGGAAGACTCTTGTGCATCTTCATGATGTCCTCGAGAATCCTGATCCCCGCCCCTGTGGTCTCCTCGATTTCGATATACGCGCTCGCAAGGGCCCTTTCACAACGTTGGCAGGCAGGGGTATCTCTACCAAGGTGCTTGCGTTGCGTGTGAACCACAGCCTCCAGCAACGGAATTGCGTATCCAGCCCGTCCAACCGCGAGATATGCATTTCCGAGGGCAAACAGCAGCGAATCATTGGGTACAAAGCTAGAGTATTTCTTGGTCACCCTTCTCCGCTCCAAGACCTGCTCGAAGAAGCCTATGGCCATATGGAAACGGTGGTCCAGTGATAAGCATTTTCCGACTCGGAAACACAAATCAAACTTGGCCGTATGAACTCTGTACCGATCGCTCTCGCTCTCTTCAAGTAGACGAAGTGTGTGTGGTAGATAGAGTCTCCATAGGAATTCGCCTCTCGCCTGCCAAGCGTTTTCGAAGTGCCGAAGCGTCATTTTCATGGTGTCGTCGTCCATCTGTATCCATTGTTTCACCGCATAGTGCACAAGACTATGCATATCGTACAACGTGTCATGGTAGGGATCCGGCACCTCTTCGCAATCCTCCATATTCACGTCGTCTGTCTCTCCATTACCTGCGTCCTGCATCACTTCATCATGCCCCTCCCCGCTGTGTCCATCTTGCATGTTTCCATCGCACATTCCTCCATCGGGCATGTCTTCATTGCCAGTCTCGCCATCGCCCATGCCGTCGTCATCGTAAGTCTCGTCATCGCTCCGACAAGTCAAGAAAGCGTATGCACAGAGGGTACCGATGGCGTTATGCATTACCTCCTCCGTTCCTATCTGGGCCTGGAGCAAGAATGACAGTGGAATGGCTTTGGACTCGATGCAGGAAATAAAATATAGTAGACTGCCTGCGGCTTTGTCTTCGTCCATGATCTGCTTGAAAGAGACATACCATGTCTCCGCCACAGTGTTCACGGATTCTTTGTAGCGCGTGTTGTCGTTGAAACTCCGGTTCAGCAGAGTGACACGGTTCTCTGGGCTCCGGAGGAGTTTCAAATAGCCTTCGATGGTCACCTTGTTCTTGTTCAGGTATGCAGCCGCCTGCGCAATGGCCAAGGGCAGATACGTGAGGTCGTCCAGGAGCTCCGCCACCGGCTTCCTGTCGCTGAGTAAGGGCAATTTCTTTTCGCTCAGCGACGTCGACAGAAAGTTCTCGGCATCCTCCGCACTCATTGATGGCAACTCGATAACATCATCGGGTTCATCGACCACATCGATACCGATATCCTTTACGCGTGTTGTTAATATCATCCGTCCCGTGCCACTGCTGTTTGTTAGGTAATCGCGAATGCCGCCCGAGCGCCCGAGGGCAACGTTTTCATCATCAGCATTATCAACAACCAGTAGCCACTTCCCTGACTCTGCGGAGTTGAGATAGTTCCAGAATGACTCCTTCGGGTCTTTTGGCCCCTCCTTGTCCCTAGTAGTATCCTTGAGAATACCGACATTCTTCCCAATATTGAAGCACGCAAGCTCGAAACTCTCACGAGTAATGAAGGGCACCCAGAAGATCGAAACGTCGCGATGGTGGGCCATGACCCAGTAGGCAAACTGCAATGCCAGCTGGGTCTTACCAACGCCACCCAGTCCACAGATGGCGAGTAGTCGGCTGTGGTTTCCCATCTTTCTCGGACCCATGAGGAAATAGCTTTCTCTTCATGTCTTCCAGGTACTCACTCCGGCCGGTGAACTTCTTGTTCACGCGCAACGGAATGTGGTATTGAGTGGCGTGGTCCATTTCGCTTCTACGAAGGCGTGTATCATCTTCGAGTCACACATGAGTTAGCAAGCTGCTCACGTACGTATGGAAGGGGCGGTTTGAGGATGTGCGTGCTGTAATAATTCATGCGAGTATCCCAAACTATAGTACGCTCAAGGGATCTCAGGCAGCGCAGCGAGTCGCTGCCTTAAGGCGTGGGACCCCTCTTCGTCCTCGTATTGAGCTCCCACGACACTCCCTCCTTCAACTCTCATCGACGAAGCAAGTGACTCACTTTTCTCGAGCGCCTTCTTGTAAACCTCATAGACGTAGTGCTGGACGAGTACCAGGTTGTCTTGATCTCGCTGCTCATCCGGTGCAAACCTGCACACCTCTCCGTGACCCCCTTGCAGCATGACAATACTCTCGTTATTGCCAGCTAAACCCAACCGGGAGCTCGTTCGTGGCACATACTATTTCTAGTAGTCAGAATCCCGGGCGCTGTCCTATATCGGGAAGAATCTACTTACTTTGTCAGAATCGCCCCAGAAAGAGACGATGTCGTAGAGGGGAACTGGTGCCGCCGATGCTCCTGCAAGAGATCGGGGAAAAAGCCGTCATCTTCCAGTGCCTTCAGCACGCCTGAGCCTTTCTTCCAACTCAATGCCTTCGCAATATTGGATGCTGCGGTTCCTAGCATCAAGTAGTCCGAGTCTGCTCCTTTTTGCGGTGTCGCAAAGAAGACAAGCCCTGTAGTCGCGTTCTTGATCCAAGTCCACTTGGGGTTATTATGGGCATTGATCAGCGCCTGCTCTACCAGCAGACCACCCATGCTGTGGCAGAGGAAGATGATAGGCCGTGTTTCAGGCATGTCTCTTCTCGCCGCACTGATGACATCGAGCAGGTTGCTCGCCTTGTCGACAAAGGTGCTTTGGTTTTCTCCGAAGACGACCGACGCGTTGTATTGGTACAGGAATATTCGCGCAGTGGGGATCATGTCTGCAAGTTCGGCCTGCAGCCAGAGGTGACCGTCCGGCCCATTAGGTGTACGCCATGTATCCCAGGCGTGGTCGTCATCCCTCTTGAGCCGCGGGTTTAGACCATGAACTGCAATGATGCTGACAAGGGTGTTAGTTCAACAGCTTTATTTGGGCTCGATAAGGACCCTGCTTACTCGACTTCGGACTCTTCGCAGGGCGTTTCTGCTTTCGGATCTGGAGACAACTGACGTAGCGGCTACCAGCTGGTTAACTTCTGTCATTTTGAAAGGGGAGCACCAAAATACTGACCATCTCTTCTGTAAGTACCCGACGCCCGCATCAACATAGAACTATTTCTTGATTGCGTGACGATCGATCCCGGTGACTCAATAATCGATCTGCTCGGCGCTTGTGGAGTGAAAACGTAGCAAGACAGGCAACGCAACACTCTCCGGGTGATATATGTCGACCTGGGTTGGGCGGCATTACTGCCACACTGGCAACCCCGCACGTCTGACCAATAGCCATGGCGTCGTGATCAATGTGAGACGCACTCTGCAGCCGCCGACCAGGAGGAGAGGCTGCCATGGTTGGTCTGGGGTGGGATGGATGGCCAGTTTCCTTTTTTGAAAAGTGATAAGGTACAGCGAGGTAGCATCTGCGAGGATGGGCGTCAATCAAATTCATGTAAGCGAATGGGAGTGACAGGGGGAGGGGGAGCGAGCCGTGTGGCATGAAGTTCTGACGTATCCTCTGCTGTCGGCAGTCCAAGATAGGGAAGGAGGCGAAGCAACGGTGATGTGAAATGGAGTCAAAAGAAAACCGCCTGCATGGGGATCTCACGAGATTTATATAAGAAACCCCTGAATCCATTTCGATGCGACTGTGGTATTGTTTGCTACGGGAGTAAACATTTCTTGAGTTAACGTTCGCCTCGGCTCCAAAGAGTTGGGGCAGCCGAGGTCCAATTACTCGATCCCTTGCGTCCAGGCACAATGCGCGGCAAGGAATATATAGGGCTTACTTACACATACCAAAATTCGCAATATACCCCGCCATAAATTCCGCAACACGCTTATACCATTATCACCATTCTCATAATCTTCATCACTACCATCACCAGCATCATCACATCATGTCTCCAAGCGTCAAGCTCGCCACCCCCCTCACGGCCCTTCTCGGCATCCAACACCCCATCATGCTCGCGGGCATGGACATGGTCGCCGGGCCGGAGCCGTGGGGGTGCCACCCACGTGGGCTGTCGAGAAGTTGCACAAAGCCGGCATACTTTACATGGTACGCCTGCTACATCCCATCTGGCTGTAAGATTCTTGTCATTAATCACATATTAACCATGGTAGAACATGGTCGGACATCCTAAGGTACGAAGGTCAAACATTTGAGTATGTACGCAGAGCCGGACTTGAGGAAACTAACAAATGCAACACGTCACAATGTAGCACGTCCACAAAGCCTGCCAGGCCGGCGCCGATATCATATGTGCCCAGGGTGGTGAAGCAGGTGGACATACAGGCGACATACAGACGAGGTAGGCACCTTTCTTCTTTGCGCCATCGAACCCTACTACAGAGGGCGCTGCAACTAGCCATAACTAACCTATACTAAAATACAGCATCCTGACCCCCGCGTGCGTAGACATCGTAAAACAGTACAAGTCGCCCCTGACCGGAAACCCCGTCCTCCTCGTGACGGGCGGCGGCGTGAACGACGGCCGCAGCCTCGCGTCCGCCCTGATGCTCGGCGCGAGCGGCGTCTGGGTCGGGACGCGGTTCACTGCCGCGGTGGAGTCCAAGTATCCCGAGTCGGCCAAGAAAGAGTGAGTTATAAAAAGACTAACACCCTTCACGACGGATGATTCTATAGACATGCGACCCATCAATCAGCCACTGACTATGCGTACGTAATCCACTTAACAGGGTCATCAACGCCACCTACGACTCCTGGGTCCGCAGTCTAATCTGGTCCGGCCGCCCCCTGCGCGCCCTCCGCACGCCCTACATCGACGACTGGGAAGCGAACCGGCAGGGCGAGATCCGGGACCTGACGGCGCGGGGGCTCGTGCCCCTGGAGCACGAGCTGGACAGGCTCCACCGCGAAGGCAAGCTGACGGAGGAGATCGAGGAGCAAGCTGCACTACGGTGAGTTTCTTCTTTTCTTTTTTTTTCCTTTTTGTTTTCTTTTCTTTTCTTTTTCTCTCTCTTTATCTTTTACAGAATTGCTTAAGAAGCAAACTATGCGTATATCTCATGTGACATCCCGTATCTAATCGCTATGCTTCGAAATTCATCTAGACCTATCGGAATCGTGGCGGGCGCTGTCAACAAGCCCGGGCAAACGGTGGCCGAGATCGTCAAAGAGATGGTGGATGAAGCAGCTGAGCTATTGGGCGCAGCTCCCACCTACTTGACAACTAGTTCAAAGCTTTGAAGCTATAGGATTATTGCTCATGGAGACGCGGGAGAGTTGCTAGCTACCTGTACGGAGTAGCGAGGTTGCCCAAGTAATGTGAAAACGAGGTGAACAGGAACGTGGAGAGATATATATTTGCAATACAAGCCATAACGGCATCTTAACAATCTCGAAATAAACCCGCATCAATGAGCTGTCCCGAGAGGGCCCAACCCGTTGATGCCATTGTAAAATTACATGCGAACACAGCATGAGAACTCAGGAGTCCTTGCAATTCACCGCGCGCGAGCTGCCAGGAGCAAAATGCACACGTATTCCCTAGGAACCAATCTGACGGCAAGCCAACCAACCTAAACGCCAGTGATGATTATAATACCCCTGAAACAAACTCACTTCCCTCCCTCTTACTGATTACAATGCTCTCTCAAATCATGAAAGACTTGGAGCCTTCGACCAGCCCGTCCCCATCTTCGTGACCGTGGACCAATCCGGCGCGAACCTCCGGATCTCCTTAAGCGCCGGGATCGCGGTGCGCCCATCTTGTTCGTTCCACAGGCAGACGACTCGGCCGTCCATGCCCTCTTCGCCCACGTTCTTCCCCTTGCTGAACTTCCAGGAGAACGCGACGTCCCATGGGCGCCCCCACTCGCGGCTCCACAGCCTGAGCTCCTTGGAGCCCGCCTCTCCGATCCGGGGAAGCGGGGATCCTCGTCAGACCCCTTCACGACGATGTCGTCAACGGGCCGGTCGAAGAATACACGGCAAGAGCGCGTGTTACGTCCACTGACCCGGATGGAGGCGCTGTTCAGGCCCTTTTCGCGTGTCACGTTGAGGCTGAGCCATTGCGAATAAGTCTTCTCTGGCGGCAAGGTCCCGTTCGTGGGGACGACCCGTGGAGCAAGACCTTTCCACGAATACTCCGTCAGGTCGGATCGGGCTGAACTGGTCTGCTTGACTATATCCTGCCCAGCAGTACTGGGAAGGCTGCCAACAATATCGTCCATGAAAGACGACTCCACTCCGGCAAGACATACTTGATTTATGCCGGTGTCCAGATTGAGGCGCTGCACGAAGAAAAACTTCATACGGCTTGTTGGAGAGAAGGGGAAGGCGGCCAGGTTGTAGATGAGTGTTCCGATGAAAACCAAGAGCAGCACCGTAGGTATATGGTAAGAATGGCGGTGGATAAATGGGGACAAGGGCGTGAAGACGAGTACGCTCATCAAGGCCACCATAATGTAGACGAGGAGAGCAGGACTGCCATCCACGAGCGTTTGGTTCGTAGCAGTCATCAACAGAAGCCCGATTTGGCCGAGAATGATAGTCGTGATCGGGGCCAGGATCAGGAATTGGAACACCCAAACCCAGTCTGCAAGGTACTGACTCCAAATCTGCTCGTCCCCAAAAACCGATTGAGAACCAATGGATCGTTCCTGCAGACCAACGTTGCTACCCGTATTAAGATGGTCGGAGCGGTTGTATCTAGCAAAGGTTGTCTTTGATCCTCGGAGAAGTGACGTAGACTCGGTTGCCTCTTCGGCATCGTCCTCATTCTCACCATTAGTGGTCGTAATAGGCTGCGTGCCAGAGGATTGCGGCCTATCTTGCGCGTCACTCTCTGTCGTTTGCGGTCGCTGGGAGTCGGCCTCGAAGCTCTGGTCCTCAGCGTACTGGGATTTTGTTGGCAAACTGAAAAGCTCGAGGAAGCCTAGGAGCGTCGCAACGGAAACAGCCAGGAAGTACCATACGATAGGGTAGCCCAATGCCAGCTGGTATCTTTCCTCATACACTGTCTCAATCACAAGAAGAATCCAGCCAACGGCAAACAGCCACAACAACGCATAATGACGGTTGAGCGCGGTTGGTCGAATAAAGTTGGTAGCACGCGCCAGGAACCACATACAGTAGATCCATGCTGATGCCATCATGGACCACACCGCGTAAGGACTACTATACACAATGAATGGGTTCAGCTTGTTGAGCATGAACGCGAAGCCCACGAGTATAGCAGTGGAGGCGATGAAAATGGTAGGAAATCGAAGAATGCCGCGCAGCGCGTGCAAAGAAATATTCTGATCGTGATCAGATTCAGGGTGTGGTGGCAAGCAGTGGCTAAATAGGTAGAACTTGTCGAAGTGGCTGAGGATAGCGCCTGTGAGGATGAGAGCAAGGGGGGCTACAACCAGAAGGGACACCGAGACGGCGAACAGGGAATGAAGTTCAAAAGTGACGAAGGCTTTTCCGAAAACGTCGAACCACACGGCGGAGCTCCCTTGCCCACTGGGGACTTGGTGTTTCCCGGCGGCATCGCCTTCAAACGTTTTGCCTGTATCGGAAGTCAAGGCTTGCATCGTAGTGACGGCGGCCGAAAGCATGTGCCAGATGGAGTTTGGGCTAGTGTGCCGCGCATCGTCGTCTTCGGTATGATAACGGGCCCGGGGTTCCATGAAAGCAACATCCAGTCCACGCATTCCCATATTCCCATTAAACACCACATAATCGGTCTGGCTTCGGATGAAACCAGACTTGAAGGCATCGCCGCTTACAATGGTACCAAAAGGATGCGGCGACTTCTTGTAAGCCGAGGCTGCCTGAAGATCCGTGGCACGGAACAGGGTAGCTCTTCCTCCCGCACCCGCACCCTCGAGGTTGAGGAAGACGCGGGGAAAGGCCGAGACGGGGTGCCGACCGAAGACTCGGGCTCCATTCAAGTAATCTTCTTCGCCGTTGTTGAAGAGTGCGACAAAGCCTTTCGTGGGTTGATTGCCTTCCGTGGTAAAGTGCTTGATAAGTTGGAGCAGAGTAACGACGCCCACTCCGTCGTCTGTGGCTCCATGACCGGTTGAGACACTGTCGTAGTGAGCATTCACCATCGACCCGCCGGACGAAGGCTGGCCGCCGTGTCGCCACCAGTCACCCTCGTCGTCCTGGGAGCCCCTCACATAGACGATGATGTTGGTTCCCTCAAAGTAGGTGCTGACGCTCGGAGCCGTTGATGCGACACTGCTCGCAGCCGAGAAGGTGAGGTTGGACATCACGTCATTGAAGACAACAACAGGAGCGTTGGTGTCGGCTGTGGGGACGCGCATGGCGGCGGATTCAACCCCGTACGCGACGCCATTGGCCTTGAGGAGCTCGTCGATGCGGGTCAGTAGCCAATCACGGACTTTATCATTTTTACGACTATTATAGGGATGGTAGCCATTGCTGAGCTTTTTGAGATCTAGCCATGCTTCGGTGATGTTGACGCCAGCATAGGGTGTTTCCGATGGAGGCGCCGGGACGGTATTTTGCACAAATAGTAGCGCGACAATGACTGCAATATACACGACAGTGGTGATGACAGTCACTTGCGAAGGGCGGAAGGCGAGCGGATTGGCTACCATGGTTACAGGTTTCCCGGAGAGAGGAGAGAAAGCCGAGTTTGTGCAAGGCAATTTGATCAATCCACGGAGATGATGATGGTGGCCTACTGACGATATGACATGATTTGGAGGAGAGCAGGCAAGCTTCGAGCTAGACGAGGATTAAGCAGTTAGGAGGTTCGAAAGGAAGAGTAGAGTATGCGCGTAGGGGTCTGTCGTATGTCGGTAAAAGCTGTCTCTCGTCTGTCCTAGGTGAAGTTGAAGTTGGAGAATGAATGATATGATGCAATCAACTCCGAGAGATGCGAGAGGTGCCTGGCAAGTCCAAGTCTGGGTGCTCAGATCTCAGATACGTAGTGTCGTGCAGTCAGTGGACATCGGCAGGTTTTAGCTGCATCCACCATCCACTGGATAAGGCAGTTCTCCGCCTTCTGGTGGGGGGACTTGGGAACTCAGCCACCACCCATTAACCTACAAGTACTTGTCGGGACTTCGACTGTGCACAATGTATGGCCATCATGACCATTCGATGAAGCCAATTGGATCACTCTGGATCGACTTGGCATCGCTTTGGTTTTTTTGGTTTTCTGGTTTCCTTGAGGTGTAATAGTAGCATATCCCTAGCTGATGATGTGATTGCGGCCATGCTCGGTGTAGGATAAGATGAGACATAAGTAAGTACTCTTTCACTTATTCGGGTTTCCTGGCTTATATTAGGTCCGGAATAACTAATAGTAATGGAATAGCCAGAAGAGATGAAGCGGTGGGTTTAGTTCACAGTAATAGAATAGTCGTCGATATGTGTAAGTAAAGTAGGTTAGGTTGGCATACAAGGTTATCAGTAGTTCCGTTTCGGTGTCCGCAAGAAGACAAAAATTGTATCCATGAACCTGCAAACATTTAGAAGACATTGAGAGATGGAAAGGACAGAGTAGGTGCGCACCAAAAGAATGTATATTAAATTACTATCTGAAATCGGTCATGTTTTATTGAACTTCGTATTCTTCATCAACCTTCTCTTTAACGCTCCAAGTTGGTTGGACGTCTTAAGCATAAGCTACCTCGCTCACCGCCACCGCCAATGGAGTCTTATTGGCCCCAGACACCAGCATCTCTACCTTCTGGGTAGAAGAACGCCACAACCGCGATGATGATGTACACGGCGCAAAGAAGCGCTCCCTCCAAGTAGTTACTCCTGCCATCGAGAACCAGGAAGTTGACAATGAAGGCAGACACGAACAGGCACACCGTCTCAAAGAGGGTAAAGTACAGTGTCATTTCACGGTTCATGATCCAGCCCAGGATAACGACCAGCGGCGTGATGAATATGGCAATTTGAATAGAACTGCCGACAGCGACGCCGATAGCTAGATCCATCTTGTTCTTCATGGCCACCGTCAAGGCAGTCACGTGTTCCGCAGCGTTGCCAACAATAGGCAGGATAATCAGACCAATGAAGGTTTCGCCAATGGTGCTGGTTTCAACAACGGCATTGATAGAATCAACCATGAACTCGGCGCATACCGCCACAAGTGCGGTAGAAATCAGAAGTAGCACGATGGCCGAGATCCTAGAGAGATCATCATCGTGCTCTCCTGTCTCTGGGCCAGCTCCCTCGACAAGAGCCGAATGAGGTATCGTCGCAGGCAGCATGGCACCAGGAGCCCGGTATTGGACTTCGTTGAGTCGGTCAGGTAGCGAGTTTGTTCGGCGAATTCCGTATCGTACTCGGGGTACACGTCCGTTGGGAGCATTAGGGCCCTGGACGGGCGCCTGCGTGAATACAGGCGGCGCCAAGCTCTTCACTGGCTTGAAGGATATAGCCCGGAGATTCGTGAAAGGGCGTCTTGGAGGGGCCCCGGGTGCGGCAGGATCAGTAAGCCCGTCCATGTTGGAAACGGTATCGGCGAAGTCAACACGACGAGGTTCAGAATCGGATACTCCGGGGCCATCAACTTGCACGGCTACAAGATCACCAGCACTCGACGCGGAGGTAGCGGGTATGTTGCCCTCTTCATTGACAGGAGACGCGTTCTTTCGGTGTTTACGATGCTTGTGCTTCCTATAACGATGCTTCCTGTGGCGCTTTGGTGGCTCTTCCTCGATGGCTTCTTCACTACCCTCGGTGTTCATGCGCGGAAACACGGGCTTAGTTGGACCATTTGAAGAATCGCCAGACTTTGATGCATTGTCTGCCAAGGGGCTTGCGGGATTGGTGCCAAACGAGGATGAGCGTTGCTGTTCGTCAGCCGTATCAACAGAGGCCACGCTCGACTTTCTGTGACGTCTGTTTCGGATGGCTCTCTTTACGCGCTTGGACATAGTATTGCCCGAGTGGCTAGAGCCTGCCGAGTCGGAGTCGGACGAGTCGCTCGATTCCGAGCTGGAAGTATCGAGCCACGCAGCAGCAGGTCCAGGGTGGACTCTTCATCAATGATGTGCTGCGGGGTCGATTCATACATGTATGCATGAGACTTCAGCTGGAAAAGAAGATAGATGACATATACCAGTAGGAGGATGACACTGGTTCCTCGGCTGATCTTCAAGGACTCCGCGTCTGCCTTGTCGTTGTTGGCGAACGAGGCATGGAAGGCAGTTGGCAGAACAAGACTACAGACGCTCAGACTGAGCAGACATGCACTCATCTGCGTAACGGTGCTGTTGTATATCTGTTCCCGGAAGCGTAGTCCTCCGAAGAAGAAGGCCATACCGAGAATCAATAGAAGATTGGCCAGGATTGAACCAAGAAGGGAGGCTTGGACGATACGGATCTCGTCCTTTGCCAGAGCAATGATAAAGATGATCAGCTCAACAGCGTTACCAAAGGTAACGTTGAGAAGGGCGCCGACCGCATCACCAAGTTTCCGAGCAACCGACTCCGTGGCATGACTCAAGAGGCCAGCCAGGGGAATGATGGCAACAGCGTTGATGGCGAAAACGGCACCTGCTGGCATGCCAGGCACATTGGCCACGGCGATTCCCACAGGAACGGCAAGCAGCAGTAGGTTGAACCAGCTATGGCAAAGAATTTTCGCAGTGGTCTGGTAAAATCGTATGAAGACATTGGGTCGGGTTTTTGTTTCTACGACAGTCCCGTCCCCTCAGGTTCCGATGCCTGACCAGTTGCGGCATTGTCAGACTGTGTATTATCGGCGACTTGTGCTTGACTGCCATTGTTGCCGCGGATGCTCCGGACAGCCGCGCTGCCATCGGGGTTGGTGCGGCTACCATCTTTCTCGTTCGTTTGTTGAGCCTGTCGATTCTGGCTTATAGGAAGCGTCGGGGATACTGTGGGGTCTCCATGCGCGTGTGCTCTAGCCCATGAGCGTATGCGATCTGTATACGCAAGTGAATTAGAGGAGCTTTTCTTCATCGATAGTAGATGGTTGGCAGATGCGACGATAAGGTCGAGCAGTTCTTGAACGAAACAAGAAAGAGAGGAAGGAGAGGAAGAAGGTGTGTAGAAGAAGAAGTGAGGCGAGAGGCAGCCGCGCATCTGATTAATAGTCGTAGAGCAATGACTGATGTGGATGGGGGGCCGGGGGTGTATCTGACAGGGGATGGGCACTGGATGTGGGCTCCCTGTGAGCGAGTAACGGCATGGGCAGTGCCGTTGTCGTAGTGCGTAGGTACATACTCAGATAAGAGCCCACCGGCGACCATCCGGGCCACTCACGTCTCGACATGACATCTGGCGAGATGCGAGCGAAAGCGACGTGGGTCTCCTCAGCTTTTGCGGATTTGAATGCACCAGCATTCATAATTTAGCCACTAGCTTGATTCGCTCCTGCATACCGGATTGTTTGATTTGTGGATGGACTTTTGGATCCAGGGGTAGACACATTTTGGGAGGAAACAAACATCGGTCGCCAAGACAGAGAACAGCCGTCATGTCTTTATACCTGATGGATGCCAACCCACGATGTGTGCTTCGCCTATCAACAACATTGTTGATGAAACGGTTACGCCTGATGTTTTGAAGCCCCAGAGCTTGTCGGATATGTACGACGTAGAAGCAGCCCTTCAACGGGTAGATTGCAGTAGCTTGGGGCGCGAATCCAAAGTAAGGCATGCGTGGAGTGGAACTCTCCATCGAGGCATGTTTCCCTACTCGCCTCACTGCGAGATGGGTTGAATGAATGGGGAAATGTAGTTTTCGAGGCTCATGTATCTGTGTAGCAGAACACCGGGGCATTTGGTGCCGGATTGATCTGATAAAAGGGCAGTTACGTACGCATGTTTCGCACCGCGAAGACACTATCGTGCTTGGCTGATGCTTGTCAAGTCTTAGTTGAGGCTTGTTTTGGTCTCGTGGAAGGCTTGGCGGCTCTGGAGCTGGGAATTATGGAATTAGGTTACCGCTCGGGCGTGCCGCTGGGGTTTTCGTCTGGTAAAGAAAAACGATGAAGAGAAACAAAAGGCTTTCGAACGTCCAGTGAAGTAGGCTGGAACGAGATACCCAGAGATGTCAATTCAACTTTTTGTTAGTGCTTTTGTTTTGGCCCGATAAAATGAGTCTCAGGCTTGGCGTCCCATTCACCAGCGGTGTCAACGGTCTAATAGCATGTACAGTATGGGGTAGTGTGGGATAACCGCAATGTAGTGCCAATTTGTGTTCTGCGAGGGCCTGTGGGTTAGAAATTATGCCTCTACGCAGCATCTGCTTACATGGCATAACCTGATACGATAGACTATTCGGGAATAACCCCGGTGCGCAAGGCGGACCCAATCAAGTTTATTAGCCGGCAGGGAAATTTCGAATGTTCGATTGAGCTTCAAGAACCCGAAAACGCAACTTAAAAGATGACGTAGTATTTGGCATTACCCTGTGAACCAAGCCATTCATGTGTACGCTACGTGCGCCACGTCACCTGGATCAAGTCATGGATTGGCAAGGCGTAATCGCCGCTACTAGTTATCTTGTACTACTACTACAGTACTCGACATCCATGGAATGGATATCCAGTGGCGGTGTATGATTCGAGATAATACGCAACAAGTTGTCAGACCATACAACCACGATCAAGCTCAACTTCTAATCGTACGGTACCTAAGGTATACACGCCGCCTGTTAGATCCATATAGCGTAAATGCCATGTAGCCAACGTATGTTTGTTATGTATGTTATGTATGTAGGTATGTAGTTACACCTCGCAAAACGAGCCTCGAGCAAACTGTATGTAGTATGCATTCGTCAGCCAGTTTTCTGTTTGCCTGCCGCATGGGTCTCCATTGCGTTTTGGAATCTGCGGGTGCGTTAGTTGCTCCCCACCAGTGCTCGGAACCACACTCGGCTTGGTATCATGTACGCAGTGCGGTAGAAGCTCTCACTGTAGGTGTTGGATGTCTGTATCAACTGGAATGCAATGTAGACAATATCCAGATACCGTTTCTGCCTGTATTCATTCTATTGTAGGCTATGACAGTGCCAATCAGATGACAATCAATGAACAGCAAAAGTGGGAACGCCATGGGCCAGATGGAACTATTGCCGACAGAGATCGACGAGATAGCACTTATATATAGTATGATGCCACAGTGATCAAGATAACATTCTAGCTTGACCTGGCTGGCTCTTAGCCGAGGGGAGATCTGCGGCCTGCTACTCAAGAACCTTCGAGCCTCCAACGGCCCCCTAGTTACTTGAAATACGAGGACGTCACCACCTACCTCTTCGGGCCTTCATTCAAATTCCGAATGCGGGGTACCTAACAGCCACTCTGGGGCAACTTGCGTCGTACCTGCACAACCATGGAGTGGCTGAGCTGTATCTCCGTTCAAATAGAGGAAGAGGCAACATTGAAGTACTTCCAGTTCAATCATCATACTTAGGCTAAGGCTGTGAGTAAGACGAGGTACCTTACGTATTGACTGCTAGAAGGACCGTCTGAGTCCTTTCACGTTCGTTCTCGTGATGCGTGACTACTCAGGGTCAATTACAAATAGTGCCATCGCAATTCTGACCAGATGCAACTTCGCAGGTAGCGAGAAGAGGGACCAAGACAAATAGTACCATCTTGGCAAGTCAGCACAGCCCACCTGCTCCTCCTCATCAGTCAGGCTGAAATGTTTCCCGTCAATCCCCATGTTTCTTTACGACAAAGCTGGCAAAACAGAAATAACTTACAGAAATAACTTTACTTGGATATCTTCCTCTCGATAAGAGGAGCGGCCCGGCCTGGTACACCTTACGCCCAGTCTGCCGTCCACACGGGTAGCCATAAACAATCGACCACGAGAGGCAGCGACATGAGCAAGTAAGAAGAGTGAGTTATCAACGTATCAGCCGCCCTCCTGACATACGCTAGTTTACTCTACCATAGGAGGCCTACCATTACGATTTGAGAAATCATCCGTACATAAATAAGCTAAGGTAGTCAGCGAGGCGCAGTCTGACTTGACTCAAGTCATAAACCCCGTTGATCGCTCCGCAAGTTACAGCACAACATACCATTCCACTTTCCATTCGTCATGTGTTTCGGCAGCAAGAAAGATAGTTCGAACGAGCCAGCACCAAAGCCAGCCCAGATTCCGCAGAATATTTCCAGCAGGGCCCCGCCTGCATCTGCATCCGGAAAGATGCCTCAGGACTTTGCTCCCCCGGCTGGACCGCCGCCGTCAAAACGCCCCAACGGACCCGAAGATTACGCAGCGCCCTCGGGCCCCCCTCCCAGCCACTCACAGGCCAATGACTTTGCCCCCCCCCCCGGCCCGCCTCCGTCCCAGGCCGCCACTGGCTTTGCTCCGCCGCCGGGTCCACCGCCAGCTCGGCGCAACGATGATTACGCTCCCCCTCCGGGACCGCCCCCACGTCAAGACTTTGCGTCCCCGTCGGGTCCTCCGCCTTCCAAAGGGCATGGCGGATTCGACGATTTCGCACCGCCCCCGGGTCCACCTCCCCCGGGACAGTCGGGCAAGAAGCACGCCTGGGAAGAAGCCGTTCCTGACATCTTGGAACTACCACCACCTCCGCCGTTCTTCGCGGCCCACGACTTCTCGCCAACAAACAATGCTACCGAGCAGGAGGCTGAAGCAGGCGAGGACTTCTGTCGTAGCAACCCCATGCTACAGCCAGAAGCGCTCGACCCGGCCAATGCACAGGCTCAGCAGCAGAGCAATTTCCGACTCCTTTGGATAAACCAAAAGGTCACGATCGCTCCCCGTTGCCTTGGGTGTATGGAAAGGTTTCAGCAAGGACGGCACGACTGACACAAGCATCATATCATGGCCTCCTCTGTACAGTGTCAGCGCGCATGGTCCATGGGCTACAGGCCGCACTAAGGTCATCTACTACGAGGTCAACTTTTTGAGAGACAGCCGCCAGGAAATCAGCATGGCTCTTGGCTTCACCGTGCCTCCGTACCCCGGCTTCCGTCTGCCGGGCTGGCATCGTGGCAGCTTGGCCGTCCACGGCGACGACGGTCACAAGTACATCAATGACCGCTGGGGAGGCAAGGACTTCGTGCAGCCTTTCAAGCGCGGGGAGACCGTGGGAATTGGCATGAAGTTCACTCCAGTCGGGGGTGATGGCGTCAGTGTGAAGATCTTCCTCACCAGGGACGGTGTTCATCAGCCACAATACGAATGGGACCTTTACGAAGAAACAGACATGGTGCAGGATGGGGGTGTTAAGGGCTTGGATGGCTTCCGTGATCTGTGCGCTGCTGTTGGTGTGTTTGAGAAAGTGCACTTCGAGATCGTCTTTGCGCCCTGGCGCTGGAAGTGGCAGGGCCTTGAAGAGTACAGCAAGCATCATTGAGAGTCGAGTTCAAGTGCGCACTCTTGACGACACATTGTTGTCTCTTCGTGTATTTTTACCGCCACGAGACCTACAGATAGGGCGAGTATGCAGAGACCACTCTAGCTTCGTTGTTTTGATAATCGAGTATTCAATTTCCTTGACCTTAACAGGGAGAAACTCTGCTGATGATGGACACCACGTCCGAACGTTGACCAGTTCAAAACATGTTTTAGCAAGGTGTTTCTCTGCACACCTGCTTTGGAAATCATTGCCATGTCCTAATACTGATGAATAGTAACTCGTGCACGATAGGTTATGGCTGAGTACGATAAGCATAGTTGAGGTCAAAAATGCAGGTTCAACAAGTACTATAGCAATGCACTCTCTCAAATGTGTCTACATTAGTGACCTGACGTGGTCGTGAGAGCTCTCACGCCTGAAGCGAGCTGGCCCCTGTGGTTGAAAGCATATATTACTCTATCTTGCTATACTCTTGGGCGTATAGCCCAGTGGGCACACCCACCTCTACTAAAGCTGACAAGTGTTGCACATATGAGAATGCCCGATCGGGCCATGGATGAGTACTGGGCTATATAGTATGCAGTGGATGTCTTGGCCTGCAATGGTACGAAGAATGTAAGTAATAAATCTCAGGCATCCTAGCTTTCATTTACAGTAGACCAACGCAGGCGTATCATCACAGACAACAACGACCATCTTCGCTCCTCCACCCCCTAATTCAAGGGTAAGATGGACTTCCTGAATCTCATCCAATCTGTACTGCTGTACGGGAACTTTCACTCTGTCCTCTTCTACATCCTTTACGATTTGCTCAAATGGCATCGCATGGAAGTCTTCTGGTCCTCCACTACTGAAACAATGTCAGCACTTTGACGTTCTCGGATACAACTGTATCATCTCATTTACTTACTAGGCACAGAGTCGAACTCGATTTGGAAGGTCTGATATCGGATAGAACTGGTCCAGCTCCCATGAACCGCCTTGGATGCCCGTCATGCACACTGTGCCCTTCGGCACAGCGCACCTAAGCGAGTCTCAGTGTCGTAGCTCCGTTCAGCTCGAGGACCTTGTCGAAGCGGCCCTTGGGGCTCTGGGCGACTTGCCCCGCAATCTCGCCACCGTCCACGAAGACCTCGTCGGCGCCGCTGTCGCGCAGCATCTGCTCCCGGGCGGCACTGCGCGTGGTGCCGGCGACGCGGGTCGCGCCGAGCGTGCGGGCGAGCTGCAGGGCGCACAAGCCGATGGAGCTGGTGGCGCCGCGGACGAGCAGGCTCTCGCCCGCTTGCAGATCGAGGCCGCTCACAAGCGAGCCCCATGTCGTCTGCATCATCTCGGGCAAGGACGCTAGCACGCTGACCGGCAGCGATGTCGGTGGGATGGCGCGGATGTTTTTGGCATCGACGCAGGTGTATTCGGCATATGATCCTGGGATCTCACGGCCCAGCCCGCCCATGCATGTAGCTGTTTCCGGCGAACCTGCTAAAATCGTGAATACATCATATCATATTAGGACGCTACTGACCGAATCTAGACCCTATGGGGTGCGGAGGAGTCCAGGACCTCCGAAGGCTACAACGCGTCCGATACATTCGATGCCAATGATACGTGGGAACTTCAGAGTTGGAGAATGACCCTGACGAGTATACATTCTCGGGCATGTCAGAACCGAAGCAAATATCGAATGGGACGCGGAAGTTACAGGTACCTGCTCGGTTTATCCCGAAACCAAGGATCTTGATCAGGACTTGCCCCTTGGCAAGGGTGGGAATGGGGATATCTTGCAGTTCCAAGACATCAATGCCCCCAACTGCGCGCATTGTCTTGGGTAACGGGGCCATTTTCGTCGAATAAGTCTCGCAGATATATCGCCAATTCTCGGCGGACTCGTACGACTTCAGCTTGACGACCAAAGATTGATATCAAACTTACTTATAGTTGCCAAGACGAAGAAGATACGGCGGGTAGACCCTGATCCGCAATGGCGGGGTTGTTGTGCCTACCGGAAGCCGGTAAACTGGCGGGGGTGAGACCAGCAAGGGTCAAAATGCCCATTATCCAATCGGAAAGTCTGAGCTAAGTAGATGTAGTCGTAGATAGACGTCAGCAATTACAGTCAAGCCACACGATCCCATCCTCCTGGATCAGCACCTGATGGAATGCTGAGATAGCATTCGGGGTTTCGGATCATCGACCCAGCACGGCGACGTCCAGTATTGTTTTACAATAAAGACTTGTTGGAGCGGCCCCAGCACCCAGGGACCATATCACTATTCATTATCTTCAAATTCATGTTCTTTACCACTACCTTGAAGTCGGAGTACCCCTGCTACTCCTCATTCCGCACACCAGGTTAGGGCGCTCGGATTTAATCGCCGAAGTCCGGCAACCTCATGACATGATGATGGTCTCAAGACGTGCGGACTTGGCTGGCCCCTATGTTTCTTCTAATATTATCGCCTTCCCTCCGCCACCATCGTCCTGCTTTGTACTACTGTCGAGCATTGGTTCGTCGTCATATTCCCGTATGAATGCCATCGCCCGAGTAAGCAGAGCGGCACTAACGTCGTTGGCTCCAATGGTAGCGGCCGATCCGATCAGTATCTTCTTCACACCATCTCCCTGGCGCCCCCTCTTTCAGGGCTGAAGATGAAATCCTGCTTACGAAAGCAACGCCAGGGAATCTCCGTCCGCGCGAACCCCACCGGCCAGCACCATTTTCCTGTTCTGTTCTCCATCTAATCGATGGAGAATGGCTCCATGGAGATGAATTCTTGTCGGTTGTCGGTTGACTATGCTGGTCTGACACCTGATGGCCAGGCTGACAACCCCGTTGTCAACTCTGTATGTTTTCATCCACAACAACTGATCGGTAAAGCCATATCTCAACGGCCATTTTAATCCCATGAAACCGCAAGGAACCATTGCCGCCGACCGATGAGCGCGGCCGATCCGACATCGGTTATCGTTGTGCTGTAATCACCTCAAAAGTTACCCCGAAAACCAGCAGACCCGCGGCAGAATCGGGCATAGTCGACAGCGAGCCAGCCAATTGATTCATTCATGCCAAGCAACCAAGCAACCCGTGCTCTGCGTGCATGTACTGCTGCTACTCCTTCACTTTTCCCGAACACTACAGATATTTTCTGATTTCCTCATCCTATCTCTCGACTCAGCGCACGGCATTTGCGCGCTATCTGCCCTCCATAGCGGGAACAAGCAACAGCAGCAACACCCGCTGCGAAGGCTAAAGAACGCAGCCCACTCTTTCCGTGACTACTGCGCCGGCGCATGTCATGAATAACACCATGACCATGGATTTCTCGTCCGCCCCTCAGACTGGGAGCACACCAGGGTCATCCGTAGATTCCGCGATCCGTGACAACATGCCCGTGGCCCCCATGCATGCTATGAGTGGAATGGGTGGCGGCGCACCCGCTGGAGCCACCATCGTCGACCCCAGTGTCGAACCCTCGTCGGCCATGAACCCACGATCGTAAGCACAGCTAGCTCGATGCGCAACACAGCCGTCATTTGACTAATGCAATCTTTGATGTTTACAGCTGTGTTACCTGCCGCCGCCGCAAAGTTCGCTGTGACAAGCACATGCCGTGTGGCAATTGCCGCAAAGCGCACATCTCCTGCATCTTCCCGGCCCGGCCCGAGCACCGAGACGGCCTCGTCCGAAAGACCCGAACGCCCCACCGAAACAGACGAGCGAGCGAGAAGTAGAGTTGATGAAGCGACTTCGAAAGCTGGAGGGCATTGTGGAAGAGCTGAGCGGTCAGATCGAAGTCGACACGCGACAACCCGCGAGTGCCGGCAACTCCCCCGAAGATTTGTCACATCCCGTGGGAGAAGAAAGGAGACTAGAGAGTACCGAGACGTCGCCCTCTACCGCGTTATCCGGGCGCACAACGAGACCAACCGACCCGGGGAGGAGCACCACCGCTGTGGGAAATACAGCTTGCCAGGCTGCGTTGAACAGCCCAATACAGAGCCCTGGCGGTAGCCAAGTCCATCGAGATTTCGGACGGCTAGTGCTTAACGATGACGGGAAAAGGCGATACGTCAGTAATGCGTTCTGGTCGCGGATGAGCGATGAGGTAAGACAGCCGTCGATGACCAACACTGGCTAAATTGACTGACGCTTGTGGCTCAGCTTTCGGCGCTTCGGGCGGAGACAGAGAAGTTCACAGACGAGGAGTCCGATGTATCAGACGATGATGGAAGCACGCCGGCCACATCTACCTCCACCAAGGACCAGCAGGCAGATCACCATGCTTTCATATTCGGGTACAGGTCGTCTGATGTCGATCTGAGGAAACTCCACCATTGCCATCACAGATTCCCTTCATCTGGCAAATATACACCGAAAACGTCGACCCAATCGTCAAGATCCTCCATGTACCGACGATGAACAACGTTGTTCGACAGGTGAGGGCTGATTTGAACAGCCTGACCCCTGGACTGGAGGCTCTGATGTTCGCAATATATTATGCGTCAATCACCTCAATGGAGGAAAACGAAGTGAGCATAAGATTCGATTTTTGGTTGAAGCCCAGTAGCTAATGATCTAGGTCCAAATCAACTTCAACACGGACAAGGCACGTTTGCTCGACCAATACCGATTTGGTACCGAACAAGCCCTTGCCAAGGCCAACTTTGTTTGTACTTCGGACGCCGTGGTGGTACAGGCGCTCACCCTCTATCTCGTGGTTGTCCGCCGAAACGACAGCACCAGGTTTTCATGGACGCTCACCGGCCTTGTCATTCGCTTAGCCCAATCTCTGGGTATGCATAGAGAGGGCACCCAGTTTGCAGATTTAACCCCCTTCGAAATCGAAATGCGTCGCCGCCTATGGTGGACTCTGGTCGTGGTGGATCTCAGGTCGGCCGAAGATCAGGGTACCGAGTTGGTGATAGCCGAGCGGACGTGGGATACCGAATTTCCCTTAAACATCAACGATAACGACTTCGGCCCCGACATGAAAGACTTCCCAACCGAGAGACAAGGCGCTACGGATGTGACATTCTGCCTCATTCGGTACGAAATTTGCAGCCTCGCCAGGAAATTGCACTCATCCGTTAATGCATTGGCGCCCTGTCCGAGAGACACTCAAGTAACCTTCCAAGAACGCGAGGCCATGCTTCTAGAGATGTATAACCGCGTCGAAGCCAAGTACCTGAAGCCTTGTGATGATGCGAAAGGCGAGTTGCTGCACTGGGTGGCGGCCGCAATAGCCCGACTGATCATGGCCAAGATGAGCTTGACCGTCTACCAATCCGTCCTCTTTCCTGGTGTAGGATTAGAGGTATCGGAACACGCCCGAGATCGCATCTTCAACTCTTCCGTCGAGGTTGTTGAGTATAGTCGACTGCTCAATAACGAGGAAAAGTGCAAACAGTACAGGTGGCTTTTCCAGACATACACCAACTGGTATGCTGTGGCCTACCTATTACTCGAACTGGGTAAGCGCGAATGGTCACCTCCTATGGAGAAGGCGTGGATGGCGCTCGCCTCTACTTTTCAACTCGAGCCAGGAGAACTGGCCAAGCTACAGGGAAACAATGCTGTCATGTTTCCCATTCGCAAGTTATTCGTGAAGGCACAGAAGCATCGCGAGTCGGAAATCAAACGTTTGCGCAACGATCCCGCGGCAGCTGAAAAGTTGGATATGGCGGAGGACAACATGACAGCACCAATGATCACATTTCAGCATTTACCAAGCTCTGTGCGTACTTCAATAGCTCTAGATCGCTGGCGTACCCTTATGGGCAGGCCAAAACCAGACAAGGCTCCCCATAGGTCGTGTATGGATGTCGTGCCTGCGACTACCCCTCCTAATTCAGTCAAAACGGTTACACCTCCAGCATCGGCATACCAAAAGCAGCCGGAACCGGACTTCACCCCGACGCAATTCTCTTATCTTGATCAAGCCATGTCGCAGGTTGTCTTTAATTCGGAGAATCTATGGAGTGCAGCCTATGATGTTGCTGGGATCGGTGGACCAAACGGGCTAACCACTGAAGCACAACCTTCGATAACACAGCCGCCGCGCACCATGTCTGACTATGCCAGCAATGGAAGTTCTGGGCTCAACTCTGTGGGCGGCGTATTTTCTGGGGAACCCTTTACCACGCCCGCCACGTCATCGCAGTCATTGCAGCAACAGCAACAACAACCAACAGCAACAGCAACGCAGTCTGGAAGCGCCAAGTCGACACCTCAGCTAGACAACAATCCCCCGCCGTGGCTGTGGCCAGAGGCCGGCTGGAATTGGGGCCCGGGTGCGAGCGGACCGCCGGCGAACCTGACGATACCGATGGCGCTTCCGGATGATATCGACGTGAACATGGACGAGGACTTCAACTGGCAGGATTGGCAGCAGAGCATACGCGGGCTCGATATGGATGCTGCCGCGGCCGCGGGTATTCCAAATTTCCACGGTGGGTTTACAGGTGGGATATAGACAGGTATTGGTCGGGACATATTGGTGGATGAGTTATATTATATAGGTATATAGAAGGTGAGGGAGCTCGTGGTTCAGGTGCTATTTTGCGTTGATGGATTAGAAGGGTTGGCGCTCATCATCATCATTCGTGGATATGGGCTCAGCGTTGTGCGTCTTGGTGTGAACGAAGGCCCCTTTCCTGGCTGGGTTGGATTTGTTATGATTCCCCATTTGCTCTCGCTGCCTTTGTAATCTTGTCCGTAGCGTGCTGGTGTCTCAGGAACTGTCTTGCTGTATATGGTGAGCATTGTGGAGATTGCTGTTAATGATTACGAGCAAACCTTTATGAGGAGTGTTTATTTTATTTATTATTTTCCTGTAGCGTGCGAGGGATGTCACTCATGATGTTTGGAACGATTACCCCTTTTCGGTCAAGATGCCCTAGGATGCACTTACAGCCCCATCTGCGCCTTTCTGGAGGACGCATGGATGACCCCTTTTGGGCAAACTCATTGTTCGTCTACGTTGAGGACATCGAGTCTACAGCTTGGTGTAGATTTCATTACGTTGAGCGCACCAACAATATGGTATAAACTACCGAGGAAAAGTAGAGAAGACAATATTGAGACTACCTGGAGCATTATCATCTATAACGTTTCTCTTCAAGTTGTTCCTAGTGGATCTCGGAACGAGTCTACCCCAGCAATAACTCGTGTAGGTACAAAGCTTAGACGAGATAGTCGGGTGCCGGCAATTATCTACCTCATGAACCAACTTGCTAGTGCTGGATGGATGAGGATATTCCTTGGCAGGTTCTTGGAAGGGTTACCCAAAGCCTCGAACCCATCCATTGACCTCGCCGTAATGATAGTGCTGGGATTTGGCAGAAGGATGCCCAAGTATAGTAACATCAGATGCATATATAATTGTGATGTTATATCCGAAACGAATAGAGGTAACTGGTTCGCTTCACGATCGTGGAATGTGTCCCACCGCTATGGAGAGGCCATTGGCTGCGGTTATTGGCCGCGGTTATTGGCTACAATGACCAACGACGGCCTTTCATCGGCTGCGACAACACCATGACCGGCCTTATGGAACAATGATGCTCACCCAAGTCCTCTCCAACCACATTCGGGGAGGGAGGGACGGTAGAGACTTCCAAAAACGGCGGAATCAGCTGCTAGAATCGCATACTGTTTCATCGGACTTGAATTCCAAGACGGATCAGTGTTTGGTCATCTGTCATATTCCATCATTTCGTCAGGCAGACAAACAGGCCGCACCAACAAACACTCAAGGTCTGCTTTTGGACACCTTCGAGATTTAAGCCTCTCCGTCTGGAATGCAGCGATACGCACACTCCCTGATGAGCCCCAGTTGCCGTTGCGGTAGCTCTGCATGTCATGCTGGTCACATGAGGCCGGAGAACAATGGGAAGGTTGCGGTTCGCCTTCAAGAGGTCGCACTGCATCAAGCCCCCCCTTACAAGTAGAATTCTCCTGGGAAATACTCCGAGAATCCCGTGGAACAGATGCGACTGCGGGCCGAAGAGTGTGAACCCTAGACCCGACGACGAGCTTTCAAGTCCTGGACGCCAGCTTGGTCTAAAATGCCTGGACCCATGATTCACTTACAGCCATCTGGACTCTGCGAAAGAAGCAAACCTTCCCTCTTCGTCTAAATAAATAACGACGAACAAACGAAAGGCAAAGCCTCCTGTTCAAAGGGGGGAAAGTGGCAGAGCGTTTGTATTTGATGATTAGTAGTGAAGTCCTAAGAGGTAAGTAGGCGGAGTTGACGAGATTGGGCGGGAGATATCCGCTCTGCCCGCTGCTGAGAGCCTTGGTGTTTTAGGCGCGACGACAGTGGGGTTGGAGCTAAAGATCCGCTGTGGACTGTTTGGAGGGCCCCGCTTCTCCCCCGATGGACCAGCCTTCCCAGCACCCTCAGGTTAGCGCGCGAGGCTTCGCTGCGCAGCCTGGCGACGGGATTGATTCTAAATAAAAAAACATACCTATGTCATCAATTAACCAGGCTATGTCAATAGTTCTATTTCTGCCATTTGTGTAGCCTGCGACAGTGTTCCTAATTTCGTCTGCTTCTCCCTTTCATCCTCATTTCCACCGCGCGATGAATCCAGCCCGACAAGCTATGATAAATGGTGGTGGTGGCCGCAAGTCGCCTGCTCGAAGCGGCATCACTTCTCCCAGACGAGACCCAAACACTCGAATTACAAAACAACCCGCACGACCCCCAAGCAAACCAACCGCGGCCTACATGACCCAGGATGAAGCGTCAAGGAAGTGGATGAACGATGAGGACAAATTCGTCCTGAGGCAGTCCAAGAAGAAGGCCGACATCCGAGTGCGCGAGGGTCGTGCTAAGCCCATCGATCTCCTTGCCTTCAACCTGCGATGGATCGACCAGGAACGCGATGTCTTTGACGACCATGACGGCGATGTGGAAATGAACGTGCCTGCTCCGCTTGCGGTCATGGATGGCTTGAAAGAGGCCCAGCTTGACGAGCTGGAAGGGGAGATAACGTCGTATCGTTCGCTTGAGACAAACACACGGAACCGGGACTACTGGACGGCCTTGCAGACCCTCTGCGCCGACAGAAAGCGCAAGATCAAGCCCATGGGTGCGGAGGAACGCGCGGTCAGCTCTGTCGGTGCCGATGTCGACAGGATCCTGGGCCCCAAGACCTTGGAGCAGCTGGAGAAGCTCGAGGGTCAGATCAAAGCCAAGCTGCAGTCGGACGAGGCAATCGATACCGATTACTGGGAACAGCTGCTTAGAAACCTCCTGATCTACAAGGCCAAGGCCCGCCTGACAAAGGTATATGAAGCAATCAAGGAGAGCAGGGTCCGGCAATTACGTGAGCAGAACCCAGACAGGGCAGAGGCTCTCGCCTCCTCTGGCCCTTCCACCGTAGCAAGCGCTCAGGATGGGCCTGCCACGGTTATCTCCCCTCCCAGTCAACCTGCAAAAGGCATTCCAGCGCCGGTGGGTAGCGCCGGGCCCAGCGGCAGCGCCACCCAGCCAACAACAACAACAGGTCCCACCAGTGTGCCGGGAACAGCCAGGTTCTCCGCAACGGGCGGCGAAGACTTCTCCCAGGCAACAAGGGCCCTCTACGAGCGCGAGGTCGCGAGGGGTGTCAGCGAGAATGAAGAGATCTTCACGGCCGAGGAGACTGTGCCCGGTACGGATCAACCACAGTGGGCCGACAAGTACCGTCCACGAAAGCCGCGCTACTTCAACCGCGTGCAGATGGGCTATGAATGGAACAAGTACAACCAAACACACTACGATCATGACAACCCCCCACCCAAGGTCGTGCAGGGTTACAAGTTCAACATATTCTACCCGGATCTCATCGACAAGACCAAGGCACCCACCTTTAAAATCATCCGGGAACACGGCAGGCGGCGGGGCGAGTCCTTCGCTCCTGCGGGAGAGGAGGACACCTGCTTGCTTCGCTTCATCGCCGGCCCGCCGTACGAGGACATCGCGTTCAGAATCGTCGACCGTGAATGGGACTACAGCGCCAAGAGAGAGCGTGGCTTCAGGAGTAGCTTTGACAAGGTATGCATGTCTAAATATATCCCCTCCCTTACGTCGTGTTTCACGTGGTTAGGACACCCCGAACACTGGTTCGAGAATCTCGTTGGGACTGGCCTGTTGCTCTATGCACCTACTACTCACGAGTATCGATACGAGCAGCCTTCCTTGTCGCGCGTCTTCTCTACTCACCCAGTCGCCACCGTCTGTGGCATCATATGGCGTTCTCTATGTACAACCGCTTGACGCGCGGGTCCCATGGTCCCTCTTTGAGTCGTCCGCACCTCACACACCCACGAGCCAACGCCCCTCATGTTCCTCTCTCGCGTGCCTGGTTGCAACCCTAGTCCATGCCTTTACTAATCTCCCACACGTGCAGGGTATCCTCCAGCTTCATTTTCAGTTCAAAAAGGTACGCCCCGATGACTTGCCCAGTCTCGATCGATCATATACTGATGTACCGCGTCCAGATTTACTACCGAAAGTAGTGCTGTCTCTGCACTGTCCGTGCGGTTACCCATTCGACGAATTGGTTTGCGACAAACGGCTGTTTGCGTGGCTAGCGGGCAAGCATTCAGTCATGTCACTTTGGTGACCCAACATCTACAACAGCTTGCATCTCCAGTGATCGGAACACCGGTAGCGGTCACATAGTAACGTACATGGTACAGCATCTTTGAACCGCAGCGGCCTATCTTATTCGGTTTCCTGTAAGGCGTCTTCTTTCCTGCTCCGCCTTGATCTTGTGACACGCTTCATTAGGGAACGGCTGCCTGCGAGTGACATGGCTTTTCCTCACCTTCGATACAACTTGCCATACCGCCCTTCCTGCCTTGTTAGCAAGACTCTAGTGCCTTGGGCGATTTGGTAGACAGTCTGAGTATAGGACGACTAACCACGGCTCAACCAGCGGTCCTGCAGATGCAGATGTTGTTGAGCCTTATGACTGGCTACGTGGGTGCATTTGCGCAAAGCAACGTTTATGCAAGGAAGCAATCAAGCAGGGCTCCGCCATGTTTCAGAAAACACAATACTATGATTATTCTCTGGCGACAGTACTCGACTCTCTCTTACCTCTTCGCGCGTGTGGTCATGAAAGCGCTCCTTGCATCGCGATGGTCCCGTCTAATCTTGGGGATGATCTGTCGCTCGGATCTGGACACGTTCGATGATCACACTCTCGATGGTTGAATGCACGGTACAATGGATGGCTCCCCCCTCAATAACCTTGAAGCTGCTGTATCAGAACTCAGATGTAGGGCTATCAGCTACTTTCCCTGATTGGCTCCATTTGGCGAAGTCATGTCAGAGCTCTATTGGCATGCAAGCAACCGGGAGTGGAGCGGCATAGTGCCCTGGATTCCCGCTGCAGTGCTTGTAGCATCAAGGAACGGAATCGCGGCCCACGATGACCTGCATGAAAGGACTGAAGGGTCAAGGAACGAATCTAGGCAGCTCACATATCTCCTACACGCTCACCCTCACCTACATACTCCTGTCATCTCAGAGGCCCGCCTCTCCCCATACCTATACAATGCTTTTGTGGACCACGGGATGTGCAATAGCTGCTGCTGCTGCTGCTGCTCAGTAGCTAGGAGGTGTCGACGACCGCTTCTTGACGACACACACTCACACACACCCCCATAGACCCCATATCTACGTACACACTCACACTTCCAATTTCTACTCCAAACTCAGGTCACATCTGCGGCGCAGTGGGGCAGCTTCACTCTCAGGTTACAGACCGTCTGTTACCCAGAGGTCAACCATTTGTGGTGTAGCCGTATGGCCATACACCCCCCCTGTACGGAAGTACTTGTACTGGGAAACAATATCCCGAAGTTGCCTGGAGAAGAGTATAAGTGTGTGCGTAAGTGTGTGTATGTGTATCTGGCTGTATGCTTGTTCAGGCCGACTTGTGTGTGTGTGTGTGTGTGTGTGTGCAATGCGATGCTAGTCTAAAATATCCCAACATTTCGTATGACCCTACAGACTGCGCGATGTCGTTTGCAACATGGCCCGGAGGGGAAAACATGCATTGCGCACAGTGGGATGCACCCTGTTTATCTTGTACTCTTGCCATGTACCTGCTAGCTGGGTACGGGGTACGTATAGCCAAGTATATTAGTTTACTGAGTGAAAAAGGCTCCGCCGGCGCACGCATCAGGACATGGACTGACTGATAGACCCTACCCTACAGTGTACACATACTTGGCTACTTACTCCTACTACACTCACACAGCCAGAAACCTTGCACGCACCATATCATACCATACCACAAAGCACGCAACGCAACGCCCTCGCAGAATCCAAACAGGGTTGTTCAAGCTTCCTTTTTTCCCAGCCAACTCGTGTGTGTTGGCCAGCGGTTGGGTGAAGCCGGGGTACCTCTTTTGTCGGTTCACTTGTTCTTCTCGTTCTTCTCTCCCACTTCCACCGTCCCGGCCTATGAGAGGAAGTCTTGGCGCATGCTACCCAATCCGCCTTGATCTTCTCCTGGTGCATCTAGGCAGGCGCATCTGTCTAGCAGCCGATCCCTGCCCACCACCTCCCCCCCCCCCAGGACCCCACCCTTGTCGGGCAAGGGTACTGTAGTGTCTTCCCTTGCTCACTTTCACCCCATACCTATTAGGGATCTGATCTCTCGCGCATATTGTAACGAGTGGCCCTGCCGTCCACTGCAAGTACCTTTGCCCTTTGAGGACTACTTAGCACCCTTGTCATCGAACCCCCAGGTTCCATACATATTCATAATCTCATCAAAGGAATAGCACAGACGAGAAGCACGGTCTTGAACCAGCAACTCAGACCTGGCCCTATAAGCTAACTTAACTTCTGACCTCGAGACGTTGAACAACATCCCATAAGGCCAAGCAAGTCGCCGTCTGGAAGGAAGCATTAGCCCGCCCTACCTTCCTTCTTTACTGTTACTTGACCATCTTTTTGTGTGTGTTCGCTTTTCTATCTTGACTCTTGTTATTCATAATCACTCGAGTATCCCGACTACTCGCTGTGTGGTCTCAGGTGGCTGCATTGTCTTCAAGTTACTTGACGTCGACTGCTCTCATACATAAGAAAAACCCAAACGCCGACTAATACGCACCATCATCACCACCACTCGTCGACAACAAATATCCTTAGCCGTGGTCGTTGCCGTTGCTCCTGTCGTTGTTCTTGTTCGGCTTGCTATACGTTTACTTGGGCCCTCCTCCCGATTTTGGTTCCGCGGCCCGTGATCTCGCTTGCTGCATCAGTATCTTGTTTCGCATCCTTCCCGCCCCTCCTCCAGAGAGCAAAAACAAAAAAAAAGGGTCCTGGACCGGGCAGCATAACGAATAACGGCGGTGTGTACCATGGTTTTAGTCTACTCCGACTCTGGCCTTTGCGACGGCGTGCCCGTCAACTACACCTCATCTCCCACTTCGGACTCCACTGGCAACCTAAAGCGGCTTTGCACGACGCAATCACCGGACGGGACCTCCCCAATCTGGACAGCTTCTACGCTCCCTCTCCGACGCTGGACGCTGCTGCTGCTGCTGCTGCTGCTGCTGAAACCGTCCAACAGCACCCGCACCCGTCCCATATCCTCCTACCTGCCCTCAACACCGCTGCTGCTGCTGCCGCGGCTATTCAAACGTACCCGCAGATCCACTCGGCCTCGTCCTCTGATACCCCTACTAGCATGTTGGCCACGCCCCCCAGCACGGCCGGGGTGGACCACGAAGAGTATACCTACCAGGGCTCGCCCGCCGACTCCTGTGGTGCCGCGCATGTCCCTGCCCTCTCCGCTAGGTCCCTCTGACACGAGCCCGCGAAGCTGGTCATCGCCGGACCTACAGCAGCTCCACTACCCGCCGGGCTACTACCAGATCTCCAACAAAGGCCAGCAGCAGCAGGACTTCCCGCCCTACGGCGGAGGACACCATCACCATCACCACCACCAGCCCGCCATCGCCACGGCAGAGGAGTCCTTCTCGACGCAGCCAATGGACTACTCGGTCTCCGACTCGGACGTCAAGAATGACCCGGGCATGACCATGGGCCAGGAAGCACCCGGTATGACGCCGGACCACACCGAATCGGCCATGTCGGTGGATTCGCCGCTGTCCAGGCATGGGTACAGCAGCGCCTACCCGTACGAGGATGGTGGCGTTGGGGACGAGATGCCTCACCCCCATCAGCCTGAGCCTGAGCCTGAAGAGGACAAACCTGGCGACGTGCCCTACGCGAAGACGATCGAGAAGGCATTCCGGACCAAGGCGAGCTATTCCATGACATTACAGGAGCTATACCAATGGTTCCGCGAGAATACTTATAGGGGCCGGGCCACCAATAAAGGTTGGCAGAACAGCATCCGGCACAATCTGAGTATGAACAAGGTACGTACAGGTAGCTATTTGAATAATACGTAATTTGGGCACCTCTTTTCCCTTTTCCCTTTTTACCCTCTTACCCGTACCACCTTTTCACCCTTTGCAGGTAACTAATCATCTACGAACTTGAAAAAAATCTACAGGCATTCGAAAAGCGAGAAAGAAGGCATTTAGCAGGGGGCGCGACGACCGAGTCCGGGAGCTCAAGCGATCTAACGAGTGGGTGCTCGCCGACTGGGCCATCCGGGACGGGGTGCAGAGCACGACGCGCTACCGCAAGGCCAACTCGACCAGCCGGCGGGGGGCCTCGTCGCGTGCGCAGCAGCCGCAGGGCGTCGTCTCGGCCCGCGCGGCGTCGGGGCGCAAGGGCGGGCTGACGGCCAGCAAGACCAAGGCGGCGCACAACCGCGCCCTCCTGCGGCAGCAGAGCATGGGCATCCTGCCCCAGCACCACCACTTCCACGCTACTGGCGCGGGCGGTAGCGGCGGCGGCGGCGGCAGCAGCAGCTCTTACCACCACCAGCAGCAGCCACGCCATCACAGCACCGCCTTCTACCACCAGCCGCAGCGGCTACATATCCATACTGACTACAACATGCACGATGGGCGCCATCATCTCCCCATGGAGGCGGATTATACGAGATTGATACCGCATCATCACGACGAGCCGGAATCTTCCGAGGGCGGCAGCCTCCTACAGTATACGGGCCAGCACCCGCTGACCTCCATGGCGAGTATCGGGAGTGGGTCGGGCTACTACCACCCCCAACCCTACCTGGCGAGCCAAGCCTCACAGCAGCAGCAGCAGCCGTATCCTCACGAAACATACTCCTCCCATCACCACCACCACCAACATCAGCAGCCGCCGCTACCCCCTCAACCTCACTATGCCCGACCTGAACCGTCACATTTCAAGGTGGAGCACGCGACGAGCGTCTACGAACCACCGGTGACGTCGTCGCCCTCGTCCGCCGCCATCCACGGCGTGTACGCCAGCGTCTTCACCAACGAGATGGGGAGGGCACGCCAGAAAACCCTGTGCGCCCCACTACCCTGCCCTACAGATCCAGCAACGGCAGTGGGTGGGCCGAAAGCGCCCAGTCATAAAAGCCCTACCTACCAGGGTTCTGGGTGGGTGGGGCTGCTAATGGGCGTTGTAGTCGGGTACATAGTCGTGGTGGTAGCAGGCGAGCGATTAGGGGGGGGGGGACAGTCAGGATGTCAGGCAGTCAGGCAGGAGGTGGTGGTGGTGGTGTGACAAGAGTCAAAGGAAAGCACCACCTTCTGCCGCTTGGTGCTGGGCATGCCAGATGAGCTACTCTGGTTAGTTGTACGGCAGCTGCCAGGGATGCCCAGGGTTGACAGGCCGATGTGGGGGCGGCTGCAGTAATAACCTAGTACATCTATTTTTCTCATCTACTCTTTCCTTTTTTTCCTTCACATCCTCCTTTCACAAGCCCGCGGCAACAGGCGTTAGTTACTACTTAGCATTATGGTTTTTGGGAGGCGGCCCCAAAGGAGGGTAACCAAAAAGGGAATGGGCATGGCATGGCATGGCATAGTCTTTTATTAGAAAGCGTCGTCACCGGCATCATGGTCATTATTAGCGGGGGGTCACAATTTCCATTCCTCAATCTTGATTCAGTTCGGTAATCCAGGCAGCTCCTCTTTCTCTTTCGGTCCTTGGATACCGAACCGCATGCGTGGTCTGGCTAACCTGGCCGGCACCGGAAGGGCAGAAGAAAGCAGCAATGGTACGATTTTCTGGGAGAATCCGGCGAGAGCCATCGCGATAGACGATAGAGACGAGGCCGTTAAGAGAAGGGTCAGAATAACGTCGACCAGGACAAGGGTGCTTAGCTTGGGAAAAAGGCTTGGCCTCGGTCGATCTATCCACTTACATGCCTGCCACCCTCTGCTGCCGTCGTCCTGCTTCAACCAACCAACAACGTGCCGCTGCAAGAGTACTTTCTTTTTGGAGTCCCTCCCTCGCCCTCCCTTTCTATCTCCAAAGAAAAGGACCCGGTTCTCCGCTCCGCTGTCATTGGCACGACGGCGCCACTCTTCCACTTCCGTGACTTCTCCCCAGGCTGCCCTAGCCTGAATGGGAAGACGAAGAAATCTCGGTTCGATTTGGGAGGGTGGAGAGACGGACAGAAAGAATGCAGAATAAACCCAGGTCGGCTCTGAAGTCAATCTCAAATTCCCACCGAATAAGGTGGCCCCTCCCCAGGGCGACTCGATTCACGATTCACAAGCTGACGAACGCCTGCGCAACTGGACGGGAAATGTCCCGGTCCACCCCCGCTGCAACGCCGTTAGTAGCGCCTCTTCTGTCTTACCCCTCCAGGCCATCCATGCACAAATCATACCCTCTCTGCTGCTGTCACTTGTCAACTCTTGTCGAATCTCGGGTGATACTACTTTCCGAATCGCTCGACAAGAAGTGACCTGCAAACGGCGCCCAGCGAATTGGGACCGGCAGGACGAGCCAGTGTTTGGAATGGCACCATACCCTGCATAACCGGATGCTACCCAACTTGGGGACGCATGATGCAGGATACCCGGCCGCTGCGGAAAAAAGTGACGCGACAAACCACGACTCGATTGCCGCTTTTGTATTCTCCGAATGGTGGTTGCGATGGCCGATGATACTCCTCCTCCATTCTGATCTCTGTCACCCCCTCCAGCGTCCTCCATCTCGCCTTTGCCTTGCCTCATCTGCCGATATGCGAAACATCCACGACATCATCACCGTCACCGCTTACTTGTTTTCGGGCTCGGATCGATCACCCAATCATTCTTCACTCCGAGTTTCTTCCTCGAGTTTGATGGCATGTTCTCTTTCTCCTCTTTTTCTTTCTCTCGTTACTGTGTTCCTTGAGCAACCCATTTAGACACAAGAAAAGCGACGGGACAGAGCAGAGGGACAGGCTTTGTTACTGTCACTGCTGCTGCTGCGCCTGTCCCGTCGCTGTAATAGCAATATGCAGCTAGAGATACCCAATCATGATGGGAGGCCACTCACTTGAATTTCCCTTATGTTCTTTGGTTTTTTACTTTTTCCTTTCTGAGCAATTGCGCTGTTTACTGTAAACATAATTTTAGGTCTCTGTTTTTGCGATTTTTCTGTTCTTCTCCCTTTTTGCACGGTTACGAAGGAAAAAGTCAGCTATGAATAAGAGAAATAAGACATGGGTTAGATTGTGTCGCGTTTGGGAGGGGTCACGGCCACGGCCACGAGCATGGGCATTGGCACGGGGCATTGGACATAGCAGCGATGGTATCATGTTTTCCAGTACTGGCAGACACCCAGAGGACAGAAAAGGAGGGGGGCTCGAGCGATGGAAGCCCTCCCGGGTACGGATGGGGATCGGAACCAACACAGCACATTCTCGGGCCGGCAAGCACAGCGACCGGAAGCGGGTGGTCATTTCGTCAAGTCAGATAGTCAGGATAAGCTTGCATGTAGCGGTGTCCCAGGCCTGATCTGATGATGACCGGTTTGGTGGTATCATTCACGATTTCCTCGGGCTGGTTGGTGTGTATGTATGTATGTAGATCTCCGCGGATAACATTTACGTCTCTTCATCGCCTATCACCCGTGTTCTTCTGTATTCAGAAGGTGGATTTGAACGAATCTGCAGCAACCACAAGTCTCTGCTTGCTTTTTCTGTGGGGTGTGTGTTCCTTTTCTTTTGTTTCTCTAACCAGCAAACAAACTTTGCTTTTACGCCGCTCTTCAGCTGCGGGCAGGACCTCCAATGGGGCACTTTTTCTAGTCCCCAAGCTTTTCCCCGGATCTTGGGCCGAAAAGTGTCAGAGAAGTCTCCGTGTAGTGTAGCAGCGCCCAGTGAACAGGGGTGGATGGCTATCGAAACCACTGGCCGACTGGTGAATGGGAGCGTGTCCCTCTCTCGGTTTGTCCATTGGCCGACGCAGCAGCCCCCCCCCCCCGAAAGGCACTAAACGTGCCTGTTCCTCCAGCGCAAACAGGGGTGCTCCATTGGCGTCCCGAGTGCTCGGGACGAGCCTAGCGTGTGTGTCTTGGCGTACTCGGTTCCGAGTGAATGAGTGAGTGTCGTCTTACATCCTCCATGTACTACTACTTACTTGCGGTTTCCAGATCTCTATGGATGTATTTCTTCATGCAGATGAGAGATAGTTTCTGGAAATGGGTTGATGAGGAAGGTAAAATATTGGCCCCCAGATTATCGTCGCCATATCTACCTACCTATCACCTGAGGAAGGCGCGGCGCCACCTCTCTCTTTCATGATATCTCTGCCCCGGAGCTTAAACTTCACTTGACGTATGCACAGTGAATCATTGAACGCCGCGGCAAGGTTTTGATAAAGGGGCACAGCACGGCGAACTTGGCAAGGGCGGCTAAGAATATGTATGCATGGAGGACTCTGGCGAATCATCGTGCTACAAGGGGCCGGGTCCCTACCCGGTGCGCACAAAGTGCCTGAAGGGCTAGAGAGACTCGAATCTCTGTATGTTTGATCTCCGATACCATTTTGGCTTCTACGGCTTGAAACAGCCAGTGCTAGAGGTCGATTACCCATCCTGTATGAAGAAATTCAAAGAAATACCATGCCAGAAGAAGAATATGAAGTTGTGTGGGAGTGAGAGGGGGGCGCCTTTGCCGTTTGAAGACCCCCCTACCTATCTCAACGTCTTTCTTGTGTAATGTAGTGAAACAGTGACATGACAGAGCGTAGGAAAAGACAATTTAGCCCCCAAGAGGAGGAAGCGCAACGCAGCAAGGGCTGGAATCCTTCCAAAACAGCCAGGTCAGCCAGCCAGCAATAGTTGTGGCCGAATGTGCGAGGGGCGGGTATCGGTCCGCCGATAGGTACCCTTCTCCCTCGTGTCACTTCTTCTTGCGCAACTTGGATAACTGATATAAGACTAGAATAGAATAGCAAGCCATATCTAGACTGCTGCTACTTGGCTGCAAGGAAAAGGCTTCAACGACGCGTGTTCATGCTTTCTTGTCGTTGTTATAAAAATAAACACACACATACTCCGCACACTCGCTCCTCTATTCTATCCTCCTCTAATGATTGGGCGACGGTGGTGCTTGGTATGAGACATGAGCACTGACTATCCCACGCGGTGATGCCGAGCACCGCAGATGAAGAAAGGGATGAGGGGAGCACCCGCGATACACGTGTTCCGTTATCCCTTGATCCAGCCCTGTTGCCGCTTTGCTGCTCTGTCTTTATCTCTCATCCCTTGAAAAGTCAGCAAGAATAGAAACTCATGTGCACCCGCCTTCTCCCCCCAGCTTCAGTCGGCCCTGTTGCCCCATCTGGAGGAAAAGTGAAACTCGTCAGGGGGGCTGGATACGCACGTTAGGGGGGCGATCGCCGTCATCAGTCAGGTCTTCCGATGTCCGTATCCTTCTTCATACTAATATGTATGTATGTAGTGAAGTGGTGGGATCAGTTTGGGAGTCACGATTGAAGAGGCCATGGCGCTCGGGGGCGGCTACGAGGACGGCTACGAGGACGGCTTGCCTCGTATGAGCCGCCACATCCAGCCGGGTAGTTCTCCCTTTCCGGCCCAGAAAGCGAGATTGGCACGGAGAGAATAGTCCATGGTGGCTGCAGTGGCTGATGGAAGCTGTGATCCTCTTCTGTATAGTGCCCGCCCCAGACTTGATTGGTTGATCTGAACAAAATTGCTGCTATACGCTTCTTGTACCCTCCGACATCATCATGATGAACCAGTACGCTGTACTTCACCTGGCATGATTCGAGTTGCATCTGGTCTCGGAGAACATGTCGACATTAGGTATAGTAACAACAACATGTCTATTGCTGGATACTATCATTGAAAACTGCGTCGCCCGAAAAGTCCTTACATCAATATCAAGGGCAAGAAGCGGTGGGATATGAAGCTCGAAATAGTATAACCGTTCACTTCCGTGCCTTCATGTGGCAGATGAGAGGCCGAGATGGTACAATCTAGAAAGGGGGGTGGTGTATGGGGTACGCTCCCCATTGGCAGCGCTGTCACACTGGCAGATGTCATCCGCGGGGGGCTTACTACTTTGCCTCTCTCTCTGACCGCCATGTACGATTGATTGTAGCCGTGACCCGAGAGCTAGGGAAGGAAGGACACCCATAAATCTCTATCGGTACTAGGGTTGCTTCCTAGGCGCCCGGAGCTCCTTCGATTGTTCATGATCGACCACCACCATTGCCCACTGCAACCTCACTTCATCGTCAGCTTTCGACCCAGAGAGTCGGGAACCACTCAGGAGCCGCCGGGTCGTCGCAAAGCCTTCTACATACGGGGTCACGTTGAAATCAATAATACGCCTGGTATTCGCCGACCTGGTCTACCTTATCATACATACGCATCGTACGATGCCAAGTAAGGGCGCGTGCCGTGGTCGATACTCCGAGCCGCCAGGAGTGTGTGCCCATTTCTCGGACCTTATTGGGAAATTGATGACACTTTCATCATTGGCAGGTTCCGAACAGGTTTAGGGAGTAAAGTGTGAGATGCAGTTCTATTCTCAAAAAGTTCACGATGGTCATTCGATGTGACGCATGCTGACTGACCTTCTTTAGGTACTGCTCCCATTTTAGGTGGGCTGGCGACCGATCGACCCCCCCCCCCCCTGGTGTAAGCAAGGCGCATCTCACGATGCCAGTACTTTCCTCCTTCCTCTCTTCATCCATTTTATCCAAGATTCGCTTTTCCAGAAATCGGGTCATCACAGGACATATGTCCTTTACGCAATCTAGATAGAATCACGGATCGAACTATTTTGGAGCGTGATGCCCGCAAAAAAATCGGAACCTGGTTGGCAGATCTGCGGTTGTGTAAAGTGAGGCAGCGAGTCGCGCCAGCTATCTGTCTCGCGTGTCGGTTCTACCCATCCATATGTAGCAAACCTGGCGGCTAATGTGAAACTCAGCTATCCCTACTTTACTTTGTATATCTACTTAGATGTGCAGTTGTCAGTAGAACCCAGTATATGCGTCAATGCAAGCCTCTCTCTCCCTTCCAGAACAACACCAAACGGCCGTAAAGAATGCAGACGGACCGGGGCATATGTCAGTCTGTCTTTTCGTGCATATTTAGATGAAACTGACGTGTACAGGGCATCAACACCATCATTCCTACAAACAGCAGCATAGATACGAAGCGACCAGCCGCCCCTCCGTCACTTGCTCTACATACTACTTACTGCTGATCAATCTCCCCCTTTGAAACCGGGGTGAGTTAAGCAACCCCAGCATCGTCATGTCCGTGTGGGTGGAAAGGCATTCACACTCTACATCCCTGTATTCTGGCCCTGCCGTCTTCCGCCCGACATTGATTGACGTACCGCAGGAACCCTTCCCAGAATGGTGCTGTACAGGGGGCCTAGCTACCTGTCAGATTCCTCTCTCTCGCGTTGGCTCGAAATGGCTATGGTAGCGGCGTGTTCAATAGCTCGTAATGGCTCTCTCGAATACACAACCCGGGTTATCTCCTCCCAATGAGCATACAGTACGGAGTATTAGTAGTCGAAGTAGTAGTAGGATCACCGTGCCCCTTCCCCCTCTCTCCCTTCCCCCGGCCCCGGGCGCCCGCCAATCCTACCTTGCCCTAAGTCGGTTATCCATCCCCTGGTCCAAATCTCGGTCCCGAATCCGTCACATTCTGTAGCTGAAAGGCCGTTTGTGGCTTCTTCACGGAAGCCGTCGTGCTGATGACAGTGGCTCGGCCCGAGGGCAGCTTTGAGCGTACAGTCAGGAGGCTGAGGAGGAAAAAAGGCAATTGAGCAGGCGGCCCCAGCAAAGCAGTCATCTCCCTGCAGCCAACGAAAGGAGGTGGATTGGTGGCTGGAAGCGCCTTCTTTCCTTTTCACACCCGGTCGTGTTCATGCTGGGGCATACAGCAGCATATGAGTAGGTCCGTGATCGCGACTAATAGTAAGCATCATTTCTCCGCAACAGCTTCCGGTAGAAACCTCCGGAGGCGTACCAAGATAATTTGCCGGGGGGGGGGGGGGTTGCCTGCCCACCCAGTAGTAGCCCATGACCTCGATGCCATGGTCTATTCGGAATGCCGATCAGATTGAGCCCAGGTAGTAGTAGGCTAACTAGTAATTTCGTCTTGTCCTCCCCTCTGTTCACTAGACAGGCCCCATTACTATACTTAGCATCAAAATAATCCAAGGTCAGCCGACAATACGGAGTAGACAAGTTCTAATTGGGCAAAGGTTGGTTGCCAGGCTGCCCGGCTGTCAGGCTACCAGGTCGCTGCTGCACTCATCAAAAAAGTTGCCCACGGCAAGCAATTCTCTAGCGGGCATGGAGCTTTCGTTACGTGCGTTACGTGGCACCCCATGTAATCAACTATATACTAGCTTACTCCAACATCTGGGTCAAGATGACGACGACTGGCAATAACCAAGGAAACGGCCGAAAAAGGTTTCTGGCATATCTAGCTGCGAGCGTATGTATCTCTTCTCGTCTTTCGTTTGCCAAGACTGACGTATGTAGCTGTTGGTTGGCCATTGGGTCTACAAGCTACTACAAAGTACTCACTGATACGAGGTAGAGGCACTGATCAGTGTGGAAACTTCTTGGAGGCTGCTGGCTAGCGTTGCGAAAGTTGATCCTCTTCAATGAAGCCACTTTCGTTTCATCCAAGGCGGCCTCGTATCACCAACAAGAAACTAGATGCTGGCACCCACGTGGCGTGCCGCGTGGAGTGGCATTTCGTACTACCTCGATTCAGCTCTTAGCTCGTTTGGTGCGTCGTTTGTTGCTTGTCCCCTTTCTTTGAAAAAGAAAAAAAGTCAATCTTCAATCATCGCATTCTTTCGCAGGAGCCGCCACTAACGATCTTCTGCAGCGACGGAGTCTACATGATTTCCATACTTCCGTTTCCGTAGTGGGTGGATTGGTGGCGGTGAGTACGAGGCAGTTCGTGGACCGCTTGAAGTTGATCACTAGCAGTAGTGACGATGGAAAGGGGAGGGTGAACCCAAAGCGTGTGACTTGATCACCAATTCAGGGTCACAGGCCGGTAACAAGGCAGTCAAGGGGAAAAGGTAGTGCTGCAGAGAACAATGAAATATCCCGACGGGGTCGCGACATGCAGACATGTATGTCAATCGTCACCGTTGGCCTTTGGATATTGTATGCGATGAGCCGATCATCTGGATGCATAGTACAGATGACCATCCCCACCGCCCCTTCAGTGAGGTGAGGATGTTGTGTCTCACGACCGTAGACACCCCCCGAGACAGCCAGCCAACCATGACGCGAGTTTGGAGGGGAGGCTTCACTCACTCATTTCACTATTCATACTGCCAAGTTGACATCAGTACTGCATCGCATAGCATTGGGATGTGTCACCTCGTACGACAGTTATAACGTTGTCGTGTGGTACGGCAGCGTCCATCGCGATGTGATGCCTCAGATCTCTCATCTTCCCTGCAGCTCCCAGCATCATCGGGCGGCACATTGCCTTCTATGGCGTTTGATAGATGCCGAAAAGGGGTTTTGGCTGTAGGTAAACGGCATCTGTGCAACCTCAGGCTGCCTTAAGGACCGAGCCCCGTCCGTCCCATTCGCCTATTGAGGCAACTACGCATGTTGACTCAAGTGCCCGTGGAAGTACGGCTACTGTGAGCCCGACCCGGCGGCCACCCGCATCTCTCATGTGGGATCGGGAAGCGACATTAACGTGCCTAAGGCCCCTGGTAGGGTAGGGGGTGTAGAATAGGTAACGTGCCCTCATGATACACATCGCTGATCTTGAGCGAGTGATGAACCATGATATGGAATGGACTTGGATTAGCCAGCGCTACTAGGATTGCGTTATTCGAGATGGGTGTAGCTGGCGAGAAATTGTCTACATGGCCACGATCAGAACCTCCGTTTCTTCTTAGCGGGCGCTGCCGCGGCTTTGCGCTCCAGGTCCTTTGCCAGCTCAGCTCGCCTACGCTCGGCTACCTGCTCCTCCGTCTCTGATTCTTCGGACAATTCCTGTCCTGCGTGCTTGGAACTGCTCTGCTGTGCTTGCTCTTCTGGGCGTCGCTTGCCAATGACTCCCAGCCGGCCAGCCTTGGGTTTAGCGGTGCTTGCTGTCGTGGCACCCCGATTTTGATCTAGAGAAGGCGACCGTGACTGTCTAGTTACTGTCTTGGATCTGCCCCCAATTGTCCCTAGCCCGCCTCTCTTGCGTGGAGAAGGGGGCGGCTTGGGCGGTGAAGAGGGTGGGGCGATTTCTCCTTTTGGGGCCCATCGTCCGATTCCGTGGCATCGTCGTCGTCTTGACGTGAAGGTTGCGCTGGAGTCGGGGTGGGGGACTTGACAGGTTGTGGGGTTGATCCTCGCTTCTTTCCGATGAGCCCGATCTTCTTGGCAGGACCTTTCTTGGGTGAAGGTTTCACCGGCTCGGTATCAGATTCCGATGCTGTATTATCTTTGTCAAATGGAGTGCCGCTCTGGGACGATTGGTTCGCTGAAGACGATCGAGCTCGTTGGGAGACACCTTTGTTGCCTATTGTACCTAGTCGCCGCGGAAGGGGCTTCTTCGTCTCCTTGCTCGGGAAGGGCGGTTGCTTGGGTTAAAATCAGACCCATCGTCCTCGGTTGTACCATCGTCATGTCCTGCATCATGTTGTTGTCTCCGCTTCGATGCCAGATGGGGCGGTGTGGCTTGAACCTGGAAGTCATCGTCGTCATCCGTGGGAGTTTCCTCTTTTTGCTGTACCTCGTCCTTCTCTCCGCCCTCTATGGTTTCTGTAGATTCCTGAACGAGTGTTGGCACGGGTCCTGCTCCCATGTGCTCCCACCAGTCATTCAAGTCATCAGATGCGCGAATTCCAGAATCTTTCAGATGAATAGCATTGGGACCTCCGAGAACATCTTGAACAAGAGATGCTGCATCACCAGGAGCTGGGGCGCCTTGGCTCATAGCCAGTCTCCATTCAGACTCATTAAACGGGGCAAGACCGTTGACCTTGGTACCCGCTGCCAGTCGCGATATCTTGCGCTTCCCAGACAGGGCATTGAAGACATCCTCTAGCCCTGTCCCCACAGCATCAAGCTTCTCTACTAGTTTGGTGATAACGGCATCCTTCTGATGAAGAGTAGCGATTAGATTTTCAATCTCATGAGCCCGGGCTTGCTGTGACTGGACTAAGGGGAGTACAAGCTCCGAGGCGAGTGAGGCGGGCAACTGCTTGGTGAGATTGACGGGCCATTTCAGGGGTTTCAGGCCGCCTGGTAGGGTGCAGGTGATGAGTAGTACAAGCCCTCCTTTTGGGGCGGCCTCCAGTGTGAGCTTGGTCTGGTGGTGCTGCGGGCTCGACATATCGAATGCAGCCTGGAGGTAGTTGAGCAGAATGGTCATCTGATCAGGGCCTTCTGTGAGATCGATGCTGGTATCCTCCTGGATGCTTCGGGTAAAAATAGCCTTTCGGTCTAAAGACTCGGTCCATACATTGGCCAGATCGGACACATGCAGTTTGTATGTATTGGTGCCGAAATTGGGTGAGACGATCAAGGCGGGGATGCTATTTTCAAAGGCCGGCAGCGGCACCCACTTCAGAGTCGTTGCTGCCATGGAAAGGGCGGAATGAATATCCGGCCGGGATGGGGTCAAGGCCAAGTGGTCGAAGGTAGGTATGGTAGAGACGCAGTCAATGCGAATGCAGTGTGACCGGGTCTGGACAGCATCGAAGGGAGGCTCCCGAGTAAGAAGACCCTTTAGCCCTCAGTAGGACCTAGGAAGATCGCCTCGGTCTCTGAAATTGTTGTAGACTCCAAGGTGATGGACGACGTGAGCGGTCAGCCAATATGAAAGCGGTAACGGCGCGTTGCAGAAGCGGCCTTCCAATTTGGGCGAAGTGAGGAAGGTGACAATGCCAAAAACGTAAGGGGATTGCGCCAAAGACGCTGTGTCACACGGCCGAATGGACCGAATAGTTATGTTATTGTCTTGTTTCGATTCGAGGTCGTGGTTGGCAACACAAAGGGCGAATTGACGTGCTTCTTTGTTCATTAGGTATCAACCAGGCAGACGCGGCGACGGTGAGCTCCAGTGAGGCTGGGAGTGTCTGCAGTAATCCAGCGCACGGACGTTTTTGGTTTGATGCTGTGCACCCTTCAACCTCCCATCAAAGAAATTCCTGTCTACTTTCTACGCAGTGTGCACAACATCTCGATAAATGAAAATGATATGTTGGGATCCAGTCTAATTTGTATAGATACATTGACCTGAAGTACCTGAATACTGAAAGTTGGGGGAATCCCATCACTCGGCTGTCATCCAATCTATCCCAAGTAGCTAAATCGATCAGTTGAACCTTGGGCCGACAATGAATGCTCAGGGCAGCTAGGCGCTACGGGTTAGCCTTTCAACCCCCTGTAAGTTGTTATGTTACAGGGCCTTCAGGCCGGGAATTCAGCTTTCTCGTTTCGCTGATACAGCTGGAGACCTCAAATGGCCACAATAACCGTTCTCACTGCTCCATAGAGCTGTTCACTGGCAGCTTTGAATTGGGAAACATGTGTAAATCGATAAAAATATGGCACAATTGCAAATGATAATGGCTTGATTATTACCCCTATTCCTGACTAAAAGTACACCAATATCTGCTGAGGTTGCCCGAACCGCGGTGTTCGGAGAAATGACCTCGGAGACTTTCCTAGCATATAAGGCAATAATCTTGAACTTATTGCAACTTCAACTAACGTATCCCATAAGCGAATGTCTTATACAAGCGAATGTTCTATTTTTTTATACCCTTTTTAATAAAATATAAGTTAATTTTATTATAACGTATTTAATATATTAAAATTAATTAAAATCCTTATCTTTAAATATTTTTATATTATTTTAATAAGTACGCGTATTATACCCGGGCTCTCCATAGATTCTATAACGTTATAAGCGTGTCTTAAACGTTTTTATACGATTACTCCTCCGACGCGATTCGTTTTATAACTATCTATTAACGTCCTTTTAAGACTATAAGTCTTTTCTAGCTTATATACGAAGTGATCCTTTATTTTATAGCCATTTTTTTTTCGTACGGCGGCGCTAGCTAAACATTTTATTTACTTTTTAAAGTATCGCGTTCTTACTTTTTAAAAAAGTAACTCGGTATATAATATACGTTATAACTTTTATAATTTAGTTAAAACTAATTAAAATAAACGTTGAAAAGTTATTTTAATATTATATAATATAGTTTTAAACGTATTCGGTTTAAGATTAAGCTTTAATCGAGTTATTTAAAGTTTTTAATTCTTAAGGAATAAGTAAGCCGAAAAACGTCCCCGGAGGTGTTAAAATACGTAACTTTATATTTAATTATAAAATAATATATTCTAAATTATACGGGACGAGTCTTGTCCTTCGAAAGCCTCCTCGTATATTTAAAACGGTGAAAGTCGCTTAGAACGCTTTTAAAAACGCTAGTAGGAAATCCTCTTTTAAAATATGAGTAATATGCGTGTTACAACCTAGCTTAATTATGCGGCCCGGACCCACTTTACGGGAAGGCACCACGATATTCCGCAAGAAGGCGCTTACCTATGCGACCAACTAAGCAAGACCGCAAACAAGAAACAGAAACCGGCATTACGAACCAGACAGAAGGCACCTCCTGAGATACCCAGCCCCGAACAAGCAGAACGAACACCCACGAGCCTAGGGAAGAACTTCACGAACGAAGGATCACGTGACCGGCTCACTGGATCACCGGCTCAATTAGAATGAGCCACTGATCTAATAAATTAACGGCTTAGGGGATCACTATAAGGAGTATTGGTAAGCTATTAAGCCAAAGGATCGGTGGAGGAGAAATTAGATATATAATTACGAGTATTTCTTATATATTTTAAATAAATATTTTTTATTTTAACGATTAATTTAAATATTAATTTAATATATTAATAAGGTATATTATTTTAATAAATTTATTATACTTTTTAATTAAGTTTTATAATTAATTAAAATATTATTTATTATATTAAAAGACCGAGTTTTTTATACGTTTAAATACTTTTTCGTTTAAGTTAATATAAATTAATAGTACGTTTACAAGGTTTTTATTAAACCTTAATAGCCGTTCATTATATTTTAATCGCTTTTATTCTTACGAATTATTACTTAAACCTTTAAGTAATATCTCTTAAGAAACATATCTACCTTTACTAATAGTAATACTCGTTACGGGAAAGGATTAGCCGCTGGACTTAGCGCTACGTAATTACCCTTTCTTATAAATATCGATAGCGATAATAATAATAACGAGCAGCAAGTATTTAAGGAGCGACTTAAGGCTTTAAAGTAAAAGAATACTAATTATAAGACTTATTACGCCCGATTCGAGAATAAGAATCGTAACTTCCGGAATTATTAGCGACCTGAATCCTTTAATAAGGATGAGACCGATTCTAGCGACCTACGAGAATAGATCCGAGTTCTTTAAGTAGCTGCTAATATTATTTAAACCCTTGTCGTATTTAAAGGAGGAATAAAGATTAGTACCCCTAATATTTTTAATAAGACTAGCGGGAATTTTCGAGGATTTTTAGTTTAGGTTAAGGCTTATTAACGGTTTTATAAAGGAACGTTTACCGATTTAACCTAGCGCGTGGTGTACGCCGCTTCTTTTTTAAAAGGTAAGGCACTTATTTAGTTCGAACCTTACCTCGACGAACTTATAAAATATGATTAATAAGTCGAACTATACCGAAATAAAACTTAAAAAATTTTTAATAGTTACGAGGGATTTAAGGAGGCCCTTAAATTATTTTTTTAAGATCCCGATAAGAAACGGCAGGCGGAACGAGAACTCGAGACCTTACGATAAAAAGGGTCTATAGCTAGCTACTCGGTAGAGTTCCGACGTATTATGGCACGTTTCGATAATACCGAAAACACTAAAATTATAATATATTATCGAGGCTTTAAAGAGGAGGTTAAGGACGAGCTAAGCTAATTTAATACCCTTACTAACTTCTTTTAATATATAGAATTAGTTATTAAAATCGATACCCGGCTTTACGAACGATGTAAGGAGAAGTAAGGAGGATAACCTCGGTAGAATAATTAAAGCTAAGCTAACCGAGCTAACGTTAAATAACCACGATAACTAATTAATAATAAGTTACGATTTACCGTTTACGGTTAATATAGTAGATTTATAGACCTCGACGTTATTTAATAAAATAATAAAGGCGAGCGTAAAAAAAAGGACGTTACTTATTATAACTACGGGAAGAACGGGCACTTTGTACGGGACTATAGAAGCCTTAAGAAGACGTTTAACCGTGTCCCGGATGAATGATAAGTTAACGTTATTAAAATAAAAGAAACCTTAATAACTATTAAAGGAAGTAGCGCTAATAATACGTTAAACGTATTATACGGTAGTTTATTTTAAATAGCCTGCTATAACGATAGGTACTCTATTTACTTAGTAAATAAGGAAGGAACCGGATAATTCCCTAAAGCCCCGAAGAAAGGAGGCCGTAAAATACGAACCCTCGTTATAATTAAACGAGAACCTATAAGAAATATTACCCTCGTACCTTATAAGTCGGAAGATAAAGGTATTAATTTAGAGGGATACGAATAATTAGTCGGTATACCCCTAAGTGAGCTAATATCCGAAATTACGAAACCACGAAGTCTAGAGGTAGACGGATAGCTCGCTATCCCCGGCGTCCCATCCCCCGAGTCTCGGAAATTACGATAAACCCTTATTACTTATAGTTTCGAATAAGGAGTATACGAAAACTATTTTATAAAAAACGACCTTCGAGTATTTTTTATTTACGAGGTTTATTTTACGTTATTATAAATATTTTATATATATAACGCTTATATCGAATATTTCGCGAAGAAATTAAAAAACGATTAATTTCTTCGAAAAATTAAAAAAAAACCTATTACACGTTTATATTTAAATTATATAATCGGGAAAGTTAAAACTATTATTCCCGACTTACGGCGAGCGTACTTATTAATATAAAAAAATCCTTAATAATTAAAAAAATACTACTTAAAAGAATAATATTAAACGATATATAACGAGGACCGATATCTCGACTACATATAAGAAAAGTTCCGAGCTTTCTAATAATTATAAATAACGCGAGAATAACGATCCGCTATTACGATCGATATTTACAAAATATACGATCCACGCCTTTAGGAGGACGAAGAATTCCGAAATCGGGTATTCTAAAACACGAATGAACGACTATTTCAAATAGCCGATATTACTAGTAGCCGCATTAATAACAACGGCGAAGTTATCCTAATCTAATAAAGACGGGCTAATAACCCCGTAAAATCTTAAACGGAATTAAGGTTTATAAAGGAACCCGAATTCTAAATACGTAAATTAATTATAATAACTAGATCTACTATACCACCCCCTATTTATAAGCGAGCTACGCTGTATGAACAGATTCGGCACTATTAGAGATTAGTTAAAAAACGAATTAAGTTCTAGTAGTAATCGGAAATAGTCGCCGCCGAATATAGAAGGACGATATTAGGCGGGATAAAATAAGTCCTTATATATTATAACGGATAAACGAGATATTTATAAATATATTATACTATTAATAAACGTTAAAAGAGTTATTATTAAAGCGTTACTCGATAACGGAGCGTAAAGAAATTATATCTTATTAAGAATTATTAATAGCTTAGAATTAAATTAATAAAAGAAAAACGCCCTATACCGACTTAAAACCGTCAATAAAGGACTTATAACCTACGAAAATAGAAAAGTACGAAGGGAAGTTGCGAACTTTTCGGTTAATATCGGAAGACGTTATAAACGAATTACGTGTAATATTACAGAAGTATCAAGATACAACATAATACTAGGGATACCCTAATTACGGGTAAATAATTTTAAAATTAACTGGAAAACAGGCTAACTTTAGTAAGATATACTAAGAAGAGGTTTAGCCGCTGGGCAACGTTTTAAGAAGGGACCCCCGAACAAGCCTAAAGTCCTTCGGGTATATATTATTACTAAAGAGCCTAAGCCGAGCGTTACGACGACTATACCAGAAGAGTACCGGCAGTTTGGAAACCTCTTTAGTAAGAAGCTAAAGACGGGTTTACCGCCTTATATACGGTAGGATTACGAGATACCCCTTAAGGGAGGAAAGGAACCACAGTTCATGCCGATATATAGAAATTAGTCACTTTCGTAGGATACGTGGTATCCCCGGGAGAAATCCGAATAGAGCCCTCTAAAGTGTTAATAGTACGAAAGTGGCCTAAGCCTATAAACGCTATAGAAGTTAGATCTTTTTTAGGATTAATTAACTATTACCAGATCTTTATCCCCGGATTTAATAGGATAGCGACACCTCTTACGCACTTAATACGGAAGGATATACTATTCCGATGGATAAACGAGAAAGAATCGGCCTTTTAAACTATTAAGGATAGGATCTTTAACGAACTAGTACTTCGCGTAGCAAATCTTAATAAACCTTTTAAGGTCGAGACCAACGTATCAAACTATGCGATTAAAGGCTAGCTGAGTTAACGAGACGATAACGGAAAATCGTACCCCGTCGCATTCTTTTCTAAGAAATTAAATAGACTAGAACTTAATTACCAGATCTACGACAAGGAGTTAATAATTATTATTAAAGCTTTCGAAGAATAGAAACATTATTTAAATAGTATTAAAAACTTTATAAAGGTTTATACAAATTATAAAAACCTTATAACGTTTATTATTAATAAGGAGCTAAATAAATAATAAATACGATGGTTAGAATTCCTATCGGAATTTAACTTCGTTATTATTTACCGAAAGGGTAGCGATAATAGCAGGGCCGACGCTTTAAGCCAAAAACCAGACCATTAATAAGACGTGCTATTAGAAACACGTATAATCCTTATTTATAATAAGGATAAAAACCTAATACTATTATAATATATCTAAGCTACCTATAAGGTATAGCTTTACGAAAAATAGATTAAGAAATTTAAAGAATATACCCCCGAGATAACAGATTTTATAGACCGGACCAGGGATGGACTCGACATTAGAAATGGACTTAAGTATTGATACGGTAAGATCGATATCCCGGAATAGTACCAGGAGGAGTTTATTAAGAAGTTTTATACGTATTTAGCCCACGGATACTAAGGAATTTTTAAGACTTAAAAACGAATTAATAAGTAATTCGATTATAAGAATCTTAAGGAACGAGTAACTAAAGTAATTAACAAATACAACCTCTATAATAAAGTTAAAACCGCACGATACTAACCGTATAAGGAGCTACAACCTATATTACCGCTAAATAAAGCTTAGAAAACGATCGCATTAAATTTTATCGTTAAGTTATTACTATTCGAGGAACTAATAACCAAGGTTAAGTATAATAATATATTAGTTATTACTAATAAACTTATTAAATATACCTATTTCCTGCTATATAAAGAAGTAAACGATATAAATAACTTAATATACACCTTCTTTAGAACCCTTATTAATTAGTATAAATTATTAGAAATAATTATCTCCGATCGAGATAAGTTATTTACCGCTAAATTCTAAAAATCTTTTATAGCATAACTTAGAGTTAAGTATAAGTTATTTATAGCCTACTATCCGTAGACCGACGGATAAACGGAACGTATAAATTAAATATTTAAACAGTACTTACGATACTATATTAATCACGAGTAGGATAACTAGGTATAGTTATTACCTATAGTATAATTTATATATAATAACGTAAATAACGAGACCACATATATATCACCTTTTAAAGCAAACTACGGGTTTAACCCCGACGTTATTTAAATACCGTTAAAAGGAGAGCTAGTACCGATAGCGACTATTTAAGTCGAAAAACTAAAACAACTCTAAATATCGTTACAGGAAGACCTCATCTTTCTTCAAGATCGAATAAAGAAATACGCCGACAAGAAAAGGATAGAGGGACCTATCTTAAAAGAGGGGGAAAAAGTTTACTTCCTTTAATAAAATATTAAAACTAAACGACTTAGTAATAAACTAGACTTTAAAAAGATTAGACTATTTAAAATCGCCGAAGTTATTTTAAAAATTAATTACCGATTATCGTTATTTAAAATAATATAGATATACCTTATCTTTTATATTTTATTACTCGAACTAATATTAATAAACGTAAAAATTAAGACATAGCTAGAGGTTAAAATAGATTAGTATAAATACGAAATAAATAAAATACTCGATAAAAAGTAAGACGGACGAAGCTAGAAATACCTCGTTTAATAAAAAGGTTACCTATTAAAAGACAATACTTAGGAACCTAGGAGATACCTAGAGAACGCCGCTAAGAAACTTCGGGATTTTAAAGGACGGACGGCAGGGAAAAATCCATATCCGTCCCGAACTAGTTAATTACCCTAAAACCACTAAAGCTATGAACGTCGGTTACGGCCTCGGACTCCGCGCGCTCCTACGTTTCCAACTCGTCTAGAAAACGAAGACCACGACGAGCTATCTCCGCACCCCGAGTTACCAAGGACTCCCGCTGGACTCTAATTTTCTCAAGACGGAGAAAGGCTTCTTGAGCAGCCCGATGAGCTTGCTCCAGAGCCGCGTTAGCTTAACGGAGCGAGTCGCTCGCCTCTTGCTCTGCAAGACGAAGAGCCCGAGATTCGTCCACGATACGTGACACCGTAGAGACAGACGTCTTTAAGCTATTATAGGATACGTTTAAACGAATATATTTCCGATATCGGTTAGAACTTTTTATTATTTTATACGTTTATTTCCGCGACGTATATAAGGAATAAGGCGGGACTTTAACCCCGAACTCGTTAATAAGCGTTATTAAGTTATAGCGTTATTCCGTTTTTTTTAATTTAGGGCGTTAAGCGGAAAACTTTTCGATATAACCCGATATTATAATAAATAAATATTATAATAAATAAAGAGAGTAAAAAAGCTTACCTAAACCCGGTAAGGTAGATAAATAAGGGTATTTAAAGAACTTAGCGTTTTAAGGATAAAGTAAACAGGAGGGAGGAAATAGTATTACGACCTAGCCTAATTATACGGCCCGGACCTACTTTATAAAAAAGTATTACAATATTCCGTAAAAAGGCGCTTACCTATATAATTAACTAAATAAGACCGTAAATAAGAAATAAAAACCGGCATTACGAACTAAATAAAAGGTACCTTTTAAGATACCTAGCCCCGAACGAGCAGAACGAACATTTACAAGCCCAGGGAAGAACCTCACGAACAAAGGATCACGTAACCGGCTCACTGGATCACCGGCTCAGTTAGAATGAACTATTGATCTAATGAACCAACGGCTTAGGGGATCACTATAAGGAGTACTGGTGAGCTATTGAGCTAGAGGATCGGTAGAGGAGAGATTAGATATATAATTACGAGTATTTCTTATATATTTTAAATAAATATTTTTTACTTTAGCGATTAATTTAAATATTAATTTAATATATTAATAAAATATATTATTTTAATAAACTTATTATACTTTTTAATTAAGTTTTATAATTAATTAAAATATTACTTATTATATTAAAAAACTAAATCTTTTACACGTTTAAATACTTTCTCGTCTAAGCTAATATAAACTAATAGCACGTTTACGAGGTTTTTATTAGACCCCGATAGCCGTTCGTTATAATGCGCCTGTATAAAACATTTAATTTCTTTTTTATACGCCTTTTTTAATATATAAAAATAGTTAATATTAAGAGGTTAGAACTTATATAACGAATAAAAAGGTATATAAAATATAATAATCGAGTTCTTTTTATAATAGAGCTCGAAAACTATTAAGTAGTAGCTTTTATAGCCGTTTAAGATTAAGAGGCGATAACGACCTTTCGTACGAGACTTAATATATTAATTAAAGTATCGAATCTAGTCCTCGCCTTTTTTATTCGTAATTTAGTTATTTTTAGTAATTACGATTATTTAATCCTTTAATAATAGGCTATTTTCGTACTAGGAAAAGAGGTACGTTTTCTTAGTAAAAATAATATACGGAGGGATAGCGTAACCGTATAAACCGACGCTTTAAATAATTATAACTTATTCCCGGTTCCCTTACTATATTACCTTAGGCCTTCCGCATTAATCGGAGGTGGTTACGATTATTTCGGATAAGATTTAACCTATAAAAAAGCTGGTCTCGTTAAAGTTATAAATATCCTCCTCTTAGATCTCGTATTTATATATTATATTTCGTATAAGGGTAAATTACGCGCGATACGCGTCGGGATTTTTATAAAGGACTCTTTAATAATTAATTCTTTAATTAAAACGCGTCCGGAGGTCTAGTTATCGTCGTACGAAGTTAAAGGCTTAGTTAATATCGACGCGTCCCGCGTCGCGTAAATTAAATAATCGATTCGCTATATCTTTTATATTATTTAGCCGGGGAAGAAACGATCGCGTATTTAAATTAATAATATATCGAATAATCGTATCTTTTTCGAAATTTAAAAGCTTTCGAAAATTCGTAAATATTTCGCGTCGTATAAGTTAATTATTTCGTTTACATTATAAAGTTTTTAATAAGACGTAATAAATTAATATAACTTTTTATATATTTAAAGTTAAGTCTTTTTAAAGCGCTTAAAACGCTAGAATTATATTACTTTCTTTTTAAAGTTATAGCATTTTCGGACGTAAAAGAATATAAAAAAAGGTTAAGGCTATAAGGAAATTTGTGAAAGTGGGACATTCGCTTGTGTGGGACATTCGCTTGTGGGATACGTTAGGTAATTAAAACCCATATGCTTCGAATATCGTTCCTATCTCTGCGCCGACCTGCTGATCCAAAATGACGATTATCACCATTGACATTACATCGGACCCCGTGTGCCCCTGGGTAAGCAAAAGCATGCCTTCAAACTTCACATACGTTTGCAGACAGCAGAAATAGGATTGACGAGAACAATGCATGCCATGCTGTATATAGTGCTACATGGGCAAGATCCGCCTGGACAGAGCCATATCCCTCTATCAGAAAGTCTACCCGGGCGGCCGCCACGACACTTTTAGCATAGTCTGGCATCCCTTCTACCTGGAGCCGGACGCTCCCGCCGACACGCCGGGGGTCCCCTGGGCGGAGCGGCACGCGCAGAAGTTCGGCGGCCGCCGCCACGATGATGACGGTGGCGAGACGAAGGAGAAGGAGGAGTCCGAGGCGAAGATCCTGCACCTGCGGGCGCAGCTCGCAGCCAAGGGCCGGCAGCACGGCCTCAAGTTCAGTTTCGGCGGCAAGATCGGCCGGACGCGCGACGCTCACCGGCTGATCGCGCTCGCGGGGCGCCAGGAGAAGAAGGGAAAGGAGAAGGAGGGGGCGGCGGACGTAAACAGCGACGACGACGACGATGCTGGGGGATTGCAGGATCTAGTGGTCATGCAGCTCTTTCGCGACTTCTTTGAGGGCGAGGCCGACATTACCAGCCGCGCCATGCTGGCAGAGCTGGGGTCGAAGGCCGGGCTGGGCCGTCGCGAGGACCTGTTGGCGTGGCTGGAGAGTGGCGAGGGGGGCGAAGAGGTGGACGAGCAGGCGCGGGGGGCGAGGGAGGAGGGGCGGATGAAGAGGGTTCCCCGTTTCGTCGTGCAAGGGGAGCATGTCATTGATGGGGCGCAGGACGGGCAGGCCTTCATGGAAGCCTTCGTACAAATCAAGGAGGGAAGGGAAGGGGGAGTGGAGGAACAAGCTGCGTCATCTTCGACAGCGGCGATGGGCAGCGACCCTGGGACTCCAACTAGTTGTGCACCAGGCGGTTCTTGCAGCTGACGAGGGTTCTCCAGCAACTACTGCGAGGGCCTTGTGATGTCTGCTCTGGTTTGCCACCCCAGGCAGGGCTGTCCTGTGGTCATCAAAGGCTGACAGGGCAAACCGGTCTAGGCACTTGGTTTGCTTCTTCTTTCTGCAAGCAATACAAAGCCCTTTAAAAACCGAACAAACTTGATAAATGCCATGTACAATAAATGCTGTTTGCATAGTCTAATGACAATGCACAAACAATATGTGTACACACGCCTCATTTCTGACATTAGTTGCCCATCTCTCAGGCTAACTGTTCCGCAAGAAAGCTTCATGCAACTCCCAGTTGAGTGCGGTCCCCCCTATTCTCCAAGCGGAGGACGCCCACGTGACCGATTGTGCCAAGTTCAGGGAAACTTTGGAATACACCTAGGATGAATCTCTTCCAACCGCGCGACCAGCTCTTTCCATATCTGATCCTCTGTACGTTTCCCATCCTCATTCGTGAGCCATTCCGGGACCCAATCCCTTCACAAGCGAAACAATCTTGTCAGTACAGTCATTCTGCTCAGATACCTCATCGAAGAAGAGATGATAGTAATACACAAGAAGAGAAGGTGAGACAGATGACATGAGAGAGTTGTAGTAGATTAGATTCAGGCTCATAGGAAGGAAGAACTTACTCCTTGATCTCACACCCCGACAGGAACTTCCCATGCGTCTCCTCTCCGGCCGCGACGCCGTATAAGATCGTCCGGCTTCCCGCCTCGGCCGTTCTCGCCCCTATGAGGACGCGGAGCACGTCGATGTAGAGCTGGTAGTACCAGGTCGAGTAGCGGGCGAGGCCGGTCCGGCAGAGGCCCGGGTTGATCATGTTGATGACGACGCCCGTCTTCTCCGGCGGGTACAGGCGCGCGAGCCTGCGTACGATAGGAATCTGCACCAGTTTCGAGAGAGCGTATCTGGAGGAACGGTTCATAGTCAGTATTAACAAATAGTGGCGGGAATATGAGAAGGATAGATAGGTAAAGGTCCCTGGTCGCGTACCGGTTCCGCATGTTCGCCTTCTTCTGGTCGTTCAGGCCGTCAAAGACATCGTCCCTGATACTGTCCAAATCGTCGCGGACCGAGAACGCCAGTGCGCTGGTCACGATGACCAGACGGGGCTTGCTTTGAAGGAAGCGCCTCGCCGTGTCGGCGAGCTTGGGCAGCAGCAGCAGCCCGAGAAGGGTAGTCGAGATATCGTTAACGACGACCGAGGTCTCCTCCTCCTTTCCTACCTCTCCCTGATCCGCCCCGTCGCCCGTCGACGTCACGGTCGTCCACTGGTCCAGGTAGACAGCAGCATTCGCGAAGAGGGCGTCAAGGCGATCGAGTTCGTCATCCGCACGCCGCGCGAAGCGCCGCACCGAATCGTACGAGGCCAGGTTGAGGCTCCAGACCTCGGCGACGCCGCGGCGGCCGGTGGCGGCCTCGATCTCCTCACGTGCCCGCTCACCCGCGGGTGCGGAACGGACGGCGAGGATGACGCGGGCCGCCTGGGCGCGGACCAGGTGCTTGGCCGTCTCGAGCCCCAGGCCGATGTTGCTCCCGGTCACGATGTACGTCTTGCCGGCGCAGAGCTCAGGCGAGACGGGGAGGGGCAGGGTGTTCCATTGTTCCTTGAGGAACTCCCACATCAACATATTGAAGATGAATTTGGTGTCAGAAAGAAGATTGGGAAGCCGATGAAGTTAGGGAGAAGTGAGAAGTTTTCAGCCAGGAACCACTCGACTTAAGTAGGCGTATCAGGGTTTACTGGCCGCTTTATATCCGTCCAAACGCCGGCCTTAATCAGTGGGAAGCGCATGTCGTAAACAAGAACCCACCAACGTAGGTTAGAATCGAACTGAGAGTCGACAACGCGGGCTGTATAGAACCTCATCGCCGTAGTTCCGAAGGCCCCGTGGCGGCATATACTCCACCTCCATTTCCCCTAGGAAGCTACCTGGCCAATCAGTGATTGACTTCCTAATCGGGACATCGTGTCTTGGCAAGATCCGAATGGCGTCAAGTGGTGACGGATAGTTGACGCAGCCCGGCAGCTTTGCGCTTAATAGCATTGGTTCCAACCCATACATTCATGAGTGATGATTATATGTCTTCATCCCACCAAGTAGTGCTGGCGGTATGGCCGAGTGAGTTGTTTTGTTTTCACGCCTAACTTCAACTCCCCTATGTGCTCCCCGGAGCGTCTCAAAGCCTACTGGTGACTATTTCTCCGAACGATTTCCAGATAGATTCACCAGCTCCGTCATGAACCCAAGGGATCCACGCCACTTTGCGCAACACATGCCGGATTTCTGCCCAGGTCCGCAGGCGGAGATGCTCACAAACACGCGCTATCACCGGCGATAACCACTCTTCGCCCTCGCTTTCGTCGAAGACCTGGATGCCTCCGCAGAACAGACACCAAAGCAGCAGCTCATAGTCTGCGGCGGTGTCGGACCTGAATGCTTGGGCGCTGCATCTCAATGCCCGGCCTAGGAGGTCGTATTTTGCCAAACGCCGCCCGTACTCCGGTCGGAAGGTGACCATGTAGGCGAGGAGCGACTTGTGCACGAGATTGTCGCGACCATGGTGATGCTCTCTCATCACGGGCGCCACTTGGAGCAGGGAGCTGGTGAGTACCAAAAGGGCGTCCGTGTAGTCCAAGGCGAAGAGTTTGTTACCGCTTGACCGGGTGTTTAGTAACTCCGTAAAGTCTATCACGTCAAGAGCAATGTCTAGAAGGTCTGTAGAAGTATCGCGAAACCATGGCAGGTTGGTGTGACATTGACCTGTCTCGCGGGCTCTTCGAAGGCCGTCTAACACAGTACTATTTGGGGTACTATCACCGTAGAAGTGAATGGATGAGCCTGTGTGGAGTGAGAATTCGATGTCCAGCCTAGAACTTATCAGTTAACCCTTGGCCATACCATGAAGCCAATACAAGGACAGAAAATTGTACCTCCAGACTTTCTGCCCAATGTGGCGATTAATGAGGAATAACTGTCTCATGCCGCCTCGTAGTTCGATCATACGTCGCAGACCTTGGAAGTGAAGCATCGCCGTGGATTGTTGCTGGTGCAAGTCCTCGTGCATAGCCAGCGATGTCACCACGGCTATAGAGCTATCGCATAGGGCTTCAGGGCCCGATAGTCTTTCGTTGATGACCTGGTAGGCTTTGGCCATATGGGTCATGACCAGAGAAGTCAAACGAGACTCACCCTGGCTGAACGAGGCCATGGTTGCGGCCATGGCCAACATAAGATGACAGTCTGATACTATGAGTACGTGCAGTGATGCATCCGGGGCTGTTTGGAACCGTGTCGAACTTACATGCTTCATCTTGAAGGGCAAGTCGAAACCAGACTGTGTTGATCAAATCATACTCCTGGCAGAAATCCGACGGGTATAGGGCCTCGGCCACGATCGTGAACCCTGCGGCATCGTCAGTATAAGCGCGATTGGCATAAGCAGTTGGCCGGCTTCACATCGATGAATCAGCGGCCGTGATTCGGGCGTGAGTTCATGAGGAAATGAGACTGACGAAAAGTCGGACCAGTACAGATTTATCAATTCCAATACTCTCGTCTCGCCGTACACCATGAGTCGGGGATTTATGCTATTGGTTGATGGAAAAGGTGAGTCTAATAAGATATGCTTCACCGGCGTGATGCCATGATGCCTCTTCCTGGACGGATGCGCCTTCCCGTTGTTCTTCCCTTTCACTGGGATCGGGCGCTCAGCGTTAGCACTTTGGGAATCGACGTGGAGGGATAGAGCAGCGAATTAACTTACTAACATGCGACCGGATCAGTCGCCGCTCATGGCGCCCTACTTTCGTAGAGTCGATGAATTGGAAAGACATGGCATTGAACTCTTACAAAATGCCATTGAAAAACCATACAAGCCCCTGTAATCGGTACATCATCTCCTTACCGCGATGAACCTGTGCAGGTTGCGGAAGGTGGGCAACACTCCGCAACCAAGACGTGCTAGGTTACACCCCGCCAGGCGGGGTTAAAGATTACGGGCTTAACGGCGTTTAGCTAAGAATACACATTCAATAAGAGCCTGGAGAATGCTGATGACATCAGCTCAATTGTAGCGGTCCCATATGCTCGATGTGAATATTAATACTGCATTCTATTTGGCTGGGGTAATAAGAAAAGGCCGCCGAGCATTACCATGTAAACCCTTCGTTATGCCACCAAATGTCTCTCCCCTTTTTTGGCCCATGCACCCACGTACTCCCGCAGTTCACGAGCCATGGCATCTGGCCCGCATACCAAAATGGCCACCCGGTCTTCAACACCCTGTCTAAATGCATCATCGACAATCTTCTTCAGGTCAGGCCGTCTATGGTTGCTAACAGCAGCGTGCTTGGCACGTCTGTGATCCCTTTGCATATCGTCCAATTCGATCTCACCGTCGGCGCCACTAGTGTTGTCAGCCCGACCATTGTCATCCGGCCCGAAATCGTTACCGGTTAGGTAGAGATGGACACGATCGTCGTCCAGGATGCTTCCTCTCAGCTCAGAAGTTGGCCAGGTGGCCTCGCCCGGTTGTCGAACAGCCCAGATCATCTCGGTGCGGACCAAGGGGTGCTCGCGAGTGAGGTAATGATAGATGGGCAGCGTAAAGGTTGCGCCGACGCCTCCCGCAAAGAGAAGCACCCGATCGAATTTAAAGCCCAGAAATTGGGGGAAGTATCTCGCAACGCCGTACGGACCCTCGATGCCTAACGAAAACCGTGTAGCCGCTCTGCCCATGCTGGCGAGTCTTCCAAAATTCTTTGTCATGGGTCCCTGGAGCTGACGTGCAACGAGGGTGAGTTCCCACGAGTCTTCGCTAACCGCAGCAACGGTGAATGGACTGTAGATGGACTCAAAGACCAGGTTTGACGGCGAGAGTGGATTGGCACTCGGGCGTGATGTTGGGGGGACATTCACATAGGCATGCGCACCGGGGCTTTCCTTGAACTGCGCTGCCATCTCGGGTGACACCGTGGCGGTGATTTTGACGAGATCGGCGCCCGGAATCGACTGCAGTGAAGCTTGCGCGGTAACGGTATAGAACTTGCGGACGCCGATGTCAACCAATATTACCGCCAAGGCCTCGATCATAGACAGCCTGGCGTGGTGTACATGGAAAAATATGACAACCGGCAGAGTCATGGCAACCGAAAGATGGGTAGCAAAGAATACTCGGTAGGAGTACTCACGCACCGCAGCCAATGCCGTGGTGTTCAGAAGCGTCATGCTGATAATGCCGACCAAGCCTAGCAGCACAGTTGTGTTGGTACTCATCTTCTGCACAACTCCCATTTGAACGAACTTGTTAGAGTAGAGTACCGCATGCACAGCGAGAAGGAAGTACACGATGCGGCCCAGCGTCCGATGCCAGCGATTGACTTCTTCGTGAGAGGAACGGAAGGCATAGGCGACAGGGTTCAAGTACTTCAAGGACAGCAGGTATTGGATAGGGAATTGGGAGCAACCAATAGCGGCAAACTTCTTGGTCAGATGGTTATAGTCTGTTCGAATTGTTAGTATCTCGCCAAAATATGGGTGACCAAGAAAGATGAGCCACGGCGGAGTTATTACTCGACGATCGCACGTACCATTGCCGGTGCCAACGAAGCATAAGAACACAAGCCAGATGGTCCAAAGGCTGCCAAATATGAGCTGGTCTCTCCGGCCCCAATTTGTTCCAGCGACATAGATGTCGCCCCCAAGATACCAGGAGATGCGACGAAATACTCGAGCCGCAGAACCTGTGGTGGTGCTCTCTCTGATAAATTTGGCCCCGGGCGAAGTCGGCACGGCATCGTACGCGACACTCTGGGCGGATTCTCTCCTAGAAAACCAGACAGTGAGCCTCACGATTAGAGCGATGGCAACAGGCAGTAGAGTAGAAAGCTGGGCATAGAGGCCGTAGCTATCCAGTGACAAGCGTCGGGCATGCTTCTCAGCATCGCTTATTTCAGCGAATGAGTAGGACCAAGCCATCCTGGCAAGCGCGCATAAGTTGGGGAAAACAAAACAAAAAACAAGATGTTCCGCAAAAACGCGACTTTCAGCCACCAGCGCGTGTGTGCTGAGATATGTCGGAGAACGAGTGTTGAGACAGACAGTCAAGCTGTTCGAGGTCCAATGTGCGCGATAAGCAGCGACGCAGGGGACAGCTAAGCTGGCAAGCTGGCCCCTGGAGCCGATGCCCGACACCTCGCAAATTGCATGCTGACTGATACGGAAGTTCTCGTATGCACGTACCCGGGCCATGAAGGCGCTTTCTCTGGTTGATGAAATAAACCCCAACCAACTCATCCAGTTCAATCGGCGTATACCATCGCAGGTCAGATGAAATCAATGTCGATTATTCTGATGTGCACTCCAAGTTCGGCAACGCACCTTAAAATATATTAAATGGCACCATGCGCAACCCGAGCCCTTGGAGCTCAATTTCCAACTGCTTGGTTCCACACCCTCAAGGGCATGAGTGCGGGGCATCAGCTCTCTCAACTGGCGCCTATTTGAGCAGCAAGATAAATGAACAGAGTCGAGTGGTCATCCTCTAGAAATGCATCAAAAACGCACCCCAGACGACGTCTGGTCATACACATTACTTCGGCCTTGGCCTGGTCCTCCGAGATGCGAATTCCATTCTTGTCCTGTTCCCAGGTGATAGCTTCGATCTTCACGCCGCTGCTGTCGGTGCCGCCTGGCTTCACATGCAATACGCAGAAATCCTTGCCCGTCGGGTTCGAGTAACGTGGAGGAGATGTTGTCGCTCTGACTCGGATCCGTGGCCGAGACGCGCCATTTGTCATCCCAAGACTCCGGCTCGAAATCGGCCTTGAGCTTCTCAAAGTCGGCATCGCTGATGCTCAGACCCCACGGTGCTGTAGCAGGCGCCTGCATGGCATGTACGTTATATGCTATTTACTTTGTATGTGCGTTCAGAATAATCTGGCTGGTGTTCCGAAGTTCGCACGCACTCCTGAATGCTAAGAATGACTGCAATGAGAAAATAGAGGGCCTCGTTCGCTTTCTGTGGTCTGCTTATCCGCGGTAGATCGACTAAGGTCCAATGGCAACCATGTGCGTTTCTATTGAAAGAGAATCCCATGGAGTTCTCAACCGCCACCGCGATGTCATTCCGGCTCAATGCGTGCGTGCGGCGCAGATGGCCAAGCCCTGCCAAATCAGTCAACTCCATTTGGTCCAATGCACGTTTCGTAAACGCGCGGTTGAAGGCGCCAAATCTTGAGGCTGGAAATTGATGCGAAGAATGCCCAGTGAGAAGTCCTCATGGCGCTGGTCCGGTCAAACTACGAACTTCGTGAGGGCCTGAAACTGACGGCCCTTCTTCTGGCCATCCAGCTTGGACATCGAAATCTCCGCAACTGGCTGGCAGGTAGGAAGCAAGCGCAGCAGATACAGTCATGATTTAGACCGGATCCTCAACCCTTCCTCCAATTGACGTCTTTTTGATTAAACTATAGGCAGTAGGATCTGAATGGCAGTGTTAGCCGCATACCCTGGTTTGATTTAGACGGTACAGTAATAGGCAGGACCTCCATTGCCAGGCTGCAGCAAAGTTATTTTTAACCATGCTTAACCCAAGAATAATGGATCGGTGTCCGTCATGGGTCTGAGTACCGTAGATTATGGCAGTGCGATTGGCTTGTTGTTTGTTTTGGCGGGCGGCTTACTATGGTCGTATATCGGCCCCAGATTTCTTATCTCTGGACACCACGCATACGTCTTTGAGCTAGACTTACTCTGTAGATGAGGGCCAAGACTTTCTGACGGCATCTTACTATCATGCGCAAGTAAACATAGCAATTTACAGAAGCCTCATGCGCCTTGAACCACACAAGCTTCGGTTCATGATGTTGAATAGAGGATCATCAACAGAACAGGTGGGGGGCAGAGTAAGATGGTGAGATTAGCCAGGGGAAGACAAACAACCATGCAAAGAAGGACGAGCGATCAGGTATACTTAAAGGTCAAGAACGGCCTGTTGTAAGTGGTCTTCTTTTGTTCATCATCAACAACATCAACAGCACCATCCAGCAGATCTTCCCAGACCTCCTTAAGATCCCAATTGCCTACTCATCCACATATCCCAATTCTCCCATTCAAAATGAAGTTCTCCGCCGCCACTCTCCTCCTCGCCGCCTCGAGCTCCGTCTCGGCCGCCAACGTCGCCCGCGACGACGGCACCTTCACCGGCCTCGTGGCCCGGGAGAACATGCCGCAGACGGCCTACGACATGGAGACGAACTGGATGAAGGAGCAGGGCAAATGCCGCGTGTACAAGGAGCTGGGCGTCAACAAGAACCAGTTCATGGAGCTGTGCGAGCCCAAGTGCGGCAAGCTCAAGGAGATCGCCAAGGACGGCAAGACCCACAGCGTCACCTGCTTCAGCCGCGAGACCAAGATCTGGACCGACCCCAAGAAGCACGACTACGTCGAGGGCGACTGCAAGTGCGACCTGCCCATCGTCAACTGGGCCGGCGATACCTTCGTGGCCGCACGTGAGTAACCCCCCTTTTCGTTTTTCAGTTCCTCTTCTTGTTATGATGGTCACGCTAACGCATAGAACTCTACAGTCCCCGCCGTCGGCCAGGTCACTTGTGCCGTCTGGACCAAGGCCATTGAGGATGCCGCCAAGATCCTGACCAGTGTGAACGGCGTCCGTGCCGCCGAGACGGGAAGCGCGGCCCTGTTCAAGGTCGCCAAGATGCTCTTCAAGCAGGGCAAGTCGGAGAGCAGCTACGAGAAGTACGTCAAGGAGCATCTGGCCAAGGGCGACGCCTGCGACAAGTTCGACCCCAAGAAGATGTGGGACAAGGCCAAGGAGATCCCCGACTCCATCCTCGGCCTCTAAGCGTTTTCATCATCGTCATCATCTGCATCTCTCAGGAGTTTAGGAAAATCTCAGCAGGATTGTTTTAGGCTCGGTTCGTGATAAGAGCAGCTGCGACTGCTGGGTTGGATTGGACTGTATTCTATATGCTTCTTTTTCAGGGTGACCTCTTTTGGGTCTTCAATTTATAACATCGGACACACTTTTTGATCTTCGACAATTTGACCAATCCTCTGAGGACATTGTGAAAGTAACCAGGAGCACTGAATGAAACCTTGACATGCCGCAGCTTAAAAGTGAAGAAATAATGTCTCGATTGCAGACAAAGTATGTGTCGGACATGAAGCAATTTTCCCCACCAGTCGTATCTTTCATAGAAGTCTCAAATAGATACAGTTCAAGCAGAATCTTGACATGATGTTTGTCCCAGTCAAGGAGGGAAATCATTGGACTAGTGAAATGTGCTATGTTTGTTTCATTTGTTTCATTAGGTGCCAGAGAGACTTTATGACTATAGACATGAGTTATCACCATTTTCTGTATAAGTACGTGACCCCTTTATAACAACTGAACAGCATCACCAAATATCTACCACACGAGTGCGAGTAGAACTACATACCTATGATAGAATAAAATCGAAGGCCGCTTGTTGTAGTACCACCCATGAAGAATGTTAATAATCTTAGCCCCGAAGTTGGCGTTTGAAGAGCCATGCAGGGCGAATTTATTCCCGGCACCAACGAACCGGCCGAGTGGGCGAGCCAAGACGCTTAATACATCGGGCTGGCGGCCGCTTGTCAGGAGTATTCTAGATTCAATTACCCAGGGGCACGATCGACTAAAAGATGGCTGCCATCGCATACATAATGCAGTCCTTATTTGACCGCTTATTTCTTAGAACCCGGTGAATGTGTGCCCCCTGGGAAAACAGCTAGTAGGAACACATGGCAATGGTGAGGCTTATCTCCGAGAGCTGAGTAATGAGGCAGGCATTCCCCAGTCCGTATTAGGTAAGGCCTAACGCCGATGAGAAAAGACTGTTAGCGGCTCCCGGGATGTGCTACCCCTCCGCTTCTAATGACGTCTGACGTGTTACTTGCAACATTGAACCCATCTCTAGGCCAAGTCCAGATGCCAGGCCGGGGTGCTCGTTTTCATGTGACATGATCCGAACTTGACATCTAGCTTGCCAATACAAGTACCAGTAGGTGGCCATAGGATCTGCTGGCTCAATTCAGGGAAACGGATGGAATATGATCGATGGGGGCAGATCACCCCCCACAGTTACCTCGCGACTGCCGAACGACTCGGTACATAACTGCCGTCACGATAGCAGCAAGACATTGTCTCTTACTTTTCTACAGTGGGTCTCCGTATGACCAAGATGGAGCCACGAGTCCATGACCAGAACATGACGGCATGAAACGGGGCCGTTACACCCGCACACTATAGGACTGGACCTGGCAACGCCGAGCACTAGGTTAGGTACTTACGGTACTGTGGATCATGGCAAGGCAATAAGGGAAGAAGCGGAGCTGGTCGACAATATCCCGCTCCTCCTTCCGCTCCTCTCTCGCCTCTGACTGGACGGCTATGCAACCACACTACGACTGTTGTTGACACTTCACGTACTACTCGACCGGTTCCAGAAGAAAGCGGATCAAATTAGCAAGGCCAGGCAAAACTTGGAGGTTGTGGGAAAAAAGTCCCGGCTTAGCAATGCACGTGGAACGACGAACTTCGGGGTTTATACCCATTCTTTCACAGGACCCCTCGCCAGGGTTCCATTTCGAAACATGATAAGAAGGCTGGCCGTCCCCGGCTTTTTGATCGATTTCCTCCTTACTTGTTTGACTGTTCATCTCATACAATCTACTATCTATCGAAGCTACAAGACACGACATCATCACAAACCAACAACAAAATGGCTCCTCCCTCAACCCAGAAGCAATGGATTATCGCGGCCAAGGATAAGGACCTGGACGGTCTGCAGCTTGTCGATGCCCAAGGTGCCCGAGTGCGGAGAGAGCGAGGTCCTCGTGAAGCTTCACGCCGCCTCTCTTAATTACCGAGATCTGGCTATCCCCAAGGTACGCTTGTTATTGGAACCCGCTTTGCATGAACTGCTGGCAGGATCAATGTTTGGGCTAACGAACCATTACTTGCTACTCACCAGGGAATGTACCCTTTCCCATTCAAGACCCCCGTCGTTGCCTGCTCAGATGGATCTGGCGAGGTCGTGGAAGTCGGCTCCAAGGTTACGCAATTCAAGCAGGGCGACAAGGTCCTCACTCTGTTCAACCAGGGCCACCAGTTCGGTGAGATCACCCCTGCCGCCGCCGCCACCGGCCTCGGTGGTGCCCTGAACGGAACCCTTCGTCAATACGCCACTTTCAGCGAAGTAAGCAAGCAATTCACCCAGTAAAACGATGACATCGAACACCCAGCTGACATTGACGGAATATAGACCGGCTTGGTTCGCGCTCCCAAGAACCTGAACCATGCTGAGGGCTCCACGCTCACCTGTGCCGCCCTGACTGCCTGGAACGCTCTGTACGGCCTCAAGCCCCTGAAGCCCGGCCAGTATGTCCTCACCCAGGGCACTGGCGGCGTCAGCATCTTCGCTTTGCAGTTCGCCAAGGCCGCTGGCGCCACAGTGATCGCCACCACCTCCTCTAAGGAGAAGGGTGAGGTGCTTAAGAAGCTCGGTGCCGACCACGTCATCAACTACAAGGAGGACACCAACTGGGGCAAGACGGCCAAGAGCCTGACCACGGACGGCCAAGGCGTGGACCACATTCTCGAGGTCGGCGGCACTGACACCATGGAAAACTCCCTGGCCGCTGTCAAGATGGAGGGCATCATCAGCATCATCGGCTTCCTCAGCGGCGCCAAGCCCAAGGCTACCCTCCTTGAGGTCCTCAGCGGCATCTGCACGGCCCGTGGTGTCTTCGTTGGTTCCAAGGCCCAGATGGAGGAAATGGTCGCCGCTATTGAGGCCAACGACATCCACCCCGTCGTGGACAAGCAGCAGTTCTCCTTCGAGCAGTCACGCGAGGCTTACGATTACATGGTAAGTGTTTCCAGTCACCCCTCCCCCACATTTATATACAAAGAATATCCTTTTGGAATACCAGATTTTCTAACCCTTATCAAACACACAGTGGGCCAAGAAGCACTTTGGCAAGATTGCCATCAACATTGTATAGATATAAACATGAGCGAGCGAATCATGTATAACCAATGAATTAATGAGAAGATACCATATTGATACCAACCCTGTTCTTGCTTCACGTTCATCCGGCGTGATCTTCGTATGTACAGCGTTATCGGTCCAGATCAAGTGGAATGCGGCACTGGCAACATTCCTGTTCGCAGAGATATTCTCCGATATGCACCATTATGCACCGAACTCGAATTCCTTCCGACTGGCTGTTAAGAATCCATTGTACGTCTGCAGGCGCTTTGATGCAGAAAGACTATTGCCAATTATTGGAACAATACTTCTGGTAAGATGCCATGCGAACCGTGGCACTGATGATCACGTTCAACGTGGCGGAGCGCAGTCCGGACGGCTTTAGTCAGAAAACACCGAAATAGGCTTTCGCCAAATACAGGCAACGTGCACCGGGCGACCAGAAGGTAGAGAGAGTCTTGCAGCAGCATGCACAACATACTTCTCCATGACTGAATCCAATCAAGTAATCCTCGTGAGGTTCGAGATTGCCTTATCTAGAAACACGTCAAAGGCGGATACCATCGGCCAATTCCGAGGGCGCCGCTAAGGGTGAAGCGGCGCTTTGCGGTGGCACCGGGGCAGACTTGTGGAAGCATAAAGACTAACAGGAAACCCCTCGTTGTGTACTCCGTAGCTCAAGTGCGAAACTACCTAGACAAAGACCAAAAACGCAAGCAGAGAAACCAGAGAAAATTTTCCTGAACTCGAAAAGACCTTTCATATTATACCGAATATCATGAATAAGGCATCCAATATCCATGTGGAGCCCCTTGTCTTCCCCGAGTCGTCGGGCATTGACTTTGGCGCTTCAGTCTCCAATGTCGATATTGAACACCTCAGTGGTAAGAATCAAATGAGAAACCCAGATCTTGAATTTCATTGTCATGGGACAGCGACAAGGGACTATGAAATGAGATGATACTGAATAAAAGGGAGAATACCCGTAACCAATCGGTAACCTCCTTGGTAAGCAACCCCATCTCTGTTTCCCTTCACATAGCAAAACAGATACGCTGACAGGCAATCCTCCCCCACTACAGATGCGGACTTCGCTGCTATTCGCGAAGCCCTCTTTACGCACCAGGTGCTCGTGTTCAAGAACCAGAGCCACATGACGCCCAAGGCGCAGTACGAGCTGACGCATCGCTTCGACCCGGCCGCGGCATCCAAGTACGGCCACGGCGACACCGCGACCGGCCACAAGCGCAGCATCCTGCACCCGGACCTCCGGACGATCCCACACCAGCCGCAGGTGCAGGTGATCGGCCACGGACGCGTTGATGAGTACGAAGGGCTGCGCGAGCTGCGGCTGCGACACCCGCACCACCGCACCTTCCACGCGACGGCGGTGCCGGACCACGAGGACCGCGACTTCACGCGCTTTTATCGCTGGCACATCGACGCCGCGCTCTACGGCGCCGACCTGGCCCCGCCCGTCGTCACGACCCTGCTCGCGGTCAAGGTGCCCGGGGGCGGGCGGCGCCAGACGTGCCGCTACGAGGACGGGTCGGGGGACGAGCTCGACGTGCCGCTCGGCACCACGGCCTTCGTGAGCGGCGAGGCTATGTACGACGCCCTGTCCGAGGCGGACCAGGCGTTCGCGCGCACCACCCGCGTTGAGTACGCGCCGCACCCGTACGTGTGGATGTCGGCGGCGCGCTCGCGGGCCGACGGGCTGGGCCTCGTGTCCGAGGGCCGCGAGCTGGGGCCCGCGGACCTGCCGGCGCCCGTCGACGCCGACTCGGTCCAGATCCTGCCCATGTGCTGGCGCAACCCGGTCACGGGCCGGCTGGCGCTGCAGGTGCACCCCTCGGCGGTGCGGCGGCTGCACCTAGACGGCGACAGTGACGGCACCGTGGTGATCGACGAGCTCGAGCGCGTGCGCGACATCGTCCACCGGCTGCAGCGGCCCGGGATCGCGCCCCGGCGCGTCTACGCCCACGACTGGCGCGAAGGCGACCTCGTGCTGTTCCACAACCGCGGCGTGCTGCACTCGGTGGTCGGCGCGTTCGCCGAGGACGAGGTCCGGCTGTTTCGGCAGTGCAACATCGCTGCCAGCCACTTCCCGGAGGGGCCCTCAGCGGAGCAGGCGCAAGTGGCGGCATGATGGGGGCAATGTCAGGTCCTGAACAGATGTTTTTTTCCTCCTTATCTGTATTTTGGTTTTGCTACGCGGGCCTTTACCTCACCTGCGCCGAGTCGGACAGACACTCGGCTCACACAAGTGTCGACTGATAGCTGCTAGGCGGTTTTCTTTGGGATTAGTTCTGCTGTGTGTAGATGCCTACAAACGTGAAGTATGGCGCTCTCTGTCACATCTTGAGGCTCAGCACGTTCTCTTTGAGAACCAACGGTTAGACACTCGATAGATTTCTAGAATATCTGAGCAGAAAGATAAATGGTACTCGAAACTTCATGACAGTAGCGTAACAGTGATGCTCCAGCCTCAGTAACCCGTGAATCCATTACGTACATGTTGGAACTCCCAATGAAATTGAAATGCGATCAAATGTCTAGCTACAGGGTATGGGCCGCTCTTACTGAAGCTATCCCCGCTAAGGCCTTAGCTCCGACTGAACGAACCGACACCCGACACCCGACTTAACCAAAAGCGGGCAGCTGTTGGCGGAAGAATGTTCCACCAGCTTCCTAATTATTAAGTCACCACCACCAATCGATGACTTGACCTTCCACAGCTCCTCTGGGTCTACCATCGTCATTGTGCCATTTTTGCCATCCGGTCATTGCGGATATAACGAACAACCATCAATACATCAAACCCATTCCAGGGTCTTGGAATTGAATTCTTCTTTCCAACTTCCACTTGTTTGTACCTAGAGATACCCGAACATCATAAGCCATCAATGACGTTCACCATTGCGGTCCGCCAAGGCCCCGCCCGCCTGGCGACGAAACTACCACAGCTCACCAAGACGGCCTTGCGCACCAATGCGCCCATCCGCTCGTTCCATGGCGCATCGAGCAAGACCTCACAGACATTCTTCACTTCGCGGACGGCGACATCCATTCTTCGAAATACCTCTCGAAATGCCTTCTCGCAGCAGTCCCGTTCATACCAGTACCAGTCCGCGCCAGCGGCCGACCCGGGCTCTCTGATGCGTCGCCTGGTCACCGGAGGAGCCGTCTTCGGTGGTACCCTGGTCGCCATCAACGCCGTTTTCAACCGGGAGACCCGTGAGGATGGCGGCATGCCTCCTTACGAGCGCGAATATCTCAACTCGACCTTCTTGCACACTGGCCTTGGTATTGGCATCATCGGGTTGACCGCACGCCAGATGGTCATGTCAGGTTTCGCCTACCGCCTGATGGTGACAAACCCTTGGGCTGTGGCGATCGGTGGTTTGGCTCTCAGTTTCGGTACCATGATCGGGACTCGAAGCATTGATCCTGACAAGTAAGTCATCAATTTGCTCTGACAGTTGTGTTCCCATGCAGCTCCTAACATGGATTTCTAGCTACGTTCCCAAGTACGCTATGTGGACTGCCTTCAATGCCACCCAGGCAGCCTTTATCGCCCCTCTGCTTGCCTTCGCCCCGCAGGCCCTGATCGCTCGCGCCGGTCTGTATACTCTCGCCATGATGGGCTCCATCTCGGTTGTTGGCGCTACCGCCAAGCAGGAGAAGTATATGTACATCGGTGGTCCTCTGCTGGCTGGTGCTGCTCTCGTCCTTGCCTCGGGCTTCGCCCCGATGGTGATTCCCGCCACGGCTACCAGGACCCTGGCTCTCACCGAGAACATCTGGTTGTACGGTGGCCTTGCCGTCTTTGGCGGTTTCACGCTCTACGACGTCCAGAAGGTCCTCTACCACGCCCGCATGGCGGAACAGGGAATCATTAAGAAGGACCCCGTCAACGAGAGCATTTCGCTTGAGCTGGACTTCCTCAACATCTTCATCAGAATGGTGCAGATCTTGATGATGCAGCAGAACCGACGAAAGTAGAGACTTGACTCGTTAGAACGAATGCCTGGGGATAGATCTCGATGATACCTATGGCAGGAGAGACAAATCTTTGGTTTAAGGAAGCCAATGGTCGATGCTCAAATTTGGGAAATTAGGACCAAACATGACTACTTCAAGAATAGCAAGCAACTCCCCTCTTGATGAGTTATACTAGTTGCGATGAGGTCTTTGTATTATGGTGTCTATAATAATGTAAAACATACATGAACCTACTGACGTGTTCCAACATTGAGTTGTCCCTGAATGACATGCAAGAGCTTTATGGATACCAACCACATCGGTCTTCGATTCAACCAACCAGCCTCTTTGCCGTGGTTGGGTCAAACTTGTTTTGTTTCTTGTCGGTCCAGAGTTGTATCTATGCCTATCTCAACTATAGCTAAGAAGGTTTCGAGACTTATTCTAGCAGGCCGTTCGCTTCTTTAGCTCAAGCTCTGGTTTTTGCTGAGCCTGTGCTGCGCTGCGCTGTGCTATGATGTGCTGTGTGCCGTTTTTATTCCGAGTCACAAAAAAGGTTATGCTTTGCCAAGAAGCCTGACATGTCGGAAGCTATCCGTGTCTTGTAACGGATATATCCACCGAGCACCAAGGGCTGGATTTCTGTTCTTTTGGAGAGTCAGGTTTGAGGCAGTTCGGCTGGGAGGGAAATTGAGAATCTGCAGGTCGTATGTAAGTGCGTGTAGAGAGTCCGCATTAGCACATTGCTCATTACGGGATTGCTTACATGCGTGTAGTAGTATGTAGGTTAATTAACTGCAGCTTCTGCTGGCCCTCTGCCCTTCTCATCCTGCCAAAGTCAAAAGTGTCTGACACCAAGACGCTTAGTAGGATTAATTGTAGTTCGTGTGTCTCCTTAGCAGCGAAAGATGCTCGCGGAACACGCCATGGCGCCCGAAGGCTGGGATGGAAATGGGAATGGCTATGACTATGTAATACACCGGATTGTCGACTGAAGTAGTCCTCCTGTCGGTCTGGACTTTTACTTATTTGATGGTCTGCATCATTTGGAACCCGAACCATTCGATGATTCCGTCTCTTCTTCTTTTCCCGTCTTTGTATTTCCTGCCCTTCGATTCTGATGGTGATCCTGCCCAAGAGACGAAGTAGTTGAAGCCTATACCGTATCATCCCAGCACACCTACCTTATCCTACAGATACTTATATACCCAACATCTAAAATATGTCGAGAACGTTTATGGAGAGACATGGATCAATGTGAGTACGATTTTGCATGTGCTTGAGCTGGCTTTTCTTCGTGTTCCCGACCCGGCCTACGTTCAAGGGAACCTGTATGGATGGATCGGAAGTTTACAGAGCACTTAACGCCGGGTACCCCCTATTTGCATTGATTCGATTGAGCATATGCCTGCCCATCCCCAAGTCTCCGGGCTGAAATGTCATGCGCCTGCCTGCCTGCTTGCACGCACTTCTAACTCCCCAATGGCAAAAGTTGAAAGGCACAAGGAACTGCAGCCGCCAATCGCATGGGAGAGGAATGATTTGCAGCAAGAGGCGGGAGCAACAGCGCCTTTTTCCACCCGAAGAGACAAAAAAGAACAATAGTCGTTCCGTGATTATTCCACAGGCGGCCTGGAATCAAGTTCGCATGAGTGGCATAACCACCCATAGAGTTCGGTCAACAATTCATGCGCCTTCTTCCCTCTTCCTTCTTCCTCCCTCTCCGTCCCGCCCTTCCTGGAGAAAAAAGCAAACTATTCTAAGCGGTTTTAATCCTTGAGAACCATATCCCAGCATTCAATTAATTGTACACATATACACACACCAAAGTGAGATGAACATCTACGCTGACAACTGATCCTCTCTCTCCCCCCACCACAGCAATTCGGTGGGACGTCTCAAGTCCAAGCGCCTTGCGCACTTCGTCAAGAGGGTCTCGTCTATGCGCATATCCTCCCCGCCAAACATGGATAGCTGGAGCCAGCTGTTTCCTCAGTCCATGGACGTGACTGGCGCAACACATGACACCTCCACAGGGGATGAAGATGTGGAAATCATCGGCGCCACGGCCATCTGTGGCAGCAATGTTGCCGACACTAGAACCGGAGCGCTTGGTACCGGTCTCACCTCACTTTCGCCCTCGTCCATGACGGTGCGCAGCAAGCCACAGCCAGCGAGGTCGAAACTTCTGGATCTGCCACAAGAACTCTTAGACTCCATCACCAGCTACTTATCTCCTGCCAATATCGTGGTGCTCGCCCTCGTCAACAAGGAGTTACTTGGCCGGTTCATACAGTCCGCTGCTCAACCCCCAACGGAAGAGAGTCCCCAGACGTCAGATCCCGACGCCTCGAGTTCCTCCGGTCTCTCGGGCCAGCCCACGAATGTTCTGACTCCTCTGGCCTCCAAAGCGTTGGGCGACTATGTCAAGAAAGTGGATACGCCTAAACACCGGGTCCGGAGTGCTCTCCTGAGTTTACTGGATAATGACCTACTGGATCTGGTGTATTGCTATAAATGCAAGCGCCTCCACGGCCCCTTCGTCCCGTTCAAAGACCGCGTGTTTGCCCCAAAGAAGGCGATCAGATGTGTCGATCATCCGCCGGATCATCACATCCCGTCGCGCGCAAACCGGAAGTTGCTCCGAATCATCACAAAACGGCGCAAGCAAGGAGCCGAATATACTCACCTTATGGCTCAGGTGAACAATACCGCCACGGTATACAAGAACGGAATCTTGGTCCAGACGTCTTTGCGCATGAGATATCGTGGCGACAACCTCCTCCTTCGGCGTCAGCGCATCGTTTCTTCGGTCGACAAGACACCACTTTCCCTTTGGCGATTCGTCCAGCAGCTTTCTGACTTGCCTACCTCCTCTGCCACTGCTGACCCAAAAGTGCTCACAATCTGCCCACACACGACGTGGCGCTCGCGATATTCAAAATTGCTGGGGCAGCTGTTGACCCACGTTTGCAAAAAGGCACACAGGGGAGACGTTAATGGCATTCCTCCGGTAGGCGTCATTCCTGTAGCAGGCATGTGCTCGGTAGATTGCTTTAGCCATGAACCTTATGATGTTTCGGCCAACACAGGAACGCCGTCTTCGACAGATTTTCCCAACTCGGTGCCGGTCTTCCCCCGCCTGACTTATTGGCGAGTGTTCCCAACAACACTCTGGATACCTTTGGAAGCGGCGGCGGATGTCTCGCTTGTACGACTGACTACCACCTGGACGTCGTTAAACTGCCAGAGCCATTCAAATGGGGCTTCGTGCTCACTACATGGCTTGACCTCGGCCACGTTGATTTCTGTCCCAAATGGGATTCACACCGAGATCTCCGACCTGCGCGACCATATGTAAGAGTTAGCGACGAGCTTGGTGCAGCCTGTCGGCGGTTCGAGAACGTGGCCCAGGTGGATCAGTATGTGCCGGCTATCGATGAACTCAACCTTGAGCGCATGAAGAACTATGGCTGGGCCGAAAGGGCAGCGCAAGGTCGGGATCGATATGTCGTCTGGAACTCAGGACATTGTGCCAACCCAGTTACTGGGTGGTACGCTGACCCCGATCCACTGCACGAAGATGATTTGACGACTTGAAAAAGCCGTCCAGTCCCAGTCCAGTGAGGTTCATTGAATTGTGCCTTAGAGATATTTGAGATTGGGATTTTTGTACGGATACCATTGAGCCTATTCGCATGGGCGAGCTGCTGGAGTTATGTTTCTGCACGATGGATATTAGAGTTACCAAGGCTGCTGTAACCTTAACCTGCTGTGGTCTTATCACATTGTTGCCTATAAAGGTCCGAGGCAGTGGGCGTCACCTTATCTACGGGGCCAAATGTTATCACACGGGGCCTTCCTAGCATCTTAGATGTTACATTCAGAGCCATCCTGTACAGTTAGATCAATAATAGGTCTTCGTACAGATACATACAACGAGAATTACACACATAAACAACTGCAGTCCAGCGGAAAATGGAGGGAATACTTTGACCGAGGAAGCCTTGGGTGTACGAGATATGAAATCACGAATAAGCCATATGATCTTCCACTGCTGAGTTGAAATATCAGAATGCTCATCCATTCCTTCGAAGAGAGCTGTGTTGAAGAAATTAATAATAAGGGGTATGTGTTGGGCCGATACGAAATTCCAAACCTATGTACATGTGTGTTCCCGACAGAGCGGGAGGAATTTCGCCTGTAACGAACGCTGTCTCTCCCCCCACTCTCTCACTGCGTGTGATAATGGCTACAAAAAGGTACCTGTTATCACCAGCATCCCCATCCCCTACCTCTACGTTACCAAAAGTTGATTTTGTCCTGCTTTTTTCTCTTCCCCTATTCGTGGTTGTTCTTGCCAAATAGACGCCTACCTGCCTGCCTACCTGCCTACCTGCCCCTAGTTCAGCGGCGGGAACTTGCGCAGGAAGTGGCTGGGGCACTCGTAGCCGCCCGGGTTCTTGTCGAGGTAGAGCTGGTGGTACGTCTCGGCATCCCACCACTGGCCGGCGGGCACGATGTCGGTGACGACGCCGCCCTTCCACCACTGCTCGCTGGCCTTGGCGGTGACCTCGCGCGCGACTTTTTCCTGCTCGGGGCCGTGCGTGAAGATGGCGCTGCGGTACTGCGTGCCGACGTCGGGGCCTTGGCTGTTGGCCGTCGTCGGGTCGTGCATCTTGTAGAAGAACTCGAGGAGGTCGCGGTAGGTGAGCTGTTTGGGGTCGTAGATTATTTGGGCGGCTTCGGCGTCTGTGGTTTTGTGCGCATGTTAGTGATCGATGAACCATACATCTTGGGGGTTTAGTAAGTAGTACGTACGACCGGTCTTGCCATTGCACACCTCGCGGTACGAGGGGTTGCTAGCGTCGCCGCCGATGTAGCCGACGCGCGCATCGTACAGGCCCTTGCCCGCGAAGTGCTTGCGGTACATGTGCTCGACGCCCCAGAAGCAGCCGGCGGCGACGGTCGCCTTCTCAGCGCCTTCAGGGATTGTTGAAGCCATGCTGCCGCCTTCGGAGCCGGATACGCCGAGGCGAGTGGACGTGGTGAGGGGCCGGAAGAGTCGGGAGATGAAGTTGGGCGCGCTCTGGAAGAAGGCCATGTGCAGGATTATATACGCGACGAGGGACCAGAAGGCGATGTCTTTGAGGAGACTTAGCAGGGCAGAGATGTTCATGTAACGTAGTTAGAGGAGGGGAAGGATAGAAGGCAATAATTCGGTCTCACGTTATGGGTTTCGTCGCATGGTTATTATATAATTGTATGTTAAAAATGCATTGCGCCATTGAACACTTCCCACATTAGTGCCCCTCCCTTTTGGAGTGGCAAAGCGTACTCGGCGCAGAAGTCGTGACGTGTGAGGGGCAAGAGCAGCAGCAGTGATGGAGCGGCGTACATGGGCTACTAAGCTAACAATACATGGGGACGATAGGCGATGACAAATCCCCCATAGGGCGGGCAGCAGTCGGCGCTCAGGCACTGCCTTTGGATTGAGGCACAGCACAGTTGGGCCCGCCCCAGAAGAAATCAAATTCAGGGCCTTGAGGCCTGTTGCTTTCCATCAGCCAAGCGGCCCAACCAGAACTCACAATCTTAGTGCTCAGATGCATTCGACCACATCTTGGTTTATTAGCCTCATCAATTGATTTGGAATATATTAGCATGTGATTATTTTCATTAAGTATGCATATTTTCGCCGAAGCCCGGTCATAGCGACAACGACGAACTGCGCTGGACTTACTCATTGTCCGGCATGAAGCTGTATCGTACATCGTAGCTTACTATGTCGTACTTTCCCGCTCCCAGTTGGGGTTCGTTCCAACAGGTCAGACAACCTGGTATTTTGAACCTCCAGATCAAGCAGTTTTACTTAGGTAGGCAAATTAGCGGCCAGAAAAGGTGGATTTTCATGAGACAATATCCCCTTCGTCTCAAGCGTTCAACCTTCTCCGTCCTTTATCCCACCGAGATGACCAACCTGGAGCCATCTCGCCACTGATAGTTTTCATCTTGGCTTGCCTTAACAATCAATGGATTTCTCCTCAATGTCGGAACGCTCGATGGATCTAGTTGCAGCCGGGCATCTGGTTCTCTGGATCTCGCCTGTCAGGCCGCATCGCGGCCAGGTCTGCATGCTCAGCAAGTGCTGATTACGGGCCTCCAAATAAATGGACAAAGATGGAATTTCCAGCATTCCATCAAGTTTGCAAAACCTTTCCTGCCGGTTCATGCGACGAGTAGCAAGCACTGATGTACTTGTCTAGAACTCGCGGACCAACAGGTTTGACCAGAAACTCGTCCGCGCCCGCATTCTCCGAGTTAATTCTGTCCTTGTCCGAATCCTGACCCGTTACCATCAATATGAGCGACTTGCAAGATCCGTGCTTCTCCTCGTACGCGCGGATGGCCGCCGTCGCTTCGACGCCATCGCAAATCGGCATCTGCAGGTCCATCAACACCAACGTGATAGGCTCCTCGCTTTCGGCGGCCTGCACAAACTGGTCTCGCGCCTGGTTCCCATCTTCGGCCGTGACATAGGGGATGTTCCGTCTTTTGCAGAAATTCTGTAAGATTTTCAGATTGATTATATTGTCATCCACCAGAAGTGCACGGAGCTTTAGGTGATGGCAGTATCCTGAGAATCGTCCGGCATCGGCCCCCGGATCTCTGCTACCGGCGGTGCTTCCGGCACAAGAGAATTATCAGAAGTCTGACTTTGAATCATGCTCACGATCGGGATTGTGGCTGCCTTCTCGATTGCCACCTGAGCTGGAGGGATGCCGGGAGAGATCGCACTGTATAGCACATCTGCCTGCCGCAAAACTTTATCGAGTTTTAATCGGTACAATGGCCCGTATACTTCGATCCGACGTTGCATCTGCCGTTCCTTCATCCAAGCTTCTCGAGAGGATTCCGGAGATGATAGCCACAGAACGACGGCTCTTGGGTATAACAACTGAATACAGGCTACCCCATGGTGATTGGCATCAGTGACAATATAGCGAGCGGATACCGCGTCGCTACGCTCGAACCCATTTTCTTCCAAGTGGATGACGGTACGACTGACGAGGTGGTCAAAAGCCGACCCATTTCTTATGTCGTGGAAGGTGCTAGGCTCTTTGGGCCTCTTCAGGTTGTGTTTCCGGAGTCTTATCTTCCACAAACTCCAGGATGGGATCCGTCAGTTCAAGCCGAAAATGCGAACCCATTCCTGATACCGACGAAAGAAGTTTGACATTTACCCCAAGCAAATTCGCCGTCTTACTTGCAAGTGTCAATCCCAGTCCTGCACCAGCTTTATGAGGGTTGATTTTCTCATACGGCTCGAATATTTTGGTGTAGTTTGCCTCGGTAATGCCAATCCCATTGTCAACGATATCAAATGTCAGCCTCGGAGAGTCGCTCGAGGACGTACAGTCAACGAAACAGCACCTGCTGGTACATCGGAGACTGCGTGGATCGCATTCATCAGAAGCTGCTGCAGACACTCCGTGAGGAGGCGCGCATCCGTTGTGAGCATGATATGACTGCCTTGTGGCAGATCTTCGATGAAGTCTATCGAGACCCCTTGCAGCTCTGCTCTTTGAAGGTACGATGTCATATCTCCGATGACATCACGTTCTAAACTGGCCAAACTGTATGGACTTAGATGCACCTTTGTTGCGGTACTCTCTGTCCAGACATTGTGCTTGATGATGCTGTTGACCGTCGTCATGAGCTCTTGGCCTGAATTCCTGATCGTCGCCACGTTCTCCCACAAAGAGAGTGCGTGCCTGCTTTCGCCCCAGTTCACAGGCGGAGAACCGGCTAGTGTCATGGCGGTGAGTTCTTCAGAGAGAAGTTCTACTGATCCCAAGACGCCGTGGATGGGTGTTCGGAGCTGGTGGGTAATGCCTCGAATGAAAGTTTCTCGAGCAAGCAATGCCTGTTGAAGCAAGCGATTTTGGATGGTGGTCGCTGTGATCTCGGCGATCTTAGATACGAACCACGCGTCATAATCATCCAATACATGCTGAACCTCGTTCGACTCCACGACAAGGTACTTGTCAGAACTACCACATCGAGCGACGATGGCCCGGACAGTCTGCGCAGACTGCAGGTCCTGGTAATTGGAGGACTGGATGATCGAGTCGATGAACTCAGTATCTTCCCAAACACCCTCGCTTATGTCGGAGTAAGCGATGTCAGGTCGACCAACGAGCTTGATCTTGCCGTCGCCCGTGGATTGTATTGAGACCTGGGCGTTCGAGTAAGCCTGTTGGGCCATGGCCAGCGCAGCTGTTTCATGGGCATCACCGTCGACGCTGTTCCTGAAGGTCGCTAGCATTTCGTTCATCTCCTGCCGCCGTTTGAGACGCCGTTGTCGCGTATGACTTGCAATGGATGCGCTGATAAGCTCAGCGAACCGGACAAGAAGATCCTTTTGGTCCGGCGTCAAAGGTTCCTGTGGATGGTCGGAGGCTACACAGAGACTACCCAGGGCGACATCTCCACCATCTTCGGCCATCAACCGCAGGTGCGTGCCAGCATAACTCTTGAGACCCAAGGATTCGACTTGTGGCGCGTGCTTGAAGCGCCAGTCCTTGGACATGTCGGGCACCATGAAGACACTACCAAACGTTTGGTTTATGGTATGGGAGCAAGGGCTTTCTCTCCGGGGAAGAGAAGCCAGGGGCATGTTGGCCGCAGCCACTCGGGTGAAGGTCGACTCGCTCAGAAGCCCTGCGATGGCATAGCCCCAGCCAATTGCCTTCTGTAGGCCATTGACGAGCGTGTCGATCTTGGCCAAGAGAAGTTCATCTTGTTCAATCTGCCTGGTGTGGTACCAGTATGCCGCCAACCTCGAGGACTCGTTTGGGGTGAGGTAGGGTGCGAGATAGCGCTCGTTGTGTCCGGAAGGGGGTTCTGGAGACGACGGCGCATCTGAATCCCCAAAATGCTCTTCGTGAAGGTCGGGGTCGAAAGGCTTCAGCGGTAGATGCGCATGCTCAACATCCAATGGCGAATCTATTTGGCTTGGTCGATGGGGTATCGGTTGCCGGAGAAGATTCGAGGTGTAGCTGAACGCGTTGTGCGGAATGCCGCCCTTCCCTCGACCCATCCCGCGACCGGTGTGGTTGCCAGAATGGCCACCCATCCTCCCAATCGCTATGGCATCAAGACATCAACTGCCCTGGTGAAGTGAAGAATTTGGATGTGATTCAATTCTTTGCGTCATTCACGTCGCATCAAGGTTTGCTTCTCGTCGATCTTTCCTCGTGGCACTTTAAACTTGAGATCGGAACAAAATCGCTGGAGCGCTCTCCAGAGTGAATTACTAGCTGGCAAGGTACGTCAGAGTACCCGAGGAGGGGATAACCAGTTTTTCCTTTAGCAGCCGATGACCATCGCAGCCGCAACCCACTAACAGAAGAGGCGAAAAATAACGGCCCCTCCAGCCATTGGCGTCGAGAGGGCGTTCTGGGCGCTGAGGCCCTCCCCTAGCTGAAGAAGCAAAGTTTCCCCGTGTGAGCCGTGTCTGCATAGTCGAGCTGTAATCTCGTCCGCCATCGCCGCTAGGTCCTCTAGCGCCGGCTTTTAGGGGGGAAACCTAGAGTCTAGACCGGCCACAACTTGGCGCTAGCACTGCTTATCTGCACCCAAGTCCCGACCAGATTCCCAGTGCTGATTCTTTCCACACGAGTGAGTACCTCTGTACCAGCTCAGCCGGTAAGGCGACGCCGTGCCTCAACGTGTACTTCAGCAAACCTTGGCGTGTCTTGGAGCTGCAGCTGTGTTTTGGGCTGGGCTGGCTTACGAGCCCAACAATCTGGATTGCTCCTGCAGCACTCTCCACACACAGAGCCAGGCGCTTTGTGGGTAAACGGCTTTAGGGTGGCAATTATGGCTACCGAGCAAGAGTGCCGAACGGTGGTCTGGCTCCCTCGGTTTCGCATCTAATCTAGATTTATTTGCCGTTGAAATGGGGTTTAAACCTAGCTCACACACTGTCACATGGAAATCTGGGACAGACTTCATCAGGGTCTTTGCTCGACCTCAGGACATGGCAGATGTGCCCCAAGTCTGAAACAGTATGATAGACAATTGTGGTGATTGATTGATCCCCAAGGGAATATAAAACCAACCCTCCCCCGAACGCAATGGAATTCAGGTCAGTTGGTTGTCTATACTTGAATGATAACTTGAGCAATTTGACAACCAAAGGTGAAGTTAGTGCACGCACTCGGTAGAGTGCACCGAGGAGCCAGTGGCCATCGAGCTTGAGCGCGTCTCGGACAATATTACTGACCTCGGGCCTAAGCTGCCACGGCTCGGGCTACCGATGGCCACGCCACTGGGGGTGTTGGGGAGCGGCCGCAGTCATTGTTTTTCGCGCGAGCTCCATGTTGGAGACGTCTCGGCGTGAGTGGTGGCCGTCAATGAATTGCATTTCGTTAGTGTCAACCAATACTGAGCCTGGTCCTGGTTTTGGTCGCCGTGGCCCCTACCACAGATCTGTGCGATGTGCTGCTCGGGCCGCGCCACTAATCGGTCCCGGCACGGCGATGCTGCCCGTGAGGACGAAATGGGGTGGTTCTGCGAAGCAGCCCGTGTCTGCCACGTGGGACGGATGGATGGGTTGGCCACTGTATGAAGTTGCGGACGTCGCCGACAATGATAAAGAGGAGGGAGCAAAGGTACGGCGACGCGGAGAGAGGATTGGGAGCAATGCCGGCGACAATTCAAGGAACATTGACAAGTGCTGGCCTGGACTGGATTATGGAAAAGCCGAGTGAACAAGTCATACTATGGTTCCGGAGAGCATTCGGGAGACCATTTCGTTTTAGGTAAGACATGAGATGAGATGGATCATTCTGTCTGGTGGACTTGTACCTGTTCATACTGGGAAAATAAAGCGACAAATAGCTGGTCCAGTAGAGGAAAGGTGAAGGGTTGGTGATGAAGCCGTGAAGTTAAGTAAGAAATCTAGCCAAGAATAATAGGGATAAATCGATTTCGTGCACTGATTGTCCAAGAATTAGGAGGGCTGCTTGACAATCGGATTGTCCACGGTTTGGTATTTGAGCTGCAGCTCCAAACCTGTTCATTCATTTTAAAGGAGGGCTCTCGCCGATTCCACAACCAAATGACTCAGAACTTCATCAACATCATTCACCACTTTCATTACAACCTCGTCGAGGTTTACATATAAAAATCTAACCACCATCATTACGCATCGCAAGCGAGAGAAACCATCAGGTCGCCGACTGCAGGCTGTCGCTTCTGGTCTTGCGACCCCCTTTCCTCAATCCCACGCTTAACCATTCGCGAATGTTGCTGCAAAACACCACGGCCAGAGAAGCATAGCTGCCAGAGCCGATTCTACCTTCTGGGTCTCGCACTCCACAAGGAGAAGGGCAAGCTACAGCACTCAGCAAGAACACATATTACCTAAGTGACTACCACCAAGACCAAGCCCCAGACCAAGCCCCAGACCAAGACCAGGACCAGGACCATGATTACGAACATGGCGTCGCGCCCGGCTACGAGGGGAAGTCCCACTGAAGTCTGGTCGCAGTACGACAGTAAGTTCATATAGCCGATCTCTAGGCCGCATATCTTATGGCAGCACTGCATCTTCCACTTTCTATTCGGGTGCCAGAATATTATGCTGATGTTTTCGCTCTTAGTTGTTATGCGCACCCTATCCCTGATCGCAATCCACTGCCAACTGCAGATGGTTCGCATCTACCTGGACCAGCACGAGAGCGGTCCAGACGACATGGACCCCGAGGTCACGCGCACGATCGCTCGCCTCCTTAGGGCCCTCGGCCAGGTGCTCAATGACATCGAGGCCTGTGCCGCTCAGGATGCTCAGGGGGGCGCAACCGGCAACGATGAGCAAGTTGCCTTCGTCATGTCGTACTATTATGACGTTCGGGAAGTGGTGGATGATTTTCTTGTCTAGGTCCTTGAAGCAGTTTAAAGCCTTCATGAAAGTCTGTTTAAGCAATATTTGGAAGTGAGGTATGGGCGAATTGGGCAAGGAAGTACGTTGTAGCTGGTCATCGGCGTATGAAACTCGGGACATGCAGGAATTGGGTTAATATACGCCTTCTGAAATAAGAAATTGAGAATTTTCTGTTAGGTGCTACAGGAATCAACTTTTTTCTTTTTCTTTTTCTTTTTCTTTTTCTTTTTCTTTTTCTTTTTCTTTTTCTTTTTCTTTTTCTTTTTCTTTTTCTTTTTCTATTTTTCTTTGGCCCGCAGCAAGCGCAAGCGCAAGGACGAACTGGACAATGGACAAGCTAGGCTGGAAGGACCCTTCCAAGGGCGAGCCATTCACATACAACCCAATCTCACCAACAGCCGTGACCAAGGAACTGTTCGAGGAACAGGAGAAACGAGCCGGCACCAACGCGACCCGACGAGATGGCGAGAAGATGCAGATCGAGGCGGACAAGGTGGTCGTAGAATTGGCGGCCATTACAGAGGCACAAATGATCCTCCGAGGCCTTGCAGGTGGGAGAAACCTACATGGTAGAAGTCAACATGCTCCCTAGAGCAACGATCCAGTACGACTTCTCAGGTGCCAACCAAGGACGGGGACGGCTGGAAGAGATCCAGCCGCGACAATACCCCCAAACTTATTCACACTCATGATGAGGAGGACGTTCATCCCAACGGTGAGGGTACCGACGACAAAGGGAGTAGCTGCCAGCGAAATGGAGGGGCCATTTGGTCGTCCACCAATTGGCCGGGAAGTCTCGGACTTGCGCACGAACTTCGACGGGCGGGGCTGGCTCTGGCGGAAGGCATGACCTGTGTATTGTAATAGGTCGCCGACAAATGGTCGGATGGCGAAGTTTTCTTTGATGTCTGATGAGACGGAATGATACACGGGACAATTGTCTGTTCAGGAACGCTCCCGCGTTCCTGTGTTTGCAATGGATTAGAGAAAGACCTATACCTTTTAGATTCCGTAAAACCACGGCTGTACATAGTTTCTCCCCTCAACAATTCACATTATCCCTCCTGTTCGCTCTGTTTTCTACCTGATCCCGGCGACGTAGAACTCCGGAGATCGAGGGTCAACAGCTTCCCATACGACACGTTCAAAAGGACTCCGATGGAACGAAATCTCTGGCAGTGGCGTGACGATGAACCATGGGTTCAAGCACAGTCCTTTTCTTTGGCCTTCCTGCTGATTTGCTGTCTGATTCTCGTTGAAATAGTCTTCGGGTTGATTGTGATTTGTGTTCCACCTCCATATGATTCGAGATCCTTCTCGTGACGGGTGAGCGTCGCAGTTGCCTGATGCCTCGCTTAGATTGCGTCCTTCCATGTTGCAGAAGACATCTCCTCTATCTAGTACAGCTCGCCAACGTAAGCCACACTTTACACACGCGCGATATTACTGATGTTGATTTTCACTTGAGTCATTGGCAAGGTGGAAACACAAACTGACAATGCGTCACTACTGACTCTAAACCACCCCTCTCACTTTGAGCTTGTCCCAACCACGATCTCATCCTTTTTGTCCATCGGTTCTAGAAGGCCCCAAGCCACGTCGACATACCGCCTTGACAGTCAATCGCGCTTCTCTGATGTGAGGCAACAACAGCGAGTGTGCAGTCAGTCTAGCCTTATCGACGAACACTGTTGCTTTGTTTACCTGTTTACCTGTTTAACACATGTGAAATACCCACATGCCCTCATAGCAAGGGGCTGGAGGAAGGTGGAAGCGGCTGTGGGCCATGACATACCCGAAGTCTTTCAGATATACCAGTATCTAATAGACCGGTTTTCAACACATATGGAGAGAGTGCTCTCATCGTTCGATAAAGGAGGGTTTGAGTTCAAACACATCCAGGATACCCGCGGGAATCCACAGCAAAGCATCACTTCCACCTTCTGAGGTTTATATACCCCTTTGATGCCCCTTTCACTTGCCCAGGTCGGTGTAGCCTAGCGGTAGTATCATTATATTATACTTAAAGGCAAGAGGGTTCGACTCCCTCTGCGGGCATTCCTTTTTTTCTTTCGCATTATTACCATCTTCGCCCTTCAACCTGTTTCTATTCTACATGGTACCAACCCACATATCGAATAGTCCTTTTCTGGCTCTAGAATGAGCAAGCATAGGTAGGTCTACGTTCTTTGCATTCGATCATTTCATACTTGTTTTTTTAGCTGATGATCGTTAAGATTGAAGATGACCCGGGTGATGATGAGAACACCAGCCTCCACCACTCATCACGAATTGCGAACCGGGAGGGCCTTTCATAATTTAGCTCGCCCTTACAGGCTAATCTCTCTGCTTGCATATACATATGTCGCCGATCACAGGTGCCGATTCTGTAAGCCGAGCAACGTATGGCCGTACTGGCCATCACTGATGGGCGATAGCCAAGCAAAAGCGGGCGCTTACAACCTCGCTTGCGACGCCTGCAAGGAGTCCCAGTCCGTCCTTTCGAAAGGAACATACCGATCACCCTGCAACCACAGGATCACATCGTCCTTATTGCCCTTCTCTTCAGTTCCGATCAAGTCCGGGTCGACGCCCTCTTTCCGTAGCAATACCTTGTTCTGCTTATGATTATGGATATGCGAGCTGGCCTTCACAATCCTTAGGAACACGGGCACCGCATACTTGGGCAGCTCGCCCTTGGCGAATGCCGCGAGCTTCTCGAACTCGAGAGCATCAGCAGAAGGATGAGTGGAATCGAGATGAATAGCCGCACAGCCGGCGCGACCTTCGTGGTGCGGCACGCTGACGCCGTACACATTGGCCTCGGCGACGCCGGGGAACCGGCCCAGGACCTCGGCCACCTCGGCCGTGGACACGTTCTCCGACTTCCAGCGGAAGGTGTCGCCGAGGCGGTCGAGGAAGTACCAGTGCCCGTCGCGGCCACGCCGCAGCGCGTCCCCGGACCGGTACCACAGGTCGCCCCGCCGGAAGACGTCGCGGGCGAAGCGCTTGGCGCTGGCCGCCTCGTTCCGCCAGTAGACCGGCCAGGGCTTCCCGTCGGGCACCGCGACCAGGATCTCGCCGCCCGTCTCGTAGGGCACGCGCTGGGCGAAGCCGGTCACGGGGTCGCGCCAGATGTCGTCGTTACCTGTTTCGTGGTCGATGCGGACAGGCACGTACGTGTCGCGCAGGCGGTACCGCTGCAGGAGCCCGTGGTGCCCGACGCAATCGCGCAGGTACGGGCCCGGTCCACACGACGAGGTGCAGCATCCCCTCGCTCGAGCTGAAGAACTCGGCGATCTCGGGCACGCCGAACCGCACTTGGAACTTGGTCCAGACGTCCGGGCGCAGGCCGTTGCCGTAGGCGCCGCGCAGGCGATGGTGGCGCTGTTCTGGCGGCGGCGGCGGGGCGTTCAGCAGGTACCGGATCGTCTCGCCCACGTAGATGAAGAACGTGGCGCCGGAATCGGTCACGTCGGGCCAGAATGCCGATACGGAAAACTTGGGCGCGATCGCGATCCCGACGCCGCCGAGCAGGAGCGTGGTCGTGGAGATGATTCCCGTTCCGTGGTATAGGGGCATCGAGTTGTACCAGCAGTCCACCCCGGGCTGGCAGCCGAACGGGAGGTTGACGTACGTGCTACACAGGTGGTCAGGTTAGCCACGAGATGAAGCCCCCTATTTTCGTTGATTATAGCAATGTAGGGAAGCAACTTACCCAGAACCGTGCATACGGTTCAGACTGTATGCACACCCTTTCGGCAGCCCGGTGGTACCGCTAGTGTATATAAGGCAGTACGGGAAATCGCCCGGTATGCCCTTTCTCCACTTCTCCTCTGGAACCACCAGAGGTCTTGTCTCGATTTGCTGTCTGAACCCGCTGTCCAAAATGAAGATGCTCGTCTTCTTCGACTCGATGTACCTCCTGCTCCCGGCCACCCTCGCCTGGCATTTATCATCTTCATCCACGACTAAAACCTTGGATTCGCAGACGTCGAGGCAATGGTGCAGCGGCCGGCCTTCCAGGTTGTAGTTGATCAGGGCCGGCGCCGCGCCGATGCAGTGGCACGCGAACATGACGGCGAAGAACTCGACGCTGTTCAGGAGGTAGACGGCCACGAGGTCGCCTGGCCTGATGCCTTGCTCTAGGAGCCATTGGGCATATTTGGCGGACATCTCGTACAGTTCCTGGTACGTCACGGTCCGGGCACGCGACCAGATGGCTCTCTCGTCGGGCCGCTTTCTGCAAGTTTCTTCCAGAACGTACCATGGAGACATCTTGCCCTCCTTTGCTGGTTGGAGTTAGTCACTAGGGGATCGTCACGGTTGATCATGGTGAGGGGGTTATATCTGACCTCTTTGGGCGTGTAGCCTCTCGCCTGCCTTTTGATTTCTGACGATTCTGAAGTCCCGGCGAAGCTGATATTTGCCATCGAGATAAGCGGCGGCTGCCAGCATGGCGGAACCAACAGCTAGGGCGAACTGTTAGCGAATAGATCGTATTATGAAGCCAATGTCACTTACCGAGAGCCATTTTCACTTAAGAACCAAGAAACAAGTCACCCGTCACAGACAGCAGAGCAGATAGGTCAAGATGTTTTTTACCCCGAGAAGTTTGGTGGTCAAGTGTGTCAATCAAGGGAGTTGACGTAGTAAAGCAATCTTGACTGACGGTTATGTATGTGTCTTGCCGGAGGGCATCGACACAGCATCTTGGAAGTGACGACAGAAACATGCCTACCTCATCTATCCCCAGGACCTTGCCTCGGCCTTCGCACAAAGGCAACTAGATAATCTACCCCTCAAAATATGTACCCCAACATCGACGATCCTTGCTAGTACATGTCAGACTATGCAGCTCGAGGCGGAAACGGCCCCATCCGCTCCATCCATTGGGTGAAGATGATGGGTTTGTGACATCGGTCAGCCGAAGGACGGGGGAAAGCTTGACCGGCGACTTGAATCAAAAGTTCGGGGCGTTTTAGTTATTTACTCCTGATGCGCTCGCTAAACTTACGCACCAACGGCTTGGCTGTACACTCTTCAAGTCGTTCAATCACGATGCCAATGGCGTTGACCTAATAGTGTTGCGTCAAAATACGCATGTGTAGATAGATAGGTGAAATCCCCGGGCCCAGAAGTGCAAAAGTGCATCCAATCCAGCAAGCCATAGGAAGAAGTACCAGACCCCAAGCAACTTTGGTAAATGTCGTCATAATTGGTTTCTGAACTGCTTCTGTGTGAGGTCGAAAACGGCCGGCACTTCGTCGGGCTGTCGTACGACTACTATCTACCATCGCTCATCTTCAGTGGTAGTAGTAGTAGAACTAGTTGGCGATAGGATAGCTGGCGAGGACTAATAATGCCCATCGTCCCGGATGGGCTTGCTCTATGACCCGTTGACTGGTAACGGGCTACATAAGTTGGTTGATAAGGTGCGGAGGCTGTTCCGCGCATGGCCCGAGCGTGCGTGGACAAAGAAAAAGTTTTGGCTGCCGCAGACCAATAAAACGGGCTGCCAGATCCCCCAAAACTTTCCCCTCTGACTGCATCCACTGACAAAATGTCCTCCACTGCAAGCAGTTTTATTGACGTCGAGCGCCATCGTCAGACGCTCGAGCAGAACCTCATCAAGCTCGAAGAGGCCTTGGACGAATGGCGCCAGTGGAAATCCGAATATGAATCGTTAAAGAAGGAAGTCAGCTCGCTGCCGGCCAACTCCCCGAGCCTGACTAGCACGCGGGAAGCCTACCATGGCGATCTCGTCAACGAGAAGGAGCTGCAGGACATTTTCGGAAAGGGAGACTTGAAAACGGTCCAGCAAGTGATCAGCGTCCTGACCAACCGCATCGATTACGTCTCGACGAACATCAGTTCTCTCGAGAACCAGCTCGAGGCCGCGCAGAACAAATTCGCAGCCGCCGATGTCTTCAGCAATCCCAACGCCGCCGACGAGGGCGGTCTGCCCATAACGGAGATTATGGAGGAGCTGGACGATGACGACAACGTCCTCTCGTACAGTCTGCAAATACCGGCCGACAACCAGGCGCAGCTCCTCGACGCCCTGAAGAAAGCAGGTCTTGCTGAAGCACCTGTTCCGCCTGCCTCAAACCGACAGCCTTCTTCTGCGAAGCCTATAGAGGACGAGGCCGAGGCTCGCGCAATCGCGGCCAAGAACGAGGCGGAAGCCCGTGCGAATGCCATCAAGAACAGACAGATCAAGGTGCCCATGAGGCCGAAGGTGCCGGCGCAAACAGAACCAGAAGCAGAATCGAAAGCCAAGAAAGGTGTCAGCTTCGCCGAGGACACCAAGACCGAAAAGGATGAGCCTAAGGATGAGATACAGAGGACGCAGAATGCAGACCAGATTGAGGAACTGATGCGCCAGGCCAAGGCGCAAGAGGAAATCATCTCGGAACCTGTTATTCCGACTGACGAATCCGAGGAAGAAGCCCAACTTCGAAGAGAACATGCTGAGCTACAACCTGTCTGAGCTTAATCCCGTTGTCGCGGAGCTGACGCTCGAAGAAGGTGATTACAGCGGTGACGACTTTGATAGTGAAGAGTACTCCGACGAGGAGGACGATGAAGAGGAGGAGGACCGCTGGGGCCGGTCCACCAAGAGCATGATTGATGATGACTACCGACAGAAGATGATCGAAATCCAGGAGCGCTTATTGGGTAGCCAGAAAGCGCCACGGGAACCCTTCCACAAAACTATACGCAGAGGATAACGATGGCGACCTTCAGGGCATCGGGCGCATCACCATCAAAAAAAGGACCCCCCTGCGACAGATGGTGACACGCCCATATATAAAACAAAGGGTGTGCGCTTTGCTCCAGCTCTTGATGTTGCCGACGAAAAGAACGCAAGCCAGGTCGAGCCAGCTGAAAAGCAACCTGTGACGCCCTTTGTCGAACCCCTTTCCGCCGATATTGTTGAACGGAAGAGCAGCACCACTGCAAACCCAGCACAGAGCCCGGCCCCTGCCAAGAAAACCTCCAGGTTCAAATCGAACAGAGCAGCTGGGCCCCCTACACATGGCCCTATCAGCGCAAACGGTATCCCCATTCTGCCGGAAACGCCTGCCACGCACAGCCCCTATGCACCGTCAGGGCCAGAGGGTAAAACCCTGGCTGACGCTGTGCTAGAACATGATAGTTCTTTGGCCCCAAAGGAACCCGATGAGCTCGATGCCGGTCTTTTGCGCCAAGAGGCCGCAACCGAGTACTATAAGATGCGAAACCGACTGATCCAGAAACAAGGTGGGTTCATGAAGGAGGACGAAAATCCGATCCAACCTCTGGACGAAGAGGAAGGCGGCCCCAAACGTTTGAGTCGCTTCAGAGCAGCAAGGCTGGCAAAGCCGTAGCCTGGAGCAATCTACAGTAGCTCAATGACGAGACTCTGGTTGTTCTTGACTATGTGAACTTGACCTCTGTCCCGCACTGAGCTTGATGAAATGTGAACTGGAATTACCTTGTCTGGAAGCAGTGGCAGGATCTGTGACAGACACCCTTACGGGCATCTACCATCTTGGATGACCCAAATACTGATCTGTTCAGCCCGACTATGTTGGATCCCATATGAACCTACCAGGTACTGTAAGTCACGGATTCGTATTCGTTTCCTATGTCGTATGCAATCGTGAATGGGCCGGAATATGAGAAGAGAATAGCAGAAACCCAACGGAATCGCTTTTATCTGACAATTGATGTTCGGCAGCTTCCATCTGCCGTGGCATTACTCGCGATTCCAAGAACAAACTCACAACAGGGCCCTCTGATGCCATAACCTGTGGTTTTTTTTACCACCTGCTTGATGGTTTCGCGCAATTCGTTTCACCCTGTACATCCCAAATAGCCCCTGATCAATGATCAATAATACACTGTTTGAATCATTGGACTTTTTTATTTTTGTAGCTTCTCGTTCAGTATAGCCACACTTGTTTTGCTCGACTCTTGTCATCGCTAATGCCACTCTCATTACTCATACCTGCCGTAACTCGTAATGCGATTTTTGGTCTCTCGACACCCGTTCGAGTAGCACGGCCATGCTTATGTCCATAAACAACGTAAACCAGCCATGCTACTCTCCCGGTCCCCTTCCTCTTTTCGATAGACTCCCCTTTCTTTTCTTCCTTCTCGGCCCCCCCCCCCCCCTCTGCTTCAGCTGATCTTGGCGTTGCTGAAGTCCATCTCGGGGTGCTGGTCCTGGAACTTCTTGAGGATGTCGGCCTTCTTCTGCTCGTCGCTGGTGGGCAGGCCCTGCTCCTTCTGGCGCTGGTCGAACATCATCTTCTCGACCATGCCGCGCGTGGCGCCGTCGAGGTCCGACAGCTTCGAGTTCTCGGGCTGGATGCGCGAGACGTTGATCTTGGGCGCCGACGTCACGACGTGCGCCCACCACTCCATCTTATTCTGCTTGTCCAGGTGGATCTCGATGGACTTGGTGCCGTCGGCGTTGGAGGACAGCGTCCAGGTCGACTCGGAGGTGCTGACGGCGTGGGGGAAGTCGCCCTGTTTGGGGGAGAAAGGAGGTGTAAGTTATATAGCCTGGGCAAGTAGATCAAGAGAGAGAGAGATAGAGAGATGTCGAGAGTGTTTGTGCTATGCGTTTAGGTACGGTAGCTTACATCGATGATGGGGGTTTGGCCCTTGACGCCGGCCACCAGCTTGTTCTTCTTGATGTCGACGACGATATCACGGCCCTTGTAGTTGCCCGGGATGCCCGAGATGACGACGTCGAGCTCGGCGATGGTCTGCGTCCACTTGTAGGGCAGGGCGTCCTGTTCCTCCTGCTCCTTTGCGATCGCGGCGGCCTCGGCTTGGGGGTCTGGTGCGATGGGCGCGCGGGAGAATGTTAGCAAAGCAGCTCTGTAGTGTCGTAGCTATGGTGGGCTTGTTTCTCTGCACATTGCGATGAACAGATGCAGAGGAGCGCAGCCCGTAGGATAGAGTCAGACAGTTAACAGTGTAGGGATCTGGTAGTTGTATATGTTGCACTGAGGGTACATACCTTTGTCAGCCATGTTTGCAGATTTGTGATAAGCTGGAGGTATGTAGTATGAGGGAGCTGTCGAAATTGTTACAAATGGTAAAGGATGACAAAAAGCTTCTCGGGTCGGTGATGCTAAACTTAGCGCGGGGTCGTGGCAGTGGGGGTCTCTCCAGTGTTCATTCAGCCTCCTGCCTGCAGGTCCAGTAGGCGCGGAAGGAATTCCATTGATGTTAACCTTAGACCCGATTTATTTGACAGCTCCCATTCCACTCCAACCTCCTCCAGATCGCAATCCTCCTCTTCCTGCTTCCCAACACCTTCGCTGGGTCTAGATCGCTTCCTGGCCGGCTTGTACTATCCTCGGGGTCTGATTTTGATCGACTGAAAACCGTTCACGACCCTATCCGTCTACGATAAATCGATTCTCGCCACCGAAGCTGAAGCACAGACAGCCAAACCTCGTCTCGTGGGTCGAGTGCGCCAGACACCACATTCATTCCAAACTACAACCGCGGGCACCATCGCCCCCAAGCCGTGCCCACCCCTTCCGCCAGGATGTCACGCAAAGCGGTAACGAGTACGGTCACCCAACCGTCCAACGCCACTCTCCCCTCCGACATTTGCCCAGTATGCAAGCGCGTGCGGTACCTCAATACCGACATGAGGTTCCTGATCAACCCCGAGTGCTACCATGCCATGTGCTCACAATGCGTCGACAACATATTCAAGTCCGGCCCCGCGCAGTGCCCCTACGCCTCGTGTAGCAAGACCCTGCGGCTGCGCGGTTTCCGAGAAGCCTGGTTCGGCGACTTGTCCGTCGAGCGCGAGGTGGACATACGGAAGCGCGTCGCGGCCGTCTTCAACAACACGCAGGACGACTTCGAGACGCTGCGGGACTATAACAACTACCTGCAGGATGTGGAGGACCTCACCTTCGCGCTCGTCAGCGGCACGGACGACGAGAGGAGGAAGGCCGAGGCCAGGCTGGTGGCGTACGAGGAGAAGAACAAGGCCGACATCGACCGGAACAGAAAGAGGGGCCGGGAGGTCGAGGCGGCGAGGAAGAAGCGCGAGGCCGAGGCCGAGGCGGCCTCCAAGGCAAGACGACTGGAAGAGCAGAGAGAGGAGGAGGAAGCGCGCAAGGAAGAGGCGATGCTCAACCGCGAGGTCATGGAGGCTCTCGCACGAGGCGAAGCGGGCGAAGCTGCCCAGATCCAGCAGCGCATCATGGCACAGAAGAAGAAGACGATTGCACGACTCAACGGCGAGCTCTTCCCTCGGCCTTGGACAGCGGCCCGTCCAGCATGCTGTCGATTCGTGGGCTCAAAGCGAAGCGTACGGGGCCCACAGAAGACGAGGAGGACCGGAACAAGCCGTACGATCCGTTTGGGGCCACCGACCTGGACCCGACCCGGTACGAGATCCACGAGACCTACGAGAACTCATGGCTGGACCCTGCTAGGACAAGGGACGACCATCGCGTGCCCGGTTACAGCGTGCAGGAATACGTCACCCGTGCCATGTTTGAGGCGTTTGCCGGGCTCGGCGTGGCCATCGACGAGGAGAAGGCGGGCGCGCAAAGGGCAGTGGGTATCGCCGGTGCCAAGCATGCCGCGCAGGCGAACAAGACTACTGGGATAATAAGTAAAACCGGCGGTGATGTCTTTGGTTGAGGGCGAACTTCTTGGTCTTCTTCGGTGAGATAATTGTGGCTCACGTATGGGCGTACCCATTTGCATAGCGTCGGCGTTGCCTACGGGATATTTATTGGGCTTTAGAAGACTGTGCTTGACAGCACGATGAAGAAAGAATCTATCTATCTATAGTATTAATAGACTTTGGCCAGCTTGGCCCCTATGTGTCCCGTGTTTAAAGTAGTACCTAGATGGCCGGCTCAGTGGCCTGTACTGGATACAATTTTCTGATTTTAAATCAAGGTAGAAAAGGTAGACTTATTGAAGTTCAAATATCTGTAGAATCTACTTAGTACATAGGGGGCTGTCGTTGACGGGGGACAGCTGGGGACGGGTGTTACTTGGCATGTACGGCTGTGCCCCACGCTGCGATTTGCAAATAAAAAAAACGGAGCCGCCCAGCGCCAGAGGTTTGCTCGTAGCGCATTCTTACCAGAGGTATCAATAAAATGGGATTGATCAACCGCAGCTCCATCATGTCACTGCTCTACCTACCACGTCTAATATGCGACCAACTGTGAAGAAGCACTCGGTCCTGCCGGTTCGCGCTATGCAACTAACCGTACCATCCCTTCTTCCACCGAGCAGGCCCCGGGTATGTACGTACCGCTTGGTTTCCTACTCGAGCTTTCATCAGGTCGCCAGTAACATCAATAAGCGACCCAAGTCTCGTCCCAGTTCACCTTCACAATGCACATTTACCCACGCCAGCGCCTTCTCTACATGGCTGGCTATGCCGGTGGGAAGCAGGTCTTGGTTGCGTACAAGGAGTAATCAAGTCGCGGATGTGGGATCCTGTACAGCAACGCACAACTCGAGTCGATTTCGTGTGGGCAACCACACTCCCTCAGCACTTGCAACCAACATAAGAACGATGATGAGCAAGAAGCAGATGAAAAGCGCGGCGGCCAGACTGCCCTTTACGCCCCCCCGCTTCTATTTCCCTCCTGAAGATGATCCGAGGGAAGGCCAGAGTTATTTCCGGTCTGTCTTGCATTCGCAACAGTACATGGTCAACGAGCCAAGGAGGCAGCCAATCCAAAATGGAACAAGCAGCGCCACGAGGTCAACCTGACCGTCTTTTTCGAAGCCGTCTGGTATCTAGCGGACGGCTGGGGCAAGCACCTCTTCGTCGACTTCTGGGCCGCGAGCTTCTTCTGGGACCGCGTGAAAGCGGCATTGCATTTCCATCCGGATGTCAGGGGCCCCTATCTGAAAACGCTCGCCGGAGTTTACTGCGATGGCCGTTTGGCGTTCTCGCCGGAGATGGACCCGCAACCACCCAGCGCCAAGGCGAAGTGGCTGATGGAGCTGGTCGACCGTGTCAACGAACTTCGAGCGCAACCGAGTGCGTCCGGCCAAGGGCCGTCCCGGATTTGGACCTGCTCATAAACGGCTGGTATAAGCATCTAGAAGTAGTGTTGTCGGCACTTGGAGTACCCCGTACGCTACAGGAGTTGCTTCCACCAGCTGTCGATACCGAATTCGAAGATCAGTTTAACTCGGCATTTCAAGAGAAACTCATCTTCAGCTCGAGCTCGGGCAAGAAGCGCGCTCGCGATCCTGAATATTACGAGAAAAAGAAGGAGGAAATAAGAAAGAAACGCGGATTCAGGATCGGCACAGGAGTAGGAGGGGATAAGCAGATTAAAAAGGAAATGAACAAACTCGACTTCCTAACCCTGAAGGCACCAATTCGCTTCCAAACGCTCGAAGACCAGTTACAGGAGGACCAGCCACAGGAGGACCAGGACGCTTCCGAGACCAAACTGGCTACTGCAAACACTGCAGCTGCACCGCCAACTCTACCACTAATGCATGCAGGAAGACCAAGAAAGGAACACAATCTTTCAGGCTTACTAGAAGGTCCTCCGGAGTTCATCGAGACCATCCGTGAGGAGGTAGAAGCGAAGAGCCGTCTAGAAACAGAGTATAGGAGCCGTTTACAAGCTAAGCGCCGTGGCGGAAAACGAGGCTCGGGCGTGGTTATTTGACTGCTTGAGCACACCCTGGCATCAATACAAACCAGATTGTTTTACTAGCAACGTTCGCAGGTACGCAGCTCTTGTTCAACTTAGATACAATGTAATCTAATTCAGTCGGTACTTTTAGCCGCTAATCCCATCGCTGGTAGGGACAATGACAAGGACCGGACTAACAAAAAAGATAACAGCCGGCCTTCATCCCATGGGCACTGTTTACCCTGAGGACCAATTACTCCATCATGTAATGGTAACCACTTGATATGTTGGGCCTGCTCTGCTAGTACTCCAAATCAAATACGAGTGCCTGTCCTTTTTTCCTCCTGTCGGGACTTCTAGCCACCAATCCCCGGTTGCCGAGTACCCCGTGCCAAGGTTCAGGTCCGCGGAGATGCCATGGTCCACTTACGCAAAGCACCCGGCACCAACGACGGTCAGCCTCCTCGCCTTACCGCCAACCCGCTAGCAGCGAGTTTCTGTTACTCCATCTGACGCCAACGCCGGCAATTAATTGGTCATCGCCCCAAAACCCAGCGTATAGGAGCAAAGCGTGTTAGTCAGAACCCAGACCCCCCAGCCTGATCGCCATTTCCTTCCTACCTGCAACTTGCTCGACCGAACCACAAGTACAAAGACACATGACACTGTCGTCCAGTGACGACGTATGTAGGCATGTTACTACAAGTGAGTCTTATGCTGCTTCGGGTTTCTCGGGGGTCTCGGTATGGAGGGGCCGTCTGTTCCATGAATGGACGATTGACTAGGTTGGATCTGGGGATCTCGCATGGCTATATGTAGAGTATGCCTGCCCAGTCAGAGGGTGGCTTCGGCGTTACCTGTACCACCCCAAACGGCTTCATTGAGGACGATAACCCTCCAGGCTGGTATTGGCTGGCTTCACGTTCATCAGTCAGTTGCTATAGGCTTTGCGTAGGTAGCTATCTGGGTTTCCCACCTTGTCGGACTGGACGTGTCTACCCCAAAACCCCCATACCTCCTCTCTGGCCGACTACTACTGCAAGCCCTCCCGAGCCGAATAAACAACCGTGGCGCTTCCCATTTGGTGTGCCCGACTTGCACCTTGCCGACTTCCCGCAGCTTCGAACAGAAAGGTGAGAGTGTACTGTGACCTATTCCGGGAGTATTTGGAGTTTTTGAAGACCACTTGATGAGTTCGACAAACCCGACCTGTCACTTCCATGCTTTTAAACCTCGAAAGCCACGAAAAAAGGACCCAAGAACTAAAGTTGGATTCTGCTCGGACCGGGCAAAACAAAAACGACTTACACCATTCGCCTCCGATGAAGCGGACACCGCTCGGCAGCCCGTCCAAATGGCACTTCGACCTCGACGCCTACCTCAACCCGTTCCTGCCCTCGCCGCCATGGAAACGCCTGCCGCGGTTCGCGACGCATGTTGCGGGCTACCGGCCGCGGCCCCAGCAGCCCGTCGGTAACCTGGCCATGATTGCGTGGGCGTTTGTCGGCATCTTTGCGTCGCTGAGCATCATCGAGGTCGTGGGCCGGCACATCGACAGTTTTCGGTCCAGGGGCGCGCCGCTCATCATCGGGAGTTTTGTAAGTGTGACTCGAATCCCATCTTCTACAATACCTAGGGAAGCCCAAGCACAATATTTCTGAACAGACTAACATGGCAATGCTGTGAAGGGAGCCGCCGCAGTCCTCGAGTTCTACGCCATCGAGTCGCCGCTCTCGCAGCCGCGGAACTCGATCCTGGGCCAGGTCCTCGCCAGCGTCGTGGGCGTCGCCGTGGCCAAGCTGTTCGCGCTGGACCCGGCCCTTTTGTCGGACATTGGAGGAGGACCCGAAGCGGGCGTTGGTGGTCCGGCTCATGACCTGACATGGCTTGCCGGGGCGCTCGCCTGCGCATCGGCGACTGCTGTCATGGCCCTGACGGGCACGGTGCACCCGCCCGCCGGCGCCACCGCGTTGCTCGCCGTCGTGGACGCCGATGTGCGCGCCCTCGGGTGGTTTCTCGTTCCCGTTATGTTGCTCGGCAGCACGCTTATGCTCGGCGTGGCGCTGCTCGTTAACAACCTGCAGCGCCGATTCCCGGTCTACTGGTGGACGGCGGGCGAAGTAGGGGGCTGGTGGAGGGACAGAAGGAGGATTGAAAGAGGAGAAGGTGGTCACAATGAGGAGCATTGGGGCCCTCATATCGAGACGAAATCATCACATACATCATCTCGAATCCCTAACAATGTTAGTCATGACGACGATAATACAGATCTAGAGCTGGGACGAAACGCGAGCGGCGCGACGCCGTCGGATACGACAACGACGCGGGATAGCGACAGTACGCTCAACATGGAGACTACGCGGGGTCGGGACGGATACACTGCCAAGGACCGCAGTATTGTCATCGAGGCGGACCGTGTCGTGGTGCCCGACGATGTCTACATGACTCCGGAAGAGCGGTCGCTTTTAGAGGAGCTCTGCAAGAGGTTATGAGGTTAGACGATAGATGGGGACGATTCAATGCCACTTCAGTTCTGCCCCCCGGGCGTTTTCCACACCCAAGTACTCCGTACGCGAGGGGTAAATTGCAACCGTACAGGGGACCGCTGCTCTACACACTGAATGCTTGGCATCTCTCGGTCGCGTTCCAATCTATCCCAACCATGGTTGTGAAGGTGCTGCCAATTCTATTGAGCATTGATAATGAGCCAGGCTTCCGGAGCCAAACCCTCCTATGTATACCGATCTGAAGTCGGGACGGGACGTATTTCAGTACAATGCATCGTCACGATGCTTCATTTCTGATCCCATTCACCCACCCTCCGAGAGACTGTTCCTCGGTTCACGCTCTAGGAAGTGATATGTCATTTTCAAGGTTATATTGAGCGTTTACTTGTGGTAGGATAGTGAGTGTTTACTTGGAAGACAACAATGAACGCGTCGTCGTGCTCAAGACGCGTCAGGGCAGTTTGTACTCCAGTACTGCAGGTCGCCGTTGAACTATCTTGCTTCCAATCTCTTCTAGGACTTTCTCTTTGCATTTTGCCTATATTCCCAATTCTCGCTGGTTGGTTTTGTTTGTGATGTCTCCGTTTTGTTACGTGCAATCTCTAGTACACGAGCTGCCCAAAATACATGAAAGCGTCCTAAGGCGGTTCGTAAGGGTAGGTGTGACAAAACTCCTTTTTAACTTCGAACAGGCCTCTTTTTGGTTAGTCCGCCCATTTTCGACATACATTTACCTTTCTACCTTTTTACGTATGTTCCCTAGAGCGACGACGTCTCGGTATATCGTCGGGTAACCACTGGCTAGTGGCTAGGGTTAGTGGTTAGTAGTTAGTAGTTGGGGTCCGGGTATGTGTATACTTGTATTCCGATGTTGTGAGTGCGATAAGTATCGATATGCCGATTCTGGGAAATGCGACAGATACCAATGTGCCAATTCCGGGAAATGCGAAAATGGAAAAGAAAAAAGCAACTAACCTTTCCAGGCGGTTTTGGTGGTAAAAATCAGTTTTGTCACACCTGCCCTTACGAACCGCCGTCGCGTACCATTGTGCTTTTAGCTTTCGCAATGGGTGTCAAAGGGTGAGCATATACCGCAGCACTCTCCCCGCTCTCCCCGTCCGTCCCCGTTGACTTATATGCCCTTGCTGACCCGTCCCCCCCCCGGCCCCCCAGATTCTGGGAGACAGTGTCTCCGATCCATCCCGGCAGAACGCTTCCCCTGTGGGAACTCAACGCCGAACATGTCGAGGAGACCGGCCGGCCAATGCGGATCGCTATTGACATCCCGATTGCCATTTACAAGTACATGTCTGCTACCAAAAAGGTCTACAAAGAGAACCACGGGGGGATGAACCACCCGACCCGCAATCTCTTCTCCTTTATTCTCCGCATCCTCGAGGCCGGCGACCAGCCCGTGTTCGTCTACGACGGCCGTGAAAGGGCCCCTCTCAAGCGAGGCGCTCGCACGAACGCCGTGGCGCCGCGGCGCGGGGGGCGCGGGGGGAGCTCAGGGCGGACGACGGACGACGAGAGGCGCGAGCAAAACCTCCATTATATCATCGAACTGTCCCAGGAAATGTTGCGCTGGTTGGGTCTCCCCTGCATCGTCGCCTCTGGAGAGGCCGAGGCGGAGTGCGCCAGGTTGGAAATGGCTGCGGTCGTGGATGCGGTGATAACCGGCGACGGCGACGCTTTCTTGTTCGGAGCCCGGACCGTGCTGAAATATATGTTTGCGGACGACGAGTCCAAGGGCACCAGCAGGGTGCGGGTTTTCAAGATGGGGGGCTTGGAAAACGCGAATCCTCCGCTATTGCAGAGCGTCTTCTTCTCCTTGGCTCTCTTCGCCGGCGGCGATTATGACGACAAGGGCCTTCGGCACTGCGGCCCCGATCTTGCCCTCAAGATCGGCGCGTCCGAACACGGTGCTGCTTTGTGGACGCTGTCGTAGAACGGGCTGTGGGATCAATTGCCACACTGGAGGAGGAGTCTGGCTGAGACGTTGCGGACAAATGTGGATTTATTCGGAGGACGGCATCCCGCCGCCGCTGGGTACTTGAATGACAGCTTTCCTAACCAGACCGTCGTCCGATATTACATGGACGAGATCAACAAGGAGCCAGTAAGAAGCATTATTGACTAGAATAAGGAGGCTAAAATCCCGCGCTTGAGAGGGTTTACCAAGGATGCTTTTGATTGGAAAAAGCGACACCACGCCGTCAAGTTCGTGCGTAAAACCGCCGTTCCTGTCCTTATCTGTACACTTCTTCGTTCTATATCGGCCGGGATAGACCATCCAAGCGGGGCAATCGCCACTATTTCGACAACCGAAAAAGAGGAGCGAAGAAGCGAGCCAGGGTCAAGTTCGACTACAGCAGCATAGTCGGCGTGGACGTTCACGACGAGCCGATCGACGAACGCTACAAGGGCTACTTGACGAAGACGGAAGTAGAGAACACACCGGTGTGGCTCCCCTACTGGCTTGTACAGCAATGCCCTGGCCTCTTTCAACAAAAAGGCGCGACCTCCGCCGGCAGTACCAAGAGAAATTCTACCGGGGCGGGCACGACTGAGGGCGAGACCCCTGCCAAACGCCCTCGAGGACGCTAGCCCGGACACGGCGTCTGGATCCAAGCGTGGTCCAGGCCGACCGTCCAAGCCCGAGCCTATAGAAATAAGTGACGACGACTCCGGCATAACGGTTCCCAAACGTGGTGGAGGCCGGCCACGCAAGACCAAGGGTCCGGCTGCTACCAGCCCTTGCGCGACGACGACACCCAAACGCCGTTCTGCAGACCGAACACCCTTGGCATCAATTGCTTCCCAACTCGAAAGCTACTACCACGACGGCGCTCCGAAAGTCTGCCTCTGCTTCGGCAATTTGCAACCCGAAACCGGCGAAGCCAACAGCGACCGAGTTAATAGACTTGGCGGAAGACGACTCATAACGAGGGGGAAATTACATGGTCGCATATTGAGATGTTTTTTGGTGCCTGAGGACGGTTTATTATTCTTTGAGGAAGTACCTATATGCTGCTGGCGGAAAGGAGGTGCCATGTATCCGAACAAAGCATCCAAGCAGCCGCACGAATTTACGAGCATAAGGCCCTTGATAATGTTTCAATGGACAAGCTACACAGATCTCGCAGGATATAGAGTCATGCAGTCGGATGTATTACAGCACATTGTCTCCTAGATTGGGTTTTTATCTGATGACATTCGAGACTGTTCCTAGAGCGAGCTAAGATAGGGAGTTTCAGACTGATGATTGAGGCTCTAACTAGCTAACAAACCAATGTCATATCCAATTCACAAGCCACCGACCGAGCCTCCTGCATCCGTGTCGTGAAGTATAGCAATTGAGGGTGTATCGCGTCCCCATCTTCCGACACGGCGCTCTCAGCTCCACGACATGGACGGTTCTCGAAAACCTTGCCAAGATACCTCGGGGAAGTCCAACTATCGTATCAAATATATTCCTCATAGTCCATAGTCGCCTCTCGCCCGCCGGCCTTTCTGACAGCGGTCATTCTTGCAGCCCTCGCACAAGTCCGCTTCATGTGGCGGGCCAGTCTCATCGGTCTCGAAAGGCGGCCGCTCCTGCGGCACTCCCGCCCAGTGCCGAAGCCGGTACGCCACCCGTTCCACATATGAGCGTTCGTGGAGTGTGAAGGTGCCCAAGGTATTGCACGACTTGCAGCGCTGGTTGAAGACCGTGGCGTTGTATCCCATGCCCTGGCCTGTGTTTGCGAATTGCCGGATCAGGATGCCGACCTTCTTGCTGGTCCACACCGCCTTCTTGCAGCTGTCGTTGTCGCAGGCGAACCGGCCCATCACGAATGTGTCGTACTCCTTGCGCGCGTCGGCCTCTTGCCCCTCCTTGTGGAATACGACGGGGCCGACTTGTTTGCTGACGGCTTTCAAGACGCGCTTGTGAAGTAACGGAAACACGAAGAACGCTTGGGAGATTTTTCCGTTGGCCATGATGACTTGTGGTAGAACCTTGCAGGATATGGGTTCAGGCGAGCTGGCAATGATGCGAGGTTCGTGGGATCAAGGACTTTTATCAATTTAGGGAATATGGGCTAGAGGAGGTCAGATTGAGGCTGGAAGGTAACTCAGGACTGTTCAGAGGCGAGCTGTCTCAGTCGTCGGGCCACGATAGCTTTGGTGAAAGATACATGTAGCTCCGGCACACACACGCAGTGTTGGCGTAGCTGTGGAGGAAGTAGATATTGTGGAATGGTGGAAGGAGGAGGGCTTCGTGCTGAATTTTCAGCTTCCATCACTTCGTATATAATCTGGAAGACCTGCTGCCTAGGTTCTGGTTCTTTCCCCGTCATTCGGGCAGGAATTTGGCCGACCACAGCCATACCGCTTTTGACGAACAGACGATCTGAGGAGCAAACGGCGTGCTCATACATTAATGGCTGGGTAGCAAACGTAATGCATTTTACCCAAAATGTTTCAACCAATTCTCTCGTCTTCGTTTGCAAGCTGGAGGAAAACTGCAGCCTCCCATGTGCCTCGTTTGCCCAGACGGTTATTGGTGTCTTTGATATCATAGAACGAAAAGGAAGTGCGTTGGTAACCAGTCCAACTCCTTTTCTATCCTGCGTTCTACCCCTTCTGTTGATGCCCCTTCATGCATATGTTGTACAAAGATATTCAATAACCCCCAAGTAGTCTATCGAGGCCCAAAATCCCGAAGCACGCCCCTTTTTCTCATACTCAAGCAACCAGCATCTGTTCGGCCAGATACTAATAGTTACAGACAAACTCACCTCCAAGGAATGCGACTCCTATTACAGCCTGCAGCATACTCCCGACTTGAAGAGTTCTCCACCGTTATTCCCCCAGATCCAACCTTTGGATCTCTTGGTGGCAACGGCATCTAGTGGCGCCTGGTAACATGAACGAACAAGGGCATGTCGAAGCGGGGTTGGGCCAAAGAGCGGCTCATGCAGATGCGTTGGTAGAACCAATTCCTTCTCCATTCAGTGTAACCAAGACCCTTGCCCCGACGTGGGCAATGACAGCTGCACTGGATTTCTAACATGCAGTCTACTTGCAGTCGCTGCCAGAATACCAATATGTCGAAGATTGTGGCCATCTGCGGCGCAACGGACGCTATGGACTTCTTGTGTCACCCTCCTTCTCCCCGAGCGTCTCCCAGTATTCTTATTATAACCACACACCATTGCTGCTTCTCCAAAGTGTCAGGACTCATGGTCTCCAGTGTTGTAGCAACTCTGAAAAGAAACGCTGGTCGAGTAAGACTGAAGTCATCTGCATTCACACCTAACAATTGCCTCAGGTGAATTCCACATAGCAAACACACAGTTGAATGGCGTCGAGGAATAATCTAATAATAAACCATCAAATCCCTGCCCTCCCTTCAGAATCCGATGACGAGGTCGACGACGCTATGCTGGCCCCCTGGGCTCGGATGGGGCTACCCGTGCAAACGGCGGCTTCTCCAGTACACATATGACCAGAATGACTCCCCTAGATTGAAACCTTGTGCTGCCACTGTGATCGCTGGAAGGCCCACGCGTCCCTAGGTAGTAGAAACCTTATGTAGCCAAAGGTGGTATAGGTCTGCCAGACCTTTACAAAAAGATGGGACTACATAGACTTGAAATAACCATGAATTCCTAATAATATAAGGACATGTGGGGTAGTGGTGCACACCCGGAATGCGTTCAACCTTGATTCTGTCGAGAGCGACACAGGATGGAAGGCGTGAGCTCGAACCTCACCAAGTCCAATAATTTCTTTTCCTTTTCTCTCTACCTCTACCACGTAGAGGGAATGCCGGTTTAAAAAGTCTTTTGTGAAACTTTTATCCCTTGACCTGTCTCGTACTATAACAACGTGGCCCCCGACTTCCGGCCCCGGGATGGACCAGACGAGCACATTTGGACTTATAGCTTCAGAGATGGCACTGGCAAGATGATACGCGGGGAGGGCACTCAGAGACAAGACAAATGGAAGCACATATGAATTTGGGCCGCCAGCAGACAAGGGAGGCTTGATGCGGAGATTGGCTAGCAGCTGGGTTGGAAAAATTGGGAAACGGTTATGAGGTTTTATGAATTAACGAGTATGAAGATGAACGATGGCTTTTACCAAGTATATCTGTTCGTTGCAACAACAGCAAAGACGACACAGTCTATATTTCTACGTCGGGAAATATGTAACAGATCATTTGACAAGGCTTTTCCTAGAACAGAGTGGATAGGCCAACGGTATCATATCTACATAATTGTTTCAAGCGATGTCCGAGGGCAGTGGACAACAGTTGGATCCATTCCTACAGCGACCATGAAGGCCCCAGACTCTGATCTATGCTCAATAACTTGTCGTAGCCCTCAGTCACGTTCATCTCCTTCCTAGAATGCGTCATACTATCAACCGGCCGCTGACCAAGCGCGGGATTCGAAAATGCACGGCACCGTCGTCTAACCGACATCCGATCGGGATACACCACGGCTTTGAGATTCCTATCATCAGTCGGCATAAATTGGGCAGACGAAACAAACATGACGTACAGTCGAAGCGGGTAATATACTCCAAGTTCGAGAAGAATAACATGTAAGGCATTATCGAAGTTGGCGCCACGGACTGCGATGGCAACAGTGGACGGATGAGGTCTTGCGGTACAGGTTCATCCGTGAAGACAGTAACTCGAGGGAGAGGGTGAAACACATGGTATCTCCGTTTCAACGGCAGGGTAGAGCGACGGGCAAATGAGTGAGAGAGTACGCAGTTAACCCGATCGTGGCCAAACTTGCTCTTCAGGTAAAGAGCTGCGCTGTGGTTTAGAGGGAGGGTCTCCAGGTGCTTAGCTATAAGTATGCCTGGTTTCCATTTCTCAAACCCGACACCATCCTCATGGCCGATGATATAGGTGTGAGCTTAGGCTCTGGCTTTTCACGCGGATGGAATCCAGTGAGGAATGGAGTTGTCCGGGTAAAGATCCGTGGAGGAATTGGCCAGAGACAGGCTCCCGACACCACGGACAGAACCCCTTGCTGGTAATGCTAGCAAGGAAAGAGACCCCTCCGTAGGTGTACGCTAGATTGTAGGCTTGACACCGTTGCGCCTAAATCAGAAGAGAGTGTGGTTGGTAGTTCCAAGCTTGTGCTTCTAGTTGGGAACTTTTATTCTCGGTAACCAACATTTGCGACGTCTTTGTTCACTCTTAGTGGTAGAAAGAAGGTCCTATGGTGTCGGACCGGAGTAAAAATGCGGGATCTCATTGATTGTTCCAGTCCGCCAGCACCGGATTGGTGGCCGAGTTCATGTCGTGCAATACCAACAAACCCGTTAGAACTTGAAAACCCGACCGGTGAAAATCTTAGTCTCTCAATTCATCAGGCCTCTATCTCCATCGGTGTAGGTTTGGTATGAACCTCCACATCTATATTGAGAAAATAACCTCGGACGCCATCGGTTTTACAATCGATCAAACTAGCGGTAATGACAGACTCGTTGCCCGCCCCGTCCGTGAAGAACGGGCAGCTCTGCGACCGGGCCAGCTTGGTCGACTTCGTGGCCGCAACAAGATTGTTGAGGTAATCCGCAGCGACGTAATCGGCTATCTCTGTCCGTGTTTCTAGGAACCCTAGTGCATTGCGCCATGCCCCCTGCCCTCGACCCAGATCGTGCAGACCGGACGGCCAGGCTCGCCGAATTCGTAGCCCATCGTCGAGCAAGCGACAATAGCTCGCGTCGGGCCCTTCTGGGCCGTTTCTGAGCCGCTCCCGCTCCCGCTCCCGCTGCCGCTGCCGCTGCTTTCGGGGGCTGGGGTGGGATCTGGGAGACGGATAACGACCCAGGCGTTGATACTCCGGCCCTGGTGCATAAAGGTCCGACGGGTCTGGTCCCATAGGTGTATCGGTGCGACCCTTTGGATCTGCGATCGCGTACGTACCCGTATGCCGCCGGCAAACCGACGTTCGAGCCGTTGCGACTCCGCGGGGGAGACGTGCTTGCAGATGTGGATAGTGGGCGGCGCGTCTGCGAGGTATCGGCGGTGCCGAGCCGTATAGAGCATCCAAGGCCTCGAACGTACGTAGCCGTCGGCGGTTTTGGCGAGGTAGATGCCCTTCCACCCGTCGGAGTTGGTGGGCCCCAGTTGTCCCGGTGCGACACGCCCAAGTTCAGGACCACGCTGCCGGACTCGTCCGTGACTAGGGCGGTCTCGATCTTGAGGCCGCGGTTGGTCACCACGAATTCCTTCTCCACGCAGAAGCCCCTTATGCGATGCTTTATGCCGTGCGCCGATCTGAAATAGAGCGGCGAAGGGCGAAGATTCCTTGGTACTTTTGTTCGTCCGCGTGGGCTTCCTGGCTGACATCGTCGTGGTCCACAGGAGAGGTTGTCCATGCTAGGAGCGAGAGGTCGCCACTGTCCTTGGCGATCTCCTCCTGTAAGCGCAAGAAGGCCTTACGCCCCTCGCCGTAGATCATGGGCATATGCACGTTGAAGATTCCCAGCAAACAGTATGCTTCGTCTTCGACTCTGGTTGTCTCACGAGTCGAAGCCCACGACATGCGTCGGGCAATGGGCACTTTGTCCAGATCCGTACTGTCGACTCAGGATTTCGGCATCGATACCCGTCACCTTCGCCAGAAGCCGTGTCATGTTCGGCGTGGACTTCAACCACGGAACTCCCCAGGACTCGTCATAGAACTCAACCTTGCGGGGCGCAATCAGCTCCTGAAGCGTCCATCCCCGGGTCACCCACCTGCACTTCGGGAACTCCGCCTCGAGCGAAAACAGTCTGTTTCTGGGGGCAAGTCCTGCAGGTACGCGATGCAGAAGTCTGCGTCCTTGTACCACTGGAACATGGAGTTGATGGCCTCGGAGAGCTCTGCACTGCTCGTCTTGTTGATGCAACAGGTATCAATCCAGGCAAAGTCGAGGCCGCGACTGCGGGCGATGGCGCATGTGCGCTCGATCTTGGCGAAGCCTTTGGCCTTGGGCCCGGCCGGAGAAGAGAAGTTGGCCACGTCCGGGCGCTGGAAGTCCTGGAAGCTGATTTCCTCCTCGGCGGCGCCCCACGTGTGCGACAGAATCACGTAAGTGCCCGGAACCGGGTTCACAGTATACACGAGCGCACCAGTGCGCGTATCAATTAGCCACATCGCGACAATGAACGACTTACTTGCTTACGGCGAAGACACACGAATGATGAGTTGCTCGGTGGTGATGCAGTCAGAATGTCCCCGCACTTGCTAACCTACGGACTAGGAATAGCGCCCTAAAAGAGATGTCGGGCTGGAAGACGCGCTCCCGCTGTCCTTCTCGTGGACGCGAGAAGCGCGCTGTCATGCATGACGGGGTAGGGCTGAAACAATTATCGACGGTGCGATGTAGGTCGAGCTGAATGCCCTTGTTCTCCACCAGCTGCTTACTGTAGCTGTTTGTGAACGTTTGTGGGGGGTGAGCACATGCGCTGATAGGAATGAAATGAAGGTCAGTTCAACCAATGTAACCGTCTTGGCGATCTGCAAGAGGTGAGATAATGGGAAATAGAAGTGAGATGGGAAATGAATGTCTGTATCTCTAGGTGGCGTTTGTGCCGTTATTGGTGGCTTCATGGGGAAGCGACAAGGCCAGTTATTGGCACTGAGCAAAGGTGCCTGGAATGGATTATAGAGCTCATTGTAAATTCAAACTCGTTCATGACAGAACTTCGGGACTTCCGGTTCGAGGCCTTCATTCATCCAACCGCTGAGGCTGTAGATGCATGGGCATGTGGTAGTTTTGTCCTTTCACAATGTGTAAAAGGCTTGACTTAAGGTGAATGCCAATCAAATTCATGCTACGGATGAAGCTGCCCATCAATGCATTTATCCAGAAATGCAAATTGGACTTCAAATGCATACACACATGCATCAATCTTGGGCGCTGAATGCAAATGCAAATGCACATCATTGATGCACTCTTGGTTCCAATAGCTTGCATACTGAATGCCAAAAAGTGCAAATGTTACAATTTACGAAACCTCTCATTCAGCTTTCAATCGCTTGTATGTATCTACTCGATGCCAACATGCTTTAGAGCGGGGGAACTCCTCGACAAGCGAATATCATTCAAGGTGGCAACTGGTCCACCATTTATCTCTTCACAATCGATGACAGCCAACCTACCTACTTACCCAAGTACGCCGACACGATAAACTCGGACAAAATCCTACCAATGGCTGAAACAACCGCAGATGTAGAGAAAAGTGCCGGGCGGCTGTATTCGGAAAGCACCGACGCCGATGTCAACGGCATGCTGGGCGGTGTCCCGTCAGTTGCTGGGTTTGCCAACGTCTCCAAGATCGATCTGCAAGGGTCCCGCGGGTTCCTGGCCAAACTTGGTATCGGGTCTACCAATGGTCGCCGAACGCTCAATGCGGTCCTTGAGGGTGGTGCTGGGTGAGTTGTCCACGAAGGAGATTGGCTAGGCTCTTTTCGACTGATCCATTTCTCGGCGGACATCACAGCATAGGGCGAGTCACAGAAGGCTTGTTAGTCAACATCACTGACCACGTTGACGTGATTGAACCAGTGACCAAGTTCACTGCGGCTCTCCAGGAGAAAAGGAAAGTTCGCACCGTGTTCAGCATGGGGTTAGAGGAGTGGCAGCCCACAGAGAGCGTCCATTACGATCTGGTCTGGACGCAGTGGTGCGTAGGCTACCTGAGTGACAAGCAGTTGGTCGAGATACTTGAAGCACTGCAAGGCGACAGTGAATCCAGTCGGTGGCGTCATTGTTATAAAGGAGAACCTGAACTCCGCTGATGGGGACTATATTGATCCAGTCGATGGGAAGTGTGACAAGGTTCGTCAGTCAATATATTAACCGATCGCGTATCGGTTCAATGCCTTCCCCATAAGCACTAACTCTACAACTTTGTTGGATATAGGGCCGACAGCAAGTTCCAGGAATTAATCAAGCAAGCTGGATTGCGAATCATCAGAATGGACACGCAGCGAGGGCTCCCAAGAGTCCAGTCGAAGAAGCTCTTCCCCGTTAAAATGTACGCCATGAAGCCGGAATAGGAGGATTCAACTGTGTATCTACTGCTATGCGGTCTAGACCAAAGGAAATGAAAACCACATGTAGCGATCAATTGAGGCGACCGATCGCCTGTAAGAGGATTCTTTCTATTTGTTCCCATCGGTGGTAGAGCATATCCCGCTGCGCCGACTCCCCAACCTGCAAATCCCGTATTTTGCCTCTTATTCCTTGTGCTTTCTCCAAAGCTTCACCGAGTAGCACTTTCAGCAGTTCCTTGGCCGCGGCTCCCAATTCCGGGCTCTTGTCTGTGTCATCGTGTAAAGCCAGTGGGGACTCGCCGGAGGATGCAAGCATTTGTAACACTGCCATCAAATGGCGAGACAGCCCCGAGTCGGCAGTGAACATATAAGGGCCTGCGTACCCATTGCTTTCCAGGTCCTGGATCTGGGTGGGGGTCAATCTGGGCAGGATCACCTCGTCCAGGCAGACGTAGTCCCATTTGTTCTCGGGCATCGCGAAGCCATACTCGGCCAGCAAGAGGTCGTTGGGATGATCGCCGTAGGAAGCAAACACCTCCTCCCCGGGCTCGTATCGGCGACGGACCGTGATCGTGTACCCCTCCGCGGCCGAGTAAGCGACGTGACATCCCTCGTCTGCGTGGTTGAACAGGTCGGCAACCGGGAGCAGCGCCAGCCGGTCCTCCCACGGGAACGCCTCCAGCTCGGGCGTTTCGAGGTAGAAGGTCCGGGTGTTGACCAGCAGCCAGAAGTACAGGTATTCGTCCCACGTCAGGGACGGGAAAGCCTGGGCGACGGCGCCCCACTGGCGCTCGAATTTGGCGTGCTGCTTTTGTACGATTTCGCCGGCGGCTTTGGGGAGAAGCGCGCGAAGATCGTCCGGCCACGTGAAGGGCATGGATGCGGCGAAGTCCGTGCTGCTGGGGAGCAGCTTCTTCCACGATGCGAAGCCGGCACTCTTGTCAAGAGCCAGATCCGCAGCCAAAACGCCGTGGAAGGGTAGTCCGGCGGGCAGTTGACTCAACACAGCCTCTGATATCGAGTGCAAGCTGCGGACGGCTTGCATGGGATGTCCAGAATGGCTTCTCCCGGCTGAAGTAGAGAAGTGAATTCAGTATACCATCCGAGTCTTGCTATGGGGAATGGTTGGTGAGGAGCGGAAGCTTCATTTGTACCTTTAATGCGCGTGTGGCGATGACGCCAATTCCCCTCCCCGGAATCCTGGCCGGTTTGATTCCATTCAATTGGACACCTTGACGTTCAGCCAATTGAACGAAATCATCAATTTCACCCATTTTATTAAAGAAGACATATAGACACTGTTGGCAGACAGAAAGAGAAGAGAGACAGTGCTGTGACATACTCTACTTATACAATGGGATGTTCTGTTACCAAATCCCTGGGTCCGCCTTGTTCTAGGCCCTGGGCATTCCCCCGCAGTCTCACCGTAAAACGTGCCATGTAACAGTACGTCACCGTAACGCTCGCGAGCTTCAGTCAAGCTCTGCTGCTAAATCTCAAGTATATGTTGTGATTGCGATAATGAGAAGCTATAGCATCGATATAACGGGGAAAAAATGATTGCGTTCCCACAGCTTCGCAACAGAATCGAGAATGTCGGTCGGTGCTGTTGCTCTGTACTCCCCAAATGGCGGGGTTTCAGTGTCGGAATTCGGTGCGACAAGTGCCATGCACCGAGCGGAATGAACTCCGAGACCAATACGGCATTGCAGGAGGTTGTATCCGATTCACTTACACCGGTCAGACCTAAAGGAAGAGGTCGAGTAATTTCTCAAATGAGTTCGATACATTTTACAAACCCGCCCAAAACACCCAGATAGACAGAAAGCAAGTATACCTCCTACCCCGTGGATCAATCATAGGATGATGCCATCATCATCAGAAGTGACAAAACACCACCACGATGCCAACATGAGCGCGGTCCAAATGGTAGCGGGCCCGCGGAACAAAAAGCCCCTCCAGATCGTCGATCCCAGCCCGGCCTGGGCCTCGACCTTCGCCGCGCTGGCGCAGCAGATCCGCGACGCCCTCGGCGACCGCGCCCTGGCCGTCGAGCACGTCGGCTCAACCAGCGTGCCCGGCCTGCCGGCCAAGGACGTCATCGACATCGACCTGGTGGTCGCGGACCCGGGCGACGAGCCGGCCTACGTGGGGCGTCTCGAAGAGGAGGGGTTCGTCTTCTACTTCCGCGACCTGTCGCCGGGGTCGCACCAACACCGCTTCTTCGGTCGGGACGGTCCGCCCGTCTGGGTCAATTTGCACGTCTACGGGCCCGACTGTCCGGAGGTCGCGTGTCATTGCGTCTTTCGGGACTGGCTGCGCGCCAACGAGCACGATCGGGATCTGTATGCGCGGACGAAGCTAGACGCCATGGCGGCTTGTCGCGGTGGGGGCGAGACCATTCGGGAGTACAATGCGCGCAAGGAGCCTGTCATTCGGGAGATTTTGGATCGTGCTTTCAGGGCTAATGGGCTTCTTGGACCGGGTAGCGAATGATATGGCTGTTCTGGTTATTGAAACCATGATGATGATGCAATTTGACTTGAACTGCCTAAAAATGTAGCCCTTACATAGCGAACCCCTCCAGTGCGGTTCACTGCCCATTAGTGGGGCCGTTTGTCCAACTGCCAGAGCTTCAGCATTTCATAAGAACGTCAACACCTTTCAGTTGAAGCCACTTCTCCCCCACCAGCATCATCCATAATCTATACAACCCATTTCCAACCATGACTGCATCATCTGGCTATAATCCTGAGTGTCTCTCAAGTTTGCCGGTCGATGACAAGCTTCGCGAATTCTTACCCACCTTCTTCCGGCTCTCAGACGACGCAGCCAGGAATGAGGAATGGGTAGAGTGCTTTTGCCCAGACGCTACGGTCGTCATGGGGGGGAGATCAAGCGCACGGAACTGCAAGTGAGTAGATATATACATATCGAGCAACATCTTCTTTCGTCGCGGTTTTTTGTCAGACCCGAATGAGACTTGCTGGTTAACTAATTGGGTCGCTGCTGCTAGGCATCCGTCAGCTCCGGGGCAGGATGTGGACAAAGTAGCCTCCAGAAAGCATACACTCAACCGCTTCTCTGAGGATACGAGCCGGGGGACTGATGAGGAAGGAGAGAGAGAATTCTGGTTGACTGGGAGGTGACATACGGGCTCAAAACAGGCGACACGAAGGCTTCGTATTGGACTGCACATGCCAGGGTGAAGGAGGATACTGATCGGGTTCGATTCGTTTACTACAAGGTGGAAATCCACGTTTAGCAACCGACGCTGGTAATTTTGTCGAATTGATTACTGCATGGACAAGGCTACTGACGTGTTCAGATACGTTGCAGCCTTCTCTGGGTGCAAGCACTTACTCGAGGTGGTTATTACGCTGCGTTGGAGCTCTAATCGTGATGGTCATTGTCATTCGTAAAACGCCTTGTGTCGTGTAACCACACTCTACATGTGGAAGATGGACGGACCAGGTCACTTTACTGTCTAACTCTCAGCCGTGATATGGTTCTGGAGCCTTCTCTTCGTCGCCCATTATTTCCCGATAACACACAACGTTGAAGAGGTCCGAATTGGATGCGTACCTTCAACAATCATCTAATCATCCACAGTCATGGAAGACTACAATGGAACCTTTCAATACCTTGGACGAACCTACAACTGCTCTACGGAGGATGCAGTTGACCCAGATATCGGAGGGATCGGAGTATGTTCCCAGCTTTTCCTTCCCCGTGGTTCTAATACGAATTGCGACAGGTGATGCTATCCTTCTGGCTGTCGGCGGCCTTCACGATTCTCCCAATCTTGATCGGCTATTATCTGGATGCTCTTCCTGGGATCGAAACCAATGAGGTGGACGACTTGATTAAGTCTACTTTCAGACTCATATGACACCTGCCTTGGAGACTCATCTCGAAAGATCGTGTAATACCCAGACGATCTCACAATGTGCCCCTGAACGTCAAGAAGGCTTTCCAGAGCTTGATAATTGCCTTCAGCGACCTCCAACTCGTGACAGTCCTTGCTTATCTTATTGCTATCTTTGTGCAAGGGGGCTCCATATCCGCCTATTCAATGCGCCTTGCTTCCTCAGCAGCCTGGTTCTCGTCCATCGTCCATCTCTCATCTCTTATGGTGATTCGGGAGTGAGTAGACTCTATCCTCTACATCCATGCCAGCTCCTGATCATCGGGCCCTTTATCGCACCGCAGGTACTTCGATCAGAGGTTTTGGCTCAGTCTTGTGAGGATTTTATTCATGATCCCAATTCTGGCCTTGCTTTTGACTGCAATCATGATTAGTTCAAACGCCAAATTTGCACCGCCTTCAGTTGCTGCTCTCTGTTTATACCAAAGAGGCGACTCTAGCAATCGATACGTGAACGGTCTGGCTATAGCCTGGCTCGTATATTCTTTTGCGACCAGGTTGACTTTACTCCTCGGCCAGAGCTATGTCGAAAGAAAGCCCGAACTAAATACAACACATCTCTTGGCGTGCTTTCTACCGTTCAGCTCTAAGACCTAGAGGCCTAGTGAAGGCGCGTATTAGAGCCAATAGTGACAGCATTCTACAACGCACAAGTCCAGGCAAACCCATCATCGACTTATGGATGTCATGCATAGGGCATGTGTACTTGGATTTCATTGAGAGCTTTGTCTGGCAAATACTATGGCTTCTGTACGGTCTCGCATATGGCTTCTACACGACGTCAGGGGCTTGGGAGCAGTGCGACGATTTCAGCTCAGGGGGCTCCGACGATCATAATCCATACGGCTGTCAAGAAAAAACACTTACTATGGGGTTTGGTCAGATAGTGCCACTTGTGCTTCTTCTTCTGCCATTGCTGGCATGCTTGGAGTCTTTTTATAGACAAGCTTTCGATGATAAACCATCGTCAAGCCCACCAGTTCTGGTCAACATTGAACCAAGACCGCACAATGACGTCGCATCCGGAAGGGGCGGCCATTTGGATCTAAACCGACAACAAAGCGAGCTTCTGGGTTCGCAAACCCCGAGACAAGAAGCGATCACCCAGCCACAGAACCGGACATCTGCTGCTGATACAGAGTTCTTGCCACACCAACCAGAACCTCGCTCCATCCACGATCACCGCAATTCTTTGCTATTTCTCTTCAGAACGAGAACCCCTATGAAAAAGGTGTACCCAAAATGACAGCGTTATCGATATTTTGGGTTCACTTCTTATGTTCTATTCTGGCAAACTATCTTTCTCTTCATGGTGGTTGGATTCTTACTCCTTTGTTGCTGCCCGTCCTGGCTCCTGCTATAGTTTTGACTGGCCTGGAAATTTTCATGATTGCGAGATGATGCTTGAGGCGCTTTTGATATGAATGTCGGGCGACGCCTTGTCATGGCTGTCCATCATGGTGCGATGGAAAAGGCCATTCGACAACATGGGCTTGTGTTGAATTGGCTGTTGTGAATAAAAGAAACATTGCTGTCTCTCCTACATCTGTCTCAATGCACGCGATACTTACGCTACGCTCCAGTGCGGGTACCTCACCAGCTTAGTGCCCCTTCTTTGGCGTCATCCCGTGCTGCCGAGGTTCAAAGAACAACGCGTCTTTATTTTGTCTCACCATATCTACGGCTTCAAAAGCACGGGCAATCCATGAATATAGAGTTTGCGAATCAGGGGCAGTCTTGTGGGTGTCAGTGCGGGTCGCTCGTTTCGACCTCGAGCGATAGCGAATGCGAGATGTTCGGATGATATTATCTTGGTATTTCATCTTACGCCCATCACAATGAATTCTCTTTTTGCTCATCCCGTTCCTTAGGTAATGTTGAGAACGTGAAGCAGAATGACGGAGACTTACGACTTCATCGTAGTGGGAGCCGGCCTCTCGGGGATCAATACGGCATACCGCCTGAAAACGGAGGTTCCCGAAGCATCGTGGACTATCCTCGAGGGGCGCGATAAGATCGGGGGGACGTGGTCTTTCTTCAAGTTCCCCGGCATCCGCTCCGACTCGCAGCTGACGCTCTTCGGGTTCCCCTGGCGCCCGTGGCTGAACGAGAAGGACATGGCCAGCGCCTCTCTGATCCTGGAGTACATCGAGTCCGCGGCTCGCGACGAGGGAATCGACAAAAAGATACAGTTCCGGCACCAGGTTGCCACCATCGACTGGTCGTCCGAGGAGCAGCTCTGGACGCTCGGGGTCGAGGTCCATAGCAAAGGGCAGCAGCAGCCGCAGCGCAAGACGCTCAAAGCCAAATTCTTGCTAAATTGCACGGGCTACTACAATTACGACAAGCCGCTGCAGACGGAGATCCCGGGGATCGACCGGTTCCGCGGCGTCGTCGCGCACCCCCAGTTCTGGCCCGAGGATCTGGACTACGTGGGCAAACGTGTTGTTGTCGTCGGGTCCGGCGCGACCACCATCACCATTGTGCCCGTGCTGGCCAAGACGGCCGCGCACGTCACGATGCTGCAGCGCAGCCCGTCGTACGTGCTGAGCCTCGACTCGGTCAGCCCCACGGGCGCCCTGATCAAGCGCTACCTGCCCGCATGGCTGGCCCACCCGGTGAACTGGTGGCGCTGCCTCCTCATGGAGCAGCTCTTCGTCGCTTTTAGTCTTACCTTCCCTAACGCCAGTCGGCGGCTCGTCATGGCCGGCATGAAGAGGCAGCTGCCCAAGTCCGTGCCCATCGACGTCCACTTCAACCCTAGCTACCCGCCGTTCGACCAGCGGCTCTGCTTGACGCCCGACAATGAGTTCTTCAAGGCCTTTCATCGGGACAATTGCGATATTGTTACGGACAAGATCGAGACAGTGGTGGAGGATGGCATCGTGACCAAGTCGGGGCAGAAGATCGAGGCTGATATTATAGTCACAGCTACCGGTGAGTACCCAAGGAAAGACCATTCCGATTTGTGTGCGCATGTGCAAGTATTCTTGGGAACTGACCTCGTGGAAACGAAATAGGACTCCACGTGGAACTCCTGGGCGGGAGGACCCCCGTCGTCGACGGCGTCCCGGTCAAGATCCCGGAGCAGTACGTCTGGAAGGGGGCCATGCTGACGAACGTGCCCAACGCCGGCTCCGTGACGGGGTACACGACTTCGTCATGGACGCTGGGCGCCGACACGACCGTGCGGCTGCTCCTGCGCATCTACAAACACATGCGGCGCGTCGGGGCGACGTCGGTGGTGCCCGTGTTCGACAACGAGGCCGACGGCAAGGCGCGCGCGCGGCCGGTCATTTCGCACAGCTCGACATACCTTCAGAAAGCGAAGGAACGGTTGCCAAGGATCACGGGCGATTCGCCGTGGTACGGGCGCATTAGTCCCGTGTACGATACGTGGCAGCTGTGGTTTGGGAGCATCACGAAGGGGATGCAGTATAATATCCCGTCCTCGAAGAAGAAAGTATCATGATGACGCCAATTGGATCATTACGAGGTGGAAAACTTTTCGAAAGCTGTAACTGTTTCGAAGATTATCTCTGAATATACATACCTATATAATATATACTGCTTTACGCCTTCAACGGTTCCTTGCTCTGGTCTGGTGTATCACCTGGAACCGCGCCTGCTGCTTCTTTTGCCCTCTCCTTGTCTACCTGCTTGAGGTTCTTCCAACCAACGCCGAAGCCAGTCAGGAGTGCAACACATGCTGCCGCCAACTGCAGGTACTGCACTCATGAATAATTAGTAATTGTCGTAGCAACTTCCCCTGGTGGATTGCTAGGGTATGCAAGTTAACTTACGAATACGTTAACGATCGCTTTATTGTATGCGAGTAACACCCCAGGAAGCTGAGCTGCCGACACGACCTTCTGCGCCTCGGTGATTCCGATATTAGCAAAAGCTCTGGGATCGACATCTGGCGCGTACTTGGCAAGAGCTGAGGGGAAAGATGAGGTCATGATGGTCTTGGCCACGCAATTGAAAAGCGCCCCGCCGAAGTACTGAGCGAACATGGCGTACGCCGAGGCGATGGATGCGTCCTCATTGGGCACATTCGCCTGCATGGCAGTCACAAGCTAATTCAACCGGACAGACACACGAATCAGTTATCTACGGTCAACTCGGAGGTGAATCTAGGGCTAGAACTTACCACTTGAAGCGCAAGTCCTCTGCCCGCGCCCACCAGGATCTGATAGCCAATCCACTCGCCCGCCCCCGTAGACGGCACGAACATGGTCGTGAGCCCCGACCCGAGGGCGATGAAGACGTTGCCCGCGACGACCTCGGGCAGGTAGTAGCCCGTCCTCTGCACGAGCCCGCCACTAACAACCGAGAAGACGAGCTGCGCGAGGATCAGGGGCAGCAGCATGGTGCCGCTCTGCAGCGCGCTCGCGCCCCGGACGGCCTGGAACCAGATGGGGTACCAGTACAGCGCCGTGAAGGTGCCGCCGGCCTGCACGACGGCCGTGAGGCTGATCATGGTCAGGACGCGCCGCCGGAAGAACTTGGTCGGGATCAGCGCCGCGTCGCCCTGGTGGCGGAACCAGACGCCCAGCAACGCGAAGCAGGCGAGCCCGCCGGCCATGAAACCGATCACCATGCCCGAATTCCAGGCGTACGTGGTCCCGCCCCACTGCAGCCCGATGAGGAACAGTGCCGTGGAGAGCGCGAAGGTCAGGAGGCCCACGAGGTCGATCTGGATTAGCTTCTCGTAGAGGGTTAGAGGGGCGGCAGGATTGTCAGTAGTGGGCTGTGATGGCGCTCCCATACTGGGGATTTTGACGAAGAATCCGATGAAGATAATGACGGCGCCGCCCAGCGGCAAGTTGCTATGTTACATTAGCAATTAATAAGTATGTGCTGATAAGAAAAGGGGAGAGGGGGGATAAGAAAGGAACATAGGACGCACATGTAAAAGCACCACCGCCAGCTAGCGCCCGCCGTCAGAGCCCCGCCGATGACGGGCCCGACCGCTTGGAACGTGGCGAACAGGCCGAGGAGGACGCCGTTGAGGGCGGACCGCTTCGCGATGGGCACCGCCATGGCGATCAGCGTCATGCTGCCGGTCAGGATGCCGGAGCCGCCGACACCGGCGACCGCGCGGGCGCCGATGAACATGGCCGAGGAGCGCGCGAGCCCCGCCAGGAGGGAGCCGAGGAAGTAGATGGCCAGGAAGGCGAGGAAGGTCGCTTTGGCGTTGAAGAGGCGGAAGAGCTTTCCTGTTAGGGGGGATACGGCGCATCTGATTGTTGTTATTATGACTGTCAGGACTTGAAGCTCGGGGACTAAAAAGGGGTTCCCGCCTACGTACGTCGTGACAAAATACGATGAGGCATACCAGCCCACGTCGGCGGTGCTGTGGAACTCATCTGTGATGATGGGTATCACCTTGGAAGAAGCCGTATTAGAGGAATGAAGTCACGACACGATCATCACGTGTCTGTTCAGGGGGTAGGTACACACCGTGGAGGTGATGGTGGCATTCAGGGCGATTTGGAGAATTGACAAAAAGACCGAGAACAGCAGCAGTAGGAAAGGCAGGCCTGTGAGATTTGGTTGTTGCGTATTAGTCTCCACGTCGGCAGGGTGGTCGCTGCTGTCGTTGTCCACTGTGGGCATTGACGCCGGGTCTTGCTTCTCCGCATCGCCAGATCCCCCCTCCACATTGAGACCGGTTGCCGCAGCGGGCAGCGATTTCATCGTCGGTCGGTTTTGACATTCCCGTTGCCCCGGGATGATTTTTCTCTCTGTCAACCAATCAAGACTTTCAGCTTAGGTCGATTACTGTCTGGTGGCTTGCAGCTCAGTGTGCTTGATTGTGCGAGCGCGACAGAAGGAGGGCACGACATGGTCATCGATTTCTGAAATGAGGAACGCTGCGGGTTTGCTTGCGCTTTTCAAGTTACACGGCATGATCTATCATTCTATGCTTTTTGTATCAACTATGGAGACGCTGTTGGTTGTTTTGAATCTCAGGTTCTACAATCAACACTCATGACATCGCGCTGACCAATAGGAAGCGATTAGGCATCTCGTTTAGGAGCAGTTAGATTAACGGATGCCGGGGATTTGGTTTAAACTCCGTTGCCGATCAATTCCCACACCTATATTCTACGCTACCTAGGAAAAGCACTGCTAGAGTATCGTGTGTTTTCGCCAAGAACTCGCTGCTGGAAATGGGAGTATTCCATTCACTTACACCATCATAGTAATAGTCCTCAACAAATCGAAGCGTCCAATTAATCACTCTTGTCAACAGCTTACTAAATCCATAAATATCAAGTCCCTAGGAGCTGAAAGGAGTTCTGGTAGGTGGGCCCATCGTATGCCAATCTGTTAGGCGTTTACTTTTGTCGCAAGTCTGGCGTCAGCAACGGAGAATTTGCAAAAGTCCGATGACCTCCTGCATCCAGCCCAAAGCCCTTCGAAGGATTTGAGCTATCCTGCAGTCCCTCTCTGACAAGAAACGGACGTCAGATGTATTCCCCGTCCCTTCCTCTACACCACCTATTGACTGTTTCCACCATCGTCCCATTACCCGGATTGAGGTCTTGAGGGCGCATCTTGCCGTACCTAAGGCTCCTTACCTAATACTGGGTTAGTAAGGCGGTGGCCCAGCGTCCAGCGCCCAGCGTCCAATATGGACAGGCCCAAAAGCGCGGCAGTCGCAAAGTGGGGCGCTGCCTGCTCTCCGTGTGCAACTGCCAAGGCCAAATGTTTGCGTTCAAATGACAGGCCAGGATCCAAGTGCGACAGGTAAGAGAGAGAGAGAGGAAGAATCAATCACCACTCTGATTTTCCTATACCTCACATACTAGCTAGACTCTTGGATAGCTCTGTAAGCTTGTACTGATCTTGGTCGTAGGTGTGAACGACTAGAGAAGGACTGTGTTGACCAGGTTCATCGCCCCAGAAAAAAAAAGGCAGAGCAAACCCTCGTAAGTGCAAAGTCCAGTCCAGTGGAGGGACAAGACCCTCGCAACCGAACAATCTCCATTCTTACCCAAGTCGTGTTCCCAGGAGAACCGCCCAATTGGAAGAAAGACTCAATAGCCTGGTTGAGATCCTCCGGGCCACCAATGCCGGCGAAGTGCCCGCCTCCTTCAAGAACCCCCCTAACCCTGCTGATGATCCCCACTGCATCCCTTCCGAGACCTTTCCCCGGCCCTCAGAACCCCAAAGAGCGACCGTCGCACCCAGCTCCGGCTTTACCCCGGCCGGCACCGACCTCAGTGAGACCTATCAAACAGTCCCTCCTACTACAACCAGTATGCCCCGCCGCGCTGCATATGTCGTGCCCCTGTCGGCGAGAGCGTCGAGAGCGTCGAGGACGATGATGTCTTGCTATCCATCTTTGTGACCAAACTCAGCCAGAGCTACCCCTTCGTGGTTTTGCCTCCGGGCATTTCAGCCCGCGAGCTCAAAGCCACCAAGCCCTTCCTCTTCATGGTAATCCGCATGGTGGCCTCGGTTCGCCACTTGAAGTCCATGAGAGCGCAGAGCTTCCGCATCATGAAGCACATCGCCGACTACATGCTGGTGCGCTCCGAGAGATCGCTCGAGATGCTCCAAGCTATCCTCCTTGTCCTCGGGTGGTACCACTATCATTGCATGATGCACAGCCAGATGAGCAACCTCTCCCACCTGGCGACGAGCTTGTGCTCCGACCTGGGCATCAATAGGCCGCCTGGGCTGCACGAACGTACGAGACTGCTCGTGCTCAACCCAGAGCAGCCCAAAGCGAGAACCAATGACGAGAGAGGAGGGCCCTGTGTGGCGCCTGGTACGTCAATTCGTGCATCGCTCTGTCTTATCAGAGGGTCGAGCAAAGCAAGTATACCGGCTATATCGAGCGATGCGTAAAGGAGCTGGAGGCGGCCAATGAGTACGAAACCGATTCACTCCTTGTGCAACTGATGCGCATCCAGCGCCTTTCGGATAAGATATCATGCCTACACAACAAAGGCGAGGATGATATCGAGCTGCCCGCTATTCCAAGGGCTCCCACCAGCGCATACCTGGGTGCTTTCCAGGCAGAACTGGACAAGTTCAAAGCCCAGGTTCCGCGGCACGTGGGGAGCAACCGTGAGTCATATCATGCATTTGAGTACTGTATGGAAACCATACGCTAATACGAGACATGCAGGGGTACTATCCGTCCATATATGTACTGCGACCCTACGCCTCTGGGAGCCGCCCAAGATGGACGCTACCGTACTGGAAGACCTCTCCAAATCGCTGACGTCGTTGTCCATCGGAGCTCCCTCCACTCTGGATTTCCTCTATCGGTCCAACGCCGCCCTCAAAGCTTGGTTTGAGTGCTGGCTATCCATTGACGTTTCCGAGTACTTCTATCTCACCATGCCGCTCTGCGGGCAGCTCATAAACGCTGTCATGCTGCTCTCCCGCTGGTTCAAACTCTCCAGCATGGATCCACCTACCGCGGGGCCTCCCAATCCGCCGCAGCAGCCGTCGCCGCAAGATCGTCGCGACCTAAGCGAGATGATTGACAGGGAGGACGTGGATCGCCCCGGTGTCCCTGCCGCCGCGTTGACTATCAAGTCGCACATCTTGGCGCAACCAGAGTTGCACTTGGACATCGTCGGGATTCTGCGCGCGCTCGTCGCCCGTCTCGAGGAGGCTCGGAGCGCTCTAGGCGAGACCCAGGGGGTTGGCGTGGATAACAACATATGGGACCTCGCGGCCAAGAAGATCGGTATCACCCGCCTCAAACTCGAACGCTGGGCCGAGATCGTTGCCACTATGGGCATGGAAGGGCTCCTGACGCGAAGGCACGACCGGGACGGGTCGGCGTCCGACGAGGAAGTGGAGGGAGAGGAAGGGCGAGGTAGGGAAGAAGAACTTGGCTCGGCACCTCGAGGACCTCTATTTGCTGCGGCTACGGTGGATGGGAGTGCAGCTATGGAGGGGGTTGAGATGGGCAGTAGTAATAATGCTGGTGCTGGTGTCGGTGCGGGAGCATGGCCGCAGCAGCCTCACACCCCTGGCCTGATCCACACCGAGGCCTGGATGTACGATAGCAATATGCTGGCCAACAACTTGTTCGACGAGCTGGGCCTGGACCAGAACTTCTTCTACGACAACAACGACTACGGCGGGGCTATTCTGAACAGCCTGGGCGGCGGGAACGCAGGTGTCGATCAGCCTCTCAATCGATGATTGGAGGGTTGGATACTGCGAAGGACTTTTACGATGTATCGATGCTTGATGAGATACCACTTTCTGCAATTGTTACGCATATTAAATCACTGCCACCATGATTCATACACTCCAGCAGCTCCACCACGAGAATATACATACACCCCAAGCCCCTTTTGACAGTTACGCGTTACGCACTACCCACCTCGCTGCTCCCCCCTAAGTAAGGGCCCTCACGCCTACACCTACAGATACCACACGCCGCATGCATCTATCTGGTTAGCTGGCTGGGTTGCAGGTATCATCATATCCCATCCTGAATTGGTAACTGGTGAGTGGAAAGTCATCGCTAACCATCGCCAGTTGATCATTGAGCCCAAACCCCACGCCACTGCAGTGCCGCCCGTTGTCCCCCGCCATCGCCATGCACTCGATGGCGGCCCCGGGGATCAGATTGCCCGTTGCGGGATCGGTAGCGCTGCTGCCGTCTGGCGCCGCGCATCGCATCTCGCTGTAGACGAGGATGAAGGTACAAGAGACTTGCCTGTAGTAGTCGGTGTAGGGTTGCTTGACATTGCTCCAGGCAGTCTGGTATCCGGCAGAGGACTGCATGGCTGTGGAGAGGACACGACTGGTTGATGCGGTAGGCATCACGTCTGAAATCTGCGTGGAAGCTATATATTGGATAAAAATCAATTCAACAGTAGTAGATTCCGTCAAAATTGTTGTCGCAATCGATTGCCCAGGGTCAATTGCAGAGGATGTACTACTCTGAGGGGCCATAGAGGTAGTCTTGCTGTCATTGGATGCGGTACTTGCGAGACTACTGATCTGCCCCGTCCCAGAGCCCACTGTCGATGTTACTTTAGAATCTGTTGAAGAAGATGAAGACGTCAAGGATCGGTCATCTCCGGGCTCATCCGAAACAATTACCCCATTGCGACACTGTCGAGCTGCCGGAGTAGTGTTAGCCCAGCTCAGCAAAGGACACACGAGACAAACGTAAATGGAACTACATACCCTTGTAGACTATGATCGACATCGGCTGGCAACCGGGGGGGCATGTGCCTGGCTCGGCGAAAGTAACGTAGACCTGACCTGGCAGAACCCCGCCTCGCCGCCAACAAACGCCGTGTTCTGTCAATGGAGGACTGAATAAAGGACCACGATGGCCGGGGAGATGTCGCCAACTTCTTACTCACTTGGCGCCAACGGGATGAAAATGTCATCGATGCCTGTGTTGACGGTCCGGCTATCGCTGGTCAGCTGCCCCTGAGTGGTGATGTTGAAAGGAGTACCGTCACTGCATGTCTCGACGGTGCCCCCGACAATGATGAATCCTCCGATCGCATCATCTTGTCTCTTAGTCCGTCTACTTCTTCCTTGGAAACTTCTCGTCTTATTGCTCGGTGGTCCAGGTATGCCGGGTACGACGCTCAGCAGCACGGGCACGTTGTCAGTCGTCGTGGACGCCGTGGTTTGGGCAGCGACAGTGCTTGGCCTGTCGGATGGTGTCGTCGAGAGCGGTATCGTAGAAAAAACACTGCTTGTCAGACTGGTTGAAGAGGCCGTCTCCGTGGAGGAGATGATGTTGTTGCTGTTCGTGCTTGTGGGGACAGCCGGTGGGGGACCCCAGGAAGAACCGAGTGCGAATGATGATGACAGCACAATGGTCTCGGTTACGGTAGAAGTGGGCGCTTCCGCTGTGGCTGTCGTGGCAGAAGCTCGAATGCAGGAACACGCACTCCTGAACCGTTCCCTGGAGTCGCAGACTGCAGCCTAGTACGGAAAGCCGGCTACCTTCTCCTCGCAATCGGGCACAGCGTTCGCTGTGGTCCTTTGTGAACCGTCTGAAGAAGTAATTACAGTGTGTTGGGAGTTGATGGTCACGGTACTGGTGATAGACCTGTATCAAGGCAGTCAATATCAGTCAGAATTGGGTCCTACGTTGGATATACGGTATAGACCTTACTTATACTACTGGAGGCGTGAATGTGACCGCCATATGCCGGGCACAATCGGCAACACAGCTCTCTCCGCAATTGACGCCTGAAGTGAAAAGATCAGATTTCATGAATGACCACTTGTGAACAACTGGATACATGCTTTTTAAACAGGCATCAGGATAGCATGAGGCTGCGAAGGTGCCCGGAAGACTGAAGAGTAGGATCGTGAGCACTCCATGGCGGCGGAGCATGGTGGGTAGCGGCTCTCGCTCGACCACTTCCCCTGAAACTGATTAGGCGGTATTGGTTCGCCCATCCAATTCATCACGATTCCCGATCGTGACCAGCATCTATATACGCCATGGCCATCATAGCGATGATGAACCCTTCATTTGACACATTCCTAGCTCAGCTAAATACTCATTTACGTCCCCCCCCATCAACTGCCGTGCCGATTGATCTGCCGATCCATTCGCAACTCCCTAGCTAAAGTGAGACATTAACAATCGACATCTCGAGAAAGTCGCAATTCGCCTCGAAATTGCCATACAGCCATGAAGAACCAGATCTATTAAACATTCTTGTCTATGGGATATCATGAGCCAACAACACCCGCCAAAGTAAGTACATACATAGCAATTGATCTACATGAAAAACGCGCATCCTCTTCCTTTTCCTTGTCTAGCACCCAACTGAGTCTATCTGGGCACGCCCAGTTGTTTCAGAACCTCGACGGCGCCCTGGTCGAGCCAGCACCGCAGCTCTGCCTCGTTGGCCACCGAGACCATGCCCAACAAGCCCAGGGTGTTGGCGTAAGCACCGTTAAAGCCCGCCTTCCGCCGCGGGATCACCAATATCCAGTTCCGGCCCAAGGCGACGTTGTGCGGGACGTGCTCGGACGAGTTCTGGTCGATCCGCAAGATCCTCCGCGCTTCCACCATCATCTGGCCGTACAGGTCGGTGATCTGCTTGGGTCCCAGATCGTTCTCAAACCGCCGCAGGATGTACTGGTACGGCGTCCTCACGGCCGCGTCGCCAGCCGCTATTCTCCCCGACTCCTCCTCGGGCCAGGGCTTGAGGCGGTTCCGGCACAGCGGGGCCAGCTGCATGTGCTTGTGCAGGCGCGAGCAGCCGCCGTCCTTGCCACAGTTGTAGAACATGAAGTGGTGCCAGCCCAGGGACTCGAGCAGCTGGCGCGCGGCCTGCACGTCGTCGAGCGCCAGCGGGTCGTACTGGCGGCGGTAGCCGTCCTTGGTCAGCAACAACAAATGCGGCCGGTACATGCAGAACTTGTTGAAGGCGACGCAGTGCGTGTCGCTCACGTCGGCCATCTCGTAGCCCGACACGTCGATATCGGAGCCGGGGAAGTAGCCCGGCCGCGACGGCCGGCGCGCGTGGCAGGCCTTGGTGGGCTCGTCATCGTTGCCCTTGATGTAGGGCTTTTTACTTATGGCCTGCGTCACGGCGAATTCGAACTGAAGGGGGGTATCAGCGCCAAGAGTTCACTTCACGGTTCGGATCTCCGCCACAAAAATAGTCACCCACCTTGTACCCATCGACTTCCTGGACCTGGATGTCGGGTTCATTGTCGTAGAAGATGACGCCCTTGACGACGCGCCGATCGAACTCGGCAAGCACGTCTAGCTCGCTCAACGTCACGGTCATGCTCATTTTCAATTGGAGAGAGCGACAGTCTAGGTAGGGATGGATGACACGACCCGCTAGTACGGATGCGACGCCGTCAGTGACCACAAGCTTTTTTTCCGGGGGCCAAAGAATGACAAGGCTCTCTCTTGGTCCGGCGATCAGATGTGGGAGGGATCGGATAAAACGTAAATTAACGAACGAATCGGAGCGTGTGTTTGGCGCACAAGTCTGGGAATAATCGATGTTTTAGAAGCTGCCAACCTTTTCCCCTTTACTCTTTTCTTCAGTCGAAACAGAAACTCGAAAGCGGCTCATGGTTTGGAATGTGTCCCCTGTCTGAAGTTCAGTTTAACGTGTCTCAGACAGAGTGATCAAAGTCGGTGAATGAAACAGTGGGCCTCCGAGGGACAATTGGAAGATTCTGAAGATCAACCGGGCTGCTTAGGTTAGCACGCTCTGCTGTCCTATCTTTTTTTGAGGGGCTCACCTCTTGTTGGCGGGCTTGCGGGCCTACCGGGGCTAAGCGGGATGTCCCCTAATAATTAAGGCTTAGTACCTGACACCCGTTCCGCCTTGGATTTCTTTTTTTAGGGACCACTCCATCTGTCATCCATCTCGTCATCACTGACACCAGGAATAATTGCAATTGGGCCCATATCTCCTTCTCATTAACCAACCACGTCGTCACATGCATCGCTCGATTGCTGGAAATCACCAAGCAACAAGTGAAGAGCAGCCGTCAGCATGCTGGCAGATGTCTTGAAAAGCTGCAATAAGAAACCATGATTCTGGATTACCGCCTTTTACATTGCCATACAAACACACAAGTCACCTGGGGAATTGGACAATGCATGATACCGACATGCTTTGCTTGTTTCGTCGCACATTAATTTTCCTTATCCGACCGACGGAGCTCTTTGCCCGTCAATTGAGCGACACGCACGACAGATTTCCTGCTCGTATCATATCATGTTGAATTAACTAATAAATGTGTCATGGACATTTCATTTCCTCAGTTCTGGGAGTTCTCAACTCAGATTACATCACCTATGACCATCTCGCCACAAGGGACGGGCGCAGCCATGTCCTCATGACAATGTGTGGCAAGGGTATTACAGCTTGGAAGAGCCTTGGTCGCCGGTATACCCGCCGTAGCCCATTGCAATATGAGCAGATCGAGTGCTTCGTCGGCACTTCTGCCGGACATCGCAAGCCGACCCTCTGGATCAGCCGTGCCTTTGCTGCACCCCAGATTCTTGGGCATGTCGGCTAATAAGTGAGGAGCCACTGGGTCCGGGGATGCGGATGCGTCCGTTCCCTGTTGATTGGGTCGACCCAGATTAAAAGTATATGAAGCCAGTGCATTGCATGTTACCTGACGCCTCAGTATGCACCCCTTTCAACTAATCACAACTCATCTCCGTCGTGGCATGTGGTGGACTGCATACAGCCCTTGCTGCAGGCATCCTGGATCAAGCTTGGCGAGCCCCGAGGTAATATATACTGCATCTGAGGCCTTGGAATTGAGATGCTGCTGCCAAGGTAGGGTATAAAAATATCGCCGCTCCTGGCCCGACTGTTATTCATATGTCGGATGAGATCTGGGTATGGTGAGTGTGACTTATCCACAGTCTCATGCGATTGACTTTCATGAAAGCCCCAAGGTGACCTTACAATACGTACTTTGACAATATCTGAACCCGGAGCTCGCCATGGATATCGTGTCATTCCATAGGCTTATCAGTGCCGCGGTGCTCTGTACGATGGACTTCCTTCAGTCCCGCTTACATGCTATCCTCGCCTGCTGACTCTATGTAGTATCCCACCCGTGGGCGGTCTTGGCTGATGTCGCCTTCACCCATCCTGCCGATGTGTGCTCAAACTCGACGGCATGGAAGGAGACTTACGACTACATCATCATCGGCTCCGGAGCAGGGGCCATGCCGATGGCCGACCGTCTTACCGAAGCAGGCCATACCGTCCTCATGCTTGAGAAGGGTCCGCCGTCAACTGGCCTCTGGGTGGTACCATGAAAGCCCCCTGGCTGGAGGGCACGAACCTGACACGCTTCGATGTGCCCGGGCTTAGCAACCAGATCTGGCATGACCCCACCGGCATCACCTGTGACGACTTCCCCTACATGAGCGGGTGCCTGCTTGGCGGCGGCACGGCCGTCAACTCGGGCCTCTGGTGGAGGCCACACCCAGCGGACTGGGACTATGCGTGGCCAGCGGGATGGAAGTCGTCCGACCTTGCTGGCGCCACCGACAAGGTGTTTGCGCGTATCCCCGGCACCACGGTGCCGAGCCTGGATGGGAAACTGTACCTGCAGCAGGGCTTCGACGTGCTAAGCAAGGGGCTGACGGCCAACGGCTGGACCTCCGTCGTGCCCAATGACCACCCTGACCGCAAGAACTGGACCTTCGGCCACGCTTCCAACATGTTCGAGCACGCCGAACGCGGCGGACCCCTGGCTACGTACCTGGTCAGCGCGAGTCGCCGGAAGGAGTTCACGCTGTGGATGAACACTACTGTGCGCCGTGTAACGCGGATCGGGGACTACATCACCGGGGTGCAGATTGAATGCGGAGGCCCTTCTGCCAACGTAGGCACGATTAAGGTGACAAACCAGACAGGGCGTGTGATCGTGTCGGCTGGCACTTACGGATCCGCAAAGGTCTTGTTCAGGAGTAAGAGACCCCGAGGAAGGATGCTGCTGCACTTGCCTACTCTATCCAAAATAGAACGTTTCTAACACGATCGAACAGGCGGCATTGGCCCGACGGATCAATTGAACACAGTAAAGAACTCGACAGATGGGATCACCATGATTGCATCGGACCAGTGGATCAACCTGCCCGTCGGATACAACCTAGATGACCATGTTGGAGTAAATGTCCCATGTCCTAGTCCTACTACGACTCATGCTTGCCGCCGCTTTCTGACGAATGATGTAGACTGATATTGAGATTGCCCACCCGAGGTCGTGTTCTACGACTTTTACGCCGCTTGGGATAAGCCAATCGCAGACGACAAAGCACAGTATCTAGGTGAGACCTGAAAGAAAGCAGGCGATGTTCGGAGTTTTAGCTGACATCCCAAAGAAAACCGGACTGGGATCTTGACCCAGGCCGCGCCCAATCTTGGGCCAATTGTGAGTGAAACCTCGCCTGGGACCCTTCTTTTGTAGTAGACAAGCTCATGTCCACGCAGTTCTGGGAAATCATTCACGGTACCGACGGCATCGACCGCCATCTGCACTGGCAGTCACGCGTGGAAGGGGCAAAGAACAGTGAGTGAACATGAAAGAGTGCAATGCCAGTCAATGCACGGGCGGACGACTTGACTGACCTTTACTCGTACGACTGAACAGCATCCATGACTATCACTCAATACCTCGGTACGGGAGCGCAGTCGCGAGGCCGCTTGATCATCAACAAACTGCTCAGGATGCAGGCTACGACCGCACCCTACTTGCACAACGACGCGGATAAAGCGGCCGTCATTGCCGGCCTCGAGAAAGTGCAGGGCTACTTCAAGTCGATCGCAAACCTGACTTGGGTCCGTCCTGCTCCGAACGAGACGGCGACGCACTACGTCAACTCGGTAAGTGGAAGCTTACTCTCTACCTGAAAATAATCAATTCTCCTACTCTGCGACCCGCTAACACGGCATGACCAACACCGAAAAGATCCCCGCCACACCGGACTCGCGCGGCTCCAACCACTGGCTCGGGTCGGCCAAGATCGGCCTCGATGACGGCCGGCAGCCCAGCGGGACGGCGGTGGTGGATGCCAACACCAAGGTGTACGGAACGGTCAACCTGTTCGTGGTGGACGCGTCCATCTTCCCGGGCATGATGACGGGCAATCCCTCGGCCATGATCGTGGCGGCTTCGGAGCACGCGGCGCAGAAAATTATGAAGTTGCCTTTCCCCAAGACCATCATCTCAAAGAAGTGAGGAAGGGGTTGTGTCTCCAAGTGTGTACTGCATGCATCGCGCACGCCGCCGATGTTGATAGGAATGCGGGGGTTGTGTACTTACACGAAACGATGGATCCAATTTCACGTATGAGTATCATTGTACACTTGGAGAATGGAACTGTGTGTGATATACTTGATTGCTCGGTCTTTGAAGCGGCGATTGTTGGCTCAATGAGTGGGGGGACACAGCATCGGAGCACATCCGAAAGATGCGGCTTTGAGGATCCGAACATGACGAACAAGGCGATGTCTCCAACACGTGTGAATCCTTCCCCAAAGCAAAACATGTCTAGATTGATCTTAGATATAAGGCTCCTGCTAATCATTCACCGGTGACCTCCGACACAGTGTGTCCATGTTCTGAGATATCGCTTCATATTGCTCCAACCCCCACAGAGGGCAGATAGATGTCTTGGTGCGGCAATCGACGGAGGCAGCTGCACGATAACGCGGAGTATCCCAATCGGTGATATTGACGCGATTCCGGTTATAAAGTCCATGATCCCGTTGGGGTTCGGTCTAAGATGGCCAGCCATCATGGTAGAGTATCGCACATCACATTTGCCTACGAAAGCGTTTCTCTTGCAACCTGGCCATCGTGACTGCGGAATCTTAAGACTACACATCTGAGAGCAATATCACGATCTTACGATGCCAGAAGCGTACCACCCCCACCCGGACTACAGCTACCCCCGCGACTTCAAGGGCTACGGCGAAAAGGGACTGCCTCTCCAATGGCCCAACAACGCCAAGATCGCCGTCTCCTTCGTGATCAACTATGAAGAGGTAATCTTCCTTCCCTCCTTCCCTCCTTCCCTCCTTCCCTCTCTTTTCCCTACTGACTTGAGCATTCCAAAAAGGGCGCGGAACGGAGCGTCCTGCACGGCGACGGCATGAGTGAGCCCATGCTCAAGGAGCAGCCGGGCCAGTACCGCGTCAACGAGCGCAACTACAACGCCGAGTCCGAGTACGAGTATGGCAGCCGGGCCGGGTTCTGGCGCCTGTTCCGCCTGTTCAACCGGCTGCGCATGAAGTTCACCCTGTACGCGGTCGCGCAGGCCGTCGAGGAGCAGCCCGAGGTCGCGACGCGGTGCGTCGAGGAGGGGCATGACGTCGCATCTCAGTGAGCCGTTTTTTTCTTCTTCTTTCTTTCCCCTTGTGGCGACGAGAAAGAGAGAGAGGGAGGTTACTAATATAAACGACCGCATATAGTGCATATCGGTGGATCGAGTACCACGGCATGCCCATCGAGAAGGAGAAGGAGTACATCCGGAAGGGCATCGCGTCGCTCAAGGCCCTGACGGGCTACGCGCCCCGGGGTTGGTACTATGGCCGGAACAGCCCGCACTCGCGGACGTTGGTGCCGCAGGTCTACGAGGAGATGGGCGAGACGCTCGAGTGGATGAGCGACACCTATGCCGACGACGTGCCCTACGTAGGTTCTTTCTTGTCCCTTCTTTCCTCTTCTTCTCGTCCTGTGTCCCGTGTTGACCTCCATCGATACCATCATGACTGCCAGAAGAACAACCACTCCTACCCACCTACCTCATTAATCCTCACCTCGAAATGCAGTGGATAGACCTCGCCCACGAGCGCGACAGCCCCAACCCCAAGGGCTGCCTCATGGTCCCCTACTCGTACGACTGCAACGACTTCAAGTTCCACGTGGCCGGGTCCGGGTTCCGGGACCCGCAAGGGTTCTTCACGCACCTCAAGAACGCCTTCGACGTGCTGTACGAGGAGGGTCAGACAGAGGGTACGGCCAAGATGATGACGATCGGTTTGCACTGTCGCATCGTCGGCCGCCCGGGCCGCTTCGCCGCCCTCCAGCAGTTCGCCGAGTACATCGCCGGTAAAGAAGGGGTCTGGGTCGCGACGCGGTCCGAGATCGCGGAGCACTTCAAAAAGGTCTATCCGTACAAGAAGGGCTGCCTGGCGGAGGCGGCGTTCCCGAATTGAAGCGTTGGGACTTTGCGAGTTTGACGGCTTGCGTTGATAACCAGTCCATGTGACGAAGTGACGAAATGAAGAGAGAGAGAAACTTGATCTAGCTTGAAGTGCAAATATGGTTGAAACCCGATTGGCAGACCTCTTGTGTAACCCCTAAATAGATGCACAAACGTCATCATGTTCACACTCGTTCCACGACTCGGAAGGTCGAATTCAATGCAGGAAGCCATAGAGAGACACTGAGGAATCCCCTGGAAAGCATGACATGTGCCAATGATGCATCATTACTATTTGAAGTATTGTCTTCTTCTTCTCTTTTCTCGGGCGTTGCATCCGTACAGCGTTTGTCGTATTTCATTTCAAGCTGTTGCCAGTTCCTTCCAGGAGTGCGGGGGCTGAAATCTGATGGTCGGCGAGTCGGCTCCGAGTCGGGCTTAAGCAGAGCAGTAGCAGCGAGCGGCACAGCAGTCGGTCACTGGGCGTTATGCGTTATGCGCAGTCTTCATCTTCGGCCGATCTTCAGTCCTCTCCGGCTGGGGCTGGTGGCCGGCAAATTATCTTTCAGCCTCTAATTAGCGATCAGGGAGCCAGATTAGAAGATCAGAGGCCCGCTTTCGTCATCAGATAACCTGAGATTGAACATGGACCGGTCTCGATTCGCGACGGAGACCATGGACTTTAGCGGGCGTTTAGCGGGCCTTGGTGGCATTCTTGGGGCATTTTGATTACCGCCGGACTAGTTACTAGTTGACTAATGGAAGGAGAACCCAGTAAATTCGCGCTCATGGGTAACAGTTAACCTCCGACCACCGATGCTGCTGCGTTGTGCACGCCACTGAAGGAGGATAATCAGGCCGCCTAATCCCTGTCGCCCGCGCACGATGGAGTCATGGACCGGTGATTCTGGCACGACGAAGACCGACCTTCTCGTCTGGGGCACCTGATCCGGGTTTTGCTAAAGACCAGACCTGACAAAACATGCATCAGTCGCGAGATGTATATAGACGCCAGAGGCCGGCCGCATCTGTCTGGGCCCTGTGCCTGGCATTCCTCCCGAAACTGTAACCCTATTGACTTAATCTTCATCTCATCTCACTCATTCCTCGTCCAATCATCCAATCTATTGCAGTATCAGATCTTTGACGTGCGTCAATCAAAGAAGCCTGTCAAACTCTCTTCTCTTTGGAAAGGATTTCCTTGTCTCATCCTTCGAGGCTCTCATTGTTGCGACACCTACGACACCTACATTGGACGGAACCGTCATCTACTGCTACGACAAACAGGAGGCGAGATTCGTTGGTCTGTTCATCAGAGAAGAGGGCAAAGGAACTATCAACACCACTAAAAAAAATCTCACCTCTCACTCCTGAACAGGTGGCGCATCCCAGTCAAAACCTTCCCGCCTTAAACCAAGGGCTTGGCGAACATGTCTTCCGGAGGCTCACCAGCAGCGGGCGGACCGCCACAGGTACGTCGACATACCCCCACCATCCACCGTCTTGGCACATGTCTCGGCGGCGGGCCACCCCGAAACTTTATATTTTGCATGATGACTTACACGCTCTGTACTTCTTAGATGTCCGGCCCGCCCTATCTACCAAACAACGCGCAACTCGGCGGCCAGCCCACTGTTGGCGTCGACGTCCCCATCTCGGCCGTGCTCCTGGCCATCTTCTTGTGCCTCGCCGTGGTGCACATGACCATCTTCCAGAAGAACCGTCGGCGGGACCATAAGTTCGTCTTCTCGGCCATGCTGTTCGGCCTGTCCATGGCCCGGACGGCGGCCCTGACCATGCGCATCGTGTGGGCGAACCGGCCGACCGATGTCCAGGTCGCTATTGCCGCCAACATCCTGACCCAGGCCGGCGTCATCATCCTCTTCATCGCCAATCTCTTCTTCGCCCAGCGCATCGTACGCGCCTACCACCCGTCCTTCGGCTGGCACATGGCCACGCGCCTCGTCTTCCGCTTCCTCGTCGCCAGCGTCGTCGCCTGCCTCATCATGGTCATCACCTGCACGGTGCACATGTTCTACACCCTGGACATGGACGCGCGCCGCATGGACCGCGACGTCCAGCTGGTCGCGGGCACCTTCTTCGCCTTCCTGGCCTTCATCCCCGCGCCGGCCGTGCTGATCGCGTCCCTGACGCCGCGGCGCGACAGCCGGCCCGTCGAGAAGTTCGGACAGGGGCGCTTCCGGTCCAAGGTCCGGCTGCTGCTCTTCACCTCGCTGCTGCTGACGCTGGGCGCGGGCTTCCGCATTGGCGTCAACTTCGATCTGCGGCCCGCGAACGCGCCGGCCTGGTTCCACCACAAGGCCTGTTATTATACCCTCAACTTCGGCATCGAGATCATCGTGTCGGCCCTCTACGCGGCCGTGCGCTTCGACCGGCGCTTCCACATCCCCAATGGCGCGAGCGCACCCGGCGACTACTCCAGGGCCAGCAGAAGAGGGGCGGAGGCCTACAGATCGCGACCGAGGAGGAGGCGTTCGGGCCCGACGGCAGCGTCGAGACGATCCGGGCGGAGGAGTGGGAAAGGCAGGCCAAGAAGGAAGTCCGGGGCGAGGACGAGAATGGGTTGATGATGACGAAAGAGAGCAGCCGGAGCGCGGATGGGAAGACGGACGTGGAAATCGTCTAAACGAAAAACAACATCTGTGAAACAGAATGTTTCTTTCAGGGGGCAAATACAAGTAGAAATTATATATAAAAAGGTCACATGGCCGGAACCCCTCCTCGAATAAAAGAGTTAATAGGATTCATATATTATGCTTTCAAACACGGCGATGCTACGCGATGAGTTTTCCCGGAGTACAATCCCTCACCAGTCCACATGGGCTGCGGCTACCACGAGGATCATTCCTCACCAGTCGAGCTCATCCACATTCGCGGTTTGGTTGAGTCGCGGCTACCCTGGGATACACCACCTATGCTCTGGCCGTTACTGTTGAATATCTTGGGAGTGATGCCAGACTCCCCTCCTTTTCTCTGCCAACCCAACAAACCAGAAACCTCCGGCAGTATCCGCAATGCTGGGAACCTAACCCTCCAACCATGTGCGGGGAAGCGACACAGTCCATCCAGATCAGGGAACGCAGGCTCATCCAAACTCTATCGTGCCTAGTTCGGAAGAGTCCGTATTTATAGCCCAGTCATTGCGAGGGGATGACGGTCTGCCAACGTCATTTAGAGTTAATCGCCAATGGGGACCGGATGTCGTCACAACCTTAATAACTGGCAATATTAATAACCGTTCGGTACTGCCATTGGATTCACGATAATGACTTTACCCATTCTGATTACCCCTCACGTCTGTAATAACGTTCAGACCAAGAAAGAAAGGAAGAAAGAAAGATGGACAGTCCACGAACCGAAGCCAGTACCTCTGGCAAGCGCCAGCAGGCTCAGCGACAACAGCAAGAGGCTGCTGCTGCTGATCCGGCCATCCCCGCTCCAGCTCGGGCATGCAGATGTCGGATGAGATGCCGAAACAGCAGCAGCCTGAGCCTCAGGCCGCCGGCGGCCTCCATCCCGCCCACAACATCACCGCAGCAGCAATGCCTTCCAAAGTCTTCAATGGTGAGGCATGGCTCCTGGACCCGTACGGGACGGGCAACAACCCGCTGTCGTCGTCGGATTTTCGGAACAGAGGGAAGACGCCTGCTTCTGGTGGCGCAAAAGGGGGCAGCAGTCTACGACGGGACGCCGGCAAAGGAGGAAAGCAATCTACCGAGGCGAAGGCAAGTGGTAGTGGTAGTGCTTCGGGCAATATACTGGATCAGTACGGAGAGATGGACACGAGCCACGCGGGTCGCGCGTCCCTGGCGTCGGACGGGGATATCGAACTGCCAGCGGAGCATGAGCTCGTTCATGATCGGTTTGGGTCACCCGGTGCGGATGATCTGGGAATCTGATCGGGCGATGATGACCAGCGACATATTTCGCTATGTTATGGAGTTTTGTTTGTATCATATCAAATTGTAAGGGACATAATTTCGGACTCGATGCGAAGCCGAGACTCGTGGGTGATAGGAGGTCAATCTGGATTTTTGGGTGTTCTGTTCATACCTATGTCAAAGGTTCCTGGACAATTGTTCTAGGCTGTCAATTTGGAAAGGGGGCCAAGGAAGTAAAAAGATGCCGCACAGTCTAGGCCGCCCCAGACGTGGCTTTTTGTTACTTGTCAACTTCCGTTGTCGTCTTTGAAAGGGGCTTTGGCACAATGTCATAGTCGTAGTCTTTATGTAATGAAAACCTATTAAACCATTGCGCAGCCTTCAGTCAAGTATCAGTTTCTTGTTCGGCAGATCGAAGATCATACACTGATAACCAACTACCACTACCAACATGTCGCCGTCCTCATCAAACAAAGCAAACTCGAGTCCCAATGTCCGATCAGCCTCCAACAGAAAAGGTGCCGAAGCGCACCTACAGAAGGTATGCAATGCTCTTCTTACCTATAAGCCCCGACTCCTTGTGCTGTATGCTTATCTATTTGACGAGCAAGACCGAGAAGCCGTGATGAAAGACGTCGGCTTACCAGATGAAAACAGAGAACACCCAAATCGCATTCGAAGTCGAGACTACTTAGCTGGCATCCGTCGTCAAGGTACCAGAACTCTAGTGCTTCGTTACAGGAACACGATGCCTCATCCGCAAATGCCACCATCGCAGTCAAGGCAATCCCCCAGACCATATGGGAAAGATCTTGTGACATGTTGTTATCACGGATAGTCGCTGAGATCGAAAGAGTGGAAGGCTTTAAGTCGCAGATTCACACGCTGCGGAAACTTATTAGTAGCCACATCGTAATACCCGTGAACGAGGGTTGTAGTCTGACAGGGCTTTACTGGACCATCGTTAAAGAAGACTATCAACACTTAGCAAGGCTTAAGAAGATGCAACAAAGGGCCCGTCAGGACTACCAGCTATCCCTCGACGTCTTCACCCAGGAGCCCGAACTCGTCGCCGCGCAGCTGCGGCACCTAGAAACGCAGGTTCGGACCATGCGGGCCGTGCCCGGCGGCACCGAGGAGGCGCTCGACCAGTGCGAGGCGGAGTGGGCTGCGGTTGGTGAGACACGCCGACGGCATCCTCTGGCACCTGGAGGAGGCTTCCGCGTACGCGAGGGAGATCCAGGCCGCTAGTTCCGACAGGGAGGAACGGGTGTCATTGACAGCGGAGCTGAGGTGGTTCATCGAGAACCATGCTGATACGCTCTACTGGCACTTCATACAGTCGCAGCCGTTTCCAGACGAGGATCAATGACAAGAAAGGGGGTATCCAACATGGTTTGCTTCATTTCTTTGTTCGTTCTAATTAGTAGCTTTGTCCAAAACCTTGGTTCTTTTCACTTTCTTCAGGGGGCTGAACACTTTTGATGCACCTTTGTTGATTACACGCGTAGATTGTGAGATGCACTGCTGTATTTAATTTCGATGCCAACTTTCTCATGAAGCGGTTGATACGATTTAGTCAGCTAGCAAACTCAAGCAGGAGACGGTGTGGCAGCTCAGCCGCATGGATCTATGTAGTCCCAAGAAACTTTGTATAATGGTGGAGAACAAAAGGCTCAGTCAGCCTCCTCACCTAATCAGAATCATCAGCAGCACCGTCGCCGAGATCGTCACCCCCAGTAGCGTTGCCGTACACAGCCAACGCCTTGTCGAAGGCGACGTTGCGTCTCTTGGCCAAGGCTTGGCCCTCCTCCTTCAGCTCCGGGGGCGCCTTGGAGACCATCAAGTGGGAGAGGGCCTCGCTGGCTTCGGCCGTCTTGACCAGGTTTCTCTTGACCAAGCCTTGGTATCATCGTGGGATTAGCATGTACATTCGAGCAATTTGTTTGATGTTTGCCAAAATGTGAAAACAACGACAGCAACTTACCGCCAACGTGGAGCTTGTCCTTGAGGTAGCCCGAGCAGCCGATCAGCGAGTTGACCTGCTCTTCGGTCAACTCGACGATGCGCGTCATCTGTGCCAGCATCTCCTTGCTCTCTTGGGGCGTGGGATCGGTGTCCTATAGCCACCATCATGGGTCAGCAATTTTTGTCTCTGTGGGCAAGCGAGAGTGTCTTGTGTCATCTTACATCGTATTCCTTCATGCCCTTGTTGATGGTCGCGGCCATCGACGACGACTTGCGGCCGAGCTTGATGGCGTCGCCGACCTTCATCTTCTCGCCCTTGGCGGCGATCTTGTTGGCCTTGATCAGCTTGCGCTCGAGGGCGTCGAGGTTGTCCCGGACTTTATCCATGGTCGTTGATAGGTTTTGAAGATAAAACGTGTTATAAGCTTGGTAGGAACGGTGTAGAGGTGGTGGTGGTGGTTGTGCTTTCATGATATTTTCCATTCGGGGCTTTCGTTGGCATCTTATATCCAGCAACGAGAGTATTATAGGGAGAAATTTAAATATAGCTCAAGCTCATGAGCCTATCGCGTCTGCTCAAGAAGCGTACATCATTCGATACGTCTCCCATGCTTGGCTGGTCGCCCTCTAGGGACAAGTGATGACCTAACCATCTGACACGCGCTGCCGAAACGGGCCGTGAGCCTACCCCCGGGATGCGCCACAGCCGTCGAATTCCGAGTACGAGGCCATAATGCACTTTCTGTCGGCGCGGCCTGTTTGAAAGTTTGAGGGAATCCTCTTGGTCCCAAAAGTTGATTTGCTGTTCCGACCACTAGGTAAAGTATGCATATTCAGAACTGAAATACGCACAGATGTTTCATCTGATAAGCTTCCCCATCAGTGGCTGTACAGTTTTGCGTCGAGCAGCATATCATCCGAATTCTAGAATGATTCCAACCACCCGCATGTCGAAGCCGAGGCATCTCACATTCAAATAAAGATTCCGGACGTGGAAAAGCCGTGAAAACGACTGGTGCAGTGTCACTTTACTAGAGGGGTGGTGTGGGAATTGAAGCAAAACCTGTAGTCTTGCTGCGCTGATGACATCCCATACCTAATGCAGAGTGAACAGCATACGAGCTACCCCTATTCGTGGGCAAATAGCGGTAGCTTGTACATTTCTTCAGAGTGCACACTGAATTGTTTCGGGCAAACCTCATTTTTCGGCCCGCCAAGTTTTCGAGGCACGTCAAATCGTCCCTGGCACTAACCCCGCCGAAACGACTAGAAGTCTGGCGTGACGACGTGCTTCAGAATGAAGGTTGCATTGAGCATGGGTCATCTACCGACGAAGAAGGTCCATAATAAGGTGGGCAACGAAGTCGAACATTTGTAATCGCAATGAAGTCACAACTCCCGGATGGCGGAGGAGGTTCCAGATCTTACAAGGGCTCGCGTCTCGCTCCACTCCGCCCGAGCCAGCACCCGAAATCCTGATGGAATGTGAACGCTATAAAGACAGCATTACCTCGTGAGAGGACACCCAGACATGGGGTCGGGTGAGGCGTTGAGCGGGGATCGAACGATTGATCGATTACTTGGCAAAGATCTTTCCGGTCGCTCTTGGTTTTGGTGATTTTGGTAGTGGGGTCACTTGCGCTATCGGGATCTCGGGATCTTTCGTCTGTTTACTCACCTCCGCGCAGAAGCTCTTGTGCCTACTGTACGTCCGCCTCCACTGTACGGGGTTGTAGTTGGCAATGGAGAGGAGAGTGCTGAATCCCTACACCATCATGCAATACCTTACCATTTCCTCGGGCCAATATTCGGTAGACTCGCACCTGCATGTATGTCAACGTTGAATTAACATTAACCCCAGGATTTACGTACAATAATCTCCGGAGACCCACCTATCTCCGCATTCATGTGTGTTCAAGGCCGGGGCCCCAGCTCGACCTCGGTATATGCCAATCTTCTAACCCAATCGTGGGGCCGGTGGGGGACCGATGGACTTGGCCATGACCAAGTATAATATGAGCTGCGATGCAATACTGGCTGGTGTAGCACTCTAGCGAGAGTCCTGGCCGCCAACCATCGATTCTGAACCGTTTCCACTCCCATTCTCAACCCCTAGTCCTCAGCTACCCGTCAATATGCATGTCTCTAGTCTCCTGGCCGGGCCCATCTGCTCCGCCGGCCTAGCCTCAGCAACGCGTACCAAGCCGCCGACGAGCTACCTGGACTGGAAGACGTTCCAAGGCGACGGCGTGAACCTTGGCGGCTGGCTGATCCAGGAGCCCTTCATCGACACCGCGTGGTGGTCTACCCACTGCGGCGCCGACGTCGCGGACGAGTGGACGTGCTGCGCCAACCTCGGCGACCAGTGCGGCCCCGTGTTCGAGCAGCGCTACGCGACCTGGTTCACGACAGCCGACATCGACGTCCTGGCCGCGGCCGGCCTCCGGGTCCTGCGCATCCCGACCACGTACCAGGCCTGGATCGACCTGCCCGGCAGCGCGCTCCACCACGGCCAGCAGCGCGCGCGCCTCCGCGAGGTCGCGACGCACGCCGTGACCACGCACGGCATGCACGTCGTCCTCGACTTGCACGGCCTGCCGGGCGGCGTCAACAACCAGACCATCGGCGAGCGCGTGGGCGGGCTGGACTGGTGGTACAACGAGACGGCGCTCGCGTGGTCGCTGAAGACGGTCGACGCCGTGCTCGACTTCATCCAGCAGTCCGGCAGCCCCCAGGCGTTCTCGCTCGAGCCCGTCAACGAGCCGATGGACAACCCGGACGACATCGGGCTGCCGTCGGCCCTGAGCGACGAGGCGGCGGATTGGTTGCTCAAGTACTATCACGCCGTGCTCGACCGCGTGGCGGCCGTGAACCCCCAGATTCCTGTCATGCTCAACGACGGGTTCAAGGGGCCCGCGTACTTTGCCGGCAACTTCACTGCGGACCAGAATATCGTCTTTGACGTGCACTACTACTACTTCAACGGGCGGCCCGCGGGGTCCAATAACGTGACCGAGATGATTTGCGCCGACGCGAGGGGTGCTGCTGACGCCGACGACGGCAACACGTTCCCCGTGTTCACGGGCGAATGGGCGATCGAGACAATGTACAACAACTCGCTCGACGCCCGCAAGGACATCCTGAACGCGGGCCTGGCGGCGTTCGGGAAGCACACCAAGGGGAGCGCGTACTGGACGGGCAAGGTGGTCAGCAACGAGGCCGTCGCGGGGCAGGGACGAAGCAGGACTACTGGAGCTACGAGGGCCTGCTGGAGCTGGGCATGGTCGATCCGGAGTCTGCTTCGGGGTTCTGTGATTAGGATTGCCAGTTACCAAGAAGTCATTCATTAAAACCGACCGGAGAAACGGCTACACTGCTTGGCACTCCATTTTAATGATGAGCTTGGGAATGTTTGTACATAAGCTCCATATGATAGAATGATACTGTTCATGAAACGTTTGGTTCTGGACGGGCCTTGCTACCCAATTCCAAAATGCATCCAAGTTAGCATCCGACTTGCTGTTGTTGAGACCCCTCTTCTTTCCTTCATTTCACGTTTCATCATCCACCTAGCAGAGAGGGGAGACTCACAACGAACAGACTATCTCCGATCATGCCGATCTGCTATCGGGACTTCCTCGTATACGGGAGGCGCTTCGTTCGGGTCAAAGTCGAGGTTCCTAAGACTGTAGGGCGGAACAGCTTCATCGTCTTGGGTCGAGTCCGCGATATCCATATCGGGTGGCACCACGCACCTGGTCGGATCGCGTTCGGGATCCCCCAACTCCACATCTGTTTCCTTGCGGAGTATAGTCCGGAGGATCCTGACTATGTGCGGAAGACAGAGAAGCCCTTGGGTTTGCTGCTGCTGTTTGCTGATCCTCCTCCTGGGCCGCCGGCTTAGCTTTGCGCGCCGGCAAAACGCAAGTCCACTTCAACCAGACCACCTCCATGACTGCTTCCTCCGGGCCGTGGACAGAACAGAACACGCTCAGGACAAGCGCCGGCGGCATGAAGACGCCGACGGCGACTAGTTTCAGGGCCAGCCATATTGCCGTCCAGACCACCGATGCCACGATCACGGCGGCGGAACCCAGCACGGAGACGACGATGAGGCCGATGAACAGGCCGATGCAGGCCAGAAGTATGGGTAGAAAGTATTCGCAGGGGTCGTCTTCTTGTTTGCCATTGAGATATTTGCCGGCGAAGGCGGCAGATGCGAGGGGGAACCCTACGAGGAGGGCCACCAGGATGCAGAGAACCTCCACGTCGCTGCGCTCCATGGCTGCATTGGATGGATGGGGGTCGATAAGTACTAGAATCGTCAGAAAGGAGAAGAATGTAGCTGTATCGAATCTGGTTTCTATAAATATTAACGTAGATAGTGGCCGCTCGCACAAGAAATCAGCCCAGTACTTACAGAAGACAGGCAAATTCATGCAATTTTCTTGTCATCCTTTCCGTAAAAGGGTTTGAGTTCGAAGAGCAAGATTCTCTGGATAGTTCTCGGCGAACCGCGCTTTTGATGAACTCAGATAGCAGCCATGGAATCCCGCGCCTCTTATTAGCGCACATCGTGCTTTTCGAATTATTCTACCAGTCCTTCTAGTGAGAATCCCGTGGCGAAAGAAGCCAGTTAAAGCTACAGTTGGACTACACTCTAGTAACCAGCGGCTAAGGATCGAATCAACACTAAGCGGACTTGCAATATGAGACATTGAGGCAACGTTTAATATATTAGGTATCAAATGAATGCTGAAGTGATACTGCAAATGATTATCCAATAAGCGTTTAGCCCGAGGTTGAAATGATAATACCGTAAACCCAAACTCATATTGGAATAACCAACCAATCTCAGACTTCGTGCTTCCCAACACTATCCTCCCATATGCACCTGTTTGAGCTGATTCATGTGTCTGCGATCAATGTGACTTGCCGACGTCCCATTCAAGGCGGTTTTCGTCGCTGATAGAAACACCCTTGCTGGAAGTCGATTTACTCCCGCGATCAACCGAGAAGCACTTCTTCTAGTATTTCCAAAGTCAATACGACATGATGCGGTCAAGGGTCGATCGCTGGGCAATCTGCGACCGAGTCGTTCGCCAGTGGCTCGTTGTCCACCCCTTACTGCACTAACGACAGGTGGGGTATAGCTGTAGGTAGCCCGGCAGCTTGTCATCCATCTCCAGTTCCTGTACCTCCTCTTCCCATTCGACGATACGGAACCGCCGAAGGCCGCGGCCGAGGACCGGGCCCTGGATGCTGTACCGCATGTGGTAGAACTCGGTCCAGTCGCCGGTGACGAGACCGAGCGGGATTGTGGCCGGCCAGTACAGCAGCGTCATGGTGCCCTTCAGGACGAGGACGGCCACGACATAACCAAGAACCCCGACGACGGCGACGGGGTACATGGCCGCGATCAGCACCAGGCAGAGCAGGAACGTCGGGATGGCGCGGGCCCAGTGGCGAGTCCAGTAGCTGTTGCTCATCCAGAGCTGGAAGATGGTCCAGCCGGCCGCCGAGAGGATGGGCATGGAGAAGACGACCCCACAGATGACGAGGTTCTGGGTGATGGGGTCCATGTTGGGGAGGATGAAATCGAATAGAGCAGCCATGGTGGGAAATTCGTAGAATGACGGCCGCTTTGGAAGAGTGACTGCAGAGAAGGAGAAGAGGCGAGAATCGGCCGTAGTGCAGATGCTTAAGTGTTTCTCAGAAATATCCCAAGTGGTAAGAAATCTTTCTATTATATGCATCAAAGTATCTCTTTCTCCGAACCCTTATCTCCTCAGAGATCAAAGTATACTCTGTGGGGCGTGTTGCCTGGCAAGTCCCATGGGCATACGAAAGTATCTACTTCGGATCAATGTTGAGCTCCGGTTGATTGCTCGATTACGACTGCCAGAGCGAGGCAATCTCCAGCAGTTCTGCATTGTTACACCACAGAGAAACAAATGGTGGACAAAGGCCTCGCTCAAATCAAAAGAAGACATCTACAGAAGAGGACTCCTGCCCGGTAGTAAATGTAAACAAGAACAATGAATGACTAACTTGAAGTATGACACTCCTGTTAACGTACCCCACAAGCGAAATGACCACACAAGCGAATTGACCACTTTCGCCAAATTTCGTACGAACAACTTTTACAACTCAATTCCTTCACCACCCATTATGGTTAACACTTGGGAAGAAGGGCAAATATTTCTAGCGTTTTAAGCGCTTAAGAACGATCGACTGCTCCGTCAACGCGACGCGGGACGCGTCGGCGTCAACTGGGCTTCGAACTTCGTACGACGGCACCCAGACCTCTGGACGCGTTTTAATCGAAGAATCGATTATCAGAGAGTCCTTTGCGAAGATCCCGACGCGTATCGCGCGTGGTTTACCCTCGTACGGAATACAATTCACAAATATGGGATCCAAGAGGAGGATATTTATAACTTCGACGAGACCGGCTTTCTTATGGGCCAAATCTCGTCCGAAATGGTCGTTACAACCTCCGATCGACACGGGAGGCCTAGGGCTGTTCCGGAATCTGTTATTTCGCAGTTGGATGTGAAGCTACGTACGCCGACGCCTCCGGCGATCTCTTCCGGCCTACCTATATCCTGGGAATCAAAGACCCCAAACAACCCAATTGAAGCCCAATCCCAAACCGAATACGTGAGAAATCGAATCGTACGGCATCAAAATAGCTCTCCGACATCAATTTTAGCTGGACTTGACCAGATTGCGAAAGGTACAACGCAGGTTATGCACCGGCTCGCTCTCTTAGAGGGTGAAGTAAGCGCACTACGAGAGGCGAATAAGTTGCTTAGCCGGCGCCGCCGTACGAAAAAGAAACGGCTACAGGATGGAGGATCACTTCGTATACAAGCTGGAGAAGACCTGCAGTCTCAAAAGGACGTTGATGGACAGTTACAAGACGAATCGCGTCGGAGGAGTGGTCGTACGAGGACGTCTGGGACGCGCTCACAGCGCTGTAGAATCTGCGGAGAGCCCGGGCATAATGCGCGCACCTGTCAGAATGATGTAGAGGTATCTGGAGATGAGGATTCCGATTAATTTTAATAGATTATATTCGTTGTGGTAGTATTGATTTATACTTTATTATACTAAGTCCTGGAAAGTGGTCATTTCGCTTGTGGGGTACGTTAGATCAGCTCCCTTTGACTGATTCTTGCGCCACGTTGGAATATCTTCAATGGCGGTATCCGTGAAGAGTTCAACCCCTCGTGGGTTCCCAATCAATCCATCCTGCGATAAAACCATTGTTTTCAATTCTGCAGGAGAACGATGGTTGCCGAGAACGTTAGAGGACAGGCGTGGAGGCCGCCGACCGGCTGCTCAATCGATGTCGAGGCCATGTCGCAAACCTGGCCGTGGGATAAGCCTCCCAACTAACCCATGCCTTATGCAGCTGTCATGGGTGTAAACTGCAACAATGTGTATTTACCGTTGCATTTCCCCAAGAGCTGAGCTTGCGGAGGTAACTGAAACGGGGCCATGCCCTCCCGGTTGGGTCGCCGTTACCTGCAACCTACCGAGGCTGTGCCTGCAGCAGCACCCTTGTCGAGAACGGCTGACCGGCGGTTAGGCGGCACCCTGTGCTGAGTAGACCAGAGACTCACGACGTGAGCTATGAGCATATAAGCCCTCTCAATTCGCTGCCAAAATCATTCCCGAGTCTTCACCATGACACTTCAAAATCTGCACTATTCTTGTTAACTTGCGCAAACAAACTGAAGACTCTCATCATGGAGAACCTACCCAACACACCACCCAAACCCTCGGTGGCTCTCCCTACACCCCCAAAGACGCGAAGCAGCTCGAAGAAGACCGTGACTCTTTCCACAGGAGACGATTATTCTCGAAGCCCGTCTCCATTGACACAAGGTGCCATACCACTGCGCAGACAAGAACGACGATGCGTGACTTCTCCACTGCCGAGTATCGCTCACAGCCAAGGAACTTCTGCTCGTGCAACTCAGCCCGCCAGTGTAGAGGCGTGCACGTTAGATTCGATCCTCGTTGAGCCCGAGGCCAACACATCATCTACTTTGTCAAACCCGTCTTCGAGGCCCTCGCTTCATGCCGCCCCTGCTTCAGCTCCTGAATTGGCTTCCATCCTTCCAGATGCCAATGACGCTAGCAGGCGGAGGTCAACTCGTCCATCGGTCCCTCCGCGGCTCTCCAGCGAGCGAACGATACATCTATCAGAAAGCCCCACGAGCCTGGATGACAACATCAAGTGGGTTATGCGAAAGCAGCTCACCAAGAAGCAGAGAAGGCAGCAGGACCATGGCAACAACTACATATTCGAGGTCACGCCAGCCCAGTCCCCCGAGAAAGCAATCTGTAAGATCGGATTCACCACCGGGCCCACCGCCCGGCGCCAGAAGCACATCTTCAGCACCTGCCAACACAACTCGATCCGAGGGCAATACGACCCAGGCCACGTCCCCATCCGGCTCTGCCAGCGCGCCGAGAGCCTGACCCACGCGGAGATGGCCTGGAACCGATACCATTTTGACTGCAGGTGCCCGGTGAAGGACCACCGCGAATACTTCGACGTGGCCCCGCAGCTCGCGCTCGAGGCCGTCCACCGCTGGCGCACGTTCTGCATGCGCGAGCCCTACGACGCCAAGGGGGAGCTGCAGCCGTTCTGGGAGGCGCGGCTGCGGGACATGGACCGCCGGCAGAAGCTGCGCGCCGACGTGCTCGACATGGCGGAGAGGCGACGGCAGTGGGACCGCTTCGTGCACGCGACGCTGCTCGATGCGGTTTGGTACGACGTTGCGGCGGCTGTGCGGAAGCTGCAGAATCGGGGGATCTGGCGCACGACGGCGGTCATCGAGCTTTTCCTGATACTGTTCCTTCTGTTGCCGCTGCCGCGGGTGTTCACCCTGCCCTACTACGCGACAGCCGTCTGGGTCGTCGCCATGATCAACGAGATCAAGCTGTCGGCCACGCTGTGTGCCCTTTCGTGGCCACCGGTTAACGTCCAAAAGAAGCCCAGCATGACATGTGCGGCTTCGATTGAGGAGGAAGAGGATGCGGATATGGAGTACAAGCACCGGAGAACTTCAACTGCAGCAGATGAAGTGCTACCCAATGATTTGGGTTACGTATTTGGCTTGCCGTTAGCAGATGACGTCTTTGATTAGGTCGAGCTCTTACCTTGAGAATATTCGATTGCTTTGGTTTCCATTTTGTGTTGTATTTATGTTGTTTTCCGTTTACCATATTTGTCAGCCAGTTTCCCAAGATCGAATTATGCAGTGTCACAACATATACCCTGTCTATCCTTAATATACTCGCTGGAGTGACGTAGTGTTCATTAGATCAACCCAAGGCAGTTGCCTCGGCCCTGCGTGCTCTATTGGTGGAAAGCTATCACACAGCCCACCACCTTCGTGCTACCGAACAAATCTGTCGGTCCCAATTGATCGATACTACACCAAATCATGGGTTGCCTCCTTTTTCGGCCCCACCACGTTTCTTTTTCGAGATACTCGACAACAAAGCTGTTCTGATGCGACTCATTAATACGCTGACCCTTGAGCTGGAGCATTTCATCGAGCCCCCGCCGTACGCTATCTTGTCGCACCGATGGACCGAGGAGGAAGTGCTCTTCGAAGACGTGGGGAAGCCGCTGTCGGAATGGCAGGGCAAGGCGGGGGCTTCCAAGGTGCTGCAGGGCTCCGTCACGGCCCTGGCCCTGGGCCATCGCTACATCTGGATCGACTCGTGCTGTATCGACAAGAAGAGTAGCGCCGAGCTGACCGAAGCCATCAACTCCTTGTACGCATGGTACCGAAACGCCGAGGTCTGTCTCGCCTTCCTCTCGGACGTGCAGTCGGCCGACACCCTGCTCGGCAGCCTGTGGTTCACTCGCGGCTGGACGCTGCAAGAGCTAGTTGCGCCCTGTAGTCTTCGCTTCTACAGCGCAGGCTGGGACGACTTGGGGAGCCGGGAGACTTGGGCGAAGCAGATCTCCCAGACCACCGGCATAGGCTTGGAACTCCTGCAACAGCAACGACAACTAAGAGGGACGCCGGACTCTGCGAGACAGCTCTTGAGCAGCTACAGCACGCACAAAAAGATGAGCTGGGCCGCCAAAAGTGTCACAACTCGCGCAGAAGATCTCGCTTACAGCATGATCGGCATCTTCGGCGTCAGCATGCCCCTTATATACGGCGAAGGCCGCGCCAAAGCTTTTCGCAGGCTGCAAGAGGAGATACTGAAGAGCACTTATGACCAGTCCATCCTAGCGCATATAAGCACGACGCCAAGTCCATCCCTGACGATGGGACCGGAAGCGTTCTCTTTTGGTCTGGAGATCTTGAAGAGAAGCCACTCGGCGACGCACAGTATCGGGATCTCTGGGTCTGCGTTGAGTGTAGACCTCATCCTATGTCCATTGCCACGCCCCGGTCGCTCGTGTGAGCTAGCCATAGGTTGTCTCGAATGCTTCGTCAGGATAGGGGGGACGACGATAACCCGCCCGGGTCTACTCTTGGAAAAATATATGGATGGGTGGTGTCGTTACAAATGGGATGCAATCTACCTAATGCACCCGTGGAGTGGCAATATTGCCAGGGCGTTTCCGTCCCATTTTGGCAAGTACAGGAGTCCGTTCCTAGTAAGGGAAGGCGAAATGCTGATATCTGTCTAAAGGACAACATAAATTCACCCACGGGAGGCGGGAGACGATCAGATTATATGACGGAGACCAGCCTTATATGAAAGTAGGCGCAATAGACCGCCCGGAAATTCGTCCCTGGCAGGACCGGGCGATCCTACTTGGCACCATCACTCAGAGCGCCGGCTCTCGATATAGTTTCGGATGCACTACACCAGATGAACACGAGGGGCTTGTCAGCCTAGCCCACGTCCTACGTTACGTGCCTGGTATGGAGATCCGCTCCATCATCTGGCTGTCCGTCACAGAGGGCGAGATTTGCCAATACCGCTGTGCTATCCTCGTGGGCCACGGTCCATCTTCGGACACCGTACGCTGCTGGCCCGTTACCGCGGAGACCATATTCCCCTATGCATGGTTGCGTGGCCGGTCGCTGGATAGCTCAAATCCCGACCTCATGGATCTGCTTTCCAGGCAGTCTGTCGTCAAGATGCTGGGCAAAATCACCGGTCCCCCCCTCGGGGCCGGGGGCTTCATCCCTAGGGGCATGTCGGACCTCAAAATGGGACTAGACAACATCAAGACGGAGCTAAAAGAGTCCACCTTCTTGGAAACATCGTACCTGACTCTAAATGTTGAAGTTAACTCACAGTGGCTTTGGAGCCAGCTTGAAATCGAGCCCAATAACAAGGAGCGCGAACAGCGTCTCAGACAAGACCTATCCAATCTCAACTTCTAATCGACTTCAGCCTCTAAACTGGGAGAAACACCTAAGGTCTAGTGCTAACCTCGCCGTCAGTTACTCGAGGAAACCAGTGCTTGCGCAAGCGGTCGGAGCCGTCGTCTGGCTGTGACGAGTGACTTCTAACTGGTATGTAGTGGGGGCCAGCTAAGTCCGACCCACCCGGTCAAACAAGTGCGCCTGATGCGCATGGGGAAGTGGCCAGTTGGACCCTGCGAGCCTGGCCCCCCTAGTGGGTCTACCATGGAGGACCCCGGATGGGTCGGTCATGGAACACCCCAGATCTGCCGTCCAGGGATTTGTGTGTGGAGATGTGTGGGAGGAGGCGCATTGGAAACCGCATGTTTCCACGAGTTTGACAAATTGGCCAGATAGGTCTGTGGGGAATCCCCAACCCGATGGCGAAGGGAAAGGGGATTGCAACATTGTGCATCGTTGAAAGGCGAGTGAGTCGTTACTGTCTAACGTTTTGCCATGACTCTATAGGGACTGGTAGGACATCATCATATAGCTGAAGAAGTGATTGGATTTTGTAACGTTAGCTGCTACCTAATGTACCAGAGTCCTGTCCAGTATGGCAATGGCCCCCGTCCATGTCACAGGTAGATGGGTTCCTTTCTTCGCCCGTATATCATTAATTGGGACTTCGAAATTTATTTCGTCTTGGTCTAAAGTAACCCGACTCAGGTAACAAAAATCCCAGAATTTCCCTCGAACGGCGGCAAGGATTCGTTACGAGGTGGTCAGATTCAGGGATGGCCTGATACGGATGACGTATATTAGTTTGCAAAGGAGCGACATTGTTGTGACACCAGCAGAAAGCCCCAGTCACATACATCGAAATTTGACCATCTATCACCCATTATGTCGCTCGCAATTGCGAAGGAAAACACCCGCCAATCCCCAGAACTGGAGCGGCGGTATTGACAGCTATCTCGAAAAGCACCAAATCGTCTGCGAAAAGGTTACGCCTTTGTCCGGCGGGTTGTCGAGCTGGGTATGGCGTCTCGACGGTCATCGTCGGGAGGGAGACCCAGTGATTTTGAAATGCGCTGATAGTATCGCCAAGCTGGCCCCCGTACCCCTCGAGCCAGAGCGGCTGTAATACGGAATCAAGGCCTTGAAGTCCAAAGCCGTAGCAGAGGCTTGCCGCCAAGAGCCGTCAGTCATGGTCCCTCGCGTACTGAAGGAGACTTATCGAGGTTACCTGATGACTTGGGCTGGCGAGATGGACCTACGGGTAGCGTACAAGGAGGGGAAATTGACAGTAAGCAAATTTTGGACCGCCAATGCATTTTGCCTTTCTGTCACGAGATTTCTATTCTGGCACCTTCTAAACCTATGAACGAAATAGGACGCAGCAGCAGTCGGCGCACGCCTAGGAAAATGGCTGGCATGTCTCCCAACGACGGCGTAGACACCTTCATTGCCCCCGGCGATCCGGCCTACGACTTGCGGCTGTGGGCGGCCGAGGCCATGGTCCTGGAGGCCAAGTTTGGGAAAGAGGATGGGAGCCGGGGGAGTTTGTTGTCCTCGTTCCTGAGGGCCTACCGACTCGGTACAGGGGATGCGATTGTCGACGACAAGTTTGTTTGCAAGGTGGCGATCGCGGTGGGCGCCTTTATCTTGCTTTTCATGCCGGCGCCGTTTTGGGATTGCGTCGAGGAGGACAGGGAACCGTGGACGAAGCTGTCACTCCAATACGTGAAAGCTGGTGCCGAGAATGACATTACATGGTTGCGACAAAGTAGTCTAGGGCCACTGTTGATGAAGCCTTGAACCCATTTCAAATGACTGTCACTCTCGAAGAGCCATGTTAGAGCTGTTTAATACACAAATTGCATCCTAATTCTCAATTATTGCTTGTCTTTGTTATCGTCGGCGAGCGCCGATGAATACAAACCGGTACAACATCCCTACCAATCTGCAAGGTTTCAGGAGGTTGGTTGAACAACCTTGATGAGCCGGCAAGTGCCGATGTCAATTTGGTATGGTGATGGGCGTTATCAATGTTACTACGGCCTCTTCCGTGCTGCCGTCGAAATAGAGACAGAGTTGCGGCAGGTTGGGAGGACAAACGTAAACGCCACACACGCCAAGAACACACCTTTTGCTACTCACCAAGCTCATCCTCCGCGTAGACATGTGCATGTGCATGTATTAACTAGTACCCGATACCACTATCGCCTTGACTACTAGACGTCTCTGCATCTAGTTTCCGCACCATGGGAATCTCTACTGTAGGGGGACATGCTCTCATGGCTAGCCTGCGGTAGCCCATTCATCGCCTCTATCGCCTTGACCGCCAGCGCGGTCGTGAGCCCCTGATGACCCAGCTTGACGCCCGTCTTGCCATACTGGCAAAGCCAACCGATCTCAAACGCACCATCTGCCTGTTGCTTGGTGAGCAACTGTTTCAAATCCGGCTCGTTGCGCATGCCCATATAGTGACAGGCCAAGACCCGCATCCCCAGGGCCATGGAGTCGGCCGTCATGTTGATGCGTTCCCGCAGGCGCTCCTGGAGCAGGGACGCGTGACTCCGGTACAGGTCGGATTCGGGGTTTTCCCGCAGCAGGCGCGCGAAGAAGTACAGGAAGACGTCGGGCTGGTGGTAGTACCGCGTCCCGTTCTCGTAGGCGCGGTGCAAGAGCACGTCCTGGATCCACTGCTTGGTCGCGGCCAGGCCGGGATCCATGCCGCGTCCGTAGGTGTAGAAGAGCCGCACTACGTTGACACAGACGGTAGGGTCCGTCCGGTCACGCGTCATGTCGAAATAAACCTGTGCAATACCAGAAGTTAAGTTAGAGTCCGCTTTCCTGGAGGGTATCGACAAGGACAACGACCGGCTTTGGTGGGAATGTGTTACCTTCACAATTCCGTCTGCAGTCACCATTTCCGGAGAAAGCATCTCATCCATGACTGATTTTGCAACATCGAGACTCGGGGAAAGAACCTTGAGTGCGTATGATGTCGTGTCGACATCATTAGGGTAGTTTTGGGTTGTTCCAAACGGGGCCCCTGTCGTCTGTCAGTCACCCTAACCTTGCGGATTGCTGAAAGGGGAGGGACAGAAGATACGGAGCGCTTATCAATAAAATAATTCCATGTCCGATCAAAGTGCTTGAGCTCAATCAAGCTCAAATCCTCCATGAGCTCGTAGACCAACAGCTGGCCAAAGTTGTCGGGCACGACGACGCCCGTGCTGGTTTCGGAGTGAAGACTCCGCGCATGGGCCCGAAGCCACTGCCGACCCCGTTCCACCGGGTCCTCCAGAAGGGCGAGAAGCTTCTCGCGCACCGTCTCTGCCCTGTCGAACACGATGCCGTCCCGGAAGCCGAGCGATTTCGCGGCCAGGACGTTCTCCGCCTTGTCGTCGACGAACACGGCCTGGCTCGCGATGATTTTGGCGGCGGATAGGACGTGGCGGTAGAAGCGGAGCTCGGGCTTGCACATGCCCGCTTCGCTGGACGTAAAGACGAAATCGAATATGTCCCAGTCGAAGGCTTTGGCCTGTAGGATTTCCCAGTCGGGCCTAGAAATGTTGGACATGGCATACACGCGCAGGTTTGGGTGTGTGGCTCGGAGTTCCCGGATAAAGGCAACGACATCGTCGTTCTGTCCCTGTGAAGCTCGGGCCAGATCAAAAGCCGCGGTAATATCGTCGGCGGGGACGCTATAGTGTTGTGCTAAGCGAGAATAACATTCATCTTGCCCTATGAGGCCGCGGTTGTATTCTCGCCAGATGGGCGAGGTACGGAATTCTTTGAGGAGCTTGGGCTGGATGGGGAGCGCGGAGGCAGGTTTCCAGCTGCAGAGCACATCTCCAATATCCAAAATAATAGCTGTAATGGGTTGAGAGACTAACATTTCGATATAGTGTAATGGTTGTCTGACAGGTAATGGAGTGTTTCGGGGGATAATCTATCAATCTGTCGTCCGACTTGCGGAGGCGGCGTGTAATATACATGTTTATGCCGCGCTGGGGTGGCCTCTCCACGTCCGCCCTCATGTCTCTCTCCATCTCCTGTGCTGGCTATCTCGGGGCCCCGGGAGCCATGCGTCTCCGTAGTTATGGGAACAACCTTGGTGTCATCCCACGTTATGATCTGGACCTGTTCCCGCCAGGGCCGATTTGGGTACGGAGAAAGCCGATAGAGGGAGACCACCGGTTTCCGCATGACATGATTAATAAGCCTTTTAGCCATGCCCTATAAGTTCTAGGCCGCCCGAGGCCTCATCGACTGCCTCATTCGGACTCTGGACAGTGGTGTTGCCCCAAAGTTGGTATTATTGCCTACTTTAGTAAATCGTCACACGACTCAGTGCTGGACGTTCTAGAAACGGGACCCGCACTTCATTCATTTGAGACAAACTGTAATATACGGGCCAAGCCCTGGTTTCCTGCCCAAAAGAGGAAAAGCTGGTCGTTACTCGTGTCATGGTTCATCTCTATCGGCTGTTCACTAATTCGAGGTGGGTGTAGTCCTCACCGGCCTGTTGGTACAGTAAGTCGCTACATGCTTTATGCCAAGAAGTTTCTCCTTTGTTTGGACGATCTGACACCCCAACGGTTTGTGTCGGTCGGTCAATCAATCTAGAAGATGAGACGAAAGTGTTACATAATAAAGCTTAATAAACTGTGGTCCTCTCACAGTGTATATGTTTTGCTTCTTATTCCCCCTACCGATAGAGTTGAAAGGAGGCTTCTATTTCTGGTCTGGTTTCTTTCTTGTTACTCACCCTCCGCCGTTTGTGACCCCTATTGCCTCTTGTTACCACTGATAGTATCGCGTCAGTGTGACACCCGACGCTGCCATGTCAGCCCGAACCCTCCAGTTGGAAAAGATCGCTGCTCCTGAGGATCTAGAGCACGTGATCCCCGTAGTCTTTTCATGGAACTACATACCCCGACTCCCACCTTTCCTAGTAGCCCAGGACTGGTATTTTGAGAACCCCATCGCCAACCGGTCTGCCCACGACCCTTTCTCCGACAACTGCTTCCCCATCGATCCCAAGGCAGCCGGCTTTCCCTACCACACTGGCCTCACATGTCTCCGTCACAACCGGCACTGGAAGGCGGCACTGGACTATGCGGCCGAGTTGTGCGAGCTCGTCGCTGCCGACAAGAGCTACAATAGTGCCAAGCTGTCTCGTGGCGGTAACCTTGCCACCATTGCCCAGCGCGAACTTGCAGCGCCGCTGGGGGAGCGTTTCGTCACCTTCGCCATCAACCTCTTCCCCAAGGCCGATGAGGAGCGCATGAAGCTGATTGCCGTGGGAATCCTGTTTGTCGTCATGTTCGATGGTGGGTCTTTCCTGGCTCTTAGAGTTGTACCCGATCTTGCTGACGTATCAACACCAGATTCTTGGGAGGAAGCACCCGGAGAGGATTTGAAAAACGTCCAGGACGACTTCGTCGCGCGCATGCGCGGTGAGAAGCCCAGCAACTCCTCCGAGACAGAGGGCACAACTCCGCTGCAGACGCGCATCGACGAGATCGTAGCCATGTGCCGCGCCTGCGACGAAAGGACGGGCACGGACGCGGGCCACGACTTCATCGAGCGAATGCTGGAGTGGGTCATGCACGCGCAGCCCGAGCCGGGCGTCTTCACGTCGCCGCGCGAGTACCTCGACTACCGGTGGATGGACGCAGCCGACTGGTGGCTCGCGGCGGCGTGCAAGCTCAGCATCGCGTCGCCCGTCTCGCTGACTGAACCCGTGACCGCCAAGATCCTGAGACTGGCGGGCGACCACATCTCCATCGTCAACGACCTCGGGTCGTTCGACAAGGAGCTCCGCTCGTTCGAGGCCGGGCGGACTTTTGTGATCATCAACCTGGTGCAGGTGCTGCGGACCAGTTGCGGCTTGTCCATCGACGATGCCAAGGCGGCCGCGTTCGTGCTGCAGCTGCTCAACGAGCAGGAGATGCTGACTGAGTGCGAGCGCCTGAAGACGGATGAGCGCATGACGGATGAGCACTGGCACTTTGTCGATGTTCTGCTCCTTCTCTGCGCTGGTAACACGTTTTACACGATGACTACTAGCCGGTATGGTGGCGAGGCAGCCAGGATTAAGAAATAAGGGATCGTAGCGGTGACATTGTAGATCTCTCCTTAGCAATGCCCTCATGGTAGGACTCTTGTGGGGGAAAATGGCAACATTCGAGGGGGATTTGTACCAACTGCTGCATGGATCTTAACTTACCATTTGGGATTGTCTCGTACGGATTTGGTTCGCAAATGCTCTTTGATCTTTTCCTACTTTCTGAGCAGTAAGCGGACTTGCTCTCTAGTGCGCAAGTCTGCTTCTCAACTCCATACTCAGCGATGGAAATGCTCGTGATAGCCATCGAAGCTCGCCAGCAAGTGACCACACGCTGTGGCAGTAGTAGGAGCGACAAAGACTCGAAACCTGGTAGCATGAAAAATGCTTCGTTCTGACTTGTATGAGGGCTTTATTCTCTTCGAGTCTAGAACGGCAAAGAGTCCGGGATGACCTGTGTACCGTAGCAGTATCTGGCTGTTCTGCGCCCCTGCGCTGCGGCGGTGTCGTCTCGGCGCCGGTAGGATAGTATTGAATAAAGTCTGAAAAGGGCCCAGCATTGTTGGGTGTTTAAAACCCCTCGGCCACCTAAATTGAAATAAGCATCGCTGTAATCCTGTCAGAGATAACTTGTACCCCGCCCGAATAAGATCCGAACCTGCCCAGCCTTAAATAGGACCCGAACCTGCCCAACCCTGAATAAGGCTTGAACCTGCCCAACCCAGAATAAGGCTTGAACCCGCCTAGCCCCGAATAAGGCTTGAACCCACCTAGCCTCGAATAAGGCTCGAACCTACTTAATCCCAGATAAGATACGAATAAGAAGACAGAGTTGTCACCAAACAGGCACATTTTCCGCAATGAAAGACAAACCAATGGCATCCTGGCGCTGGATTACTGGTACTTGCCCTTACCTGCTCTCACTCTCGCTACACAACGTCGAATGTGGTCATGTCTTGAAGTACTTGTTCTTTGCTTTACTACTATATCGCGCAGTTTCAGGGGAACTGGGGCCGTAGCAATGATATAGGAGGGCAGATAGAACAGCACGACTCATACTCCATTCACTACGACACATCTCCATGTTTATAATCTTGCAGCGATTCTATGGTGGTTACTCTGAGAAACATGAATCTTTATTACTGCATCTGGCCTCCTACTTTGCAAAAAAGACACCTTACTTTTCAGCCGAAGGTGTTTACCAAATCTCCAGAGGAGTAGGGGAGTTGGTACCAAAGCCAGGCATATAAAACCCAACAACGAACAGCCCCAGCCCAGACCCAGGACTTCGAACATCTTGGGTCCCGCGATCGGCAAGGCGGCCCCCAGAATGCTCCGAAAGACCGCACTTGCTGCCACAGCCGTTGCCGAGTAGGCTTCGTAACAGTCCACCAAGTAAAGCTGCAGGGTCTGGAAGATGCCCGACATGGCAAAGGTGAAAGGTATGAGGCTGAGGAGAGGGACGGCCCAATGCACGTGCTTTTCGGCAGCCCAGCCGAATACGAAGAAGGTGATCGGTGCGATCAACGCGAACCGTATGCTGAGAGGTAACCGCATTTCGGGTTCATAGCACGAGTTGTTCTTCTTAACACGGCGAACCAAGTCACGATCCGATGTGGCCATGACAGCGAAAAGGCCTAGTAAACCGCCCAGGCCAAGGGACAGGTAAACCAGCCCAGCTTGCCCCACGCTCCAGCCGTACGTCTGAGTAAAGACACGACCGATGGTTGTCAGAAGCAGATAATACGCTCCGTAGGCGAAGGCGGTATAGAGCGACACGCTGAAGACCAGCGGTTTGAAAAGCAACGTGAGCGGGCGTAGCAAGCCCTGCGCGATAGCACTCGTGTTGCTTTGGGGTTTGCTCAGACTTGACTCTGGGTCTTCATAACAGCTTCGTAAGTCGGCCTTCTCGGTTGTGACTCGCATACGTCGTGCTTTCCGTTCGACCAAGACGCGGTGGTTGGTTTCCGGAAGAAACAAAAGGCCGACCAGAACCACCGGCGTGCAAGCGATCAGAATTAGCCAGAAGTCCCATCGCCAACCGAGACTCTGAGATAGATAGGCGCCTACAAGTGGTCCTATTGTTGGTCCTACATGGGGAACATTAGATTCCGGCAACAAAGATAATGTGTATGAAAGAAATAGGGCAGGTGTAAGACGAGAAAGGGAGAGAGACAAAACTTGCCGAAAATGGGCCCAATATTGAAAATACCCATGGCAAGACCTCTTTCGTCGGTTTGAAATAGATCACCCACAACACTGGGTCCTATGGTCTAGTTAGAAGCAAATCAGTCAGCTCGGACACACTTTGAATGGCTCCCAGGAAAGGAACGGTGGAGTTTACATTACAGCCGGCACCCCCAAGCCACTGAAGAAGCGAGCAACGATCAACGTAGCGGTATTCGGGGCCATCGCACATCCGATCTGCCACACGACGAAAAAGAGATTGGAAGCATTGAGAACGAGTCTCCGTCCATAGATCTCGAACAAGGGCGCAAGAAACAGCGGCCCGACGACATAGCCCAACAGGTAGATGCTGACCGTCACCGTCACCATGGTCGCGCTCTTCTCACCCAGGTCCACCATGATGATCTGGACACTCGGCGTTTGGACGGCCGAAGCGAAGGGGACAAAGAAAGTGACGACAGAAAGCAGCCCGATAATGAGCCATTTCCTGCGAAGCGGGAAGTTGAAAGGCATCGCCGGATCATCTTGGCTCTCCCATCCCACGATGCCCTCAGCAAGATTGGAGAGGGGAATCGCCGGGCGCAGATCATCGGAGTCGGGTGTCGGAGGTGCTGAGTCTTCGATTGGCGTCAAAGACTTTTCCGGCGGTTCCACCTCCACAAAGTCCCCGATTACTGACTTGGACGCGGAACCGGGGCTCATGATTTCCAGGCTCGGTGTATGATTTTGACAATGAGTGAAGTTCACCTGTTATCGCCGGCCATGCGAGCTGAGGTATGCGTCTAGTGTTTCTGGGGAAGCGTTATCACCGCCAACATATGTACTTTCCCCATATCTATTTGCAGGGGTAGAACCTGTAATTGAAATAGCATGTTACTGACTCAGTTTTAGATTTCCTGTTAACCTGCACAGGGTGGTTTCGGATGCTGTCAGGTCGGACAGTCCCGGTCAATTTTCCAGGGGCCCAGAAAACTAGTCTTGGCATGGGACGATTTCGGACCCGGCTTCCCCGGCTCCCGTGTGTAATTAGTACACAACTCAACCGGACAGAGGATGGAAACCTCACTGGCATCTAATGACAAGTAATACACCAAAACGGAACGTTGGTGAGCACACCGGATGCTTCTCGAAAGAGTAGTAATATAAGGCAACAGACCTTCTCGTGGTGTCCGGCGTCAGTAGCTCTGGTGGGCCCTCCGTTACCGTAACATTATTTTCTAATAACTCCTTTCGAGAGATGGATATCCCTGGAAGGGGATTGGCTTCCTCAAAGGGGACTTGGTCCAGGTCGAGCTCGCTTTGCCATCGCCACCTCGCGCCGTATTTCGGCCGGACGCCCTCTGACCCTCTCCGCCCTTGGCCACCAATGTATATTAGACTAGCATTTGCCCGTGTGGCCATGTGTGATGTTGCCCTAATATGGCCTGCTGCATCCAAATCGGTGCCATAATCTACTCAAAAGATACGCACTCTCAAGGGGATGTGTCTATGATCCTCTTACTGAGCGGCTGCTGCAGGACCACGCCTGCCCCCAAGTCCTCTCAGCTTCAGGGACTGCCCATTTCCTCATCCACTCTGTCTGCAATATGCGATTTGCGCTCAGGCGATCGCCCGGGCTGAAAACCAGCATGCCTCTTATCATCTCGAACAGAGCATCCCTCTCTTCTTCGCCGATCACTTCTGTTCCCATCTTCCGTCTTGGCTCCTGAATCGCATCTTCGAATCGCTGCTTGAAAGCCTCCACATGCCTCCCCTCGATCGGCTTCCCGTTTCCGGCAAACCACTTCGATCCCTTCTCCCAGCTCTTCCACCATTCGTCCGGCAACGGTCCTACAGCGTCGACCTGGTCCATTGTGGCGTCATCCCATCCAAATAACCAGCTGTTGAGGACCGGCCTCACTCCTAGAACCGCCCAGATCATGCACCCGAGACTCCAGATGTCCGATGGATATGATAGAGGCTCTGTCGGCGCAAACCTTGCTTCTGGCGGTCGAACTTGCAGAGGTGTGCAGGATACACACACCGATTCCTGTGAAGGGCAGAAGGCCGTACCAAAATCGGAGAGAATAATCTTGACTTCAGGGAGTAGCATTTCATCGCCAGGTTTCCCAAGCCAGATCGGAGAGTAGACGTATGGGGGGATGCTTGATGATGTGAGCGGCTGTTTATCGACCCTTACCAAGGGTTCGGAACTGGTGGTCCATAATCGTCATAAAGCTGCTGGGTTGAATGGGAGTCAATGTTTGGCAACTGGAGTATGTTTCCCATATGAAGATCTGGCGAGGATTAGGGATATGACCACATGTAACTCTGTGTGCAAAGAGAGCCAAGGCAAGGTACTCACCCCCGTGGAAGTATCCCAACTCATGTATGTGCGCCACGGCCATGGCGAGCTGTGCAGCAAGCGACCTGGCGACGCAGAGCTTGGATGGGGTATAATCCGCCGCCTCTACTGCATCAGCAAGAATGCATCTTGCCGGCGTAGTGACGAGGCACGAGTGTCTCCCGTTCGGCTCCTCGATATCGTAGCGATCCAGCACTGGAGATTAGATTGCTACCGAATCCTCCACTGTGGGCCGTTGAGGCAGAAATCCGACTTAGAAGATGCAGTTCCTTAGGACCATGGTCAGCTATGCCCACTTTCATAGCAACGTACTTGGCCATTTCGACATCCCGAGCGAGCCAAATGGTCGAGTAACTGCCCTAGCCGAGTTTGTGCACGATACGGTATCGGTTCTGGAATATGTCGCCAATCTGAATGGTATGGTACCCTCCGGATCGATAGTAGTCGAGTCTTTCGACATCTTCGATGTGCTCGTAGAGAGGGCCATGGGTCGACATGGTTGCGAAACGAGGTCCGACGTTACGGCGTATGCTTGCAAAGGGCGGTGAACATGATGCCAAAGCTAGCCGTGGCCTTGGAATAGTACAAAGACCTGACCAACGCATGACTGCGTCAGTATGGGAGAGAGGTTGGTCAGGAAAACCCAATGACTTGTTCGTGAAGTTTTCGGTATCGTGGCTGACCGTAAGTGGCTGGGCTGATTCCCATGCACCTAGCCATGCCGTGGCAAAGGGGGGGGGCGTTTTAATACCCCCCTCTATCCACATTTGGCTTAAGAGGTCCTCCGTCCACATTTGGCAATATCCCTCCATCCCCATTCGGCTATAGAAGCCCTCCATCCATATTTTGATATCGAGCCATTAGCGCTAGGGATGTACCATTTTCTACTAGGTCATTGAAACAACGATACATAATGTACTTGGTGACAGCTGAGGGGATCAGAGCGCCAAGATCACTGTTGTTCTACGTGTTCAATTTTCTTTTTCTACCTCGACCATTTACTTTTCCCCATCGATTACACAAAACTGGACGATAGTACCTTGTAGGCTATCAAAATGCCAGACCAGCAAGAACCAAGACGACGCCTTGATAGGCCTGAAGGGCAAAGTCCGCCTAGTAACACCGGAACAAGCGATGGACAAAGTCCTCAGCTACGGTTGCACGGAGTTGATACAAATGATACTCCTCGACCTTCTTTCCAGCCCGGATTCAGCCCTGCACGAAATGTGCAGGTGCAGACCAACCCGTCTTGACGGCCGCAAAGCAGCCGTCCAGACATGCGGCATGTGCAGGACCAGCTTCGGGAAATGACCCGTCTAGTTGCAAAGGGCCACGCCGCCGCAAAGGAGGTCCAGATGGCCCAGTTCAATGAACAGGCTTCTGCAGAGCAAGGAGCACAGCTCCGCTCCGGTCGAGCACACCGCGAAAGCGTGGTGCTGTCCTCGGATGACGAGTCCGAGGACCTGCACACGGCTCCCCGCCCGTCTAAAAGACGTAAGCCTTGGGCCCGGTCTGCCGCGACCGCCAGCGCTTCCTCGGCACCTTTGCTTTTCGCGCCAGCCACGGACACGTTCCACTTCGCATCCTCCTCGCAGCCACCGGCACGGCCGAGCTTCGATTGGAGTATGATTATACGTGACATTGGCCTTGCGGCACCGCCTACAGGACCAGGACCTGCTCGTAGCAGCCGGCCTCGGTACAAGTTACCCGACAAAAGCCAACCGCAACGCGATTCGGCCCGTGAAATCCGATCTGGGTCACGGACCCAGGCCCCAGAAATGCAAGTCGTTTTATCGTTGACACGCGATCAGGACTCTGGGGCGTCTAAGCCGCAAGACATATCCTCGAGCAAGCCTCGAGTGCCTTCTTCCAATGGAACTGGCAATACGTCAACGCCAGACGGTGGACGTGAGGCGGAAGCTTCAGATCCCTCAGCGGCAGACGAAACATTGTCTGATGCCGGCGGCGTTCCGGTCCGAAAGAGAAAACTGAATCAGAAGGAAGAGAAACAGCAGAACTCAAAGCGGGAGCAGTCGAAGAAGAGCCTCGTTTTTTATGTCCCAGCGTCACGGAGCAGGAAGTGGAACAAATGATGCAACTTCCCGACCTGGCTGCAGAGTTCCCTGGAATTGCTCAGATATTGACGAGGAATTCAAGAAGTCCACCGCCGAGAAAGCCAAGAACACGGTCGAGAAATTCAGCACCAAGGACGTCAAGTCGACAAAGTCGAGCCTCAGTCGCCTATGGCAAATAGTTCTCCGCGCCTGGCGGGTGCCTCCCATGTACATTATCGGCAGCCCAACGAACCTTTGGAACATTGCGAAGCAGAGGACAGCCTCGGCCAAGGCGCCCAAGGCCAATGAGGAAGGCGAGGCAGGCAACGACGATCCGTTTGATGCAAGTCCCCGTTACCTTTGGACCCGGAATACCTGCGATGACTTACTCGCCTTATCAATGCATGGTATCTGGACGCCGCATCTTTGGCTCTTGCCAGCTGCACTGGAATGGACCCAAATCTGTCGCACAGGTGACAAGAAGCCATGGACTGCACCCACGAGGCGAGTGAGCTTCTTCCGACTCCTACGTTATGTCAGTACCAACTGTCCTGACGACCCTCCGACGAAGAGACTGGAAGATGTCCAGTCATACATGTAGGCGAACTCGGAATAACACTGCCCATACCTGGAACTATTCACGGCCATTGCTCGGCAAGCCAAGAGCTTCAAGGGCGTCAGGGCGCTAGCATCATCATGGGAACCCGTGACCATTGAACCTGGGACATTGAATGTCCTCAAGTCAGCTTTGCAGTTGATAAAGTGTACCGGCGGAGCAAAGCGCTACCGGGACGGCATGGAATATGTCGAGATCTTCGAGTACAGTCGCGAGGGCGGCAGGCAGTCGAAAGACATCCCACGACGCAACCCCGACAAGGTGGCGGACACGGTGGTGGACCTGATACGCAAGTCAATTGAGCAGCGCATCACAGCCTACGAACAGCGGATGCGGCTCAAAGAGCGTGACTGGTCTGTTGAGAAGGCCCGCTACATCGTAATGCATCCGGCATTGCGTAAGGGCTGTTTCCCGGCCGGGTCAGGAAAACGCGGCCAAGGCCAGAGTTCCCTAGAAGACCTGATCGACGAATCGGCACAGCCGAATTGATCGAGTCGCCCTCGACGGTGCAAGCTCCATTGGAGATGCTCTGCCGGGCATTTCTGTTGACAGACATCGGTGCAGCTGACCAGTACTGTATGTAGGGTATCATGAATGATACAATGTCAACAGCCCTCCATCGCTTTATATTCCATTGTGACTGAGTGAATGTACTTCTCCTTTGCCGCGTAGTGGTTTAGAAATGCTTTGCTTTCGTGTGTTTTCCATTGTAAACCAAGTTTTGATATCTTCGATGGTGTTCCTTCTCTCCCAATGCGACCCCCTCAAATAGGTTCTAGATCGACCCTAGCTGCATAGATTTGAAACAGGAAAATAATTCTGAAGCTCACCAGACTTGTCATATCCCTTTGCATGCAATTGCGATCGGCAGGTGCGGCTCGGGAGGAACCAGGGAAGCGGCAAGGATAACATGTTAACATAGAAATGCAGATATACACGGTGTTTGCAGTCCGGTCAGTACATGTTAATGGACCGACCTCGGTACTGGAATATTCAACTGCAGATGTTAGTCCGCAGGGGTCTACGTAAAAGTCGACATTAACCACACTTCACCAGTGATCTTTAGATGCCCACGAACATGGTGAATATCACTGGTATAGAAGCATTATCTTGATTCCACTCCCGTTATATCTGTGACTACGTACTAGGTAAACTGAAGGCTATTGCTACAGTCATATCCTCTACAGACTACACAGTCGTCTAAAGAAACAACGGGCCTGTAGTGCTGCTTGTTCCTGCAATATCTCGGCTTAGGCCAGAGAAGACAGCGGAGGGGTTTCCTTGTGCTGCTATGCGTCTACCGCAAAGATCGAAATTTTGGTTATGGTCTGGTAGCATAGTAGATCTCTTGCTTCTTGTACCTCGGGATTCAGAGTGACGAGCACTTCGTTAGTTTGGTTCGAGGTGCTATGTAGGCTCGTAGCTGGATCTTGTTGGGTTGGGATTTGTTGGTGTGATGCGGATCATCACGTCCTATACGAGCGAATATGGGATAAGATTCTAGCTAGCAAGGCATTGACAGCAGCCTATCCTACTGATGCTGCATCCTGCGAGGGTACTGCTAAAGGGATTTCTAGACTCTTCTGTGAATAATTGTTAGCTATTGACGATCGAGCATTCTGGGAAGAACCTTCTGAAGCAGCCCATTCGTCACCGGCGAGGCAAATAAACTTAGTGAATGTATGCAGTGTTGAAGCCAAACGGCACCCGGCCCCATGGCGACTCCCTTGGTGTACCGACCAGTGTCATCCGCTTCGAATGTCGACAACTAAGATGACAGCTGTTGAGAGTTGTCTCAGTTGCTATCTACTCCTCCAGGATAGCTAGACAGCTGTCGGTTCCCTCCGCAGATTATGGCTGCTTAGTCTCTTAGCTCGTTCGGCGGGAGCAAAGATAGCCACCCATCTTCTGATGTCTTCGGTTATTTCTCGGATGTTCGGGGCAGAGCGGGATGGAAACTTCCAGTGGCGTCTGGCACACGGGACAAGGACCGGACGCTTCTGCCGTGAAACTCCAATAAGCGGACTGATGATTCTAGTTGTTATGACACCAGCCGAGTTCCGCTTTCCGTTCCGAAACCGGCCTTGCCAAGCCAGATTCTCCAGGCCACCTCGGCTGAGCTTTTGGTATGCGGTATCTCGTTGCTTAGTGTTGTCTCTCGTGCCGTCAAGAAGTTGGCTGGCGATCGTCCGACTTGGCTTCTGGGCTTGTTTGGTTTGGCCTAGCAGAGCTGGCGAGCAGGTCGATTGTTCGAGGATCGGATCGGATCGCAATTCACGGGACGGGGAGGGCCTTGTTGGATGCTGGAAATCGAAGCGAGAAGGGGTCGAGGTGGAAGGCGTGGTTGGTCGGAACGGATTTACGTGGTGCAATGCAACGCACACCAGCGTCTCAAGTTGGCTTCGGTTGATCACATTTGTCGCGGCCTCAAGGAATAAGGTTTGGGGATGGCAGCTTTTGGCAGCGCGTCTGACCGTACAAGTAGGTTGAGCGCGGGATTGCTGTGAAGAAGGTAGCCATAAATCTTCCGCGAATTGGCGATGGAGAAGACAACCATGCACCACCCACTGACCGAGAAAGCATGTTTGGGTGCTCGTCTGCCTTTCTGTTTGTATCCCCTTGACTGTGTCGCAGTGGCCTTCCTGTTGGCTAAGAATCTTGTGAATTGAGATGCAGTTGGCTTGGTCTTGGAACGAGTGCCACCTCGTCCCCTCGTTTTCCAGGGCTTGGGCTTGATGATGCGCATCAAAAGGGTCTTCTCTAACTACTCACCATGTAGCTGGGGAACATTGTTCCTTGGACTGATTGAACGCGAAGATATAAAATATATGGCTAGCGGGGAGTATGAGAGCCAGAAGGAACTTTACCGGTGCATATTTGAAAACATCTCATTGGTGCTGGCACAGGGGATTCTGGGATGAGATCTGGACATGGTCTTCTGCCTGACCAAATTCCACGATTTACGGCATGAGATCATTGATCCTGCCCTCATTGAGATACTAGCCAGGCTCCATGCGGCCTCAAGCTCCCCTACAGGCAAGTTCGGATCTCCCATAGCAAGCTTCAAGGGTTACGTCCCAGTAAACAACGAATGGAACGATACCTAGGAAGCGTTCTGTCGCCGACAGTTCAAACACGGAATTCTCTGGGGGTACCCAGCTCGTGGTATGATGCCGAAACGGACGGCTGGTGGAACAGCTCTTCGAGAAGGTGATACCATACTCCATCTGGAGTTTTGGTGGGCGAGTTTTTATAAGCGAGTTTCGACTTTTTTGCTACGTTTATTAATTTTATATTTTAGTCGCGTATTATGCTATAGAAGATCCAGGAGCCAAGATTTGATTACCCAGCTGGGATATATGAGTAGAGCATCTTAGAAAGCGGGCATACATACACGTTAAGTCGGGCATGAAGTGAAAAGGATCTAGCTATTTATAGGGGGAGGTAAAAGGGGTAGAAATCATTGCTTATTGCGTCAGTGTTCGCAATCCATTGCTAACACATCTTAATAGTATGATCTGGATAGTACGAAATCTAAAAGATAAGGCCCCGATAATAATAGAAACGTTATAATGCGCACCCATCAACTGACTGGTGGCAATCTAGCCAGAGTGTGGTCTCCTAAGTAACTTCCATGTCTGCTCGACCACTTTTTAAGTGCGCCCATCCTACGCTACGAATTTCTCCGGCGTGGGATTCATGCGATGAGTTCTGCAAGCTGCCTCCGTGTTGCAACGAGATTCGTTCTTGCGATTGACCTCGAGGACCCGAGATAAGCTTGACATAAAAGCCCTTGAGAGCCCTGTACACCACAGGAAGGTTGCCACAGAGCACGCCCATGCAAGCTTCCCAGGCTGAGAGTATCCCGAGGGGCACTTCTTCCCCTGTAGTCGTCTAGTCAGCATAAAGAGCATTCCTTCCTGTATTTATTGAGAATCTGCATATCAGAGAAGAGAAAGACGGAGGACTTACATGTGACGTCACGAGATATCATCGAGAAGACCCATCGAAGCCGGACCGCACTGATCGCGCATGTTCCTAGTCCGAACGAGAACAAGAAGCAGAGCCCGATCCTTCTATTCATTCCGGTTTGAAGCTTCAAAATGACGGGGATCGGCATGATGAAGATCCACAAGTCGGTGAGCATGTTGGTGATATTCGTGAAGTACGCAAACCAGGTTATATGGATCGCATCGTCCCCATTTCCAGTCCACCAACTCTGTATAGGCTGCCAACCAAGTAGCAGGACCAGCTCCATCAGTAGAAACCAGAGGACGACGAAGGTGGACGTGAGGATGATGAGGCGTCGGAAGCAGGGTATAATGAAGATTCGGTAGTAGAGGGCCAGCACGGAGAGCTTGGTTGTGGCTATAGCCACGTCGTAGCAGTGGGAGAAGATGTAGTTGCCCTGATGTCGGTTATGATTGCCTATCAGCAAAGAGCGCAGATGGCGGAAACGGACAACAACTTACCATCTTGAATGTTATGAAATCGCCCGGCGAAACGGCTTCGATGTGGCGTCCATATCCGTAAGGTGCTCCTTAAATAGATTCTCAGCTTGTTTGGGCCATGAGAAGAACGTTATGGTATACTTACCGAAACCGAGGCCAACTGCGCTGACTGCGACTGCCGCAACCTGGAAGATTAAATTAGCTTACACCAGAATTAGATAAGCACCACAAAAACCTACAGTGGCGCATATCATCAGGTAGTCGTCAATGGCAAGACTGCCCTTCGGGATGGTTGCCATTCTGACAGACAGTCTTAGGGCAGTGGTGAGAAGAACGAGTGGGATGGGGATTGAAAAGAAGACTTCGAGCTCAGTCGCTCTCGACTGAGCAAGATACTCCGCATCTGGCGTTCTTAAGTTCATGATCGATGTTGATAGGGTTGACGGCGCCGGTGTGATCGGAATTGAAGTGCTACCAAGAGAATTCGTTGAGCTTAGAGGTGCACACAATCATGTTACATTAAGATCAAGTGATGAATATCAAGCCTAACCGGTGATAGTAAAGGAGTCCAAGTCATTCTATATGGCACTGAGTCACAATGACAATGTATGTGCTAGTACCTCATATACTTCGGCGATATTGCAGTTAATTACCCCACGTTCATGTCTCATTGTACCAGGATATTGTAGTAGCACTGCACTGTCAAACAATTTTCTTTTTGGATATTTTCGGTGCATTGTTGGCCGAGATAGCATGCTTCTGCGGATTGTCCAGGGATGTCAATACCACTGATATTTCTCAATTCATCCAACAAAATCACTTGATTCCCGCGAAAACCTTATCTGTGGCCAAGTGACGGGGCCTTAGGACCACTTCACGATGCAGGGAGTTCTGTCAAATTTACCAACAGTAGCCGGACATTACCTAAACAGATTACATGGATAGCTGGTACTTTAGTCGATCTACAATTACAGATGACTTGCGACTATGGTATTTTATATATAAGTGTGAGTGAGGTTGTGGTAGAATAAATCCCAATACACCCTGGGAAATACAAATTCGCCGGCCAAACCTGGGGTAGGGTAGACCAGCTGGGTGGAATGTGACATAAGTCCTTCTATTTTCACCAAGTAAAGTAAGTATGTATGTAGGTAAGCTGGCAAGTATTCATCATCCCACAGGTCACAATCATCAACCCAAACCTCAACACCAAAACCTATCAGCTTCCCCATTCTCCCAATCTGACAGTTCGTTCTGTCTTGATTTTTCACATTTGTACTGGCAAGCTGTTCTCCCATCACTCATCAGATCATTTCACTCTCCCTATCCTTCAAAAAAGCCCGCGGTTGATCTTCATCTCCTCGACTTTCCTCGACCACACAATGGCAGACAACAAGGCAGCCCACGCAAGAACTCGACCAGACAAACCCAACAGCACCGCTGCCGACTCGATGCAAGACCCAGCCAAGATAGGCCAAATCGATCAACCCGCCGAAGAAGGGTCTGCCACCTCTGCTCCCATTATGTTTCAGTCCGCTCAGCCCGAGGTGGCCGAGTCACCAACCCAAGGTGGCGCAGGATCGTCGTCATCCAATGATCAAGCCACGTTGGCAGGCCCATCGAATGCGATACAGGAGACCAGCAATGGCTTGGAACCACCCGCAGGCCGCTGTTTCTGCCGCCGCCGCCGTCACGTCCGGGTTATGACCGCACCGGTCGAACCTGTTATGTTCTGTCCCATTTCCTCATGTTGTAACAACTACAGCTTGCCAAGCTTGCCAAACCTTAAGGAGGCAACCCTAGATATGGACGATCTTCATGAGGCTCTACGCCGATCCTTGTTGCCTTCACCGCTCATCGACTGCGAGCGTGAAGGAATCTCACCGATATAGACGAAATCGTCGTTATCGATAAACTGGTATACGGCCGACATGGAAGCTTGGGGGGACGAGTTGTCAGATCTAGATGGAGTGGCATTGCCAGATCTGGATAGAGGGATGGATTACCAGATCTGGAGAAAAAAACTTGCACAAAATGGATAATGACCACAGCATGGAAGCCGAGAGTCACGAAAGTGGCTGCAGTCCAGTAGAATCTACTGGACACCATTGCATTTCTTTCTCCTTTGAGGCAAACAACCGATCGTCCAGGTGCAAAGCAGTCTGACGCAGTTGACCTCGCCTTCGGGATATAGTAATCGAGTATATAGTTCGCCCAACGTAACTTTTGCTCGAGAATTACTACGTTTAGTCCAAACATGATATTGTGATATGTCGATTTCCCCTAAACAAGTGACACCAGTACCAGGAAAGTGAAAGCCTTGTGTAATACATAGACATTAACTGATCAAAGTGGTGCGCGATGAAAATGATTAATGTTTTATTCTTGTTGAGATTGGCGTATGCAACTCATGGTAGATCCTGAAAGTACCAGTACTGATGAGTAATACCCTGACTTCCGAGATCCAACTTAGTCGGGATACTTAAAATGTTGGATGAACCGCTATTTGATTAAAAGGTTGGATAAACCGCATTTACTGGACAAGGCAGTTGTCCTATGGCAGAGAAAGAATCTTGGACATTGAGTGTTGCGAAAGACTAGACCAGACTCGACAGGAAAGATTCTACTTCACACTGGCTATGCACTGGGCCATCATGTAGTCGTGCTACCACACGGCCATGTTAGTTGTTTCAGATGCATTGATTTCAAAAGTTCATGAATTTAAGAGCATCTTGACCATGTTGACACTCCAATATCAACCAAAGCCCAAACCCAGATGACCCTCCAGTGAGCCATAACGGAGCGGGTCGTTGCTGACGAGAACAAGATACTCTCCATGTTTGGCCCTAGAACTTGAAATTACTCCATCATAGCTGACATCTGCTTGGACATCTCTGCGCCATTTTAAGACAATGCTTCCAGTCGGATACGTAGCAGCACAGACTTGGCAAAATGGCTTATGTCAGCATGGAGGTTCAATTAAACGTCGCTTGGTGGGCACTTGCTGAACTTTGCTTGCCCTTGGCTCCCCGTGCCAGGCCAATAGCATGCGGAGGCCCCGAAACTGCTTTCGGACGTGATGGCACAGTCGTGGCAGGCATTATTGGACATTAGACAGACAACCCTAGTGGTGGTCCATTATCACTATTGGAAGCTGTGCCTACCAACTTACACTGCCGGGCGCAGTGGATCTCAATTTGGAGATCCAATGAATGTTTACCGATCTGGACTACATTGCACATACTGAACCAAGCAGTCAAATCAATAGCTAGAATTGCAGTTAGCACAAGCGACAATCTAAAGCAGTACTTGGTGGCCATACGGGCGTAAGTGGACAGGGACATATAAATCACAATTCCAAAGCATCAATTTACGGCTGTTAGACTATCTAAATCACAACACTGTCTTGGAACTCCTACCGCTGGATAGGCCCTGGGGAATGGCAATGTCAAACATGTATTATTTGCTTCGAGGTCTGCTACTGGAACGTGGGACCGAAAAATGCCCAAGTGCTGGGTTCGCATGCGGGCAGACATAAGGGTAGTGAAGGCATACTGACTTAGTAGTGTGTTTCAATCTTTCGAGCCCTTAGGTACCTACCTTAGGCCCTATATTTGAGATAAACATTGTGTTCAGTGACCTGTGTAGACCAGGCACATAACGCGTGGGTGATTTTGCCTGATTGATTTTTCCCCACCACTGTTTTGACTTGAACAAAATAAATTCCCTTCTCTCCTTTATCCATATCTGAAATCTCTCCCGCTCCTTATTTGGATTTCTTTCTTTAAAGAAGAGTAAGTATCGATATCTGTTTTACTCTCCTTCTCATCTAACCAAAAGCCTCAAGTTTGATCTCGGCCTGACTGGTCAACACTTTTCCTTTGATTTTTCTCCAAAAATATTCATAGACCTGATATCGAGACCCTTTGGATTCCATCTCCTTGTGTTTAGCTAATTATTCCTCTACTGAACAGATCTAACAAATTCTCAAGATGCCTCGTCCTTCGTTGCATCGCACATCGCCACAGGCTTTGGCTCGACGCTAATTTATCCTGGATAAGGCCTTGGAGTTCTTCCCGACAGTAAACGTCAGCCAGGAAGATGGTCTGGAAAGTTTTCCACGGTGTGTTACTGCTTCCGAGGATTTCATCCTGGGCTTTATCAGCTCCGTCCCGGAGTCCAACAAGGTCGGTCTTCTGGGTCGGGCTGGCTGTCTGTCGGAAGAATACGTCACCTGGGTTGTCGATCGGGCCTTGTGGAAGATGATCTTCTCCATGTCCCACTTCACCCCGGAGCAAATCACGACTGCATACGAGAGTCAGTATCCGGAGCCTGGACTTGCGGATGGCCCCCTTGATGAGTGGCTACCTCTGGTGAAGCAGTACAATTCTGCGTCGGCGTCGCAAACTGCGAACGCCGAGACGGAAGCCCAAGCGGTAACGTCGAGTCTCCCCGTCGATCCCAACCCGGCCCCAGCAAGCGCTGCGTCACCACCGAGTGACAGAAAGGCGGATGTACAAGAGACACCGTCCACCACGACCTCGGCACCGACGATCCAGGCTCCAGCTGCCTCGACATCTTCGACTACCCAGGCAAACACAGCCGCAAAGTAGATGAAGAAGAAGAATGCCCTCATTCAGACAGCCCTGAAGAGGATGACGCAACTGGGCAGTGAACTCGCTGCCGAGAAATCAGCAGCGGCTTCCGAGAAGACTGGCTCTGCGAAGCCCAGTGGCTCGATGCTTGTTTTATGCAAGAACAAGGCTACTGGCTCTGAGACGTCTTCGGCGCCTGCAGTTTATACAATCACTGCAAAACCTACCGGGCAGTCCGACGGTGTGGACGAGTCCACCAAGGGGATTCAGTGCATGGATCGGACCGACAGTGTGGAAGAGGATCCAGAGGCCGTGCAAGCTGAAAAAGAGGCCGCGCCAGTTAAGGCCCTCGAGCAAGAGGCCAGAACCGAAGAGACCAACCGAATCCACAGACTCGCTTCCAGTATTCTCGACAACAAAGTTGTCAACTATGGGCCTGGCGTGAGGAACGCAAAGAGGCCTCGGAGTCATTCGGCAGACCTGGAGGGCCGGGACCCCGCCATGGAGAAGCGCCCCAAACTCCTCGAAGATGGACCCATAGAGTCCTACGCCATCGGGAGCTCGCCGCTGCACCAACGGCAACAGCAGGGATGCAACTTGGGATGCAGTAGATAATACCCGGCGGGCATCCCATGTGGCCGAAACCGAGGATGCTATCAACGCCCCCCTCGTGGACAAATGTGCCAAGGCGTTCAGTCTCATCCTTGACTTGGACAAGCGATCCACTGTGGCGCTTTTCTTTTTTTCGGCAATGTGCCCCACCGTTTCTTGGCCCGGTAGCTACAAGTTCATCGCGTCAGTGGTCTACAAAGCGTTTGAGAAATCGTGCAGCAATCAAGACAAGAGAGCTGCGTCGAATGCCCTGGCAACCTTCAAGACAAATGTCGATAAAGCCGCCGATGACGAGAATTCGAGGGTAGAATTACTAGCGGACCGCGTCTTGATTTCATTACAGAAGGCCACCGCACAAGAGTTGGAGAACCTTTTCGACTACCTACACAACCACTCCGCCTCCGTGGAGCACTATCACTTCGTGATGGAGCGCTTTCCCGAGATGCTCCGAGCCTTGATTCAGGAGACAATGACTGAATGCGAAGAGGGCGAGCACTTGACCATGGAGGAGTCCTATGATTTCATGACAAAGCGCTTGCTCGAGAAGCTCGAGGCCTTGATCAACAAGTTCAAGTTTGACTTCAAAGAGGGCGAAGATACCGGCGAGGAGTCGCAGACCGATGATACAGCTCATCCTCCCGAGTCCTCTTAAACTCCTAAGGGGGGTTCATTCTGGTACCTTCGGCGAAAGCCCACAATGGCGGCGGCAGTGCAAAGCACCGACGTCGTCGCCCTCTGCCACAAACACATTTTGACACCACCCGAAACGGATGCCACTGTCAGGATCTACCAAGCTCTGATCCTCTAGATAATATGTACTTTTTCTCCTCCTTGATAGAATGAACATCAAGTTGATACCTGGCGCCGCTGTCTTGGCATCTTGGTCTTGCTTCGTGACTTTCGTACTGCGGCATATCTGTAACCCTTTCACCATCCCTGCTCTGTCTCCCTAGCTTGCATCTGTGATTGCATGTAGAACGCAACTTGAAGGTGGCGGTGCGCATGCCAGACGTAGTTTGTCAAAATGAAGGTATGAATGCTTAAATTACTACATGTCGCCACTACTCCAGCTACCATGAGAGGGAAGGCGTCTATTATACTTCTCCGAGCCATGAACGAGTGTACTGTAGGTCCACGGGCCCTCGTAGTGTTGGGAAATGGGCGGGATGAAGACAGACAAGACCATATTGAGATCAGTAGATCGCGTCTGAGTGACAGATCATCTTCGCAAGTGCAAAGAGGGAAGCGATATTGAAGTTCATCTCATGCGCAAATATCTCAGACGGTGCCGGAGTTACGATACCATATCCGGGAAAGCCGAGGACGAGTGAATATAAGCAAGCCCCACAGCAAACAATGCTTTTCATCGACGGCCCCCAATCTGACGTGGGATTGCTGACGCGCCACGAGTCCGGCGACCCAAACCCCACAGACCTCTGATTTTTCAAGCGAATCACTCGTTGCCTGCTTCAACGTCTTACTTCGTGCCCTTGCAAGAAGTATCAACAACGATATTCGCTATGGAAGGGGGCCTTATACGCCTGACTCTAGCCCTCGCTATTGCGATCTTCGCAGCACCGGCTTTCGCTGAATCCAACTCCACGGGCCCAATCGTGAATCTCGGCTACGCAAGATACAGAGGGTACCATGACGCCAACTTCGATCTGAACATCTGGAAGGGGGTTCGCTATGCCTCGCCACCGGTGGGCAAGCTGCGGTGGCAGGCACCGCAACCGCCACTATTCAACAACAGCCGGGTCACCATCGCCGTCGACCCACCTCCGATGTGCCCGCAGACCGGCGCCTTCGGCACCCCTACTATCTACGGCTTCAACTCGGGCCCCGGGAACGAAGACTGCCTCTATCTCAATGTCTACGCCCCGCCCAACGCCAAGAAATTGCCGGTCTTCATGTGGATACGTGAGCATGCAATGCATTCCCCTCCTGTTTGCTGACTGACACTCACGATGTTTTCTAGATGGAGGGGGTAATTCAGTCTTTGGAGCCTCGCTCTACGACCCTAGTGCTCTCATAAACACCAACAACAACAGCTTTATCGCTGTCATGATCCAGTACCGCCTGGGCGCCTTCGGATACCTAGCTTCACCTGAGATCAAGGCCAAGGGGGTGCTGAACGCTGGCCTGTTGGATCAGAGATTCGCGATGGAATGGGTCAAGCAACACATCTCCAAGTTCGGAGGTAACGGAAACAACGTCACCATCGGTGGTGAGTCCTCCGGGGCGGGTTCGGTCATGCACCATGCTCTGGCTTATGGCGGCAACGAGACCAACCTCTTCAACAACGTATGTTCATTCCTGGCTGCTCCCTGAGTCCAGGTACACACTGACCACTAACTTTGTCCAGATCATCGCTGCTAGTCCCTGGGCACCTCCTCTTTACAGGTTTGACGATGGCTTCCCCACTGCAAATTACGACGCTTTCGCAGACCTGGTAGGCTGTGACGCTGGGACTACTTCAGAGCTAAAGAACCGCTCTGATGTTTTCGACTGTCTGGTTTCAACGGATACTGCGACACTACAGAATGCAAGTGGCCTCGTGTCAACCACTCGAGGCTACTTTGGGAGCTTTGCATTTGGGCCTGTGATCGACGACGACTACATCCGGGGCCTGCCGTCGAAGCAACTACTGTCGGGCCATGTTGCTGGGAAGCGAATCCTCGTTGGAGTAAGTTTCTTTCACCATCTACGAATTCCAACCCTCTCTAACCAATCGAAACAGAATAATGGCAACGAAGGAGTACCCTTGACCAATCCCGAGGTATCGACGGCGAACGCCTACAGCCGATTCATATCCAATACGTTTCCAAAATTTACGGTGGAAGATAGGCGAGAACTCGACTATATCTACCAGATCAGCCAGTCGGAGCCCGGCAACAATGGCTCTCGCTACGATACGCTTGGCGACCAGGGCCCAACCGCGCTGACCGTGTCGGAGATGGCCACGGGCCTGCAGCAGAGCGTGTTCAACATTGCGGCCGAGTCCCTCTTCGATTGCCCCGCCCAGTGGCTCGCCGAAGCCTTCAGCTGCGGCGCCAATAATAACAACTCCCTCCAGGCCTGGAAGTATCAATACTCCGTGACTCCGGCCTACCACGGGGCCGACCTGACGGCGTACTTCTCCATCGGAGCCGACACCCCCAACGCTGACTTCAGTCACGCGTTCCAGAAGATCTGGGGCAACTTCATCGTATCGGGCTCGCCGGTGATATCGATGGCGGACGCCACAGCCGGCCTCAGCAACGCCGCGACCCCCGCGGATGGCGGCGGCAGCATCTACTGGCCTGCGTACACCCTTGCGGCGCCCTACCAGATGGACCTCAATACGACGGGGGAGACACCACCCTAGTCACGGTGACACCGGATCTCAGTTACTATGTGCGCAACGGGAGCGGCATTGTCAATACGTTTCGTCTCGTGAACGCTACAAGCTGGGAAGGAGGACGCGGTGCGCGATGCGAATTCTGGAGGGATGTGGCGCCCCGAGTGCCCTTCTAGGACGTAACACCCTGGACTGTTTCTCAAAATGTCAGGATAACTCATAGACTTTTATAGATATTCTAGCTAGAAAGCGACGTACGCATTCCAATATGTGCTGAAGCCAATCATACCAATCTCCCATCCGTTACCTTGACTATGCATCACAGATGCACGCGAAAATCTCAAATTGAAATCAACCTTCTAATATAATTCGCCGTTATGATTAGTTACACAACATCCATCGTACAACGCTTCGTGGCTTGTTTGGGACATTGCACAGACGTTAGCCAGTGCGTAGCCGGTGACTTGACCTGATTCGCAATCACAGGCGAGCACGAATTCTACCGAGTCTTTAGCATGATTCTCGTACGCATGGGTTGAAGTACGGAGTAGAAATGAAGGTAACTCACGTCTTGGCTCCCGTTGGAGCTTTGGAGATCTCGAACATTAGCCGATGATCCATATCCTCGCCGTCTATGCAGCGCCGAGCAAAGAGCTCGACCGTAGGCCGCAGCGCTGCGGGCACCTCCTGCGCTCTCCTCTTGACGTTGGTGTTGATGGTCGCCCAGTGTCCATAACAAAAGAGGCTGTCGTCGGAGCCGCTATGGCTGACGGGTCCAGTGTTGCAGATTGTGCCGCCCCAGAAGCCGACGAGCTGGATCATGCGCCGGATGTCGCGGTCGACGGTGCCGATATAATGGACAACGCCCTCGTGCCCCGCACGCACGTGCATTGCCCGGAATAGTAGGTTGCTCGCCAGGTTGCGATCCGCAGACCGGTACCGCTGGCGCACTACGACGGAGCCGATGTCCCAGACGTTGTCGAGGCTGCGGACGCCATGGTGTTTCCGGAACTGGGCTTCGGTGGTGCCCAGCATTTCGCGGCAGTCGTTGAGTGTCAGAAGTCCGGCGCCGCCGGGGGAGTTGCGGATGATACGAATGACCCCCACGGGCGCGGCGTCTTGTTGATCCATGACGAGGAAGAAGATGCTGGCCTCTTCGTGTGCGCCGTACATATTGCGCATCAGGGCGTCGTCGAGCCGGAACTTCTCCCCCGAACGACTCGCGCTCGCAGTAGCGCCCGATGTTGGACTGCGGGTCTGTGCCATTGAGGAGGTAGCAGATGAAACGGTCCTGGGTAGTTGGCGGTCGCTCCCTCAACAAACGCAGGGATTCTTGTCGGAGCGTGCTCGCGTCTAGGAGTACCCTGTAGATGCTGCTGGTAGTTGTCCTAGGTGTTGACGGGGTGCTGTTACCCGTCAGCGCCGACTGATCTAGTGTTGCGATTAGGGGCAGCCTGGCTGCGTGTGGTTTGGGGTGTTTGGGCTCGGGCGGCCCCGAGTGCGCCAATGTGGGGTTGGGGTTGGTTGGGGAAGATGATGTTGACATGATTGCTCAAGTTCGTCCGGAAACAAATACCGCCTCAATTGACTAAGCAATGGCCTATTGGAGACATACGGGCTTCTGTCACCTAGTCTGTGTATATATATTCGCGGTTTATATGTAGAATACCATGAAAGAGGAGAGAACAGGGAGAAGAGAGGAGAGAACAGGGAGGAGAGAGAAGAGGGAGGGAGAAAGGCTTCATCTAGCGAGGTTGTACTCCGTACTTAATGCCACTTAGCAAACATTTATCCAACCCCCAGCCAATAAAGCATTGATGCCATCGTGCGATTCGGCGGACTGCCTGACTGACGCGCATAGCAAATGAACGAAACAGAACCAAACTATTGAAGCAGTGTTATCGCCTTACCATTTCGCCGACAGCCAATGCAGTCTCGCGGTTGGGTCTGAGCCAGGGTTCACCTGCATCGATTCAGCTTCAGCTGGTGCGGGGCGATGCTATTTATGGCCCAGCACGCCCTTTTTCGGCAAGGCTTGAGAGGGAGCCAGGGGTGTTCGGGGGACGTGCGACAGGGATCTAGGCCGTAGATGACCCCCGAAACACTTTCCCCAGACGGCGTCCCCGCGTGCTCCCGCCCTTATTAATCTTTCCCGGCACACTTTACCCACCCACACCCTCTCGCCCTGACCTACCACGATGTGCCACAGACGGATGCTGAACCAGAAAGCCGGGAATTGATGCCATGTTCTTGTTCAGCCGCTGCTGGAAGTCTCAGGCGGATCCTGCAAAGTGCCGTGCCGAGTGCCGCGCCCTATCAGCTCTAGACTGGGGCTGTCTGCAAAACAGACAGGGGTCTCAAATTAAAGTAACCCCCCGTCAAAGTGGCGCCAGAACCGCCAGGTTAATACGACCAATCTTGCATGCTGCCAGTTCATCGTAATGATCAATTAATTCACAGCCCAACCGGGACAAACTGTCTTGAATAGTCTCTTAACGCGGCTAAATAATCCTAAATGTTATGGTTTGGTTCCCCTGCCAAAAGTGCAGCATATGTGCGTTTGGCGACAACTCCGACCACGGCTGAAGGTGGATAGAAGAGTCATAGAAAACACGAAACTGGAGAGAGTAATGATCAATAGGGATGTGTTTAATTCCTATCAGCGCTATTGCTACTCTGTTTTGAACTTAATCCACGAAGGGAAGGAGAAAAAAGAAGAAGAAGAAAAAGCTAAGGTCCAGTCCTGCGTCAGGATCGAACCGTACGAAAATCATATCCCAGAAACACTAGCCTCGAGCATTTTTCCTAACCGCTGCCTTTTACGCTGGGAATAGGTAAACGCCGCAGCAACCACTGAGCCATTGGTCCCAGTGGCGGTTGGAAGACGAATGCTCTGTTTTGGCTTATGAACCCCTCCCAATGCTTGTGTGGTGGTCACTGCCATCGTCGACTCTGTCAGTGGTGTCTGGAAGGAAATGGGTCGCCACCCTGGGCGTCCCAGCCAGCGCTGTCGACGATGCGACTACCAAAATTTGCCAAGGCTATCTTCGTCATAAACCAATAATCCTCCGCCAACGGCCATATCCATTATCACCTCGTGCCCCTGCTCGCCTTCTACCAGCTCCCGCTCGGCGCCACCAGTCAGGACAAGAGCTGGCACAGCTCCATCTACGCGAAGTTCCATCCCTCGAACACGCATTTAGAGACCGAGAGAATGAAGGGCGCCGTCCGGACCACCATCCTCCGGAAGCTCAGGTCTAGCTCCCCGGTCTGGGTCATCAATGCTGTTATCAGATGGGGCAACGCCGCCGTGGCCCACGCACTCCGCGATAAGCTCAACCAGGCGTGGCTGGAGACTGGGGGATCAGGAGGCGATCGCAGCATCATCGCGAGCGGCCTGTTTGGGGTCAATCAAAACATCCAGATTCAGCGCAACTTGAACGACAATTCCTCTATGCTGCGCCAGTCCCTCATTAGCAGCGCAGCGAAGGTCCTTTCCACCACCCACGGGTCCCAGGGCATTAAAGATTCATGCAGCGGTAGCATTGATGGCAGCGGAATGCCTCTTATAGTGCCGGAAGTGAACGTTACCAAGAGTCAACTTGTATATTTACCTGGCCCAGCCAAAAAGTTGTAAGATAGCGAAAACCAAGTGCGTACACAGCAGATCTAACTGCAATACCTCCTTACCCAGAATGTTGGCCTAACCTAACATCAATGACAATGCTTGGGCACTCGTGGAAGCCATAGCGCTTTATACAAGCAATGTTGCATAAGAACTTTCTCATTCTACTTATTTGAAGGCTGCCTTTCAAGTATAGAATTAATGGTGTTCCTACAGGAACTGACACATCGAACTTGGATGCTACAATTCTAGGGGAACACACATATTACAATCTTGGGGAACCCAATATATTATGATCTTGGGGGAAACCACATGCTACGATCTTAGGGGAAACCTCATGTTATAATCTTGGGGGAACTTATATGTTACAATTTTGGGTGAAACCACATGTTACGGTCTGAGGGCGGTATTGTCCCGGCGAGAATATAGCTGGAATGGAACGAGTTATGTAGTGTGCCAGTAAAGCGTTAGTCAAGCCTGTAAATAGGTTACTCGCAATAATTTGCTTATGTTAATATGCTTTATGTAGCATGCTTGGGCATAAGGAATGAGCAGGTAGGGAGTGGGCTATGGACAAGGCCAGGATGGACAATTACACATAAACAAGAGTTTAGTGCCTCAGAGAGGGGCCACAGGGGCCGATGTAGAAACGTCTCGTCGGGGGCAGCTTCGATTTCAAAACCCTAGGTGGCTCGATATCAAAATGTGGATGGAGGGCCTCTTAAGCCAAATCAGGATGGAGGACCTTTTAAGCCAGTTATAGATGGAGGGACATTGTCAAATCTGGATGGAGGACCTCTTAAGCCAAATGTGGATAGAGGGGGATATCAAAATCTGGATGGAGGGGACTGAAGAGGGCGACCGAACAGGGAGGGCCAAGAATCTAATTGTCAGCGGTCACCAACTACAGCCCGAAGGTTGGCTCGATACAGAGAAAACCAAGCAGATAGGTCTCTCTCTTCTACAAGTTAGGCAGCCTAGTTGGGAAGCAGTGGTGATCCTCTACGATATCTATCGACGTGGCACGAAAACGTTGCATGAGCCAATGGGAATTTAATAGTCACTCAAACCACAGTTATCACGTCAAATACAGGAATGGCTAGAATAACAAGAAAACAGGAGACAGAATAATCTTATTAGATACTCAACAGTGTGTCAACCTGCAAGACCGCATGCCTTGATCGTCGCATAGATTTGCCCATGGATGTTCAGGCGGCATCAGTTTCGCCACCAGCTTATCCTATATCAAAGCTCTGGTGATTAGGGACCATGAGTATCAGATACACTACTAGTACCAGGTTGGGGATCGGTTTGCGGTCTACTTGGACCTGCTCCTGGAGCGGGAAAGGCGAGAGCCGATTAGGACTCGGTGTTGCCGGAACTTGATGTTCGCCGCTAGCCAGTAGCAGTAGTTGCTTGACCTGTGCTTTCCAATCTGATGTTGTCGCCATCGCCCATTACCGTGTCCTGGGTTTGGCGTTGGGCTGCGAGATGGGCCACTAGGTCAGGAATGGTCATATGTCGACCTCCCGCCGTTTGTGGTGCGGTCCTCGATGCCCGATTATGCTCTTGGCATGCAGACGGCAGTACCGGGGTGTATTCGTAGTCAGTGGTTTGCTTCAGCCGGTTGTGATACAGATCCCACATGTCCATGGATGGTCAAGGCTCCACGGCATGTCATCCCAGCGCTTGCCCAGATGCCTTGTCAGTTCATTGATGTCGAGCAGTGTCGTGTAGAAAGGTGGCAGACCTACACGCGATAGAGCCATGAGATTCCACAGGTGCCCGATCTTTTCTGGGTCCTCGAGGTGCGCGAGTAGGTCCTTGCAGGTATCCAAATCATGATTTCTCATCTGCGGATGAATTGGACAGATTGGAGACATGCCTGTTCGCTCTACGACCTGCAGACATCGAAGGTGTGGATAGGGGCCTTTGCAGTGCGTGCACTTCTCAGCCTTCAGCTTCCGCGATCTAATTTACGCTGCATTTGGCCTTCTTGTTGTTCGACGTCGTGCTGGCTGGGCGTGTCTTGATCGTGTGATGGGTCGATGTCCAGTCTTCTGAGCCTTGCGCGCGCGAATTTCGCCGTCCTCTTCCTCGTCGGAATCGAAAACCTCTTGCACGCGGTCGTCTTCCTCGTCAGAGTCCAATACTTGTGGTATCTTCGCCCTTTGACTTGGCAAGTCGCTAAACACAATTTTTTTTCCCGGTAGGAACGAGAGGCGCGATGGCCCCAATGTCATGTTTACTTCCTCGTTGAATCTTGTCCACCGCATCATGTGCGGAGAGGTAGGAACCACTTCTGAGGGCAGAGAAGATATTCAGATGAAGGCGCTTTTCGATCTGCTCGATCAGGCTGCTGTCGATCTTGACCATGTTGAGAGGACAGTAGCCACCTCGGTAGATATCTGAGAACTGGTAATGGAGGCCGACAGCTAGACAATGAAATTCGTCATCGAATTCAGTCGCCATGATGTCGGAAGGATCAATGTAATCGCCAGGCGCCATGCGTTTCTCGCGTACGGCATCACGTACCTCGACGGAACCATCGTCCATTCTCATGGTGGAGACCAGGTTGTGTAGAAAAAAAATCCAGTATTCTCCGGTTAATGGCTGTACATAATTTTGGTACGTCATCATGTATCTCATTCCAAGCAACGCGATCGGCCACTTCGAAGCGTTTTTCCAGGAGCTTGCTGGATTCAACAAGCCCGTCGAATCCCCGTTTTCTACAGGCGACCCCCTCGACCAAATAAAAGTCTGTTGGGGACATATTTTCGTCCATAGGCCAAGGTCTATCAGGGGTTGGGTGAGACATGATGGTTTCGTAGCATGCAAGGATCAGCCACGGTGTGCCATACTTGGCTACTTTGGCAAGAGGTGGGTGAAGGCGTCCATAAACAACGTGTATGGCTTGACTGTCGAGCTTTCTAGTTACTCTCATTATGGACCGAGGATTCTTGGAGTCGGAGGATGACGAGAACGTTAGACATGTTGTCGTGCGCATGGCGGCAATAATTATCTCCAAGGAAGCCAGAAACCATGCCACTCGGAAATTCAGGTCAGGCAAGACTTCGGCAAGCGTCCAGATAATCCTGGCGGCCTCGATGGCCCGTGGCTCGGCCAGCGTGACGTTCCGGGGACCGGCGAGGCGTCCTCCTGGTATCACACCTAGGACTCGGAGGCGGCGAAGCATCTCGGTGAGCAGCTCAGGGCGGTACAATCGACGCAGAATCGGAATCGACCCTAAGTCCCTTCCCGGCCACCAATCGATGGCAAGAAACAGCATAGTCAGCAGGCAGCAGCGGAGCTATGGGGCTGTAGATTCCTGGCCGTCCTCTGGTTTGTGAGCCTCGACTAGGATCTCTGGCTGTATAGCGTTGTCTTGGTAGTAGGCCATGTAGGCAAGGCGCACCGCCCCACGAATATCGTTCATGTGCACCACAGTATCCATGGGCATGAACCGCGTGCTGTCCTCATCTTGCCGCCACTGAGAGACCTTTGCGGAGCAGATGATAGCACAGCAACGATCGAGCGGCTTGTCCACGAACCTCATCTCGTCAAAGGCGATTAGCACCTGCCTGTCTTTCCGAGGTACAGTGAGAAATTGATGTGTGATGTCATTACTGGTGATACTCTCTTCTCTGTAGCATACGGAGATATCAGACTCGCTCTTGTTCAATTCCTCCAGCATGACAGAGCCGCAACCCCTCGATGCCATGAACACAACCGACGCCGATTTCTGGCATACTGCGTTGATCTTGCGATACATCGGAGTTATGCTTTCCGGATTCTCGTTTGGTTCCATCTCAAAGATGTTTCTTCCCGGTTGCCATTCTTTATTCCATTGCATTACAATGGCTCCGGGGAAGTCTTCGAGCGAAATCACCTCCCGATGGTCGATGGGAGTGGAAACCATGATAAACAGGGTTAAAGACATGGTCGGATTCCCCTTTTGCAGTGCTTCCATCCATAAGCGGACCTGCTCGAAGCACAAGATATCCCAGTAGGTCTGGGCTGGCGCCATGTTATCAAGCACAATAGCCATTTCGGTACATCCAGATGCAGCCCAACGGTCAAGGTCCTGGTAGTCGCAACAGAAGTCTCTCGCGATGTAGTGCTGTGTTGCTCGGCTTTTTGCGTTATAGCCGAACTGGACATTGGAATTCCCGTTGGCCATCATCCAGGCTGGAGCTGTAGGCTTGTCCTTGCGGCTTTGGTAGGCTTCGCAGACCGAATTCGCCGTCGCATAGGAAGGTTGCAAACAGATGAACGGTAAATTCCGATTGCGGCAACGCATCCAAAGGTCCGGGACAGCACGAGCGCTTTTGCCGGTGCCCGAATGGCCTTCGATGAAAGCTACTTTGCTCCCAGGAGTGGAGAGGAAATTGTCGATATGCTCCGAGTACATCAGATCAATGTCTGGGTCGGCTTCTTGCGTAGCCGACATGATTGACAAGTCGTATCAATTGAATGGGTAAATGGTCAAGTGGGCCGAAGAGTTGATTGCTGGAAGATGAGTGTTGGTGAGAGGAAGGATGGTGATGTTCAGGTTGTTGAGAGGGAGGATGTCGGTTGGCATTCCGTGACGAATTTTCTTTTCTGCAAGTTGAGAAACTCGAAAAAAGAAAAATGAGATCCTTCTGGTCTGGTGCACAAAATGCAAAAGCAAGAAGGGAATGGAAGGAACAAGTGAAAAATTCTGGGTTTACATAAATCGGCTTCTGGATTGCCCTACCTACATCCCAAGCATCTAAGGCAGCGCATCAATTCAAAAGCTTTACATAAGAAAGTTAAGTATGTGGTTTAGTAATACCTAAGGTATTCACTTCCTAGGTACTTTTGGCTCACCTGCCTACCTTATCTCATTGCAGACAGTAGTTAGATGTTGGCACTTTTCGAATGCTCGGAAAGACGGATGGGACTTCAAAAAGAAGCAGAGCTCGTCACCAAAATTCATTGACCATGTCGGAAACTACGTATCAAGCTTCATATTCAGTGATGGAAGTTATGTCCTCCATTTCGAGATGTTGGCCAACACTTGGGGTGCATGTTGACCATGCTCGCTGCAGCCAAAGTTGAGAAAGAGTCGTCACTCTTTCGTTCTAGAGGATGGTTGCTAACTGCAAAGTGTTGATTGATACCATCCCTCCGCCGCCCAGCTACGCCATAACTCTCTCGAGGCCGAAGACTCGGAGCGACCCGGAAACCAAGGGCCTATCTCGCCTCCTCTCTTTCGGCACATGAAGTCATCCCGACCGAATGGTGCATTTACAGTGATTGTCAGGGGTGGCTATGGATTTGGACACCCTTGAAACCGGCGTAACATTGGACAATGTACTCACGAGTTGAGAAACAACATAATTATTTGTATCTATGCTGCCGGGATAGAGCAGCTATGGAGCTTTTGGCCTTTCTCCTGATACGAGTATCGTATCGATGGGCATGATACAGGATACCCAGATAGATGGTGCATAGTAAAATACCCCACGTCAAGTCTAGAAGCCCAGGATGGCGGACTAGACTTAAATACGTCTGTTCGAACTTGTAAAATCCCATGGCATGTCACCCTTCTCCTATATGCGCGCCGAAATGCACCTTGCGCGGCTCATCCACCTTCCTGCGGATAATGAAGATCCCTCGATCATGTTGCAGCTCCTGATTTCCTATCCCTCGGTTGACAAGCGCAGCCACCGACTATTCACGTCACTATCTGGCTGTCTCCGATCACAATTATCGCAGCGAGGGGTGGTGGGTGGTTAACATCACGATATATCAACGTCACTCTTTGGACTCGGTAAGCCCACTGCTCGGTCAAAATAGAGTTGTTGTTTGCTCCGGAGGTTAGAACGGTCGAACCCCACAGCGCCGGGGGTCGAAGGGGAGACGAAATCAAGCAATGCCACACTCAGTTTGTTAGGCACACGCCAACGGGGAACGGCGGAAGGACGAGCGCAAGCGTCGACGGACCGGGTGTAAGCACCGCCACATTCTTGGGTATTTGGGAAGCTTATTGATCAGTAGGCGCCCGGGCCTCGTGTGGCACTTTGCGCCGGCCGGTGCAAGGGTTGCCGTTTTCGGTCGGTCGTGCGGGCCAACGAGCTTAACTCTACCGTTGAAGTACTACTTACTTGTGGCTGGACGGGTCGCAAAGGAAGTACTACTGCCCGCGGGCAGAGCCGCAGAGCTGGACCCTGACTCTGAATCGCTCAACCGAGGGTCGACGACCAAACGTGGGGTACTGGCTTCTGAGTCCTTCAGTCTTGATCATTTTCTAAGAACTTCCAGCAACAAAATCGTCGAGCCTCTAATCACACGAGAAGCAAGCATGGAACCAACCGTCTCGTAGGCGGGACGCGTGTCACAGGTCTAACATTTGTCCAGTCCAATCCCGCCTTGCACTGCCGACTCTCACCGATTGCACATGCCGCGCGGACTTTCTTTGCTTGTCACTGTCGTCATGGCAGCTCGGGAGAGCTTGCGTCAGGTCAATTTTGACACCTGCGACGTGTTCCGTCTCCCTCGGTGGTTGTTTCTGGAAGTAGAGAGAGACCATGATGACGTTGGGGAAAAGCATCACAAGTCTTCCGTTCCAACTAGTCGGTCGCCGCCGGATGTCTTTCTTGCCCCCTGGACTTTCCCTTTGTTGCGATTCGGCCCTTGTGGTGGTCGTCGTCTTGCCCCTTATCCTTGAAAATGGGTGCTGCATTATGGCATAGTGGATATTATGCCTTCGCACAAAGCTCCCGACACAGCCTGCCCTGCCAAAACCCATCCGAAAGCTTTACTCCGCCAACTATTTACCACGGGTTTCCCGGTCGAGTCCCAGGCAAAGGCCACGGACCAATCGCATTCGAATACGAAAGCGGAAGTTGATGGGGTGACTTCCGGGCCTCCCATTGGTGCGCCAAATGCTTCTGCCAAGCTCTGAAACGCCGATTCCTCATTGGTGTGTCCCTTGCCCCAGCAGCACCGCCATAGGCCATGATGATGCTGCTGTTCAAGATTGGACCATGAGTTCCCGAACAGCTGGGTATGCATAAACATCGAAAGCGAGGGTAGCGGATATCTTTAAAGACCCGTCCCCGTCTTGCCCAACGATCCTGCTTCTTGACCCTCCCTCAGGATTTACGAATACGATGAACACATGACAAATGAATCAGTTTCGTAGTCGGCATCTATCGCGATCAGCATCATGGCAGCGTCAGTCGCGTATCACATATCTCGAGTCAGCCATCGGCGACTGGAGAGTCTGCATCATTCTATGGCCACTACTCTAGGAGCCATCGATGGCTAATAATTAGCACCATCATCAACCTCTCAACGCCACAGGTTTCTTTTTCATCTGGAGGCACACACCGCTCTCTACACTCTTTGGTGGGTGTGCGTATTCAGTCACATCTTTACTACAGCTGATCTCTTTCCATCCTGAACCATACGACGAACACATTTGACGACGATGGTTCCTTACACGTACCGTATGGTCGCGGTTACCCTGAGCTGGGCCCTACTGCCGGTCCAATGCCTCTCCATTCCGGCTTCTTCACAAGACCATAGCACAGTCCAGCGTCGGGCTGACACGAGAGCCCCAGATCCCAGTAAGTGTCGAGTCCGTGTCGATATAATCATCACGCCCCGAGTCACTCCCATGAACTCAGACCACCATAACGCTAATCACTCCGCACAGTCGACCAAGCCAGTTTCGACACTATTCTGAACTACGCCACGTACGCCGGCACCTACCTCGAGGCCCCCTGCAAGAAGCCGCCGCAGGGCGCGGCCGTCGTGGCCTTTGTCCAGAACGATACGACCGAGACGCAGCAGTCGCTGTTCCGCAACGACGGCGCGCGGGAGGTCGTCCTGGCCTTTCCCGGCACCGCCAACCCGACGGACATCGAGACCGACCTGAACTTCCCGCAGGTGGCCCACCCCGCGTGCGACGGCTGCAAGGTGCACGAGGGCGTCTACGAGGGCTGGCTCAGCGTCGCCGACGAGACGATGAGGCAGGTGAAGAGCGCCATGCAGGCCACGCCGGAATTCAAGTTTATCATTTTGGGCCATAGGTTAGTTCGTTCCCTAGCAAGCGTGGATGTCGCCTTGATCATGCCCCACCGCTGGCAGCCTCCGTCCCCGCAGGAAAACCGATCACTGACCTTTACATGAGCAGTCTGGGAGGAGGATTGGCCAACCTGGCGTATGTCGATATGCAACGAGCTGGCATGAAGGTCGATCTAGTTGTTACCTACGGAGAACTGGCTGTTGGCAATGGCAAGTATGCCGACCATGTCGATAGCATAGCAGGCGCCACCGATGACCCGTCTCAGCCTGGCATGTTCATGAGGGTGACTCACGCCAACGGTAAGACTTCTTCCATCCCCTTGCCTACCTGCCTGCTAGTTGGTACTGACAATCAAGCTACAGATGGGGTTCCGCTTCTCCCCCCAAATGCGCTCACCAGCATAATAGGGCAGGACTTCGTTCAGCACCGGACGGAATACTGGGCTCAGGACGGGCCTAACGGGGAAGCAGCGAACATTTCTACGACGTTTAGGTGTTACGGGCAGGGATCCCAGGCGTGCAACACGGGACAGCGTGGGATTGGTATCAACGGCGCTCACATCTCTTATCCGTAAGTTGGCTGTCCTTTCTTTGCCCTTCTCTTCTATGTGTGTTTTTTGTACAGAGTATATCTACTAAATTGGAGTATCAGGGGTCTGAATGTGCTGTCCTGCGGCATCCCCAGGTAGAGCAAACTTGGATCGCCCATTTTTACTTCAGAAGCACTACGGCCACGCGCTCACGCTAATTACCCCTATTTCCTATGCCGCGCCAACTTTTGTGACCACTGCGAACCAGCTCACATACAAGAGATAATAATGCAACTCTTGTACTAATCACCACACCGGAAGACACCCGAAAATAACGAAACCCTCATGCCATGGCAATAATCAATGTTCAACGTCATCCCTCAAGTCGTGGCAACTACAGAGCAGTCTAGCACGTTGGAAACGCCGAGGAGATTGATTCTCTCAGCCATCGGGGCCTCCAAAGTTTTTGTGGTTCGTGGCAACGCCCGTGTACATTCTGGTTTTGTTTCTCTTGAAGCTCCTTGTGGTACTGTTGAGTTTGCCTTCGTCAATTTCGCCGTGCGGGAGTCACCTGGTTGACTGTCTGATACCCACAGCCGTATTAGTAAGACACGGGGGAGTTGAGTCCTAGAAACGATATCAGTCATCTGTGGCATTAACTTGCAGCAATCACTTTGTGTAAATAGAGGTATCATGAGAATCAGATAAAAGTTTGATAATTGCAACCCAAATCTTTCGTACCGCATTGAGACCGATGTAGTTTCAATTTTCAACCTCCCCTGAGCCAAAGCTTCATCCCATTCCCTCCAATTTGAAAGAAGAAGCAAAGCGCACTTAGGAAATAAACAGCCAAACCATCAGTTTATCCCATTTTGGAGTGCCCGCCGTGTGGGAGGGACCGCAACATCAGTCCGAAGTCACTCTTAAACAGTAGCACCCATTGCTAAGCAAATATACTAAGCACGTAATAGAACAATATCCAACCTTTGATAGGAGGCATTGGGGACCTCACGAGCCCCCTGAAAGTGGGAATGATACACCTATAGACGCTAAACCACCACACCCTATGTATTAGTAAGCCGGAGATGGTAGAGCGGGCCATGTCTGACCACAAATCATGACAGAACGTGCACGACTATACATATTCTGCGTGGCATATAGTGGACCCTACGAGGGACCGGTGTAATATGCAGGGACTGGCCGGAGCTGAGGATGATGCCCCCCATTTTTTCGCACCGGACATCTTACTAGAATCGAGCTGCGCCGATGCAAACCCACTTTCGAAAAGCTCCGCTGCAGAAAGCTGCAAGCAACAGAGTGAGAGGTGCATCTACACATGTAGTGCCGGACGCATCATGCCTAGTGCCCGGGCTAGCGAGCCAATCGCAGCTGTTATAGTCTCCCGAACGATCCAGGGTCTCCGCCACCCTTCTCACACCGCCGCTCCGCTTACGCACCGCGCATACTGCATCAAGGAGCTTCTTTCCTCGCCGACCCATGCACAACCGAGGCATCGCTCTGACTTGCCGAACTGCGATCCGTTCTTTTCTTTCTGGGACTATATTTATTCTGCATGTAAACATCGTGAAGAGAGAAGACAATCATATTCAACGAGGCAACACCATACCGTATCACCACTTCACTGCTTACTACCAACTACCTACAAGGAAAGTAACCCCCCACAAATCAGGCAAAATGCAGGCTCTCATGGACCCAACCGCAACCTACACTATCCCGGCACGGCCACTGACCTGGCTCCTCACGGGCTGCTCCTCAGGCTTCGGCCTAGCCCTGGCCCGGGTCGTGCGGTCGCAAGGCCACCGAGTGATCGCCAGCTCCCGCAACCCCGCGAAGACGCCGGACCTCGTCAAGGAGTTCAGCACGGATGGTAACCGCTGGGAGACGCTCGACATCGACTCCCCGGACAGCGGGGCCCTCATCCAGAAGCTCGAGGAGGACGAAGGAATCCAGATCGACGTGCTGGTCAACAACGCGGGCTGGGGCCTGTACGGCGCCGCCGAGCACTTCACCGAGGACGAGGTCCGCCGCCAGTTCGACACCCTGCTGTTCGCGCCCTTCCGCCTCACGCGCGCTGCCGTGCCGTACATGCGCGCGCGCCAGTTCGGCATCGTGGTCAACATCAGCTCCGCCTCGAGCTTGGCGTCGCTGCCGGGCATGTCCATCTACGGAGGCGCCAAGGCCGCTTTAGATGGTAAGTAGCACACTCTTTATCCCCCTTCTTCTTCTTCTTCAACTGGAGACCATCCGAAGGCCACGAGGAACTGACTTCAACATGAAAACCACCAGCCGTGATGAAGACCTTCGCGCTCGAGGTCAAGGACTTCAACGTCCGCATGCTGAACGTGAACCCGGGTACGTTCGACACGGGCATGGTCAACGTGCTGCAGTTCCAAGACGCCTCCATAGACACCACCTACGCGGACAAGGCCGTCGGCAAGATGCTGGCGTACATGAAGTCGGGCACGGCCCAGCTGAACGGAGACGTCCAAAAGGGCGTCCAGGCCATGTACGATGTCATCATGGGCGTCGGCCCCGGCGCGGGCCACCTCAACGAGCCGCACCTGCCGCTGGGCGCCGGCGCGGCCCACTTCGTCGCGGGGCAGGCGGCGCAGGCGCAGCGGACGCTGGCGGCGTTTGGGGAGCTGAGCAGGAGCGTGGACAAGACGCCTGCGCCTTATAAATAAACCTCATGAAGTGCCATGGGGATAGCGCCATGTATAAGAGCTGTTTATCATTATCTAATGAAGTAAAATAATCTACCCAGAAGAACAGGCTTTAAGACCTTTCCTCCCATTCCGTGAGACTACCAATGCTAGCGAATCGATTCTTCGCGGTCTACAGACATTGCGAGTACCCTAGTAAAGTTTAGCCAAGAACGCGAGGAGGGCGCTTAAAGAGATAGAGAACTTTGAGTCACTTACAGTCATTCGAGACCTTGCAAGTGAACGGCGATGCGCATGTCTTGCAGCCAGTATAGCCCTAGCATCGTGATTAGCGATCAAGACGCCTACTGCGAGTGCTCATATTCGAGCACTTACTGTTCCACCGCACTGAGCATACTGGGCCGCCAAGCAGCCGCCGCCATTGCCGTTAGTAGGACTAGGTGCAGCAGTCGTAGTCGTTGGGGTACCAGGGTTGGAACCGCCTCCGCCGCCACCACCTCCCTATCTCGCCAGACAAGGGTTAGCACACACAACTCAACTCGACTAGCGCTGTGACGCGGCGACATTGAATGATGTTTTACTCACGATAATGCCGAACCACTTAAGGTCCTCCTCGCCCTGAACGGGCACAGTGTGCCCGATGCTGGGGCAGTAGATCCCCTGCAGCCGGTCGCCGAAGACGTACTTGGTGCACTGCTGGATCGGCGTGCCGCCGAGCGTCTGCGTGGGCGCCTGGTAGTTGTACCCGTCGACGCCGGCCCACTGCTTGATGGTCTCGTTGTAGTTGTTGGGGTAGAGTGTGGTGTCGCTGCCGCCGTGGTAGATCTGCAGGCGCGGGTACGCGCCCGCGTAGCCCGGGTACATCTTGTGCACGGTCGCAGCCCACTGCTCGGGCGTGGCGTGCGAGTTGCCCTGCGAGCACGTCGAGTTCCAGCCGTTGACGGTGCCTGTGTAGAAGCAGCCCGCCGGGACGCCGTTGTAGACGCTGCCGGCGGCGAAAATTTCTGGGTAGGTCGCGGCCATGACGTTCTAAGAGAGGAAGAGGGTTAGCTTCCGAGTTTTTGTTTCTGAGAGAAGGAGAGAGGAAGAGTCTTCTTACAGTCATCATAGCCCCCGAAGAGCTACCCGTCACGTACACCCGGCTCGCATCGGCACTGTACTTGCCCAGCGTGTACGTGACCATATTGGCGATGGAGTTGCTGTTGGCGCCGCCGTCGTGCGTGAGCGTGGCGGTGGACGAGACGTCCCAGCAGGTGCCCGAGTAGGGCGACTCCGGGTAGATCACAATAAAGCCGTACTGGTCCGCGAGGCGTGCGTACGGCGTCGACTGGTAGTAGCTGGTGCCGGTGCCCTGGCAGTGGTGGATGGCGACGACGATGGCCGGCTGGGCCGCCACGTTGTTGGGCACGTAGATGAACATCTTGGCGCCCGACGGGTTCGAGCCGAAGCTGCTGACCTGCTGCAGGGACGCGCGCTTGGCTAGCTGCAGCTCCTCGGCGGCTGCGGTGAGGCGGCAGAGGGCTAGCAGCGATGTGCTGAAGACCGAGAGGAACTTCATCTTGGCGAGGGTGATCGGCGCGATGATCTTCGGGATTGGTGAGAGATGGGCAACCGAGATGGGTTCCCGCCGTGCAGTGGCTCAGGATACCGCTTTATAGACACACCGTTGCCCAGTTGGTGGTGTCAGCTCGGATGGCATGCCTCCGTGTGGCACCTTCTCTTGGCTCGCGATGCATAGCCTGGGCTCCGCATTTGACCAGGGGCTGCCACATTGGTGGCACCCGAAGCCCGACTGTTGCGCCGGAGCATCGGCGCAGATCAGATGGAGGGCGCACACCTGTCCACCCTGTTCTGGTTGGGTATTAGCATCGGTCATGCCATCTTGCAGCGCGCTGGCAATTGCACGCATGTCAGACGAACGATGAAAGAATGTCCAGAAGCCCATGAACCCTCGAGATGAACCTGACCAAATATCTCTCTTGCCCTTTTCGGCGGCGCGGAGATTTTATGCTCTGCCTCCGTGGGTGGTTGTGGTTCGGCCATGGGGCGACAGGGGATTTTCCGCCAATTGGTCGCTAACCGACCCCCTGTGAGAACCCACTTTGCACTAAAACAAACATCCCTTTGGGCAAAGCAGAGGACCAAGAACTTCTAGCTTGATCAGGAATGGCCAATACAAGAAGCCTAGAATGGTCTGACGGACGAGAGAAGAAGCGCTAGGAGATCGGGCTTTGGCACATTCGGGCGAAGGGTTCAATCGGTGACGTGTCGGGTCCATATACATTCGCCTCGTCAATACCAATATCGTTCAATCACACCATGCTCACCTCGAGACCAAAAGTTAGAGAAGCCCAGAAACACTCGAGAGAAGGGGTATCATTATATAATATACGGTCTAATATCCAATCTAGGTATGCAATGCCCATATCCGTAAATGCTAGATAAGTAACTTTTAACAATGGCTCGACGGCCTAAACAGTCTCCTTCTCGGCCTTCGCGCCGCTGTTGGCCGCAGCCGCCTCGTCGCGGTCCGTGGGCTGAAGCGACTTCAAGCCCGTCTTGTGCTCCTGGTGCTCCTTGCTCAGCTTCTTCTGCCCGACGAGGGGGCTCAGCAGGAGCCCCAGGCGGCGAAGCACGTGTACATGATGTACATGGTCTGCAGGCTGTTCCAGTACGCGCCCTTGGCAACGGCGCCCTGCTCGCCCTGCAGCGCGGCCACGACGCCGACGTTGCCGCCGGCCGAGCCGCCCGAGAGCTGGTCGGCCAGCTGGGGGCCCAGCGCCGCCAGCAGCTGCGGGTGCTGCTTCTGCATCTGGTTCTGGAACACGACGCCGCCGATGACGACCGAGATGGACGTGGCAAGCTGCCGCACGAAGCCGAAGGCCGACGTGGCGGACGCGATGTTGCGCGGCTCCACCGACGACTGCAGCGCGATAAGCGGCGATTGAAAGTTCGGGCCGGTGCCGATGCCCGCGACGATCTGGAAGATGATGATCTTGGCCCAGTTGTAGCTCGTGTCGAGGTCGATGAACAGGCCGAAGCCGAGCGTCATGACGGCCATGCCGAAGATGATGGGCGGCAGGTACTGGCCCGTCTTCTTCATCCAGACGCCCGTGCCGGCCGAGACGAAGGAGAGCGAGAGCGCGTACGGCAGGATGTAGACGCCCGACAGCAGCGCGTTGGCGCCCAGGACGGCCTGGAAGTAGAGCGGCAGGTAGTAGGAGCCCGAGATGAAGCAGTAGCCGTGGCAGAAGCTGACGGCGAAGGCGGCCACGTTGCGGCGGTTCTTGAAGAGCGACAGCGGGATGACCGGGTACGTGGCGACCCGGGTCTCGACGACGAAGAAGAGGGCGATGGTGAGGACGCCGAACACGATCAGGCAGATGACGGCGGCCGAGTTCCAGGGGTACATGACGTCGCCGAACTCGAGGCCGAACAGGAACATGAGCGTGCCGCCGATGATCAGCAGGCTGCCCAGCCAGTCAATGGCGGCCAGACCCTCGCGCAGTGGCGTTTTGGGGTTGTGCAGCTTTAGTACGAAAACGAGGATGGCAAAGCCAGTAGCAGATATGGGGAGGTTGACGTAGAAGCACCATCTCCAAGTAACTTTGGAGGTGAATACACCACCCTACGTAGTGTTAGTCATGCGCATCAACAAAGCCTCGGCTCGGAGAAAACGTACCAAAACTGGGCCAATGGCGGAAGCGATAGCCCACACCATGCCCAACATGCCGTAGTAGATACCACGGGTGCGCATCGAGAAGAGGTCGCTGATGCAGATGTTGACGAGGACCACAATACCACCGCCGCCGGCGCCCTGGATAGCGCGGGCGGCGATCAGCATGCCCATGCTGTTGGCGAGCGCGCAAATAAGAGAGCCGATCCAGAAGATAGCGACGGCGCCCAGCAGCAGCGCCTTGCGGCCGAAGATGTCGCTCAGCTTGCCCCACGACGGCACGAGCGCCGCGTTGGCCAGCAGGTAGGCGCTGCCGACCCAGGTGTAGCCGACGGGCGACGCGAACTCCTCGACGATGGTCGGCACCGCCGTCGCTACGATGGTCACGTCCAGCGCCGCCAGGAACAGGGCCGAGCACAGCGCCAGCATGATCAGCGTCGTCTCCAGCTTGGTCCGGCCGGCCTCGGGGGCGTCCGCTTTCGGCTGCTGGACGGCGCCACTGCCACTGGCACCGTGCGGCGGCGGTGGCGCTGAGTCGCCATTTGCCGAAACATTGTCTCGTCCGTCGGCGCCTGTCGCCGGATTGTCCGTGCTCACGTTTTGCGGGAGATGGGCGTGGTTTGCGCCGTGCTCTTCTTGTTTGGTCCTCGGCGTTGAGTTTGTTGTTTTCGCCGTGTCGGCTGCTGGTTCTGCCCCACCACGCTCGAACTCATGCAGCGTGTCGGAAGTGTCCGACGCTGCGTCACGGACCATGATGACGGCTTGTGGCGGCTTGTTCCCTCGAAAGTTACTGCTTGGAGTTGCAGCAGAGAGCTTAAAAGGGGGGTCGGATTGTCCAAAAAGGGGAGAAGTATATGCCAAGAGATAGTAATAGGTATATGTAGATGCAGGGACCGAAGTCAACTGTAGTAGAAACCCAGCTTCTAAAGAATAAAATAGTTTCAGGTTCATTTCCTGACTAATATGGATATGAGCGGTCGGAACGCAACGATAGTCCAGGGGATAGTGGATTCGGGCCCCATGTCTAGTGGGTGCGCCCCGGGGTTTTCTAGACTTGCGACGGCCTAACTCACATTCCAGTGGGCAAATCGCGTAGAGATCGATGACGCGATGACTGGAATGCGCTGGGCCTGACGATGCGATGGTAGATTAACATTCTACCTCCACCCCTGCCTGCTCCTGTCGGCACGATTGGTTTAGACGATTGATGCGCCAATGAAGGCTTCTTTCGGCAGATGGCCACTGCTATATTCATCATCGAGTATTGTGTTCTGGGTTTGCTTTTGACATGCAATGGCACCCACCCCATGCAAGTCGGTTACTAACGTACATAATCTTTCATTCTTTTCTCGTGCGCCAAGTGCGGTTTCTTCGCGTCGCTCTTAGGGGTAGCTTGCGGTAAAGCATCCGTCGCTGTTTCAATTGGCAAATAAAAGGAGGTCATCCACTTCTCCTACCTACCTGGAGGGCCTGGGCCCAAATTCACTCCAGGCCGTCAGCCCTTTGTTGGCGTGTACACTAGGGCGATGATAGCGCCGGAGACAACTTATGCGGAAAGCCGAGAGCGACACGCCGAGCTCCGAAGCGTCCAACTTTTCTTGTGCGAAAGCCTGCCCGACTGGCGACGACTCGGAATTACTTGCATAATCACCGCAAAGTCGGACATATTTGTTGGGTTGAGGACTTTGAATTGCTCTAACTTAGTACATGATACTATGAGTCCGGGGTAAAGCCGCCATCGAGTGACCACCAATATCCTGCACAGTTGAGCGCTGCTGCGCGTCTCCCGACCAGGCCAACGCCGTGTTACATCCTCAGCACCTCCTTGCTAGCTACACCTGTATCGTTCCAGCATGATTGGCGGAATCATCATTTCAATTAGGCATCCTGGGAAAGCCTGTCTCGAAATTGCTCACGGATTACTCTCCATCACTTCTCTTTCGTCTTAATTATCCTCCTCAGACTTCAGGTGACGAGCCGTGCCGGAATAGGTCGCGTGTATCGTCATAATTTGGCTAAAGTACTCCTCATCAACTATATTCAACATACAACGTACTGCTAGGTGGCCCTCAACCTAATGCCTTCCAACTGGAAACTTCAATCTCGGCGGCCTCTTGCATTTGCGCCAGCAATGGTTCCATACCTCTCGTCAACTCCCATCTTGTCTGAGTCTTGACCATCTTCGTGAGGATAGTGCTCGGCCAGCTAGCCTGTCCAAGCTGCTTCTCCTCCTCGTCAAGGCTCCATTGATGTATAGCGACATTACCTGTGATGTATAGTAGCCAGCGTGTCATATCCCAGTCGAATACTGGCTCATTCTCAAAGGCATCAAAGCTCCAATCCGTCATCCACCTCATGAGAAAGAGCCATGGAAGAAAAGACTCACGCGATTCATCATCGCCATCATAGTCATCATCATTATGGGAGCTTCCCTTCTCGCCAGACCACCGCTGTATCAACGGATTTGCCTCTAGCCATGCTTGATCCCTCAGATCCTTTTGCTTCTGTAAACCCTCTGGTAGCTGCCTTACCATCCTCAACAGTCTTTCAGCCCAGACACCCTGCTTCTGTATTATTGATTGCATTGTGTCATTGCTGTGAATCGGTGGTGCACTTTTCGGGTGAACAAAGCTCAGCAGGACTTTGTCTCCAGGTTGAGCCGCTCCTTTTGAGATGTTAAGGTGCACCTCCTCAGCTAGCATTCTCGCCCAACTTAAGATCATATTCTGGTCCCGATCTCGCGGTAGTACTCGTTGCCGCTGTCTCCGACGTGGAGAGTTTGCGGTCGAAGCCCCTACATCCTGTTCATCGATGTGAGACACATGTGTCGTAGGAACTTCCACCGTGGTTTTGGAACGAAATTTCCAGACGAATGGCTCACCCAAGAATAAGGGGGCACATCTTGAGTCCAAGTACCGTCTGAATGACTGATTTACTTTTGTGATAACATCGAGTTGACCTGCGTCTTCCGTGGGCCGCTTGGGGTAGCCCTGGCGGAAGATGAAACAAAGATGAAACAACGATGGTGGCCGCGGTCGAGGTCTCTATCGAAATTTGGAGACTCCCTCAGCTTTGGCCAGACGACCCGCTCAAAAAAACCACTCCTGCATTTGGCTGGGGGGCTCGAGGATGTGAAGCTCGTCGTGTTGTGAATTGCTCGAGGATCTCGGGATGATATATATGCTTGAGGATTTGTCGCGTCGCAAAATAGTGTCAAACCCAAGGCCTTTTGCGACCTGCAATTCGTTGGAATCAGCTTGGCCTTCAGAATTGTATACCTCATCAAGTTCGGCTCTATTCATGGCGATCTCGCCTTCGTTGGAGCGGGCCATTTGAAGCGTTACCGGACGTATTGATATCTAGAATCGGAGGAACTACACCTCCGATTTGCTCGTTATAAAGTCTGTTTTCCTAGGTCTACTTGACTATGATACGAATTTAGAAAGGAAAATGAACGTGAACAGAAACCGGGAAGGGCCTGTGATGCGCAGGTCTTTCAGCTTTCTGCCCTGCAGGAAAAAAAGCCTGCCTTGCCAATCTGCCTGAACTGCTATCATACTTGTACTTGTACATGCCGATCGATATATGCAGGTAAGGAGGCCTCAGAGCAACCAACACGAATGCTGACCACCACCACCCCTGTCCATCCATCACTAGCCATCCTTAGGCTTTCCTCCGTGTTTACTACCACAAAGCGATTGGCCACCAGTCTTTGACTTCCTTGCCTTGGATCCCGCTTTGCTCAAGATATTCCAAGGGTCTTCTCGGGTTGTTTGCTCGAGGTACCGCTCAAGGGGCGATGCAGATGCAGGATGCATGTGGTTGGAGGTGTTCTTGGCTTCTCCTTCTTGAGGTCTAGCCGTGTTTGGTGCTGCCATTATGGGTGTTATTGAGTATAGCACAATGATGAAGTGCGACTGGGTGATGGACCTGATTGACCAATGTTAGCAACAAATTAACAATGAAACACCCGGAAACGCATGGTGCACATACTGAGTACTTATGTGAATGGTATAGAGGGCGAACGCGATGCTTTGAATACACATCCCATACTCCATTTTCTCTCTAGGTTTCTGTAGTCGAAGCCCTGATCTTTTTATATGCCGTTCCAGAACGCATTATTCAATACATCGTGCTTGCAACAGCCCGAAGAGGTAAGTATGAAGCAGTCGAGACCTTCAATCCCAGGACTCCCGATAGGTAGCCCCTTTCTCACCAAAATGAAATATCATCGCAGTCATTTGTGGCCCCTTGTAGTTGGCAACTACTCGAAGGAGATATGACGATAATTATTGGCGGCCCCGGATGAGTCGTCCGGATCATCGAAATACTATTTATGGTTATTGGTGGCCCCAAGCACTGAAATTTCGCAGTGGCTGAGTACGCATGAGGAGGGTGCGAAAGGGGCCACCAGTAAGAGTTGGACAGATATATTCCTCTATAAGGGATCGTTCTGATAGGTGGCCGCTTCTGCGGCCCCTTCTGTGGCATAATGCAGGCTTGGTAAGGCTTTTCGAGTCCCATGTTGTAACTACCTGAGATGCAATTCTTCTTAAAGGGACCAAACTCCCAGAGCATTCGAAAAGGAGATCCAACCTTCTTTCATTTTAATCGCTCATCCGCGGTGCACCAGCGTACCTCCTGGACCCTGGGGCAACCTCTCCTGGGCATCTTTGCGTTCAGCTTTCGTTCAGACATCAATTGGTAATTAACATCACTGCCATTGCACCTTATACCCATTTCCCCTCTTGTCGCATATGCCACGGATACGGGTCGCTGCTGACATTGATTGGTAGATTCCTGACGCCCCGACACAGGGGCAAAAACAATGAGTGGAAGCCAAGATGATCATCACATAAGCCCAGAGTTCCTTGGGGACACCTGGTTCCATGAAGATTATTATCCTTAATTACAGCAACGGCCACGGGTTCGATATCGGGAATACATTGACAGATGATGCATCAAGTCACAACCTGTCTTATTCGGCGGCTTGCTTCGACCAGACATCATCTAATTTGTATTCGACCTCATTCGCGCCGTGTCCATACTCAGCTTCCTTTTCGAGTTCAAATCCAATCTCAACGCTTCCGTCAAACTTGGGTCCTGTCGACCAGCAAATCGGTGAAGACCAATCCTATCCGACCGCATCATCTTATGACTTCGCATTCGGTGGTGATGTGTCATCCTTTCCATTCAACTCAAGCGAATTCGACAGTGCGTCAGGCCTCACCAGCATTTTTCAGCATCCGCATTTAAACTATGATGTCAGCACGTGGTTTAGCCACCAAGAGGATGCAAGCTCCGCACGCCAACTGCCCCTTTCTGTACAGTTTCCTCCGCACAGTGAGAGTGTAGCAGCAACCCCCTCTCTAACGTCCTCTCGTGTCTCCGAGACCCCAAGCGAGTCTTCATTTCCCCAAACGCCACTGTTGCAGCACATTTCAAACCCATTCACGTCATCGCAAGCCCTTTAATCGACAGAAGGGGGTATTGCAAAGTCTTACAGCACAATCAACGCTGGCCCAGAGCCTCTGTAAAGTCATCAATTGCAACAAAGACAAAAGCAGATACTTCCTCCTTTGATGGCATCGGTCCGTTGTTCTGGGTGTCAAGCTACATTCAAGAGCGACACCGAGAGAAGGTCAGTGTGCCTCCAGTAGTAAAATACGAATGCTGCCACGTACTCATCATTATTCTAGACGTCGCGTTACACAAGAGCACCGTCGGAACCCTTTTGTGTGTGATGTAGATGACTGTCAACGGGCGTTCTTACATAAGAAGGATCTGACGAGACACCAGAAGACTACACATCCCGATGCGACAACACCATTATTTGAGTGCACGTGTGGAACCACTAGAGCCCGCAAAGACAAACATCGCCAACATATCCGTACATGTCACGCCCAATTGGAATCATGTCCCAATCGGCGGTACAAGTGCGCTTGCGGAAACACAGATCGATTGCTGAGCTCCCATTGTGCCCATCTCCATGCCTGCAGAGCATAGGTGCACAGTGCTGAACGAGTCAACGTTGAAGAATACCCAAGTGAAACAGATTGGAAGAAGACCATCGCTCGAACGAGAAATTTGGTGGACAGCGAATGGGGAGCTTCTCGTGGCTAGGAATCCGGGGAATTCTCAAATGCGATGACTACGTCACCATCAACTGCAGGTAAGATTTATTGTCCCAGAAAGAAAGAAAAAGAGCCAAAAGACGGCGCAAAAACAAGGTCGCTAGGCGACTACAAAACGGTTGCTCGAGGCAGGCATCTCTCATAAAAAGAAAAAAATGCGCCAACAATGGTATGGCAACTCTCTCACTTATTACTTTCATTTGTTACAGAGAAGAATGGGGAGAAGGATGGATGTGTTGGAAAAAAATTTGGGAACTCCTTTGTCGATGTTGGCCTTCCTCGAGTTCTCCTTGGGCCGATTCAGTTGATGGTGACGCGAGCGGGAAAGTTGGAGGCTCCGGGTTTCCCTGAGAGTCTGGGGAATTTGCTAGTAGTAAGTTACGCCCAGGCGACGGGGTCAAATGATTTGTCGTTGAGGGCGGATTCGCTTCGAGTTGTGGTAAGAAAGTGAAGGGATGGGGAGAGTGGCGAATTGCGTGGAGGGACCTAAACCCATATGATTACGGGTACAGGGGCTTCTTATTCAGCGATGTTTGAGAAGCTTGGAATTCCAATTGATGATATACAACCGATTACATGTTCAGTGCTTCTGGTGCAAGTGATTCTGCTATATTGTCGGGTCGACGACCCATTGCCCACTTCCCATACTTAACTGAGTCCCCTATGATGTATCTGCACCTCCACAAGTCCAAATAAAGAGATTTAACAGCAAATGAAACAAAACAAGCAGATACATCCTAGCATCGTCCTCTAAGGAGAGGGTAATACTAAATACTGAAGATGACTCCAAGTCATTGGTAGTGAATACGAAATGATTGAACCTGAGAGCCTCTGTGGTGAACGTGATAATACCCCTGAACCCCGATATCCAAGACGAAGAGATGCAGAAGCAGCCCCCTACGCTGCATGTGGCAGTAGTCAAGGTTACCAAACATTTACTCCGCTCTTCCATATCAAAATCTTTTAGTGAGTACCATGAAGCTAGAAAGTAAGAGCATTTGCACGAAGACCGGAATAGTATGGGTGCTCAAGTTGGTCTCGAACTTACAAAAACCTCTGTCCGACTTCTCGACTCAGGGGCGGACCTAGATGAGGTCGAGTTCAAAATCCAGTCTGCTTTCAATCGCGGTCCCTCGTAATTTCTCAAGGGTACTTACTAGAGGGCGCGCTTTCGCCCGCAGTGCTTTTGGTTGCTAGCCGAGGGAGTTGCAGAAATATCCGCCATACAAACAGTCCAACGCGATGTAAAGACCCCCAATCTCAAAAGATCCCATGCAGTCACTTGGGATATCGCCTCGAGCCCAGTTGGCGGAGGACAAGCTACAGGGTCCCTAGTCCCACTCCTCACGGCGTCGGAAGACCAAGAAGATCAGTTCATATCAGCAATGTATGCCATTCTTGTTGAGCTCAAGGATGGAAATGCGTACGATCTCTCGACACTGCGCAATCCTTCTCAGGCGGTTTGAACAGTAAACCAAATCAATCAGGGACAACAGACACATGCCTGCTGTCAAGCTTGCTTTCCGCACCCAGGTATGGCTCGTCATCGACGAGTCCTCAATGTTTGGGTCGACGAGTCTTAATTTAAACTCTCGAGAAGACTGGAGGTTAGGATGGCCAACTTCTCGACAGCCTTGTTGGAATCATATTGCACCCAATATCTAACCTACTACAGGGAGTCATAACCGTCATGTCTCTAACCTTCTTCCGCAGTGAGCATCGCGACCGGCGGCGCGATTCCCACTCGAATCCATCTAAGCTCGCCATGAGCAAGCCTGCTCCTCAGCTATGATCAGCTAACACCTCACGGAGTCCACGCCGTATCTGATACGAGAACGTCATGGTCAAATGAGACCCACATATAGGTCGAGCATAGGTTATTGGCTTGGCGTATTGACCAAGAATCTCAATCGGAATATCGCAGTCTTCAACACAGCTGATGATCCCGTCCCTGAATCCAGTCGAGTGAAGAGAGCGAACAAAGAAAGATACTTGTTTCCAGTCTAGTATGGATACGTCGAAGGAGTCAGGCAACAGCCCTCGAAGCCACGTTGCCAGACTTGCCACGACGTACTGCTTGGTACCTACCAATCGATACAGCTGAATAGGAACTTTCGCTCAGAAACTTTTGCCACTCTCTTGACTGTAGTCGTGTCTTTATTGCCCGAGGGCGGGGACTATTCAACGCGGATACTGCCCGTGTCATTCCCGAAGCTCACTGACGCACTCGCCCCATCTCACAGCGCTTACCGCGCTGAGAGTAGCCGTTAGCCACGTTGAGCAAGTGGCCCTACCAGCCACAAATTTGACAGTGTGCAAAAAGACGGGCTCAGGTGTCCATCTTCGGTCTAGCCAAGGCCAATATTATGTGCTGCTAAGCGTCAAAGAATCATTGCTGAGGGGAGACTCCATGGAGGGGCCACAGAGACTCGATGGGGCGCTGGATCTACGTCAGCTGCATATCCGGGATGCCTACGGAGTAGGAAGCCAAGAGACGGCGCCGCGGACAAGTAGCAGGGCTTGACAGTCTGGAGTCGGCACTCCGCAGCGGAGGATACCCGGAGCCTCAGGGTCTGATGGGGAAGGTTCTGGTGAATGAAATGGCCGATGTAGGCCGTGAAGGCGGCCCACAGAGAGGGATCCTATGAAGGTCCGATAATATGTACTAGTTTTTGGAGCAGAGGTTAAAGAAGCGTCCAGTAAAGCGTCGTCGAAATGTTGTACAGTATTCTATCCGCGTACGTGGCTCACCGCACTGTCTTGGTTCACCGTCAATGGAACAGAGGTCGCCTATCTTTCACAGGTTACACGACGGTCAGGTTGAGCAACAGCAGATCATCATTTCTCGGATATCGTGTTGGCATAGACTCTTCGTACCGCGAGTCGTGCATGAGAGACCCAGTTTTGGGCGTCAGGGGGGAATTGAACATCATGACGGCTAGTATGCCTGTGGGCGGCCTGTAGTGTGCAGAGATGAATCTTGAAAAGTCTTTAGGCACCATGTAGCTGCACGAGCTGGTGTCGTGATAAAGGATGCACGAAATGGCCGGATAATATCTGGTTCCCTTTCTATGATCGTCATAGAGCACGACATGTCCTTTGGAGAGAAATCACGGGTGCTCTGGTCAACACCGAGACCTTCCGTAACAGGAGATTTCGAGAGCCCTGATGGAAGGGATGGGGATGCTTTCAAGCCCAATGACCCCCCACATGCCGCATGCTGCAATGCATGAGAATTCGTCAATATCCTGCTAGCCTGTAGTCTGTGATAAGAGTGGGAGGATAGTGCAGAAGTTCCATCCTGAGCCGCTTATCGCCGAAGTTGGTGTGTGGTGAACCGGTAAGGATTGACCTGGGTGGCCGTGCGTGATTGGCAGACTGGTCTCGGTAGGACGACGAATGACAACCCACCGCCCCGAGAGCCGCTTGTAGACTACATGCAGATGCAAAATGGAGATTTCCAACGACTTGGGGCAGTGGTTCATTGAATTGAAGACCCATTTGCCCACTTCCACGACTTGTTGTTGCGGTGATCGATCTGTTGATTCAACATCGTCATAGGTTCAGTGTTGAAAGGGACCTGGGGACAGAGGGGCTTTGGAGGGGATCAATTAGCGGCATCACGGGCCATCGACGCAGGAGAGTGCGCACACGAGCAGAAGCACTGCAGAAGAGGGGGAGAATTGCAGAAACCGGGCATCCAATTTGCTAGCTTCATGCCTTTGCTGGGTCGAATCCTGTTCGGGGGCAGATACGCAGAACCAGGGCGAACACAGAGGAAAAGGTGACTCCCTTCGCTTGGCTTGTGACCAAGGAGACTTCTGAAGAGACCATTTTGCGACGAATGGCGGTGGCGCTGCCAACAAACACACCGCCTGGTGCGGCGGGCCGTGAGTGGGTCTTGACCGCGATCGCGACCATTGACAGCCTGGACAGGAATTCGGATGCATGAGCTGTGGAGAGGTGGATATTCGGGCACCACTACAGCTTCAACGACGATTTGACACATGGTCGATTCGCGTGCCCTTTAGCCCCTTCGAGGTGAGGCTTTCGCAGTGCTCGCCGTAGCATTGAGTGCATTGAATTGGTACCCCTCCCCCCGAGAAGCAGGATCAGCTCATCATAGTGAAGAAACCTGGTTGTTAGATCGGAAGAGGGCCAACTTTGTTCCCACCCCTAAGTCCTTGCACCTGCATTTACCTAGTGTTTATCGTTAGCAGTCCTGTCTCTTTCATTCTTCCGTCTGCTCTGAGTTTGATCTGTCTCGTAAAGAGATGGGGAAAAGTGAATCTTCAATACATACTGGGCCGAAGAGTGACTCCGGGTACGGGGACGATGCGGCCTCTGTACACACACCATCTGTACACACGCCATCCGTACACACGCCGCAAGATGATCTTGCAAACCATCCGTTAGGTGAGTAAAATATCTCACATGACGAGAAATGCGCTTCATGAAAGAGTAGGTCGCTAACCTTGCGCAAATACAGCTCGGAAAGGGTACGAGATTGGCCCGGCCTCGAGTCTGCAGATAGGAGACGTAAGTTGCGACCGATCAAACCGCCATGCGCCCGGCGAGAATGCTGACAGATCCCGTTGCAGGTGTTTGAGTTTCTGTGGGCGGATACGCACGAGTTCGAATGGGAGTGGAAGTGCCTCGGATACAACCGCTTCATTGTCCTGCGCCACAGCGACACGTTCCCCCACCACTGCGTCTGCATGTAAGTCGGACGATTGACCTACGCATTTGTCGTGAGCTGACCAATGCGCGCACCAGTCCGATCTCCAATGGCGGCAAGATCGAGTTCGCCAAGCCGGGCATCGACAACCATCAACAGGGCTATGTCTACGCCGAGGGCGAAGTGCCCAACGAAGGCGACCGCCACCGACTGCCGTACTCGCCGATCTCCATCGAGTTGAAGCCGGGCAAGCTGCGCGTGAAGGAGGACTCGCGGGTCAACTACGCCGACATCCTCGAGATCGACCACGACTCGCAGGTCATGGTGGTGGGCGACGTCGCGCGCTACTTCGACCGCGTCCGCCGCAACGTCAACAAGGCGACCATGCGCAAGGTGCTCGTCAAGGCCCTCGAGGCGTACCGCGCCAAGAAGGACGGGGAAGCCGCCGCCGTGGCGGCCCTGGCGGGCGATCAGCAAGCCCCGCCCCCGCCGACCCCTCCGCCCGTCGACGAGAACCATTACGGATCCCACGCGCCCGAATTCGCCAAGCCGAACTACAAGCCGACCGATTCGCAGCTCAGCCTCAACTTGCGCGGTGGCGCGAGATTGCACCGGTCGCGCAGCCCGACCGCCTCGATCCGGTCGCGAGCAGAAAGGGCGGGACCCGACCGCAGGCAGTCGCACGACCAAGAGCGGCGCCACCAGAAGCGGCGAGAGCGAGAGCGGGAAAGGGGGCACGGGGAGCGAGGTCGCGACAGATCGACGTCGAGGGACACCGTGCGAGATGACGAAGTCGGCACATCGTACCGATACAGCAGTACGGACCAGGAGACGTACAGATTGAGCTATGCGGAACAGGAAAGAAGGAAGGAGTTTGCCAGGCCGTCACTGCCGCGCTCCGGCAGCAGCCGGAAAGGGCAAAGCCAAAGCCAGAGTCAAAGTCGGGGATACTCGGGTGCTGTTGCTGCCGACGCGAATGCTGTCCCTTCGTCCATTGCGGTGCTGCGACAAGGTGCCTCCAAGAACTCGAATTACGATATACGATCGATGCACGACGTTGCCTTGGCCGGCTATCAACACGATGAACACGAATGATGATGATCTTTTTTCTTCTTTTTTTCAGATTCTCCTTCTCTCTCCTCTCTTATATTTACCCACTTGCATCAAGAGCATTCAAGTCCATTGCGGATTCCAGAGTGTTGAAAAAAGAAAGAAAGCTCTATACGGATACCTGTTGTTTTTTTTACCTTTACCCACTTAAGACGAACGAACGAAGAACGAACATGACGACCAAAGAAATGGCACGGCGTTTGGCGGTTGCGGCTGGATGAGTTCGGCAGATGCTTAGATACTCTTCCCTCTTTTTTCTCTCGTCGTTCCAATAGCGGAATCGACTGATCAATAAAATTGCGGTGACACCCAAATTGATGAGCGTCTTTTGCGACCGTGACGAAGTGACAAGAGAAGGTGAGTTTTCTTGTTGGTGCTTGAAAAAAAAAAAAAAAAAAAAAAAAAAAAAAAAGGAAGGAGTCACGGAGGGTATTGGGCAGCTTCAGCGCAGGCGGACAGTCGGGCTAACTTTCAAAGTTTTTAGGCAATTGCACGCACCCCCTCCCCTCCCTGTAGAAGTTAAGCATTCGCCTTGCAGCACTTGAATCAATCGGCGCCCAATCACCAAGTCTATTCCTCTGGGGCTGTTGGCTTTTTCTGTGAGAAGTATCCAATTTGTTCTTCTGAATGAGCGACTTTTATCATCACACTAATATAGCAACAAAATCCATGATGCATCCATCTTCTAGTTTGCGATATACTTGATTCCAGAGCAGCCAGCGCTCGCCTTGTTGGAAGTGAAAGCCCAACATGACCGTCAAACTGCCCAAAGCCCTCTACTCCTCGTCAAACCGATCCGCCTCGTCATTCGATGCCACCTTTCGGCTTCGTCGCATCCTTCGCGTGCGCACATCGCTATCCTGCTGGCCTTCATCGACCTCGGAGTCTTTCTCGTCGCTCTCGTCACGGTTGGAACGCCGTTTGGCGGCTGACTTGCCCTTGAAAGCAGACCGAGATGGGTGGGAAGTACTCTGGTGGCCCCGACGTGGACCTCGCGAGGAAGCATACTCGTCGTCGTAGGCGGCAGCTCGCCTGTAGTCCTTCTTCGGCGGCGTCTGCTGCTGCGAAAAGGAGTCGTCGCGCTGCTGGTTCTGGCGAGCAGTCTCGGTATCGTCCCCGCGCACCGAGTGAATGTAGTGCTCGAAATCGTCCGCGATGGTGGCGATCCTGAGGAAGTTGCGCCTCGTGAGCTTGATGGTCGTCAGACTTTTGTTGCCCGAAGCCAACACCTCTTCCGGGCTCGCTTCTTCCTGGCGTATCCGCTCGAGCCGGTCGAACTGGCCCATGGCGATGGCCGTCGTGAACGCATTGCGGATCTGCCGCGCGTTCCATGTGCTCTGATCGGCCGCGTGTTCCTCGTAGTGCTCCATGGCGAAGTCGAGCAGCGCGCCCTCGTCAAACGTGATTTTCAACTTGGATGCCTGGTTATCACGCCTGATGTGCCGCAGCAGGTTTTGCCAGATTTGTTCTGTCGTGTCCTCATCAATCTTGTCGTACCGCAGCGCTACATGTATGCGCGATTTGAAAGCCTCATCAATGAGGCCCACGATGTTAGTCGTCAGAAATAAGATACCGGAATAGTACTCCAGGTGGCGTAGGAAGATCGACACCAGCGCGTTTCGGAGTACGTCGTTCCAGCCGCGGCGCGCAAGGAAAACATCAGCCTCGTCAAGCAGGAGCACACAGCCCCCTTGAGCGCTCGAGTTAGCATCATGCTTGATGGTTATGAGTTTTGGTTCTCAAGAAAGGGACTCACATTTTTCCGCTAGGCGGGTGTGCTTCAGTAGGTTAGCCTCGACATTGTCCGCGCCTAGACCTGCTGACTGTTAACATCTAACCTAATGATACTTGGCATGGCGCTCGGGATAGGTACCAATGTCTCCGCATGTGATAGCATAGAGAGGCTTCCCTGTGTATGCGGCAATTGCCTCAGCTGTCGAAGTCTTGCCAGTCCCTGGAGGTCCATGAAGCAGGATGATGAGACCCCGTCCTTTACCTTGGATAAGGTCAATCTGGGCTGTATGTCTACCGTCGCCTATCTGTGACTGTGTCCTCCTCTGCTCACTCGGAGATACATGATTATTGACGAGCGACTCAAGGAGGCGCCTGTACTTGTCGTCAATCACTAGGTCCTTCCACCCGCGTGTGCGAGTCTCCTCGCGCTTGTCGATCGGTTCAACTTTGGTGATGTCAACCCAGACTACGTGCATTCTGTCAGATCACAAGTATAAGGCATGCGTGGGGTGCGACTTACTCCATTCACGCGAACGGAACTCATAAGCTGGCACAGCTCGGGATAGTAGTGCTAGACAAGCCGTTTTCCCTTTCCCCGCAAGCTCCTCGGGGGTCTTTGGATTGATCAGGTGAAAGTTCTCGTTCATGAATGCATCTGACCTCGCTTCGTCGACATCGTGGTCGCCCGCAACGTAATCATATTCCCGGTTGGTGCCAGAGTGTCTCTGTCACCTCTCTTTCGCTTGGCTGACTTCGTCGAAGCTTGTCGTACACCCGTAACGACGGATCAAGGGTTTGATAGTACGTCTTCATGTCAATGTACACGTCACTCTCGATCTCTTGTCCACCTTGTGAAATTCCAGTGACAGACTCATATGTCAAGGCAGGGGGTAGTCCATATCTGGGACTGAACGGAGATTCTGGCTTCGGCTGTTGCCCTATTGCATCCACGGTAAGTCCCTCATACTTCATGTGGCCATGGCATTCCAGCACTTTCTTGCCGCGTGCTGCTAAATCGTCGCATAGGTCATCAGGGTTATCTCGGAAGCGAACCGGGTAGAAATCCAGATCGGTAATTCTTCTCTCGCCAATGAATGGTGGAACCCGATGGGTGAGACGGAAGGGGCCAATATCCGTCCCATCCCAGCGCATGCGGATGCAGTCGATCACAACATCCGTCCACGTACCTGCACCAGCATCTGGAGAGTCGTCTGGGATTCCGCCAAAATTGCGGGATAATCGCATGCGGCCACCAGTTGTCGCATATACCTGATGAAGATGATCGACACTGGCTTTCCTGTTGATGATAAGGTCTCCAGGGGCATACAAGTGGCACAGCTCTTCGAAAGTGATTGCACCCAGGGTTGCATCCCGAATCTTCATCCTGAGCCCGATAAGGTGTCCAAGGTCCGTCTTGATGAAGTCAACGAGGACCTTCAGATGATTGATGCGAAGCAAAAGCTTGTCCTTCAAATTGTTGTTTACAGGTTCTGCGTCACTCGTGTGTTGCTTGTCTGGTTTGGTGTTGCTTTCGTGTTGCTTCCCGGGTATCCCCCGAGGCTCGCCATCGCTCGGCTTCGCCTGCGGGGTGTCGATTGTGACATCCTGCTTTTTCAACATCACGGTCTTCTGTTCATCCTGCATGGATTTGAGGGCATTTTGTATGCCAGGCCAGTTGTAAACCAGCAACTGTTCACGCTGCCTGTCAGTCATCCATCGCGCATGGCAGATTCGCCTGACTTGCCTTGAATGGAGGGAGCAATCTACTTGAACACGTTAGACTACTTCATGGCTAGGATATTGGTATGGCATTTAGTTGCCATAGAGAAACCAGGGACGTACTCTTGAGGTCGATGTGGCAGTGGTAAGCCACAAATGCTCTCCAGGTCCTTGATCAAGATTGTTGAGTTGATCAATACTCTCTGAGGCTTTTCTCGCTGATGCGAAATGTCATGTGCATGCTTGAAATCATCCTCTGACGCGATACTGTCGGGATTTTCCATGGTGGAAGGGATACTTCGGTAGAAAACTTGAATGGTTGGCAATTGGTCGGAATGGGGAACAGTCTGACGGTCTTTGTCATCCCCGCCTCCATGTTCATCTGGGAAGGCGTGTAGAGGCCATTCCTCCATGAGGGTTCTTTGCACTCCACATGGCCGAGAGCGTTCCACCCTAGAGGAGAGAGGTCAATCACCATAGAGTTAGCACAAGAAGGGAAATGCATTACTCAAAATCATTTCGACGTCCAGGGCGGGCCTTTGAAGGCTGGGGAGCGGTCGGGTTTGGCGCATGCGAAGTTCGTAGTGTCTCTTTCCACCCCTCACCTCCCACAAGCTCGGTAATAGCTTTGTTGATATCTTGAATGTCTCCTACTATGTCATAAGAAGTCGTTGCTGCCAGTTCACGCACCTTACGAGCGGCATCTTGAAGAGCCGCTTTCGCTGCACTCTGTTTCTCCCCTCGAACGCTCGTAACCACTGTAGCGGGTTCTTGTTGACCAACTTCGATGCCAGAAGCTGGTTCGCCAGATGCTGGATCGTTAGATGATGGTGGACTATTGGTAGAACTTGGTGTGCCTGTGACATTTGGTGCGCCGGGTCGGATCTGGGAGTACTGTTTGGTCCGCACCTTGTTGGCTGCTTGAACGAGCAGCCCAGCTTCGGACATCATCTAGTCGATGATCTTCAAGCTCCTCAAATCGATTCTCCGGACTAAGTATTGAAATGAAGGAGGTGGAAAGCTCAGCTTCGAATCAAGATGCGGGGGGATACGCTTTTCAGAGAGCTGGCAAGAAACTTGAAATCCATGTTCAGCCCCCAACGAACATCTCAGTGAACAAGGCATCAGTCGCAGCATCCCATTGAACTAAGGCAACTCAGCAGCCACCCTTAATATATGAATTTATGCATCCAATATCTTATCGCTATAATATCATTTGTCGAATCATGCATACTTTTCGTCACCGAATCTGCAAGTAAGCCACCATTCCATGGGGATGGGCAGATTTCGATCAGGCTGAGCGCTTTCCTTATGATATGCACACCGGCAGATGGTCTTCTGTCCCACACTATCTTCGTATCCTTCCTTTTTACCAGAAAACCTATTTCACCATAAAACTTGAAATTCGACCCTTCACCCGCCTGGTTGATTGTTTCACGAATCTCTGTTGTCTAGAAAAGCTTGAGCACTGAAGTTAAGCGTAACTAACAGGAGAGGCAATATGGCGACAAGCGGCAGCTCTAGCCTTGTACCGATCGTCGGCTATGACGAAGTAGTGGAGTTCATGGGGAAGTTGGATGGCGAGTCTCACGAGACGTTAGCTTTCAGGGGTCAAGAGCAAGGCACCGAACTGTGAGTCTGGTATGGGGCAGCCTTGGTCATTCATCAGCACCCTGACAGACACTAGGGACTACGAAGGCATATACGCCGAGTATAGGGAAGTGCAAAAGAAGTTTTTCCAGACGGCCAACAAATGTCTGGAGAAGCTAAAGTTACCACCTATGGAAGCCTCAAAAGCAAATGGATGGAACGGAATTCAGGCGTCCATGGATACAGCCTGTGCTGCACTGGAAAAGGTATCCTCTCGCGACAAAGACTTGCAAGGGCTCACGGGCAAGGCGAAGAAGGCGTTTCGTTCCCTGTGCAACAAGGCTGGAGCGGTGAAGGTATTCACACAGTTGATACCCGACGACATGTTTGGGTCAGTCGTTGGTGGCGGCCTCAACATTATATTGACTTGCATGGAACAAACCGGGATGCATCGGGCAAATGTCTACAAGGCTCTCGAAAAGCTCCCGCGTATCATCGAGGACAGTTTGGCCTGGACAATGCTTGCTACCCAAGATCCCCATGTCCACAAGCGCATGGCCAAACTGTATACCGAAGTTTGCTTGACCCTGGACCACATACTCCACTGGTTTGTTCTGAACTCCTTGGGTAAGCATTGCCGAAACATCTTCGATACTGACGGACACGGACTCTATCTCATGTTACTGTAACTAACAAGGTCTATCTATATGCAGTCGCCGGGGCCAAGCGCTTTTTGAGCCCGTCCGCAATGAACACCGATCTGCAAGACCGTGTGGCCGAAGTCACCTTGGCTGCAAGGGATCTGAAGTCTAAGGCGGTCCAAGTCATGTGGGGCCGCCAGGAGAAGGGTATGCGTGACACTCAGGAGCTGGCATATATGCAAACCGCCAAAACGCATCATAAGCTCGACGAACTGGCGGCAGAAGTCAAAGATATCAAACGATTAGCACCTCGCTATGTATCTTACGACGCTATTCAAACGATGGTCCAGGGAAGTCTTGAGCTGCTTCTACAAGATGACATGAAACGTAAGTGGTACTACGCCGCTTTCTGGAGTTCAAGGGGCTAAGACAAGTCAGGCCTCTTATTAGAACATACCCGGGGGACGTCACCAGCAAGTCAGTCGATCACCGTCAAGGACATCCTCGAAGAATTTCAGTATGAACAAGTACTGATACCGCACGACATCGAAGCACTGTTACGGCTATCTCTGCCGTCAAATAATGTCGTTCCCATTGAGACGAACCGTGCGCATGCCGTCCAGAGAAACCCTCGCATCCGTATCTGGCTGTCAGATGATGCGCCGTATCTTTACCTCCTGAACGGCGGTTCTCAGGTCACGGCGGATGCTTCAACCTCGTTCGTCATGGCGAAGATCGCCAGTACCCTACTGCAGCAGCAGAAACAGCAGAAATTGAAGAAAGATTCCTCCGCAATGAAATTAATTGTGCTTGCCTACTTCTGCGGCCAACATCCGAGCTTCTATCGAGACACTGCTGCTAGCCCGAGCGAGCTGGCGATGAGCCTGCTCCTGCAGCTAATCGACCAGTATCCTGGCTTCCCGAGCGTGACTCTTCAAGACTGTCTTGATCGGACAGAGCCGGAGGAAATTTCAAGCATCTGTGGCTCTCTGCGTCATCTTCTCGAGGAACTATCTTCGGACGCCGTGCTGTATCTTGTGGTTGACGGTATTGCACACTTTACGACCCCACGAGAACGGATGAAGGGAATGCGAGAGCTGGTGAAGCTCCTGGTGGAAGCATTTCACGGGGAGAATATACCGGCGACGTTGAAGTTCATCTTCAGCAGTCCCACGCGGTCCGCATTCCTCGAGGATCTGTTTGAGGAGGATGAGATTTTGAACATCCCCAGGGATCCTCCGCCTGCAAATGGCCCCTTGTAGAGTTGACCCAGGACGATAGGAAACAATTTGAACATCAGCCATATGAATGCAATCTTAACTAGTTTTCAACGACGGGTCACTGCTGAGTGCCTTGCCTATGGCTGTACGTTAGGTACCTAGCTGGACGAGATTGTCGTTAAATGTTGACCTGTTTTTGAGCTCTTTGCGTTGCCCCAAAACCAGCGCTCCACTGCACAATTGCGGTCTAGGAGTTAACGCTAGCTAGGCGGGCTGAGCTGGTATATATACGCTAAAAAGGGGCTCGCTTATCACCAAGTCATCTGATGATCGGGTTTCGGTCTTGTGGTTTAGTGGTATAATTCTCGCTTAGGGTCAACCCTGATGCTTGCATGCGAGAGGTCCCGGGTTCGATCCCCGGCAAGACCCCATCATTTCTTCTTTTGGCTTCCCTGTCAACTTTGTTGCTACCTCATCTGTCTGCTTGCTTCGGGGGGCTTCTTCCAGCGTTCAAACGTCTCTATCTCAATCGGTGCGCAATTGAAGAGTTGAAGCGAACCAGCCGCGCCGCGATTTGACCTACCTGGGATCCACTGTGGCCAGGGGCAGAATCCTTCAGAGCGCTACTCAACTCCATAACCGATGCTGCAAGACTTGTGCGAGCTTAGTATGACCCCAGGATTAATCGTTACATCACATCAAGATCACGCGACAGCTTGCAAGATGTACTGTGTTGTCGACGAAACTGCTCAAGATGTTTACATATCTAGCTGAAGAGTCGATTCTCATCCAAGCCCCATATCCACCAGTATGTGAGAACCCGCCTCTCACCTAATAACGCAAAATACCACCCCTCTCTTAACCGTGCGTCGGGGGGCGGGGTGCCGACAATATAAAAGTTGAACTTGGGGTTGTTGTAGCCGCCGCCCTCCTTCCAGATGGACGCGTAGGTGGCGTAGTAGTCCCAGTTAGCCCGCGTGTTGATCCCCAGCTCGGCCCAGACGAAGAGCCCCTTGTGGAGCCCGCCGCCGAGCGCGACGTAGTTGGCGAGCGGGTCGTACTTCGGGCTGGCCGCGTAGCCCGTGAACATGTCGCGCAGGTTGGTCGTGAGCGGGATCGTGTTGGTGTTGTAGGGCGCCGTCGCCTCGACCGTGTCCCGCAGCGCCTGGTCGAAGAAGAGCTGCGACAGGTGCGCCACGTGGCCGCCCGTGTAGGTGCCGTTGGCGAGCACGCTCGCGTTGACGTGCGCGATGATGTGCTGGTGCGTCGCGCGGCCCTCGTAGTGGCCCGGAAACAGCGTGTCGAAGTGGACGACGCCGTCGCCGTCCGTCGGCTGCACGCCGCGCAGGTACGTCGTCTGCAGGCCGCTCTGGCCCGCCGCGCTGACGCCGCTGTACTTGCCCGTGCCGTTGCACGACCAGATGTCGATGACCAGGTCCGCCGGCTCGCACGTGTTGACGTCGATGAACTGCAGCTCCAGGTGCATCGGCACCCCCGCCAGGTCCTCGGCCACGTCCTGCCGGATGTGCTCCTGGGACACGAAGTAGGGGCCGTTAGCGTTGTCGGGCGCCAGCGTGCACGACGTGTTGGCGCCGAAGACTTCCTCGATCGGCGTGTTCTTGTCGTAGCTCAGCTTGCCTGTGAAGTCGTGCGACTGCGCCGCCCATTTGCGGAACGAGGCGGCGTCGCGCCGGTGGAGGAAGGGGGCTGTTGGAAGTGTCAGTCGAGATTGGTATTCCTGTGAAGCTTGCTTGGAGTCTGGGAGATGGGTCAACCAAATAGCAGGCATCTTCTTACCCTCATTGAGGTCTCGTTCTTGGCGGAGACGATTGAAAGTGGCGGCCCGTCGCGCGATGGCCCTCTCCTTTCTCGCCTTGACCTCTGGCCTGCTCTGGCAAGCCTCGAGAGCTCGGGAGTTCACATCGGCGACGGCATGACCATTGGCCAACTCTTCCATATGAGCGCGTTTGTCGAACTTCTCGCCTGGGTGAGAGGCGACGATTGAAGACAGGGACAGGCCTACGGCCAATGTAGTGAGAAGCTTGAACGCCATAGTGAATGGGAGTTTGCAGAATCGCTCGGATAAGTGTAAGTAAAGGCGAAGACAGTTCGGCGAGAACAGAGGGGCGGAGGGGGCTGTTCTTATTCCAAAGTTTCAACGCACCCTCGCCTCGGGCTATATGCGAGACTCCGAGGCGAAGAAACCCAAGACGAAAACCAGAATACTCACGGTCCTCGGCAGGAACATTGTCACATTCCACATTCCATCTTGGGACTCCTGAGATATGGCCGCCAAGCCTTGGAGATCGGCAGACGCATCGCGTTCCCCTCAGTGGAGCGGCAGACAGGGCACCAGGTCCTGTGTTTGTTTGTCTGAACATGCAGGAGGCTCCCACATCCGAGAAGCTTGGCGCTGCGCATCTGTATGCAGACTCATCAAACATTGTGCCGGATGAGGCCATCGTCTTGCCAAGAAACATCAGGGATGCCCAGAACGAGGCACCCCCCGGAGGCAGTTGGGACTTGCTGCAAAACGAGCACAAAAATTGCCCACTGTGGCTAAATCCGGCTTCCACGAATGAGAAGCCCCGACCCATATGTCGGTTCCCCGGATTTTAATATATCTCGACGCTACGTCGATGCCCAGGTTGCCGTGCCCAATGAGCAGGTGGCCGACAGCCACGTCATATGCGAAGCATGCTTGAAATCTGGTCCACGAGAACACACGATCAACTGCATCGGAAACGGAATCATAAGGTCGCAAGGCAGCTGCAGGATGCCGAGTAAGTATGTCGCACCGGGGGTACAGATGCAAGTCCTTCCATGCAACAAAAGAATCGCTAGCGGGCAGAAGATATGCACCGAGATGGAAGAAGAAAAAAGAATGGGAACGGGATTTCTTCCGATGAAGTGCCATATATTCGTTTTCTATAGGCTTATTGATGCAATAAGCATGGATGGCCAACCACCCATGGCATGTAATTGGATCCCCCCCATTTTCTGATGGGGAAGAAGAGATCCCTGATCCATAACGAATCGGTGCCAAGGCACTACTCTATGTGCGCCCCTCTCACCGTTGATGTGCTTGTAATTGTGACGCGTTCGGCAGTCGAGTCTGCACTCTGGGCACTTTCTACATGACAGTATTTCCGGATTGTTGGTTTCGACTGTACGGCATGTGCCCTATGGCAGTGAGGTAATAAAAAATAGCTGCCTTGTGAGTCGGTCGGGGAGATTCATGCTATAGTCCCCCGTTGATAGAACTGTGACAAGGGCAGTAGGGCTTGGTTCTGATTCAGCTAATAATTGACTATGGCACTTCTGGGGGCTCTGGTCTCTCTCTCCCTCCTTCTTTTACAGGAGGGTGATTCGTCAGGCTTATATACACTCCTTTCAGCATCCTTTTGTCCCTTAGCCGCCGTACCCTTCAGGAATGTAGTTATCTGTTGGGTCGATATGCGTGCCTCTGTTGGCATGCGTGTGACAAGAACCTTATCACATGGACGATGCCCCCTGCGGTTGCCTCCGGGAGAAGAAAGAAACCTTCGAATTCTTCTTCGCAGCCGAAGTTTCTCGAGAACTCACCAGCCGGCCACGGGACAACGTTCCCCCCTGAAACCCCCCTGAATTCGGCAAGTCCGGATGCGCATGTTAGGCTTTGTTACCATGAGGATTTCTTACCATGATGGTGTATTACCATGAGGATTTCTTACCATGATGGTGTATTACCATGAGGATGTATTACCCTGAAGGTGTGTATCACCCTATGTATGTAGGTTACTACTAATGACAAAACTTTTATCGCTACTCTAGGCAACTCCCTCTCTCCCTCAGACACAGACCGCCCGCTATTAAATTTGGCTGAGTGGTTTCGTAGAAGAGTCGTACGCGACGTCCACCTCCCGCGTGACATTGATGCCGACCGAGTTCCTACGGAAGAGTTCGTTCCCCTTCCACTTGTCGTCGTTAGGGCCCAGATCGTCGCGGCCGGCTGAAGTGACCTGGAAGCCCCGGCCCGAGTCGTCGCGCCCGTGATTTGCCACGCGCGACCAAAGCTTGGCCTGGTCGTCCGCCGTCAACCCTGCACCTCCTCCTCCACCCCCACGTCGTGGCTGGCTGTTGTCATTGTCGTTGATCGACAGGTCGTCCTCGGACTCCAGCTCGATGGCGCCGTCGGTCCGGCTCCGGCCCGACTTGGGCTTGGACGCGATGGACCCGATCGTCTTGAGGCCGCTGTTGTTGGATCTTTTGCCCCCTGAGTCATCCTGATGCTCGCAGTAGCCCACGCGGGACGAAGAACTCCCGATGCCCAGCCGCGGCAGGATGATCATGGTAAACACCGGCTTCAGGGTCGGCCCCGAGGCGCAGATGACGCAGCTGGCGAGCTCGGCGTACATCCACAGCAGCTCCTTGGACAGCTCCCAGTTGTAGTCGTCGCTGGCGAACAGCTTGATGGTGAGGACGCTGTTGTAGGTGGCGGCGAAGATGGTGCTGTTAAGGGTTAGCACATTTGTTGTTGCCCATAAAAAATAATTATGGTATGGGTTAATACTTACAACCCACCAGTTGCGAAAAGGAGACACAGAGAGATCTTGCGTCGCAGCGGCATCTGCAGAGGCGCTAGGACGGGGATCGGGAGCAACATGATGATGAAGTCGATGACCACGTTAACGACAACAGCGGCAAGATAGAATTTTCCCTTGTCGATACACTTCGCCTCGCCTGCTGCTTGCTCTGTTGTACCCCTCAACGCGTATTAGCAGCGGATTCAGTGGGCAAAGCGGGCCGCCCGATTACACCATGATAATTAGGGGGTAAGTGAACTTACTCGCCACATTCCACGAATCGGAGATGGGCATGCAACCAAATATGTTGAGTAGGATATACAAAGCGGAATATACGCTTAGGAGGCCGATCATACCCCCTACGGCAAGATGAAACCTCTTATCCGGGGATATCCTGAAGTAGAACATGAGGATCGATATCTTGGCCACTTCGGACGACAGGATGTAGGATGCTGCCAGCCCCATCGTGAACTGTTTCCGCTTCTGTAAGTTTCCCACTACGAGCGACCAAGGGGGTAGGTACTCATGTGCTCACCTTCAACAGCGTGGTGTATTCCTCCATGGTGGTTTGCCACATGTGTCGACCTGCTCCGCCGTACCTGGCCACTAGGGGGGCAACTATGTCAGCTTTGGCGGCTGCTCCCTAAAATATTCAAGGCTGAAGGAACGGTAGCTGGATATTGGAGAGCGTCAAGAGCTGTGCAGAGCCGGACTTACTGCATAGAGAAAGTCCATAGAAGGCCCAGCACGCGATAGTCGAAATGCAAACGAGATCTAGAAAAGTGAGAATCGTTTCCTTGTTAGAAAAACCATCCATGTTGAGAACAACAGCGGCGAGGAGGTTTGGAAAAGGGGGCGTTGAATCCCACATACAGTCGTCGAGTAGCAGCTTTTGTCGGATCAGCCGCGTGCGCGCATATACTCGGAGCACACAGGCGAAGGTGGCCAGCGTCATGGTAAGCGCGCCAATGCCTTGCATCAAGCCCTCGCGGTTCCAGGCGGCCCATCGCTCCTCTCCCCTCGGGCGGCTCGCCCATATAGATCACCGGTGTGGCGGACATGGTGACTACCACCACCCTGTTGATTGCCCTGTCGTTAACTAAAACCCTGAAACAAAATCGAAAAAGAAGGGAAACAGGAAAGAGACGATAACGTCAACGACAACATCAACAGTGGTAGTTGGGATGTAGATAGGGAACGGCGGGCAGAACGTGGAGAGGGTGAGTGGATTGCGATGATGGAGGGAAGTCAAATGTTATTTCAAGCTACGGGTACCTTTCCATTCGACCAAAGGATCGGCCGACAAGAGAGGAGAGGCGAGACGGAAAAGGCCCCCCGACTCCATCAATGCGTGACAATGAGGATCGAAGGATCGTCGCTAATTGGGCTCTCGGCTGGAAGAAGAGGAAAAGAAAACTCAACCCCTGGCGAACCAAACACCGACAAGGCCCTGGCCATGTGCCGTGCATATGAAACGAGGTTTGCATGCCGTAACCGAACGGCCGGGATGGTCACAACAGAGCAGCTGTGTTCGTTGGGAATCATTCGCTTATCACCTCATTGGATCTAGGCGACGTTCTGCGGGGGCACAGCTCATTGAACATGGCATATGACAAATGGGAATGCAGGCTGCACGGAAAACTAACAACGTTAGGTCAGGCAATATCAGCCGAGATGCTGGCGACTGCAGCGGGCCGTTGTAGCTAAAAGCCAACGGGCTTTGGATACCCCCCTTTTAATTCTTTCTTCCAACGTTGACTATCATGGCATAGACAACACTACTCCTCAATGCGGCTGCATCTGTCCTTGTTTAAATGAAAACAAAAATAGCCTTCACGATGGACTTGGCTTACTAGGTACTTTTACGTGCCGGCTGCCATCCCGAAATCAGGGTGGACAAGATCGCCGAGCGAGCACCCTCATGTGTTCCATAGCGCAGCAGAACCCCCGTGGAAGGAACAGGAACCTGGATTATGAGCTGTGGCATATGGCCACTAGTCAGGATCGGAACTCTTACGAGGGACCGGAAAGGGCCAAAGATCCGCGGTGGGGGGGTGGGGGGGGGGGTGGCGGCCCATCGAAAGTGACACATCGGAATAGCATCCCAAAAGGACCATTGCTCGACCATCATCATCCTACCTGCTAGCTCCTGCCACTCATCACGTGAAGAATGCTCAACTCTGGGATGAAGACTTGTACGCGGGATGCAAGGTCTAAGAAACACCCAAGAAGCCTTGTGATTTGGGAAAAGCCTCTGTGTGTCTATCGACATAGTTTGGGTGAATATGCGAGTCGGCTTGATGAGTCCACCACCCCAACCGGGACCAGGCACAGGATTGCCAAGTGCTGAACACGTAAAATTTCGCAGGAAAAGGGATGGGGCCGTAAAAGCATGCGCCGGCTACGACATAGGATGAACCAGACCTATTACGTGGCTGCGATCTGGTTGAAGAACAGGCATTGAAAACCATGTGCGGCACAGCATTCGTCGAATTCGGCAATAGCGCGGCCAAGGCTTAGCGGCCGGGCAAGTATTGGCGGAAAGGGGGGCTTCACCCCGGATCATAACTGGGCCCGCCATCATACGTTCGGTTACGTTAATTACGGGTCCCGAGGGGGACGAACGACGAGATCGGGAACAGGCATCCGATTGGGACTGGGCTCCGTAGCGGACGGGGGAAACGATCGCACACGCTGGGCGGGAGGGGAGCAGAGGAGGCAGGCATATTGGACGGAGGGGACGAGCATAAAGGACCAGGAAAATGCCATGCGACTGCGTTGCATTCTAATCATACACCCTCCTTATTTCGTTCAGCCTGCATATCAATTTGCTCACACTGGTTCACAAGTTTATTGCAACATTCAACACCAGCACCCCTGTCCAATCATTCTTCCTGCAAAGAATCTGCAGCAAACGTTTGGAACTTTCTTCTTCCCCTGCCCCCGTCCCCGTATCACCGTCATCATGGCCCCGCCAACCCTGACCCCTTTTCAAGACCGGGTCATCGCCGTGACCGGAGGCAGCCGCGGCGCGGGCCTGGCGGTCGTGCGCTACCTCCTCCAGCGCGGCGCCAAGGTGTCGACGTGCGCCACGTCGGAGACGAACCTCGCCGCGGCCGTGGCCGGCATCGAGCGGGACATGCCCGAGGCCAAGGACCGGGTCATGACGACCGTGGTAGACATCAGCAAGAACGACTCCGTCAAAGCTTGGTATGTGGGAGCCCAAGACGAGAGAGCCCTTCCGTCTTAACTTCACTTCCACGTCACGAACCTGGCTGGCTGACCGTCTTCTACTTCCAGGATCGACGCCACCGTAGCCAAATGGGGTAAACTGGACGGTGCCGCCAACGTGGCTGGTAAGCAATAACAACCACACACAGCAATCTGCTCACGAGCTTACAGCTAACACCCACACGAACAGCCCGGATGCACTCTAAGGTCTTCCCCATCGAGGACTTCGCCGTCGCGGACCTCGAGGACATGCTGCAGAACAACGTCGTCGGCACCTTCAACTGCATGCAGCACGAGCTCCGGGCCATGCGGGACGGCGGCTCCCTCGTCAACGTCGGCAGCCAGGTCACCAAGTACGCCCAGCCGGGCATGTCGGCCTACATCGCGTCCAAGATGGCCGTCGTGGGCCTCACGCGCGCTGCCGCCTTCGAGGCCATCGCGCGCAAGATCCGCGTCAACATGGTTTGCCCGTAGGTCTTTGTTTGTTCTTTCCCCCTTCCCCTTCCCCAGCCCCAGGGACTGAAAGCTAATGATCGACGCAAAAAAGCGGCGCGACGGATACGGACATGGTGCGGCAGCCGCTCATCCTGCCGAGCGGCGAGTCCTTCACGTGCACCGAGGACGCCAACTTCCCAGCGCTGATGAAGCGCTTCGCCACGACCGACGAGATCGCGGCCCCGATCGCCTTCCTGCTGAGCGACGAGTCCAAGTACGTGACCAAGCAGGAGTGGTACGTCGACGGCGGCTTTTACGAGACTTCCTACGTAGGATGAGCAGCTAGCTACATACTCGTATGTGATATGTAGAGGTTTTGGTTTTACTATCCTCATGTACATATGTGAATAGAGATACCCTGCATACAATATCGTTCCAACGGCATTTCCTCCTTCCTTCCTTATTCGCACCAAAAGAAAAGGATGAATGAAGGAGCTCTCTCCGCCAAAACGGGGTTTGCAACTTTACTTTTGCCGTTAGTCTGCGTTCGTCATGCCATGCAATTGTCAGCTTAGCGATCGGCTGGTGAGATGGCAGGGGGGTTGCTCGGGAAACACACCCGGTCCAGGCCTCTCGGGTTCTGTTCCGGTAGGCGCCACATTGCTGTGCCGCATTCTGTTTCCGCGGCAAGTTGGATATCCCCACTGCCTGGCTTGCATGGATGAGCTGCTCTCCTGCTACCGACGAGTCCCCAGATCGCAAAGCGCAAACCCCACTGAAGCTCATTTATGTGTTTGGACATTTGAATGAAAAGGAGGTGGCATCGGCTGCGGGCTTTTTGTCTGACGGGTTTCCTGCGGTCATCTTCTGTTGCCAGGGTCCGAACGACCAACTACCTGCTAGTAGAAAAAGGAAAAAGGATTGAGACTCAGTCTTGTTTTATTTCTGTATGTAACGTAAATGTAGGTATGTACCAGACTGAGTGTAACCAGCCACGAATACATGCTGGCATGTCACTGCCATTAGATCCCTTTCTCCAAATGCCTGTACGAATAAGCAGTAGCATCAACTCCATTGGGAGTGATATTCCCACGATCGAAGGATTTTGGCGCCCTCAGTCAATTGGTATGGCTCAAGACCACAAGCTGCTGAAGCTATTGCGAGAGGACAGGCCTCGAGCGACACGGTACCCCCAACCTGGGGGTAAGAATATGATTGGAGATGTGATAGGTGTCGTAGGCCCTGGGAACTGTTCTCGTAGTGAGGGAATCGGAAGCTAGGCCAAACCCCTTACTTTGGGACGTGTCTTCTCCAGATTGTCTGATGAACGAATAGCCAGCCGGTAACCTTTTGCCAATCTAACCGCCGCACCTTCAGTCACGAGAAAAGGCCGTGCGTGGCAGGCGAGGCTTCCAGGCGGGAGACATGATGCCTCCGGTACTCGCCGAATCGATGCAAGGACAAAAGTCGAGGAGATCCCTTTGAAAGATATGGTCTCCCCTATATTTATGCACAAGAAACTTGCTAAATTATCAAAGTCCCGTAAGTTAAACCCCTACGCGAAAGCCCCCACAGCCGCCATCAGCGTAGCCCCCGCCACGACAGCCGCAAACGCATGCGTCCGCGTCCGCCCCTTGAGCGTCCTGTAGCTCTTCTCCGTCAAGAAGTCCTCGGCCAGCAGCTGCACGAGCCCCGCGAACAGCAGCAGCCCGCTCGAGATGGCGTTCATGAACCCGACCATCAGCAGACCTGTCTGGCTCATGGGGTCGTACAGCCGGTGCACCACCAAACCGATGGCCTGCCCGAGGGGTGTCGTGGCGCCGTACGCCAGCACCATCAGCCACGGACGCAGCGAATGCTTGGGGAAGTGGATGGCCGCGATGCGCGACCCCAGCGCGAGGCCCTCGAACGTCTGGTGGAAGGCGATGGCCACCAGGAACACGACAAAGGGCGGGCCCGTCGCGACCGAGACGGCCATGCCGATGAAGACGCTGTGGAAGAGGATGCCGGCCTCCAGCAGCAGACACTGGATCATCAGGCGCTTCTGCTCCTCCGGGTTGGGGATCGAGGGCACGCTCGCCTCCGAAGTCTGGCGCTTGTGCCCGTGGCGGCCACCAGAACCAGCAAGCGGTCGGGAAGCGTCGCCGTTCGAGGGGTCGAGCTCGTCGAGGTTTAGGTCGAGATCGTCTTCGTCTTCGTCCTCGTCCTTGCGGTGGTGGTTCGCGGCGCCGGGTCGTGCGCTGTTGGGTGGTACCGAAGTAGGGGTGGATTCGGGTAGTGGTGATGCGCCGGCCATGAGGCCCTCCCGGTCCCCAAGGTCATTGAGCGACAGCTCTGCGGGTCGGTGATTCGAAGCTCGCTTGGCTGCCAGGCTTCCGTTCGGTGGCGCGTTGGCCGCCGCCCCGTTGCTAAGCTCTTGTAACTCCTCCTCTTCCTCCGACTCCCACCCGTGCCCGTGCGAATGGCCGGCGCCTCGGGTTGTGAGGTAGGATTCGATCGATACGACGATCAGTGCCGACACCATGGCAATCAAGCCCGCCATGGGCCGGTAGCCCTTGCTGAAGAGATGCGGCAGACACGGGTCGGTCAACGACATGAAGGCGGTCGGTAGGAGGTGCACGAATGCAGTGGCCAGGAGCACGCCGGTGCCGAAGTGCTGGCAGAGGAAGATGATTCGGTGCGATCGGCGGCTCGACGAGGCGCGGCGCGAGAATAGAGGAAACCCGCATGCTGTCGTTGTAGACGCACATCAGCATTCGGCAAACATGTATCCAGGCGTGTCTTATCTATAGCTCGTGCATACCTAAAGTGGACAATACCAATATCAGGACGAGTGCGAAGACGTGCAACGGCGTGTCGTAGGAGCCCTTCTCGCCCGAGCCGCAGGCAGGCTTCTTGTCCTCGGCTGGACCAGCATCTTGTCGTCTCGATATCTCGGCGAGGAGTAGGTCTGTCGGGATTGTCGACCACGATATATCTAGCAGGTATTAAGATCAGTCACTACCTAAGGGTATGCAGGTTCGGGTGACAACACATACCTCGACCGTGGAGGCCAGCGAGATCTATGGTGGTGTTCATGCCGATTGGAGGTTTATTATTGTACAGTAGTTGGCATGATGGCTGCGACTGGCATGGCTGATTCGGTGGTGTCGAGAAATCCCCCCCTTTGCACAAAGGGAGATGGGAAATGGTGTCCTTGATTTGACGTCAAAGGCCACTCCCGTCCGTTGTGGGATTGTGGTTTGTAGCACACACCCTGTAACCTAGGCTGTAGCGTCGGGTGCACAGCCCGCTAACTGGGGTCGGCTCAGGGACGTTCCCAAAAATCGGGGTAGCTTGGAGTGGGCAGCCTCGGCAAGTGGGTGACAAATATAAATTTACCGCAAGACGGTTTAATCAGTTCAACTAGCGATAATGGTACACATATAAGCCGGGAAAAATAAATAAAAAATATAGAGTTATTCTTTAAAAGAAAAGGTATAACGTATTAGATTAATTGTTTCGATTTTTCATAGTTTCGTTATTCTGTTATTAGTTGCCGATATAATAAAGGGTGAATTCGAGAGTACTTCGACCTGGGCGCATTTGTGGTAAATTTATTTTTGTCACCCACTTGCTCGGCGTGTCGGGAAGCTGTTGGCAGGGGGCATTGCAGTTGCATTAGCTGAATCATTAGCGTCTGGTCGCTGGTGGTGCTCCATTGTACGACCATGCCATTTCCTGACTTAGACCACCATCAACATCTTTTTCGAGACCATGTGGGCGATCAGATTGTGAGATGTTCGTTACACGGGTGAGTGTAACAATATCCACCATCGACAGACGGACGGCCTATGTATTGGCATGTTTCGAAACATCAAGATGGCCTCTGCATGTTTGCCGCCAGGATGCGGGCGGATTTTGTAACGGTTTGACCCACGTTTCGACATTGACAGGTGCCACGAAACTTACCAACTCGGTGGAATCAGATGAGATACTGTTCAACATCAGACCACACGATTACGGTGCTACCAAGCCTTTTGCATCTTTGAGGGGCTGCCAATTGACTTGATTTAGCTGTGTACAGCTGTCATGCATGGGATTGGCAGAAGAGAGCGGGATTTACTGATCAGCCATTGGCAGCTGGTGGCTCGAGCCCAGGCTTGCCATGCCAAGTCAATCCTGTAATATCTCAAAATCAACGACAAAGTCCATCTCTTGAAAAGAAGAGCAGTTGTCTGCCAGCAGCTGGCAAGAAGAGCCTCACAACGCAGTTTCGCATTTATTATCATCATGAAAGCGAAATCTCTTATTGTCACATGCTGTACACGATGTGTTGGCCGACTACAAAGATAGATAGGTTGGGACACCGCTTATCCTGCCCTCCCCCCCCTTCTTCTTTTGATCCCTATGTCAGTATGAAGTCATCGGTCCATCACCCACTGAGCCAGGAAAATGAATAAATCATCATGTAGAGCCGTGGAGGACCAATGACCAGGCCCGATGCGGCACAGGTCCCAGTGGCATAATAGCTTCCGGTTTAGGTTCTCAGTGCACCTGGCACGCTGAATGTAAGCCGTCGGATCGATGGTCTACACTCGGGATAGGACAAAATCATGGACATTGGCTGTATCTCGCACATCTCAATGCATTGATTGCACACAGTATTTCAGAGGCCTGGAAATATGCCTCAGGATGAGTTGCTCATGTTGAGGCCTGACTGAATGGATTCTTGCCTGGAAAAGGGGGAATGTTTCCACCCCTATATATCTTAAGTATTCACTGTGTTGCGTCACGTCCCAAGAATGCTGATAAACGGCCTACCATCGAACCTAATGGACACTGCCATGTCCCCCAGATTTTTTGGGCCCAGAAGCCCGCTCTTTTCCTTACCTGGGAACTTGTTTATTCTATGTAAGAGCCGCATCTGCTTGCTTAGAATCCAAGTCATCGAATTTGGTCGTGAGCTCGTAGGGAACGACCCCAAATCTGCAATAAGTTCATAAATTCATACCGCATTCCAATTCTGCTCAGAAAGACTTACCATGCTTCAATTGCTAGCTAGAAATCTTGGACTCGATTCGGGTCGTGAGTGACGTATTGATGCTGCTTCATTGCCATACACCTACATACTTACACACCCTTCTTCCGTATTCTCCTCAAACTCAACACCTGTCACAGCCTCAACATGACCCTGCATCTCCGAAAACACGAACAAGAAAAAACCCTTTCGGGTCATACTTTTCTACTGTCTACCAAATTTCCCCTTACTCCTTCGCTTGCAGCAAAGTCAGAATGGCATATTCTGCTTCGGAGAAACATTGCTGCCTTGACATGGCCCGTAAACTTCGGGCCGTCCCACATTCCATACCCTATACTCCCCCATCGCCCAATCAGATCGACCCGAACATGTCTATGCTACCACAGCAGAACCATGGTAAGGGCCCGAGGGCCTTTTCAAATGCTTTCGATAGGGAAAACTCGTTCTTGAGGCAGCAGCAGCAATGGCCCTGGCCCGTAAAAGTCTTGAACTATCGTCAGAACGAATTTTCATGGCATTCGGGCACCTTTGTCCGCGTCCCTCGAGCTGATCATATCAAAATCGATTTATTTCCCAGTCCTTAGGAAATCCTTCTTACGTTCTCATACATACAAACACATCCATCGTGAGATCCCTCTTCAAGCTACCAACACTTTTTTAACCAACTACTTTCTTTCGAGACACACAGGACTACTGTATCGTTCACCATTCTCTTGAGACATACCAACGTCTACCAATATTCTTCCTCTTCTTCAAGACTATTGAGAAATTAATTATTGCAACTACTTGCCATAATCTGTCAAACCACCCGTACTTCTTCGAAGCTCACACAATTACAACCAAGTGTCTTCGAATTACCATACTGTCGTACAAGACATACATACACATACAAACAACACAGTCATACCCGGGCCAAACACTCTTCAGTTACTTTCCTGCCCCGTTACGACTCGACATTCGAAGCCAGTTACTATACACAGCTAAGCTTCCCTCCTTTTGACAAAGAGAGACTCCAGCTTCTTCACAACCACACGACGTTTTGCTCTCCCTGTCACTCAAGACTCGGAGATATATTTGAACAGGTTCTTCAATTGCCTATAAGGATATCCTAGGACTACTACTTCCAATCACCCACACTTCTTTTCCCTTTGCACCACCACTACAATCGTCATCATGGCTGCCAACTCCAACTCCAACTCCACCGCCAAGTACGAGTACACCAACGGCCGTGTCATCGAGAGCTCAGCTTATACCCCTGCTCCTGTCAGCGAAGAGGTTCTTGCCACTATTAGCGGGGCCCCTCCAGGTGCTCCATCTATATTTACCATGCTTCAAGCTCCTGAATTGCCCGTTCATGCCGACAAAATCATGGCAGCCTCTCCTCCCTACCTCGTGGCTCTCCCTGGTGGCAAGCTCATTCACCCACCACCTGGTTTGCCCATGCCCAACAACATGGCAGCCAGCAGTCATCACCATGCTGCACCTGGACAACCCAAGATCTTCGTGACCCGGCCCAGCACGCAGGTCGACCTGGCCTGGATGACCACCAGGGAGCGGTCGATCGTCGAACACCTCCCACACATCAGCACCTACGATCTCAATCTCGTAAAGGTTGCCTACACTTGGTTCCATTACCTACAGGAGCTTCACGAACATCTGAAGTCCTCTTCCTATTCGGACGAGCAGCTAGACCACCTCTTCTACATTATCGCCTGGCTGAGCACTGTCGACCGGCTCCACGAGATCGTGAAGCACGGTGACCAAACTGATTTCTCGACGCGAGAGTTCTTCCCCGAGCCTATGCAAGGCGAGGACGGGCTCTCGCCCTTGGAGCAGGCTCGGCGAGCCATTGTTCAGTTATCGGAAGCCCAGTTTGGTGACTACCTCGCTCAGCTAGCCGACTGGGACTTCCGGCCCGACTTGAAGGATCCCCGTTTCTTTTTCGGCCAAGACCTGATCGAATGGGCGACCATTTTGCCTGATGAGGATGAATTCGGGCCGGGCACCTATGGCAGTCTCGACATTACATTCCTCGATGCCGTCGACTACCTCAACTATCTCGACGTCTTAATCCCTGACCAAGGCCAGGTCATCGAGGAGCAATATGAACAAATGTTCCTAGACTTCAAGAGTCAGCCAGACAACAACAAAGCCAAGCCATACTGGGCTTATGACCGCTGGAACCCCGATGAATATGACAGCGGCTTTTTTGAGCGCTCAAGCACAGAGGAAGAGTCGAAGGGTTCAACCTCTGCAGGTCTCTCCAAATCCAGCACCGGCCCATCTGCACACTCCACTGCGTGCACATTTTACACCGAAATCTATCATGACGACACGGACGCGTCCACGTCCACCTTGGACAGTGACGAGTCGGACCTGATAGGCTTCAACACCTGGGAAGACTTCGGCATCGAGTCGTCCGAGGATGAAGAAGGCGTGGAATACTGGGGCGACGACACAGACTCAGATTCCTCCAGCGCCTGGGACAGTGAAGTAGAAGATGACAAAGCCTACTTCGGTGACGATGAGGGGTCTGATGATGATGATGACGACCATGGCGATGATGCTCAGCGTCCTCGGAGTTTTCATGGCCATCATCACAGCATCTTCGAAATCATGCACGGCGTACCCGATGCTGTTGACACCATACTCGGAGAGATCTACACCATGCTCGACGGGGTTCACATCATGGACGGCTGGGTTTACTCCGTGCTTGACGAGCTTGACGCCCTATGCTATACACGTGAGCTAGAATCCGAGCTGGAGCCTGAGGACGTGGAATTTTCCGATAGTGTCGATGACGAGAAATCTGATGATGACAAGCCTCCTCTGAGCCCCGAAGACCAACTTCGCAACGTTGTCGAGATCATGAAAGACATGCTCAGCGACCTGGATACCATGATCGACTCGGCATCACCCGAGTCTGAGGAAACACCATCGCCCGAGCTCCAAGACATCGACATCGCCTTTGCAGAAACCTGGTACCGCCAGGCACCGGACCACAACGCTGGCAATGACGAAAACCAATACAACATCAATGAGCCAGATTGGCTTCAAGACCAAGACGTCAGGCGCTGGGACCTCCACGTTCTTCTGCCAGACTTCTTCGTCGACATAACTGCCTATCTCAATCACGTCGACCAGACCATCTCAGACAACTGCTACAACAGCAGCAGCACCAGCATCGGAGATGGCAGCAACTATCTTGATGACGATGAAGACGAGGATTATCCGGAGTGGCTTGACGACCAAGAGTTTGTGGAGCGCTGGAACATCGGCAGCCACAACACAGCCTACCTCGACCTCGTCGACCAGGCCATCGCCGACAACTACACCAGCAGTGGCGATGGCGACGAAGGCGAAGAGGATGATGATGAGGATGAGGATGAAGAGGATCCCGAGTGGAATAACGACGATCCCAATCATACTCCATCAGAGGACGGCGATCAAGGCGATGACAATGACGATGGCAATGATGACCCATCCGATGATGATGATGGTGGCTCCGAGGCGGAAGAAGAGCAACAGCTCGACGGCCCATGGCTACCAATCCGCCAGCCGTGGCCGGCACAGCACAGCCTCTACGGCTTCCAGTCGCGGCACGAGGCTGTCCTCCCACCCGCCTCGCCAATCTTGATGGGACAGCGGTTTCAACCACCTATCCAGCGGCCTGCTGCTGCACCGGCACCGGCACCGGCTCCTCAGCAGCTGGTGCTCCTTTCTGGTCAGACATCGGAGTCGGTCTTAGACGACTACCTCAAGGCTAAAGGGGATGAGTGGGATAACCTCTTTGACAACCTCCCAGTGGGGCCCCAGCAGCAGCCGCAGCAATTCCCCATCCAGCGGCTCGCAATACTACAGCATCAGCACCACAGCGGCCAGTCCTGCATCGTGGCCAGCCATTCTCACCATCACCAGTGAACCAGAGCAGCCAGGCACCGCCAGGGCCTGCACCTGCACCTGCAGCAATTCCTTCTCAGCAACCTCCTTCACCCCAGTATAATCCGCAGTTTGTCCTGGGAGGGAGCGCCAACATCCACAACGCCGAGGAGGATGTTCGAAGCTTTCTGCAGCGGACCTGGCGACAGCCCCACAGGCGACTCTTCAACGCCATGATCGCTGGCCTGGAAGAAAAGTACCCGACACAGAATTCTGGCAAATGCCTTGGGCTCAGCAATCTGCCAGGGTGGCAGTAGTGGCAGGGTGAGGGGTAGAGAGAGAGAGAGAGAGAGAGAGAGAGAGAGAGAAGAGAACGGCGGAGTATCGTTCTGGATGATGATTGAGATTCCGTGTTTTTGCTGGGTTATACTTGAAATAGTCATGGTTATTGGGTTATGAGTCGGCTTGCCGTGGAGGCGGTTTGTCACCTTTGGAGGGTTTTCCCCCCCCCTCAAAAATAACCACGGCTGTCGACCCTCAATGGTGGTATCGGCATGGGATATACATGGAATTTGTCGTGTAAATGGACTAAAGAGATTTATTGAGAGCTACTCTATTACAATGTAGCAATCTGAGCATCATCAAAATATCTTGCATTCTTCGCGTCGATTTGCGTACATGTAGCTGGCTGTTCAGCTCTTCTTCGTAGCTCCCCACGTGCAGGTCTTTGCAGGGGTTGAGGTGGTCCCTAATCGTCGTAGCTCAGTGGAAGACTCCGCACTTTTATTTACAGGAACGGAACGAGATCTAACTTCTCCACAGCAAATCGAGTTCTAGGGCTCTTTTCGCGGGGAACACTTGGAACATTTGAGTCAAGTAATAGATCGATCGACTCCCTTTCTCGTACGAATAACAGGATCTGACGTGGAAGGCAGTGATCATAATTCAATGTATTAATATAAAAAAAGATAGATTTCGAGGCTTGCAGGGATGTCTCTCGTGTCAGTGGCAATTGCAATCACCGACAAGCCGAGCAGCCGCGGCTGAGACTGCTCTTGGTCAAGAGAGGTTAGGTTAGCCAGGCACCGGCCCCTTCGGGTAGATTAGACAGGTTCCCTGCTGCTCCTTGCCTTCTTCGCATCTTACTGTACCTACGTCTGTCTGTTTCAGCCCACCACCAGTCGGCCCAGAGTCCGCCTTATGACGTTTAAGGACAGGTGATAGCACAGCAGTGCCACCACCCCCGTATTGCGCACCAATGACAGATTGATAGCAGCTGCCTCCTGTGCGAGACTACGACAGGAATGGCAACCCCGTCGAACGTTTGATCGGAATTAGAAGGCCTATCAAGTCGATTGCGGATGATTATAATTCTGGCACTGCCCTTATCTGGCCAGCCTCAGCATTTAAAATGACGGCAACCCTCCATCTTGTGCTAACGACGCAAAAAATCTCTCTTGTTTGAGTACTTGATCGCGCCAGCATCTTCCATACCCTATACCGATGTTCGCTTGCCACACACTCTCAATACAGTATTTTTTTCAGTTGACATTTGAGGGCGCTCTGGACGTGGTTATACGCATGGCCGTCGCCAAAGACTTCGATGCTAGCACATCTTCGTCAGCAGCGGCACAGGCTCAGCGCCACGACGCGCCGCCGGCTTACACTTCAGCAAACCTTTCACCAGAAACCATAGGCGAATTGAACGCCGCCTTCACGTCGCTAGATCTGACCTCCTTTTCTACCACTGTCACCCAGGACACGTGCCTGGCCCACCTGAAACTGTTGGCCGCCTTCCAGAACCTCAAGGAAGATGTGGGCTACACCGACGGATTATGGCAGATCTACAATTCTCGAGCTCTCGCGCCCAATGCCCGAGTCGACGGAAAGCAGGGCGAGAAGCCCGAGAGGCTACTGGCCATGCTCAGGGAGAAGCGATGGGCTCTCTACCTGGCAAGGGCGGTAGACCGTTACGAAGCCTGGTGGAACACCTTCGCCGCGGATCCTCTGTGCGAGCAAGATCTCGTCGAGAACAGTTCCAAGTTCGCTGGCTTCGTCGAAGCCAACTCCTCACAGCAGCTGCAGGTCCTGCCACCCCTAGGTAAGACACCCCAACCAGGCCTTTGCAACCCCGCCCGTGGGAAACGGATCTGACCTCTGCAGATGTACTTATGGTGTGGCACGCACACGCTTTAAATCCTCGAGATTACCTCGAAGACTGTATGCGTGCCGGCCTACGGGACCTCTGGAATTCCGGCATGCCTTGGATACTAGTGAATGAGGCCATCGACACCAGCTTCAACTACAAACCGAGCGATAGAAGCATCAAAGCCTGGGAAAGCTCGACTGGCAGAAGGTGGAGCAACGTCGATGACCCGATGACCAAGACGCTCAAGTGCCCTGCGTGTAACGCGACCCATGAAATCCCCTGGACAACGTGCGGTATGGCGGAAGACTCTAAGAGCCCAGATTTGGATCTCAAGGGTGAGGGGTACGGTGACGGCCTGTTCGCCTATATCTGCCACGGTTGCGGCACGAAAATGACCAGGGAATACCTCGAGTTGGCCAAGTTTGTCAAGGATACCCAGCTGCTTCTGGCCAAGAACCAGCCTATGCCCGGAACTGTTTTGGATTACAATAATGGGAAGCCGGACCCAGAGCTCGTCGGTGCTACGCGCACAATCGACGAACAGATGTTCGCGAATCGCCTCATCAAAATGCATCTGCGGAGCAAAGTACTCGAACTCACCAAGCCTCATATTGCCATCAGCCGCTTCAACACGCCAACCATGGAAGACGTGCGCCAGATGATAGAAGAAGCTATGGGCGATCTACGGATACTAAGGGTAGTCGAGGGCGCCACATCGAAGCGCCGCAGGTACAGTGTCTATATAAATCCACGATCCAGAATAACAGTGCGCAAGATGATGTCGCGGTATTGGGGCAACTTCATGCCGTTCGCCCTGGAGTTGGGAGGTGCAGTCTTGCGCCAGGGTATATTTATCGAGAAGATGCACAAGGTTTGTGCTGCTGACCTGCGTTGACGGGTTTTCCCCAAGCTAACCCATCTTGCTAGATCGACTGGTTGCATAGTCCGGCGGCTAAGGAGACGATGGCCTGCCTCATCACCAAGTACCAACGCTTCATCGACATCATGGCTAAGAATCCCGATCACGTCGCCGTGCCGACACTGGACGTCGATCTAGCCTGGCATACGCATCAGCTCAGCCCCCGTTCGTACTACGACTACACGAACGGAAAGACTGGCAAGCTCATCGACCACAACGACAAGATCAACGAGACCAAGCTTACGACCTCCTTCGAATGGACGAGCAAGGTTTACCAGGAGACCTTTAATGAAGTCTACAGTGAATGCACGTGCTGGTATTGCGAGAGCATCCGTGCCTCGCACATCTCTTCCGTGGGCAGGCTTCTAGGCCTCTCCCAGAACGAAAAGAGTAAGTACCACCCTGCATTTTGCGTCCTTCCATGATTTTGAATTCCCGGTTTGACTCTCGCGTAGTCCTTGAAGGCTTCCACCAGAGCGGCGCGGCCAAGCTATGCCCCCCCCGATCAGTCGGCCCACATCTCGTCGCACAATGCGGTCAAGTTCCACGACGCCGACCCTAGACAAGCCAAATTCCTACAGCGGCTCCACGACGCCCAACTCCAGCGGCTCGAAGCGGGCTACAAGAAGGCACAGAAGCGCGCCCAGAAGAAGGGCCGGGCCATCCCGCCGCGAGACGAATACTACTACTCGTGGGGCTACCCCTACTTGATGTACGGCCCATTCATCGTCCCAGTCTACTACACTCCGGGCATGTACTACGGCGTCGCCGATCCATGCAAAGTGGATGCCGGGTCTGGGCACGCCGGGGCCTGTGCTGGCGGTACGTGCGCGGGGGCAGCGGCGGCTGGCGCTTGTGGCGGGCCTAACGCGGGAGGGTGCGGTGGCTCTGGTGGCTGTGGTGGTAGTGCCGTGGGAGGCTGTGGAGGAGGAGGAGGGGCAGGGGGCTGCAGTGGTGGCGGTGGCGGTGGTGAAAGTAGTGGAGGAGGCGGCGGAGGAGGCTGTGGAGGCGGCGGCAGCAGCAGCGGCGGCGGTGGTGGGGGAGGTGGTTGTGGAGGCGGAGGCGGCTGCTGAGTTTGGCCCTCCATCTCTGTACGGACGATGAACCGCTCCAGCAGCTGACCGACTTGGGGTGGTTGTAATGATGCATTTAGCGTTGATTGGGTGTTTGGTTCATGGGAAAGTCTGCGTTCCATGAGCATGGAGGCCCAGGGGTGGTGCTAGTGGATAGTGTTACACAGCTGTTGGCGGTTAACGAGAATGATAATGATGATGTCTCCTTATTCAGATGCCAAGACTCACACTTCGCCGTGTTCATCATCGATGTTTTCTTGCCTCTTGCTTCTCAAGCCACTCTTAGGCTCAGGGGTTCAGTCTTGGTGAAGGGGGGAAAGTAGTGTGGTGTTGGTGGTTAGGTCAGCTCTGGGTAGCGTGGTCAGGCAGCAGGCCTGCAGTCTGATATGGTGAGGGAGGGAAAGGGGCACAACGTCGTTGGGTACGTTCTCGCTGCCGGGCCCCCCAATCAGCCTGACCCCCCCCTTCCCGAGTTCGACTTCCTGAGCCAGGACATCCTCGATGCCTACCAGGGCGCTATCAAGCGCTTCGCCACGCATGAGGGGCTGTGTCGCGGCAACGAGGGAGATGGTGTGTCAGGGGAAGAGCGGGCGCAGTGGTGGGTGGATTGACGATGGCTTCGGTGCTGTGGCTCGTGGTTGGCAGTGTCGGCGGCGGATAACAAGGTGCATTTCGTCCTGGTTTTGGATATGCGCGTCTACGGAAGAGGGGTCAATACCGACTGCAAGAAGATGGGGGCAATTTACTGTTGGCGATTGGTCACTACACTTGGCCGCTTGTGGTTGGTCAACATGCATTCATCCTTGAATTTGGCCGCTCGTCCAGGGGTTCGAACCTCTTGGTCCTGCAGACTTGGTGCAACGTGCTTCTCATTCCATATCCATAACTGCGGGCACTAGATTGAGTGCCAAGGTGCGTTCATGTGGTTGCCTGTGTGGAGTATGACAGATGCAGGCATACGAGACCGACCGTCTCATCGAGCCGCACCCCCTCCTTAAAAGCACAAATCGGAAGGGGCGATGGAGAACGCAACCGCCAGTCGCACAACCAAATCCCTACAAAGATTTGATTCCCGCACGATAGACTGCCCAGGACTTTTTAGATTTCTCCATCCTACATCGCCCATTCGAACTCTCTGAGCCACGTTATCTATCTTGTTTAGGAGGAATATCCCTTGGGTGACCTTCATTGGGGCATCGAAAATTCATATCCTCCCCGACAGATTAGCACCATATTGCCACATTATCCAATGGGGTCAACGGGGAAAAGGGACAGGTTTCTACCGTGTGTCCCATGGGCTCGAGGGGAAGAGATTGGAAGAATCACCAGAACCCGCCCCGCGCCCGCCAACACGTCCCATGGAAGCGGATGAAGTGAACTTAGGCGAGGTGACAGTTGGCGTCGCCACGCGACCACCTTCTTGTGGGCTGTGGAAGGCTGTGATCGATGGCCTGGACAAAGACGATCGTCAACGATTGAGAGATTACCGCACAATCTCTGAAGACGACGAGGAATCTTTAGTCGTCAAGGATGTCTGGACTCAGCTTATTCAAGTCGTTGAACAGAAGCAGCAGGACCTCGCGGCCAAATCCTGGACAATCCATTTCCGGGGCAACACCGTGGTCCTTCGGGACGTCATTGGTAGCATTGCATCGCGGTTGCAGTCGGTAAAGGACGTTGGCGATGCCGCTACCGGCCTGATGCCCCCACAAGCAGCACTCTCTTGGGCAATAATGAAGTTTCTCATCCAAATAGGTTTTCTGTCAATACCTGCGTACTTTTACCTATTATCTTATGACGTAAACCAATGGCGCACGCTGTGGCGTGGGGATTCCCGAAGTGAACATCTCCCACAGTCCACCCACACCCAGTCTGGCAAATACATATTGCTAACTATGTGCACTAGGCAGTGGTAGCATACCAGGATCAAAGCGGGCAGTTGCTCATAGCGATGGAGACCACTACCACCATCGCCGCCCGTTGCCAGATTTACGAGGTAAGTGTAACGAACGTTATCCGGGTTCCAAAGGAAACCTAGTAAGACGTACTTGGGTTTATGTTGGCAATACGAGAGTATCTGGACATGCGACAGAGGAAACGCCCTGCCAAAACAATGGGCAATAGCACTTGGGTTCGTAAGGTAATAGCAAGGGTGGTCGAGCGAAGGGATTCGCACAATAGACTCGTTAAGGCTGTTTGCCTCACCAATGGGTTCGATTGATGCTTAGATTGATCACTAAAGTAGAGAGTGTCTATATGAAATACATAGGGAATCGTCCATCGTTATATAACCAATCTCTCCTTCCCTGATAGTGGTTCTGCTCACCGCTGCTCAGTGGTGATCGTGTGAGCATTGTTGAGCTTGATCAGTTGTGATCAGTGTTGCTCGTCTGAGCAGCGCTGAGCTGCTCAAGGCTTCCCCACTGAGCTGCGTCTCGTATCTTATCGTCACGTGACCAAGGTCGGTCGTCCAGTCTGGCCTGTCTGTCCGGGTCTGTCTGTCCAGATCTGTCTGTCCGTCACTTGCTTGTCTTGGGTCTCTCTTTTGATGACTGTCGTCGTGCCCTCGATGGGTGGATCCGTCATCGCTGGTGGGTCGTAAGCGCTGATGCTGGGTTTCGTACATGCTCCGGGTCATCGTAGCGCCGTGCCGTAAGTGGGCCTTGGTCGCATGGTCAGGTTAGGTTGTAACAGTAAGATCGGCCACGGTGCTACGCACTAATTAGGCCCCGCACCGGCTTTTTATATTAAAATAAAAAATTAGTAAAAGAAAGTAAAAAATTCGTTTATATAAAATATAAAGTTAAAAGAATTTTAAAAAAAATATAACTTTTTTAAATTAAAGTTTTTAATTTTTATTATTAAATTATTACTTTTTTAATTAATTAAATTTATATAATATAATTTAAATAAAAGATTTAAAAAAGAAAAGAAATATTTTTATATAAATATTAAACTTAAAGAATTTTAAAGAATTATTATATATTTAATTTTTATTATTAAAACTTTTTATATATAAAAATATTCCTTATTTTTTAAAAATATATTCTAAATTTAAATTCGCTTTTAAAAGTAAATATTTTTTTATTAAAATTTCTCATATTTTTTTTATAAACTTTAAATTTATTATAATAATAGTTTTTTAAAATTTTTATTTTAATTATTATTAACTTAAAAGTAAAATCCTATTTTAATTTCATTAATAGTTTAATTTTATAATTTTTATTCGATTTAATAGCAATAGGCTGAAAATGCGATGTTTAATAGTTTTTAGTATAAAAAGTCGGTGCGCAGCCTGATTGGTGCGTAGCACCGTGGCCGATCTTACTCTTCCTTAGTGAGAGCGAAATTCAAGCTTAGGATTCCCCATCCGGGAGGTTACAGGTGGCTGTGACAAGGACCTACGCCGAGATCATCTCCAGTCTTTTACATATTGTGCGAGTGTACCGTATGAACACGGGGAAGAGAGTTGGGTACGCGTTCTTCAATCCGGGCGAACTGTCAACTAAACTCGAGAGCCTGAGCAAACTGGAGCAGACAGCTGAAAAAGAAGCTGCTAACTGCGAATGCTGGCAGTCAAAGCGATTTCGCGAGAATCAGTCCTCTTATGATAAGATTTTGAAAGATTTAACTGAAGGGCGATTGTCAATAATTCAGGAAGTCAGTGGAGGTGTCTGGGAGATGATGAGGGCCGAGGAGCAGAGCAATATCTTGCAATGGGCTTCTCATATTCGCTACCTTGAAGATCATCACATAGCCAAGAGGGGAATCACGGACAACACAGGTAACTGGCTCCTCCAAAATGACTTCTTCAAGAGATGGAGAGAATCCGACCAGTCCGAAATTCTTTGGCTACACGGCAAACGTAAGTTCATGTTTCTGCTTATATATTTGGCAAAATGAACTGACACTGGGTAGCCGGGCTGGGAAGACCAAGCTTTCAACCAAGGTTGTTGATGCCCTCCTATCCGACGCCAGAGAGAGACCAGGTCTGGTTGCGGCTGCGTACTTCTATTGCGATAGAAATCGTACAGACCATCAAGAGCCGGGTCAGATTCTAGCGAGTTTTGTGCGCCAACTGTCATTCAGAGACGATACGCAGGCCGTAGTTGGTTTTGCTAGCGACCAATATGGCAGGCATCAAAAAAGAGGATTTGCTGCCAGTTTAACATCTCTCGAATGTACGGATATCCTCACTCGATTGGTGTCCCTGTACCAAAAGGTCTTTTTCGTGGTTGATGGACTAGACGAGTGCGACAAGGGTACCCGTCATGATTTCATGGATACACTCGAATCAATACGCCTCATTTCGACTTCTACTGTGAAGATGTTTGTTGCGAGCAGGGACGATGGCGACATCAAGAATCGGTATAGTACGACCTCGAACCTTCTGATTTCTGTTGCGGACAGCCAAGAAGATATTGAGCGGTTCGTTGTGACACAAATCGAGACGAGCTCATGGGTCAACAATCCCAATATGGAAAGCGTACGAGAGGAAGTGATCGCTATATTCAAGGCAAAGAGCCAGGGGATGTATGTACCCCCCTATACCCTACGATCCGATATGACTTGAGGAACTCATGCCACTCGTGCCTATGTCTCGCTATCTGGTCTTCCATGAATATCGCTAATAGTTCACGAGGTTTCTTTGGGCGTCTCTTCATATCCGCGAACTTTTGGAGCTTCAGAGGCCCAAAGATGTTCGTGAATATCTAGAAGGGCTTCCCGAAGGTATCCTACAGACATACGATCAGATGTACGCAAAGGTTCTACAGAAAAGAGGGAGTGTGGGCAAGATTGCAACCCGGGCTTTCCAATGGTTGATGTGTTCGTTGCGCCCACTCACCCCTGAAGAACTCGTTGTCCTAGCCGGGCAGGACCCTGATGCGGACTTCTCATTTGATGTTGACATCGGCGTAGAGTATCTCTTGGAGGCCTGCCAGAATCTAATTGTGGTAACGCAACCTCTGATGCCCAAGCGGGCTGTTGCTTCGTTCGGAATGGGTAACACCATTACAGCCCAATCGTTTTGTCGATTCGCACATCTTTCCGTGCAGGAATATTTTGAGCAGAATCACTGGAGCACTTCGGAATGCCACGTTATTGCTGCAAAAATATGCCTCCGGGCAATGATAACACCTTCCTTCATCCAACTACGGGAGAAGTGGCAGACGGAGTTTTTCGCTGTTGTGCCATACGTTACAAACCGGGACAAAATGAACAAAGAACGCCGTATCCTCCTCGAGGCGGAGGTTTCTTTGATACGCTACGCCGAGGACTGGCACATCCACGTGCGCAGCTGTGGTCAATCACCCACGACATATCTAGACTCGTCCAGAGCTTTCTAGGTAAACCTCACGACAGTACCGAGATCTATAAGGACTGGATAGGAGTACCGATCACTATATGTCAAAAGTTAATGAGCTCGCCGGTACCCACCGTGATCGCTTTGAGCCGTCATATCTCCGGCTATTAAAACCAGACAGTGCCTCTGTTCTGCTATGTGTTGCATGCGGACTTCTCGAGCTGGTGAAGTACTGGATCCAAGAACAAACCGTCGATTTCAACCTCGTCACCGAGAAAGGAATCCCATTACTATCCATAGCGGCATATATGCAGCAGTACGACATGGTCAAAATGTTACTGGAACTTGGTGCGGACCCCAATGTTCAGGTCGTCTGTCAGGATCAAGAAGTGCTCTTTGATAGCTGGGGATTGCGAGATAAGAGCGGGTATGAATCCTTCTCCCCGATAGATTCGGCAGTTCGAAGTCGTAACGATAGCAAGAAACGCCTTGCTAATATAACGACTCTGCTCATCGACCATGGAGCTCAAGCACGTCACAGCCTGAACGGGCTCGAATATGCATTCGCCTCTAATCGTAAGGATTACGCTACCGCAGAACTACTCCTGCGCCATGGTGCTGGAAACAACGAGCTCAGCGATGGGCAATACTGGACTGAATGCTTCAATAGACGCCCAGACTGGACGTCCATAAATTTGCTTCTTGACTACGGAGCCAGAACGCACGAGGTGATCTTCGGAGTTAGTGCACTCACTCGAGAGTTTAGATGGGCAATCGGGTGCGGGTATATCACGACCGGCCTATGGAGAAGATGGCTGAAAGATATTCCACATCCCCTGACGTTCCAAACGTTCTGCTCGCTGACCAGGGCATTGGCAGACACGCGTGACACGGAGACAATGATCATACTCATACAGAGTGGCGCACATATATCCAGCGCTGTTGGAATGTCTGTCATCACCCAGCGCGAGCGCGGCTGAAAATGTCGAGACCAAATCCTGGTAGAACGCTGTGGCGCGAACATCAATCTTCGCAGTCTGATAGATGGCCTGACACCGTTGGAGAAAGCTTCTTGCATACCCTATCGACAGTGCGATAAACCAGCTGAAACCATCTTGGCGGCAGAGTACTTGCTTCAAACCGGGGCCGACGTGAACTCGATCAGCCCGGTTTATGGCACACCCCTTCACATAGCTTTTGCTCCCAGTTTCGGTCCGTTCGAAGAGACCGATCAATGGGGGGAGTTAGGCGGGTGGCCGGAGAAGACGCCATATATCAATAAGCATCTGGCGCTTTTATTACTCGAGAACGGGGCAAGAGTGGACATGCGAGGGGGTAGAGACGACATGACTGTCGTGGAGCTGGCGCAGCGGGTACAGGAAGTCGAGTACAAGGAAGTAGTCAATCTGGTGTTGGCGAGGGCAGGTCTGCCGGGGCGGGCGGATTTCCCGATGAAGGGTCGTGTGGACGATGTAACATTGGAATAGGTTCCATATGCGGGCTTATTTATATGTTGGTGCAGGTGGGAGGTGTTATGCCAAATTGAAAGGGTCTTGTTTGCTGGCTGGCAGCTATATAGATAGCGTTGTTTGATAATGCGACAGATCTTTTGAGGGAGTGTAGATGATCTCATGAGGAATGACACATAATGACATATCCTTATTGGGTTCCCGCCCCTTCACATTGTAATCGCCCGCCAGACTCTGGCCTCAATCGTACACCAATCCATTATTGTCACTTTAGTCAAGAGCCTGGCGTGTGAAGCAGGCTAGTGCCCGGTCTATAAATGCATTCGAAACCCCGGATGGGGGAGGTATGCGAAGTGTCAGGTAACCATTTTCATGAAGCACGGATAAACAGGCAAGCAGTGTGAGATAGGATGTATGCGTTGCCGGTAATGCGGTCACTAAGTCAGGGGCAGGTACTGAAGAGAGTAAGGATGAATGAGGATGTGTTCAATTCCTATCAGCGCTATTGGTTTGAACTTCATATCAGGTCTGCGGTGTCAGAAATCATGCACGTCACGGCCTCTGAAAGCTCGGGCGAAGTCGTTTGAAGCGGTGGGGACGGCGGCCCGCACTCTTCGGCAGCGACGGCAGATCTAGCAGAGCAAAACCTAGTGGCAGATCCAAGGTCAAGCATTTCGGGAGCGGGTACGGCTGAGGTGTCATGGAAAACCAGGTACGGAATCCTGGGTTTCTGGGACTTAGTGACGTTTCCGTTTACTGTACTTGACTCGAAGCGGCACGCATCAGCAACAGTTGGCAACGCTGGTGGTCGAACTGATCGATGCGATGGAGAAAGCTCGGAAAGCTTGCCAAGCCCACTGGCTATCAGGAAAGACGTTGTGAATAGGCGCGGCGTGAAAGATAGCAGCAGTGACTTTGTCTTTAGGCAGGACGAACCAGACAAGACGAGAAGCCGGAAGAAGGACTCCGTATGGTGGAATGCTCGTGGAATCTATTGAGCAGAGCATTTTGATGGAGGAAGCATGGCCCCAATTCTCAGCTCCACTGCCTCTCGGCCACTAGATGTTCCATTTGCCGCGAAGCCTGTAGCGCGCGTCACCTCCTGAAGGCCCGGCAAAATTTTCTTGTCCAGCGGTCGCTAAAATTTTCTTTCTGAGCAATAAACCATATCGACAGGAGAACTGCAAAGCCTTGTCGCGCTTGATGCGCAAGGTTTCTAGGAAGCAGTAATTGCAAAGGTAGGTGTCGTTGCATTTCCTATTCATGTCATCTCAATCCGCAGCATCCAAACGCCGGCCACTCGCCTTTTCCCTCCCACGAGTCTTTCGCAAGGAAGTTCTTGACGCCTGGTACGTCTTGTACCGTGGCTCTCTGAGGGTTCGGTTCGTTTTGGGGGGCGGTGCTTTGGTGTTCACGCACCATGGCATCGCCTCATGTCTCTCGACATACTGCAAGAACAAGTTCTTACCAATGGGATCATCATAGTCCATGCTCATCTTGGCTTCTGGAGGTTTCGATCTCCAAATGCCGTCTCCTACATGAGCGAGGCTCCTTTCGCTCCTACATTTTTGCTTAGCTACTCTAGGTTACTTCAATTATCAATGTCACACCTGCATTCACCCCTCTCTTGTGCTTATCATCTGTCTGGGGATCTCCCACGTGCCCCGAGCAGCCGGACAGGCGGTTACATGTAGCAGCCACTCGGGTTATGAAGTCAGGACAGGACAAGCGTGCGTGTTTGTGGATTCGCAGCTTTCGCAGTCTTAAAACCGGCTGGATCTGTTTCGTCTTCGGCATAACCCAGCGAATCCCACCGGCCATCCCCGCTAAAGGCATCGGGGGGTTTGTCAGTGGTTCCAGAAGATGACAAGCACGACGTCACACCCACATGCCTCAACGTAAGCATTGGCGATCGCTTTCATCTACTCCTGCCAAGGTATGGATGTCGTGTCAGGTTGGTGATAACACACTTATATACCTACGCCCTGCTCACGAGCTTGCTTCACTTTGTTGCACGACATCCTTAGATTATTCCTCCTTGTACATTAGCCGAACAGTATCTGCGAACCGGGGAACACCATCCTAATTCAATAGCAACTTCTTCGTCCTTTCTACTTTGACTGTACAATACCATCGATTCTACATCATACACCCTTCGCAATGACGCCCGAGAACTCCAAATTCTCTCACCTGCCGCTCAGCACCAGCGGCCCAATTGAGTGCGCCGTGAGCGGCCATGTGCTGCTGAACAACCCCATCTTCAACCGAGGCTCCGCGCACAGCATGGAGGAGCGTCTCGAGTTCGAGCTTACTGGCCTCCTACCGCAGAGCGTACATACGCTAGAGCAACAGGCATCGCGCGCTTATGAGCAGTACCGCAGCAAACCAGACGACTTGGCCAAGAACACATTCTTGACCTCATTGCAGGACCAGAACTACGTCCTGTACTACAAGGTAGAACCCGATCGGTGTCAACCCTCAGCTTTTACGCTGGCTAACATTCGCGGTAGCTCCTCCAAGACCACATCCAGGAAATGTTCAGCGTGGTCTACACCCCGACAGAGGGAGAGGCCATCCAGAACTACTCCCGTCTATTCCGCCGCCCCGCAGGCTGCTTCTTGAACATCAACGACATTGACAGGGTTGAACACGATCTGGCGCAGTGGGGTCGCCCTGAAGACATCGACTACATTGTCGTATCAGGTACTTGCTCACACCCCGGCGCATGCCGCTTAAGCTTCACCCATTCACGACTGACTGGTTCTAGATGGCGAGGAGATTCTCGGGATTGGAGACCAAGGCACCGGCGGCATTCTCATTTCCAATGCCAAGCTGGTGCTTACCACGCTCTGCGCCGGCATCCACCCCGACAGGACGCTGCCCGTCGTGCTGGACTGCGGCACCAACAACCAGGAGCTGCTGGACGACGAGCTGTACCTGGGCCTGCGACAAAAGCGCGTGCGCGGCGAGAAGTACGATAAGTTCGTCGACACCTTCGTCAACGCAGCGCGCAAGCTGTTCCCGCGCGCCTACATCCACTTCGAGGACTTCGGTCTGACCAATGCGCGCCGCCTGCTCGACAACTACCGCCCCAAGGTCCCCTGCTTCAACGACGACGTGCAGGGTACGGGGTGCGTGACGCTCGCGGGCATCATGGCGGGCCTCCACGTCGGCAAGAAGCACGTCAACGACCTCACGATGGTGGTCTTCGGCGCGGGCACGGCGGGCGTGGGTATTGCTGACATGGTGCGCGACACCATCGCCTCGGAGAAGAAGATCAGCAAGGAGGAGGCCTCGAAGCAGATCTACCTGATCGACCGCCCTGGGCTGCTAATGTCGCAGACTAAGGAGTTGTCGTACGCACAGAAGATGTACGCCAAGGACTGGGAAGGAGGCGGCGAACCGTCCCTACTGGACGTGGTCAAGAAGGTGAAACCAAACGTCCTGGTCGGCACCTCGACCAAGCCCGGCGCGTTCACCGAGGAGATCGTCAAGGCCATGGCCGAGGGCTGCGAGCGCCCCCGTCATCCTACCCCTGTCCAACCCGACGCGCCTGCACGAGGCCGTGCCCGAGGACCTGCTCAAGTGGACCAACGGCAAGGCCCTCGTGTCGACGGGCTCGCCCTTCCCGCCCGTCAAGGGGCCCTGGGGCCCCGATGGGAAGGAGATCACAGTCGAGCCCGCCGAGTGCAACAACTCGGTCGTATTCCCCGGTATCGGCTTGGGCGCCGTGCTGTGCCGCGCCCGCCTCGTGACGGACAACATGCTCGTCGCAGCTGTGCGCGGCGTTGCGGAGATGAGCCCGGCCCTTAAGGACGACACTGCCCCTCTACTGCCGGGCGTCGAGCACGTCCGGCCGGTAAGCGTGCGTATCGCGCGCGAGGTCATCCAGGCTGCCGTCGAGGACAGCGTCGCGACGGAGAAGGAGATCCCGACCGACAACGACGAGCTCGACGAGTGGATCCGCGAGCAGATGTGGGAGCCCGTGTACCGGCCGCTGAAGCGGGTGCAGCCGCGCGGGGCGACGCGGAGGGCGAAGGCGGAGCTGAAGGTGGTGGGGAGCTTGCCTGGGGGGCAGGGGGTTGGTAACTAATTACTTGCTTGATGGCAATGAGAGAGATGCATAGGGATAGAGAAAAAGGGGGTTGGTTGTGGTAATGATTATAGCGTGTCTTTTATTGGGATCATCTACAAATGCTTTCTTCTATACTTGTCTGTTTGTTATGCTGCTTGGGCGTGAAGAGACGATGAAGCCCTGGGCAGTCCGGTACAGCGTCACGAATACATGTCAGCACGGCTAGGCCCATCAAGATGGCCCAGACGTCGGACGGCGGGGCGGAAATGAGGATGGACTCTCCTATCTGATGAGTCAACATGAGTATTGCTAGTCTCTGGTTTGCTTACAGTAGAAGGCGAGGAAAGCGACAAATGTTGATCGAACCTGCTTCTTATCCAGGCACAGTCAATGAAATGCAAGCACGCTTGTGCTTGTGCTCGCCTCCACTAGTTTATTATACCTACTCCTATGTACCTACTTACTTGTCCAGGGTGAATGACCGATTATCTACTAGGTGAGATGCGCTTGCTTCTATCGGACCCGAAGGTGAAAAGAATAGAGTATTTAGCGGCCGAAACCACCGCTGGCCCAGTGATAGTGGGGCGTTCTCCCAATCCTTCTAGCGGCCTCACTCTACAAACAAACAACTGTTACGGTGCACTTGACCCAATTCCATTAAAGGCCAAGACGAGAACCAGAGAAGAAGGGTACATTAACACTATGTCCGTATTCCTGAGAACTCGCGATTGAAATTACGAACTAGGAAGGACAGATAATATAAGCATGCATGGCTGCGGCGGCGTGGTATTGCCAATGTCTCAGCTCAGAGCGGCACAGCAACTAGGCCGCTGCTGCCTAAGCTAAACATCCACCGGGTCGGAGGCGGATAGTTGCCGTGTCCTTTGCCGGAGGATCCAATTGTGCCGATGGCATTTATCACGGCTTCCTTGGCGATATATAAACGATGCGTGTGACTAAGTTGTTGTCGACAGATGATATGACATGCCAATTGATTGCTCGCTCTTCAAGTCGCCCCTTGGCTCGTCTCCCATGACGTATTACCTAGTGCCGCCATCCAATCCTGCCCGCAACGACACCCGCAAGTAGAAAGTCGCGAAAAACATGTCGGCCCAACTCGAAAAGAAGGCCGCGTACATGGCGGGCTTTGCCCACGGCTTCCGCCGGCAGATGTTCAACAGCGTGCCCCCGATCCCCGCCGACGTCGACCTCGCGGGCAAGACGGTCCTGGTCACGGGCGCCAATGTCGGCCTCGGCCTCGAGTGCGCCCGCCACTTCCTGCGCCTGCGCGCGTCGCTGCTGGTCATGGCGGTCCGCTCGCTGGCCAAAGGCGAGGCGGCGGCCGCAGGTCTCCGGGCCGACTTCCCCGACGCCCGGATTGTGGTCTGGGAGCTTGATATGGCTTCGTTCCGCTCGGTGCAAGCCTTCGTTGAGAGGTGTAGGCGGGAGCTGCCGCAGGGGGGAGGCTGCATGCGGCGGTGCTGAATGCCGGGCTGGGAATGTTTGAGTTCAAGCGCGTCGAGGAGGGGCGGTGTCGCGAGACTACGCTGCAAGTGAACTACCTCGCCACCGCGCTGTTGGCGATCCTGCTCCTGCCCGTGATGAAGCCGTCGGCGGTCGATACGGAGCCCGGCCGCCTGACCCTGATCGGTTCCGACGCCGCACTGACTGCGCCGCTGCCCGACCCCGGTGAGGGCCACAGCCTCCTCGACTCCTCGACCGCGCCGAAGAGTTCGCCGGGTTTGAGCAGTACAGCGTCTCGAAGCTGCTGCTGACCATGTTCGTCGCGCGGCTAGCCGAAGAGTTCGTGCGCGCCGACGACGTCATTGTCAATGTCTCGAACCCGGGCGCGACCCGCGGCACCGAGCTCATCGCCAAGGGCAATGGACCGGTCGCCGTGCGGCTCTTCACGGGGGTCATGTTCGGGGTCCTGGGCCGCAGCGCGGCGGACGCGGCGCGGATCTACGTGCACTCGAGTCTGGTGCTGGGGCGGGAGAGTCATGGGTCTTATACGGAATGGGTCGTTAGAGCGTGAGTTTTGTTGCTGTCCCCCACCCCCACCCCTGAGTTTTGACGCGATCATAGGTTGATGACTGACATCTATTCTTTCATATGCAGGTGGCCTCCGATGATGTATACGGAGGCGGGTCGTCGTCTGGGCGATAGATTGTGGGACGAGACCATGAAGGAACTGAGCTTTGCTAAAGTAGAGGAGGTGCTCGAGGGGATGAAGGGGTGAGGCGAGCTTGGTATTTTTAGCATATTGGTTGGTTGGTAGTGAAATGAGCGTCTTCCGATAGTCACTCGAGAGTTGCAAGCCTTTCCCACTTGGTAGCATTATGGCATTACGCCGGCGTAAGATCGTGCTACCTCTTTGTTTCTTGCTAATTATGTGTAACGAATGGTCTCCGTTCAACAAGGGTTGTGTCAAGTAGAATGAGTGACAGCAAAGCTCTGGGGCACAGGACTTGCCTATTCGATGAAGTATATACAGTCACTTTGTTTTCTCATTAACGCCGCCTGGTACATATATCAGAGTACTTGTACACTGCGGCTTCATCGTTCCTCCTGGTGTACATAGATACTCGAAGCCTTGTTCCTTAACATGATATCATCACCACGTTTCCCAAGACCTCGTCTGGCCGTCATTGGTGGGCGCCAGACGCCTCTCCGATCCCGCGTCGTCACCGACCGAAAATTCCTCCTGCTGCCCCTGGTACTTCTTCAACCCCCACTGGCTCACGGGTGTCTCATCGTCCTGTTTGCTGTTGTAGTTGGTCTGCCGCTTCAGATAGTAGCGCTTCCGCCGATCGGACCGGCCGAAGGTGACGAGGCCGTGGTTGTTGCTGCCACTGCCTCCCCGGCCCAAGGGGGGGGGGGTGTGTCGGACAGCTTCGACGAGGCGTGCTTCGCGCACCATAGCAGGTAGAAGGGCCGCAGCATCGGCAAGCTGATGGACACGATGTCGATGCACAGCTCCAGCACGGCCAGGAAGACGGTCAGTTCGATGGTGCCCGTCAGGTTGGCCTGCATTTCCAGGTCGTAGTGGGCTGAGAGTCGGACCGCTGCGATGGCGCAGACGCTGGAATGGTGTAGATGGTTGGTCAGTGGACTGGCTGGCTGGAGCAAGAGGGGAGAGAGAGAGAGAGAGAGAGAGAGAGAGAGAGAGAGCTTACCATAGCCCAAGAGCGAAGCAGACGATCAGGGCGAACTTCTCGGCCTTCCTCATCTGCAGCGCCCAGATGACGCGGACGGGCAGCGCCATGATGACGAGGTCGGTGACGATGTTGGTGATGCACAGCGCCTTGTACATCTCGACGGCATTGTAGCAGGTGCCCAGGATCTCCGTGTCCCATTGCTTGCGGATCAGGATGCAGACAAAGACCATGGCCATGATGAAGGAGAGGCCCCAGCCCGCCACCATGGCCAGCATGCCCCAGGTGGCGATCCGGACCCACTCCGTGCTGTTGTTGAAGATGCGGCGGTACGACAACAGCACGCTGGCTTTAAGGCAGGTGATGCAGGAGATGTAGATTGGCGAGGCGGTGAAGAGATCCTGTGCAAGAAGTCCTCCTGCTCAGAAGAAAAAAGAAGTGTTGACTCCTATTCTGCTGCGACTTACTTTGAGGATTCTGGGAAGGTTGTTTTGGGCTGAAATTGGGAGACCTGTCAGCGACGACCTTGATGACGGACACATCGGCAGCGGCGTATTCTAGGAGCTGGGCAAACGAAAGCTTTTAAGACTTACGTAGACGGTATCCGGGTGTCGTCTCTAAGGAGTCATAGCCTAGGCCTAGGTTAGTCCCTATATGATCATTTAACCAGATTTGTCATCCACCATGTGTCTTCTTCTTTTCTTTTGGTCCGAGCCGGGGGCGCCAGCCAACTTACATGACATGATAATACCGGCAATCATGATTACCTGTGGCAGTAGTAGGTTAGCTTTAGACATCATGTCTGGATGGGACGGGTGCCCTGGACTCGGGGAAACTTGGCAAAAGGGGCGAAGGAGAAGACAAGAAAGACCATACATAGCCAGCGATCACCAAATAGTCATTGGCTCCCAATCCCAATGCCTGGGCCCGAGCCAAAAGGCGAAATCCCAACACGACCGTCGTGAGAGCAATAACGATAGATTCCACGATGATATGCTTCCGCACCAGTGGCAACATCGGTATGAACACCGTTTGACCCGCCATTTTGAGAAGAGAAGATTATGCCGATACCATGACGTTATCCGAAGTCGAACTGAGCTGTAGGTACGCACGAACCGAAACAAAGACGGGGCAGTCACAATCATTTAATATGCTATTACGAGGCGAAAGGTGGAAGCTGGAACTATTTGGCCTGATATAGATTCGTTTGTTCTCGTCGCCATGGACGTTTGAGCAGGGAACACAATCCAAAACACCTTGACGAGTCCATGACATGCCAGCCACCAAGACAGAAGTCCTAACATGGCAAGAACCGCAGCCCAGAGACTGCTTTGTCGACATTGAGATCAGAGGCCAGCCCAAGTCGAGTTGATGCATGGCTATCACCACCAATGCTGGAAACGGGAGGGGTATGTGACACGCTCGTATGTAACGGAATGACAGGTAACATATCAAACTGTAAAGAAGGGATGGTCCGTCAGGGATGCCACCTTAGTACGCACAGTACAGGTTGTCGCCAAGTCGCGGCTATTGGAGCTTTAACGGCGCAATCGTAGATTTTCATCTTTTGCGCTTGTGACGAGGTTACATGGTCAAATGTCTGAGAGCCGTTCACGAGGCGCGGTATATAGCCTGATGACCGTGATAGGTTCCAAGTTGCCGGGAACGAAATGCTTTGGCGGCCGGGGAGCTCCGGAACCATCCTGACTAAGAAAAGGAATAACAGAAAACACGCATTCGCCTTCTCCTCTTCTTTGAGACGCTGGGCGCTTCTGTTCTCAACAGCGGTGTCATCCTGAGGCTCTTGGGTGCCTGGCTTGCCTACCGGCTCCTCCTCGCCTTGTACAATGTCTCGCCCTTCCATCCGCTGTACAAATTCCCGGGACCGCGGCTAGCAGCGGCTACATTTATCTACGAGTTTTTGGTATGACTTTGTCCGTCATGGAAGATACGTGAACGAGATCAGGAAGATGCACGAGATCTATGGTGAGTGAACCAAGTCTCTTCTGAACCCGATCCCCTAGAATTCAGCGCTCCTTGTTCTTCTCCTTCTTCTGCCTTCCGAGTAGTCGTACTTATATGCTTCCCATGTTAGGGCCCATCGTCCGCATCAGCCCGGAGGAGCTGCACTGCAACGACTCGTCCTTCGTGACCGAGATCTACCCTGGCGGCGGCCGGGTCCGCGACAAGCACCAGCACTACCTCAACTCCAACGTGGGCTCCGTGGCCGTGACGGCGTTCGGTGCGCGGGCGCGCGGGCGCACGAGCTGCACCGGCTGCGGCGCGGCGCGGCGCCCTCAACCGCTTCTTCTCCAAGGCGCAGATGGCCAAGCTCGAGCCGAGCGTGCGCCGGCTGGTGCAGCAGCTGTGCGACAAGCTGCTGGCCTGGACGGACAAACCGGTCGACCTGACCGAGGCCTACAACTGCCTGACGGGCGACACCATCTCGCAGTACGCCTTCGGCGAGCCGCGCGGGTTCCTCGACCACGAGGGGTGGGGCCACAACTACAAGGGCGCGCTCGAGGGGTTCACGACCTACATGTACTTCTGGCGCTTTTTCCCACAGCTCGGCGGGCTCGGCTCGCTCACGCCCCCCTTTCTCGAGTACATCCCCGAGACCTTTGCCATGCTCATGCGCGAGCTCTAGGTCACGATCCCGGGCCACTTCCGCGACGCCATGCGCGACCCCAAGGCGGCCGGGACCGAGACGACGGCCAACATGCTAACGTGCGCGACCTACTTCGTGCGGAAGTGGATACTCGGCGATCACCTTATTACCTACTATTAGTTCAGTTGACGGTATCAGCCCTTTTGCACATCGTGTTTTGGGTCGGTAGTGTCTTCACAGCACTTCACACGGGCCTATAGAGCATCCGAACGACTCGCAACGAGGAGATCACTCCCAAAGAAAACACCTGTGTCCTCTTTGAGAATGTACTCTCCTGTGAATAAAGGAGGCAGGATGGCACCTCACTGGTGGTTGCAGTATTAGCTTTTCACATGCAATGTCTACGCACACATTGTGCCTCTGCCCTTATCTATAGCAACCGGAGTAGTAGTGATACATAGTAAGGGTTCCATTACTAGCACACCAATGCCACCACTATCGAACTCCGGACAGCCTACTTACACAGCCATCTCTCATTGCTGGAGTGAAACTAGGACCGGAAGCCACGTGCCATCCTCAGCTTGATTGTGTCACGGTCTGTGAGGCACTGATTGGCTTGAAGTTGTCTAGCTCCAGACCTCCGCCGATTTTCGGCCCATCCATACGGGATCTGGTAACACGGCTCAGTTGCCCAGATCCCCCAACGCTCTGCTGTCTCTGATTCTGAGTTTTCATTGGTTCTCAGTATGGCCATTCTCATGGTTTTGACCCCTTTAGCTCTGATCCCTTTTTCAATATCAACCATCGGTATTATCTCTAGCTACCTTGGGGCGGTCCTACACGTACTAACTACCATTATCTATATCCATCGTCATCCGACTCACCTCCTCAGCAAATCCCCCCATTCGATATTTGAACGAGAACAGTGAGCATGTGGTAGAGTTAGATGCCGTGTTCCTGTACTTGCGTAAACGGACAAATAGCATTTCCAACACACCCAGTAGTGGGTAGAGATGCGTAACCTTCAGAAAGGCAATCCTCCAAGGCATAAAATAAGCACTCATACATAAGTTTCACCTGAAAATACTTTGGCTGTTTGATAGCACGCTTCCTCTTAGCTGCCCACGGGCGCTTTGCTGCACGCAATTGTTCTTTGCTCAGGCGTTCTTCATGGCCCTCGACTTCTTGAGCCATCGTTCCAGGTCTCTAGCCTTTTGGTTCTGGACGAAGAGCTTCGAATTCATCCGTTTCCGATGTTTGATTTCTTCCTTATGTTTTAAATATACTGTTCTATCTTTAACTTCAACTACTTTTACCTCTCGTTGTTGTAATCCAGTAGCTCTTGCTCCGTTCTGGAAACCAGGCCCCTCGGTCGTTCCGTGAGGGCAGTGTGCGTGCAGAGCGGGAGCCAGGCGACATCCTCTCTCTTCCAGTTATTGGCTGCGCTCCATTTCGAATCTAGGACGTTCTCGCGGGCAGCATGGAACAAGAAACAAAATACTGCTTCGACAGCGAGCATCCTGAGGCGGAACCCGGGGATGTGGTGATTCGAGGGAATTGGAGTCCAGCAGAGCAAGCTACGTTGTGCAATAGTGTACCCTTCGGCCAGAGAAGACTTTACCCTGTGAGACAGGACCGTATGGGTATCATAGTCTGCGAGCCTGGCCAGAACTCTATATCTGGCGTTGGCCCCGGAGCCGATGCACAGCATCGTCCCTTCATCTTGTTTCTCCATCATAAAGGAGTAAACACTCGACGCTTGGCTGTACGCTTTGGCTGCGAGCGAGTCTTGCGTTTGCAGTTGGCAAGCCACTTTCAGGGTCTATTCCCTGCTTACTCCAGTGGTTATTCCTCGTTATCCCAGTGTCTCAGGGTGGATGGACTCACCGTTTACTTAAGGAGTGCCTTTGTTCGCTCCTGAAACATCACATTTACTCTAAAAAGAGTAGTACTGACATCAAGAGTTGGTAAGCATTTCTACCTCCAATGTAAAAATCTTCGACCTCAGAGTCGTCAGCCGTCAGAGTCGTCAGAGTCAATGAGATCAGCGACCTCGGGGTCGTTAGGGTCGTCACAGTCTCCTTCGTGGAAAGAGTTGACAGTAGCCCTGAGAAAATGTTTGATTCCATCGTCTTTATGATGTGAAAAAGGTATGGCAGGCTTCGGATTGACGAAAGGGTTGGTCCTAGGCTTGAAATGAGACTCCCGGACAGAGTCGTTGGCATCCTTGACGTCTGAATCGGCATGGAGGAACACCGGTTGGGAGGAATTGACATCCTGTCCGGCCTTGGACCCATCTTGATGAGGTATGAAACGGCGTTGGTTAGTCGAGAACTCGTTGTTGGGGTTGCCTTTATCGATTGGCCTCTGGCTATTGTGGTGTTGGAATTGAAACCGGAGTTTCCATCTTGGGCTCGATCTTGTTTGGCCCTATTACTATTCAGCGCTGAATAAAATGCACTTGGGTTGGGCCATTCGCAAGGTGTCACTTGAGCTGGAGCGAGATACCTTTCAATAGCAATACATCAGCCGGGTTTGCGAGACAACTAGCTGAAAGTCTACCTAACACGATCAAGATGGGTGTCTAGCTACGTTTGGGTAGGTGGTCCAAAGAAGATAGGCGAAGACAAAAAAGCCAGAAAGGTAGGGAGGGGGAAGAAAAAAAGAGAACCGAGAACCATCTGGAGAGGAAGGGGGGGGGGGTTGATTATTTACATGACTACAGCCTAGAGCGCGTGGGGGGTCCGATAGTAGTTTGCTTGCCTATTAACTTTAGCCACTACACCGAGTTCATGTCAGCACAACCGCCATGTACCCCCAGCCGGTTAAGGCCGGGGCGATAATCCCGAGCGAGGTTACCGAGCAGTCCGGGTGATCAAGCCGGGGTAGCCCTAAGTAAAGAGCAGAGGTGAGTCCGTGCTGGTTAGGCAGCGACACAACGGTCGAACCGAAAATCCTTCGATGCACTAGATCGGATTCGAACACGGGTCAGCAGTGGTGTTTCTTAAATGGCAGTTGCTCTGCCACTACACCAGATGGTTCTCGGAGATACTGGAAAGGCTTCTTGTTTGGCATTGAATAGGGCAGCTGGAGCTGTTTCTTCAGGTGAGCTCGGAGTGATTGTGCTGCCTCAACCATCCCGCCAGGCAGATAAGCAGATGGACGTGGCCCACCTCTCCCCAAGACATCTCAACTGTGGCAGCCTTCTATGGCGGCATCTGACTTGTTCAAAGCTGCTTCTGAAATTTGGAAATGCATGGTCGTCTATGCGTACCTAGGTGAGTCCTATCAGCCAATGTCTCGAGACGAGTTCCCAACTTATGTCTCTACTGACCATATGTTGTTTAGCCTTTCCCAGCGGTTTCTACCAAGCACCTCCCAAGGCCTAAGAATGATGGGAGGCCCCTATCCTGAGTATCATCCCGTAGCGGGTAGTCATTTATGACAACTCTCATCGTATTCCTCAAGGATGCTCGGCAACGGGCCTTGCGTTTCTACTGTATGGCTGACATGGCACTGAGCCCAAAATGAAATTATAGACAAGTCCCCGGGTTGACGAGCCCAGAAATACTAGACCTTTCCTGAGAGAGTTCTTGTGTAACACGAAGAAAGGCAAAGCAGCTAAGGGGGCCACGTGATCTGACAAGCGAGTATTTCTATGTCCGAGGTAATAACGGCTGAGCTCTCCTGTACCCCTCTTCAAAAGGCGACAGTAGCAGTCGTACCTACCTTTGTCGTTTTTTTTCTCTAACCAAGCCGCGCCTAGGAGTCATCCATCTAGTGAGAAACGAAGAAAAAAAACGGCTGTGTTAATTTAATCTTTCAGTCTGACAGAGGAAATCATCCTCATCTTTTCTTTCGTGAGCATGTACTATTCTGGTCACCCGTCAGACCCAACAGAATCAAATTCAGCTGCCTACAGAAGCAGCAAAGCAGCCAACTACAAAAAAGACGTCTCACGCTCTTCGGCTCATACTCCTCTCCAAATTGGTTCAAAATCTATGGGTACCCCTCCAAAGCCGAGCCCAGTCAAGGCACCGCTCAATATGAAGAGCTCAAGGTGGATGGAGTCTGATTGATTCGTCTTCTTCCAAGCCACACGTCGGTGATTAGGTGTGAGCTCATCGAAACATCGCTTGAAGACCCGCCACAATATACGGCCTTGTCTTATGCATGGGGCGATGCTGACGACACTGTCAACATTGAAGTGAATGGCATCAGGACCAGAGTCACTTCTAGTCTGCAGGGCGCTCTCAGGGCCCTTCGCAGATCTGACGATACGCTACTGATCTGGGCGGATGCAATTTGTATAGACCAGAGCAACAAGGCAGAACAATCATCACAGGTACGACCCATGGCTACCATATATAGCAAAGCGGAGTCAGTCGTCGTCTGGATTGGCCCAAGATCGCCTGATAGCTCATCCGCGATCCCCCTCGCCTTAGAGCTCTGCAACGCGTCGGACTCCGAAGGGAAAGTGGAATCATGCATTGAAAAGGAATCGAACAGGGATTACTTTGCAGCCTTGGTGAACCTTTTCGAAAGAGACTACTGGAGTAGACTCTGGGTGGTCCAAGAGATCCTGAGTGCCAAGTCGGTGACTGTTTGCTGTCGCGAGGGCAGTATTCCGTGGGGGGTGTTACAAGAGCTGATGGCGGTGTTGGAGCGACACGAAGATATATTGAAGCATTGCTTTCCGTCGGGATTTGCAAGGGGCTCTCGACACCGTCAGTCGTTTGCACATATTCTACTATCGGGGAGGGCCAGCCAATGTTGGCGTGCTAGAGATATTAGGAGAAGGGGGCGCCGAAACACTGCTCGATATATTGCGAATCTGTCGTTCGAAGCACACCTCTGAGCCAAGAGATAAATTGCTTGCAATATTGGGCATTCTACCCGAAGATATACGGTCTGTGTTGAATGGGCTTTCTGGTGCGTACGTACGCTGCGTAGGGGTTGAGACGGTGCTTATATTCTACCTGTCTCCTTTATTTATTAACTGGCGGGAAGCCGCCAGCGCTTACCTTCTCGTATAAGGGGTTAATAATCCGTGCGTCGTATATACGTAACGCCTTTTTTAAGAGGTATTAAAAGCCTTTAAAGTGGCTGTTCTAATATTAATAGTTTTTCTTTTTAAAGGGAAGATCCTCTTTTTTCCCTTTTACTTTTTATTTTTCGCTTACTCGTTATATAAGCGAAGCTTTTTAATATATGTTTTTATTTATATAATTAGTTTATTTATCGAGATAAGTTATTTAAGGGTTTTATTTAAAGATTTTTTTATAAAAACGTCCGCCGGGTTATTTCGTTCGTTTATTTAATAAATCTCTATTATCTCCTTTTTTTTGTACGATTTTCGAAGTAATATAATATTAATTATTAGTCGCTTTTCGTTTATTATATTAAACTTTATTAAATATTTATATAAAAACTTCGAGTTTATATAAAAAATTATTAAAATTTCTTAAAATTTTAAGTTTTATATAATTTTTTTAAACGTTATATTTAATATAATATTATTATTAACGTCGAAAATTATTCCGTATAGTTTATTAGCGAGTACGTTTTAAGTAATTTTTTTATATTTTGTCGAGCTTTAATAAATAATATTACCTTAAATTTCGAATCGGTTTTTTATATACTTAATTTTCTAGTTAAATACGATAAGGTATTTAAATTAAGAAGTTAAGTTTTTATTATTTACGAATAAACTATTAATAAAGATATATATTTTTATATATTAGAGGTCGAGAGGGATATATTGGAGTTTTCGTATCGAATTCTCGATTTATTAAACGATTCGAGCGTTTAGGTGCTCGATATCTTCGTTTTTAAGGGCTTATACCTAGGCTGCGACCAATAGGTTATACGCTACTTCTAATTAATAGATTAAAGCGATATACGCCCCTTTCGTATATTAGGAGATATATTATTAATTTTAGTCGGTAGTTTTTAAGTTTATAAGCTAGAGTTATTTAGTTTATCCTTTTTATTAAAAAAGGATATCGTACGTTTTTAATAAGGATATTATTATAATACGTTTTAAATTTATTAATATTATATAATAATAATAAAAAAAAGGTTTAAGTTTCGAAAATATAATATTTCGTTATTCTTAGCTAGTTTTATATATTAAGGGTACCGATCGATAATATTAAAAGTGAGTTACCGAATTTAATCTTAGCCGATCCGGGAGTTTAATCGATTTAGGTATCCGGGTTCTCTCGTACGTAAGCTTCGGTTTGGAGCTTACCGACTGTCGAGAGCTATACGGTACTAGTATCCTAAAGTTTACCTTAATATACCTAGCTATATTAACCGTTTAAGCTAAATTAATCCGCTTATATAGTAAGTTTTAAAAAGTAAATATCCTTTTTTATAAACCGGTAAAAAAACGTAATATTTATTAAGTAAATAATTTCTTACCGTATATTTTTTAAATTAATATAATCGTAGTTTTCCTCGTTATTAAAATCTTTTTATAATCTTTTTTAATTTTATATAAATATTTCGTATTTTTTTAATGCGAAGGGACTTTATTCGATAGCTTTATATATTTAAAAATATTAAGTTCGTACCTAAGATTATTTTTTAAATAAATAGTTTATTAATTAATATCCCTATTTTTAATAAACTCGGCACGTTTTTTTTTAAAACGGCTTATTTTTATACGTTAATTTAAGTCGGAACAGTATTATTATTTATTAATTCCGGTTATTAAAAAATACCGGTTTACTCCCGTAAAAGGGTTTATTACTATAAAACGGCCTATTCCCTTTCATATAATTGTTAGTAAAGCGTTTATTAATTATATACGCTTTAAAGGTTATTTCTGGCGGTAATCCTTCTATTAAATAACCGGTTATTATTTTTCGGTCTATCGCGGTATTTAACGAGGCTTGGAAGTTAAAAAATAGACCCTCGTACGTTAGCTACCGGTGGATAAAAGCCGGTTCGAATTTAAAAACTCTTCGGCAAGCTCGTATAATAAAGGTATAAAAGTAATTTTCTTTTTAAAATTCTATTCCGAAAGCTCGTTATATACGGGTTAAATTATTAAATAATATTTCTAAGATTTTTAAAAACAATTTCTCGGGGTTTTCTATTTTTAATTATATAAATATAATATTTATTTAATCTATATAATATTAAATATAGGTTACCAGGTTATTAAAATATTTATTAAAATCGGTATATATCTAATCCTATTTTTTATTTAAGCCGATATAGTTTAAATAGAAGTTTATTATACGGCCGGCTAGGATATCTAGAAAAATTGCGTAATATTAATTTTCCGAGATATTTAATCGGCGGCAGGTCCTAATAAAAAGTCGTATTTTATCGGTAAAAATATTATATAATACGCCGGTATAATTATTAATCTTTTTTTATATTTTAAAAAATAGGACGATTTTAAAGTTATTTATTTTTTTATTATAAATAATTCGAATTAATAAAATATTATACGTAATAATATATACCGAGTTAAACGTTTACGTATTAATATTAAATATTTAATTAAAAACGGGGAAAAGAACGATATTTTAAAAAGTTTTAATACCGGGTATACCGGGATATATAACCGGGAAAAAGGGATACTGGTAATTAGGGTTTAATTATACGGCCAGTTATATTATATAGGTTTTCTGCGTTTTTTATTTTATTATATAATTTTTGGCCGGTTATTTTATTAAATTCTATACAATACTTTTTTTTTAAACGGTTAAAAGTCGGCGTCATTATTTCGGCTTAAGCGATAAAATATATCGGTATACGGTAAGCTTTATTAATTTCCCGGTTATTATATTATTATCGGGGGTATTAATTCCGTTCTTTTTTAAATACGTAAAAAAAGTTTTTAAAAATATACGATTAATGTTTTTAAATACCTCTTCTATTTATTTAACGAAATCGCAAGCGAATTATTTCATAAAAGTATTTTTCGTAATTTTAAAAAAGTAATAATTATAAAGGTATTGTACGGCGTATATTATTAATTCTTTTTTTATTATTTCGGGTAATATCGGGTCTAGCTCGTCGTTCTATTTCTCGAGGTCAGTATTTACCTTCTAAACCCCGAATTTTATTCTTATAGTCGCTATAGCTTCTTTATACGTAATCTTAAGTTTATCCTTAAGTACCTCGAACGGCTCGAACGTTTAAAGAACTTCAGGTTATTCGGTATTAAGATCCTAGCCCGGTTAAAAAGTATTAAAAATAGACGTTATTATTAAAGTATCGTTTAATTAATTTATATAACGTTATTTTCGGGTATAAAATAATATATAATTTAATTAGTTTTCCGATTATATTATAACCTAGTCTTTTTTTCGATATTCGTTTTAAAAAAAGATAAGATTTAAACTTTATACGAAAAAAGTAACTTTACTCTTCCTAAAGATTTAAAAATCCTTTTAAACTACTTAATATAGTCACCCTACCTATACACTAACGTAAAACTGTTTCTTTACTTTTATTAATCTATAATTACTTCATATAATTATTAATTAATATTAAATAAACTTTTTAATACGTATATACGTTACATAAAAGTTAAGACGGTACTTATATTCTATCTGTCTCTTCTATTTATTAACTAGCGGGAAGCCGCCAGCGCTCACCTTCTCGTACGAGGGGCTAATAATCCGTGCGTCGCACGCACGTAACGCCCCTTTCAAGAGGTGCTGGAAGCCCCTGGAGTGGCTGTTCCAACAGTCTGAGTTCCCGCCGAACTACAACGTCTCTCTACGGGAGGTGTATACGGACGTGGTTGAATTCCTGCTTCACACAACGAAGCGATTGGATGTCATTTACAAAGCACTCTACTTTCCCCTACATATGAGCTCGACTACCCTCCCAACATGGGTGCCAGACTGGTCGCACATTCCACAGACGTTTGGGCTAGGTCTTTCATATCAATTCTCGGCTTCAGACATGACGGAAGCCATGTTCAATTTCCCCAATACTCGGCTAAGGACGAAGCTTAGGATTTCTGCGATCCTTATTGGCTATGTTGAAACCCACGGGATCGCTGTTGGAACTTTCTGCGGCCTGGATGACTCACTCATGGCGTTTCGTCAATGGCGAGCCAAGATGCTGAAGAGGTTCAATAACGATAGAGCAGATGCTAATAGTGCGAACTGGACCGAGCAAGGCAAGGCGTTTTGCCGCACGATACCATTGGATCAAAGGAGAGCTGTCTGGGAAGACTGGAAATACGACCGGTGCCCCAAGAGGGCTTGGACAGATGTGTGTTATCATGCATTTACGACGTTGATCACGGATTGCTTGCCATCAATTCGAGTGGGCGGCAAGTTGCAATCGTGTGTAGATGCCAGCAGCGTAGCTCGCGACATGAACTTGGCGCCAGGAGATATGACAACAATCTTGAAGGAACGATGCGTATCGCGCATGATGGGACGATGCTTCTTCATCACCAATGAAGGGAAATTGGGGATGGGCACTGGGTTTCTGGAGAACGGGGATATCATCTGTGTGCCGCTTGGATGCTGTACGCCTATTATCTTACGGCGAGACATCTTACGGCGAGAAGGAAAAGCTAGAGAATACAGGGTCGTCGGAGACTGCTATGTAGATGGGTACATGAAGGGAAGAGCTGTCAGGGAGTGGCGGCATAATCGCAGACCGCTGACGAAGTTAATACTGCGATGAAGTAAGGCACAGCCATATACATTCAAATATCTCGATGTTGGGCAAGACACTGAAGGTTAGGTAGTCAGTAGAAATGCGAGAGTACCTGTTCACCACTTAGGATTAGGTGTATTGTACTGAATGGCAAGAAGTGCATGATAATACAAAATGTTGAGGGTTATGTGGTGGAGGGTAACTGCTTACTTCTTACCGCAGCTCCACCAATTTGAGAGTGGGTACGTTTTTGGAGGGCACCTGTCAATAGAGAGCGCCAGCTGTATGGCCAGACTCGCAGTATCTTATCTTATCGCACGTGCGATTTCTGGATTGGCGTTAGTAGGGTTGCGCATTCCACACACCCAAAGGCCGAAAAGACAAAAAATTACGGCGGAACAAGCTGCCCTCACTCTAGTCCCGAAATTCCCAAACATCGTGATAATTTTCCATACTCCGACCGATTGTCCAATTCACGACACGACCGACACCACCACTTCGTACCGAGTCGCATATTAACCCGCAGCAATGGCCAAGCTTTCGTAAGTCCTGTTTTCCATTGTTCGCCTGCCTATTCCGTGCGAAAGCGTCCTGTCCAAACCGAAGAGCATCAACCGAGGGAGGAATTCTTGAAGACATTGGGAATGGCGGGGTTCCGTCGACGAGAAATGCGATCGCAACAAGGACACTCTCGACTGTCAATCATTTGAACGAATGGCTTGCACCAACTGGCTAGGCTCTGGACGATACATGCTTTACGAGATGTATTTCTGAAGCTTCACGACAAGCCGTGGCTGCGACGCTTGATGCTCGAAATGGACTGGACGCCTTCACACGGGATTTCCGAGGGAAAAACCGACGCAATGGACTGCCAAGCTAACAAGGATTTTCTAGCCGTGGTGCCCCTGGTGGCAAGCTTAGTTCGTCTCCCTACCCCCGGTGTCCTTGGTACAATTTGAGGAGGTATCGTGAATCTGCTGTCCCTGCTGCGCGCTCTGTGCTGGAAGATTACGTCTTGCGCGCCGTCTACCGTCCCCTTGGAAGTCGAAACCGGTTCGCCAGCTACCGAATCCCACAGGTGGATATTCTCGATACACTCCCACCCGCATACTACGAAACAACCACGAACATCGTCTGCACACGTCCAACAACAACCTTGCGAGCCTCAGTGCTGGGAGCCTGTCAACTGCTGTGACAGTGAGTTGACTTACGATCGCCTCCCCGCGGAGCAATCCATGTCATTCACTTCTTTCTGTTTTCCTACTGCAGTGGAATTACGATAGACCTGCCCTAGCTCTCGTGCCGCCATTTTCGACCGAGGAACGGCGACCGAGTTCTCTGGAGTTACGAAAAACTACTTGGCGACCCATGACTGGATTTTGATTGCACGAGCGCGTGGAATTTCGCGCAGAGCAGCAGCAGCAGCAGTAGATTCACTTGAGCTCCTCAGATACCAAGGCTCCACTAGGCTTTGGAAATTTGTACTGACCTGATCTTCTTACAGAGATGACCCTCGGTCTTCCCGTCGGTGCTATCATGAACTGCGCCGACAACTCCGGTGCCCGCAACCTGTACATCATCTCAGTCAAGGGTATCGGCGCCCGTCTGAACCGCCTGCCTGCCGGTGGTGTCGGTGACATGGTTATGGCCACCGTCAAGAAGGGCAAGCCTGAGCTCCGCAAGAAGGTCCACCCCGCCGTTATCGTCCGCCAGTCCAAGCCCTGGAAGCGATTCGACGGTGTTTTTCTGTACTTCGAGGACAACGCTGGTGTCATCGTCAACCCCAAGGGTGAGATGAAGGGTTCCGCGATCACTGGACCCGTTGGTAAGGAGGCTGCTGAGCTGTGGCCAGTAAGTTACACCCCATTCTGCTCTGGAAGGTTTACATTTTTCTCAGCTGACACGACCATCACAGCGTATTGCCAGCAACTCCGGTGTCGTCATGTAAAGGAGAAGAAGTTACAAGAACGTAGCATTTGCGGACAAGCGTTAGGGAACAAACCTTCATGTCATACGAAATGGGACACCCGAGTCACCGCCATCTAAACTAGGTGGGCCAGCCACTTCTCTCCAGTTGTGTAGATGAAGGGCAGGGAGGGTAAAAAGTGATGATCTGGCAGGCTTTGCATTTGGGCTCATGGCGTAAAGGAAAGACACATCATACCATACATGCCATCCTGAATCTAATAAGAAAAAGATTCAGTTCCGATTGATGACTTATTTGACCCATTTACTGTTATTCTGCATCTTGCAACTCATTATGTTGAAATTGAATCTGATTGGTGCAAGCGTCGGGTATCGCTTGGCTTCATGTCGACCCACTATCTCCAAGGATCATGTTGTTGTGTGGTCCGACCTGAAGCACTCCCAGTTGCCAGGTGGATTGCCATGGAGTGGGATCCGATCTTCTCAAAAACCAATCTTCTCATGCTATGTGTGGTAATCAGTTTCCAACGGCAGTGATGCTATGGACCAGTCATCCAACTAGAATCCTGCAATTTCGAATACGGGGATTGAAGAAGAATGCGACTTCCAGCGGTGCACTCGTCAAATCATCTCGAAGTTGGAACCATTAATGGAATGGTTCAGGGCAAATCGCCGCAATAAACAGACTTCCATTTCACATATGATATAGGTCCCTCCTACTCGTCTCTTGTTATGGCATTCAGCGGCCGTGGCATCATCGTAATAAGGTTGTAGCAATCCGTGCCATCGGTGGTCCCACTGCCCGGCCCTCCGTGTTGGATGATTCCGTCCACCGAATTTGACCGCAGGGGAAGGGCGGTAATACAGCTGCATCCAGTACGACGAGCACTCCGAGCTGGAGTAATCAAGTATCCTCACAGTGACTATTGACGTATCTGCTATGTAGTACATTAATACGCTTCCATCCCAACGCATCAGCGCATGGGCGTCGTGGTGCTGTTACTTACATGATGGATGAAACACACAGCATGAAAGCTAAATCACGGCCATTCCGAAAGACAGCCAAGAAGTCCATCAAGAAACCAGAGTTTCTTGATTATTACAAGTAATTCTAAACGATAATGTTTTCCATAACCTGATCATGTGGCGGCAATTCCTTCGCTGTAGGTAGGCCCCAATGTGCATTCCAAATGCTGGCCAGATATGCTGGTGGTGTACCTAATGCAATATGTTCCGCTGTTCCACTGTTCGGCCTGCTCGCTTTCGCCAATGTTTATCGCAAGAGCACCTTGGTGGTGGTTGTCACAATTTCAGATAATCAGATAAGTATCATGCATGGGTGCTATAAGGTCAGGCGCAAATACGCTGCGACCCGAGATGCCGTGGTGTTCCCTCTCTCCAGTAGGGGGCAATAGGCCAATCACTGGGGGTGGGGGTGGTTGGCCCTGTGTTGTTGGAACACCGCACCAGGATGAAATTCCGGGATTGGTGTTTTCGCTGCCGCCTTCTTGGCAGCCAATGTCGCTCGTCGCTTGGCCACCGCAGGTGACATGGAACCAGAAGCCCATCGTGCTTTTATGTATCAGTATGAAAACCCAGGAGTATAAGGAAAGAATGCAGATCATCATACCTTTCATGGATGCAGACATCTTCTCCGACTTCGTCATAGACCCATAGTCTTTAGGCGCCTCGGAACCATGAGCCGGAGCTGCATTGCCGTTGGGAGGACCGTGGGCGTTGTTGTTCAGCTGTACCGGTCCTGGCACATTGCTCACAGGCACATTGGTGGGATGACTGGTAGGTGCAGAAACGGCCGAGGTGAAACTCCCGGTGTTGCCGTTAAAGTTCTTGATCTTGATCTTGGTCATCTTGGGAGCAACAACAGCTGGCTCAGGTGTTGGCTCCGGAGCTGGCTCTGGCTGGTCGTTGGCGGCATCGGCGAAATCGTTGACTTGCGTCTTCTTGGATGCCCGACGATTGCGCTTGGGCTTGCGTTGACCCTCATTGTCCTCAAAATCGCCGTCGTCCTCGTCAAGGGAGAACCTCTTCTGACGCTTTTCTCGGAGACCATAGGTAGACACAGTAGTCGAAGCCGTGGCTGTGGAGGAAGACGTGTTCGGGCGAGTTTCGTCGTGACCTTGCGTCGAGGGTATGGATGTAGTGCTGTAGAAAGACCCGGTGGGTACCTCTGTAAGCCGGGAGTTGCGTCGGGCACGAGCAGCTCGCCCTGTGATGACCTCGTGCTCGTTGCTATCATTGGCGGTGTAATCCTCATCATGGAATACCTTGCGCCTCCGCTTCCGGCTTGGCCTCTCTTCAACCTCATCAGGATCCGGTTGAGCTTCGTTCTCTGTAGAGGGGTCTTCGGGCACTGAAGTGGGCGCAATGGATTTCTTGGCTCGTCCACCGCGGCCACGCTTCTTGGGCGTCTCCTCGACAGGAGGATCCGGTTGCGAACTGAAAGAGAGGTGCGAGTCGCCGTTCTCTTCGCCATTCTGACGTCCCCGACGCTTTCGTGTTTGTGGTTGCGTTGGGACAGGCGTCGAGCTCCTGCTGGTGGCTTCCGTATCACCAAACAAGTTCGTAGGCTTTCTCGTCCGTTTGCCATGCACCACGTTAGGATTGAGGTCGTCGATTTCGGCAGCTTTGGCCGTCTGCTTGGGCCTATCTCGTAGCCTGCCTTTTCCGACACCACGTCGTTGACCTATTGGATCCTGCATGCCAATCTTCGAGTCCCGATCGTCATACTCGAATAGATATGCGGACGCCATGACTCGGTCTTGCTGCCGAGCATACTGCACCATCGAGTCTTCCTTGGGCGCTCGAATGCCTCTGACCTGGAAATCTTTGCGAAGGGGCATTGCATCAGGATCCTTGCTTAATGCCATCTTTTCACGTTGCAGGAACGCTGCCTCTTCCGCTTGATACTTGATAGCATTGTCCTCATCATCAACGATCTTCCTTAAGCGGACCCAGTCTTCCTGCCAAGCCACCATAACGTTATTGGCGGCCGCAAGGCGATCGTACAGGTCCGCCTCACTCAGTGAATCGATGTCATCAAAGAGACTCGTGAGTTCCGACGCTGGTCGTGGCTGTTTGAATTGGTATTGCTTCTTGGCAGGAGGTTGAACTGCCAAGACCTCGACTTCGGGGACAGGCGAGTTGCTAGCTGTTGCAGCAGGAGTCCCGGCCGGTGTATCTTCGTCGCCAACTTCATCGATGACTTCAAGATCATCCGGTGCTTCATGCGTAACCTCCGGCTCGGCCACTTCTTCCTCAACAATCGCAGGGTACAAGACCTTAGAACCTTCAATGTACGGTGTCAGGTAGGCGTATGGGCCGTTGTTCTCTTCCTTTTCGACTGTAGACTGAGCTGGAGGCTGTTCCTTCACCAGTAGTGTCTTCAGTTCCGCCTTGATCTGCTTTTCCTGTGGCTTGTCAAGTGGCGTATCCTCCGGCTGACTCTCTGATTTCTCAACGGGCTTTTCTTCTGGCTCCTCCTTGGGATTCTCTTCGTGTTGCTCCGTCGGCTTCTCCTTAGACATCACCTCGGGCTTGTCCTGGAGTTGCGCCTCTGATTGCTGCTCAGTATCTTCAACAGGTTCCTCGGCAGGCGTCTCGGTAGGCTTCTCAATTGACTTCTCAATAGACTTCTCAACAGGCTTCTCAACAGGCTTCTCAACAGGCGTCTCAGGACGCGTCTCAATGCGCACCTCAGTAGGCTGTGACACGGGCTTCTCCGTATGCTTCTCCTCAACTATCACCTCGGGCTTCTGTTCAGGTTGCTCCTCGGGCTTGTCCTCGGGTTTATCTTCAGCCGTCTCAATCATCTCAGGCTTCTCTTCAGGCTTCTTTTCAGGCTTCTCATCGGATTGATGAGTGGGTTCCTCCGTGGGTTTCTCTTCAGGCCCCTCATGAGGTTTTCCTTCCGATGTATCTAAAGAAATAGGCGGCGAGGTTCTAGCATCTTGCTCCTGGACATCAGGAGGCTCTTCGACCTCGATCTTAGGTACATGCAATTCTGCAGTCTGTGACGTGGTATCAGGTGCAGACTCCGGTTTGGGCTCCGGAAGAAGTATTATGTCAGCGCCATTAGACATTGGCGCATCTTCCGGCTTCTCCCGGGGTTCTTCTTCTAGTTGTGCCATATGAGATAGCGGCCCCGCAGACCCAGTATGAGAAGAGCACGAATTGGTTCGCTGGTGGAACGATTCGTCCGACACCTCACTGTGGTGGCCTCCGACCTCAATAGTGTCTTTGACGGGCACATCCTCCTCGAGCTGCTCTGCGACGAATGGTTGAGGGTCCAGCGTTGATTTCCGCGGCTGGGCACGCCTGGACGCGGATTTGGCCGGCTGCTCCGACGCCCGGCGCTTTGCACGGGGCTCGGATTCCTCATCAAACGACTCACCGGGTACAGCGAAATCAGTCTTGCGCTTCTTCAGTGAGCGCGAAGTAGTGGGTGTGGCCTTGGAGGCGGTGGCCTGCTCAACAGCGTCATCCACTTGGTCGAATGAGTAGTCTATACGGGTTCTCTTGCGGAGAGAGCGCCCGCCCTTGCTCCCAGCATCCTCGGGCGAGGCAGCGACGGGGTCCTGATTCCTGGGCCGCGTGCGAGTACCTCGAGTGTTGGACGGGCTGGGAGTCTCAAAAGTGAAAGAAGATGCTGGGGCCATGGCTGCTGTTGCTGCCGGGGTCTCAGTGGCAAGGTTTTCTGAGGACTCCGAGCGACGGTGTGAAGAGGAAGCAGGTAAAGTGTGACGCTTGCGGCCTGAAAGCCGAGCTCTTGCACGCTGACTGTTTGGCGAATCCATGAAAGATGCAACAATTGGCGCTGGCTGTTGGGCACGTATTGGAACCCCGTCCAAGAGGCTGCAAGTCGACCACAAAGAAGGTTACAAGTCAGAGAGAGGGTCGGAGATTATTATGTAAGTGGGTACACCCCCAAAATTGAGCCAACTAGGGGATTGGCAGGACGTCAGGGAAAACCACCAGGCGTCAAGCGGGAGGGATGGATGCCGAGCAACGAGACGGACAATAGAGAAAATAATGAGATAGGGTATAATGTGCTTTTGGGGGATTTGCGGATGCGCTCGCGCAAGGCAAGAGAAAATGTGCCGCTGGCAACTTGTCTGTGAAAGCAAAGAGGACAGGTTAGTGAAGCCGCTCGGATGAGCGTGCCAAAACAACTCCTGGCTGGTCGGTATTAAATGAACGATGTAGAAGATGAGGCTCTAGGACATATAGAGCAGAGTCAAGAATGAGATATGGAGAGAGCGCCGTACTGTAAGTCGGCCGATTTGCGTGCAGAAAATTAATCGGGGTGCTTGTGTAATGGCCGGATATGGAAGGCTGACGTGTTGTATGGTGCTTCTGGGCAAAGGGTTTGGAAGATGCAGGATGAAACGGGATCACCCGGAAACATTGCAATGGCCGGTATGTGAGAACATGAACTGAATCACTACTTACAGTAGATGGGGGAAAGAGGCGTGACTGTCAAGCCAATTTGCGTTTTCCGGCGGCTGGGTGGAAGGTTAGGCCTCGTGACATGGTATTGTTATGCGGTTTATTAACACGCATGCGTACATACCTTACATCAGAAAGGGAGCGGCATGGGCACACTAGCAACGGGCGCCGGCCAAGCTAACAACTTGACGCTGTAGATTCCGGTATTTCTCTCTAAGGAGAAGAGGCTCGCAGAAGCAGGGATGTGATGGTTGCTGAGTGAGTGGGTGAGCGGCTGGCTGAATGATGCAGACGAGAGAGAGAGAAGTAGCCGTCCGGTCGAGTTTGGGGGTAAGTCTGGCGACAGGATGCTCCAAGATTCAATAAGACGTATGAGAGGAAATAAGCTGATGGACTCGAGCCAAGGATCTGGGTTGGACAGAATGGTAGTCTGCACTACTGTAGCAACTATATGAAGCAGTTTAACAATGTTGGTATTGTATGCGAACGGCGTCATATAGCGTTTTGTTCTTGGTCGCCGCCTGGCTTCTTATTCAACTCACAATCCAATCTATTCAATCAAGCACAAGGGTCAATTTTTGGAGGTTCCAGCACAGCAGGCCAGCAGGGGAGGGAGTGGCACTCCACCAGCCACACGCCCCAAGTTTTTCTCATAGCGAGGGGCCCTGTTCAGCCAGTCATTTGCTGACGGTTCCGAGTGGGACCCCCATCTAGGGGGAGTCCCAGTCGAGGTTCCAGCGAGCCAGCATGCCCAGGCCAGGACGGAAGAGGCTTAGCGAGCCATCTGGCAAGGTTTGTCCTCCAATCAAAGTGCCTAAATCCGCGACCATTCCGTTTATGGGGCCATTCTGGCAGCCCCCCATTTCCCCTTGCGGGTTGCATGCATGGGAATTTGGAAAGGGCGCATACGTAGCTCTCCGTGGAACTTGTGACGATCGAACAGACGTCAAGACATGCGAAGCTTCACTTCAACCGTCTAGACGACTTGCACTACTACCTTAACTCAACCTCCCGGCAGTCGCCACGTACTATCTGCTGTGTCTACACCAAGAACGTTCGACTATCGAGTAGCACCTGTCCCTCGTCAGTGCTGGCCCAGCCAGATACCCTTGATCAAAAGGTGTGTAGCTTGACGTCCCCATCAATCCAGCTCCTTCGTTACATAGAGGTTCCCAAAAATTGCGACACCCCTCGGCTTCCCACCTGGAGGTCTTGTGAACTGCTAGCATCTCGAATTCTTCATCCTCTATACCATGCGACTTGGCTATTCTTCGAGTTTCGTCCCCACCGACGAATGGCCATTTGCCCGCGAGAGTCGGAACATCGTGCCAACCTAATTGATTCCAATGCCAGCTTGCTGACCATCTCCAATTGCACAGAGCGCACCACTTCCCCGGTAATTCGTCATGGCTTCCAAGAAGACCAAGACCAACAACGAGCTGGACGAGCTCTTCTCCTCGCTCGGGGACGACGCCGGCCCCAAGAAGAGCCACCCCAAGCCCAAGACCGTCGCCTCCAAGGTCCGAGGAGCCGACCAAGCCGAGAAGGACAAGGACATCCTGGCCGAGCTGGAGAACCAGCTGGGCGACCAGCCGCCCGCCCGGCCGCGCACGCCGCGCCTCAACAAGGATGCGGCCGGCTCCAAACGAACGAGCACCCAGACCCCGCCGCCAGGCCGCCCGTCCGAGGACAGCAAACCCGCCGCCGCCGCGGCAAACCTACCCCGCAAGTCGGCCGACAGCGCGCGCTCACTGCATGCGAGCTTCACCCCGAGCGCCACGAGCTCCGACCTCCAAGACGCCGAGAAGAAGGGCACCGTCGAGCAGCAGGATGCTGGCGCGCCCGCTGCTGGCGGCGGATGGTGGGGAGGCATCTTTGCGACCGCCACCGCTACTGCTTCGGCCGCTATAAAACAGGCCGAAGTCGTCTACAAGGACATCCAACACAACGAGGACGCGAAGAAGTACTTGGAGTCGGTCCGTGGCAATGTTGATGTTATCAGGGGCTATGGTGAGTTTCCTTGCATGTCTGATTTCTTGCCCAAGTTCTGGTGTCGAGCGTAAAGTGCAATTGCTGTTACTTTCTGCCTTGCATATGCGACTCGCATCTCTACTCTTTCCGTCTATTACGTCTATCTCGGATAGTCTTGTTGGGCTTGGCTTTTTGATCCCTTTCTCCCCTCGCCATGCTCGTATGAATCGAGACTAATTATGCCTTTCTATTCTAGGCGACGAACTGCGACACCGAGCTCTACCTACTTTTACCAACATCTTGCATACTCTTGCGCCGCCCATTTCGTCGCACGAGCGCCTACTGATTCATATTACACATGATCTTGTGGGCTACCCCTCGCTGGATCCATTGGTCTATGGTGTCTTCAGCCGTGTCATGTCTCAGGTTGAGGGTGGTGACCTATTGGTTGTGCAACGCGGCCACGAAAGCACGGCCCGGCGCCCCTCGGACGCCCACTACCGAGGCTCGGCCTCCTCTGCCGGCTGGCGCGACGGGCCATGGTGGCGGCAGGTAGACATTCCCCGCGATCTTGGCACCATCAAGGGTCTAGTCGAGGGTACGAAGCTTTGCCGGGTCTCTGCCGAGAGCTATGCCCACGACTACTTTTCTGCCGACGGTGGGATCGTAGAAGCTCAGAGGCGTGCCCTGGAGCCAGTTGACGAGAGCAACCCTGTCCGCACCAGCGACATCTTCCTTGCTGTCCAGGCCATCACGGTCGAGGCTGATGAAGCTCTGTTCACCGGCAGCACGGCTGGCGAGAAGGAGAAGGCCGAGAGCCCTGTGGCTGACGAATCCAGCGATGCTCAGATCTGTTTCGCCATCTACGTGTTCGACCCCGTCCACGAGATCACCTACAGCACCGTCAGCCAGAATATCCCGGCCAAGTGGATACGCTGGCTCGATGCGGCCAGCCCGCTCACCCCGGCCAGTGGCGAGTCCGAGGGCCAGCAGGGCGGCTTCCACGACTTGATGAACGTGCCCGACGAGATCCGCGAGATTGTCGAGAGCGGCGGCGTCGACCCTCGCGAGTGGGTGGCCGAGTGGGTAGAGGAGGCGCTCCGCCTGAGTGTCGGCATCGTTGCTCAGCGATACGTGGCCAGGCGCATGGGTGTTGGCGATGGCGGTCTCGGCAAGGGTAAGCAGAGGATGGAGGATGTCGTCGAGGATGGTGGTGGCGAGGCTGCCAGGGCTGGGTTGATCTGAGATCAGTCTTGATATCTCTCATTCCTTCTTCTGTATGGTTTCTGTTTTCGGAGTGTCGGGAGTTATCATGGTTGAACCCCGTTCTTTTGTGTTTTTGTTCGCTTTCATCATCCAAGTGCAACACCGAATACACACAGCAACACAAGGTACGGTGTTTTTTATCTGATCTCCTCTACGTCATCAGCTTTGTCAGGATCTTGTCTCTATCTCCCTGCTCGGCCAGACCGAGGATTGATGAAAGTGGCAACAAATGCTTTTGAACTACGATCTTGACCAAACACCCTCCCTTTCCGTGACTTGTGTGATTGCTACGACGCAAACAACCTGATCAGCTGTCTGCTTGCATTGGTCTTTTTCACGTTCAAGCTCTAATACTAGGTTGTTCCTAGGACGATTTTGAATTCTTCATCAGTGATGAGTTTGCTGACTATCAATTCGCAGAAACCACCGGATGTTTGTTCCTCCTGTCTTACCACGCCACATGTTGTCGATTTGTACTTATGTCGTACAACTTCTCTATACGTTTTGTAGGTGTATACCACCAGCTCATTCTGTCGCCGTCCATATCGTCGCCAGTCGTCCTACAACTGCGTCAAGTCAATTGACAGATGCGAGGAAATAACTACCTAAGTCGCAGCAACCAGGTTGAATCATGACAATGGATCGGACCGGCTCCACGTCGTCGACCACGCCAAGTGTGAGGGCCATGCGAGAGTTTTACGCGCCTTGGGTTACCCAGGACCGGCACGGCCGCGGTATCGTCAAAGGAGGACGGGCCGTCAAGATCTCATTACCCTCCTTCTCCTCTCCATGCCCGATTCGTGGCCGAGGTACAGCCGCAGAAGCAGTGGGAGTGTTGTCACGGTCTGGATGGCCCCTTACTGCCCGAGCGAGACCGTTTCTCGATGAGGAGATCGGCGGCACCGTGGTTCTGTCGCCGGCAATAACCAATGCTTCTTCGTCTTCGTCATCCTCGGGTGGTAAGGAGCCGGTAGTACATACGTCGACATCGCAGGTGGCTGGGAAAGGGGAAAGTAGTAGTCGCCACATGCCGCGACAGGTTCGCCATCTCCCGTCGCAGTCTTTCTTCGATGGAGACGATTCGATCGACAGCCGGGAGAAAGGGGGACAATGGTGGCGGAATGGGCTTTCCTTCATCGGGATTTCGAACAGGAACATATCAGCGAATCCTCCTCAGGAGGCGGAAAAGAATACACCTACATGGTATGGCTGCCACCATCACCAACACCATCGTCCCCAAATGCCCCGGGCCAAGCGAGTCGTCGCTGCATTGAAAACAAGGCCCGGCAAGTTACTAGTAGTCGTGGTGGTTGCTGTTGTATTACTCTTGGCGGTCTTTCTGGTCGTGTTCCTGTGGGTGATCCATCAAGATCATCACGATGAGCGACACGGGGGAGATATGGCTCCAACGCCCACGCCCACGTCTATCGGAGGCGGGGCCAACAATACTAGTGATACTACTACTACTACTACTACTACAAGTACGACACGCACCGCTGTTATATTACCTTAGTGAAAACCCACGCAAGCACCATAGCTTACATACCTACTATTTAGTGTCTACTCCAGTCGTTAGTCAATCGGAAACGTCTTCCACAACCAGGCAGTTGGTCATCATAACCATGATGAGTATATCGGGGCCAGGATTCACAAGTACAAGAACAACAATAACAGTCATACCAAGCACCACCTTCGCCACACTACCACCCCCAACCTCCGAGGATGCGCCGTCGCCAAATACGGCGACGCAGAACAGCTCCCCGCCGCCGCCAGCCTCGACACACACTGAGCCAGGGTCGAGCCACCCTCCTACAGCTGCCTCCACTTCTACTTCTACTTCTACTACCACTACGACTACTGCCGATATGACCTCCGCCACGCTGGCCGACGCCCCCGAATCATCCGTCCGGGTAGGCGACATATCCATCCCCGTAACGGCGACGACGGTCACCATCGGCATCACCCCGGTTCCGTCAGGCGGCCACAAGGCCAATACCATCACCACCACCGTCAACGACCCGTCGCCGCTGCCGCTGCCGCTGTCGTCATACCGGTTAGCCCCGCCGCCTCCTAGGGGCGGCGGCGGAAGCACGACCACCATGATACGAGACCCCAGCACTGACGGCGGCGGCGACGGCGACGGAGGAAACCGGATACACCGCCCGACGACAGTCACTGATACTTCCTTGCCGGCCCTGCCGCCTTTGCCGCCTGGCTGCGTCCGTTACGGTTGCAAGGAGCCGCCGCTGGATCTGGATGCGTAGTTGGGGCTGTCATGGCTATTGCTGGTAAGAGATTCAAATAAAATAAAAATAGAAAAAAAAAGTTTAAGGAGAGCGCATGTGGCGTCGGGTCGGGGGAGGCTTGCGCGGGGTGAGCGGGCAGGCGGACGGGCCCTGACGGATGTTGGGGTAGGAAGGCTGCACGATTAGCTACTTCACAACTAGACTAGACTTGACTCCGCAGCTTCAATGTAACTATCTAAGATATGGTATCTTACCTTTGCATGATGTGACGATGAGCTGTAGCTGGTGGTGCTTCCAGCTGTGCATGAGTATTTGAACAAGCCACGAAACTGCGAAGTGGTGTTGGCCAAGGAAAAGCTGCCGGCACAAAGACCTTTTTGGCCATTTCTGCGTGCAGTAGTTACCTTAACCGATGTACTACCGCCAAGCTATCAGGTCTCCTAAAAGAAGCCGGCCTGGCGAGATCGACTGGGTTTTACAAGGATTACGGTTAGAAGCCGAGGTGGCAGACATGGCTTGGTGGATCAGGACAACACTGGCGTTCACGTAAGTCAAACACACACAAAAGAAAGAGGAATCACTACGAAACAAGGCCTAACTACCGGCGTCCATCCGCCCAGATTCCCGTTCCCGTTTGCCTCTCCGTAAATGAATGAGCTTTGGTCGGGCAGCAACATTCCTGGTTTGGTTGGTCCGGGCCTCTCCATGCCACCTCTGGAAAGCCATCCTTGCCCTCAGCATAGACGGCATCGTCATCATCATTTCGGCTTATAAGCCAAAGCCGGCTTCTCATGCGACGAAACGGCCTCCGACGCCGCTCCCCCAAACCCAGCCTCCCCACTATCATCCTCCGCCCCACCATGATGCGGCAAGACAGCGTGCGCCGCGACCTCCCCCTTCGGCTCGCACGGCACCGTCGGCTCCGCGCCCTCGGCGCGGCGGTGGCGCGGGATCAGCCTGTCGTAGTAGCGGGGCGCGACGCAGCCAACTATAATCAACACCATGCCGATATGGGCCAGCGTGAAGCCCGTGATCATCAGCGGGTCATACCGCAGCGCGTAGAACTCCGGGTACGCGAAACTGAAGATGATGGCCAGGATTGGCCCGCTGACGTACCGCAGCAGCACGGGCAGGAAGGCTGGGATGTTCCAGTTGCGGCCGCCGCCCACAACGATGTTGAGGTCGCGGCGGAGTTGGTTGCCCTGGGTGGGTATACACGTTAGTAGTTGTTACTGAAATATGCTGGGAGATTTCCGGCTTACAGAGTAGAAAGCCAAGAACCAAAACTTGCTGGTGACCTTGGCCCTCCCCAGGACCCCAGGGACAGGCACGCTCGGCGTCAACTTCATAGTAGCCAACGCCGTCGCAACAACACAGCAAGCGACGTAGAGCCCGATCCCCGCCGCCGCGCCGAACTCGGGGCGTCCCATTCCGTGCGCGACCGAGACGCCGACGACCTGCCCGCCGAGGTAGCCGAAGTTGTAGACCAAAAACGCGGGCCGGCCCGTCTGGGCCACGACATCGTCCCAGCGGTACACGGTGGTGGCGCTGACGACCTCGGACCAAACGACGAAGATGAGGGCGACGTTGTTGATCCAGCGGTCGATGCCGTCGAGCATGTAGTAGCCGAACTCGGTGCAGTAGGGCAGGCACATGAGGAAGGACAGGATGGTCAGGAACGTCACGATGACGGGGCGCGAGTACTTGATGCCCGAGTCGACCAGCAAAGTGGCCGTGGCGTCGAGCATGACAAAGGCGGAGCTAAAACCCAGCACTACGAGCGTGAAAAACAGCAGCACGGCCCAGAAGTTGGCGCCCGGCATCTGGATCACGGCCTCGGGCAGCGTCAGGAAGCCGACGACGAAGGCGCCGAGACGCTCGCCCTCCTGGGGCCAGCGGCGCAGGAACCCCACCACCCCAAACACGGCGAAGGCCGCGAAGTTCTCGAAGAGCACATTGCTACCACAAATAAGGATGGCGTCCATGACGGCGTTGGAGTGCTTGGCGTTGTACGATGCGTACGACGTGAAGTAGCCGAAGCCGATGCCGGTCGAGAAGAAGACTTGGCCGACGGCCGTCTGCCACACGGCGCCGTCGGCCAGCTGGTCGGACCGCCACGTCGCCCACAGCAGCCTGACGCCCTCGCGCGCGTTGTCGAGTGAGAGGGCGCGCCCGACCAGGATCACGGTCGTGCAGATGGGCAGGCCCATGGTGAAGTAGACGACGCGGCCCGTGAGCCCGACGCCGCGGAAGATGGACACCCAGATCAAGAACCAGATGAAGATGCTCCACGCCACCGTCTCGCCGATCAGCTTGGTGTTGGGGTACTGCGTGAAGGACAAGACGGAGCCGCCGCCGTCGGGCGAGAGGCTGCCCGCGACCGGGTCCGGGTTTGCGACGACGTCATTGTTATAAAAATCGTTGAGGCGGCCCTCCCACGGCAGCGGGCTGGTGAAGGAGTTGCGGAAGTAGTTCATGATCCAGGCCAGGTTGACGGTGAAGTACTGGACGACGATGAAGCTCACAAAGACGGGGCCGAGGCCGACGCCCTTGAGGCGGCGGTGCACGTTGTGGAAGGCGACGACGGTGCCGCCGCGATAGGCCTGGCCGATGGAGATCTCGAGGATGAGAGCGGGGATGGCGATGACGAAGACGGCCAGCAGGTAGGGGATGAACCACTGCAGGCCGTAGTTGTTGTACACGACCGAGGGGTAGCGCAGCAGGTTGCCCTGGCCCGCGCACCCGCCCATGGCGGCCAGCAGGAAGGCGGCGCGCGAGGGCCACTGGTCGCGCCCGTCGTCCGAGGACTTGGACGGCGGCGGGAGGATCCAGTTGCCGGCCTTCTTGACGGGTTGGAGGAGCCCCATGATGTGATATAAAAGAAAGAGAGATAGAGCAAGCCTTCTTTCCTTCCTTCCCTACCTCGCCCCGGCTGGCTTGTGCTGGGTGGGTGGTGGTATTAAGTCGTGGGGTAAGCTATTACTGCTGGCGCATTTCACTTACACACGGGGTCACCAAGAAAGGTTAAGAATTTTAAGGTTAAATAGAGCGCAATGCATGAGAGAAATCAGGTAGGTAAGAGTCACCAGGGAGAGACAGAGAAACGCGCTCGTGGTGAACCGGCTGCACGGGTGGTACTGGGCTAGGCGCACCTTTTTGTATGGACACCCATCCTCGCGCTGCCTTCACCTTAGGTGAGGAGGCAATCCAAGGTCAAGTACTCCGTACATGCAAATCGGTCGATAAGGAAATTATAACATTTGATTGCGCAATTGCAAAATTGGAGTGCTGGTCAACGGCCTGGGGTGATGGTGGTGGGTTTGGATGGCATGTTGGTGCATTTTGTAGCTTGGCAATGAACGCGCCGAGACGCTATTCCCAATGCCTGCGCCAACGTTGCTCCAGTATCACTGGCGGGCACAGGCAGCTGACAAAATTTTGCCAGTAAGCTCAGCGTCGTACTAATAGAAGCAAAAGCTTGGAAAGGATTTGTTCCAGGTTCAACCGCCATAAAGTGACAGACACCACGCGGTTGCGATGGAAAGCCAAGACGAGGGTGGAGATCGACGTCACCGCTAGCCGTTGACGCTCGTTGCATTTGCCGATTTCCGCGTCTCAGCATCTTGGCAGTATAACCGATGTCTTGGGAGCAGCAAGGAAGACTCTGATCCTGGATTCGGCTGATTTAACGAACGCCGCGCTGTGGTTGCTGTGGTGGTTGGCTTGGTACATGAGGCTGGCAGATAATGGTGGATTTCCTGCGAATTAGAATTGCTTCGAAAATGTTAGGCTGTAGGGACTGTCAGCTGGGTAATTAATTGTATTTGCTTGTGAAAACTGATCGCTTTTGTCCTTATATGTACATCTCTGCTCCTTTGGCTTCACTGGGTTGTTCTTCCCAAGGGACTTGCCGAGGGGTGATCCTTCCCAACAGAGAGGGCTTGATGCTCAAGTCTCCAAGCCGTGATGGATCACCCGAACCCTTGTATCAAACGCGAGCGCTTTCTGTGAGTATATACTATATAGGACCTCAGCTGTGTCCATCCTCAGCGACTTATACAGAGCACAGAGTGGAGCCAGCTATGAGGCCCTTGCAGCAACCAATCAACGTCAACAAAATGACCAGTCTCTTTCTAGAAAGCGTAAGTCAATTGCAGGAGATCCACATGCATCGACTTCCTGTTGGTGAGCAGGCAGCTTGGATAAAGAAGACAGCCATGATTGATGGCAGGAGGAACATCAAAGTGTCGCCAAGAGAGAATCAGGAAATAATAAAATTGGTGCAGCAAGTGACTGAAACAATGCCTATTAGCAAACAACCCCTAAACACCATCCTGTCGAGAACTCCGTTGTAATGATACACAAAGAGACCAATGTTCCGTGAAAAGGTCGTATCAACGTGGCACTACTCCGAACTGTCGGGTGAGTAGATGCCTGGGTATCAATGAAAAGACATCACGGCCAATAGTTGAACCGTGCGTTGGGGAGGAAATCCTAGTCCCTGGCCGCCGTCTCGGTCTCATTCTCTTCTGCCGCCTTCTCGGCTGGAGCAGGTGACTTGGCCAGGCTCTTGTCCTTGTTTGATTCATCCACCTTTGACGGCTCGTCAACCTCCATGGCGTCATCCGCAGCAAGCTCTGATGGCTTGTCGGGGAAGGTTGCTCCTTAGCCTTAGTGGCCTCGGTAGGCTTTGCGCCTGATTCCGAGGGCGCCTTTTCTGTAGCAGTGGATACCGTAGGCGCATTGTCGCTGGAGGACGCATCCTCTTTGGCGGGCTCTGGCTCTGTGGCAGCAAATGCTTCCTGCCCTGTGGCCGCAGCGGGGACCTCAGGCTTTACTGATCCCTTCTTAGCACCCTCTTCTTTCACAGCATCGGCCTTGGGCTGTTCCTCGGCTGCTGGCTCGTCCATGTCCACATCGCCGTCGTTGTCCAGCTTGGCAGAGTCCTGTTGGGCTTCTTTAAGCTCCTCCTCTTGTGCACTGATACCAGCGGCCTCTTCCTGCACCTCCTTCTCGGCTTCGGGAGCGGGCTCAACATCCATGGTATCATCCGTCTCCTTAGACTTGATGACGCTGTCGTCGGCGGCACCATTGACGGGAGTAGGTGCGCCACTGTCCTCGTTCGCATCGGACTTGGGGTAATCTTGGAAACGTTTGGGGCCGCTAGTGCGAGAGATACCATTGGCTCGGTCGATATCTTCATGATCGCTATCCTCGTACTCGTTGGCCTTGTCGATATTTTTATCCCACCGTCGCTCCGTCATGCGCACATCCTTGTTTTCGTCCTCGTCAAGGTCGTCGAGCTCTGCTTCCTCTTCGTCCGTCATTGTACCGCCGAAATTGCCAGGGATGTCTTGCATCTGCACCGAAGGTACGTGAGCAGTTCGTTTCAGGTTTTCGACCAGCTGATTCTTGATCTTCTCGAGGTACTCCGGGCTGTTGGCGTTCTCCATGTTAGAAGAACGGACGTCAAGCGCGTAGTCGGGGCCATAGTACTATAGAAAGGTTAGCATGTGCAAAGAACAAATGAAGGGCTGTTGAGGCCTACTTCGTAGTATTCATTAAATGGTAGAGTGCGCTCCATCGGCGCATCCACCAATAAACCCGTCTCGAATGCCCAGGTGCGCGCAACATTGCGCATGGTATAGCCGCCGCCACCCAAGACCAAGGTAGGCAAGTTGAAACTCTTGACGTATTTGACACAGTTCGAGTGACCGGCCATACTCAGGTTGAAGCAACCAAGACGATCGCCTGACAGACTGTCACCACCGCATTGCAGGACAACAGCGTCGGGAGCGAAATACTCCATAACACTTGCAATGACAGGTTCGAAAATGGACTTGTACGATGCGTCGTCGATTCCGTCTCGGAGGGGGCAATTGACGGCGTAGTGCTTGCCCTGGCCAATGCCAATATCTCTAAGCTCGCCAGTGCCAGGGAAGTATTCGCCGTATTTGTGGAAGGAGACAGTCATAACTCGATCGGTGGTGTAGAAAGCTTCTTCGACACCATCACCATGGTGGACGTCGATATCGATATATAGGACACGCTTGTTGAAACGCAACAACTCGAGGATGCCGAGGACAATGTCTGCGATGGGATGATGAGAATCTGTGTATCCGCAGCAGTAGGTTAGGGAGCTTACCATTCACGTAGCAGAAGCCGCTAGCTTCGCTCTTCTTTGCGTGATGCAGGCCTCCGGCCCAGTTGACGGCGATGTCGCATTTTTGACGGTTCAGCCGGGCGGCGCCTTCCATGCTGCCGCCGGCACTGATGCCGCAGAATTCGAAGAGGCCGTCGAAGACGGGACAATCGTCGCCCACGTTGAATTTAGTCTGTTCGCGTTGGAAGTTGTCCATGTTCTCGGGGCTGACCTTCTGCAGGAAGTCGATGTACTCGTCGGTGTGGAACTGGGTCATTTCGAGTCGCGTGGCAGGCTTTGCGCGGTAGATCTCCATCTTCTTGTAGACGCCATAGTTCATAATCAGACTGTGGGCCAGTCGTATGCGATGCGGCTTCATGGGATGGCCGGCGACGTAGGCGAAGTTTCCAATGTCCGAATCGTAAAAGTAGGCGACCTTTTTCGAGGAGGGAGTGCCAAGCGCGATGCCATTGGTATTGGCGTCAACCGGCGCTGCGTGCGCCATGGCGAGGTTGGTTCGTAGAGATGGAGGGCGTTGCAATATTTGAAACTGTATGCAAAGGAGGGTCACCGCAGTAGTGACTGGGGGAAATGTGGTGGTGTGTTGCCGGTTGTGGTGTCACACGATTAATGATGGGAAAAGACGGATGGACGGATGGTGGGAGGAAAGCTCGAGCACTTTCTTGTCGCCAATTGACCACCGGCGCGAGGCTGGTGCCTGGCACATCTCGAATCTAGAAGGGTGGGACTTGATCAGGGATAGTCTAAATGGGGCTGTTTGATTGGTTTGACAACATCTTGGCCATAGCCTTGTCGCAGAAAGCTTATCAAGACAGTTGGATTATGGCATAATCGATAAGAGCATACGATTTATCGATAAGATCGAAACGAGCCACACTTAACCTACGCCATATTCGAGCCACTTGAGTCACATTCATTATTCTGTTGCATAATTCGTTTGTCGAGTCAAACAACCACCTGAGAACATGGAAATTATTGTATGTTCAGTGTGTAATATGGACTCAATGGCTTGAAAGACAGGATAGGAAAATATTTTGGGGTACAAAAGTTCACAAAATCATCCATCCCATTGCCCAATGTCTTCGATATCCTCAGCTTACCAAAAGCCGCTGTGCAAGTCCCCCTGCGACTGCCCCCATCGCCAGGTCTTTCCAGACTCTGCTGCAAACACTTCCTCTGGTGCCGTAATATTGGAATGGCAGTCTCTTTTATTGTGTTGAAAAGAGGGCCTGGTCTAATATCGAAGATCATGGGACGCTGCTCCCGACTTCCTCAACAAGTGTCGAGCCTACGCCAGCAGTATCCCATGTATCACGGCGGCTCATGTCTTCCGTTTGTTTGGTTCGGGTCGTCTCTGGTGCCAAACGTGCCCATGCATATACAAACACTGGCGAACAAGCCTGACAGCAGTAGAACCTAACCTCGGAGGAATCACTTACGAGTGCTCTAGGAAATTAGCAGTCTGTGAACTTGGCGGTACACATCTTCCCACGAAGACCGCGGGTGCACGTCAAGCATCTCCAGCTCATGAGTTTGATGATTGACATGCATCGGTTGCGAGTCGTGTTCCGGACCATCCGTTCCAGCAAGGGTGAAGTCACCCATTGTCCTCCGTTTGGGTTGACGGTAGTTTTGCCTGCCGCTGCTTGCAAGGCATCAAAACCAAGTTGTGAACTAGCGCGTCAGTGGAATGGCCAGTTCTTCCTTTGCTGAGCAGATGATAACTTTCCAACACTACCCCCAATATCGCCGGGGTCTTGGAGGAAGCTCAAGTCCATCCAAGAAGCACTGCCACCCAGTTGCTGCGGCGTGTACTTGGCACGTCAAATAGCTTGGCCTCCTTGGCCCTCTCCAGTCCGTGCAGTGCATCTAAAAGCCTTCTCACCGGCTTTCTTGGCTGGTGGCCTAGAGAGGGGTCGCACAAGCAGTCATAGATGCCAAGATGCGCTACCTCGACCAAGAGATCTGAGGAGGGAATGGGTGGGATGCCAAGCTGATATTGTATTTTTTCGTCGCCTCGAGTTACCGCTTAAGGGACCGCGATGGGCGGAGATCTCCAGCTGCGCAACAGGATACTTTGATCAGCTTATGCCACTTCAATCTCGTCCTGCAGTCTTCGGAATTCCCGGAGCCACTCACTCCGTAGGCTGCATGCGCCATCATCGACACGCGTCGAGGATCTCTTCCGGCCGCTGGAAGACATCCGGGCATCCCCTCTTCACGGAGTTTTCCTGCAATGGTATGTTGGTACCGGCTCCTCGCCGAGTCGAGAACTCCATGCATGATGCACCAATCGGCGCCAGGGGTCTCGGCTGTTGGGCTATTTGGAATCCACGTTGACCGACCAGGTACTACGCTAGTAGATTGGAGGCTTCCGGTAGATCAGACGGGTAGTAAACCATCTGCTGGCCAACAACACTCAGTCACATGATGAAACATACCCACGATGGGGAGACTTCCGCAATTATCTGGATGGCTAGACGTGCTACCCCAGGGCCTAGACCCTAGGGTCGATCGGCATCCAAGCTTCAACTCTATTAAATCAGCATGGCAGTGATGACGTTCCACCCCCGCAAACGGCGCAAGGGAAAGGAGGGAGGGGGGATGGGGGGAACAACAACATGCCCAGGGGACAAGCAGCTGATGTTGGTCGTTGGCCGTTTGTGGTAAAAACAAGGTTGGCCCTAGGCCGTTCTAGAGCATATTGGCGAGAGCACTCTATCCCAAACGTGCTAATCCCTGGCCGACGGGTGGGGACTCTGGGGAAATGGGACAACGGAAGACGAGGCCCGTGGCGGTGATAGGCTATGCCATTCCTCATCGACTTACCGAAACCCTAAGCGGCCAAAACCTCGATCGGACAGAAACTGGCCCCCTTGGCAACTTCCAGGCTTCGTCGGCATTGCCTGATAGGACTTCATATTTACTTGGTGGTTTCCTGATCGAACCGACCTCTTTCATGCGGTAGGGCTTGGCGCAACGTTTTTACAGTTCAAACTAATCCGCTATATGAAACGCTCTGATAGCTGATGGGTGCCCAGGATGCGTCATGCTTGGCTGAACATGCCGTCCCGTCTCCAGATACAGCCTTTGGGCCCTGCGAACCCATTTGATATTGGCAGGCATGGAGTAAAATCCGGGGAAGAGGAATCTCGTTCGCCAAGGCGAACATCGCCCTCTCGATTACGTTTTCGTTCGCAATAGCATCATAGCAAACCTGCTTCTCGGTCAAGCTGATTTCGTCGAATGTAACCTGATATTGCCGGTGTTCTGGAATCCAGCTGTGTTGGGCTGAATCTCGTCGTCTATTTCATCTCCTCCTCGTCCCGCCCTCCATCTCAATATTTCCTTCCTCATCATCCTCTCAGCTTGCTGCTCATCAATACTACTCTCCTCACAATTTCAAAGTAGATCATTTCGGACTGCGACGCGCGCGCAAGCTTCCATTGTTGAAACATCGTCTCCTGTTCCAGCATCTACTAGGATCACCCTAGCGCCACGCTCAGATCCATAACTCCCTTACCACAAACATCCCTGCTTCTTTTGATATAGTCACTTCGTTTTCCTTCGAGCCTCGCCATGAAGTACACAACATTCACAGTTGCTTCGCTGCTCGTGGCCTCCTTAGCAAACCCGGTCCCACGCCCTGACGGTGACGGTGGCGTAGAGCCGGAGAAGGCAGGCCGCATCAAGCCTAGGCAAGCGCCTCCACCACCTCCGGGTGCACCCCCAGGGGGCCCGGGGGGTCCTCCACCTCCGGGTGCTCCGCCGGGTTCTCCGCCGGGTGCCCCTCCAGGAGCTCCAGGGGCACCACCGGGAGCACCACCGGGACCCCCTGGGGCACCACCGGGACCACCCGGCTTTGCTCCTGCACCTCCACCAGGGGCACCACCGGCACCTGGTTTCGCACCTCCTGCGCCGGGCGTACCAGGGGCCCCGCCAGACCCGAACGCACCTGCTCCACCGCCTGGCTTCGCACCACCAGCACCAGGGGCTCCGGGAGCGCCGGGCTTTGCGCCTGCACCTCCAGTAGGAGTACCGCCAGCACCGGGGGCACCTGGAGCACCGGCACCACCAGGTGCACCACCAGGTGCCCCGCCGGCCCCCGGTTTCGCGCCCGCGCCCCTTCCACCTGACCAAGGCGTACCTCCAGCACCACCAGCCGGAGTTCCGGGAGCACCAGCACCTCTACCAGTCGCAGGCGCACCTGTTCCAGCACCTGTTCCAGTACCTGGTGTAGCACCCCCAGCACCTGGCGTAGCACCTCCCGCACCGGGCCTAGCACCTCCAGCTCCGGATGCCGGTGCACCAGCAGCCCCCCCCCCTCGACACAACCGTGCCCCCCGAGCCGGTAGTACAAGGAGCCGGCAATGACCCCGCCAACACGAATCAACTAAACACGGTCCCGGCCGTCAGCCGGGCCGAGATGGCCACCGACACCAACAGTGGCGGCGCACACCCCTACGGCCGGTCTTACACTGCGGCGATGGTCGTTGCGATGGGAACAGCAGTGTGGGTCTTGGTGTGTTAGCGGGATTCACTGGAACGTCGTTTATGTGAGGTAGCTCTACAGATTGCTTCTTCTTTTTGTTTTTGTTTTTCTTTTGTTTGCTATGATATACACGAAATTGATGAGAACTTGATGATATAGTTGAGCGTTGTGTATTTTCCCCCTCCCCCCTTCTGATCAATCGCTATTATTGCTTGCTTATTTCCCGAGGAAGAAAGGGGGAAGCGATGTTTTGATATTTGGCTTAACACGTTCGCATGAAACATTTGGAAGCCGCTGGCGGAATTGTTTGGAATTGGTCCTGTCAAGTATATTCAGGGTTTCTTTCATCATGTCTCACGTCCTTCGCTGACGAGTTTGGCTTGCAAATATTTGTACCATTATAGCTGTCGCTTACTCAATAAACCATGATTTACAGCGCCTAGAGCGCGTTTTCTTCTTCCATTCTATCCCCTATCCCCTATCTCCGTGGCGCCACATTCGCCTACAGCCCATATCCAGAGTTGGTTCAGTTCACATATCTCGAATCATTATGATCCGAGTTAATGACTGGCAACATTTCAACGACTGCATAGTATCATGTTCACTGGTGTCGAATTTGAAATAGCGTTGACTTAATCTCTTCTCGATTTCTACCAGGTAATACCTATTTCAGTGGGTGCTTGCGTCACAAACAGGACGAACTTGCACTATTGTCCCAAATTCAAACCCACTTCCTACCATTTTCGAATAGCCGGCAATTAGAAAGATTCTCTCTTGATGTAGGGCTGCATAACCTCCAGGAACAAGAGGTGGCGGGCCTTGTCGCCGGTGAGTTCCAGGACCTTCTCGTACTCGGCGTCGCCGATGCGCTTCCAGAAGATCAGGAAGCCGGCCCAGGCGAAGTCGGCGAAGGTGAGATCCTTGCCTTCGAAGAGGGCGCCCTTGTCGGTGTTCACGTTCAGCAGGGCCGTGATCTGCTTCAGCTTGCCGCTCGCCTCGAGCTGCTGCCAGGCGTCGTCGCGGTCGGCGTCGGTCAGCTCGCTGGGCCGCTGGCCGAGCCCCAGGGCCTCGGCGCGCGTCGTCTGCCAAAACTCGTAGCTCGCCTTGTTGAGGATGCGCTCCGGCAGCAGGGAAAAGTAGACGCGCTTCAGGTCGCCCATGATGGCCGGCAGCAGGTCCTTCGACAGACGGTCGAAGGCGGGGGTCTCGATGCCCGCCAGCTTGGGCTCCGGGTACAGCTCCTCGAGCTTGTGGGCAATGGCGAGCGAGTCCTCCATATAAGAGCCATCGGGCAGGATGACGGTGGGGATGGTGTATGTGGTTTTGCCCTCGGGAAGCTTGACACTGGAGTGGGGTTGCATGTCAGTGCTGCTGGGTACGTCAGTAGGAGGGGCACTCGTTGCACCTACTGTTTTCTCAAGCCGAGGCTTAATGTCCGGGTATTCCAGCTGAAAAATAGGTTAATGATTGAGCGCAATCAGAATCTGGAGGCAGAACAGACTTACCCATTCGGTCTTGTAGTCAACCCCCTTGAAGTTGAGGTTCATTCGTGCTGGTCGAGCGTGGTCAGTGTTCGGTACTTAACTCCCAGGCGTTGACAGTGCGGGGTCCCTCACTTTTCCAGGGGTTTAGGGACCAGCAAGCGCAGCGGCCCTGACTCGGGAGGTCGAAGAGTGTAAGCTGATTGGCGGCCATGGTTCTTGGTAGTGGAACACGGGGCTGCAAAGAAGATAGATGTACGGATGATCGTGTCTGATGCTTGGTGTAGCAATTGGCTTGATTTGATGCGATGTACGGACAAGTCGTATAGTTTATGGAGGGAATGGAAACGGCCTGGCCTGATCGGGTCAATTAATAATGAGAAAGTCCCAGCTTGCTGACGAAGGGCGCGGGGTTGACAAGTGGAGCTCAAGAACAAATGCTATGTCATTGCTTGCCTCCAAACATTGCAAGCTGGTCTCCTTTGCCCAGCCACCGAGTATTGCTTTCTTTGGGACATTTCATATTATTACACTCCACTGCTATTTGAAGCTTTGCAGCTCTTTGACCAGGCGCCCATGGGTCGGTCGGGGTCGCACCTTATCGCCATTTTGAGTCTTGACTCCACGGCCAGAAAGCCAACAGCGCTGTCTTGGCGCGTCTCGGATTGCGAGGTACATGTCTGGTATATAAGTGCAGCCAAAGACCGTTCTCTCTAACCCCCGCGACAACATTCTATGCAACAAGAAGTCCATATTCCACCCGCACTTTCCAACGTTTTCTTGGCGGCGCTAACGTGGGAGTTGCAGTTGCTATCTTCAATGTTGCACCTCTTATGGTCCTTCCGGTAATAGCTATATATTATTGTGCAACTGATTAGCCTTCATCTCACGTCATGTTTGGAAGATCGGGTTCCCATCTTGAGTCTTCTGCTGCTTGTGGAGGTATGTGTTAGGAACTTCAAGTTGACGAAATTGCCAAGACGGGTGCGAGACGATAGGAGAACTGCATCTCACATGGTGAGTGGCATGGCTGATTTGATGGGCGTGAAGCTGATTCAAGATGTATGTGCCATATATTTCTATTCATGCCTAAAGCATAACCATACCCAAGTTCGGGATACCAACTGATCTTTATACTAAGATTGAAGAAGGCTCTCCATGCTTTTGCTTCTGTAGACACGCTCGTTGCTGGCTGCCTTTAGAGGTAGGTAGATCATGTTTCCCAACTGATCCATGGCTGATCCTATCATTATTACTATCTTTACCTGTGTTAGCCGGTAAACGTATTCTGCCGGCTTAAAATTAGGCTATATGCTGGAAACTTCCTGGTGTCCATCGCTTCCGAGCTACTTTGAGGTCTCAAACTGTTGCATGTTCTTGCCTTGCCTGAAATAGCCATGACGAAATGAAAAGGGGGTTTCGCAGCATCATTTTCCCAGGGGGTAGATCTTGATCTTGTGGCTCGTAATATCAACAGTTGTCAGCCTGAACCTGGTTCATAAGAACGGAACACAAACCCATTCTCATTGTCTACAGACTCAAAGTCGTCTAACTTACATACTATGGAAGCCATCGATTCGTGACCCTTCATGTGTACAAACAGACAGGGACAGTATTCCATACTTGCCTACGCCTAAACACAGCCGCCGCCTCGCACACAATAAGAAGATCGGCTCCGGAGGGAAGGCACAGGAATAGCTTAGAATCCTTCCTCGTCTAATTACTTATGCGAGGTCGAGGGATCTTTAAAGACATCCATCTTTGCATTGCGTTCAGAGGCCTGATGCCTCTTTTGATGTGCTGGTGTCACAAGTCCTGTAAACACTTCGTACAAGAAGGAAACTACATTAGTGTCCAAAAATAGAAACCACGATCTGCAGCCTGTTAACCCACTTTACGCGCTGGTGACTCGCGCTCTTTCTGACCAGCCACGGATAAGGATGGAATATTTGAAGCAAATCCTCATGCCGATACGGATTGGGACAACTGACCGAAAGTTTTGTTTGCCGAGACTCGGCCACAACAGGGTATTCTATACCATGTAGCCTGGTGCCTTTCCTAGTTGTCATGGCCTTCCGATCCCTTGGTAGTAGGGTTCACGAAGATAAATATCGTAGTCAGACATTGCGGAACCTGGGTAGAAATTCGTTTTCAGTTCGCCCCATTCTCACTGTTCCTCAAGTACTTACTTACACCAGTTATGAGTGCAAGGAACCCACTACGTGAATGCTAGGGAAATACACATTAAAAAGAGAAAGCGCTGTTCTAGGGCCCGGATTTAATAAGTATAGCTGTTAGACGCACTTTATTCTATATTGTATGTATTTTTTGAGCAACCAATCTGATGTGGCAGCACGCTACAGCATGTTTCAGTGCGGGATGAAGGCACATCAAGGTTTAGGAAGGCCTTATGTGCCCCATGCAGTGAGCGCATGTTTAGAAGGGATGAATTGGTATGCGCTCAGACACTAAGGACCTGTATATATGACATGAGATAGACCTGGAAAATAGATGCGAAACCCAAGGCTTTGAACCCCCGCCTCCTAGGACCTACCACGCTGACCGACTGCTCACATATTTTATAGTTTACGTTATAGTATAATTAAGAAGTTTAGGTATAAATTTATACTAATAAAGCTTAATCGAGCTATTATTAATAAAGTTTCTTTAAATATTAAAATATAATTTATTTCTTATTTAATAATTATAAAGAGAGTATTTAATTTATAACGTAACGTAGTTTATAAACGAAATAATTATATAAGCGAATTAACTACTTTCGTTAAATTTTATATAAATAACTTTTATAACTTAATTCCTTTATTACTTATTATAGTTAATATTTAAAAAGAAGAGTAAATAGTTTTAACGCTTTAAGCGCTTAAAAATAATTTAAAATTAAATCTCTAACGCGTAGCTTAAATATACGAAGTCTTTTATATAACCCTTTATAAATATAAGATTTAAAACGAGGATATTTATAATTTTAATAAAACCGGCTTTTTTATAAATTAAATCTCGTTTAAAATAATTATTACTACTTTCGATTAATATAAAAAGCTTAAAATAATATAGTAAAAAAACCGGGAATAAGTTATAATTATTTAAAACATTAGATTATCCGGTTACGTTATCTCTTCGTATATTATATTTATTAAAAAAACGTACCTCTTTTCCTAGTATAAAAACAGGTTATTATTAAAGGACTAAATAATCGTAATTATTAAAAACGGTTAAACTATAAACGAAAAAGGTAAAAACTATATTTAATATTTTAATAAATATATAAAGTTTTATACGAAAAGTATTTATCGTTTATTAATCTTTAACGGCTATAAGAGCTATTACTTAATAGTTTTCGAGCTTTATTATAAAAAAAACTCGATTATTATACTTTATATATTTTCTTATTTATTATATAAGTTTTAACCTTTTCATATCGGCTATTTTCGTATATTAAAAAGGTTATACGAAAAAGAAATCGAGGGTTTTATACGAGCGTATATTACTTATATCTTAAAGGAGGACTTATTACTAACGTTCTTAAAAACGTTTTAAGCGATTTTCACTATTTTAAATATTTAAGGAGGTTTTTAAAAAATAAGACTTATACCGTATAATCTAGAATCTATTATTTTATAATTAAATATAAAGCTATATACGCCGACGCCTCCGGCGACTTTTTTCGGTTTATTTATACCTTAAGAATTAAAAACCTAAACGTATTATTATTATTATTAATAGTACGCCGTAGGCCGAAAGCCTTCGGTATATCTACTTAGTTCCTCGTGTAATAAACCGTGCCGAAGCTAGACTAAAAATACACGCTATTAATATTATAAAATCTACCTCACGTGCTCAACGTTACCATACTAGTTCTCACCTATTAGCCTAGCGACCCTTGCTTTAGGGCTTAAAAAGATTATCTAGGTTCAGGTGGTCCCCCGATCTCCATTACTAGCTTATATAGCGGTAGTCAACCGGTCCGTAAAAGCCATTTAGCGATTAATTTCGCCGTATCCTTTTTTATAATAAGCGCCGTTAAATTACGGCGAGTTTGTAATAAATTAAGTACTAATTATTTTATTAATTATTTTTAATTTCCCTCGAAATTTTTATAATATAAAATTAAGTGTTTAATTATTTCCCGCCCTTTACCATAGTTATATAACGGCGTCGAAACGTTTAAAACCTAGTAAATAAATAAAAATAATTTAAATCCTATTCTTCCGGTATATATTTATATTAAAACCGACGCTTTATATTTAAGTATATCATGATAACGACGGCACGCTCCTTAATTTAGCGGCGATTTTATAACTAGTTCGTAACGGCCTCGCGTCGAAATAACGGCGTAAAACCATCTTTATTCCTATTTCTTTTAAAGCGCTTATTCAACTATTTAACCGCCTAGCCAATATTTAACTAACGCCAATTAATCATTACTTAGCTATAAAATTATAAAAGCTTCGCTAATAACCCTTTAAAATTTCCTTTATCTCCTCCTTTTTACGCTACGTTTTTTATTAATAATTTCTACCGCTTTTATATAAACGCTATATAAAAGCTATAACTTTTTAATAATTTCCGTATATATTTCGAAACTAGCTACTTTTATATTTAAATAAAAATTAAAAGGAGGAACTACCGCTTTAATCTCTAAATAATATTAAAGGGTCGCCTTATATACCCTTATTACGGTCCGGAAATAAAAGTTCTAAACTATTATAAAGTTATAAACTAACCCCTTTTCTATATCGGCCACTTTATACCAAACCGACGCTCCGTATACAAATACGCTACGTATTACCTTCGTATAAAGCTCTCTCGCCCTCGTACCGAATATTCCCACGTTAATACTACGAGCCTAATAAGAACTAATATTTAAGTTATTATTTTCGCTTTAATTTTAAAAATATAATTTTTTTATTATAATTTTTAATAAAGCTATACGCCAAAAAATCTCGTAAAATTTATTAATAAAATAATAACCTCCCCAAATTATACTTATAACGTATAAGCTTTTCGCGCTCAAATAAAATAAATAAGTTCGCTTTTTTTAAATTCAAACTTCATCCCTCTCGTACATACCTAACGGCTATAAGTCTCCTAAGCTCTTTTTAAGTTATAATAATTCGTAACGTAGTCCGACCTTATAATAATAAGGTTCGTATCGTTTATAAAGCCGATAATAATAAGCTGCTTATATACTTCTAATTCCTCATATAAAATAACGATATAAAAAATAAAGAAAATCGGTAATAACGAAGAGCTTTACGGAATACTAACACGGAGCTAAATCTTCCTTAACGATTTATTATTAAAATAAAAGCGGACCGATTTATTTATAATAAAGTTTTCAATTTATTAATAAATTTAATCTAATAACTCTTTTTTATAAAATATAACGATTAATTTTTAATAATTTACTATATTAAAAACGCCTTTAATATCGAGTTAAAAAAGGGAGGCGACGCTTTTTTATTTTTATATTATGTAAATAACATCGGTAATTAATTAAATAATAAGCTCAATAAATCGCTACGTTCAGTTCCTTATTTAATCTTTAAATAAAAGCGAGCACTTTTTAATTATATTAATAATTCGCCAGTTTATAGCCATCTTTATTACTTTCTTAAGCGTATTAAATAATAAAATAAGTCTTTATTTATTAAGTATTTATTTTTCGGCTATCGTCTTATTTAGCTTAAAGATTACGATAACTTTTACCGTACGGAAACGTTTAAAGAAATAAGCAAGCTAGAAGCTCGCGGTCGCTAAGCCGGCTAACGTCCGGAAAAGGGGTTCCCCGTACGTTTTAAAAAGGCCGGTAAATAAAAGGTCCTCCTTTAAAGCTTTTTAAGGTCCTATTTATTTAATAATATCTTTTATCTCTTTAACCGTTACCTCTATTTCAACCGAGGGAAGGCTAAAGGCGTAGCTCGTTACGTTATTTAAATCTATAAAGTCGGCTTTTAAATTAAAGAAGAACTTCTTTAAAAAAAGCGTAGCTTTCTCGTCGTAGCTTCGCGTTTCAATAATAGCTCTTTCGTAACGTTTTAATTCTAAAATATTAACTATTTATAATAATATCTAGCTCTATAGTTAGGTTTATTGTTTAAGCGATTAAAATATTTTAAAATCGTAAAAAGTAACGGCGACTACGTAACGTTAGCTTTTCGTTTTCGCCTTTTAAACGATTCTTTTTAAGTTCGTTTTTAATTCGGTATATTAATTTTAAATATATTACGAAAATATTATAAAATAAGTTCGGTATTATTATTTTATTATAATTTATACTTTTTAAATTTCCGGTAATTATTAAAGCGTACCTTTATTAATATAAAAGGTTTTTCTTAACGCTATTATATTAGTAATCTTTTATAAATCGCTTATAAAGTTATTAATAGTTTAATTTAGCTTTTCTAAACTTATTAACTTAATAATATCGGTTAAACGTACTCTGGCTTCCGCCCGTATTAACCCTTTATTTAATATTATCTAATTCTATCCTTCTATTTTCGCTTTATTACTTTATAACGAATTAGTTTTTAATTCGACGCGAATAACTTATACTTTATAATTAAAACCTTTTAAATTAAAGTTTTTTTTTATATAAAATTATCGTTCCTTATATTATTTAAATTAAGTTTATTATAAACTCTTTTTATTTATAACGTCGTTTTATAATTTCTCTATATAGTGTAATTAGTTTTAAGTTTTATTAATCCGTAAAAGTAAAAAAATTATTTATTTTATACGATTTTTTACCGTATATGTTTTAAAACGGATAATATATATTAAAATTTCTGACGAATAAGTGTCGCCCGGGGTACAAGGCCGTATCGAGATCGTATAAAGGGTTTTATTACCGGGAAATTTCTTGGATCGGCGAATATATAAATTATATTATTAAACGGTCTCGATTTTCTATCGGTACCGTAACGGTAACCTAATCGGGGTTTATTTTAATTTTTAATTTAATAATATTAAATCGTTTATATATATAGATAACCGCTTGATTCTCGTTATAAATTACTCGATATTTAATTATTTTTAAATAATACGCGGTTTATATATAAAGGTTTATTTATATTTTTTATAATATTAATATATCGTACTTTTTTTAATTAATTAAAATAAATGTTATTATTATTTTTAATATTATAATGTTTTAATATATTATTTATAAGCTTATAATTATAAAACTATAATAATATCTTACGTTAATAAAAAAGCGGTAACGCCGCGCCGGTTTTATAAACATATCTTTTTACCTTAATTACTCGTTATCGAATTAAACCGTAAGCGGCCCCTCTTTTAAAAAATTATTATATACCCTTTTTTATTATTAATAAAAAACGTCGCCGGTAATAATAAACGCCTTATTTTTACCGAGCTATTACCGGTATTACGGACCTCGAACTGGCGTAGCCGGTAAGTATAAATTTCTTTTATACGCTTTTTTTATTAAATCGCTACGGGGTAGCTACGATCTTACGTCGTATATTTTTTACCGTAATTAATATAACGTTTTTCATTTCGTGGTCCTTTTTAAGGGTACTCCTGGTCTCCTTTAGGATATGTTATTATAAAGTAGTAACCGTACCGTTACTATTTCTAAAAATACTTCGCTACGTAGCCGTAATTATAATAGCGGTAATATTATTAAATACGGAGGCTGGCGTCGTACGGTTCGTAATTAAAAATTTCCGCGTCCTATATTAAGCCGTTATTATAAAGGTTTTTCGTAGCTTAAACGGAGTTTATATATAGGATAAAAGAAACGTAACGTGCTTTAAAATTTTTCGGCAGGCTACGCTTATATTTCGAAATCTTTTTCGAGTTATATTTATTTACGTATAAATTATATAATAACGCGGCTTTATTATTAATATCCCGTAATTTCTTTACTAAAATCTTTTTCGTAATAATTATAAGCTTTTTATAAATAAGTTACGCGTTACTTTTAAAAATATTTAAAACTTATCCATTATTCTTTATATATTTCTTCGCTTCGTTTTTAAAAATAAAAATAATATTACTATTAAATAATTTCCTTACCGCGACGGCCTTGCTTTTTTTAATCGCCGTATTAATGCTTTATATAATATCTATTAGCTTTTTTTTTTTAAATATTATCCGATTAATTTACGGTTTTAATTATTATTTCGCGTATTCGGCGTACTAGGATAATAACTTTTAACTACTAAATAACGAGTTCGCTACTATGCGATATAGATATAACTTAAACTTAAAATTTAATTTATATAATTTTAAAATTTTACGTAACTTAAGTAATAACTTCTCTAACTATTTTTCGTAATTCTCCGCGAATTATTAACGCGTTATCGTTATTATCGAAATACAATCGTAGCTCGGTTATTTCGACGCGAAGTTCCCTAATTATTTAAAAAATCTCTTTACGAATCCCTTCAGGGGCTACTAAGCTAATAATTAATCTCTTTAAATATTCGATCGCTTCTCTAATACCTCTTTTCGATCTATTATTACTATTAAGACGCATTTAAAACGTTTAAGGTCCTTAATTATACGCCGCGATATTACTACGCGGATAATACTAACTCTACGCGAGTCCGGCGCGACCGGCGTTAATAACTATCAGATCATCTATCGGATTATTTATACCGTAGCGCCTTAGCTGCGTCTCTTTAATAAAAGTTCGGCTAAATTAATTCGACCTCGTGGATTTAATTAATAAGGTTTATTTTCAATTATTTAATAATTCGATCGAGTTATCGATAATTTTTTCCCGACCGTTTAAATAATTAGACTAAAGTCTTGTAAGATAACCTAAACGTATCTTATAAACGAGCTATATATATAAGCGAGCTGCGCACTTTTTATTATTAAGCTTTATAAGTTATAAATTAATTCGATTATAACGTTTAGAATTAATTAAATATATTAATAATTATTATTTTTAGAGATTTTTATATTATTTTAATAAGTACGCGTATTATGCCCGGGCTCTCCGTAAATTCTATAACGCTATAGGAGTATCTTAAACGTCCTCTTATAATTACTCCTTCGACGCGATTCGTTTTATAATTATTTATTAACGTCCCTTTAAAACTACAGGTCTTTTCTAGCTTATATACGAAGTGATCTTTTATTTTATAGTCGTTTCTTTTTCGTACGGCGGCGTTAGCTAAGTATTTTATTTCTTTTCGAAATATCGCGTTCTTACTTTTTAAAAGAGCAACTCGGTATATAACCTGCGTTATAACTTTTATAATTTAATTAAAATAATTAAAATAAATATTAAAAAGTTATTTTAGTATTATATAATACGGTTTCGAACATATTCGGTTTAAGATTAAACTTTAATTAAATTATTTAAAGTTTTTAATTCTTAACGAATAAATAAGTTAAAAAATATCTTTAAAAGTATTAAAATACGTAGCTTTATATCTAATTATAAAATAATATATTCCGGATTATACGGGACGAGTCCTATTTTTTAAAAGCCTCCTTATATATTCGAAACGGTAAACGTCGCCTAGAACGCTTTTAAAAACGCTGGTAGGAAGTCCTCTTTAGAGATATAGGTAATATACGCCCGTATAAAACCTTTAATTTCTTTCCCGTACGCCTTTTTTAACGTACGAAAACAGTTAATATTAAGAGGCTAGAGCTTATATAACGAATAAGAAGGTATATAAAGTGTAATAATTGAGTTCTTTTCGTAATAAAGCTCGAAAGTTATCGAGTAATAGCTTTCGTAGCCGTTTAAGACTAAGAAGCGATAACGATCTTTTATACGAGACCTGGTATATTAATTAAAGTATTAAACTTAGTCCTCGCCTTTTTTATTCGTAGTTTAGTTATTTTTAATAACTACGATTACTTAGTCCTTTAATAATAAGCTATTTTTATATTAAGAAGAGAGGTGCGTTTTCCCGGTAAAAATAATATATAAAGGGATAGCGTAACCGTTTAATTCGACGCTTTAAATAATTATAACTTATTCCCGGTTCCTTTATTATATTATTTTAAGCTTTCCGTATTAATTAAAGGTAATTATAATTATTTCGGATAAGATTTAGTTTATAAAAAACCCGGTCTTATTAAAATTATATATATTCTCCTTTTATATATTATATTTATTAATTATATTCTATACGAGAATAAATTATACGTAATACGCGTTAAGACTTTTATAAAAAACTTTTTAATTATCGTTATATAAAATTAAAGGCTTAATAAATACCGACGCGTCTTGCGTTATATAAATTAAATAATTAATTCGCTATATCTTTTATATTACTTAACCGGAGAAGAAATAATCGCGTATTTAGATTAATAATATATCGAATAATTAATTCTTTTTTAAGATTAGAAAGCTTTCGAAAGTTTATAGAGATTTCGGATCGTAATCGAATTCCGCGTTATCGGCTACGTAACGTCGACTTTAAGACATGATATATCGCTATAGCGTTTCGTATACTTAATTTCGGGTTATTTTAAAGCGCTTAAAGCGTTAAATTAAACCTTTTTCTTTATTTTTCAGTTTTATATTTATTAAAAAAGAAAAGTTAAGATAAAATTAATTATAAAAAAATTAATTAAAAGTACGCAGCTCGCTTATATACGTAGCTCGCTTATAAGTGTAACGAACGCTATCTAGGTTTTAAAAGAAACCTAGTAAGACGTACTAGGGTTTATGTTAGTAATATAAGAGAGTATTTAAACGTGCGATAAAAGTCCGCTTTTATCGATATAATAGGTAATAGCTCGTAAAAACGAAAAGAATTAAAGTGCGTAAATTTAAAGGTATTTATAATAAGGTCGTTAAAGTTATTTATTTTATTAATAAATTAAATTAATACTTAAATTAATTATTAAAATAAAGAGTATTTATATAAAATATATAAGGAATATTTATCGTTATATATTTAATCCTTTTTTTATTAATTCTTTTAAATTATAAATTATATATTTTTATTTTTATAATTCGTTTAGTTTATAAGATCGTAGTTTTTTATTGTTTAATTTAATGATCCGTTACGTAACTTATATAAGTAGTTTCGCCTCGCTTCCCTAAGTACTTATCCGGCCTATTGCCGGTCGTGGTGTCTTTACGCGGGGCGGCGGTTAGTTACGGAGTATAGGTGAATTTATATTAGTATAATTAACGGTTTTATCGGTATTAGTAATATCGTAGCCTAGTCGGGGTATCGTAGTTACGTATCGTTAGTTTATAAGTTTAGGCTGTATAATTAGGCTAGGTCGTAATATTACCTTTTTTTTTATTATTTTTTTTTAAAACGGTTAATTATTATAAATATTTTAATTACCTCGTTATATCGGGTTTATTATAAATTTTTTCCTTTTTATACTTTTATTATAATATATATTTATTATAGTATTTAATCGTATCGAAAAAAATTTTAAGTTACTTTTTCGCGATAAGAAAACGTTTTAACGTCTTATTTTTATTTACGCTATTTCGTCAGGTTTTATTAAAAGGATGCCTACTTTTTCCGCCTATAAACGTTGTGGCTTAACGTATCGGGTATTTAAATCGGACTCCTCTTATTATTAGGAGTACATTACTCATAATCTTATAAAATACGATATTTTTAGTTTATCCCTTTAGGATATGCAAGCCCTTATATCCTAGTACTTAAGGCTAGAGGCGGATTTAAACGCTTTTAAAAAGGAACGGGAGTTACTTAACGCGAAGATTCGTTAGGCGCGTAAGTAGAAAAAGTTATGGCAGGACAAGGTTGCTCGCGTAATTACCCGGGGTCTGAAGAGTGTAGAGAAGTTGGACGAGCTAGAGCGTCGTGAGGCTAAAGAGGCCCTCGTTCTTACGCCCGTTCCTTCAAACGTCGGTTAGTTTTTCGTGCCTCTAGATTTTAATATTTTTTCGGAGCTCTTAGTTTCGTTAAGTATAGATTTTACGCCTTCCTCGAGTTTTTAAACTTCCGGATCTTTTTAATCGCGTTTTTTAAGTATTTTTTAAGCTTTTAAGTATTATTTTTTAATAAGTAGCCTTTTTATTAAACTAGGTATTAAAAGCTTCGTCTTTTCTTTTTTTTATTAATAATTTTATCGATTTCGTACTCGTATTAATTTATTTTAATTTCTAATTATATATCGATTAAGGTTTTTTTAACCGCTAGCTCGAGTAATAAAATATGAAATATAAAGTGTATCCGTATTATTTTAAGTAATAATAATCGGTAATTAGTTTTTAAAACGATTTTTATAATTTTAAATAGTTTAATTTTTTTAAAATCTAATTTATTATTTAGCCGCTTTATTTTAATATTTCGTCGTAAGAGGTAAACTTTTTCTCCTTTTTTAAAGGTTAATCCTTTTAACCTTATTTAATCGGCGTGTCTCTTTATTCGTTATTAAAGGAAGGTAAGGTCTTGTTATAATATAATTTAGAGTTTTTTTTTAGTTTTTTAACTTATATAGTCGCGATTAGTACTGGCTCTCCTTTTAAGGGTTTTTTAGTAACTTTTAAGTTATACTCGTAATTTACTTAGAATAGTAATATACGTATAGTTTCGTTATTTACGTTATTATAAGCGAATTAAGTTATAAATAATAATTATACCTAGTTATTTTATTTATAGTTAATATAATAGCGTAAGTATTATTTTAATATTTAATTTATTCTTTTCGTTTATTTATTCGTTTAGAGGTAATAAATTATAAATAATTTATACTTAACACCGAGTTATGCTATAAGTAATTTTTAAAATTTTATTATAAATAGCTTATCTCGGTCGGAAATAATCGTTTCTAATAATCCGTATTAATTAATAATAATACGGAGAAAGGTATAGGCTAGATCGTTAGTATCGCTAGACTTTTTATACGGTAGGAAGTAGGTATACTTCGTGAGTTTATCCGTAATTATTAGGATACTATCGTAATTAGCCTTAGTTAAGGGTTCCTCCGATAAGGGTAGTTTAATTATAAAGTTAAGCGCTATCGTTTTTTACGCCTTATTTAGCGGTGAAATTAGTTGTAATTTTCCGTACGGTTAGTATTTTACGGGTTTAGTTTTATTATATAAGTCGTATTTATTAATAATTTTAGTTATAGTTAACTTAAGGTTTTCGTAATTAAATTATTTAATAATTCGCTTTTAAGTTTTAAATATTCCTTAATGTCCGTGTATAAGGTATTCGTGGAACTCTTTAATAAAGTCTTTATAATACCGCTTAAAGATATGGATCTTATTTCGATAAAAAGTGAGGCTATCGTGGTCTTTAACGTGGCTAATAAAGTCTAGAGTTTAGCTAAGTTATTAAAACTTAGTAACCTAATTATTATTATATTAAACGTAGCTCGTAACGTTTAATTATCGTGATGATACGAGGTTGCCGTCCCGGTTATATATTAGAATAGTTCGTGTCTCGGGTAGAACTTTTTTTAGTAATCTAGCCGTCGGCTTAATACGTTGGCGCGGCCGTTCTCGTTACTTTTCCGGTAGGTAATAATGAGGTTAAATTTTAAAAAGAATTTAAACCATCGTATTTATCGTTTATTTAATTCTTTAATTATAATAAATATTATAAGGTTCTTATAATCGATATAAACCTTTATTAGTTTTATTATTTTATTAAAGTAGTATTTTTATTTTTTATAAGCTTTAATAATAGCTATTAACTCTTTATTATATATTTAATAATTAAGTTCTAGTTTATTTAATTTTTTAGAGAAGAATACGATAAGGTGCGACTTTTCGTTATCGTCCCGTTAGCTTAGTTATCTTCCGATCACATAATCCGATGCGTCGGTTTTAACCTCAAAGGGTTTTAAGGGGTCCGCTACGCGAAATACTAGTTCGCTAAGGATTCGCTCTTTAATATCGTAAAAGGCTTGGTCTTTCTTCTCTATCTATCGGAATAGCTCGTCCTTCTTCGTTAGGTTCGTTAGAGGTATTACTAACCTGTTAAATCCGGGGATAAATATCCGGTAGTAATTAGCTAGTCTTAAAAAGAATCTGATTTTTATAACGCTTATAAGCGTGGGCTATTCTCTAATTACTAAAACTTTAGAGGGTTTTATTCGGATTTTTTTAAAAGATATTATATATTTTACGAATATAACGGATCGTCGGTAGAATTCGCTCTTTTTTAAATTAATTAATAAATTAGCGTCTTATAGCTTTCGAAGTATTAACTTTACGTATTTTTAGTATTACTCGTTGTTCTCGGAGTAAATAAAGATATTATCGAGATATATTACGATAAACTTATCGAGATATTCTCGTAAAATATAGTTAATTATAAATTAAAAGCTGGCTATTATATTAATTAAGCTAAATGGTATAGCTTAGTATTCGAAATATTCGTACTTGGTCCGGAACGCGGTTTTCTATTCCTCTCTTTTTTAATTCGGATTAAGTTATATATATTAAGGAGGTCGAGTATTATAAAGATTTTAACGTTTAATAATTTATTTTATAAATCGCCGATTAGGGGTAGGAGGTACCGGTTCTTAATAGTAATTTCGTTAAGCTTTTAGTAATCGATATACATACGCCACTTAGGTTTCCCGTCCTTGCTCTTTTTCGGGATAAAGAGGATGGGGAAGCTTGTTAATAACGTAAATAGTCGTATAACTCCTTTCTCGAGATTTTCCGTAATATACTTTTTTAAGGCTTATTTATACTCTTAATTAAATTTATATATAAATATAAATAAGGGTTTTTTTTTATTTTTAAAGGGTATTTTATAATCCTATTATATATAAAACGGTAAACCTATTTCTAATTTCTTATTAAAAAAGTTTTTAAATTATTAATATTTTTTTAATATAATTATTATAACGTTCGGCTTAGGTTTTTTAATAATAATATATACTTTAAAGACTTTAAGTTTATTAAGAGGTCGTTTTTTAAACCGCTACCTATCGATTAAACTTTTTCTTAATATATTTTATTAAAATTAACCTATTTTTTAATTAATTTTAAAATTACTTACCCGTAACTAGGGTATCTTTAAAATTATATCGTATCTTACGACGTTCGTAATATTATACATAATTCTTTTATAACGTTCTTCGATATCGACCGGAAGGTTCGCGACTTCTTTTCGTATTTCTTTATTATTATAAATTATAAATCCTTTATCGACGGTCCTAAATTAATATAAAGCGTTTTTCTCCTATTATTCGAATTTAAAGCAATTAACGATTCGTAATGAAATATAGTTTCTTTACGCTCCGCTATTAAGTAACGCTTTAATATAAACTCTTTTTACGCTTATTACTAATATAATATACTTATAAATAGCTCGATTATCTATTATTTAATATAAGGACCTATCTTAGTCCGCTTATTATCGTCTTTTTATAATAAGCAGCGTTTATTTCTTAAACGCTGCTCTTATAAGTAATTAATATTTCTTTACGATCGATCTTCGTATCGTCGCTAACGTTCCTTTCGTTCTCTGTAAAGCGCTTTTTAGTATGCCGGTAAGGGTGTTTTTATACTCCTCCCCGTACGAAGTATTATCCTTAATACTTAAGACTCAGGTTTTTTAAGTAATTCGAAGGTTTATTAGGTTCGCGGTAATTTATAAACGTTTTATAAGTTTTTTAATAAATTAAAGGAGGTTTTTTATTAAATATATACTTATATATTTTAAAAGCGTTAAGCGTTTTCTTTTAAATATTTATAAGCTCGCAATTTTTTTTAAGCGTGTTCGAGGTATCGGTCCTCGAAATACTCTCTTTAATCTCGCCCTCTTAGGTAGTATTATCGTAGCTATTATAAATCTTCTTATATTAGTAGGTATACGCGCCGTCCGTTGGGGATTAATATTCGGATTTTTTTAATAATATAGTTAAGGTATGGTTACATAATAGGTCGTTTATTAATTTTTTAAAAAAACTATTCGTATTCGAGTTTTTCGGCGAAGTGTTTTATATAGGTATCGTATATATATAAAATTTATAAGAGCGTGAAATATTTTTTATATATAAAGGAGATTCGGGTATTATTCTTTACCGCGTAGTTATTATAAATTTTTTAATTAAACCTAACCGTAATAAGTATTTAGTATAAATATTTAAAATCGAGATAAAAAATATTAAAGATAATTAATTATTTATTAATCTTTAAGTTTTTAAACTTTATAATCTTATTTATTAATTTTTTTATTAATATATTACTTAATTGTTTATAATTTAATAATTATACTAATTAACTTATAATATTATTTATAAAGTCGCTATTACTGTTATATAAGAGGGGTTATTCCCTCCGTAATATCGCGACGCTCTAGTTATGGTTTCTATTTTTAAAAGGTTTTAAAAACTATTTAATACTTTCCTTATCCGCCAAGTATAAGGCGTACCTATTGTCGTAGCAGGCTATCTAGGATAAATTAACGTGTTTAGTAATAACGCTACTACTTTTAATAACTATTATTAAAGTATTTTTTATTTTAATAATATTAACGTGTCGTTCGTTTAATACTCGTCGGAAGTTTTTTTTAATGCTTAATATTTTCGAGTATAATATTTTTATTTTTAATAGTTATAGTAAATAACGCGTTACTTTTTATTTAAGTTATCGTATTTAATAATATCGAGATCTATAAATTTATTATAATAGCTATACGCCGTGATATTTTTAGGCGGTATATTATTATATTAGATTAGTTGTCCGGTGTTAGCCTGGATCCGATCAGCTTATCGTGGTAGTCCGCCTTGCTTCTCGCGGCGTCGTTTATATATACGGGTATCGATCTTAATAATAAGTTCTATATACGAAAGAAAATTATTAGGGGTATCTAGCCGGCTAAGTTCGTTTTTAATGTTTTCCTTTAAGCCTTAATAATATATTATGATTTTCGTAGCTTCGGTATAATTTAATCGAGCTATGATACGTCGGAATTCGGTTATATAAGAGGCGGCTAATCCTTTTTATTTAAGGGTTTCGAGTTCCCTCTCCGCTTATCGCTTTTCGTCGGGGTTTTAAAAAAGTGATTTAAAGGCTTGCTCGAAGCTATTATAGCTTTTAAAGATTCGTTATACTTCCGTGCGGTATAGCTTAACTTATTAATCGTTTTTTATAAGTTTATTTAGGTAAGGTTCGAACTAAGCGAGTACCTTATTTTTAAAAAACGAGGTAGCGTGAACGACTCGTTAAGTAGCGTTTTAGAATATCTTTTTATAAAATTGTTAATAGGTTTTAATTTAAATAAGGAAGCTTTAAAAGTTCCCGCTTATCTCGTTAAATAGCGTTAAAGTATTAATCTTTATACTTTTTTTTTAAATATAATAAAGGTTTAAATAATATTAACGTTTATATAAAAGAGACGTACTTTTTCGCGTAGTTTATTAATATTATAAGGTATTTATTTTAAGGTATCTTTAATTCGGAACTCGTTATATTTTTTTTCGAGCCGTGCGTAATAATATTAATAATTAGCGCTTTCTTATTCGAGTTCTTTAATTCGTTTAACTAGCGCTTATCGGGTAGGCTTGTCGTTATTATCGTCGCTATCGACCTTTATAGCAGGGTCTCGCTAAGAAGTGCCAGGGGTAATAATAAGGACTTTTCTTTATCGGACGATATTATTAGGGCTAGGCGTAGATATAATTCTTATAATATTATTATTCGAGGGTTTAAATAATAACTTATAAGAATAAAAGTAATTAAAATATAATAAATATTATTTAAGTTTTAAAAAAAAAACTTAATAAAATATATTAAAATTTATATTAATAATATAAAAAAATATTTAAACGTATAATAAAAGTCCGCTTTTATTAATATAATAAGTAATAATTTATAAAAACGAAAATAATTAAAATTTTTAAACTTAAAAGTATTTATAATAAGGTTATTAAAATTATTTATTTTATTAATAAATTAGATTAATATTTAAATTAATTATTAAAATAAAAAGTATTTATATAAAATATATAAGGAACGTTTATTATTATATATTTAATCCTTTTTTTATTAATTCCTTTAAATCGTAAATTATATATTCTTATTTTTATAATCTATTTAGCTCGTAAGATCGTAATTTTTTATTCCTTAATCTAATAATTCGTTACGTGATTTATATAGGTAGTTTCGCCTCGCTTCCCTGGGTACTTATTTAGCCTATTGCCGGACGTGGTGTTTTTACGCGGGGCGGCGGTTAGTCGCGGAGTATAGGTAAGTTTATATTAATATAGCTGGCGGTTTTATCGGTATTAGTAGTATCGTAGCCTGGTCGGGTATCGTAATTCCGTACCGTTGGTTTATGGGTCTAAGCCGTATAATTAGGCTAGGTCGTAATAATAAGGTACGTTAAATAATTTAATTAAAGCTTAAATTTAAACCGAGTACGTTAAGAATCGAATCGCGTAATATTAAAATAGCTCTTCGATATTAATTTTTATTAAACTTAACTAGATCGCGAAAGGTATAATATAAATAATATACCGGCTCGTTTTATTAAAAAGTGAGGTAACCGTATTACGAAAAATAAATAAAATGTTTAGCCGACGCCGTCGTGGGAAAAAGAAACGGTTATAAAATAGAGGATTATTTCGTATATAAATTAAAAAAGACTTATAGTTTTAAAAAAATATTAATAAATAGTTATAAAATAAATCGCGCCGGAGTAGTAATTATACGAGAAGGCTTAAAACGCGCCCGCGGCGTTATAAAATTTACGAGGAGCCCGGGTATAATACGCGTGCTTATTAAAATAATATAAATATATTTAATAATAAAGATTTCGATTAATTTTAATATATTAAATATATTATAACGGAATTAATTTATACTTTATTATATAAAGTTTTAAAAAGTAGTTAATTCGTTTATATAATTATTTTGCTTATAAACTATATTATATAACCGTTTAATATTATAACTTAATTTAATTATAACGTACCTTATAAGCGAGCTACGTATATAAACGAGCTATACAATTTTAATTAACTTTGTTATAATTAATTTTATATTAACTTTTCTTTTTTAATAAATATAAAATTAAAAAATAAAGAAAAAAAGGTTTAATTTAACGCTTTAAACGTTTTAAAATAACCCGAAATTAAGTATACAAAAAGCTGTAACGATATATTATATCCTAGACTCGACGTTACGCAGCCGATAACACGGAATTCGACCATGATCCGAAATTTCTATAAACTCTCGAAAGTTTTTTAATTTTAAAAAGAATCAATTATTCGATATATTATTAATTTAAATATGCGATCGTTTTTTTTTAATTAAATAATATAAAAGATATAGCGAATCGATTATTTAGTTTACGCGACTCGAGACGCGTCGATATTAATTAAGCCTTTAATTTCGTACGATAATAATTAAACCTCCGGACGCGTTTTAATTAAAGAATTAATTATTAAAAAACCCTTTATAAAAATCTTAACGCGTATCGTACGTGATTTATTTTTATACGAAATATAATTAATAAATATAAAAAGAGGATATATATAACTTTAATAAAACCGAGTTTTTAATAAACTAAATCTCGTTCGAAATAATCGTAACCATTTTCGATTAACGCGGAAAACTTAGGGTAATATAATAAAAAAACCGGGAATAAGTTATAATTATTTAAGTCGTTAAATTAAACGGTTACTTTATCCTTTTATATATTATTTTTATTAAAAAAACAACCTTTTTTTAATATAAAAACTGTTGGAACAGCAGGAATTCAGGTTTTCTATATTACTTTAAAAGGAGTGCCACGTACCTACGCGTACGAACCTTTTTTTTAATTTTATTAAGAGGGGTATACGATACCCCTCGTAGCTTATATTAAAGATAGAAATAAATAATATAAATAATAAAATATAATAATATAACCTCGATTAAACCCGGAACCTATTTATATGTATATACGAAAGCTTATTTAATATTAATTAATAATTATATAAAATAATTATAAATTAATAAGAATAAAGAGACGGTTTTACGCCCTTACTAATATAAAGGCGACCGTATTAAAGAGCCCCGAGAATTTCCGCCCGTTAAAAATTCGAAGGAAGAGCCGAACTAAATTAACTATACGAGGAGGAACCCCTTTTCCCGAGTATATATTATAAAGAGAAAACTAGGTTCCGAATTATATACGAAATTAGTTAAGCTATATATAATTATATATTTAAATAACTTTATTATATAATTTATAAAACGATAACTCTTATTAAAATAGAATTAATTACGGTCGATGAATTAAGACCGAGCCCGCTAGTATCGAACCTAGATAAACCGACGATCTTAGACCTCGAATTATTTATATACGAAAAAGTTTTTTAAAATACCGAGATCCCTTTAATAATTTAAAAAAGAAACGTTAACCTCGTTTTTTAAGAATTTAAACCTTTAAACGTATTTTTTAAAAAGATAATACCCGAACTATTTATGATATATTTTATATAATATTTTTTAAAATATTTTATATTAAAAATAAAAGGGACCTCTTTTTAAAAATCGTTTATTACCGAGTTTAACGGATAAATTAAGTACTAATTCAGTTAAGTTAATCGTACGTTTTAAAAAAAGCTTTTAAATTATTTTTAAAAATACGGAGTTAATATATTAATAAACGGATCTTTTAAAGCTAAGCTCGTAAGCTTAGTATTACCGGCCGCTCTTATACACTAATAGGACCGACCGATAGAACCGATTTCGGAAACCCGAAAAAAAGATGTTCTATACTCTTCTTTAAAATAAACAGTCGAATAACCGCCGCTTAAACGAGAGATACCCGGTCTTTATATAAAGTAATCGTTTACGATACTACGGGATACTTTAGGCTCGACGTTTAACCCTAGATTTATAAGTATTTAAGCGTTGTAAGATATCGTCCTTTTCTTTTTTCTAACTTCGGTACTGCCGGACTAGACCATACGATTATTTAGTTTAATATATATTATAAAGCACGATATCTTTTTAAGCCGAGTTATTTATAACGGTAAAATCGATTAAAATAAGGTTATTACTTTTTCGAAAGTATAAAATAAAAAAAAAGTATACCGGTAAGTTATATAATATTTTTTATAATAAAGTATAACGTACTTTATAAGCGAATTTATTAAATAACCGAATTTATTACTTACGATCACCCTATATATTAAAGTACGAGTTAATTTCGCCATAACGTATTTAATATATTTAAATTAATCGGAATTTTTATCTTTAAATATATTTATATCGTTTTAATAGGTACGCGTATTATGCCCGGGCTCCTCGTAAATTCTATAGCGTCGCGGGCGCGTCTCAGGCCTTCTCGTACAACTATTACTCCGGCGCGATTTATTTTATAACTATTTATTAATATCTTTTTAAAACTATAAGTTTTTTTTAGTTTATATATAAAATGATCCTCTATCTTATAGCCGTTTCTTTTTCGTACGGCGGCGTCGGTTAAGTATTTTATTTACCTCTCGAAATACGTTTACCTTACTTTTTAAAAAAGCGAGCCGGTATATAACTTACGTTATACTTTTCGTAATTTAATTAAGCTTAATTAAAATTAATATTAGAGAGCTATTTTAATATTATAAAATATAGTTTTAAATATATTCGGTTTAAGATTAAGTTTTAGTCGAGTTATTTAAAGTTTTTAATTCTTAAGGGATAAATAAGCTAAAAAACGTCCCTAAAGGTGTTAAAATACGTAGCTTTATAGCTAATTATGAAATAATATATTCTAGATTATACGAGACGAGTCTTGTTTTTCGAAAACCTCCCTATATATTTAAAACGGTAAAAGTCGCTTAGAACGCTTTTAAAAACGCTGGTAAAAAGTTTTCCTTTAAGATATAAATAATATACGCCCGTATAAAACCCTCGATTTCTTCCCTATATAACCTTTTTAATATACGAAAACAGTTAATATTAAGAGGTTAGAGTTTATACGATAAATATATAGGCATATAAAGTATAATAATCGAGTTCTTTTTATAATAAAGCTCGAAAGCTCTCGAGTAGTAACTTTCGTAGTCGTTTAAAATTAATAAGTAATAAATACCCTTTTTATAAGACTTAATATATTAATTAAAGTATCGAATCTAGTCCTCGCCTCTTTTATTCGTGGTCTAGCTATTTTTAATAATTGCGATTACCTAGTCCTTCGGTAATAGGCTGTTTTCGTACTAGGAAGAGATGTGGGTTTTCCCGGCAAAGATAATGTACGGAGGGATGGCGTAACCGTACAATCCGACGCCCTAGATAATTATAACCTATTCTCGATCCTTTTACTATATAGCCCTAGGCCTTCCGCGTTAATTAAAGGTGGTTACGACTATTTCGAATAAAATTTAACTTATAAGAAAGCCGGTCTCGTTAAAGTTATATATATCCTCTTTTTAAATCTTATATTTATTAATTATATTCTATAAGAAAATAAATTACGCGCGATACGTGTCGGGATTTCTATAAAGAACTCTCTAATAATCGATTTTTCGATTAAAACGCGTCCGGAGGTCTAGTTATCGTCGTACGAAGTTCGAAGCCTAATTAACGCCGACGCGTCCCGCGTCGCGTTAACGGAGTAGTTAATTCGCTATAACTTCTATACCGCTAAGCCGAGAAGGAAATAATCGCGTATCTAGATTAATAATATATCGAATAATCGTATCTTTTTTAAAATTAGTTAATTTATAATAATTAGCGGATATTTCGCGTTTTACTTAAAGACCGAGCCGTCGGTTACGAAGGGTCGCGTAAAGGACATCGTATATTTTAAAGATAAATCGAAGACTTAATTTTAAGTTTCTTTAAATCGCTTAAAGCGCTAGAGTTATTTAGCTTTCTTTTTAAATACCGACTATATTATATAATAAAGGAATAAAGGGAAGAAGTAAGTCTATATTAAATTAAAAAGAAGTAGTAAATTCGGTTATTTAATAAATTCGCTTATAGAGTACGTTAGATATTTATTAAAATATATCGACGGTTAGATATATTAAAAAACTAATATTATATAATCTTTTCGGATATTTTTTCCGGCCGTGCGGAGGTATTTTATTTTAATTATATCGGACTCGAAAAGAAATAAAACGAGATATACCACTTTATAAATTCGTATTTTAATATAATAATAAATTATATATAATATTTTATAAATTAAATAATAATTTCTTTTATAAAAGTAAAAAATAAAAACGTTGAGAAGTAATTTATAAAGGTTTTAAAAATCCTGCTAAATAAGCTCTAACTCGTATAACGAGCTTTTAAAAAAGGATTCGAAAAAGAGATCGCTTTCTATACCTTAATTATACGAGCCTATCGAGGAGTTCCGGAGTTTATACCGGCCTATATTAATTAAAAGTTAATATATAAAGCGTTATTTTCGGACCTTCGCGTATCGTTAAGTATAATAGCGGATTGGATATTATCGAAACGATATTTAACGGAGGAATTATATCGAAACCTGGCTATAAATACGTATTTAATTAATAAATAGTTTATAAATAATTATACGAAAAGAAACCGACTAGCCTATAATAATAGATTATTATATAATAGCCGACTATTAAAATAGGAAAGGATCTAGCGACCCGCCGGTACCTTTTGACTAAGATTACCGTACAAGAATCGGAAGTTTAAACGAGGAACCTATCGAATCTATTATAAGTAAAGCTATTAATTAATAAATTACTTAGCTGAAAAATAGTTCCGAGTAAAGAACTAATATTTTTAAGCGTGCGATAATATTAAATAAGGCCCCCTTTTTTTAAAATAAGTACGAAATATTCGTTTAAAATTAAGAAAAAGATAAAGAAGAGTTAAAAAATAACGAAAAAGAGTATAACTACTTCGATCTAGAAGATACACGATAAGGTATTATTTATTTAATGAACGCCGCGTTCTATTATTAGCTTATTAGTAATGATATTTATTTGGAAACTATTATATAAACCGACTAATTTAATTTTAATAACTCGTATAATTAGACTTATTAGAAAAAGCTTTAAAATACTGGCGCCGCTTTATTTTTAATAATTAAAAAGCTTTAAATAAAGGTTTATATATAAAAAAAACCTAAGCGTACGAATTAATTAAGCCTTAAAAAGCGTCGAAATTAAGTTTTAAAGTTTAAAGCTTATTTTAGTAATTAAAATAATTAATATATAAAACTTATTAAAAATAATTAGATATTATATTTTAAATATTATGACTTTTTTTATTTTTATTATATAACGCCGACCGGTTTAAAACGTATTATAAAAATATTTTTAATCTTATTATATAAAAGGACGGCAAAATATTTTTTATAATTAAGAAATAAAGATATTCGTTCTTTAATACCGGCCGTATAAAAACGATATTATATTTTATCGAAGAATAGTTTCGATATTTTTATTAACGTTTTAAATACTTTCGTATAAAAAAGCTCTATATGTTTTTAAATAACGCCGGTTATAACGACGTTAATTTTATTATTCTCGATAAGATTTAGAAGTTTTATTCCTAATATTAAATATACGATCCGGTGTTATAAAAATTTAAATTCTCGTTATAAAATAAATATAACTTTAATTACGAAATTATTATAAACGTTATTTATATTAACGAATAAAAACGTATTTTACGTAATCGATACGAGTACGTTTTTTAAACGGTTATATTCTTATATTCGCTTAGCGTATAAAATATTTAAAATACTTTTTATAAGTATTAGATATATATATATTAAAACCCTTTTAATTATATTTTATATAATTTAGGTATATATTTTTTAAAAAAACTTTAAAATTATATATAAATAATAAGAATTACTTATAAATAAATACTTATTAAAACTTATTAAATAAGTATCTATTTCGTTACGTAAAGTTTTTAATATTTTATAAAAAGATTTCGGTTATTATATAAATACCGAAATAATACTTTAAATAATAATTAAAACATTAAACGATACGGCTAGGCCTAATAGTTTAGTACTTACCCTGCTCGTATTTAAAATATATCCCCGTATCGACAAGAACTTACCACCGTTACTAGAGATTTAAGTATAAAGAGAAGCCGTACGGAAAATAATAAAGATACTTCGGAAAATATGTGCGGACGTCGAGATTTACCGAGCTTTAAACACCCGGAACGGACCGGCTATTTATAATATTTTAATACTCCCGCTCCGGAGCGAAGTTCTAGTTTAGCGAGAAAAAGAAGGATAAATTAAACTATATAAAATAATAGTTATTAAAAATCGTATAATTTAAGTAAATACTTTAAATAGCTCGAAAGCCTTTCGAGTAATCTAAATTAAGCCGTATTATTAAGAGGAGGCTAGAGAACCGTATAACGAGCCGGATATATAACTAGATCCGGAATAGCCGGTAAATACCCTAGATACTGAACCGATAACCGAAGAAATTACGGTAGTTCCCGTATAACGTAGCCGGGGACGATTTAAAAAATATCTACCTCGGAATATTTTAACCGCCGTATTTCTTATTTAAAAAAAATAAAAGAATTATAACTTAATAATTAAGCTTTAATAAGACGGCGTTATTACCTCGTTTAAATATTTATTTTAAGAGTTTTATTAAATAGGCTCTTGTATATACGGTGGTTTCGGTTTAAATCGGGGTTTAATCGTTCTTATTTTATTATTCATATTTATTTTTAATACGAGCTGCGAGGGGTATCGTATGCCCCTCTTGATAAAATAGGAAAGGGGTTCGTGCGCGTAGGTACGTGGCACCTTTTTTAAAGTAATATAAAAAACTTTAGTTCCTGTTATTCTAATACTGGTAACTTTTTATTTTAATGATAAACTTGGCCAGCTCCCCTTATTAGGACGAGTCTTCCCGCCGTAAGGGTCTCGTATGGATGGGTTACGCTAATCCGGTATTCGGTACCTATTTAAGCCGTATAAGTAATGCTATACCTTCTTAATATTATTTTTATTAAATAGCAGGTCTTCTTAATTAATTATTTTAGTTATATAATAATAATAACGATATTAAGGAAAAATTATTATACGTTAATACGTTTTCCTTTTCGTTATAAATTAAAAAGAATTATTTAAAAATAATAATAATAGTAAATACGCGTTTTTATATACCGAATTACGTTATACCTTATTAAAAATCGTATCTCTTTTTTTCTTACTTGCCGTATAAGTCCAGCCGCTCGATATACGCTTTTATATATACGGTAAGGCTGTTCGTCGAGACTATCTACTCGAGGGCTTTATTTAGGGATTTTTTAGTGAAGGCGTTTACAGGGTTATTTCGGCTATTAACCTAGTAGATTTCCGAGATCTCCCTTTTTTCGTACGATTCTCGGAGCGATATAATATCGATTATCAGTCTTTTCTCGTTCATTATTTCTAATTTAATTAAGTATTCGTTAAATAAATATCCTTATTAATAAGCCGGTAATAGAACGCGGCGTCCGTTAAGTAAGTAATACCTTGTTGTACGTTTTCCGGATCGAAATAATCGTACTCCTCTTCGTCGTTTTTTAGCTCCTCCCTTTTCCTTTCTTAGTTTTAAATAAAATCCCCGTATTTTTCTTAAGTAAGGAGATCTTATCCTACGTTATTACACGCTTAAAAGTATTAAATTATTATACGGGTTCGCTTTTTAATTAAGTAATTTATTAATTAATAGCTTTATTTATAATAAATTCGGCAGGTTTTTTATTTAAACTGCCGGTTCTTATACGATAACTTTAATTAAAAGGTATTAACGGGTCGCTAGCTACTTTTTTATCCTAATAATCGGTTATTATATAGTAATTTATTATCGTAAATTAGTCGGTTTTTTTATATATAGTTATTTATAAACCGTTTATTAATTAAGTACGTATTTTTAATCAGGTATCGATATAATTTTTCCGTTAAGTATCGTTTTAAGATCTTTTAGTCCGTTATTATACTTAATAATACGCGAAAGTTTAAAAATAACGTTTTATATATTAGTTTTTAATAAATAAAGGCTAATAAAAGTTTTAAAACTCCTCGATAAGTTCTTACGACGGAGGTATAAAAAACGATCTCTTTTTTGAATCTTTTTTCGAAAGCTTCTTATACGAGCTGGAATTTATTTAATAGGATTTTTAAAACCTCGATAAGTTACTTTTTGGCGTTCTCACTTTTTACTTATATAAAAGAAGTTATTATTTAATTTATAAAATATTATACGTAATTTATTATCGTATTAAAATACAAGTTTATAAAGTGGTATATTTTGTTCTATTTCTTTTTAAGTCTGATATAATTAAAATAAAATACCTCCGCACGGCCGGAAAAAATGTCCGGGAAGATCGCGTAATATTAATCTTCCGGTATATCTAGCCGTCGGCATGTTCTAATAAATATCCATACTTTATTATAAAAACTATTATATAATTTACCGGTATAGTTCTTTTCTTTCCTTTATATTTTTAAAAAGGTAACGACCTTATTTTAATCGATTTTACCGTTATAAATAGTTCGATTTAAAAGGATATCGTACTTTATAACGTACGTTAAAATAGATAATCGTACGGTCTAGTCCGGCGGTACCGGAGTCGGAAAAAGAAAAAGGACGATATCTTATAACGCTTAGGTATTTATAAATCTAGGGTTAGACGTCGGGCCTGGAGTATCCTGTAGTATCGCGAACGATTACTCCGTACGGAGACCGGGTATTTTTTACTTAGGCGGCGGTTATTCGACTATCTGTTCTAGGGAAGGGTATAGAATATCCTCTTTTCGGGTTTCCGAAATCGGTTCTGCCGGTCGGTCCTGTTAATGTACGGGAGCGGCCGGTAGTACTAGTTATGCGAGCTTGCTCTTAAAAGATCCGCTTATCGATATATTAACTCCGTTTTTTTCGAGGTAATAATAGAGCTCTTTTTAAAATATACGGTTAATTTAACCGAATTAGTATTCGATTTATTTTTTAAATTTTATATTAAACGTTTTTTAAAGGAATATTATTTTTATTTTTAATATATAATATTTTAAGAAGTATTATATAAAGTACGTTATAAGTAGTTCGAGTATTATCTCTTTAAAAAATACTTTTAAAAGTTCGAGTTTTTAAAAAGCGAAGTTAATATTCTTTTTTTAAACTATTAAAAAGATCCCGGTATTTTAAAAAACTTTTTCGTATATAAGTAGTTCGAGGTTTAAAGTCGTCGGTTTATTTAAGTTCGGTACGTTTAAGCTCGATCCCGATTCGCCGACTGTAATTAATTCTATTTTAATAAATATTATTATTTTATAAATTATATAATAATATTATTTAAATATATAATTATATATAGCTTAATTAATTTCGTATATAATTTAAAACTTAGTCTCCTCTTTATAATATATACTTAAAAAAAAGGGTTCCTCCTCGTACGGTTAATTTAATTCGGCTCTTCCTCCGAATCTCTAACGGGCGGAAATTCTTAAAGCTTTTTAACACGGTCGCCTTTACGTTAATAAGGGCGTAAAACCGTCTCTTTACTTTTATTAATCTATAATCGCCACGGGTAATTATTAATTAATATTAAATAAGCTCTCGTATATACGGTAATTCCGGTTTAAATCGGGGTTTAATTATTCTTATTTTATTATTTATATCTATTTTTAATACGAGCTACGAGGGGTATCGTATACCCCTCTTAATAAAACAGGAAAGGGGTTCATACGCGTAAGTACGTGGCACCCTTTTTAAAATAATATAGAAAACCTCAGTTCCTGCTATTCTAACAAGTTTAATATGGAAGAGATTAATAATTTCGCTATATAAAAAGTTTTCGAATTTATTCGATTCGACCCGGGTAAATATACCGGCCTAAGAATTTTTAAAACACGGCTAATATAAAAAATTAAGGGTAAAACTACGAAACTATACGAAAAGTCTAGGCTCGTAATATAGAATTATGGAAATATAGAAAAAGAAATTATTTTAATTTAATTATTAATAATCTAGCGGATAAGTTAAAAACTTTTTTTAACTTTTAAACCGACCTTGATCCGAAACTTTAATATATAAAGCGAGCTATGCGATATTACACAGATATATACTCAGTTGCATAATAAGTTAAACCGATTAATTTACGCACGCTTATTAATAAAGTTTAAAAGCAGGTATCCGGAAAGAACGCTACTTTAAATCGTATTACCCCTATACGGACTAATAAAATTAAAATTTTATTAATTTAAAACGTATTATAACTATTACGTATAAAATTTAAAAATAGAAATATTAATATATAACGCTTATTTATTATTTATTACGGACGGACCGGATATTTTTAATATTATAATAATATAAACCGACGATACGTTTAGCTTCGTTATAACCCCTTTTTTTTAAAAAGAAGAAAAAAAGCTAGTAAAAAATAATCCCGTATAAAATTAAAAAGTATCTTAACCGAAAACACGTTAATCGAGTTTAATAAAAGCAAGATCTAATTAAAATTATACGATATCTTTTTCGAATAAAAAGAATAGATTAATTAATTAAAACTTATCGACCCGAAAATTATTAATAAAAACTAGTAATACGTCTCTTAATAAATAAAAAGAATATATTTAATATTTATTTATTAATTAAAAATAGCGTATAACTTATATATCGCCGTTTAAATATAAACTTTAAAAAATAAGGATATTAAGAGCTTAAACGAGCGCATTAATTAATAAATTTAAAACTTAATACGCAGCTTAAAATATATCCCGCTTAACTTTTATTATATAAAGATATATATTTTTACCGACGGTTCGTTTATAAATAATGAGGACTTAATTTTATTAAGCTAGGAAATAAATCGTACGAAAGATTAGTTCGAAATTTAAAATAATATTATTTATTAGAGCTCGATTAAATATAAAAGTTATATAGAGCGTATTAATTAGCGAACTATACGGCACGATTTCCGGTATAAATAACGGTATTATATTAAGTATTATGTTTAAAAGAATTATATAAACTTTAGGATTTTAAAATATATTAATAATTTTTTATATAAATTTAAAGTTTCTTTATAAGTATTTAATTAAACTAGGTATAATAAACGAAAAAAGGCTTATAATCGATATTATATCCCTTCGAGAGTCGTACGAGAGAAGGGAGACTTATAGATTTATTATATCGATAATAAAGATAACCTAGTAAACGCTTTTATTAAAGTATCTCTAAATAAGGCCCTTAAATAAATGGTTTCGATAAATAGCCTTACCGTATATATAAAAGCGTATATCGAGAAGCTAGACTCGCATATCCCCGATAAAATATAACGTATCGCGATATACGACGGCACCCTTATTATTATTATTACTTTTAAACCGTTATTTTTAATATATAACGGAAAATAATATACGTTAATATATAATAACTTCCCCTATTACTATTATTATTATCGAACGATTAAAATAATTAATTAAAAGGATTTATTACTTAATAAAATTAATATTAAGAAGGTACAGTATTACTTATACGGCTTAAGTAGGTATCGAATACCGGATTAATGTAACCCATTCGTACGAGACCCTCGGGAAGGGAAGGCCCGTATTTAAAGGGGGAATAGGCTAATTTTATCGCTAAAATAGAAAACTACCAGTGTTAGAATACCAAGAACTAAGGTTTTTTATATTACTCTAAAAAGGGTGCTATATACCTACGCGTACGAACCCTTTTTTAGTTTTATTAAAAGGGGTATACGATACCCCTCGTAGGTCGTACTAAGAATAGAAATAAATAACATAAACACTAGAATATAGTAATATAACCTCGATTAAACCCGGAACCTACTTATATATATATACGAAAGCCTATTTAATAAAAATAGCTTATTATTAAAAGACTAAGTAATTATAATTATTAAAAATAATTAAATTATAAATAAAAAAGGCGAGAATTAGATTTAATATTTTAATTTATATATTAAGTTTTATACGAAGGATCGTTGTCGCCTTTTAATCTTAAACGACTACGAAAGCTATTACTCGATAACTTTCGAGCTCTATTATAAAAAGAACTCGATTATTATACTTTATATATTTTCTTATTTATTATATAAGTTCTAACCTCTTAATATCGGCTATTTTTATATATTAAAAAAAGCGTACGGGAAAAAAATTAAAGGTCTTATACGGGCGTATATTATTTATATCTTTAAAAAAGATTTTTTATTAGCGTTTTTAAAAGCGTTTTAAACGATTTTTATCGTTTAGAATATAGAAAAAAGCTTTTAAAAAATAAGACTCGTTTTATATAATCTAGAATATATTATTTTATAATTAAATATAAAGCTACGTATTTTAATACTTCCGGTAACGTTTTTCGGCTTATTTATCCCTTAAGAATTAAAAACTTTAAATAATTCGATTAAAACTTAGTCTTAAACTAAATACGTTTAAAACTATATCGTATAATATTAAAATAACTTTTTAATATTTATTTTAACTAGCTTTAATTAGATTATAAAAGTTATAACGTAAATTATATACCGAGTTATTTTTTTAAAAAATAAGAACGTGACACTTCGAGAATAAATAAAATACTTAGCCGGCGCCGCCGTACGAAAAAGAAACGGCTATAAAATAGAGGATCACTTCGTATATAAATTAAAAAAGACTTATAGTTTTAAAAATATATTAATAAATAGTTATAAAACGAATCGCGTTAAAAAAGTAATTATATAAAAACGTTTAAAATACGCTTATAACGTTATAAAATTTACGAAAAGCTCAAATATAATACGCGTACTTATTAAAATAATATAAAAACCTTTAAAAATAATAATTATTAATTTATTTAATTAATTTTAAATATTATAATTAAATTAATTTATAACTTATAAAGCTTAATAATAAAAAGTGCGTAGCTTACTTATATACGCAGCTCGTTTATAAAGTATATTATAATTAAAACTTATTATTTTTAATATAATAATATAATATCTTTATTAAGTTATAACGTTATATTATTAAAAAAAAACCTAATAACGACTAATTAAAAAGTTCGAAATAAAGTAATAACTAAAGACGAGTTAATACCCTAGCTTAAGCTAATAGCAACTTATAAATAGGAAGGAATTACCGCCATTACGTCATAGAAAGTCATATAAGAAACGAGTCACGTAATGAATCTCGCGAGATCCGCGAGATTTAAAGGCATCGGTAAAGGAGCGAGGAAAGACATAAATTCATTTACCTACTTTCTTAAAGTAATCTCACTACCTCCGTTATTAATCTAAGCATCTATCTTGACCCGTAAATAAGGCACATGCCTTAACGACCTTTTGTAATGCTTCAGTTACCCAAGCACCTTTTATCCGCGACTCAGTTCCCTCCCCCCCTGCCTTTCCGTCTTCGTCTCCCTGTCCGTCTCCCTGTCCGTCTCCCTGTCCGTCTCCCTGTCCGTCTCCCTGTCCGTCTCCCTGTCCGTCTCCCTGTCCGTCTCCCTTTCCGTCTTCGTCTCCCTGTCCGTCTCCCTGTCCGTCTCCCTGTCCGTCTCCCTGTCCGTCTCCCTGTCCGTCTCCCTGTCCGTCTCCCTGTCCGTCTCCTTCTCCCTGTCCGTCTCCCTGTCCGTCTCCCTGTCCGTCTCCCTGTCCGTCTCCCTGTCCGTCTCCTTCTCCCTGTCCGTCTCCTTCTCCCTGTCCGTCTCCCTGTCCGTCTCCTTCTCCCTGTCCGTCTCCTTCTCCCTGTCCGTCTCCCTGTCCGTCTCCTTCTCCCTGTCCGTCTCCCTGTCCGTCTCCCTGTCCGTCTTCGTCTCCCTCTCCTTCTCCCTGTCCGTCTCCCTCAACCCCTTCCCATAGGTAACTCCTACCAAGTCTACTCGAATCTAGTACACTTCGGACACCTACCGAACGCCAACAAAACAGAATGATCGCCCGCCACGCCCTATACGCATTCGTCGCCTGCTCCTCGCCCACGCCCGATACCCGACCCAACCAAGCCGCATATGCCGCCTTGTCCGCCGCGTCCACTTCGAACGCCTCTTGCAAAAAGCCCATTAACGTACTGCTAATGTGGACACTCATGACCACTGGGAACATTGTGTCCATCCACATACACAGCTCCCCCACCCCGTCACACAGCATCGGCGGCATCCCACAGCGGTAGCAGCAGCTGAATTCTTTGAAGCGGACCGTTTCAAGCAACGCCCGGTACTGGGTCTCGGGAAGGTGGCAGCATAGGTGAAACGGATGCTCAGCACTGTGGCGCTGGTTTTCGGGCTGCCCCATACACGCCCATTGGACAGAGCAGGACGGACACAAACCGCCGCGGACAGCTTCGAGCCAAGACTGGACGACCCGATCCTCTTCATGGTTCTGTTGACGGTGCCACTGGAGCCTGCCCCCTGCCCCCTCTGCCTCCTCTATCTCCTCTATCTCCCTCTACCTCTTCTACCTCCTCTACCTCCTCTACCTCCTCTGTCCCGCCTGCCCCGCACCGGTCGCAGCACTCGCCGCCCATGCTGGCGCAGTCCCCAACCTGGCCGTCAAGAAAGGTGCCCCAGACGATACGCCGGCAATCGACGGTCCGGACGAACGATACCATGGCCTCCCGGTTCAGGTGGTCGACGTCGCTACTGTGTGGATCCTGCCACGGGGGCCGGCCGTCCCATACCACGATCGAGTTGACCGTCTCGCCGGGCCGCCGCCCTGCCCGGCCCGTCTGCTGTGCGAAGTCCACCATTCCGTACGGCAACTCCGCATGCACGATCGCCACGATGCCCTGGATGTCGACGCCCGTGCCGAGCCCAGTCGTGGCCGAGATCCAACCGCTGCTGCCGCCCTTGGCCTCGACCCACGTCTCGAGCCGCGCCTTCCTGATGGCCTTGTCGAGACCGCTGTGGTAGAAGTCGCAGCCAATCTGCTTCGCTAGCGCCTCAGCCTTCTTCTTCGACCGGCAGTAAATGATGCCCTTCTGGCCAGGCGACCAACTCCGCTGTAGTCGGATTACAGTGCGGATAACCTCGTCGGTGATAGCCGTGGGCCCAGGCTTGACCTGCACGACGCGATATCGGACATTGCGCTTGGCGGTCGTGGACGCGCGAATGATCTCGGCATCGCCGGCCAGCATGAGTTGCCGGAATGACGGTTCAAGCCGCACGGGCAGTGTCGCCGTGAGCAGCACCACGGGGCAGTCGTACCGGTGTAATTGCCGCAGCTTCTGGAGCCGGGGCCTGTACGACGCGTCCATTAGGACGGTATGGCACTCGTCGATGAAGATGCGCCGGAGCAGCTGCCGGGCCCGCAGACTGTTGACGTACATCATGAACTTGCGTGTATCGGCCGATTCGGCGCTGACAACCACCAGCCGCGCGGCCCGGGCATGCTGTCCCTTGCGGCCCTTGTGCACATCCGGGCTCCACTGAAGACAGTCAAGCCCGGCTACGTTTGCGCGGCGCACAAGATCCTCGACGAGCGCCACGAACGGCACAACCACAATGCTGACTCCTGCCTGCAGCACGGGGACGGCCGGGAGCAGGAACAGCACGCTCTTCCCGGCGTCGGTCGGCAGCACGACGATGAGAACCGCGTTCCCCCGGAGCGCCAGCACCCGCCGAGCCGCATCCTCCTGCTGCTGCGACCGCCACCGCGCTCCTGGACCGAGCAGCGTCTCGAGCGCCTTGGGTACAGCGTCCAGCGGCGGCGGCGGCGGCGGCAGCGGCTCGGCGGCGGCACGAGGAGTTGGTGATTTCTTGGCCCGCTTATGTGAGCCCACCTCGCCCTCGCCCTTGGTTGGTGCCCGCTTCCGGCTGCTTTCGTTGACGGCCCCCTCGAGATAGCGGTGCATGAATAGGCTGGTTTCGCGGTAGTTCGCCTCCACTTGCGGTTGGAGCTGGTTCAGGGACCGCACGTCGACGGCGTAGTGCTGGGGCGTGATCAAGTTGTCGTGTGTCGCCTGCAGATCCCAGGTAGACTCGAGCCGCGGCATTTCGCGCAGCTCCCCCGTCGCCGCGTCCTCCACCGGCCCACCACCCTTCTCCTGCTCTGGCTGGTCCGACATCTCCACTTCAATTGACTCCACTCCCACCTCGATCGTCTCCACCTTGATCGTCTCCACCTCGTCATTGGGCTGGCCCTCGAACGCCGCCTCGTCCACACCGTTACCCACCACCCAGTACCGCGCGTAAGACCCCCGTGAGAACGACTGGAGCGTCGCCGGCGCATAACTCTTGCCGCCGCTGTCATCCCTGAACTGGCAGTCGTGGGACGCCATGTTACACCGATTGATGCTCAGGTAGCCGCAGTTGCCCCGTATACAACGAAACCCGGCTAGCTGGGTGAGCCAGGGCAGCGGCGCGTGCCCGTTAGGCGGCAGTGCTACGGTGTGCGGGTCTTCCAGTGGCAGCGACGCCCCGTACGCTAGCACCGCCGCCAACGTCTGGCCCTTGAGCCGGTGTGGCTTCCGGAGGTGTTGGGCCAGGCTGGCGCGCCCGGGTCTCAGCGCAGTGCGGCACTTGCAGCAGAAGAGCAGCTGCCATTGCGGTGCCCACACCACCCACTCACCTACAAGAGTCGAGGCCGTCGTCGGCAGAGGATGCGCCATTTTTTTAGTCTCATGGGTATGAAAACTCCACTCAAAAGTGTGTGGAGGACTAGGTAAAATAGTTTAATAATTGCGATTGGATTAAGAAAAAGAAGGGAAAATAACTAAACCTTAATCCTTAGTTTATTTTCGTTTAAATAATATATTATAGCTACGTATTGAACGTGTCGAACGCGTCGAGCGCGTTAAACGCGTCGAACGCATTTCAAGTGTTTAAAAGTAAACATAATCTAGCTCGGGTATGCAGCTTAACCCACCTTTATTATTGCTTACGCATATATTAAGATAGAAAGTATAGGTACATCTCGCGGACCTAGGATGCACGGCTGCGCCATACCTGATCGGGAAGAGGGACTAAACCCAGGAGGTGCGACAGCGTGTTCTCAACTACACGATCTACCAGGCCGAGACATTCATGTGATGCCAAACCAAGCCAAGAAGCCGTGGAAATTGATCAAGGGCCAACCTATCTTTATACCGTGTCTTAAAATGCGTATGGGATCTGCCATATGTGCTGCTTGGCTAGTTTGCACTTCGCAGGATCTCTGCCTATACAGGGAAGAGAGAAGAAGCTATCCCTTTTCTGCGCCAACTTGCGTTTGAATACAAGACTCAACCACCGAACTCGAGATCAGCCTATTTTAAAATCCTGTAACCATCCTCCATGAAACAGGTAAGCCGCCTCAGAGACAGCTTGCTTGGTTCTACGGGGAATTTCCAAGACGTCTGTGGCCATCTTTTAATTGCCCTCGGTACCACAATCTTGTTTTGATATTGCGATGTTCTGGTATTGATACTTGAATACAAATTGACATACCAAAAGCCTCGAAAAAAAAATCAATCTCGAATGATCACCGACCATGTATTCGCCGTGAACTCCAGCGTGCCGGCCTGCTTCAAATGCTCCGGGTCCATCAGTATCCGTAGTCCAATCGAGCTGCGTCCAATATTATAGACGCGGAGAATAAGATAAATCCTATCAGGCGACTGCTGGGAAGCGTTATGGATACTCTGATATTGCATCTACAATACGATTTGATTAGCGCAAGAGTCTGAACAGTTATCCAGGAAGTGGGGGATGTCCTGCGGGATACATACCATTAAGTACTGAGAATTTCTCATATAAAAGGGCGCCTCATAAGCACCTGTCGTGGTCTTGACTTGTATCGGCTACCCTATCCGCTCTCCAGAACTGATATGTGTAGGCATGTAACCCTTGGCAACGAGCAAGTTGGTAAGTACGCCATCGGTGTCATTATACGTGATATCGGAGGTCTCTGGGCTGGCTAATCGCCTGATATCACCATACTCTGGGTGGTTCGCAGCGTACTGACGGATAGTGCTCTTCCAATTGTCGATGTTGAAACCAGGCAGGGTAGGCATGCGAAGCCGGGATAACAATTCGAAGACCTGGAGAAGTAGTCATCAGTTCAACCTTTCCTCGGGTCACTTAGGGCTCGGACATGGTGCAAAGGAATGGGAGATAAGATCAAACGTGATAGAAAAAGAAACCTCGCTTATGAATAATTCGCCTGCGGCACCAATCATCCTGTCACGCTCCAGCTTGCCGAAGGCATGGAGGCTATAGGGGCCACCGGCAATAAAGTCCTGTTGAGGCCGGACGGGGATGTTGAGTGAGCCTGCTGGGCTGGGGAACACCGCCTCCCGCGCCTGTGCAACGGTCAATGTCAAGGATTCCTTGCTCGTCCATAATGGCACGGAGAGAGCGGTGCCTCGCCCCAAGAACGCCCTGTACAACCATTACCGCTTGGGCTGGCGGGGGGTTGGAGATTTGCGTGTCTGGGTCTGTCATGAGCCACTCGCATAGCCGCTGCGGTAGCTTGTTGCGGAAACAGGTCTCTTGGTTAATCTCGTCCTCGGGGATGTAAATTTTCAAGCCCGAGTCGTCCTCGCAGATATGGAGCAACGCTGATTCCTTTTCGACCTTGAGCATCAAAATATTAAATCTAATATGAGTTAAACACCCTACCATCCTGGTTTAGATGCAGCTCCGATGTGATCTTGCTCGTCTCAAGGGTCTCAGACTCGCGCAAGTAGCGATAAAACGCCTCCTGGTCATGGGCGTTACCAACTCTCGGGCTGTTGTACGTCACGGCAATCCTGCGTGGTCAAGTCAGAACTCATTCAGGAGCAAAAGGAAGATGGGGGGATTAACCGGATTAATGCATGTGCTTTGCTTTGCACTAGGAGCCTCGGCGATGTGACTACTCGAGTCGAGCTGTAGTTGACAGCAGAGAAGTCTTTGACGGCTTTTAACAGATAGCGGTTCCCGAGGCCGGCCCACTCTATAAACCTTTCCAGGTCGCGAACTAGGTCCATGCTGAGGTCAAGGAACTTTCCCTGGTCAAGAAAGGCGTCGCCAAGAGGCTTGCGGTCCCATATGGCAAACCCTACCTTTCCATTCTGAAGAACCCGTCCGCCAGACCCGGGCAGCCTGACAGGAAAGACCTTGTTCTGGAGGACTGGGTCAGGGTCATAGAAAGTACCCTCACTTGCCAACAGCGAACTGAAGGCTAGGATCGTGTCCTTGGTCTCCTCCATTGGCAGGCGCGTTGTTTCCTCTGCCGTGGGCTTCTCATACACCATCTTGGCAGTTTGTGTCTCGACCCCCAGTAGATTCACAAAAAAAGTCTTCCAGGTCTTCATAAAGGGGTTGGACAACAAGCATCGCCCTGATTCTGGTGGGGCTGGACCACAAGAACTTCGTCGTCGTGTACCACTTGCCTTCCTCGCCGCCATATACGAGCTCCTCCTTGGTAAAAGCCACCCTGGTGTATTGCTTAGCTATTGTCACTCTGAATTTGCCAGCGTACATAGGGTGCTTACCGTAGTCTTCCCTGGGAATGGGGCCCAGGTTTGACGAATAAAGAAACTTGTACAGTCTGTGTACGGTATCCAAATCGCTGTTTCCGACAGACTTAATCGCTTTGATTTCGTCGACAATATTTTCCCAAGTGCACTTTCGTTGGATCCCCAGAGTGTCCAAGAAGAAATTATCGAGCTGACCAGCCTCACTTCGGAAATGGTGAGAATATAGATGGGGTAGCGAGTTCAGGGTGATCGTGCTGGCACCGGTAGGAGCCTGCCATACGCATTCATCTGGTTTGGCCCATCTCGCAAACCTTGAACCGTTCTGTGTATGTAGATGTACTGGACTACATCATCGTTAAAGTAAGACCTGAAAAGGGTTTGTTAGACTGATAGATGTTCGAGAAACATGACCCGTCGGGAGATAGTGCTTCTAATATCGAGATCCGCATGCTAGTATGACTAGCTGATGTTTCGAATAGTTGCAAAGCGCTACTTGACCATGTGAAAGAGGGGACAATGTAGAACTTGCCTGATCTTGCCTCTGGTTTCTTTCTGGTTGCCGGACTGTAACACTTTGCCTTGGAGGAAAATGTAAAGATCCAGTACTCTCTTCCGTGTGTCGAGAGAAGTAGCATCCATATTGCGGAATTCTAACGTACTCAAAATATCCAGCGCGAAGTCCACAAGGTCGAGTTCTTTTACGCCAAGGTGGAATATCTTGTCGAGCTCTTTCCATTCTAGAGGTAGTGTCCAATCACTGAGGGGCGTCTCCAGCCTCAAGAACGGGAACATTTCATCGTTGAAGGGGAATCGATCACATAGTCCTCGAAGGGTGTCCAACGGCAGATAAGTGCCATGTAGTTCAAACAAATCTGTTTCATCTCCCTCTTTCGCATAGTACCAGGATAATTTCAAGCTCTTGTAGAGCACTGCCGTCGCGTGCAAACCTATGACTTTCATCGGTCCAATTCTCTTTCAAGAAGCCCAGAAGCCTCTCTGGTCGGTGTGCTGCTACGTATCAACAGGCGTCTGACAGGTTCTTCCCTTCGGCATCGGCTATCGGGATATATCGACGGACGTTGAGATGCCGATGCAACCAATCCTTCAAAGATTCCATGCCGCCATTCAATGGGCTAGGTGCATGTTCCAAGTAGTTTACATGCACGTAGATGACTTCGAAGCCAGGGCCACCATCTCCGAACAGACCCCCGGCAGGCGTTGGTTCAAGCAATTGGCCAGGCCCATAGGGGTTTTCGTCGCGCACGTATATGTTATCACAGAGTGTTGGAATAACGAATTGGGCCTTATCTGACATGATCCGGATAGATGTATGGTCGGGAGGCGTTATTGCTTGATGATGCGTGAGATAGAGGAAGTGAAAGTAGTAGGCTGATTGAGATAAGTTCAAACGGAAAGAGCCCTGGTAAAATTTGGTGAGGACGTTTCGCACGTTTGTGACAGATGCGCAGGTCACGCCGATGCTGTCGAATAGCTCCTTTCTATCCTCGTTGGTAGTGCTCGAAGGGCAAACGACATCCAAATCCAGTTCTCCAGGAATGTCCAGGTCTGTGCCAGCTAATTACCTTTAGATACAAGACGGCTTTTTGATATCCCAGATTTGACCTCCACCGACCGGTTCGGAGTGGTAATAAAGCCAGGGCCCGGATTTCATCCTGAAACTTTTGTTGGCCAAGATTGTTACTACTAAATGGAATCCGTAGCAACTTGGCCATGCGTGAATACCAGTCTTGGTCTTTTATCGACTTAATCCTGGAGTCCGTCTGCGTAAGGTTCCACTTCGCCCGGGCAATTATTGCCTGTATGCTGACTTTCTGCAATCCGAAACCTGAGAGGAGAGAGTAGATCCGCCTTTTGGTAAGCGGGGGATAGATAGACTCCGGGGTCATTATCACGGAGCAGTGGTTCGCCTGAACTGTCGAGCCCCCGGGGACCAAGGATTGCGGATTCCTCAATCAATTTGAGGGTGTCCATGGATGGCTGTAAGGATCTAGGCACCATTACCCTGGTATCCTGTATCTTTTTTGTGATCTGCTTTATCAGATACGACCAGGAACTCCCAATCGTGTCTGGTTTTGGTAGGTATCGCATCCACTGGAACCGCAATGTGGGATGTTTGCACATTTGTTTGATGGCCGTGATGAAGGCATCGATTATGCCACGGCTTAGTCCCTCTCGTTTCTGGGAGAATCGACGACAATACCTTGTCTGTTGGCTTGTGTGACAAAGTCCGCTTGAATCAGAAACTGAGCGGGGAATTTCAATCAGGAAATCTTGTCTTGTATGTACCGTACGTCAATGAGGGGTCCACTAACCTTGAATCGTGTCTTCTGGACAGGTAGAAACGCAAAGACCCATTCGTCATGCAACACGGGGGTATTGTGCCTGGTGAGTGGATAGGCTAGAGTTATTTCACTCGTGGCGTATACTCGGGCTGCGTGGTCTGTTTCTGTGTAGACCCGATTCTCATTTCCGGCAAGACCATTGACTAACTGTTGGGTTATAAGCTAAAGCACCCCTCACGGGTTACCCCGTTACGGGCCACCGCGTTTTACTTTACGAACGCGTTTTTTTACCGTGTATCCTAATTAGAAAACTTTTTAATTTAATTATTACTTTTTATTTTTTAAAGTTATTATTACTTTTATTTTTTTCGCTTATTTCTACTCTTTATAATGATATTTTTGTTTAATATTTAAAAGCGTATATAGGCTATTGTGCGCGATGTAAAGCTCGGAATAGTTATTCGCGAATCCGCCTATAAATGGTTAACCTCTCGATTATATATTTAATGCCGTCTCGTTAATATATTTATTAAAAATAAGTTTAATAAAGATTAGCAGGTTTTATTATTACTTTTAAAAAGCGAATTAGTATATTAAGCCGTTAGTTAAGCTAGGTTAAGCTTTATATTAACGCTGGTTAAGTTTAAGTTTATAGTTTAATAGATATTAAACGCCTCCGGGGTTTCTTATACTTTAAAATAACGATAATATACTCGTTTTTTAGCTAAAAACGAGTTCGTTAAGACCGTAAAGTCGAAAATAATTAATTATAACCGGGTTAATAAGGCTATAGTAATAAATATTAATATTTTTTTTAATAAATTTAATACCCCGGAGTTAGTTAATATTTTTTTTAAACGCTTTTATAATACCGACGAAATAGGTATCGGCTAAGGCGTTAGTAGTAACTATTAAGTAGTTATTAAAGCTATTAATTATTTAGTTTTTAAGAAAGACGTCGAAAAAAGGGAATGGATTATTACTTTAGAGTATATAGGCTATGATGGGGTACCCCTCTCGCCGCTGGTTATTTTTAAAGGGGCCGACGTCTAAAGTTAATAATTTTTAGACTAAGACAGCTATTTTTAAAATAATTGGCGGTTTAAAGCGTTATTTAAAAGGTGGACTAGTAATGTTATAATTTTAAATTAGATTTAAAATATTTTTATTTTTTATATACGGTCCCGTTATAATAATAAATAAATTATCCTAATTTATAATAATTATAAATTATATACGAATAATAATTTTTTATAGCTTTATTTTTTAAATAAAATATAGCTGGTTTTTTATAAGTTATATTATAATTATATAATATAGGTTTTAAATATAGAAGTTTTTAGTTTATTAAAAAAAAGGTTAAGGATTATTTTAAAAAAGTGTTTAAATACGGTTTTTAAATTAAAGTTTATAAAAATAAATATATTAAAGGTATATCGCTAGGTTAGAATTAATATATTAATTTTTTTTATAATTAAAAACGTTTAAAAAACGGTTAAGATTTATTCATAAGATTATTTAAAGCCGTTATTATTAAAATATATTATCTTAAAAGATATAAAAGTTGCCCGGGTACGTTTAAAACTATTAAAAATAATTAAAAAAGAATTAATACCCGATTTCTTCGCCGAATTAATTTTAATACTTATTAAAACACCTTTTAATAATTAGGAATTACGGAATAGTAGTCGGAAATTAGCTGCTATAGACCCTACTTTTAAAATACCTTTTTAACGGCTCTTTATTAAGAAGGCTAATAAAGCCCTAGATTAAAACGTTAATAAAATCGCGTATCTCGAAGCTTAGGTCGATTATTTTTAAATTAAACTCGATAAAAAGATTATAAAAGTACGTTAAAAAGTAAGAATCGCACCGGGATAACGATTTATTTATATAATTAATATACGCCGGGCTAAGCGGAAGCTAAGGGGTAAGGTTATATACGAGGACGAAACTAGCGACGTCGAAGTATTAAGAGGGCCTCGTAACGCTATAGAAGCTATAAAAGATGATGGCACGGAGGCGGAGGACTATATTATTATTAAAAATAACGAAAGATAGTATATTTACGTCAATTCTAGCCGTAGAAATAGCTTTAATTACAAAGGTAACGGTAGCTCAGTAAAGTGGCCCGTGAGGGGGTGGCCCGTAAGGGGGTGCTTTAGCTTATGATAGTACTTGGTGTCCTCGGTTGTACTATCGCCTTCGTCATGGAGGAGGAGGGTGATCCGGCTGAGCTTTTCTTCTAGATCATCTTGTGGATCTTGCCACTCTGGAGTGACCATGCCCAACCCCGTGTCGCTCGGACGGTGTTCAAATGAGGAGGACAGTCCTCTGGATTGGATATGCACTCGATAAGCTGCCATGAAGACCGACTTGAATCCGATGCCCTTCTCTCCAACGTAACCTTGAGGTCCGTGCTTGGAACTCTGGCCTACTGCGCAAATGGCCTTGAGGTTGGTTTCGGTGAAGCCATCTTCATTGCACTCCTGGACAATCTTGTGCGGGTAGACATGGAACGAGACACAAGGCGCTTCGCCTCGCCCTCGGGCTTTCTTGTAGTGATTATCCTCGGCATTCTGAAGGATCTCAAAGGCTAAATAAATACCTACTCATGAGTGCAAGGAACCCACAACGTGCATGCTAGGGAGGGACATTCGAAAACCCCAATGGAACCAAGTAAATAGGAAATGCCTACGCTCTCATTATACTCTATATTACATGTACAAAATGCCTATCTATACTCTTCCATCACCCTCCTTACTCGGTGTGCTCTAAAGCTCCAGCGATTCAACAGAAGGGCGTGCCTTGCGTCGTGTGCGCTCCTCTGCCAGTTCTTTCAAGTCGCCCGACATGGGCGCGTGGCAAATAGCGGTCTCTAGTGGTCGTAGGTCAAGTAGGTACTTACCCAGAGGATGTTCCACCTCATTTCGCCTCCTTGTGAAGCAGTTTTCGCTGGCGGGAGGGGGAGACTGCCGTCTCGCCTCAATGCCTTCTAGACGACTACAGGGAGTAGAAGTTTTATAAACGGAGGGGCATAGCTCCATAAGAATAGATAGAGCCATGCTGTTCTAAAGATGAAAGAAGAAAATTCGGTCTAGAGTTTGTAAGGACGTTTACTTGTGATTTCGGTTTCTATAGCTAAAAGAGAGAGGGATTCACGTCCTGTTGGGGTATATTTATCCTTAATTAAACAATAATAAGCTGCCAGGCCGCGTCGTCTTTGTTTGTTCCTTTGAGGGCGCGGATCTTGCTAATAGGAATCAAAGACGCTCTCAGAAGATTTACATACTCTCATTCAGCGCACAATGCGAAAGACGGAATCGGAGTTCGCCTGCAAACGTCATCAACGCAAGACTGGACAACGAATGGGCTATTGTCTAACATTGTCGCTGGAGTGTTATTGTTTGGTATGATGAGAAATACTGAAAGGCGGATTAATAATTCGGGAGGCCTTCTCAGCAACACGGAGCTAATGGTTCGTCCATTGTCTCCTGCGATACACAGCCGATATTAGCAAGTAGAATCAGCTGCATTTCAATCAAACCCCGTCTTTCCAAGCCCACATGGACGAGAGCTTGAACGTTGCCGGAAGGACCACTGATAGCTCAGCATGGAACAACCGCGAGGATCATGGCGAAGGTCAACTGGTAGATTCGGCTTCGCATGCGAAGGGTGCGGAGCTCATCAGTTGCAGTGGAAATAGCATCGGAACTTTCGAAACAAATTCACCAGGCACGAGTGCTCGAGAATGTCGCAAGTTTTCATGGTAATTTGCCATAGTACTGGATGAATTGGGAGAGCTCTCCCTCTCGAAAATTCAGCACACGACGCTGTATTACGTAGAAAAATGCGACGTGTCCGATGGTTTGTCGCCATTTGAAGATGACGTTCCAGTCGTTATGTGGCTTGTATGTGGCTTGTTATATGGACCGGAGCTGCGGCGTTGGAGGGGCTAGCTATCTTATGGACTTATGCGAGGCTGACCAAGCTTCAATTGCATCACGTGCCAGACTGAGCTCCTTCCTCAAGTGAAAGCTGAGTAAGGTGGGGCCTTGTCCTTGAGGCTGATTAGTGGATTGGCGGATTAGAACACAAGGCAGCTCTGGAGCTGGCGTCAGTCAACGCTTGGAGCTACAGTCGGGCAGTCAATCAGTACCTCAACATTGACGGGCTGGTAGCACCATCATCACCAACCATCACCACCTTTCCACCACTTCCTTCCGCCACGCTTTTTGCGCATCTTCTCTGCGCAGCCTCACGCCCACATTCTTTGCATTATCGAAGCATTTCAGGGCCTTCATATCCTCATCCGGCATTTTTGATTACCTTCTAGTGCCATTTCCACATCTTCATCATGGACCGGATAAACCGAATGCTGGCGGGTGCTGGTGGCATGGGCGGCCTCGGTGCTGCACCTGGCGCTGTACGTATTGCCCTTCTCTCCATCATCGTTCGCTTCTTAGCGACACAAAGCTAATCGTGGATTCCCATGCAGGATAACGCCAACCTCATCGACAACTCCGAGACCGTCTACATTTCCTCCCTCGCCCTGCTGAAGATGTTGCGACACGGCCGAGCTGGTGTGCCCATGGAAGTTATGGGTCTGATGCTGGGAGAGTTTGTCGATGACTTCACGGTCCGCGTGGTGGATGTCTTCGCCATGCCGCAAAGCGGTACCGGTGTCAGTGTCGAAGCTGTCGACCCTGTGTTCCAACAGAAGATGATGGATATGTTGACGCAAACGGGACGGTATGCTTGAGCCACCCTTTCCTGCCCACCCACTCCATAATGCTAACGCGCACATGTCTCCAGGCCCGAGTCGGTAGTGGGCTGGTATCACTCACATCCCGGTTTCGGCTGCTGGCTGTCGTCGGTCGATATCAACACCCAGCAATCCTTCGAACAACTTACGCCCCGCGCCGTCGCCGTCGTTGTCGACCCCATCCAGTCCGTCAAGGGCAAGGTCGTCATTGACGCCTTCCGTTTGATCAACCCGCAGTCTCTGATGCTTGGCCAAGAGCCGAGACAGAGCACGTCTAACCTTGGTCATCTGAACAAGCCCTCTATTCAAGCTCTTATTCACGGCCTCAACCGACACTACTATTCTATCGGCATCAACTACCGCAAGACGGCGCTGGAGGAGAACATGTTGATGAACCTGCACAAGCACGTATGGACGGAGGCGTTAGAAATGGAAGACTTCCGACACGAAGGCGAGCGGAACAAGGAGCACTTCCAAAGACTGGTCACGCTGGCCGACGGTTACGAGAAGCGCGTTAAGGAGGAAACCGAGTTGTCCAAGGACCAACTCAAGACTCGTTACGTGGGCAAGCTTGACCCGAAGAAGCACTTGGAAGATGTTGGTCAGCAGTTGATCGAGGACAACATCGTCTCCGTATCGCGACAGATGATCGACAAGGAGGCCACCATGCCCAAGAAGGACGCGGTGGCGAATGGTCAGTCAAATGGAGACCACATGGACGTGGAAGACTAGGATGTTTTGCACCAAATAGGACTGCTTGACCCTATCCAAGGCGTTAACATTACTGCAGCAATATCCTCCTCTGTATAATAGGCGTTTGGTAGGCTCATGCGACCCGGCAGAGGGGCTATGGTAAAATACGGCTTGCTTTCTACCTTCTCGATTCTTCTGCCCTCTTCGCTTGACATGCTTTTTCATCAGGGCAAAACTCATCCTTGTTCCAATTGGGTCAATTTCAGTCAGATACCTGACAACTTCTGAGTTGCTGTGTGTAGGGGTTGGCAATACTTTCGTGACATAAATGAAGGCCTGGAATTCTTTAACTCGAAGTTTCTGCCATTTGTCATGAATCTTTACTCCGGTGGCAACCTGACTTAGTTACCAGCCATTGTAGAGTATAAAGCATCGCTTTGTCTACAAAGGGGGTATCTCCGATCAAAGGTATTGTGCCCCAGCTATAAAGCAGCGCAAGCCCCAAAGCAGAAGTTATATACTCATCTGAATTCTATCTGTCGTATTTTCTCTGTTCATCATCATACTTCAAATTCGAGCCGGACTCAGACTGTGTCGGACATATCATTTACTCTAGTATTGAAACGTTCGACATACAGTCATTCATATCTACTTTCACCACAACATACCTAATCTAATCACGGCCATGATGATGGACTGCCTGAGTAGATGCTTTGGTAAGTCGCCAGACAACCCAATTCCCTTCTCATCAAAATCCCACCCAGGCGCGCAACGCCCCAACCAGCGCCTCCGGGCCAACCTCAATATGCCGTCCCCGTCGTCTCCAAGCGCAACTAGAGAGCAGTACCTCGGTGGACAAACCGCTACCTCCGCTCCCACAGCACGGGGCTGCCGATATCGAGCTTCAAGAACATAGCCGGCACCAGCAGCAACAGCAACAGCAACAACAACCCCTGGGCCGCATCTCGAGCACCCGACGGAGCAACACCGTCAAGAAGACCAGCGAAGAGAACACCACCACTGCCGACACTGCCACTAGTCGACTTGCCCCCGTCGCGCTGCCTGGGAGACGTCGCGCCTCGCCAAGCACGAGCTGACCGACATGTGCAATGAGGTCCACCGCACCATGAGCCACATCCCCTACGTCGTCGCCGGCGTCGGCGCCCTCATCGACCACGGCTTCCAGGGGCGCACCGCGAACAAGGTCACCATCATCGTCCCCGAAGAGTCCCGCGACGTCGTCCGGGCCTGGGTCGCCGCTTCCGGCACCCACGACGTCGGCGCCGGCTCCGACTCGGTCGCGATCCGCATGCCCAAGGACGGCAGCCTGCGCCGCGTGCGCGTGCGCTGGGTTGGCGGCGCGGCCTTCGCCAACCTGCACATTGTCCGTTCGTCCAGCTCCGACGCCCGCGTGCTCGGGCTGGCGTCGCAGATCGACCAGATCGCGACGGCGTGGCTGCAGTACCGCGAGCGGCTCGCGGCCCCCGGGCTGACGACGCAGCGCGAGCGCGAGCGGTCGGAGCGGGAGCTGAAGACTATGGTGGGCGACATCTTCTGGTGCTTGCGGCGCACGGCCGACATGCGCACGAGCCTGAACCCGGACCATTTACGCTTGTTCCTCAGCGAGAAGGTCTGGTCCCCTTTCACCGCGGCCCACGATGACGCCCGCTTCGAGGTCATGCGCGCCGGCATCGACGTCGCGGCCGTGCTGGCCGGCCACCGGCAGCGCGGCGAGGTCCGCGCCCACGAGGAGCTGCTGCGGCAGTATGGCGTCAGCGACGAGGAGGGGATGATGGGCGGCGGTATTGTTGAGGAGCAGCCGGGGCCCTTCGAGGGAATGCGCGGTCTGGGCCGCGAGAAGGTCAAGGACAACGGGCTGCTGAGCGTCTACACTGTCGCGTGCTCGGACGCGGGGGCGTCGTCGGTGGCGCTGTCTAGTGTGGCACCACTGCCGCCGATGCCGATGCTGCCGCCATCCGCACCGTCATCTAGACAGGTCCGAGATTTGCCGGCACCGTCCTCGTCGTCGTTGAGGCTGGGAAGACCTAGAGACCCCGGAGGCCGGGAGGAGCTGGCTCGGCAGCGTAGCAGTCCTGCGCCGGGCAGGATGTCGATGGAGGAACGGGGAGGAGCTGGCAGACGATAGGAGCTTGGGAGAAGCCTGACGACGACGGGAAAGCCGGAGAAGGAGGTCAAGCCCAAGAGGCAGAGTCGACACCAGGCTCGGAACTCGACCGACATAGTTTCGGGACGGGGTACCACTGAGCACTGGCTGTAAGCTAGAGATCGTGTGGTTCCCTGGCGTTCGGCTTGGTATAGGTAAGTCGCATTTCCGAATATATGTTTTTACGTTTTGAGCTCGCCGAATCAACGAGGAAAGGAGATAAGGGCAATGGTGTCTAACAAAGGTAAGTCCTACAGATTTGATAAACATAATACAATAACATACGCCCTGCCTCTTGCCTGATTATTGATTTCAACTGAAGCTGTCTAATAATCGACATGCTGCTGGTTAGGCTCTTAGGTGCCGACTACTTTTGTGTATATCGAGGAGAAGTCAGTTAGCAATCTCCTTTCTACCCGTATTACACCACCCAATTGTTCGTCAACATTCTACTCCACATCGTGCATCAGCAGAGCTTACTTACTTACTATGTGGAATCTGTACTGATGCTTCTAGTCAAGCATTGTTCCTCCTGGACGTACAGTTCCCAGATATCCATGTCTGCCGAATACCTAGGATGGTCGAGCACTAGTTTGGGTCCCCTAGCTAGAATTGATCCGAAACCTACCTGTACACGAACGTTGAGTGTGGAGACGTGGTGGGATCAGGAAAAGAGCATCCTTCTGAGTTCCGTGTCAGGGGACGTGCTCACTAAGCTGCCCTGGGTCACACTATAGGTATGCTTACAATCTAGGAGACGTCCGAGGAAGGTGCCGAGGAAGGTGACGAGTCGGTCGGTAAACCGTCAAGTCAACCTTGAATAATAAAACACTTCGCAATAACGTAAACGGTTTAGCGCCAGAGCAGTACTGATTAGGGCCCATTATTGGGCTATTTAAGTGCACGTTTGTGAAACCTGGGGCTATCTCGAAAGCACCCCTCGCCGCATGGTAATCTGGTAACATATTCTGTGTATCTCTCAGATAAAGCAATCATACAGAGAGGTGCACTCAAAGCTTTCGCCAGTATCGTATCTGGGAAATCAACTTTTCGTTTCGCATAAATTCGTTTCATACAACTCAGTAGGTCACTCGTTTCTGGTTTCTAACTTCGACTGGATCTAAGGGTAGAAACAGAAGGACTTACAGCAAGTAGATTGCCAGGCCATCCATTGATGATGAGTTCTCAGTTCGATACCAAGCTGCCCAACGGCCCATCTAGCAAGATGAAGATCAGCTACACGAAGGAGCAGTTGCTCCACGTCGATAAGACCATGACCTTCGTGCCGGGCATCTTCTACATGCAGCCCGACGACGACCAGGCTACCATCGGCTACGGAAAGGTGCCCATCTTGAATGATAGTCTCAAGCGCGTGTACATCGCCGCCAGACATCTGACCCCCGATGAGGAGAAGAAAGGTGATAAAGCCCGGAACAGCTGGGTCATCCTCCTCGAGACCGCTTCCGGCAACAACATGTCCGTCGAACTGAAGCAAGTCGATGGCGAGGGCAACACCATCGTGATGGTACGTCCCTGATTGATTGGGCTCGTTGACGATCCGGCCTCCCTTCAGTACGGCCAGGTCTACGGATTTGCCTACAGCAAAGGTGCCGAACTGATGGAGGATGACTTTGTTCTTCGCGAGTTCTTCGATCGGGTTGAGAGATATGGCTTGAGCCGTTACAAGCTCCGTAGTAAGTATGCCGGCAATGAAGACGGAGTCGCCATCCACGACCTCCGGGGTAAGTTAAGAAACTATTTCTCTCACGGGCTTTCGCCCAAAACCCACACCCCCTCGTCTCGTTGCATCCAGTCCATCTGCCATGTACATTATTAGACACTAGTCGAAAGGAAACCCACTTACCTGAATCGTTGTTCATGTAGGCTATCGCTTCTGGATCTGGTCCGCCCTACGTCTGCTCGAGCCCGAGTTGCCCGGCTTCATCTCGGACTACAGCCAAAGTCTTCTGGTGAAGATCGAGAGACAGAACGCCCTGGACGCCGAGGCCGACTGGCTCCACAACGGACACTTCTTGCCCCCGAAGGAGAAGAAGAGCAGCATGTCTTGTCACTGCTGCCACACCTGCCACCACGAGAAGCCAGCACAATCTCTGGTCCGGTACATCGCTCCGACGGCTCCCACCCCCACCCTCGGACCCGCTGGTGCCTCTGCTCATGCCCTCCACCAGGGCCGCTAACCACTACGGCAGAGAGGAGCAGACCAGCATCCATCCTGGCCAGAGCCTCCTCTCGGGAGTCCAGCAGGAGATCGCATCATCTCGATCCCTCCTGCATCCTCGCAGCGACCTTGCGGAGTGCTTGACCTCCGTACTCCCCCCGGCAGGCCACTTCACCTCCGAGGTCTCGGTCGCGGCGGCCCATGGAGGAGGCTACTCTCTTGCTGTGGAGAAGGAGTTTGGCAGATACTGTACAGCAAGCTAGACTATTCTGGCTGTTTGGTCCGTGCAATTATAAGGCGAATATGGTCCGTGCAACTTATACAGCGAATATGGGCATCTTTTGGTATGCCTTTGTTCCCTTGCAGCATTCACAGCCGTTTGCTAGAAGCAAAGGAGCAGCTTGATGATACAGGAGTTATTGTTGCCTCTACATTCATTCTGGCTGCCATCATTTCACTGAGTCATAGTCAATACGAATGACATTGACTGATACTGAAACTGTGTACCTAATTCACCCATGTGCTGTCTTTGGCCTTATACGTTGCAAATGCAGACTTGCTTGTCAAACCTCGCCCTTGCGCAATGATTGAAACCTATGTGGATGAATATGAATAACAGCTGATTGCCTACATGTCAAGCGAGGCTGACTGCATCAATGGCAGGCTTGGTACCATTGTCGTACTGGCAGTATTTCTTTCTATCCGTATATGAAGCTGCTCGGTCCGACGATCAGCGCCGACATCTGAGATGATTTCTTGCTGCAGTAGGCTTACTGCTAGAATCTATCGCCGCTCAAAGTACCTTAGAAGTGAATACATCGTGACCATTTCTTTACAACTTTTACATTCACTACTATGGCCGACATCGTAGTGACCAACTTCGATGCGACATGAATATTCAAAACTGCCCGCCGATCGCTAAAGCACGTAGCATTCACTTATTATGATCGATCTTATTTTCTTATATAAACGCCTCTACTTACTTTGCTTCTACCGTCTTCTTTCCCATCTCTTCCTCGATATACTACAACCAAAACCAGTCTACGGTACCAACATCATTTACTAGCATACTTTTCGTCCACGACCAACTGGCTATCGCTTCACCTTCTTTGCTCATCCAACTTGTCTTCTCCTCGGAACTCCAGTGCACGGTACATCGTTCCCGGCACAACACCTATTCTGTATCAAAACCTGCGCGTCAAGAATGCCGAGCGCGAAGCAATCTTTGCCCGGATCGTCACGCCCTTGCCTCACGGAAACGCTGAACGTGCCGCTGCTATCACGGAAAAGTACCAGGATATTGATTCCATGATCTCTGAGATTGCTACTCGCGAGAAGATGTCTTGCGAGCAGATCCTCTCCTATGTCAAGAACCAATCAAACTATACGATGTTCCATGTTGCCGCTGAAAATGGCAGAGACGGTATGGACTTACCATAAAGCTCCTCTTTTGTAATTCTATGGCCGCAATTAACAGCTTCTACCAGAGATGGTCGAGTACCTCTACCGGCCGGGAATCTTCCTCACCCAGCCGGCCATGCGAACGGTCCTACTTCAAGCTCGAAACACCACCCTCGACCGACCGATCCATATTGCAGCCCGAAACGACAGCATCGAGTTCATCTGAGCACTCGTTCGCAAAGGCGTTGCTATCGATTCAACTGGCGTGTTCGGTTGCACCGCCCTGCACATCGCGGTCAGAGCTCGGCATCGACAGCTGATGGAGAACCTGATCGACATGCAAGTCAATCTCAACATTCAGAACATGAGTGGGCAGACCGCCCTTCATGTCGCAGTGCAGAACGTCGACATCGACATCGTCAGATTCCTGTTGGATAAAGGAGCGGATACGGGAATACGGAATGCTGGTGATCTGACCCCGGGTGTGGTGGCACGCGCTCACCTCGACAAGTCAATCCACTTACTCTTTATTGCGCGGCGATTACCATGTTAGGAGATCCCCGGATCCATATGTTAGCTTCATTGTAATTACATAGAAAACCCTCAATCTGCCCAAAGGCTGAGAGCTGAGAATAGGCTCGCTATATATACATGAAATCTCTTTAACCCCACCCCCTTTATTCCATTTGAGAATCTTTTCTTCCGTGTTATTTGCAATGATGTGAATAGCGGTACCACTAGACCTTCACAGCTCACTTTTATTTCTGGGATATCTTTCTAATAGATCCAAGTCCATTCTCTACCGCCAACATGAACACGTGGTGGGAGAACTTTCCGCTTCAGCGCAACAACGCATTAATTTACATGCCCTTACAGATGGCAGCCGATATCATGCTTCACGCCTATTGCCCTACATCAAATGCCCAAGCGGAGGGACATTGATATCATGGTTACACACCTCTTCCTTGATGAAGCTTTCTGGATGATAGAACCGGATACCTGGACTGCCCCTTCTGCATAGCACCACTTCCTTTCCTCTCTCATCACACTTCTGAGCGGAGCTATAACACCATACAACGTCGTCACGTTTGAATGCTAGAATACAGGCCATTCCGTCTATTCTCGTCTGTTCTTGGCACTAGTGACGTGTAATAGTACGCTCGCTGGTGATCCGGAACAATTGGGTCCATTTGCTTTGTTTGGAAAAGCAGAAAACAATAATCAGAAGTCCGACACATACTTCTGTTCCATGTTGGCCAGACAGATGCTTCTATCTCTTGCAACGTAGATGGACAGTTCTTGAAGTTGACCATCTTGGCAGCCCCGGGCAAGACTGCAGGCTGGCAGGACCTGAATCGTTCCGGACCGAACATTCGTACAGGAAATTACTCTATTATCAGTGTCATCAAAGCCTGGCAGTTTCTCGCAAGAAGGGGATATTCGGAGCAGTTCTCCAGCACCTCGGGTTTCCCAAGCGTCCCCTGTAAAGCGGCACTCGGGTAGTACCAGGAAGCAGAAACAACTCAAGTCGCGTGGACACCGCAGAACTTCATTGTCAGTCGCTTCGGGTGCTCACCAAATTCCGCAATCAGTAATGGAAGACATCATGCTGCGAACACCATGTCGACATCAATTGCCGTCGTCGAGAGGTAAGCTGCAGACCAACCCGAGTACCATGCCACCACAGCTACCAGATCGTAGTCATCGTCCTCGACACATCAATACCACGAAGTGGTTCGCCGCCTTCAAAGAGTCCAACATCAGCGCTCCCTGGTCCGTTGCTCCTCACTATCAAGCCTATGCTGTTGGCACGCAACGTACCTGATTTCCGATATGAGTATGTCGAGGAACCAGATGCTGTGGCCAAGGACCAGGGACCCTATGCGGTCTTCAAAGACGGGATCAAGGTACCGTATCCAAGGTTACTAGCTGAGAACGCCAAGGCGTCTCACGTTGACCGCCCCATCCACATCGCTGCCCGCGGCGATTGTGTTGAATTCATCCAAAGCATCGTCGCTCGCGGTGTGAGCATCAACTCGGCCGGCGCTGCCGGCTTTACAGCACTTCACTTCGCCGTCCAGGCTCAGAATCGCCAGCTTATAGCTGACATCGTCGAGATGGGCGCTGACTTGAACATCCAAAATATGGGAGGCGAGACGCCGCTGCACCTTGCCGTCCACAAAGGCGATGTCGAGACGGTTACATACCTATTGGACCAGGGAGTGGACGCCAGTGTCTGCAATGCGGGCGATTCCACGCCTGGAGTTGTGGCGCGTGGACTTGCAAATCAGGAGATTCACCGAATCTTCTTTGCTCGAGGATTGCCCCTACTAAAGACAATCGTCTCAACCCATTGGCTAGGTAGGTCAACCATCTCCAAGGCCTTTAAGCATGTGATCTAACGTAACGGAAAATAGGTCGTCTTCTCACGGTATATATCCCTCTTTCGGCTGAAATCATGCTCGCTCGCGATTTTGCTGTTATTAACAACGCATACGCTACATGAGCGAAGTCTACCATGTAGGTAGACATCTATATATTCATGCCGAAGTGAACCAAATGTCTACGTGTATGCTGTGCCCAAGTGTCTGCGTACGAAATGATCCTTGCCATGTCTACTTTACAACTCTGGGCTCTGTTGGATGAGATGTATCATAGGCAGGAACAGCTTCTTGTCTGCATACGTGCCCGTAGTATCCTCCTGGTGTTCGCCCCAGCTTTGCAGCTCGTCCCAGCTGACCCAGTGCCACGACTCGCACTTTTCTGGCTCCAGAACCTGTCACTCCATCAGTTTACTCGTCACTTAGAGCAGTAGGTAAGGTCTGGTAGTCATCCTTACCTGCGGCTCCTTGGTAGTGTCGTTCCTTTCGCAAAGCACAAAGATGGTGATGTAGTGTTTGCCCAAATCCACAAAGACATCGTTGGTCACCGTGACCAGCCTGAGCGCCTTGACCTCGAGGCCCATCTCCTCCAGCGTCTCGCGCTCGGCGCAGGCGAAGTAGGTCTCGCCGAACTCGAGATGACCCCCTGGAAGTGCCCAGCTGCCTAGAGTTGTTTTGACGGTCAGTCTTCTTTACCCGAATTAAAGCTGCCAGAAAGGAAAATGGGGCGCTGGATGCCTCTTCTTACCACTTCCATGGCTTCCTATGCGCTTGCCGACGATAACATCGCCTTTGTCGCTGCGAACGATGGCGGCCACGCCCACTCGCGGGTGCAGTGCCTCCTGAGTTGGCTGGTTCGTCATGATGATTGGATGCTTGTGACGTTGAATTTGGGTTGGTGCTAGGATGCGCTAAAAACAGGTAGCGGTTAGTGGGTGCACAACTGGGATTAAGGATGTACCCGCACAGTTGGAGCTGTTTCTCACCGGGCAATTGACACTGTGAGATATCAGAATCATATGGCAATTTACAATGAAAGGAGCTAGGCTACAGTGAAGGCTGGTCAATTTCCCTCACTTGACTACATGCACCTCATCTGCGTCCTGCTAAGACTTTCGTGGGCCCACTGGACTATCGACAGCCTGGAAAACCACTCCCTCGTCTATTCCGGAACCATCCACAGCATCCCACTTCTCTCGGTAGTGGTTCATTGTCTGGCGGGCCGTCATACTATCCTTGACGAATGCATCCAGGGCCCGGGCCGGAAACACGACATGCAGGAGGGAATACACAGAACCGCTGGCTGCAAAACCGTAGATGAAGCTGAGGTCGTAGAGATGAGTAGCCCCAGCGGGTACGGTAATATCCGGGTTAACAGCGGCAATAAAGCCTGGGAGGAGAGGAGCACAACCGACAAAGAACTGTGTTGTTGGGGATCAATCAGGCAAGTAGAGTGAGGTAGCCAGGCAGAAATACGTGACTTACCGCAACAAAAGAGATTGCCGATGACTGCGGTACCTCGAGTCTCTGGCCCCAAGATGTCACCATCTCAGATAGGAATACCTTACGTGCGAAACGACGGGTATAGAGAGGCATTGCAATATTTCCCAGGTACGTAACCAACGAAAATGCTGTGGAAGGGAGGATTCTACGTGCTTACTTTACTGTGCCTGCTCTATCGTCCCTTATCGACAAATATTCAACGCCATGCGGTGCGACACGGCCAAATCGGTGTAAGTCTCATGCACACCCCGCTTCTGCAGCAGCAGCAAAGCCCGCAAAAGCAAAACATCCCTGCACCTTCGGCATTTTGAAGAAGCTGTTTACTTCCCTCATACAAACGAGAGACAAGAGCACTGCAAGTGTACAGATAACAGTCCGCGCTGTCACTTCCAGTTGGTGCCATATTACGTATGCAGAGAGCATGCATCGGAAGACTACCCACGTCTGATGTTTTACTAATTACGTTTAAGAGCTGTTTACGTACTCGGAAATGGCAACGATAGCGGGCAAAGTTTGAGACATGGGCGACAACTCTTTCATCTTGACGAAACTCATTTGTTCTTAGCCTACCCCTTAATTAGTGGTAGCTTTCAACTTGTCCTTGGTCACCCGTATGAAGCCCATGTGTATTTACAGACCACCAGCAGAGCTAGGAAGATTTGCTCTTTTCCTCCCGGTGCTTGACATACATGTAATTGTTATATAATAGTCATAGTTTGCCTATACAAGATCTATCTCTTCAACCTGCAGCTCCCCGCGCCTGACGCCATCCGCAACCTCGCCGTCCATTACGCCATGAAGATAGCACTCCCCACCACGCCCCAAGCCCCTTCTCCGCGGGACCGCAAAACCATCGGCATGCCACACCCCCGCACCCCCGCAGCACCGCCACCCGACCTCCCGCCTCCGCCGCCGGCACGCACAAGCCGATTCGCCCCCTGCCGCGTGCAAACCAGTCGCCGCCACGCCAAGACATTGCTCGCCCACGCGAACGCCTCCGGGACCTCGGGCACGCTGATCCGCCGCGGCCTGTTGAACGGCAAAAGACCCTTCTTCTTCTCATGTCTACTGAGGACCGGGTATCGCAGCGCGTGGCCGCCCGGCAGCAGGAGCGCCCCGTTCCGCCGCAGGAAGTCGCCGAATCCGAACTGGATGCCCGGACCCCGTGGCCAGTACGGGCAGGCTTCCGCCCAGAAGCGGGGGTCGAGCAGGCAGGCTCAGTCGGCGGGCGCGGGTGTTTGGTCGTGGCTGTCGCGGTCGGCGACGAGGGTCCGCCACAGGGCTTGGCGGAGGCCCTCGAGGTCGCCGTACACGTTGGGGAGCGGCGGCGTGCTGCTGCTGGTGGCGGCACCGTCACCGTTACCGTCACCGCCGCCGTTGTGCCGACGGGACTGTGCACAAAACGCAAGCAGTTCAAGTCGCCGCGCGCAAGAATCGCCCTGGTGAAGTTCACGTAGACCTCGAAAAGTTGCATATTGTAGTCGGGCGCCAGACCGGACAACTCTACCGTGGATGCAATCGTCGGAAGGCCCAAGATGCCATACACTTTGTCGCGCGGATCGGTTGCGCCGGCGCCGCGCGAGAGGTAGAGCGTGGCTATCAGCCCGTCGGAATCGGGCTGCGTCTGCCTCTCACGTGCGCCGCACGTATCGCCCTCTGTGCGGCGCATCGTCGCGATACGAAGGAGGAGCTTCCACTGCCGCTCAGGGCACCCGTGGCGATCATGCAATCGGCGGTCTTTCAGCAAACCGAGCCCATTCTCAATGAAGGCACTGCCTGGAGAAGATATGTGTTATCCCATTTCCGGCTCCCGACTTTCGATCAGGCTTGCGGCGGTATATATATCCCCAAGTGTCAAATAGTAAGCGCCCCATAGAACAGGGGCGTCCAGCCGGGCCATGGCCAGTTCTTGCAGGATCCAGAGGCGATGCCAGTAGTTCTGCACGAAGAAGCCCCGCAGGCTAGGAACACCTCCGTCCGCCATGGGAACATGGGATACGTGTTGGTGGACCAAGGCGTAACGGCGCTCCGGTACATTTTATTCCGTGACCAGAACTCGGCCAGGCGCATTTCTGTCGCCATCTCTTTGGCAAGCCACGAGATGACACCAAAGGCGGTCGAAGTGTGCTCGGAAGCAGGACCCAGCCATACCACCACTTGCCAAGCCATGGCATATATCCTGCGCATGATGCGGACTTGCTGTCCTTTCTCGTCATTGTCCTCTTGGTTGATGCACAATGCATCAATCCAGACCCGAACTCCACGACGGACCCATTCGCTGCCTCTAAGCTCCATGTGAAGTCCGTGGAGGTTTCCGGTAACCTCCTTTTCGGCACCCTCAACAAGGATCTTGTGGGTTGGAGTAGGAGGTCCCCAAGCATAGGACATGGTGATATACATGTCCGCAAGGCTTTGCTCATCCGCATACCCATTCAGCTTTGTGTCGGATGTAGTATCGCCTTGTTCTGGCCCTTTGGCTTGTTCCGGGTGACTACCATATCCGTCTTCAAAATGCATCTTTCCTCCCATCCCACGATCGAAAAGACTGTAGTAGTTGTAGTGAGATTGCTCCGAACCGGGCCAGACGCGACCTTCATTGTCCGTGGTCGGCCATCCAGCGGCAGACTCATCCATATGGCGATGCTCTAAATGGCAGACAATGGGGCCATCATCATCGGCTTTGGTTTCTGAAAGCGGGTCGATGATTAACAACCGAATCTGACCTGGCTTTAAAGGCGTGTATGAAAGCTTCCGTGTGTTGGGAGAAGACATCACCGCAACCAGAATGAGTACAAGCGTGGCCAATGTGGTTAGGTGATGGTAGCCAGGCCTGAGATTCAGTTGAGTGATGAGGAAAGGACTCGACGAGGCTGTGATGAAGGATTCAAGCTATGCTCTAAAGGCAAGGGAGGCTAGGAGACCAGTATCAACAACCTTTCCTTTATAGGACAAGTAGACTTAACTGTTTAGATGCCCAAAGAGCTGAGGGTTGAATGAAGCTTTAGTTGGGAAGGTGTTGAGACCAAGCATACTAGAAAAACTACATGCCACATAGAGCAACGTAATTACATATAGATAGGTAGTGCCAAGTATATTTATAGTAAATGGATATGATCTACGGGAAGAGGGGGATTACCAGGACCTTGCATACCTTATGACGCTATAAATAAATATTTGAGACTAGAATACAAGCAGAAAAGACCCCTGTCAAAGTGGGTTACCCCTGTCACCACTGCCACAAAATGTAGGGTGTGCAATCCCATAAACTCCTATGGCCTTCTTAAATACACGCGGCGGTCATATCAGGTTACACTGGATCAACCCAATCCTCCACTGCTTGACTGATTTTCGGAATCTTTGTGCCGTTAAATGGGCCTCCTTCTGCTCCAAGTGGTTAGACCCCCCTGACAGTACTGGTACAAGAGCAAGCTCACCTCTTGGACGAATGACGTGATTTCGCGGTGAAGCTTGAAGCTGGCGGCGCATCTCACAGCGACGTTGGACAGTAACCTCGTATTATATGGGCGTGTCATATGACGAAGGCCGTACCCAAAGCACCATGGCACAAGTGCTTTGTTCCAGTAAGTTTTAGTGGCTATGCTGGCGGGGGGCTAGGATACAGACCTTCTTTCATTTGAAAGCATCAGTCGCGCCTATGCGAACCAGGAAGGTATCCCGTTGCTTAGGTATCGATGAAGGCAGGGCTAGCACGACATATTTCGCAATGGGGTCAGGGGTCAAAGCACCATAGTAGGGGTGCGCTGCTTATTAATAGTCTCTTTTGTCCATATAGAGACCCGTAGGGGAGTTCTCCTTTGTTAGGATTCTCCTCTTCTTTTAGTCAGCGCTTTACCACATCCTACTTGCTCGGCATTATCTGTACCTATACATGCCCACCAGAAGCTCTCTCTAATGCGACAACATGTGTCTTCAAATTGAGATCAGACCCCACCTGGCTGATTACCCCCCTTTACTGACTCACGTCTTTAGCAATATGGTGCTCTTGGTGTTGGCCATCTGATGGATGGCCATGGGGGTGAGCAGAAGCCCCGGGCAGGCCTTGACCAGGCAGAGTGCGAGAGATGTATGCGACGAGAGGTCCTGCACTGATTCAGCAGCTAGATGAGGGCAGTCGTGAGTCCAGGAAAGGCGCAGTTCAACTCCGGTCTATTATATATTCTACTGGCAGAAGATCCCCAGACTACTTATTTGCGTACACATAAAATCCTGGGATAGTCGGTTTTGCAATGGCTGGTCTCTAAGATAGCCGGCTATCGACAGAGCTGCGGAGGTGATTTGCAGTGGTTGCTGGTCGGCTAGATCTCCAAGATGAATCGGATCATCCGGAAGAGCGAAGCAGCGGAGTATTGCTATCATCATGGCATGAGTCTTTGGGGAACAACTGGGGTTTGGGGGCCGAGTATGCATCGATGTACGGTGAACAGAGAACAATAAGGAGCATACTGCGGAGATAGTTCCAGAAACAGCAGGTAATTAGAAGTTAATGTGTAGCCAAGATTGATCTTATGTGATTGGACGTATAGGACCAAGGTGTTGGATGAGGTGCAGTGTGATAAAATGAAATACGAGGTTACGTCGGACTGACCCACTCACACACTACTTCGGCAGTTCATTTCCTAAGATAACGTGGAACGAAGAGATTGTCCGATTACCTCAAAACCTGTTCGGTTAGGATAACTCGATGTCCCGACGTCGAACTTATATATAAACGTACCCTTTAGTCTCGGAAGTTTGATAAAAGATTGTTATTGTGACACTCTTGCATCCGGTCTAGACTCCAGAACTGGCAATATCTAACTGGAGAGTCCCAACAATGCATACCATTCGCTCACTCGCGGTGGCCATTGCAGTCCTGCGGACCAGCTCTGCCGCGGTCCTGGACCTCCCAATCTGGTTCCGCATCACCTATGTAAGTTATTTTGTCCCGTTAGGCGCTGTCATGCTCCGTGTGTTCTCGTCTAACCCCTGCCATAGGCCATGGTGGAACTCCAGGTTGGCACGCCCGCAGAACACCATCTCCTCTTGTTCGACACGGGGAGCGGTACCTCGTGGATAGCGGACAAGAAGTGCGCTGATGGCGCTTGCAATAACATCAGCGGGTAAGTGGCACACGCCCCTTTGCCATTTGTCCGTCAGCCGCCCTCAAATGACAGATTTCAGCATAGTGAAGGATCACCAGTTAATAGTATGCCATAAATAGGTTCCCTCGTAATGGGTACGACGTAAATGCATCCTCTACGGCCGTCGACCTGGGCGTCTACAATTCGATTGGCTATCTCGGCGGTGCGACGGGCGGATTCACGTACAGCGACGTCTTCGAGATCGGCGGCATGGCGTGGAACCAGACCTTGATCGCGGCCAACCAGAGCTCCTGGTCTTTCATCCCCGGCGACGGGTTCCTCGGCATGGGCTTTTCGTCCATCGCGCAGCCGGCCACCAAGACGGTGGTGGAGACCATGATCGGAGATGGGCTGCTGGACCAGCCGAGGTTTGGACTCTACTACGGCAAGGAGTTCGAATACACCGGCGATGGACCCGGGGAAGGGGTCCTCACTCTCGGAGGTTCGAAGGAGGAGAAGTATGTCGAGGGCGACATGACCTGGCTCCCCGTCCGGAAAGATCTCAACGGGACCGTTTACCAGCTCTGGCGCTCCACCCTCCGCAAATTCGCCGGGCACCGCCACGAAGACGGCGACGAAGGACAGCCGCCCGCGTTTAACGGCACGCTGGAGTGGGACGCGGGCCAGGCCAACGGGGTCTTCGACACGGGGGCGGGCACCATCTCGGTGCCGCCGGGCCGCATCGACGCCATGTACCGGTCCATCGGGTGGAACTACGACGACCTGTACAACGGCCGGTACATCCCGCTCTGCACCGACTTCAACACGTCCTGGGCCGTGACGTTCACGTTCTCGGACGACGGCGTGGCCTTTTGGGACGTCGCCATCACGGGCGACCGGCTGGCGCGGAACGGGTTCGCCGGGCGCGAAGATGCGTGTGTACCCCCCTTCGAGCCAGGCGAGAGCGAGGGGCTCGTCCTTTTTGGGCAGTCCTTTATGCGCCAGTTCTACACTGTCTACGATTTCGGCAGCACGACGGTCGAGGAGTACAGACCGCTGATTGGGTTTGGCGAGCTGAAGGCGGAGTTCAGACCACCGATCGAGGATGGGAAGGGCGAGCGGCAATAAAACGCGGAAAAGGGGGGTCGTCGGCAAAGGAAACGAATTGGGAAGGTGGTAATTCAAATGCGGGAAATCCAGGGATGTCGTGCATCTGGGAGGGATGTGACTGGCAGCTGGTCCCGGCTGAAAGAGACGATCGTTGACGTGACGCATGTATTACACGCATATATTACCCATTACACTGTCGTCCATGCTTACTTACCTACCCACCCCGCCAAGGATATATGTATATATACATATTAACCGGCAACTGTAAGCTGTCCTATCAGTTCGTTAAAGAAATTGATGTTCTTATCCAACTGCATTGACATGAAGAAAGCCCCTTCAAAAACTGAATAATCCATAGTCCTCGGCGTTGAACAGCCAGCTCAGAATATGGCGACTGCCAACAAGAAACATTTCGTCATCGTAAGGTGCATTCCTCCACCGAAGACCCCGCGATAATACTGATGGTGGCAGGTTGGTGGCTCGCTGGGCGGCCTCGCCGCCGGCCTGGCGCTGCGAGAGCTGGGCCACGACACGACCATTCTGGAGCGGAACCCCACGCCCGTGCTGGAGCACCAAGGGGCCGGCATAGTCGCCGGCGGCGACACGCTCGCCTTTTTCAATAAATACAACCGATGCGACCGTCCCATCGCGGTGACCTCGCATCGGAGGCAGTACCTCGACCGGGACGGCAATGTCATCCACCAAGAAGACATGGACCAGAATATGACGTCAGTGCGTACAATACGTCATTCCCTATACTTTTCTTTTGTTCGCTTCCAGTTCGTGCTGAGAGTCGACTGCTGACAAGTTCGATTAGTGGGACCTGGCCTACTATTTGATGCGCGCCAATTACGACGGCGTCCAGAACTCCTACTGCGAGGTGCCAGACGGCAAGACGGTGCACCTCCACGACCGCAACGTCACGGACATCCAGGAGCGCGACGACGGCGTAGAGGTCTTCTGGAAGTCGGGGAAAGGCGAGGAGGGCAGCATAAAAGCCGACACCCTGGTCGGCGCCGACGGTCCCAGCTCCACGATTCGTTCCATCCTCGCGCCAGAAGTACAGCGCGTCTACGCCGGTTACTGCGCCCTGCGCGGCACCGTCCCAGAGAGCGAAGTCAGCGACGCCGCGCGCGAGGCCTTCTGCGAGCGCTTCACCTTCTTTCACTGCCGGGGCGTGCAGATCCTCGCGTACCTGATCCCGGGAAAAGCCGGCACCGTCGAGCCGGGCCAGCGCTTGATCAATTTCGTGTACTACACCAACTTCCCCGAGGGCTCGCCGGAGCTCGAGGAGATCATGACGGACAGGCACGGCAGGCGTCGTCGTATTACGATGCCGCCCGGGCTGACGGCCCCGGATGCGTGGGAGAAGCAGCGACGCATCGCGCGGGAGCGCCTGCCACCCCAGTTCGCTGAGATCGTCTGCGCCACTCAGAAGCCGTTCGTGCAGGCTGTGACGGACGTGCTGAGCCCGGCCAACGAGTTCATGGGCGGGAAGGTGGTGCTCATCGGCGACGCGCTGGCCGGGTTCCGGCCGCACACCGTGGCGTCGACGTCGCAGGCCGCGTTCGACGCCATGATTCTGGGGGACTACATCGAGGGCAAGGTGTCGCGGGAGCAGTGGAAGCGGGAGACGCTGGGGTTCGCGCGGTTCATCCAGAAGCGCGGCGTGGATATGGGGAACCGCAGCCAGTTCGGGGATCTGCCGCTCGAAGAGCACATACACGACCGCAACGTCGCGTCGGTCCCGAGGGAGAAGGAGGTTTATCCGGACTGGGCGACGGCTATTTAAGCGTATTGTATCATTTGAACCTCATGTCGGGGTATTGCATAGTCTCCAGTTTGGCTTCAGGGCGGATTTGGCCATTCACGTAGCTGTAGCGGAAACCATGGATTCCATGAACTCAAAAGTTCCTTTTTATAAACTCTTCCTAGAATCGTCCAGTATAAAAAGAAACCTTCAATTTCTCTGCCTATTGTTTCGGAGTTAGTAGTGACTTGTAGATATTTAGTTTTACTTCATGTCAGTTTGAGAGTGCCCCTTACTACTGTCACCGTGACCCGACTGCCAAGAAGACGTAATTACTCGATATTGCGTGTGATTTCCATATACTTCTTTTCTATCTTTCTTTTGAAAGTATACACTCTCTATTCCTCACTGTCTCAGGTCACCTCGAACACCTCCTCTGTCCTCAAACCATTCGAGTTTCTGCTTCAGTCAGTCGAAACGAACCATCAAAGATCAACCCAACTTCCGACCTCTCAAAAGCTCTTGATTACAGCCTTCGGTTTTCCTAATATCACTCACGACTTAACGCCAGCAGCGGTCTTGACGTCTACTCCAAAATTGACCAGCCTCCCTTTCACCCGTAGCGAGCAAGCTTGCCTCGTTGGGCAGGATGCAAGTTCCACGAGTCATACCCGCCTCCTCCGGCGGCGACGCCGAGCCGCGACCCGAGACAAACCCTGGACAGCAGCAAGCTGCGACACCAGCTGCGGCACACAATCGAATTCGCGGTCTGAGCGATCCGGAGAACTTCCAGCACATCGCGGTGTTCGCCGACGCGCTCTTCCGGTCCCTGCCTTCTGACCTCGGCCTCGCGGGGTTCGACGGCATCTCGGCGGCGCTCGAACAGACGATCAAGAACCACTCGTTCACGGTCGCGTGTGACGGCAAGGACGATTCGCTGACGGAGGCGACGTGCCGGAGGCTCGGATTCTTGATGTACCGTCATCGCAGGTGAGTCAGCCTCCTTGACTTATTAGCGGACTCCAACGCCGGGATCCTATGATTGCGCGCTAACTTGAATCATAGGCGAATCATCGCGATCCTGCGGCAGAGATATAGTGATGCCGAAGTTCCACAATAAGAATGCTGTTGTATCCGAAAGGTGGAGATGTTGACTTTACAAGTGATGGGAAGAGACAACAACACCACATCCGACGATCTTGAGCTTGAGTATCGTTCGGTTGTCGACGGCGGCGAATTGGAAACAAGCTACCTGTCCAGTGCCGCGTTGTTGATTGCGACATCTGGGAAGGGAAAGGGGAAGGAAGAAGAATGAATAACGCATCCTGTAAGCAGGAATGCCCGAGCAAATCCCCTTCTACAAGCTGATGATGTTTACAGGCCCATCGATATGCATACAAGGGAAGCTTGGTTTAAAATTAGCTCTATCCCTATCTAGGAAGACGTATTTCAGTTTTAGCAATGCGATCTTTACTGCGAATGAATTGATCATTGCCAACTGAGGAGAAAGGGGGCTGGAGTGAGAGGTGTATCATCCACCAGTCTATTTACTTAGATAACTTTGTCATTGACTAATTTGATGGCCCCCACAAAAGAAGCACTCAATGACTACTTGCATATCTAGCCGCATTGGTAGACTGGCGTCTCCGTGTGCCAATACGCATACAGGTTCTTGTTCCCCTTCCGGTCCACCCTGGTCTGCCTCCGCTTCTCCTCCTTCTGCACGTTCTCCTGATGTCTGAGCTGCGTCGCCAGGATGGACCGCTGCTGCGACGCGGGCAGGTGGATCATGGTGTTCCGGTCGCCGGCGCTCATGCTGGACAGCTGATAGGCCACCGCCGCCCTCGCCCGCTTTTCCTTCTTTGATAGCGCCTGTGTATTGCTGCTGTCACGTTGCGAATCCGAATCAGACCCCTCCACCTTCTCTTTCTTGTCGGGCTCTGTTTGGGAGTACTCCAACTGTGATACAAATGGCTTCCGCGTCCGGCGACGGAACTGCCGAGTAAAAGGCGGTCCGGTCTGCCCTGACGGTGACTGTCTGGATACGATTTTGCCGGAAGGTAAGCGAATCGAGTCTTCGTCGGCCAGGATTGGCTTCGGATGACTCGAGCTTGTGGTAGCCGTCATTGGCTCGTCTTGGTTTCTTCCTTCTCCTGCCTCGTCATCGTCATCTTCGCTTTCTTCCGCTTCTGAGAAATCGTAGAACTCGGCAAACTCCGAGTCCGGTGACATGTCGAACCTGCAGTGGCCCTTGCCGGCCATGTGCTGCTGTGCGGCTTGCACGGTAGCCCTGGTCGTCCCACATTGTATGCATTCTCGGCATTCCGAGATGAGCAGATGCAAGTACTCGAACAACGTCTCGAGGTCGACAATTAGGCTGTCCTGGTACGGAATGAAAAGGCCGTGCAACTTTTGCATGTGCGCGACGCTGTCAGAGAAGCTGGGCGAGGCATTGGAGCAGAACAGGCATTGCCCGGGTGTGAATGGACGCATGGCGGCGAGGGGATAGTCGGTTAAGACTGTAGGGCTGGTTTCGGGGCTCGATGGAAGACTCATTGGGGTGGTGGTTGTGGCTGTTGCAATCGTTGCAGTTGCTGTTAGTGGCATTGGTTGGGTTTGCTTGAAAGTGGTTGCGGTTCTGGACGAGCTTGCTCAGCGGGTGTAAACTTTGTAGTCTGTATAGACTGTTTGGATCGAGTTGAATATGATAGAAACAAACTGAATTACACTGAATTTGTATCTGGTTTTATATAAGTTGGCTGGAATCGTTTGAATCTTATGAATCTTTCTTTCCACAGCATGTAAGCCACCTGCAGTCTGGTGTTAGAAGCAACGACCGAGACTCGTCGGAAATCGGCTACTGCACTAGACCGACGCTACCAAGCCTCTGGAAGCGTGGTCCACTGAATTGCACCGATCAGATGATCGGTCAGATTGACGAGGAATGAATCATAATGAGCAATGACGAAATCACCACCGGCACGGCCATTCACGGTCCTATGGCACCTCCGTCAACAAAGGGCCTTTTTTCAATAAACTAAAGACCTTGGAAGAGTCAAAGTGACATACGAAGCTGGTGCTGGAACTGCCGACTAGTTGATGCAGTAATAGCCTGGCAGCCAACTAATAAGAGTCGACTGCTGACTGGCAGCTGGGAGCAGCTGCTGCCAGATAGCGCCGCTTCTGAAGGTGTAAGTCGTTTTGGGGAGTGAGTGGTCAGGGGTTGGCATTGAGTTTATGCTTATGCCAAGCTTGCATGGCTCGACTATGGCTGGAATGACTGGCTGCCCACGAACAATGAAGCCCCCCATTCTGCTTCTCGAGTAAATCTACGACTGGAAATGGCAAGATTATAATGGCAGAACTAGACCTGGCCGCTGTCCGCACGTTTTCGATCAAGGTGGCCAAGGAGGCGGGCCATATGATTCTTCAAGCAAGCCAAGCGCAATTGAAAACGACCGCCAAGACCAACAGCAAGTTCATCACCGTGTTTGGGTGTCGCATGCACCGAGTACAGGTACTTATTGACACGCCCCTTTGCAGGTACCGATATCGTCACAGAAACAGACAAAGAAGTCGAGGCCTTCATCTCCCGACGACTCCAGGAAGCATACCCATCCTTTGACTTTCTGGGGGAGGAATCCCACATGGCCGGCCAGAAGATCCGCGACGACGTCCCGACCTTCGTGGTCGACCCCATCGACGGGACGTCCAACCTGGTCCACCACCTGCCCGAAGTCTGCGTCAGCATCGGTCTCATCGTCGGCGGTCACTCGGTCGTGGGCATTGTCTACAACCCCTTTGACGACGAGCTCTGGGCCGGGTACCGAGGAGGGGTGCGTACACCCAAAGGCGTGGCGGGCCGTCTCAGACCCTACCCCTCTACGCTCCACCATTCGTCGAGGGGGAGGAGGGAGGCCGCTTGACGGGCGCCTGCATCGGCGTAGACTGGGGCAGCGACCGCGAGGGTCACGAATTCGAGCTGAACCTGAAAGTCTTCGCGGCTCTGGCGCGCACCCGGCGCACGGGCGGCCGGTTCGTCAACTCGCTGCGCGGCGTCGGATCCGCGGCCCTGGCCGTCTGCCGCGTCGCCGCGGGCCAGCAGGACATGTTCTGGGAGTGCGGGTGCTGGGCCTGGGACGTGGCGGCCGCCTGGTGCATTCTTTCGGAGGCGGGCGGCGTTATTGTTGATGGCGGCGTGCCGGGAATTGGGACCCGCCGGTCGACAACCGGCGGTATCTCGCGGTGCGAGCGGCGTCGGTGGGACAGAGGGAGGCGGTTGAGGAGTTTTGGTCTGTGCTCGGAGAAAGTCGATCCCGGTATGGGCCTCCGTGAGAGGGGAAGAGAAGAGAAGATGCCATCGTTATCCGACGCAACATTTATCAAGATGGTCATGATACGGCTATTCCTTTGGCAGAGCCTTTCTACATATTAGAACAGCCGGAGCACATATATTTCATAGCGAATGTTCTAGGGCATTCCCACGTCTAATCTCGTGACTGCATAGGACGCTGTCTGGGCTTTGATGGATGCACAATTACTTGCTTGTCATTCGGTAAGAGAATCTAGGCTCTGTCAAGTCGTTGTGTGATAACTAGCGCTAGCTCTTCTCGAAACCAGTTTCATTTCTCTTCCAGGTAGCCTGGCACTTGAAGTCGGAATAGTTGAGCTCAAGTTGCCATCATGCCAGTCACCAAATACCCAATGCATCATTATTCAACCCCGTTGGCCAGGGTTTACGGCAATTAGGTAGCTACGCGTTCTCAAGGTATCAAATATTCCGCCCGGAAACAGTTGGGACGTGCAGGATCACCATAATGAATTCCGTCAAACTTGGGACAGGAACCCAGATCTTCCGAGAGGCAGTAGTAAGCCGACCACCAGGAGCCTTTCGTCTGTATCTGTAGCACGAGTGAAAGACTAGCCGCAATAACTGTAGTATGGCGCGATACGTTCTTAAGAGAGCCATTGTTTGTATCGTGGATGGGTCCAATGTCTCGTTGTTCGATGCCGATCGGGACAAGGAAGAAGGGTTCAAGTACTTTGGCACGCACCAGGAGACAGGGAAGATTGGATATAATGGTGCGGATGACTACACTCGTTGCCCATAATGGACAAACATAGAACTTTCGACGGGATATTAAATTCAAAAGATAATCTCTCGAAGTGATTTGAGTCATCGAAGCTGTTGGTGGCTTCAAGCTCAGTGCACCGTCCAGAAAATTCGAAGAAGACCTCAGGTGGGCAGGGGACTCGTAGGCATCTTGCAGGAATGGAAAAGGAAGCAAGCAAACGGAAGGCATTTGTACATGCAAACAGTGAAAGCCAGAATATCCTTATATAAAGCCTGCCCTGGCATCCCTTCTTCGGCGTGGAAACTTATTTATATCTTTATACATCACAACCAACACCCCCAGACAATACACCCAAGCACAACTCTTTGCCTCCAGACTACTCAAGCTCCAAGCGAGAACAAATCCTCCACCTTCACACCATGTTTGATTCCTCTACAGACGACTCACCAGGTCAACCCTTTGCAGTCAAGGATTATCCCATCAAGCTTAATGTTGGTGGACAGATTATCACTGCGTGGATGAAAACATTGACCAAGGAGAGTGCCTTCTTCGATCGTATGTTCTCGGGCGACTGGAACAACCAGGCATATTACGCCAACGGTGGCAATTTCGTCGACGCAGATCCCATGTTATTCGGTGACGTTCTTGCCTACCTGAGAAGTAGAACCTTCCAACTCTTCTTCAACGCTGCGGCCGGCTCGTTCAACTACCTCAGCTATCAGGCGCTCCTAGGACAAGCCAAGGCCCTCGAAATCCCGCGCCTGCAGCAGTGGATCAAGCAACAGTGCTTCCGGAACGCCATCGAGTTGCACCACCACAGGCAGCTCTTCAGCAGCGAGGAGGCGCTCAATAACAGCATCGAGAAGTTCGAAAATAGCTCATCACCACCGATCGCCTGGAACGTGAAACACTTCTCCTCCGGCTGGGGCACCAAGAAAGTCTACCTGTACCCTCGTGGGATTCCCGCTCATCGCGGCTGCCCTGCGGACTGTGGGAAGGAAAGCAACGACTTGCAGGGAGGCGATCCACGACTCTTCGAGGACGAGCCATGCTTCAAAGGCGCGCTTATAACGATCAGATACACCTGGAAGCCGGAGGTGTGCTTGGGTGAGAACTTTACCTCTGGTGTCAATGCATAGGACCACATGTTCTCAACGCGCGACAGATATGAAGCAATGACGGTCCTCTATTACATGGTGTATGGAAGGATGTGTTAGGGCAACGAGGATATGTCCACTTCATGGCTGTTCCTCGTTTTAAGCCTAGAATCACCAGAAGCTAGATTAGACTTACACATACGACTAATCATTCTACTAGGTCGTGGCTGAACCAGAAAACATGACCGTAGGCCAATGAAAATGTATGGCATGCCGTCTGATCATGACATGAATATCTTACGATTACTACCTAATTGCGTTTGAAGATTAAACCTTGTTCGACGAGACAACTGAGTAGACTGCCAGTCTTCAAACTTGGCACTGCCTCAAGTGTCCAGGCCACTTACATATCCCCCCAATCACGCCTTGGGCTCATCGTAGTGCACTTCCATATGATGCGTCTCGGCATAAGCATCGACGTGTGTGCCGGCAAACTTGCGCGCCGATACCTTGTTCGTGAATAAGATGTCGAGTTCTTCGTACGTGCGGCCCTTGATCTCGGGCAGGCGGAGGTACGCCCATAGGAACACGAGGAAGGCCGTTGATCCCCAGAAGAAGCCGCACTTGCCCCGCCAGTTCCATTCGACTTTGCTCTTTTGGACAGCACACACCATCGTCAGTTACGTGTTTCGCGGGAAGGAAAGCGATTATACGAGGCAGCAGGGTCACTTACGATCATGTAGGGGTTCAGGACCTGGGACACAATGTTGGTGAGCTGGTACGAGCATCGTGCCAAGACGACAGCGAGAGGTCGAAGGCGGATAGATGACGTCTCGGAGATGATACTGTACTGCATGCCTGTTAGTTACCATCTCCACCCCGACAGATTCCCAGAACCGAGGGAAGTCATCAAAGTACTTACGGCAAGCGGCCCAATGGTCAACGAGTACGTGAACAGCCAGAACAAACACAGACCCCCCATCGGCCACAACGCCCTCTCACCCGCCGCGACGTCCAAGATGCCGATGACGAACAACACGGCGCTGAGGATGCCCACCCCCGTGACGTAGATGGTGCGGCGCCCGAGGTACGACAGCAGCCACCACGACAAGATGGTCCCCCACGAACGCCATCCCGGTCGCGCCCAGCCCCAGACTGAACGCGTTCTCGATGGCCATGCCGGCGCTCGTGAAGAAGAAGGTCGGCGTGTAGGCGAAGGTACTACCCGACAGGATCTGGCCCATGAGCGCGATGCAGACGATCTCGGTGCGGCGCCGGTCCGCGCCGCGGAAGCAGTCCAGATAGGTCGTGCCCTTCGTCACTTCGGCTTCCATCTTGGTCGTGTGCAACATCATGGCCAGCTGCGCGCTCACCTGGTCGGCCGTCTTGCGGCCGCCAGCCGCGCGATGGATTTGCGGGCGTCTTCCAGCCGCTCGCGGCGGACGAGGAACCATGGGGACTCGGGGGCTAGGAAGGCTATCATCATGAGCGGGGTGGGCCATAGCTAGTCCATCGTCAGTATGTAATATGGAGGGCCTTCTTGAATCGGTTCACTTGCCCACTGGATGGCGAAGGGGATCTTGTACCCCATCTCACCTTCGATCTTCAGGCACCCTTTCAGGACTCCGGAGGCGATGAGCTGCCCGATGGCCCAGCACAGGTTTACATACGTGGTCAAGTAGCCTCGGAGGTTGGTAGGGCAGACCTCGGACGCTTGCAAACCCCTTGTGTCAGTAAAGAAGCAGGTCCGCGAAGGCAGTTGATATGATACATCACGAATATGTACTGACCGTAGGCCGGCGCTAGGGTGGCGAAGACACCCCAGCAGAGACCACAGAGAACCTGGCCCGCGAGCAGAACGCCTCGATTGGGAGCAAAGAACACGATGAACAGGAAGCAGTTCAGGATGCCCATCGCGACGATCATGACCATTCGATAGCCGTACTTGGAGGCGAAGTATCCGTTTATCAAACCGCCTGGTTTGTTCGAGTGTTTGTCAGCAACCATCCAGCTCCATCCGCTTTCCTTATATATCCCACGAAGGCTTTAGAATGGCAAAGGCTCACCGAAGATGCCTCCAACGGTACTCGCCATGGACAGGCCCACTTGCCACGGGCCGTTGACCTGCCATTCCCCAATATCCTCGTAGTACTCGCCGAACTTTTGCTTGAACTCGGGATAGGCGTAGAAGTTGCCCATCAGGATTGTTGTCGTATCTACCGAGTTTCAAGTCAGCCAGATCAGTCAGTCCACGGTACTCCAGGAGTGTGTCTCGGTTGGTGGAGAGTGTAAAGAACTCACCCTTCCATTATTATGCTCATGGAGATCATAACGGACCAGAACACGGCCATGCGGTTCTCGCGCAGGGCCTGGAACAGCGTCTGCGCATGTTCATCGTCGGTGGCCTGCTTGGCCTCGAGGATGGCGCTGGCTCCGAGCTTCTCCTCCAGCTCCTGATTGGCCACCTTCTGGTGGCTGGCGACCTGCACTGGGCGTTCGGCCATGGTGGCTGGTGGATTTCTAGATTGTCGAGCAGGTAAACAAGAGAAGACTTTCCCGACTAATATCGAGTCTAATACAACCTTGCGTGGTTAACCTAGGGAGAGGCCATGATGACTTTAAAGGCGCGGCATCACCGCACAATCGTACGAACCTAGCCGGGAAGATGTGCTCGCCCAGGAGCGCTACAGTAAGCGAGCAATGCTTTTATCGGGCTTTGATCACCCGAACGGCTCTTAGCCGAGCCCATCAGCACATCTCAAGCCACTTGTCAAGCTATTCCCACCTCGACAACCCCATGTCTGGGGCAGAATTGGGGAAAGCTGGGGAAGCCGGGGTTATTGACAGCTGTGGGGTTCTCATCCTTAGGGTCGCTAACCGAGACTTCAACCTCTGGTATTGGTGGAATTTGAACATGGAAAAGCTTGGAATCCTGCCGGCTAATATATAATGTCCCTTTTGCGCCCTTGAAGTGCTTGATCCATTCATTACTAGGTCGCCAGACCGCCTTACCAGGTGCCAGGTCTAGTGATTACGGCCAACCCTACATATAGTCAAACGGTTCTCCTCCAAGTGCCCGGGATGCGTAAGTTTTTTCATCGTCGAGGGTTTACGGGTGGAACCGAGACATCCGGCGGTGCAGCGGCCCGGACTGCAATTTTCACCACCGTTCTAGTGGATACCCCTGAATCAGCTGTTCCCAAGAGTCATGATGTTCCATTGATAAGCACATCAACCCTGGAAAGCGACAGACCGATAATGCCAACAACCACAATGAAAGAATGCCATACGGATAGGACTTAACACCACCGTGTACCGTAAACGTAATCTTAGTCATCGGTTATATTCGTACGGCATCATGGCGTTACTCGCCGCCGGGAATCAACCCTTTAGTTCTAGACTTAGCTAATAATGTACTAACGTATCCTATAAGCGAATGTCTCACATAAGCGAATGTCTTATTCTTTTATACCCTTTTTAATAAAATATAAGTTAATTTTATTATAACGTATTTAATATATTAAAATTAATCGGAATTTTTATTTCTAGATACTTTTATATTATTCTAATAAGTACGTGTATTATGCCTAAGCTCTTTATAAATTTTATAGCGTTATAAGCGTGTTTTAAACGCTCTCGTACGACTACTCTTATAACGCTATTCGTTTTATAATTATTTATTAATGTTTTTTAAAAATTATAAATCTTTTTTAGTTTATATACGAAATAATTCTTTATTTTATAGCCGTTTTTTTTCGTACGGCGGCGCTAGTTAAATATTTTATTTATTTTTTAAAATATCGCGTTTTTACTATTTAAAAGAGTTACTCGGTATATAATATATAGTATAGCCTTTACGATTTAATTAAAACTAATTAAAATAAATATCGAAGAGTTATTTTAATATTATATAATACGGTTTCGAACGTATTTAGTTTAAGATTAAACCTTAATCGAATTATTTAAAGTTTTTAATTTTTAAAGAATAAGTAGGCCGGAAAACGTCCCCGGAGGTATTAAAATATATAGCTTTATATTTAATTATAAAATAATATATTCCGGATTATACGAAATGAGTCCTATTTTTTAAAAGCTTTTTTATATATTCGAAACGGTAAAAATCGCTTAGAACGCTTTTAAAAACGCTAGTAAGAAGTCCTCCTTTAAGATATAAGTAATATACGCTCGTATAAAATATTTAATTTCTTTTTATACGCCTTTTTTAATATATAAAAATAGCCGATATTAAAAAATTAAAGCTTATATAACGAATAAAAAAGTATATAGAATATAATAATCGAGTTTTTTTTATAATAAAGGTCGAAAGTTATTAAGTAATAATTTTTATAACCGTTTAAGATTAAGAGGCGATAATAATTTTTTATATAAAACTTAATATATTAATTAAAGTATCGAATTTAATCCTCGTTTTTTTTATTCGTGGTTTAATTATTTTTAATAATTACGATCACTTAATCCTTCGGTAATAGGTTATTTTCGTATTAAAAAGAGAGGTGCGTTTTCCCGGTAAAGATAATATACGGAGGGAGTAGCGTAACCGTGTAATCCGACGCCTTAAATAATTATAACTTATTCCCGGTTCTTTTACTATATTATTTTAGGCTTTCCGCGTTAATCGAAAATAGTTATAATTATTTCGAACGAGATTTAGCTTATAAAAAAGCCGGTCTTATTAAAATTATAAATATCCTCTTTTTAAATCTCGTATTTATAAATTATATTTCGTATAAAGGTAAACTATACGCGATACGCGTCGAGATTTTTATAAAAAACTCTTTAATAATCGATTCTTTAATTAAAACGCGTCTAGAGGTTAGTTATTATCGTACGAAATTAAAGGCCTAATTAATACCGACGCGTCTCGTATCGCGTAAGCTAAATAATCGATTCGCTATATCTTTTATATTAATTAATTAAGGAAGAAACGATCGCGTATTTAAATTAATAATATATTAAATAATCGCATTTTCTTTAAAATTTAAAAGCTTTCGAAAATTTATAAATATTTCGTATTATATAGGTTAGCTATTTTATTTACGTTATTAAGTTTTTAATAAGACGTAATAAATTAATATAGTCTTTTATATATTTAAAATTAAATCTTCTTAAAACGCTTAAAGCGCTAGAATTATATCACTTTCTTTTTAAAGTTATAGTATTTTCGGACGTAAAAGAATATAAAAAAAGGTTAAGGCTATAAAGAAATTTATAAAAATAAAATATTCGCTTATATAAGATATTCGCTTATAGGATACGTTATTCGCTTATAAAATACGTTAACTTAATTCGTTAATTAAGTTTTAAGAAATAATAATATTACCTGCCGGTCTTTATTCAGCTCTTATCGCGTCGGTATACCGGCTAGGCGCCGTATAATATAGGATCGGTCGGTATTTTATTTACGAACGGCTTCGCGAATATTAATCCGAGCTTTATGTCACGTATCGTAGCCTACGCGCGTCTTTAAGTATTAAACGATAATATAGAGAAATAATTAAAAAAATACGAATAAAATAATAATAATATATATAATTAAAAAGTAAAAGTAATAAAAAAATCTATATTATTATTTAAAGGTCTAACGCGGTTATAGAGCGAAACGCGGTGGTCCGTGAAGGGGTGGTCCGTGGAGGGGTGCTTTAGCTTATTCAATAATCCGAAGCTGTACAGTTCGACTGCAATTTTTCCTCGCCGATATTAACCATCGTTCCGGGTTTGCTTTATAATCTTCCCATCTCATTTTCATACAAATTTGCTTGACGGCGACTCACTCAAGCCGCTCCCATCACTGCCGCCATTCATCATGGCCCAATGCGCCCGGTTTGCGGGGGAGTTCTTAGGGGCTTACGACCTGGCTGCTACCGTCAACAACGACGAGGCCTGTTACCCTTACATTGCTTCGTGGGCTAGCACCCATGATCCCGTCGCTGATGTCCAGCCTTCGCTCGATTGCTACTTCAAGGATGTTTCGTGGGCTTGCGGATCCGAGGACCCGCAGCAAGGCTGCCGTGGTAGTGGCAAGACTTGCAATCGGTAAGTAACGCCGACTCATACTTCCTACTCTTCCCGCCATCCGCGTTTGATGTCTTGTTATAGTCTTACTAATACTGCCGTTATAGACAGGCTCCCGGTCTCCTTCGTGGCGATACCCTCTTCTTCTGCGCCATCTTCAAGCATGTAAGCCAGGATGTCTGGGCCACCGACTATTATGGCCAGTTCCTCTTTCCCGAGCCTGTCCGTCTTGGGTGGCCAAGGTTCTCGCCACCTTGGCTAGAGCTTTCGTCCACCTCGTCGAGACACACAAGGCCGAGTTCCAGATCGACGGAGACCCGGAGGACATCGAGGTAGGTGATAATACATGGGCTTTTCTGAACCTGCTTTGGATAGGTCTGGCTGATCACTCCCCTAATCTAGGAACCGCTGGTTGACTACCAATTTGCAATCGACGGCCGCGAGGCTGGCATGAAGGCTTCCTTCCGACCTTTTGCGTTTTGATGCGGTACGTAGTCGGGGGTCTAATGGAATCATACTCTTTGCTTGTTTACTAATTTCCCACAGACCGTCGAAGAGAAAAGCCGCCTACAACAAGGCTTGCAAATTGCGCCTGCAACACTTCGACAGCGGATACACGGCCTGGGTTGCAGCTGTCCGGGTGGCTCTTCTGGACCTTACCGTTAGGTACTGCTGCACATCTTGGCTCAACAACACCTGGGTCAAAATCTCTGACTACCTCAAACCTTACTGGATGTCGATGGGATATGATGGACAAAGCGTTCCGAACTTTAATCGGGCTTTGCAGTGCATTGCTCAATAAAGAAATGAGAAAGCACAAAATATTGAAGGGCTAGCCCCGTCGCTACTTCCCGCATCCTGTGAGGTTTCGCACTTTGTCCATGTTGCGTGAAGTACGAATGATCATATCATGACGGATTAACTGGGACCTCCTCCATTCCAGGTACATCCTTTATGCCTCCGATTTCCGAATCCCCTACCTCATTCGAAAGCCTGCGTATTTGTCCATGTTGTTAGTAGCCTCTCTTTCCTCCAGGAGAACATAAATAGCAATGAAGGAAGAAGAAAACGTGGGCAAGACTCACTCAACCAGATTCCCATCCGGATCGCGGACGTAGACGCTCCGCAACCGCGACCGCGCCCCCGTGCGCTCCACAACGCCGCCGCCCTCGAGGACCTCGACGTCGGCGCGCTGGTTGCACAGGCGTGCGGCCACCATCTCGACGTCCTCGTCGACGAGGAAGCACAGGTCGGCGGCGCCCGGCTGGGCCTTGGCGGCCTTGAGCTCGAACTCGCGGCCCTTGACGTGCAGGTTGATCTTCTGGGTGCCGAAGACCAGCGCGTGCCGCTCGGTCTTGGTGTCGCCCGCGCCCGACGAGAAGGTGGTGTGGCGCATGCCAGGACGGACTCGTAGAAGCGCACGCTGGTCTGCAGGTCCCGGACCGTGAGGACGAGGTGGTTTAGCGAGCGCACCTTGGCGATGCTACTGTTGGACGAGAAGGACATGTTGCGGCAGCGGTGGTGGTAATGGTTGAAGCTGGAGATGGTACTGGTTCTGATAATAGTAGTGATTCTTTGGGCGACGAGGCTGCTCAATAGGAGTCGGTTCAATAAGATAGGGGAGCGATACATGATGTTCGTTGTGTTGAACTGAATGATTTCCGGTGTTATCTTTCTCTTTTCAAGGTTCGCAGGACGTGATGGTGATGATGGTGGTGATGACGCTTTGAAATTGTGGGGGCAAATTCCGGAGAGGGAATGGACACTAAAAGGGGGTTATGCATCAAGTGTATGTCATCAGACCTTAATGAGTTCTAAAATCAGAAATCGCCAGTTGCTTCATCCTGAAATATGCTGATCTCGCCAACGAGGAATTGCAATTGAGCGGAAAATTGTTACTGTCAAGGAATGAGGTGTACATTACACGTCAAACTGGTCGTCTGATACTGCCCAGGGAGATGAAGTTGAATTAGTGTTTGGCACCCCTCGACTGTCCCACCATCCGCTGTCCATCTTTACCCCACCACACCGGCCAGTTTGATCCGCAAATTGAACAGGAGAGATCTGACTGGGACTATGGGCGCAGAACCTCGAAGCCACCGGGCGCAAGGGATACGGAGGGCGCGGAAGAAGCCGATGCCATTCGTGGGTGCATCCCCTCCCACCCCTTGCGTCAAAGCGTTGGGTGTATGTCACCCTTTCCACCATCTCTCATGCGCCGTGCCCGAAATTGGTAGTCGTTGGATACCAAAACATCGGGTTACAGGTTATGCAAGTACTGGCTCCGGTCCGCCCGCATGCTTTGTGTGCCTTTGCCCTTGGCTGCTGGCCGGCGGTGGCCTTTAAACAAATGGCTTAGTAGGATGGAGGTCTAGGCTTCACCCACCTAGTGAGCAATAATAAGAGGTAAACTATAGGTCCAGGGTTATGTACGGCTCAGCACGACTGTAAAATGAGGCTCTGCGTGGTAAGTCGAACCTAGATTCTGCGGGAGGGGCTATCGGGTGGCTGTTGGGTCTGCCCGTCTGCTAACAAAACTACATCAGCGGGGGGATGTTAGGCATGTACGATGTAAGCCCCAAGTGGCCCTGCGCCTCCCTACGGTTACGAGGGTTAACAAATGGTGGGCAAGGTGTATGTAGCTAACCTAACAGGCGCCAATGCTGCAGAAAGAAAGAGAGAGAGAAAAAAAAAAAACAGATAAGCCCAATCTCGAAATCATATAGCAGATGCGAGGGTAGGTGAATATGGTAACTGGGTTCTCTTGACGATGGCTGCTTGCTGATACTAGGGCGCAGGTTGAAAAAGAGCAGAGAGGGACGAATAGTGCCACAGACCCCGGGCGCGGCAGCCAACCCCGGATTGTTGGTCCGGCCGGAAACACACCTTGGTGCCCTATCCTCCGGGACAACCAGCCCTACCAATCTAGTTGCTGAGGCCGCGCATTAATTCATGAAGATCATGCGAGGTCAGCATGCTTTACTGGTAGAGTGTCAAGGGGTCGAGACAACCACAGAAGCGATGTCGGCTTGATTTGTATTCGATTGCGGCACCTTGTCAACACTCCAGATGGCAGTGGGGCTTTCAATGATGGCTAGACAATGAGAATTGAGACTATTTTTATGTGCTAAATTATATACACCTTCTCAATATACTTTATCGGCATATTGCGACAGTCTACCTAGGTGACTACCTTACAATCTACCCGAATGCGGGCTCCTGCTTGGCACCCGACTGGTCGGAGAGGTACGAAACCCGGTCCTTGCAGTAGAACTCGACGTCGACCTTGCCGCCCAGAGCCGCCTTGCCATTGTCCAGACCGCCTGCCTTGATGATGATGACGCCGGGCATGACGTCGAGCTTGGTGTAGAGGCTGGAGCCGCAAGTGCCGCAGAAGAAGTGGCGGTTGTTCTTGCCCGAGGCGCCGGTGACATCATAGGTCTTTGGTTCGCCTGGTGTGGTTTCACGTCAGTCAGCTTCCAACATTGATGTGTGTCGCACGCATCCATCCAATGAATGATTTTCGGACATACCCTTTACCACCTTGAACGCATCTTCGGGTACGACGGCGTTGGAGGTGAATGCGCCTCCGGTCCACTTCTGGCAATCGAGGCAGTGGCACAGTGCTGTGACATTCGGTTCGCCTAGATTTCAACCCCGGTTAGTCCTGCGTCCAGCAACGGAAGAGAGGGGTAACGACTTACTGCTACTCTCATACTTGATCGCCCCACACATGCAGCTCCCGCTCAGACTCATTTTGGAAAAGGGGGGGATAACAAGGATTATACAATGTTGTAAGGTACGATGAGGGAGTTTGACAAGTTTTGGATACCTTGATGGACAGCTCAGGGCCTGGGGTTTATGTATGTATTTGAGAGTGTTGATCTCGGGGTTTGATCTCATGTGGCTTATGGGGAAGGGCTTGAGGGGATCTCCCGTTAGGGAGAGAGGGGATGCGCTAATACGCCCTAGTCGACTTCCGCACTTCCCCGCACACGCCCTAAAGAAATCGAACACCCTGAGTTCGGGCGACAGGAACACGGAATGGCATGCCTAGAAGAACCCATGACGTGCAGCATCTTGGAAAGTGTCTGAAGGTATTATTCACAGCCTGAAACTCACCCATTAATTACCTAATATTCTGCATCTCTTTCGTTTTGGGTTGTCATAACTTCATTCCATCCATCCCCGCAGTTACTCCCAGAACTATGCCTGCAGATCTGGAATCTGGCCCTACCCCCGCACGCCACGCGCGGTTGCGGGATGCCAAAGCTGTACATACACATATCGAGATGTCACGAAACAGAAAATGATCGGTGCCCAGCCCGGGACGACTGGTGTGCGCAAAGTCGAATCATCATGGTTGGTATATTATCAGTGTATCAATGCCAGGTGACGGCCGCAAGTCTATCATATCATATCGTTTCATCTCTGCTAGTTGCCCCCAGAGCGAGTACCGCGAAACTACTTGGGAACGACCTTCAAGGTCTCTTCGCCCAAGCCGACCTCCGCGAGCTGGTAGCGCGGGCTGAGCTTATGGAACGCCACGTAGCCGAGTATGTGATCCTCGACCGCCGACGTGTACGGCTCCTTGCCCTTGATCGTGGCCCGGATCCGCTCCACCGCTTGGGCCACGTCCTCGATCAGGTCTTCCACGACGGCGATCTTGTCCTTGTCCTCGTACATTGCCATTTGGCTGATGAAGTTGTCGTTCTCGCCCGCTCTCTCCTCTTTATAGAACCTGATGAGTTCATGAGAGTCAGCCTTCCAGTTCGTGATCTGGGGAGTGGGGGGTCTGGCAATATCACTTACGACAAGACATCGTTGGCCAGGTTGATATACCGGGCGAGGTCCGGGATGCACTCCAAGTACTCTTCCTGGTTCGGGTACATGGCCTTGGGAAAGGTGAAGTAAGCGACCGCGTCGCCGCCGCCGTCCTTCTCGCGCACGTACCGCGCCCAACTGCGCCCGCTGTTGTTGGGATTGCCAGCATTACCGTTCGCGGCAGCGGTCGCCGCGATGCCCCGGAACGCGGCGCCCGTCTGCAGCAGATTCGAGTTGAGGAAGTTGAGCGACGCCGTCACGATGAAGTTGGCCGGGCCGCGTCCCAGTACGTGTAGGTCAGCCGCAGCAGGTCGGCCCAGGCTTGCAAGAGCGGGAGCGGGTGGCGCTCGCCGCCCACGAAGCGCGCGCCGAATAGCGCGAACTCGTCTTCGTGCTCGGCGGCGGAGTCGTCGAGCAGAAGGCCTAGCCACGAGTACATGACGACGTAGACCTGGACGTCTACGGGGTGTCTGGGCACGCAGCACTGGTTCGATAGCAAGGTCAACAAATGTGCATTTGGATGAGTATTGGTCTTCCGCTTACCGCAGCGTACATCACTCCGGTCTGGAAGATCTTGGCAGAGCGGGAGCCCGCTTCTCTCGGGACGCCCGTCTGACTGGCGTATTCATCTGCGGCCTTCCACAGGGCGGTGGTATCTCTCGGAGGTCTCGGTTCATATTTGAGATCGTTCTCTACAAAGGAGGTAATGAGGGGGCGGAGCTTTTCTCCCAGCGTCTTCTCCGGTCGCTCGGCCTGAGGCTTCAACGTGTCATTGGCGAGGGCGCTACCGGCCTGGTGACTTCGATACCACGACTGGGGAGCCAGGCTCTGCAGCACTGCTGTCACGGTTCCCACGGAACTCATAATGATGGGATTAGAAGAGGTGAGATTGAGACAGGTGAGTTCAAAATAGGTAATTAGGACTGGATGACAAGGAGTGTTGGGAGCTAGCGTGGTAGTAATGTCATAAAAGACGTGATCTTATATGGTTTTGGAGCGAGCGGGTAACGAAACGCAAGGAATACTGATCCAGCTCTGTTCAATAGGATCGAAAGGACACCCATTGGAAACAATGCCTTATATAAGCTACCCTTATCATCTCAACCACCTCACCAGTTCGTACCCACCTACTCAGGACAACGGCCAGTAACGGCATTGGCGCCGGTCTAACAGGGGGGCATTTGCCAGAGATCCTCGCCATCTGCCTGAAACTGGTCTTGCCCCGTTGAACTGTTCCGCTTGATTACCCCAACATCCAACCAAAGTTCGGGACCGATGTTGAGAAACCCAAGTGACGTTAGAGATCAGGGTGTTCGTTACCAGTAGACCGCTCCTTTACACCCGAGAAACTATGATGTCTAATCACAAGGTGGTGAGGGTGTGTGTGGGCCAGGGGTTACAGAGCGAGCGGGAGCTCCGAAAAACGTTGGTGATAAGCTGATTGATTATGAGGCCCCTTTTCTTTTCTTCATCACACACGGAGGAGTGGTGGAGTGGCTGCCGAAGAAAGGCTCAGCCCTATAAGAGCGGGCCGACCTTTTACAGTCAGACTCGGTAAGAGCCATGCCCAGGGTCTCTTTTACGGGCTTTTACGGACTTCTGACGCCCAAGTTTACCGGTTCGCGGCGTGATTGGCCCACAGGTACGCCAGATGCTGACATGTCAGCACATGCGAACTGGTAAGCGAACCAAGGTAACAGGGGCAAAGCGCGTTCACATGATGCATCAGCCTTCTTCGGACTCGTCGTGTGACTGTAGGGAACCCGGAAACCTGCACAAAATTTTGCATCATGTCAGATTTTCGGTGAGGAAGTCCTCGTGCTTGCGCGCCCTTTGCTCTTCCGTCACACCGTTAGTCACAGATTTATTAGGGGGAAGCCCAAATCGGGATATAACGGGCGGGACCGAATAAAGGCGTTTTTGTGTTCTGGCCCCAGGCAGGTGTTGTAACCAGGCTTACGAAGCGTCGCAATAATATTACACATACTCGGGCTCGTGGCGTTGGGCCAGATTTGGGGATGAGGGTGTGCACCCCCACACCGAAGCTCACCATAGGGGCCAATCAGACGTGTTCAATTGATCTCGGAACAACTGCATGGCACACCGGACGAAATATACTTCGAGATTCGGACTTCCGAGGGCAAAAGACGTGCATTGAGCTGAATTCTCTGTTATGGCTGGGGTTAGTTGTGCAGTGGTCAACCAACAACCACATGCCTATCATTCACAGACATGGCGTATGTATATTCTTGATCGCCTGCCTGCAAGGTCGACACGACGCGATCCTAAGGGGCAGCATGTCCGCCCCCCTAGTTCTTCGCGTTGTGTCAAGCTGACTTTGCCGAGCCTGCCCGTGATGGGGTGAATATGGATGATCCGGGGGCCTTGCAGGAAAAGAAAGCAGTCTGATAATGCATATACGAATTGTAATAAATTGTTCTTTTAAAGACCCGTTCTATATGAAAACTAGACTCCTAAGAATCAAGCTCTCTCCAGTGATTATCTAGCTCTGGTAGACTAATTACTCAGGGGTCGATGCCTTCGGGCTAGGGGGGTGGTAAAGTGACTCAGTTTAGATTATATAGCCTCTATACTAAGCACTGTTACTAGATATGTTTCAATGTTGACGCCTGCACCTCATCAGATTTCCATGAGATTCCTAGAGACCAGACGGATAACAAACGGAATAATCACACGGAAACCCCTGCTAAAAGGTCCAAGAATCTCCTAGATGCCAAGGTCCTCAGACTCAGTCTCCGCGATGCCATCACTGTCCTAGTTGCTTCAGTCAGAGACATTTCCGTTATTCGAACTTCCTATCAATCTTGAAAGCCACTATCACCGTCGAAAGCCCGAGGGGCAAGATGTTCGGCAAAGGACTGGCTCTCCTCCTTACTCCGATCTTCTGTGGCACCGTGATCCTGGTTTATCTTTTCCTTCCCTGGCGAGATCGACAGCTACTCGTTCATCGCTTGTTGTAGACATGGCACATTAGAGCCTCTCTCATGGCTCAGTACGACTACTACCAACCATACTTCATTATAGGTGCTGCCCAACCTATCTTGTAAGCCAGGGCGACGTTCCTTCGGGCCATGGGTGAGCACATACTTGACGTAGGAGGATGACATAGAAAGTCCTAGGAGGTGCAGTCGACGGAAACCTGGCGTGCATGTGCAAGAAAGATTGAATATTCCTTCTAATAGATCAAATCACAACGCATGGCTTTGCAGAGACTGTGCAGTCTGGGGTGAGGTCATCATGATGGTTAGATTAGCTATCATCGCTTCACCAATTCAGCCATGAACCTGATGTCCAGGCGCTGCAGTGACTTGTAATAGGGAAAGACAGCGCGCCATTTCCGGCGTATCTCCCAGACCTTATTGTCTTTGGGGAGTTGCTACTCGTCCAGCGGCCGCAAGCACCCGCTGATAAAGCCGAACGCGACGGCATACTGACGGGAAAAGTCGACAGCCTGGAACACCGGCCAGGTATGGTCCCCATTGGAGCAAGGGTAGCTCGTCATCACAGTATCTTTGTCGTCATCGGCGGTTGTGGTGAACTTGCATTCCGAACTCACCGCTTTTCTGTATTCGGGCACGATGCATACGCGGTTTGCGTCGGCCAGGTAGAGCGTCCGGAGCCGCGGGAACAGAGCCAGGAAGGGCGGCAGGCGTCGTCCCGGGGGCAGGCATCGAAGTCGTCGCAGGGACATTCACGGTGACGGTAGTAGCGTTGGTAGCCGTTGGTCCGCCAGCCCCGCAGCAGGCCCCGGGACGAAAAGCCGATGTGTCGCACGTTGGAGAAGGAATCGTGCTGCGCGCCCGTAAACGACATCATCTTGGCCATGCCGACGACGGCTTACAGGTCGGTCCAGTCGGCGTGAAATAGGATGACGTCCTCGGACCCGTTGAAACGCAGAGAGTACGAGGGGAAGCCGGTACCACCACCGCGGTCATCGGGCCGGTCCTTGTCGCCCCATTCGGCCGGGAGGGCCTGGAAAGTAAGGACGTCTGGGAGTAGGCACAACACCACCTGATGCGCTTCGGCAGAGGTGGCCGCCGTCGCACGCCACGTTGCGGTAGCGGCCTTGAGTGGGGCGAGGTGGGCCGCGAGCGATTCTCCTTCGCCTTCGCGAAAGAGGAATGGCTGCAGGATGATGCGGTCCTCCGGCTGCACCTGGTAGTGGAGGTACGTTTGGTCTGGATCCGTCGGATAACGTCCTTAGGTTGTCGCGACTACGTTGCGCTTAGGGTATCGGGATTCAAAGGTCTAGCTACACCTGTGGCGTCCTATGATTGGACAGGAAGTTCTGCCATATGACCTGACGGAGTTCAGGGGGGAGCCTCGATACGGATGGAAATTGTTCATTGCAGTGAAAGTGTACGTAAGCCCGGAATAAGCGGATGGACACAGTGTCTTTTGTCAATGAGTGATTGGCTTGTTGGCAGAATGGAATTGAGTAAGCAATGGCAGGCACCAGCAGCTTCAGCGGCAAGGAGACTTTTACCAAGGCCTGGAGTGATTGAAGATGAGATTCCCATTCAACATTGAGCATTTCGATGTCAGTTGCAGTCGACATTCGACTTTCTAGGCGAGCAGTCAGCTCTGGCGGGGTATTGAGTTGGGTAGGGCATTCTTACTGCTAAATACAAGCCAATCACAGGTGATTGTAGGGACTTGATCTCCCAAGGAATCAACTTAGGCACTGAGCCTTAACCTGTCGATCATTCAGAGCCAGCTGTGCAACGTCAACAATCGACAGCCTGCCTCGAACGCGCCTTACCACAGTGTAAAGATGGCGGAACCCCTGAACCGGGTCTCTCAGTTCCCCCAGTTCCCCCTACTACCCCCTGAGCTTCGCCAGCAAATATGGCGCTTAGCTTTGCCACCCCTCATCACCGGCGCCCACACTGTTCAGGTGGAAGTCTACGGGCACATGCCGATAGCCACCCACTACTGTGTCCCCAGCGGCGACGACTTCTGCCAGAGCCTGCCATACTGCACATATGCCAACATCTCCGAGGACATCCGTCCGCAACATCTATGTTTGTTCGACGGCGGGTACTTCAAAGAGCCCAACAAAACTCTGGCAGTATCCGACTCGTCCGCGCGCTCTCACGCCGACTGCCGGGCCATCGGGCTCGCATGCCAGGAGGCGCGCCAGTGCACCCTAGAGCGGTTCCCGCAGACCCTGCGGGTATTCCAAAAGCGGTGGTCGCGGACGGGCCGGACGCCGAACCGCTACCGGACCCTGCGCTTCCATCCGCGGGTGGACGTGCTGCTCATCAACCGTCTCGAGCGGCTGGACGCCTTCGGCCCCGACGCGCGCGACTTCCCGAGCGGCCCGGGCTGGTTCCCCAGTTCCGGGCCGCGCTGTCGGCCGTCCGCCACGTCGCGGTCGACTTCCCGGCCTGCTGGTCGATCTTGGGCGCGTCGCGCCGCTTCGCCGTGCTGTGGGGGCAAATACTGGCGCTGCCTGCCGGAGAAGCAAGGGCCGATCAACTTCACCGTCTTCTCAGCCTTCCTCGCGGCCGCGCGCCACGTCTACCTGCTCGACCTCGACCAGGTGCGCGGCCCGCTGGCGCGGGACTTCGCGGGCGTCCTGGCCAGGAAGAAGTTGCGGATGGCGACGATGCAGCACGACGGCGGCGGTTTCCCGGAGACGCCGGCGCTCGCCAGGGCCTTGAGCGGGTGCGCCTCGCCCATGCGCAGAACCGCGACCGCGAGCTACGGGAGGCGGCGCCTTATCGGGCGGCTGATGCGGAGCACTGGTCGGCATGGCGACCCCCTGAAAGTGGCCCGTATGCTACGTACTGGCTGTGCGAGGTTGGGGTCGTGCCGCTTTTTGATCCTTCCATACATGGTTCCGTAGACAAGGTCGAGGGATAACGCCTTGATCGAGGGTTTCCGTCGCAACAGAGCAGATTGCAATAATGCACCGGACGGACGATCTTGATCCTCAGGTCGGATGTGGCCGGCCATATATCTATAACACTGCCTACCTAGGGACGCGATGATCATTGGTGGAATGGCGAGAAATAGTAGTTGAATAAGCGGATAGTAGAACAGAACACTGTGTCATTGTTTTATTTTCGCATAGATTAGACAATGGTTGGGTTTGTGTTGTACACATTGAAGTATGCAGATGATGTCGTTGTCGACGTATATTTCATAACCACAGGGGCCGTTTTCCTTTTGCAAGGTGTGATTGGTGGGTGCCTAAAGAAAAGAACCTGCCCAGTAAACCACAATCAATCGGTCCTCACCGTGCATCAATGGACTGGGTGGCCCTGTGACCGTTACCCTGCATTCAACACCAATAAACAAAAAGACATGTTATATCTCTTGTAATCCGGACATCTCCAGCAGTAAAGAAAGGTCAATAATGTCCCCAAGAAGCCTGCGAGATACGAAACGCCCAAACACCTGACAATTTCAGTAGGTGCGGCGCTGTAGCGATTCACTAATAACAGCCCGGCCTAATTGTGAGCAATTCCCCGCCCCGCACTCAGAACATCTCACGCCTACAAACACACTCAACCATCAACCTCATCAGTCCCATGTATGCGGACAAGCATTTGGGAGCAAGGCCGTCAACATGAGTCCCAATTCGTTCACTGATTTACCATTGGGGATAATCCGGAACATACTGCGATATGTCGTAGTACCGCCAAATCTCCCATTCCTGGCGCGGCTCCGTCTTCTTTGCAGTATGACTACCACCTTCCTACTTTGCAACTTCCACCGAGTGTTCAAGCCGTGACTAATTATTGACTGACTGGCTGACTGTCAACTAGAGCTGTTTAGCCAAGAGGTGTTTGTAGCGTTAGAGGCCACCAACGCGCTGCACACCAAGGATCTCATGGGCTGCGCACCAGGCATCAGCGCACCGAGTCCCGTGCCGTTTCTCGCGCGCTATCTCGAGTATCGGATTTCGCGGCCCCGGGATGTGCTACCGGAATCCCGCGACGCGAACATTGAGTCACGTCTCGAATGGATCTTGGACGAACTCTTGGAGTCGCCGACAGCTGCAGCAGCAGAAGACCAACAGCAAAGGAGGACGAGGTACGCGGCACTGCTGACCTTGTGTCACTACATCAATGACTATTCTCCTGAGGTCGAGGAGCTGTGGTGGGGAGGAAAGCCCGGATGGTACCGAGGCATCAAGCAGAAACTGAAATGTCCAAGGCCGGTAGCGCCGAACCAGACAAGACAGCAAAGGTGCATGGAGCAAAGGCAGATGGAGCAAAGGGAGCGGGATGGCCGAGTCGCGTTGCTTCCCGCCGTCATTGTGCTTGGCCTAGACGCCATCTACGAATCGGCCATCGCCGCTGCAGTAAAGCATAAGCACGGCGCACAGGACGATTCCACCACGACATATGTGGGCTCACACCAGGTAGATCTACGGGGGGAAAGCTCCTCTTTTGGGACATCTCTCTACGCTGCCGTCAAAGCTCGGAAGCCTGTTCTTGTCAGACGGGTTCTCTCAAGCAGGGCCTGGGTCAACGGCAACCAGTGCAATCCCGTAGCTGCAGCCGTCAAGAACGACGATATGGACATGCTCAACTTGCTTCTGGAACCGCGATACAGCCTCTTCCCCCATGGTCCCCATCTACTTACCGCGATCGGGGTAGCTGCCTCTCTCTGGGTAAAATTTCATTCATCCAGAGGATGCTGAACTTGAATCGTCTCGGCAGTGGCCGAACTGCTGACCGAGACTGGAGCATGGGTAGAGCGCTTTTGAGGGCTGTGCTTGGAAACCACGCGGAGGTCGCCGAGTTATTGATTGACAACGGTGCACCTTTTCCGACAATAATTAGAGCGCCCGAGCCCGGGGTCATCGTGGTCTACTACGCCCACGCCGGTGGAGATAGCCGCCTGGCAAGGCCAACTGAGCATGCTGCAACTTCTGCTTTCCCACCAGGCAGTAGTCTCGATCGAGTCAGCAAATGCTGCTGTGGCAGGCAATCGTGTTGAAGAGTTGCGCGTTCTACTGGGGACGAAGTTGTTGATACTTGACGTGTATCAGTGGTGTAATGTACTCTCGGACGGCGCCAACCTTGACTGCACCGATGCCATAATCTACCTTATCGAGGAAGCCCAGGTCCTGGACGTTCCCGTGGTTCTCAATAGCGGCGACCTAGAGGCCGTGTATCTCTCCGAAGTAGCCGGGACCCTGTGTTCGCGCGGCAACTACCTCGCAGTCGAAGCACTGATCCGAGCCGGATTACCAGTGGACCGCAACTGCACCTGAGATCCCGACGATGACGTTCATGTCTATGACGACAATATGAGCGTCGTGATGGGACCTATGGATCTTGCCGTGAACTCGTTGGCTCCTGGAACAGCAGAAACGGTGCGAATGCTCACGCGTCGTGGCGCTTCTCCGGCGCCCAAGAGGGCGAAACAACACTTGTCCTGCTAGTGGGAGTCTCAAATGCCACTAAACAGGGGGATTCGGGAGGTGGCGCCCGAGAAGATTCAATGCTCGCATCATGGTGTATGATGTTATGGAGCGCAAGCGGTGCAGGTTGGAGCCAGAGAGATGAAAGATAAGGGGAGGGAGGAGCCAGTTAAGTGCGGGGGAATCTTTGTTGGTTAACGGGCGCCTAAAGTCAACCGCTTTTACTACATGTATCTGCTTATAACGTATCCTACAAGCGCATGTTCTATATAAGCGAATGTCTTATTATTTTATACCCCTTTTAATAAAATATAAGTTAATTTTACTATAAAGTATTTAATATATTAAAATTAATCGAAATTCTTATCTTTAAATACTTTTAAATTATTTTAATAAGTACGCGTATTATACCTAAGCTCTCTATAGATTTTATAGCGTTATTAGCTTATTTTAAACATCTTTATATAATTATTTATTAGTATCTTTTTAAAACTATAGGTTTTTTTTAGTTTATATATAAAGTAATCCTTTATCTTATAGCCGTTTCTTTTTTATACGACGGCGCCGGTTAAATATTTTATTTATTTTTTTCGAAATATCGCGTTTTTACTTTTTAAAAGAGTAACTCGGTATATAATATATATTATAACCTTTATAATTTAATTAAAATAAATATCGAAAAATTATTTTAATATTATATAATACGGTTTTAAACGTATTTAGTTTAAAATTAAACCTTAATCGAATTATTTAAAGTTTTTAATTCTTAAGGAATAAATAGGCCGGAAAATATTCCCGGAGGTATTAAAATACGTAGTTTTATATTTAATTATAAAATAATATATTACGGATTATACGAAACGAGTCCTATTTTTTAAAAGCTTCTTTATATATTCGAAACGATAAAAATCGCCTAGAACGTTTTTAAAAATATTAATAGGAAGTCTTCCTTTAAAATATAAATAATATACGCCCGTATAAAATATTTAATTTTTTTTATACGCTTTTTTTAATATATAAAAACAGTTAATATTAAAAGGTTAGAGCTTATACGACGAATAAAAAAGTATATAGAGTATAATAATCGAGTTCTTTTTATAATAAAGTTTAAAAGTTATCGAATAGTAGCTCTTATAGCCGTTAAGGATTAATAGGCGGTAAATATTTTTCGTACGAGATTTCGTGTATTTATTAAAATATCGAATCTAGTTTTCGCCTCTTTTATTCGTGATTTAGTTATTTTTAATAATTACGATTACTTAATCTTTTAATAATAAACTGTTTTCGTATTAAAAAAAGAGGTACGTTTTTTTAATAAAGATAATATATAAAGGGTTAGCGTAACCGTGTAATTTAACGTTTTAAATAATTATAACTTATTCCCGGTTTTTTTACTATATTACTTTAAGCTTTCTATATTAATTAAAAGTAATTACGATTATTTCGAACGAGATTTAACTTATAAAAAAGCCGGTTTTATTAAAGTTATAAATATCCTCTTTTTAAATCTTATATGTATAAATTATATTCTATATAAGAATAAACTATACGTAATACGCGTCGAGATCTTTATAAAGGACTTTTTAATAATTAATTCTTCGATTAAAACGCGTCCGGAGGTCTAGTTATTATCATACGAAGTTAAAGGCTTAATTAACGCCGACGCGTCTCGCGTCGCGTAAGTTAAATAATTAATTCGCTATATTTTTAATATTACTTAGCCGAGGAAGAAACGATCGCGTATTTAAATTAATAATATATTAAATAATTATATCTTTTTTAAAATTTAAAAGCTTTTAAAAATTCGTAAATATTTCGCGTCGTATAGTTTAATTATTTCGTTTATATTATAAAGTTTTTAATAAAACGTAATAAATTAATATAGCTTTTCGTACGCTTAAAACTAAGTCTTCTTAAAGCGCTTAAAGCGCTAGAATTATATCACTTTCTTTTTAAAGTTATAATATTTTCGGACGTAAAAGAATATAAAAAAAAGTTAAGGCTATGAGGAAATTTATGAAAGTAGGACATTCGCTTGTGTAGGACATTCGCTTGTGGGATACGTTATACCTATGGTGCCTAAACTCTATTGGCTCTCTTTTTTAAAATTTACAGCTAGTGCTGGTTTCAACTCCCATTAAATAAGATACTTAAGTTGAAAACTAGCCGCCTTAATAGCTATCGATATCTTTGCCCCTTTCTGGGCATTTAACCAATCCTATTTTTTGATTTTTATGAAGCCAACGTTTCGACACAGAAACGACCCCGTTCCCGTCAGGTCTAGCCAAAATGGGTCGCATCGTGACCAAAGAAGAGATGGACGAGGCCGTGCTTATGGAGCCTTTTACTGGCGTCCGGCTTCTCAAAGACGGCAAGACCGTCGTCAAGACTGGGGCACATATCCGAGAGGCACAAGGCAACACGATGAAATTTGTACGACAGCATACCAGCATCCCGCTCCCGGAAGTCTATAACGTGTATGAGGATCAGCGAACAGGCTTTTGGTGTACCGTCATGGAATATGTGGCGGGAACCCGACTGGACCATGCGTGGGCAACATTGGACATGGAGGCGAGGGAATCAGTGATGAAACAGCTCTGAACGTATTTCGACGAGCTTCGCAGCATCAAAGGGCCCTTCATCGGCGCCGCGGACGGCTCGGCATGCGACGATCAGTTCATCTGTGCACGCCCCTGGTCATATGGACCGTACCAAACCGAGGAGGAATTCAACGAGGGTCTGTGTCAGGCATGGTCTAAAGATCGCGAAGACGAAGAGGCATTCACGCTTCTTCTCTGCCAGATGCAGCGAACCACCATGCATGGCCACGATATCGTCATGACCCATAACGACTTTGCACCTCGCAATATTCTGTCCGGGGTTCAACCGTGGTCGCAATTCTAGACTGGGAGTACTCCGGCTTTTATCCGGAATATTGGGAGTATTGCAGGAGCCTCTGGCGCCCTGGCTGGGATAATGCATGGATCAAGGATGGGCTTGTGGAGAGGGTACTTGACCCCTATTATAAGGAACTGACGGTAATCCTGCACACATCAAGCATATGGTAGTGTTACATAAACATCGTCTGCCCATAGCCCAGTGGCTTTTCCTCGCGGTACAACAAGCACATATGGAGAAGATGTATTTTAACGTATAGTGCCGTAAAATCAATTAGCAGTTAATCATCTTAGCATTTCCCTCTAACAAGCTAACACATCATCATATTGTCTCTTCCGCGGGAATAACGCCAGCCTTAATAGCATGACTTATAGCTGGATACACGGCTCTTGCATAGTTACTCTGCCGCGCGAGTATGTACGGAAGCGTGATCTTTCCATCCCACGCACCACCGACTTCGGAAGCATCGTCGTCAAAGGCGTGCAGAACATAGGTCGCCGAGAAGTCCATTTCCCAGGTCTCGGCGGCCGCGTGCTCGCGCTGACGCAGTCAAGCTAGTGCATCGGCGCACGTGCTCGCTAGTTCCGTTGGCAGTCCGTCGTCATCGTCACCACTGTTTCCTTGATGAGACAGGAGCGGCTTTGCGGCGGCGTCGCGATACGGTCGGAAGAGGCGGACGGTGTCGGCCCGCTCGAAGCTGGCGGGCGCGAAGGCGCGCGGGTTCAGGATGAGCACCTCGCCCGGCACGGCATGCAAGCGGTACGCCAGGTCGGTGAGGATGCCGACGCTGACGGCCCAGACGCCGTCGTAGAACGCGTCCATGGCCTCGGCGAAGAGGACGGCCAGGCTGGAGCGGGGGCGCGCCAGCCAGACGCCCGTGTTGACGTAGCCCGTGTGCTTGGGCGCCAGTGCCGTCGCGCCGCCCACGACGTTGGCGAAGCCGGCGCGGCGCAAGGGGGCCACGTCGCGCAGGGGGACGGCGTCGACGTCCAGGTAGATGCCGCCGAGGTCGCGCAGGGCGTGGGCGCGGAGGAAGTCCGACTTGGCGCCGAAGGTGTCGATCGCGACGCCTGTCGTGGTCAGCCGGGGGTTCTCGATGAACTTGGGCTCGACGCGCGGGAGATTGAGCACCCGTCGGGTCCAGTCGCTGCCGGAGGAGGCCTTGGTGCGCGCCCACAGCTCGGGCGAGGCGTCGGTGTGGACGTATATCTTGTCGGGGCGGAAGTAGAGGTGGGCCGAGTAGACACTGATGAAGACCTTGAAGTCGAGGGACAGGATGGCCGGGTCGGCCAGCAGCCAGATGTAGTGGACAATGTTGGGTATCACCAGAGCCGCATCGTCGTCGGCACTGGGAAGAGGGAAGGCGCCGTCGCAGGCTTTGGCCAGCGGGGCGGCGGGGAACATGGGCAGGCTCGGGCGGTCTGGGTTCCAGGGCAGCGAGTACGAGAGGTCGATGTAGGCGTAAAGGATGACGGCGGCGACCGAGACCAACAAGATGGTGCCATATCTGCGCCAGGCGCCCGAAGGGAATTGCAGCATTGTTGCTTAGGATTGGTCGACCTGCCTAACCGCAATACAGGACATAAATGGTTTCGGTAGGACAGTCCGGAAAGTAAGTAAAGCTGACCAGGCAGGCAACGAGATTGTGATCATGCAAGGATCTTACGCCCCACCGATTTATTGTCGGCTTGAAGCAGGAACCATCAATCATTCTTCCATATCGAATATGAGGGGAAACCACTCAATTGGACAATTGCTAAAGAACAATCTGGTTGCCTTGCTGACGGCATGTCGGTCGATCGGGCCCTTGACCTATACCTATGGACTTGTTATGGGGTAATTAACAGCTTATGCCAGATGCTTATCCGCAGACCCACCCTCGTCAGTGGAGTGATCAAGTCCTACACGGTCTGTCTGACATATGGGACACTCCAGCTTGCTAAATATTAATCGTGCGGGAGCAACGCGGGACCAACCCCGATCCCACATCGGCTGCCGCAGACCGGATGTCGTCGGACATATCGGTTCGTCATGCCGATCGCGACTTGTTAATGATGGAGGTTCAATCGCATTGGTACTGAAAGGAAACAGGCTCAATTACTGCCCATTCCTATCAAGATCATCGGGACCCCCCTACATTCTTCTGTTTTGTTTTTGTTGTTGTTTTCTAGGCGGATCATACACCATACATCATGTTTGAATACTTTACGCTTCCTTCAAGTCTTGAATAGGGGTAGCTTGTATATCTCACCCGGCAACAATACGATTATTTCCTGTTAAAGATTATCACCGCTTATTTCCCTCCGATCTGCAGTTTCTGTTCCAAATCAATGTAATGAGGCCATGCAGTATCAGTTCTGAAGCTTCTATATCTAGACATCACCGGTCTGGAGAAATTGTTGCACATAGGGGACTGCAAGCCGTTGATCACGACCAAAGAGTACGACTAATGGGCTGTCGTACCAGACCAACCACCAAGCGAACCTGTGCGTTCTGGACGTCAAGTCAGGCCTCAGACTTGTCCAGGGTCGAGGGGGTTTCCTTTCTTCGAAGAGTGCTCTGGCACAGAAGAAGCTGAAGCAAATACATTCTTCTCAAGAGCTTCATGGTCGTCAACATCAACGTTTCCGGTGCCTTCGTCGTCAAGATGCTGGGAGAGACGACGCGGCCCTAGAGTAGACATTTCAATTAAGCAGCAACTGAATATTCACTTATATAGCAAGGAGTCCCTTGATAAACTATGTAACCCGTTAGTTAATAAGTGACTGGTTTTATACGTATATATAGACGAGTAGCATAGAATAAGAAAAGAAGTTCAGCTCATCTTATTTAAACACAAGGACGCTTCCCGGATTTCAGTCCAAGCACCAAGCGAAGGGGGGCGGTGCGGGCGATTCGCATGCAGTAAGAATTTAGACTGTAAGCCAGTAGCGACTGTGACCAGATTCAGCATTGTGATTGGTCGGATTAGGCAGCTTAGTGACGCGCTACGGTAGAGAGGCCCCCTGATTGGTTCGAAAAGCAAAGAATCCTCCACTTCGATACATGTACATCCAACAGGAGCACCGAAGATCTCAGCCCAAGCTCTAAAGCCAGAGCTGAACCACTCATCAACTTCTCCCTCTCATCAAGGTTATTCGAAATGGCCACCGGCAGGGAAGATTGGGACCAGGCTAAGGCCTCGATGAAGAGAGACATCAAGAAGTTTGCAACAAGGAAATGGAGCAACTTTCGGACACCACCATCGTCGGACCCCTCAACACCGGCGCTCGAGATCGAAAAGACAGTATCAGAGCAAGACCGGAAGGCGCAAGGGCTCCTTGAATCCACCCAGCAACTGCCACCCTTTCAGTATCAAGCTATCCCAGACAAGGGCTACATCAGGCTTCTAGAGATCGTGCCGGCTCCAGACAAGGAACGGATTGAAGTTCGGTTATCCAGTGTCAGTCTAGACGAGTCGGCTCAGACGTACGATGCACTCAGCTACGTATGGGGAGACCCGGAACAGCCGAAAAGGGCCATCTCCGTCGATGGTCGCCACTTCGAAATCTACGAATCGCTATACGACATCTTGTTCAGCCTCCGGCCTAGTCCTGATTTGGCGGCAACGTCCAAGGTCGTCCTATGGGTCGATGCCATCGGCATCAATCAGACAGATACGGCGGAGCGCAATGCTCAAGTACCCATAATGGACAGCATCTACAGAAACGCCCGCCGTACCGTGGTGTGGCTTGGGTCCGAGACCAGTAAAACCCAACGAATCTTTGAGATGCTGCAACATCTCGCAGAGGATAGCAAAACTGCCGCCATCGACCCTAGCTTTGGCGACCAGGAAACTCTACCACTTGCCCTCATGCAGTTTCACAAGGTCCCTCGTGTACGGAGCGCGGTCAAGGAGCTATACGGGGGCGAGTCGAACATTTGGAGGATTTTGGCGTGTGCGTGGTGGTACCGCTCCTGGACGCTCCAGGAGATCCTGTTGTCCACAAATATTACCTTCTTAATGGGACGTTACAAGATGGATTGGCAAGACCTCTGTACCGCCGTCGACCACGGCTTCAAACTGCGTATCTGGTCCACGTTGGAACAAGGAACCTTCGTTAACCGGAATATACTGCCTTACTTCACAATCAAGGATCTGCAACGGCGCCTAGGTCTATACGGTTCCACAGACCACGGGTCTCAGACTGAACATGGACCAGAGATTCTGCTCACTTTGTTGGAAGGTTGCCGACAAAGAGAATCCAAAGATCCACGAGACAAAATCTACGCGGTATCGGGTATCCTGAGAAATATCCAGAGGCTAAGCTCGCCAACCGACGCAGTGAATCAGGTGAAAATCGATGCCGACTACGCCAGTCCCGTCGTCTACGTGTATAGGATGATGTCGCAGCAGCTCATCCTGATGACCAAAACCTTAGACGTCTTAGGCATATTCCCCAGATCGTCCAGGCGGGGCCTGCCGTCATGGGTGACGGACTGGAGCAACTCGTCCTCCATGGCAGTGCCCCTGACGCGCGACGCCATGGACCGGCCGCGTCGCACGCACGCCGCGCGCGGCACGCTGGCCACCACCGTGCGGTTTCCCGAGGACGCCGTGACGCTCGTGCTCCGGGGCCACGAGGTGGCGACGGTGACGGAGATCGCCAAGAGCATACCGCGTTACGACTACTCGGACACCACGTCCGACGAGGACTACGACCAGCGCGTCGAGCGGCTGCAGGCCGAGGTCGCGGCCCGCGGCGAGGAGGTGCCCTCCGACTTCGCGCTCAAGAGGATGGCCCTCCGCGACTTCAAGGGCGAGCTGAAGAGGATCTTCACCGAGGAGTCGCAGCACTGGCACGTGCTGATCCAGTGGGAGCGCTTCGCGGCGCGGCGAGAGCCGACCAACCCGGACGGGTCTTCGACGGCGTCTGTGTACTGGAAGACGTTGTGCGCGGGGACGTACGACCACGCGGACCCGGCGGCGACCGAGGCCCTCTACCACGCGTGGTCGCGCAGCCTTGAGGTGCTGCGCAAGAACGAGTGGCGGTTCGGGTCGCTGGGGTACGGCGTGCACCCGCTCGCTTACATCCTGCAGTCGTCGGCGTGGGACGGCAGCGGGTTCCCCGAGTTCGCGCTGTACTGCGAGTGCGCGATCGAGCGGCGGCTGGGCTGGTGCGGCAACGGCTGGCTCGCGCTGCTGCCCGAGGGCGCGCGCGGGGGCGACCGGGTCGTGCTGGCCGAGGGGGGCGGGTGCCGCTCGTGCTGAGGCCCGACGGGGACGGGTACTACACGTTCGTCGGGGAGGCGTACGTGCATGGGATCATGAATGGGGAGGCGTTTAAGCAGGCGAAGTGTGAGGATATCAAGATATGCTAATTAGATATGGGTGAAACCCTCGACGAGGAGGTTCCCAATGGAAAACCTTTATTGAAAACAGTGAAAGCGTTGTCATGGAAAGTGTCTAGATCGATGGTGTGTAGCCAACACCCCCTCCGCACTAAGGAATACGTCTATCTGGGCCCAGGAGGGACCATTCCTTTTCTTCTTCGTTTTTTTTTTTCTTTCCTCCATTTCTTCCGTACACCTGTGCAAGTGTAGTCCGAGTACAGCAACTGGACGCAAACGAGCTGAATGGGGAATTGTTATTATGTCTTCCTCTATGCCGATAGATCAAACGGCTGTAGATAGCGCAGCTAGCTAAATACCCACTTACGTACCCGTGAGAGTAAATCCTATATATATGGGCTTGGACGAATGAAAGATACGCAATTGTAACTTCTCACATCCCCAATGGGTAGACGAGATACCTACTGCCTAGGCTTTCTGAGAGACGGGTTGAAGAAAAACAGACGAAAAAAAAAAAACAAATGATTAAGTTGCTGGATGGCAGGGTCGAACTCCTATACCTGTGCAGTGAGTTCCAGAGTCTTTACTGAGAGGCTTACACGGCAAGGTCTCTTCCCATTTCCGCCATCCATACCACTCGAGCACCGTTGAAATAAAAGCCAGTTAATTGAGATTATGTAAGTACCTACCCTCCCTATGGCACAATTGTTGTCCCCCACTCCTGTTGTTAGGAACCTGGTGCCACTCACCTACCCCCCTGCTTCCCCATTGCTCAGACGGTTCCTAGCCAAGTCCCTCGTTATCGTCCCGCCCCTAACTCACACCATGGGGACCTTGCATCAGATGATTTCCGCTGTCATGGTTTCGCCTTTGGCTTGGATGTAGCCAAGACCACCAGCGGAGCCGAATGCGCCAACTTTAACGTACTTGCCCGGCTCTTTTCTCGACGGGTGAACGAGAATGCCGTACGCAAGTCTGAGCTTGGCGGCTCTACATCCATCTTCCCTTTCCGTAATGAGCATTTGCAGTGCATCGTCGGCTATTCCATCTTGATGCCCGCCAGTTAATCCGGTAAATGCCGTAGAGGGTTTCATGCCGTACCGTCTACAATGTATGGAGCCTCCGTACGAGCAAGTTCCGGTCAAAACTAGTAGCAATTGAAGATTTGCCCACTGATACTCATAAGAACGGAGCGACGACAGGTCCCAATCCAATAACATTCAGAGATCTTGAAGATCGTGCCTGTCAAAGTCAAAGATGCAGCCGAGACCGCCCCAAACGGGTTGAGTGCATCAGATGGTGTTGCCCACGCATCAATGATTTGACACTCACTCTTGTGGTCAGTCAAAGCGATAGAGTCGACCGGAGATACCACCCTTGGAAGAGGTCAACACAAAAGTAGTTATGGGGGTAAATAGCCTGTCCACGACTAGCCCAACTTCACGAAGGTGCAAGGTAGCTGTCGGGGCGGTCGATGGACCTGAACAATAACTCGAGTGAGCATAGGTCGCACCATTCGATGGCCCATACCATATCCCGAAACAGTTGGTGTCGGCGAAGGCCCGCCAGGTATTGATCCGACTGGCCCCCAGTGGCTAATTTAGCTAGACCAGCAATAGCAGGCAGCTTATCGAGGCGTTTCGTGAGCTAGCAACGGGTGTAATCTGCCAGCAAGTACTGCCATCCAGAAAGCCTTATTGAATCTTGCTGTTGGAAGAGCTGGGTGGAATAGGACATGGGTACGTGATGTGTATCCGTTTCTGAGCCGCCTTCGGTCCACGAGCAGGTGTTTGTGGTGAAATGTACCTCGTGGTGTCCGAATACTATTGCCCTTTTTGATAGCCGCAGCTCTTGGAATGTCCAGCCGCGTGTTGACCAATGACTCCTCTTAAAGTCCCAGTCCACGGAGTGAAGCTGCTCCTGCTCAGGCAAATCATACAAACGGAGATTATATGATCCGGTTAACTGAGGATCTATGCGGGAGCAAAATGGGATCGTAGCTGACGGTGGCCGCCACAGGAACGATTCCTGGCAGACCTAGAATTAGCTGCGCAGATTGTGGCGTAAGCGTGGCCATAGACCTGATCCATCAGGCCTGACTCTCTCCCCAGTCTTTCTCGTCGCCCTGTACGATACAGACTGCGTCAACCCATAAATACCGAGTTTTTAAGGCCCGAGTCGTCTCTATCGCATCCTTCAACACCGCTGGAGTTGAGTTCGCATTGAAACCCTCCAATCGCTATGCTAGCGTATGGTTCTCGGTCTTAAACTGGACTTCTGCATTTTTACTATCGCCCCAACAGTAGCTTAGAGCACAGTATCTGGCATAGTTTTGAAGATACCGGACTCTGTCATAACAAGGCGACAGTCATATTCCCCAGTGGGCGGATCGACATCAATTAGCCGTGATGGTACGAACGTGCTCGAGGCGCTTCCCTCGCCGACGCTGTGGGCGCGGAGACTGCTGAGAAGTCTATCGATGTTCTCCTTACACAACGAGCTTTCATTTGGCGATGAACAATGCGTAAGCCAAGGATATTTGTAAGCTTCACAGCTGTTGTCAGCCAGCTTCCAAGTTTGCTTTGCGTTTAGTCTCGAGCGTGGTATGTGAAGAACCATGGAACCCATCAACTGCGAAATACATCGGCTTGAGCGCCACCGTTTCCTCGCAGTCCTTGGGACGAAAGTTGAGAGAAACTTTGACGATGTCCCTTTTCGGGTCGGACCCAAAGAGCCGAATGGCTAGTGAACCGCTCTGATCATAGCCCCTCTGTCTGATCGCTGTTAAGAGGCAGCTGCAGACCCCACATCCGCTTTGAGCAGACGATGAGAGAATGGGCAAGTCTGGAAAGTCATCAACCAGCTTGAAATCAATTGGAGGTCCATCCTCTAGGCTGAAGGCCGAGCATCTCTCACACAAAGAGAGAGAGGTGAGGCCGGACCCAGCTGGCGATAGGCTCGTTGGAAATATATTCCGCTGGTTTTCGTCTGACTTCTCTTCCGTCTCCGCCTCATCCTCATCCTCTCCCTCTTCCGCCTTGAGCTTGTTACTTCGAGATTTAGACACTTCGTCGGTGGGCGACCACCCAACTTGCTCAGTGTTCCGGCTCGTATTGTCGCTCGCGGTGTAGGCTGCCATTGTGTTTGCTAATTAAGACAATTTAACGCAATCTTCGAACATGACAGACGGGTGTTGGTGACGAGAAATGATTGATCGACGCAGAGAGCCTTATCCCAAGTGATTAGGCAGCAGTAATGCGGGATTGGGCATATGCCGTCTGACGTGTTACGTAGGTGGCGTCCGTATCTGCCTCCTTGCCCTAGGGCTATATTTACGATATACGATGAGTGTAAAGCTGAACTATATAAAATAGGTATAACGTATGTCAATAATATATTCTCGAACTTTATTACAATTTCTCTTTGCCCGGCGCCCCCTGCGACGCCGCCGGCTTCAGCACCCTGAACGCCTCCTCCCGGTCCATGACCCGAACCTGCCGCGCTGTCCCCTTCTCGAACCGGACCAGCACGACGCGCTCGAAGTCGCCGCCGCGGCCGCTCCCCTTCAGCTCCGGGCCCGGGCGGTCGAGGCTCAGTAGGATGCGCCCGTCGTCCGTCATCATGGTGGTGACGGGCGAAATGACTTTCTCGGCCCAGGGGATCTGGGAGGTGGGGTTCTTCAAAGACCGAGGGCTTTCGGCCGTGGGTACGCGGTGAAGGAACTCGGTGAGCTTCTCGCGTTGTTGGCGGTAGTAGTCAATGTTACTGTTTGATTCGTCTTGGGGTGGCGGCGGCGGCCCATGGCAGAATTGGGATACTAAAGTCAAGAGGAAGGCCTGGGGTGGGAAGAGGATGATGTCGCCGCTCTGCTGCCTCGAAAGCCAGGTCGCGGCATCCTCGAAGGCGGAGGTAGTGATCTCGGCGCCGTCCGGGGTAGGCAGCACAGCCTCAGCATGTATAGCAGCATTAGTGATAGAGTCGTCAAACCCTGAAGATGCAGAGGAGTGGCGAGGAAACGGAAGCATGTATATGTACATCTGCGTGGTAAAACGACGTGGCGTAGCCAGAGGCGTAACCCAGCGCGTGAAAGGCAGCAGGTTATCTGCATGTTGATTAGTATAGAAGCGTGGTGAAGATGACAAGTGACCCTGTGCTCCTTATAAATGGACTGTGGAGGAGAAAGCAAACTCACCTATATCGGCGACACCCCCGACGCTATCCAGCCACTCCGTGAACGTGACCTCGTTATTATAGATCGCCTCCCTCGCCTCATCCCGCTCCTGCGCCGACAGCAACAAAAGCTGAACATCCTCCACCGGCGCCCCCTTCTTGCGCGCGAGCAGGATCCCGCTCTCCTCGAACGTCTCCCGGATGGCGCCCAGGCGGTAGGCCAGGCTGTCCTGGTGCCGGGCCGCCGGGTCGTCCGACGGCGGGACGGGCCCGTCGTGGAACTCGGACAGGTTTCCGCCGGGGAAGACGTGCGCCGAGGCGAACGACCTCGACGTCTTGACTCGCCGCAGCAGCAGGACTTGATTGGTGTGGGAGAGCAGGATGATGCTGGAGCTGGGTCGGGGTTCTGCCGGCGGCCCCTTGGGTTGTTTTGTGGTGGTTGAGTACATGCTTCCGACGCGGGACGCAGCGGATGCTGGTGGCGGTGGTAGAATATGACAGACAAAAGCGCCGGAGTTCCTCCTTGAGCTACATAGGTGCCGTTCGCTGTGGGCAGAATATAACGAAACAGCAGTAGTGATTGTCCGGAGATGCTGCCGAGGCCCAATAATAGAAGTTGGGCAATTGACAGTGCAATGAGATTCTCTCAGAAATCTCGGTGACTTATGAGGGGAAGACCGAACAGTATAAGAAATGCATTGCGACATGTTCGGGAGCGTCCGCTTCAGAACTATTGCGAGCAAGACCTAGGCTGTCCTTCCATGTCATCGAGGAGGTCGTGCGAAACCATGCCGAGGTTCCCCTGGTAGTTTCACGCTTTGTGTGGGTCTCACCATAACCGCTTTGCCCCGCCTCCGCATTTTCGTTAAGCTAGCAGAACTATCACAAGACCTCCGGCTGGCTCTAGTCATTGGTGACCGAGATAATGGTTATGTAGACGTATAGTCGTGTATCATTTGAATGAAAGAACACAAGCAGAGTCTATGGCATCTAAAGGATGTATATATACAGGAGGATATCATTTCATGACCGAATGCTTGCCGTACGCGCTCATGACCAAACACCCAAGTAGACCGATAATGCAACCAACACACAGTACCCTCATAACTCAACGACGCTTCCTCCCTAACCCCCTCCACATTAGCCCGCCACAGACATATGACGCTCTTCGACTCGCACCACTGCTTAACCTGCCCGGCCGAGACCTCCCCGTCGTAGCCCACCCGCGTCAGCTCGCCCGCGTTCAGCCACGCGGCCAAGTCCTCGAGCACGACGGGCGTGTACATCAGCATCAGCTCGTGCCACGACGGGCTCTGCGGGTCCGTCGACCGCGGCGCCGACGTCACGGCCTTCGTGATGAACGTGAACGAGGAGTTCTCCTGTTCCGTGGGCGACAGGTTCAGCGACAGGTCCGCCGCGTCTTCCGAAATGGAGAGGTCCAGTGGGGGCGGCGACGAGAAAACCGGGTCCGGCGACGATCTGCCCGCCGACACCGACAAAACTTCCTCCTCGTCCGAATCTGCGATTTCAATCTTTGTCACCTTTGGTGCCGACTTCTTCGGACGCCGCACTGGAGTCTTGACTTTAGATGTTACTGGACTTAGGCTACCAGATCCCTTCCGCGGACGGCCCGGCGGTCGCTTTGGTGACTCGGGTGCCACTGGTGCTGTAGAAGCCGTAGCTGTGGTGTCCTTCTTCGGTCTGCCACGAGGTTTCTTGGCCGGTGATATGACCGTGCTAGGAGGCGCAGAAGCTGGCGCTGCCATTCCCGCGTTGGGTGGAAGGGTAGACGAATCGGAGGCGGTGGGCCCGGTGGGTACTGCAGTTGCAGGTTGTTGCCCGTCCCAGCATTGTTCAAGAAGCGCGATCATTGCCGACCGGCGTTTCATTGGTTTGAAGCCATACGTGCTTATTTTACGTGAAAGTTGCGCGTCGGTGAATAATGTGAAGTCAGGGCGCTTCGATTTGGCAGCGACAGCTGGACGTGAGGGTGGTGGCACCGTCGCTGCTGACTTTTCACTGCTCGGCAGAGTCGTTCGTGAACTTGGTACTGCCTTCTGCTGAGACTGGGTGTTTTGCGTTATTGACAAGCTAGATGAGCCCACCTGCGGCGGTAACGCGCAAATTTTGCTGATATCTGGGAAGCCGTCCTTTTCCGTTGGGGAAGCCTCCGAGACAGGAGAAGGAGATTCTCTGGTCGCCTCTACCCATCGCTAGAGTCCACCACCTTGAATTCGAGCAGGCTTCCATCGAAGTCTCGCGCTCCTTTGTGCCAAAGACCCGATCTATCGTCATCATCTTCATCATCGTTCGCTCGGTTGGAGGCCTGGATTGCGGCCTGAAGGTCACGAAGAACCTCGGCTGGTTCGTCGCTCTGCAGCTGGCTTGAGGTGCCAAACAGAAAGTCCACATTCGAAGCCTGCTTCATCGCAGAGTTCGGCGATAGCAGGATCGGATCCTCGGCAGTCCCTGCTTTCTTCTTCCTCGGTTTGGCTGGCGCCTTCTTCTTCTTGCCCTTACTTTTTGTCTCCTGAACATCCATGACAGCCCTCTGATGGTCAGCCTGCTCCTTAACAGCCCCATCAAAGTCAAAATGTTCCAGGAGAGTTTCCGCGTTTCCAGGCGCCAGTAAAATATCCGGGAGTTCAGGCAACTGGTAGGGAGCGGTCGCCAATTCAGTGATTGTGCGAATCTTCTTCTTCTTCTTGGCAGCGGCGGGCTTCGTAGGCGAGGTCTCTGTTGAGCGCGACGCCTGTTCGTTCGCCGGAAGATCATTGAGCTTGCGCTTCTTCAGGAATTCGGCAATCTCCGCCGAGGGTTTGAAAATGGGTTCCATCTCTGCAGGTCGGGCAAAGTCCTGGCACATGTTCTGGAATCCCTCCTTAGTCACTGGCGCCTTGCTACTCGAGGACAACACTTCGCTATTTTCGAGGGCGTCCGGTGGAGGTGGCGTCCAGCCCCTCCTCCTGGGAATAGCAAAATTCGGCTGTGCAGGGTCCTCGGTCTCGATAGTCGCACCCGGCGGATCCGTTTGTTGTATGTCCCACGGGTCGAGTTGTGGGCTTTCTTTAGACGCTACAGCCTTCCCTTTCTCTTTCGCGGAGGCGAAATGTCGTGAAACCGTCTCGGTCTTCCTAGCTTTGCTCTTGTCGGTAGTGGTCGCCTTCGTCACTCGACTCGATATCGTGGACTGTGCTGCCTCCGTCTTTTTCGATCTGGACTTCCTCACTGGCTTGTCTGTGGGCGATGAAGATGGTATCACAATGGGCTCCTGTTGATCTGGTGCCGCCGTTGCCTTCGATTGGGGTTGCGACTTGGTTGCGCGCTTCCTCACGGCTTTGGGCTTCGGTTTGGGAGACGGTGGTCGGTGAGGTTCGGCATCAATATCAGACGCCTCTCTCAGCACGTCCTTAGTACTAGTAAAGGCGCTGCGAGCGGTCGCTGGTATCGGAGCAGCGTTGCTGCCGCTTCGTAGGGGTGCTGGTCGTTTCGTATGTCTTTGAGCAAGCTCAGCCAACGAAGGCAGCTCTGGGGAAGAAGATATCATCGAATAGTGTTGAGCCTGTGTCGTTTTCGCGGGGGGGTGATAGGAAGACGTCCGCGGAAGCCATTCCGAGCCCGTGGAACCTGATCGCCTCGCGCAGGGACGTCCCAGGAATGCAACGCGCGCATCCGGTAGTGGCGAGGCGCTTCAGATTGAAATTTTGGCGTATCGCAGGTTAGGCGTAGTTGAAAATGATCCGGGTCCTATTTGGAGAACAGAGCTTTAGAAGAGGCAGAACATAACAATTACTATATGCTTCCAAAATACACATCACGGTCGTTGGAGATCAGGGACTTGGTGCAAGCCGTGAACGGCGAAGTCAACAATCGACCGTTCCGTGGTGGGGGCAGCAAAGGCACCGGCCAGCTAGCCGAATGTTGGACCCGTTAATAATCAGTCGATCTGGCCACGAACAAAACGCGCTGTCAGGTGCTTGAGTGGATACAATGAGTTGAGCCACATAGCCACATGTTTTTTATGTAAAGCCACGCAGCCACACAATAGATAAGAAGCGCCACGGCCGATACGTATTTGTGCCCCAAGCCTTTCCCGGATTAGGTCGCAGTTTTGCCCACACACTCCCACTCACGAAAAAGCCCAATCCCCCGCCAGAAATTTCCCTTTTGCGACAACGCTGAAAGTAGCAACCGCCGTACGACTTGCGAATCCATCTCACCACCAATTACCCCCGACGACCTTCAGCGTATCATCAATACACAGTCGCCAAAATGGAGAACGACAAGGGCCAAGTTGTCGACCTGTACGTTTCACCTCCGCCGCCGCAACGTGCGATCTGAGAAGTGGGCAATGATGCTAACTTTGGCTGTTTTCTAGTTACGTCCCGCGCAAGTGCTCGGCTTCCAACCGTGAGCGATGACCGATCTTCGAAAAAGCTACCTTCCCTCCAGCGGACTAACCTCTTGAATGCAGGTTTGATCAAGGCCAAGGACCACGGTTCCGTCCAGATCTCCATCGCCAAGGTTGATGAGAACGGCCGCGCCGTTGCCGGCGAGAACCACGTCTACGCCCTTTGCGGTTTCGTCCGTGCCATGGGCGAGTCCGATGACTCCATGAACCGCCTCTGCCAGCGTGATGGCCTCGTCAAGAGCGTCTGGAATGCCCAGCGATAAGCGAGGAACTTTTCTTGTTTCTGTGGTACGGAATCCCAGACGCCTCCCCCCCCACCAAGCAATGCACTTGGGGCTCATGCTGACTAGCGACCGCGCCGACACAGATTTGGGTTTGGTGTTGATATGGCATTTGGACGGAACGAACGATGACGACCTGGGCAAGGGCATGGCAGCTTCTGCATTGATTCTGATCTAGCACCGACTAGAAACGTCACCACCTGCATTTCGGAACGGAAATAAAATACCTCGATTTGACACAATTACGACGGCCTCGCAACCGATGAATCCGAACCTGTGACTCTACCTTTGTGAGGGCGTGATTGTGCACCGGCTAGCAAAGTCTCCTCATCCCTTCAATGGATTGGGATTCTGGGACTACCTCGATAGTCTCCAAGCCGAAGACTGAAAAAATATTGGCCTTGAAAAAGTTGTGGTGCTCAAGCTTTACACCACGGCACAGATACGGGTCAAACAATACACATTATCAAAAACAGTTGTAAAGACGACTACCTTTCGTTCCATGATTGCTCATGGTATCGCTCTAATACGTGATGTTGATCTGAAGGTATCAGTGGACTCGCCTGCCACTGCTCCCACTATGCTGACGCGAAAATGCCACAATTCGAAACGATCTAACGCTGAGTCTGGGAGCATTGGATGTCCCGACACTGACTGGTGATCTCCATTTGACCGAGCTCCTACTGAATCTGCCTCATACTTCAGTTGTGGCCAATGTACTAACGATATACCTTTACCACGAAAATCGTATTATTTAGGCTCGCAGGAGATTCGACATTATTATGAATGCTTAGTCTTTGGTAATGAAACACAAGGTCAGCTGAAAGCAAGCTGGGGTTCCAAAGTGCTGATGCTACCTTGGACAGCCTGAAGCTCTTCCGCTTAAATAGATGATAGCTGATTTGCCCATGGCATGGATGTTTTCCTGATTCATTCTGACGTGATGGTAGAGGAAACATAACGGCTCTCATCACAAGGCGTAGGCATATTCGTGCAATCAATTGTATTGATTACCGATCTAGCTCGAGGCTGTTAACATTGAAACAATGCCACAGTTCACGCCCCACGTGATCAAGCTACCTACTGTCCCGCATGGCTTCGTCAAGCGGACCACGGCTAGGCCCGTGGGTATTAAGACAGTCAGTATCCTGGACCAGAAAAGCAAAGATAGAGACACGGCACCAGACCGGAACGGGCTAGCCCAGGATTGCCATTAGAGTTCCCAGGATCTAGGTTGGACCCTTTCCTCAGATCTGCCTGTACTGCAGCGCGATCTCAGGTACACCCATGACGCATTTGACATCGAGCCCAAAGGGCCAAAGGGGCTCTCTGCGCGAGTAAGGTCAATCGCATGGAATGCAAGCCGTTTGAAGGCCAAAGCAGCCCTTGCCTTCTCCTGGCAGTAAGCGTCCATCCTTCACCTCTAGTTTCATTGTCTCTTTTGCTTCCCCCATGAACGTCTGTCTGCTGCGTATCTCGTTGCGTGTTTTCCGCACCACCTTGGCAGCCGCCACGCAGGCCGCGATTCAAGTGAAACCGCGAAGCTTCGCAACCATGCCACCGAAGCGCAAGGCGCCCACCTCGGCCAAGGGCGAGGCGGAGGCCCTCGAGACCAAGAAGCAGAAGCTGGAATGCTCCTACAAGAAGAAAGATGGCAATGCCGACGACCCCCTCCGCGAACCGCACCCCTTCAGCGCCGAAGCGGAGGAGAACGGCGTGGTGCTGCGGAAGTTCTACCCACACGAGATGTCCAATGCGCGGGCGCTTGCCTACAACAACAACGAGCTGCCCCGGCCGATCGAGGTCCTGGTAGATGCCATGGAGGGGACGGCGGGGGTGCGGAAGAAGATTGGGGTCAAAGACGCCGTCGTGCACTGGTTCAAGATGGACCTGCGCACGCGCGACAACCGCGCGCTGTGGATGGCGAGCCAGAAGGCCCGCGAGGCCGGTGTCCCGTTGGTGTGCATGTACATCGTCAGCCCGCAGGATTTCGAAGCGCACCTCCGGGCGCCCATACGGATCGACTTCATGCTGCGCACGCTTCATGTGCTGAAGCAGGACCTCGCGAAGCTCGGTATCCCCTTGTACGCCGAGACGGTAGAAAGGCGCCGACAGGTCCCCGCGCGCATCATCGAGCTTCTGGAGGAGTGGGGTGCCGGCCACCTGTTCGCCAATATGGAGTACGAAGTCGACGAACTACGACGCGAAGCCAAGTTGGTTCGCATGTGTGCCGAGAGCGGCATTGCTATGGAAGTTGTCCATGATACTTGCGTCGTCCCGCCGGGCGCGCTGACGACCGGAACTGGGAAACAGTATTCAGTCTATACCCCGTGGTATAAGTCCTGGTCCCTCATGTGCATGCGAACCCAGAGTTGTTGGATCTCTTCGACCCGCCGGAGCCAAATTCCGAGTCGGCCAGAGAGAAGGTGGCGGCCCTCTTTGACTATGAGATACCCGAAGCGCCTGAAACCAAGCGCCTTTCGGAGAAGGATGCTACACGGTTTCGTGCTCTCTATCCCGCCGGGGAGCACGAAGCCATGGACCGGTTAGAGAAGTTTGCCGAGGAGAAGATTGGCAGCTACCATGCGAAGCGTAATTTCCCGGCACAGCATGGCACATCAAACATCTCGGTTCACCTGGCAGCCGGTACTCTCAGTGCGCGGACAGCTGTCCGTTACGCGAGAGATCGGAACAAGACCAAGAAGCTGAATGAGGGTATCGAAGGCATCAAGGTTTGGATCAGCGAGGTGGCTTGGCGGGACTTCTACAAGCACGTCTTGGTCCATTGGCCATACGTCTGGTAAGTGAATACGCCCCCCCACCCCCCCATTCCGCGCGACTTAGGCTCGGAAGCCAGTAAGTAACCTTTGCATGCCTACTTACACGCCCTCCCTTCAGCATGAACAAGCCATTCAAGCCCGAGTACTCAAACATCACGTGGTCCTACAACGCCGAGCACTTCGAAGCCTGGCGCGCCGGCCGCACGGGCTACCCCATCGTCGACGCCGCGATGCGGCAGGTGCAGCACATGGGCTGGATGCACAACCGGCTGCGCATGGTGGTGGCGTCGTTCCTGTGCAAGGACCTGCTGCTGGACTGGCGCATGGGCGAGCGCTTCTTCATGGAGAATCTCGTGGACGGCGACTTCGCGTCCAACAGCGGCGGCTGGGGCTTCAGCGCCAGCGTCGGTGTCGACCCGCAGCCCTACTTCCGCGTCTTCAACCCGATCTTGCAGAGCGAGAAGTTCGACCCGGACGGGGCCTTTATTCGCAAGTACCTCCCCGAGCTGCGCGACGTCCCGGGCAAGGCCATCCACGACCCCTACGGGCGCGGCGCTGGCGCGCTGGCGAAGAAGGCAGGGTACCCGCGGATGATTGTTGAGCACAAGGCGAGCAGACAGAAGGCGATTGATATGTACAAGGAGGGTATCAAGCGGGATACGGCTTGATGTTTTGTGCTTGGCCACCCACGCTACAGCAAGACACTCGGGGAAAATGTGGAATGACTTTCGAGTCTCATTTTGTTGTTTGATACCCTCATCATTTATCAATGCAATGGCGTTTTGCGTGTCGGCGTTATGCGCCTTTGAAGGTTACCCAAGGGCTTATCGGGGAGTTGCGACTTCAATTCCACTTACCCCCTTACATGTCACACTTGTTACTTGTGACAAATTCAAATCACCCATTGCAGCGATGGCCGAAGTATATAGACCCAGCCATTTCCTGCCCCAAGTCATTTCGTCAACTGAAATAACTCTGGTCTTGGACATGACCCTCGTCGCACGGGCATCACCGAAAATCCGATAGTCGTCGATCTTATCAGGGCAGATGTTGAAGCCCATAACTGATTAGAATATGTCATTATCTACATAGACACCAACACCCCCGTCGATATCCGGCCATCTGGGAATGTGCCGTTATCCGAGACCTGACATGACCTTCGACATGATCCCCGGGGCTCCACGCCGATGCACCCTCGCACAAGATAAGCCAGTAATTGGAGAGAGATAAGGTTGACTCCGACAACATCCCAGTTCTGAACCCAGCTCCATCCCAGCTCCCTACCCCGGCTTTCTGTGATAAGCATTCAATTGGCCTGCGGCGAACTTCCATGCTGGCGTCGGTTCTTATGCAATGCAATGTCCGTATCACGGTACCGGAAATCATTGGCCAATTCCGTTTCTCTTTCCCCATGTTGACTAGGACAGGTCGTACCACAGCAAATAAGATGAAGCGCCGCGCCGTTCTGCTTTCCCGGTGTCTTCACTTGGCTCCCGTCTTGGCTGCTCATGCCAATTGCTTGTTTCTGCTGCTGTCGCTCAGCATCCAATAGTCTTCTCGCTCTCGAGAAACTTAGGCGCAGTGCACCCACCCGTATATCCCCTTCAGGATGGCGTCGGAGAAGATCGGACGCTTGTCGTCGGAGAATGGCAACCGTACTACAGGGTCTGACGAGATCAATTCCGACCTGAAGACGCCGCACGACCTCTCCACGACCCAGGACATTGAGCTGGAGCATGGTCATCTGGCCGAGTTAGAGGTCGACCTCGACCGCGTCCTCGGCGAGGAGGAAGAAGGCGAATACGAGGCCGACACCAGCCCCTTCCCGGCCGTTCGCGCCGTCGTGCCCGAGACGGACGACACAGCCATACCGGTCAACACGTTTCGTGCATGGTTCTTGGGCATTGTCTTCGTGTTCCTCGGGGCCGGCATCAACCAGTTCTTCGGGCTGCGCTACCCTGGCGTGAAGATCGTCTCCCTCGTCTCGGAGCTACTGGCTTTTCCCCTCGGCGTCGCGCTCGCCAAGATCCTGCCCATCAACCGCTTCAATCCCGACCGGCACTTCAACATCAAGGAACATGCCCTGGTCACCATCATGTCCAACGTCTCGTTCGGTTTCGGGTCGGCCGACTCGACCAATATCATCCAGGCCGCCAAGTTCTATGGGTTCTCGCTGCAGCCCGGCTTCTCGGTCCTGGTCGTGCTATGTTGTCAGCTGATGGGCTACGGCATCGCCGGCCTCTCCATCCCATGGCTGGTAAAGCCGGCGACTATGATATGGCCTGGCGTGCTTAGCAACGTTGCACTGCTGAGTTCGCTGCACTCCCGAGCGAATGCTATCACGAATGGTTGGAAGATCACCCGTATCAAGTTCTTCATGACGGTCTGTGCCGGCGCGTTCATCTGGTACTGGTTCCCGGGCCTGATCTTCACCGGACTCAGCTACTTCAGCTGGATCTGCTGGATCGTCCCGGACAACATCGCGGTGAACCAGGTGTTCGGCATGGTGACGGGCCTCGGCCTGTTCCCGCTCACCTTCGACTGGGCCATGGTCGCGTACAACACGAACCCGCTGCTCAGCCCGCACTGGGCCGCCGTCAACGTCTTCTTCGGCTTCGCGCTCTGGTTCTGGGTCGTGACCCCCGCGCTCTACTACACCAACACCTGGTTCACGTCCTACCTGCCCCTCTGCACCGCCGACGTCTACGACCGCTACGGGCAGGTCTACGACGTCGCCCAGGTCATGACGGACGGCGTCTTCGACCAGCAGAAGTACGCGGCGTACTCGCCGCCCTACCTCCCTGCCACCTTCGCTTTTGTTTACGGGATTTCCTTCGCTGCTATCACCAGGTATGTTGCTGAATCAGTCGTTTTGTAAGTTTCATGATGTACTTGCCGAAAACTAATACAATGTAGCGTGCTTTCGCATGTCTACTTCTTCCATTGGAGTGAGATCAAGCATGCTTTCAAGGGGACCTTGAGGCTCGACATCCACGCCCGCCTCATGAAGGCGTACAAGCAAGTGCCGTGGTACTGGTGGGTCGGCATTGTCCTCGCCGTCGCGGGCCTGAGTATCGGCATGGCCGAGGGCTACGGCACCGGCCTGCCGTGGTGGGGCATCATCCTCGCCATCGTGATCCCGGCCATCTACATGGTGCCGTGCGGCATGATCCAGGGCGTCACCAACGTCGACGCGAACCAGGTCAACGTCCTGTCCGAGTTCATCGGCGGCTATCTGTTCCAGGGCAAACCCCTGGCCACGATGCTGTTCAAGATCCTCTCGACCGACGTCGTCGGGCAGGCCCTCTACTTCGCCCAGGACATGAAGCTGGCCCACTACCTCAAGATCCCGTCGCGCAGCCTGTTCTTCGCCCAGGGGCTCGCCACCGTCCTCGGCGCGCTGACGCAGACGGGCGTCACGCTCTGGATGCTCGGTAACGTCCCCGACGTCTGCACCGCGGACCAGCCCAACGGCTTCTCCTGCCCCAACGGCCTGACCGTCTACTCATCGTCCGTGATCTGGGGCCTCGTCGGGCCCGCCCGCCTCTACTCGGTCGGCCGCATCTACAGCGGCCTCAACCACTTCTTCTGGATCGGGCTCCTGCTGCCGCCCTTGACCTGGTTGCTCTGGAAGAAGACGGGCAACGAGTTCGTGCGCAAGATCAATTGGCCGCTCATCTTCGTCGGCACCTACAACGTGCCGCCTGCGACCGGCATCAACTACAGCTCCTGGTACATCGTGAACCTCGTCTTCAACAAGCTGATCTACCGCCGGTTCCGCGCCTGGTGGACCAAGTACAACTACGTCATGGCCGCCGCGCTCGATACCGGGCTCGCCCTCGCCGGCATCGTCATCTTCTTCGCCGTCACCTACGGGCCCGGCGTGCAGTTCCCGGACTGGTGGGGCAACACCGTCTGGAAGAACACGGCGGACGGGCAGGGTGTGCCCTGGTTGCAGATGCCGGAGGTGGGCTACTTTGGGCCGCCTAATGGGACTTGGTCGTGAAGGATTTTGGCGGTAGACATAAAGGATTATTTCTTCTAGATATATATTAAAGAAGGCATTGTTTATGAATGTTACAATTACATGCATGTTTTGTGCGAAAGCCATATTCCTCACCCAGGGAACGTCTTGCCCCTATCTCCCTTAGAGTAGAGGGAGTATCGTTCTCCGACGCTAGTTAAACCACATGGTTAGCTGTATGGGTCCGTAAATGGTATATCGGTGTCTCATGTCCAAGATTTTGAGGGTCGACATGCCTCATGTTGGAAAGGGTGGTCAATGCCCATAGCCAGCTAAGCACCCTAACCACTTAGCCGTCCTACCACATAAGCAGCCACCCAAATTGACTACCGATAAGCGAAGCCCCCTAACCCCCTTTTCGCATATAAGTCAGCATCCAACCCCCTCATTAACAATTAGAGGATACTGCCAGAATCGTCACTTCTCGTGCTTTTTAGTCATGCCCATCCTAACCCCCGAATCCGCCATTTAGCGTGCCATTTTGGCCGTACAAGCTAGCGAGTCGGAACGTGCAGCCTCTAAAAGACTTAAGGTACCCCGAGCCACCTTACGGGATAAAATCAGGGGCAGACCGACCCGGACCGAGTTTAAGGAGTCCGCTAGGACCCTCTCTTCCGCCTAGGAGGAGTATTTTAAAACCTAGGCTATCCGATAAGCGTAGCTAGGCTTTGCCCTTAAGTATAACGTGTTCCGGCTATTCGTCGCCCGGCTAATTAAGACAGACTAGCGCGTCTTACCCTTTGGAATCTATTAGGTAAAGAGATTTATTACATGTAACCTTAAGTTGAAAACTATACTAGCTACGACGATAAACTTCCGACGCGTTTACTATATATTCGAAGAGAATATCTAGCTTTTTTTCTTTATTTTAAGGCAGGATTTTATTAAAGATATTCTTATTCGATTTATTTATAATATAAATAAAATTAGTAATATTATAAGTTTAAATAATAATTATTATATAATTAATTTAATTAAATTAGTTAAGATTTATAAGGGTCTAGACTAAGTAGTATACTCTAACGTTTATTATTTTTAATTATAAAAAGAATTCTTTAAAAGGAGAAAGATTTTTTTTAACTACTATATAAATATTACTTATTTATATACGTGCTTCTATTCTAATATATATATGCTCGGCATTTCTAATAGGTTTTATAAGAAGTTAGAAATATTAATTAATAAGTCGTAAAAGGGCTACGGGCCCTTAAGTCTTATCAATAAGAGTTTATCTTATAATAGTACTCCCCTTTTTTTTAAGCTAGCGCCGTCGTCGTTAACGTTATTTCTCGTTCTAACGTTTTAAGGCGATAATCTTTTAAAATACCGAAGCAGGTTTTTATATTAATTAAGCGTAACTTTTTTATTTAATTTTATAAAAGGTTTATTAACTTCGTTCTCGTTTACGTTTCCGCTCGTTTTATATTTCTTTTACGTTATAATATTCTTCTTATTTATTAATTATAACCGGTAAAGGTTATTAATTATTTTACGGTTAACTTAACAAAAGGTTTTTAAAAACTAGTCTTATACGATCAACGTAAAAAGTTAATTTAGTTCCGTTTAATATATTAAGTCGTACGGCGTATAATTTAATAATATTTTTTATTTTAAACTTTCCGTTCTTTTAATCTAGTTTTTCTCAATTATTTATAACTAAATTCTTTAACCGGAGCTATACCGAGTCCCTTATTTTATATTATAATATTATCGTACGGTATTTATTAACGTAAGCTTTTTAATTTTATTAAGTATTAGTTATTATAATTTACGCCTATACCGAGGCTGTTATAATTACTTTTATAATAGCTTCTCCGCGTTAAATAAGGCTGTATTATATTAGACTTATATAATCGTTTATTTTTTCCCTAGGTTATAATAAGGCCGTATAATATTCGTATATTAAAAAAAATAAGTTTAACTTAATAATTATTAATATATAAACGTTTAATACGTATTTAATAATAAGGTATAATATAATTTATCGGTTTTAATAATCCGTAATATATATTTTTAAGTAGGCTTTAATAACGTTGTGTATTCGTTTTATAGCTCCGTCGGTTTTTAAGTGGTATGCTATAGAGATCCGTTATTCGATCCTTAATAACTAGTATATTCGTTTTTAAAGGAAGCTTATAAATTACTTCCTACGATCCGAAGTAATTATAATAAGCGGGCCGTATTAGCTAATAACTCGTTATATAAAAGCCGACGTTATAAATTCTATTATAATCTCTACTATAAGTTCGATTATTATACCTTTATTTAGTTAGTCTATAACGATCATTATATTCGTATACTCGAAACTCTTTAAAAAGTTAGTAACGAAGTTTATCGAAACTTTCTTCTAAATTTTATTAAGTATTAGTAATAGTTTTAAAAGCCTTTATTTCTAGTTTTTTAAAGCTTTAATCTATTATAAATGTCGCAGTTTTTTATATATTAACGTATAAAAAGGCTTATCCTTAATTAGAAAAAATTTCTCGCGAATATAATATAGGTTTAATAACGTTTAGAATATTTAGCGAGCAGGTTATTATAAGCTTTAAGAACGAGCTTTATATATAAAAGCTTATACTTTAACACTTAGCGTTAATTATAAAAGAGAGGCTAACTATTTTTATTTAAAGCGTATTTAAATATCGATACCTTAAGCTATAGCGACGAGAGGAACTTAGTAACGCTATCCTTTAAGCTTTATATAATCGTATAGTACGCTTCGTTTCGTTAAAAACCTTAGTTTTATAAGGTTTAAAGTTTAGGGGTAAAAAAAGAAATAGCGGTTATTTATATTAAGTAGTTTTATTAATTAAATATTTTTAACGTTATTAATTAAAACTCTCGGTACTAAATCTTATTATTATAAAAATCTCGTAATATATCTTACTCCTTTTTAAATAAGGCGCTTACTCCTTTATTTTAATAACTAACTCTATATGTAATTCGAAAGTTATACCGGCTAAAGATAAGCGCTTATCGTATATACTTCTCGCTTAGCTTTTAAAGAGATGTAAAGTATTCGAGGTTCTTATAATTCGTAATAACGTTAAACTTTCGTATAAACCATAGCTCGATATTTTACTCTTTTAAATACTAAATAACCGCTAACATATCTTTATTATAAATCTCGTAATTATACTCGACGGGCGATATTTTTTTAAAATAATAAGCGTAAAGGCGGAAAAGCCCCTTATTATTATATTAAAAAAGAAAATTTCTAATATAATATCTTAAAAAGTTCGTCTCGAATATCTTCGTACAGTCTAAGTCGAATTATAATAATACCAGCTATTAAATAAATAAATCTTTAAATTAATTAAACGCTTATTAATAATTAAAACTTTAATAAAAAAGGACGTCGTTTTTAATTAAACGTATAAACGGTATTACTATTCTCGAAAAGTTCGAATAAATTTTTAATAATAATTAACGAATCCGAGGAATCCTCGTACTCCTCGTATAGAACTTGAGGTTTCCCACTCTTGGATTATTCGAACCTTTTCAAGATCTATCTAGATTCCGTTTTAAACGTCGAGGATAAGGCCTAAGTATTTTATTCTCGTAATTTCAAATTCGTATTTATTAATATCGAGTTATAAACTAGCTTTCGTAAAGTATTAAAGCACTTTTATAATATACGTATAATATTAATTAAAGCTATTATTTATATAAATAAGGATATTATTAATATACACGAAATAAAATTTATTTAAGAGGTCTCGTAAAATTTAATTAATATACTTTTAAAAAGTGTTCGGTACGTTCGCGAGGTTAAAAAAGGGTAATAAATTATCTAAATAACCCGTATTTCGTATAAAAACCCGTTTTTTATTCGTTACTTTTTATAATCTTAATCTTATAAAATACGGCCGCGACGTTTAATTTTATATACTACTTCGCTTATAAGATTTAAATTAAAGTCTTTTAAATAAAGGATAAAAAGTAGCGGTCCTTTTTCGTAATTTTATTTAAAGCTCGATAATCGATATAGAACCGTAGGCCTCCTTTAAGCTTTCGTATAAAGAGAATTAATACCGCCGCTAAAAAGTGGCTTATGTAAATAAATCCTTTATTTAATAACTCTATTAAAGTTTTTTATAAATTAAAAGTTCTTTTTCGATATATTATATCATGGCCTTTAAAAGATTTTTAGTTCTTTTCTTTTTTTTATACGAGTTCGATATTATAATCGATCCTTTCCCTTTGGAAAGGGGGTAATAGGCCGTTTTTAGATTTTTAAATAATAAGAGGAACTCTTAATATTATAATAAGAGTTTTTTTTAAAAATTCGTCTTTTATTTTATACGAAACGCTTTTTCGATATCTATTATATTTACCGCGAAGACTTATATTTATATTTCGAGAGATCGGGCTTTCCGTATTTAATACCTGAACTTTATAACTTTTATCTTTATATACTTATATAAAAAGGTAGGTCGCTTTTATTCGAAACGTTTTACTCGTACTTTTATTATATAAATTTAAAGCTCCTTTTTTTTAAAAGAAGTTTTATTTTTTATTTCGTTATTTAGGCCTTTTTAAAAATTATATCGTATTTAAAGGTATTATACGAGATATAAAAATATATTTTTTACTTTTAATATTCGTGAATATTAAAATATATATAAATTATTTCGTAAAAATAATTAAATTTAATAAAATTATTAATTAATTAAAAAAATATTAAGATACGTTAAAACGAGTTTTATTATATATAACGTTTATTAATAAAACTATAAAAAAATAGCCTGAATTAATAAATATATATATAAAAATGGTTTTATTAATAAAGTATTTTATTATAAAAAGCTTAATACTCTTTTCCTTTTTTAATAAGTTTCGTATAAGTATTACGATCGGCGGGTTAGTCCCTCGCGGGGTAGCACTTAAGGCGTAGAATTAGATAGAAATAACCCGAAAAGTTATTTCTAAAGCTTTTATTTTATAACGTAGTAATTAATTTATATATATTATAATATAATAACTTTTCGCTTTTATTAAATAAGAGACGTAAGTTCGATTCCTATACTTATTAAATAAGAGCTCTTTTTAATTATTTAAACAAGATCGTTAATAAATAGGTAAAACTTTATACGGACTAGTTACCCGTATAAAAGCCTTAAAGTTTCTCTATACCGAGCTTAAATAAATTATATAGTATTAAGGGTTTATCGCCTTAAGTATAAGGGTATGCCTTTAAAGAGAGGGTATAGTATTACGATCGGCGGGTTGGTCCCCCGCGGGGTAGCACTTAAGGCGTAGAATTAGATAGAAATGACCCGAAGAGTTATTTCCGAAGCTTTTGCTTTATAGCGCAGTGGTTAGTCTATACACACTGTAATAATAAGGTCTCGTTCTTTTTAAGTATCTTTTAAGCCGCGACTTTATTTTAAAAAGTTCCTTTTACCGGCCCGTTTTTAAACTTCTATTCCTTTTTTTATAATACCTTATTCCTTAGTTAATCGGTTTTATAATTTATAGCTTTATAACCCTTTTTTTATAATAATAATAAAGGCTCATTCTTTATTAATTTTAAATATCTCGCGTATAACCGAAAACTATTTAAATCGGGTTTTATTTTATAATGTTTATAGTTTTCGATATCTCTTTTTATTAGTTTTAATTAATATAATGCTAACTTACTTATTAAACTTTTTTAATTTACTCTTTAAACTTTTATAATTATTAATAATATTCTTTATATAATATCGATTTTTATATATTAATTAATCTTTTTAAAAGCTCGATATTTAAAAATAAATTAAAATATCCCTTTTTAACTTCTTTACTTTATATAAGTCTTCTCGCTTTAAATAATAATTAATCGAACTTTTTAAAAAACCTAATTAAATTCTTCCCTCGTTACTTAATCGTATTAAGCCGGCTAATAGCTTTTATATAACGTAAAAAGTTTAAGAAAATCGCGCGAAAAAAGGTTTTAAATCTCAAGTAAGGCTACTTAGATTAGACTTTTATTTAGCTTAAATTTATAATAAAGCTTTAATAGCTAACGTATCTCATAAGCGAATATCCTACATAAGCGAATATCTCACTTTTATAAATTTCCTTATAGCCTTAACTTTTTTTTATATTCTTTTACGGTCGAAAATGCCACAACTTTAAAAAGAGAGTGATATAATTCTAGCGCTTTAAACGCTTTAAAAAGACTTAATTTTAAGCGTACGAAAGGCTATATTAATTTATTACGTCTTATCGAAAACTTTATAGCGTAAACGAAATAACTAACCTATACGACGCGAAATATTTACGAATTTTCGAAAGCTTTTAAATTCTAAAGAAAATACGATTATTTAATATATTATTAATTTAAATACTTGATCGTTTCCTCTTTAACTAAGTAGTATAGAAGATATAACGAATCGATTATTTAGCTTACGTAATGCGGGACGCGTCGGCGTTAATTAGGCCTCTAACTTCGTACGATAATAACTAGACCTCCGGACGCGTTTTAACCGAAGAATTAGTTATTAAAAAGTCTTTTATAAAGATCTCGACGCGTATTACGCGTAGTTTACTTTTATATAAAATATAATTTATAAATACGGGATTTAAAAAGAGAATATTTATTACTTTAACGAGACCGGCTTTTTTATAAATTAAATCTCGTTAGAAATAATTATAACTAGCTTTAATTAATACGGAAAGCTTAAAATAATATAATAAAAGAATCGAGAATAAGTTATAATTATTTAAAGCGTCGGATTATACGGTTACGCTATCCCTCCGTATATTATTTTTATTAGAAAACATACCTCTCTTCTTAATATAAGCTAAGGCACCCCTCTACGGACCACCCCTTTACGGACCAGTTAAGGGGCAATTATACCTCTTTTAATTAGAATCATTTTTATAACTAAAATCGATAAAATAATCCTATTTTTAAGTGTTCCTAATAATAATATAGTCCTCTGCCTCCGTTCTATCCTCTTCTTCAGCTTCTACAGCGTTGCGAGGCGCGCTTGGCATGTTAACGTCGCTAGCTTCGTCCTCGTATACGACTCTACCCTTTAGCCTCCACTTAGCCCGGCGTATATTAGCTATGCGAACGAATCGCTATCCCGGTGCGATTCTTACCTTTTAACGTACCCTTGCAGTCTTTTTATCGAGTTTAGATTAAAGATAATCGATCTGCGCTTCTAAACTCGCGATTTTATCGGCTTATTAATTTAGAGCCTTGCTAGCCTTACAAACGAAGAGCCGTTAAGAAGGGAGCTTAAAAGTAGGGTCTAAGGCAGCTAGCTAACGACTACTTCGCCGTAATACCTAGCCACTAAAGGGTGTTTTAATAAGTATTAAGGCTAGTTCGGTAACGAAATCGGGTATTAATTCCTTTTTAACCACTTCCGGTGCCCCAAAACGTACCCGGGCAACACCTATATCCTTTAGGATGACATATCTCAACGATAGCGGCTTCGACCGATCCCGCGGATAAATCTTAGCCGTTCTCTAGGCGTTTCTAATTATAGAGGGAGTTAATACGTCAATCCTAGCCTAGCGGTATACCTTTAATATATCTATCTTAATAGGCTTTAACTTAAAGATCGTATTCAGATAGTCCCTTAAAAGCCTCTTTAGCCTTCTTTTTAATAACCCAAAAACTCTTACATCTAAAACCTGGACTACATAACTACAATATGGCTCGTAAAAGACTAACCATATCTTATTTAAAAGACAAAGCTATAGAAAGTCATCGTTCGTATGCGATTCATAGCCATCACAAACCAGGACGACCTATTTATTACCGTAGCGAGACCGTATATAAGGAATAAAGATGTCTTCGATCTAATTCAAAGCCGTGGTATTACTAGTCCACCCTTTAACTAATACTTTAAATCGCTAGTCGTCCCAGAGATACCGGTTCTAGTCCGGAAACTACTAGCTTTAGACGTCGACCCCTTTAAAAATAACCAGTAGCGGAAGGGCTACCCTATCGCAGCTTACACACTCTAAAGCAGTGATCCATTCGCCCTTCTCGACATCTTTCTTAAGGGCTATATAGCTTATAGCTTCGGAAATCACTTAATAGTCGCCCCTAACGCCTTAGCCGATACCTATTTCGTCCGTGTTATAGAAGCGCTCAAGAGGGATATTAGCTAATTCGGGCGCATCGAGTCTATCGAAAAATACGTTAATATTCGCGACCGTGGCGCCGTTAACTCTGTTATAATTAATAATTCTGAACCTAGTTACCTTAACGTCCCCGTTTCTAGCCAAAAACCGCGCATGCCATCGCTGCCCTAGCTGGTAAGAGGTGCCGGAAGCATTCAACATGCGCTGAGCCATGGATCTGAACTTGACCAGCGCCGGTGCGAAGCCCAGCCTGGCTTGGCCAATGGCTTAATGGGCTAATTGAGCCTCTAGGAGAGGTGACAATGCCTGCCGGTCCTTATTCAGCTCTTGTCTTGTCGGCACACCGGCTAGGCGCCGGTTGACGTACGATCGGGTGGCATCCCATTTCCGAACGGCCTCTCGAACGCCCAGCCCGAGCTTCACGTTATGTATCGTAGCGTGGGCGCGCTTTTGAGCCTCGAATGAGGCTATGTTGAAATGATTAATAAATAGCGAGCAAAAGGAGTATATTATATAGTACGAATAACTAAGAGTTGTACTAGAAATTAATATTTTCATGTCCAGGGTCTATGTTGGAAAACCGCGTTTGTGGGGCAAAACGCGGTGGTCCGTGAAGGGACGGTCCGTGGAGGGGTGCCTTAGCTTAAAAACAGCCTATTATTAAAAGATTAAGTAATCGTAGTTATTAAAAATAGCTAAACTACGAATAAAAGAGGCGAAGATTAAATTCGATACTTTAATAAATATACGAAGTTTTATATAAAAAGTTTTTACCGCTTATTAATTTTTAACGGCTATAAGAGCTATTACTTACTAACCTTCGAGTTTTATTATAAAAAGAACTCGATTATTATACTTTATATACCTTTTTATTTATTATATAAGCTTTAACTTTTTAATATCGGCTGTTTTTATACGTTAAAAAGGTTGTACGAGAAAGAAATCGAGCGTTTTATACTGGCGTATATTATTTATATTTTAAAGGAGGATTTTTTTACCAGCGTTCTTAGAAGCGTTTCAAGCTATTTTTACCGTTTTAAATATTTAGGGAGGTTTCCGAGGGGCAGGATTTATACCGTACAATCCGGAATATGTTATTTTATAGTTGAATATAAAGCTACGTACGTTGACGCTTTCGGCGACCTCTTCCGGCCTACTTATACCTTAGGAATTAAAGACTTTAAATAATTTAATTAAAGCTTAATCTTAAACTAAGTACGTTAAAAATCGAATCGCGCGATATTAAAATAGCTTTCCGATATTAATTTTAATTAAGCTTAATTAAATTACGAAAAGTATAACGTAAGTTATATACCGGCTTGCTCTATTAAAAAGTAAAATAACCGTATTACGAGAGGCGAATAAAATACTTAGCCGGCGCCGCCGTACGAAAAAAAACGGTTATAAGATAAAGGATCACTTTATATATAAGCTAAAAAAAACTTATAATTTTAAAAAAACATTAATAAATAGTTATAAAACGAATCGCGTTAAAAGAGTAGTCGTATAAAAACGTTTAAGACACGCTTATAACGCTATAAAATCTACGGAGAGCTCGAGTATAATACGCGTACTTATTAAAATAATACAAAAGTATTTAAAAATAAAGATTCCGATTAATTTTAATATATTAAATACGTTATAGTAAAATTAATTTATATTTTATTAAAAAAAAGGGAAAAATAATAAAACATTCGCTTATATAAGACATTCGCTTATAAGATATGTTAAGTAAAAATAAAGCGTTAAAAAGTTTTCTTATTATAAAAAAACGACTTAAAAAACTTTTTAATGCGAGTAAATATAATAAATATATATTATAAAAAAAATAAAAAAAAGGACATTTATAAAACTAATAAGAAACGACGAACCTTAGGTACTTATAACGATTAAGAGAGAGGGGATAATATTACGACCCGACTTAACTATACGGCCAGCATTTACTCTCGGCACGAAAATATAATACCTCGTAGAGCTAGCGCTTACGACCCACTTATAATAATAAACCCTACTACGATAATAAGCCTTACTTATATAGCTATCGAGCTACGATAATTAACACTATAATAATATATTAACACTAGCTTAAAGTAAATAAGAGTAAATAAATAAAAATATATAAAATATAATAAATAAATAAAATAAGATAATTAAAATAGGTTATATAATAAATCGTTAAATCGAGGAGTAAGAAGTCACGATCCTACGAGCTAACGAATTAAGAATCGCGAAAATAAAAATATATAATCTACGATTTAACTAGAATTAATAAAAAAGAGATTAAATATATAATAACGGACGCTCTTTATATATTTTATATAAATATTCTTTATTTTAATAATTAATTTAAATATTAATCTTAATTTATTAATAAAATAAATAGCTTTAATAACTTTATTATAAATATCTTTAAAATTAATGCACTTTAGTCACCTTTATTCCTACGGCTATTATATATTATATCGGTGAAAGCGGACTTTTATTACACGTTTAAATACTCTCTCGTATTATTAATATAAACTTTAATACGTTTTACTAAGTTTCTTTAAAACTTAAATAACGTTTATTATAAAACATTAAATATTATTAAAAGAAATAATAAATAAATATTAAAAAGCTATTAATTATATAATTTATTAATTTAAAAATTTAAAGCTTATTTAATAAATTTTTATAAATCTCACTTAATAGTTTTTTTTAAATTATATTTAATCATTTATTTTAAGTAATATTAATATTTAAACTAAACTATTAAGTTTATAATAAAATATAAAAAAAATGCTTATTTCTTTATTAAGGACTAAAGAATTTAAATAGTACACATCGTTATACGGTAAAGTGTGGTGGAATAGGATGATGAATAAAAGGAGAAAAGGCCCCCGGTGTGAAGGAAATCCAGCCTAATATGAGCTAGTGCTGCATCAGCTGCATCAGCCTAGTGGTCCACTTCCTGTCTATCTAATCTATTTATCGATAAGCTCGCGCATCACCAGATCTCCTTGCTCGAGCAAGCTTATCTTATCAACCAGAAATAATGGTGACTATCCTCCCCCTCTCTCAACAGTCCCCATATCCCACAGAGACGTAATAGCCGCCGTAAGTGTCAAAGACCTGCCCCTGCGTGATGTGCTGGCCCATGGTCGTCTTGTCGCAGCGGTCCTTGATGAGCTGCGCGTAGTCGGCCACGATGCCGCAGGGGGGCGAGACGGGAAACTGGTCGCCCTCGTTGCAGACGTAGATGCCCGAGTTGTAGGAGCAGCTCACGCGCTGGCAGAAGATGAGACCGGGCCGGACGCCGGCCGTGCAGTCGCTCTTGCGGTGCAGGTAGTCGATGCCATCTCGGATGTACTGCGGGAGGGCGGGGGAGTCGTACTCTTCGGGGCAGATGGCACTCTGTATTTCGCCAGGGGGCAAGTAATGTTAGTCAACATTAGGGGAGAGTGGAAGCAGGGTCAGAACACGAAAATGTCTGCACCTACACCGTGATCATGAATAGCTATGCCGTCCGGCAGGGAGCTGTTGGAGATGATTTTGTGACCGTTGATGGTAGGGACACCGGTGATCTCGGGCTGGAAGACCTACATAAGAGGCATTATTAGTGAGAAGCCAGTCTTTTTTTCACTGGTGTTCAGTAGAGGGATGCTCACAATGGACCGGGCAGCCACAAGGGTGGACAGGCCAATCACGACGACGGTAAACAGCTTCATCGTGAATAAAATGGTAGATGACAGCAAGGGTTACCAATTGGTGATGTAGTGGAGTGAGTTTTCAAGATGGGAGGGAACTGCTGTAGGTTCCAGGGTTGTGCAAGAAGAAAACCGAGGAAAATGGATGTATTTATTACCACAAGTAGGGCAGTGAATGCTAGCTACAACATTAACATTGAATGCATGGGCATTATTGTAAGTAACAAACAATTGACTGCATCGTCACTTAGCCTTCTACCTCAATGATCTTTTGTCCCCCCATTGTACCCAATCCTAAATCCCTGGGAGGCAAGGAGTCGTTGCCTCGCGGCGGCTCCCCCACGTTAATCAATACAACAACAATCCTAAATCCACCAAAGATTGTGACACGTGCTTTGATCCTTATTTATGAATTGCAAGCAAAAGGTATGTTCTCCTTTACCAACCGCCTACTCAACACATAGGTCTTGATATCGGTGCGGCTCCATTCTGGACCTACAATGAGTGTGCATCAATCCCCAACTATCACTGGTCAAGCTTATACCGCGTTTGAGGAAACCATACACATCTTCGAAGCCATGAAAAAATGGTGAAGCAACTGCGTTGGTACAAAGCAATTTTCACACAGACAGGTTAACACACATACACAAACTCGCAAACACATTCACCGTTTAATTTAACTGGTATTAACTACCACAAGATAACTACATCTCAATCTTCAAACAATCAACATGACGCTGATCTTGCCATTGGATCATTCATTCTGTCATCAAGGCCTGCAATTAAAGGGAGTAAAAGAATACATGCATGGGGTGTGCACATCTTGGTAAGCGAGAGAGGGGAGATGTAGACAGTGTATAGTGGTTTTATTTACTATCAACCACATGGCTTTTGCAATAATAAATCGCATCGCTTCTAATTGCGCCCCACACCATGGTCCCAGTATGCTGTATTTTTGCATAGCTCTGCTTTTCTTCAAGTAGCAGCCCCTCCTCCTACCCTCCTCAACAGTTCGCATCCCCCACGTAGACGTGCCACCCATCATCGTCCCACAGCTCGCCCTGCTAGGGAAGGGGCACCTAAAGGATGTGAAAACCATACTTAGTGGCGAAGTCGACTTGCATGAAATATATTCGTTATTGATGGGGAAGATGCGCTCCAGGCTGCTGTTGGTATGGGTTACCTGGAAGTAGTGAATGCACTGCTTACTGCCGGAGCCGATGTTAACGCGAAAAGGGAGGTCCGGGCAAACGCCACTTTCCGGCAGCCGCTTATCATGGGCGCTTAGAGGTGGTGAAAGCTTTGCTTTCTGCTGCAGCCGACGTGGACGCAACAGGGTCCTTCGACGGAGGCCCAGTCCATGCAGCTGCTAGAGCGGGCCACCTGGAAGTGCTGAACACTTTGCTTTCTGCTGGAGCCGATGTCAACGTGAAAGGGAGGTACTAGCAAACGCCGCTTCGCGCAGCTGCTGAACATGGGCACTCAGAGGTGTTAAAGGTCTTAGTTTCTGCCAATGTATGCCATGGGAGGTCCTTAGAGAAGACTTTGTTCGAGGCAACTGCTGGAAGCTGGAACGCGGAAGCTGTCAAAACGTTGCTAGCAGCTGGGGTTGATATTAATAGGCCAAGGGACAGAGCCGCTGTTTGAGAGCCTGCTAGAAGGGGCCACCTCAACGTGATTCTTATGCTCCTTACTGCTGGAGTGGACGTTAATTGAAATGATATACATGGCATAGCTGCGCTGAAGGTGACTCAAGTCGATCTCAAAAGGCCATTGTAGGGCAGCTCCGGGCAAGGTGTGTGGGGGGTCGCGCTCAAGAAGTGTCCCTTTCTTGAGGTGCTTGGAACGCCCTTGAAATCCAAGACTAATGAAATAATAGCAATTGTGGGTAGCAACGTACCTCATTTGGGTCTGCAGCGAAACTTTGCAGAATGATGCACCCAAAAAGCCACAAGCCGCCGTCAAGTCGCAAAAGCAACATGTCATGCCATTAATAGGGTGCACATATAGCATTGGGTACCAAGGGCATAATAATACCACTTATAGTAGCTACCCCTGAGACTATATAAGAGTTAGAGTCGACTTTAGTATGCCACCTTGTTGTAGCTCTACACTTCCGTGGAGGAGCAAATGTAAAGGGAAATACTCATTACGATTCTACCGAGGATGTGGCAATGGAAACAAGTGAGGCCGTAGATGGTTTAAGTTGGTTTAGCTGCCACAAGGGCATTCAAAGTATTATATATGAAGTCTAGCTGGAATTTGGACTAATTTAAAGAAGGAACTTAAAGGAGTCATACATTATTATGAGCATCCAGAGCGAAGGTGCACTTTGCCACAGAAGCATGCCTAAGTGCTCCCATTCACCACACCAGCCCATGGCAGCAACGCCTCGATATAGGCCGTGATATCAGCCAGCGGCCACTGCGAGCGATCGCCGGCCAGCGTACCGGCCACCTTGGCGTCGGTAAACCACTCCGTGCTGGCATAAACGCTGCCGCCGATCTGGACGGTCGCGGTGGCATAGCCGCCGGCGTCAGTCTGGCTGTTGGGGATAGTGCCGCGGAGCTCGGCCGTGGTCCACGCGCCGTCGGCTGAGTACAGCACGTGGGTGCCCGCGGCGTTGTCCGTCACGAGGATCACCTTGCCGCCGAAGCGCGCCGGGATCGAGACGCCGTCGAGCGACGTGGTCATGTGGGTGGCGGCGCCAGTGGCGTCCGTGATGGGAACGGCCACGGGGACACCCTGCTCGGCGGTCATGTCGAAGCGGTAGAGCCCGCCATCGGAGCTGTCGGACACCAGCAGGGACTTGCCGTCGGGCGAGGGCACGAGGCCGCTGAAGCCCTTGACGGTGTGGTCCGCGGGCGTCTCGAGGTACCAGGCGCTGGCCCGGCTGCCGTCGGCGGAGACGCGCATCAGCGAGCTGGGGAAGGTGCCGACCACAAAGCTGGTGCCCTGGGCGTCGTGGGCGACGTCCTGGAAGCCGCCGTAGGCGCCGTCGGTGAGGGCCGTCAGGTTGGCCTTCCAGAGGACCTGGTCGGCGGCCAGGTCGTACTTGACGAGCCAGTTGTCGCCGCTGATGTCGGCGCCTGACGTGTCGAAGGCGGCGCCGGCGTCGATGGTCACGGAGAGGCGGCCCAGCGGGTCCAGCTTGACGCCGCTGAGGTGCAGGGACGAGTCGCCGGACAGGCCCGGGAAGGTCAGGGTCTTCTCTACGGCGTTGGTCTGGGGGTCCCAGGCGGCGACGGTCGAGTTGTAGAGAACGCTGCACGGTGAGATGTTAGTAAACTGCCCGTTCTATACGGGGGGCCTTTTCCAATGGCTGGTTGTCAACGCACCTAAAGTAGGCCAGGCATTGCTTCTTGTCGAAGTCGGCATTCTCGGGGTACAGCTGGTACGATGAAATGGTGATGTTGCCGGACACAGCAGGGCACGCCGTGGTTGTCGTGTTCTTGGGGGTTGGGCATGCCGTCGCGGCCAGTGCCAAAACGCTCGATCCTAGTACGGAGGACTTCATGGTGGGCTGAATGCAACGGATGAACAAGAAGCTGCTATACTATGACACAGAGTAGTCTGGGATGGTTGAAGGTTGGAATGCATATTTTTCTGAATCGGCGAAGGAGAGGCAATCTTATATCAATTTTCTATGAGCCTTGCAGCCGCCATGGAATTAGGGATTCCGATGGAAAGGGATACCGGATAACAGCAGAACAGTCGGCACCGGCATTAGAAATCAGTCTGCAAAAGTGGATTGAGCGAAGTCCCACACGAGTCGTGTGCCGGTGGGATAGCATAGCATAGCCGGCAATTGAAGCACTCGAACGCTAGGGAGCAAAGGTTGCATTGAAACGGAATTTGCCGCCCTCTTCAAATTCCATCGTCAAATAACAAAAGAGCTTTTCGCGCGCAAAAAGTGAAACTCCATCAATGCGCAAGTCACCAATGCGACAGAGTATTATCTTGACCCCATATACCTTTATGTATCCCCCTTCGTCCATACCCATCGGGCTAATTGATGGTTTCCTGCTGACTTTTGTTGAGGCTATGATATGATTGCTCCTGAAATCCTTCAAAAGTGTTACAGTGCCGCTCCACCGTCTGCCTCGGGATCGTCATCTTCATCGTCCGACTCAACAGTGGTATCAACATGGACAGTAGCGATGTCATCAGTGGTGCCGTCAGCGGCGTCAGTAAGGGCAGGACCGACGGCATCATCACCTTTGGCCACTGGATCACTGTTGGCACAAGATTCCCATGACCGATGCTCATTGTCTCCTTTTGGGGTCAGGTCCGTGGCAACTGTCAGGTGTGGCGAACGCGCACTGCCGCTACTGATGCTTTGGATGGAGTCAGAAGAGTCCGAGTCGTCGCCTTCGTCGTCAGTGCGTGGAGAACCTAAACTAACGTAAGCCACGGGTCGCTCGAGTAGAATTATACCATATGGACACGCTTACCAATATTGAGACTCCCCATTCGATCCTCGAGTGGCCTGTCTGAGAGAATCGAAGGCGTAATGCCAGTTGTCGAATCTGGGTGATGGCCCATGTATGTCACCCTTTTCTCGATCTGGTTCAAGGCCTCCTTCCGGATCGACTCGATCATTTTGTTGAGTATGTGCAGCTGGTGCTTGTATTTTACCCCATCACGGTGACCGTCAGGGCCGTTCGGGACCAGTGGGGGGCCCCAGCTCGGCCAGATCTTCTGGTGTGAGCGAGGCTCCTCGGGATCGGAGGGGTGGGCTTTGAAGTAGAGAGAGCAACAGTAACAGGCCGGCTTGCTGCAAGCGATGAAGCGGTCGTTGAAGGCAAACTGTCTGTTGGTTTCGTAGAAGTGCTCAAGTACCTGGACCTCACAGTGGACGCAAGGGGCGGAAATCCTCTTTCTCATAGCTCTCGACAATGTGCTTGCCGATCTCCAGTTTCTGATCCATGATTTCGATGGCCTCCCGGTAGTCTCTCCACTTGGGGTTGTCGTCATGGACCATCCGTTTCAGTATGCTGAATGGTGTGGTGAGGCCGTCGGCCTCTGGACGTGGAACGCTGTCCATGGGCCTGACCCTCTTGACGGTAGATACTCCTTCGTCAAAGAAGTTTTGGTGTCTCGTAGCATTAGCGGCCACTACTTTGGGTGCTCGCACATGGTTCGCAACACGTCCGAGAAGGTGTCTCAATCCGATATATGGTTTTATGAGTGTGCTCTGATGTGACTCGTCCTCGGCGGGGCGACTCCTGTGGGCTATGAGTTTCATACTCGCCGACTTTCTCTGGTCATAGGCAAGATAGCAGAGGTCGATTGGGCTTTTAGCAAGAAACCTCTGTAGCCATTGGTTAAGGGCTTGATCTACTGCATCGGTCAGTGAGAGTAGAATATGCTTGACCTAAGTTGGTAACTAACCAGAGCTTGACTTCGGCTGAGGAAAGCTCTTGATGATTTCAGCAATGAACCTCTCGAGAAGTCCCTGCTCTTTCTTGATCCTAGGTGTGGCAAATTCAACACAGTTCTCAATGAATTGTGCTTCGGTGAAGTTTGACGCCGTGTCGTTGAGTCTTCGTAGGTTGCTGATAGTAGACTGAAGGAAAAGAACCGTCTTGTCGGGTTTAGGTACGCCATTGGATGCAATCCAGAAGGTGTAGCCGGTATCCAAACCTTCTAGTCCCAATGCGGCGGTTGTTGAACCTCCTTTTCCATAGTCAAGGAGATAGGCCAGACCTTCCAGGAGCCAGCGGCGAGACTTCTCTGCGAGGTCTGCTGACATGGGTACAGCAGTGTGTTTTCCCCTTGTCTGGCCTAGCACATGAAGTAATCGGAGTGGCTCATAGAATCTGTTGATCAGCCGCTGGTACGGATCCAGCCTGGGGGGGCCCTTTTTCTTGGCGGGCTTATTAGGTGGGGGTCGCCGATCAACCGCTGTCTTGGAGGCGTAATTGAAGGAAGCCATGCCGTAGTTGACACACCTGGAGCAGGAATCGACAGAACCAAATGATTGTGTTGGCAGGCTGCTAAAGCTATGCCGAACTACGAATAAAGACGATAGAAATGTTCGTGGGACCTTTTGACGAAATGTAGGACTCGTCGATATCTCTTATATGGTCAATTGATAATGGCGAACCTTTTCAGTCAATTTCTTCTCATGTTACTCTCGCCATTTTGAACGCCAATCAAGTTTGTAGGTTGTCTTACGAGTTGGAGTCGGCACAGCCCGCGACCCGAGGCAACGACCCGCGGCCCAACGACCAGCCCAACGGTCAGCCTAACCATGTCAAACCCGGTCAGTATTGGCCTGTTCAGTGGTCTTATCGAAAGTGGAAAAACATGGTCAGAATTCTTCGAAGTTCCATCGCCATCGGCGCAGTCAGCCTGCTTCCGCAATGCCGTGTGTGTGTGTGGAGACCCCGACGAATGAGCCGATGCCAAGAAACTCGCCGGCCTCCGGCGTGACTAGCATGACTGGGGATTTCGGGCGGGCAAACACTCCGATGCGGCACCGCCCATGCATCTTGAGACGTAGCAGCCCAAATTGACTCGCAGTTTGCAAGATAAAAAACCTGGCCAGTCCCGTGCGTAGTGGGACTCCTGCGTCGCCGGCTATGTAGATGCTACTTTGCGTCCGGCATGTGGCTTCACGGATGCTATCGATGTAAGATAGCAAATTGTGATTTTGAGAATGACGGAACGGGTAAGAACAATGGAAACTCTTCGAAATTTATGTCTGTTGTCGCGTAGAAGTAAATGTTCTGTCATGTCTGGTGGGCTACATGGGGGAGTTCAAATAGGCCAGGATTTGACCTCTATTTCTCTAGCTAGCAGCGTTCTCGACAGCAGCACTATTATCTCTCATTCCAAACTCTACAGCTAGCAGGACAACATAGATTCTTGGGTACTCTCAATGACATGGCCTACCACGGTGGCTATGGGGCAACTGACGATGGAGTGGATGACGAGGGATATGGAGGGTATGGGATCGTCTCCGATCTTGAACCTAACCCATCGTATGGGGACGTTGGCATCAATCCCGCCGACACCATGTTGCCTGATTCGGGCTATGTGTACCCACCTGCCAGCAACTACTACGGAGAACAGAATGGTGTGGCCGCTCCATAGAGTACGCCAAATGCACAAGGTTGGGCCCCCCCTGGGGCACATATATTGGGGGCGCCAGCCTACGATTCATCAGCATCAACCTCATATTCTGCGATGCCTGCCCTTGCTCCTCAAGCAATGGCTTCTTACGAGCAACCCCCCGATGAAAGCCCCGGCGACGCAGGGCGTCATCATTTCGACGAAACGCCTATGCCATCTCTGGACAACTACCCGCCAGACCGCGACGAATTATTTCGCTGCAACCGTTCGCACAAGAAGAAAGGGTGCGAGAAGCCATTCAAACGGAAGACAGAACTTCAGTAAGTTTTCACCGCCACCAGACTTATGTCGCTAACCATCGGCAGGAAACATCTCAGGACGCATGAGAAGCCTGTCTACTGCCCTTACTACGGCGACCCCAACCTTCCCTGTCCGAAGGGGCGGGCAGCAGAGCAGAAGGACATGGCACGCCATGTGGTAGCCCACCATCCGGACTGGGCTAGACTACACGGGTTTGTGGCAGAGGAAGTGCAGTGCGTTTGTAGAGGGACATTCACCAGGGGAGACAACTACAAGAAACACCAGAAGATCTGCCCAGGTCGAAATGGATGAGCCGGTTGCTACTGTTTCGGGATTAGATTTCGACTTGGTCTGAGAGAAAACACAAGGGTACTTTTATGATTGGGAGATTGCCAGTCCTTTTCTTTGGTGTCACTCGTTTGCTTGTACTTCGAGGATTTTGCGATGCGGAGCGTTACGTTCACACCCCTTTTCACATTTCTCAGTACTTGTTTTTTCATTGTTTCCTAGCGTTATTTCATCTTTAATCAAGTAGACCTCATGAATTGAGTAACATTTATACTACATTTGTGACTCGAGAGTACATCCCAGTGACACAACTTAAGCCCGCGTGTCTGATAATAAGCAAACAGCCACCAGCCACTCTTTTGACATATGCGCATTCACCCCCTCTGTAAACTGCGTGTAGGTGGTTGAGGCCGTAGCAATCTGCCATCGCAATGACCGAGATACCACCATCGGTTCACGGCTTTACACTTGGGGAGTGTACGCTCGTCGCTGTCGGGGTGATATAATATCAATCATTGCACTTGCAAATTATACCACTGATATGAAGTCATAAAGTGCTCTCAATATGTTTGCAATCTTAGCATCTGCGGCTATTCTAAAATCGCGATGCTGTTTGATTCAGGGGTAGAGTCAAGCTTGACGGCTAAAAGATCACGTGACAGCTGGGTGTAACACCAATGAGGGCTTCAAACACGATTCGGGTGAATTAGGGGTATCAATAGGTCGAGGTTCGAGGCAGCTGCAAACATGCAGATTACCTATGTATGGCCGCGACCCAGCCAAATTTTGCGTTGCTCTGGGCCGACCTGTCAGCCAAGCTGCCTGCAACGCATCCCCAACGCCGCTCTTGGCGGCCAATCACAGGCCTCGTGGTCGCAGTTAGTGGTAGGCCCCTTTTACACAGCCCAGAATTGGTTCGCGGCTACGGGAATATCTTCGTTTGGATTCCATCTGGATTCGTTCTCTTGCATTCTATGATCCTCGACTCGGCAGCAGTTCACCATGCTGATCTGCACTCTCCAAACGGAGGGTCCCCACCGGCTTGAAGGCGGGAGGCCCACCGCCCCATCCAAGCCTTCCCTCGAGGTGTGCGCGCACTGGCGGCCTGATGGTGTGCTGCAGGACTTGTTGTTTCCAGGAAGTACCATTGTACTCGAGTACTTGTATTTTAAGGAGGCCCTCCACCAGCACGCTTCGTATTTTCTTCTTTCCTCCCTAGTAGCCGGCCCAGCTGACCTCCCTCCTGCAAAGCTCAAGTTCCCACCTCCTGCAGTCATACCGGACACACGGCGCTTCACCCTAACTCGGTGACAGTTCGCTAAAGCCTCCCTGTCTTGGACGAATCTGGCATCTCTCCTGATGCAAGGTTCTGCTCCATCTCGACTCCACGTTGCCCCTTGTGCTTAGCCCTCCCTGCCCAGGCGATTGCTCCGCTAAACAAGCCCGCCCGCAAGGAACAGACAGCACCGCATCACGAATCGCGACACCACACATCTTCCGTGCCACCGCTGCCTCGGCCCCGCCATGTACAGCACCAAGAGGAGCCATGGGTGGGAGAGCCCTGAGCCATTCACTGATTCCGAGGACGAATACGGTGGAACCCATGGCATTGTCCAGGACATCGGGGCTGGTGGTCATTGGATTTCCAACGAAGCACTCAGTGTTGACTCGAACATGTACATTGACCCAACCATGCTCGACAACCCCGGAGACAGCATCTCCGCTGGATATGCAGATGTCGATTTCGAAACTGCTCAGAACTACTCCGAGACAGACTCTTCTTTGTAGAGAGGATCTGACGTGGCCGATATATCAGATCTGCGTTTCTCGCCAGATTTGCCATTCAATGCCACCACTTCGGTCAGCTCTGACATTTCGATATCTTCTGACGAACTCGCCAATTTTTCATTCGACATTCCTTCGCCTCAATCGTTTCTTTCACCGGACTCTCCAATTGCCATGTCATCGGACCAAGTATCCTCTCCGTCCTCGTCCAGCGAGCAGTCTACAGCTTCTGGGATGTACCGCAGCAAAACAGACAGGAAGTACGAAGAACTCGACATCCCACTCGTGGACGTTTCGCTACGACTGCCTTCTGGGAAGCTTCAGTGTCCTTTGCTTAATGAAGAAGGGGAGCCATGTTTAAGACAAATGGACATTCCACGAGACATGAGGTAAGCGACAGCACAAGTACCACTTCTCACACCACTGCAGATCCCTCCGGGCTAAAGCTAGTAATGAAGGAAACATCTGCGAGACCACTTGAAGCCGGTTCTTTGCCCCTGGCGAAACAACAAGCGGGCACCATGCAATGTGCAGAAGGCCTGGCCACGCGACATGGACCGTCACATTGATAACCACCACACCATCAAGAAGGGGGTGGAAAGCAAGCACAAATGCAGGGTCTGTAAGAGGGGCTTTTCCAGGAAGGATCACCTGAAAAGGCATGTTGACAAAGCCATCTGTGGGAAGTGAAACCGTGGCTATGGGATGGATGGGAGTGATTCAAGGATACTTGACGACCGACATGACTCTTTCTTTTATGTTCCGTTGTGAGAGGGTAGACCTAGTGAATTGGCCGGGGAGGTAACAAATTGGGGCCAGGCTGTTGCTGCATGTACTTTCCAACATATTGTTTTATTCCTTTTCACATTTAGCCTATCTAGTGTGTTATTCTCCCTACCTTCCCTAACTTGCATACTTGCTGGTGGTGGTGGTGTGGTGTGACCTTAATACGCCCCTGTATCTCGGGTGGACGTGGTACATTGCCCCTGTCCACGAATTATCCCCCATGCGCTACCACCGAGCTGCCCAACAGCCGGCCATATGTTTAGATTGCTCCCATCTGCAGACACAACCGTTGTTCCCTTTGGACACGCGGAGACGATTTCCTTAGGTTTGGACATCTGACTTGCTCCTTTCTTCATAGCTATCTCACTTTATATCATTTACAGGGTTTTTCCTGGCGAGGAGCCTCATGGCCACCTAAGCCAGACTCTCCTCGATCCCCGCCACTTGCGCCATGCCCGACCGACACGCCTCCTTCGCCGCCGCCCCCGCCTCGACATAGGGCCGCCGCGGCCGCATCTTCCTCTCACCGTCCTCGATCCCCGCCTTCGGCGCCGTGTAGATCGCGGCCGCGTATTTCACGCTCGCGATCCCGCCCTTGCACGGCTGCTCCGCGAGGCTCTGCTTCTGCTGCAGCGCGAGCGCCTCCTGCGTCTTGCCTTGCTTCCACAGCCGGTAGATCTCCACCACGACCCTCGGGAACACGTTGCCGAACGCGCAGATGCAGCCGGCGCTGCCGACCGCGAGCCCGCCCAAGAGGAAATCGCTCTGCCCGCCGAACGTCGCGAATTTTTCGGTCGGCAGCACGGCCGCGAGCCGCGTCACCTTGGCGACGGAGCCGCACGTCAGCTTGACGCCGACGATTTCCCGGGGTGCCGCAGCGCCAGGCGCGCGATGGTGTCCGAGTCCAGGTCGATGCCGTTGCAGACGCCCGGGAAGTTGTAAATGACGATTGGCAAGGGGGATCTTGCCGCGACCTCGTCGAAGAAGCCCTCGATCACCTGAGGGGTCGTGGCCTTGCCGAAGTAGGCCGGCGGCAGCAGCAGGCCGTAGTCGGCGCCCGCTGCAGCCGCGTCGTCGGCGAACTCGAGCACCTGGCGCGTGCTGTGGCCCGAGATGCCGACCAGCAGCGGGAAGTCGGGCCCCACTGCTTCGCGGGCCAGGCGCACGAGCTGCTGGCGCTCCTCGCGCGTCAGCAGGAAGGTCTCGGCGTTGGTGCCGAGGACGACGAGGCCGGTCAGGCCCGTCGAGGCGAGGTATTTGTAGTAGCGGGACTGGTCCGCGGGCAGCAGCTCGTCGGTGTCCGGGTCGAACAGCGTCACGGCGGGGACCCAGATGCCGGGCTGGGGGAGGGGGGGATGGTGGGTGAGGAGGGCATGGTCCTAGTCGGAGGCGGGGTTGGGGTTGGGGGGTGGGGGTTGGACAGAGCTTCGGTGATGGCGCGAATTAGTTTACACTTGGATTGCAATATGACAAGCACTGGTAACAGAAACAGGATTGACAGGTAAGAGAGGCAAATCGCTACAGGTGCGTAGCGAAAGAGCTATTAGTTGGAGTCATCGGCATCGAATCCTGATCTCCTCACGGATCTGTTTATCTCTTTCACGCGGAGGCCGAGTATTGGGCATATCGCAAGTGGAACCCGGAATACTCCGCTTTCGGGCCACGTTTCTTTTGTCAGAGGGGGATTACATGAAAGTATCGGCACGGGTCGGTTCTACCGATGATGGAGCGAAGTGGCTCCACAGGTGCAAATTTGTACCTAAACTTCCCCGACCTGGCCCGACGTACCATAGAGGACAGAACACACACAATTCATCACCTTACCTGATCATCAGCGTCTGACAGCTATCTCGTCGCCAAGAACACGGGACGCGCAAATGCCCTTTCTTGCCGACGACTAGATTCAACCCCAACCCCAACCCCAACCCCCCCCCGCAACCCACCCCCCTCCCGCGGAAATTTAGCAGACTATGTTTGTCCAGCTGAAAAAATCAATGCATGCGGCGACGGGATGATGGCGTGGGTGGCCAATCAGGTATTCCCACATCACCAGCGGTCGCAGCTCCGGCTGCATAAATTTGCATGACAGGCGCCATTCGTGAGTCCTGGTCAGGCTTGGAAAGGCTCCGTGGCGTCCGTGATTAATTATTGCCCTCCCATTCGGCAGTCATCATAGTATTCAAAGTCGAATTGGCTTGTATCGGGCCCTTCACTCAGAGCAGATTTCTGACACCACCTTATATGGAAATTGGTTTATTCAGGCCGAACCCCAATATCTTTGGTTCATTTCGTACTTTTAGCTTCCATTCAATATCATGTCAACCGAGCAAAAACGAAAGAACTAAAAGGATTCTCGAAGTTCAAGTTACCCTCAAATATATAAACTCACAACGAAGTCGTCATCCACGATGAGTTCCAGCCGCGCACAGGAGGAGACACGGCACGATAATCATGTCCGGATCAAATGGGAGCTACATGAACACGCGAAGAAGCTCAAACCGCTCATCAATTTCACGGATCTGATGCCGAAGACGGTAAGTACGAGGATGCAGGCAGCTTCATGCACAGTGTAGGCGTTGATTGCGAGAAAAAACGCCTGTTTATCTGCTGCGACGGCACCCGAAATAACGCCTCCGGTACCGTCGACCCATTGACCAACGTGGCCAAGCTGGCCCGGGCCGTCCACCGAACCGGCGATGACCCGTACATGATACCGAAGAAAAGTGATGTGATCGAGCACTCGTTGTCGGCAAACGAGAGTAAGCGGTTCGGGTATGTCCGCCAGATCGTTTACTATTCGAGCGGCGTGGGGTCTCGGTCTGTATTAGGTACCGACAGCTTATACGCAGCGGCCTTCGGCAAGGGTTAGTAGCAATCTATCGTTGTTCTCAAGCTCTTTGCCCCTTTTTCTTCTGTCTGCTCAGATCCTGTAGCATGAGAACTCCTTTATTGCTATTAAACTCGTTTGCCTGCACTCACAAACCTCGATTACCAGGCTTGAGTGCGAACCTCCTAGACGCCTATTGCTTCATCTGCAACAATTACAACGGTAGGTCCAAGCTCGATGAAATTGTCCTCGCCGGATTTTCGAGAGGCGCCTTCACCGTCCGATGCTTGGCCCGGTTCATCAACGACGTAGGCTTGCTTCGTCGGCAGGGGTTGGTCTTCCTGCAGACGGTGTACGGACTGTGGGAGAGAAATGCTGGATATACACCAGCTCGCGGGATGCTCAGAGAGCGATGGCCTGAATCCTACAGAAGTTTGCAGATCACGCTGGAGGCTTTGAGTACTGGCTTCTTCACGAAAATCGAAGGCGGCGTTCGAATCAAGGTCCTGGCCGAATGGGACACAGTCAGTGCCATGGGAACTATGGGGGAATCCGTTGTCGTTCGTAGGGAATAAAGTTCCCGAGAACGTGGACAACGCCTTCCTAGCCGTATCCCTACACGAGAAGAGGAAGAAGTTCAAGCCAATGCTGTGGGACGGCGAGCAAAATCGAGGATCCAAAACCAACATCAAACAGTGCATCTTTGCTGGGTGCCATTCGGATATTGGGGAGGGAACCCAGATCCTGCACTGTCGGCGGCATCGTTCTTCTGGATGATGGGGCAGATCAAAGACTGTGGATGCAATGCTGCATTTAGCCACGAGACAACCACCTTTCAGTACGTAACGCCACTTCAATTAGAACGGAATTGGTGGTCTTGGAAGCGCCCATCAGCCGGTCTCCATGTCCAATCTTTTGCAAGCGGTTAGTCAAGCCTGCCTCCTGGTCCTAACAACTATTATCATTTGTGGAGGATTTCGGATAGGCTAACCCATGATTTATACCTCAAGGTCGAGTCAACGAGTCACGTAGAGGGTGGTATGCTGTCCCTTATTGGCTATCCCTGACCCTATGGGACGGTAAACGTGACTCGCTCTGGGAGAGGTTCCTGAAGGGGGACGTCGCAGAAGAAGAGGACAAAAAGACACAACCCATCGGGCTGACTGCGCACGTCACAGTACGGCTACTTTACGAACACAGATACCGGGTGCCAGCCGTGGAAAGAGGCGATAGTCGACTGCGATGCGGGCTGTTCAAGAAGTTTAGGCCCGAAGGGCAAGGTCAGGCGGCGGGGAGCACCAGGTGGGTCAAACGAGGCACCCTACCAGAACAATTTCTCCAGGAGGCCGAAATGGGGGATCACGAGAAGGAACAGTTTCGCACGTTGCTCGAGCAAGCCAAGCGACTCAGATACTGGAGCCCAGAGCAGAAACTCAAAGACAATGGCAATGATGGCAACTGGATAGATATCAACAACGCACTGGGGTGGGGCCCCATTATCAAAGGTTGTTCCTACGAGCAGACGTTCATCAGCCTTCTTGAAGGTACTTTAAAGGACCATACCCATGGGGCCGAGAGTGCTGAAGGGGCCGAGGAAACCGATGGGGCCGACAGTATTCATGAATCCCTCCACAATCTGGATCGACGAGTTCGACGTCTAGAACATGTTCAGTTACGTTCGGGGCCTCCGGCACACCGCCGACAGCGAGAACAGAGCCGGCACCCCCTGCAGCCGCCCCTGGTCTGTCTGATAGTGTCTCTTCGCTTCACTTTTCCCTTCTCGAAGAGCAAGCCGACCAAGCAAAAGAGAAAGGCGGATAGGCTGAAACGTCTTTGGTGAGATTTCCGAAACAGCGGGTTGGTTTAGCCATAATAATGAGGAATAAACTTAGTACATACCTTCCTTACCGCTAAACTGCCTGTCCTGCGGGACACCATTCGAGGCCTTCACACAGATAAATTCAGTGTACAGCTTGGCCAAAGCTACAAACTGTGCCACGACCAAACCGATATGTTTTTCCCAAGTAAAAGTGAATGATAGTGGATGGATTCATGGCCAACTCTGCTGGTGATAGCGTTAGTTCCCATGTCACCAGCAACGTCATTAACAACGCTAAACTTATATGAGGTTGTCACATCCATTCTCTACGAACATTACATGCTGAGCTGTGTCTGCAGGTATACACTGGTAGGCCCAAAATTCATAGGCAATAATAGAAAACGCTTTGGCTTTCGCTCTCATTCGCTAATAGCAGAAATAAATACATTCGCTTGCTTGTCGATCCTCCCTGAAACAACGATACGGCTCAAAGCGAATTGATCAGTCCAGAGGCCCTCCCGGAATGCCATGTTCATCCCACCGAACCACATCCGCCCGCTTAGTCACCGGCACTCGCTCGCCGCAGAGCCGACCTTTGTCATCGAGCTGCAGCCACTGCACGTCCCGGAGCGCTGTCCCCTCGTACCAGTAGTTGAAGCGGCGGCGCGGCTTCTCGGCCGGGGGCACACTAGGCGCGATCACGGCAACCGGGTCTCGCGTGTACAGCACCGCCTCGTCCCAGCCGTACAGGTCGCCGTCGCAGGCGAAGCTGCGCTTGAAGATGTCGTATTCTTCATACCAGAGGCCGCCGGGGTGGAAGAAGCAGCCGAGATTGGTCGGCTTCCACGAGTTGAGCACCGAGCCGTGCTGGAGGAGCCCTTGCTTGTACGCGTTATGCACAATGTCGCGGTACTTGTTGATGATGGTCGGGTACGTCAGGTTCGTAACCGTGAAGGTCAGGTCCGGGCGCTCGGCGACGACGGCGGGCAGCAGGCGCAGCCCAGCCAGGAGGCGGCCCTCGGCGGCGCGGATGGGGCAGGCGATCTGGCGCCAGTCCGGGTGCAGGCCCGACGCGCGCTCGTCGCGGAACTCGGCGACGAAGAGCAGGCCGACGGTCGCGCCCGGGATCATGGCTCCCGGCGGGGCTTCCTCGAGCTGGTCGGCCAGCGTGCCGGCCTTGGGCCCGCTGTTGGAGACGACGGCGACGTGGGCGCCGTGGGGGATCTCCTGCAGCGCGGCACGGACGGCCTGGGAGACCTGGTCCCAGAGCGCGGCGCGCCGTCGCTGGGTGGGGTCGGCCTGGACGTCGCGCAGGGGCGGGGGGTCGCGGGTGCGAGTGATGACGGTGTCGTGCAGGTTGTGCAGGCCCGGGAACTGGGGCTCGCGGCGGCCGGGGTGGAGCTCGTCCATGCGGTACATGTCGCCCGGTGCGACCATGGGGTGGCCGTCTTCGCAAATCGTGGTTTTCAGAGGCGGTGCCGTGGGGGAGGGTTTGGTGTTGGTGCCTTCCTTGCCGAATCTTCCCTGGAAACCGTCTTGAGATAGGAGGTTCGAGGGCCAGACTTCAGTAGGTCCATCTTGTCGCTGCGATGTGACGTTGGTAGTGATGGCCATTATGACATGAGCGAGTGTAAGTGCTGGTTTTAATCGATGCTTCTTGGTGTTCGTAATGGTTGTTCTGTATCAGAAATTAAAAGCTTTTGATATTTTCTCTGACCATGTAACCACTTTATAAACCGGCCATGGTACAGGGAATACACTTGAGGCCGATTAGGCAGTTTTGGTGCCTACACGCACATTATGTGACGCACCTTCCCAGATCGAAGTTGTATTCAATGGGAAGCCACCAGGAAGTATTCAATGGGTTACCGTCTTGATCCGTACTCCTGCTTTGCCCATTTTTTTGGACATTAATCATTGGAAATGCTGGATGGCCATGGAGAACACTCCGATGCGTGGTTTGTATTTCGTAGCTAATGGTAGGGAAAACATTCAATGAAGGACATTGGATGTTTCCTCTATCTTCCCATGTTTGGTTGGTCATAGATGCTCAAGCAAACCTGCAAGGGAGAAGCATCCCCGGTGCTGGCTGACGAATCTCAACTCTTTAACCGCGTCCATGTCATTCCTGCGCAGTACTGCACGCAAACTGCCCCGATAGCGTCACTGAAATTGCTTTGCCAGTCAAGCTTTGTGGGCGCCATCTCCGGTCTTGGTACATGTAGGGTCTCTTATTCGATTTCGTGCATGTTCAGCAGCTGACTCGGAACAACTAGCCAACAGCGTTTTGGCCAATGGGAGCCTATCCCGAGGAATAAGCAACAGCTGTTTGACGTAACCCGTCCATCACGTTACAGGGAAGCCGCACTCGCGTATCTCGTGAGCGAACAAAGCCAGTACCCAATTGCTTTCTTTTTTGCAATTCGGAGTCTTAACCGAACACCACCCCGCCCTTCCCAGGGACCTGGTCCATTCCCTTTGGCCCAAGAACGCCGTGGGGAGTACGTCCGATGCATGATTCACTCTTTGCGGCAAACCTTTACCTTACGTTCATGGGAAAGCGCCAAGTCAGTCAGCCATATGCAAGCCTCACGCAGCCACATCAACCGGGGAAACACACAGGTGTCCTATCATGAGTCGAAAGCGATTTTTAAGACATATCGCAACTGACTTCCGCTGTTTGCGGCTGAAACAAACTAGGGGACACCTCACGTCCCCGTGATGTGAACCAGCAGATGGTCAGTGATTAGATTTATTGCCTGCATAGAGAGAAACAAGAACAACTGTGACTAGGTGGTGGTCCAGCAATATACCATCGCCGTGACGTGCTACCCCTATTCTCCTGTGCGATACTGGCGTTGCGGGCAGTTTGTTGGCAAATTTTAATTATTTGATTGTATATGCAGACCCAATAACGGGCCATGTTCTAAATAGCCCATTCATCAAGCCTTCATGTATATTCCAAGCCCGGCAAGTCCTATACCGATTCGACTGTTGTGTTTCGGCCGTTGAAGAGCAGGCTGGGGCAATGAGGCGCATTATCGAAAATACTCGGAGCAGATGATATTTTCGCGCCAGTCGCGTCGATTCACCTTTCAACAAACAGCTCATCGCACAACTCGTTGTATAATTATCCAAAATGGTACTGATTCGAATTTCCAAGTCCTTTCGTAGTGTCTTCTGGTCGGCAGGACGATCTTCCTTTCCATATCTTGTACTCAAGCTCCCCAGGGCTTCTTAGGTTGCAGTGGACATAAGGAATAGCCGGTTGAGTATATTCTCCGATCCATTAAATTGCTGACTTGATATCATTCTTGTCTTGTGCAATCAACCGCTGTGCGCCTGTGCAATGTTGAACGTGTTCCAAGAACGTGTCCCTCGACCAAGCTCGGTCTGCCAGAGCAAACAGAACTTTCGTTGGGTGGTACTTCCCATCACGATACTCGGGTGGCATCGTGTCTATGGTCGTCTGGTCGATGGAGTGCATCATCCTGAATCTGCGGACCAGCCTGATCTTGTTATCCGCGCAGCCCCGGCACCACAGACATCTTTCGAGCTTCCCGGACTTGGTGAGCGTAGGAAAATAACAGCCGTCATGCTGGCGTATTTGCGGGCGTCGAACCCGGCGGCCGGCCGGGGCAGGGCGCGCCGGTGGTGCGACGGTGCCAGCCAGTCCTGGCGTGGTGGCACGCGGTGCGCCGTCTGCCAGTACCACCAGACGGGGGGATCTCTTCCCACCCACGGCTTCTCCGTAGCCTTGGCCAGCGCCTCTTCCGAGCCGTGCACGGCGATGGCGAGGTCGCGAGCTGCCTTCGCGCTGACGGCCTTTAGGTTATTGGGGTGCATCATGAGCCCCCCGGTCCCACCGATAGTAATGCGAGGCTTGCGACCCCCGAGGCGGACAACAGGGAGCTGCCGACATTGCTCCTCGGAGAGACCGTAGTATCGTATCGCCTGAATCGGTGTCATCAACCGCAGGGACGGGTAGTACGCCAAGCAGGCCGCGCAGCATCGCTGGCACGTGGGAAGGAACAGAAAGGCGCCGCCCTCCCCCGCAGATCTCGCACGCGTCCGTTCGCAAGACGCTATATATATCCACCACAAGATGGGGGCGGCCAACATTCAGCAGCCCGAAGGCCTCGAGGGCCCGGGGGACGTTCGTGCAGAGATCGCGGTATTCGACACACGAATGCACGTAGGCGTCGCCCTGGTAGGACACCCGCTGGAGGCGGGTGATGGACTGCAGGTCCAGCAGTTTTATGACCATGAACGTGAGCTCGGGTGGGAGACGATCGAGGCGGCCGAGTGACGACTTGTCCCGAGGTCGTAGTGGTTCTTTTCGGGCTTGGAGTGACACACCGTCAGTGGCGGGTGTCCTGTCTTTTGCCATTGGATTGGGAATGTGTCCCAGGCGAGAGATGAGCATCTCTGCGTCGTAAGAGGTATTTGAAGCCATGACTGATACTGACTGATATAAGTGTGAGTCTCTCGTTATGGTATAGTAGTGGTTGCTGACGGCAATGAACGGCGAGACGACACAACATATATAATTAGCCAAGAAAGAAATCGGAGATACCTATTTATTCTCCTGGAGTAAAATACTTTAGTTCACTCGATTAGTTTGGTTATGTGTCAATTATACTTGGCCTTTCCTTGGATGAGAGTGCTGGGGTTTGAACCACATATCACCAGAAGCTAAATTGATGACTCCCAGGCAATGCCACAGCACCAGAATAAAGAGATTGTCCAGAGTAAAGGCAATTAGTCCAAAAATTCCATGATCACTGATTGCAGCTCTCGTGTGAAGCTGCCTCAGACATGGTGCCGGTCGGTTGTGGCATTGTGGTGGGGATGGCGGACGGTGAAAACACTGACAGGGACCAGGAACAATGGAATATAAGATTTTTTTTACAGGCCCTGTTATATTCAAGCTTTTTCGATTAATTGGAGTCACATTTATCTGCACACCTTTGAAAGCTTGGGAAGGGAAAAAAGGGGGGGGGATGGGTGAGCGGGAAGGGGAAGAATGATGTTGGCTGCTACTAGAGTTGCATATGGTAAGAGTAAATACAAGATGACGCACATGCAGACCAAGTAGTCAATCAATTACATGTCCTCACTTCTTCCAGGTGATCTGAACTCAGCTGTATTACTGCTTTATATCATAGTAACAAACTCGTACACGGGTATCACAGAAATCAACGCTAAATGCGCAACATTGCACCTTGCCCAACCAACCACACCTCACTCACAGTTTCTGCAAGGTCCGGGGTAAATGTCAACCCTATCTCTTTCCGTGGCGAAATCTCCAGCCCCAAGGCCTGGTGGCCCCATCTCTCCACCTCACTTCACCATATTCTCCCCGCAAACCTTTGGTCCGCAGCGTGACCCGAAGTCCCTCCTCAAAGGGCGGCAGCACCTCAACGAACCGCGGACTCGGCGCTCTCTTCGGCCCCAGTCCAGCAGCGCCCATTCTGTCGCTGTTGTTATTTTCTCCGCCCACTCCCCGCTGCTGCCCCTCGAGGGCCTTCCGCAGCTCGTCCCGCTGCTTCATGGCCGCGTCGCTTCGGCACTCCCCCGACGACTGCCGCCAGCGCTGCTGCCGCCGCCCATCTCGTCCACGCTCATGCGGCCCTTCAGCTTGCCCGCGAAGAGGCCCCGGATGCCGCCGCGCTTGCGCTCCGGCAGCTCATCGGTCCCGGCGCTGCACACGTAGAGCAGATACTTCAGGTTGGGCAGCGTGTGGCGGATGTCGACGACCTTGAGGCCGGATGCCACGCAGAGGGCCTCGATGTTCTTGTTCAGCAGGAACCAGCCGTACTCGAACCGGTACTGCGCCGTAGCCCCGCCCCGCAGAAAGAGCGGGAACGACCGTTGCGTATCGGCTATCTGCGAAATGTCGTCCCGGACGCTGCTTCGCGACCCGTACACGCTGATGGGATATGGAATCGGCACCGAAAGGTAGAACTGTAGCAAGTTGGTGACCTGGGCCACGTAGCCCAGCGCTGCTGACAAAGCGTCCTCGGAGGCGGTAGACGAAGTAGGATCGTAGCAGGTGTTCGGCAGCGGCAGCCCGCAGATCTGGAAAGCGAGGGGAGGGGCCGATGGTGCCTGTGTGATGGGGAAGACATGGGTAGATCCTCGCAGATGCGCCGTCGCTGGCCGCGGATCAATTCTTGGACCATGGAGATGGCGTGGCGTGATGCCGGTAGCTTCGCGTTGGCATGCTCGACATCTTGTTCCACGCTCTTTTGGGCCGCGCGACCCTCGATGATGGCGGTCGGCGGGCCGCAATGGAAGCCTGGAGCTGGTCGCGGCGGGCCTCGGCTGCGCGCATTTTCCGCTGCTGGGCGGCTAGGCTCTTGTTCACCAGTTTCACATTCTCTTCCTCTTCGGGGACGGCGTCCGGGGGTATTTGCTCCAGTACTGTGGTGATATGGCCGGTCACCGACTCGCATGTAGCAAGCGCATCCTGTATGGAGGCCTCCAGGTTCGAGAGTTTCATCAAAGCATTGTGAGACGAGGTGGGCAAGACAGGGCCTCGCTTCGGCTCGGGGACTCGACTCGGAAGCTCGAGTGTATAGACACCGTCGATCAGATGGAAAACGCAGGCAGTTGGGTGGGAATTGGTGGTTGATCAGTGTCCCAATGAAGTTGAGCTGGCGAAGGTCGACTAGTTCTTCCAGAAGAAACAGCCACTCTCCGCGACGCTGGCCCAGACTTTGACGGTTACTTGAGAGGATCGAGAGATGTGGAAGTCTGCTTCGCAAGCTCGAAGAAGCTGAAGTCGAAGTTCTAGCCAAACAGTAACATTAGCGATTAGTAAATAACATATTTTGCGACATTTGCATACCGTCGATCGCGTGCCGACTTCACTGATGTAGACTGGATCGTCCACACCTTGGACATGCAGCGAGAAGAAGACATCGGCAGCCCTGCTTTGATGGCCAATTCCAGCTGCCTTTGACGCGTAACCGGGCTCTTGTTGGCGAGATTGGTACTGCGTCGGCGAGGTTGGGGGTCTGTCGCTCAGAGTGTCGGAGGAGGCGGAGTGGTGAAGCTGGGGCGCATTCTTCAGGTGTCGAGCTTGTTTGGCGAGCCTCTGCTGAGATCGACGTCATCGGTCGTCTTCAATTGGTGTCGTTCAAAGGTCAGATTTCGCAGGTAGATGCCGTGCAAATGTCGCAATCGCCGATTCTGGGGCGTCAACAGAGGTCGGGTAGACTCCCTAGAGAAAGACATGTTGTTGGAAAGCAAGCTGCGACGGACACCAACAGCATTCCTTGGTCGGGAGGAGTGTTGGTAGTGGAATCTTGTGTAATTGGAGCCCTCTTTTGCTTGTCACCTAACCCTGCTGCTACCAATGGATCGGAGCTGGAGCCATGCATGTGAACTCCCACAACTTCGGTGCAACAAACGTCTCAATGGTGGGTGTCCTTGGTGTGTCCAACCAAGTGGGATGAACTGAGCACTTGAGGTTGAGGTCCAGAAGGCCTGGTGTTGTTAGCTCATTGATCTATACCGCCTACGCCTAGCCTTTAGAAAGCAACGTCATTACCTAACCAATTGGCGTGATCCCTGCAGAGTGCAGCGTACTACCCCAGCTGTTCGGTGGATCTTGGCGGCATTAACCGGCAGAATGCATGCTGTAAGTACCTCCAGTAATAGGTGCCTCGGGATGCCTACCAAATGTATTCCATGACTGGACTTGAGCTGGTACAGCAGGACCAAGACAAGTCTGTGATACTACATACTTCTAACCACGTCGGCGATGGTCGCAAAGAGCTGGTGTAATACCAAGAAATACATCATATTTGCACACTAGCTCACTCCTACTCAATTATTTGTGTGCTACCGCCTAGACTTTCGCAAACTCCCCCGCGCGACAGGGCCCAATGTTGTTCGAGGGCTGAAAGACGCCTCTACCTCGTCCCACCATTGCCCTATTCACCCAAACCATGAAACGCCTCGGCTATTTTGTTCGGCTTGGATAGCCAAAGACTACCGACATGTATAACCAGGGTTCCTCCAAGATCATGCGCCGCTTGCTCGGCCGGCCGCAGAGCGACTCCACGGCCAACGACAACAGCAACCTGGGCCCGACAAGCTCGCCCCTCCCCGACCTCGTACCGCCCGAACCAGTCGCAAAACGTCATTTACCAGGCATCGCAACCCATCGTCTGCCTCGATCGATCCGCCGACGGCCGCCTCGCCGTTCTCGGCGGTCGCGACATCCTCAAGACTATCCACATTGACGGGCTTCATGTTCGCGAGGGCGTCGACCTCCGTGCCTACATCCAGGCGCAACAGGCGAACCGATCCGCCAATCTCGGGGAGTCAGCTAGCCATCAAGGACGTGAAGTGGTCTTCCAACCACGAGGGCGAGCCCACCATCTTCACCGCGTGCGCCAGCGGCCAGATCTTCCAGTACAATGTATTAGCCGCCTCGGCTCTGAACACCCGGCGGCACTGTTTTGGACGTCATCCAGACCCAGGAGGAGTCGCGCCAGATAAACAAGCTGGATAGCAATCCTCACAAGAATTCACTTTTGTTGTCAGGCGGCCAAGAGGGTATTGTGCGGCTTTTCGATGTGCGCGTCCCTCAAACAACGAGGAGTGGCCAGCTTACGTTTCGCGCTTTCAAGGCGTTTCAGGGCAATTCGGAGGGAATTCGGGATATCAAATGGTGCCCTAAGGACGGCTTCATCTTTGCATGCGCCACGGACTCGGGAGCCATCTTGAAATGGGATGTCAAGAAAGCCAATGCGCCGCTTTTGAAGATTAATGCCCATGCATCGCCGCGGGGGACATCATCTATCTCGTGGCACCCTGACGGAAACCACCTGATCAGCGGCGGCTTCGACAGAAAATGCCACTTTTGGGATATATCTACCACCGCGAAAGGAAGCAGAAGCCAAGATGGACGATTTCAGCACCAGCGCCTGTCAGTGTTGTTCTCGTGGCGACCGCCGCTATGGTCTGCTACGGCACAGGGAAAGCGAGCGGCCCAGGTTGCGGTATCATACGGAGACAGTGGCCACGGCAAAAAGTATGGCATTTCCGGTGTGCATATCTGGGACCTTGGCCGTCCCACGATGCCGTACAAGGAAATTGACCGGTTCGACATTTCTCCGAGCGCCCTGCTCTGGCATGATCAAGACCTCCTCTGGACTGCCGGTCTAGATGGGCTCTTCTCTCAGTGCGACGTTGCGTTCGCTCCCAAGGTCATGGATAGGCAACCTCTCTCGAGTGTCGACTTTTCTCCATCTGGTGATGTAGTCATGATGCTTGAAGAAAGAGCACATCCCCCGAGACCGCGTCCAACAACGGCTGTACCCGAAGTCACCTCCTCTTTAGTTCCAGCCCTTCTGGTCAGATGCTGAGTAAGCCGAAGCGACTCGGAAGACGACGTGGTCGGCAGTTTTCTCGGCCCTCGAAAGCGTGGCGGCAGAAGACGGAGGCCTCACGTACGCTCCACACAGCCTTACAGTACCACCCCTCCTTCTGGCACTGGTACGGAAGAGCCCATCATCTCACTAGAGCAGGCTATCAACTTGACAGGAACCTTCAAACCTCAACAAATCATGGCGATTGGGCACGTCCCGGTAGCTTCGAAAACAGCCATATATCAGTATCTCGCGTCTCATTACCTCGAAGCCCTGGAAAAGGGTCTCCCTTGGATGAAGACAACAAACGGCCTCTCAATGAAAGGGTCCGCAGGTATTATGGATCACTATGCTCGAGCAGCCGAGACAGTTAGCCAGTTTCGACTTGCCCAAACATGGAGGATATTGGCATACGCAGTGGACTTGCTGCTCACCCGGAGGTCTGAATACCATCTGGAGATGCGAACGACACGACGTAAGAACTCAAAGCCGAATGGTCTCCTTGAGAAGTCAGACTCGAAAGCCAACCTACCCAAGTATGGGTCCCTGCCGCAACTAAAAGTCAGCAGCGAGTCCTCACCGAGAAGAGCGCCGTCGGTCTCCTCAGTGGAAAGCCGACAGACACTAAAGAAATATCTCTTAACCGAGGAGATTGATAGTGAATCGAATGCCGCTACACCGCTAGCTCGACCGGCTGATGAAGGCGCTCCGGAAGACCCACATCAGTTCCGGTCATCTGGCCAAATGCTGACGCCAGTTCAGGAGGTAGGGAGCTTTACTCTTCCTCCGAACCTGAACTCCAACCTGATTAACTCGGCATATGCCGAGCGCAGGCGGGTGGGCGGAAACGCCTTGATTCCGCACCGTTATCAGAAGTCTCGCATGACAGTCAGATTTCCAGCACCGAAGGCTATGATTTCTACGATATGGAGGCTGTGGACGTGCTGCCGAAAGCCATAGATATGCCCAGGAAGAGAAAGCCATTATTGCTGGAATATGCCGCCGAAAACTTCAAATAGTAGGCAACGCATGACGGTGGGCCGCCAGGATTCCGACGAGAGTTTTTGCCCATACTCTTCTCATGTCAGATACAAGCCACGAGGCAAGTGTGTCAAATTCGTCTTATCCACCTATCCCGCCGCCAGCTTCAACAGGGCACCCGGAATCAAAGAGTGGTTCTGGTTCTGGTTCTGGTTCTCGTTCCACGCCCGAAGAGGAGTATGAAAGCCGCATACGAGGCCGGCAACTGGAGGCTTCCCCGGATCAAAAGAAGCATTCACTTCCCCGTGCACCTGTCCGGCAGGACTCGAGTGACCTCGGCGAGATCTTCATGATCTCCCAGACGACGGCGGATAGCCTTGAGAGCGACTACTCTCCTCAGATAACCCACGAGGCATCGCAGCACCCAATCGAGCATCCCGCTCCGAGATTGGAAGTCATGCGATCCATGTCCCCCCGCAAGACGTCTAACGAACGCGTTGCGCTCGGCAGGCCGGAAGAGCAAACCTCCAAAACCGTCATCGAGACGGACTTCATGCCATGGCCGGACGACCCCGACTTCCCCTTCCCCCTGCTCGCCGACGCTGCCAACGCCAAGACTCGTACAGTCTTACCCCCGCTCGACCCGTACAAGCTGCTCGCGCGGGCACTCGCGTTCGAGGCGCAGCACTCGGCGCTCCACGCGTCCGCGATGGTGTTGTTGTTAAAGCCCCTCGTCCCCGACGACGTCATCGACCCGGGCCAGGCCGCGGCCGTGCTGTCGCACCACCACAGCCGCCTCATGACCAGCGCCTCTTCGTCGAGGCCGCGCTGCTGCGCAACCTCTGCGTGCGCGACTGGCCGAATGGCGTCGACGTGTGGGGCGACAACTACACGGCCATCTTCAACCGCGCGCAGCAGCGCGTCAACGTCGGCTTCACGTGCTCGCAGTGCCACAAGCCGCGCGAGATCGACCGCTCTGAGACGGCGGCGGCGAATGCTGTCTGGAAGTGCGAGCGTTGCCGCGCGACCATGGCACCCTGCGCCATCTGCGGGCACCGCGACGCTACGGCGGCGGCAATGACGCCGGTCCCGATGGCGGAGGCGCTGGCGCGCTCGGCGGCTGGGGCGGAGGGGGTGACGATGCCGTGCTAGCGACTTGGTGGTACTGTCCCGGGTGCGCGCACGGGGGGCACGCTACCTGTATCCAGGGCTGGCACGCGCCCGTGACGACACCAGCTCCTCCTGCAACGCCGCCGCCCAACCACGGCAACACCTATCAGGCAGCGCGCAGGTACCATTAGCGGCGCGTCTACACCCGGTGGTCGTGATGGTGGCCATAATAATAACCCTCCTCCTAACTTCATGTCCCTGCTGCAGTCGCACGACTCGGCCGTGCCCGAAACCTACAGCGACGGCTGCTGCCCCTCGACGGCTGCGGCCACGCCTGCCTGCCCGGCAAGTGGCGCAACGAGACGAGCATGGCCAAGGCCGAGGAGCTCGGCCGCGCCGTCAGGAACAGACGCGCGCGGGTACCCCGTTGGCGGCTTCGGCTTCCTCGGCGGCGCTCCACCAGAGGCATCAGCAGCAGCAAGCTAGTACCAGTAGCGGAGGGAACTTGCTGGCACCGTGGCCTCGTCTACGGCGTCGTCGCGGCGGCATAGCACGGCGGCGGCGGGCGCGGTCGCGTTTGAGCCGTATGCCGGATCGGCGCCTGCTGTCGTTGGCGGGGTGCGCAGTGATATCGTCGAGGTGTCGCAGAGCCGCGCTGTCGAGGGCGTGCGGGAGGCGCTAGCGCTCGCGGGCATTGGCCGGGAGGAACGGGAGGAACAGGAAGTGGGGGGAGCGGAGAGAAAACGAACCGGACCGGTTATCATCAGGCTATCAAAACGGCAACCGATCGACGGGCGGCGGCATCATGAGCGTGCTCAGTTCCAGTCCCGGGCGCATGAGCAGTCATCTCGCGTCGGCTTTCAGCAATACCAGTGCCAACAGCATCAGCAACAGCCACAACAATGCTGAGTCGGCGCCCGCGACGGCGCATGGGGCTGGGTCTGGGTCTGGTGCCAACAATACCGCTCCCAAGTCGGACCGTACGGATCGCGAGAGGGAGGAAGAGTGTCAAGTTTGGAGGGGTTACGGAGGATGGGCGTGGGAGGTAGAAGGGAGGATGGGATGCTGATGTGAAATGATGAATTGATGGAGATGTGATGATAGTACAGAGAGTGGGTATCAGTCGTCGCATGTTGTTATTGTAAAAATACGATGTCGAAGAAACATTCCCAAGGCCAGGAAAGTCTACCATGCATCATTTACGCTCATCATCAGTTAGGAGGAGCCACATACATGGCGTTTCGGTAGGATGGATGGGCCAATCATCATCATGTACAATGTTTACCTGGTTTTCGTTCATCGTCTGTTCCGTCCCCCGAATCGCAGTCGCCTTTTGCAAGTACAAGTGAGTTGAGCTGACGAGAACAGTAATACACGCACAACATACGAACAACAATCACACAAACCACCGCGAAATAATACGAGCACACACACCAAATAGACAAACATTTCCAAAAGCGAGCAATATATCATATGCCATTATCGTACGAAACGTGAAAAGCCTTTTTCATCTTCGCCAAGCCCCAACCCAACCGCGCAGTGGCGGGCGGGTGAGCAAAAGACAGACCTCAAGCGTGAGAATATTTGTGTGTACAGGGAGTAGTAGTACAAAAAAGAAAACAAACCACGATGGACGTGGCATCCGCACAACAACGCCAATTAAGTCGTCGACGACGACGACAATCAGCAGTATCTGCGATATTGCTCCTGCCCACGGCGGAGAAGCACGTGAGAGGGCCCTGCCTGGGGGAACGGACAAAGAACAAAGTATAGAAAAGCCGGCAACTCCATGCAAGTTCCAACACCAACCAACCATTTCTCTCTAACCTTGAGTGAGGAAGGGGAAAAGACAGACCATTCCATCCATCGATTCAATCTGTGCAGGTCGAAAGAATAGACACTTTCAAGAATGCACACCGAAAAGACCAAAAACACCCAAACGTTTCAGCCATTAACATCCCCCTCCCCGTCACCGCCAAACCAACCCCCAATCCTTGCGCGCCCCGCCCGCCAGCATCGAAGAGCCACCAATAGTGATCCTACGGCTGTTCCGGGCATTGCTGAGGCCGGCCGCCTCCCGCTCCTTGCTGCCTCGGCCCCCGGCGGTCGACTTCTCGCTGCTCGCGGGACTGCTGCCGCCACCACCACCCCGGAGGCTGCTGCTGAACCCCATCCGCCGCGCCTGGCCGGGCGTAAAGGCCCTATCCCTACTGCCCTGGCTCATGTCTTGCGGCGAGCACGTAATGGGCGGACTCCTACGCCGCTCGGCGCTGCCGCGGCGCAGCCGGCTGATGCCGTTCGTGGCCGACGCCAGCGGGCCGGTGTAGGCGCTCGTCGGCTTGCTGGAGGCGAACCGAACCCTGACAAAGAGCCAATCGAGGACACGCGCCGCGCGCCCGACGCCCCACCAATAAAAGACGGTCGCGGCGCTTGGTGGCGTGCAGGGCCGAGCGGAGCTTGCTCGTGTCGATCAGGCTCGTCTCCGAGTCCGAGTTGGGTTCGAAGTTGAGGGCGGCCGGTTCTCGTTGTTCGAGCTCGAGGGGGAGCTGGTAACGAACGAGGGTGTCGGCAGGAAGGACGGCTTAGGCGAGACCGAGGTGCGACGGTTGTTCGGGGGCGAAATGATGTTAGCAGTTTGAGAGATCCCGAAGCGGACTGGCCCGGCCGTCCTCCGAAGGCGCCAAGCTCAGGGACATCTTGGGAGCTACGGGTGAGCCACCCGCCGTGCCGATACTCGAGGTCCGCCCCTTCGACAAGAAGCCCGCCTGGAACCGGTTAGGCTTCGCGGCGGGAATGGAAGAGATCTCGGGCCCGAGCAGAGAAGGACTCGAGTCGTCATCGCTGTCCTCGTTAGACAGATTCTCCAGATACGCCGAAGCCACGGGAGGAGGAATACTCTTCTCGGGCGGAGGCATCTCCGGGCTGACTTCGAACTTCTTAGGCGTCTTCTCGAAGTCGGCCAAGGTGCCGGATTCGCCATCATCGTCTCGCCATCGCACCCCGCGTTGCGCCGGCTTTTTCTTCACGGGAGTGAAGGAAACTCCTTTTCCAGGGTTGACGGCCTTGCGCCGCCGCGGTGACCTCCTTACTGGAGACCCCTGCTCCTCGACGGGTGCCGACAAAGCTGGGATAGGAATAGGGTTGCCATGTCTGGCAGAATGTTGGCCGCCTTCTTGCGCTTCGGGGTTCCACGCTTAGATGGAGAAAACCTCTCGACCGGCATCTTGCCGCCCTCGGGCTTCACGATATGGGAAGCAGCGGAGAATCCAGTGTCTAGCAAACGGTTGATGATGGTCTTGGCGTGGGTGATAGCCTCCTGTTCATCCATGTGCATGGTCTCGGATAGCGAGGCCATGATTTCGAACTGTGCCGTGAGCAGAACCTGCATCATACCGGCGTCTCCTGCTTTGTCCTGCTCCAACACTTCGCGGTACGAGTCACGCGCGAAGTTGGACTTGAGGAGCTCGGCCTCGCGCTGCAATCTCGAAACTTCGCCAGTATCCGCGGCGCCATTGTTTGTGGGGAGCTGGGTTATGCTATGTTGGAGGGCCGTGTCAATAGCACGCTCCCAATTCGTCTTCTCCAGCTTCTGGTGCAGGTGGTGCCGGCTGTTCTCGAGCTCGAGCAGGATCCCTTGCGCCGTCTTGCGCATCGCCGCGAGGTTGTTGGGCATGCAGTCCTCATCCTCCTTGGTGTCGCAGACAGTATCGAAGGCGGCTATCCAGGAGGACAGGAGGCCAATCCTCCTCTCGATGCATCGGAGCTTCTTCAGGTGGTTGACCTTATCTTGTCTCTTGGGAGCCGAATTTTCGTAGGCGAGGCGGATTCGCTGGATGCCCTCTCGGGCCGACACATCCCTTTTCTCGAGCTGCTTCTGGAACTTGGCGAAGAAGATCTTCTCGTTGTCCTTTTGCTGAGCCCTGAGGTCGTTAATCAGGGCCATTTGCTCGTCGATCTTGACCAGGAAGTCCTTGACGTGACGGTTGACGTTAAAGACGTTCCTCGTCACCTTGGTCTGGATGTTCTTGGCGCGGTTGGCATAGCGTAGGGTGTTTTGGGTCTCGTCGAAATGTATGCTCGAGGGGCTGATGCACACAATCATGACCGTCTTGCAGTTGCCTCCCAGAGAGAACTTGAGCAGTCGCGTGAGCTTGCTGTTTCGGTAGGGGACGTGGTTCTTCTTGCGGGGATCACAGAGGGCATTGATGCAGCTGCCGAGGGCCAGGAGGGATTTGTTGATGTTGGCACCCTCCATCAGGCGCTCGCCGCGGTTCTTGGTCGCACTGGCTCGTTCGCTTCCGGCCAGATCGATGATGCTGAGCGTGGCCATGGTGTGGGGCTCGTTCACGGCGGCGTTTCGATCCTTTTGAGCCACGTTGATTTGGAGGACGGCGTGTGATCTGGACGAAGTGGCGTTGGCCTCTGTGGGGAAACCGTGCGCCATTCGTTTCCCTGCACGATCATATCCATGACCTCTTGGACGTCCTTTGGATGGTGACTTGTGAGGCCGGAGACGGTGACGCCGGCGTTGGCGTCCTCCCTCAGCATCAAGCCTGTTTTGCTGCCACCGGGGACCAGCAAGTCTCGGATCGTCTCGTTGTAAATTTCCAGGTAGGACAAGGTTATCTCGGTGTGCTTCTCGTCGCTCCTCTCGCCGATCTTCTCAAACAGTTCCTGCATGGTGAGAAAGATGATGCCAGGCATCTGGGCCGTGCCGGTGATGGTGTGCGTTTTGCCGCAACCGGTGGCGCCGTATGCGAAAACGGTGGCATTGTAGCCGTCGAGGACGCTGTCCAGCAGGTTCTTGGTTGTGCCTTCGTAGACCTCGTTCTGGGTGGTGTTGTCGTCGAAGACGCGGTCGAAGGCGAATACTTGGTCTTTGACCTTTTTGCCATTGGGGACGACGGATCTCAAGAACTTCTGGACGGGGTTATCTTCGGGAGGGTCGAATACTCTGGTGGACCAACGTCGTCAGTCTTGTCACTCTTTCTCGGGATGTGGGCAGTACTCACAGACACCTGTCATCGACGACCTTGATGACCGATCTGATGCCGCTCTGCTTGAGCTTGGGTGTGGGGACGCCCGCTAAGGAGCCATCTCCAAGAAATACTGTGCCATTGTCACTTCGGTGTAGTTGTGCGGCTTCCCTTATTGTGAAGGGTCGCACTCGTACTGGTTGCGAGTCAATCCCATGTTTACGCCCTCTGGCACCTTGGTTGGGTCCGAAGGATTGCTGTTAGGCAAGTACTCACCAGCGACTGTGATAGATGAGGCCCCCGGGTCCGGAATTGGCATGTTGGTTGGGGTTCGCGTAACATCAATTTGTTAAGATGGGCCGACAGGAGGGATGGTGGTGATGCTGTTATTGTTGTGATTCTACTTTGGTATTTAGCGACTCGGGTTGGAGGGGTATCGACGGTTGGTGGGTGATGGTCGTCAAAATCGTTTCGTCAAGGAAAGTAGAAGAAGGTAAGAAAAAGCTGTAATGCCAGTACGATGATGTATGTAAGGAACAGAGACTCTGGTGGTTGCAGTTCGTCGTCATTTCACGATGAAGACGGGGTCACTTGGGGGACCCTCAGCTCGCTTTTTGTGCTATTGGCACGGCGTGCTTTTCGTGCTGTTTCCGGCTTTAGCGCCTTTACCACAGCAACCGGAAGCCAAACTAGCCCTGGCAAAAGGAGGATAGTGGGGGTGTGGTGGGGCGGCATCAAAACAAGACACAGCCAGACACAGCTTCCAACGAACGCCCGTTGATTCGTAGCCTTGCCAGCTGTTCTAGCGTCCCCTTAGGGAGGCCTTGGCGCCTAAACGTCACAGCCATCGGCTCCATTTCCAGTGGCATGGCAAGCATGGGAAGAGATGAGACAAAATCCAAAAGATGTCTCCGAAGGTGTTCATTGAAAGTGTTGGAGAATTGAGATTGAAGTCCGTCTGTTTTGCTATGTACCACAACTACACCGAAGTGACGATGGTGCATTACTTTTTAAGGGTGGCTGCATGTAGTGCACATACTCGCGAATCTCACATCTTCTCCAGCTCCGCTCCGCGCCAAAGTGCCCACTTGAAAAGTATGCACAGAGATCCGCCTCAAGAACAGCCCGATAAAAGGGGACTTGGCTCTGCAAGTCGCGCGTACTCGATTGAAGAGCAAAGATGAGGTGGGTTTCTCTAGAAATTACCTGGTTCGGCACTCTCCAAACAGTAGAGAGAATTACGACTTTCCTATTGATTGGTCCATGCATTAGGCAGCATCGCAACCAACACCTGTTATGTCCGCGTCTACACACTAACAACGACCATCGATAATGACGCTGCTTATCAGCGAACGCCCCAACTCGAGTCCAGACTTCAATCTCTTTCCCTGTACTACGAGGTACTGTTTGAAGTTTCGAGCTCATTATCCCTGGAGCAGTTCTGTAGTCGTGGCCAAGATGCTAAAACTGGACCTCCCAGTTATGTAAGCCGGGATACAATCTCTTGGCACTGAGAATTGTCTTATACCCATTGTATCAGCTTCTAGACCTCGTCATCCAAGCTGGAGCTGGATATATGTACTTATTTACTAATGAGCATGGAGGGAAGATGGGCTCGAGGAAGCTCTACTTACAGTCTACACGTGGGATCCAACACGGACGTACTCCACTTGACTAAAGTCCCCGGTGAGCTTAGTGAATGACATCTCGTAGATGACTGTCAATATCCAACTTACTGGGACGAGGCTCTCTGGCCTCACACTGCAAACGGTGCGAGTTCGAGAAATGCTCACGCTTGGGGAATGATACACCAAACACTGACTTGCCCGATACCAACCGTATCACCAAATCAGGGGTGGTGCGGTCTTCGAGGTGTTTGCCCATAGTCGTTCTTGAGCGTTTTCCCCGGAAGTAGCCAAGGGAGACCTTGTACCACAGGTCCTGCACGGTAGCCTGTCTTCCCGGGTCGAAATCAGCCGCGTTCGGCCTCCTCGGGGAGAGTGGGGGGGGGAGGGGGTGGCAACAAGCAAACACTGAAAGGGATGTTCCGTCCTACGGTGCTGAAAGTCGATCGGCAATAACCACAAAGAGAGAAGGGTAGTTTGTCCAGTGTGGCACTGTTTCCGCAGCATTTGAATATGGACGCTGGGATTACAGATATCATTCCTCAATCGACAAACTATGTTTCTGAGGAGCATTCAAGAGTAAAACAGTTGGTGGTAATTATTCGCCGTTGGTTATTCGCTTCAGCCATGCCATGCCCCTTTCTCTTGCTATCCACTATGTGACTTGAAGGCCTATATCAAGGCCGGCCAAGCCGCCATGATGTTGCCAGCAGTGAACTTTCACAGCACTCAATCCAGAACAGCCCATTCTACTCCTGGATAAATCCCGTTCATACTGTATTTCCCTACCTACAGACATCATGGAACCCGCCGCATCTGGGTCGGCGCTTGGGGCGGCCTCGGGCCCCGAACAGCTCCAGCAGCCCAGCTACGGTCGTCAAAGGAGCCAAGAAGCTGAAAAGGTTCTTCGCCGCTGTACTCGAGCGAGTCAAGCCCAAAAAACGTGCCGGACGCCCTGCGGCCCGCCAAGCGGAGAGCCCGGAGGGGGTCGAGGAAGGCGACGAGGAAGCCCGGGGAGAAGGCGGCCAAGAAGAGGCCCCATCGGAAGCGGAAGTTGTGCAAGTGGTGAAGGAAGTCAGCGACGAGGCGGAATCCCGTGGCGTGTTCGACGAGCCAGCAGTACCTTCCGAGTCTGAGGAGGCTGAAGAGGTCCAAACCCGCGGCGAGGAGAAGTCCCCCTGCTAAATCGGAGGCAACCAAGTCACGGAAGAAAACACCTGGTGACTTCAAGAAGCTTGCCCCGGAGACGATGTTGAGCATCTTCCAGAAAGTGGTGAAAACACCCGAGTTCGTCCACCTCCGCTACGAACCGCCCATCTCTCCAGAAACCAAGGGTCGGATACAATGTCCCAACCTGGACCGGATCTTCGCGCCCCACCAGGCCTGTTCCTCCTTGTATGAAGCGTTGAAGCCACATGTTGCCCAGTCGAGCCTTGTATACACGCGATTCAGGATTGCTGCACGGGCCGTCCTGACCGTCCTCCGCCTCCCGACTGGCGACCCCGAGTCCGCCAGGGCCTTCCTGGAAGGGTCCGACGCGGATCTCGAGAAGTTCAAGAAGTACAATATTCCAGCACAGGAGGTAACTGAATGGCAGAAAGCATTCGAGAAAGCCAATATCGAGCTGCCCGTGTTCGAGGTTTCACTTTGGATCGAAGAGAGAGAGGGAGAAAAAGGATTCACTATTCGCTCCCTCTGAGGCCGGATGTACCACTTTTCTATTTCGAGGGGCTTCTAGATACGCGAAACGACAAATGGCTAAATTCGTCGAACTCGGACTCGGCAGACAATGGTGCAAAGCGCAGGTGGGAGCACCGTATCTACAGTGCTCTCTTCCCGCTCATGGAGGTGTACGAGCGTCTAAGGGCACTAATCAGAAAACATCAAGTTACAAACGAATCAGGGAACGCAGTTACTGACTCAGCGGTTGTCGCAAATCTGTTCAGGTACTTGTCGAAAGGCGACTCTGATCTGGAAGAATGCAAAATACTAGTGGGACCCTATCATCCTTTCTGGGATCCTTCCCGAGACCGGGGGAGCTGCGTGACTCGGGGAATTCAACTCTTCCCCTGACCCAAGTTGAAGAGATCAATCCATATGAGGACCTTTGAGAGTCAGAGCATCGCCAATGAGGACGAAAGAAAAGCGATTGGGTATATTCAAGAGGCCCTCGATGAGAAGCGCAAAAGGATCCTGGCTGAACGACAAAGATCTCTAAGCCGAACAGCCCCGAATGTGTCTACTGACAGCGATTCTAGCGAGGAGGAACTCGACGAGTTTTCTGCGGTGGGCCCCAAGACAGAGTACGGGCAAAACTGGTTAAGACCCAAGGCCGCAGGAACGTATAGGGACTGGCCACCTGTAACAACATATAGTGTTAACCGCTCTCTTTACTCAGGCCAATGGCTTCAGACTGCCACCGGGCGCGCCTGGCTACGGTCCACGGACGGGTACGATTGGCTGAACAGTGAACAGGCCTGGAGATTCCTGCGTGAACCTAACGATGGCCATGTCTTTCTCAGTGAGCCTGATGGGTGGGAATGGCTCAGATCATGGGGTGGTCAAGCTTGGCTTGATGAGGATGATGTTACACGACTGTATCTTACCAGTCCCACATCCAAAGAGTGGCGTAACTCTCCTGAAGGTCGAAACTGGTGGGAGCCGCGTCCGGAATACCGCCATGACTTCCCGGAGCCGAGTAAGAAGGCGAAAGAACGCCAGACGCGTACATATAAAGAGGATGACGATTGGCAGTATCTAGGCAACCATTTTACGTTTTTCAACATGAATCTCGTATACAAGGTCACCTTTGTCAGGTTCAAAAAGCAACGCCCAGTTCGAGACGACGAACCCCCTGAGGACTACGAATATCATGGCTACCCTGAGGATAAAGGGAAAAAGCCCATGTACACGTTGGCGTCGAGAGAGACGAGGCAAAGTGCTTGAAGTGAGAGACATGGACTCAACCATTAAGACAAGTACAGATATTTACTTTCGAAACTGGTAAACCGATAGCGAGGGGAATCGGTTCTGGGCGGGCCGTGAAGGGAGTTTATTACTTGCTGAGTTCAACTTCCTGGTGATGGAGTTGGAGAATGGGTTTCCATTTGTCAATCGTTCCTCGGGCAGAGTCTTTTATCTCTCTTGGTGTTGGAAACTGGTTTGGTCCATAGCAGTGTCATTCTGCTCGTGCTGGGTTTTTCTTTTACTCTTATTTCTCTTTTCTCTTATTTCTCTTTTTCTCTTTCCCCCAGGCAACTGTCGCCTGCCACTCTTTTAGTATGTCCTTCTGCCTGGTCGCGGTCTAGAAGAAGAGTTCTCTTTCATGTTTTGCTTAGGTGATAGGCTATCCCTTCTTTCCGTAGGGCACCATAATACAGCGCGGCGTCGAGACCGGTCTGGAGAGCCACCAGATAACACGAGTCGGTAGTGCATGTTAGGCAGGGCTTGGCCTGGACGCCTCCCAACAGCAAGAAAAGAATGAGAGCGAGGGTCTTGTACATAATGAAAGAATGACTTGGGTAAGCTATATTCAAAACCGCCGGGGACCGCAAACCAAAAGAAAGGCGAGTTAACTACATGTTAGACTCCCAGGTATATGTAGTGACTTCTTTGTTAGTAATATTAGTCTGGTGCATTTCCTAGAAGGCGTCAGTCTTTCGGCCCAGGGTTATCACGATCTAGAAGGAAGCCGGACAAACTCCCCCCTGGTGAGCCAGTGTGAGTCTCAGCTGACTATGAGCCTTGAGACCGACAACTTTCAGCTCAGCTTTATCTGGAGTACCCCTGCAAGGGGTAGCTAGGCAGTCCTTGGCACGTACCTACTTTGCTACGCTAACCTCAACATCGTGTAAAGCGGACAATTGGCGGATCGACTATCGACGAGCGATACTGATGGGTCGCGCTCCACTATCCTTACGGGGATTGATCTTTTTGGAAACAGGATCACTTTCTTTTGTTCCTGGCTAGCAGTGGAGGCGGCATCATGACGCACATAGTTCGCTTCCCCGGGCACAGTCCACAACCTATTACACCGGATCGCGAATCCTGAACAGCCATCTCAGTCAACTCCGTCGCAAAATTTACATACGGCGAGTGGCCGGAACGAAGCGCCACCGTACGTATAGCGACCCCGGCATCGACTGCATTCTTGACGCAGAAGTCTTGAAACGCGGGAGGCAGCCACCGATCCTCCGTCGTGCGGACATAGAGTGTCGGCACGTCTTTCCACGCCTCGTAGGTCGTGTTCCCCGTCAAGATGGCCGTGTTGCCCCATTCCAGCCCGTGCAACTGCTCTTGGTCGTCCGGGGCCAGGTCTTGGTAAAGAAACAAGACAAAGTCGGTAAAAAACCATGTGCCGTCGTCGGCGAACCAAACCAGCCCGTCCCGGCCTGGGAGGCTGACCGCCCGCACGACAGTTTGGATGTTCTGGTTGAGAGCGAGCATGAAGGTGGCAGCGTAGAGCAGCTGAACCACACCACCCGGTAGGCCCTCTGCCTCGCGATCCTTTCGGGTCAGGCCCAGGAGAGCCGTCGTGCCTACGACGCCTCCGTACGAGTGCATAACATGAGGACCTCCTGGCCATCGTCGACCAATCGCTGTACAATCCGGCGTACAGCTTGCACGTCGTCGTCGAAAGAGGAGTCGGGCGGTCGGTGGCCGTTGTTTATGGGCAGAGCCGGGGCGTGGACGGTGAAACCTTTAGCTTCTAAGATACTGAGCAGCTTGTGATATGCGGCCGGTGCTGTCCAGGCCCCGGCAGTGTTGCCGTTCAACCAACAAACTAACCAGCGTACCGCTGGCTGGTTATTACTACCCCTGCAGCCGATTCTGCGCTGGTTAGTTGGCAAAACGGTTGATCAAAAGGGCGTTAGTTGGTTAGTGGTTGGTTAGTTCGTATCTCGTGATGTTTTTTAGTGTTTTAAACCGATTATATATAATATTAATTTAAATCGCTTAATCGTAATTAACTAGTAGCCTTTTTTTAACCTCACTTATTATAAAATCTTTTAATTATTATTGATTAAATATTTTTAATAATCGAAAAATATCGAATTAATATCGTTAATAATTTTAATTTTATATTAAAACTTTAACGGTATTAATATATTTATAATTATAATATTAAGCTTAAAACGAGAGTTAATTTATAACTAGCTCGTTATAACGAACGTTATCTAAGTTTTAAAAGAAACCTAGTAAAACGTACTAAAGTTTATATTTAATAATATAAGAGAGTATTTAAACGTGCGATAAAAGTCCACTTTTACCGATATAATATATAATAGCCGTAGAAATAAAGGTAATTAAAGTGCGTAGACTTAAAGGTATTTATAATAAAGTCGTTAAAATTATTTACTTTATTAATAAATTAAATTAATACTTAAATTAATTATTAAAGTAAAAAGTATTTATAAAAAATATATAAGGAATCGTTTATTTTTATATATTTAATCTCTCTATTATTAATTATTATTACTTAGCGATCTCTTTTAATTATATTTTATAATACTTAATAATCTCTTTTAATTATACTTTATAATACTTAGTAATCTCCCCTAATCGTTCGTTACGTCACGTGATCTAGTAGCTATCGCTAATGCTCGTCGTTAAGAAAAGTCTAGGCTTATATTAGTATAGCTAACGGTGCGGTTTATAGTTATAGTATTGTAGCCTAGTCGGGGATTATAGTTCTATACCGGTAAGTAAAGTTCTTAGCCGTATAGTTAAGTCGGGTTATAACACTATCCTCTTTTTTTAATTACTTTATCTTTAAAGCGTAAAACCGTATAAGTATCCTAGCCGCCTATTTCGTATACGTAATAAGTTTTCTTCTTTTCTTTATTACTTTTATTATAATAAATATTTATTATAAATAGTCGCGTTGAGAAATCTCGAACTAAGCTTAATCGTTCTTTTATCGTTCGTTATACGGATTTTATCGAGGCTTTTTTTAAGTTCGGTTTTAAAGTTATGCTTTATAGTCGTTATTTCGTAAAAAGGTAGCTTTATATAATAATAGAAAACGTTAATAAATATAAAGAGTGTATTCGCATTAGTTACGCGTATAATGGTATTAGGGTCCCGTTATTTTCTTTACGGCGTATATAAGACGAGCACGACTGTTTATCTCGAGAAGAGTCCGCCGCGGAGGCTCGCTTTCTAGAGCTTTAGCGCTAGATTAACGAGGCCGTCGCTCGTTTTATTTATTTTTAAATAAAAAGAAATAGCTCGTACTTAGGGCGTTAAATTAGTATAACGTAGCTTATATTCTTTAAACGAGTTAAAAGAGCAGGAGCGTCGAGAGTTTAAGGCCGTTATAGCCGTTTAAGCCTAAGGAGGCTTTAATATTATTAATTAAAACGCGACCGACTTTTCTTTCGAACCGATTCCTAAAGTTGTTATTTAAACGTCCGTAGTTTTTTAATAACGTTCGCTAAGTGTTTTTTAAGTTCTTAGGTATTATTTTTTAATAGGTACCTTTTTTATTAGACGAACTATTAAAAGCCTCGGCTTTTTTTTTCTTTTATCGATAATCTCGTCGACTTTATACTCGTGCTAATTCGTTTTAACTTTTAGCCGCGTATTAATTAAGGTTTCTTCGGCCGCTGGTTTAAGTAATAAAATATAAAATATAAGGTATATCCGTATTATTTTAATAGTAATAATTAATAATTAGTTTTTAAAATAATTCTTACGATTTTAAATAGTCCGATCTTTTTAAAGTCTAATTTTTCGCTCGGTCGTTTAGTTTTAATATTTCGCCGTAAGAGGTAGATTTTTTTTCCTTCTCTTAAGGTTAATCCTTTTAACCTGGTCTAGTCGGCGTGTTTCTTTATTCGTTATTAAAAAAAAGTAAGGTTTTATTATAATATTATTTAGAATTCTTTTAATTTTTGAACTTATCTAATCGCGATAAGTATTAACTCTCCCTTTAAAGGTGTTTTAATAATTTCTAAGTTATACTCGTAATTTGTCCGAAATAGTAATATACGTATAGTTTCGTTATTTATACTATTATAAGTAAATTATATTATAAATAATAATTATACCTAGTTATTTTATTCGTAATTAATATAATAACGTAGGTATTACTTTAAAGTTTAGTTTATTTTTTCGGTTTATTTATTTATTCAAAGGTGGTAAATTATAAATAATTTATACTTAATACCGAGTTATATTATAAGTAACCTTTAAATCTTAGCCGTAAATAGCTTATTTCGATTAGAGATAATCGTTTTTAATAATCTATATTAATTAATAATAGTATAGAGGAAGGTATAAGCTAAATCGCTAGTATCGCTAAATTCTTTATATAGTAAAAAGTAGGTATACTTTATGAATTTATCCGTAATTATTAAGATATTATCGTAATTAATTTTAATTAATAGTTACTCTAATAAAAGTAGTTTAATTATAAAGTTAAGCGCGATTATTTTCTATGTTTTATTTAATAGTAAGATTAGTTATAATTCCTTATAAGGTCGATATTTAACGGCCTTAGCTTTATTATAAAGGTTATACTTATTAATTACCTTAATTATAATTAACTTAAGGTTCTCGTAATCGAATTATTTAGTAATTCGTTTTTAAGTCTTAAATACTTTTTAATAGCCGTATATAAGGTGTTCGTGAAATTCTTTAACGAGATCTCTTCGGTATTCTTTAAGGATATAAATCTTGTTTCGATAGAAGACCAGGTTTCCTCGTTTCTCTAGGTAATCCTTAGCGTAATTAATAAGGTCCGGGGTTTAATTTAATTATTAGAACTTAGAGATCTAATCGTTATTATATTATATAGAGTTCGTAGTATTTAGTTATCGTAACGGCGTAAGGTTATTATCTTAGTTATAGGTTAAGATAGTTCGTATTTCGGGTAGAACTTCTTCTTAATGATCCGGTTATCGGTTTAATACGTTAACGCGGCTGTTCTTACTTTTTTTACGGTAAATAATAGTAAGGTTAAATCTCGATAAGAATTTAGACCATCGTATTTCTTATTTATTTAACTCTTTAATAATAATAAACATTATAAGGTTCTTATAATCGGTATAAACCTTTATTAATTTTACTATTCCGTTAAAATAATACCTCTATTTTTTATATATTTTAATAATAGTTATTAATTATTTATTATAGATTTAATAATTAAGTTCTAGTTTATTTAGTTTTTTAGAAAAGAATATAATAGAGTGCGATTTTTTATTATCTTTTCGTTAATTTAATTACCTTTCGATTATATAGTTTAATACGTCGGTCTTGACCTTAAATAGCTTTAAAAGGTTTATAACGCTTATAAGCGTAAGCTATTCTTTAATTATTAAAATTTTAAAAGGTTCTATCCGGATTTTTTTAAAAGATATTACGTATCTTATAAATATAACGGATCGTTAATAAAATTCGCTTTTCTTTAAATTAATTAATAGGTTAGCGTCCTATAGTTTTTAAAGCATTAATTTTACGTATTTTCGATACTACTCGTTATTCCGGAGTAAATTAAGATATTATCGAGGTATATTATAATAAACTTATCGAGGTATTCTTATAAGACGTAGTTAATTATTATTTAAAAGTTAGTTAATATATTAATTAAGTTAAATAGTATAGCTTAATACTGAAATACTCGTATTTAGTTCAAACGCGGTTTTTTATTCCTTTCCTTCTTTAATACGGATTAGGTTATATATATTAAAGAGGTTAAGTATTATAAAGATTTTAGCGTATAATAGCTTATTTTATAAATCGCTAATTAAGGGTAAGGGGTACCGGTTTTTAATAATAATTTCGTTAAGCTTTTAATAATCGATATATATACGCTACTTAGGTTTCCCGTCCTTACTTTTCTTTAGGACGAAAAAGTATAGGAAAACCTACTAGCGACGTGGATGGTTATATAACTCCTTTCTTAAGGTTCTCCGTAACATAGTTTTTTAAAGCTTCTTTATACTCCTGGTTTAATTTATAAATCGATATAAAAAGAGGCTTTTTTCCTTCTTTTAGCGTTATCTCGTGATCCTATCGTATATAAAGCGGTAACTCGTTTTTTAGCTTCTTATTAAAAAGGGCTTCGAACTGCCGATACTTTTTTAATACGGTTATCGTAACCTTTAACTTAAGCTTTTTAATAATAACGTATACTTTAAAGACTTTAAATTTATTAAAGGGTCGCTTTTTAAACCGTTACCTATTAATTTAACCTCTTTTAATATATCTTATTAAAGTTAACTTATTCTTTAATTAATTTTAAAATTATTTACCCGTAACTAAGGTATTTTTAAAATTATATCATATCTTACGACGTTCGTAATATTATACGTAATTCGTTTATAACGTTTTTAGATATTAATTAAAAAGTTCGCGACTTTTTTTCGTATATTTTTACCGTTATACGTTATAAGTTCTTTATCGATAGTTTTAAATCGGTATAGGGCGTCCTTCTCTTACTATTCCAAGGCTAGGCTATTAACGATTCGTAATAAAATATAATTACCTTACGCTCCGCTATCTAGTAGCGCTCGGATAGTAATTCTTTTTATTTTAATTATTAATACAATATAATCGTAAATATCCTAATTATCCGTAATAAAGTATAGGGATCTATCGTGTCCCGTCGGGTGTCGCCTTTTTATAACCGGCGGAAGTCGTTTCTTAATTATTATAGTAAGTTTCGTTCGTCGGCTATTTATTAATAGCGGCGGATTTATACGTATAGTGTTTCGTGGTCGTACGGTAATAGCGGTGTTTAGGATCTTATTATTATAGCAGGTCTTTTAATTTAAAAGTTTTAAGTATTTTAAAAGTATTATACGTTTTTTTTTAAACGTTTAATAAGTTTATAACTTCTTTTAAACGTGCTGTAATTACTTATCGTTAATATAGTCCCTCTAATCTTACCCTTTTAAGTAATATTCCCGGAACTATTATAGGGTCTTTTTAATTAATAAGTAAGCTCGTCGGGGGTTAAGTATAATCGTTTTAACTTTCTTAATAAAGTGGTCGAAATATAATTACTTAATTAAGTACTTATTAATTCTTTTAAAAAACTATCCCTCCCCGAGCTTTTTTACTAAGTACTCGATATAACTATTATGAATATAATTAATCTAAGCGAGTAGTAAATAGTTATCGTATATTAGCGAAATTCTAAGGTCGTCGCTAATAACGTAATTTTTTTTTACTCTTTATTCGAATCTATATATAATAAGTACTTATCATAGTTTTCGTAATTCGGGAAATATAACTCTTAAGATCGCTAGCTATCCGTTAATATCTAGGTTTCGAGGCTTCGCTATTTTAATAGCGATGTAACGAACGCTATCAGGGGTCTAATAGAAACCTTGGTAAAATGTACGGGGGTTTATATTAATAATACGAGAGAGTATTTAGACGTGTAATAGGTGGTCGCCTATTAATATAATAAATAATAACCGTGATTTAATCGTAATTAAGTATAGAATTTAAAGGTATTTATAATAAAGTCGTTAAGGTAATATGCTTTATTAATAAGTTAAAATTAATACTTAAATTAATTATTAAAGTAAAGAGTATTTATATAAAATATATAAAAAACGTTCGTAGTTATATATTTAATCCCTTTTTTATTAATCGTTATTATTTAATAATCTTTCTTAGTTATACTTTACGCTATTTAATAATCCCTCTTAATTATACTCTATGCTGCTTAGTGATCTTACTTAAACGTTCGTTAGGTCACGTGATCCGGTAATTATCGCCGGGCGAAGTGGTAGTGTCGTTATTCGTCGTTAAGGTAGGTTTAAATTTATATTAATATAATTAGCGCTACGGTCTATAGCTATAATATTATAGCCTAGCCGGGGTATTATAGTTCCGTGCCGGTAAGTAGGGTTCTTAGCCGTATAATTAAGTCGGGTCGTAATACTATCCTTTTTTTTTAATTATTTTATTTTTAAAGCGTAAAACCGTATAAATATCTTAACCGCCTATTATTATAGCTTGGTAGTAAGTTTTTCTTTCTTTATCGTTTTTATTTATAATATATGTTTATTATAAATAGTCGTATTAAAAAATCTCGAGCTAAGTTTAATCGTTTTTTTACCGTTTATTATATAGATTTTGTCGAGGCTTTTTCTAAGTTTAGCTTCAAAGTTATATTTTATAGCCGCTATTTTATAACAAGGTAGTTTTATATAATAATAAAAGGTGTTAATAAGTATAAAGAATATATTCGCGCCGGTTATATATATAACGGTACTAGGACTTTATTATTTTTTTTACGGCGTGTTTAGAACGAGTATAACCGCTTGTTTCGAGAAGAGTCCGCCGCGGAGGCCTATTTTTTAAAGCTTTAGCGCTAAATTAATAAAGCCGTCGCTTATTTTATTCGTTTTTATAAATAAAAAGAAATAGTTCGTACTTAAGGCGTTAAATTAATATAACGTAGTTTACGTTTTTTAAACGAATTAGAAAAATAAGAACGTTGCGAGTTTAAGGCCGTTATAGCCGTTTAAACTTAAAGAAGCTTCGGTTTTATTAATTTAAACGCGACCGATTTTTCTTTTAAGCCGATTTCGGAGGTTATTATTTAAACGTCCGTAGTTTTTTAATAGTATTCGTTAGGTATTTCTTAAGTTCTTAGGTATTATTCTTTAATAGGTACTTTTTTTATTAAACGAGGTATTAAAAGCCTCGTCCTTTTTTTCGTTTATTAATAATCTTTTCGATTTTATACTCGTGCTAATCTGTTTCGATTATTAATTATATATCGATTTTTATGTTTTCGAGGGTTAGTTTAAGTAATAAAATATAAAATATAGGGTATATTTATATTATTTTAAGTAGTAATAATCGATAATTAGTTTTAAAATAATTTTTATGATTTTAAATAGTCCGATCTTTTTAAAATCTAGTTTATCGCTAGGTCGTTTAGTTTTAATATTACGTTATAAGAGGTAAACTTTTTCTTCTTTTTTAAAGGTTAGTTTTTTTAATCTAGTTTTATCGGCGTATTTCTTTATTCGTTCTTAAAGAAAAGTAAGGTCTTATTATAAAGTAGTTTAAAGTTTTTTAAATTTCTCGACTTATATGGTCGCGATTAGTACTAGCTTTTTTTTTAAGGGTTATCTAGTAATTTCCGGGTCGTACCCGTAATTTATTCGAAATAATAAAATACGCGTAGTTTCGTTATTTACGTTGTTATATATAAATTACGCTATAAATAATAACTTTACTTAGTTATTGTATTCGTAATTAACGTAGTATTATAAGTATTATTTTAAGGTTTAATTTATTTATTCGGTTTATTTATTCGTTTATAAGTAATAAGCCGTAGATAACTTATATTTCACGCCTAGTTATATTATAAGTAATTTTTAAAACTTAGCGGTAAATAGCTTATCTCGGTTAAAAATAATTATTTCTAGTAATCCGTACTAGTTAACGATAGTTCGGGAGAAATATATACGTAAGGTCGTTAATATCGTTAAATTCTTTATACGATAAGAAGCAGGTATACTTTATAAGCTTATTCGTAATTATTAACATGCTGTCGTATTCGACCTTAATTAATAATTCTTTTAATAGGGGTAATTTAATAATAAAGTTTAATATAATTATTTTCTAGGTTTTATTTAATAGTAGTATAGGTTGTAATTTCCTGTACGGTCGGTATCGTGCGGTTTTAGCCTTATTATAAAGGTTGTATTCGCTAATAACCTTTATAACTTAGTCCTTTAAACTTTCGTAATTAAATAACCGTGTAATTCGTTTCTACGTTTTAAATACTCTTTGGTATCTATGTGCGAGGTATAAGTGAAATTCCTGGACGAATTCCCGTTAATGTTACTCGGGAATGAGGATCTTGCTTTAGTAATACACTAACCCGTTTCTCGATACTCCGTACGGCGGTCGTAAGGTGGCTATGTTCATCTGTTCGTAGCATTCCTTAAAGCGTGCAACCCATTTGTCGTCGTGCTAAACGTGGTTAGTTACGTATAAGTGTCGTAATAGTGCGAGGTTATTATCGTTATTATGCCTAAGGATAGTCTAGGTCTTTAATAAGATTTCTTCTTAATAATTTAATCGTTAATTAAAAGCGTCGGCTTTTCCGTTATCGCTATTTTTATAATAAATAATAACGAAATTAAATTTTAATAAGAACTTAAACTATTATATTTATTACTTATTTAATTTTTTTATAATAATAAACGTAGTTAAGTTCTTATAATTAATATAAACCTTTATTAATTTTTTCGTTTTATTAAAATAATATTTCTATTTTTCGAAGGTTTTAATAATAGCTATTAATTCTTTATCGTATATTTAATAATTAAGTTCTAGTTTATTTAATTTTTTTAAAAAAAATACGACGGGGTATAGTTTTTTATTATTATTTTACTAGCTTAGTTAACCTCTGATCGTATAGTTTAATACGTCGGTTTTAATTTCGAAAGGTTTTACGAGATTCGCTATATAAAGTATTAGTTTATTAACGATCCGCTTTTTTATAACTTAAAAAGATTTTCTTTTTTTATTAATCTATATAAATAAGGTGTTTTTTTAATTAGGTTCGTTAAAAGTGTCGCTATTTTATTAAATTTAAGGATAAAAATTTAATAATAGTTAATTAATCTTAAAAAGGATCTGACTTTTATAGCGCTTATAGGCGTTAATTACTCCTTAATTATTATTACTTTAAAGGATTTTATCCGGATTTTTCCCGGAATATAACGTATCTTATAAAGGTGACTTAAGTTTAATAAAATTCGCTTTTTTCTAAGTTAATTAATAAATTAATATCTTATAATTTCTAAAGTATTAGTTTTATATACTCTTTATACTATTCTTCGTTTTCGGAATAAATAAGGATATTATTAAGGTATACTATAATAAACTTATTGAGGTATTCTCGTAATACGTATTTAATTATAAATTAAAAGTTAACTAGTATATTAATTAAACTAAACGGTATAGCTTAATATTTAAAATATTTATACTTAGTTCGAAACGCGGTTTTTAATTCCTTTCCTTTTTTAATACGGATTAAGTTATATACGTTAATGTAACGAACGCTATCAGGGGTCCAAATAGAAACCTGGTAAGACGTACCGAAGGGTTTATGTTTAGCAATACGAGAGAGTATCTGAACATGCGATAGAAGTCCGCTTCTATCGATATAATATGCAATAGCCGTAGGAATAAATATAACGTAAGGTGTAGAAGATGAAGTTATTCGTAATAGATCGTTAAGGTAATATGCCTCACTAATAAGTTAAATTAATATTTAGATTAATTACTAAAGTAAAAAGTGTTTATATGAAATATATAGGAAACGTTCGTAGTTATATATCCAATCCCTCCTTTACTGATCTCCTTGGATCACCTGTTGGCTCACGGTGATCCCGTGGTTGGATCACGGTGATCCCTTCCTTGGATCACGGTGATCCATTCCAGCGGGCTCACTCGGGACGCCGCGGTCCCGTGACGTTCGTCCTTGGCCTTCGTGGGCGCTTCGTTCGTCCCATGGTCTTGCCGAGGTGGCGTCGTACTGGGCGGTCGATCGCGGAGTATGGGTGAGTTCATGTTGGTGTAGCTGGCGGTTCGGTCGACGCTGGTAGTATCGTAGCCTGGTCGGGGCATCGTAGTTCCGTGCCGACGATTTGTGGGTCTAGGCCGTATAATTAGGCTAGGTCGTAATAGTTAAGAAGATCGAGTATTATAAAGATTTTAACGTGTAATAATTTATTTTATAAGTCGTTAATTAAAAATAAAAGGTATCGGTTCTTAATAATAATTTCGTTAAGCTTTTTATAATCGATATATATATATTATTTAAGCTTCCCGTTTTTACTTTTTTTTAAAATAAAAAAAAATAAAGAATCCGGCTAGTAATATAAATAGTCGTATAACTCCTTTTTCGAAGTTTTCCGTAATATACTCTTTTAATATTACTTCGTATTTTTAGTTAAGCTTATATATAGGTATAAAGGGTGGTTTTTTCCCTTTTTTAAAGGGTATTTCGTAATTTCACCATATATAAAACGGTAAACCTGTTTTTAGTTTCTTATTAAAAAGGTTCATAAACTGCCGGTACTCTTTTAATACAGTCGTTATAACGCTCGGTTTAGGCTCTTTAATAATAATATATACTTTAAGTACTTTAAGTTTATTAAAAAGCCTTTTTTAAACCGTTATTTATTAATTAAACCTCTTTTTAATATATTTTATTAAAGTTAACCTATTTTTTAATTAATTTTAAAATTATTTACCTATAACTAAAATATCCTTAAAATTATATCGTATCTTGCGACATCCGTAATATTATACGTAATTTATTTATAACGTTTTTTAATATTAATTAGAAAGTTCGCGACTTCTTTCCGTACTTCTTTATTATCGTAAATTATAAGTCCTTTATTAACGGTCTTAAGTCGGTATAAGGCATTTTTTTCCGTTTAATTTAATTAAAGCTTATTAATAATTCGTAATAATATATAGTTTTTCTACGTTCCGTTATTAAATAACGCTTTAATATAAACTCTTTTTATGTTTATTATTAATATAATATACTTATAAAGGCTTTAATTATTTAAAGTTTATATAAAGACCGTTTTAATCTCGCTTAATATTATCCCTTTATAATTAGCGGTATTTATTTCCCGACCGGTATAGTTTTACGTAAGTAATAAATTCTTACGATCGATCCTCCTATCGTTATTATCTCCTTCTTTCCTTATAAGGCGCTTTTTAATATACTAGGGGAGGTGTATCAAATCTTTTTCCCGTATATAATACTAGCCTTAATACCTAGGATTCTAGTTCGTCCGGGGATTTAAAGGTTTATTAAGTTTATCGGGCTTTATTAATACTTTTAACCGGGCTAAAAAGGTTCCTTTATTAAATATAAGCTTATATATTTTAAAAGTATTAAGCACTTTATTTTAAGCGTTTATAAGCCCGCGATTTTTTTTAAGCGTACTTAAAGTATCGATTTTCGAGGTATCCTTTTAATCCCGTCTTTTTAAGTAATATTATCGTAGTTACTATAAATCTTTTTTATAACGAACGCTATTAGGGGTTTAAATAAAAACCTAGTAAAACATACCGAAGGGTTTATATTTAATAATACGAGAAAGTATTTAAATATATAATAAAAGTCCGCTTTTATTAATATAATATATAATAGCTGTAAAAATAAAAAAGTAATTAAAATATATTAAAAAGTATTTTTAATAAAATTATTAAAATAATATATTTTATTAATAAATTAAATTAATATTTAAATTAATTATTAAAATAAAGAATATTTATATAAAATATATAAATAATATTTATAGTTATATATTTAATCCCTTTTTTAATAATTCTTTTAAATCTCGTAAATCTGCCCCGATCCTTCAAATCCGGCGCGGGATCTTAGGATCTGTCCTAGATCCCTAAATCCGTTACGTGACCTCCGCCCTTAGCTTTTCTTTACGAGGATGTTTATCCGTCCTATAGCCGTCCGGGGCGGTATCGTATTAAGCGGCGGTTAGTCGCGAAATATAAGTAAGTTTATATTAATATAATTAGCGGTTTTATAAATATCGGTAATATTATAACCTGATCGGGGTATAGTAGTTCCGTACCGGTGAATTATAAGTTTAAGCCGTATAATTCGGCTAGGTTATAATATTATCCTTTTTTTAATTATTTTATTTTCAAAGCGTTAAGTCTTATAAATACTTTTATTTCTTTATTTTTTTAAGTTTTTAATAAATTCCTTTCTTTTTATTTTTATTATAATATTTATTTATTATAATATTTAGTCGTATTAAAAAACGTTATACTTTTAAATATATAAAAATTAATCGTTATAATAAAGTTTTAAGCCTTATTTTTTAACGGTTTATTATTATACCTTTTTATTTTTATTACGAGTTCCGTAGCTTTCCGAATTATAAAGTTTTTTCGCTTAATTTCTCTCGTTATAAATTATATATTAAATATAATTAATCGAGGTACGATATATAAGGCTTTTTTATTACTTAATTACGGGTTATTAGCGATAATTATGCTCGCTTAAAAAGTAATTTAAACGCGGCGAAGGAGGAATTAAAGCGGGCTACCGCAAAGGTCCGGCTGCTTCGGAAGTAAAAAAAGCTTTAGTTTAAAAAGACGATGCGTACAATTCGTCGCGGTATTTCGAGTATAGAAGAGCTAAAGCGTATCGAATATAAGGAGGCCGAGGAGGAGAGGCTCGTCGTAAGGCGGCGGCCGAACCGTCGCCTAAAGTCACTCCTACGTTATTATTAAGCTTTTTTTTTAATTAGGACAAGGTGTACTTTAACGTTCTATTAAAGCCGTTATTATTAGCCGAGTTTAGGGTTAGTTTTTAAACTTTTAAAGCTTTTTAATAACGTTTTTTAGATATTTTTTAAATTTTTAGGTATTATTTTTTAATAAGTATCCTTTTTATTAAACGAGGTATTAAAAGTTTTATTTTTTTTTCGTTTATTAATAATTTTCTCGATTTTATATTCGTATTAATCTGTTTCGACTTCTAGTTATATATTAATAAGTACTTTTTTTAATGCTATTTCGAGTAATAATACATAAAATATAAGGTATATCCGTATTATTTTAAATAGCGATAATTAATAATTAGTTTTTAAAATAATTTTTATAATTTTATACTAGGTCGTTTAGTTTTAATATTTCGTTATAAAAATAAACTTTTTCTCCCTCTTTAAAGGTTAATCCTTTTAATTTAGTTTTATTAGCGTACTTTTTTATCCGTTCTTAAAGGAAAGTAAGGTCTTATTATAGGAGTAGTTTAAAGTTTTTTTAATTTTCCGATTTATATAGTTGCGATTAGTGCTAGCTCTCTTTTTAGGGGTTGTTTAGTAATCTCTAGGTCGTACCCGTAATTTATTCGAAATAATAAAATACGTGTAGTTTCGTTATTTACGCTATTATACGCGAATTACGCTATAAGTAATAATATTACTTAGTTATTTTATTTATAATTAATATAATATTATAGGTATTATTTTAAGGTTTAGTTTATTTATTCGGTTTATTTATTCGTTTATAAGTAATAGGTTATAAATAGCTTATGTTTTACGCCTAATTATATTATAAGCGATTTTTAAAACTTAGCGATAAATAGCTTATTTCGGTTAAAAATAATCGTTTCTAGTAACCCGTATTAATTAACGATAGTTTTAAGGAATATATATATAAAGTCGTTAATATCGTTAAACTCTTTATATAATAAGAAGTAAATATATTTCGTAAACTTGTTCGTAATTATTAATATATTATTATATTCGACCTTAGTTAATAGTTCCGTTAATAGGGATAGCTTAACGACGAAGTTAAGTACGATCGTTTTTTATGCCCCTATTTAGTGGCGGTATGGGCTGGAGTTCTTTATACGGTCGGTGTCGTGCGGACTTAGCTTTATTATATAGGTCGTATTTATTAATAACCTTGGCTACGGTTAGCTTGAGGTTTTTATAATCGAATTGCCTAGTAATTCGTTTTTAGGTCTTGAATACTCTTTGGTATCTATGCGCGGGGTGTTTATGGAAGTCCTTAATAAAGTTTTCCCGGTATTGCTTAAAGATATAGATTTTATTTCGATAAAAGATGAGACTATTACGGTTTTCGAGGTAATCCTTGGCGTAATTAATAAAATTGAGGGTTTTATTTAATTATTTAAACTTAGTAATTTATTTATTATTATATTAAACGTGATTTATAGCGTTTAATTACCGTAATAATATAAGGTTACCGTTTTAATCCTATTTAAAAATAGTTCTAGTTTTAAATAAGATTTCTTTTTTAATAGTCGGGTCGTTTACTTAATACGTTGGCGCGACCGTTTTCGCTACCTTTTTAATAGATAATAACGAAGTTAAATTTTAAAAGAAATTTAAACTATCGTACTTATCGTTTATTTAATTCTTTTATAGTAATAAACGTCGTAAGATTTTTATAATTAGTATAAATCTTTATTAGCTTTATTATTCCGTTAAAATAATGTTTCTATTTTTCGAATACCTTAATAATAGCTATTAATTCTTTATCGTAAATTTAGTAATTAAGCTCGGGTTTATTTAGTTTTTTCGAAAAAAATACGATAAGGTACGACTTTCCGTTATTATCCCGTTAGCTTAGTTACCCTTTAATCGTATAGCTCGATACGTCGGTTCAACCTTAAAAGGTCTGGCTAGATCTGCTACGTAAAGTATTAGTTCGCTAAGGATTCGCTCTTTTATTATTTAAAAGGCGGTTTTTTCCGCTTCCGTTTATCTAAATAGTTCGTCTTTTTTTATTAAGTTCGTAAAAGGTATTACTAACCTATTAAATCCGGGGACGAAGATCTAATAATAATTAATTAGTTTTAAAAAGGATTTAATTTCCGTAACGTTTATAGGCGTAGGCTACTCCTTAACTATTACGATTTTTAATTACTTTATTTATATTTTTTCGGGGGATATTACGTATTTTATAAACGTAACTATTCGTTAATAAAACTCGCTCTTTTTTAGGTTTATTAATAGATTAGCGTTTTATAGTTTTTAAAGTATTAACTTTACGTACTTTCTATATTATTCTTTATTTTCGGAATAAATAAAGGTATTATCGAGGTATACTATAACGAACTTATCGAGGTATTCGTATAAAATATAATTAATTATTAATTAAAAGCTAATTAGCGTGTTAATTAATTTAAACGGCATAGTTTAATACTTAAAATATTTATATTTCGTTTAAAACGCGGTTTTTTATTTTTTTTTTCCTTCATACAGATTAGGTTATATATATTAAGGAGGTTAAGCGCTATAAAGATTTTAACGTGTAATAATTTATTCCGTAGGTCGCTAATTAAAAGTAAGGGGTATCGGTTCTTAATAGTAATTTCGTTAAGCTTTCGGTAATCGATATATATACGCTACTTAGGTTTCCCGTCCTTGCTTTTTTTTAGAACGAAGAGGATGGGGAAGCCTGCTAGCGATATGGATGGTCGTATAACTCCTTTTTCGAGGGTTTTTCGTAATATATCCTTTAAGGCTTATTCGTGCTCTTAATTAAGTTTATATATAAATATAAATAAGGGTTCTTTCCTATGTTTTAAAGGGTATTTCGTAATTTTAAAGAGTATTTCGTAATTTTATTATATATAAAGCGGTAAGCCTATTTTTAGTTTTTTATTAAAAAAAGCTTCGAATTACCGATACTTTTTTAATATAATCGTTATAACGTTTAACTTAAATTCTTTAATAATAATATATATTTTAAATATTTTAAGTTTATTAAAAGGTTGTTTTTTAAACCGTTATTTATTAATTAAACCTCTTTTTAATATATTTTATTAAAATTAACCTATTCTTTAATTAATTTTAAAATTATTTACCCGTAATTAGGGTATTTTTAAAATTATATCGTATTTTGCGACATCCTTAATATTATACGTAATTCGTTTATAATATTCTTCGATATCGACCAGAAGGTTCGCGACTTCCTTCCATACTTCTTTATTATTATAAGTTATAAATCCTTTATCGACGGTTTTGAATTAATATAGGGCGTTTTTCTCTTATTATTTAAGTTTTAGGCGGTTAACGATTCGTAATAAAATATAATTTCCTTACGCTTTATTATCGAGTAACGCTTTAATATAAACTCTTTTTACGTTTATTATTAAAATAATATACTTATAAATATTTTATTTATCCATTATTTAATATAAGGACTTTTTTTAGTCCGCTTAGTATTATCTTTTTATATTCGGCGGTATTTATTTCTTAACCGATATCTTTTTAAGTAAGTAATAAAGTCTCTACGATCGACCGTTTTATCTTTATTATCGTTCCTTTCTTTTTTTATAAAGAGTTTTTTAATATATCGGTAAAGGTGTTTTTATACCCCTCCCCGTATATAATATTATCCTTAATACTTAAGATTCGGGTTTTCCGGGTAATTTAAAAGTTTATTAGGTTTATTAAAGTTTATAGGCACTATATAATTTCTTAATTATAATAAAAAGATCCTTTTATCGAGTATACGCCTATATGTTCTAAAAGTATAAAGTATTTTTCTTTAAACGTTTATAGGCTCGCGATTTTTCCTAGGCGTATTCGAGGTATTAGTCCTCGGAATACTCCTTCTAGTCCCGTCCTTCTACGTAATATTTTCGTAGCTATTTTAAGTCTTTTTATATTAATAAGTACGCGTGTTATTTATTAAAAATCGATGTTTTAATTTTCCCGATTATATAATTAAGGTATGGGTTTATAATAACTTGTTCATTTATTCGTTAAAAAAATTATTCGTTTTTAAATTTCTTCGCGAAATATTTTATATAAGCGTCGTGTAGGTATAAAATTTATAAAAGCGTAAAATATACTTCGCTTATAAAAGAGATTCGGGGGTTATTATTTATTACGTAATTACCGCGGATTCCTTAATCGAATCTTACTGTAATAAGTATTTAGCGCAGGTATTTTAAATCTAGGCAGGGGATACTTAAAATAACTAGCTATTCATTATTTTTAAAATCTTTAAATTCGGTAATTTCTTTTATAAGCTCGTTTATTAATATACCGACTAGGCGTTCGTAGCCCGTCGATTATTTTAATTAGCTCGTAATATTTTCGGTAAAATCGTTTCCTTTATTATATATAGGGGCGCGCTCTCGGCTTATTATTATAAGGCTTCGGTTATAGTTACCTTTACTTCTTGGGGCTTTAAGGAACTATTCCGTTTTTTCTTTATTTGCTAAGTAAGAGGTGTACTTATTGTCGTAATAAGTTATTTAGGATAGGCTACCGTAATTAATAATAACGTTACTTTCTTTAATAATTAGTATAGGGGTGTCTTCGCTTCGTATAGCGTTAATATTTTATCCTTTAAGGACTTTCCGATAATCTTTTTTCGGGGCTCGGTATTTTCGAAAGTAATACTTTTTTTTTAATAATTATAGTGAGTAATACTTTATTTTTTATCGTTTTTATCGTATTTAATATCGTCGAGATTTATAGGTTTACTATAATAATTATACGCGGTAATATTTTTAAGCTATATATTATAATAATAATGTAATCGTTCTATATTAGTGTTACGACCTAGCCTAATCATGCGGCCCAGACCCACTTCTACGGAACGGCATCACAATGCCCCGCGCGCGTACCTGCTCGACCGAGCCAAGCAATCGTGCAAAACTCACCACGATCGGTATTACGAGCAACAACCAACTCAAGCACCTTCTACCACACCCAACTACAACCAAGGAAGGATGGACACATACGACCGCATTGACAGATCACGACGAACGCATCACGTGACTGATCACCGGGACCCAAGGGTGATCGCAGGGGACCAACAGACGTGATCCGGTCGAGGATCACCCAGAGCAAAGCGTGATCGACCGGTAGGCAGGAAGTGAGCCCACGGATCGCGGAAGGAGAAATTGGATATATAACGATGAACCTTTCCTATGTACTTCATATAGACACTCTCTACTTCAGCGATCAATCTAAGCATCAATCTAACACATTGGTGAGGCACATTGCCTTGACGAACCTATTGCACCTTCCATCAAGTTCTACGATCAGTTGAGGATATTGCCCATTGTATCAGACGGACGCACTCGTCTGCACGTTCAAGTACTTTCTCGTCTTAGCCAACATAAACCCCAGGCACGTCTACGAGGTTTCTTTTGGACCCCGATAGCCGTTCGTTACAATTAGTTTAGATTTAATTAATTTATTATTACTATTCGCTTTATTTTTCGCGGCGTCGTTTATATATATAAATATCGATCTTAATTATAAGCTCTATATACGAAAAGAAGTTATTAAAAATATTAAGCCGGCTAAGTTTATCTTTAATATCCTTTTTTAATCCTTAATAATATATTATAATTTTAATAGTTTCGGTATAATTTAATCGAGCTATAATATATCGGAACTCGGCGGTATAAAAGGCGGCTAATCCTTTTTACTTAAGAGTTTTAAGCTCTCTTTTTACTTATCGTTTTTCGTTGGGGTTTTAAAAAAGTGACTTAAGGGCGTCCTCGAAGCTATCGTAACTTTTAAAAATACGTTATACCTCCGTGCGGTATAGTTCGATTTACTAATCCTTTTTTACGAGTTCGTTGAGGTAAGGTTTAATTAAGCGAGTATTTTATTTTTAAAAAACGAGGCGGCGTAAACGACTCGCTAAGTAAGGTTTTAGAATATTCCTTTATAAAACTATTAATAAGCTTTAATTTAAACGAGGAATCTTCGGAAATTCCCGCTCGTCCCGTCGAATAGCGTAAATAAATTAATCTTTATCCCTTTTTTTAAGGCGATAAGGGTTTAAATAATATTAGCGGCGGTACGGAAGAGTCGTACTTCTTCGCGTAGCTTATCGATATCGGGTATTTATTTTAGGTTTTCCCGTATAAAAAGGTGTTACGTTCTTTTTCGAGCTTAGCGTAATAATATTAATAATTAGCGCTTTTTTACTTAAATTTTTTAATTCGTTTAATTAACGCTTATTAGGTAAGGCCGTCGTTATTATTATCGCTATATACCTTTATAGCGGGGTTTCGCTAAGGGGTATTTACGATAGGAATAAAAGCCTTCCCGTAGCGAGGGGTGTTATTAGGTCCAGGTGTAGATATGGTTCCTATAAGTACTATTGCTTAAGGGTTTAGGTAGTAATTTATAAAAATAAGAGTAATTAAAATATAACAAACGTTATTAAAAGTTTAAATAAAAACTTAATAAAACGTACCGAAAGGTTTATATTTAATAATACGAAAAAATATTTAAATATATAATAAAAGTCCGCTTTTATTAATATAATATATAATAATTATAAAAATAAAAAAAATAATTAAAATATATTAAAAAATATTTTAATAAAATCGTTAAAATAATATATTTTATTAATAAATTAAATTAATATTTAAATTAATTATTAAAATAAAATATATTTATATAAAATATATAGAAAACGTCCGTAATTATATATTTAATCCCTTTTTTACTAATTTTTTTAAATCTCGTAAATCTGCCCCGATCTTCTAAATCCGGCGCGAGATCTTAGGATCTGTCCTAGATCCCTAAATCCGTTACGTGACCTCCGCTTTTAGCTTTTTTTTACAGGGATATTTATCCGTCTTATAACTATTCGGGGGCGGTATCGTATTAAGCGGCGGTTAATTACGAAATATAAGTAAGTTTATATTAATATAGCTAACGGTTTTATAAATATCGATAATATTATAGCCTAATCGGGGTATAGTAGTTCTATACCGGTGAATTATAGGTCTAAGCCGCATGATTAGGCTAGGTCGTAATATTTTTATACTAATAAATATACTCGACGTCCGTCCGGGATCGTCGTTTTAACCTTCCCGATTACGTAGTCCGGGTATAGTCGTATAATAACTCGTTTACCGATCTATTAAAAAATCTATTCGTTCTCGAGTTTCTCCGCGAAGTATTCTATATAAGCATTATATACGTATAAGATTTATAAAAAAATAAAATATACTTCGCTTATAAAAATAATACGGAGGTTATTACTTATAGCGTAATTATTAATAACTTTTTAAATAAACCTAGCCGTAATAAATACTTAATATATATACTTTAAATCGAGGTAAGGAATACTTAAAATAACTAGCTATTCGTTAACTCTCAAATCCTTTAACTTAATAATTTCGTTTATAAGCTCGTTTATAAGTATCTCGATTAACCGTTAAGAGTCGCCGGTTTACTATCCTTATTTAACCGTTTCTTTGTCGTTATTAAAATCGTTAGCCTTTAAGGTATACGCGAACGTAAGTTCTTAGCTAATTACTACGAAAGCCCGGTCGTAGTTTCTTTTTACCCTTTAAAGCCTTTAAAAACTATCCGGTACCTTCCTTATCCGTTAAGTATATATTATATCCGTTATCATAATAAGCTATTTAAAATAAGCTGCCGTAAAGCACGTTTAACGTATCGCTAACACTACTTCTTTTAATAGCCCTCACAAAGGTGGCTTTATTCTTAGTAACGTTAACTTATCGTCCTTTTAAAACACATTAAAATATTTTCCTTAACTTTCGGTATTTTTTAACGTAATATTCCTTTTTTTAATAATTATAATAAATAATATTCTATTTTTTATCGTTCTTATTATATTTAATAATATTAAAGTTTATAAATTTATTATAATATTTATATATAATAATTATTTTAGTTTAAGTATTAACCTATTTATATAATCGTCTTGTATTAACCTTAGTTTGTTCGCTTTACCGGGGTTATCCGCCTTACTTCTCGCGGCGTCGTTCGTATAAACGCGTATCGATCTTAATAGCAAGTTCTATATACGCGAAAAAGGTAATCGGGGCGTTTAATCGATTAAGCTTGTCCTTAACCTCCTTTTTAAGCCCTCGATAATATATTATAATTTTAATAGTTTCGATATAATTTAAACGAGTTATAATACGTCGGAACTTTACGGTATATATTATTATAAATCCCTTTTACTTAAAATACTCGAGTTCCTTTTTGGCTTATCGTTTTTCGTTAAAATCTTAGAAAAGTAATTTAAAAATGTCCTCGAAATTATCGTAATTATTAAAAATTTACTAAGTTTCGACGCGGTATAATTTAACTTATTAATTACGTTTTATAAGTTCGTTTAAATAAGGTTTAAACTATAAAAAAGCCTTTCCTTTAAAAAAAGAGGCCGTATAAATAACTTTTTAAGTTAGGTTTTTAAACGTTCCCTCGTAAAATCGTTAATAGGCTTTAACTTAAACGAGGAATCTTCGAAAGTTCCCGCTCGTCTTATCGAATAATATTAGTACGTTAATCTTAACCCCTTCTTTAAGTACGACAGGGGTTTTAATAATATTAATAGTAGTTCGTAAGAGTTGAACCTTCTTGCGAAGCTCGTTAATATTGTCTATCGTTTATTTAAAGGCTGTTTAAACCCGGAACGCGTCGCGCTCCTTCTCGAGCTTAGTATAATAGTATTAATAATTAACGTTCGCTTATTAAAGTCGCTTAAACTATTTAACCAGCTCGTTTAAGTTAATAAGGACGTTTTCGTTATTATTATCCTCGACCTTTATATTAAAGGTAGGTCGAGTAATATCTTTGCCGTGGCGAGGAGCGTTACTTCTTAAAGTAGATATATTTCTTATAAAATTATTACTCGAAGGTTTAAGTAATAACTCGTAAAAATAAGAGTAATTAAAATATAACGAACGCTATTAAGGGTTTAATAAAAACCTTAGTAGAATATACGGGGGTTTATGTTAATAATACGAAAAAGTATTTAAACGTGTAATAAGTGGTCGCTTATTAATATAATAAATAATAACCGTAATTTAATCGTAATTAAATATAGAACTTAAAAGTATTTATAATAAAATCGTTAAGGTAATATACCTTATTAATAAGTTAAGATTAATACTTAAATTAATTATTAAAATAAAAAGTATTTATATAAAATATATAGAAAACGTTTATAATTATATATTTAATCCTTCCTTTATTAATCGTTATTACTTAATAATCTTTCTTAATTATACTTTATATTACTTAATAATCCCTCTTAATTATACTCTACGCTGCTTAATAATCTCACCTAAGCGTTTATTAAGTCACGTAATCCGGTAATTATCGCCGTCGCCTTTAGGCGTATTCGTTTTATCGCCGGGCGAGGTAGTAATATCGTTATTCGTCGTTAAAATAAGTTTAAATTTATATTAATATAATTAGCGGTATAATTTATAGCTATAGTATTATAGCCTAGCCGTGGTATTATAGTTCCGTGCCGGTAAGTAGGGTTCTTAGCCGTATGATTAAGTCGGGTCGTAATAAGCGAGTTCTAGCGTAAGTAGCCTAATAAGCCGTCTAAGGTCGTTTAATCGTCGCTTATTACGGACTAGGCGGTTTTTTAGGTTTTTATTTCCGTTATTATCTTTATTACTTTCTTTATTATAATTAAGTTATTATTATATTATCGTAAAGGTATACGTAATACTTTACTATTTAAAGTTTTTAAAAAAACTATCTCTTCCTTTCTTTATTTATTAAATAATCGTAGTAACTATTATTATAGTAAACTATTTAAAATAGGCTACCGTAAGGTACGTTTAATATATTATTAGCGCTACTTCCCTTAATAGTTATAAGGGTTAGTCAACTACTAGTAATATTAATTTATCGCCTATCTGGGACTTTTTAAAAATCCTTCTTTAAAGATCGATAATTTCGGGCGAAGTGTCCCTATTTTTAATAATTATAATAAATAACGCTCTATTTCTTATTATACTTATCGTATTTAGTAGCGTCGAGGTTTATAAATTTACTATAATAGTTATACGCCGTACTATTCTTTAATAACATGCTATTATAGTAACGTGGTCGTCTTATATTAGTTTAGACTCGACTAGTCTATCGTTATTATCCGCCTTGTTTCTCGCGGCGTCGTTTATATATACAAGTATTAATCTTAATAATAAGTTCTATATACGAAAGGAAATTATCGGGGGTATTAAGCCGGCTAAGTTCGTCCTTAATATCTTCTTTTAACCCTCGATAATATATTATAATCTTTATAGCTTCGGTATAATTTAATCGAGTTATAATACGTCGGAATTTAACGGTATAAAAAACGGCTAATCTTTTTTATTTAAAAGTTTCTAATTCTCTTTCTATTTGTCGCTTCTCGTTAAGGTCTTAAAAAAAGTAATTTAAAAGCTTGTTCGAAGCTATCGTAACTTTTAAAAATTCGTTATACCTTTACGCGGTATAGTTTAACTTACTAATTATTTTTTATTAATTCGTTTAAGTAAGGTTTAAACTAGGCGAGTACCTTGCTTTTAAAAAACGAGGCGGCGTGGATAACTTATTAGGTAGTATTTTAAAATATTTCTTCGTAAAACCGTTAATAAGCTTTAACTTAAATAAGAAATCCGCGGAAATTCCTACTTATCCTATCGAAAGCTATTAAGGTATTAATTTTTATACCTCTTTTAAAAGTAATAAAGGTTTAAATAATATTGGCGGCGGTACGAAGGAGGCGTACTTTTTTACGTAGCTTATTAATATCTAGTATTTATCTTAAAGTATTTTTAGTTAAGAGTTCGTTACGTTCCTTTTCGAACTTAGCGTAATAGTATTAATAATTAGCGCTCTCTTGCTTAAATTCTTTAATTCGTTTAGCTAACGCCTATCGGGTAAGGCCGTCGTCGTTATCGTCGCTATCTACCTCTATAGTAAGATCTCGGTAAAAGGTATTAGCGGCGGTAGCAAAGGCCTTCTTATAGCGAGGGGTATTATTAGGTCCAGGCGTAAACATAGTTCCTATAAATATTATTACTTAAACCTTTAAGTAATAACTCGTAAGAATAAAAATAATTAAAATATAACGAACGCTATTTAAGTTTTAAAAAAAACCTAGTAGAACGTACTAGGGTTTATATTTAATAATATAAAAGAGTATTTAAATATATAATAAAAATCCACTTTTATAAATATAATATATAATAGCCGCAAAAATAAAGGTAACTAAAGTATATAAAATTAAAGGTATTTATAATAAAGTCGTTAAAACTATTTACTTTATTAATAAATTAAATTAATATTTAAATTAATTATTAAAATAAAGAGTATCTATATAAAATATATAAAGAATCGTTCATTTTTATATATCTAATCTCTCCTTCACTAATCGTTATTACTTAACGATCTCCCCTAATCATGCTTTACGATGCTTAATAATCTCCCTTAATTATACTTTATAATACTTAGTGATCTCCCCTAATCGTTCGTTACGTCACGTGATCTAATAGCTATCGCCATTGCTCGTTATTAAGGAAAATCTAGGCTTATATTAGTATAGCTAGCGGTACGGTTTATAGCTATAATATCGTAGCCTAGTCGGGGTATTATAATTCCGTACCGGTAAGTAAGGTTCTTAGCCGTATGGTTAGGTCGGGTCGTAACACTCGTTAACGAGGATAATCTCACGTATTTAATAAATATTAATTAAATCGAGAAAAAATCAAGGGCTATTTATAATAGTTTAAAGTATTAATCGTAACGGTTGTTTTAATATTCGATCGAATTAATTATATAAATATCGTTAAGCTTAATACCGCGTTAATATTATTAAATATATTTATTCTCGTACTCTTTATTAAAGGATTAATCGCTTACTTAATCGCGTTATTATTAAAAAAAGAAAGTGAAATTATTTATATATAAAAATAATTAAAAACTATTAACGTTATTAGCTTAAGGTTTAATTTATTTAAATATTTTTATTAAACTTTTTATACACTTTTAATTAATATTTTCGTATTATAAACTTAATTAACATTCGTTAATTAAAAAGGTTTAAAAGACTTTTAATAAAAAATAAAATAAAATATATAAATATTAAATTAAAGTTATTATAATAGTTATTAATTTTCGATTAAACGGCATTAATTTTAATATCGTGTTCTACTAAATTAAAGTAATTAATTAAATCTTTTCTATAATATCTTAATTTTTAAGATATAAATTTAAAGCTTAATAAATAATAATATATATTATTATATTTTTTAAAACTATTTAATTATTATTCTATTTAATCGTTACTTTTTAATTAAATAAAGTAATCTTTAAAGTTTTTTAAACTTGTCGAGATTCTAAAGAGAATAAATTAATTTATTTATAAAAGTATTTAATACGTGTTATTTTAATATATTAATATAATTAAACCGCTCGATTAATTATATAATACATTTTTAATTATCGCGTTTAATTATTTTTTATAAACTAAATTAACCTTTTAAATAAATCGAAATAAATCTTTAATATAATCGCTTAAATAATCGTGATTATAGTTATATAAAGCTTATTAATAAGCTTTTACTTACGTTAATTCTTTTATTAATAAACAAAATAATACTTTTAATCTATAAAATAATAATAAAAAAAGTTAAGTAAAAAGATTTATTAAATCTATTTAAATTCTTTAAACCCTTCTTTATCTTAGATTTATAAATCTCTATTGAATTTTTAAATTTATTACGTAACTTAAGTTAATTATTTATTCCTAGCCGTGCCGTTTTAATTATATAAACCTAGCTATTTAATTCGTATTATCCGCCTAGTACTGTCGTTGTTAGTTAGTCTTATATCTTTCCTTTAATAACCGTTATTATATCCCTAGCGGGTAGTTTCGTTATTATTAATAAGTTATAATTATTAACTAAGTAAAGCTAGCTTATATTAAGTCTCGTATATATTTCGAGGTATTATAAAGCCGTGTTATAAGTAGGTTTAAATTATATAATTAAGCTAATCTATAATATTATTTCCCCCCCTTTTATTTATTTTATTTTTAAAGTAGTTAATTATTATAAATATTATATTTTATTATCTATTTATTAATAAATTCCCTCTTTTTTATTTTTATTATAATATATATTTATTATAATAAATCGTATTAAAAAACGCCGTATATAAAAATTACGCGTCGTAATATTATTTTAAGCTTAATTTTTTAATAATCGATTATTATGTTCTTTTATTTTTATTACAAGTTCCGAGGTTTTAAAACTTATAAAATCTCGTTATTAAACTTTTTTCTTTATAACTTATATATTAAATATAATTAATCGCGATATAAAGTATAGGGTTTCTCTATTATTTAATTAAAAGTTATAAGGGATAATTATTTAAAATTAAAAAAGGATTTAAACGCGGCAAAAAAAGAGTTAAAGCGATATTACGACCTGACCTAATTATGCGGCTAGACCCACCTTCGGCACGGATATACTATACCTTAAGGCGTTTACGAGAACTAGTACTAGGACTTACCCCACCGGTTAGTATTAATAAACCTACCTATAATAATAAGCTTTATTATACCGCCATAACACCACGATAACTAATATTACGATAATAGTATAATAAGACTATTTAGCTATAAATAAATAAGTATAAACAAAATTATATAAACAGCTAAAAAGTAAGTTACGTAATAATAAAATTAAACATAGCTTAATAAGATAATATTAAATAGCTTAATTATAATTAATAAAGATTACTAAGCGAACGCGATTAATAAAAAAAGGATTAAATATATAATAACGGATATTTCTTATATATTTTATATAAACACTCTTTATTTTAATAATTAATTTAAATATTAATCTTAACTTATTAATAAAGTAAATAGCCTTAACGGCCCTATTATGTAAATATTTTCGCCTAACCCCTTATTATTAAATTACGACCCGGCTATTATATATTATATCGATAGAAGCGTTACTTTTATCGCACGTTTAAATACTCTCTCGTATTATTAATATAAACCCTAGTACGTTTAGGTTTCTTTTAAAACCTAGATAGCGTTTATTATAAGCGAGTTATTACGAATGTTTATTTAGTTTAAACATAAAAGAAACTATAGATTAATAAAATAATAAATATAATTCGGCGCGAGATCTCTTCGGTAAAAGAATTAAAGCGTGTCGAGCGTGAGGCGGAGGAGGAGGCTCGTTAAGAGGCGGCGGAGTAAGCCGGCTTCGAGGGCTACTTTTATTCTTTCGTTAGACTTCTTTTTTAATAAAAACGAGGTCTATTTTAACGTTTTATTAAAACTGTTTTTATTAATTAAGTTCGAGCTTATTCTTCTTTAAACGTTTAGAGTTTTTTTTAGCGATATTTTTTAATAAGTACTTTTTTTTACTAAAGGAAGTATTAAAAGCTTTGTTTTATTTTTCGTTTATTAATAATCCTTTTAATTTTATACTCGTATTAATTTATGTTAACTTTTAATTATATACTAATCGAGGTTTTTTTTTAACCGTTAATATAAATAGTAAAAGATAGAATATAAAATAACTTCGTATTATTTTAAATAATAATAATTAGTAATTAGTTTTTAAAATAATTTTTATAATTTTAAATAGTTTATTATTTAGTTATTTAGCTTTAATATTTCGCCGTAAAAAGTAAACTTTTTTTCCTTTTTTTAAAGGTTAATCCTTTTAACTTTACTTAATCGGCGTATTTCTTTATTTATTTCTTAAAAACCATAAGGTTTTATTATAATATTATTTATAATTCTTTTAATTTTTTAATTTATATAATTACGATAAGATTTAAATTATTCTTAAAGGTTTTTTAATATTTGTTAAATTATATTCGTAGTTCGTTTAATATAGTAAAATACGCGTAGCTTTATTATTCGTATTATTATAAGCGAACTACGCTATAAATAATAATAAGATTTAATTATTTTATTTATACTTAATATAATAGCGTAGGTATTATTTTAATGTTTAAGTTATTCGTTTAATTTATTCGTTTATTTAAAGGTAGTAAGCTATAAATAACTTTTAAACCTTAGCGGTAAATAGTTTATCTCGGTGGAAGATAATCGTTTTTAATAGCCCGTGTTAATTAATAATAATACGAAGAAACGTGTAACTTAAGTCGCTAACATTATTAATTCCTTATATAATAAGAAATAAGTATATTTTATAAGTTTATCCGTAATTATTAAAATATTATCGTAATTAATTTTAATTAAAGGTTTTTTAAATAAAGGTAGCATAATAATAAAGTTAAGTACGATTATTTTCTATATTTTATTTAACGATAGAATTAATTATAATTTTTTATAAAGTTTATTTTAACGGCCTTAATTTTATTATAAAATTTACATTCGTTAATCATTTTAGTTACGATTAATTTTAAGTTCTTATAATTAAATTATTTAATAATTTATTTTTAAGTTTTTAATACTTTTTAATACTTATACGCGAGGTATTTATAGAAGTTTTTAATAAATTCGTTTTAATATTTTTTAAAGATATTAATCTTATTATAATAATAAAAGAGGCTGTCTTTTTTATATAAGTAGTCTTATACTTAGTTAATAAAGTCGAGGCTATTATTCGCTCTTCGAAACTTTTAAGTCTATTTTTCGTAAAATTATACTTTATACGTAGCTCGAATATATCGTAATAATGTTAAGTTTATTACAGTGCGTTTAAACTAACCACTACGTTATAAAATAAAAGCTTCGGAAATAACTAAACGGTTATTTCTATCTAATTTTACGCCTTAAGTACTACCCCGTAGGGGGTAACCCGTTAATCGTAATATTATACCTTTTCTCTAAGGGTATACCTTTATACCTAAGTCGATAAACTTTTAATAACCGTATGATTTATTTAAGCTCGGTATAAAAAAACTTTAAAACTTTTATATAAAAAATTAATCCGTATAAAGCCTTGCTTATTTATTAGCGATTTTATTTAAATAATTAAAAAGAGCTCTTATTTAATAAGTATAAAAATCGAATTTATATTTCTGATTTAATAAATTAATTATTACGTTATAAATAAAAATTTTAAAAATAACTAAACGGTTATTTTTATCTAATTCTACGCCTTAAGTGCTACCCCCGCGGGGACTAACCCGCCGATCGTAATAACTAGCCTTAGTATTTAATATTCTAGTTCGTTAAGTAGCTTAAAGGTTTATTAAATTCGTTAAGGCTTGAGGCTATTTTACGGGTTTTAGTTATAATAAGGGTTTTTTATTAAGTATATATTTATACGTTTTAAAAGTATTAAATACTTTTTTTAAAACGTTTATAAGCTCGCTATTTATTTAAATGTGTTCGAAGTATTAATTTTTAAAATACTTTTTTTAGTTTTATTCTTTTAAGTAATATTATTATAACTACCGTAAATTTTCGTATTTTAATAAGTACGTTCGCTATTTATTTAATATAAACGTTTAAAAAGTTTTAATTATATAATTAAAGTATAGATACGAAATAAATTATTTATTAATACGTTAAAAAATTATTTATTCTCGAGTTTTTATATAAAGTATTCTATATAAATATCGTATATATATAATATTTATAATAGAGTAAAATATACGTTATTTATAAGTGAGATATAAAAGCTATCGCTTACGGCTTAATTTTTTTAAGTTTAATCGAACCTTATTATAATAAGTATTTAATATAAACGTTTTAAATTTAAATAAAAAATATTCGAGATAATTATTTATTTATTAACTTTTAAGTTTTAAAGCTTAATAATTTCGTTTATAAGCTTATTTACTAATATATTTATTAATTGTTTATAGTTAATAAGTTATTTTTATTAATTAATCGTTAAAATCGTTATATATCGAGGTAAGTTTTTTATATATTATTATAATGTTTCGGTTATAGCCTCTTTTAATTTTAAAAGTTTTAAAGAATTATCTTGTTTTTTTTATCCGCTAAGTACGCGGTATACTTATTATTATAATAAGCTATTTAAAATAAGCTATTATAACTAGTCGTAGCGTTACTTCTTTTAATAGCTATTATAAAGGTGCCCTCACTCGAGTAATATTAATTCATCGTTTTTTAAAGATTAATATTTTCACGCATAATACTTTTATTTTTAATAATTATACTAAGTAATGTTTTTTTTATTATATATATTATATTTAATAATATTAAAGTTTATAAGTCCGCTATAATAATTATTATAGCAGGGCTAAGAAATCGCGGCCTAAGTCACGGACAGTTAATTATGTGACATAGAGGGTTATAATATTAGTTTCGCGATTCGTTTCGATGTACGATAGATTAATAATAAACATATACTCTTTAATATGCACTTAGACGTTCGTTTCGTCACTCCTACGATGTTTTCCCCCTAGAAAGAAGGCCGCGTGCAAGCAGCCTAATAAGGGGCCAATCCTGCGAGTGCCGACCGCAGTTTATAGCAGTACGGATTTTATGTTTTTATTATATATAATAATATCTCTAAGCTATGTTTTATTATATTAATATAAGCGTTTCGTATTAATTTTAACTCGATTATTTTATTATTATAAATTATTTTACTTTTCGCGGCGGCGTTTATATAAGCGCGTATTTATTTTAATAATAAGCTTTATATATATGAAAAGACTAAGGGTATTAAACCGGCTAAACTCGTTTTTAACTTCTTTTTTAACTCTTAATAATATATTATAATTTTCGTAATTTTTATATAGTTTAAATAGGCTATAATACGTTAAAATTTAAAGGTATAAAAAGCGACTAATTTTTATTTTATTTAAAAGTTCTAAGTTCTCGCTCTACTTATCGTTTTTTATTAAGGTTTTAAAAAAGCGATTTAAAGGCGTCCTTAAAGCCGTTATAACTTTCGAAAATCCGTTATACTTTTACTCGATATAGCTTCATTTATTAGTCGTTTTTTATAAGTTCGTTTAAGTAAAGTTTAAACTAAGCGAGCGCTTAAAAAAACGAAGCGGCGTGGACGACTTACTACGTAACGTTTTAAAATATTTTTTTATAAAACCGTTCATAGGTTTTAATTTAAATAAAGAATTTTCGAAAATTCTCGCTCGTCTCGTCGAAAGGTATTAACGTATTAATTTTTATCCCTTTTTAAGTATAATAGGGGTTTAAATAATATTAATAGCGATACGAAAAAGGCGTACTTCTTCGTATAACTTATTATTATTATAAAATATTTATTCGGGTATTTATTTCATTAAGAGCTCGTTACGCTCTTTTTAAAATTTAACGTTGTAGTATTAATAATTAACGTTCTTTTATTCGAAGTATTTAATATATTTAGCTAGCTTTTATTAAATAAAGCCGTTATTATTATTATTATTATTAACTTTTATAGCGGTGTCTCGTTAAAGGCGCCGAGGGTAGTAATAAAGGTCTTTTTTTATTAAATAAAGTAATTAAGTTTAAATATAAATATAGTTCTTATAAAGCTATTATTTAAAGGTTTAAATAATAACTTATAAGAATAAAAGTAATTAGAATATTGTAGATATTATTTAATTTTAAGAAAAACTTAATAAAAAATATTTAAACGTATAATAATAAAAATAATCGAGCGAAAACATTAATATAATAAAATTATTAAAACTATTTTCTTTATTAATAAATTAAATTAATATTTAAATTAATATTTAAATTAATTATTAAAATAAAAAGTGTTTATATGAAATAGATAAGGAATATTCATTATTATATATCTCTTTTCTTTTTTATTAATTTAAAGATTTATCGAATTTATTTAAATTCTTTAAATCCTTCCTCGTTTTAAATCTATAGATCTCTTTTAAATCTTTAAACATTACGTAACTTAAATTAATGATTTATTTCTAGCCGTATTATTTTAGTTATTTAAACTTAGCTATTTAGTTTATACTAGCTGGTTAGTATTATCGTCGTTGATTAATCTAATATCTTTTTTTTAATAACCGTTATTATATCCTCGACGGGTAGGTCCGTTATTATTAGTAGGTTATAAGCGTTAATTAAATAAAGCTAGCTTATTTAAAATTTATATATATTTTAATATATTATAAAGCCGTGTCGAAAGTAGGTTTAAGTCGTGTAGTTAAGCTAAGTTATAATAAAAATATATTTAATTAAAGGCGTATTATAACACTTTAATAACGCGTTAATAATATTAATTAAACTTATTAATAACGTATAATTAAATCGTTATACGTTTTAAAACTATTTATTAAACTTTAACTTTAAAGTTTAAATAATAATAAATAATACGAAATTAATTAAAATTAATAACATAAAAAAAATAAACTCATTTATAATTTATTTAATTAAAAGGCGCTAAAAGTATAGTTTATTAAAAGAATTATAAATCTTATATATTATTATTATATTATCGCGATTATTATAGATTAAGTTTATAATATTACGACTTAACTTAACCATGCTATCAAGGCCCACTTACGGCACGGCCCTACGATGACCCGAGGCATGTACGAAACCCAGCATCAGCGCTTACGACCCACCAGCGATGACGGATCTACCTATCGAGGGCATAACGACAGTCATTAAAAAGAGACCCAAGACAAGCAAGTGACGGACAAACAGATCTAGACAGACAGATCTGTACAGGCAGATCTAGACAGACAGACCCGGACAGACAGGCCAGACTGAGACGACCGACCTTGGTCACGTGACGATAAGATACGAGACGCAGCTTAGAAGGGAAGCCTTGAGCAGCTCAGCGCTGCTTAGACAAGTAATACTGATTATAATTAATTAAGCTTAATAATGCTTATACGATTACTACTAAGTAATAGTGAATAGAACCACTATTAAAGAAGGAGAGATTAAATATATAACGATATATAATTCTTTACGTATTTTATATAAATACTCTTTTATCATAGTACGTGTGGACTAACTACTACGCTATAAAGCTAAAAGCTTCGAAAATAACTAGACAGGTTATTTCTGTCTAATTCTATATTATAAGCGTTACCCCGCACGGGAAAAACAACCGTCGGCCGTAATACTATACCTACTCTTTAAAAGTATACCCTTATGCCCTAGGGTGACAAGTCTTAGGCGTATATAATTTAAGCTAAGTATAGAGAAACCCTAAGGCTTTTATATAAGGGACGTATAAGGCCCTACCCGCTTACTAGCGATCTTACCTAGGTAGCTAGAGAGAGCCCCTGTCCGGCAAATATAAGAATCGAACCTACGTCTCTTATTTAGCAGGTTTATTTAACTATTATATTATAGTACGTATAGATTAATTATTACGCTATAAAGTTAAAAACTTCGGAAATAATTAAACAAGTTATTTTTATTTAATTCTATACTATAAGCGTTACCTCGTACGAGAAATAACCGTCGGCCGTAATATCTTTACTTTAATAATTAATTTAAGTATTAATCTTAATTTATTAATAAAATAAACAGCTTTAACGAATTTATTATATAAATACCTTTACTCGCTAACCCCTTTATTATTACGTTACGAACTTAGCTATTATATATTATATTAATAAAAGCGGACTTTTATCGCACGTTTAAATACTCTCTCGTATTATAATAGCGGCGTTAATAATAAATTTATTAAAATAATTAATTAAAAAAGGTAATAAAAACGAAATAAAAAACGCTTTATTTATTACTTAAAATACTATTAAAAATAATGTTTTATCTTAAAAGTATTTTTTAACTTATTTATATTAAATTATAATACTATTAAAAATAATATTTTATCTTAAAAGTATTTTTTAACTTATTTATATTAAATTATAATATTTAAACTAGTTTTTTAACTTTTACTAATTTTAAATAAAATATTAAAAAACATTATTATTATAATATGTTTAAACTAACCACTGCGCTATAAAGTAAAAGCTTCGGAAATAACTAGACGATTATTTTTATTTAATTTTACGCCTTAAGTACTACCCCCGTGAGGGATTAACTCGCCGATCGTAATAATTATAAAATATATTAATTAAAGGCTTTAAAATATATTAGAAATTAAAGATATTTTAGCTTAATATTAATCGTAAATTAATTATATTAACCGGTTAATAACTACTTAAATCGTTTAGTTAATTTATAATACTTTTTAATAAGTCGTGGTTAGTTGATTAATATAAGGGTGTTGGTTGGTTAGTTAAAATATTAGTTGGAATGGTTGGTTAAAAGGTAACACTGGCCCCGGAACATAACCACGGTCGGCCGTTCAGCGGCCATGGCAAGTACAACCGATTGATTAGTATCGTCGACTAGTAACTACTAAATAAGGAAAAACAGGCAAGAGCGGCCAAGAGAAGTCGCGATTTAAGGAGTTTCGTGCCTTGATGAGAGTAGCTAAGTTAGGTCGGCTCGCGGGTGCCGGAAGCAAAGATGCTAAGGGGTTGCGTTCTCTTATGGCACGTGACGAAAGCTTATCATTCAATTCACCTCCTTACTTCCTAATTGAAGCTGAGGTACCTAGGTTGCTGGCCGGCTTCTGATCAATGACGGTCAACAAATGTCATCTTGACGAATACATAGATGCCCCCCCATGCGATTCAGCAGCCGCCAATACCAAACGGTTCATGTTTTCAACGAGGTCTGGGATATCGTCAAGGAGCACTTTCCCAACGCTGTCGAGAATGGCACGTTTACCCAGGGCACTCAGGAGACTATTCCCGTTGATTGAGACGCTCACCAGACCGAACTGGACTTCGGATTCAAGTTTAAGACTTGGGACGAGATGGCTGCTGATGTTGCCGGTCAGTACCTTGAACTGTTGGGCAAGGAAAAGGAGCAGGCCAGCGTCCCTTGAGCTATGCGATAGATTGGGTGCCGGCGTCTTCCTCGCATACGATATGTGTGAGCCGTTTAGCCAGAAGACGATGAGACTAGGTACTGAGTTATCCTAGTGCCCATATTGCCCTTAATGGCCCTAGACAGTATTGTACATGAAGGGGGGTCGGGAAGGCATTTGTAAGCGCAAGTAGGTTGTACGAACCGGGGAACAAGAGTCTGAAGTAGATGAATATAATACCTTCAGCTACCCAGTGATACCATAACTTGATTGATGGTGCTGTAGAACACCTCCAAACAAATTCTCACGTGCTAGCCAGAGGATTTCCAAAAAAGGGGCCAGAATAGCTTTCTTTATCAGACCATACAAAAGCGGGTGTAACTAATACCCTGAGCAGCACTGGACGGAAAGGCAGCGCAGCCTTTCTCAAAGACCTTGCAGTGACTATTAGTTCCTGTCCCCAAAACGGGTGATGTGTAATCAACTTGTAGCCTGAATTGAAGCGCATAGGGTGGGCTCTCGCCTCGCCCCCCCCCTACGAGCACGTAACTAGCTTCTGAGCTACCCGTTCTAACTGTCTGTGTTATTCCACACTCAACTACCGGAGGCGAAAACTAAATACTCAAGAAAGGCTCGAGCAAAAGATGTTGTGACGCAAGCGAGTGTTAGCAAGCCCTGGAAATCAACACCTTCCACAGCCGAGAGTCGTGCCAGAGTCAAATCTCACCCTTACCCACATATTACAGTTAGCGACTTATCAGTTTCAGTGTCCAAATATTAAGGCTCGGTATATATCCAGGATCTAGGCCATTACACGGGGTGCATGGCTCTTTATGCAACGTTGTTACCACTCGACACGAGAGCTTGAGTTTGTTAGTGAGGAAAAAAGGAGTAATTTCATTTAAGAATATTGACAGACTTAAGCTTGGCAGCATCCGGAAACCACAAAGTACTCGGGATGCAATTCTACATGGCGTGACAACCAGGTCCTAAAGAGGGACAGGAACATATCAATGAGGTAAGCGACTCGGGGATACACAATTTAAGAAAGTGCCTAAAATATCGACGCTGATCTGATCAGGGTTGGAGGTCAGGGGCAGGCGTTGGGGGAAGATGTTGGTGCTCCACCTCCTCTCGGATAATCCCTGAGGAAAAATCTTAGGTTAAGCAGCAGTGTGCTTGCCTGCGACGTAAAACAAGAAACAGAGAAATCGAGTCAGTCGATGGAAAGGAGATAGTTGAATGTTCATATATTTCGAAAGCGTTCATCCCATCTGATGGCCGATCATGCATGAAAGCAGTTACGTGTACCGGTGCTGCGGTCTGCCTGTTCATCATTCATGTGCAAACCCACGGACGGTGCAGTGTGGACGGAACCAGCCGAAATCTGGCCAACAGGACAAATTTCTAAGGCATACGCAATCGCGCTCCGCTGGTCCAAGTATTTATAGCTATTATATATAGAGACCCAGGGGAATGTAGCATGAGCATGACTCTTACCTGTTGTCGTCGTCGGCGTTTCCTGCTTGGATTTACATCAGAGCCACCAGTTTGGTCATGCAGCGCTACTCATGCCAGGCACAACACGAATGCCCGTCAATGCACCCGGTTTTTGTTAGTGCGCGCTGTCCGTGTGGTTACAGTGGGCTTCAGGGACCTGCTGGAGGATCCGCCTGTCAGCCTGTCAAATCGTCCCATTGGCCGTTGCTAGTTTGGTTCCCCCTGAAAGAGCGGGTGGATTGCCCGTTAGCGCGCCAATGATCTTCGATGTTTTTCTATTGCCCGCGACAGGGTGGACAGAGTGGGTGTGCATCACCACCACCCAGGTCCACCACCACTGCGACCTCGTCCCTCTTAACCGAGACGTTGCAAGGGCAAACATTCCTCCAACACACCACCATCAGCACCTCCCATACGTCGAAAGACCGAGGCGCAGCGATTCTTCCTCCGTCTCTGCCCCTTCCGCCTGAAACATGTCAACTTGGTTGATGGCGGCTCGACGCGACGGGATCGTAAACTTGAATGAGCAGGATGTTTTCCAAGCTCGCGAAGTTGCTAACGACTCTGTAATGAGCCGATCGTTGGTCACTAACAAGTAGTCGCGCTACGCAATCAGATGAATTTCTGTCTGTTCTACCTGACCGAGCGGATCACGAATCTCCGCCATCAGCTGACAGCTACCTATATACCATTTCTTCATTTGGATACTGATTAAAGTCGGATCCTTACTCTGCAGTGCTCCGGCAATTGCTCTTTCAATAAATAATGTCTGCAATTCCATTGTTCGTACCCGCGTGGAGAGCGAATCTCGACGAGAGGGAGCCTTTCCTAGAATAGGCCCCCAGTCCGCAAGGGGGTCTGTTCGGTGGTGTTCTGGGTGGTGTGGATCGAGACGGCATGCGGCTCATTCGGATATATTGCAAGGATGACCCTTCTCCAAATGCTTGCAATGCCTGCAATGCCTTCTCTGGGCACCCCAATGGGGGCAGCTCGTGGCCGTTTGGCCCACCATTACTGCTGCTTATGGGTTTTGGGGTCGCAGTCTGAGAGCCGCCAGATAGCAGTTGGTTGGTTGGTTGGTGGTGTTGGCTTGGTTTATATATGGTTGCAATCGGCCGGCGTCAATAAGGAGAGAACCTATCTCACTCTCTAGCCTCTTTCTCTTCGTCGCGGCCAGCCCAATTCTGTCGGTTCATCTTGAACGACTTACTATCGTTAAACTCGATCTTTACACTCACTATATCGTCTTTCGCTACCGGATCTTCATCCATTCACTCACTGACCAGTAGTAATCTCTTGTTACTTACTACTAACCGCCACTTCTTCTTAAAACCCACACGATCCGCCACGGAAACCATTCAGTCAACATGAAGGCTTCCACGATCGCTTACCTTCTTGCCCCCTTGGGCGCCATGGCCAGCCCTTGCAAGCACCGCCCCAGCAGCTCGACGGCCGTCGTCCCGTCCGCCCCGGCTTCGGCTTCGGTCTCTGCCTCTGCCTCTGCCTCTGCCAGCGCCACCGCCGTTCCCACCCCCTCCGACGTCCCCGCGACGACGACGGCCGCCACGTCGGCGGCGCCGTCGGCCACCCCCTCCAAGGCCCCCGCGGGGTCCGGCATCGACGCCCTGTTCAAGGCCAAGGGCAAGCAGTACTTCGGCACCTCGGCCGACTCGGGCTCGCTGTCCATCAGCCAGCTCGAGAAGCTGGTCGAGTCTGACTTTGGCGAGCTCACGCCCGAGAACTCGATGAAGTGGGACGCCATCGAGCCCCGCCAGGGCCAGTTCAGCTTCACCGGCTCCGACGCCCTGGTCAAGTACGCCCAGGAGCACGACAAGATCGTCCGCGGCCACACGCTGCTGTGGTACCAGCAGCTGCCGCAGTGGGTCCAGTCCATCACCGACAAGGACGAGCTCACCAAGGTGATCCAGAACCACATCAGCAAGGTCGTCGGCCGCTACAAGGGCCAGGTCAAGGCCTGGGACGTCGTTAACGAGATCTTCAACGAGGACGGCACGCTCCGCGACATGGTCTTCACCCAGGTCCTCGGCGAGGACTTCGTCCGCATCGCCTTCGAGGCGGCCCGCGCCGCTGACCCGGAGGCCAAGCTCTACATCAACGAGTACCACTTGGAGTCCGCCTCGGGCACCAAGGTCACCGGCCTCAACAACTACGTCAAGAAGTGGCTCGCCGCCGGCATTCCCATCGACGGCATCGGCCTGCAGGGTCATCTGGGTGGTAGCAACCCTAGCGCTGCTGAGATGCAGGCTGGCATGGAGCTGCTGTCCAAGTCGGGTGTCACCGAGCTCGCCATCACCGAGCTGGACATCCTGAACGCGCCCGTCGACGAGTACGTTAAGGTCTTCGAGGCCTGCTTGGCCATTGAGATGTGTGTCGGTATTACCACCTGGGGTGTGAGCGATGCCGTAAGTTTTACCCTACCCTCCCTTGTCTTTCCAACAAACACTGCTGCTGCGATTGAAAGAGAATGCTAACATATCCGACTCACCCAGAACTCTTGGCTGCCCAACGACAACCCCCTTCTGTTCGACCACCAGTACCAGGAGAAGCCCGCCTACAAGGCCGTCGTTGAGCTGCTCTCCAAATAGAGAGGCCTCGTCGCATGAACAGTCTCTCGGCCTAATGCTATGATGAACTAATGGGACAGAGAGAGAGAGAGAGAGAACTGCCGATGTCGATTAGCGTTATATACTATAATTGTGGTAATAATTCCCATTTGCTAACCATGACGACCTGTCAAGCCTGTCTACGACGTATGCGTACTGGCGACTTTCGGAGTTGAAAGGCTACTAAGTCCGATGTCCGAACTGTGAAAACGCGAATCGTACAGCTACACCGTTTATTCCAGTCTAAGCTTACCTCATCCAATGTGTATTTTCTAAAGACATGATGATTTGTTAGTAGATTTGTGACGCCATCCGGGGTGTATGGGGTTATTCTCCACCTGCCGCCATAAATCCCGTCGGCTTTAAGGTGGCGATATGCAGCTATTGTCGCAACCCCTCACTCATCGAGTCATCGTAATTACGGGTGTAATTGAAATATCAACAGCAGCCCTTCGCGAAAGCATTTTTGACCATGTCTTCGTATCAATCAATTTGATTACATAGCACCCTTAATTTCGCTCCCATTTCAATTGACTCGCACCGTTTCCCCCTATAGACGACAAATCTGAGATAATAACAGACTGCAACGAAATGGCGGCCAAGTTCCCCCAGCGCAAGATCGGCAACGACTCCGTCTCCGCCCTCGGCCTCGGCTGCATGGGCATGTCCTTCGGCTACACGTCCAATGGCGGCTACGACGAGGCCGAGTCGCTGAAAGTGCTGACGCGCGCGGCGGACCTGGGCATCACCTTCTGGGACACGTCGGACATCTACGGCCCCTTCACCAACGAGCAGCTCCTCGGCAAATGGTTCGCCGAGACGGGTCGCCGCGACGAGATCTTCCTGGCGACCAAGTTCGCCAATCTGTTTGTCGATGGCCAGATGCAGGTCCGCGGGGACGCCGCGTACGTCAAGCAGGCCATCAAGGACTCGCTGGAGCGTCTGGGGACCGACCGCGTCGATCTGTACTACCAGCACCGCGTCGACCCGGACACGCCGATCGAGGAGACGGTGAAAGCCATGGCCGAGCTCAAGGCCGAGGGCAAGATCCGCCACCTCGGCCTGAGCGAGTGCTCGGCCCGCACGCTGCGGCGCGCCTGCGCCGTGCACCCCATCGCCGTGGCGCAGATGGAGTACTCGCCCTTCGCGCTCGAGATCGAGAGCGAGCAGACGCAATTCCTGAAGACGGCCCGCGAGCTCGGCGTCAAGATCGTCGCGTACTCGCCGCTAGGCCGGGGGTTCCTAACGGGCGCGATCCGGAGCCGGGTGGACCTCGAGGAGAGCGATTCGCGGTTCAAACACCCGCGCTTCTCGGAGGAGCACTTCGGGGACAACCTTGGGCTGGTCGAGACGTTGGCGGGGATCGCGAGGGGGAAGGGGTGCACGCCGGGGCAGCTGTCGCTGGCGTGGGTACTGGCGCAAGGGGAAGGTAAGTTTTCGAAATTGATGACCCCGCCTCTTCTTTTGGAATCGCTCACTAACGAGTGGGTGACGCGCAGACTTCATCCCCATCCCGGGAACCAAGCGGGTCAAGTACCTGGAGGAGAACGCGGAGGCGGTCAAGGTGCAGCTGAGCCCGGACGAGGAGAAGAAGATCTGGCAGGCCATCGAGAGCGTCGGCGGCTCCAAGGGGGCGCGCTACCCGCCCGCGATGATGAGCAAGTGCTTCGGGGATAGCCCTGAGCTGGCCAAGTCTTGAGCGCATCATTCATTGGACTTAGGAGGAGAAGTCAGGTTTCTTCCTTTCCAGAAAAGTCATCATCATGGCTGATCAATAGATGGTCTCGGGATGCGGACATCCTTTCATACTCAAGTACTAATATAAGATCTCTGTGGGTGCGTTTCACATGGCATCGCTTCCCGTGGCGGGGTCGCACTTTAGTGATGGGATAGCAGGCTGGTGGTTAATGGGATAGCTGGCTAGTGCTCCGAGATCGCTGAGGAGCAGCCAACCCTCAAGGCTCAACCATCCAGCTCCTCGTTATTCCAGCTATTATTCCAGTATCTCAGATATATATTCACCGTTTATTCGAGGAGTTGCCTTTATTCCCTTCTAAGACATCTCGTTTATTCCAAGACGAGTAATACTAACGGCCAGGCGTGGAGCAACCCGTCGCGGGCCCTGGCCCCTGACGAGCTCGGGCACCGCGTACGTGCTGCTGCTGCCTGCCGTCCTCCGGCGAAGGCATGGACGGGAGGCCCCGAGTCGGCCACGGGCAGGACGAAGGCGCCCGAGCCCCCCTTCTGACGGAGCTCGTCGGCGTTGGCCAGGTCGGCGATCCGGTGGCAGCGGCCGTTGTCGACGTAGCCCACCGTGCCCGGGCGAATGTCTGCGGACCGCGGGCGGGAGCAGCCAGCCATGGTGTCCGTGTATCGTTGTGCCATCATCTATAGCCATCATATCATGGTTTTATGGTGATGATGATAGTGGTGGTTTGGAGATTAGCTACGCGCTGCTTCGGTTCGATCGAACTTGATGGTGATGGTGGTGGTAGTGACAGCAACGACAACAACGATAAGAACAGCGGCAGCTGGGAGATGATAGGTGAGTGCTTCGTGTATGGGATGATGGATGGCGCGGCGATGGAGGTCGGGGAGTTCTTGCGGGAGACTAGGAAATTTAGATTTGTTGATGAGGTGGTGTGATGACAGGATCAGTCCATATACAACGTAGGTAACAACTGAATAGCTGGTAGCACGCTGCTCACGTGGTCCGGGTATGCATCCATCACGTTGGCCTGGAGCGCGATACTCGCAAGCTCCATCCCCAGCATGGCCAGGGACATGCAGATGTCGACCAGAACCCAGCTGGCCTTGTACTGCGACTCCCAAAGGTCGGCGTAGGTCGATAAGAGGATATATGGTAGACTATACCTAACTAGATATTAGAGATTTACTTATGAGGATCAAAGCTAAAAAGGCTCGCGCCCCCCCCCCCCTCTTACTTAAAGCCCGCATACTTCCATGAAACAACGATCGATCTAAGTCTTGCATAGCAGGATAGCTTCAGGGTTAAAACTCGCAGTGGAATGACGCCATATTGTTCACACACACACCCAGGTTGCCGTTTTTCTCAACCTTACAATAACTCCCGGCCCCCGAGCCATCTTTTATTCTGGGTAGCAGCCACAGTCGCCAGTTACCTTCCAGGACCCTGCATTGTCTTGCCAGTACTGTTCATTCCCGGTCAGACCTCGCCTCCTGATCAGTTGGGCATGGGAGCCATGAGACTTACCGGGTCCAAGATGACCTCGTCAATCTTGGGATAACAGCCAGTATAACACTTTCCACCGAGCTTGAATCCGTCACAAATCTTGACTGTGCAGCAAGCCCGAGGATCCAACCCTGAATGTGCGGTTAGCATCTCCAGCAGACTTTGACAAGTCACTCGCGCATCTTGTCCTTACCATTGGGTGAGTTGCTGGGGGCCACAATGGCTGCAGACACAGCCAGACTCAGGATGTAGAAGGCTTTCATTGTGAATGTCTGTGAGATGACTGGGGTGACTGATAGTTGGAGAAAGTCGAGATTTTCTATAATGTCTAGGTAATGATGGTTCGAGTAAGAACTGAGTAATGCTTTAGAGAGACTCGAGGCTCTTATATTATGGAGTCCTAGTAATTTGTCTGTTTCTGAGCACTGCCTCACTAGATAATATTAGAAATAGAAATAGAAAAGTCGTAAGACACATGCAAGACTCTGTATCACGGAGGCGGCGAATCATAATATATAATTCCGCTGCGCACACCGACGGCTGAATAGAGGGCGGACTGTCTCGCCTTTTTTCTTGATACATTCACACCAAAATGCATTTCACACCCCTTTCGAACACCCCCCTCGCCGTACCTACCTCTATTTCGACGTGCGGCCATTTCACCATCTCAACGTACGGCTTTTCCGACGTACAGCCACTTTCACCTCCGGCGTCCACCACTATTTTCAACGTCTACCACTTTCGACGTCCACCACTACTTTCGATGTCCACCACTCTCGACGTCCACTATCACTTTTGACGTCCGCCACCACCTTCGACATCCGCTACCACCTTCGTCGTCGTCGCATCTTTTCCTCTCGTCTCGTCCGACGACGTCGATGATAATAGTGAACGCCGGAAGTGGAGGAAGTGGAAGTGGACGAAACGGTGGAAATATAATATAATACTTTTAAAAATCAAAACGCGCGCACCGTTGATAGGCATACGTATCAAGAATGCTGGCAGTCTAGACCGAAAAAGTGAATTGAGAGTCTGCCTTCTGTTCAGCCGGCTGTCACAGCCCTCCCATCAGCCAGCGCTTAACCAAGAGTAAACACCATCCAATCAATTGCTTCACTTTTATGCCACCAGAAAATGGGCTCCCGCCCTTGCCATTTTAAGGACCCTGGACAGCGCTTTCTCTCTTTAATGTGTAACTATGTGTCAAGATTCGCCCGCCCTGATGAGCCCCTATACTCGGCTATCCATGAGGGCCAGTGTCATACTGGGGGGATATAGACATCTAGATGCTTATTTCTAGTATCCCATGCGTCCCGCCCGGAGCAACTCGTCACGCGATCCTCGATACATCCAGGCAAAAGGCCTGCCACCGTGCACAAAAAAAAAACGACTCCCGCTCAGCCAATGACGACCCAAACTCCTTTTGTGGCACCAATTTGACGTTGAATGCCCCATGCCCGATCCGGAATCCAATGCCAACGACTCGCTTAAAATTAACCGACCAACCCCCCGTTCCAGTGCCTATTATGCCGTTTGTCCCTGATACATTCAGTGTCTTTTAATTTCGTGAAACAGTGACCTCCGTGGTCTTCATGATGATGATTGAGTCCCTCTTGGAATGGATATCCGACAGTATCAGCTCCTGGCTGCCGTACATCTGATCGACGTATTCACTCGGGGAATGGAGCGCTGAATCCATGCCGCTCTCATCGCTATTGCTGATGATGTCATGCGGGCCGTGGCCAAACTGCCTCTCCGAACCGTCGCAGCCTTTACCGCCACTGCCGGCGTTGGTATTGACACCACGCAAGCCGAGCTCGGCCTCGATATCGAAGCTGGTGGGCGGGTTCCTCCTCCCCCCTCCCGGCGCCGTGATGTCGGGCGCCGGCGAGCGGCAGCAGCTCTCGTTGGGCAGGCTGAACCACTTGCCCAGCAGCGGCTTCAGCGCCGGCACGCTCGCGGCCATGAGCGAGACGTTGGCCTCGAGGAAGCCGAAGAACTGAATCCAGTGGTCGAAGGTGCGGTCGGCGTCGCGCCAGACGACGGCCTGGCAGACCGCTTTAGCGACGGCCATGGCCACCGCCAAGTACCCCAAACTGAAGATGATGACCAAATAGAGCTGGACGCGGCGGTCCAGCTTCAGCGACCAGATCAGCGGCAGCGGGGCCGTCGCGAAGCAGATGTCGGTGAACATGTTGCAGGCCGTGTTGAAGAAGCCTAAGCGGATGTACACCCACTCCGGGTAGCAGGTGGCGTTGACCTCGTCGTCCCAGAGGCCCTCGACCGGGTGGCAGTACAGGAAGACGCTGAGGAAGCCGAGGACGCAGTACAAAACCGTAAAGCCTGAGCAGAGTGACTGTTAGCACACAGTTGCCATAGTCCACGGCTTTTTTGGATGTCGTCGTCGTTGCCCACTTACCAATCAGTCCGTACAAGAGCTGGCAGAAACGGCGGTTGGTGCTCAGTCTCAGCAGCGAACACCCCACCGAGACCTTGATGGCGGCCATGCCGATCGACGAGACGAAGAGGGTTTGCATCCAGGAGAGCAAGGTGTACATTTTCTCGTCTTCGTTCGAAAGCGTGTCGTTATGCCGTCCTAGCCCATAATAGCCCTCGACGATCAGTATGATCATTCCTCCACCCAATACGCATAGCTGATACAAATCACCGGCCTTGGTCAGCTTATCTGATTCAGAAGCGAGAATAATTATAAAGAAAATAGCACAGGTACTCACGGCTGCCGCAATGATGAGGGCGTCATCCTTTCCGAACGACTTGACCAGACAGGCCCTTGTGTAGATCCGGCAGGCGACGAGTATGAGGGGCGGAAACATGAAATGCTGCCGTGACGCCCAGGATGCGTGGTAGGTGGGTTTCGGCTGCCCGCGCTGCATCTATCGCCATTTGACTACATCAAGACCAATGCCGGACGGTGGAGCGGTCAGGATCTGGCAGGCAGGCACTGGAGGTCGGTCGCGGAGTGCGGCCTGAGGAAAAAGGAAGTTTTCCCGTCTTTTGTCGGATGGTTAACGAGCGTGAGTGATGTAAGCGAGTGACTGATGGATTAGAAACCAAACCAGGGGAAAGAAAAAAGATCAGACGAAATTTCGTCGTCGGGAAGAGGCAACTCGATTAAACGGCTAGATAGTTGGGTAGCAATACACCGGAGAGATCGGCAGGTTATAAGACAAAGGCGTTAAGTCGCAGTTGGACAGGAGGCCCAACTTTTTGGCTTTGACCGTAACGTGCAATGCAACCCCAGACCTGCCAGGCACCCGGCTCTCGCCAGCTCGCTGCGCCGCCGTGACACATGATTGATGTGTGTTAAAAAAAATCCATTCCCATTCTCAATGCTCCGATTGGTCTCCACGCCCCCCGAATCTTTGGTTCTGCCGTGCCATGGTCGATGGCTTGGGTCAAACGCCAGATATCCACGATGAAGGCACGAATGCGCGAGGGTTCACGAGGTGCTGGGCGGGACTTGGGTCGGCTTGGCATGAAGAACCCGTGGGCGATTCGTCACTTGCAATCTCACGGACCATCGGTGCTCGAGTGTCATTCACCTCAACGGTGAGGCTTGGGCAGGGGGTGCCGCCTCCACTGTCGCCTTCCTTTGGCTGTGATTGGCCGCGGAAGTCCCGGGACGCTCGCGACCCCTGAACAAAGTTCTACCACTTAGTCGGTCCGGCCCGTATTATAAAACGGGCCCCCGATTAGGAACACGCACCTTCGTGGAACTCGGTCAGAGTGTCAAGGAGACGCACGGTGTTCAGATGCATAGGTTGTTACACATATCATGGCCTACAATCCGACCAATCCGGTTCGCAACTGGCCAACGGCTAATTCTGATTGAACGGTCGTCATGCAGCTGCCCAGCCGCGTGACCTGACAAGCTGAGTCAGTAACCAGAAGCCCGGCACTGCCATCGCAGATCATCTACCTTTGCGTCGGAGTCGGACTGTATCTATCGTGGAGTTGACAGACATCATGCATGTGTTGAACACGAATCGAGTTTCAGGCGGGGGTGTTCGATGGATGGCACACATTCACCGCTGCATCCAATCCAACATCTGATCTGGCTTGGGCCGATCGAAACGAGACCATGTGATGTGCTTGTATCGTCGAAATAAATATCAACATATGCAGTGGTGGTCGTGTCTTTATTGGTTTAGTATAAAACATTGACGACCAATCAAGGAAACTTGTGGATTCCCTGGTGGTCTATGAAACCCCCTAAAGATTTTGCCTGGTGGCCAGCGGAAGGCGTCAAATCAACTCCGCCAAGACCAAGTCGTTCTTTCTCATCATGTCATGTACGACTCTTCGTTAACTTACCGGTGCGCCGGAGAGACTTATTATCCATGCACATCATCCAGCAAAATTCGCTACCGACAGAAGATTCCCTGTAAAGCCTCGATCAAATAGGCGCGACGTGCGACCCGGGGTAAAGGCATCCAATCGCCAAGTGCCACCTGATCCACCCTGACTAATATCTCTAAGTTAAGGAGATTATGTCTAATTACGGCAAGGGAATTATCCCAGGGGTGTTTATCCGGCGTAGGGAATGTATATAAAATCTCTAGTATGAGCTCGATTACCTACTTTGGCCAACCCATCGGACTCACTCCCTCTACGCGGGCATTATTTAGACGAGTCGTGCCGAACCATAAGAAAGTTTCAATCAGATAATGGTTATTGCAAATGTGAGCATTATCGGATCGTAATATGCCCTTCCGCCCCTTGGGAGATTGGCTCTCACACACGAACCACTCGTTTGTCACGATGCAGGGTCCGGCACGCTGCCAGAGGTTGGCCAGTTCGTGTTATCGAGATCATTGTCTCCATGTCCCGGGAAATGGAGCCTCGCAGATTACAGTCAGGCCTGGACTACTTACATATATCGGAAAGCCGCAAGGCGGCCTATCTCCACCAACAGCATATGTAGGATCTCCAGACAACAGTCTGTGTTTTCTGAGTTTGCTGCAGCAGTAAATCCTCATTGGCAACTCAATCCGAAGAGGTTGCTATCCCGACTCGAGAGCAATGTCAATGAGGTGATGATGTAGGACCTTCATCTTCACGCTATGAGCACGCAGGGGGTTTGCTGAAAGGCACTCTAGCATAGACCAACGAGCTTGTATTCGATGAAGAGTCCGGCGATCCATCAGGACTGGCACAATGACGGGTAAACAATCTAGCCTACAGGAAACAAGGCTGATGTCGTATATGAGAAACATATGTATAATCTTACCAAGTAGGAATGCCTACCAATATCCCCACTGCCGGACCGCGGATATCCACTTAAGAACCGCTACCGTTACTCCGCCGGCGTGCATATCAACCTCACTCAAGTTATTCACGGCGCTGGGGATTTCACTTCGCTTACCACAAGTACGTTGCCTACGCCAGAATAGAGCGTTAAGTGAAGACTACGGATATAGGGACTGGCAACCCGTAAGTAATTCACCACTCTTTCACCTGAGACTAATACTTGCTAACATTGGTGACGGTACAGTACCAAAACTAGTTCAAGAACCAAAACGAGATGTCGGATTTCTCCACTGCGCGCCAGCAGCGACACAAGACTTAAGTAGTCGTGGATGGCGAATATCATGCCAATAACGGAAGCCCAGCCGAGGACAAGTCGATATTCCCACCATTGGGGCAGTGGTGGATGTCACAAAGATGTCCCACGTTTACTCTATTCCCTATTACTCTCCGCTGCCCTACACCAACCACGTCTCGTCCCATCGCTATAGCAGGACGGTCAACCTCGGTTCCATAGCCTGGGCCTGGACAAGCGGGCCCTCGGTCCGGCCTGGCCAGCCAGCTACGCCCCGAGCACGTTACTCACGATGGGCGAGGCTGCTTGATCTGGAGACGGGATACACTTCGCGCGCGCAAGGTCAGGGACGCCGGGGGCCCTGTGCGGGCTCAGGGCCACTGCGCCGTGGGCAATGACGGCAGCGACGGGATACGTGCTCGCCGGTCAGCAATTCGGCGCGGGCGTCCTGGCACAACAACGTCCATGCTCGACCGCCCTCCTAAACTGCACCCAGACCGGGGCCGCATCTACCAACTCTCGGCGTTAATATTACTCTTTTTGGGATAAATGGGATGTTCAAAAGAGAATAAAGACAGCTCCTCGAATAAACGGTAAATCTATACCCTCTAAGACCCTGGGATAACGAGGAATAACGGCTGGAATAGGACGGAATAATCCCCGAGTCACTTACCAACACCCGTCAGACCACTGCTATTCAGACCACTGCTGCACAGGGCACTGCTTCACAGGGCACTACTGTTCGGGACACTGTTACCCAAACCATTGTTGCTCAGGGCGCTACTACATTTGACACCGCTGCTAGGACCGTAACTCTACGGGGCAACCTGCGGGAGCTGCTGGCCTGTGGATTGTGGAACGTGGAAATGGAACGTGACAATTCACAATGTATACAAGTTAGAAGGTAATACATTACGTAATTGCAGCTGCTTGACGATGCCTTGAGTCATTGAAGCATGGCATGGAATGGTAACGCGCGAACATGGCAGTACGTGAATGGAGCCGAACGATGGGATACGTCCGTCCCGATCTCAGGCTAAATGCAACATTCTCCGCAGGCCCGTTGTACCCCAACCCAGCCCCCTGTTTGGCAGTTGGAGAAGATGTACCCTCAAACTTCCAACGTCTTCAGAAACGAGGTCGACTGATTGAAACTGGACCATTCGTCTTCCGTATACAGTGAGTTGAATGGGTGAATAGTCAAGGGCACTCGAGAAAGATTGTGGACTTCAAAATAACCAGCAAAGAATCGCAGGGAAAAATACGTCACAGGAAGTTCGGCTTTTGCTTTTTTTCGTTCTTTCGGTCAAGTCGGTAAACAAGCCGAACAACCCTGTAACCACGCGGGGTTTAGGCCGCCAGTCATGAGTTGTGCGGGGGAAACAAGGAACATGGCATGTCCTGGACTTCCATAATCCATCCACCTACACGGCTCGTCCATCTTGAGAAAACCCGCGAACCAGCGGCCGTTACCAGAAAAGCCTCTGCATGGGAGCGGCCAAGGATCAATTCAGGCACATACACCCTTGGCAGCTCTGCGGTCTCTCCGCGTGACCCTCTCCATGCAGGATGATGTTACGATCCCCTTCACCGCGGTCAACTCTCCCGCGATGAGTGCATGCATAAATAGGCCATGATGCTACACCATGGAGGCATCCACGATGTATACCCTGCAGTCTCTAGCCAAGTCACCATTGACACTGACGACTCCGTGAGCTGGTTGGCTTAAGACGCCTACCTAGTTGATACCGAACGATAACTAGACTACCGCTGCCGCTATGCGCGTTCAACTGACCAGAGCAGTCCTGTCGCTCATAGCAGCGACAGCGGTGTCGCTGGTGTCTGGCCTAGGCCAAGCGCCTGTGATCAGCTTCCAAGAAGTCCCCGGCGGTTTCCAGCTTGCCGGGGGACCCATCGCCCAGCCCCAGATTCTGGTGTCGGATAATGAGTACTGGGGCGTTGTCCGCGCCGCCGGCGACTTGGCCAAAGACTTCGATCGCGTCACGGGGAACAACTTCAGTTTGAGCAATGGGGAGATCGGCGCGCAACCGCTTGCATACGAGTACCGACCCATCACCACCAACTACACAGTTGTGAGTGACCCTGACAACAACAACAACAGCTGCGGTTGGATCATACATTGGTACCTAGTCAGCAACAGCATAACTAACCTTGTGACAATTCATTCTTCGTAGTACTCGGTGAACAACACGGAATACTTCTACGGCCCCAACTACACAGACCCCTCGGCCAAGGACACGGTCATCATCGTCGGCACACTCGGCCACTCCAAGGTCATCGACGATCTCGTCTCCAGCAGCAAGCTAGACGTTTCGGAGATCAAGGGCAAATGGGAGTCCTTCGTGTCGAAAGTCGTCGAGGATCCCGTCCCGGCTGCCCAAAAGCCGTGGTCATCGCCGGCAGCGACCCCCGCGGCGCCATCTTCGGCCTCTACGACATCAGCGAGCAGATCGGCGTCAGCCCGTGGTACTGGTGGGCCGACGTCGCCGTCCAGCAGCACAGTAACGTCTGGTTCCTGCCCAGGGGTAAAGTCCAGGGCCCGCCCTCCGTCAAGTACCGCGGCTTCTTCCTCAACGACGAGCAGCCCGGTCTGTCGGGATGGGTGAACCAGAACTATGCTGACACGCCCTACGGCGTCGGCTACAACCGCGACTTCTACCCTAACGTCTTCGAGGTGCTGCTGCGGCTGCGCGCCAACTACCTGTGGCCGGCGCTCTGGGGCTCCATGTTCGAGATCGACGACCCCGCCAACCAGCCGCTGGCGGATGCGTGGGAGATCGTGCTCGGCAGCTCGCACACGGAGCCCATGATGCGCGCCCAGAACGAGTTCCAGACGTTCTACATCAACGAGGGAATGGGCCCGTGGGCTTATAACCTGAATAACAAGACCATCGACGAGTACTTCGTCTACGGGACCCAGCGCGCCAAACCGTACACAAGGAACAGCTTGTGGACCATGGGCATGCGGGGCACCGGCGACACGGCCATCGAGGGGCTCGGCACGGACGTCATAGTCGAGATGCTCGAGACGCTCGTCGAACACCAGAGGAACATCATCGAGGACGTTCTCGAGACCAATGTGACGAACGTGCCGCAGATGTGGTGCCTGTACAAGGAGGTCATGTCCTACCTCCAGGACGGCCTCGCGGTAAGCGACTCTTGGGGATTATTCCTTCCTATTCCAGCCGTTATCCCTCGTTATCCCAGTGTCTCAAGGGGGATGGATTCACCGTTTATTCGAAGAGTTGGGGTTATCCCCTCCTGAGACATCCCTTTTATTCCAAAAAGAGCAATACTAACGCCGAGAGTCGATAGGTGCCCGAGGACATCACGCTGCTCTGGGCCGATGACAACTGGGGCAACGTTCGCCGCGTGCCGATCGCAAACGAGAAGAGCCGGCCCGGCGGCGCGGGCGTGTACTACCACTTCGACTACGTCGGCGACGTGCGCGACTACAAGTGGATCAACACGATCCAGCTCGAAAAGACCGCTGAGCAGATGCAGCTCGCCTACGCGCACGGCGCGGACCGCATATGGATCGTCAACGTCGGCGACCTGAAGCCGCTCGAGCTGCCGCTCAGCCACTTCCTGGACATGGCGTACGACGCCGAGCGCTGGGGCGTCGATGCCGTCGGGGACTGGCTGTCGGCGTGGGCGGCGCGCGAGTTCGGCAGCACGGATCAGCACGTTGCAGAGGACATCGCTGACATCATGACGCGGTTCGGCATGTATGCCGCGCGTCGCAAGTTCGAGTTGGTTGAGCCCCACGTTTATTCTGTGGTCAACTACAACGAGGCCGACGCGGTGCTGGCGCAGTGGGCGCGGCTGGCGGCGGATGCGCAGAGCGTCTATGACGGGCTGGACGAGGGGTCGAAGGCCGCGTACTTCGAGATGGTCCTCCACCCCATCCTCGGGGGCGAGATTGTGCACAAGGTTCACATTGGCGCCGCGAAGAACTCCGTGTACGCCAACCAGCGCCGGAACTCGGCCAATGATCTCATGAGAGAGGTCATGTCGGATCTCGATGCCGATGGTGAACTTACGGGGAGATGGGATGACCTTCTTGACGGCAAATGGGCAAACATTATGGACCGTAAGTGCAAATCTGCCAATCAAACCTGAGAAGGGGAGGGGCTGGGGGCTAATCATTGACAGAAACTCACTTTGGCTTTGACGGATACTGGCAGCAGCCCATGCGGAACGTTGCCCCAGCACTGCAGTACGTCCAGTCCGCTGTCGCGTCAGTGGCAGGTAGCATCGGTATTTCCGTAGAAGGTTCGAATGCCACTATTCCCGGAGACGATAAGTACCACCCCAATTCGGGCAACACATTGGCCCTGCCACCCCTGGACCCGTACGGCCCCTCGGCGCGGTGGTTCGACGTCTTCGCCCGCGGTCCCAAAGCCTGCGACTGGTCTGCCCAGGTCGACACGCCCTGGGTACGGCTGTCGTCCTCCAGCGGTACCATCGGGCCCGGGAACGGCACGGATTCGCGCGTGTTCGTGTCGGTGGACTGGGCCGCCGCGCCGAAGATCGTCAATAACACCATGGCCAAGATTAACTTCACGTCCGGGTGCGGGCGCGTCGGCTTCACGAAGTGGTACAGCCAGCCCATCGTGCAGGTCCCCATCAATCTGCGCAGCGTGCCCGCCAACTTCACGACGGGGTTCGTCGAGTCGGACAAGCACGTCGCCATCGAGGGGCCGAACTACCAACGTATCTACAACCCTTCCAAAAGCAATAGCAACAGCAGTTCGGACTCGGATTCGAAGAACGTAACATACCGCACGCTCGCCAACTACGGCCGCACCTTCGGCGGCGTTACCCTTTGGCCCCAGGACACGCCGCCCCTGACGCCCGCGACGGGCCCCGCGCTCGAGTACGACCTGTACCTCTTCACCAACGCGAGCCGGGCCAACGTGACGCTGTACCTGTCCCCGACGCAGAACTACCTCTCGGACCGCAAACCGCTGCAGTTCGCCGTATCCCTGGCCCCTGCTGCTGCCGGTGCCGGGACGGAGTCGTCCCAGGACAATATCATCCAGACCCGGGCCTTCGTCGGCGACAGCGTGGGCCAGGACATGCCGCCCGGCTGGGGGGCCGCCGTCGCCGACGCCGTCTGGGGCCGCCACGCGAGCCACAACACGACGACGACGTGGAACATCACCCGGGAGGGCGCGCACACGCTCCGGGTCTGGGGGCTGGCGCCTAGTGTGGTTGTCCAGAAGATCGTCGTCGACCTCGGGGGTGAGAGGCCGAGCTACCTGGGGCCGCCCGAGAGCTTCCGCGTGGGGCGGGATGAGCGGGGGGCGTTCGAGGGGGGGGGGGGGGTTGAGTTTCGCGGGGCAGGCTTCGGTGGTGGGCGGGATTACTGGTGGTAGTACGGATCGAGGTCGGCAAAGATGAAGAAGGGGAAGAAGAATGCTGCGAACAGGAAAGGTGCAACATGGATGGGAGCGACGGCGGCTTTGATGATTTCGGCGGTGGCTGGTCTGTGGGTGGGACAAGAGGACTGTGTCACTGACTGCCCGACTCCCATCGCCAGCGCAGCTCGGAGTCATCGGAGATCCTAGTCGAACGCCCGCCTAGAGTTGTGATCAGTCCCAACCTACCCCAATGCATGTGCCTGCTGTCATAAGTGGCCAAGCACAATGGGCGACGACTGGACCGAAGGTAGCCCCAAGCTCGCCGCGAACACCATATGTTTCAAGTACCTGCCCAGCATCTATGGAGGCAAATACCTTACCTAGTAAATACATCTGAAGCTTCAATCCCGGAAAGCGAGTCTGTCAAAGGACGCCTGTGCCATACGTTATTTCAAAGGTTGCTTATGTATGCAAGTCATCCCAAGGTTATAAATCGAACTTTGCGATAGGCAATAGTTTGAGCCAACTACCATGCTGTCTCGAGTACCATTTCCTGGTCTTTTTGCGCTTTGAGGCGGGGAGCGAGGGGCGCTCGCTCCTGATGTTCCTCTTGAGATGTCAATCTCTTCAGAAGGTACATGTAGCTCGGTCCCTGTCACGCGTACCTACCTGGCTGGACATACACATGTGCTTTTCAGCTTCTGTCAACGATATTCACGGACAAGACTCCGGATCGAGCAAATTGCATGCTCTGAAGGACATGTGCCCATCTCAACAGTCGGTTTCTGCAACATATTTAACCGCCTCGAGTCCCTCTCCATCTTATTTTGAACATCCCCCCCGCAAGCTTCAACATTACTATCTCAACCCTACTAAACTTTTACGACCTCGAACACGACATTTAGGACAATGGGCGGACGCCAATCTCTACCTGTCACTTGCCATGAAGCTCGCTACTTGCCTCGTGGCGCCGAGATGTGTCACTCGCCGGGAGAAGGCGCCAAATTGAGAGTTAGCTTCGACCGCCGTATCCCGTCCGAGGTTTGCCATCCAAACATCGGCGGCGAATTCTTTTCCCGAGCGGTCTATACAGACTATAACGGCAACGTAGTGGAGGTACAATCCACTTCGAACCCCCATAAGATCCCGGACGACTGGTTAAGATTGGCGGATTTCGACTTCGACGTCCCTTATATTAACATGAAGTCCGAAACGGTTATTAGAATTACCATGTCTATAGATACAGTACTAGGCCACGAGGAGAAGGTCTCGTCCTTTATTTACCAGAAAGCTCCCCGCTCTTATAACGTCGTATATAGCCATGAGTACCCTGTGTGCCACTAGGAGGGTCGGTACCGCATTAACCGTAACGCTCGTCAGTTGTGAGCGGGATAAGACATTGTTTTTTCCTGGTTATTGCAATGTGTGGCTTCGGAGCCCTAGCCTTCTTCACTATGTGCGGCTTCTCGGGCAGCCGAACCTAGTTTCGACTGCATCTATAGTTAATAAAGTCGATCTACGGACGACGCAGGAGGGAATTATTTCTTCTTTTACTCCCTAACATGCTTATCTATTATAAGTGCACCCACATAATAGCAAGGATTATACTTTTAAATCATCTAGTATTGTAATAAGTTAATTAAACAAACAAGAGTCTTGCTATCCACGATAGCTCCCTCGTTCGGCCCCCCTTTTCTAGGCTGTTAAAACCTACCTCTTTTTCGCTCACGTGGTGGTTAAGCCACTACTACCAATAAAACACCTTTCCTGGAACCTCGTGTGGGCTTCCTTATTGGTAGTTTGTTAAGTATGCACGGCGACGTTAGACGACGGCACGAAACAATTGGGTGGATAGACTTTTAGGGTCTATTCCTGCCTATTCCAGTAGTTATTCCTCGTTATCCCAGTGTCTAAGGAGGGGGGGTCTCCGTTTACTCCAGGAGTTGCCTTTATTATTCCCTCCTAAGACATCCCGTTTCTTCCAAAAAGAGTAGTGCTAACGCCGAGAATCGAGAGGTTAAAAGAACGTATAGCACAGGCGTCCTTTAACAGACTCGCTTTCCGGTATTGAAACTCCAGGTGTATTTACCAGGTAAGGCATTAGCCTAGATACTGGGCTAGGATTGTTCTTGCGCTCCATCGAAGGCCAGCTCACCTCTCCCTTCACATTGGCCGGCTTCGACATCATGCCGGCCTTCTTCCTCCCCAGCGCACTCTGAGCACACATCGTTTGCCGTCCACAACCTGGCAGAGAAGTGGCCAGCGGAAATGCACGGGAGCCTGTCCATGGAGGGCAAGCTATGCGCGATACCCTGACCCTCATTCGAGCCGCCTTCAATGCCGTCAGTACCACCGATGACTTTGCCCACTGCTTGGCCGGCTGGCTGGAGGAGGCCGGGTTTGAGACGGTGCAGAGGGAGGACTTCGATGTTGATATCGGCCCCCGGTGCAAGGATCCCATCATTGGACAAAGGGGCATAGACGCAATGGTTCAATCACGGGAGGCTCTATTGGGGGCAGCAAAACGTGAGTCGTGCACATTTCATGCTTATCCACTTTCCTTTACTTCGCCTTGATAAACGAAGGATGAGTAGCTAAAAGGGGCATATAATACAGGTATCAATGCACGCGTGGATGCGTCGGTGACAGACAGGCTTCTTGAGCGCCTGGAGAAGGAATTGATGCAAGGTGGAGCGACATAATTACCGCGTGATCTACGCCTACGGTCGCAAACTACAATCTACCTAAGATATCGTAGCGATATGTCGCACGTCTACTTGGAAAGTCCTGTCTATGGGGTTACTTGTGGTAAACAGGCGCAAGAAGGGGCCGGCAATCAAGCAATCCTCTCTCAAGCCGGAAAACGGCAAAGACCCGAGGTCCTACCAGGACACCCTCCAGCAGGTCTCATGCTGTGCTGTAACCACAAGGCTGCAGGGATATTTCGCGCGGGGGTGAAATGCATCCCTTGCTTTCGGGCACCGGGGCCGAGTGGCACATGAATGTTTTGAGTGGGACGGTATCACTCTGCCTGCATCAAGGACGTACCTATGCATGTTGTTGGCTCTTGAGAAACCAACCGTTGGTCGCGAGTGAATTGATATCGCTTCCCTTACCTCGTACTTGATCCAGCCAGCGCCCGAGCTCGGATACCGTGATATGTCATTCCACGCGCTGCTGTTGCGGTTAGGCCAGGAGGCAAGAAGGTGAGTGTTGGTCGCAGGCTCTTTGCCATCCCGGTGTTGCGGGGTTTCATGATTGCAAGCTCAGAGGTTACATACATATCTTCCCGTCAATTCCAATACTTGATCCTTCATTGCCAGCACCGCCAGCACCGCCAGCACCACCGCAGACCTGGTATCACTCTTCCACACACACACTTCCTAACCGCGTACCTACTCACCAACAATGGCAGCATCCTCCACGGAAATCAGCGACGCCATTATCGTCGGCGGAAGCCATGCCGGGCTCGCCGCCGCCTTGACATTGTACCGCGCCAGCCATACCAGCCTGGTCTTCGACGCCGGGGCCCCCCGCAACGCCCTGTCCGACCATGTCTACATGGTGCCTGCCTGGGATGGCAAGAACCCCAACGACCTCCGAGAGGCATCGCGCGCCGAGCTTCTCCGGACCGGTCTAGTCCAGGTCGTCGAGCGTCGCCTGGTGTCGGCCTCGAAGCTCGAGGATGGAACCTTCGAGGTCGTCGACGCCGAGGGAGAGCACTGGAAGGGCCGGAAGATTATACTGGCCTCCGGCGTCGAAGAGAAGCACCCGGACATCCCGCGATATACCGAGAACTATGGTAAACTCATGTAAGCTTTTCCTCCCCTTATTCTTCTTCCGCTGCTTGGGTAAGTAACCATTAATGAAACATACCTCCCTTCTTTACATAGCTACCACTGCTTGTTCTGTTTCGGCTACGAGAAGCGAGGCTCCGACGTAGCGGCTGTTCTAGCCACGGACCCACTCGGCAACCCTTTCCACGCCCCGGTCTTCGCCGCCGATGCGTTTCGATTCGTCAAACACGTGAAGCTCTACACACACGGGGACGCGAAGCTTGCCGACGACCTATCGAAAGTGGTAGCCGAGAAGCAACTGAAGGACATCGATGTGGACAATAGGAAAGTGGTGCGAGTCTCCAAGACGGAAGATAACAAACTCCGCGTCGAGTTTGACACGGGTGCTGATGACGTGGTGGGATTCATGGGTCACTCCCCAGATTCGCCAGTGAACCCAGCCCTGCCCAACCAGCTTGGTTGTGAGATCGACCCAAAGACTGGTATCAAAGTCACCCAGCCCTGGTATGCTACCACAGCGCCGGGTGTATTTGCTGCGGGAGATTGCTGCTCGCCTTTACGGTCTGTTCTTACGGGCATGAGTGCCGGGTCTTGTGCCGGCGTTGATGTCGCGAGACATCTAGCCGGATTCTCCTTCTGAGTCAAAGAGGAGGACTGACTGTATCCTGAGATGGTTGGGCTCGAGAAAAGAGCTCCAGGAAATCTAGAGAGCATCATCTGCTTCAGACGCGTTCCACTACTGCCATGTGCTTTGGTGCATGAGATCGTCAGGCTTAGAAGAAAAGCAGACATTCGTGCATGACAAAACGAGACTACCTGAAGAGGTAGTAAGTTGATAGAAAGTAAAAAGGGGTATCATTTCTTCTGTATGTATGTTCTAAATAACATCATCACTAAATCCGACATTTGCCTGGAAAAACCAAACTCCAATCCACCAACCAGATAAACCGGACCTGGGTAGACACCAAGAAACTCCTTCCCAAACCCTGAACCATTCATTCATTTCATATCGTCTTTCCCCATCCTTGCCTCTCTCTCTGTCTCAAAACGCACGACGGCGACGTTGACGACCGCCAGCCGCAGCAGCACCACCGGCGGACCCGACCTGCACATTCTCGCCCCCTGCAACTTCTTCTGCACCGCCGCGAGCGATGGAAAACTGGCCGCCGGACACCCATCGCCGGTGCGCCCCGTCTTGTCAAAGTTGATGTTCTGCAGCGTGTTGACGATGGCGTCGATGCGGGCGCGGTTGGCGGCCGAGGACTTGTCGCTGGTGTCGGGGAACGAGATGGGCACCGACCCGGCCTTGCCCCGGGCCACGAACGTCGACAGCGTCGCGGCCGCGTCGGCCTTGCTGGGCGGGCACGTGCAGGGGATGTTGATGTTGTTGGCGCCGACGCAGCTGCCGGGCTGCGACTTGCTGGGCACGCCGGCGGTGAGGCCGTAGTCGGGGATGACGGACTCGTTGATGACGCCGGTGGCGTTGCCATTGCCTTTTCCGCTGCCGTTGTTGATGTTGCCACTTCCCTTGCCGCCAGTGGCGGAGGGCACTGAGGCGCTGCTGGTGCTGGTGCTGCCGGACTGGGCTGCTTTTGATGCAGCCGGCGTGCCCTTGTTGGTGGCGGCGCCCTTGCTGCCCAGCTGCTTGTCTGACGCGGTAGCTCCCACGTCGGCGCCTGTCGGCATGCCGAGTGCAGCGGTAGCGAAGCAGAGAACGACGGTGGAGAACTTCATCTTGTCAGGGATCTTTTTTCTGCTAGTAGAAGGCAGATCTGTCCAAGTAGGAGGGTTGAATTGGAAAGGAATAAGTATGTATGTAGATCTGGGGATAATATAGAAAGAAGAGCTGTACCAGCAGTATCTCGGCCGGCGAGTAAAGAAGAAGGATAGACGGAGCGAGATCTGTGTGTGTTCTGCGGTGATCACTGACTGGGAAGATGGGCGATCATTCAAGTCTAACCGACCGCAGTGCGAGCCGACGGTATTTATGATCATCGTCAATGCCACCTGAGTAAATTAATAATAACTCTACTCCTAGGGTTAACCGCCTCATTCATTAGACAAGCGTTACCATGAACCATACGGACAGAAATCAATCCCTGTTCGGACATTCAGATAACGTTGTAGCGGCTGCTACGAAGTGATCATCCTCCGGAAGTAATGAACTGGTCTTGTGTGGTGTTTCCGTTTCACCCGTCTCCCCGCCAGACCAGCCAATGTGGAATCGCAGCATCCTTGAAACCCATCGACATCAAAACGATGCAAAGCCTCCGAGGCGATTCAGGGAACGTCGCACGAAGACGGGATAGTAAAACAAAACCTCAGCAGTCGCGCGGCAAAATTGTGCAACAGATGGCGAAGACAGGATGGATCCCAGCATGGGAAAAAATATGGGAATTGATTTGACGATTCGAGTAGATCTCATGTCCCGGTCTTGCTCGTCTGAACTTTCCAGACGGAAACGGGCCACCAAGTGCTGATCACAGTGCTGATCGTTGTTTCTAGATCTGCAAGCTGGCCCCTGCGTTTTCTGGAGAAAGGAAGGGCCAGAAGCAGAGAAGAGCCCAGAACCGGCTGTGAGCTGGGTGAGGCTGTCTTGGCGGCCGGCGCCAATTGTACCTGTTTCATCTTCTCCAGGAGCAGAAACACGGTTTCCCAAATGAACTGGCGTCTGCGCATCCACCATCGCGTGGTTCGACGTCGCCATGAGGTATCAATCACGATGAGCAAGTTTCTTCCCAAGCCGCTGAAATTGCAGTAGCAGTGGACAGTGGCAATGGCAATGGCGTACGCCCCCTGGCTCGCTGCTTCGCATCTCTACCTGCCTCCTTTGGCAAATTTAGTGTCTGTCAGATGACCTCTGATCTGAATCGGGCATTGATGGAGGAATCCCCAATGGAGCAAGCCGTGCCAGATTGACTAAAGACCGCCTGCCCAATACATCGCTACTGCCCGATATGAAGCGACAGTTGCCATCGGGGCGCGCGACTGCCTGAGTGTAGCACGATTTGGTGCCAGCTTTCCGTCTTCGTGTCCTCACAAGATTGCACGCAGAACTGCTGGTGGTGGTGTTTTTTGTGTAACATCGGAAAGGAATGCCCGATTAGGTAATTTCTGGCAGGGCAGTTCTCGATAGACCCCTCCGAGAACATGTCGGAAAGGTCGGCCTACCAACCAACACACAAGCAAGAAACGCGACTCACGGCTCACGGAGCATGGCCATTGCTCCGGCGGATATGAGGGTGTGCGCGATGATGATGGTGTCGATGTGCAATCAATACACAGCGAAAGGAGGCACTGTGCCCACCACCCACCACCACGGCTGGTTCTGTCATAATCGCCATCGTCTCAACCGTTGAGCGACAAGACGGCCCACGCCAAACGAGCAAGCACATACACATACACATTCACATGAGAGAAAAGAGAAAAACGAATAGTTTGTACACTTTAAGAAAGTAAACTGACGTTAGATGAGGTAAGAGTTCACATATGATATATACGAGAGGGAAGCTATAAGAATGCTGCAAGCAGATTAGGGAAAAGGTAAAAAGACGCTGATTGGTGTGCAGGGCCAGAAGCACGATACCTCGTATCGGCAGCTGGTGCCTGATCCGCATAGGCGCACTTACGCGCACTCTCGGGAACCCGTCTGCTTGGTTGGGCAAGCATGGGAAGATAGGGATGGGCATAGCGCATGGGTGTGTGCGCGCGGGAGAGACGAGCCAGGGCGCGTCGAAGTGGGTGGTGATACAGCATGGTGCTAATGCCGCCACAGCGACGGACCACGGTTTTGTCATGCCTTACATATGTTTTATCCGGGATGGTGTGGGAAAGACGTTCTCGGCCGGCCGTCGCTTGATGCTCACATCATCCATGGGTCGCTCGTGGAAGAGCCGCATACCACACCCCAGATGGTACCCCAGATCTACCGGACAAGGGTCGTCGCAATGGGAATTCCAGAGTCATCATCATCATCATCATCATAGCTCCGTCACACTCCACTATTCGGTGGCTTGCTTATATGGAAATCACATCACACTCGTTGTCGTCCAATCATGGTTTGACTCTTCCTTGTATACATGGGGTTGCTGAGAAGCAGAAAAGTCAGTAGATGCCTGTGACTAGAGCGGGCAGGGGGTCACAGTAAGCTTACCTCAGCATGCATACCAAACCCATGGATCCGGGAAGATACGAGGTGAGTCCGTGGATGCGGAAGAAGCAACCGGTGCTCACCTCGGTAAGCTAGGCCCTGTCAGGTGAGAACCCATTACCCTTTTCGGTGCCGTGTGAGCGCGAAGGACGTGAAGGAATACCGCGCCATTGACCAATGACGGGTAGCAAACATGGGTCTCAAAGTTAAGTGGCTTGCGTAGACGCGCAAGCTTGGGCTGAATATGGAAACATCAACATCATGACCAGCAGATGCTGCTAGCACTCATCCTCGTTCTAAGTAACGACATAGACTTACAGAGAAGACCGGCTGCCAGTGCCATTGCGCCTGTTCGTGATGGTGTCGATGGGTGTGAAGGTGTGGGTTTGCTCAATGTCGCTAGGCGGTGATATTAGTCGTTTTTCGTATACATATTTACTCGGAGGATCGTGTTTTATGCAACACTTTCTCTGATGAGAGTATTATTCCCTCCTCGAGTTAGTCAAGACGAGCGGCATGTACATACGATGTCCATCGTGACTGTGGAGAAGTATCGTCGATGGAATCCGCTCAGCTCGGCGCAATTGTCTTCGAAGTGTTATTCAGTCAATCCTGGTGGCATAAAAAATGAACGCCATCGTGTGACGGACTGTCCCCCAGCCTCGTGACGGTAACGATCTTGACTTCATGTTTTCACGCTCTGTTATTACCCCTCCCCCCCCTCTCCCTCAATGCACGCAATTGCATGATGCAAGCAAGGTTGCAGGCAGTCTGCATACGGGTGTAGTAGTGCGGCATTGAGCCTGTGTGAAAGAGAGAAAAGAAGGTCGCTCGAGGCAGTCAGCAAGCCACTACACGCCAATCCGACGGCCACCCCTCACACCCCTCCAGTTCGTCAGTGCCCACCCACACAGGGGACTGGATCGTTGATTCGGCGAGCCCAGAATCTCCCGGATGTACACGGTGGTGGGCCTTGGATGCCGGTTGTGCTATACCGTCCGGAATTGCCATGAATTCACTTCCAATATCTGTTTCCGGCGAGCTGCATGGCCATTATCACCGCTGCCGCTTGCGGCAGCACTCTCAATGGGTCCTCTAGCGGTACGGATTCGGCTGGCTGCCGCGGATAGCCCAAAGTCATTCCGAAATCCCCATGTGTAGACGGACGATAACATGGTAGCATTTCTGGCCCTACTTGCATCTTCTTCATATATGTAACCCAGTTGACGTGCATACGGAACTACAACAGGATCTCGTATGATGCTCATGCAAGATGCAGCCGAACGCAATAGGCAATTGGTGTTAGGTAACTGCCAAGAATAGGTATCGCCAGCTGTTCAATCTGCATCATTCGGTACATTCCATCTAGGCAACTGAGATTGGCTTTTGTCATACCTATACCAGGATGTCCGGGGGTATCGGGATCAAGGGATCAGCAGTCCATGTGTGTGCAACTGTCAATATGAGACGAAAGGGTCAGTCTGCTTCATGGCATGCGAAATGACATGGTAATGCGAAGGCGGATTGAGTCATCACTACAATTTCGTCTGTCGGTGATTACTGAGGAGTATTGCTAGATCACCAAGGGCAAGGGACGCGCAATTCGCGAGTCTAGGCCCTTGCTATGCTGCTGTAGGAATACGTAGATCGCGACTACTTGCTCCCTCGGAGGCTTGGCCTGATAAGCTTGTTCCGCAAGGGCTTTCATCAGTGGGCAGCATGTGGTATTGAATACAGCAGGATGTACGTTCGCACCTGATGTGATTGGATATCAAGGAGCTGCAGCGACCATTAGAACGTGCCGTCCCCAACACGAAGGTAAGGTAATAATAGCACTGGCTGATTGGTAGCTGAAGTGCAGCTCTAAAGCAGCCAAAAGAGGCATATCGACGTCACTAAGCTGGTCGCAGCAGCAACAATCGACCTTCGGATTCCTTGCTAGCGAAGCAAGCGTCAGTCGTGCACAATCACCGTACATACTTTAGCACCGCCCGTCGGAGTGGTGAGCGAGTGCGATATCTGGGCGGGCGCTGGCGCCATCTCGTCCGACCCAGCTGGAAGCGGAAATGGACCACAATTGTTTCCGCGAATGGCAGCGAGGAAGCCGTGAAGAAATTTCCATAATTGGACAAGGTGACGGGGGACGGAGGCTAGGTGCCACGGCGCCGTGTGAGCAGCTGGCAACGTGGTCCGTCGCTGGTCGTCCTGCCGCCTCCAGACGGCCAGAAGTTGACTGGATCTTCTGCTGATCCTAACAGTCGGCTACTCCAATTAATTACTTCCCGGGCCGTCCAACGCCAGATCGTCGACTGGACGAACTAGTCAACTGTCATGTGCTTTCTCGAATCGTTTCGTTGCAGAGTCGCGCGGTGGTTGGTGGTCAATCCTACCCTGCCTCGAGCTCCGATAGTAGTCCTGTCAAAGGTGGTAACCCGAAGCACCCTTCGAGATCGCACATTCCGATGAATGACGAGATCAGCAGTGAATGACTGGGATTCAGAAGGTCCTTTGCGAAAAGCCCACATGTAAACTGCATGTACCCAAATTGTACGGAGTACGTCGCAGGTTTCTTTTTGCTCCCAGGTCACACAAACCCCGCCATTGCCACGCGACATGGCAGGAAGATGGTGTTAAGGCCGGTGGTTTACTCGTTTGAGGGCCGTAATGTAATACACGTTCATATCCTCATATAGCTATGCGCTTAGAGAAGACGTCCAAGGTATTGGAGTAGCCCATCAAGCAAATCAGAGGTTTGGTCAATCTGCTGAATCCGGGCGCGTCTGTGGCGGCCCATCATTCGGTTGCGGTGATGTGATTTGCCAGGGACAACTCAGAGAGTCCAAACGGGTAACTCAAGTCTCGGCGGGGTTGGAGTGAGAATGACAGTCACGAAACCACCAGGACTCGACTGCTCAGCCCGCAAAGACAGAGTAGCCCGATCGTCGTCGCGATCACATCCGCGATGCTTAGCCAGTGGGTAGAGCCCGTTTTTGCCTGGTGCGGAGCAGTCTTTCCGGTTCGCATACGCGATACTGATCTTGCCTCGTTGGTCTGGTTGAAAATTCTGCTATAGTGCCGAATGCTGCGATATGACAGACGGGCGGGCTGCCTACTCCATCGCGAGAGTGGCATCGAGTCACGATCGCTCCGCAATCGTAACGAGCGACTATGGCCAAGCGTTTCGGTGCTTGCTGACGAATGGATGCAATGGGTACTCGACGAGACGAGGTATCTAGTTCCGTCTAACAAGAGAGAAAGCGAAAAGGATCCCCACTCTTCGGTTCCAATCGTGCATTGTGCAGATGCAGGTCCGAGTCGAAAAGGATAAGCGCGGGTCATAAAGCTGGTTGCCGTACTCCAAAAGATACCTGCCGACGACTTGCCCACCCCCTGGCCGTGGCTTCAATATATATCTGTATGCTAAAAAAGAGTCGAACCACCGGCATGGGCGCGCACTATCTTGCTGCATGCTTAGTGGCGCGACTAGATCAGAGCCATCGCAACCAACCCTGTCAAGGGTGGTGGCCTGTCTCAGCCTTGACATCTCGTCAGCAGAGCAGGGAAGCTATAGACTTGTTGGATGGGTCAACGGCCAATGCTGATCGACTTGGAGATGTAGCCATGCGCAATGCACTTGCTCAGGAGCCTTGATATCCGCGAGTTCAAAGGCAGAGATTGTCCCGTGATGGGGGGCCGAGTTAGGCAATCCGGCTGTCGTAGTCGTCAACGTCTTTGCTTCTGCAGCTCCTCGAGCGAGTCACCAGTGACAAATTCGGCGCAAGTTCCCGAGTTGTATACTTGAAGCTTCTCACTGCGCCAAGTCGCAGGTAGGTACTTGGAGAATCTGGATCTGGGGTGGGCATGTCACAAGGCTGCTACCAGACAGGTAGAGCAATACCTAGTTCAATAGTCGGCTGCCGCGCGACGGACCGAATTGACATACAAACAACGACCGTTTCTCAACCAGCTCGAGCCAGCTTATAGTGCCGTCTGGGGGCGAAAAAGGAATGTCGTTTGAAAAGCTGAAAGTGAGTGCATTCATCCATGCAACGGCGGAGCGTAGGTATGTGGAGTAGAGAGCAAGCATAGCATGTGCAATAGGCAGTTGTTGGTCAAGCCGACCGTTGGTGCTTCCTTGCTGTTGAGAAATTCTTGACATGTGAGGAATGCATATATGGTGTGTGCGTGGCTGCAGATTGGACAGGCCATACCTATCGCCGCACAGTACTCCGTAACGACCAGGTTCTGCAGAGACGTATGCAAGTCGTGATTGTTTTTGCTCGGTGGTGATTAGCCGGGGGAAGGGCTTCTACTAGCCATGCACATGTATGTAGGAACCCATCTCGATGTTTTGCGCTGGCGCATGATGCAGAAGGCCGAGTTGGGCAATAGATGAGCGAGCCAGGTTTATTGGGGATGGGTTCATTGATTGCAGCAGGTGTAGTCCATAGATGAAAAAAAAAAAACTTGCGATGTGTCTCTTTGTCGCTTGCCCGTCAACCGATTGGGAAGAGTCTTGATGGAGCGCCTATGCCGTGATCCCGAGGGACAAAATCGTGAAGCAATGGCCAATGCAGGTAGCATGGATGTCATGATCATTGTGGGGAATTGCAGGAGAGGGAAAAAAAAGGAAGAAGTACCCGTCAAGTACCTACACAATTGAAGCTTCCCCCAAAACGACAGTTGCATGCGCCCTGTAACGAACCTAAGTACTGACGATGCTGACAGGCCGAAATCCAGTATTCCCGTCTGAGCTACTGAGCTGCCCGGGCAGTTGACTGATTATTTCAAGTATTAGCCCAGGTATCTCTTGCCCAACTTAGAAGTAACCTGTTCTTAGGGTATCACTCTGAGCCACAGGCGATGGTTTAGTCTGGTGGTGCTCTCCCGTCAACGATCTACTGTACATACATAGAGCTTGGAATGTCTGGGGGCTGGCAGGCTGGCCTGCTGCTGTCGCGTAGCAACACTGCCCCTCCATTGGAAAAAATTGGAGCGTCGTTACTGCCAAGTTTTACCAATTTTCCCTCTTTGCTATCCAATCTGCGGGGTTTTTATTACTTAAATACATCTTACAATGTTGGTCGGTACCGCCCCCCAGCCATCCTAAAAGTTACCGGGTTCAGGGCTACTATTTACGGGCGATTAGGTTCAGCACCATGGCGCTCTGTAGTGGGTAAAATCTACAGATACTTGCACCTGCTAGTCGAGAGTGCCCGCACTATAGAGCATGAACCATGTTTGCGCGCGGGACCTGATCTACACAGTATATTGGATTTGCTTCCAGATAGCGTTTTTTGACATGGAGGCTTAGGAAAAGAAGACTGTGCGCCCCGCGATGAAAACCTCGACATACATATGCCTGCTGCAACTTCTTCTTTGGCAAGTACCCTCACTGGACTGAGCACCCATGAAGAATCCCCAGGGTCCAACATGGGTGGAGCAGTTGCATAGAGGAGGGGGAGGAGGGGCAGTCGTTGGAGCTCTGCTCGCCTATACAGAGCGATGTACGTAACCCAATATATCTCTGACGGGCTGCAAAGATCTGACGGATTACGTCGGGGGTAGTATTGGTGTCTCAGTTGCCCCATGTTTATACCTACCTAGCTTTTCCGGGAACATCAACCTTCTCCTTTCAGTATCGTTTTCATCAAACATCCATAGGGAGAGGGGGGTTGGAAAAAGAGAAAGAGAGATAAATGTGCGTCTGTCTATGCCGCCGCCTCCCGATTTGCTCGCGAGCATACTGTACCTCGGCGCACTGCATACCTAATTCCGGACTCGGAGTTGTTCGGCTCACCAATGGCATCGAAAGCGAGCAGCAGAGCCTCGGACAAGGATCCCCCAATAAACCACTTATTGATGAGATAAGAACAGGGGTGTCCTCTGTCCCTCCATTGGCAGATCTCCGGCGGCTTCGACATGATTCGACCATGCGCGTTTAAGATGTACTCACTACCTAGGTTAAGAGTCATGGTCAAGTGGCCCCAGAGAAACTCTAGCGCTTCCCTTGCTAAGTATTTACATATGACGATGCCTTCGTCTGTCGCGAGCTGCCAAGCAGATAGAGAATGAAAGAGAAAGAGGAAGCCTGTTGGAAGAAATAGTATTACCCAATTTCATGGTCTGTCCTAATCTATGAATGAGCCGTCGCAATCAAAAACGTGCAGCCATCTGTAAATAAGAGTCGCAATCTATTGCCACTTCTGACCAAACAGGCGCTGTCTAGATATTGCCTCCCCTACCAAAAACCTTTTGTGTTTTCCCCCAGAAACCAAGAAAAGCAATAGATCAGTAAATCGATATGCCATTCGATGTTTCCAACCAGTCGCATATGCAGAAACCAGACGACCACCAGGGGGGATGGGAAACCAACGCACCCCGCATAAACAGTTTTTTTTTTATTTTGACACCACCACCACCACCATAAAGTGATATACCAACGAAGAACAACGTCAGCTGCGCCCATGGCCAATTAGAGAGCGAGCGACTCATCAGGTCGGAGGGATCATCTGGTCCGTCTAGCAAGAAACGTAAAGTAGAGGAGCCAGTAAAAAGAAGAAAAAGAGGAACAGAGGCCGAGTGCTGTTGAACCTCAACTCCGGTTCCGTCCATCCTCTCTCGACAGAGGGAGGAGCAATAAAAAGTGCAAAAACCCAAGTCTCAATTTTGATAGTGATTTTCGTGAATCATAAGGGGGGCGTGATCGTAATATCCAGTCAGGTCCGTTTCTAAAAGGGGACCGCGACTGATCATTCATGAGTCCTGAGACGTCTTTTCGTTCATGGAGATGGTCCGTTTCTCCGAAATCATCGAGACCACCGGCATCTCCTCTTCGTACTGCAGGGCCAGCAGCGCCTTTTCTCTGGCCGAAGCCGATCGAGCGTGTGAGACGCGTTTCGCGAGCACCGTGTCGAGATCGTCGGGTCGCTTCCGCGGCGTCAGAGTCGACTCGTGAGGTCCAGGGTGAGGCGCCATGCGCAGGCTATCGTGGGCATCACCATCAGGTCGACTGCCCCAAGACGTCTAGTTGGGCTGTGTTAGTATGGTGATTGATAATCGGTCGACTGTGATTGGTTGGGCAAGCTTACCATATTAAGAGTGATCAGGGCATAGATCTTGATGAGACCATGGAAATAGCCAAAGATGACGGAGACGGGATAGAACAGGATATCCTGGGGATAGCGACGCCACAGACCAACAAGCTTAACGACCTTAGTGAAGGCAAACATCCAGATAAGTTCGGTAATCAGGGCGTAGTGGCGGGTCTCGGGGTCCCAATTGGCGGTGCCCCACCAAAGCGACAGCAGAATCAGGGGGTCTCCAATAAAGGCCAGGGAGGTAAAGGTCGCCAGATGAAGAGCGTACGTGCACCAAGGCTGCTGACTATGACCCGGAGAAAAAAAATTGTTAGTTTAACCAATCAATCCCTATTGGGGTAAAGAAAAAATAGAAAAGAAAAAAAGAGCTGGTGGTGCACTCACGTAATCACGTATCGCTCCTTAACCAGGCTCGTCCAATTGCTGCGCCAGTTGCTGCGTGCCCATCGGGAGCATTGGTACATAAACTTCATGCCGTATTCCAGCGTCGTCTCGATCTCGCATTCCTTCTCGTACTGGATCCAGGTCTTCCACTGGTGATTGACGAGCCATCGGGTCACAAAGTTGTCGTCGTCGGCGTTCAGAATGTACTTACCCCAGCGCTCGCGTTGGAATCCGTCGAGGAAGTCGCCGCTCGAAAGAATCTCGGATCGGTAGGCACCGGTGCGGCCCGACATGCAAGAAGTTCCACCGTCCATGTTGTGAGTCGCCGAGATCTCAAAGTTGCGTCGCTCAATGTAGGCCGCGCCAAGCCAGTTCCAGATGTTGTCGGACCACGATGAAGTGCGTTCGCGGCGTACTCGCTGACAGGTGCCGACTCCTCCGATCTTGATATCCTCGAACGGGGCGAGAATCCAGGGCAGCAGGGTCGGGGGCCACCAGACATCGTCATCCGCCATGATGGTGATCTGGGTGGTGACTTCGGGCAGAGCTTTGCAGACTTGGAGGCGCTTGTTGGCAATGTCGGTGCAGAGAACGCGGATATTAGAAGACGACGGCAGGGACTTGACAAGCTTCTGCAGGGCCATATACTTGTCCCGAGTAGTAATCATGATCATCTGGTAGGGCTTGCAGGCCAGGATACTCTCCAAGGAAGTACGCAGCTCCTCCGGGGCATTGTGTATGGTGGGGATAACCACGGTCACGTCAGAAGGGGTGTATTTGGGCTCGGCCGGGATCGGCTTCGACTTGTACATCCAATGACTAGTTACATGAACAATCGTGCGAGTATAGCGCCATAGCCTGGACAAGGTCAGTCACCGTACACCAAAACGAGCTGCACATTGTCTTTAGTGACAAGTCATAGAGTAATGTAGCTTACCAGAGACCAATGTGGAATTTGAGCCATGAGGGTGTCAAGAGGAACACCCAGAGCGCCCCAAGGAAGGAAGGGATGTCGAACATGGTGCCGGGGACAGGTATCACGTCCCGGTGTGCTGATAGATGAAAGGTTGTAAAGAGCTTCCCAACGACTCGAAGTGGCGAGCCCAGGTTTTCGAAGTTCAAGTTGTCGTCGAAAAGAGACTAGGCGTGGTTGATTGCCTGCCAATGGTGACCATCGAATGTCCTCGGATTTATTATCCAACTCTAAGACTGATAGTTGCGGTATACGGCGGAGATGTGCGAACTGATAGCGGATTCGGATGTTGTGAAGTGTTCCAGGGGGGGCTGCGGAGCAAGGACACCTCGAGCAGTCTCTATGATAGATCTTGCGGTTGACGATTAAAATGAAGAAAAAAAGAAACAAGGGCCCAAATGAAGATATGGGGGTCTTTATTTTCTAATTTGTAGCCGACGAACCCTCGAGATTGTGGACTGAACGAGTGGTGAGGACAAACGACGGTTTGACTCAATGGGCGGTGGTGTTGTGTTGAAGGGTGGTTGATGGGATGAAGCGGCAGATATCCAGATTCAACGGGATGGGACCTTTCGAAGGAGCCAACAGTTTTGCTCGTGTCGTGACTGTATTTCGACAGCACACCACTCGCGAACAAGGCGAGACGAGCGAGAGAACGATGGATGCTTGCGAGAGCCTCAACAATCACCTCTGCTTTTTTCCAGTCCCGACCAGATACGACGACAACGAAAGCTGACCTGACGAACGACTGAAGTTCAAGCTCCACACAAGAGAACCCGACTATAATTATACAATAGGAGAGATCAAAGAAACACCCTAAGAAAAGAAGCCATTGATAAAAGGCAATGAGCTTCGAAGGGATATATATAATAATCAAGAATACCAGAGGAACGAGACGGGTTCAGAGCCCGGAGGACGGGAGAGATATATAGTTGAACCCTCATGAGCAAGAAGAGCCCTTGTGTGTGTGTGCGGATATGCGTTGATGTACACTTACTCCAAGGGTCGACACTTGCGTCTCCATCCACCCATCCATACTGGCTTGATATGATGGAGACCCATCAGCCGAACGGTCCATGGTTTGAAAAGGCCCAGCACTACATAGCGACCTATACGGTTAGATTGATGCATGTGTGTATTGCTTAGATCCAAACGTCCCAATAAATGACGAAGTCGACTAAAAGTAGTCCGGATGTCCACTCCACGGCCTGCAAGAGGTTGCAGTCTCGCTCAGTGTGGGTGTGGGTGTGGGTGAGCGGGCGAGAGAAAGAGAGAGCGCCAGAGAGTGTCAAGTGTGTGAGAGAGTGCAGCAAGCGACTATGGGCCGATTTGATGTTGATACACTAGCCCTAGCCCGTTACGTACCTCGAGATGGATCAAATGTAGGCATGTACATGCCTGGTGCTGGGTATTGGACCAGGGCCTGTCAGTTTGAACCTCGACCTCGAAAAAAGCACGAGCACTGGAGGGCGGCAAAGATGGGGAAAGGTCCAAGATTGGAGCATGGATGGTGGCCGTTGCGAGGATGCCATAGGTGAAGATACCGATTGTATATGAGCACCCAAACCGAGGTAAGTATTACATACTCAACCCTCGACGTCTTGCTTGATTAGTCAATAATTTTCGAGGCCTTCCTCGTCATTCGTCCTGTCTGTGACTCTCATGTGGTGGTAGTCAACAGGACTTTCCGTATTTTCTGCCTGGGGGCTCTAGTCGATACTTTTTCATGCCTTCTTCTTTCTCGCACTTTTTCTCTCCTTCGCTTCTGTCTCTTCATGCTTACTTACTGGGGACCAGACTCGTATGTGCAGCAAGTAGCTTGAGTTGCTGTGGGTATGGCGCTGGATGGGTATACCTTACCTTGCATGGGAAGTTGAATTGATAGTTGAGGGTCTCCCCTCCTTCTCCAATTAAAAAATTGCTAAAATCCGTCTACAACATCGGTACGCGCAAATTGGGATCCCTGCGGCGTACGGGAGGAATCGTAGCCATATCCATCAACATCCAGGAATCCAACTGAAGATTGAAGAGTACATGGCCGCGAGAAGAGGGGTGGTGGGGTTCTGGGATACTAGGCCAGGTGCTACTAATGCACGGCCGGGGTTCTCAGTAAATGAAGCGGCGGCTGGGGCTAGGTTTAGGTTAGTTGACGGATTGGTTTTAGCAGCAGCAGCAGCCAAGTCAGTCCAAGAACGCGAATCGAAGGAGAAGAGGGCAGGTACAACAACAGCGAGGCATTGTCTGTCTGCTGCACTGGAGTGGCCTGGCATGTACGTCGTGAGCCATCCTAGATATTCTTACTATTAGCAGAAACCATTATAGTATGTACGTCGCAGCTTGGGGAGGTTATTGCCATTCACGATATATTATTGCATCGCATGTGGCATGTCGGAATATACCAAAAGAGTTACTTGATGCTGGGAAGATCCCGGCAGATAGGTAACTCGCCAACCTCAAAATCCCACCCACTACACCAAGCTACCTTGCCCTAGGATACTGTAGATTGAACTGCGGCATGAATACTACGTACTTTACTTACATGAGGTACCTGAGAATACGATCCATTAATAAATGCGTTTGTAACCGGCGCCGTTACACGTCGTGCCGTTATTACATGTCTACACACACATGCACATCTACACACACGTCCTTAAAATGTCTATTATCCTATCCCAATCTTGACTTCACTGCATCAACAGCAATTTGGACGTGCAACCTCGTAATCGTCTACGGGCAGGTATGCTATGGGAGAAAGAACCCAGAGACTGACCAGTCATTCATCAGTCAGGTCTGTTTTCTGTTTTCTGTGTTTTTGCCATACAGTACGCGACGAACGTGGCAAGTCTTTCATACTCGGCGTTTCCACTCCGTGCCCGCCCAATTACCCTAGATAACGGTTTTCGGTGGTGGGTTTCATTTCCTGAGACCCTTCTAGTTACCCAGTCACGATCATCCAACCATCGAGCCATAATTGCAAAAGCGCCCCCCCTGGTGCTGGTCTGGCCTGTACGCGTGCGCTTTCGATAGCCAGACAAAGATCATTTCTCTTCGGGTTCAAGTGTCATGCCATATCAAATCAGCTTTCGCAATCCTCACTTATTTACCCTCGTGCACTGCCATCGCTCGTGCCGTACAGTGCAGCCCGCCCAGCCCAGGCCAGCGCGTACCTAGGCCGCTATCAGTCCCAGCTCCAGTGCCTCCCAGCTAATCGTATCGTGTGAGCACGAAAAACAATATTGCTGAAGAAGGGCCAATCAAAGTCCTCGGTCCAGCTTATGGAGGAATTGGAGGCGATGTTGTGGAGCAGACAGGCGACCTTGTCTCTTCTGCTGGGTTCAGATCTCGGGGCGAAAAGCTGCTAAGCTGCTAGCCTAGGGAGGGGTCTTTCTGGCCTGCAAGCCCGTATGTAGCTCCCTCAGCAACTGGACTGGCCTCGCGCTTGAGGTAGCAGAAAAATTGCCCTTGGCTCGCCTGGTGAGCGGCTGGGCGGCTCGGAGAGGGGGTCACCCTCTGGCCTTTGCCTCCCATAGCGTCGATCTAGAGCCTCATGATGCCGCTGTTCTCCACGGCCTTGTGAGCACCCTCGGTGCGCTTCGTGATCCGAGTGCGCGGGATCTGCTCAGTAGTGCTTCGAGCCTATTTCTGTTCATGTTCGCGCCAGGTCTGAACGGCATCCCATAGGTCAGCCTGGAACGCTCTCCCCTATGTACAGCTACAGGTGTTGCAATGCATTCGTATCTGGCGCCTGGCGTTTTCTGTTTTTGTTTTGCTTCTTTTTGTCTCGCGACTGCCGTCTCTGGCCATGCTGCCGGAAAGCTGCAGTCAGAGTAACGACAGGACAACCCGTCACAGGCTACTGGTTCGACCGCGGAACCTGGTCATGGTAAACGGTGGAAGAGAGGATATTGTCGGGTCGGGTCAGGTAAGTAAGTGGGAAGTACCCAGGGGTCTCGTCTTTGTCTCCGGATTTCTCACCGAGCTAAGCTGGAGCTGCTTACCTACCACCAGCCTACCTAGACCTAAATTTGGCTATCAACGTCCGAAACTGCAAGGGACACAATGTGCGCGAGGCTTTGTCTCGCGTGCGGGCGTGCTCGCTTCTCTTGCGCCCTGCATAAACCAGCATTAGGTAAGGCAAGGTTAGAAACGCCCACATGCCGCCTAAGAACCGTTGCAGACACTTTACTTATTTTATTATATTACATTGTCAACGGCTTTCAGGGTCTATCGGGGAACCTTCGGCACGTACTATAGGGTACTTGCCTTGCTCTAAAAGCCCGCGCCGGCGATGACATACCTACATACGCACACACGCATACATAGCTGCATGAGCTTGCAAGCCATTGACCATTCCCATTGGTAAGAGGTATACTGGCGATATACCTCCGTACTTAGCCTGTGTCTTCCGAATGCACGAGGGCTGCGTCTAGGTGGGCCATAGAGGTCATCGCCCATGGCGAGTAGGTAATAGGTTGGTTGACTAGCCCCAGCGGCGCAGCAACAAGCAGCTGGCAGTAGGTAGGGCATCGCATGTACCTCCTTTAGCGCCAAACGGTTGAAAACAGGTTTTCAACCGCCGGACTTGACTGCCAACTGCCAGAAGCGCACATACTGGTTCTGACGACAGCCACGATAACGGGCTTTTCCGACGTACGTAAGTAATTATATGCAATCACGCGACCGCTGCCATGATCCAAGTATATCTTCCCAATTCGGTTGCGATCCATCAGATGACATACTACCTAGACACTACTTACTGCTGGGATAAGGTGCTCCTCACCTGGCAGAACGAACGATCCATGGCCTGCCTCCGAGGGTCGACGAGGAAATAGTTGCCAATTCCAGCACGAATGCTCCGACAGGCACCTTGCAAGTCGGGGTAAACAACAATTATGAGGATGGGCTCCCGAACCAAAACCCGAACAAGCTCGGCGAGGAACGATCAGTGAATGCGACCTTACCTCCGGGAATGCCTGTGCCAAAAAGCCAAGCTTGATGATCTCCGTGCCCTGTCAGAAACGCAAAGCCCACTCTGCGACCCGAACTAGTAAAGGACGGTACGTAGTATAGCCGCACCCATGCCAGGGCCGAACGGGCGTATACTGGCGCTCTATATTCGGCTGGACACGCGTCAGAGTGCTACGGTCCAGTTGCATTCATGTCCCGGTCGAACCAGCCGAGCACAGACCGGAGCGTCGCACCGAGGCAGGAAAGCATGGACGAAACATATAACTACCAACCGAGTGGAACCTCGGGAATACAAGGTAATTAGCTAAGAATGCAATCTGGGCAAAAGAGCATCAATCGGGAAGGGATCGAATAATGCATGTACTTACTGTAGTAGAAGCAGAGGAAAGAGATTTGAAATACATGCATCCCCAAGTCTAGCAGCAGATGTAGCAGCAGTGGTAGCATGAGGGATGTCAAATCCCGTAGACAATTGCGAATCAACACTGGTCGTCCAAAGCAAAAGCCGTGCCCCCAGTTTGATATGATATATCAATCTCCCGCTGACCCAGAGCAACGACGTCGAATCCTCAATGGCCAAGGGCCCTGAGCCATTGACCAATGGCCTGCGATACCGTGTGGCGACCGGCGACCGATGCCCGCTTCGGCACACCAACCAGACGATCCCAATCAAAGCTTCATTCAGTTTGGACAACCACGTATGCAGGCCGCCTGCCTCCGAGTTCGTGTATGTAGTAGGCACATGAAAAGGCACGGGAAAAAACGGGGATTCCTCAATGTTATTAAGTAAGCAAAAAGCACACCATTCCTCTCCATGGCTCTCTCTCCCTCCTCGCCTTATCTCGACGAATGGATATCGACACGGCGGCATGGCCAAAAGGAGTTTTGTTGTTACGCGGAGTCGCCGAGCGGCCTTGGAGTTGAGTTGTTCACTTCCATCACACACACACGCCTGCACTGCACGCCTGCACCGCCCGCAGAGCAGCATCGGCCTTTTCTCCGAAAGCGCAGTGCAGAGAGTCAGTCCGTGCATGATGCTTCTCACTGCCTACATACTGCATACCTACATGTACATACACACATGCACTTACATCGCCTCTCCCCCGTCGATAAATCCACTTGCCTCTATCTGGGCAAATCAACGTAAGGGCGTCAGAGGAGCCAAGTATACTTGTTGCCTTTCAATAAATTATAATGGACGATTGCCCGTTGGATCGGTTTCTTCGGGCCACCTTGGAAGGGAACATGAACCCTAAAACTAGGACCCAAACCGCTTGGCGTGGGGCCTTTCGGGGGCCTGTGGGCACTGGAAATCCTGCACGCATGCTGCAGTGCAGCACACAATAAACCAACATACAGACCAACGAACTGCAGTCTCAGAATGGAAGAAGGATTGGATACAAGTTCGAAAGGCGAACACGCAATACCCAGAATCCCTCCTCGTGGATGGCAATTTGCAACATAGCGCAAGTCTGATCGATCCTGGTTGATGATCGTCTTTGATCGACCGTACTGTGCATGGGGATTGATGCTATCAAGATGTCAGACTTACATGCCTCTCCGTAGATGGGTAGCATCGAGCTCGAAGTTTCTAACGAAGGTATGAACCGACAGCCTGCAACCTGCTGCTGCGTTGCTGTGCGCAGTGCAGTGTGAATGATGCGTTGCCAGTGGCTGGAACCGTCAGGGATGCCAGGCTTTCCCAAGCTGCAGGTGGCCGTTTTGGGGAAACCCACCTTCTCGAGAATCCCTACAATTCTCTTAATTGCCATGCATCGGCTAACGCCAGACGACACAACCCTCGCCAGCATCCTTCTTTGGAACCTCAACTCCTTACGACGAGCCGCGTCGTCCACGTCCATCACAATAAACCTGAGATGTAGGAGGCATGCAAGTACTGTCTATTGCCATTCCCAGTTCGCCTCAGTCTGCTTCCCCAAACTCGAAATCGTCATTGAGCCTGCTATCGGGTCCTTGTATCGGTTGGGATGCACTGCATCGTCAAATCCTCATTATATCCTCCCCCTCCAGGGAGTTGGTGGCAACACAATATCGCGGGGTTGTGAGAAACAACGACAACCTTGCAAACTGCTTTCACATACTCCCAGCTTCGGGGTCAGGTCCAACTCCACGAAGAGCAACTCAACCCGCGTCATTTTCTTGATCGAAAGAAACTTCCCAGGCGCATATGCTGTCGGACGGGGCAGTCCTGTGTAGGTGGTTAGTATTGGGGGTGGTGTCACTGGTGTGCGTTCGACACACGCATGCATCCATGATCTATCCCGTCGTAGCGAGTCATTCGTTCAACCCTTCACTGGGACTTCTGCTTCTTGATTCCTTCTTTTCTCCTGCAAGCCTGCGAGGCATTGCGGAGTGAGGGAGAGGGAGGATATGTGCCAGTAGATACGCAGTTCATGTCGCACTAGATTACACATGATGCATCAGCGATCCTCATTCTCTCAGCCTTCGATAAAGGCACGCAAGGCGCGCCTCGAAGCCTGTCGGCCATTACTACGTCGGAAGATAAGGTAGGAAGCCCTGTGCGGCACAGCTCTGTTGGTTAGTGAACGACAACTATTACTTGTCAATAGACCTCTCTACCTCTTACATACCTAAGTAAGTACATAGTTTCGTGGAGGCAAAAGGGATTAGAACGGGAATACACCAGTTATTACATATGATATAGGTTAATAATACGCAATTAGCTACTGTAATACAATATAATCTTGATATATCTTTTAACTAATATACATGACTTATACTTGGCGGCCCTTTAGTTCTTTGAAATGCCTCAATGTTTTGAAGTGCAGTGTACATTTACTATTTCCCAGGGCCCGTAGGCTGCTAACATCCACCATCAAATTATGTGGCAGTAGCAACTAACGAGGTGCCGCACCAAAGCACGTACCTACTAAAGGCAGTGGCTGCCGCGCTATGGAGAAGCCTCCAGGGTCCCGCAACAATGGAGGTTTTTCCTTCCCTACGCCTTTTATTAGGCCTGTGACACTTATTCAGCGCACCCCCCACAGTGCAGCAACAGCAGAGCAACACGAACATCTCTTCTCGACTCGCCTACCGACCTATCGTGCATTTTGTCGTCTGGCCCAGACATAGTCCGCCGGTCATGGGAAGTAGTGTCTTGAGCAGACAGGTTCCGATTCGCCATGTATAGTCTGACGGTATGTATGGGCGAACATCCCATCATGGGAAAAAGAGGGACTGACAGCTGTTCGGGTCTCGATTCGAACATCATTTCCATATTCCATGGGACGACACACTGTCGAGGCCGAAGGCTGATTTGGCCATCCGCCTAGGCCGGCCCTCACTGGCCAGTCGCGACGTTCGGCGGCAATAGGGACTGCATGTCCGATGCATAAGTGAGCTCATCTTCCCCGTCTGTGTGGAAAACAGGCCCGGATTCAGCCAGATCGACGTGTTCAAAAAAGAGGTACTACTGCTGGTGCAGGCCATCAGCGATGCCCGTCCTTTTACCTGATTCGCCGCACGAGACTTGCATGCTCTCTCTCCCTCTCTCTGTGTGTGTATAATGTACGTACGTACATATGTCACTCGAGGTCTTCCACATCACCAGAGAAGTCCTGCGTCTTGATTCCCCAAGAACGGGGTGCGCCTGCATTTCGAGTATACCAACATGTATCAACAAAGTATCTCAGCAGTCCAGCAGTCCATGGATGGATATCCAGTATTGTTCCCCATCGATATAATCGATACTTGCAGGGGGGTGCCTGGGACGTGGGTTTTGCGTAATCTCGCGAACCAGTTTTGCCGAAAACACGGAATTCAACCGCCTGCATCCTACATACGATCTCCGCCATCTTCCCTTCTTGCGCAAGTAACGCAGTCTAGGCCACCAAGATTGCACGACTACCGAACAATCGAGCTGCATACTCAGACGATCACGATCAAGCATTCCCGAAATTCGGAGTCGCCCCGGTAACCAACCACAACCACCAACTGTTCGCTGCCGGTCGCTGCTGCTTGCTGCCGCTGTGACACTGACCCCAAGGACCCCTAAACTGCATGCCAACTCGGACTCGATACTCCCTCCCAAGACGGTTATATGTCAACCATCACTGAATTTTCTCTCTTGACATATTACACATACGCACGCCATTTAGATTAATCTCCAGGATGTTTCCAGATCTGTAAGGGAAGCATGCTACCGGCCCCCTTTACCCCCTTCAAGTGACGCAGACGGCACTTCGGGAAACTGGCTCACTTGCTGCATCGGGCAGCTCGTCAAGCGTAGCTTCCATATAGGATATATACATGACATGCAACTCCAGGAAACGTCCAACCAAAAAAAGCTCAGACATGGTCCACATGGCACGGCGGGAGACAGGGCACGGAGGCGCCATCCCTCCTCCCCGGAGCGGGTGGGATCTGGGCAGTGACGCGCAGCCACATAGCACATAGTGCTTTCTGCGGCGAAACAGCTGCTGGATGAAGTCACACATGCCCTCCACGCCGCACCGCATTCCGAGCCAGTACGCATCGACGTGTGCCCTCCTCCTCCTCCTCCTCCTCCCTCCTCCTCCTCCTCCTCCTCCCTCCGATAGCCCACTGCTCTGTATACTCAATTTTACATCGTCATCATCATATAGCCCCTTCCTGCAGGTGCGGGGCGGAAATGGAGATTTTTTCTCGTTGCTGTCCGTATATATTACGCGCGCCATGGACAAGTCTTCTTTGTGGTAGGCTCGCTTCCATGCACAGCAACTCGAGAAAGCGGCTCATAACGTCACGGCACCTGTATACCTCCTGCGTGTTTATTTTTAATTTTTCTTGGTCGAATTGATATCCAAACTAGCCTATAACGGCCTGATGATTGATTATTGAATATTTGTTATCCCCTCTGAAGATCCGTTGTGGTGGACTCATAAGCACATTGAGTTAACTTTGTGGGCGACCGTGGCGATGGCCCCATTTCTGTAATCTCCGCGACGCATGCATGCTGAGGCTAAGCCCAGGGAATTGGAGACTGGAATGAAATAGTGAAGAGCTACTCCGTACATACATAGCGATAGCCCACTTGGTAATTGGTGACACGTCAGAATTCCCCGTAGCCTTCCTTCCGGAACGGCTGGGCCGCGATTTCGGAGCGGACAGCTCCACCCCTCGCAAGCGTCCTATTTGCGCTGTTGTTTACTTGGCCCACCGGCCCTGCTTGGATTGGCGGAGAAGCCTGGGTGACGACTCGGTTATGAGTTGGTACTTGCTCCCCTCCGGATGAGAGAGCCAACTCCCCACGATGTTCAACTCGGTGCTTCTGCTGGCAGATGGGCTAGCTAGCCCTGCTCCCGTGTTCTTCCATGTTGATGTTATTGTTGCCTCGCCTCTGTCCCTCACCGAATCGGCCGCATAGACTGACCACTGCAACGGCTTCAATCCCAAGCAAGGCAGCAGAGGGGTTATCACGCTATGAACGCTGCAGAGAGAGGAAGAGAGCCTGGCCATGTACTGCTACGCTGGTGACTTTCTGCGCGTGTATGCGCATCGCGAGCACCCCAGTCTCATGTCCGCGACGACGACTCGATGGCCAAGGCTTGAGGGAGGGTATCGTGCCCGTCGCCTTGGCACTCCCAAGGATCGCCGCGTCGCCTGCATGACAGGGGACATCACGCACAACAACTACCGTTTCGCCGATATACCCAACGCCCTAGCTGGGTCACAGGGCTTCGGACGCGGTTTTCTCTTCTGCTTTCCCTTCGTGTTCAGTGTTGGGACCAGGCTGGGGGAGATCTTCAAGAATCGACGATGAAGCTTCGCCGTTTCGCCAAACGAGCCAATGGGGGGGGGGGTGGCCTGGTCGTTTAACTGCATTCGTTTGACCGATGGGTTAGGGAACTCCGTGTTGATCTGCGGTTTTGGGACCACCAAACCCAGGCCCGGCTCGCCTCATTGGCATCATCGGTCTCGCGCTGTCTGTCAATCTTGTCCCCCCTCGGAGCATCTGATTTGGCCTCTCCCTGTCCGCGTGACTGACAGGGCCTCTGGCCGATCCCCGATCCTCTTCTGGAAGGAGGACTCGTCAGCGCGTAATTTCCAAAAACACCGAACGCCCAACGGCTAACTGACTGACCTTGACTTGATAGGTAAGTCACTCCGGGGCAGTGGTATTCACTCGTTCTATGCATGATGATAGTACGAGGGGAAAGGAGGTCACCTGGTCACATGTGATGCGATGGTCAGCTGTTCACCGCTTCTGCTCATTTTTCTGAGACGGGATAATCTATCCTCTTGGGGGAACAGACGAATCTGTCTGCAACAAGCCTGGAAAAGAAGGCGAGCGGAAAGAGCAGACTGTTGCATGGCTCCCGTCGGCCTCTGGTCACTGGTGGTCAATCGTTCCTCGCCGAGATCTACGAGGCTCGGAGGACGAGGGTTGAGAATACTGCAACTGAGGAAACCATGAGTGGTAGTCAGGTCCCCAAGCCTGACTCCTCGGCTCGGTGCAGTCTTTCGCTCTACTGGTTCAATATTGGTGATCGTTGCTCGCTCGCTGGGATCTACGAGGCTTCGAGAGAAAAGTCGAGAGCATTGTGCTTAGGAGAAAGCTACGAGTGGACGAAGCCAGGCCCTCTCCTCAAGCCTCGCTCCTCGGCTCGGCGTGTAGCCATTTGCTCGCAGGTATGATTGATATCTAATGACCGTCTCAGCTACGCCGCCAGCATGGTTCGGCATAGCCCTCAGCACACTCTGGTATATGTTTGAATTGGGCACAGCTCTTTCTAAGCATCGGACAAACAGCGTGCGGCCAGGTTGCTGTTGAGCACTTCACCGTCCGCCAGTACTAAATGACGACAGAGCGAAGCCAGATATATTCTGTTTGAGAAGATGGGGCTTAACATACCGGGTGCCTGACCCAAGATTGTAGGTTTGTACGCGAGGAATGGTTATTGGCCATTGGGTTGTCGCTTGGGCGCTTTTGAAACGGCGACAGCCATTTGGGAGGGCTCTTGACGACCTATCCCCTCCGCCACGATGCGATAGGTCGGTCGACTTTGGGTACATGCGTACCTCTCTTGGTTGGCATGTTCTTGTCGGCCTTTGCGCTGCATCTCTGGGTGGTATCGATGCGATACTGCTCAGCTGCACACCCTCTGTGAACCCGGGGTACTGATCACACGATATAGCAGGTGGGAGTTATGGTCCGTTCCGAGGCATTTTGTGACCTCGGGATCCAGCCGTATCCGCTGAGCACGAGAAATGCTGAATGCGTAACGCGTAAGACCTCGGCTCCCGAAGAAGGCGACTTATGATAACTAGTGGTCGTTGCCGAGATCTACGAGGGTTGGAGAAGAGTCGAGAGCATCGTGCTAAGGAGACTACGCGCGGAACCACGCCTCCTAATAAGTCTGGTGCCCGCTCGGTGTGGTCGATTACTGGTATGACGATAGCTATGATAGCTCTGGTCTGCCTCAACTACACGCCAGCGTTGTCTGAGGTAACTCTCAGCACCGTAGCAGGCTATTGCAGTTCAGGAGATTCTGCCACTGTTGATATACGGAATAACGCCTCTTGGACCGTCCAATACACGTCTAAATCGGAATCAACGTTCGAGAACTTTTCAACGCTTCAGATTCTCAATAGCTATTCCAGCGTTGATTACATACGAAGTACACGTCAAAGGCTTTGACAGGCGTTTATTCCAGTGTATGGTTGTGCTACGGCTGGTCTGAGCATTGATTAGAGACAGCCTTTTCTCCTACGGTAGGTATCTTCAAGCATCGGACATGTAAAGGGGCGCATTCCGGCTTCTCACTGTCCGTTCATACTCGTTCCTCCGGAGGGGTCTTTGCTGGTATGAAGCGGCTGGAGGGGTGCTGAGAAATCAAAAATTGCTGTGTTGTCATTTGATATTGACACGTGCTCAGCCTTAGCAAGATGTCTAGTTACCACCTGACACGAAGCAATACGAAGGGATCACTATTCGGAATCCTACTGTTCGAATTTGAGGTAGAGATAATGCGCTGTTGCATCAGGCCGAAAACACTGTCTAAGAAGCGGCGCCAATCTCCTTCCGCGGAGACTGGCTGGTAATGGCTGTTCAAGATCGATGAGGCCGACCAGATGCTGGTACTCAACAAAACCCTGAATACGAAGGATCGCATATGACTTTAACTTCCCCAAGGCGGGATGCCAGTTGGTGTTAACCTGCCTGCTGATCCCGGTTGACAACGGTTGCCGCGCAAAACACGAGCCAAGGCCCTCCCCGACTCAAGGGGATGATCCCCAATGACAGGGAAGAGGCGTTTCGTTTCTCATGTTTGAGGCATTTGGTTTCGAAACATTCTCTTCCCCGGGCTTCGTACGTGTTTTCGTCTGATCTCTAAAACAGCGGGCTGAAACGACGTCGACCTGTAACCTACAGCACATAGCATTCACAAAAACAGATTTGGGCCAGTCGGCGACTTACACGGCGTCCGAGACAAGTCTACAGAGTACAGCGCGCGGCGATAATTGCACAGCGCAGGAAGACGAGAAATCCCAGCAGTGCTACCAAAGATCAGACCAGACTCCATATATCTGAGTACTGGCAATGTTGGGCTGATACGAAAGATTTGCGACGAGGCAAATTTGTCTTTGGCCGACTGCAGCGCTAAGCATGGTGGCGCGGCACGGTCACCATCCAGTGAGTGAGTGGGATTTGAACTTGGATTCGCAATTGCGACTTCGTCTCTTCACAGCCCACGAGACCATTGTTTATCGTCTCTTGGCACGGAAGCGGACCTGATGTTTCGATACGAAGGTTTTCATGGCAAACCCGCCCGGCTGGGTGGAGAGCCGACGACGACTAGGAAGAGCACGTGAGGACGAAACAAAGGCACTACCACCCGGTGGGTTGGTTCTATCAATCCAAGATACCTATGCGATGCTACTGGAAGAAGCAAGTTGTCGTACGGTTGCCCGGCCACACCAAGTCGTCTCCTCGGGAGGCGAGAGGAGCGAGCAAAAAGCAAGTTCCGCATGGCTGTACTCTACGCTACGAGGAACCCACCAGCCTACTTTTTACCAACTTACATGCCGGCGACATGCGCAACTACGTTACATGGCTAGGTAGGTATGCATTTGAAATACCAAGGTTGGCATTTTGCGCCAAATAAGCTTACTTTGTTATACCTCGTCGATCCCAACGGGCAGAGGCGGGATCATCAATGGCTCATTCGGCGTTTCAGGGATCGGGTTTCGGAGGCATTTTTTCATTCCTTGCTTTACTCCCTCACCCCCCTTCATCCTTCACTTGAGACTGCAGATGCGCGATGCAGGTTGGTAGTAGTGAGTGAATACATACGAACGAAACGACCTCCCCCGCTTGCCGGCGTGGGACACTTGACACTGCCCTTGGCTTACTATGGCCGTCTGATCCTTGCGATTGGTTTCTGGGGACGCGCACTATTGTACTTGCTACAGACTAACGTTGTCGTTGGCGGCGCAACCGCTTTCTAACGGCGGGAGACTTCAGACGATAGAGGATGATTAATGGAGGAGTAGGAGGCGAAGCTGGCAACAGCAGGCTAGATGTCATGTCCCTCCGGGCCGAGGACACAAAACTGCCCTGCCATTCGTCATGAGCGAATGAAATCGTCCCTGTCGATCGGCCGAACTCCGAGCCTTTGTTTCTTGTTTCGGAATCTCGGGTTGCACACTCTATCTACATATCATAGGCCAAGATGTGATGATGTGCGGCCAGGAATCCCAGAAAGCGTTGTTGTTGGGGATCTTTTTACCCCGCGGGCCTAGAATTCTTGGAATGAGCAAGGATATAGGCAGACGATGGACAGACGTGAGCCTCCTTCCGTGTCATGTCATCAACCTCCAGCTGCTGCGTCCTCTTTTTCTCTGCTTCGTCAGAGTTTTGACCTCGGAACTCTGACCACGCAATCCATTCGACACACATACATACATGCTATGCTGCTGAATGAAGAAGTGTTGACTTTGACTTTCTTTCGGGACGTGGGCTATTATTAGCAAGCTCAGCAGCTTGGCGAATGCCGCCGCATATACTCAACTTGAGCGGTGAATGTCGTAAGCCCAAAAACAAAAGCTGAAAAATCCAATGGCGAAACTGAGCGAGTCGTTTTTTTGCATGTGTGGGTGTATGTGTGCGTGTAACTCCAACCCCCCACACGAACCATATGCGTCTTCTTGACGATGCATGAGTGACTGACTACATACGGACTACAGCGATTGATTCCGACATGGTTAAAACTGAATTACCGAAGCAACGGCGAGTCGGACGGGGACGGGGGGTTTCGAAGCATGCGGGCGTGAGGCTGGTAATGGTAACCCAACCTACTACCTTACCTACTGGATTCTTACGTACGCTGAGTCGCTACCAAGCCAAGCAGTGGCATGGGAAATTTGAAATGTATCGTGTGGTAGTAGTCCCAGTCCCGGGGCGGGCAGGAGGGGGCGTATTGCTGCGCATTTTTTGGCTTACCATCCCCCCGCCGTTTTCGTACACACCGTCCATCACGAGGCATTCCATCCTACCATCGTACCCTTGAAGCGCGACCCCTCACTTCAGCCCCTCAGCCGTTTGACATAGATACCGACCTGCATTAACGCGCACATTCCACACGATGGAGATTGGACGATAAGATGCTGACCGACAACTGACGATGGATACGGGGGTTTCACGGAGGAGACGACAACGCTTCTTCTTCTTATCTCTGCGCTTACGAATTGCCTAATTATGCATGCAATAACAAGCGGTGTCACTAGCGATACCCCGCGTCTTGGTAGGAGAAGCAAATGATTGTGCCAATCCCTGAACCGTGCCGGCGGGAGCGAGAGAGAGAATTAAAAACAAAGCAACGGTTTCTGATTTACACCTACCTTCCCGGACTGAGGTCTCTACGCGAGAGAACGGGCGGGGTATATTATTATATGTAGGAGTTCGGGCCAGACATTGATTGATCAGCCGTGAAACACGACAACGCCAGCGATACGAACCCTTTCTCTTCTTCACTTGCGTTGCCCCAGCAAAGGAAGAGAGCCAGAGCCAGAGCCAGAACCAAAGGGCGCTGGACTGCTGGAGGTGAGTAAAGGAGAGAAAAAGTGGTCAAGGTAACGGTGAAGCGGCTCGCGGTAGGCTATGCGATTGGCACAGCACAGACAAGAGTGCCCCCGCCGTCGAGTTGCGCCCCGTCGGGGTCGTGCAATCCAAGATGGGCACCAGGGAAAGAGAAGTTCTAGAATGAATGGGCTTGATTCGACCAGCGAAGCCCAGGTCGCCAAGAAGCCTAGTAGGAAAGCGTTGCGCGGCGTTACGGTGCGGGTATCTATCTCGAGAAAGCACACCAGGCACCGCCCATTCTGGTCCCCCGGACCACGAACCCGGACCATCGTTGATTGTCGGGTGGATATGTAGAGGAGACAGGGAGAGTGGGCTTCGGCGTGGGACCCTGCCTGCACCTGCACCGGGGAGAAGCAGATTGATCTTCCGCCCAGACCGACGTTTTCTACAAATCGTTGCTTTTCTAACCTTAGATGCAAATGCAAGTGTTTGCTCTGGTCGATCGTCACCCGCATTGTCTGTTCGCCGCCGTTTTTCATCGTTGCTCCATCCCAAGGTCTGGAGGTCGGTCAGGTCGACCGAGTGATCTTTGTAAGTGAGCTGTAGAATAGGGCTGAGCGAACAAAGGTCAGGACAAAGACGGAATATCGTAAAGAAGAGGAATATCATAACTTCCACAGTGTCAATAGAAGAAGATCTGCTAATAGCTAGCTACTAGAAGATCGATAGATAGAGGCACGAGGCATGAATCGAAGCTTTGATTATTGGGAATTACGGTGTAAATTGAACAATCTCCCCGCTCATTTACCTATGCTCACCTGTTCAATCGTTCAATCACATCCATCGTGAGCTGGCCTCTGGCCCCTTTAGCTGGGTCGTTCGTTCTTTTTTCAATAGCGTAGCGTCGCGCATCTCGAACCATTTTCGGAGACTTCCAACACTGGGATTGGACCACCGCAGTCCAGAGAGTCGGCCACCTTGCTCACTCGCTGACCTGACAACACACACACGCACACACTTACACACTCACTCACCGGGTCACCTCTACTCCGTACCTTGTATCCTTTGGGATCCCTGGGGACATATCCGTTTTCAGAAGGTGTGATCTGATCTGATCCCGTCAGCTCTCTAGCCTCTAAGGAGGACCCCCTTTATTACCCCCCCGCTCCCCTCCCCCCCCACCCTCACGTGCAATTCATTGGTCCGCCGCTCCCAGCAGCGCAGCACCGCCCATCCCTTCCTTATCCCTCTGCGGCTGCTGAAAGGAGCAGGTGAGGGAGGCTGAACGCTAGATTGGGTGCAGAGCCCAGAACCCAGAACCCAGCGCCCAGAGGCAGAGGAGAAGGCCAAGGGCAGGCGGGCAAGAGAGGGGGTAAAATAATTCACTCACTGCTCAGTGCTTTTCACTGCCACATGCCAGCCTGTGGGTTGTGAAAGAAGAACATTGATGATAGTCCGTCTCGTTCTTCAATGGATGTATGTAATACAGTAGCTCTCGAAATGCTAGCCTAGCTTAGCTTTGTAAGTAAGTAGTCTGCGGGCTTTCGCTACACCAACCTTCTAGTCTGTTTTGGCTTTTCCTGGGGGAAAGGCTTGGGAGAGGAGAGTTTTGCTATTCCTGTGTCTCATCGCACCGTCAGGGAGAAAACCCAAAAACCCCCCGGCGTCGTCGTCGTCGTCGTCGTCGTCGTCGTCCTATCTCTTCCTCTATCTCACTCACCCACTCACTCACTGCCCCTCGGTGTTACTGCTTACACTCCAAACTCTCCAATCCCAGAGTCCCCGAGGTGACGAGCGGGGAGTAACCCAGCTGCGCTCATTACCACGTACAGGCAAACTGCAGCAAACATTCAAATTACCACCATCCCACATCACTACCAGACTACATTCATCCGGATCTGACACAGACGCACCCTGATCCACGGCGCACACACACACGCATCCCATCCCGCACTGCTCCAACTCTCGCAAATGAAATAGATTGAGATACCCGTTCCGTACACAGAGCCAGCCAGAGGCTACTGCTAGTGTGCGTATCCTTCTTATCATCCATCCGCCGTTCTGGGCTCTTGGATTATTGGGAGAGGCTTCGCTTCTTTCTCTTCTCTTAACTCCCCTCCACATCTCCACCTCCACACTTTTGATGCCGCAATATCCGACTCCCTGTTAGTTATTCCGAGCACGCTCTCCTGCTCTTTATCTGCGACCGCCCGGGCTACCGCTCCCGCTACCGCCATCCATCGCCGACCGCCAAAACTTGGAAACAGTCCCATTCAATTTCCATTTCATCATCATAGAGACGCAGCTGTCATTAGTCCACTCCTGAAGCTAAATCCCAAAGCTGCATGCAGATAAACATATACTACTCCTGCAACCCATCTTATAGCCGTTGGGCACATCGTCGTCATTCCCGGCGCCATCATCATTCCACACCATATCCATCCAGATCCTCTCACCTCTACTCTACTCCTCCTTGATGTTTTCGAATTGTTCTAGTAGAAGCTGAGGCCACCCAACCCCCGTCGCTCGCTCTGAACGGAACCAGCAGCCCATCCACCCTGGTTCCCTCGCTGCCGGGGTTCTCTCTCATTTTCCTCAGTTCACCCAAAATTGCGGTTGGCACCTGCGCTGCCAATAGTCCGGCCAAGCCGAAATCAGTTCCATTGTACGCGACTGAACCCACCACAGTTGATCCCAATGTGTGCATTTCGGTGACAGGCCCCCCCCCTCCTCCGCTCTGGCTGTCCTGCGCTGGAGGCGTGCCCCCTTTTGCAGCTCCGCCCTTCTGGTCCCCTGGCACCTGCCTGCCCTGCCCTGCCTCCAAGGGAAAGGAGAAGAAGAAGAACGCTGGACAGTGTGCGGATACCCATCTTGCGATCGCTCTGTCGGGAGAGGGGTGTGGAGGCAGATTGGTTCGGACTGTATAAAGACAGCCCTGGGCGGCGCGCGACCTAGTCAATTCCGGTTCCGACTACCACCACGACGCCGGTAGCCGCGACGCGAAACGACACGAGATTAACCTGACGGCAGCTGGATTGCGTTGTTGCGTGTGTTTCCGGGATTGACTTTTTTTTATTTTTGTTTTTTTATTTTTACTTACTCACCTAACTTCCAAGTCTGTTATTGTTGGTGTTAGTGTTGTGTCGTCATCGTCATTACCATTCGCCAAAATGACCTCAGTTCAAAGCTTTGGTGGTTTGAGGTCCATCCGGTCCAGTGAGAAGCTGCACAAGCCCAGGAGTAGTAAGGTGGTGAAGCCAATCCTCAAAAAGCTCTCGAGCCAGTCGGAAAAGAACTCGTTAGATTTGGACCGCGCCTGGGATGAGCAAGATGAGCCCTTTCGCTACCAGAGCTCGGCCGGAGCTTGGGATGCGGCAGGCGTGGATGGCGCCTTCTATGCGAAAGACCTCAATCGAGCAGGTTCTACCAAGGACGTTAGCTTCGCTCTGGGCTTAGGCCGCAATTCGACCAGCAGCTCGAGATTCAACCAGCACCATGCTCGCTCCATCAGCGGTGCCTCGGTCGCGACTTCTGGCAGTGGAAACGGTGTTGCTGCTGGCGCCTGTGGAAGCACCTCGATTGCGCAGCGCTCCTTCGTCCATCCGTTCCAACAGATCCCACGAACGGCGACTCCTCCGATCTCCTACGCCAACTCGCTGGCTTCGTCCTATGTCGACAACCGCGATTACTCGCCCACCATCACCGAGGACGAGGACTACAGTTCGACCAACTACGACCTCGCCGACCCCACCACCAGTCACATCAGTCTGAATCACTACAACAACAGCAGTAGTATGACCAACATCCAGTATCGCCAGCAGCAATTACTCCAACAAGTCCCTACGAACAACCTCAATTCCCGCTCGCAGCCCAGTCTGAACAGCTCTGCCTCCAATTCTCGCCGATCGTCACTTACCCAACACCGTACCACCTCGTACTCGGAAGGCCCACGATCGCACCCGTCATCGCTGCGAATCAACACCACCGCGGCACGATCCATGGCCACGACGCCCGCGCAGTCCTCCCGATTGGCCAATGTGTCCAGCCAGACCGACCTCACCACCGTGGAAGTGTCGACGGGCGGCTCGCCTTCGCACCCGCCCCTGCAGAAGTTCACGTCACCCTCGAGCACCGTGTCGTCGTCGATCTCGCCCGTTATGCGTTCCTCTTTCGAAGCCGTCAACTTCCCGCGCCTGCGCGCGCGGTCGGATCTTGATACCGCGACGCGCCAGGACCACCTGCGCGAGGCGCGCCGCAAGTTCGAGGCGCGCGAGCAGGCCAAGGAGGAGAAGCACGCGCGCGAGCAGATCCGGCGCCGCGAGCGCGAGGACAACAAGCGCGCGCTCGAGGTCGAGAAGCTGGCGAAAGCCCAGCGTAAGGAGCGCGAGGCCGCCAAGCTGCGGCTCGAGGCGGCCGAGATGGCCGAGGCGGCGCTGCCGCACAACAAGCAGCACAACCGCAAGAGCAGCGGCAACAGCACGGGCGCCCTAGCATGACGCGCATGCGTAGTGGCCGCGCCAGCGCCAATGCTGCCCCCCAGCAACAGCAGCAAGGGCAGCACGACCCTGAGAAGTTCGCGGCTGGCAACTACGAGAGCATGGAGACGTGCTCGCCGCCTGCCTTTGGGCAACGGGCCGGCACTGCACGCACGCCTAGCTACGAGGCGCCGCGCCGCACGCACACGGCTAAGCAGAAGACGCACGGTGCTTGGACGGCTTTCATCCTCTGGCTGCGGACGCGGCTGTTGCGGCTCAAGAGCAAGCACCAATAGAGCCAGAGAAAAGAAATATTTACGTTTGGTCACATCCAGAACGCGAGAACATGGATGTGAACCAATGCCGTGCAGTTTTGGTTAGCCAGTCGACGGCGATCTCTCCTCTCTTTCAGGGGGTCGGCGATCTCATCGGCTTGGCTTGCTATATCTTGTCGGCGACTTCCCTTTGTGGCAATGAGCTACATCCTATGACCAACACACATACATATACGACAGACCCTTTGGCGCAAGTCGGTAAAGCAGCGGCCCCCCAAGAGGGGAGATCAATATACCCCTGCAGTAGAGCTGCAACTTCAGCGAAGCAAGACAGAGAGTCATCCAGGGGCCGGAGAGAGAAGGAGCGATCATCTTTCGACAGCAGCAGCAAATACCCTGGATACAACCGATCGTCGTTCTTCATACAGCTTCCTTCATCATCCATACTCCCACGCGTTATTGCAAGGCGTTTTCACGGGCAGGCATCTTCGACATTTTCTCTCGCGCACCTGGTTATTGCCTCTTCGTTGAGAAGAAGAGTGCATCGCACGCCTCCATCGACCTCATGATCATAACGGCCTTTACACCACTACATACTCATACACAACAACACTCGATCAATGCATGCATTCGACACATTTTGCGAACTCCATTTGGAATAACGGTGCAAAACAAGCTCAGCATTCCCACGCCTTCACAAACATTCCTCGCTTGAGACGGTCAGCTCAGGACAACCATAACAAACGGCGTTCATCCAGGTTGATTTCTGGTGTTTTTTGATCTTTGATTTTTTGGACAGCGAACACATTTTCATCCCGCATAAGCTTTTGGTGTTTTGGTGTGTGAACAGGCCATACATTTGGCAAAAACAAATCAACAGATGGCGCCTCTTCTTGCTTTTCTTGTTTCGCCGTTAAAGGATCGGAAGCAATAACAACAGGGACGCCTGGCGGCATAAGGGATTGGGACAGGATAGAACAAGTTCGTCATATCATCATCATCGTCCATCATGGTCTTTCTGGGTCTGGCTTGTGTCGAGGGGTGGGTTGCCTTTTTGATTGGCAAGCCCTTACGACGAACTGCCATTCCTATGCTTGTTGCGGTTCTTCGCGCGTTTTTTTGCACTGATTACAATTTTTTGCAAATTGCGACTTGGTTCCAGCAGCAGCCGACAACGTCAAAGGAAGACGAACGTGGGGACGATTGGATGGATAGGGGAGAGAGGGAGAAAGGTGGATCCTCGCAATGGGGATTATATAGAGAGAGAGTCGAGAAGACCAACAACCAAGCAGAAACAAAAAAGTAAAAGAAATATCATCAGCGATTTCACATTATCCATTACCTACTCGTTCGTTGCTCAAACCTTGTGTGACTGTGTGACTGTGACTATGACTGTGTGGCCCTATTATCTGCTTGTAACGCCAGCTGTTGGCGACCAATAGGGGCGATCTTGTTTTGTGTAAATGCTGAATGCTTCTCTTCGGGACACGGGTAGTTGGATTTGCCGGGCAGAAGGTAAACCGACGGCTTCAGTGTTGGGAGTGTGTCTTCATGCCATAGCATTGTCGTTGTGACTTGAGGGGTCTGCATGACGCTGTCTTATTTCTAGTACTTGCTTCGGCGCCCTCTCTCTTATACAGTAGTTGGGACGGCAAAAGGCGAAGCGACGGCTTCGTGCAGAAAATAAAAGAAGCTCCTTAAAGCAGTGTTGGAAGTGTCCTCATTCATAGCATCATCATCGTAGCTTAGGGGTTCGGTATGATGCTGTGTCACTCGCTTTGGTGCGTTCTCTTTTATCCAGTGGTTTCACTCAGGCAGAAGAAGAGAAAAATAGGGACCAAGGCATAAGGGAGGCATTGTTAACTATTATACACATCGTTATAACAACCGGATGATTAATTAGTTTCTATAGCCCTTCCTTCTGAATCCATCTAAATATGTTGTGACGGGTGAAACAGCGCCGGGTCGATCATGCATTGAAAGCTTCAAGGTCTAGATTCATGCGATGAACATCGTGGGCAAAGCCGTCCTTTGTGCGATGGCATGGTGCATGGCACACTTGACATACTTGCTGCATTTCCTGCCTGGTATATCTGTATCGCAAACTATTGGGCAGCCTTAAAGGACCTCGTCGCATTTTATAATACTCTTGAGTCCTGCGATATCAAAGTAAGCAGGGAGGTTGCAGTTGAGAAAGCTCAAGCAACTTAACACATGCAACTCCTTTTTCCACTGGGCGCCGGAAAGGGACTAGCGTAGCGGGCTTGGCAGGTGGATCAACAGGGGTCTTGGCGTCGGTCTTGGCTCTTTTCTGCTTAGGCCAGCTGGGCCAGCAAACCAGGAGCCAGGTTCTGGCCAGGTACGTCCCTGTTGGGTGATTGTCGCTCTGTCTCTCTCTCCGCAGAACCCTCCAGACGGGCAGATGAGATGCACTTGTTCGATTGGACTTCTAGACTTTTCTCCAAAGGATGATCATATAGAGTTTTAAGGGTCCTGGGAGGTAGATAGAGAGGGAGAGACATTGCTACGTATTTAGATGCATGAGACCTGAAGAAGCTATCATAGACATTATGAGCTGCAGAATCAAACCTAGGGGCTTGCTCTCGAAAGATTCCGTAGATCCGTTCGTTTTGAATGATGAGTTGCACACCATGACGCAGTCCATCTTTCATTTGTAGTGCTGGTGAGAGTGCCCTTGAAGCCCGCCGAGCCTTTTGGCGGCTGGGCATCACGGCCCCTGTCTATGCCGATTGGCCCCCCCTCTGCCCCCTTCGTCTTCAGGTGTGCAACGATGCCTGGCCATGCCACCGCCGGCTTCCTCAATTCGATGGGTGTAATAAGAGACTGGCTCCACTTTGTGAGAGGGAGCAGCATTTCATTCATTCAGGAGGCGAGTGACCGTGGTTAGTGAGCAGAGGTAGTCGTTCAGTTAGTTCCAGTCCAGGGATCAAACAGCAGCAGCAACATTGACCAATTCTCTATGTTGGACATTGCTTTCCTCATTCTCACCGTCGTCACACCCATACACGTACAATCTGCCACTCACTAGAAGGAAAGTCGATTGTCTTGTATGGTAGTACTGTAGTCTGTCCCGCAGCAGCAGACTACTGTGCCCTCCCACATTCATTCCTTTCTCCCCTCTCTCTCGTATTGGGACTGATTGATTTGATTGACTGAATCAATCGGTTGATCTCTGTATCCATCCATCATTTCCAGAGGCTACCTGGATACGGTCCCTTTTACTCACACAGCGTCTTGCCGCTTTCTTTATCCCTCTCCCATCACTTCTTGCCTGGATTGTGACTCGCCTTGTCTTGCCTTGCCGCCCCTGGCCCATTGTGTTTCGTTCTCCCGCTGCTCGCTGCTTCACCTCTGCGACAAGACATACCTTGACCGGGCACCCGACAAACAATCGACGACCTCCCCGTTCCAGTCGTTATCCGTACGCATCTTGTGTGTGCGTCGTCCCGTCATTTCGATCTACGATCATCATCGTTGATCAATCAATCCATTCATCGCGAACGACTCGAAGCGATAGAGAGGCAGGATCGGTATTTCTCCAGAACAGTTCGACACTTGGATCGACTTCTCCTCCACGCTTTTCGGCCCTTTACCCGTAAAAACAAGCAGCTTTAGAGCCGGCGGCGCATAATAACAACAAACTACGTCGCACCCATCCCATCTTTTCGAGACACCACCATGGTGAGGCTGTCGACCTCGCTGTTGGCGGCGTTGAGCTTGGGCGTTCACCAAACCTTCGCCGCCCTCGAAGTCGACCTTGACGACGTCGGTAGGTTTCCTCCTTGACAGCCCTCCGTCCACCCATCCATCTCCCCGGGCTCCCGGCCTCTTATTCTCCAGTAACTTCGCAAGCATATGCTAACCTGCGATTTTCCTCGACACCACAGAGTCCATCAAGCGCGCCGCCAAGAATGTCGCCGATGACATGCTCACCTTCTACCGGGGTGACGAGCCCGGCTGGGTGCCCGGTATTCTGCCCGGACCCCCTCCCGATGGCGATTACTACTGGTGGCACGGCGGTGCCATGTGGGGAGCCCTGCTCGACTACCGACACCACACCGGCGACAAGGACTACGACCGAATCGTGTACGAGGCCATGCTGTTCCAGGTGGGCGATGACCGCGACTACAACCCCGCCAACTGGTCCGCGTCCATGGGTAACGACGATCAAGCCTTCTGGGGCATGTCCGCCATGATCGCCGCCGAGGAGGGCTTCAACAACCCCCCGAAGGACCAGCCCCAGTGGCTGTCCCTCGTCCAGGCCGTCTTCAACGACCAGACCATGCCCGACCGCCGCGTCACCGAGGGCCCCTGCAAGGGTGGTCTCCGCTGGCAGGCCGTCCGCTACAACAACGGTTTCGACTACATCAATACCATCGCCAACGCCTGCTACTTCAACATGGGCGCCCGCCTCGCCCGGTACACCGGCAACGAAACCTACGTGAAACTGGTCGAGGCCACCTACGAGACCATCACGCGGCTCGGCTACATCGACAAGGACTACAACGTTTACGACGGCGCTCACCTGCCGAACTGCGACAAGATCAACAAGGCGCAGTTCTCGTACAACATCGGCCTGCTGGTCCAAGGCGCGGCGGCCCTGTACAACATGACGGAATCGGACAAGTGGAAGACGGAGCTCGACAACCTGCTCGACGCGACCCTCAAGGTGTTCTGGCCCCAGGGAGTCGCGTTTGAGATCTCTTGCGAAGGCCAACCCGGTGGCGGTTGCAACAAGGACATGGAGGCCTACAAGGGCTTCGTGCACCGCTGGCTTGGCTACACGGCGCAGGTGGCGCCGCACACGGCGGCCAAGATCAAGCCGATGATCAAGTCGTCGACGCAGGCGGCCGTGAAGCAATGCACGGGCGGGCCCAACGGGCGCTTCTGTGGCTTCCACTGGACGACGGGCGTGTTCGACGGCGCCATCGGCGCGGGCCAGCAGATGAACGTGCTGGGCGCGCTGACGGCCATGCTGATGCCGGACCACGGCGGCCCGCCGCCGCTGACCAACAAGACGGGCGGCACGAGTTCGGGCAACTACGACGCCGGCGGCAAGGCGTCGACGACCAAGGTGCTGACGCCGGTGACGGGCGGCGGTCGGGCCGGGGCCGGGTTCTTGACGGCGCTCATCATTGCGGGGGCGCTGGGGGCGTTTGCTTGGATGAGCACGGACGGGATTGCCGAGTAAAGTAAGAGGAAAAGAAACAGGTCTTGGAGGTTTCGTTCGCTGATTGTACTTGTGTGTTGTGTGTGCTCTTGCGGTTAGAGGGGAGAAGAGAAGAAAGTTTTCAGAAATACCCACCCCCGCCATTGGTTCTTCGTTGTGCGAGTGAGAGCAAAAGAGAAGATATACATAGGGGGGACGAGACAGCGCCATCGACTCCGTGTATTCTTAAAGTATTGGTTATAACATATGGGAAATGGCAAAGGGATATTCAGGCGTTCATGTTCAAGTTTGCGTTCGTTGGCTTTTTCTGCTCCCTTTTGTTTTTTGTTCAAGTGGAAGCTTCTGGCTGAACCGTTGTAAAACTCCCTCTCCCTCTCGAATAGGCAGGGGAGGAGGCTACGGCTAGGGGGTTGAGGCTGTGGCAAGCACGCGTGCTAGATGGCACGTTTGCTTTTGGTATACATCCTCCCGCTGCAGCAATTCGAGATCTTCTGTGAGTAGTGGCTTTGCTTATTCGATATCATTCGTCCTTGAAAAGTCGGGGATTTGTACATATTGATATATATCGTTAATGCTTTCTTCTTCTTCGGCTTTATCTACGAGAACTTGACTTTGCAACAATTATGTGGAACACATACAGACGAGGTCTTCTTCTGAGGGCAAGTCGGATAAGGGGGTTCTATGCTGACTTGATCGATCATACGTCTCAGCACTCACTTTTTACTGCGAGATGGGGGCTTAGAGTTAATACAGTGAGTCTGAGCAACCATGGCGAGGAGAAGATGGGAATCTGCTTCAGAAGCTAAGAGAAAGAGATACCTGCTCTGTCGAAGCGAACCGGTCGGCAGTTGAGACAGACAGTGCTGTGGTGGTCCTACTTTTCGACCGAGGTTTGACTGTATCGACCTGGGAATAGATTTACTTAAAGGAAGTCAAATTCGAATGTAAAGATAGCGACTTCTACGTTTCGCCTACCCTCACAACAGTTGAACGTTCGGTACCGTTTATTCATATATCACTCTGAGAGATATATATACCTGACGTGAAATAGTTAGACGAAACAGGAGGAGACGGGGAAAAGGGAGAGCTGTGTCGCAGAAGAGGCAACGGAACCTGTGTGAGTGAGAGAAACACCCGGCAACATCAGCTTGGTCTTCTGGCACTCATCCCATCCATCAACAGCAGCCGCATTTGATTGTCTTCTGGCCACGATGATGGTACCGAAACATGGGCCGAGGTATCGTCATCCCATAAAGTACGGCGCTTATCTCCTTCTTCTTTCCGGGATGTTAGCCGAATGTACGTACGGTCCCTAAGACTACACTGCTAAGACCCAGTCGTTGAAGGCGAAAATCGGTTTCTCTTTCCAGCAGACAGACCCCTTCTTCGCCTTCTCTTCTTTCTTCAGCTTCGACATCGGCGTCGGGCCTGTAGATGTCCGGGTCGCGGTGCAAGCTCGTATATGCGCACACGCTCATACTGCGACGCCCGTCGATCATCATTCCTGATTCTGTCCCGACGAACCAGGGGCCGGCGGAACAAGATGACTTCGCGCGGGATGCTGCCGGGCTTCGGCGTATGCACAGGCGCATCGCCTCCTCGTCCACGCACGGCGCGCATCTAGCGTAGGTGCGGCGGGCCCAGCACCGCGGCGTCGGTGCTGGTTCGAAGAGGATGGCGAGGATGGCGAGGCCTGCTGTTGCGGACCTCGGCCGTGGCGCCGGTGCTAGGCTTGACGAGGAGGAGGACGGTTGCGTCTCATCCACTCGAATAGTCGCTTGCCGACGCGGTGATTAGGAGAGAGCTGTCGGCGGCGCGCAGGTCGATGATGCGGCTGTAGAGATTGTTGGCGCGGGAGGATCGCCGAAAATTGTCGCTTTTCGTTGTATTTCTTCCTATTCTCCTCTTCCTCTGCATTTTCGCCTCAGTCGCTGCTGCTGCTGCTGCTGTTGTTTTCTCGTCATCCTCTCGAGTGAGCCGGCCCGCGCGCCTGTACACTTTGGCTGTCAGCCAGATCGGCGTACCGTACTTCTTATGTGCCGCACGATCTTGCAGATAACGGTTGCCCTTTTCGGTATTGCCATACTCGTGACAATCCGGACACGCGCTGGAGAAAGGGGCCCAACACACGTGGCCGCCAGCAGGGGGTGTCCAAGGCATATGCGATATACCGCGAGGAGGAAGCCCGAGATCGCCCGTTGGGCGGGTGACCATGTAAGTCTCAGCCGCTTCCCCTCAAGGCCATCCCATACCTACGAGGGTGTCTCTGCTTTTGAATCCACTGTTCCGGGTCTGGAGCTCGTTATGTCCCCCCAATATCCTACGGGGATGCCCAATAGGAGAAACGGATATCGCACCCTTCGTGCCTGGTGAAGATCATCTCCGCGTTCGGTATGCATACATCCATAAGGGGTGCCTCATATCTGCCGTGCCAAGACCTTCTTTCGGATGCGTGTACGACGACGAAGGCATGCGTGCTTCGTATATAGATAGAATGAGGCAATCTATCTGGCCAGGTTCCAGAGTCTGCAATGCCACTACACGGCTCAGGCCGCACCATATCTACAAGCGTCTCATCCGGGCAATTTATACTTCGGCAGCCATAAAGTGATGTGTGTGACGCTGCTACACCCCTATCTGACTTGTCATCATGCTGCTCAGAGGCTGGAGTAACACGAAGAGACAAGTAGCACCATTTCCCCGCACGTCGTTTACCGCTTTATATTGGAAAGAGAGTGCGATGGATGCATCTTAGTATTAAAATTGTCTTGGAACATCTTTGGGAGGAGGTCCTTTCCACACAGTTACCCTCATGCGCCAGTACCTTACGTATATTCGTACTTATAGTAATTAGGGCACCTTGCCCCTATGCATTGAAGTGCTGCCCGAAAGTGTGATCGTTGTTCTTCGTGAGTATTAAACGTCCTAGCCATAGCAGTCACACAGACCCCCATCTCATCCCAACATCTCTTCCCAATGACTGACACTGAGAAGTACGACGACGTCCAAGTCGCCACACAGGTTGAGGATAGCGCTCGCAGGCACGAAGTCGACTCCAAAGAGGACAGCCAGCGCAGCGATGATGCCGAAATCCTCAGCACCACCTCCAAGGGTAGACTGGTCGAGGTAAATCCGGTTTTATTTACTCCTTGAATCCCAATCCTGAGAAAGGGGCAAGTCTCTCTCTCTCTCTAATACTTACACTTGAGCCTTCCAGGGCTACATCGCCTACTGGCCCATCATCCAGTTCGGCTTCACCCTGCTGGCCACGTGGGAGTGCGTCGGCCTCACCCTGCAGCTCAACCTGCAGAACGGCGGCGCCTCCACCTTGGTGTACGGCACCATCTTCTCCGGCGTCGGCTCCTGCCTCGTCGCCCTGTCCATCGCCGAGATGGCGTCCATGGACCCGTGCGTCGGCGCCCAGTACCGCTGGTCCGCCCGCTTCGCGCCCGGCGGCGCCACCGCGCGGCGCTTCTGGGGCCTCTTCCAGGGCTCAGGGCTGGGTCACCGTCTTCGGCTGGATGACGGGCGCCGCCGCGAACCTCGTCTACCTGGCGCAGGGAGTCCTGGCCGTCGCGGTGCTGTGGCACCCCGAACTTAAACCGACGGCTTGGCAGACCGCCCTCGTCATGTGCGTCTTCGTCGTGCCGCCCGTCGTCGGCAACCTCTGGTTCCGCCGGATCGTCGCGCCCCTGGAGTAGTTCGGCGGCGTCTGCCACGCCGTTTTCTGGCTCGCCAGCATGGCTGTGTTGGGGGCCCTCGGCACGCGCGGCAGCCACGCCTCGGTCTGGGCCACACCCCCGGAAGCCGGGTAGGCTGGGAGGGACGCCCGGGCGTCGCATTCGGCGTCGGGCTGATGCCGCTCGCCTTTCCCGCCACGGGGTTCGACATCGTCATCCACATGAGCACGGAGACGCGCGACGCGCCATCCTGTGCGCCGTCGTGCTCAACTCGGCCATGGCATTTGTCTGGCTCGTCGTCGTCGCGTACTACCTCGGCGACGACGGCGGCGCCTCACTATTAACCGAATCTCCCATGGGCCTCGCCATCATGGGCGTCTACCTGCGGGTGACGGGGTCCCGGGCCGCGGCCACGGTGCTCGTGCTGTTCCACGAGGTCACCATGTACATCTCCCTGTACAACTGCTACGTGTCCGTGGCCTGGCTCGCGTGGACGTTTAGCCAAAACAAGGGGCTGCCGTTCTCTGGCTTCTTCGTCAAGGTGAGCAAGCATGACATATGCGCATTCTTTCTCTCTCGATGGACGATTAAATAGTCATCATGAAGTTAAAAACAGGTCTCCAGCCACTTCAACCAGCCCTTCCGCACCCTCGGCCTCCTGACCGTCGTCGACGTCGCGCTGGGGCCCTTCCGGCCGCGTGGCGTCGCGATCGTCACCAATATTCTGGCCGTCGTCTACATCCTGTACGTGCTCAGCTTCGCGGGCCTGCCGACCGTCATGCCCGTCACCAAGGACAACATGAACTACGCGGGGCCCATGATGCTGGGGCTCATCGTGCTCGCGCTGGCGGGCTGGTGCATTTCAGACAGGAAGCGGTTTCAGCTGCCCGATGTCCACTTCGATTCGTGAGAGGTATACATCTAATGGGAGGCTGCAGGGTCTCAGCAAGGCAGGGAGATGTTGCCCTGTATGTATTGACTCACATTGCTGTGTCTTGAAATAGAGTGTTGCTAGTTCATGTCAATTAGCTCTGGCTGGCTTCCCCTCATGGACCCCTCCTCCGTGACACTGCCCTGCCAGAAAAGAATCGATCTATCACATGACCAGGCGACAGATCAAAACACGTCGCATCATCATGTCTGATCTAGATGGCTACGATACTGCTCAGCCATTTCCAATTGTCTTCATCCCTTTGCTCTTTGCTATACGGTTATTGCAGTTGGTGGAGTGACCTACGTGACCTACTGGGAAATACGAGTACCCTGGTAGCCAACTAGCACTGTACACTTCATATAAAAGGTGTAGCCCTCGAAAGCGCAACCCCGCCAAAAACGTCCACCAGAATCATTCCATTTGATATTTCACCATGTCGGACAGAAAGCCCACCCTGCACCATCTCAATGTATGTGCCAGCCCAACAAGAGCTGCATGAGCGCTCTATATACTTACCGTGCGGCGCGATGTGACTAATTCATTGGTCGTTAGGACTCCCAATCCCAGTCGATCCTCTGGCTGCTGGAGGAGCTGGGCATCGACTACAACCTGGTCCCGTACCGACGGAAAAAGGGTCGCGCGCCTCCGGAGATGAAGGAAGTGCACCCGCGCGGCCGGTCCCCCGTGCTGGTCACGCACTCGGGCCGCATCATCACCGAGCGCAGCGCCATCGCGCTGTACCTGATCCGCACCTACGACGGTGCGGGCCGCTTCCAGGTCGCGAACCCTGTCCTGCCATCACCATCATCATCAGCCTCCTCTTCTGAAGGTGTTTCTGGGAATGGCAGTGTCGACGATGGCGAGGGCGACGATCTGGTCCGCGAGGAAGAGCTCGTCTCGCTCGGCACGGCGACACTGAACCCGACCGTCCTGTTCGCCTTCGTGCTCGGCATGCTGGTCAAGATGTCGCCCTTCTTCATCCGGCCCGTCATGGCCGGGTTCAACCTGCTTTTACGAAAAGCGTTCCTGGACGCGGAGCTCGACAGCGGCTTCGCGGAGCTGGAGCGGGCCTTGCTACGGCCCAAGATCATTACGAAGAAGACTAAACAGCAGCAGCACGCGCGCGAGTTCCTCATGGGCGGCCCGGACCCGACGCGCGCCGACTTCGTGGTGGAGTGGTACGTTGAATGGGCCGTGGCGGGCAAGCTGGTCGACCTGGACAACTACCCGGCCGTCGAGGCTCGGGTCGAGCGGTGCCAGTCGCGGCGGGCGTACCGTCGGGCCCTGGAGAAGGGGAACGGGTATGATCTGGTGCATGGGCCTTCGTAGGCTGCGGCGGCACAGTCTACTCGAGGGGCCAAGCAGTAGCCTGTGAGAAGTCAACAGATACGCGAAATTGCGATGAAGAAAAAGACTGGCTGTTAGAGGTGACGGCAACAGCAGTGTCAAGGATTGGCTGTTATGGTCTGTTTGTAAGTCTGCATGATTACCAAGTATACTTATTCATCGAATGCATTTGCCAAAAGTATGCATTTACGATGAAGACACTTTGTACCTAGCCATCTAGTCTTCCCACCGGTCAGGATAATTGTTGTAGATAGCTGCATCGGCTTCTAATTAACACAAGCGAAGACTCAGGTTACCTCCACAGACAATGAGACATTGAACCTGCAATGGTTGCTCACCAGAAGCTTGCGCCGTACATGTCACAAGATTCCTCTACCTGATTCGGGGGTAATCTTGTTATCAATACTTCATAGCGACGAACATGTTTGGGCAATTGCATGCATATCCTTCCAGTCCGCAGCCAAGGCGACGAGGAGGGAGCCGCCCCCCCCCTCAATCGACGACAAGGCTCCACCTCGGCACCGAATACTAGGGGAAAATAACATAGACACTGACCACCTCGTCCTGTACCTGGTCGCATCTCCCAACCGTGACATTGGACGCCCCGTGCCGACCCCTCGCGTTTTGGAGTGGGCGAAGCGAGGATGCGAGGGAGGGGTCTGTGCCGGTAAGCGCGGCTAGGTAGGAGAACACAGAGGTCGCACTGCAACCTCTCTCAGCACACATCAACACGATATTTCCGCCCCGAGGGACTGGCAACGGAAAGGCGGCAGCGGGAGTGCGAGGGTTTGCGGCACGGGTGGGGTCGCAAGGGGGAAAAGAAATCGGCCACTTTCAGTAATGAGCCCACCGAGACAGAGTCTTCGGCGGCTCAGATTGGTTCCAACAATCGAGACAGTTGCACCGCAAAGAATCAGTCCAGTGGGGTCGCTACAGCGGGGGTCGTCCAGTAAGAAAAAGGTGCCCGACGGACGGTTAAGCGTGCCGACGAACGAGCGCGCTTCTATTCATAGTTGCATGCGCTTTGGTATGGAGATGCCTGAATCCTATCGAATCCTACCATACGAGCAGTCGCTTTTGTCTCATGGATTTTTTACCGAGCTGTGCCCGTGATACTGGCGGTTGAATTGATATAAATGTTGGCTCACTCCCTCGTACGAAAAGCGCAAACGCAATTCTAGATAAACAGTTCATCATACCCATTTACTCATACTTCGCGACCAATCGTTCTCAAAGTTCTATCCATTGCCATCCCCAAAATGCAGCTCCTTCACGCTCATCCTTTCCCTCGCTCTGTGCTACTTCACTTGCGCCCAAAGTATATGCGACGACAAACCAAGCGGCAGCGTCTTTTGCGGGTAAGTCCATTCCATCCATCATCACCTGGCTCAGCCTGACATGGACCAAACCCAACTGACGATTTTCATTCACTCCAGGAACAACAACATGTTGATCCGATGCCGCGGGGACGGCCAACAGGAATGAGGTCCCCTCCAACTGCCGAGGAGCGTCGGGGTGGAAGTGTGCGAATGAGACAGACCCGCATTCTGGGCTTCCCTCTGCTGGCTGTTATCCCGAGCGCACGGTGCGAGGTGAAGCACGCAGACAACGTTAGACGATGGATTCGCCGACGAAGAGAGAGAGAGAGAGAGAGAGAGACATCGGCTTGAACATTGGAAATCGAATAACCGATCTAAATACTACGGAGTACTTTCTCACAGTATATATCGAAACATGGGCCCGTAATTCTCCACAGCAGCCGCCGCCTCCTCGCCCTCGCCCCCTTCGCCCACGTCCGTCTCTTCCGCGGCCGACGTCGACAGCGGCAGCGCCGCCGAACGACCCTGCGCCACCACGATCGCCACCCGCGCCCGCTGCTCGTCGAGCGACCCGTATCTTCGGTCGAGCTTCGCGTTCTCGTGCTGCAACAACAAACGGAGGCTCAGCGCCAGCAGTGCCGTGAAGAACATGAAGGCGGCGCAGACGCTCTGGCCCGTGACGTAGTACGGCTTCTCGCGCGAGGGAAAAATGTTGGTCCCCAGAAGCGGGCCGCACTGGCCGACGGCGTTGAGCATGACCATGCCGGCGCCGCGCCGCGAGTCGGTGCCCTGGTTGTTCATGACCCAGGGCAAAATATTACCATGGCGGGAACACGCCCGCGGCCGCGAGGAAGACGCCGGCGTAGCGCGCCGCGACCGACTTGCACGTCGCCAGCATGATGTAGCCGACGCCCGCGACCAGGCTCAGGCCCATGATCATGAGCCCGCGCTGTTGTGTGCGGTCGGCGATCCACGTCGTCAGCACGGTGATGCAGGCCGACAGGAAGAAGGGCGGGGCGCTCAGGCCCTGCGCGGTGACGCCGCTGAAGCCCATCTGGCTCAGGATCGTCGGCACGAATACGGGCAGCGACGCGTACGAGACGTTGCAGCTGAAGTACATGAAGGCCGTGAGCCAGGGCTTCGGGTCGCGCAGCGTCGCGGCCACGTCCTGCCAGTTGATGCTGCCGACGCGGGTCGCGGAGGCGTTGCCGACCTGGCGGACCCCGCGCGCCGTCGCCGCTTCTTTCTCGTTCGCGGTGAGGAAGCGCGCGTGCTGCGGCGTGTCGGGCAGGAAGAAGTACGCGACGGGCGCCATGAAGATCGTCGGTATGCCTTCGACCAGGAAGAGCAGGCGCCAGTTGGCCAGCTTGGGGTGGCCGGACGTGATGCCGTAGGCCAGGGCGCCGCTGAAGCAGGTGGCCAGGGGTGCAGCTTTATTTGGTAGAAATTGTTAGTGAGCGAGGCTCTTTCCAATACCGTGTTCTATGTTTTCCCTAGGTTCCTTCAATAGAAAAAAAAAGATGATATCACATACCGGCAAAATAGGCCAGAGCGGAACCCAAGCTCATGGCGCAAGTAGAAGAAGCTCAGCAGGTAGGGAATCCCAGGACCGAAGCCGGCTGTTTTGCTCATGTTAGCCACTTCTTCCAATTGACAAAAGTATCGAACTTTTGCTGTGGGAGCCGATCGCTCTCTCTCTCTCTCTGTCTCTCTCTGTTCTGAAGAAGAAATAACTCACCTTCACTAGCCCCCAGTAGGAACCGCAGCGCCATGAGCCCTCCCCAGCTGGTCGCGGCGGCCTGGCACGACGCGACGACGCCCCAGGCGAAGACGATGAAGCAGGCCCAGGCATGCGGAGGCAGGACCTTCCACATGATGATGAGGAACTCGAAGAGGATGTAGGGGATGTAGAAGATGGTCAGCAGCCAGTTGTAGGCCGGGCCGTCGAGGTGGAGGTCGTCCTCCATGCCCGCGATGCGCGCATTCCTAGGGGACGTCGATGTTAGATTTTGCTCTATTTTGTTTTTGGTTCGGTCTGTGTAATAGGCGCCTTCCAAATGAAACGCCGAGAATTCGAGATGCAAAACTGCGCGCGCGCGTGTGTGCGACTCACCCAATGTTGGATCTGTCGAGAAAGGACAAGAGGACTAATCCGGGAGTGGGTTTGCGGTTAGTTCTACCGAGCTGGTACGGTACGGTGCGGACGGTGTGGATGCGCCGAGAATCTTGGCAGGACCACTTACACAGGAATGAGACCAGTGGAACTATGCGATAATCAAGCTTTCTGACAACACTTTGTTCCAACGCATGATCGACGACGGCTGTGGCGGCACCTGCTTTGGGTTCGGTTCGGGCAACAGTGCCCTTTTCGGGATCTTGGTCGGAATCTTGCCGTTTCGGGACCGCCATCGTGATTGGCGATGCTTGGCAGCGAGATTATTTAGAGGTAGAGTCCCCTTGTTGCTAATACAACTTCAATTTCCCTAGTGGCCAATCTGTTCACTTTTGCCCAAGTTCAAGCACTCCTCCAAGTGAAAGATTGATGGGTAGTAGAGGGAGAGGGGAAGGACTCTAACCGGCTCTGGTGGTGGAATACCATCAGCTACTTAAGACACGGCTTCCAGGGCCCTGGCCCCTCGGCCTCCAAACTTTCTGATGGAGGGTTCGTTCCAATAATGGCCCCGCCGGCGGTGAATAATCCATGGCTGTTTTGGGGTCACGGGCTCGTAGATCGTAAAGCAGTTGAGTAACTCCGTCATCCCGGCAATCTAGGATCCAGCAAGTAGGGCGGGGCTTGGCGCCGGCTCAGGCCAATCGTTTTCTTCTCTTCACCCTCGTAAGTGCCGGAACTTGTTCCTCGCGCCACGCGGGGTAGTAATTGACAAGCAGTATTCACAGATTGGAAGCGGGCTCAACGATGATTAATACTGGATGTCTTTAGGTAGGTGGAAGTTGTGAACTGGAGTTGATATTACGCCTTGAAATGACCAAACCATGTAGTATGATAAGGGCGTTTGGAAAACACCTATGCGACTGTCAACTCAACTCAACCACAGTTCTTTCAGCTTCCCATGCCCATGACTTAATACATAGGTTATCTACTGGCAAGCATGACCATGCCGCTATCCTAGGACCACTACTCCAAAACCATACACACACGGAACTCTGTCGCGGAAGTTCCGGTGTGCTTGTGTTCCACTCCAACCTCCCATCCAATACTACATGAACTGGAGCGGCCCGAATGCATAGATAACCTCGAATCATCTGCCCCCATGCATTGTACGATATTGTTCTTCAACACCACCGCACCACGGCATGGCTAGTGCAAGCCCTGCCCGACTAGAGCCCTGACGCTTCGCCAAAAGTGTCGGTGTACGTCAGATGACCCCACAGCACGGTTCGGATGAGGGCAAAATAATGGCCGTAATCCAATCTAGCCTCCCTGATGATGTCAAGTCACCGCTGCACCAAGATCGTCTCATTGTTATAATCGCGCTTCGGCGTAGCGTGGCAAAGCACGGATCTATCCGTTCCATGCAGCTCCCATCTCATTATCATGAGACGACAGATTGCGGTCGGTCGCGCGTTGGTTATCATTTGTCGCAGTCGAGTCGCATCATATGGCATCGCATCGTGCGAGAGCTCGGGATCTTCCACCGGGGTTGATAGATGGTTGCTCCGATTCGCTTGGCGTGGGATGGTGGTGGGGAGGGGTCGTAAGGTGGACCTGTGCTCCCCCAAAAGACACCTGCGGCCCACCACCGACTCGATGTGTTATTGTCAACGAAGTGCGTAAAAGCTCGCACCAGGCTTCACCCAGCTAAGTTCGGAACGGGATTGTGCGGCTGGAGATCTGAAGATCTGGCAATCTGGCGCTTGGAGTACAGGACGGGACCCGACGACTACACATGACTCGCCCGATCGGCCCAGAACATGTAAGCGACTCGGGATGAAACCAGCCAGCCCCGTCATCTCATCTTCCCTTCAAAGCCTCTCGGATCTTATCAGCCTCCTCAGGGGTCATTCCTGGCCTCGCGCATCATCTGAAGGATGCCGGCGCCGAAAAAGAGGACGAAGATGAAGCTGACGGTGCCGAGCAGGGAGGCGGCGTAGGTGCTGCGTATGTCCGCCGGCACGCCCTGCCAGGTGTCGGCCCAGACGGGCATCTTGATGGTGCCCGTCTGCGCCGCGAAGGCCATGGCGAAGACGAGGATGACCACGAGCGTCACCATGATCTGGGCGATCATCATCATGGTGGCGCGGAACCGCGAGTTGCTCTTTCCAACTGGCCATCTTGTTTTTCTTCTTCTTCCTTCTTCTTTTTCTTTCTGCTGCCTTTTCTCTGCTGATGTGCGTGTGCGTATTATTACTACGGTTCGGTAGATTGGCTCGATGAAGGTAAAGTTAAGGATTCTCTAGATTTGCTTGAGCAGACAGACAATCGCGCAATGGAGAGTAGAAAGGAAGAAAGTGTCAGCATCGATCATAACATACTACCGGTGTAATGTGAGGGTGGGTGAGCGTGTTACTTTAATAATAATCAAGTGTTTGCTCGAATTTGCGCACGGCGATGGCGCTGACGACTGAGCGTTGACGACTGAGCGCTGACGACTGACCGTTGGGTTATCTTGGGGCTTGGCTTTGGGATTCAGTCGAGAGACTTCTAACTTCCCGACGCATCCATACCTACATCTATCATTCGCACACGTATTGGTGCAGACCTACTGAGCATACTACGTCTTGCTTACATACCTAGGCAGCAGCCGTATATGGGCAAATACGACGGGAATATCACGGGGCCGAGTGCGAGTCCGAGGTGTGCCCCTAGCAACCAACATGGGAAATCAGCCCTGTGTGGCTTTGCCGGGGTAGTACAGTAGTAAGCAGACGGCCAGAGAGAGGGAGGGGGCCGCGACTACATCTAGTGACACCGTTTCCTGCAAACTGGCAGCATGCTAACAGACACCTTTGCAGGGCATCTACTGGACGATGCAATGTGTATTGGTCCATGGAGAACAACCGCAGTGGCAGTGGCAGTGCCAAGTTTGCCAAGTTGCCAAGTCCTTGGGGAAGAGAGGTTTTTTGGACCTCTCGGATGTGTGGTGGTGTGCACAGATGGGGCACAGGGGGATGGGGGGTTTGCGTCGAAAATCCAAAAGGACCCGACTGCCTGACCTAGGATCTACGTAGGATGCGATATACGATCGATGCAGTCGTGCGGCATTCGGCACGGGGACGGGGACGGAGTTTTACTCATTAGTATGATTGACCACTGGAGCCAAGCCTTATTATTGACGTAATTGATCAACTGAACAAGATGCTTTTCTAAGACGACCAAAAGGACAAAACATAGAACACCGAGGATTCCCAGGTCGTTACCGACACTAACCTAGTAGGTACTAATTCGGCTCTTAACCTTGTGCAACGAAGTGTTTCAGTAAGGGAAGACGCAGCACCGCCGCAGTATATTATATAAAAAAGCTTCGAATAAAAGCGAAACGGACCAGAACGGTGCTTAGCACCGTATTGTACTATCTACAGTTCCCCGATTTCCCCGCCGTTCCTGTTGGTACCTTCGCTTCGTAGGCGCTGCTATTTCCAGTGGCCCAATCACGCTCAACTTCGAACCAGTCGCCCTGATAACTACACCTAAAACTGTTGTTTCGTTCCATCTCCGTCTCCCTGATCTCTGGGAAATGCGCCCGTGCACCTGATCATGTATTTGTACAAGGAGCACTGTAGGCGCTCAACTGCAAGCTGCCTTCCCACTGTCGCCGCCGCCGCGCCCAAGAGCATGTTCCTCTCCAAGGACGGGCTGCAGTCCAACACGACGGCCCTCACGCGACCGCGGGCTTCCATATTCTGCTGATCTTCCGCATCAGCCTAACCGGACTCGGAGGACCGATCATAATACCTACCTACTCGACGGGGGGGAACGCGAGCGAGGCCGTCGACGCCCCCTGTCGTGAGCGACGGCGCGTAATACACGGACGGGGCGGCGCTGTCAGACAAGATCCGCTCCTTCCAAACGCTGCCCTCGAGCCGGGGTCGACCGGGTCGAGGTCTCGCTCGTCTCGCACGACATCACCATCCAGATCATCCGGGACTTGTCGCGTCCGAGGGCAACGGGCCCGGACTTCACTATAAGATCATTTTTCTTTAGTATTATTATTCATTACTATAATAGATACTCTATCTCTAAACGTGCTAGAACTCTTTTAGTTATTATTTCAAATGGTATACTTTTACCTTGGCATTAATAGTTCTTTTTTATTAAATCTTTACTAGCCATAATATGATTTTGGATATGTTATCATATTCATCCTCATGTATCTACATCTCAGCAATCGTTAATTATATTAGGTAGGTGAGTGCATACGATACATAACGACTTTGTTCGTATGCCACTATCATGAAGTGTTGATTGCCACTCAACGACTTTGCGTTTTCAGCATTGAAAGCCACGTTTTCCTCATATATCAAGACACTGGCGACACTCTCTCAAGTTATCCGGGAAATGTACTCTGGGAAGATGCTTTCCGTCGCATCTGCCATGGATCCACGCGCACGTGTGCAAGTATGCGTCTTTAGGCGCGCATTTCTCTCTTCTAGCCTTTTTTTCTTTCTCTCCTTTGAATTTCTCCCCCATTCGTCATGACCCTCCCGTAGGTCCCCCCATATTCATGTAAGGGTACACATTTCCGCCGCCCCCCATGAACGCCCAGCTCGGGCAGCTCAGGTCCGACATGTCGGTGAGGAGGTTCTGGCTCTGCTCCCACTGCTCGGGCGCCAGCACCATGTCCCACTGGATGTCGGGCCCCGCGCCGGTCGTCGGCACCTCCGCGCTGCCGGTGGTGGCCGTGGCCGGGTTGAAGACGCCCGAGTAGACGAAGTCGACCCCGCCCAGGCTGGGGTGCCGCGTGTCCGGGCCGAACATGGGGGCCGCCAGCGGGTGGTGCACGTGCGGCGGCTGCTGCGGGGGAAGGCTATGCCAGCTTGAGGACGCGAGGGGGTCATGATGTTGCTCCATCGGCTGTGGTGGGTGGCCATGTTGCTGCTGCTGTTGCTGCTGCTGCTGTTGTTGCGGCGGCAGTCCTTCCTCTATATCGCTTGCAGAAAAGCCGATCCCGCCCGCCCCGCCGCCGCCATGGCGCTGCTGCTGCTGCTGCGCCGCCTCCTGCGGGTGCCCCATCTGCCGCAGCGTTGCCGGGTTCTCGCCCGCCCGGACGCCCTCGAGCTCGTGCCCGAGCGAGTTGCCGAACAGCGTCGACGTGGGCCGGCCGTCGACGAGCTTCATGGCCTTGGCAAACTCGTTGGCGATCTTGGCGAAGCGCGCGTTGGTCCCGCTCATCTCGACCGTCTTGAGGATGTCGTGCAGCCGCCGCACGGCGTCGGCCAGCTCGGCCACGCTGTGCACCTCGACCAGCTGGTTCTGGGTCAGCAGGGCCTCGAGCTCGTGGCCCAGGTCCGTCCGCGACCCCGACGACGCGGATTGCTGCGCTTCTTGCTGCTGGTGCGTTTGCAGGGGCGTGAACTTCCAGGTGTGCTGCGCCGCTTCCTCGGAGGCGGGCGAGCTGCCGCGCGGCCGGCTATCGGTCGATGAGGTTGATGGTCGTTGCTGATGCCCCTGCTGCTGAGATGTCGATTTCGGCGGCGGCATCGCCGCGTCGGGCGCCACGAGCCGCAGCGTGAGCTCCATGCTGGTCAGGTAGGCCCAGTAGACGTCGAACCAGCATATGGCGTTGAAGGCGCCGCCGCGCCAGAGCTCGACGAAGAAGCCCACGGCGCGCATCGCCGACGTGACGCAGACGCGGCTCAGTTGCGTCACGACGAAGCCGTCGGCCGTCGCGCCGAGGTCGACGCCCTGCTCGCTGGCCTCGACCTCGCGCAGCAGGAAGCGCCGCGACAGCAGCCCCAGCGCGCACTGGTACACGATGTGCAGGATCAGAACGGAGCGCCACGCCGTCAGGTCCTCGTGCGTTGCGCGCCGGTCCGCCGCGCTGCTCGACGAAAAGGGCGTCGGCTGCAGCGCCGGCGGCAGCGCGAACCGCCACTCCACCAGGCGCCGCAGGTACTGCACGGCCTGGTGGTAGCGGCTCGCCGGGCAGTGCGCCAAGTCGTAGACGTCGCGGCGGATGCAGCCGACGAGCTGCCATAGCTTGGCGTGCTCCTCGGCGAGCCCCGGCGGCTGGCCGGCCGCGGGCGCCAGGACGTGCTCGTCCGGGTAGTCGACGTCGACCTCGCGGTCGTCGATGGCGCTGGGCCGCCCCAGGGAGCAGCACAGGTTCTGCTCGTAGCAGTAGAGCGTCCACCAGACGCGCTTGCGCAGCTCGCGCGTGATGGGGTGGAAGGACCCGGACACGTCCTGGCGGTGCATGCCGAGCGCGACGGCGAGGCGGCAGGCGGCGCCGTGGTAGGTCCAGGCCGCCGTCCGGTCGTTGGTGTTGTTCGAGTGCAGGCTCAGCAGCGTCAGGGCGCAGACGTTGGGCAGGCTGAGCGTCACGAGCAGCTGCGGCAGGCCCGTCATCTCGGCGTAGTAGCGGCGCTGGAAGTCGAGCGTGTGGTTGTTCTGCGGCAGCGAGCGGCAGCCGAAGATGAAGATCATGTAGAGGCAGCCGAGCCAGCCGACCGAGACGTAGGTGGTTTGGCTGGTGGCGTCCGAGCCCGGGCCCGGGACGTTAACGCCGCCTACGCCGCCTACGCCGACGCCCTCTTTGTTGCCGCCTCCTTGGTGGTCCATCGACGCGGCCCGCCAGATCTCCTCGTAGACGTGCTGGAAGGTGGGCCGGTGGAAGAGCACGAAGTTGGGGTGCATGTGCTGGAAGAAGGCCTCGATGTAGCGGTCGGCGACGGCGCGCTCGGGGAAGCGGACCTTGCTCGAGGGCACGCAGTGGCGCAGAAGCTCCGACGTGTGGGCGTGCCCCTCGTGGCCGCTGAAGCTGGTCGTGGGCGAGTCGCCGCGGAACATGGACGGCGACAGCGGCGGGCGCAGCAGCCGGTCGCCGCCGCGCTGCGTGTGGCCCTCGTACACCATGGTCGGGTCCGCCATCAGGTCCGCCGTCAGGTGCTCCGGGTGCGGGTCGCTGCTCAGCTCCGACGAGGTGCTCTTGGACCGCGTCGCGACCAGGTTACGCAGGCGCGTGAAGAAGGCTAGGCTGCCCGCCGGACCGATGTAGTGTGGCCGCCCGCTCGGGTCGCGCACCAGGTTCGTGCCCTCGTCGCTGCGGTCCGGCTTGATCGTTTTGTTCTCGGGGGAGACGGGCGACAATAATGCTGACGCGCTCACGGACCGCTGTCTCTTTGCTGTCGTTACGGACTGCGGCGTGGGCGGCTCGGGCATGATGCCGTCGAAATCCGGCATCCCGAGGCCCAGCTCCCGCCCGTACGCGACCACCTCCTCCGCGGTCGGCTCCGCGCCCAGCTTAGGGTGTAAGCCGCGGATCAGCGCGTCGATGGCCCGGTACCGCCGGTCGAGGCTCTCGACGCTGCCGTAGATGCGGTGCTTACGCGGCATCGTCGTGACGCACTGGATGCCGGCCTCGATGCAGAGCTTGCACGGCGTCAGCCCCTCGTCGTCGCGGCCCGCGTCCCCCATCGACGAGTCCGCCGTTGCCTGGTCCAGCCGCTGGCACTTGCAGCGCCGCGTCTTGCAGTAGTCGCAGCTGAGCTTCGTCCGCTTCCGCTGGGCGGCCGGGACGCGTCGTTTTGCTTTTAATTGTTCGCGGCGCTGGGCGGCTTGCTGGTGGGTGAGGCCGCTGCTGCCTGGGATGGCGCCCGAGGATGTGATGCCGCCGCCGCCGTTGTGTTGTTGGTGATCCTGGCCTTCGAACTTGGGGAGGGGACGTCGGGTATCCAGGGTCGGAGGGGGCCCGAACTGGCCCAGCTGGAGGTGGCCTGGGGACGGGTCGAATTCCGACTTGGGCTCGGCCATCGCTGGTGGTTGTTGGGGGAAGTCTACGAGGCGGCTGCTGCTATTATCGTGGAGCTCCATGGCGGAGGAGGCAGAAGGAGGAGGGCGAGGAGGAGGAGGAGGAGGAGGAGGAGGGTGTGGTCTGTAGATTTATTCGTTTTATTCTCTCTTGTCGTCGAAAGCTTGTGACCGTAGGGTGGATGTTCTTCTTCTCTTCTCGTCGAAAGCTTGTAACCGCGAGCGGGAGACATCTGGGAGAGACGCGTGTAGGTAGGGCGATCACCGGCTGAAGACGAGACACATAATAGAGTAGAAAATTCCGTATAGAGCTGGTAGCAGCAAGGAAGCAAGCAGCTGGGCTGGGCAATGGTGCCCTTCCCTCCTCCAAAACGGATCCCACGGGGTAAGAAGAGGGTTAGGTATGGTATGGTGGGCAAGCGGTGGGCTAGCTCTCGCGGATGACGGAATCCACTGACAATACGGACGGACTTTAGTATCACAGACTAATAAGTAGGAAGACAAGGGAAGTGACAAAGCCCACTGCCGCACAAGAGAGAAAAAATCTTTTCTTTTTTTACTTTTGTTGGCGTGGTGCGCGCACTCGAATCAGTGGCTGGCGAGGAAGTGGCAGGACCAATTTCGTCGACGAAATTGCTTCGTCATTGTGTATTCGAACCTGTGTGGCCTGTTCGAAGCAAAGGTCCAGAGCCTGAAAGACCTCTTGGTCTGGATTGAGTTGGAAAATGGGGGATGGGAGAGGGGGGGGTGGTCTTAGCAGTACGTCAGGTTCTAGTCGTGATCCGGCTGCGCGCAGGGTCAGGGCTACTGATGGCTGAGACTTGGAGAAGGGGAATCCACTGTGATATGATGATGAGGGTCGTATGTCATAGTGAAGGGAGCTTGGGTCATGTCTCGGTAGTAGCTTCCACGGTTGTTTTTATGTAGGGGTCTGGCCTACTTACCCTTTTCCCTCCCCGACTAGCCCCTCCTCTGTCGCCCCAATTTTGTATTGCCTGACATCAATGACACGTCAGGTCGCCGGCCAATCACATTACACATTTACGATGTGACTATACGTGACCATAAAAGACGGCCATCAAGTTGGTTTTCGAGTAAGACCGCGATAGTATGGCATTCTATATGAAGGGTTATAAATCGATGACATTTACTGTGTTGGTCTTATGGAAACGCCCCTGCAGTCGCCCTCCGCGATCTGTGCGACATCCTAGGGCCTCTGCATTCACGTCGTTGCTGTGGACGACTCGACAGATAAAAATTACTATTTCGTATAGTGAGAGCTTATCTTATCACAACACCTGTTCGCAAACGCGCGCCTGTCATCATTATCGTGTGTGTGCCCGTCCTATCGACTTCGAATAGGCTGTGTGCTAGCGACTTAGCCCCTAGGCTATTACGACCGACGTGCTACAGCATTGGCTGACAGATTCTTCAGGAGGAACGTTGGGTGGGAGAGCTGTAACTATAGCTAACGGCCCGAAGTATAATTATATAAACGTTTGATCAAAGAAAAGATCAACAACTCCCATCTCCGGACGAACATTTGTGTCTTTTTCATAGCATTCCGTCTCGTGGCTGCACCTGATGTGCCATCCCGACGATATTTTATCATGGTTATTCAAGGCGAAGTTGCATTATTGGCCACGCACAACTTTTATCCACGGGCTGGCCCCATGGGTGTAGTGCGACGATGGTATGTCGTCTGGAGAGACAGCGAGAAGGAGGACAGTGTAATCATGAGTGCGCTCTATGAGACACGTACTGTGTGTATCTCGCTTAGCCAGTCGAACAGACTCCAGGACGAATGTGGCTGTGGGCGTGGCTTGGTGGGTGTAACGCTTCTCTTAGTCAGCTCAGCACGGCTCCCAAATTCCGCGCAGCTGTTTCAGTCTGTCCGTCTGTTCCGACCAGAAACGCAAAAACAAAGCGAGGCTCCGGCGACCGCGACAGCTACCGATCGCACTCTCGACAACGTCCAATGGATGGTCTAGATCACGACCAAAAGACCGACAATTATGGTGTATAACTGGGATGAATACCATGATGTCTGTTATCGATTGTACATCGAGGAGAAGAAGCCGCTGGAGGAGATCATGCAGATCATGCGGTCGGAACATGGTTTCACTCCAAGGTACCCGAATATCTGACTCGCAGCCGCCAAGCCGCCCGCCCAAGTGGGTGTTGTCGCTCGCCGGACTCCGACCGACTCCTTATCCACTTGTGTATCCATCTCAACTGACTGACATGCCATCACCCCTTTGGACAGCAAACGTGCCTACCAGATCCAATTCCGCCGTTGGGATTTCCCGTCCAAGCAGAACCCGGCGCACAAGAATGACCGCCTCGTCGCGCGGGTGCAGGAGCTATGGGCCAAGAACCTGTCGCAGAAGGACATGCTGCGGGTCCTGACTGAAGAAGATGGCTTCGACATCAAGCACCGGGAGCTCATGAGGGTCCGCTCGCGCAACCGCTGGCTGCTGCGCAAGTCCAACCCGCTGTTATCGGGTGATCATCTGGCGGCTGCCGGTGGTGGTCATGGAGACGGTGCGATCAAGGCCCAGTCCCAGTCTTCCGTGCCGAACCTGACCCTCACCCTCAGCGATACCGAGGGCGTCGACGACGAACCAATTTCGGACTCTGGAATGTACGAGGACCATGTCCAATCCCAGACTACTGCGTCATCACCGACGAAGTCGCCTAGCCTGGAAGCTACAGTGTCTGGGAGGTTGAATTCACGGAAACGTCGGCGGCGTACCCGTGGTGGAGGGGACGGCAGTCTCTCTACAGACACCCCGGGGCCGTCCCGCTTCCCTTCCGAAACCACCATTGATGAGAGTAGATCGATACTCAATCTTGACGCCAGCCTCTACCGGGAATTACGACTCCGGTTTGCCCGGATATGTGAAGTCACCGGAGTGAGCAAGAAGACGGCAGCCGGTCCCACGCGGTGGGAAGAGGTCAAGAGCATCCTCATAGGGGACATCGCCCACCTGCAGACGGTCATGTGGGTAAGCCAGGACAACCTCGACGGCAAGAGACTCGCGTTGGACGTCATCTGCACCGACGTCACCAAGCGCATGCGCACGGCGGAGCAGAAGATGACGATTGCCGAGGCCAAGAACATACTGGAGATCGACCCGGAGGAGTCACGCACCATTCGCCAGGAATACGTGGCGATCCTCAAGGAAGACAACTTCAGCAGCAAGACCGAGGGGGGAAAGGAGCACTGGGAAGAGCTGAAGAGGAGATGGATGGCCAACTCGGCCGTGCTGTGCCGGATACTGGCTCCGGATACGGTGACCCTATGCGCCAACAGAATTTGGACGCTGTCGAGGTTATGGCTAGCGATATACTCAAGCGACTTCGAGATGACCAATCGAGGAGGGGCCCGAAGAAAGCGGCGTCGAAAGTCGTCGCTTCACCTTCGGACAGCCACAGAACGCCGCATGTCGCGGAGGAGCGCATTCGTATTACTGCTGCCACGCCTCTTGAGATGTCGCCTTCGGAAGAGGGATGCCTGGTAGAGGTCGACTACACTCCAATCCAGCAAGTCCATCTGGAATCTACTCCCACGCCACTGGCATCGGATCCGACGACCCCAGAGACCATGCACATAGATCCTGATACATCCCCCATCCAAACATCGGGCCATCTTCGGTCGCGTGATCATAGAATGGCGAATGCGCCTCAAAGCATGCGGAACGGAGCTGCTACACACCAACAGCCACTGGCAACGAGTCCCATGCCAGACCATAACCACATGATGCCTGGCACTGTCCTTGACCACAGCCTGCCCATTGATCCGCACATTAACACGACAGCATTGCCTGTACTCTTGACCAGCCCCGATATCAGCGCACACGCCGCCCACCACCACGCCGCCCAGACCCCATCCTTCATGACCCCACAGCACTTACCCCAGGTCCAGGCCCAGTCCCAGTCCCTAGGGACGCCCTCTTCTCAGCACAATAGCAACGCGTTCGTCCCCAGCCCGTTCCCCACGCCGCCGAGCCCGGCGCCGCCCGTGGCCGTGTACCTGCGCCTGCACCCGTCCTCGCCCGTGCACATGGGCCCGCCGATCTGGATCTCGACGCTGACGACGCGGACGTTTGCCGAGCTGCAGCAGACGGCGGTCAAGGGATTCAACGACGCGGGCGCGACTACCGCGGTTGTCTGCGAGCGCGTCGAGGGCATCCTGGGCGAGGGCATGACCATCGAGATCAGCCGCGACGACGAGCTGCGGGCTTACCTCGCGGTCGTGGAGGGAAGGGGTGGTCGGGGCCGCAGGGGGCGCCGGGGTTCTTTGTGCAGTTGGTTAATACAGGGGGGTGGAAGGGTTGAAACGTTGAAAGCCCTCTGTTCTTCTTGACGATGATAAGAATAATGAATGACTTCCTTACTGCCAGAGAGTGATGGAGCAGGTCATTCACCTAGGCACTGATGGCTCTTTTGGCATGTAACCCCCTTTACGATCGTGATGAGCGAATGAACGTCAGGAGCGCGCTGATTCCGTCCTTTTAGATGAAATAGTCTGTGTCTAGCAGTAGTAATCGGTTATTCACTCTGAACATAGTACCGACTTTAGTATATCTGATCTGGTTTTGGGGGGTGACTCGAAGATTTAAGCTACGTGAACGCTCTACCACCCTTTTGTCACCATGAAATTTCTCCGTTGCCTCTTGTCAGAACGATGCCATTATCGCCAATTTACTTACGCGACGTCCAAATGAGTCACCTAGGCTGACTCGGCCGTTGTCCTCTTCTTGTAGAAGAAGTTTTGGTCTCGACGTTGGCTAGCAACAATGCGGCTTGCAAAGCACGTCGCACTGCTGCTGCGTAGAACCATTACCAGAGCAGCCCGACACAAGCACGGTTGTTCAAGTTTCGCACGGTATGCAAGGTAAGCTTCTCTGTTTGGATAAATTATTGCATATCTATTCGGGCTCGGGGGAAGAAAGTAAAAGGAGAGAGAGGGAGCAATATATTGTGTTTAAGTACGTTTAAGAGTTGCTACTTAAATAGATAGTACACGTAGTATAGCTTATAAGACCTTATAATCATCCACGAACTCTGCTTATCTACGTGTTGAAAGGCAATCGTAGAGAATAGGTTACATGCACTCTGAATCCTGTAGTAGCTTAAAGAAGATAAGAGCTTGGCAGGCTTTGACTTGCCCGTGGTAGCCTGAAATATCAAAACCAAAGACCGTCTAAGGGATTGGTTAGAGCAAATGCCCCGTACTCTGCGCCATGGTTGTCAAGGGCTGTCCCTCTTACTATTGGGGGTTCTTGATCGATTTACAAGCCAACCATTCCTCTTGATCAGATCAGCTTGGAGCTGCCCCGACAGGGCCTTTTGCCATTAGCCACCCCTCAGCAGCTTAGCTTATTATAAGGCGAAACATAGCCACCCTCACCTCCTCGAGAGCCGTGATGCAGCTTTTCCCGCATCCCCCCCAACGTTACACCGCGTTGCTCGCTCGGGACGAATACTTGCAATTCTCGTTGCAAAGCTCCTCATCGCCGTCATTATTGGGGAGGTTGTATTGCAGAGGCCTAAACAGCGTTGTTGTTATTGTTGTTATATCTAACGTCTAGGGTGCGGCGTAGCCGCTCCGGCCTCCCGAGGGGTATGAGACGTGCTTCCTATCCATCTATCTATCCTCCAATAGTATACATGTGATCTTGAGATCAGAGGAGCATCTTATGCCTCTTGGCGAACATCTATGAGCTTATACTTAGCGTCAAATCCATTTTCACCCGGGGCCTAAACAGCGTCAGTCTTTCGAACGGGCAGGAACAGGGGAACAGAGAACGCGGGGAGGAGAGAGAGAGAGAGAGAGAAAGCGAAAAAGGAGAAGGTGGTTGGGGGGGGGGGGCAAGATCGAGAGTCGGCAAAAAGAAATAAATGAATGGGTGGTTATAGGTACTTATACCATAGAAAGTCTCGTAATACTTTGCAACTTTGTCAATGCACGCTGTGCACGCGTCTGAGGCGCCCTCGCCGCCACACTCCGTTTCGCAACCAAATATCTAGTATAGTGTTGCACGTTAGCTATACATCGATCCCAGCATTCGATATCGAGAGTCAGCACCAATGAATGGGTATAGGTACTTACGGGTTCAGGGAAATTTCTGTATTGTACGCCGCCGGAAAGGCAGGCTTCTAGGCACGCGGTGTCGCTGGCGTGGCACCTCTCTCTGTAAAAGAAGTCCCGGTAGGGGTCCTGGTATGGTATTGCACGTTAGTTGTATCAATTCCGGACATCCCCATTTCTCCAATAGGAGGCGGGAAAGCGGATAAAGCGAAGAGCAAGAGGTAAGGGGGAAGGGGTAGGGATGGGAAAGGGGAAACCAAGAGAAAAAGAAAGCAATAAGTAAGCACCCTAACCACTTAGCCGTCCTACTATATAAGTAGTTACTAAAACTTAATACTAAACTATATCGTAACTTAAGTTTATTTTATTAATAATTATTTAGAAAGAAATCGGAAAATTATAACTTTAACGAATTTTAATTTAAATATAACGTACCCTATAAGCGAGCTGCGCATATAAGCGAGCTATATACTTTTAATTAATTTTCTTATAATTAATTTTATATTAATTTTTCTTTTTTAATAAGTATAGAATTAAAAAATAAAGAAAAAGGTTTAATTTAACGCTTTAAACGTTTTAAAATTAACGTTACGTAGTCGATGACGCGGAATTCGATCACGATCCGAAATCTCTGTAAACTCTCGAAAGCTTTTTAATTTTAAAAAGGAATTAATTATTCGATATATTATTAATTTAAATACGTAATCTTTTCCTCCCCGGTTAAGTAATATAAAAAATATAGCGAATCGATTATTTAATTTACGCGACGCGAGATACGTCGACGTTAATTAAGTTTCTAATTTTATACGATAATAATTAAACCTTTAGACGCGTTTTAATTAAAATATTAATTATTAAAGAGTTTTTTATAAAAATTTTAATATATATCGTATATAATTTATTTTTATATAAAATATAATTAATAAATATAAGATATAAAAAGAAAATATATATAACTTTAATAAGACCGGGTTTTTTATAAATTAAATCTCGTCCGAAATAATTATAACTACCTCCAATCAACGCAGCAAGCCTAGGGTAATATAATAAAAGAACCGGGAATAAATTATAATTATTTAAGGCGTCGAATTAAATAATTACGCCATCCCTTTATATATTATTATTAGAAAACGCACTTTTTTTCTTAATATAAAAACAGTTTATTATAAAAAAACTAAGTAATCGTAATTATTAAAAATAATTAAACTATAAATAAAAAAGGTAAGGATTAAATTTAATACTTTAATTAATACATTAAGTCTCGTATAAAAGGTTATTATCACCTCTTAATCTTAAACGGCTACGAAAATTATTACTCGATAATTATATTTTATATATCTTCTTATTTATTATATAAACTCTAGCCTCTTAATATCGGCTATTTTTATATATTAAAAAAAATATATAGAAAAAGAATTAAAGGTTTTATACGGGCGTATATTATTTATATTTTTAAAAAGGATTTCTTACTAACGTTTTTAAAAACGTTCTAAGCGATTTTTACCGTTTCGAATATATAAAAAAGCTTTTAAAAATTAGGACTCGTCTCGTAGAATCCGGAATATATTATTTTATAATTAAATATAAAGCTACACATTTTAACACTTTTAAAGACGTTTTTCGGCCTACTTATCCCTTAAAAATTAAAAACTTTAAATAACTCGATTAAGGTTTAATCTTAAACCGAATACGTTTAAAACCGTATCGTATAATATTAAAATAACTTTTCGATATCTATTTTAATTAACGTATCCTATAAGCGAATATCTTATATAAGCGAATGTCTTATTCTTTTATACCCCTTTTAATAAAATATAAGTTAATTTTATTATAACGTATTTAATATATTAAAATTAATCAGAATTCTTATCTCTAAATACTTCTATATTATTTTAATAAGTGCGCGTATTATGCCCGGGCTCTCGTAAATTCTATAGCGCTATAAGCGTGTCTTAAACGTCCTCGTACGACCACTCCTCCGACGCGATTCGTTTTATAACTATCTATTAACGTTCTTTTAAAACTGTAGGTTTTTTTTAGCTTATATACGAAGTAATCTTCTATTTTATAACCGTTTCTTTTTTATACGGCGGCGCCGGCTAAATATTTTATTTACTTTTCGAAATGTCGCATTTTTACCTTTTAAAAAAGTAACTCGGTATATAATATACGTTATAGCCTTTACGATCTAGTTAAAGCTAATTAAAATAAATATCGGAAAACTATTTTAATACCGTATAATATGGTTTCGAGCGTATTCGGTTTAAGATTAAGCCTTAATTAAATTATTTAAAGTTTTTAATTTTTAAGGAATAAATAAGTTAAAAAATGTCCCCGGAAGTATTAAAATACGTAGTTTTATATCTAATTATAAAATAATATATTCCGGATTATACGAAATAAGTCCTATTTTTCGAAAGCTTTTTTATATATTTAAAACGGTAAAAATCGCTTAAAACGTTTTTAAAAACGTTAATAAAAAGTCCTTTTTAAAATATACCTTTTTTAATATATAAAAACAGCCGATATTAAGAGGTTAGAATTTATATAATAAATAAGAAAATATATAAAATATAATAATCGAGTTCTTTTTATAGTAAAGCTCGAAAATTATTAATTAATAACTTTTATAGCCGTTTAAAATTAAAAAGCGATAATAACCCTTTATATAAAAATTAATATATTAATTAAAATATTAAATCTAATCCTCGCTTTTTTTATTTATAATTTAACTATTTTTAATAATTACGATTACTTAATCCTTTAATAATAAGCTATTTTCGTACTAAGAAAAAAGGTAGGTTTTCTTAATAAAAATAATATACGGAGGGATAACGTAACCGTATAATCCGACGCCCTAAATAATTATAACTTATTCCCGGTTCCTTTATTATATTACCTTAAGCTTTCCGTATTAATCGGAGGTAGTTATAACTATTTCAAACGAGATTTAGCTTATAAAAAAGCCGGTTTCGTTAAATTTATAAATATCCTTTTTTTAGATCTCGTATTTATAAATTATATTCTATATAAGGGTAAACTATACGCGATACGCGTTAAAATCTTTATAAAAAACTCTTTAATAATCGATTCTTTAATTAAAACGCGTCCGGAGGTTTAATTATTATCGTATAAAGTTAAAGGCTTAATTAACGCCGACGCGTCTCGCGTCGCGTAAATTAAATAATCGATTCGCTATATTTTTTATACTATTTAACGGGGAAAAAAACGATCGCGTATTTAAATTAATAATACATCGAATAATCGTATTTTTTTCGGAATTTAGAAGCTTTTAAGAATTCGTAAATATTTCGCGTCGTATAGGTTAGCTATTTCGTCTACGCTATAAGGTTTTCGATAAGACGTAATAAATTAATACAGCCTTTCGTACGTTTAAAATCAAGTCTTCCTAGAACGCTTAAAGCGCTAGAATTATATTACTCTCTTTTTAAAGTTATAGTATTTTCGGACGTAAAAAAATATAAAAAAAGGTTGAGGCTATAAGGAAATTTATAAAAGTGGGACATTCGCTTATGAGATACGTTAGCCTTAACTAGATCGTAAAAACTATAACATAAATTATATACCGAGTTACTCTTTTAAAAAATAAAAACGTAACACTTCGAAAAATAAATAAGATACTTAGCCGGTGCCGCCGTACGAAAAAAAACGGCTATAAAATAAAGGATCACTATATATAAACTAGAAAAGACCTATAGTTTTAAAAGGATATTAATAAATAATTATAAAACGAATCGTATCGAAAAAATAATTATACGAGAACGTTTAAAACACGCTTATAACGTTATAAAATTTATAAAAAGCCTAGGTATAATACGCGCACTTATTAAAATAATATAAAAACCTTTAAAAATAATAATTATTAATATATTTAATTAATTCTAAGCGTTATAATCGAGTTAATTTATAACTTATAAGGCTTAATAATAAAAAATACACAGCTCGATTATATACGTAGCTCGCTTATAGGGTACGTTAGCTAGTAATATTAAAATCGCTTTTCGAATTTAAGCTAATAATTTAAATCGCTTTATCTTCTTTCGATTTATATTAAAGGTTATGCTATTAGCCTGTTATTTTATCCTTAAATGCTATTATATCTTATATTATAATAAAGGTACGATTACAGTTTTTAATTATTCGACGAGGTTTAAGCTTACGTATTTTATTTAATTCGGCTTATAAACGAGGTTTTTATTTTTTTAATTTAATTAACTAAGCGTTTAAAGTATTAAGCCTTTTTCCGAGCTTACGAAATAACAGCCTCTTATAGGATTATTAAGTTAAATATCCCTATTACGAGCTAAGGCTTCGATTTAAAGTATATACCGGGAGCTGGTAGGTGTAGGCGCTTCCCGGATAAGTATTTATTAGTCGTTAAGTTATTTAGGGCTTAAAGGGATTACTTTCTAGCCGCGGCCTTGCTCGTATCTACGTAACCGGGAGTTTAGGGGTTTAGAAATGTCCCGTAAATAAATTCCGGTAGCTCGCTACTCGTTAGCTATTATTTTAAATTTAGAAGCTAATTCCTGGGCCCGGTGTTACGCTTAAATAAAGTTAGTTTTATTTATGTTTATATTAAACGTTAATTAATAGCGGAGAATTAAATATTTCCGAACTTTTCGTTTTAATATTAAAAAAGGATTTAAATTTAAAAGTTATAATATATAAGAAATATATATTAATAAATATAATAATTAAACTTTATTAATTATATATTATTATTATTAATAGTACGCCGTAAGTCGAAAGCTTTCGGTATATTTACTTAGTTCTTTATATAATAAACTGTGCCGAAGCTAGGTTAAAAATATACGCTATTATATTATAAAATTTACTTTACGTGTTCGACGTTACTATACTAGTTTTTACTTATTAGCCTAGTAACTTTTATTTTAGGGCCTAAAGAGATTATTTAGGTTTGGGTAGTCCCTTAATTTCTATTACTAGCTTATATAGCGGTAGTCGACCGGTCTGTAGAAGCTATTTTGCGATAACTTTCGCCGTATTTTTTTTTATAATAAGCGCCGCTAGATCGCGACGAGTTCGTAGCGGACTAAGTATTAATTATTTTGCTAGCTATTTTTACTTTTTTTCGAAGTTTTTATAATATAGGATTAGGTGTTTAGCTATTTCTTACCCTTTACCGTAATTATATAGCGGCGTCGGGACGTCTAGAACCCGGTAGGTAAATAGGAACGATTTAAACCTTATTCTTTTAATACGTACTTATATTAAGATCGACGCTTCGTATTTAAATATATCGTTATAGAGACGGCACGTTTTCTAGTTTAGCGGCGATTTTATAGCTAGTTCGCGGCGGCTTCGTATAAGAGTAACGGTATAAAACTATCTTTATTTTTATTTTTTTTAAACGTTTATTCGACCGTTTAACCGTTTAATTATTATTTAATTAATACTAATTAATCGTTACTTAGTTATAAAGTTATAAGGACTTTATTAATAGCTTTTTAAGGTTTATTTTTATTTTTTCCTCTTTACGCTTTATTCGTTATTAATAATTTTTACCGCTTTTATACAAGCGTTATATAAGAGCTGCAGCTTCTCGGTAGCCTCTATACGTATTTCGAAGCTAGCCGCCCTTATATTTAGATAGAGGTCGAGGGGAGGAACTGCCGCTTTAATTTCTAGGTAATATTAGGGGGTTATTTTATATACCCTTGTTATAATCCGGAGATAGGAGTTCTGGATTATTATAAGGCTAAGGGCTAGCTTTTTTTCGGTATCGGCCACTTTATACCAGGCCGACGCTCCGTATGCTAATACGTTACGTATTATTTTCGTATAAAGCTCTTTCGTTTTTCGTATTAAATATCCTTATATTAACGCTACGAGCTTAATAAGAACTAATATTTGAATTATTATTTTTATTTTAATTTTCGAGATATAGTTTTTTTATTATAGTTTTTAATAGAGTTACACGCCGAGGAATCTCGTTAAAATTATTAACGATATAACGGCGTTCCCGAGGCGTATTTATAATATATAAGCTTTTTATATTTTAATAAAATAAATAAGCTCGCTTTTTTTAAATTCGAACTTTATTTTTCTCGTAAGCCAGCTAACGGTACTACGGTCACCCCATATAACGGCGACCCTAAAAACTAATAATAATATTATATAATAATAATACGAATAATTTAATTAAAAATTAATATAAAATTTTAAAAATACCGTTTTAGTCTCGAAACGCTTTTATAATACTTTTAATTTTAGATTTAGAGTCAGATTTAATTATAACGGCTTCCGGCGCCGATAATAAAAGAGTAATAATCTAGGGTTCCGATATAACATTATTTATTTCCTTTTTAATTATTATAATATCTCGTATACGCGTAAATTTCTAATTAAGGTTAAGTATTACTCTTTTTCTTTTTTTATTTTTTTCTTTTTTTAAATTACTTTTTAAAACTAATTTCTCGTGTTCCAATTAGCCGATTTAGCCGTTTAAAATATTTAAACTCTTTTAGAACTTCCGGAATAAAACCCGGCGCGTCGCGCTATTAAAAATAATATTATTATTATTAAGCGTATCCGCTAACTCTTTAATTTAGCGGTTAGTTATAAATATTAATAACGTTATAAAAGAGAATTATTTATTAAAAACGTCGAAGGGAGGCTTAAATAGTTTTGTTTTTACTTAGTTTTCTATTCTCCGGTTTTAATTATTAAAGGGCTTATTAATATTACGAGGAAATATATTAATTACGGTTTAATTATTAATTATTATATATAATTAAAAAATAAACTTTTTAATTAGTTTATAATATTAAAGAAAGTTTTTCTTATTTATATTTATATTATTAAGCTCTATATAATATAAAATTATTTTTTAATAATAAATATTTTTTAATATATTAAAAAAATTAAAATTTAAGGGTTATAATAAATATAACGAGTATACCGGAAAGAAGAGAAGCTATATCTTATATTTTAAACACGATATAATAAAGTTTTCGTTTATATAGCTAGCGTAATTATTTAAAATAATAAGCTACTATTAATCCTCGTTTTTAAGCTTTATATAAAGGATAAAAACCTTATTTAACTATATTAAAACTAGCTCCTTATTAATCCAGCTTTTAGGGGATACTATAAAAACTTAATCCTTTATAATATCCGTTAACGAGTCCTTCTTTTTTAAAAATTATTATTATTAGACCTATTAACCTTTAAATATAATAAAAAGAGGTAAGGCTCGGCTTAAAACGTTATTATATTTAATTATAAAAGCTTATTTTCGATTAAAAGAGTTTATAATTAATATTTTTTTTATTTTAATAAGTTTAATAATTATTATATTTATTTTATAGCCGAATTAGTTACCGATCTCGTTAATATTAAATCGAAACTTTAAAAAGATCGATTTTAGAATAGGATTATTAAACCGCTTAAAAAACTCGATAATTTTTTTTACGGAAGTTACGTTAAGCTTTAAAAAATTTATCCTTTTAGAAAGAGTAGTATCGATAGATGGATAACGAGTAATAAATCTTTTAACCTAATGCTTACCGAGTATTATATTAATCCCGTTAGCTTGAAAAATCCGTTAAACGAATATCTAAAAAATAACGTACGCCGGTAAGCAGCCTAGATCATATTATATAAAGTATTAAGTCACGGTTTAAGACTTTTCCGCTATTATTAAAGCTTAGAAGGACTTATTTCGTTATTTTATAATCTTGCGGCCGTAAATCCGAGCCTTTAGAGTTATTTTAAAAATATTATACTTCTCGGCGGCTTATTTTATTAACGAGCTATTTATAATATCTTAAATCGCGCGTTATAATACTGACTCGTTAAGTTTACAGCTTATTAAAAAGAGGAAAAAAAAAAAAAGAAAACGATAGTATTATTTAATTAATTATAAATCAAAAGCTGACTGGTTTATATACTGATTTATATATAGTGCTATTAAGGGCTATTTAAATTTAGGGGTCGCCGTTGCATGGGGTGACCGTAGCACCGTTAGCTGGCTTATATATTTAACGGTTATAAATTTTTTACGCTTTTTTTAAGTTATAATAATTCGTAACGTAGTTCGGTTTTATAATAATAAGATTTGTTATTAAATAGGCTCTCGTACGTACGGTGGTTCTAGTTTTAATCGAGGTTTAATCGTTCTTATTCTATTGTTTATATCTATTTTTAGTACGAGCTACGAGGGGTATTATATACCCCTTTTAATAAAATAGGAAAAGGGTTTATACGCGTAAGTATGTAATACTTTTTTTAAAGTAATATAAAAAACCTTAATTCCTGCTATTTTAATACTAGTAATTTTTTATTTTAACGATAGATTTGGCCAGCTCCCCTTATTAGGACGAGTCTTCCCGCCGTAAGGGTCTTGTACGGATGGGTTATATTAATCCGGTATTCGGTACCTGCTTAAGCTATATAAGTAATACTATACCTTTTTAATATTATTTTTATTAAATAATAGGTCTTTTTAACTAGTTATTCTAGTTATCTAATAGTAATAACGGTATTAGGGAAAAATTATTATACGTTAACGCGTTTTTTTTCTCGTTATAAATTAAAAAGAACTGTTTAAAAATAATAATAGTAATAGGTGCGCGTTTTCGTATACCGAATTACGTTATACCTTATTAAAGATCGTATCTTTTTTTTTTACTCGCTATACGAGTTTAGCCGCTTGATATACGCTTTTATATATACGGTGAGGCTATTCGTTAAGACTATCTGCTCGAGGGCTTTATTTAGGGATTTCTTAGTGAAGGCGTTTATAGGGTTATCTCGGCCGTCGACCTAATAGATCTCTAAGATCTCCTTTTTTTTGTACGATTTTTGGGAGCGATATAATATCGATTATTAATCTTTTCTCGTTCGTTGTTCCTAATTTAATTAAGTATTCGTCGAATAAATATCTTCGCTAATAAGCCGGTAATAGAACGCGGCGTCCGTTAGGTAAGTAGTGTTTTATTATACGTTTTCCGGATCGAGATAGTTATACTCTTTTTCGTCGTTTTTTAGCTCCTCCCTTTTCTTTTCTTAGTTTTAAACGAAATCCCCGTATTCTTCTTAGGTAAAGAGATTATATCCAATATTATTACACGCTTAGAAGTATTAGATTATTATACGGGTTCGCTTTTCGGTTAAATAGTTTATTGATTAATAGCCTTACTTATGGTAGATTCGGTAGGTTCTTTGTTCGAACTGCCGGTTCCCGTACGATAGTTTTGGCTAGAAGGTATTGACGGGTCGCTGGCTGCTTTCCTATCCTGGTGGTCGGTTATTATATAGTAATTTGTTGCCGTAAATTAGTCGGTTTTTTCTCGTACAGTTATTTATAAACCGTTTATTAATTAGGTACGTATTTTTAATAAAGTTTCGATATAGTTCTTCCGTTAAATATCGTTCCGAGATCCTCTAATCCGTTATTATACTTAGCGATACGCGAAGGTCCGAAAATAGCGCTTTACATATTAGCTTTTAATAAATAAGGGTTAATAAAAGTTCCGGAACTTCTCGACAAGCTCTTACGACAAAGGTATAAAAAGCGATCTCTTTTTCGAATCCTTTTCCGAAGGCTCGTTATACGAGCTAGACCTTATTTAATAGGATTTCTAAGACCTCGATAAGTTATTTCTCGGCGTTTTTATTTTTTATTTATGCGAAAGAAGTTATTATCTAATCCGTAAAATATTATATATAATTTATTATCGTACTAAAGTACGAATTTATTAAATAGCATATCTCGTCCTATTTCTTTTCGGGTCCGAGATAGTTAAGATAGAATACCTCCGCACGGCCGGAAAGAATATCCGGGAAGATCGCATAGTACTGGTCTTCTGGTATATCTAGCCGTCGGCATATTCTAATAAATATCCGTACTTTATTATAAAAGATATTATACGGCTTACAGGTATAGTTCTTTTCCTTCTTTTATACCTTCGAAAAAATAACGACTTTATTTTAATTAATTTTATCGTTATAAATAGCTCGGCTTAAAGGGATATCGTATTCCGTAACGTATACTAGACCAAATAATCGTGCCGTCTAGTCCGGCGGTATCGGAGTCGGAGAAGGAAAAAGGATAATATCTTGCGACGCTTAGGTACTTGGGAATTCAGGGTTAGACGTCGGGCTTAAAGTGTCTCGTAATATTATAAACGATTACTTCGTACGGAGACCGGGTATCTCTCGTTTAGGCGGCGGTTATTCGATTATTTATTTTAGGGAAGAGTATAGAATATCCTCTTTTCAGGTTTCCGAAGTCGGTTTTGCCGGTCGGTCTTATTAGTGTACGGGAGCGGCCGGTAATACTAATTATGCGAGCTTGCTTTTAAAGGATCCGCCTATCGATATATTAACTCCGTTTCTTTCGAAGTAATAATAGAGCTCTTTTTAGAATATATGGTTAATTTAACCGAATAAGTATTCGGTTTATCCTTCGAATTTTATATTAAACGCCTTTTAAAAGAATATTCTTTTTATTTTTAATATATAATATTTTAAGAAGTATTATATAAAGTATATTATAAATAATTCGAGTATTATCTCTTCGAGAAGTACTTTTAAAAGTTCGAGTTCTTAGAAAGCGAGGTTGACGTTCCTTTTTTAAACTATTAAAAAGATCCCGATATTTTAAAAAACTTCTTCGTACGTAAATAGTTCGAGGTTTAAAATCGTCGATCTATCTAGGTTCGGTACGTCCGGGCTCGATCCCGATTCGCCGACCGTAATTAATTCTATTTTAATAAAAGTTATCGTTTTATAGATCGTATAATAAGGTTATTTAAATATATAATTATATATAGCTTAGTTAGTTTCGCATATAATTTAGAACTTAGTCTCCTCTTTATAATATATACTTAAAAAAAAGGGTTCTTTTTCGTACGGTTAATTTAATTCGGCTTTTCTTCCGAATCTCTGACGGGCGGAAATTCTCAAGGCTCCTTAACACGGTCGCCCTTATATCGGTAAGGGTGTAAAACCGTTTCTTTACTTTTATTAATTTATAATCGCTACGGGTAATTATTAATTAATATTAAATAAGCTTTCGTATATATAATAATTCTAGTTTTAATCGAGGTTTAATCGTTCCTATTTTATTATTTATATTTATTTTTAATACGAGCTACGAGGGGTATCGTATACCTTTCTTAATAAAATAAGAAAGGAGTTCGTACGCGTAAGTACGTAGCACCCTTTTTAAAGTAATATAGAAAACCTTAGTTCCTGCTGTTCTAACATTTATATTATTTATAAACTCGATAATAATAAATTATTTATAAGTTTTTATTTCTTTATATAAAGTAATAATATAAAAAATAAAGAGGATTAATAATAATAAAAAGTTTTATAAAATATTAACGCGGAGTTAAATTTTTTTTAACTATTTATTATCGAAATAAAAATAGATTTATTTATTTATAATAAAGTTTTCGATTTATCGGTAAATTTAATCCGGTAGTCCTTTTTTATAAAATATAGCGATTAATTTTTTATAATTAATTATATCGAAAATACTTTTAATATCGAATTAAAAAAGGGAAGCGACGCCTTTTTATTATTACGTTATATAAATAATGTCGGTAATTAATTAAATAATTAACTCGGTAGACCGTTACGTTCGGTTTCTTATTTAGCTTTTTAATAAAAGCGAGCACTTTTTAATTATTCCGGTAATTCGCTAATTTATAGCCGTTTTTATTACTTTCTTAACCGTATTAAATAATAAAATAAGTTTTTATTTATTAAATATTTACTTTTTAATTATTATTTTATTTAGCTTTAAAATTATAATAACTTTTACCGTATAGAAACGGTTAAAAAAGTAGGTAAACTGGAAACTCGCGGTCGCTAAGCCGGTTAACGTTTAAAAAAGGGTTCCCTATACGTTTTGAGAAAGTTAATAGGTAAAAAGTCTTTTTTTAAAGCTTTCTAAAGTCTCGTTTATTTAATAATATCTTTTATTTCTTTAACCGTTATTTTCGTTTCGATAAAAATAAGTTTAAAAGCGTGGTTCGTTACGTTATTTAGGTTTATAAAGTCGGCTTCTAAGTTAAAAAGAACCTCTCCGAAAGGAGCGTAGCTTTTTCGCTCGTGGCTTCGTACCTCGATAATAGCTTTTTCGTTACGTTTTAATTTTAAGATACCCGCTATTTATAATAATGTCTAGCTCCGTAGCCGGGCCTATTATTTAAACGATTAAAGTATTTTAGAGTCGTGGGAGGTAACGGCGATTACGTAATGCTAGCTCTTCGTTTTTACCTTTTAAATAATTCTTTTTAAATTTATTTTTAATTTAATATATTAATTTTAAATATATTACGAGGGTATTATAAAGTAAGCTCGGTATTATTATTTCGTTATAGTTTATACTTTTTAAACCTCCGGTAATTATTAAAGCGTACCTTTATTAGTATAAGGGGTCTTTTTTAACGCTATTATATCGGTAATCTTTCGTAGGATGCTTATAAAGTTATTAATAGCTTAATCTAGCTCTTCTGGGCTTATTAGCTCGATAATATCGGTTAAACGTGCTCCGGCTTCTACCTATACTAACCCCTTATTTAGTATCGTTTAATTCTATCCCTTTACTTTCGCTTTATTACTTTATAACGAATTAGTTTTTAACTTAATATAAATAATTTACGTTTTATAATTAAAACTTTTTAAGCTAAGATTTTTTTTATATAAAATTATCGTTCTTTATATTACTTAGGCTAGATTTAGTGTAAACTCTTTTTATCCGTGGCGTTATTTCGTAATTTCTCCGTATAACGTAGCTAGCTTTAGGTTTTATCGGTCCGTAAAAGTAAAAAGGTTATCTGCTCCGTATAATTTCTTACCGTGTACGTTTTAAAGCGGATAGTATATATTAAAACCTCCGACGAGCAAGTGTCGCCCGGGGTACGCGGTCGTATCGAGGTTGTTTAAAGGGCTCCGTTATTAGGAAATTTTTTAGATCGGCGAGTATATAAATTATATAATAAAATAGCTATTTTTTCCCGTTAATATTATAACGGTAATTTAATTAAAACTTATTTTAGTTTTTAATTTAACGATATTAAATCGTTTATATATATAAATAATTACTCGGCTTTTGTTATAAATTATTTAATATTTAATTATTTTTAAATAATACGCGGCTTATATATAAAAGTTTATTTATATTTTTTATAATATTAATATATTATATTTTTTTTAATTAATTAAAATAAATATTATTATTACTTTTAATATTATAACGTTTTAATATATTACTCGTAAATTTATAATTATAAAACTATAATAATATTTTATATTAATAAAAGATCGGCGGTATCGCGCCGGTTTTACGAACGTATTTTTTTACCTTAGCTACTCGTTATTGAATTAAACCGTAAGCGGCCTCTCTTCCGGGAAATTATTATATATCCTTCTCTATTATTAATAAAAAGCGTCGCCGGTGGCGATAGCCGTCCTGTTCCTACCGAGCTGTCGCCGGTGCTACGGATTTCGAACTAGCGAGGCCGGTAGGTATAAACTTCTTTTACGCGTTCTCTTTATTAAATTACTACGGGGTAGCCGCGATTTTACGCCGTATATTCTTTATTATAATTAATGTAACGTTTTTTACCTCGTGGTTCTTTTTAAAGGCACTTTTAGTCTCCTCTAAGGTATGTTATTATAAAATAATAACCGTATCGCTGTTACTTTCGATAATATTTAGTTACGTAGTTATAGCCGTAGTAACGGTAGTATTATTAGATACGGAAGCTGGCGTTATACGGTTTATAATTAAAGATTTCGAAATTCTATATTAAGCCGTTATCGTATAAATCCTTTATAATTTAAATAGAGTTTATATATAAGATAAGAAATATGTAACGCGCCTCGAGATTTTTTAGTAAGCTACGTTTATATTTTGAAATCTTTTTCGAATTATATTTATTTACGAATAAATTATATAATAACGCGGTTTTATTATAAATATCTCGTAGTTTCTTTATTAAGATCTTTTTCGTAATAATTATTAATTTCTTACGAGTAAATTACGTATTATTTTTTAAAACGTTTAAAACTTATCCGTTATTTTTTATATATTTTTTCGCCTCGTTTTTAAAAATAAAAATAATATCGCTATTAAATAACTCCCTTATTATAATAACTTTATTATACTTAATTACCGTGTTTATATTTTATATAATATTTATTAGTTTCTTCTTTTATATATTACTCGATTAATTTATGTTTTTAATTATTAAGCCAGCTGACGGTGCTACGGTCACCCTATATAACGGCGACCCCTAAATTTAAATAGCTCTTAATAATACTATATATAAATCAGTATATAAATTAATTAGTTTTTAATTTATAATTAATTAAATAATACTATCGTTTTCTTTTTTTTTCCTTTTTTTAATAGGCTATAAACTTAACGAGTCAGTATTATAACGCGCGATTTAAAATATTATAAATAGCTCGTTAATAAAACAAGCCGCCGAGAAGTATAATATTCTTAAAATAATTCTAAAGGCTCGGATTTACGGCCGCAAGACTATAAAATAACGAAATAAATCCTTTTAAGCCTTAATAATAGCGGAAAAATCTTAAATCGTGACTTAATACCTTATATAATATAATTTAAGCTGTTTACCGGTGTACGTTATTTTTCGGATATTCGCTTAACGGATTTTTTAAACTAACGGGATTAATATAATCCTCGATAAACATTAGGTTAAAAGATTTATTACTCGTTATCTATTTATCGGTGCTACTTTTTTTAAAAAAGATAAATTTTTTAAAGCTTAACGTAACTTCCGTAAAAAAAATTATCGAGTTTTTCGAGCGGCTTAATAATCCTATTTTAAAATCGATCCCTTTAGAGTTTCGGTTTAATATTAACGAGATCGGTAACTAGCTCGGCTATAGAATAAATATAATAATTATTAAACTTATTAAAATAAAAAAAATATTAATTATAAACTCCCTTAACCGAAAATAGGCTTTTACGATCGAATATAATAACGTTTTAAACCGAGCCTTGCCTCCTTTTATTATATTTAAGGGTTAATAGGTTTAGTAGTAATAGTTTTCGGAGGAAGAGGACTCGCTAACGGATATTATAAAGGATTAGGTCTTTACGGTATCCCTTAAAGGCTGGACTAATAAAAAGCTAGCCTTAATATAATTAAATAAAATCTTTATCTTTTATATAAAGCTTAAAAACGAGGATTAATAACGGCTTATTATCTTGGATAGTTATACCAGTTACGTAAGCGAGGATTTTATTATAACGTATTTAAAGTATAAAATATAACTTTTTTTCTTTCCGGCATACTCGTCGCACTTATTATAACCTCTAAATCTTAATCCTTTTAATATATTAAAAGATATTTATTATTAAAAAATAACCCTATATTATATAAGGCTTAATAATATAAATATAAGTAAAAAAAACTTCTTTTAATATTATAAATTAATTAAAAGGTTTACTTTTTAACCGTATATAATAATTAGCGGCTAAGCCGTAATTAATATATTCTTTCGTAATATTAATAAGCCCCTTAATAGCTAGAACCGGAGGATAAAAAACTAAATAGAGGTAAGACTATTTAAGCCTCCCCCCGACGTTTTTAATAAATAATTCTCCTCTATAACATTATTAATACTTACGACCAGCCGCTAAGTTAAAGAGTTAGCGGATATACTTAATAATAATAATATCATTTTTAATAGCGCGACGCGCCGGGTTTTATTCCGGAAGCTCTAAAAAAGTCTGGATACTTTAAACGGCCAGATCGGCTAATTAGAACACGAGAAGTTAGTTTTAAAAAATAATTTAAAAAAAGAAAGAAATAAAAAGAAGAAAAGAGTAATACCTAACCCTAACTAAAAGTTTACACGTATACGAGATACCATAATAGTTAAGAGGGAAATAAATAGCGTTATATCGGAACCTTAGGCTGTTACTCTTTTATTATCGGCGCCGGAAGCCGTTATAATTAAATCTAACTCTAAATTTGAAATTAAAAGTGTTATAAAAACGTTTCGGGACTAAAATAATATTTTTAAAATTTTATATTAATTTTTAATTAAATTATTCGTATTATTATTATATAATATTATTATTAGTTTTTAGGGTCGCTATTACATGGGGTGACCGTAGCACCGTCAGCTAGCTTACTTCGCGGGTTTAATAGGTTAGAACTATAATTTTCGGCTGTTAAGTAGCGGGGTTATTATTATATAATAGCGCGGTTATAATTTAAACTTAAAACTTAATTTATATAACTTTAAGATCTTATATAGCTTAAACGATAATTTTTCCGATAATTCTTTATAATTCTCCGCGGGTTACCGGCGCGTTATCGTTGTTATCAAGATGCGGTTATAGCTCGGTCGTTTCGGTACGAAGTTCCTTAATTATTTAAAAAATCTCTTTACGGATCCTTTCGGGGGTTATTAAGTTAGTAATTAATTTCTTTAAATATTTAATCGTTTTTTTAATACTTTTTTCGATTTATTATTATTATTAAGACGCGTTTAAAACGTTTAAAATCCTTAATTATATACTACGACGTTATTACGCGAATAATATTAATTTTACGCGAGTTCGGCGCGATCGGCGTTAATAATTATTAGATCATTTATCGGATTATTTATACCGTAGCGCTTTAATTACGTCCCTTTAATAAAAGTTCGGCTAAATTAATTCGACCTCGTAGATTTAAATAATAAAGTTTATTTTCGATTATTTAATAATTTGATCGAGTTATCGATAATTTTATAAAATTCGTAACAATTATATTTAAAATATAATACTTAATTACTTTTCTTAATTATATATTTCGTTATAAAATAGTTTTATATATACTTACCGTGGCCGTTTAAAATAAATAACTATTATTACTTTAAGTCTTCCGGTTTTATTTATAATAAATAAATATTCCGTGATTATATTATTACTAGCTTATTATTAATTTATCCTTTAAGTAAATAAACGAATAACTAGTTTTAAAGATTTATTCCTAAGTCGTAAAAGTTATCGCCGCGGTTTAAAAACTATTACTATTATATATTAATACTTTTAAAAATAATTAAAAAAAGTAAAGTAGTATTATTTATATTTATAAATTTTATAATAGTTATTTATTCGTAATAAGCGGTATTTTAATAAAAGTCTTAATTAATTCGGCTGGGTTAATTATATAATAATTATTACCTAAGCTTATAATATTATTAATCTTATTTATATTATAAATAAATCGGGCGGGAATATCCTTAATAAAATCCTGCCCTAAAATAGAGAAAAGAAGCTAGATATTCTCTTTAAATGTGTAGTGAACGCGTCGGAAGTTTATCGTTATGGCTAGTATAGTTTTCAACTTGGGGTGACGGGCGATAAATCTCCTTACCTAGTGGATTCCAAGGGGCAGGGCGCGCTGGTCTATTTTAAATAGCCGGGCGACGAACAGCCGGAACACGTTATACTTAAGGGTAAGGCCTAGCTGCGCCTATCGGATAGCCCAGGTTTTAAGATATTCCTCCTGGGCAGAAAAGAGGGTCCTAGCGGACTTCTTAGACTCGGTCCGGGTCGGTCTGCCCCTAGTTCTGTCCGGTAAGGTGGCTCGGGGTACCTTAAGTCTTTTAGAGGCTGCACGTTCCGACTTACCAGCTTATACGGCTAAAATGGCACGTTAAATGGCGGATTCGGGGGTTGGGATAGGCATGGCTAGAAAGCACGAGAAGTAACGATTCTGACAGTATCCTCTAATTACTAATAGGGGGGTTGGATACTGACTTATATGCGAAAAGGGGGTTAGGGGGCTTCGCTTATCGGTAGTTAATTTAGGTGGCTGCTTATGTGGTAGGACGGCTAAGTGGTTAGGGTGCTTAATTGGCTTCATAAGGGGTAATATAGCGGCTACGACTTACGGCTTTTTCATGAAAAGGAATGCCAGACACGGGCCCGTGGGTGGTGGTGGCGGTGGAAACGGGGTGGTAGGTGCTGGATGGAAAATCGCTGCGCGAGACGCGCCAGAGACAGTTGCGGCCGGGCGTACCAGTGGTGTAGGCGGGAGTGGCCGAGATGGTGGGGGTGGGCGCGGGGGCGGCGTTGGCCGTGGTGGCCGCGGCGGGATTCATCTGCCTCTTTCGAGAGCCACGAAGAGAGGGAGAAAGAGGGTGCTTTCTTATTCTTCGCATTCTCCGATATATTGGCTATTATTAAGCTTTCGTTGATCTATGGGAGCAGTATAGGTTAAGTATATGTGAGAATATTTTAAAGAGGTTCGGAGTCTTTAGGAAGATGTACCGTTTGTGTGTATCTTTGTTTCTATTAGGCTAGCGTATTATTAAATAAGAAAATAGAATATTCGTGAGCTGGCTGGCTACACGATTATATTCCCAGCCACGGCACACCCTCTTCTGTACCCTTTACTATACCACTGTTTTCCCATGTGACCCCGAACAATACAACGGGCAGATGCAACCCTCAGTGCCATGCACAACTATCGCGGCAGTCTTTTTGAGATTTAGGATGGTACATGGAACCGCTTCGCATACAATCCCGATAGCAGTCAGGCTAACGTTTTTATAAGTCAGCTGTGCGCCGCCAAGTCTCGCGAGAAAGAAGAAGAAAAGGGGCAAGGAAATAAAACATAACGTTGCGGCGGGGGAGGCTTACATCCACTCCGTGTCCGCCATCTCTTACTGAAAGGTCAGGGGAGGGGAGACGGCTTTCGGGACAGGCCTCTCTGCATCCGTCGGGCTGATAACCACAAGAGATGCAAATCTCGTAGCAGTACTACCATTTTTGCACGTTAGTTACAAACTGTCAAAGTCTCGCGGGAAAGAGGAATAGGAAAGAACTCAACAGGACGATGCGCGAAGAGACTTACGGGGCCATGTGGGGGTACGGGTGCCTGGGGCTGTTGAAAGCCAGCCACGCAGTTTTCGGGAGCATCGTTGGGTCCACACGCCGGCCGACAGTAGTCCTGGTGATTTTGGTAAGTCAGTTGCATGCCGACGAGATTTTCGAGAGAAGGGAAGCAAGAAGAGAAAACGGGGAAAGGACGAAACACAATGGTTAGTGGTGAGAATCACAGGGATTTTATAGCCGAAAGGGGCTACTCTCCGTGCCACGCGAAGGGCGGTTGCCGGTACGGCGGCCGTGACGGCCAGTGCGAAGAGAGTTGCGAAACGCATCGTGCGAGGAGGATCAAGGAGTTGGTTGGTTAACTTTGAAATGGTTGGTCAGGTTTGGAAGATTCCGGTTTGGGAGTTGCTTCTGCTTTTGCTGACAATGAATGATAGAGAAGGAATGATTGGGCCTCTGGTTGTTGGGAAGTAGATGCCGCATTTATACAGATCACTGATCGAAAGAGTGGAATCGGAGAAGACTTTTCTGATCCATCAAGGTTACTGGTTCGGCCGGAAACTTACACTTAGGATCGAGCATAGGTTGGTTATATTACAAGTCAACGAAGCCAGGTTTTTACATAAGGGATAACTCGGTAAGTAGGTAGGAGGGTCAACTGGACCCAATTCGTAACTCTGAATAACAAAGTGCGAGAAAGCGACTAGCTGGCTTTTGTGGTAGTATGAGATAAGTAGAAGGTTTCATGCCCCAGGTGAAACCGTAGCAGGGCTTGAGTTTCCTTTTTCACAAGAGGAACAGAAGGAAAGAGAGCCCTGAAGAATGGTGGTTCATCAGGAGAAGATACACGGGAACACTGATATAGCCGCAAACAAAAGTCGAACCCAGCTCCGCGATGACTTCCTGTATCAGGCTACACACATAGCGGCCCAGTCACAAACGGTCAAATGACTGCCGTAGTCATGGGCGGCGAGCGGCAGCCGGTCTTGTCCGTGTGACGCCGTAAGCAATGGCTGCGTTATGCTGAGTGGCACGGTACTCCCTTTGTCACGTCGCCGCCTTGACCGAGATCCTATGTCGCGTTCTTCTGCCGCTGAGTCCCCCAGCCCCCAAGACCAAGTTTCTCAGAGTGAAGCTGCGAGTATCCAGCCCCGAAACCCTCAGCTCAACGAGCTCGGAGGATGAGGAGACATGGGGGCTCTGGGTCAATCAATGATCGTGCATGTATATGAGCGTTGGCAATGTAATCTCAACTCTTTCATAGCTACCCAAGTCTTCCAATATTGTCCGATCAGACAAGAGTGACAGGAACCCCGGACCGGTAGTAGAAACCCCATAACCTATGGATCCTAGTTTGCTTGAAGTAATTGAGAGTCATCCCTTGTTCTTGATGGATGTCGTTGCTCTTGCCATTGCAGATGGTGGGGTAGGGAGTCACGTTAGGACAGTCACTCGATCAATCAATAAAAATGAATGAATTGCGTCTCTATTCTCTCCAACCTAGCCGAACAAACTTGAATCCCATTGAGAGCCATGGTACGTACAATATTCCAGTCTGGGCACTGTCACTATCGGAAAATTGCCTAGATTATTGATCTGATGGAAGTCCCGTCGTCTCTGGCTGACCCCTCCTCCGTCATGTCGTGAAGACACCCCCGCTCCGGACGGAAAGCTGTGGAGCTGCCCCAGTGCCAAGGTAGCGCCCCAGGTGGGTTGCTTTTGGTGGCTTACAGGGGACTTGCAGCTGTCCACTCCCACACACACCCACTCGCTGTATCGGCCAAAAGCTCTTATCGCGCGCTCGAAGTCGTGATTTTCTACCGAACTGACGAGCTTCCACCGGCCACCATTTCGGGCAACATCCCGCCTACTCCGACCTTGCACCCCCTCGAATAGAGACAATGCTGACTCGGAGGTGAAATCTGATTGTCCATTGGTTTCGAAAACCCAAGAGAGCCCGATATAACACACTGCGACGCCTCGACCACGCGACAGACAGACAGACAGACAGACAGAGTCAATCCGAGACCATGCTACGAAGCTTCGGCGCCGCCACGAGCTACCCAGCTCGCGCCGCAACTGCAGCAGTAGCAGCAGCAGCGCGATCGCGATGTCCCAACAGCCTCCTTACACGATCGTCTCTACGATGCTATGCGACAGAAAATGAAGGATCTAAAGGCCCAAGCTTCAAGGGCCAAATGCTAGAGAGTATATCCTCACGTATTGCCCGCGAGAGGAAAGAACGAGAGAAGTTCGCCGCGCAAAGAGAAAATGCCGCCGGCTCGAGGAATTGGGCCATCACCTTCAGTATGTCGCTACAATTGGGCTTCTCTACACTGCTGCTGCCTCCAATCCATCTCTCGCGCCAAGTCTGCGGGCTTCCTTGAAGCAAGAGATGAACAGATACCAGCATGCGAAGACTCTAGAGCTAACCGTCCCTCTTCTCTTTGTGCAGTGTTCGTTGCCGGTGTCACCGGCGCCTACTGGATGGGCACTCTGAGTCCCCATGACCCCGACCCTTACTCGACTGCTCCCCTCTCGCAAGCCCGGCCCTTACGGCACAACCTGGGCAAGGCCAACCTCGAGGCGGCCTGGACCGACTTCGCCGACATTGTGGGCAAGGAAAACGTCAGCACCGTCGACCAAGACTTGCACACGCACTCCATCTCCGACTGGTCCTCCTACCGCGCCCACGACTCGGAGCGCCCCTTCGCCGTCGTCTACCCCGCCACCACCGACGAGGTGTCCCGGATCATGAAGGTTTGCCACGCGCGCAAGATCCCCGTCGTCGGCTACAGCGGCGGCACCAGCCTTGAGGGCCACTTCACGCCGACCCGCGGCGGCATCTCGGTCGACTTCGGCCGCATGAACCGGGTCCTCGCCCTGAACAAGGACGACCTGGACGTCGTCGTGCAGCCCGCCGTCGGCTGGGAGCTGCTGAACGAGCAGCTGGCCCGGGACGGCCTCTTCTTCCCGCCCGACCCGGGCCCGGGCGCCATGATCGGCGGCATGATCGGCACCGGGTGCAGCGGCACCAACGCGTACCGCTACGGCACCATGCGCGAGTGGGTTCTCTCGCTTACCGTCGTGTTGGCGGACGGCACCGTCATCAAGACGCGGCAGCGGCCGCGCAAGTCCTCGGCCGGCTACGACCTAACCAAGCTCTTCATCGGCAGCGAGGGCACCCTCGGCCTCGTCACCGAGGCCACCCTGAAGGTCACGGTCAAGCCGCAGAGCACGAGCGTCGCCGTCTGCTCGTTTGGCACCATCCGGCAGGCCGCCGACTGCGTCGCGCGCGTCGTGGGCGACGGCGTGCCCGTGGCGGCTGTCGAGATTTTGGATGATGAGCAGATGAAGTGCATCAACCACGCGGGCATGACCAAGAAGGTCTGGAAGGAGTCGCCGACGCTCTTTTTCAAGTTCAGCGGCACCGAGCGCGGCGTCCAGGAGCAGGTCGCGCTGGTGCAGAAGATGGCCAAGGCGACGGGCAGCCAGAGCTTCGAGTTCGCGCGGACCGAGGAGAGAAGGCCGAGCTCTGGAGCGCGCGCAAGGAGGCGCTCTGGAGCACGCAGGCCATGGCGAAAGAAGGGGACCGCGTCTGGACGGGCGACGTGGCGGTGCCGATGAGCCGCCTGCCCGAGCTCATCGAGCTGACCAAGGACGACATCAAGCGGAGCGGCATGTACGGCACCATCGTCGGCCACGTGGGCGACGGCAACTTCCATATCATCCTGCTCTCCAACGACGGGCAGCGGATCGAGGCCGAGGACCTGGTCCACCGCATGGTGAAGAAGGCGGTCGAGATGGAGGGCACGGTCACGGGCGAGCACGGGGTCGGGCTGGTGAAGCGGGATTACTTGCCGCACGAGCTGGGGGAGAGTACGGTGGATACCATGCGAAAGGTTCGTTCTCCCTCCCTCCCTTACTCATAGTGATTGATTCTTGCACCCTTCATCCCTTGTATCTGCCCCCGTAGCGTATCATTTGTCCAGGATACGATTGCTAACATCTTTGAAATAGCTCAAACTAGCGCTCGATCCTCTTTGCCTGCTGAACTGCGATAAGGTCGTCAGGGTCCAGAAGCCGAAGGCTGGTGAGGTTGCCGCGTGGTAGTGATGTCTAGCTGGCGTTTTGCCTTGGCTTGGGCTGCTAATCTAAACGTTTGTAAAAACGAATGCCATTTCCATATGGAATGGTTAATACCGAACGCAAGGAAGAAGCCACATAATGAATTCCAAATGCAGCGACTTGGGTGAAGAGGCAGGTTGACAGTGAAAAGCTCTGGTATTGTACGCAGCCAATGATTGAATGTAGTGCGCCGATAAGCAGACCGGTGCTGGACTGTGACTTACGATGGTGGGAAGATCATGGTCCGTTTCATCTACACACCGACAGATCTATCTGCTCAAATCATATTACTGTCACGATATAGCGGGTAACGCTCTGTGCACTTGCTTCCAGCGATGTACATGACGTAAGCATCTCCGCTAAGTGTATTGATTTCCTGTGCTGCTTCAAGTTGGCGAAACTTCGTTTGTAGTAAGTAGCTGTATAATCGGCCCTTGGTCTTGGGTATGGTATACCTCTGGGGCTCGATCCGGGGCTGGTCTCTGCCTAGACCAGCGCGAGGCAGAACTACATCCTGGGTATCACGCGAGCCAGAGAGGGTTTCGAGCGTTTTTTTAGGCATCGATGCTGGCTGGCTGGGCATGCCAAGAACTGAGGCATGGAGGCTGAGTGTCGAGGTCGAGTCTTGGCTGGTTGGGTTTGGGTATGGTTTTGACATGATTAGTTCTGAAACGGAGGGTTATAGGGATCATGACGTGTTTTTTCTAGCACGTTCTAGCAAGGTACATATCTTTTCGTTGTTGCTGATCCTCTCCTCGCATGAGAGTTGCAGCAACTTTCTGCAACCCACTACCTGCTTCCTCGAAGTAAGAATATGGTAGAGTTCGAGCTATGTCACGTTAGAGACAGCAGTGGCTCTTCATCCTTTGCGCATAATGCAGACCAGGTTTAGGACCTGACCACATGTACATACGTATTATTACTCACTTGACAAAGGCATCTATGGATATGCTTTGCTAGTAGAATCGTTGTTTCATAGACAAGTGCGAGATTGCCCTAGAGATTACGAGATTCCATCATACACTATGTAGAACGAGTAAGTCAAGACCCCTAGCTACGCATACACCAGGTAACGTATAACGCTTTTTCACCTAAATCGAGAGAAATGCTATATTTTTAAAATATTATAATAAATCGAATAAAACCGAGAAAAATAAATAAAAGGTGTTATAAATATAACGAACGTTATCCGGGTTCTAAGAGAAACCTAGTAAAACGTACTAGGGTTTATATTAATAATACGAAAGAGTATCTAAACGTACGAGAGAAGTCCGCTTCTATCGATATAATAGGTAATAGCTCGTAAAAACGAAGATAATTAAGGTACGTAAACTTTAAAGGTATTTATAATAAAGTTATTAAGGCTGTTTACTTTATTAATAAGTTAAATTAATGTTTAAATTAATTATTAAAATAGAGAGTATTTATATAAAATATATAAAAAACGTTTATAGTTATATATTTAATCCTTACTTTATTAATTCGTTATTACTTAATAATTTTACCTAAGCGCGTTCGGCGCTGCTTAATAATCTCGTTTAAGCGCGCTCGGCGCTGCTTAATAATCTCGTTTAAGCGCGCTCGGCGCTGCTTAGTAATCTTTCTTGATTGTTCGCCGCGTTATATAACTTATTAACGGTTATCGTTACTTATAAGCGTATTCGTCCTATTGTTAGGCGAGGTGGTATTATTATTGCTCGTTATTAAAGAAGATCTAGCTTTATATTAATATAGCTAGCGGTGCGGTCTATAGCTATAGTATTATAGCCTAGTCGGGGTATAATAGTTTCGTACTAATAAATAAGGTCTTTTAACCGCATGGTTAAGTCGAGTTATAATATTATCCTCCTTCTTTTAACTACTTTATTTTTAAAATATTAACTTTATAAATACCCTAGCCGTCCGCTATCGTAGTTTATAATAAATTTCTTCCTTCTTTATCGCTTTTATTATAATATATGCTTATTATAGATAGTCGCGTTACGAAATCTCGAAACAAGCCTAATCGTTCTTCCACCGTTCGTTATACGGATTTTATTAAAGCTTTTTTTAAATTTAGTTTTAAAGTTATGCTTTATAATCGTTATTTCGTAAAGGGTAGTTTTATATAATAATAAAAAGCGTTAATAAGTATAAGGAATATACTCGTACTAATTATATATATAATAATATTAAGGTTTTACTATTTTTTTTACGGCGTATATAAAACGAGCACGACCGCCTATTTTAAAAAGAGTCCGCCGCGGTGGCTTATTTTTTAAAGCTTTAGCGCTAAATTAACGAGGCCGTTATTCGCTTTATTCGTTTCCGTAAATAGAAGGAGATAGCTCGTACTTAAAGGATTAAATTAGTATAGCGTAGCTTACGTTCCCTAAACAAATTAGAAGAGTAAGAACGTCGGGAGTTTAAGGCCGTTATGGCCGTTCAGGTTTAAGGGGGCTTTGGTATTATTAATTAGAACGCGACCGACTTTTTTTTAAGCCGATCTTTAAGGTTATTATTTAAATATCCGTAGCTTTTTAATAATATTCGCTAGGTATTTTTTAAGTTCTTAGGTATTATCCTTTAATATGTATCTTTTTTATTAAACGAAGTATTAAAAGCTTTATCTTTTCTTTCTTTTATTAATAATTCCGTCGATTTCGTACTCGTATTAATCTATTTCGATTTCTAGTTATATATTAATTAAGGTTTTTTCGGCCGCTAACTCGAGTAATAAAATATAAAATATAAGGTATATTCGTATTATTTTAAATAGTAATAATTGGTAATTAGTTTTTAAAACGATTTTTATAATTTTAAATAGTCCGATCTTTTTAAAGTTTAATTTATTACTTAATTATTTTATTTTAATATTTCGTTATAAAAGGTAAACTTTTTCTCCTTTTTTAAAGGTTAGTCCCTTTAATTTTATTTAATCGACGTATCTCTTTATTCGTTATTAAAATAAAGTGAGGTTTTATTATAATATAATTTAGAGTTCTTTTAATTTTTCGACTTATATAGTCGCAATTAATACTAGCTCTCTTTTTAAGGGTTTTCTAATAATTTTTAAGTTATACTCGTAATTTACTCGGAATAATAATATACGTATAGTTTCGTTATCTACGCTATTATAAATAAATTAAGCTATAAATAATAATTATACCTAGTTATCTTATTCGTAATTAATATAGTAACGTAAGTACTACTTTAATATTTAATTTATTCTTTCTATTTATTCGTTCGTCTAGGGGTAATAAGCTATAAATAATTTATGCTTAATACCGAATTATATTATAAATAACTTTTAAAATTTTATTATGAATAGCTTATCTTAATTAGAAATAATCGTTTTTAATAATCCGTATTAATTTATCATAATACGGAGGAAGGTATAAGTTAAATCGTTAATATTATTAAACTTTTTATACGGTAAGAAGTAAGTATACTTTATAAGTTTATTCGTAATTATTAAGATATTATCGTAATTAGCCTTAGTTAAAGGCTCTTTTAACGGGGGTAGTTTAATTATAAAATCGAGCGCGATCGTTTTTCACGCCCTATTTAGTAATAAAATTAACTATAGTTCTTTATATAATCAATATTTTATAAATTTAATCTTACTATATAAATCGTATTTATTAATAATTTCGGCTATAATTAATTTAAAGTTCTCGTAATTAAATTATTTAGTAATTCGTTTTTAAGTTTTAAATATTCTTTAATATTTATATATAAGGTACTCGTAAAACTCTTTAATAAAGTCTTTACGATACCGTTTAAAAATATAGATCTTATCTCGATAAAAAATGAAGCCGTTATAGTCTTCGAAGTGGTCCCTAACGTGATTAATAAGGTCTAGGGTCTAATTAAATTATCGAAACTTAGTAACTTAATCGTTATTATATTAAACGTGGCTTATAACATTTAGTTATTATAATAATACGAGGTTAATATCCTGATCGTACGTTAGAATAGTTCGTGTCTCGGGTGGAACTTTTTTTTAATAATTTAGCCGTCGGCTTAATACGTTAACGCGACCGTTCTCGTTACCCTTCTAGTAAATAATAGTGAGGTTAAATCTTAAAAAGAATTTAAATTATCGTACTTATTATTTATTTAATTCTTTAATAATAATAAACGTCGTAAAGTTCTTATAATCGGTATAAACCTTTACTAGTTCTATCGTTCCGCTAAAATAATATTTCTATTCTTCGCAAGCTTTAATAATAATTATTAACTCTTTATTATATATTTAATAATTTAAGTTTTAGTTTATTTAATTTTTTAAAAAAGAATACGATAAGGTGCGACTTTCTATTATCGTCCCGTTAACTTAATTATCCTCTAATCGTATAATCCGATACGTCGGTTTCGATTTTAAAAAGTTTTAAGAAGTCCGTTACGCGGAGTACTAATCCGTTAAGGATTCGCTCCTTAACGTCGTAAAAGGCTTGGTCTTCTTTCTTTATCTATCGGAATAGCTCGTCCTTCTTCGTTAAGTTCGTTAAAAGTGTCGCTAACCTGTTAAATCCGGGAATAAATATCCGGTAATAATTAGTTAATCCTAAAAAAGATTTAACTTTTATAACGTTTATAGGCGTAAGCTACTCTCTAACTATTAAAACTTTAGAAGGTTTTATCCGGATTTCTCTAAAAGATATTACGTATCTTATAAATATAACGGATCGTTAGTAGAATTCGCTCTTTTCCGAGTTAATTAATAGGTTAGCGTCCTGTAGCTTTCGGAGCACTAGCTTTACGTATTCTCGGTATTATTCGTCGTTTTCGGAATAAATAAGGATATCGTCGAGATATATCACGATAAACTTATCGAGGTATTCCCGTAAGACATGGTTAATTATAGACTAAAAGCTAGCTGGTGCGTTAGTTAAACTAAATAGCATGGCCTGGTATTCGAAATATCCGTACTTGGTTCGGAACGCGGTTTTCTATTCCTCTCCTTCCTTAATTCGGATCAAGTTATATACATTAAGGAGATCAAGTGCTGTAAAGATTTTAGCGTTTAATAATTTATCTCGTAAGTCGCCGATTAAGAGTAGGGGGTACCGGTTTTTAATAGTAATTTCGTTAAGCTTTCGGTAATCGATATATATACACCACTTAGGTTTCTCGTCTTTACTCTTTTTCGGGATAAAGAGAATAGGGAAGCCTACTAGCGATATAGATAGTCGTATAATTCCTTTCTCGAGATTTTCCGTAATATACTCCTTTAAAGCTTATTTATACTCCCGGTTAAGTTTATATATAAGTATAAATAAAGGTTCTTTTTTATTTTTAAAAGGTATTTTATAATCTTACCGTGTATAAAACGGTAAGCTTATTTTTAGTTTTTTATTAAAAAGAGTTTCGAATTATTAATACTTTTTTAATATAGTCGTTATAATATTCGGTTTAAGTTCTTTAACGATAATATATACTTTAAAGATTTTAAGTTTATTAAAGGGTCGCTTTTTAAACCGCTACCCGTTAATTAAACCTCTTTTTAATATATTTTATTAAAATTAGCCTATTTTTTAATTAATTTTAAAATTATTTACCCGTAATTAGGGTATTTTTAAAATTATATCGTATCTTGCGATATCCGTAATGTTATACGTAATTTATTTATAGCGTTTTTCGATATTAATTAAAAAGTTCGCGATTTCTTTTCGTATTTCTTTATCGTTATAAGTTATAAATCCTTTATCGACGGTTTTAAATCGGTATAGGGCGTTTTTTTCTTATTATTCGAATTTAAAGCAATTAACGATTCGTAATAAAATATAGTTTCTTTACGTTTTATTATCGAGTAACGCTTTAATATAACCTTTTTTACGCTTATTACTAATATAATATATTCATAAATAGCTCGATTATCCGTTATTTAATATAAGAACCTATTTTAATCCGTTTATTATTATCCTTTTATAATAAGTAGCGTCTATTTCTTAAACATTATTCTTATAAATAATTAATACTTTTTTACGATTAATCCTCGTATCGTTATTATTATTCTTTTCGTTTTTTATAAGGCGTTTTTTAATATATTGGTAAGGGTATTTCTATACTCTTCCTTATATAAAATACTATCCTTAAAATTTAGAACTCGGGTTTTTTAAATAATTTAAAGATTTATTAAGTTTACAATAATTTATAAACGTTTTATAGGTTTTTTAATAAGTTAAGGGGTTTTTTATCGGGTATATACTTATATATCTTAAAAGCGTTAAACGATTTTTTTTTAAATATTTATAAGCTCGTAATTTTTCCTAAACGTGTTTAAGGTATCGGTTCTCGAAATACTCCTTTTAATCTCGTTTTTTTAAATAATATTATCGTAGCTATTATAAATTTTTTTATACTAATAAGTATACGCGTTATTTATTAAGGATTAATATTTAAATTTTCTTAATAGTATAATTAAGGTATAATTACGTAATAAGTCGTTTACCGATCTTTTAAGAAAACTATTCGTATTTAAGTTTTTTTACGAAATATTTTATATAAGTATTGTATACGTATAAAATCTATAAGAATATAAAATATCTTTCGTGCGTAAGAAAGATCCGGGTATCGTTTTTTATTATATAATTATTGTAAATTTTTTAATTAAATTTAGCCGTAATAAGTACTTAGTATAAATATTTTAAAGCGGGGTAAGGAATATTAGGGATAATTAATTATTTATCGGTCCTTAAGTCTTTAAACTTCGCGATCTTATTTATTAATTCTTTTATTAATATATTAATTAAACGTTTATAGTTTAGTAATTACGCTAATTAGCTTATAATATCGTTCGTAGAGTTGTTATCATTGTTACGTAGGAGGGGTTATTCCCTCCATAATATCGCGACGCTTCGGTTATAGTTTCCACCCTTAGAAGCTTTTAGAAACCATCCCGTACCTTCCTTATCCGCCAAGTGTAAAGCGTACCCGTTGTTATAGTAAGTTATCTAAAATAGGCTGCCGTGTTCGGTAATAGCGTTACTACTTTTAATAGTTATTATTAAGGTGTTTTCTATTTTAGTAGCGTTAACGTGCCGTTTATCTAGTATTCGTCGGAAGTTTTTCCTTAGCGTTCGGTATTTTTAAGCGTAATATCTTTATTTTTAATAATTATAATAAATAACGCGTTATTTTTTATTTAAATTATTATATTTAATAATATCGAGATTTATAGGTTTATTATAATAGTTATACGTTATAATATTTTAAGGCGATATATTATTATATTAATATAGTTATCCGGTATTAGTTTAAATTTAATTAATTTATTATAATAGTTCGCTTTACTTATTATAACGTCGTTTATATATACGAATATTAATTTTAATAATAAGTTCTATATACGAAAAGAAATTATTAAGGGTATCTAGCCGGCTAAGTTCGTTCTTAACGTTCTTTTTTAAGCTTCGATAATATATTATAATTTTCGTAGCTTCGGTACAGTTTAATCGAGTTATAATACGTCGGAACTCGGCTATATAAAAAGCGGCTAATCTTTTTTATTTAAGGGTTTCGAGTTCCTTGTCCGCCTGTCGTTTTTTATCGGGGTTTTAAAAAAATAATTTAAAAGCTTATTCGAAATTATTATAGCTTTTAAAAATTCGTTATACTTTTATGCGGTATAGTTTAATTTATTAATCGTTTTTTATAAGTTTATCTAAATAAGGTTCGAACTAAGCGAGTACCTTTTAAAAAACGAAGCAACGTAAATAACTCGTTAAATAATATTTTAAAACATCCTTTTATAAAATCGTTAATAAGCTTTAATCTAGATAAAAAAGCTTTAAAAGCTTTTATTTATTTCGTTAAATAATATTAAAATATTAATCTTTATACTCTTTTTAAGTATAATAAAGGTTTAAATAATATTAGTAGTTATATAGAAAAAACGTACTTTTTCGCGTAGCTTATTAATATTATAAAGTATCTATCTTAAAGTGTCCTTAATTCGGAGCTCGTTATACTTTTTTTCGAGTCGTACGTAATAATATTAGTAATTAGCGTTTTCCTGTTCGAACTCCTTAATTCGTTTAGCTAATACTTATTAAATAAGCTCGTCGTTATTATCGTTATTATTAACCTCTATAATAAGGTCTTGTTAAAAGGTACTAGAAGGGGCGATAGGGATTTTTCTTTATTAAACGGTATTACTAAGGCTAGGCGTAAATATAGTTTTTATAGTGTTATTATTTAAGGGTTTAAATAATAACTCGTAAAAATAAGAGTAATTAAAATATAACGAACACTATCCAGGTTTTAAAAAAAACCTAATAAAACGTATTAAAGTTTATATTAATAATATGAAAAAGTATTTAAACGTGCGAAAAAAGTCCGCTTTTATCGATATAATAAGTAATAGTTTATAAAAATAAAGATAACTAAAGTACGTAAATTTTAAAAGTATTTATAATAAAATCGTTAAGGTTATTTACTTTATTAATAAGTTAAATTAGTATTTAAATTAATTATTAAAATAAAAAATATTTATATAAAATATATAAGAAACGTTTATAATTATATATTTAATCTTTTTTTTACTAATTAGTTATTACTTAATAATCTCGCTTAAGCGCGCTCGGCGCTACTTAGTAATCTCGTTTAAACGCGCTCGGCACTATTTAATGATCTCGTTTAAACGTACTCAACGCTACTTAGTAATCTCTCTTAATCGTTCGCCGCGTTACGTAACTTATTAACGGTCGTCGTTATTTATAGGCGTATTTATCCTATTATCGGGCGAGGTAATATTATTATTACTCGTTATCGAGGAAGATCTAGCTTTATATTAGTATAGCTGGCGGTGCGGTCTGTGGCTGTAGTATCGTAGCCTGGTCGGGGTATAGTAGTTCCGTGCCGGTAAGTAGGGTCTTTTAGCCGCATGGTTAGGTCGGGTTATAATAATAAAAATATAAATTTTTATTTTAATATATAAAAAGTAAGGTATTAAATTAATGCTCGATTAAGTTTTACGCTTTTTATATATAAATTATACGTAAAGATAAAATTTAAAATAACTTTTTAAAATTTTATAAAAAAGAAGTTTTATTTATTGAATTTATATTAAACTTTAACTTTTATAAAAGTTTTAAAGAAATAAATATTTAAAAATATTTTTATTAGAACAGCTGGAACTAAAGCTGTCCATATTATTCTAAAAGGGGTGTTACGTACTTATGCGTACGAACCCCTTTCTTATTTTATTAAAAGGGGGTATATAATACCCTTTATAGCTCGTATTAAAAATAAATATAAATAATAGAATAAGAACGATTAAACCTTAATTAAAACCGGAATTATTATATATACGAGAGCTTATTTAATATTAATTAATAGTTACTTATAGCGATTATAAATTAACAAGAGTAAAGAAACGGTTTTACGCCTTTATCGATGTAAAGGCGACCGTATTAAAGAGTTCCGAGAATTTCCGCCCGTTAAAGATTCGGAGAAAGAGCCGAATTAAATTAATTATACGAAGAGGAACCCCTTTTCCCGAATATATATTATAAAAAGGAGACCAGGTTCTAAATTATATACGAAACTAGTTAAGTTATATATAATTATATATTTAAATAATTTTATTATACGATTTATAAAATAATAATCTTTATTAAATAAAATTAATCGCGGTCGGCGAATCGAAATTAAGCCCGGACGTACCGAACCTAAATAAATTAACGACCCTAGACCCCGAATTATTTATATACGAAGAAATATTTTAAAATATCGAGATTTCGTTAACAGTTTAAAAAAAGAATATTAACCTCGCTTTTTAAAAATTCGAACCTTTAAATATACTTTTTAAAAAAATAATACCCGAATTACTTATAATATACCTTATATAATACTTTTTAAAATATTATATATTAAAAATAAAAAGGGCCTCTTTTAAAAAATCGTTTATTATAAAATTCGATAAATAAATTAAATATTAATTCGGCTAAATTAATTATATATTTTAAAAAAAACTCTTTAATTATTTTAAAAAATACGGAGTTAATATATTAACGGACGGATCCTTTAAAACTAAGCTTATAAGCTTAATACCGGCCGATCCCCATATATTAATAAGACCGACCGGCAGAACCGACTTCGAAAACCCAAAAAGAGGATGTTCTACACTCTTCCCGAGAATAGACAATCGAAGAACCGCCGCCTAAGCGAGAGATACCCGGTCTCCGTACGGAGCAATCGTCCGCGACACTACAGGGTACTCTAAGACCGACGTTCAATCCCGGAGTCTTAAATACTCCAGGCCCGACGTCCAACCCTGGATTCCTAAACATTTAAGCGTCGCAAGATATTATCCTTTTTCCTTCTCCGATTCCGATACCGCCGGACTAGACGGCACGATTATCTAGTTTAGCGTATATTACGAAATACGATATCCTTTTAAACCGAGCTATTTATAATAATAAAATCGATTAAAATAAGGTTATTATTTTTTCGAAGTTATAAAAAAAAGAAAAAGAATTATACCGGTAAATTATACGATATTTTTTATAATAAAATACGGATATTTATCGGAACATGCCGACGGCTAGATATATTAAAAAACTAATACTATATAGTTTTTTTAAATATTCTTTCCGACTATATAAAGGTATTTTATTTTAACTATATCGGACTTAAAAAAAAATAAAACAAGATATACTATTTAATAAATTCGTATTTTAATACGATAATAAATTACGTATAATATTTTACGAATTAAATAATAACTTTTTTTATAAATAAAAAATAAAAACGTTAAGAAATAACTTATTAAGGTTTTAAAAATCCTACTAAATAAACTCTAACTTATATAATAAGCCCTTAAAAAGGGATTTAAAAGAAAAATCGCTCTCTATACCTCCGTTATAAAAGCTTATCGAGGAGTTCCGGAGCTTATACCGGCTTTTATTAATTAAAAACTAATATACGAAGCGTTATTTTTAAACTTTCGCGTATTACTAAATATAATAACGGATTAAATATTATTAAAACGATATTTAATAAAAGGATTATATTAATACCTAGCTAAAAACACGTATTTAATTAATAAACGGTTTATAAATAACTATACGTAAAAAAAACCGACTAATTTACGGTAATAAATTACTATATAATAACCGACTACTAAGATAGGAAAAGATTTAACGACCCGCCGGCACCTTTTAACTAAGATTACCGTATAAGAACCGGAAGTTTAAACAAGGAACCTGCCGAATCTGCTATAAATAAAGCTATTAATCGATAAACCACCTAGCCGAAGAGTAGTCCCGAACAAGGAACTAATATCTCCAAGCGTATAATAATATCGGATAAGGCCCCCTTTCTTAAAATAAGTACGAAATGTTCGTCCAGAATTAAAAAGAGGATAAAAAATAGCTAAAAAATAGCGAAAAGGAGTACGAATACCTTAATCCGGAAGATATATAATAAAGTATTACTTATTTAATAAACGCCACGTTCTATTATTAGCTTATTAGCGAGAATATTTATTCAAAAACTATTATACGGGCCGACTAATTTAATTTTAATAGCTTATATAACTAAACTTATTAAAAAGAGCTTTAAAATACCGGCGCCGCTTTATTTTTAATAATTAAAAAGCTTTAAATAAAGGCTTATATACGAGAAAACCTAAACGTACAAATCGATTAAACCTCGAAAAACGCCGAAATCAAGTTTAAAAGCTTAAAACCTATTTCGTCGATTAAAATAATCAATATACGGAACTTATTAAAAATAATAAAATATTATATTTTAAATATTATAACTTTTTTCTTATTTTTATTATATAATATTAACCGGTTTAAAGCGTATTATAATAATATTTTTAATTTTATTATATAAAAAAATAACGAAATACTTTTTATAATTAAGAAATAAGGACACTTATTCTTTAATACCGGCCGTACGGAAACAATATTATATTTTATTAAAAAATAGTTTCGATACCTTTACCGACGTTTTAGACACCTTCGTACGAATAAACTCTATACTCTTTTAAAGAACGCCGGCTATAACAATATCGACCCTACTGTTCTTGACGAGATTTAAAAGTTTTATTCTTAATATTAAATATACGATCCGGTATTATAAAGATTTAAATTCTCGTTATAAAATAAATACGACTTTAATTACGAGATTATTATAAACGTTATTTATATTAATAAATAAAACGCACTTTACGTAATTAATTCGAGTACGTCCTTTTAAGCGGCTATATTCCTATATTCGCTTAGCGTACGAGATATTTAAAATACCTTCTATAAGTACTAGATATACGTATATTAAGGACCCCTTAATTATATCTCGTACGATCCGGGCACGTATTTTTAAAGAGAATTTCGAAATTACGTATAAATAATAAGAATTATTTATAAATAAATACTTATCGAAGCTTATTAAATAATAAATAAAGTTAAACGAACGTATGTTCCGCTATGTAGAGCCTTTGATATCTTATAAAAAAATTTCGATTATTATATAAATACCGAGATAATATTTTAAATAATAATTAAAGTTTTAAACGATACGGCTAGCCCTAATAGCCTAGTTCCTACCCTGCTCGTATTCGGAATATACCTTTGTATCGACGGGAACTTATCACTGTTACTAAAGATCTAAGCACGAGGAGAAGCCGTACGGAAAATAATAAAGATGCTTTAAAAAATACGTATAAATATCGATATTTATCGAGCTCTGAATACCCGGAATAAACTAGTTATTTATAATATTTTAATATTCCCGTTCCGGAGTAAAGTCCTAGTTTAGCGGGAAAAAGAAGGATAAACCGGACCATATAAAATAGCAGTTATTAAAAACCGTACGATCCGGGTAAACACCCTAAACGGCTTAAAAGCCTTTCGAATAACTTAAATCAAGCCGTATTATTTAAAAAAGGCCGAAGAACCGCGTAACGAGCCGGATACATAATCAGATCCGAAATAATCGGCAAGTACCCTAAATACCGAACCGATAGCCGAGGAAATTACGGTAGCTCCCGTATAACGCGGCCGAGGATAACCTAGAAAATATCTACTCCGGAACGCTCGAGTCGCTATATTCCTTACTTAAAAAGAATAAGAGAATTATTTAAGCTCTAATAAAACGGGGTTATTACCTCGTCTAAATACCCGTTCTAAGAGTCTAACGTAGAAGAGATTAATAATCTCGCCGTACGAAGGGTTTTCGAATTTATTCGATTCGACCTAAATAAGTATACCGGCAGAGAATTTTTAAAACACGGCTCGTATAAGAAATTAAGGGTAAAATTACGAAGCCGTATAAAAAGTTTAAGCTCGTAATATAAAATTATAAAGATATAGAAAAGGAGGCTATTTTAACCTAGTTATTAATAATTTAGCGAATAAATTAAAGATTCTTTTTAACCCTCGGACCGACCCTAATCCGAAACTTTAATATATAAAGCAAGCTACGCAATATTATATAAGCGTATACTTAATCGTATAATAAATTAAACTAACTAATTTATATACGCTTATTAATAAAGCTAAAAACTTAATACTTCGAAAAAACGCTATTTTAAATCGTATTACCCTTATATAAATTTAAAAAATTAAAACTTTATTAATTTAAAACGTATTATAATTATTATATATAAAATTTAAAAATAACCGTATTAATATATAACGCCTATTTATTATTTATTACGGAAAAACCGGATACCTTCGGCATTATAATAATATAAACCGACGATACGTTTAGCTTCGCTATAACCCCTTTTTTTAAAAAAAAGGAAAAAAAGTTAATAAAAAAATAATTCTATATAAAACTAAAAAGCATTTTAATTAAAAAATACGCCGATCGAATTCAACAGAAGTAAGATTCGATTAAAATCGTACGATATCCTTTTTAAATAAAAGGGATAGGCTAACTAATTAAAGCTTATCGACCCGAAAGCTATTAATAAAGGCTAATAATACGTCTCCTAACGTACGAGAAGGGCATATTTCGCATCTATCTATTAACTAGAAGCAGCGTATAACCTATTTACCGCCGCTTAAATACAAACCTTAAAAGATAAAAATATTAAAAACTTAAACATATAGATTAACTAGTAGATCTAGAATTAAATACGCGGCTTAAAATATATCCCGCTTAACCTTTATCGTATAAAAATATATATTTTTATTAACGGCTTGTTCGTAAATAACGAAAACCTAACTTCCTAACTCGGATACCTAATTTTATTAAATTAAAAGATTTATTATATAAAAAATAAATTCTAAATTTAAAGTAATATTATTTATTAAAGCTTAATTAAATATAAAAAAGTTATTAAAAACGTATTAATTAACGAACTATATAGTATAATTTCCGGTATAAATAGCGGCATTATATTAAATATCACGCTTAAAAGAATTATATAAATATTAAAATTCTAAAATATTCCGATAACCTTTTATACAAATTCGAGATTACTTTATAACTACTTAATTAAATTAAGTATAATAAAAAAAAAAAAACTTATAATTAATATTATATCCCTCCGGGAATCGTATAAAAAAAAAGAGATATTAGAGGTTTATTATATCGATAATAGAGATAATCCGGCAGATACCTTTATTAAGGTATCCCTGAACAAGGCCTTCGAACAGCTAGTCTCAACGAATAACCTTACCGTACACACGGAAGCGTATATCGAAAAGCTAGACTTATACGGTAAATAATTAAAAAAAGAGATATAAAAAAAGAAAGAGATTTTTTTATTAATTCTTTTTTATATAATTATTATTAATATATTTTATTTATTAAATATTATGTAAAGATTAAAAAAAAACTATAATATATTATAACTTAAATAGGTAATATAATTAAAATAATCGTATAAAAACGCTACTTATATATATACGAGAATTATTTATTTTATTTATTACTAACCTATTATTATATAACTATTACTACTACCTTTATTTTTATTATTATTAAAATTAAGGTTTATAAATTATAAATTATAATACGAACACCGGTTACCGTATAAAGTTTAAACGTACGAAGCATAAGCGTCGTCCTAATATCCGTCGAAACGAACGTACTCACGGAACGGAATATAAAACTAGACGTACCGATTATTATAAACACTATTAATATTACCGCGTGACTAAACGAGAACCGTATAGAAATAACCCTCGTAATAAATAATATAAGCGAACAGGCGGTAAATATCGTTATTTACCGGCATACGTATCTCGATATCGCGGCTTAGTAAGTTATAAACGCGAATTTCCTTATTTTATCGTATAAAATTAATAAACGTTAAAAATTAAAAAAAAAATAAGATATTATAAATTAATATAAAATATAAATATAATTTATTAATTTTAAACCGAAAAAGTCGGTAACGTTATTTAATATTAATTATAATCGATTATATTAATAACGATAACGTTAAAAGAATTAATAACTTATTAATTAAATATTATATAAATATATATATATATATATATAAATATATATATAAATATATAATTTATTTTTATATAATATTTTAAAAAAAAAAAATATATATATATAAAAAAAAGAAAAATTTATACTATATAATTTATTTATAAAACTACATTTATTAATCCTTTATAAAGTATAACGTATTAAAATATATAACGGTCCCCCTATTATTATTACTACTTTCGAACGAACGATTAAAATAACTAGTCGAGTAGACCTGCCACTTGACTAAAACGACGTTAAGAAAGTATAGTATTACCTATATAGTTCAGGCAGGTACCTAATACCGGATTAGAGTAACCCAACCGTACGAAACCCTCGTAAAAAGAAGACTCGTATTTAAAAGGGGGAATAAGCTAATTTTATCGCTAAAATAAAAAACTGCCAGTATTAGAATAGCTAGAACTAAAGCTATCTATATTACTCTAAAAGGGGTGCCACGTACTTACGCGTACGAACCCCTTTTTTATTTTATTAAAAAAGGTATACGATACCCTTCGTAACTCGTATTAAAAATAGATATAAATAACAGAATAAGAACGATTAAACCCCGATTAAAACCGGAACCACCGTACGTACGAGAGCTTATTTAATAATTTTAAAGATTTTTAATATTTTATAATAGTTCTTACTTTAAATAATATTATATTAAAAATAAAATGAAAAGTTTTAAAATAAAAATAAAATGAAAAGTTTTAAAATAAAAAAGTTATAATTTTAATCCTTTATTTTTAAAGTAACTAGTATTTTAATGCGGTAAGGTTTAAAAAAGAGAAGAGATTTTTAAAAAAGTATTTAAAAATAATAACGATTTTTTAATTTTTTTAACTCTTAAGATTAATAATACCCCACTTTTATATTATTTAAATTTTAAACCCAGGGTTTTAAATGTAATTTATCTATTTAATAATTAATTATCTAAAATATAGCATTTCTCTCGATTTAGGTGTAAAATCGTTATGCGTTGTCCGGTGTATGCGTAGCTAGGGGTCCTGACTTAACTTACATGCTGTGATCTGATTAGATGGCAGCGGATTATTAAGCGTATTCAGGGGGCCCTTACCGCGCGGTTAGAGGTTACAAGACCAGAAGAAGAAGAAAAGGAAAGAAAAAGGGGATACAAAAGCCACCAGCTGTGTAAACATGCTGACGCCGATTGTTGTGTTGTGGCCCCGGCCCTCTGGCAGAGCTCACCCCAGTTGACCTCCCTGCCCATCATCTCACCCCCTCATCTTTCGCGTCTGTCGATTGCCAGTGGATAGACTGGAGATCTCTCCACATTACAAGTCCGTCTTGTCTCGGCGCCGGACCTTAATTCTGAGTTGCGTCAAGGATACCGTCCGATCACTCTTTAGTTTCACGGAAGCCGGCTGCGCTCGGACATTGTGCCTGATTCTTACGTACAACTTGCAGATCCGGGACCTGATAAACATGGGATGAGATCCACCTGAAGTCTTTTCTTAGCAATCAGACATTTTGTAGTCCCATTATTAGGCCAGACGAGTCTCCATCTGCGTTAGTATAGTTGCAGGTTCCAAAGCCAAGGCTAGCCATGAGTCAGTCTAGCGGGCTTTGCGTCCTCTAATATAGGATGTAATTCGGGGGGCCTTTTGACACATTAGTGGCATGTCTATCTTACCGATACTGTCAGACTTGATCTTGAGCTGTGTAGTGTCCAAGAGTAACTAGAGCAGGTTTTTGGTGTACGACATGTTCAACAGGCTGGGCAATCCAACAACGGCAGTCTCAAGAAGAGGCAAGCCGCTTATTTTCGAACGACAATGTAAAACCTAGCCAACTCGTTTAACGTTGACATCTAGCAGGTATCAATGATGGCATTCAATAAGCGAAACAAACACGCTGGTGGTAGCTTAGACGTCTCGCAGACCTGGACAGACTCCGACGGAGAGGGAGAATGCCCGCCGTTCGATAGATAAATGCCACACCCCTAAACAGATACTGCTAGACTAAAATCCCCTCATCGGCCATCAACCTTCTTTCGTTCTCAACAGTCTTGTATCCCATCTCGTCAACTCCTAGTCTCATTCTTCGTATCTCAACTTGAACGACTCTCATCAAACTCTAACAATGTCTCCAATTCGTTTATCACTGCGACAGGCCTCTATGGCACTCCTATTCGCTTGTTCTGCAGTCGTTACAGCCAACCAGGCTGCCCCTGATGATGCCGTGGTGGTCGCCGTCGGGGAGCAAGCTGGTGAGCGAAAGTCATACCAATAATGCTACTGCGCGAAAGCCAATACTGACCCCAAGCCAAACTCAGATGTCGCTCCTGCACCCGATGCGAATGCCTGCCCGCCACAGCAGCAAGCCTGTGCACCTTGTGCCCACCCACCCCACCCACCCCACCCACCACACATGGCAATGAACATGACGATGAACATAACGGCCCCGATGCCCATGAACGGCTCGGCCAATGCGACCTCCCCAGCGGCATCAGGGGCGGCCCAGCAGAGTACTCCCCCACCCGCCGCGAGCTCGGCCGCAGCAGCACCACCGGCGCCACCAGCCTGTCATCCTGCCCTGCCGTGTCCGCCGTGCCCCCCGGCACCACCTGCTGAGAAAGGGGAAGAGGAAGAGGAAGAGGAAAGGGAAAGAGGAAGGGGAAGAGGAAGGGGAAGAGGAAGGGGAAGAGGAAGGGGAAGACGCCGCCACGTCCTCGTCTGCCGACGCCGCAGCTGCCACAGCTGTGGCGGCCAAGCGTTGGGTGGCGGCGCGGCGCGTACGAGTTAGTGGCAACTACTGGCTGTGAAGGGGCTGCTGGCTTACCATGTGGTCAAATGAACGCTGGAGGCATGGAATGCTGACCCTGTAGTTAATCGAGACATTCTACACTGGTTACTCCATTCGACTGGTCCTGGAGACTGGGGAGAAACTCCACCTTCTGGGTGCTAATAAGAGGTTCTCTGGCTTCGATAGAGGCAGTGGTACTGATTGTGGATAGGCGATGATGGGATTGGTAGGGATTTCTATAATAATACATCATAATGATAACAGTCAACACCTATTTCAAGTCCCATCATGGTTGTCTCGAGATGGGTCCGAAGTGATAACCATGCAAGCTTGTGAGGCACTTATGACGAAGTCGTGGTTCTCTATTTTTCTGCAACGAAGTAAACTAATGTGAATAAGACTGGAGCAAATAAGGAGTATATGCATATCAGGATAGGCATTAGAACTCGAAGCTGTAGGCGTTGGAACACTCGATGCTGTTTTCTATGGTTCCAAAGACCTAGTGTTTCTTTATTTCCTGCGCTTGGTGTTATACTAGATGGGGATCTGGGATTGTGGTGGAGGAGCTTGCTGACTAACCTAGTGAATTAATAACCCGAGTCCAGCTCCTGCAGCCTTCCTCATGTGCGAAGCCAGAAATAAACCCGCACAAAAAGAATGTACTGGAGGGGCAGCTTGGAAAGGGACAGCGAGTCTGGCTGTGGTTTGGGCTTAAGAGCGTCGGGTCGAAGGCGCAAGGCCATGTCGCCGCCGTCGTCCGATTATGATTGTGGTTTGAGTGCCGGGCCATCCCGGCGTTTAGTCTATAGCCGCTAAAAAGCAAGAAAGCCTTGAGGTCGAAGCTTGCGGGGGGAACTCGGCTTGGAAGTAATTAAGCTGCCATCTGAGCTAAACTTAAGCGGTGTCAGGGTCCAATAGACATGGAGTATTGCAATTCTGCCTTGAGCTCTACGAGCTGCAGATGCGTGGCTATGCATGCAGTACTGCCACCTCTTCGGGCACACTCAACGGGGCGGGGTATTTTTCATACCAGGCTGCCTTCCAAAGGCGAGTCGCAACCCTCTTTCTTTAGCTTCCTTCCTCCCTCTTCTCTCTTCTCATGCTGAAACTACGAAATAAGCCCCATCGCCCTCCACTTCTGAAGCCATCACTATGGCCGAATTAGTCGGCCTGACCGCCTCGGTGATCGGCATCGCAGAGCTTGCCACCAAGATCGTGGCGGCCAGCTTCAAGGTCAAGGGCCTACTCGAGCAGGTCAGCAACGTTCCGGACGAGCTTCAGCGGCACTTGGATCAAATTCAGCTCTTTTCCCACTCCTTCCTAGCCAGTCATATCAACGAAGACGGCCCGCCCGCCCTCAGGGATGCACTGGGTGTCGCCATAATTCAGTGTCAGCAAGCAGCCGATGATCTCGGCAAGTTAGCTTCAGACCTCCACGCACAGATCCATGAAGGCAGCAGAGCGAGGCGTAAGATCCAGGCGGCTCGCGTTGTTCTGCAAAAGGATGCCCTGGCGTCACACGAGAAGCGACTGTCATCAGCTATGCAGATGCTCATGATGGCATGTCAGATCTACGGACTAGAGCAACAGAGATACCTCATGTGCGTAATTTGAGATGCAACTGTTTCTGATACTAACTTGGAAGATGGAGAGATCTTCAGAGAAGGCAGCCAGATGTTATCGTGGCTCAGATACTTGGCAGCCTGCAAACAACAGAAGTCGCCACACCAATGAGCTCCCAACCTCACTGCGAGCCCGTGCGGCAGTATGCGGACCCGGCGACGTCTCAGAACTGCGTGACGGAACGTCGAGGTGTTTTATGGGCTCAGAGATTCCGGCCCTATCTCAAATTGGGACTCACTGGTTTGACCGGGTCCCTAGAAGTCCAGTATGACAGCAGGGGCGTGCCCGAAGAAAGCGACGAAGACTTCTCGGACCTACGAATACGAATTCACCTGCCCCGCTGGTTTTCGTCGAAATCACTCGACTCCATCCTGCGCAAAAGTCAGTCAGGATGGAATTACTATCTCCATACATCCACCCTCCACTCGGAAGACTCGACGACCTGGGAACTTGCGACAAAAGCCATGCACAGTAAAACGGATTCACTCCAAAGGTTGCAGTCACTGATCGCAGAAGGACGAATTTCTGTCTACGACACAAGGCAAAGTAAATACGATCGTTTCCAGAAACAATGATGAATGTAAGTAAAGATCCGTTCCGCGGCAAGAGGGTTCAGCTTACATTCGTTCCAGGTCGCACTTTGCTCCGGGAATTGGCAAATTTGTGATTTTCTGGCCGGGTACGATGTGCCCGTGACAGCATACGTTATACCCTCCCGTCCTCCTTGGTATGAACAAGATTGTCAGTCGAAATGCTTCCTAAACGTTGCAAGCCATTACTCGCACGACACAAGCTTTGCCTGCGCCTTGATACAATACTACAACGGCCCGATAGCACGTTTCGATGCGATAAGACGCTCAATTTGGCCAGACTGTGAGTTCTACGATGCGTCCGTTCTTCACGAACGACTGTGGCTTGCAAGTCACTTTACCGAATTCTCCGCGGTGATCCACATGGGATCGAATAGCTTCTGGAACCCCCTTGTGCCGAGTCAAGCGCGAGTTGTAAGGGCGCTACTCTCCCAAAATGGTAAAATTTTCCTCGCCGGCATTGGGCCGCTTCTCCTGGGCTACCAAACGTATGGTTTTACCAGACGCCGACTACAAGAGCTCCTGGTGTCGCTAAGTACTATGTCGCGACATATGACAACTAAGGATGCTTCTGGACTAATGCTTGGGCACAACTGATGGAGGATGTTGTTAAGTATATCGTGGAAACCCTAATCCCGATTGCCCCTTCCGAAGAACTGAACTCCACCGAACCTTTGCCACGTTTGCTCTACAGTTCTCTCTTCGATATATCGATCTTGTTTAAGGATGATATCCAAAGTGACGAGGCAGAATACTACGAACACCGTGGAAATTTTGCGGCAGAGTCTATTAGGACCATGTTTCGACAATATCTAGCTATCCTATTAAGGTGTGGCATAGATATTAGTGAGTATGGGAGATTTGTTGAGTCCAAGTTTATAGGTCAAGCACCGATTTCCATACAGTTCCAAAGCTTCAAGTCCTTTGAATGGAGCTCCGTTGGGATACAGGGTTTACGCACTGGGGCTGAGCTAAATGATTGGGAGATTTGGTTTGTTGGGTCCACGGATAGGTATGCGAGGGAGTTTTGGCAACTGGTAGATCCTGCGCCATTGTATGTACCTGGGGCTTGGGTGGATTTGTGATGGACAGCAGTAATCGGGTCACTGATCGGCATTTATAGAATGCCCCAAGAAAGTAGTTTATATTAGGCATGATTGGTGGCGATTTCATAGCACCGGACCGGTATGATCTTTCTCTTCAATATAGCTAGCAGTGATACATTATCTGTCTCTCTCTGTCGCACACCAGACACGCAGTTGCAACCTTGGACTTCGCAAAATGGGCTTACCTATATGCCAACAAGCCCTCCCGCTGCCGCAATACCCAGCTAATGAGCCCAATCACTGGCTAGGATTCTTGCTGTAATGCTGCGTGAAATCGTACCGCAACTCCATCATCCCCATAAACGCCTGCCGCTGCATCCCCTCATCCCCCTCGGCCGCCTTGCAAGCGCGCATAACCTCGTCGCGCTCGAGCAGCGAGTCCGGGTCCGGGTCGGACACGCGGCGGAAGTTGGCCTGCGAGGCCGGGTCGATCAGGTCCTGCCACTTGGCCCGGCGCTTCTCGCTGTAGAGGTCGAGGATGGACTCGTCCGCCAAGCCGTCCCAGAGCCCGATGAGGCAGTCGGCGAGGCCGCCCGCGTCCACGAAGCCGCCCGTGATGCCCATGCCGCCCCACGGGTTGCACAGGTGCGCCGCGTCCGCCGCCAACAGCACGCGGCCGACCCGGAACGAGAGCGCGCACCGCTGGTGCATCTTGTAGGGCGCCAGGCTCACGAGCTTGTAGTCGCCCGGCTTGGGGTGGCCCGGCAGGATCGTCTCGAACTTCATCGGTTGGCGCTCCTCGATCTGGTCCAGCGTCAGGCCGCCGGCTTCGCCGTATGTTACGCGGTACAGGCCGTCGCGCGTGATTTTCGCAACCATCTTTTCTTGGGAAGGTTTGTCAGCTTCGAGCAAAGCGGCACCCCTCGCATCTCTGCAGGAGGGCTGGATCAGGGTAGAACTTACGGCGAAATGCTCCGGGTGAAGAATGAAGTTCGTATTCGTGAATCCATGAGTCCCTTCAAAATCGTAGTACACCTGCGAACAGTGTGAGCGAGTTTAAGACATAGTTGCCATCTCAAAGCACAACTCCCACTCACGTTTGTGGCCACAATCTGCCGATCCCACGTGAAGCCCGGGAAGTCGGGAAACAGGGATTTGCGGACCATGCTAGTCGCGCCGTCGCAGCCCACGATGTAGTCAGCGTGAACTGTTTTCTTGCCCTCGGGCGTTTCGACATCGACCCAAGCACTCTTCTCATCCTGCCCAACACCAACAACGCGGTGGTTCCAGCTGATCTGGCCGCCGTGCTTGGTCAGGAACTCGTCCAACAAAAGCCGGTCGAGCTCGTCGAGCACGAGGCACGCCATGCGCAGGTCCTGCCCGTCGACGTCGGCGACGCAGCGGCCGTCCATGCCCGTGATGAAGCTGTGGTCCTCGAAGCGCCGCCATGACATGGTGTTGACCGTGAAGCCGCGGCGGCGGATCTCGTCCATGACGCCCGCGCGCGCGAGGTCCGGGATCGCCGCGGGGCCGTAGATGGCGGCGCGGGGGCGGCCGTCCAGCTGGTCCGAGGCCTCGAGGATCTGCACGGGGATGCCGTGCTGCGCCAGGAGCAGGCTGAGGAGGAGGCCGCTCGGGCCGGCGCCTACGACGATGACCTGTTCGTTGTTTGCATATCAGTCAGAGCTTGCTTCGGAGTTAAGATATCTTGCCTCTCTGGGTACAGGATTCGACTATGAATGGGTTGTCCCTTACCTTTTCAAACGGACGTGCCATGTCTGTATGTATTGCTGCACCCTTTCTCCGAAAATTTCGATTTTCTGCGAATCTCGCAGTTGATGACTTTCTGTTGGTTGCCGTAAGCTATTGTATGCTCCTCAATTGCTTGAAAAGGGGGTTGGCCTAAGGGAAGTAAGCAATGCGCACCAAAACGACGGGACTATATCTGCATCCTCTAAATGAAAGTGAAAGTAAATACAAAGTCATGAAGCCTAACAGAACGGTGGCAGCATGTGCCCTGAAAATTAATTGGGGGAGCTGTGCCGCTCATATCAAACAAATGTCGCGAGTCATGACCCGCAATCGTGATCGAAATGCGGGACTTCCTTGATCAAATCTCTTCCCCGCACCCCGGATGCGGATTATGGCAGCTGCTGTACCAAAAGTGTCTCTTCGGGGTCTTTCGCACTGACATTGATGCCGATGGGAAGGTCCCGATCTCGGCTATCGGGCACTTTGTTGTGGGGGAGTTAGAGTACGTTGAATTGGGGCAGTAGTAACGTGGTCCTCAAGTGCTTATCTGGCAGTCTGGTATGCATCCAGCGTGGCATTTCTCCAACCGTGCCAGACGAGGGGACGTGCGGGGGAAACTCGTGTCTTCCTCCTCAGCTGGGCCACACTACTGACAACTTGCCAAAGAACAGAGCATTTCTCGGCAATTGTTGTACGCCCGGTCTCGAGTGATCAGTCATCGTCGACCTCGACTACAGCCAGTGAACGGCCCGATACTAGTTGGCATGACCGGACTCAATACCACAAGCACTGGTGACCTAAGAATACATAAGCAGGGGGTGGGTGGCATGGGAAGTAGTTACAACTGCGACCGTTCCAATGGCTGGGGTACTGTAACGCTGACAAGTTGAAGGCAGTATTCCCCGGGTTGCGAGTGGCCTCCACGCCCTTACAGCCGTACCACCATCCAGGAAAGGAGATATACTCCGGCAAGCGGTAAGGAGGGGTCGCATTTGGCATATACGATATGCACAGTTCGTAAGACGCGTCGTTCATTCAAGTACACAACTTTTGCTTTTCCATTCTGTTTGGTCTGGAACCATTCAAGAAGCGCTATGAGATTTTGATTAATTACAAAGATGTATCCCCGTGAAGTTCGTGTGATATGTAGATAGGCGCATTATGTGTAGCGATTGTGGTCCTTGTATCGGACAACAGGGGGAGATGCCTCGGCTCACAACCGTGTGGCCGGACTTTTTCTACCAATTTCCAATATCCACCACTTCAACTCGACGAAAATCCTTCCTTCTCTTCCCATCCTAGACGTCGTGGATATCAACAACATTGCCGGTCTCGGTGACGGCAACATGCTTCTTCTGGATGGACGCTTTCACCGGGTTCTTGGCGGCAAAGATCTCATCGAGCTCCTCAAGCTGTAGGACGTGCAAATGCAAATTAGCCATCATGACTTCAGGAAAAAACCAGAGAAGGGGATCAAATTAAGGTATGTTTGCTTTCGCGGCCGACAACTTACCGTGCGATTCTTGGTCTCCGGGATGAACCACCAGATGATGAAGGCCTGGACGGCGTCCTGGACAGTGAAGATGATGTACGTCTTCCACGTGATGTTCTGCAGCGCCACCGGCCAGGCGAACTGGTTCAGAAGCCCGCCGACGTTGACGGCCAGGGAGGAGAAGGCCATGCCCTTGGCCCGCATCTCGAAGGAGAGCACCTCGACGGGGAACAGAGCCTGGAGGGGCGTGATGCCGACAGAGTAGATACTAAAATTACAGAGCGAGCGGCGGTTTTGTCAGTCACCGGTTTTCTATGAAGCAGGTGGAAAACGAAGTCGGGTTAAGGGGGTCTTACCTGCCGAAGATGAAGATCATGGCGATGGCGGCCTTGCTTGCGCCGGGGTTCGTACCCATCGAATCTTTGCTGCCGCCGCCGGCCTCAAACTCGGCTGAGGCGATCGTCATGCCGAGCCAGACGACGGTGCAGCCGATAAACGAGAACAAGAAAAGCGGCCGACGGCCGACGCGGTCGACCAGGCAGGCACCGACAATGGCGCACAAGAACTGCTGGCAAGAGTTGATCAAGGTGATGTTCGCCTTCTCGATCTATATAGTTGTGCAAGGTCGCCCAAGTAAGTCAGCACGCTGATGAAAGTGACTGGGTGATTAGTTGGGAAGCTGATTGTGACTTACGGGGTGGTGGTATCCGGCTCCATCAAGCACGGCGCCGAGGAAGTAAGAAAGGACAGCGTTTCCAGCCCACTGACCAAAGATGGAAATCACAACATTGCACCCGAGACGGTATGCAGAAGCTCGGTTTCCTGAGGAGAGATTTCTAAGTTAGTAGTCCAAATATTTATGCACAGTTGACAGGGCTAGTAGGTAAAGCTTACTGAAAAGAGCCCGGTAGTCCCACCAGCGCTTATCGGCGCCGTCCATGTTGAGAAGCTCCTCGTACTCGGACATCTGCAATTTCACCCAGGGGCCTAATTATATGATTAGCACTAGTTCCCACCATAGCACACGCACCCCGCAACAAACATACTCTCAGGGTTCCCGTTGCCGTGGTACTTGGTCAGCATATTCATCGCCTGCTCCTTCTTATTGTTAACATAAAGCCAGCGCGGCGACTCAGGCAGGAAGAGCGCGAAGAGCACAATCAGCCCGGAGAAGAGGCACTGCAGCCAGGTGATGAGGCGCCAGCTGTAGTCGCCGCCCGTGTTGAGGGCGCCGCGGGCCGCGCCGGACGCGATGATGGACCCGCTGAACCAGAGCGTGTTGTACATGGCGCCGACGACGCCGCGGAAGGCCGGGTGGTTGATCTCGACCACGTACATCGGGCCCGCCGCCGACGCGATCGAGACGCCGAAGCCGAGCAGGAACCGGCCGCCCATGAAGGTGTCCGCGTTGGTCGACACGCCCTGGATGATGGTGCCGGCGATGATGAGGCTGGCGCCGATCACCATGCCGATGCGGCGGCCGAAGGTGTCGATTGCGGGGCCGACTGTTTCATTATAAGACGGTTTCACATTAGTCTCGGTCCATTGAGCACACCGGGAGATCAATTTTGGCAGGAGCTCCCTTACCAAACGGAAGAGCAACGACACCGCCAATTTGGTACATGGACGAGATGATGCCCGCCCAGATTCCCGCATTCTCGGCGTGGTAGTACTCCAAGAAGGCCGGGTTGATCAAGAGGTTGTTGATCAGGGACCCGTCGTACCCGTTCATGGTACTGCAGAAGAAGCCGACCACGGAGAAGAAGATACAGCATGATCTGCGTCCTGGCCCAGGGGTTCGGCGGCTCCGATACCAGCGCGGCCGCGAAGGCCTCATTGCCCTTGATGACCGTGTGCTGGATATTCTCCTGGTTGAGTTGAGAGAAAAGGGGTTAGTCTTGGATGTTATTCGAAGCCTTTCCATCCCGGGGATGACTAACCTTCTCAGGGTAGTGCTCGTGCATCTCGTGCACGTCGACATCGTCGCGTTTCTCCATCTTGGCGCTCGTTTCTAGTCTCCCACTCGCTTTGCTTTTTTCCTGTGGGTCGATAGGAGTTCGAGATCGTGACTCTCCGGATGTGACAAAGACCTTGTTTCGATCAACAGTTGCAGTCTACTGGAACATGAGCAGCGGGAACTGGGGAAGGTAGGACTCGGGAACGTCTATGGTTTTATGTTCAGGGATTCATCAAAACAATGCCAGTGCAGTATGCATGAGATATGTACATACATACAAGCGTACTGGGGAGCATTGATCAACTCCAAGCACTCTTCCAGGCCGAGTCTTTTGGGGAGAACACGACCTTCTCTGAGGGTGTGCAGGTGTGTGGGCTAGCGTATCCTAGTCGGGACGATGATCGGGTGGTTGCATATCCTTGTGTTAATCCCAGCCGATATAGGTGGTGACCAGGGGTCGGTTTAGGGCGACGGACGGCTAGAATTGCTGTCTGTCCCCCTCATCCAAATCAGCCCTGATAGCTCTGCTTGCTTGAAAATCTATCGGATACGAACCCGCCTGCCGTATCGAAAAGGGGATTTCTCTTGCGCCACCAAATTAAATAGCAATCTTGATTATCCCGTGCATACATGGCATATCGCCCACTAAAGATGAGAACAAATCTTTGGGTAGTTCCAAGGGTTCAATGCGGCTGCTGTCGTCGAAGCATATCGTTTCCATTTTGGGTGGGTGGTCTACGTTGTTAGGTGAGATGGTAAGCTTTGGAGGAGTCGCGCCGAATGGAAAGACGTGCAGCGCGGGCTGCCCTCCTCCGCAGCTCCAGTCACTTCTCCCCACATACCGGTTGCAGTGACCCCGGATCCCCGCCGAGCCTTTCAGTGGGGCCTGGGGTTGGAGAAGAGGATCAATCCCAAGAAGGGGGTTGTCTCCGGGGGAGGATACAGCTGACGCCGATCTTGGCGCCGGGCACACACCCCATCTCTTGTCATGCTTGTTATGGCCGATCTCGAGCGCTGAAAACGCATTGCGTGCTGCGGGAGAGTCAGGCGATGAAATTGTTCGTTCCCTCTATCAGTTTGTGGGTTGTGGCGTGTTTCGGCGCCCCTCCCCCAGTTGCACCCGGCAAGCTAGCCGTGGCACCTCCTCGTAATAGGATCGGGTTGGAACTCCGCCCATGTTTCCACGCCTCTTCTTGGATTTGTCTGCCTCAGGCCACCAGGCAGCAAAAATCAGGCTTTGAGTCGCATGACGACCTCATCATTGGCCCGTCCCACCTGAGACATTTCCTATATGAAAGCTATCGCTCTGTAGTAATTAGTTAGACCTAGAAACCGTGACTGCGCCCAGCGGACAGAAGACACGGCAAGCGGACTCGTTTGGATTGGCTCTTGTTTTCTCCATTGTAACCCTATCGTAAGGAAGGGGGAAGTAAATCTTCTAATTGGCCACAACATGAAAGGATCTTGTCTCCAACTGATGGGCGGCCCGTGTCACTCCGTACCCCCAGCTTCCTCTTTCGTCGAGGCAATCCACCACCGTTTACGGGCGGGAGCTATTTCTACCAGGCTGCTCCAACCCAACTAGCCAACATCACCTCACTGGTGGACAATCGTCGCACCTTAACGACTACGATGTCTAGGGTCTAGCGTGGCGATCTTGACATTTGACACTTGTGTGTTTCCAGAAAGAAAAAGAGTTCGCAAGCGAGAGGAATCCTGTTCCGAAGTCTGCAAGCCACATTTTTCGAACCTGCGCAGAGCGCATATGTTCCGGCCCGTCATCGCCTGCTGCTGTTGGTAGGAAAAGCGTCATCCTCTCAGCCAATCGCATCTCTTGGCGATTTCCGGATGAGATGTTGGGCCAGGGAAGGCTGTCATCCCATCTCTAGCAAACCCACGGACAGAAATGGCTGTGCGTTTCTATGTATGAACTCGGGTAGAGGACTTCAGATGATGCAGTGATGCGGTGGTACAGTGATAAAGATAGAACAGCCATGTTGGTCACTTTTCGTCTGTGTTTGCGCAGGACATAGTTGCACTCATAAAGCCATGGGTGTTCCTACTTCTTTGCCAGTTGGCCCTGAGCCTAATATGTCGTGGAAAGGGGAAGGGGGAGCACTGCATTGATCGACCCATGTCGGGCCGCCCCTGATTGGCCGCAACGTCCCGCCCCGGTTCACTCAGGTTAATGAATGCCGCATATTACCTGCCGGCCCTCGCAACGGTCCGGATGGACCCAGACTCGTGGGACGCGTGAGGAGCTTACTTTGCAGGAGCCATAATACGAGGTTTCTATGTGCAGGTATACATGAGTTGGGTGCGGCTTGGATATTGTAGTTTGCCTAGCTAATGTCCATGCAGGGGTAATAAGGAGTTTACTTTACGTATGGTCTCGACTGCATCGGCCCTGTTTCGATATACCAGACTGCAGCGTCGTCCTTTTTGCTTCTTCTCTACCTTCCGTGCCTCTCATAAGTATGACGTGTGCAGGCCCCTATTGAGCATCGCGTGCAACCAGCATTTCAGGGTCGCCTTGGGGGCGACTGGGGACAATAGCTAGATCACTAAAGCTGTGTGCTTATGAATCTGTACTCTCGAGGTAACCTATCCGAGCCTTGCAAACGATTCATCAAGTGATCTGGTTTATTCACCTTCATCTCTATTGAGCCAAATATCATGCCACTAGAAACTATTCAACCACCGAAAAATGCCAGCAAACTTGCAACATAGGCTGGTTGACTTATACCGCGGCTTCTTCTTATCATAATTAGGCCCTATATCTTTGTCTCATAACCGTCCGGGTGAATCCGCACGTACTTCTGAGGCACCAAATTCAAGGGACGTGTAGTCCGGCGCCCTGGATATTGAGGCACGACCTTCCCCCTCCACCATTTCTTCCATTGCATAAGCCGAGACCAGTAATCGAGCGAAGATTCTTGAGGAAACCGTTCCATAGCTCCGGCAATGACGAGCTCGGCCTTGGTTGGGCCGCTCCACTTATACGGTATGTCGTACAGGTCGCTATCTTCCAGCCCATCGGGGTTAGTAGGACCAGGAGACAGTTTTGTTTGATCCACGAAATGACCGACTAGAAACCAGCGTAGGATATCTGGGTACTTCTGCGCCGTTGTATACGCGGATTGAAAACCAGAGGGGCCGGAGTAGGCAAGGGCTGCGCCACGGCGAGTAAGGAAGATGACCGAGTTCTTCCGCCCAAATTCGCACGCTGCCATCAAGGCCGAGCCGGACGGGCTGCTATCACTATCTAGCTGTGCACCAATGCCTAACAGATTATCCATCACGGCCAGCGAACCAGTTGTCGCAGCCAGGCATGGAGGACTCCATACAGTGCAGGGTGAAATGTTGATGAACATACTCAAGACTTCGCCCTAATACTTTCGGCGAGCTAGCCTGAGAACGCCGGAGAACTCAGAGTCTGACGGGGGGTCTCTCCAGGTCCATGGAATGGGCTTGCTGTCGTCTAACCGTATGTCCATGTTAAGCAGGAGCGAAGTAAATAATGACTTCAAGACAGCATTATGAAGGGCTGACCAACCAATGGAATCCAATGAATGAATATCGAGGCCTTGTTGCATAAATATCGCGAAGGTGTGACAGAGCTCGCCGTTGTGATCGAATGATCCATCAGCAGAAAGATTTACCAAGGAACGATTATCATTGTCCATAACCGTTGTATCGGCCTTGGCCTTGAGTAGTGCTTCGACATGAAGCGGCGTGAAGCTATCAGAGTCTGCTTCGTTCACGGCCATGGATAGTAGGTCCCTAGTAGAGATGCTGTTAAGCTTCCTAAATAATGAGTTAGACACATTGTTAACTTCTATGTATTTGGCTACTTACGCGTAATGGTCTTTGTTTTGTGCCAGGTGATCCAGCAATAGCCTCAGCCCCTTGATGCTGTTCATCTTGAGCATTCCGTGAATCAAGCCAGGTGATTCCCCAAGGAATGTGCCTCCCTGCTCCATGTAGTTCTATAAGCCCCTTGGTGCGAGCCCCCTCAGAGTCCGACTGTTGATAAGAAGGTGCAAAGCTGTGGGGGACCCTTGAATATGACAGGCAGTCCTTGTCAGACACACCTTCTGGTCTAGAAGCTACTCCGTAATTCGAAGACGTCGGTTGTGGATGGCTTTGATTAAAGGAGAGCAGCCGCCACAACTGAGAAGAAAACCGTCCAAATCGCATCCACTGGAGTTCAATTTGTAGCATAAAGCGATGTCATCCTTGTCGATTGCGTCTTCGAATGCTTTCGCCGCGGCCTTAGCCCGTAATGTAGAAGCAATGCCAAAGGCCATATTGCCTCGTTTAGTATCCACAATGGCATTGTAATTGTCTGTCGTAAGATATTCAATCAGTCTCTCCTCGTTGCTTTGGTGGGCGTAGAACAGGGTACTCCAACCAGCAGCGTCAAGTGACCATTTGCAGCCAGAGTGCTTGAGGCGTTTGACAACTTCGTAATGCCCGAATTTTGCAGCCAGATGGAGTGCTGTGCTTCCGTCTTCTCCTTTGGCGTTTATATCACAGCCATTAAGACAGAGGAACTTAACGACCTCTTCATAGCCCCCCATGGCGGCATAATGTAAGGGCCTGAAACCATTACCACTTCTTGATTCGAGACTTTCCAACAGGTCATGATTTGTGTAGAACTCCAATACTGCGACCTTCCCATTGCTGGCGGCGAGGTGCAGTCCGTTTACATCACTGTATCTATTCTCTCTCCAGACAAATGTGCAAGTTCTTCTCCAATTGATCTTTCCCTCGATTTCTTTGGCGCAATATATGTCTTCCAAGAATTGAGTTGCGCCCATACGGCAAGCAGTCAACACAGCATCTAATCCTTTAATATTGGCCATATAAGGATCTGCACCATGTCCGAGAAGCGCGGACGCGTAGTCAAAATGCTTGCTCTTTAGTACATGGACGAGGGCGGGATCTCGGCGGCCATTGTGGACACGTAAGTTTGGATCCGCACCGTGCTGGATCAGCAGCTCAAGCATCCACAAGCTTTCAAGATGACTGGGCAGATGTATCAGAGCAAACCCGTCAACTCCGAGCTCATTCATTCGGGATCTGTCCGCGTAGTCCAATAATATCTCTAACATTTTTTTTTGGTTCCTGGATCAGCGTTCGAAGTTCTGCAAACAAAATAATCTAGTGCAGATACACCATCAACACGTCGACTAACATTGATGCCTTTCTCCAGAAGAAATCTTGCGAGCTCAGATTTACTGCGAATAACAGATGCTCTCAGAAGACGAGCTGCTTGTGGAGATTCGCGAAATCTAGGCCAGTGACTGGTTTGCTGTACAATCAGCTCTATGAGCTGGTCGAAGTTGTACCGGTCATTCCAGTCTATACAGCCCACGGATTCTAGCAATGGGATAAGTCCACATTGGCCGGTGTGTGATTCGTATGAGACCAGGTAACCAAGTTGCAGTAGATGCGCACCAGCAAGCATTCCATTTTGCGCATTTTTCATCCTATCAACGCATGATAGTTCTTTCGTGACCGCAAGCATTAACGTGAACTTTTGCCACATCAAACATTGGGGCTTGTCTTTGATGAATAAATGGCCTATGATGGCCGTGTTTATTGTTGAAGAGTCAGGCTGGATGCAGGCTTTCAGATAGGACTGCAGCGGGTGTCCGTCGGCACCATGAAAGCCACAAGCCGTCGGATAAAGAGACTTTAATCGTTTGACGAATTCTTCTGTTGCTGAATCGCCTAGAAAATGAAGCGGGCTGTGGCCAACTTCTTCATATGGGGGCATATTAATGTTTAAGCTGATAATGAATTCAACTTGATGAGGCGGGTAAAGACCATGTCTGCCAAGGCCACCACACCAGACCAGCAATGCTGGCAGCAATGGACAACGGGTCTGCCATCCTGGAAGGAAAGGGGCAACGGTAGCGAGACTGCTAGCGGACCGGGCAACTGAAAATTCTAGGTTAATCGACTGATTTTGCTGGGGGCGTGCTGTAATGGCTGATGAGTGGTGGATTAGAGGAAAGGCTTCAAGGTAACCGGCCAAAGTTGCGAATTTAGGATGCGTGACTGAGTGATACTTTCGAGGGGAATATGCTCGTAAACTGAAAAGAGGAGGAGCCGATATTGTAGATGTCCCATTGTCGGGTCCATGAAGGCAGACAAATATTGTGTCACCCCAGAGCTGAATTGGCTTCCCCTCTCGAAGTCCACATGATAAACACCAGAAAACGCCTTGCTGGCTGAGAGGGACTGGGAGGGTAGTGGGACGATTGGACCACAACAACTGTGGCTGCATAGCTTGCTGAGAGGGACTGGGAGGGTAGTGGGACGATTGGACCACAACAACTGTGGCTGCATAGCTTGCTGCAATGCATGATAGTCTGGCACTTTCTTTACCCTGCAGTCTGCCCGATGGCGATGGAAGCCTGACAATCTGCCTTGGAGCCCAAGAGGCTCTGGAAAAACCAGGTTGGCCTCAGAGCAGGCGAGCATAGTGGCTGAGATAGACTGCCACAATAGATACCTAGGGATTGCCACTGAGCTCGTCGCGCGAGAACGAAAAAGCAACGTGAAATGGAACACTGCCACATACACCTAAGGCAAATACACGCGTGTGCTTCCAGTCTAAGTCCCAAGCTGTCCGAGCTCGACCTTGGTAGCAACGCTTCTTTCTGTTGCGGTCCCTTGAACAGGAGTGCCTTTAAGAAGACTCTGAACTAACCAGATCGATCACCAAAAGCTATAATTCGATATGTGCCAAGGTTAGTGGCGATGGGATGAGAATAGTAGGGGCGGAACATGACTGCGGCATGTCTAGCAACTAGCCAGGCCTATTAACAGCATCGAAGCAGAAAAGGTTGCTAGTCATGCAGGTCAAATGCAAGCCGGGGAGAAAAGTTGACAATGGGATCGGCTGATCGTCATTCAACGACGGGTTTGTCTGGAAATCAGCCAAACAAGGCGACCAGCTCTGCCTGGAGCGACCCAGGCGAACCGCGAACCATCAACGCCGCCCCCGATTCTCGACTCACTGCGACCCCCATTGCCACTGGGAGTGATCTCGGGAGATGTTGCCAGGAACTTGCTTCGTGCGAACCATTCATCAACCAATGCCCAGCATAGCCGGGCATTCTGAGGCCAAAGCTGGACTAACGGGATTTTCGGACTCAGCAATGAAATCATGGACAAGTATGCGCCGGCCGTAGCAAATGTATGTGCAACTGCCAAATGTGTATTGCAAACCTCTATGGTATTATCGGTCCCCCCCGGTGCGATTGCCAACAACCCCCAAAAGCCAACGCGCTCGCTATTGAATCTCCCAATTGTGGAACAAAAACCAAAAAGAGGGAAGCAAAATAAAAATCTACATATTCTCTCGCTCGCAGGGAGGGAGAAACAGAAACGCCGCGTCATAGAATGCGATGCTGTGATATCATGTGGCGGATGGAGGGCAATTTCTCCCCTGAAGCACATATCTCAATAATACCCAGTACGCCTGTCGTCAATAGTTTTTTGTTCGTGGGTGTGTGACAAGCCTCCTTTTAGATCGCTGTCGGGCCGTCTCCTTTGGCCAGTAATCCCTTATACCTTCTAAATCGTTCCTATAGCATTTCCGTCGCTGAAGGGGAAAGAAAAAGAAGAGAATAAATAAACTTCCAACCGCCGCTCTACCGCAGCGGGGCCTGGTGCTTCATCCGAATGGGCTTGAGCTTCATCTGCATCGTCCTGGGATCGAACTTCTTCGCCTGTGGGTCCCAGAAGGCCCAGATCTCCACCGTCATGGTCGCGCCTGGGCAGACCACCTCCACGAGCCCACTGACCCCGATGGAGCCCCGCGGCGGCAGGTTGCCCGCCGGCCTCCAGGTCTGCCCGAACTTCCTCTTGAACGTCTCCCAGGGGCCGCTTGTGTGCTGCACCATTTTGCTGACACCGTAGATATCCTCGGGGCTCCTTTTCCTGTCCGAAGCCGCGCCCGCCTTGGGCCCCGGTCCACTGGGGTCGGGGGAGGTCGTGGCTGTAGGTGGAGACGAGCCCGACGTCGAGGACGGCGACATGGTAGAAGACGCCCCCGTTTCGGATCCGTCTACGGATTGGGTCTTGGGGGAGGCCAGAGGACTTTGTTCTTTGGCGTCGGGTGCTTTCGACTGGCCCTTGGCCAGCTGCCTGCGGATCTTATCTAATGTCGCTTGCACATCTGCCGAGGAGTCGCGCGACTGTGGCTCGTACCCGACGTACTTGGCCGTAGCTCGCAGGTTCTGCTTGAAAAGCTCGGCGGTGAAGGCCCAGGTGGACAGAGTCAGGGCAGTGGGCCACAAGACATTCCCTTATTGTCAACGCTACATTTGAGTCAACGGGTTCTGTCGCAAGGACAATGCCTTCGTCACCGAACTCGATTCTAATAAAATTGTACGTCAGCAACGCGGCTCGAGAATCAGTTCGTATGGGACAACGTCATGGGAACTTACACTCGTCTCTCAAAGGTGGGCGGCGGCCGGTATGGGAAATGCAGTTCTAGCCAGTGCCTCCGAACCTTCATATTCGTGCCAAACTTTTGTTTAATGTGCGGATGATCCTCGAGTGTCTTGCGGACCGTTTCGGCCAGCGACTTCTTGATGCTCTCCATCAGATCCTTGTCCTTTGCCACCTTGATGAACATCTGCCATTCCGGATCGGTGCCTTTGTACGGCATGGGCTGCACCAACTTTGTGGTCAAGGGTAACGGGATCGTGAAGGGATCCGACTCGTCTTCCTCCATGTCCCTCTTAAGTTGTTTGCGCTCCTGCGGCGACATGGTGGCGATTTCTCTCTCGAGCAGCTTGCCGATGTGCTCCGACGTGATATGCTCGTATAGTTTATATGAGATGTAGTAGGCCATGGCGCCGCCCACAAAGTGCCAAAATTTGACCCGTCGCCATATCTTCACCCGTTGGAGCCGTATCGTCTGGGGTTCCGGGCCAGTCTTGATTTTGGAGATGCGCGAACCGAGCGCCCGGATGTTCGGTCGCGATCGGAAGAGACCTAACATGTTGGGCGATTTTATGTGGCACGCCTCGATGGCGGCCGGGCAGAGGGGTGGGTGCAAACTCGAAGGTGCGAAGACTTGTCGTCGAGGGTCAATATGATGCGTAGAGATGCTGTGCGCCAGGCAATGCTTGCTAAGCGACTAAGCCTTGTGTCGAGATCGGTGGATCACGAGCCAAGAAATGACGTCGCCCAAAGTCGGATTTGGGAAGGGAGTGAATGCGAATGGGCTGTGAAGAATATCGCAAATGAAATGAAGAAGTTGCTGGTAGTTTAGTCACCAATTTTTTGTTGGTTATGTTGGTTACTTAGCCAGGAGTCTTGATCGGGTGCATCCAGCAAAACGTCTTGTCTTTCGCCGCCGCCGGACCGGTAACAACTAGGAGGGTCGGGAAGACCCTTGTCAAGAATTCAGACAGTGCTGCTTGCTCGCTTGAATTTAACAGGCAGTTGGACTTGCTGCTTGGGATTTGGGACTTTTGGTCACACTGCTCTGCCCGGCCGTTCTAGAAACAACGTTGAAATAACGTTTTATACTGTGCTTAAACACAGTACGTGGATTGGAATACGCAGCTAGTCAGGGGAGGTCTGTGCCCACCAGAGGAAGGAAGCTCCATACCTACTAGCCAGCCAACCTGACGTCTGCTGCAGCTCGATTGAGACGTTGTTCTTGTGTTATCAATCCCCGTCTGAGTAATTAACCGTTGCTACCGACAGCCACCTTCATCAACTGTCGGTATCTCCCCCAGCTCCATTCATCCTCACAAGATGAAGTTCACCAGCCTCTTGGTGCCGGCCTTTGCTGGCCTAGCCGTTGCCGAGGCAGCATCGCAAACATCCACCGAAGCCTACATCCTGCGCGAGTCGCGACCAGCTTCATCTAAGGACGCATCATCCTCAACCTCGATATCCTCCAACGCCGCCCAGGCTATCCTATCCAGCCGCCTGTCTTCCAACGACAGGCTGGCCCAGGACATTTCCGAAGCCGACTACGATGTGATGAACCGATTCGGCAAGCCGTCAGCGAAGCTATTCGGCGACGACGACGACGCAACCCATCAGCTCGTCATCCTCTACAAGGCCGTCGACGCCGAGAACACCAAGGCCCTGAAGAAGGCCCTGGGCGGTGCCTCGCCCGCCTTCACCTCCGCCTCGGCCCTGAACTACTTCCCCCGGCGAGCCGCTACAACACCAACAAGTGCAAGTTCGAGGACGCCATTGATCCCGCCAAGGACGCATGCTGGCCGGGCGTCTCGCGCACCCAGTACCTCGAGTTCGACCTGTCCAAGGACGCCAAGTCGGCCACCGCCTCTCTCTCCAAGAACATGAAGAAGCTGCAGTCGCTCGCCCAGGGCGGCAAGATGGAGACCATGATCCTCATCCACCCGTCCGCGCAGGCCGCGTCCACCACCACCCAGGAACTCCGCCGCCGCGAGCAAAAGTCCGAAGTCGTCCTGACCGACAAGGAGACGGCCGCGCCTACCAAGCCCGCCGCCGTCGACAAGGCCAAGGCCTCGACCTCCCCATCCACCAGCTCGCACCCCTTCTCCGCCACCGACAACAAGAAGAAGGGCGGCCTCTACCCAGCCTGCTTCGCCTCCCAGAACGCCTGCAACGCCGCGACCGGCAACTGCACGGGCCACGGCGTGTGCGAGAACAAGTGGTCCGCGGGCGCCGGCGACAAGGCGTGCTTCTCGTGCCGCTGCCTGGCCACCACTGAAAAACAGGCCGACGGGCGCCCGAGCCTGTACCACTGGGGCGGCGGCGCCTGCCAGAAGCGGGACGTCAGCACGCCCTTCTGGCTGCTCGCCGGCTTCACCATCGTCATGTTGTCTGTTGTCGGCTTCTGCATCAACCTGCTGTTCCAGGTCGGCGAGGAGCCGCTGCCCGGCGTTATTGGAGCTGGTGTCTCGCGGGGTGGCTCCAAGTAAAAGGAAACAAGCAAAGCGGTGGCAGTAAAGTGGGCAAAAGGGAAGTTGGTTAAGGCTTATTCACACAGAGACTGGGAACGGTGTGAGAGTGAGTGAGTGAGAGCGCATGATGGGGGAAGGACGGAGATCCCAATTGTGTAGTAGAGTCGGGAGAGAGAAAGCATCACAAACTTTGTTTTTTAACTGCCCCCTTTTCTATCTATAAGGGTAGTGTATCATAAACTGTACGGATACTGGGACGGTGTGTGCAATAGGCTGCACCTCAAGTACTATTTTCATTTTTTTAGGAGCAACTCGAAGAAGGCAATACAAACTGATTTCGCTAGACGCGTGTTATAGTACAGGACATGTTGATTTGCAATATGGGTATCTCTGTGTAAAGCTCATCTCTGTATATACCTCGTCTGTTGTCTCTACATTTCCATCTGATCCGTTCGTACTGGCGTGGCCCCTAGGCTTTCTAGTCCTCGTCCAGGGGTGTCGGCCGGCCTTGCCTGCTCGAGCAAAGACTTCGCCGCAGCGATGCTAGCAGTGCCATTGCCATTTGCATCCTTTTCTTCACCTTCTGCCGTATTACTACTAGTAGATGGCCCGCCATCACCGCCACCCACCAAGCTCTTGTACCGCTCCCCAGCATCGTCGAGCAGCTTCTGCACCTCCGGCTCCCGCCTCTCGATCCCGTCCCGCTCCGTCCGCAGCTCGTTGATATGGGCCCGCATCCGCCGCAGCTCCAGCTCCCTGCGGCCCATCTGGGCCTTGAACTCCTCCACCAGCACGCTCAGGTCGGGCAGCGGCGTGATCTTGGGGGGCGGTGCTTGGACCGTCGACCCGCCAAGCCGTCGGCGCTGCTGCGCGCGTTCGTCGGCCAGGCCGTCCATGCCGGCTCGCGTCTGCGCCACCTCGTACGCCGCCCGCCGCTCGGCCTCGCTGTCGTCGCTGGTCTCCCCCGCCGTCCTCCTCGCCAACACCTTCGGCCGACGCGATCATGGCAGCCATGTCGGCGCGCTTCTTGCGGCGGGCCGCGCGCTCGGCCTTGCGGCCCAGGGACAGGCCGCCGTCCTCGACGAAAAACGAGTCGTCGTCGTCCAGGTTGTCGTCCGCCACCAGTCTCTTCTCCTTCTTCGTCGATATGGTGGACTCGGCCGGTTTGCGGGACAGGACGGCTAGGTAGGAGTCGCCGGTGCCGCGCTCGTCGTCGGATAGGGAGATGAAGTCGTCACCAGCACCACCGCCAGCTTTGGCTTGCGCAGCTAAATGCAACCGCCGCGCCTTCTTCTCGAGGATCTCGGCGTCGGTCAGGATGGCCGTCTGCGGTTGTGTAGAAGTGGCCATCGCGGTCTCGACGACTGTGGCGCCCTCGAGCTCCGACGGGTCCAGAGACATCTCCACGTCGTCGTCGTCATTATCGGTGCCTGTTGTGCCTTTCAGGCTGCTCAGGTTGGCGGGCGTGTTGGGCGTCGAGCTCTGCAGCTCGGACAGATATTCTTTGCTGTAGCGCGGTCGGTCTTCGTCCATCTCCATGGAGCGCAGGGGTAGGCGGCTGTTCTTGGTGATGCCCTTCTTGTAGGCGCTGTTCTCCGTCGCCGCGACGGCCAGGGGGTTGACCTTCCTGGGGGTATACGGGAGCGGCTCGTTACCGAGCATGATGGAGTCTTCATTGTCGCCGCCTCCCGTCGTGGCGGCCGCGCTGGGACCGAAGGAGAGTCTGGAGCTGGAGCCTCGCTTCTTCAGCTTGGACGAAGCGGCGCGTCCGCCGAGCGATGGTCGAATGCGCGGAGGGGCGCCATCGTCTTCGTTCTCTGTCGTCGACTGTTGGGTACCGGGGGTAGACGATTCCTCATCTTCTTGCACGTTGATCTTACGCGCCTTCCGCTTTGCACCAAACATGTTGACTATATTTGGTCGAGCTGCTGGAAAGGGAAATGGTTGAAGTTGGAGCTCACTTTCCTTATCGGTGTCCTAGGCGGCGCGTCTCTTATCGATAATGACCAAGCTTATCGCTTCATGTCTAGCCTGGGATTTGGTTTTGGGGATACTCGCCTACTAGATTGATAGCCAAGTGACGTTGAGTTGACCGGTCTCAAAGAAACCAAAACCTGGGTTTGTTTTACTTTGTACGGTACAGTTTCCGATGCATCTTGGTTGTTGATGGACTGTTACCCGGTATGTTATTCAGGTCACAAGTCACAGGTCCCCAGCATGAACGGCAGTCTCTCCACAGTACAGCGGTCTAGGTGGGTACTAGGCAAGCTACTTATCGATAAGCACCCTAGCCCATCGCTTTGCGCGTAGGCTAAGGCGCGAGCAGTCTCCAGTGGGATGGGAAGTGAAGCCTTGCAATTATTAGCCAATCGATCAACTCCCAACACTTCACGAACAGACAACAGCTACGCTCGTGACTTGTGCATTCTTCTCTCTCCTCCGAAAATTTCCACCGCCACGAAGCTAAGATGGCCCCCGCTCAGCCCGAACTCAAGAAGGTTGGTGCTCGAAAAAAAGCCCGCTGGCGACCTGCCACAGGAGCTAACCCACCTAATCCAGTACCTCGACAAGAGGCTGTTCGTCCAGCTCAACGGCAGTCGCAAAGTGATCGGTATCCTCCGAGGCTACGATGTACGTTTGTCGCCAAACACCCCCTCCTTCTCGCTACGAGGAGTCCCGCCTCTCGGTCGCGCACACACGCTAACTGTTTGGACGCGCCCAGGTCTTCCTGAATATTGTTCTGGACAACGCCGTCGAGGAGAAGGACAACGGCACCAAGGAGACTTTAGGCATGGTGGTACGTGGATTTTCTTTGACTTTTGCCAATTGCTGTCATTCTGAGATACTCGAATCTGACCTTTGTGACTGGCGCAGGTTATCCGTGGAAACTCGGTCGTGATGCTGGAGGCTCTCGAGCGTATCGGAGGCGGTGACCGCGACAAATGAGCGAACGATACCTAGTTACAAGCGATCTACAATGACGACTCACCCGGCCTGGCATAGATCTTGATACCCCCAGGCCAGTTCCCATGATGATGACAAAGGGTCGTGGAAGAACAATACCATGCAGCACCACAAGGTGGCGTTTAGGCGATGGACAGAACTGTCATGTTCCATGTACGTCAGACTGCTGAAAGAAGCAGGAGACTGAAGATACCTAGATGCTAAACTGCTAGAGCCGCGAATCAACTGATACGTCCCAATATGGCCTAATACATCATATGCACAAATGCTGTGAAGACACAAGTATCAGTCTTGATACCGCCAAATAAGCTGAACAACCATTGGAAGAGTCGACGCGCCGATATTGGCCACAAATGGTATGGCGGTATATGTATTTTTTTTCAGAACCAACAAGATAACACCAACAAGATCCAGATATTCCTGATTGTACACCGGTCTCCCAAACTGCCCGGTATTGCCTTCGTATGTGCTGCACCCCTTTGATGCCTCTCAATCAGTTCAGCGACTCAGCGCTTTCACGTTTTTACTGGTTGGTACCAATGGTACCATATCAACAGCAACTGTCCCGCGCCGGATTCAGCTCTTCCAGAGCCGCCGAATCTACATTCTTCTCTTGCTTCTCCCCTCGGCTTGCTGCCGCCTTGGGAGGTTACAACGCCATGGTCCAGACCGACATTCGTTTGGGTAATGCTTCTGCAGGGCTAGACTCTATTTCTTCGGTTGCTCCCGTTTGGCCTTGATCCTGTCAGCAGCGATGGGCTTCTTTATCTATGGCTTCGAATCCGGCCTGGGTACGAATTCGGCCTGGGTAGGTATGAATCTCCCAATCCAACCCGCTGGTTGGCCTCGAGCACCCCCAGCATCTCGCTTCAACTCCAATGGGGTGGCTTCTGAGCGCCGCCGTCCGCCCGGACTTGGCAGTGCTTCTCGATGATGATGTGGTAGCACTCCACCTCCGATATCAGCTGCGGCAGGGAGGTCTCCGCCTCGGCACGCTCGTAACTCCGAACGGGCGGCTCCCCCTCGGTATACGGGCCAGCTCCGTGACGATGTATTCCGGTGGGCCTTCACGGTTATAGCCGGTAAGGTTGTAGGAGATGGCGATATAGGTTGGCGGGTGGGGTGGTAGGGGAAGGGGCCTTAGAGGCTTATGTAGGGGACGGGCTATACGCCTTTTGTTACCTGCTATTCTCCCTATGTTTGTATTGTTTGCGAAAGAAATTCGGAGCTGAAATGAGATTTGGGATTATTACGAAAGGGTTGAATGTCGGGGGAAGACTAGTTCAGTCCTAGGGGAAGGAGCCTGTGGCTGTATAGAATCATCGTCGTCGCCTGTATTGTATTGTTAGCGCGTCATTGACAGAAGCCGTGATGCGTAGGTGTCGGGACAGGCATGTGGATCGGGAACTTGCTTACTGTCGGACTCTATGGTTACGACATCCTTGGAGGACGGCGTAGATGTAGCGATGATGCCACTGCTGGCTTTGGGATTTGGCGTGACGACTTCGCGCTCCTTGCCCTTGTCGAGCTTCTTGGTCGGAGGCGCTGGCCCAAGAATCACAAGATCATCATCGTCATCAGCCTCGACGGGCGTCTTTCTCTTAGGCGAAGAAGGCAACGTGATGTCGAGGAGAAGGAAGATGAATTTAGCAATGGCGAAAATGAATTGGTGATGGGAATCAAGTGACAAGTACAGAATGCAACCAAGTTAACCCCTCGAGGTGCGTTGCATGGACCCCCTAGCATTAGGAGTACCATGACTCTGGAGAGGATAACTGGAAGGGAGTTCAGTAAGGCAAAATGAAATGGTTTCTTTAGAACGCCAGATTGGTATGAAAGTCTATCATAATAAAGCGTGAATCTCGTAACTACATGGCCAGGTCTCCAGCAACCCCTTACAGCGGTTTCCGTCCGTAGACCACGCGCCTTTTGGTCTTTGAGTTAGCCGCATTGCTGAAAAAGGGGGGGAGAGCAGCATTGCCGCGACAGACGGGATAACTTACACGGGGTAATGGAAATGAATGCGCGTATCGTTGATGTCGCGACGGACATCGGCGAGAAAGACCTCGACCTCCTCGGTAGACATGCCGAGAAACTTGGTAAAGAGCGAGATGCTGATGCCGTGCAGCCCCTCGAGGATGTTGGTGCGCTGCAGCACCCCGAGCTGCTTGTGCGTCTTGTCGCGGGTCCAGGGGTTCCCGGGACGGCGAACTTCTCCTGCACGACGTCCTCGAAGCCCGCCGCGCGCATCCAGTCGACGTAGTGCGCGCTGTTGAGGCCGCTGCGGCCCGTCGGCACGAGCGCCTCGTTGATCATGGCGTTCCAGCGCTGCAGGGCCGTGCCGTCGAGCGTGCCGTCGAACGAGTCGAGCTTCACGTAGTAGTCCTGGAACTCGACCCAGCCGCCTGGGTTCAGGTTCTCGTAGATGGTGCGGAAGAGGCGCGGGAAGTCCGAGATGGAGCCTACCATGTGCCGCGCGTGGATGTAGTCGAACTTGTACGACCAGATCCACTCGTCCTCGAGGTCGTCCACTTCGAAGCGACAGTTGGGAGGGACACTACCGGATAGGAAGAAGACCGGTTTAGATCAGTTGCTTCATCACGATGGGGGGTTAAGCAACCACAAGGGAAGGGGGGTGGGGAGAACTCACTATCCGGGTTGGATGGGGCTGATGTCGGTGCCGAGAACGTCTGAGTTGGGATGCTGGAGCGCTGTCATTGAGGTATTAGCCATTGGGCCAATGCAGTGGAAAAGTATAAGGAACTTACCAAACTCGATGGCCCAGATGCCTGTCCCCGTGCCTACGTCAAGCACTCGCACCGGGTTGTCAATCGGCGCCAAAGCCAACCTGCCCTTGAACAGCTTGGTGCATATCTGGTGTTGAAGATCTACAAAAAGCTGTAAGCAACATTGCGGGTGCGGTTCCCGGGCCGCGGGTCCTGATCAAGAAAAGTAACGACATACCTAGACGTGATTGCTCTTCCTGTCCGGTGGTTAGTTGATTGGGAGCCGTAAGACATGTAAAAACCTGAACCTACAGCATCGTTTGGCATCCAATACTCTGGTCGCGGCCTTACGTCAGCACAGAGCAAAATTGTCAATGGACGGGGCGGGGTCTAACTTACTCCCTTCCTTGTATCTGTGGTAGGTCCGACCATTTTCCTCAACGAACTCGAATATGCTAGATGCGACCGAGGCCGTGGATGAACTTGCGAAAGTGTCAGCCCAGGCAAAAGTTGCGAGAGAGGAAGAAAAAGAAAAGAGTTGACAGGCCCTGCACGTACGGGCGTGAGACGTCGCCTAAAGCCGAGTCGGCATCGCTCCCATCATCAAGATCGGTGTCAACCTTTCCTCAAACTCAGCATGCACACGGTTGGGTCTCAAGCATAAGTGGCACAAACACTGAAGCCTAATGAGGCATCCGTAAAGCTAGGCGCGCTATCTTCGTCCTGAGCCGTAGTGACAGACTGGGTAACTTGGGAGGATTGGCCAGTCTCATCATCAGCCCAGGAAGAGGCAGCACGTTCATCAACGACAGGTTCCGGCGATGCCTCCTGTTGTGTTGCCGGCTCTGGAAGTGCTTGTTTCGTGACCTCGGAGGGTGCCGGGTCCTTGGCTGATCCAGTGCTACATTCTGGCGGTTCCTGTATCGGGTTCGATTGAGCTGTGGGTTGCTGCGCTAGATGCGACGATCCGGCTGAGTCTGCTGCCTGGGGCACATTGACAGTGTCGTTGGGAACTTCATTCGCATCTTGAGGCGCTTTGGGCAGTTCGGTCTCGGAGTTGGCAGGGTCTTGATGAGGGGCAGTATCGGCCGGGTTGGCCGGAGTTGGCTCCTGCTGCGAATCGTGGGGTAGCAAACTTTGTGCGGGTGAGGCGGGCGAGACGTTTCTGTCCGCCCCAGAGTTTCCGGGCTGTGTTGTCTTTGAATCCATTGATGCGCTTTCCCTCTTTTCCTGCAGAAATGTCGAGCTGGCTTGATAAGGCAGGAAGGAAGGTCAGATTGATGATTTTTTCCGAACCAAGTGATTATTAAATGCAGACTGCGTGACTGGTTCAATTTGAAGGAAGTTGGCTGTGCCGCTGACTCCTTACTTGGCCGTTCAGCTTCTTCATCCTCTCCCAGCCAAGCCCGCTTCGGCTAGCTACAGGGCTTGGTGGCTGCATCCCGCCCGGCTCAGGCTGATTTGTCGCATTCAATGCACGTCAGACAACCTCACCAGCTGTACTTGGCCCACATAGTGAGCAGACTTGGGTAGCATGGAAATGACTTGCACATTGCGAAACTGCATCCATTCGGAATAATACTTCCAGAACTCCTCAAGCTTCCAAAGCAAGGCCCACCTAGACCGACCTACAGATCCTAGGAATGGTAAGTACCTGATCCGTGATGAAGGTACGGTAAGCGACTTTCGAGGTTTATTCCTTCCTGTTCCAGTGTTTATTCCTCCTTATTCCCATGGTTATTTTATCTTATTCCAGTGTCTCAAGGGGACTGAAAACACGTATTATTCCATGGTTACCTATGTTCCCTCTTAAAACACCCAGTTTGTTTCCTAAAGGAGTAATACTTACGCCGAGAGTCGACATGGTACGCAGAGTGATCAAGGACGTGTATATAGTAACATAGGATAAACAACGTCGATCCAGTTCCATACGAGTTAATATGTTGGAATCAAATACTACCTTCAAGTTGACATCACTTCCTTAATCGGCGTGTACTCTGCCCTCTGGAGGGACGTGTGAGACCGTTTTGCTATGTCTGCCATTGGACTTCATGACGGCAGGCGCCCGATATGCCTTCGTGGCCTACAGGGTGGCGGAAGAGGATACGACGCTCATTTTCGCCTTAGCATAGCGACGAGCTTTCTGATTAACCTTGTCCGCAGCCCTAATCGGACGTTCCGGCATAAATTTGGAGCGATCTGAAGAGCGTTGAAAGACCGCAATTCTAGATTGTTCTTATAGTTATATGAATATTCTCTCCCTTCGTCCGCAGATCTCCATTAGCTACTTGAGGCCACGTTTCATTCCATCTGAAGCTTATTGCCCTTTTCAGCCGATTCTCTCAGCATTTTAGAGTTAGCTTACGAGCCGGCTGATTCTGCTGAATCCCTTTCGGTGATATCGTCGACGTCACCACGGCCTCTTCCGTGCTGCCGTCAAAATAGAGACAGGGTTCATCCGGAGCCCCGAGTTGAAACGCTTCGCTGAGAGATACAGCTGTTATGCTTGTAAGCCGAAAAGTGTCAGCCAGCTGAAGTATGAAACGTGGCCTGAGAGGTGAAGAGTCACAGCTGCGTTCTCGAAACCATGATCCGATAGCTTTACCTTAACACGTAGCGAAACTTATTAAAGGGAGATTATATAATGGGAAGGCTAAGCTTAACTTCTGAGCGCCCTGGGGATCATACGGAAACTGTTTTATTCGACAATGACATCGTATTCCTTGCTAAGCCAGCTTGAAACCCGGCTTAGTAAGTAGCACAGCAATGAACTCGTCCAGAAATACCCCTGACTGATGACCACTAATTCGAACGACAACGTCAAATGCGCTTGACGCCTTGGTCTTACGTGTTCCCTCGTAGGCCCATAAGGAAACATTGCACCGGTTTCAATTCACGTCGGCCATGAATCCGGAGACCGTGAAAGCCGCTGGACCGCCCGCGAATGCCTCTGTTCCAATTTGGTAGACTAGATCTTCTATGAGTATCTTGTGCCGCTGGAGATCTGATGTATGCACTCACTAAGCATATACTGATTGCTCGCGGGAAACCCTTGTCGTTGTATCAGATAGTTGAAGAAATCTTTAACGTCGGCGCTGAAACTGTTTATTGGGCGATTGACTGCGAGGAAGCTGAATACCCTCATCGCGCCATTGAAGCCAGTATCCAAATCCCAAGTGTGGCCTGCGATATTGACTGTCGCAATTGGCTGTCCTGATAAAGTAATAGGCCAGACACCATCATAATCGGTTCAACCTGGATTTCTTAGTCATCTGATACGAGAGGAATGCTAATAATCCACTTGAGTAAAGGCACTAACCAGATCATCAGCTCATAATCGCCGTTGCTGTTTCCATGGTCTCGATCCGTTGAAGTAAATATGTCATATGCGACGTTTGCCCCGATAAAAGTTGTATTGTAGGTCCAGTCTACTGATGTCGGAAGGCTGTTGATTTGGCTAACGAGCCTGCGAGTAAATTGGCGGCCAGCATAGACGTAGCTCTCGACGTTGCTCTCGGCTCCTTTCCATGTCCATGTGGAACTCCAGGCAATGCCATTACCAGATGAGCCGTTGTAGTACGTGCACTGAGAGCCTGAATTGGCGGTGTCCTTGCCCCACAGGTTGTTGAGGATCTCGTAACCGTTGGTCGAATGGTATGCGTAAAGGTCGCAGAGAGCTATGGTTTGAGCCAGCACACCTGGCGCAATGATTGTAAGAAGAGAAATGGATATCTTCATGTTTAACTAGCGCTGATCGAGCAGTATACGCCTCGCTAGGCAGCTTGGGTTGGACGGGAACTCTTGCAACACTTGGATGATGCCTGACTTTATAATCTTCCATTTCTACAACGGGCTGTCTCGAGCTGACCCCGCCAATAAACCTGAACGTTTGGGAAATAATCACGTACTAGATATCTCCGAGCTGCTGTTTCATTCGTAGCGAGCAAGCAGAACTACCGATTATGATGCCTAGTTTCACAGTGCCGTAAGGTAACTGTTCAAGAAGATCGAAGCATCCTCTATGTTATCATCCGTCAACAACTGGATTGGAGCGCAAGCGGTGGCAGTAACTAATGCCGGGATTGACCGGTGGCAAAGCTCTAGAGATATATTACTTGCCAGATTGCGGTGAGACAACGGATGCCGTTGTCCGTTTTATGGTGTTGCTAGAGGCATTCATACTAGTGTTCGGGACATGTGCAGACCTTTACCAGTTATGCACGAAGTTAGTGAGCCTGAAAGAAAGAAGCCAAGACAATCCAGGATATAGCTCAAATCTTGTATACTATGTACTGATATTTCTCCTTAAGCTTGGCGGCTCGCATTCATGCCGAATAGTTATGAACACACTATAGAGCGGCGTTACGGATCCCGTGGAACAAATCGCACCCGTTTCAAAGCCTGCCCATTACCTTGTAGTTAATTTATGCCGGGTTTCGGTCTTGAACTCAACATCAATGCCATGGAGCTTCGGGTATATTTATAGACATAAGGGATCACTCAAGATCGCAACATTTAATAGATTCATTAACCTCATTGTGATGTGCGATGCGTTATGACTAATACCCCTGTTACCACTACGTTGCCAAGCCAACCAGGCAGAGTCCAAGCTGCAGATCAGAACGGTATACCCATGCGCCTCGCATGGTCCTTCATCTTGGCCAACATTTCTATTTCTTCCTTCCGAACTCGGTCCTTGAGCCGGATCTGCTGCAACGAAACAGGGCGGACAACCGAGTTGGAAACCTTCAGGTAGTGGATGGCATCACCATGGGACTTCATGACAAGACCTCTGCTCAAGGCCTCGTTAACCACGGCCAACTGGCCAGCCTTGTCACCGGCACCCGTCGCTTTGGAGTACACATAGGCCACTAATCTTCGCAGCAGTGGAGTTGCACCTTTGCGTGCGACATCATCACCACTATCACTAGCATGTTTGGCAGCGACCGCCTGCCATGCCTGGACTACCGACGGCGGGAAGGGGCGCGCCCACGTGCCCCTCCAGGTAATGGAAGACGGAGAGGACCGGTACTGGAAGGTGCCCGCCAGGCCTTCGCCGCCATTCCAGATCTCCATGGTCTCGAGCTTGGGCATCCGCATGGCCGCAGCCGCGGCGGACTCGAGCAGAGCGTCGATGCCGGCCTGGCGTTTCGGCTTGGCCGACAGGAGCCGCGACGTCAGCACGAGCGACCTGAGGCTGGGCCACGACCAGGCGGGCTCGAGATCCCGGAGGAAGTCGCGGGCTTCGACCACGAAGGAGGCCGAGAGGTGTTCGAGCTACAGACTCTTGCGGGCGAGCTTGCCGGTCACGGCGGGGCTGGGTCTTCGGACGAGGTCGCATCCCATTGACACGATGCGTGGATTGGCCGATTCGAGACTGGACGCGTACCGCTGGTCGAAATTTTCGAACACGACGAGCTTCCGCAGATTCGGATGCCTGGCGCCGCCCAACGACTCCAAAAGCGACTCGTAGTACTTTGTCCGTTACCCTCTGTTCATATCGGACCCATTCTCTCCAGGGCTCGTAGTGGATCTCGCGGAGCTGGGGAAAACGCGAAAACATCTGGACGAGCGCTCTCACCTTCCATCGGCGGCGGTTCTGCTGACGCAGCAGGATACCGGTTACGGCCGGGACGGAGGGCAGTGCCTGCCACCATTGATTTTCCTCTTCGTCGGTTTCAAACGGTCCATCGTCCATCACGGTTTCGAAGACTCGGTTGATGATTCTATCTGGGGGAAGAGAATGAGCAAGCCTCTGGCCAAGAATCCCGCCATGGTCGTGTCTGATAGGTGCGAACTCTATCCTCTCTTCTGTCGACCGATCCATTAGAGCGTCCGGTCCGAAAGTCAAATCCCTAAACCATTGCTCCGAATCGCTGGGCGAGTGCATACTGATGTCGAGAACCAAGTCGCCGTTCGGCGCCCACGTACTGAGAGGGCCCTGCACTAGTTCCTCTAGAATCATAGACCTGATTAGTGGGGGAAGCGTCCCCAAAACATTCTGTTTTGTGCCATCGTGAAAGAATCTGGGTGGTGTGGTAATATGGAAGCTGGCTAGGTAGTTACTTAGATCGTGGCTTGACTGACGTTGGCGAGGTCTCCTCCAAGGAAAAGACGAAGCGGGTGATCTACTATGTGAGAACTTGTCCTAAGCAGCGATCGGAGAAAGGAGAAGATTTGGCTTCAAGTTACTTTTCCAGGTCCATGAGCAACTGCAATAAAAACGAGCTTGGGGCAGAAAACCAATGGAATTGATGATGATGAGTCTAGTATGTGTGTGCCCATAGAGGACAGGAAACTCAGCCTAGAAACATGCGCAATGTGGGGCCACTGAGCAGATAAATTATGACTCCCGTTTCAACGTTCATTTCTTTTATAAAGTAAGGTTCATTGTTGCAACGGAAGGAAGACCTAGACTACTGGGGTTTCAGAGATAATGGGTCCGATGATCGACCGGTTCAACCTGTCGCACCTCCCTTGGCTAAGCCACCGAGAGAAATTGTATAGCAGAAACATCATCCACCGGGTCGGATCATAGCTTACCTCGCCAATGCCATCTGTATCCCGATCTAAGGCTGCTTGTTGGCAATGGCGGGAGTTTTCCCATATGTGCTTTCGCTGTTCACGGAGAGGGCATTACGCTGATTAAATGAGATGGAAGCTTTTACCCGGGGCTTCGGGCTGTCGTTCACGGGCTCCGGCCTCGGCAGCGTCCCGTCTGATATTGCAAGACCAAACGTCCCTACCTATGTACAGTTGGCTGTCGGGATGAGAAAGATACTCTATCCTACTTGCGTAACGGATTAATGACCTGGAGAAAGAAGGAAAGAATGAATAGCATAACCCTATACACACCACCTTACTTATGCCAGGCGTGAACGGAGTCAGGTTGTTTTATTTAGGAAGTCATTGAGAAAAGGGGCTTAAATCCGGCTGGCCCGGAGATAACGGCTGGCCAATTGGCTCGCTTGCTGAGGACTCAGCATTATCGGTGACGAAACAGGACGGACAGCTTTATTGCGTCAATCCCTTCAGACGCTAGTTGCTATGCAGAGCTCCGACATTCGATACTAATGATGGTTGTGTGTACACACTAATAGATAGGTCTACTTATCCCATTAGCCTTACGGATACCTTAAGAGAGTCGACCTGATAAGATTAGCTATTCCACTACGGTTATACTAAAGTTTGTCGCTAGATCAACGTTAACTCCCCGTTTATTCTACGTTAAATGAATAGCGTATAAGTGATTAGTAGGTGGTTATCCCACTGCGTATAGTTGAATCATAGTTGATGCGTGCGTTAAGTGATCAGATTCAGCCTTAACTCCTACGGTAATACCTAAAACAAAACATTATACCCATGAAAGGAAATCCGCTATCCGACAACTACCTAGTTAGGGTTCTGGTCAATATCAGCCTCCTCGATTCATTCCAGAATACCCCAGTCATAGGAGACATGGGCCCATCGTGGTCGATGCCAATTTCATTGCTTTGGCACCCCCGTTTTATATCATCTGGAATGGTCCGGTTGATATAACTCTTCCACTGTGCACCCTCGGGGGGTATAGCATCTCCTGCTGCAATCCATACCATCACCTCATCCCGAATAGAATCCTCCAATGCCCTTTCCGCCGGTGTAACAACCATAGGATCAGCACCGCTAGGAGCTGGAGCCGAGGGATTCGCACCGGGAGCGGCAACGGGTGAGTGAAGCGGTCCCGGATGAGACGAACCTGGCTGGTCTGACGTATATCCAAGGGAGCGAAATGGCAAGTTCCAGTTTTGTGCTTCCAATGAGAGGAAGTGTATAGCAGTGACCTCTGAATCACAGTTTCCCTCGCTAATGCCATCTGTGACTTCGTTGCTCGCAGATAGGGCATCAAGCCGATCAGATGAGGTGATTGAGCTCGAAGTGGCCGTTGTTCCATCTGGCCTGGTCGGTGATGATGGTACTCTGCATACCTGGTACATCTCTTTGGAGGACTGATATCGCGTGTGCTGCTGAAGGTATTCCACAATGCCAGTGTAGCCTTGTTCGTTTGCCGCAACTAATGCTCCGTCCAGGCCTGTCGCGCCGGGGATACCGCTGAGGCCCCCAGCCTTGACCAGCAAATGTACCATGTCCAAGCGTCCCATTTCGGCAGCTATATCCACGGCTTGATATTCGTTCCTCTCACTGAGAGGGCCTTGCTTTGCATTTACATCAGCTCCGTGCTCCAGAAGCGATGTCACAACTCCCAAATACCCCTTCACACGCTGCTAGCTGCAGGGCAGTCTTACCCCACTGAGTAGGCGATGCGTTCACATCCGCTTCTTTTCCAAGTAGAAATTGAATGATGCGAAGGCCTTCGGAGTTGTATATTCCGTGATCACAAGCGACCTGTAAGGCGTTGTTGTATTCGGGCTGCTGTGTGTCTTGTTGGAGAGGCGGAAGCGAGTCTATCCGCAGGTTGACATCAGCGCCCCTTTCCACGAGTCGCATTACCAACGTAGTACGGGATTTTACAATGGCGTACATCAATGCAGAAAGGCTCGACAAAATTCCGCAGCTGTTAATGTCTATGCCAGCATCTAATATTGCGTATATGTTGTCGTCTGAGTTGTCCACGCGATTCAATAATGACAAGAGAGATTCTTGCTTGAACTCTAAAGCGGAGAAATAACGGGGACCCATAAGTCCAAAGAGTTTCCAGAAAATGACCATGGACTCTTGTCGAGCTTCTTGGGACAATCCAGAAGAATACATTTGTCTGTAATAAACATAAATGAGGGAGGCCTCAAGGGTGGATATACCTTGCGAGGTGGTTGCGTATATGTCAGCACCGTTCTCAAGGAGAAGGTTGACGATTCTCGAGCGGTCCCCGTGTGCATTAAGTAATGCTTCGTGAAGCATGGTAGTGTCACCGATATTATCACCAATAACCTCGATATCACCGATATCGTCAATGTTAACGATATCATGAAGGAAATAAAAGGCATAATTCGTCCGACGAAAATGAATGGACTTGTACTCCATTGCGGATCAGGTAAGAGGCTGTGGCAAAGTTGCAGCCTTGCCGTAGCGCATTTATGGAGTGTGTTGCAATCATCCACCCCTCTCTCAAAAGAAATGTCGAGTTGTTCGAGTCTGTCACGTAGTACGTAGTCAGGCTTGAAGCTTGCGATATGCTCAATCCACGGGCTTATTTGACCGGATCTCTGATTGTTGGAATAGTCGGGTCTGAGAGGAACGAGAGCTGCCAATGTGAAAAGCGCTGACGGTATAATAATTGTGACGCCCGCATTAAAGAGCACCAGGAGTGTGAGGTTTCGCCTCTTTTCTAGCTCGGGATACTCCGACTCTGGTGCGACGCGTTTACGCATCATGCATCGAAGTAACGGGAATCTTGCTATGTTGGCTCCATAACCCATTAGTATGCGAAGAGCTGTTGGGTTCCGTTGTAGAGCCGCCCGGTGAACCGGGCTCCATAGATAACGCTCTACGTCCGAGGAACTCGCCACGAGCGTATCCACGTTGGGATTGACGCCGAACTGAAGCAAGCATTCCAATACAGTCAAGGCTTCCCAGTGGGCAGCTTCCGATAAAGCAATTTGAAGCAGCGCTTCTTTTATCATCGGCTCTGGTAATGGGGCAGATTACAGATATTATTGAAGTTCGAAGGGGCCTCCTTCAGCGGCTAGGAAGTTACCCGAAACAGTGACGGAGTTCTGAGCCCACTGACTCTTTCGTGCGATAAATTCATAAATTTCTCTGTTGGCCCCTCCGTCCGAGAAAAGAACGCGATCAACCAAGAGTCTGGGCTTGCCAGGAACATGCAAGCCCCAGGGCTTCGTCCCGAATGCCATATTAGTTTCTGATGCTTCAGGCAGGAAATCGACTCTCAGACCCAAGTTGATGAGTACTTCCACAAATCGGAGAGAAGGGGTTTGCCCGGTTTTTGGATCCTTTATTGCCACCAGACAGAGCAGACTATTCCCGTACATCTCGTCAAACATGCCACATTGGCAGTTGCCAGCAGTGATCAAGAATTCCATCATCTCAACGTCGCGGTTCGTCGCGGCTTGTTTAAGGGCACAGTTAGTCCAGTAGCTGTGCCAGTTACGCTCATAGACTGGATGCAGAAGTAGCCGGTCGAAGTGGGCGTTTGGTGACACTCCAGCTTTCAGCAAGCACGACACAGAATTCATAGCGCGGCCGAATCCCAAATCGATGGCCATTGTGAAATACCCGGAGTGACGAGACCGCATTAAACGGGCATCGTCAATCGCAAGACCAATCTCAATTAAGACGACAAATGCTTTGCCGTGCTTCAGGCTCCATGAAGCAAGAACGGAGTTTTCCCACACGGCTAGTACAGTCGAAAGCTCAAGGCGAAAGAACGCCATCAGCAATTTCATTTCCGCAACTAACCCAACCCAATCCAGGAAGTCGTGCTGCACCTCGAGATCCCGGATGTTGTTCGAAAACACGTAGCATGCTTTCATCAAAATTCCAAAGTACTCATCGGTGCCGGGAAACCTTTTCAGCTGTCCCGTGCTATTCCGGAATGATCTGTCCGCGATGTCAAACACTTGATGCTGGTGCTGGGTAGTGATACGATCCGTTGGCTGAAACGGATGTGCTGCGACCGTACCGGTTACCTAACGACTCTCGGCGTTAGTATTACTCTCTTTGGAATAAAAGGAATGTCTCAGGGGGGGGAATGGCAACTCCTCGAATAAACGGTGAATCCATCCCCCCTGAGACACTGGGATAACGAGGAATCACGGTTTGAATAGGAAGGGACAATCGTACAGAGTCGTTTACCAGCTGCGAGACGTTTTTTATGGCGCCTGTGGAAGAGGTACCACCGTAGTTAGGAAAAAGGGTTGATACCCCTGAAATACACATCCGTCAACACTGGGACTCAAAACAAGGATCAATGACAACTTACAAAACTCCTTTATCTTGTTAGCAAACTGGTTGAAAGGTGAATTCGTTCGTATTTCAAGTACGGCCTGGATGCTCAAAGGACCATTCTTAGGTCTCGGCGATATACTGTTGCTGCCTGTCGGTAGGGTTAAGGGTGCTGCACTGGTGATTTTCTTCGACGGGTCCGCCATTGCCGCCATCTGGATGTACGCCATTTCATCCGGACCAAGTGTCCGTGGCGAAAGCCAAAGTGGCGTTCGAACGCGAAAGCCATCGCGCAGGATTGGAGTTCTCGCTACTCTGGCTGATTAGTGCCATCCCGGGAAAGTATTTTGAGCATGATAGGGCACACCTCTTCTAATGTGGACAGGGCGACTGTATCTTTTTGCGGCTTTGGTGATACGTTTCTGATTAATGACTTGGCCGTGTAAGACCACTTCACTCCGCTTTAAAGCCCGCGCTCGGTTCTCCATATGGCGCTGGATGGCAAGCCAGTCATCCTTGGTCAGGTTTTTGGCGAGTCTGAGCACATCGCGAAGCACGACTTCGTATGTAATGAGCCTTCGCTTTCTCAGTGCGACTATTCGAAGAGGATCACTTCTGATATTCATGGTCTTACTTGAATACAGGCCAACCAGGCCGTTTTTCCATCGACTCCTTGACTTGTTTCAAAGACTGATTCTTGACCAAGTACAGGTCACGTAGCTGAGCCTCGTGTTGATGCCAGATTCCGAAGTCCTGAAGCTCCGGTGCACATCGGGTAGGTTTGGCCATTGCGGCGGCAGGGATGGATTGCATACTGACTGGGAGAGGACAGATGTATATGATGCCCGTGATTAAAGGGACGATGGATTTATAGTTGTCTGGCTTTGCTTGGGTTCTTACACCCCATTAGAGAATTGCTGAGCAGAGAATGGTCAGGCTGCCCAGTCGTTCGGTGAGCAGCTTTCACAGCCAACCAGACGTAGGCGATTGTAATGGTCTGCAGTCGATGCGTAGTGCGGCATTGCCTGCTGGCTATTTCCACAATCTGCCCAATAGCCTTTCATAACGGAAGCCACGCATCCCATCAACCCCTCACACCTGCATAAGAGGTAGGCATCAAAGACTGTCAAGAGGAATCAGCAAAAGTCGAGGTACCCAAACAAAGAATTCATTAGGCTGTGGACACGTCCTACACTTCCTTCCCAACTGTGCCTGCTTCAGATAATGCCTGATGCTCGGCATGTAGCCTCACCTTAATGCGATTTAGAAGTAATCGGGTTAACGGTCTTATTATCTGGCTACCCTTACATGTGGAATGCTATCATCTAAGGGGCGTATCCTATCAAGAAGGCGCCCAATACGCCAAGGGCCGCGGTGTAGCATACATTAACCCCAAGCATCCTCTTCTCGGCCTTGGGATGTCCGTACAAGACTTTGAAGTCGGCTATGCCCGTCCAGGTCCAGCAGAGAAAGAAGGCTCCCAACGACTTGTGCTCGCCCAGAAGTACCATAATCCAGACGAACATCCCGGCCCCAAGATTTCTTCCGGTCGCCGCGGGCATTAGTATCGATGCCTCCGGTGTGGCGGATCCGAGGCCAAACATTTCCACTACTTAAAGCATTACTCTTAGCCAAGGGAGCTCAAAGACCATGGAGGGCGAAAGTTGTGTTTGTTCACTTACGTTTGGGGGTGCTTATGAAGGACCCCAGGACCCCGGTGTAGATCAAGGCCGAGCCGACAACCAGACATAAGCCATCAAGCAGGTACGGGACGTACGATGTCAAAGTCTCTGTAGCCATCTTCTGAGGATTGTCTGAAGGATATTTTGCTCACGGGGTGTGTTTAAGAACTCATGTCTCTAAACACTTGTTATATACTGGTTCCCGGACTGTTCGGGGTCGGTGATAAGCCCCCTTACAGTATATTTCAATTGTCCGATCGGATTAGGCCAAGGCCCTCTTTTCGTTCCAAGCACTCTTAACTCCATTACCATTCACTTGCATCTCCCTTCTCCTTCTTGGGCACTGTACGGCCCACCATACGCTCTTCGTCTGTGATACTCACTCCCTTGTAGTCATATACCACCATTAGCATGATTTTACCCTCCGCACCCCCGAGTGCTATCTCGAGTTTTTCGATATCATCCGTTAACACTTTAATCTTCATATTAAAGGGTCCCTACTCGTAGTTGATGATAGTACCAGGTACCGAAACAGTCAAGATCTGGTTGTTGGCGACCGGTATTGCCGAAGATATGGCATTTCGCATCGTCTGGTGGGACTTGTGAGCAAGTGTGCGTTATGCAGGTGGGTGAATTGGGAGGAATAGCCCTTACCTCGGAGGCGAGCTTCATGGCCCCGAGAGCCTTTGATGCCTCATCCCTCTGGTCTGTAGCCATCGTCACCGGAAGTGTTGGGATGGATGAAAGTAGGTGAAGGCTTGAGAACAGGATATCTTATGGAAAGGTTACAGACACAGGAGGATAATCTTGGCTAAGTACAACCTAGAAGGCGATGATTAGAAATATTATATATCTGCACTCGTAGCTTAATGAGGGATTCAACACATATGGTCAGGGTCTGGCTCAACCTCTGATACCGTAATTAGTTTCCAAAATTCATGAGGTCGAAGACTAGATCATCTTATCAAGGGCGATCCTAATGTGCCACATTTCAACAGGATGATAATAGTGTAGTCTAGAGGTTCTAGATATTCAGCCAACGGTGGAGTGGCAATTGGTTGGTGAATCTCTACAGCGCCAACTTGCTGGGTACAAGTCGATAGCTGGATAGCTCAAAGAAGGCGGATTTCAGCTGAAGGCTGAAGAAGGCTGGAACAGGCTCTGTTACTCGTGTCTGAGATCGGCCATGATAAAAATTCAACCGAAGCCACTGTGTAATGATCATTCGCAGAAAGCTCAATATTGACAGAATAGTCCAATTTCTCCCTCACAGTAGAGTTTCGGCTGCTTGGGCTGGACCAGGCATGTCTCATCAAAACCAAAAACGGAAAACGGTAGGGCAGCTGGCTGGGCTAGGCAGGGCTGAGAGCTCTTCACTCAAAAGGGATACTCACTTTTTCCGGATGTGAAATTCCAAGATGTAAGCAAGGAATCAAGCTTGGCGAGCTTTATGGGATAATTTCCGTACTCAAAACATGCGGAGAAACGTCCGTTGACATTGGAAGTGATGTATAAAAACGCCCCTTATGGCACCTAATAACACTGCTGCGGGTGCATATCACCCGTTATCCCTTTTGGTTATTATGTATAACGTACCTCATAAGCGAGCTGCGTATATAAGCGAGCTGCGTATTTTTTATTATTAAGTTTTATAAGTTATAAATTAATTTAATTATAACGTTTAAAATTAATTAAATATATTAATAATTATTATTTTTAAAGGTTTTTATATTATTTTAATAAGTACGCGTATTATACCCGGGCTTTTCGTAATTTTTATAGCGTTATAAGCGTGTTTTAAACGTTCTCGTATAATTAATTTTTCGACGCGATTCGTTTTATAACTGTTTATTAATATTTTTTTAAAACTATAAGTCTTTTTTAGCTTATATACGAAGTGATCCTTTATCTTATAGCCCTTTTTTTTATACGGCGGCGCCGGCTAAGTATTTTATTTATTTTTCGAAGTATCGCGTTCTTATCTTTTAAAAGAGTAACTCGGTATATAATTTACGTTATAACCTTTATAATTTAATTAAAACTAGTTAAAATAAATATCGAAAAGTTATTTTAATATTATACGATACGGTTTCGAATATATTCGGTTTTAGACTAGGCTTTAATCGAGTTATTTAAGGGTTTTAATTTTTAAGGGATAAATAGGCCTGAAGATATCCCCGGAGGTATTATTATTATTATTAATAGTACGCCGTAGGCCGAAGGCTTTCGGTATATTTATTTAGTTTTTTATGTAATAAACCGTGCCGAAGCTAGATTAAAAATATACGTTATTAATATTATAAAATCTATTTTACGTATTCGATGTTATTATATTAGTTTTTATTTATTAGTTTAGCGACCTTTATTTTAGGGCTTAAAGAGATTATTTAGGTTTAAGTGGTCCCCCGATCTTTATTACTAGTTTATATAGCGGCAGTTAACCGGTTTATAAGAGTTATTTAGTAATTAATTTCGCCGTATTTTTTTTTATAGTAAACGTTATTAGATCGCGACGAGTTTATAATAGATTAAGTATTAGTTATTTTATTAGCTATTTTTAGTTTTTTTTAAAAATTTTATAATATAGAATTAAATATTTAATTATTTCCCGCCTTTTATCGTAATTATATAGCGGCGTCGGGACGTTTAGAACCCGGTAGGTAAATAAGAATAATTTAAATCTTATTCTTTTAGTGCGTATTTATATTAAATCCGACGCTTCGTATTTAAATATATTGTTATAATGACGGTACGCTTTTTAGTTTAGTAGTAACTTTATAATTAATTTATAGCGGCTTTGCGTTAGAATAACGGCGTAAAACTATTTTTATTCTTATTTTTTTAAAGCGTTTATTCGACCGTTTAACCGCTTAATTAATATTTAATTAATACTAATTAATCGTTACTTAGTTATAAAGTCGTAGAGGCTTTATTAATAGCCCCTTAGGGTTTTTTTTATCTTTTCCTTTTTACGCTACGTTCTTTATTAATAATTTCTACCGCTTTTATATAAACGTTACGTAAAAGCTGCAGCTTTTTAATAATTTTTATATATATTTCGAAACTAGCTGCCCCTTGTATTTAAATAAAGGTTAAGGGGAGGAACTACCGCTTTAATCTCTAAGTAACGTTAAGGGGTCGCCTTGTATACCCTTATTACGGTCCGGAGACAGGAGTTTTAAATTATTATAAAGCTACGGACTGGCCCTTTTTCTATATCGGCCACTTTGTGCCAAGCCGACGCTCCGTATACGAGTACGTTGCGTATTACCTTCGTATAGAGCTCTTTCGCCCTTCGTACCGAACATCCCCACGCTGATACTACGAGCCTGGTAAGAGTTAATATCTGGGTTACTATTTTCGCTTTAATTTTAGAGATATAGTCCTTCCATTGTAGTTTCCGATGGAGCCATACGCCGAGGAATCTCGCAGAGCTTACCGGCGAGATAGCAGCGTCCCCGAGTCGTACTTGCAGCGTACAAGCTTCTCGCGCTCGAGTAAAATGGATAAGCTCGCTCCCCCGGAGGTATTAAAGTGTGAAGTTTTATATTTAATTATAAAATAATATATTCCGGATTATACGGAACGAGTCTTATTTTTTAAAAGCCTCCTTATATATTCGAAACGATAAAAGTCGCCTAGAACGCTTTTAAAAACGCTGGTAAGAAGTCCTTTTTAAAGATATAAGTAATATATGCTCGTATAAAACCTTTAATTTTTTTCCCGTACGCTTTTTTTAATATACGAAAATAGCCGATATTAAGAGGCTAGAGCTTATGTAACGAATAAAAAGGTATATAGAGTATAATAATCGAGTTCTTTTCGTAATAAAGCTTAAAAGTTATTAAGTAGTAGCTTTCGTAGCCGTTTAAGACTAAGAGGCGATAATAACCTTTCGTATAAGACTTAGTATATTAATTAAAGTATCGAATTTAGTTCTCGCTTCTTTTATTTATAGTTTAGCTATTTTTAATAATTACGATTACTTAGTCCTTCGGTAATAGGCTATTTTTATATTAGGAAGAGAAGTGCGTTTTCTCGGTAAAAATAATATACGAAGGGATGGCGTAACTATTTAATCCGATGCCTTAAATAATTATAACCTATTCCCGGTTTTTTTATTATATTACCCTAGGCTTTTCCTTTTATATTTTATATTTATTAATTATATTCTATACGAAAATAAATTACGCGCGATACGCGTTAAGATCTTTATAAAAGATTTTTTAATAATCGATTCTTCGGTTAAAACGCGTCCGGAGGTTTAGTTATTATCGTATAAAGTTAAAGGCTTAGTTAACGCCGACGCGTCCCGCGTCGCGTAAACTAAATAATCGATTCGCTATATCTTCTATATTACTTAACCGGGGAAAAAACGATCCCGTATTTAAATTAATAATATATCGAATAATTAATTCTTTTTTAAAATTAGAAAGCTTTCGAAAGTTTATAAAAAATTCGGATCGTAATTAAATTCCGCGTCGTTAACTACGTAACGTTAATTTTAAAATATAATATATCGTTATAGCTTTTCGTATATTTAATTTCGGGTTATTTTAAAACGTTTAAAACGTTAAATTAAACCTTTTTTCTTTATTTTTTAATTCTATACTTATTAAAAAAGAAAAGTTAGTATAAAATTAATTATAAGAAAATTAATTAAAAATGCGTAGCTCGCTTATATGCGTAGCTCGCTTATGGGGTACGTTAATTTAGAATAACTGTTTATACAACTTGAGATAACTATGGGAGGAATTTGAAATGACAGTATAATCTAGAACAACTGTATAGATTGAGACAACTGAGCTTGATTTGCAACTAAAGTAGCCCCTTTTTAACCTATGGATCCCATGCACATTTGTCACCAGCGTAGCAGTGGTGGGGAACCTGCACCATCTGGTTCGACGCCTTGTTTCACGGGTAAAGTATATAGACTGACCCCTCACGCATTGTAGTAGCGGGTGCTCATATCTATGCGATGCCGAAGAAGGCAATGTCCATAGACTCATGTACCGGAACAGTGTGGCCTACTCCGGCACCGCTGTAGCCGACCAGCTTGGCCGTGGTCGAGGTTCCGTCGCCGTAGATGGTCTGGGTGTATCCGCTCTGGGGCGTGTTTTGCACCTGCTTGGAAGTTGTCAGGCCGAGGGTGTTGGACCACTGCTTAAGAGATTCCTGGTCTGCAGATTCCGAGTTAGCATACAATACTTGGTGTGGCATTTCTGAACTTACAGTTGGGGTAGCGGAGCGTGTTATCGGCGGTACCGTGCCAGCTGTTTTTGCGGATAATGTATTAGTCTCAGCTCCTGCACGCGAGTGAAAAGGGGAACCTACATCAGCATCCGCGGCCGCTCCCCGGTGTAGCCCGGGTAGTACGAGCGCACGGCGTCGCCCCACTGGGCGGCCGTCTTGGTGGTCTGGCCGTTGGCGCACTGGTTGTTCCAGCCGGGCGGGTCCTGCGTCGCGGTCGAGCCCTGGACGTAGAAGCAGCCGTCGGGCACGCCGCTGTAGGCCGACGCGGCCTTGAAGACGTCCGGGTACGCGCCCGCGAGCACCTCCGTCATCATGGCGCCCGAGCTGCTGCCCGTCACGAAGGTGCGGTTGCGGTCGCCGCCGTAGTTCTTGACGGCGTAGTCCACCATGTTGGCAATGGTCTGGCTGTCGCCGCCGCCGTTGTGGGTCAGGCCTGAGGAAAAGGGGTGGTTGGTTAGTATAGTATTACTGGACAGGTATTGGGTAATTAGGCAACTAACTAGCTGTAGACGCGACGTCGAAGCAGCCGCCGCCCGACTTGGAGTTGGGATAGATGATGATGAAGCCGTGCTGGTCGGCGAGCGGCTGGTAGCGCGTCTCTTGCGAGTAGCCCTGGGCCGAGCCCTGGCAGTGGTGCACGGCGACGACGATGGGCGCGGGCTTGGTGAGCGTCCGCGGCACGTACACATACATGCCAAGCCTAGTAGGGCCGGCATTAAAGCCGCTGACCTGGGTCGGGGACTGGCCGTTGCCGAGGGCGGCAAGCGCAGCCGTGAGGAGGGCGAACTTGAGCTGCATCGTCGTGGTAGATTTAATAGTGGCAGGGGCTATATCAATCAAGCGTTGCTGGTATGCTGAAGGACGAGGCGGTCTCCGATGGTGCACGAGATCAGATCAAACGGAGTAGTTATTCATAGGTTCTTGAGGGAAGAGCTTCTTATAGATTACTTAGTACTCCTAGTCGCATTCCTCCTGAAGTGTTTCCTCCTCTCCGGCACGGCGTTGCACTCAATATCCTCCATTAGGACCGCATTCTCAATTGAGCACTTTTAGTGGTGACGTACTCCACCCCGTTCAAGTTCTGCAGCATGTTCCTTTCCATCGGGAGTTGTTGTCAGGCGCACAGAGTGAGAAACACGCGTGACGTACATGACTAGACGTCAAACCAGTCCGGAGGGCAATGGCGGCTAATATGAGGCCCCAATCTACTGAAGACGGCGGGGTAGCAGCCGGGTATACCCCTCCAAGTTGCCCTCCAACCTTGTTGATCGTCACGCGGAGTGCGGAAGCATCAGGCCCGACCGGGGGCCAAGCCGGCGTGACTGGTGGACTTTTGGGACCTTAATACGGATAAAGTCACTGGCCCCGGTAATAGTGGTCCCTTAATACCTACTTAAAGTCCCTTTGGCCCGGGTTCTGCAAGGAAACGATTCAAACCTAATTGAGTTCGCTTTTCTTTGTCAGTCAATACTCTTGAATCTCTAGCTCCTGAAATGGCCGCTCTTTAGGTGTAGATGAAGCAGAAGCATCTACATGTACTTTATCACAACAAACAACGGGGTTTCCGCCTAGCGCGTGCACGCCTAGAGAACCCGGACTTGAGCATCTGCTTCAATTATGGAAAAGGTCTAGAAATTACCAACCTTCGGCATGGTATTACGGTTAGGAGCTTTCAGCTGTGCTTCCATGCAGGGATGGGGTAGCTGTTAATCGTGCCGTTGCCCATTCTTTCGTCAGTAAGATTTCGGGATCGCCCCGAAGCGAAGCCCAATGGGCCTTTAAGCGGCCGTTACACTCAACGGTTCCCCACTGTGATAGGGCACGGCTCTCACTTAATTAGCTGTTCCTGGAATTGGATTGGCGACTATCCGATCTTCCGGGCCTTGGATCTGTTGAATTGGCTTGGCGATCGATGGGAAGCGTCTCGCGACCAGTGCCAGATTTCGATAAGCATCTTTTATTCGATGTTGTCTCCCACGTAAACGAGACCTAGAATTAATTAGGGCGGCCCTTCCTAAGGTGGAATGCACTAATAATAAGGTATCCACTTTTATTAGGCAACCGAACAGACACTGCGGAAGAAGCTACCGAATTCAGCTGGACGTAAACCACCACCTATTGATCAGCTCCTCAGTCTAACCAACGCCTGGACCTTGATGCTTCCAGCTGCTAGCCGCCATGAACTTGCTAGACTTCCCTCCGGAGCTCGTGGAGCGCATATTTGAAGCTATCGTCTATTCGCGGGAATTCAAGCGGGTCATGAGACTCCGCGTCGTGAACCGTAAGTTGTCATATCCACGACGAATGCATATGATGAACCTTTCCACAGCTCACACCATCTGCGGCCTACAGGCATGTTTAAGGACTTCATCGACGACGCCATCTTCCGTCTCCGCCTTCTGCATGACCCTCCAGAGACATGGCTTAGGCTGCGCAGCAAATGGCACAGCATGCGCCCCCGGGAGGAGCGGCTAAATTCAGAATGGTACTCTTATGTCTACCGGTATCTGGCATACCATGCATGGAGGGAGAAAGACCCCAGGACAATTCCCGGGCGTATCCGACGTGCCGCCGTCATTATTTCCGAACAGGCTGGCGACGCGGGGCGGTCCGCCATCATGGCACGTTTGCAATCGCTCTGCCGCCTTGCCGCGCACACCGATGGCGACCGGGGTCGAAGGGCCCATCTGTTGTCCTGGGTTCGTCAGAGTCCATGGATTAGCAAGGGGTCTGACGAGGACCTTGAGGATGACCTCTGCGTCGCGGCCGCTTATCTTGGTTATCGACCTTTTGTGGAGAAGGCCGTTTCGCAGGGCCGTATAAGATATCCTATAGATTGGATGTCTGATTGGATCTCTGAGTCAGAGGAGGTTTCCGGGGGCAATTCTGGGGATTGGATGTCAGAGGAGGTTTCCAGCGGCATCTTCGGCCCAATTTGGGACGCCGCCGTTCTCAAGGGCGAGGTGTCCATGTTGCGTCTTCTCCTCTCGGCCAGCTTGGACTACAATCCAGACGGACCTATACCCACACCTCTAATTCATCGGACCCTCCGCCACGCCGCCAGTTCTGGCCACCGGGATGCATACGACTTTGCATTTTATTCACAATCAGAGCCCGGCGAAACAGCCCTTGAGCACTACGAAATAAGAGAGCTGTAGGTTCCAGACCAATACGAAGAAGCCATATCCATACATCCATACTCGTCAGACGATAAGATTGGGTTGCTCCGCCGAAAAGCAAAACATGGTCATCTGGACATGGTAAAGCATTTACTCGAGCAGGGTGTCCTACCCCATCAAGAGCAAGGTGGGGTCGAAGATTATCATGTCGAATTCTGCAAGACGCTAATTGATGCTGTTAAGCATGGCAATACTGACATTGTCCGGCTACTTCTCGAGCACGGGGCAGACCCGAACAGGTTGCACGCCCCCGACTCCCCGCTGATGGTGGCGGTGCGGAAGGGTTGGTTCTCCGTAGCGGAGACTCTGTTCGCAGCCGGGGCCGGGGCCAACGACGACTCCCCTCCGCCTATCGTGCTGGCCGTGTTGAAAGAAAACATGGACATGTTCCGCCTGCTCCGTCGGCACGGGGCCAGGCTGGACACGGCGGACAGTGGGGGTTTGGCCATGACCGTGGCCGTGCACCACGGGCTGCAGTCCATGGTGGATGTTCTGGAGCACGAGGGTGTCGAGAGGGATATGATTCTCCAAAGTGGCGGCGTGGACGACAGAGGGGATCTTGATTAGTACCTCTACGCATGGCCGAATTATAATGAGGAAGGATTCCGTTGATAGTATTGCTGCCAGACATGAAGTCCGCGTATTGCGACTAGGTGAGCCTAAGGAAAACATTTCGCATTTTCCAACACCTCCATAGTTCAGCGCGTGCTGAGATTGTCACGAGCGTTGATGTGCGTGAGGCCTTGTAAGCGTGGCGAGCCAACCACCGGCGGCGAAGATTGTGGCGTGTGGCGAGGGAAGCCTTTCCTTTGGTCAAAGTCAAGCTAGAAACTTAAGGAAACTACGAACGATAGGCTCGTGCCCGGTTTCCGGCCTGCAGATGAAACCTACTCCGAGATATTATCATGGCTCAATCAACTATATGCTTAAACGTGGCAAAAGAAAGAAAATTGGATGGAATCTATAATCGACTGGCAATCAAAGGTGCTCAATCTTCGACTTGTGCGATTTTCTGGCCAAGCTCCCTGACTAATAAGCTGGGTTTGCCGCAGGGATGGGATCCGTGATGTAGTTGGGGTAGTCCGGCGAATGGGTCCAAAACTGGCTTGGACCGGCCGAGCGTGCGCCTGGGCCAGTGGGGCGCAAGTCCGGACGACCAACGGGGTGCCGACGAAACACAACGTCCTGTCAGACGAATCTTTTCGCTGCATATATAGGTGGCACTCCCACCATCCAGGTCTGATATGTGGTCACTTTGACTCCTTACTTTTGTCACACAACAAATTCGAAATTACATCCATCAACATGGCTAACGGAAACATCACCTTCGACGGTAGGCTAATTACCGGACTGCCGTCTTACTCTGGAACTCATGCTAACATCTCAATAGACTACCTTGGCCTCAACGCCTGCCTGGTTGAGTGGGCCGACAGTTACGACACCAAGGACTGGGACAGGCTGAGGAAGTGCATTGCTCCTACCCTCCGAGTAAGCCTTTATTTCTCTGAGCCCTCCAGACCAATCGGCAGGCTAACCCCCACCCCCAGATTGACTACCGCTCCTTCCTGGACAAGATCTGGGAGGCCATGCCGGCCGAGGAGTTCATCGCCATGATCTCGAACCAGGCCGTGCTGGGCGACCCGCTGCTCAAGACGCAGCATTTCATCGGCGGCAGCAAGTGGGCGAAAGTCAGCGACACCGAGGTCGTCGGCACGCACCAGCTGCGCGTGCCGCACCAGCGCTACACCGACGCGACCCGGGCGACCGTCGCCGTCAAGGGCCACGCCCACAGCACCAACACGCACTGGTACCGCAAGGTCGACGGCGTCTGGAAGTTCGCTGGGCTCGACCCCCAGATCCGCTGGTTCGAGTACGACTTTGACAAGGTCTTCGCCAGCGGCCGCGACGAGTTCGGCGCGGAGGCGGAGGCAGGGGGGCAGCAGCCGGTGTCGGAGAGTGTGGATTGCTTGCAGCCTGCGGCTGCTGGGTCCGACAAGGTCCAGGAGCGCGTCTCTGTCTCGCAGCTTTAGGCAACTTGATAATTGCTTCGTTACTATGCAAATGATTCACTAGTGATGCCTTTACAGTTCATTATTATTCGCTCTGATTCCATATGTATGCTTCCTGTATGATGTCTTTCTTCTCAGGTTAAGGTTATCAAAGAGATCCTTCGCTCTCTATTCATCTTTACTCTTCATGAATAGATATTTAGCAAGGCCTAGAAGGTTCCGACTGGGTACACAGGGGCAAGCCTGGTATTGCCTCGGAACATTGGTCGCTTCCCGAACGATTACTGTTGTTTGGAATAGCAGCTGGAGAATGAGCGTGACGCAACGAGCTATGTGTAATATTGACAGAAACTTTACCCAAGAAAGTTCCTTTCAGTCGATTAGCCTCTGCGTCTCTCTCCTTTTGATGTTCTTTTGTTTTTCATAGTTATTGCAAGCCTGGCGGGAAATGCATGAAGTCTCAGCTTCTCTGTCGGAAGGAAGTAAAATGCCTCTTATAGATCGCTGTGTCCTCCTCCTGAGATCTGGGATATCTCCTATTATTGTCAACGATCCTCGTCATTCCCATCTACAGTAAAAACAGTGCCCCGTCAGCGACAGTCAACCATGGCGATCCTGCGCGACCTCCCCGGTCTCGAGGCAACAATCGAAGTGGGCGGACGAGCACTCCAAGAGTACGATGTACCCAACACGTGCAAGGCCGGCATCGAGACCGACATACTCATGGAGACCGCCGAAGATTCCTACACCGTGACCCTTGATGCCAAGAACATCCCGCTCGTCATCAGCTACGTTGAAGCGACCGCCGGCAAGTCATCCGGGTTCCGGTTCCGCAAGCAGCTCGCCTTCCCTCCCGGCTGTCACCACCTGGCCATCGAGGCCCAGTGCGACGGCGTGAGAAACTCCGCTGAGACATCTTTTCAGCAACGACTGGGATGTGCTCCACAGCCGTGTAAGGGGCTATATCGACGGCAGAATTGCCTGTTTTGACTATGCCTTCGCTTTCGAGGAGCTGAGAATCGGTCCGTCACTTCTGTTACTCTCCTCTGAGAATGTGGAGATGATTGCTCAACATGAGATAATGGGCTGACATTCTAATAGCAGCCGATTCTGGCGATGCGCCAACGTAGGAGTTGGATCAACAGCGCCTGCGCGCGAAGAACCACGGCACCCTTCGCCTTTTCGTCTACAAGATGAACGAAAGCGCGCCCCGAAAGGTCGCCAAGGGGATAAAAGTCAAGCCGTCCGACGAGCAAGAAGAAGCATCGTTGCCGAGAGAAGCGTTCTAGCCGCGCGCCCTGACGCACCGGGTCGAGTTCGAGAAGCGGTTCCTGGCGAGAGAGGCGCTGGCCCGGCAGTACTTTGACGACTTCCAGTATGATGTGTGCCGCCCCTGCGCGATCTTCTAGTTCCGGTACCGATCGAAGAGTACGTCAAATGCAAACAGGCAACACCGTCCCAACTGTTCGGACGGAATGTTCCTTTTCTTTGTTTCTTTTTGGGTCTGGACTAAACTGACATGCTGCAGAGGGCCTGCTGGACGAAGGAGTGATTTCGGAACTCGACCCCATCGATGAGTTCCCACCTAACGAGATACGACGCCTTGCGCTTCTTGGGCTGGAATACGAGAAGCAGGTAAGCCTCCTCCGTCCCTTGCATACTTTGCCTGTGACTGTCACACTTCGATGATACTGATGACCCGTGGGAACAGCAAGGAAAGCGAAAGAAGGCGAAGGGAAAAGGAGGACGCCGAAGCAGGTCCCAGTGCTGGGTATGATCTGCGATCCAAGCGAGTCAAGTAGGGATTTCATGGTGATGGGCTACATGTGGAGGACAGAGTCTATGTACCTGAGAGGACGACTTTGGTGATGGGCATCTTACCAAGAAGCAACAGAGGCGATATGGTGCAGTTAGATGGGAGAGAAAGATATCGACCAGATTCACGAGGATTAGGTGGCTACCTACATGTACCTATGTAGGATGCATATGGTAACAGGAGATCGCATTTGTGAGCTCTGGGTAGTACAGTTGAAACATTTGTGATGGAGGAAATATATTTTTCAGCCAACCAAGCGTAAATATCCAAGAATGATGTTGCTGTTGGGTCTGACACAGCTAAAGGCAAAAGTTAAGAAGGTGCATCATACCAGCAAAGTACTTACCACCGTAGCATGCATGCTAGGCTAATGTAAATAAACCATTGAATTGCGATTTAGAATACTGGAATACTGCTGCGATCTACGTACGGAATAATCTCTTGTGGACGTTTAATACTTATGTTTATACCACGCTAATTCCATACTAGGTGTACGTTTAAGGCGTTGACCGACGTTTATTCCAATATACGGCTAATCGATGGTTACTTCGCGCGTTATTCGTTACAACTTTCTCTCCTATGGATGCACCCATGCCCATTCACTTTTGCCTCACCCAACAACTTTTTCCACGGGGGGGGATTTGATAACTTGAAAACAAACCCATCATTTCCCCACCCTGTTTGGAGACAACAACAATTTTTCGGCGCGTTTCTCGGCTTCGACAAAACTCACATCCTCAACATCATCGCCGCCATGGCCGTCATCGGTGAACTTGAGGGCCTTGAGGCCTGGGTGGAAATTAACGGCCAGAAAGTCCAAGAATACGACCAACCGGATAATGACGATTCCATCGATTTGGAAGTACTAGTCGCGGCTACCAAAGTCACCAATCCTGTCGTTCTCGACGTCAAGCATATCCCTCACGTCATTAAGTACATTGAAGCGATCCCTGATGAGAACTTCGCTGTCAATCTCGAAAAGACCAGAGGGTTTACGCGAAACTGCGATCATCTCGGCATTAGAGTCACAGTTGACAGAGCTGACACAGTTATTTGTCACGAACCAGAAAGTGACGAGCCCAGCCGGCAAGAGGAATGGATTGATTGCACTGACTCTATAACCTCGGGAAGCGATAGCGAGGGATGGACGCGGTATTTTTACAAATTCGACGAGGTAAAGCATGGTAAGCTCCAGTTGAAGCTCTAATAAGAATGGTTGTAACCCATACATCATAGTCGAAATGTGTGACTTGACAGACGATCAACTCAGCGAGGTTATGCAAAGCGAGAAGCTCTATGGATTAATCAAAGTAACTGTCTATCGAATGGCGGCTTCGAGTAAGATATACCACGAACCAGATTACCGGGAAAGCCCACCGAGGATTTTCCCTCAAGAAATACCCGAGAAGGTCTTAAAGGGCGCTGTGGTTACTACTCGGAGCACGTTCGACACCGCACCTACTACTAAACCTACATGGGCTATCGAGGAACAGAGCGACGCCTTTCAAGACCCTCTTGAACGACCTTGTGCTGTCTTCGAGTTCAGATACCGTTCAAAGGGTAAGGAATCCTATCAATATGTCCAACGATACACCACTAACCTTTTCTCAGAGGGACTGTATCAAGAGGGGGTTCTAGAACGACCCGATCCCGTGGATAGCATGTCCATTGATGAGCTACGTCAATTTGCCCGTGCTGGCTACAGTCATATGAATACAGTAGGTCGCAATTTTTATATATTAAATGATTGACCACTAACCCTCCATGCTTGATTTAGGGCAAAGTGAAGCAAGATCACGACCAGAAGATCAAGCGAGAAAACGGTGGAGATGTATCGAACCGCAAACGCTCTGCTTCTGGCAATGTGGAGTTGCCTCGAAAGAGATACAAGGAGATGGTCCGTAAAGACGGGAAGGTCGAGATCGACGTTGACTAGCTCGACAGGAGGTATCGACGTGCGGCAGGACATTACATGCCTAGCAAAAGTACTGCTGACATTGGCATGATATTCTGAGCAGATCTAGGATCTGATACTTATGAAGAGCATGAGAGAGGGTTTGCTTGCTCAAGTTCTCATTCGGTATGGTCATCTATTGCGGCTAATAGATTGACCCAAATTGCCGAAAACACAGTTGTATTATTAGACAGACAGATCATGCTCATATAACAGTGCGAATGCCACTCATTTCATGATGCGATGAGTTTTTACGTATGGAATTCGCGACCCTTTGATTTTGATCAAGCCCATTTTTGTGTATTATCTGGCTCGTATCAGAAATATTGGTCAGTCTAAGGAAGGCACGTTAGATACCGTACCTCTTTCCTCACGTTGTTCTGCATCAGTAACAGCCCAAGGCAGCAACAAGTCTCCGCCCCACGGTACCAAAACTCGAACGTTCTCAACTTCAAATGCCGTAACATTCGTATCACCAGGTATCCATTTCATGGGCGGGCATTACCCCATTGTTGACATCATCTCGTTGGGATCAAGCTTCCTACCAATGCACCGATTATTCCGTCCCTGATTATCCTGAACACTTGATTACTTATCTAGGTATTTGTGACAGCACCTACAACAATTCCAACACCCTCATTGTTTCCAACCTCCAAGAGTATTGTACAAACACTGCCCATCTTGCGGCTCAAAACGACGCCATGGCAATCCTCGATGACGTCCCCGGCCTCGAGGTCACCATTCAGATCAATGGCTACAACGTACGCGAGTACACAGATCCCTACGACAAAACCCGCCGATCTCGAGACGACTGCCACAAAGTCACCAAGTATATCGAGTCCAAGACGGGTGCCAATTTCGCCGTCTGCTTCCTGAAAGATCCCGACTTCAAACACCTCTCCCACCACATTGCCTTCCGAGTTCACGTCGATTCCGTCGAGGCCGGCTTCTTCCACGAGCCCAACTTCTTCGACTACCGCGAGTGGGGTGTCAAGGTCGACGGAGGTTCCTGGAGAAACCAGCAAGGAACCACGTCCTACAAGTTCCGGTTCTCGGGCTTTTCTGTCTGTGAGTACTTTTACACCCTTCCTTTTGGAGACTTGTCAATCTAACAGTGGGCGTCCTTCCAGTGCCGAATGACGACTTCTCGCTGGAGGAGATCGAGGATCACAAGAAGGAGGCTTCAAGAATTGGTACAATCAAGGTGTCCGTCTACGACATGCAGGAGCCTATCTTTGTCGAAGCGGACGGCGGACGAGGTCGGAACGATCGCAACGACAGCGCCGCGGAGGCCTTGATTCGACAAGACTTCTTCGCCGAAAAGGCCGTCAAGGGTGATCGGGCCCTTACCCACAGCGTCGACTTCGGACACCGACAGCAGATACGTGCGCTGCCAGCCCAGCACCGAGACGGACTGGTGAAGAGGAGCGTCTGGGCCGATCCCAAGAAACGGCCCTTCGCCGAGTTCGAGTTCCGCTACCGATCGATGGAGGGCCTCATGCAGGAGGCCATCATTTCGCGAACCGACGAGATGGATGACGACGAGGTGCGCGAATATGCTCAGAACCTGGAGCGTGATAATGTGTGAATTTTCCATGCCTCTTCGATTAATTACCTACGCGTCACGCTGACACACTACTCACAGGCTCGCCTTCAATCCCAGACCAACAGCCGAAAGCGAAGTGCCCCCGACGATGACTCCTTCCAGCAGAACAAGCGCATGCGGATGGATGTCCACCCTGTGGTCATCGACTTGACACAAGACGACGATGATAACGATGTCATTAATGGTGACGATTACTGGTGGTGATGGTTCTTTCCAAGAGGGATGGGCCATACAGCTGCGGATTTGCGCACTCTCATGGACGACAACAGATAACAACTTGAGGATGGTATTCATGTGGAAAGTGGGCGTTTTCAATCTTGTCATTAGCACTGAGGCATCAGTTTGTAGTACTAGCTCTTCGCATCAATCGAGACCTTGTCGACTTACCACCTGCACTGGAACTTGTGGCCGTTATTGTATCTGTTGACTATCGGGTAAATGCTGGCTGTTTTGGTTGGTCCAGGGCCTTGCCAGTGCCCCTACTCGGGGTGAGTTGACCTTCATTGAGATTTGACAAGCTATTTACATGTACCTACTTACTCAGCCGCGCCACAGTCATGTTCTTGTGTAACCAACGACAACAACCCCCACCTGATGATCCCAGGATTTCGGTTCCCAAGCACCAACCAATCCTCCAGCTACCACCAATGCTCTGATCAACAGCCAAGTATTGTATGCGAACAACATAGAATCTTTGCGGTTAGCGTCTTCTTTTCCTTGCCCTTTGCATAGTCCCTTCCTGAACACGGCTACAATACCTCTCACGTGGCCGAGCAATGGATCCATTGCCTGTCGAGATCTGGTGCTCCATCTTCCGGCGTCTGGACCCTGTCGGACTCACCGCCGCAAGTCAGGCCTGTCGAGAATTCCGCCAGATCATCCAGCCGAGCCGTGCCCATTTTGTGGAGCGGCTGCTGGCCCTCGAGTGTCAATCCCGAGTATGGTGGGACGGTGCCTCTCATTGACCCCTTTGGGGATGATTACTGGCTGGAGCCCAGCTGCGAGGACGAGGCCTGGACGCGGATGCGCTGGACTTGCGCGGGCTGCATGCGGCTCCTGCCGGACTCGGCGTTCGACAACCACTCCCTCCTGCGTCTCGGCTATCGCAAGCCGACGCCGGGGACGCCCAGCAGCCGGGCCGTGTCGAGCTGGGAACCATCGGCGAATAATAGCCTGCTGCGGAACCACCGGAAGTGGAAGAGCCAGAACCGAGAAAGCCTTCGCGCGCAGGAGAAGAGGGTCCGGAAGCAGTATGGGCTTGCTCACACCTGGAATTGGGGGATCCGAAGGGATGAGCTGGACCCGCTGGAACGACTGATGTTGTTGCAGGACGCGGGGTTGACGGAGTTCGCGCACTGCGGCCTCGGGGACTTCCAGGGCATGGGCAGAAGAGAGGAGTGCGACATTGTCGAACGCGCGGCGGCCGCGATCGAGGCGGAGCGGACGGGGTTCCGGCGCCACCTGCGGCGATGCAACGAGTGCCACTGGCAGCGCGGCGAGATGAGAGTGCACCCGCTGTCGATTGGCGACGGCCTGCTGCGGCACGCGGGCGGCCCCAATATCGGCACATCCAAGTTGCCGATCGCGCGCAGCCGGCAGATCCTCCTGTCCTCGGCCCTGGACCGCTGGTTCCCGGGCTGGTCGTCCGCTCTCGAGGGCGAAGAGAGCCTCGCGGCCAATAAGCCGCCCGAGACGGAGCGGCCCGGGCACTCCACCTCCCGATCCAGGAGCAGATGGCGATGAGCCGGGACGAGCTGGAGGAGCACACGCTGGCGAAGGTGGTGTGGATGAAGTACTGGACGGACGGGTACGGGGCCGTGGACGACTGGTGGTTCTGGCTGCGGTGGTGCCGGGACGCGTTTCGGGCGGAGGCCGCGCTGTTGCTGGTCGGCGGCGGCGTGGACGGGGACGTGGATAACGCGGACTTCGTGGCGGGTGTTATTCCGAAGGGGGCTAGGCTGGAGCGGGTGATGGAGTGGGGTCCGTATTGTGGGTATAAGTAGTAGTAGTCTGTGTGGGAGGGAGCGGTTGAGATAGATATCTTACTTGTTAGAAAAGGGGGCGAGGGAGTGCAAGCTTCATGTAGGTATGCGTTGGTAAAGAAGACCTTTTCTTTGGTATGCTGGGTTTCGGGAGTAATATGTTCATGTGGATTGATGATTATGTAGTCAATTATCTAGTAATCGCTCTCCAAATATTGATCTATACGTAGTGACAATATAGCCCTCGCATGCACATCGTCACTCATAACCCATGCAGGCCTGCCGATATAACCCGATCGAACGGCTACTACCTCCCCTCGGCCCAGAACCGATCCAACGCCTCCTGTCTGACCTCATAGGCCCAGTGATGGCAAGTCTGGTGCACGACGGGGCTCACCTCCCCCCCGCTCCTCCTCCTCGTTGTCGTCCTCGCCGAACACGCTGCGGACGCCCATCTGCACGTACTTCTTGAGCAGGATGCGGCGCCACCGGCCCGTCTCGCCCACGCACTTCTTCCACCGCGCGATCTGCCGCTCATCTTCATCCTCCAGCCGCCGCCCCATCCAGAACCGGCAGTACCACTGGAACCACCCCCGCACGTCGTATTCATGGCGGATCCAGCCTGCGGCCTCCCACTCCTCGATCGACTGCCCGCAGCGCACGCCGTACTTGTTGACGGCTGGGTCGTACTCGGCGAACGTCAGCTGCCTCTCGACGTCGATGTTCCCGCCTGGGCCCGAGATCCATACCGGGGGCAGTTCCCGCCAGTCGTCCTCGATTGTGATACCTAGCCGCTTCGAGTACAAGGGCCGGAAGTAGGTCCCGCCGAACGCGCCCTCGCGCAGGATCGATTCGGGCGACTTGTTGGGGCGGAAGTCTGGGTGCGAGGCGAAGTGGTACTCGCCCGTGGCCTCGTCGCGGGTCGGGGGCGGGGCGGTCGGCGTCCAGGAGGTCCAGGCGGCGCGGAGGGTGTCGAGGTCTGGGCGATTTGGTGCTGGCGAAGGGGAAGGAGAAAGGGAAGGGGACGAAGGATTGGCCTTGATCTTCTGCTGGTTCTTTGCTGCAGCTGCGCCTTTCTTGGTCGTCTTGGTGCGGGAAAGACGATGACGGTCGTTTGGCTCCGTTTGCTGTGTGATGAGGACGTCTTCGTTGTAGGTCGTGGGCCGAGACGGCGCGCTCGCGATGCGCCGGGAGGTGCGTGTAGGTGGTGCCGGGTCGTTCAGCTTGCGGCGTTTCGACGTAGCGGACGGCGGCGCTTTCACACCTTGTTCTGGCTTCTTCTTATCTTCCAGGCCTAGGTCTTGGACCAGCTCGGCGTTCCGCTTGATATTTGCCAATCGACGGGCTTCGTAACCGTCCATTTCTACTGCTTCAAGCTATTCCGAGGTCCCAATTGTTGTTTTTTGCTTTTCGAAAACTGGTTGTTTTGTTCCATGTGTTTTTGCCGTTTCGCGACTAGACTTTGGAATACGTCATTGGTTCAGCTTAATTGTCACTAACTGCTTCCAGGGGTCCTTGTTCTAGAACAGTGTAACCCCCACCTGCCCCAGGGCGGGTTCAGCTACCGGGACACACACCGGCTAAGCTCATTCATCGCTGATACCGAATTCTGGGGGAAGCTGACCAACGTAAACATGTATTCTCATGACGACATTGCTCATATATGCGGTTTCAATTGTCTCTTGGAGCAGTCTCGGGGTCCATGTCTAAGTATGTAAGAATTGTGTTGTCTGTATTCAGTAAACCTTGTCGCACTCGGATTCATTGGGCTCGCGGGCTAGCTGGTAGTCTCCGACCTTCTCCAATTGTGGAAGGCTCCACAGCATCATGCATCCCCGGTGTCTGTCATACCGGCTTCCTCCCATACACGACATAGCTACATTGATGGAAAGGTCAGTAAGTACAGAATTAAAGCCGACAGCACTGCCGAGATCATCGTGGAACTTACAAGTAACTGTAGCCTTTGACCCGGCCCTCCCTCAGCTCGACCTTGGTGGCCTGGACGAACTCCTCAATCTCCTCGGGCGACATGCCCGCGTTGCGGAGCAGCAGGTAGCTGACGCCCCGGAGCCCGTCGTGCATGTTCCGCTGCTGGTACGCGCCGATGCGCGCGGCCTGCAGGTTCCTGGGCCACGGGCTACAGGGCACTTCGAACCTGTGCGCCTGGATCTCCGTGACTGGTTGTCTGGTCAGCTCGGCTGCCCCTTTCCATTTCATGGGCGAGACCCGAGAACATGAAAATGGTCAACGAAAAGAGAAAACCTACAGCCGATGTCTTGGAGCCAATTGCTATAGTTCTTGGCCTTTCGTACGTCGAATCCCTTGGCCGTGGCACCTGCAGCACAGAAATCGAACCATTTTCGTATGTGCGAGTCTGTAAGTTAAGTGGTCAGTCAGCTCATTCGAAGACTGCATTGCATGACCGGCCTGCCTCACCTTCAACGCCTTCCCCATCCAGTTCCATGGTGCCGTCCTGGATCTCAATCCAGCCACCCGGCACAAGATGGTCGTAGGCCTGGTGGAAGAGCCTCTTCGGGTCGCGGATGCCGGTGACGATCTGCCGGATGTGGATGTAGTCGAACGTGGGCTCCCACAGCCAATCTTCTTCGCAGTCGTCCTTCTCGAAATGGCAGTTCGGGACTTCGGGCTCGGGCTGGATCTTGCTCAAATCCGTCCCGACGACGTACGACCCCGGATTCGCGCGGGCTAGAGGAAGGGTCGGTCAATAACTTGAGTAATACTTCTTCAAAACACTCGATATCATCATGGCAGTAGGTTACCGACCGAACTCGAGGGCCCAGATCCCCGTCCCCGTGGCGACGTCCATGACCATCTTGGGCGTTTCGACAATGGGCGCCATGGCCAGCTTGCCACGGAGAATCAATGTCATCATGGCATGTTGGAAGTCGAGGCGATCTTGTTCGGCCTAGATTTTTTCGTTGATTCGATGAGCAAGAAAGGTCTCCTATATGTATAGATGGATGGATTTGACATAAACAGGAAAAAAGGCCGGACCTCGTCGTTTGGCAGTAGGTAGCTGCCCTCCTTGTACCCATGATATCTCCTTCCGGACTCTCCGACGACGTGATCGGGCTCATAGACGGATGATCCCGTCGGTTCGCGCAACAGCTCCTCGTCGGCAAAGGCGGGGGAGAAGGCATTCATGCTCTGATCTGCCGTCGCCGCCGCTTCATCCTGCGTGGTCGCGTCCATGATCGCGGGGAGACCCACCCAATAGGAAACAAGCGCAGGCCTTGCTTGATTGGAATCTGCCGTGTGCTTGCTACTGTCTGCCAAGCGAATGGCTGGTTGTAACATCGACTACTGCGAAGCTACTCTATCTTACGTCGCCGTTGCTAACGTACCTGATCGAATCTATTTCGGTTTCGGGTAGGTGGTAGTCAGTGAAGCACTTGAGCTGCGGTTCCACATTCCTCTGGCTACCCCTCAGCGGGTATCCCTTGAATTTCAACGCTAAACCGAGATCTTGCCCCAGTATCAACAAGTACAGGTTTGCATTCTCCAAATCTAGCAGTCGTTTTCCAATGAGATTGAGAGCTAACTTGAACGGGTGCCAGCACACCGCATCTTTCATGGGTGACCTGATGTTCATTGAGTCCTTCTGCTGAGTCCAGATCCTTCGGCGGACCGAGGCGGCCCTGCATCAGTCAGGCGAGCTATTACCCCGCACAAACTCCCTGCACCTAACGAGTCGACCTATAGCATGTTGCAGCGCAGGGAGGCTATCCCTTCCCCTCCCCAACCTCTCCCTGTGGTGCCGTAGAATAAGCATGCGACTAAAACATCCCTACGATTTTGCTATACCCAGAAAAGAAACGAGGCCTTTTGATGATGATGCCTCTGCTCCCCAGGATTCGCCCATGACACATGACATTGTAACGATCCATAGAAGTTACTTACTCCCTCGTGTTCACGAACTGTGGGGAGTATGCGGCAGCAGCCCTCTAATGCGGGGAAGCATTCTTACCATGAATCGTCGTCATCGTACAGGTCCAACGACCCAGCACACGGGTCAGGTCTCAGGGGCGAGACTACATAATGAGACACCTCTCCCGGTCCTTGTTGACCGGTCGACCTGCTGTTGTTGTTCTTCCGTCGTTCTGATCCGACGCGCCTATCTGCTGCTGTCATCCTCGCCATCAGTGTTTACTTGACAAGTGTGGTGCTTACGACGATGAAGTCAATCATCCTTGCGGGCCTTTTGGCTCTTGCATCGCATGTGCACATCTGCACCGCGGCAGACTTTCGACCCGAGTAAGGCTGCGCCGCAGGACTGGGACCTGTCCAAGATCGGGACAGACAAGAAGACGAATACCACCTTCTCGAATCCCGTTTCGACGGAGAATGTCGGGGATCCCTTCATGACTAAGTACATATCCGAGGGCCAGGAGTGGTATCTGTACACCTTTTCTACCAACGACAACATCACCCTGAAGAGGTCGCGCTCTTTGACCGACAATTGGGACGACGCCGAGACACGGGTCATCTTCAACCCGGACCCCAAGGGCGCCGATGCGGGTGAGCCTTGGTCAACATCCATCTGGTAAGTCATCATCGCATTGCCAGCACGCCAAAGAGTTTTAAACACCATCTTTATATTGATTGTCGCATTATCTAGGGCGCCTGAAATCCACAACATCAGTGGCAAGTGGTACATCATCTTCACGGCCACGCCGGACGGCGACAACCCGCCGCCGCTGCAGGATGCCATCTGCCCAATAAACTGCCCGGCCGTGAACCACCGGATGTTCGTGATGGAGTCGAGCGGGCCCGACCCGTGGACCTCCGACTTCAAGATCAAGAGCATGCTGAACACGTACGACCAGTTCGCGATCGACGGCACCTACTTCTCGTACAAGGACAAGCTGTACCATATCTACAGCTGCTGGGAGACGGCCTACTCGGCCTGGCCGGCCAACCTCTGCATCACGGAGATGTCGGACCCTTGGACGGTCTCTTCCAACTTTAGTGACCGTCGCATGGTAAGTTCTCCAGTTCATTCAGTAGACAACAACCGTGTGATGAACTGAACCAATGATTTGCTTAACAATTCGCCCCCGCACAGATCTCGGTCCCCGACCAACCCTGGAGCAAGTCCCCTACGGCCGCCCCGTCCGCCTCGCGACCAACGAGGGCCCGCAGCAGCTGACAAATCCCAAAACGGGCCAGAACTTTGTGATCTACTCGGCGGCGCGCGTCAACACGCCCTTCTACTGCCTCGGCATGCTGGAGCTCGTGGGCAACGACCCGATGCAGTACCAGTCGTGGCGCAAGCACACCGAGGGCTGCGTGTTTCACCAGAACACGCAGGCGGGCGTCTACGGGCCTGGACACGCGAGCTTCACGACGTCGCCCGACGGGCAGGAGCATTATGTTGTTTATCATGCGCAGACGACGCCTAACCCGGCGGCGGACTTGTACCGCACTGCGCGCATTCAGCGCTTCGACTGGAACGAGGATGGCACGCCCAACTTCCCGCTGGCCGAGAACGGGCCGTTCTCTGTGCCGGCGGGCCAGAAGTCGTAGCATGAGAGAGGCCGGAGAAAATGTTGAAAGCATACGACCATTATCATGTACCTAATCTAATACTCACATACTGTGTCGCCTATAAAGCCTATAGCATGATCATTCAATTGACTCTAGAAGTTCTAGAAGTCATAGGTGAATCGATTATTGCACGATCGGAGCACGATCGGAGCAGACGAAACGGGAGAAGCTGCCGAGGGCGGTGTGTTGCCCCCCCCCCCCCCCCCAATGCCCGTCTCTGTCTGAAGCTCGCTTAAGTAGCTCCAGCAACTGGCAACTGGCTAGAGTCACATCACCAAGTGTCTTGTGGATTATGGATTAGAGTTTTGCCGTCAAGTCAGTTCAGTCACGCGCCGCCGAAGGTTCCGAGGAAAACCAAATACTGGGCACGCAGCATGCATGATGCAGCGGTATATGCAAATACTCTTATAGGGCGTTCAGGAGATTGCACGCAGCTTTTTTGCGGGAATTTTACAGCAGGTTTTCGGAGCTGCCAAGGGGGCGACCAATGATGCGAGCCCCCGTCATCATTTATTCCACTTAATTTCCCCAACTCCGCATTCCCCATCCGACCGTCGTACCATGCTTTTCCTCCCCCGCAACTGGCACAGAACATGGCATGGTGTCGTGCAAGGTTCTTCCCCCTTCTGACCTGGAGAACCCCAACGAGTAGGTAACCTACACACCACTGCGGCTCTAACCGGGATGTTTACAGTAGGTATTGGAGGCATCTGAGTTGCCATTGACCTATTAGGATCTAAAAAGATCGGTTGCTTGCTTATACATCGTTGACCTTAGAAACAACGACTCACATTTTTTAAAAGATTTGAAATATGGTTGGATGGCAGAGAAAGCCAAGTCTTGCTGGCAGTGCCGGCAGTGCCGGTAACCCCGTAGCGGCATGCCTCTTCCCATTCCTCGGGTCAATGTTCGATGCTTCTATCACCGCCGCGATCCTTGGCGCCTATATCGACTCACCTAGACTCACCTTTGACGTCTTCTATTACCTACTGGTACCAAATTATGCCCGGTCACCAGCCTATTCACTTGGCGGAATGGAGCCCACAGTTGGAGCCCGCAAGATGGAACTGGGCAGCGGAATATACCGCCCAGCCGGCTCTCGCTGCTGTCTGGCGAAAATAATTTAAAAGAGCTCCGAGCCGCTGTTGCTATCGTGGATGAAGAAAAGAACAAGTTGACCTGACAGCCTCGTCGCGATCTCTTCCTTGACCTTCAACGATGCTGTTCCCAAGAAGTCTTCTGCTGTCTGTGGCGGCCCTTGCTGGCGTCACGGCGGCCCAGGGTGTGAGCACCTACGTCAACCCGGCCGTCCCAACTGGCACCCCTCTGCCAGGCAACTACACCGGCCCATTGCGGTCTCAAGTGCACTACTCGCCGCCCACGGGTTTCATGAATGACCCCAACGGCATGTTCTACCTGAACGGCGTATTCCACTTGTACTACCAGTACAACCCGACTGGTTTGGGGGCAGGCAACCAGGTAAGAGCAATTGCTAGCCGCAGTGGCTTCAGCGCCTCACCACTGTTCTTTATTCAAACTAACCCAAACAATAATTAGCATTGGGGCCATGCGACCAGCAAGGACGGCTACACCTGGGAGAACCAGCCCATCGCCCTGTTCCCGCCCGAGGAGAGGGTCTACGTCTTCTCGGGCAGCGCCGTCGTCGACGTCAACAACACCTCGGGCTTCTTCCCGGACCAGGACAACGGCGTCGTCGCCGTATTCACGCTCGCGCGCTACTACGAGGACGGCTCGAGCGGGCCGCAGACCCAGGCCATCGCCTATTCCCACGACGAGGGCTACACGTTCCAGTACTACGACGGCAACCCCGTCATCAACAGCACGAGCACCCAGTTCCGCGACCCCAAGGTCATTCGGTATGGCGATCAATGGGTCATGGTCGTGGCCTACTCGCAGGAGTTCGTGGTGGCCGTCTACACCAGCCCGGACCTCAAGCAGTGGACTTGGGCTTCGAACTTCACGGACCACGGACTGCTGGGCGCGCAGTACGAGTGCCCGAACCTGGTCAAGATGCCGGTGCGCGATCGGGACGGCGCTGTGGTCGACGAGAAGTACGTCATCACCATTTCGCTCCAGCCCGGCGCGCCGCTCGGTGGCTCGGTCACGCAGTACTTCATTGGCGACTTCAACGGCACGCACTTCACTACGCTGGATGCGGCGACGCGCCTCACCGATTTCGCCAAGGACAACTACGCCGCGCAGTTCTTCTACGGCGTCGAGGGTAATCCGATCAACTTGGGCTGGGCCAGCAAGTAAGTTTCATGAGCCTGAGGGGGGCATTTACAATTGATTTCTGACTGACTGACAATCATAGTTGGCAATACGCTGGGCAAGTTCCGACCGGTAACAACGAGGGCTGGCGAAGCGCCATGACCCTACCCCGGGTCAACTACCTCACCAAGACCGCGCCCCGCATCGGCTGGACCATCGTCGACGAGATCTACGACCCCAAGCCCATCATGGGCGAATCGCTCAAGACAGCCACCGACATGGGCAATGGCAGCATCACGGTCGACTACGCCGACGTCGAGTCCAACGCCCTGTACATCGAGGCCAACGTGACGGGCCTCGACGTCGCCAAGGCGACCACCTTCTCGACCCTCAACCTGACCTTCACGTCGCCGGCCTCGGGCGAGTCACTGCGGTCCGGTTTCTACTTCGGCGGCGACAACCCGTTCTTCGTCGACCGGGGGCAGCTGCGCGGGTTCGATAATGTCTTCTTCACCGACAAGTTCAGCGTCGCCGACGTGTACTACGACAGCAACGCGCCCGGCCAGAAGCCGGCGTCGTGGAGTATGAAGGCCGTCATCGACCGCAGCATGTACGAGGTGTTTGTCGGCGGGGGGCGGCACGCGGGCACGGTGCTGCTGTACCCGACGCAGCCGCTGACGGTGGTCAATGTGGCGGCGCGGGATCTGCCCGCGGGGGCACGGGTCAGCGTGGCCGTGTGGGCGCTGGAGAGCACGTGGGCGGGGCAGGCGGATGAGCAGGGGACGGTGCTGGGGAATGTCACTACGGCTACGACTACGACGACCTCGGGGAAAGCGATGGGGTCGTAGAAGCGTATGATTTATGAGGGTGGTTTCTCGGTGTAATGCGTCATGATAGATAATGTGATCTGAATAGATATACCACATGATATACATAATGATCTAATACTAGAAAAGGTCTGATATAATCTCAAAAGAAAGCTCGTTGCAGTCATAATGTCGTAATCTTCTTTTACTTTCCCATCAAATAACCGTCCTCAGCACACTGCTAAGCAACCCAACCACCAATCCCAAAGTCACCGGCACCCTCGACGACAACGACACACCACCCCTTCCTGCGCCTGCACCTCGTCCCCGAACTTCCCAATCACATTGCCCCGCGGCCAGTACTCGCACACCAAATACCACCCACGCGCGTCACTACTGTCGCTACCATCGCCGCCGCACATGCGCGCCCCGCACCCGACGCTGGTCGTGTCCTTCCACACCAGCTGAGTGAAGTGGCCCGTCGACTCCCCGAAATCGCCCTTGCCGAAGTCGTACTCGCGGCGCTCGTCGCCCCAGGCCTCGACGCAGCTCGTCGCGTTGGCGCAGCCGAGGGCGAGGTTCTCGCCGTAGGGGCCGCCTGAGTGCTTGAATTCGCATCTTCCTCCGTCTCCTCTTTTGTCTTTCCCGGAGTCTAATTTGGAGGAAGAATCTGACTCGGAAGAAGAAGAAGAAGAAGAAGAAGGCGTAGATCGCGACGATACGACTTGGCCCAGGTACCGGTTGGCAAAGTCCGCGAGGGTGGTGTTCCAGACCAGGTGGGTTGCGTTGTGCTGGTCGCGGTAGGTGTTGGTGCTGTTCAGGATGGCCGAGGTGAAGAGGTCGGCCGAAGTGAATTCGGCCGCGGCGGAGGCGGTGGCTTCGCTGGGGCCCGAGGTTATGGTTTTGGTTATTATGACATCTTGTGCGGACGCAAAGGTGGTGGTGGTGAACTGCGACAGCAGCAGCGGCAGGAGGAGAAGGGAATGGAATAGCATGGCCGTGGTGGTAGGCTGCGTCTTGCTGGTGGTAGTTCGGATGAACATGGTGGAGTATTCAAGAAAAAGCTTGTTATATAAATAGAGACCGTATATACTGTACATCTGGAGTGAAGGTGGTGAATGAGAGTTTAGGTTACATTCGATGGATGGGCTCCCATCCGTTTTATCAGTCAGTTCAGCTTCCTCCCCTTTACTTGACTAACAACTGCTACATAGTTTAGGCTATGACAGATGGTTCCCCCAGCAGCTGATCAGGGTCTTCTAAGACAGTATCGTTCGTTATGTTTGCTACCTGGCTGGATCATCTTTGTTTTCTTGTTTCGACCTTGGAAATGGAAATGACTTGTCCAAAAAGTTGAAACATGACGTAGGCGCCTGTAGAAACATGCAGGGGCAGAAACTCCCCCTGTAAGCCAGATTTCGGCCGGGTCTTTCTAGTTGGTTGGCTACTGCAGGCGTAGTTGTTTTTAGGGGACGGTCGAGTGTATGTAGCCGGCCGCTCCCCCCACTTGCATGCCAAAAGTGACAGGCTTCCTGGGGGCGCATCATGGTCTGCTTTCCTCGAGGGCTGCTGGACGTACGACGTATACTTATCATTCCGATGAAAGTTCGTTTAGTTCTCTAATCAATAATGGGTCATGTTTTTTTTTAGCCAGAGTACATGGACATTTACATGACGAGCACCCCCCGGAACCGCACCTTCCCGCTAACGCAGTGCTCCATCGCCTGATTCGCGTCCCCCAGCGAGAACTTCTCGATCATGCACTTGATCCCGTGGTCCGCCGCGAACTGCACCGCCTCCTCCGCATCGAGCGCGTGCCCGCTGGGCCAGCCGACGACCGACGCCGCCCGCATCAGCATCGTGTTCGAGTCGACCGTGATGGGCCCCGCGGCCGCCACGACTAACAATTTGCCGCCGACGCGCAGCCCGCCGATCATGGGCCCGATGGCGTCCGGGTTCGGCGCCGTCGCCACGATGGCCGCGGCGCCGCCCATTGTTTGTAACTTAGTAACAGCGTCGTCGGCGCTGGAGTCGATGTAGTCGTGCGCGCCCAGTTCCTTCGCGAAGTCGCGCTTGCTGGCGCCCGAGCTGACGGCGACGACGCGGTACCCCATCCGGCTGGCGTATTGGATGGCGAGGTGGCCGAGGCCGCCGATCCCTTGCACCGCGACTAGGCCGCCCTGCTCGACGTGCAGCTTGCGGAGGCCGTTGAAGACGGTCACGCCCGCGCACAGCAGGGCGCGGCCTGGGCCGGGTCCGTGGTCTTGGGGAGGCGCACGACGGCTTCCTCGCGCAGGAGGACGTACTCGGCGTAGCCGCCGTCGCGGGTGACGCCGTTGATGGCGGCGTTGTCGCAGGTCTGGTAGAGGCCGCGGGCGCAGGAGGTGCAGGCGTTGTCGTGGCCTATTGTAGGATCATTTCGTTATCAGTAAGTACATGCATGCTAGGTAAGTATGTTGTGCCCGGAAGCCAAATCAAACGTACCACCGTGCCAGGGCCCGCCGGCCCGGTCGCCAATCGCGACACGACTAACGCCCTCGCCGAGGGCGACCACGTCGCCGATGATTTCGTGGCCGGGCACCAGGGGGAACGAGTTGCCGAAGTGGCCGCCCTGGGCCCCGCGGTCGCTGTGGCACACGCCGCACGCCAGGACCTTGACCAGGACCTGCTTTGGGCCCGGGGACTTGAGGGGCAGGTCCTTGATCACGAGAGGGGCTCCGGCCTTCTCGATCACGGCGGCTTTGTAGGTCTGGGGCAGCGATGGCGACATCTTGTGACAGGTAGGGGTTTTTTTTTCTTTCTTTCTGTACGAGTGTGAAGACAGATAGGCTAGACTGCTCGGCAACTACTTGGATAGTAAGGAAGGGTTAAGGATAGATGAGGACCTAGAAGACACAGAGAGGGAGAAGAGACATATTGACTTTTGGAAGTGCAGACCGCTCTGCTTAATATACTTTGTGCGTGAATCCTACATGTACGTCAAGAATGCGGGGGGATCATCTCCGTGGTTAAGGAGCAAGGATATCCATTAAATCCGTGTGTGGTGGTGGCCATCCGGCGCATTGCGTCGACGGCATGGCAGAGCCAAGATAACGTCGATGGCGTTGCGCTGATGACGATGACACCCGCGGGCGGATCTTTAGAGTTGGGTGGTCACTAAACCCGATAGCGTCGGGAATATCTACTCTCTCTTGCTTACAAAGCCGACCATTGGGCTGTTTGTGCAGGGGAACGGGGTCGGGATAACGCCTCAATGCGCCGTGTGCATGACGGCCAAAAGCTAATTATTCGAGTCCAAGATCCGATGCGCTTTTACCCTGCATGACAAGCATTATCGCCGAAATGGAGAGGATGCACCTGAGACCCCCAGCTCACTCACCTTTCTTGTCACTCACCCATCAACTAATAAGTCAAGTTGATTAGTTTGCTGATGTTTTCCCCCCGAGCCAGGTGGCCACTAGATATCCCCGCATATGCTATGGTTTTCGTCATGCATGTTTCCCGCAGTCTAGCTTCGCTTACTTGGTGATTGCTGGGCGCGACCCAGATGAACCTAATAAGAGGTTCACTTCATTTGGTAGCTTGCACTCCTCGCTGTGTGGCGCCTACACATCAATGGACAAATGTATAGGGAGAGTTGCCGAGTAGTCTTACCGGCTATACCTTTCTCTCCCGATTCCACGATGTATCAGGGCCGAACTGGGGCCATGGGTGTTCAGAAGGAGCGACATTTAGGCGTAAAAGATAGGTAGGGGGAAAGAGGCGTAGACTGAACAGGAAGTCTGTCACTCCAATTCTGATTCGAAAATTCCTCTCATTTGCAAAATATGCAATTCATCAGCGCTGATTCTATGCCACCTTCAAACTTGGAAGGTTCTCGGTGTACTGAATTCGATAGTGCATGTGGATCTGTATCTAAACCTAGGCATTCGCATCTTCAAATATCGCTCTCTCAAATACCCTCTACTGCCACTCGAAGGAGCGAATTAGACATAGCGATCCTGCGAGCTTCGCCGAGCTTTGTCCTCGGTCACCTCCACATTGGCCTCGTAGCTCTTGTTGTCCTGGTCGGCCGCCGCCTCCGGGCTCGCCAGGTTTCGCTTGCTGCCGCCAAACAGCTCGTCCATGTGCTCCAGAGACACACCTGTGAAAGAGGGATTGGTTAGAATTGTGGCAACCGAAATCGCAAAAAGAGGTCTGTGAACTTACCCTTGGTCTCGGGAATAAAGAACCACACGAAGAAGAACATGCAGAAGCAGAAGCTGCCGAAGATGAGGTAGGTCCCGTAGCCGTGGGCGCCGACCGTGACCAGCATGTTGGGGACGGCGCGGGCCACGACGAAGTTGAAGAGCCACTGCGTGGCAGCAGCGAGCGCGACGTTCTGTTGCATTGCCGAGTCAGTCAGCATGCAAGCGGAAAAGTCTTCTTATTTTCCATCTCGCAAGAGGGGAAAGGGGTGCTGCTGTTGGCTAATCCCCAAAAAAATTCAAGTTATGTACTCACCAACGGTCGGAGACGGGCGGTCGGGATCTCGGCCACGTAGATCCAGCAAGCCGGGCCCCAGCCGAACTGGAAGAAGGCAGCAAAGACAAAAATACAGACGAGGGCGAAGTAGCCGGCAGGCGGCACGGGCGCGCCGTCGACGGGCGGCGAGATGCGGACGTAGAGCCCGATGTAGAACATGCAGAAGGCCTGCCCGACCGAGCTGACGAGCAGGGAGCGGCGGCGACCGAGCGAGTCGGCCATGAACAGCAGGAAAGCCAGGCAGGACAGCACTTTCACGATGCCGTAGACGCCCGTGCTCAGCAGCGAGTTGGAGCGGCCGTCGACGCCGAGGTTCTTGAAGATCTGCGGCGCGTACGTGTTGATGGCGTTGGTGCCCGTCATCTGCTGGCAGACCATCAGGGTGATACTGAGGGCGGCCCGCTTGCGGTTGCTGGCCGACTGGCACATCTCCTTGATCAGCACCCACATGGTCGCGTCGCCCATGACGCGCCGCTCGTGCTCGAGCTGGGCCTGGATCTCGCGGTACTCGTCCTGCAGGTAGGGGTGCGTCTCGGGCAGGTGACGGACGCGGCGGAGCACGGCCTTGGCCTCGTCCCAGCGGTCCATGCGGGCGAGGTAGCGCGGCGACTCGTTGCTGATGAGCATCAATCCAAACAAAAGGAGCGCGGGCAGGCCCTGGATCGCCAGCGGCGTGATGTACTGGCGGTCGCCGGACAGGTGCAGGTCGACGGCGTAGTTGCCCCAGAAGGCGATCATGCCGCCGAGGACGACGAAGAGCTGGTAGCAGGACGTCAGGAGGCCGCGGATGGCGCGCGGGGCGTTCTCGGACACGTAGATGGGGTTCACGACGCTGGAGCAGCCGACACCGAGACCTGCGCAGGTTAGCGATCAGGAAACGTGGGGGTGAAAGCGCAGATGCCAAGATGCTGCCAGTGCCTTCTTACCAGCAATGAAGCGACCGATATACATGGGCTCAAGATGGCCCGAGGCAGAGGCTTGCATGATGACACCCGATAGGGTCATGGCAGCGGCTGCGATGAGACTCCATCGGCGGCCAATCTTGTCGGCCAGCCAGAAGGCCGCCAGAGCACCTGCGAAACATCCAGCTTGAAGAACCGACACGATGTTTCCTTTTAGGTCAGCCGTTGCGACACTCCCAGCGTCGCCTAGCCCATAAGCCCTGTTGAGAAAAAGCACGTATTGTCAGTTGAAAGCCTCGGGGCATCGCCTGTCTTTGAGATGTGGCGTGATAACAAGAAAAGGGTCCTCGTCTTGCAGGGAACATACTTGGCAAAGGTATCAAGCTCAACGACACCGCCGATTACACCACTGTCCCATCCGAAGGACATGGCACCGAAGCAGGCCTGCCACGGAGAAGAGTTAGTTCCTGTGATTTGCGAAGGCCTTCTGTTCCCTCCCTGAGGGAAAGGAGAAAACGCACCGAGCCAGTCAGGACGTAGACTCTCCATCCGTAGATTTCATCGGGATCCGATTTCATCGCATCATTGCGGACGATCTTCTTAAGAAGCGCCGCCATTTTGACGGATCAGGTCGGAGATGTTGCTCCCTTCGATATAACCCTGGCCAGTGGTCGCGTCGTCGCGGAGTGAAATCAGATAGGAGAGTGGAATCACTTGGTCGCACAGCACATTGGAGGGGAAGCAGTAACCCAGGCAATCTTCTCGAAACAGGCGAGCGACGATATATAAAAGGAGCGAAATGGCCAGAGAAATGCGACGTCCTTTATTTAAGAACTGCGTACTGCATACTGACTGTATGTAGGTAGGGTGGCCATTGGTTACACCCGGATTGAGCCCAATGCAACGGAACGTAAAGCCATACCCACCTGGATCCATCTCTCTACTTGCGAGTCGAACGAGGATGAACATGGATGGCAGATTTCTCGGCAAAACACGTGCATAGTAGCGGTGGGAAGACTGACTGCTGGGGGTTGGCCGGAAATTCCACCAAACAGAGCGCTCGAATCAGGTCAGCATCGGTCTTTGGGCCAAGGATTCTACCAAGGCTAGATGAACCAGACTCTGCGGGCCAGAGACTCTGCGGGCCAGAGTTCGAAGATCATCGCGACAATGTGACCCTTTAGCAGCTAATCCACCTCAAGTGGTGAACAGGGTGAGATTGGGGGGGGGGTTTGGTTGATAGGCTCTTGGCTCCTCGGGTACGGAGGAGACAAGGTTTGACGCTTGTCACCCAGGGGATCCGGGGTAGCGGGAATTTGTTACACGGCCAAGAAACTACTGTTGGCAATAATGTCAGTGTACGTAGTAGAATCAGGAAAGCTGAGAAGGACAGATCGAGAATCTACACCATTTGAAGGCATTCCCCCCAGTGGGGAGAGAAGTGGGGTATGTGGCTCCCTTGTACAACTTCTTATCTTCCGTTGAATACGGTGAGGGCTAGATTTGTGAAGCTGCTGCTGTGTGCCATGTGCCATTACGAACCTGCAGAATCCGACTACTGGGCCCTGCTCTACGTCCAATGCAGCGGGCTTGTCAACTTGAGGCATATCTTTTCTGTTGCTGTCATTGTGTCCGGCAACATAGGCCCGAATGCGCCACGATCCCAGGAAACTATCCCATCGAACAGAGAGTCTTGAGAAGTATTGGGTGTGGTCAGCATCCAGGACGATACGCTGGCTGCAGTGGGTCGACATGTTTAGCCGTAATGCGGGGATGGGGAAGAAGATTGGGGAAGATGGGGAAGTGGCCCAGAATCTGGAGGGAAAGTGGACTGGCAAGTTCGGCACATGAATACCCCGGGGAGGGATGGGAGGCAAGCTGGCAAGCAGGCAACTGGCAATGGAATGGGCATGCCAATTGCTGCGACAGCGAGTATCCCGACTTCAAATCAGCGTGGAGTAATGAGCGGATCGTGCTTGAATATCTTCATCATCGTCGCATCGAACTGCGGAGGAAGTGGATCGTGTCGCTGCAGAATGAACAAAACAGGTTGGAGATATACCTACACAAGGTAAGGCGACAGCGCATATAGCGGCTGTCGCATGTAAAACTTGACAAGATGAGGGGAAGCTATATGCATATCCTCTATGATAAGAGTGACGGAAGCCTGTGGCGGGCAAACGTTTAACCAGTAAGCCCGTAGGCGGTAAATCAGCAACGATTGATTGACATCAGCAGTATCGTATAACATACAATGCTTCCCGAGCCCACAGTTTCTGTTCTGGGGACCGACCCCTCGTGGCGCAAGCACATTCTCAACGGCAACGCTTTCCAGCAAGATGTCATCCAGTCCTGCCATGGCTGGCAGTATGCATGTTTCTACAGTGCCCTCCGCCCCGAGTCGGGCAGTCGGGAGCCTCTGTATGTCCATTTGTCCCGGAGGAGGTTGCCTTTAGGACAGTGGGAGACATTGGTGTTCGAGGACTATCCGCAGACGACGGACGATGGGCATAACACAGTCCAGGTATGCATTCCTGGCTTGATGTATTACACTCGAGTTGAGTAAAAGACAGGCTGGGGAGTGTCATTCGCAAACATGTATAGAATCTGACCTTTAACGAAAAAGCTCGGTATCTGCCCGGGTGATGGCACGATCCATCTCTCCTACGATCACCACTGCGACAAGCTGCGATACCGGCACTCGATCCCGAACCTCGCGAAAGACCCCGACTCCTTCACCTGGTCTGCGGAACGCTTCACCCCTACCCTCCACCATCTCCCCGCCCTAAGTCGTCCCCTCCCCACGCCGACCTCTTGAGTTATATAACCTACCCGCGCTTCGGCCAGCTCGGGTCAGACCTCTGGTTCTCCTTCCGGACGGGCAAAGCCGGGCTCGGCGACGATCATTTGTATCTCTACTCCTCCAGCCGCGCCGCCTACTCTCCCTTTTCCTCGCCCGCTTCTTCCAGTACAACGACGACAACACCGTTCCTGAAGGGGATCCAAAACAACCCGTACATCCACGGCCTCGACACCCGCGCCGGCAAGTTATATGTTACCTGGGTGCACCGCGACTTCGTCTGGTACGAAGGATGGGACGACCCGGCCGATACGCAGCACAAGCAGCAGGCGGGGCCCAACTCGGCCGCCAACAACCGGGACCTGTGCTTCGCGTATTCGTCGCCATATCCCTCCATAACAGCAGCAGCAAAAGAAGCAACAACAACACCCGAACCGGCAGGGCAAATTTGGCGCAACGGCGCCGGCGACATCATCGCCGACCTCGGCCGCGGCGAGAGCATCGCGCCGTCGTCGCCGGGCGTGACCGCGTTCCAGATCCCCAAGGGCTCGGGCCTGACGAACCAGGAGGCGCAGGCCGTGGACCACGGCGGGGGCGTGCACGTGCTGAACCGAGACTACTTCTCCTCTCAGACAAGTCATAATAATAGTGAAGGCGAAAGCAGCAGCAAGAAAGTAAAATGGAAACACTACTACCGCGACCCCGCCACAAGGGAATGGACCTCGCGCGCGCTGCCGTGCGGCTACGTCAGCGGCAAGCGCGGGCGGCTGGCGATCAGCCGGGACGATGACTTGTACTTCATCCTGCCCGGCGGCTGCAATAATGATGATTATGCTAATGTCAATGGCGGTGGCCTCGATATCTGGAAAGCCACTAAGAGCGATGCATATAGCACGTACGAGCTTGTCTGGGTAAGTAGCAGCACCGACGCAGAGGAAACCTTCCCCCTTACCGAGCCACTGATGGACACGTACCGGCTCGACCACGACAATGTGCTCTCCATCTTCACCAGACGGTACGCGCCGGCGGAAGAAGAGACGACGACGACAACGACACCAGCAGGTTCGAAAATCGGACAAGGGGGCGAGAGAAGAGTTGATGTGGTCGTATTGGACTTCCTGCTGTAACTTAAGTCGGGCGAGGCCAGAACCCTCCTATCCCAATGTCCCAGCCGCCCCTTTCCTGCCGGCGAAACAGCTCTCTCTTTGAACGTGCAGCATGTTGATTAGGTCTATTTCGTAGATATACATAAGATACAAATCCAAGTTCTATACTTCGCAGCGCATTCCTTCGCTATGCATTTCCCGATCCAATCAATATCCGTACGTAGATAGTTCAAGGAAAAACCAACTTGCCCTTTATGTTTTTTTCAACACACCATTCGTGATATTTACACCTCCATTCTTAGTCTCGTGCCCATTTGGTGCTGTAGTTGTCGTTTCCTTGCCGTTTATCTGTGTCTTCTTGGTTTCTTCTGCTGTAGAAGTAGGCACCCCTATGAACGCAGGCCACTGATCTACATCGTAGCCCGCGGAAGAAAGCACCATCAAGACCCCATACAGCAAGAAGCTGACCATAGCGATGAGGTCAGTGATGTGCACGAACCACCAGGGGTACTGCGTGCCGAGGGCGCAGTTCGTGAACTCGTACTTCCACTCCCACGTCTCCTCATCGAACCACGCGCTCAGCAGGCCCGCGTTGCCACCGTATTGTCCCATCATGCTGCGGACCGTGATCTCGCGCAGGCCCGGGTGCCCCGCGCGGCCGGGCACGCCATCGGCCGTGGCCTCCTCCCAGCGCAGGGCGTCCCAGGCGCGGTCCGCGGGATCCTTGTCGTCGGTCTGGTTCACAAAGTGCCAGGTGTCGCAGCCCTCGTGGTCGTGGCCGTTCAACAGAACGCCGCGCCGCCCTTGCCCCCCGCCGGGCGCGTCCGGGTTCGCGTGCAGGCCGAACATGCCCTCGAGGAAGCCCTTGGAGGCGTCAGCCGACAGCTGGTACTGCTCCCGCACGCCACCGCCCTCCTCCGAGGGGTGGAAGTCGAAGTAAGGGGGGTCGACGCAGATGCCGCGGCGCTTGTACATGGGGATGTGCGTCAGGACGACCGTGAAATGGCCCTGGAACTCGACGGCCGACGCAGTATTAATGACGTCGTTGACGAACGAGTAGGTCTTGTCCTGCAGGTCGGCGATCAGCGCGGGCGTGTCGAGGTTCATGTCGTTGACCACGACGATGCGCAGCTCGGGGATGAGCCGGGTCGAGTCCGGGTTGGCCTCGGGGTCGAAGAGTGTCGCGTTCAGCGTGGCGTTGGTGACGGGCAGCTCGAAGCGGAGCTCGTACGCAGCTTTCCCGAACGCGGTCTCGAACCGCGACAGCCGCTCGTAGGTCAGGTCGCCCGCGTAGCCGACGTCGTGGTTGCCGGCGATGTTGATGATGCGCCGGCGCCAGACCGTGTCGTTGGCGTGGTCGGAGCCGAGTAGGCCCGTCACGTCGTACTCGCCGGCCGGGTAGGCAGCCACATCGTCGGGGACGCGCTCGCCGCCAGCAAACGACCGATTCCAGAAGCGCCAGCTGCGACGGGCGAACTCCTCGTTGCTGATCCACTGGCTGCCCAGCAGGTCGCCGAGCACGGTGACGTGGGTCGGGCGCGCCCACCAGCGCAGCGTGCGGTATATGTGGGCCAGGTAGAAGTCGTTGCCGAACAGGTCGATGTGCTTGCGGACCGACTCGAACGTGTCGGGGATATCCTCCATGTAGAAGTCGACGAGGTCGTGCAGGGCTTGCCGGATGCGCCACCGCAGCGAGGCGTGGTGCGTCTGGTAGGTCGCGTGCTGCCAGGCGCTCTTCAGGTGCGAGAAGGAGTCGCGGTAGGCGTTCGGGATGGACGTGTCGCCCTCGAGCTGGGGGTCGCCAAGGGTGAGCAGGCGAAACGGCGCAAGGCGGTGGTCCGCTTCCTTGTTACTGCTACCGGCGGAGGCGAAGGAGCCGACATGTTGCCGCAGCGTCGACTGGAAGGCGGTGGAGGGACCGGGGCGGTCGGCGGGGGTCGGAAAGGCGCAGCCCAGGAACACCGGGTAGAGGTAAAGCCAGACGGTGCTGGCTACGCAGACGGGGACGAGCAGGCGCAAGACATTGCGAAGAAGGGCCGCGGGGGACATGTAGATGATGGCGGCATGTGAGGCCGGAGCCGGAACCTAAATAGCAAGAGTGGGAAAAAAAGAACTCTACAAAGGATAAAACAAGAGAAGATGCAATGATAGAAACCAAAGCCAAAAACTATTCAAACGAATGCTTTGGGGGCTCGCCTGTCGCTGGGGAACAGGTGCGAAGCGTCGTTAAAATTAGATAAGTAGGAAAGTAAACAACATCGCGGGTTTGAAGACATACACAACGACAAATCCAAAGCAAGTCAGACAGACGGTACGACTGGCTAATGGCTGAGAAAACAGGGGACCGGACAGAAAAGTTGTGTTCCCCGACCCGCCACTGACATCTTGCAACACCTAGGTAACACCCCCCTGGTCTTAAAATAAACGGCCGTGGGGTTGCACCGTATGTGGTTTTGGTTGCATCCAACCGAGTCTGACTCCTTGCTTCGAAAATATCAGAATCACTGTCCTTATCCTCCGAATTTCAGTTGATTCGTGAATCAATAATGTCAGTTTAAATGGCCACTTTAGATTCTCCATTGCAACAAGATTGCGTGGTCTTTGAATCTTGGAACCAAACTCGATGAAGGGAGGGGCATCGCCAAGGCCAATCGCTTCCACAAGATCATAGCCTGCCCCTCCATGGAGAAGAGCCATGTTGCCCCTTTTCTTCGTAGTCTGTCCCCTTTTGTGTTTGGTTTGACTCGACGACAGCGAGCATGACATAATATGAAATCAAGTATATGGAAGCTTGTGATGTTTCCCGTGGTATAGAATGAATTGGCAAGACACATTTTATTCCGTGCACGTCACATGTGATTGCATGTATGATTAGAAAAGCTTCCATGGTCATTGGCACGGCCAGCCGTCTAGAAGGTTGCAGCCGCATCTATCCCGCAACAAGGTAACCATTCCAAACCCTTCGCGTCGTAACTCATCAAGACATCGTCGCGTTACATCTCCTCCTCCACCTCGTCCTCGTAGGTCGGGAAATCCACGTCAAAGTCGGCCTCGCCATCCTCATCCTTGAAAGCAAAGGCCACCATGGCGCCATTCTTCAGGCCCTTGGACACCGGCGTGTCGGAAGAGCCGACCTTCAACGGCTTCCAGCCCTGGCTGGGATCCGCAGCCGATTTGGGCACGGCGTAGGCGATCTGCGATGCATCGTCGGGCAATGCCGTGGCAGGCTTAGAGTTGCTCGAGATGCCTTCTGGGTACCGCTCCTGCAAGACTTCCAACAGCTCACTGGACACATCGGCGAACGTCGATGTGGGGTCTACGAAGAGAAAGACTGTGCAGGTGCCATGCTTGAACCGGATAGTGATGTCCACATCCGTGACATTGGGGCGTTGAACCTGTAAATCTTGATTAGTATCATGATGCTCGCCGAATGTAGGGGACGATTGGGAATCCTAGAGCTTCTCACCATGTTGTTGTGACTGCTATCCAAGACGGGTGGATATTGATCGTTTCGTTTCGTCTCAACCCAGGCCAACTTTCAATGACGAGGAGCGCAAGATTGACAGGGAGGGGATGCAAACGCGCTGCGGCTGTAACAGGCTGAACACGAAAACACGTGAAGCCGTGATACTACAGATGAAGTGAGTTGAGTGCTTGCAGCTGCAGCTGACCTTTTAGTGCGGGCAGCAGCGGGCAGCAGCACAGTACGTACCTGGCATGTCAATTCTCGCTGGGGGCCCGAGCTTCCTTTCTCGCTCTTCCAATCCCGAAAGGTCCAATCAACACCGAGCAGCAGAAACCAATGAGAGAAGAGGCTGTCGGCTACAAGACTCTTTTTTCGTCGCTTGCCAATCCACATTTGCGATATATACAACATAGTGCTTACATTTACCTGCCCGAGGCAAGACAACACAGGTCCCTCGTCCAGCCAGCAGCATGGGGCTCCTACAAGAACGGGTCGAGCAGACTCGGGGCAAGCAGCTGCAACGCCCGACCTTCACCAAGGAAGACTACGACGAGCTATGCAAGAATTCACGACTGTCCCTGCCGCCCTTCCTCCGTATCCCCATCGCCGCCTTCGCCGGCTTCTCAATCGGCATGTCCCTGGGTCTTTCCTACGGCAGCAAGATGGCCGGTCTACGATTTCGCGCCGAGCACGCCCACAAGCTCCCCAACACCACTGCCGGCTGGTACATGTATCATAAGAGCAAAAACTACCACTTGGCGTTTGGTGGGATCAAGGAGGGTCTGAAGACGGGCATGCGCATGAGCGTCTTGACGGCCGCCATGTTCTGCGCCGAAAATCTGTTCGACGTCTACAGGGGCTCCAAAGATTTATTCAACACGGTTGGGGCTAGCTTTGCTGTCGCCGGAGGCTTCAGTCTTTTGAGTGCGATTTCCCCCCTTGCCTTATCTGTCCTGTCATACGACACACACATGCATCGCATCATTCCTGTGTCCGTACTAACAGATTGCTCCGAACAATAGACCGATTCTCCGTTCCCGAGACTGCGAGAACAGCACGAAAAGGCCTCTTGTTCGGCATTGCCTATGGCGGGGTCCAGGACCTGCTCTCCCTCGCCCAAGGCCGCCCGGTTGGATATGTTGAATTTGTGCGCAGACGCCTCGGAGGAAGCACGACAAAGGAAGAGCAGGAAATGGTCTGAGATATGCGCCATGGAATGCCGTGGTGCTGTCCTGACTAAATGATATGCAGAACGTGGATCTGCGACTAGTGTGCCAGGGCTTTTTGTCTTCCGTCGCTAGGCGAGGACCCCATCCTAGTTCTTACACCACCTGCTTCTCTGCCCTGTATCGGAACCACTCGCGACACACTGCAGTCCTACACGGCCGAGTCAGGCGCCAGAACAGTGCCGCTGCAGCCTACCCGTGCCAAGCCTGCAGTGGGAGCTTATTGTTTCGCATCAGTCGGTCGCTGCTAACAGAATAGCGGCGCCTATCTTTGTCCTTCTGGGCTCACCCGTATCCCGATAAAGGACTCTCTAGTCGAGGGTCAATCTTCCTCTCAGCCACGGCCGAAACTATTCTTTGCGGCTCACGTGGGATGCAACTAAATTTCCACCATGGCCTCGTTTTAATCTCGTTAGGTTTAGCTCATCAGTGCATCAAGTGTTCTGTTCGCCAGCGATAGCCGAGTCGTCCCTCGAGGACGATGGAGACCGTACCCCACAATGTCACAATAGTGAAGGAGACTGGAGATCAAAAGAAGGCCCCTACTCCACCTTGAGCCGAGTCCTCCAAACTTGAGCCGAAGGGGCTCCGCCAAGCAGATGGGCTAGAGAGAGACCTACAGCATGAAGCAGCGAGCCGGACTCGCCAGACTCGCTAGAGATAGCAATCTCTGGGCTAGTTCCGATTGCGCATGCGGTCAGTTCACGCCGTTGCGGCATGGTCAAGCTAGATTGCGCTCCTTGGGGCCTACTTTCGCTGCGACCAGCTGCATCTGGAGACTAGTGCCCATGCCGCGGCCACCGACGGTCTCGAAGCTTATTCGCCAATGCCCTGAGAGTCCCCTAGACGGCTATAGGCGGCATTCTACCCTCTTCATTTCCCCACCTACACGATCACACCGATAAGCAAGACCATATCGCCGTGTCATAGCTGCGTTGGTACGACTTCTCGTTGGCCAGAACGGTGGATGGATCGGGAATCTGGGAGATGCATCCTGCCTATGCACTTTCCTTGGCTTGCTGCCAATGGCACACTTGGATGGACCGCAGCATCCTGCAACCTTAAGCCGTTGCGAAACCGGAGATAAAGCCCACCCCGATACTGTCGATGCCTGAGTAAGGAGCAATATTTAGGTTGGATAGCATCATCTGCCAATGTAGTATGCTCGTCCTCTCTCCAGTCTCATTGTCATCGTCGTTGCCACTATTGCATCTCCATCGTCTGCTGGCATAGCCCTTGTTTCTTTGTTATCGCCAATCATCTACCTACCGGTACCAGACCAGACAAGACCTTCCAGATTACTTTGCACTACCACTTACTCCGCATCTTCCGGCTCTCGAGTTTTGCCGCCACTTGTAGACCACAGAACGCAGTACTGATAATGTCCAAAGTCCCCGTGTTGGGCAGACCTATGGTCGTGCCTTCCGTCCGAAGAGTGCCAAACACGGCATCATGTGGCCTCTTAGTCACAAGGGTGATGGACATGCACAGAATGACGAGCAAAGTGAATACAACACAGCGAAGAGGCATGCAGTCCTCTTCAAAACGCTGCTCGCCACCTTCTGCGAATTCTCTGGCATCCCCAAGTAGCAATCTCGTCACACCCGCAGAAACTGAAGACGCAACCACCATGGCGCTCAAGCAAGCACCTCTTGCAGTCCTTCCTCTCTCCACAGTCATCCGCACCCTCTTCACCACGACCATCTCCTCGTCCCGCCTATTGCTGCCGCCGTCGCTGGCCGTCATGGGCGTCCTGGCACACACAAGCAACCCCATCCTGAACCCGGACAAGAACCTGGTGCTGCGCTACTTCATGAAGAAGACCTTCTACGCGCAGTTCTGCGCCGGCGAGAGCGCGCCCGAGGTCCGCCAGACCATCTCCGGTCTCAAGAACATCGGCTTCACCGGCGTCATCCTCGGCTATGCCAAGGAGGTCGTCCTGACCAAGGAGCAGCAGCAGGGCCTCGAGTCGAAAGGCCTGCCGACGGGCGCGGCCGCCGAGGAGTGCGTCCGCAACGAGGTGGTGCCCTGGGCCGCCGGCACCATGGAGACGGTGCGCCTCGCGGGCCCGGGAGACTTCGTGGCCCTCAAGTTCAGCGGCGCGGGCCGCCAGGCCCTCTACGCGCTCAAGAACCGCCTGCCGCCGCCCAAGGAGCTGCGGTCCGCTATCGACGCTATCTGCGACCTGGCGCGTGAGCGTGACGTGCCGCTGCTGTTTGATGCCGAGCAGGACGCCATCCAGCGCGGGATCGACGACTGGACCATGGAGTACCAGCGCAAGTACAACGCCGACACGCCCGGGCACGCGCTCGTGTACGGCACCTACCAGGCCTACCTCAAGTCGACGCCGGCCACCCTTGCCAAGCACTTGGCCGTCGCCGGCAAGGACAACTTCACCCTGGGCGTCAAGCTCGTGCGCGGCGCCTACCTCGGCTCCGACCCGCGCGAAATCATCCATGACACCAAGGAGGGCACGGACGCGTGCTACGACGGCGTCGCCGAGGCGTTGATCCGCCGCGAGTGGAACACGGTCCTCAAGCCCTCCGAGTCGGCAGCTGAGTCCCTGAAGAAGTCCTTCCCCCTCGTCTCCCTCGTGCTGGGCTCCCACAACCAGACCTCGGTCCGCCGCGCCCGCGCCATCCGTGACGCGATCCCGGCGCACGAAGGGGTGCAGGAGCTCGCCGTGGCCCAGCTCCAGGGCATGGCGGACGAGGTGTCGTGCGAGCTGGTCGCGGTCAAGAAGGGCGATTTGGTGCGGAACAACGGCGTCGTCGGCGAGAAGACGCGCGCGTACAAGTACATTGTCTGGGGCTCGACGGGCGAGTGCATGAAGTACCTGCTCCGGCGCGCGCGCGAGAACCGGGACGCGGTGCAGCGCACGCGGGACGGGCGGGATGCCATGTTTGGGGAGGTGGTGAGACGGGTGCGGGCGGCGTTTGGGTTCGGGGCTCGCGTTTAGAGGCTCGGTTCTTCTTCTTATCTGTCTTCGGCAAGAAAGCTAGGGAGTAAGGGAGTGAACGAGCGAGCGAGCACGAGATGATGATGAAATGATGGAAAGGGCATATTTGACATTGAAGATTCATGAGCGAAGGCGGCAGTACTACTTGTTTTTCTCTACATGAGGTGTTCCGGATTTGCTGGGGAGTTGGCAGGGGAAGCCAGACTGGCGTTTATTTTCGCGGAGTTTTTGATTCTGTTCTGTTCAAGCCATCTGTCATAGATTGCATTGCGTGCGGACATATCGTTTTTGCGTTTTACATGGAAAGGGGTCGGACGGGTGCGCAGTGGTATCTGCATTGCTTCCTACGAGTCTACGGCACAACACGACGATCATCGCCACAAGATTTTTGTTCTTTCCACCCGACTTTTTCCGAACTCGGCGAGCACAGAATAGGGTGTGGATGTTTCTAGATTGCATTATAGCCATGTTTGTTATTCATGATTGATGGTGTGTACTTTTAGGTAGTCATACAGACGGACGTCAATGGTCCATACCTATACAGACATATCAAATAACACGATCCGAATGACAACCAGCAACAGTGACGCAAGTGAACGCATTCGGAGCGATAGTTGTAGTAGGTTTACTACAACCACAGCCCAAAGTATTCATTCTATTGTTCGAGGTTATTGCAAGATGTTTCATCCCCCGCCCCCGTACTTGGCGAGGTAAGCCCCGGACCCCGTTCAATCGTCTCCGATTTACACGCCCACGATCCTCGAATGAACCAAAATCCAAACCCCCAACATCTAACAATCTTTGTCGAGCTTTCAGACCACACACCGTATAAAATACGTCATCGAATCACGCGTAAACAGAGTTCCAGTCGTTAAAGAACTCAATTCAGATGGACGCAGGCAAAAGCAACGGAGTCGCGGTATTATGAAAGCAGTGTTGACTGACGCTGATAGACAAACCCGTAACCAGCTGGCATTTCCAAATTTTGCTCTGGGATAATGAATATGACTATGATGAAGAATCACCATGTGAAGAAGGACTGCACGTGCTGTCCTTTCCGTTATCTTCCAGATGAAGTAAGTACATCAGCGATCATATTCCTGTTCCTCATTCTACAGGCGACACATGGGCTGAACAATATATGCCCCCGGGTATCAGGATAGGTGGCGAGATCGCGCCGTTTCCCCGGCCGATCTGATCATCGGTACCGGGAAAACACCGGTCGAGTTTCTCAAAGCCACTCTGGACGATTGCGCAGGACCACTCGCATTACGAGACCAAGATACCCGGTTTCATGCCCACTAGACTGGTTGACGCAAGAGGCGAGCGCCTCCGAATCGGAGATACTTGGCACTGAGTTACTGCTGGGCTGTCTAGCCCCAGATTTCTGCTCACGCGCGAGTCGGAGCAGAAGCTCAAGGCCACCGTTCCGGGGGACAACCTGTCGCCAACGCAGAGGGATACGGTGGCTCTGGCCAGGGCTCTCTCGGTCCCTTGCGTCTGGATCGATGCCTTGTGCATCCGCCAGGGTGATCGCGCGGACTGGGAAGAGGGAGATCGCGATCATGGACCGGGGCATACAGCCGCGCCTTCCTTACCGTGGGCGCTATATCGTCTTCTTCCTGCCAGGAGGTATATTTGCGGCGTGCCTTTGTCGCCCCCGTCACGGTACTACCGGCTTGTCCCGTGTCGGATCCGTCGTCGGGGGTGGTATTGGGTAAGTAGCGATGGGCTACGGCAATCAAGAGAAACGACGCACCTGACGGATGCCTTGGTCCTCCCTGTCCGGCTTAGCCCACACCTTCGCCCCTCCCCTCCTCCAAGGCGATTACGTTACCGGACTATAAGCGCAGCGGCTGGCCGTCCGGCCTCCTCTGGCAGTGCAAGGCTGCTTATCCGTCACACGAAATCCCAGTAGACCGCTGGTCATCAAAGTGTTTCGGACCCAGCTTCTTGACGGCAGCTTTGTTGGCGGTACTATGCCGCATCCTCGCGACGGACATGGGAGTGGGCGTGGGCGCGCGTGCTTAAGTCACCTCAGGATCGACCTACTGAGTTGTATGTCCCCTGAGCAAGACCCGTAGTGGGAAACGGCAAGACCGAGCACGAAACGAGGGTTAGTATCACTAATAAGAATACGATAATAATGCAGGTGGTATTAGACGGCCAAGTCCAATGATTTGTGATTGCTGCAAGCCCTCACCAAAGTCGGGCGAAGCTGGACTAGGATAAGTATGCAGTTGTGGATCATCCACGAGCACCCGCTTCGACATTTCGATCTTCGACGGTGTAGTTATTGGGAGCCAAGAAAATCAAAGGCCAAATAATCAATGCATCTAAGCTGGCTGAGTATTCCTTATCGAAGGAATAGGTAGGGGAGGGAGAGGGGTTAAGCGGGGCAGAGGGCATCGGCGACGCCTAAGACGGGTTACATACGCATGAAGGTTCCTTTCCGGACCTGGTTACAATCACTTTAGTTCGATTGATCCCCTGGGGTCAAATCAAGGACGCCGGGTTAAGGTAGTTCACGAAATCATAGTAACTCGTTATCATTGAAAACAAACTCGATAGGTTAAGTAGAGGGGCACTCATGACTAGGTAGTATACACGCATGTACATTCGTAGGATGTAAGCGGGGCAGTCCTAAAGCCCCTTTTGGCCATGACAGAAGCACAAATTGCTACATTTCCTGGCAGTCAACCTTGCAACGAGCGTCCTATGGTTCGCCGCACTTCCAAAATGCATAACTCGTAAACGTGATGAGCCGTATCAGCTCCTTGAAGATCAATTAGTCTGTAAACCGAGTATCCCTCTTCGGTTCTTCTTCGATGTCTGAAACCTCCGAGATGCGAGAGGCAGTTCGCTGTTGTGCCCTCTAAGCTAGGACCAATACGCTCGTTCCATGCTCTTGTGAGTGACTCGAGTCAATCAGCACATGAGCATTCATGGCCATCCTCGAACCGATTTCACCATAGCTGATGATCTTGACTTCGTCCTCTTTTTCCTCCCCCGTCGTCCCATCCCTTCTCGGGGCCCCAAGCCAGCTTCACTCCCTTGGCCGTGGTGACTTCGAGCAGGGCTTTCATCATGGCGCCATTCTTCTTCACCGAAGGGTTGGCGTCGAACTCCACCGTCTCAATCCGAGGCAGATCATCCAGGACGGCACCCAAAAGCTCGCGCGAGAACCGTTCGTAGAAGCCGTCTGAGTGGCGAAAACCCTTGAACATCTCGTTGGAGGGGTCGCACTCGACAAAGACCTTGACCCGACGCGCGGAAACGCAGTCTTTCAGCCCGAGCCCTTCATTGACGACCCAGCCGCGGGGAGGTCGGTTCCATCCTGGTCCTAGGCGAAGCTCGAGCGTGTTGATCATGGAGCGTTGGTTCGGCTTCATCCGGGCAAGCAGGGGCTTCTTGGCCTTGAAAAACTTTCCATAAATAGGGAAGAGGCGCACGGTATGTGTGCTGTAGAAGACATAGCTAGCCTCCTGGTAAGTGAGGCGGCATGTCCGTAGAAGCCCGAGCCTCTTGTGGTAGCGCTTGTAGTTCTCAAAATCAAGGTCCAAGACTTCGCCGAAGTTGTCGAAATGGTATTCGTAGATCTTGATGCGCAGTTCCGAGGGCAGCTCCAAGAACCGGAAAGGGATGATGGGCCTTCGCTTCGGTTTGGGGGCATTCTCGATGGGCACGTCGAGGGTAAGGTCGCTGATGTTGATGGCCAGCGCCGACACTGGGTCCGACTCGGCTCCGGGCGCATTGGTCGTAGCTGAAACGGGAGTCGGGCCTGGCTTAGTGCCAGACGCACGCGAGGCTTTGGAGCCTGCAGAAGGACGTCGCATGTTGGCTGTCGTATGTGGGTGCAAATACAGTATGTACTGACTGGATGTAGGTGGCGAGGGTGAACGATTAAGCGGTCGGCTTCGCGCGTGGAATGATGGTGGGGTCAATTCCTTATCGGAGGTGTAAAAGGATCGATAGAGATCCAGTAGATATCTGGAGAGTTTGATTGAAGGTTGCTTCTAGTGTTGTTGAAATTGGAATAGAACGAGGCATACCGAGGTGGTGCCATCGTGATATTCTCAAACGAATGATAACCACCCTCTAAAACGCAGCTCCCTGAGCAGCCATGGTTGCAGTGAGTGTAGGGGTCTGGCGGGATAAGTGGGAGTATCGGCAGAGACTGGCAATTGGTCACTTCGAGTCGCAAGTACCAGTGTCAGTTGTTTCGGCAGGTTGCAAAGACTCAACTCCAATAAAACAAACAATGTTGACTATGTAGGAGAGGGAATGGTAATAAGAGACCGGACAGGATGGAAAGGGTTGAGACAGATGAGTAAGAGGCAAAAGAGATAGATTGAGTTGCAATCTCGACTCTTTGTACGGCAGAGCAGAGAGTTCGAAAGTCTGGGGTAAGCCGGTGATTGGCAGGGCGGGTCAGATGATGGGCGAATAAGGCGGGGCTTCATTTTAGCATTTCCCTAATGGCCGCTTCGGCAGGCAGCATGCGACTGGCTCCTGAAGAGATTGGAAAGCAACAAATCAACAATTGCCACTCAAGGTTCCCTCAGTAATGCCATCATGAAGCAACTCCTTTCACCAGAGTTAATTAGTTACCAGACGTGTGAATTGATCTCGGTGGAATTGAATTTAGTATGCACAGTATCTGTTTGGAAGAAGCGGCTGCGACAACGGCCTCGGTGAGAAAGTGGAATGACGTGAGGGTTGTGGCTGATGATGGTACGATCGTCATCAACCGATAAGGTGCAGCACAGGCTGGACAGGTGGATTAGCGGTTGGCAGCGCTAGCTTATCTGCCCCCCAACCCAACCAAGACTGTGGCTGGAATAAAATTTAGAGGGAAGAGGAGCTGAACAGAAGCTCGTCGATTTATGTGCAAGCAAGCTCGAATTGACTGGCGCAACCTTTTTTTTCTGTACACCACCCAATCTTCTCTTCTACGCCAGAACTACATTTCAGCTGCCAGCTCGGCTTTTTGGGCTGGACGGACCTTCTCTCTCAATTATCGCGATTTGGGTGCGACCAGATACGTATCCAGCATGTGGTCGAGAGCTCTCTTGCGCTCGGCGCGCTCGCCCGCTTTCACAAGGACAGCTCTCCGGACACCGACAGCTTCCAGAATCACAGTTCCGTCTTCTTCATTATGGATGCGAGGCATGGCAGACAAAGGCGCATCCAAGCCATCAAATCTCTCAAAACCTACAGATCCGCAGTCCACCTCGAAACCTCTGACCGACGGCCCTGATCCGCTAGAGGCCGAGTCCGCCCCCAAGATCCAAGATGCGCCCTCAGAACCCACAGAACCTCAAAAACCTTTCAACCTCCCCGACTTAACTCAAGGCATCCCGTCTACTCTGGAATTCGAAAAGGCGGGTGCCAGCAACAAATCCGCACTGCAACAGCTGGAGGAACCGGCCGAGAGCGGCGGTCGCGGCAAGGGCGAGCTCCCGGCCTCCGCATATGTCTCCTCGACTGATCGGCGGCGTAACCAAATGGCGAATTACATGTATGGCGCTGCGCTGTTCATGACCGTTGCCAGTGTCGCATACCTGGGTCGGGATTGGGACGAGAAGAGGCCCCGGCGCATCAGGATATCCCCAACGGCTGGTTCCCGGCCCTGTGGTGGAAGCGTTTCCGTGCGCGTACCGGCGACACTCTGAGCTACTACAACGAACCCACATTCGAGAAGCTGCTACCCGATCCGGACCCCATGTTCGAGCGCCCTTACACCCTGTGTATCAGTCTGGAGGACATGTTGGTGCATAGCGAGTGGACACGCGAGCACGGCTGGAGGATCGCCAAGCGCCCCGGCGCCGACTACTTCCTGCACTACCTGAGCCAGTACTACGAGCTGGTCCTCTTCACCACCGTGCCGTTCGCTATGGGCGAGCCTCTGGTACGCAAGATGGACCCCTTCCGCTTCATCGTCTGGCCGCTGTTCCGGGAGGCGACCAAGTACGAGAACGGCGAGATCGTCAAGGATCTCTCCTACCTCAACCGTGACCTTTCCAAGGTCATCATCGTCGATACCAACGCCAGGCACGTCCGCAACCAGCCCGAGAACGCCATTGTCCTCCCCAAGTGGACGGGCGACCCCAAGGACAAGGAGCTCGTCTCGCTGATCCCCTTCCTCGAGTACGTCCACACCATGCAGTACAAGGACGTGCGGGAGGTGCTCAAGTCGTTCGACGGCAAGCACATCCCAACCGAGTTCCAGCGGCGCGAGGCCATCGCGCGGGCCCAGTTCGAGAAGGAGTTCAACGCGCGCAAGCCCAAGCACAAGTCGGGCATGGCCTCCCTCGGCTCGATGCTGGGGCTCAAGCCCAGCAACATGAGCATGCTGGTCGTGCCGGAGGGCGAGGTGAACCCGAGCGAGGCGTTCGCGCAGGGCAAGATGCTGCAGGACATCGCGCGCGAGCGCGGACAGCGCAACTACGAGATGATGGAGGACGAGATCCGCAAGAACGGCAAGAAGTGGCTCGAGGAGGAGCAGCAGATGCAGGAGAAGGCCCAGGCCGAGGCCATGGCCAGCATGAAGGGCTCCTTGACAGGGTGGTTCCTGCCTGGCGGCGAGAAGAAAATAAAAAGAAACATGCCGACAGATAACCACAGTGGTGGTGATGGCAGGCATGGAAGAATCTCTGTACTAATACGAAACGAACGACACATAACCTACGCTTTCTTGTGTTGAAGATGGCGGGGTCGGCGTAAAAACGGGGCGTGGTGCTACGATTCTCTAGATTGGGGAGGAGGAAGGGCCAGGAGCAACCGCCAAAAACGACAGCGCCCCTCTGTTTTGATCTCTCTACTCCCTTGTTGATATAGGTGGATCAGTTGATGGGCGTGGAAGCATCTTTGAAAGCGGGCAGCACAGCATGTATGGATGATGATATAGGACAAAATCCTCTCCCCCTTTCCCGTCGCACTCGCGAGGATCGTGGATGGAAGCATGGTTCCCCGAGGGAAGAAGGGGGAGACTACAGTAGTAGTAGGTGGACTGTCTAGTTCTCATGTCACACAAGACATACTCAGAGCATGAGTGGACATAATATTATGTATATTATCTGTAAATCTTCACGAACGAATGGGAATGTCCAATCGAAGTTTCACTTTTTATTGGGCAAATGTTTGATCAAGATCTCCGTAGTTGGACAGACTCATTATTCTTTAGTCGTGACTGATAATTATGTATGCACATCTTGAAATTCGTAATAGCGTTATTCGAATAGTTCGAGCTCGCGCCCCCCCCGTGCCCCCTAACCCCAACCCTCCAGTTGAACTGTAAAAACCCCCTCATCCATTTCGTCATCTACAGCCACCGCCACCTAAAGCCGACGTGTCACTCGCATGTCAGCCGACAAAATACTGGGTGACAGCACGGAAGATGCTCCATTGCCAGGCCTTGCTAGGCCTCCTCGTCTGCCCCGACTGCCCCGATTTGACCAATCCACGCCTAAGCTCAGGCTCAAGCCAGGCTCAAGCGCAGCTGTTCCCCTGTTGTTGTCCCTGGCAACCGCCAGTACTCCTGGAGTCAACAGAGCTCTAGGTCCTCTTGCCATAACCGTTTCTCGGCCAGCACTAGATATAAGACTCGTTTGTTTGTTTGTTTATCTTTTTTTTCCTCCACCAGATCACACATCCTTACTCGAATCCAACCCCAGAATTCTCTTTCTTTCCTCTTTGATCCGCTATGGCATCGGAAGAAGTCGTTGTTGCCCTGGCACTCGGTATCCCCTCCCTACTCGTGGCCGCCATATCCCTTTTGATCACGTTCCTCAATTATACACACATCCGTTCATCACGTCCTCTATTAGAGACCTACAACCCTTCGTGGCCTGCGCAATTTTCCTTGACGTTCGATGCTGGCAACGGCTCGTCTTTACACAACGTTCCTGTTATTGCCCCACGTGCTGCTTCGTCCGAAGAATTGCTACGGCGCCGCCGGGGAATATAGGGGCCCCCGGAAGTAGGTAAAATTAGGTGCTAATAATGCCCGCACGGCCCCCGATTTCTTACTAAAACTCAACATATTTAAAAAGGCATAGAAATACGCATAAAAATTAGAAAAATAAAAGTAAGTAATATCTTTAAAGTTTTTATAAATATTTTAATAAAAGATTTTTTCTATAAAGTTTAAAAGGAGTTATAAAGGATTTTAAAAAGTGTTACGACCTGACCTAACCATGCGACCAAGACCCACCTACGGCACGGCCCTACGATGGCCCGGGCATGTACGAAACCCAGCATCAGCGCTTACGACCCACCAACGATGACGGACCCACCCACCAGGGGCACGATGACAGTCATTAAGGGAAAAGAACCCAGGACAAGCAACCAAGGGCAGACAACGGACAGGCAGATCTGGGCAGACAGATCTGGACAGACAAACCGGGACAGACCAAACTGGACAGCCAGCCTTGGTCACGTGACGATACGGATAAGAGACGCAGCTCAGCGGAGTACGACGGAGCAACACTGAGCACGACTGAGCAACACAGAGCACGACTGATCAGGACGGAGCAACGAGGGATCAGTGAGGGAGAGACGGGATATATAAGCGATGGACGTCCCCCTTGTATTTCATATAGACACTCTCTACTTTAGTGATCAATCTAAGCATCATTAATCTAACCCATTGGTGAGGCAAACAGCCTTATTGTGCGAATCCCTTCGCTCGACCACTCTTGTTATTACCTTACGAACTAAAGTGCTGTTGCCTATTATACCGACAGGGCGTTTCCTCTGTCGTACGTTTAGATACTCTCTCGTATTGCTAATATAAACCTAAGTACGTCTTAAAGTAATATATATAAGCTTTATTTAATAATAAAGAGTTTAAATTTTTTTAACTTTATTATATATATAATATTAAAAAAGTTATATAAAACCTTTATTTTTTATAATATTTAAAAAGCTTAGGCTATTTAAAAAGTATATAAAAAATTAAAAATTAACTATTTTAATTTTTAAATAAAATTATATATAAACTCACCTAGTATAAAATTTTAAAACTTTTATTCGATTTATAAGTAATTATATAAAACGTTAAGTTTTAATAAAAAAATAAAGACTATGCGTTAATTTTAAGCACTTAACTTTACTTATTATATTTTAATACTTTACTTTTATTATTATAAATATAAAATTAAATGTAAAATTAAATATATTTATATATATATTTTATTAAAATACTTTTAAAGAGATTAAGTATATTATTTATTTAATATAATTATACCTTAAATAGTTTTTAAAAAACTTAATTAATTTTATATTACTTATAATAATAAGCGTAGTTAATCCTTTTAAGTTTAATATTAATTTAAAGTATTAAATTATATTAAAATATAAAAATACCTTAATTATAAAATAAAATTAATAATTATAATAAAGAAAAAATACTAATTTAAAATACTATACTTATAAGCTTTTTAATAACTCTAGAATTAATTACATTTTAAACTACTTATTTTAATAACTTATTAATTATAAAGATTCGATTATAACCGTGTGTCAGGCCCTTTAAGTAGGTACCCGGTACTTGCTTGGCCGCCATTAGAACCAACTCCGGCAGTTAAAAGCTTAGCCCTGACCTTTTTTTACACCACGCTCCCATTCGCGAGGACGCCCAGATAGTATCACATAAGCACCCTTGGAAGCACTTATGAAGATGCCGCTCATCACACGAATCTAGGACTCTTGAACTCTCAAAATCAGATTCAATTCAAAGTCTTTTCATATTGTAGCAATATTCCTACAATATTCAAAATATCGGTCCAGCTTACCTATCTACTCACCTTATACCCACCCATTTTCCAGTATCCCTCGCTCCAACTTATTTTTGCACTCACCCACCCACTGGCAGAGAATTAATCGCAATGCTGGAAGTGGCCAAGAGCCGCAGTTGGGTGCGCTCCCATCAACTACGTTTCAGCATGATAGGTTTCACTTAGCGAATGTGCAGTCCATTGCATCCTGAAAGTTGCGAGCTGTATAGCTATCCGTCTGTCCACCAAATGCCTGGGTATCATGGGACACGTGCGCCGGTGACGTAGGATTGGCCCAGAGCGATCGCACTCTTTTAGCATTTCCATTCATCAACCCCAGTGAAGCACCCTCGAGGAAAACGAGAGTTGATACTTGTTCGTGACTAGGAATATCAGCTGTTACTCACATAATTATGCATGTCAGTTTCTCTAGTTGTACAGGGCTCAAGAAATGAGTATCTCACAATAAGAACAACAGGCAGGAGACAGCTCCGCCCCAGCCTCCCCGCCATTATAACCCCGCATACCGGATGTATTCACAACTTCAACGCGTATGCGTCGCTGGTATACCGGATATGCTCCCGGTACAAGAGGACAGATGTTTGTGTCCGTGCGTTGATATACAAGTCCTCCAAGACACCCGAAATCGTGTTTCAACGGCTGCCGACTCACAGTGCATTATCCAGCCCTTCGTTTGCCTATCCCCACCATAGACGCCACTTGGAGCGATCTCTCTCACTGCCGCAATATTGGAATTACACTATTCCCGAACCTCGAGTTCACATACGCATAGTCCACCAGCCAAAAGAAGGGGTGTCTCGTTCTAGGCGACAGCCAGGAAGAACTGGGCCTTTATATAGATTGAATCGGTGTAAATCGTAGAACTCACACCTTTTCAGACTCCAATTTCAAATTGTTCTTCATCTTCTGTGCGTTCATTGGGAGCTACGTAGCCTTTCATTTCTACCATGCTTTCCTCCGAAGTCATAGTTGCCCTGGCCCTCGGGATCCCTTGCTTCTTCGTTGCCGTCGCCACGCTCTGGATCGCCCATCTCACCTACATCAAGCAATCCCCGCCCGTGCCGGCAAACCGCATCGGAACGTGGCCTTCACAATACTCGGACGGCGGCACGTGGGCCTGTAGTGGATACTCCGTTAGTGTTGACGGTCCCGTTGTACCCCAAGCGGCATTCCCGGCAGAAGGTCGACCTGTCCGCCGCCGCCGTGTCAACTACTGAGTTCGAGTCTAAAAAGGGACTTATAAGTGAGCAAGGAACCGTCCCGGTGAGCATCCCCCCATTCCTGGAATGTGTGTCATCAAATGCCAAACGCATGCAATTACGCGGGAGACATGGTACTTACACATCCTTGCCCAGACGTACAGGTGAACTGTTTAAGAAACCAAGGCATTGCTGTTTTTTGTGATTGCGGAAAGTGCGAGAATGGGCAGTTTCCGCTTTGGGGAGTGAAGCTTAAGCCGAGTCTGGGGCGCAACGGCTACTGAGGATGTTGACGTACAATTATCATTTTGGTGTAAGTGTGGCTCATTCTTCCGAGTATTCCGTATATGTGGTTAGTCTTACTATCGCTATATTCGATCATGCTGGGCCGTGATTATGATAGATATCAATTTCAGAAAAACAAATTCCTACCAGATGCTAAAACTTCTATCGACTAACAGAAAGCCAGTCGTGATTCTCAATATCCATCACCACGATGCCACCGTGGAACACTTCTAAGCACAATTGATAGCGACACCGGTTGATTGAAATCCGTGGAAACCTCACAATAAAGTCTGAGTTACAGTATCGCCAGCTCAACTATTCCTTTCCATTCTGCGATAGGTCTACCTGTGAGCATAGTGTAAATGTAGGTATTGAAATAAGCCGCCCGGGAATTGGTGGGTACTTACTCCGATATCCCACTGGCAGAGTTCCACTAAATCGCATTCCCTGTTGCGCGGCCCCGAAGGGGCGACTCGGGAGACATGAGCTGCGGGACTATAGGACTATCATCGCTCGCCATTATCGACAAATTCCTCCTGCCCATGGCCGATGAGCCAGTAACTGGATGCTGCAAATGGTAGTGGTGATGCGCATGCCATGACGGGATGGATTGGGTTGTGGGGGAGGGGTTGTGCGACCCTCTGGGACGGGTGTAAGTGAGATAGGCAATCCCAGCCGCTACAGCGGTGAACAGTAATGAAGGGACCCCAAGAACCAGCGTCATGATAACTTCGGTGGAAAGCGTGCTGGGATGAGACATGTTGGATAAATATGGGTATTAGGAAGGTAAAAGGAGAATTCCGCTGTTGGGATTTTGGTCGAGCAAATTCAGTTGATATACCCTCAAATGTAGGCAAGGGCTAGCGTCGTATTATTCATGTATCTGCCCACACGTGATCTAGAGGCACTGCTGATAATGATGACTTACGCCTAAGGTGAGGCTTAGGAACAGCTAGTTGCACTTCGTTTTCACCTTTAGACTTAAGATTTATTATTCACTTCACGTGCGAAAATACATGGTCTAATTCCTACTCTGCTGTTTCCCAGCGAAGACGTGAAAGGTAATAGTTAGTTGACCAGGAGCTCAGTGCAGCGCCCATAATCAAAGACAGCCCCCTACAACACTAGAAGTCCACCGATCCCAGCTAGTCAGACAGAACCTCTAACCACATCCGTTATCGTACTCAGACTTACTAATCAATGCCTCCAAAGTAACGACAATGGTATAGGCACGTTTACCATGTCTCGCTCTTGAATGTTTTACTAGGTTGGGGTGGTTAGCAGGCATGTATGCATGTGCAACCCGGAACAAGCTGGACACTCAACTCCGATATCCCGCTGCTTGAAGTCTCCACTAATAACCGTGCCTAGTTGCTAGGTAGCTTTCACCTGTTGACACGGCGCCGGAGCGGCCCCGGAAAAGCGGGCGGCGGGACGGGCAGACCATCGGCCGAAACGGACGACAGCCTAGGGCTGCTTGCCCACGAGCCAGCATCCGGGAACAGCGATGGATAGTGTGCGGGCCATAAGGGAACATGGGCTGCCAAGAGGGAAGAGTGCGATTCTCGAGAGAAGGCGTACGTGAGATAGGCGATCCACAGCGCCGCAGCGGCGACCAGCAAGGCAGGCACACCCAGGACAAGTGCCACGATGACTTCAGTTGTGAGCATGGTAGGATAGTATGATTAGACAAGTATATAAAAGGCGTGAAGGACAGATGATGGTTTTGAAGGTCTGGTGCGTAAAGACGGGCAGTGTTTTTATTTTTCAAATTGGATCTGTCTGGACCTAGTATTTAAAAGAAAGCTGCAACGGCGATGAAAGAAGGCGTCACAGAAATAAGTTCAGTAAAAAGTTGTCGGAGAGGGGCGAGCGAGCAGTGCAGTTTTAAATCCAAAAGCAATGGAGCAGACGGGCTTCATGTACTGCTTACCTCGCTCATGACCGACGCCAGCGCCTGGCGGCTGGTACCGCAGTACATAAATCCGATTTGAGTATGTACACGTATCAAGGTACATGGGGCTACGTCTATACCTTCAGTCCTTTGGACGGTTGGAGGCGGCAGGGAACAAGCAGGCTAGTCTGCTCTAAGACAAATTACTTACATAGCCATGTCCCATGCAATTGGCGGGTTTGCCGTTCTCCTGCGTATCTATCATATTGCGTCTCGGCCCTTGGCATGGTATCTGTCTTGACAGAATAAGGTCCATAGCCATTAATGATCTTTCCTACTTCCCAAACCAGGACCAGCTGAGTAGAAAAATAAAACGACCACGTCATGTTCTTATTGCATGAAATCTATGAGGCGCTTGTAGTATGGAATTGTCTGGGGGCATCTGGTTGCATAGCATTTAAATCGGATTTTATTTATATGTCGAAGGAGGTTACTGCTTGATTCATAAAGAAAGGAGCCAAAGACTCGAGAGGTGGGCCAGCGCATGGAAGAAACGTGCCAGGGGTGGTAAGGAAAAGATGCAAATTAGCGACGTTCGTTATGTAAGTTTGTTATTTATCTCCGGCGAACAGTACAACTCCTTCCAGCTTGGAATGCTAGCAGTTATTGGCGTAGCTTATTAAACTCGGCGCTCCAGACTTCACGGTACTTGTGTAAAAACACTACGTCGTCTGGAGACGATATCAAAGAAGGAAAATGGAATTATAAGCTGTTCGGCCGGGGGCTTAGTGCAGCGGAATATGAACTTGTCCACTGATAAAACATGATTTGCTCCGTCGTAGACAAGTATAATTGATCTTTGGGGCCGCCGGAGGAGGTCCTACACCACCAAGCATGATAAGTCCAGCCTATCAGCTTCATCGCCTCGCCTTGGGGGAAACAAGCTGAAGCCACCCTTGTCGGCTCTCTCGGGTCGGATTGTGCGGAGAACCATACCCATTGCACCGTTTGGCCAATGAATTCTATTAAACCACCAGCTTGACCAGCCTATCTGTCTATGGTAGTTCTTGTCGCACAATTTACTAGGTCAAGGAGGTTCACAGGCAAGACTTGGCAGTCAGTGGTGTAAGTGCACGAGTGGGTAGGTACTTACTTACCCTAAACCCGACATTGAATTAAGCTTATCTTCAGTTGCGAGCTAAAACATGGTTTCATCCGTTCCCCTCGGCGCCGGATCTTCCCCGGGAAAGCGGGTTGAGGAATAACAGGGCCTGGGGACGCATTGCTAGCCCAGGTGTAAGAGGTTGTCAATATAGGGTGAGAGGGCCATGACGGGAGTTGGGGCGGAGATGGGGAAGAAAGCAATTCCCGATCTCGAGAGTGGATGTAAGCCAGCTGACGGTGCTACGGTCACCCTATGCAACGGCGACCCTAAAAACTAATAATAATACGAATAATTTAATTAAAAAGTAATACAAAATTTTAAAAATACCGTTTTAGTCTCGAAACGCTTTTATAACACTTTTAATCTTAAATTTAAATTTAATTATAACGGCTTCCGGCGCCGATAATAAAGGAGTAATAGCTTAGGGTTTTAGTATAACGCTATTTATCTCCTTTTTAATTATTATAGCATCTCGTATACGCGTAAACTTTTAGTTAGGGTTAAGTATAACTCTTTTTCTTTTTTTACCTCTTTTTTTTTCTAAATTACCTTTTAAAACTAACTTTTCGTGTTCTAATTAGCCGATCTAGCCGTTTAAAGTATCTAGACTCTTTTAAAGCTTCCGGAATAAAACCCGGCGCGTCGCGCTATCGAAAATAATATTATTATTATTAAGCGTATTCGCTAACTCTTTAATTTAACGGCTAGTTATAAATATTAATAACGCTATAGAAGAGAATTATTTATTAGAAACGTCGAGAAAAGGCTTAAATAATTATACCTTTATTTAATCTTCTATTTTCCGGTTCCGGCTATTAAAAGGCTTATTAATATCGCGAGGAAATATACCAGTTACGGCTTAGCCGCCAGTTATTATATACGGCCGAAAAATAAACCTTTTAATTAACTCGTAATACTAAAAGAAGTTTTTTTTACTTATATTTATATTATTAAGCCTTATATAATATAAGGTTATTTTTTAATAGTAAATATTCTTTAATATATTAAAAGGATTAAAATTTAAGGGTTATAATAAGTATAACGAGTATGCCAGAAGGAAGAGAAGTTATATCTTATATTTTAAATACGTTATAATAAAGTCCTCGTTTATATAGCTAACGTAATTATTTAAAATAATAAGCCGCTATTAGTCCTCGTTTTTAAGCTTTATATAAAGGATAAAAACCTTATTTAACTATATTAAAGCTAGCTCTTTATTAATTTAACTTTTAAGAGATACCTTAAAAACTTAATCCTTTATAATATCCGTTAACGAGTCCTCCTCTTTCGGAAACTATTACTACTAGACCTATTAACCCTTAAATATAATAAAAAGAAGCAAGGCTCGGCTTAAAACATTATTATATTCGACCGTAGAAGCTTATTTTCGGTTAAAAGAGTCTATAACTAGTATTCTCTTTATTCTAATAAGTCTAATAATTATTATATTCGTTTTATAACCGAGCTAATTACCGATCTTGTCGATATTAAACCGAAACTCCGAAAGGATCGATTTTAAAATAGGATTATTAAGCCGCTCGAAAAACTCGATAATTTTCTCTACAGAAGTTAGGTTAAGCTTTAAAAAATCTATCCTTTAAAAAATAGTAGTACCGATAAATAAATAATAAGTAATAAATCTTTTAACCTAATACTTACCGAGTATTATATTAATCCCGTTAGTTTAAAAAATTTATTAAGCGAATATTCGGATAAATAACGTACGACGGTAAGCAGTTTAAATTATATTACGCAAAGTATTAAGTCACGATCTAAAACTCTTCCGTTATTATTAAAGCTTAGAAAGACTTATTCCGTTATTTTATAATTTTACGGCCGTAAATCCGAGCCTTTAAAATTATTCTAAGGATATTATACTTCTCGGCGGCTTATTTTATTAACGAGCTATTTATAACATCTTAAATCGCGCGTTATAATACTAACTCGTTAAGTTTATAGCTTATTAAAAAGAGGAAAAGAAAAGGAAAAAGATGGTATTATTTAATTAATTATAAATTAAAAGCTGACTAGTTTATATACTGATTTATATATGGTACTCTCAGGGGCTATCTAAATTTAGGGGTCGCCGTTGCATAGGGTGACCGTAGCACCGTCAGCTGGCTTAAGTGAGATACGCGACCCAGAGGGCCGCAGTAATAAGCAACAGTGAGGGAATGCCAAGGGCCAGGGCTACAGCAACTTCTGTCAAGACCAAAATATGTATAAAGTTTTCTAAAGAGTAATAAAAGTATTGCGGGTGTGCACTGAATTGCTAGGGAAATTTTTGGGCGGCAAGATCTGCTTTAATAGAAGGGATGAACGTATAGGCCCAGAAGGGGTATGATTCCAGAAGACGAATTTTGAGGCGCAGTTCGGGCTGCACTGCCACCCAGGAGCACTTCTTGGGACAGACGCGTTCAGCACTCAACGCGCTCTGGCTGACCTACAGAAGGCGGCTCGCTATCACGTGGCATTGGGATTCCGGAAAAATTGATAAGAAAGCGACGAGACACCACGTAACTGTACAGTTGTAAGTGTATTCTATGCTATCTGACCACTTTCCTTTCCTGGACGCTTCAGTTTCAGAATATCCATGTAGATCATTCCTTTTCCATTTAACCTCTAAACTGAGCTGGTGATTCCTTCCAATTCCTTAACTCAACGGCATCTATTGGGACTTGCGAAGCTATCCTTACATTCGTTGCAATATGGCCACAAGGGAAATGCCACTGTATAATAGCCAGGTTAGTAGCGGAACGGTAGCGGCTAAAAGAATTAAAGTATTTTTATAAGTATTTAAATCGTGAGATTTTAATAAGATTATAATATATTAATTTAAAAGTTCTTTTAATATATTTTTAATAAATATATATATTAAACGTATAAGAAAATATTAATATATATATATTTAAAGTTTAATTAAATTATTAATTAATATTATATATAAATAATTACTTTAATTACTAATACGCTTTTTTAATAAGTATATAATAAAGTTATTATAGACCGCTTTTCTTTTAAAATTTCTTTAATTTTAAACGATGTAATTAAATTTTAAATTAAGCTTTTATTAAAGGCTTAATTATTACGACGTTAAACCACCGAGATAAGCTAACGTCTTATACTTATTAAATAAAAGTACGTTTAATAGTACGAACCGACCTAGCCCGTAGTATAGGCGCACGGGCCTTTAACTAGGCCTACTTTTATCTCGTGCTTATTTAATCTTATAACGTAGCTCCTCGAGCTACGTCTTTATTAATTCTATTACTCGTACCTCGACTAGACCGTAGTAATAGAACCGTATCGCCGTACTTATCTTATTATGTGACGACCGCCCGTGATATTAATAAACTTATTTATAAAGTGTTTTTTTAATTTTATATATTTTATTTTAATTATTAATATTTTATATTTACGTTATTAAGCTTATATTATATATTAATATTATAAGTTTTATAAAAACGAAGTAAGTTAAAAAAATTTTATTATAAAAACGTTTATAAGAATACATTTTAATTTTATAAAAAATAATATTGTACTAGAATTATAATTTTATTATTAATAGGTTTTTAATAAAACTAAAAGTAATTATTTTAAAGAATTTAAAATTATAATATTATTCATATAAATAAATGAGATTTAATTTTATACTTTATTAAAGGTTTTATAAATTTAATTTAAATATTTTATATATAGATTTTACGCGTACGTTTTAAAAATTATAATAGATTTCGTAATTTTATACTTAGTTATTTCTTTTCGTTTTTAAATATTATTTTATATATTATTAAAATCTTAAGCTTTTTATTAAAACAGCAGGAACTAAGGTTTTCTATATTACTCTAAAAGGGGTGCCACGTGCCTACGTACACGAACCCCTTTCCTGTTTCATTAAGAGGGGTACACGATGCCCCTCGTAGCTTGTACTAAAGATAGATATGAACAATAGAATAATAACGATTAAACCCCGATTAAACCCGGAACCTGTACGTACGTACGAAAGCTCATTTAACACTTTTAATAATTTTTATTAATATTATTATTAATTAATATTAACTTAATAGTTTTAATGTTTTAAAATTAACCGATATTATTTAATTTATTTATAAAAACTTTATTTTTAGTTTATAAAATAATTTATAAGAATTTATAAATATATAATAATATAACATTGTTAATAATTTAATTATAATAAACTAAGTTATTAACTTAAAATAATATAAATGTTTAATTAATAAGCTTTTTTCGCACTTTTTATTATTAAATAGTTCCCGATTATTTTAAGTTATAAAATAATCGTATTAATTTTATAATTAAGTTTTTATTATAGTTAACGTATTTTATTATTAAATCGACTATATTATTAAATTAGCTACTTTTTTCGATTTACGTAATTAAATTTTAAAACATAGTATTTTTATAATTATAAAATCGATTTAATCGAAGAAAGATCGTATCGCTTTAATAATTTAAGCGACGCGAGAAGGTTCGAATCGAATTAGTTAAAGAGCTGTTACGAAAGTGTACGACGTCCTTCGAACTATTCTAAACGACCGACTCCGCGATATAGAACCTCGACGCGAAATTCTATATTTATAAAATAAATTAACTTTAATTAAAAAAGAGGTGCTTTATAATTATATAATTAATTTAAATATTAAAAAAACACCTTTTAATATTAATATTATAAGAAATATAATTAATTTTTTTAAAAGTCGCGCGGCGGCGACCGCGTTAATAAGTACTAGGTTAAACGTTTTATTAATCGTAACCCGGATTTTAAAACTTAAATAAACAGTTAATACGATTATTAAAAGTGTTTTTATAACTTAATATAATGATATAATTAATACTTACTTTTAAGCGAGATTATAATATTTTAAAGCGTTTATAAAGTATTAAACGTAGTTTAACCTCGTCGATTAACACGTATAGCTTTATTTATTATAATAATAATTAATATAAAAAAAAGTTATATAATAAATCTCGAGATCTTAACGAGATTTAAAAATAAGACTAAACGAGATCTCGTAAAAGTCGCGAAATCTTTAAATTAATAATATAAAAACTAAATATATAATAATGAACGTTTTTATATAATTTTTATAAACAATTTTTACTTTAATAATTAATTTAAATATTAATTTAATCTATTAATAAAATAAATTAGCTTAATAACTTTTTTATATATATACTTTTTTTAATTAATTTTATTACCTTATAAATTAAACATTAATAGTTATTATATTAATAACGTTCCCTACGGTTTAATTTCTTATACGGTCTAATTTCCCTTTTTTTAAACGTCTTATAATAAGATATAATTAAATTTATTATAACGCTTAAAATTAATTAAAACTATTTAGAATCGTTTTTATTAAATACTTTTACGTTATTTTAATAAGTACGCGTATTACATCCGGGCTCCTCGTAGATTTTATAGCGTCGCGGGCGCGTTTTATGCCTTTTTATACGATTATTACTCCGGCGCGATTTATCTTATAATTATCTATTAATATCCTTTTAAAACTATAAGTCTTTTCTAGCTTATATACGAAATAATTCTCTATTTTATAGCCGTTTTTTTATACGGTGGTGTTGGCTGAGTATTTTATTTACCTTTTATAATACGTTTACTTTATTTTTTAAAAAAGCGAGCCGGTATATAACCTGCGTTATACCTTTCGTAATTTAATTAAACCTAGTTAAAATAAATATTGAAAAATTATTTTAATACCGTATAATACGGTTCTAAACGTATTCGGTTTAAGATTAAGCCTTAATCGAGTTATTTAAAATCTTTAATTTTTAAAGAATAAATAGGCTTAAAAACGCCCCCGGAGGTATTAAAATATATAGCTTTATATTTAATTATGAAATAATATATTCTAAGCCTTATAAAACGAGTCTTATTTTTCGAAAACCTCCCTATATATTTAAAATAATAGAAATCGCTTAGACCGCTTTTAATAACGCCGGTAAGAAGTTTTCCTTTAAAATATAGATAATATACGCCCGTATAAAACCTTCGATTTCTTTTTTATATAACTTTTTTAATATATAAAAATAGCGGAAATTAAGAGGTTAAAGCTTATATAACGAATAAATAAATATATAAAGTATAATAATCGAGTTTTTTTTATAATAGATCTCGAAAGTTATCGAGTAGCAGCTTTCGTAGCCGTTTAAAACTAAGAGGCGATAACGACCTTTCGTACTAAACCTAATATATTAATTAAAGTATCGAATCTATTCCTCGCCTCTTTTATTCGAGGTTTAGTTATTTTTAATAACTATAATCACCTAATCCTTCGATAATAGGCTGTTTTCGTATTAGGAAGAGAGGTACGTTTTTCCGGTAAAAATAATATACGGAGGGATAGCGTAACCGTACGATCCGACGCTTTAAATAAGTATAATCTATTCCTAGTTCTTTTATTATATTATTTTAAGCCTTTTATATCGATTAAAGGTAATAATAATTATTTCGAACGAGATTTAACTTATAAAAAAGCTAGTTTTATTAAAATTATAAATATCCTCTTTTTAAATCTCGTATTTATAAATTATATTTCGTATAAAGATAAACTACGCGCGATACGCGTCGGGATTTTCGTAAATGACTTTTTAATAATCGATTCTTCGATTAAAACGCGTCTAAAGGTCTAATTATTATCGTATAAAGCTCGAAGCCTAGTTAACGCCGACGCGGTCCGCATCGCGTTAATTAAATAATTAATTCGCTATACCTTCGACTTTACTTATACGAGAGAAAAAGGTTAGCGAATTTAAATTATTTATATACTTTATAATTATTTCCTCTTTAAAAATAATAAGCTTTTACGTTAATAGTCGAATATTAAATCTTAAAGTTATATCGCGTCGATAATTAAAAAAGGGTTTTCGTAAAATATTAAATATTTTAGCCGTATATTGTATACTTAATTTTAAATCGTTTTAAAAGGTTTACAACGTTAAAATAACGTTACTATCTTTTTAAAAGCTAACTATAATAATATAATAAAAGAATGCGGTAAAAATAAAGCGTTACGCGAAAATATAAGAAAGTAGGAAATTAGACCATATAGGAAATAAGACCGTGGGGTACGTTAAAGCGTTTTTTATATTATATATTTAAATACTTTCGTATATTATTAATATAACTTAGTTTATAACTAAATCGGTTATATTATTAAATTAATCACATTTTTATATTTTAATAGTTTTATATAAATTAATCCCATTTTAAGTTTTTAAATAATTCAAAATTACTTTTTTTTAATTTTATATTTTCTTATACTCGAATATTATAACGCTTTTTACCGGTCGCCCTTTATTTTAATAAATCCTTCGTTTCGCCTTTATTAATTATTAAACGCTTCTCTTTTATTTTCTCGTTTTATAACTCTTGAAATTCTTATATAATACAGGCTCCTTTAAATTAAACGCGGGATTTTTTATTTATTTATATTTTTTAACGATTAAAAAGTATCAAATTACTATTTAATAAAAGTTATTTTATATATTAATAAATATATATATATATATATATTATTTAATTTATAATATAAAAAACTTATATCGAGGCGTTTTATTATTAAGTGAAGATTTTATTTTTAATAAAAATAATTTACTTCATTATTTATTAAAAATTACCTAATGTTTAAAAATTATAAGCATTAATTATTTTTAAACATAATAAAATAAATATAACGTAGTTTATTATTATTTCGCTTATATTATTATTTCGTTTAGTTTTACTACTTTTTAATACTTTTATATAAGTATATTTAATAATAAGGTTTTTAATTAATTAAAATTATTCTTTATTTAATTCATTATTTAATTTTATATCCTTTTTATATATTCTCGTATTATAACTTATTTCGCCGTAAATATTATAGCGTTTATCGCTCGTTACGCTCCTTTTTAACGAATTACTACTCTCGCTTTTATCGGTCGCTAAACGCTTCTCTTTTACTTTATTATCTTATAGCGCTTAAGATTCCTTAATAATAAGGGCTTTTCTAAGCTAGACTCGCGATTTCTTAACTCTTTAATATTTTAAAAAGGTTAAATTAACCTTTTTTAAAGAACGTATTCAATTTTTTTATAAAAATTATTTTATATATAATTATATATATTCTTTTTCGTTATTTAGTTTATAAGTTTAAAATTAATTTTAAAAATCTTTTTTAATAAATAAATACTTTATTTATTAAAACAGCAGGAACTAAGGTTTTCTATATTACTCTAAAAGGGGTGCCACGTATCTACGCGCACGAACCCCTTTCTTATTTTATTAAGAGGGGTATACGATACCCCTCGTAGCTCGTATTAAAGATAGATATAAGTAATAAAATATAACGATTAAACCTCGATTAAACCCGGAATTTATACGTATATACGAAAGCTTATTTAATATTAATTAATAATTATTCGTAGCGATTATAAATTAATAAGAGTAAAGAGACGGTTCTACGCCTTTACCGACGTAAAGGCGACCGTATTAAACAGCCCCGAGAATTTCCGCCCGTTAAAAATTCGGAGAAAGAGCCGAACTAAATTAACCGTACGAGGAGGAACCCCTTTTCCCGAGTATATATTATAAAGAGGAGACTAGGTTCCGAATTATATACGAAATTAATTAAGTTATGTATAATTATATATTTAAATAACCTTATTATACGATCTATAAAATAATAACCCCTATTAAAATGGAATTAATTACGGTCGGCGAATCGGGATCGAGCTTAGATATACCGAACCTAGATAGACCGACGACCTTAAACCCCGAACTATTTACGTACGAAGAAGTTTCCCAAGATACTGGGATCTTTTTAACAGTCTAGAAAAAGAACGTTAACCTCGCTCTTTAAGAACTCGAACTTCTAAAAGTATTTTCCGAAGAGATAATACTCGAACTACTTATAACATACCTCGTATAATACTTTTTAAAATATTATATATTAAAAATGAAAGAAATATTCTTTTAAAAGGCGTTTAATATAAAATTCGAAAGATAAACTAAATACTAATTTAATTAAATTAATTATATATTCTAGAAAGAGTTCTATTATTACTTCGAGGGAAACGGAGTTAATATACCGATAGGCGGATCTTTTAAAAGTAAGCTCGCACGACTAATACCACCGGCCGCTCCTGTACACTAATAGGACCGACCGGCAGAACCGATTTCGGAAACCTGAAAAAAGGATATTTTATACTCTTCCTTAAAATAAATAATCGAATAACCGCCGCCTAAGTAAAAGACACTTAGTCTCTATATAAAGCAATCGTCCGTAATACTACGGGATACTCCAGGCCCGACGTCTAACCCTAGATTCCTAAACACTTAAACGTCGTAAGATATCGTCCCTTTTCTTTTTCTAACTCCGGTACCGCCGGACCAGACCGTACGATTATCTAGTCCAGCGTACGTTACGAAATACGATATCCCTCTAAGCCGAGCTATTTATAACGGCAAAATCGATTAGAATAAGGTCGTCACCTTCTCGAAGGTATAAAAAAAGGAAAAGAATTATACCGGCAAGCCGTACGACATCTTTTGCGATAGAGTACGGATATTTATTAAAATATATCGACGGCTAAATATATTAAAGACTAATATTATATAGTTTTTTTAAATATTCTTTCCGGCCGTGCGGAGGTATTTTATTTTAATTATATCGGACTTAAAAAGAGATAAAACGAGATATATTATTTAATAAACTCGTATTTTAATACGATAATAAATTACGTATAATACTTTACGGATTAAACGATAACCTTTTTCGTACGAATAAAAAATAAGAACGCCGAGAAATAACCTATCGAGGTCTTAGAAATCTTGCTAAATAAGCTCTAGCTCGCATAACGAGCCCTCGGAAAAGGATTCGAAAGAGAGATCGCTCTCTATACCTCCGTCGTAAGAGCCTGTCGAGGAGTTCCGGAACTTTTACTAGCCCTTATCTACTAAAAGCTAATATATAAAGCGCTATTCTCGGACCTTTGCGTATCGCTAAGTATAGCAATAAACTAGAGGATCTCGGAACGATACCTAACGGAGGAACTATATCGAAACCCGGCTAAAGACATATACCTGATTAATAAACGGTTTATAAATAACCGTACGAAAAAAAACCGACCAGTTTACGGCAATAAATTATTATATAATAGCCGACCACCAGGATAGGAAAGGATCTAGCGACCCGCCGGCACTTTCTAACTAAGATTACTATATAAGAACCGGAAGTTCGAACGAGGAACCTGTTAGCATATGAATTAAAGAGGATGCGACGAAGGAGCTCAACGCTACAGATCCAGCAGGATCAGGAAGGATCGGACTTGGAAAAGCCCGTATCCCCAACGCCGTTAAGGATATCCACGGCGTCGACACGTTCTTTATATATATATATAGGTAATATAGCTTAGTTATTTTATAAAAAAAGAATTATTATTAATAAGAGTAGTAATAATATTTATTATTTTAAAAACTTATTAAATAGATCGTTATATAGTAATATTTTTAATATAGTTTCTTAAATTACCGTAATTAATATAGTAATCGTTAATTAATACTTTTTACCCTTACCCTTTTTCTTACACGTTTCCGTAATGTTTAATAATAAATAGTTTAGTATCGATAATAGTCTAGGAACCGATAATACCGGATCCGAGCTAGCTAGCTTTATCTTAGTTTTTGCTCTAAACTTATTTATAACGCTTAATTAAGCATTTAAACTTACGAAATTAATACTATATAGTTTTCTAGCCTTATATTAAAAGAGAAGTTAAGAGAATTATAACTAACTATTTTAGGAATAAAAGAAATTATAAACGTTATAAGAACGTAATAAGGATAAAAACCGGAAACTTATAAAGTTTAATTAAAAAGCTGCGGACCTTACCGTAAAAATAAGGGAGTTACGAATATATCGAGATTAGCACTTTATAACGAAAGGGAAGGCCCTTATAATAAAGGTTATAAAAGACGGATAATCGTGCCTTAGGATATCCGTATACGATATATCCGGGCCATTCGTACTTAATTAATAAAAAGCGTCTTTAGGAATTAATAATAAAATTAAAAAAGAGATCGTTAATTTAATAATTAAAATCGGATTTAATAAAAAGAGGGCGGGTAAAAAGGGATCGAAAAGAGTATCCCCCCGTCGGATCGTTAGTTTAACAACTAAGATTAATATAAAGAGGGCGGATAGAGAAAGATCGAGGAGAGTATCCCTCCGTCGGATTGTTAGCCTGGTAATTAAGATTAACGCAAAGAGGGCGGGTAGAGAAGGATCGAAAAGAGTATCCCCCCCCGAAGCCTAGGACCACCAGGGTCGCTAAAACCCTCTGATCCTAGCTCGACCAGACCTCCGGGAAGACATGTACCCAGAAGAGGCGGACGAAAGAGAAGTCCAGGCCATACCGGACCGGTCGACTTATTGCTAAATACGATATTTTTAGCGTTAAAGGACGCGGAAATAGATTAGAATAAATTCTATTTTAAGCTTAATAAAGAATACTTCTTAAAAAGGACCGAAAACTAGGATAATTATAATTTTATAATCTAGTTAATATTAAAATATACGAATATCTATAAAGATATAATTTTATTTAATAATAACAAGCTTCGTATCGTTATTACGGTTTAGCGTATAATTAAATTAAAACCGTTAGCCTTAATTCAAAAGATAAAGAAAAGGACGGAAATATTCGATAAGTTTATTAAAATATATGGATAAGTCAATTCGCTCCGCGAAGCGATATTTTTTAAAGAATTAATAAATTATAAATACAACGGTAAAGACCTTATTTAATTCCTTACTTAATAGGAAAAGCGATTAAATAACTACTTCTCTTTATTGTTATTATAGCTTTTAGAACTTAATAAAGTTATTTAATTCTTTAACTTAATAGAAAAGGCTAAGTTTTAGTATTAATTAATAACGACGTTATTCCGCCATTAATAATACTCACTAGTGTTCATAATAAAAGACTTTATTATATTATAAAAATTATATATTTAAAGTAAAAGCAACGCGAATACCGCTTAAAAGAGTAAAGGGGGAAGACGCGAACGTAGCAGAGGCCAGTTTAACGAATATCGTCCCCGAAGAGATAAAACGGAAGCCTTTTATGCTTTAAGTATAGAAAATACGGATATATCGTTAAAGATTATTTAAAAGTAGTAGCTAATAATAATTAAACAGCCTAAAAAGGCGATACTTTAATAAGTATAGGTATATAAACCACGGGCTATAATCCGCCATCTAGACTAGAGGATACTATTCACGGCCCTATAATATATAGTACGCAGTTAACTAGATCAGCCGATTTAATAAAGTTTAAAGAATTAATCCGATATTATTAGACAGAGTTAAGAACTATCGATAATTAGTAATCGGATTACTTCGAAACGTTAAGAGCAGCGACTTTTCTTTAATAGAGTAGGAAAGATAAAAGTAGTCTCAACGACGTTGCTAATATATTTTACGTTTATTCTAATTAATTATTAGATAATAATAAGCTCTTATAGGATTTAAGAGCCGATGTAAATATTATAAATTTTATAAAAAACTTCGTTAAAAGCTTTATAATAGATATTACTAAGCATAAATTCTTAATTAATACCGGCGGAAGGCCGGTTATAACTACTTATATAGGAACACTTTATTAAAGACTTTTGAACGGTACTAAAATCTCTAGTATTTATATAAAGTTTAACCTATATATCTCGCGGTTTCCCCTAAAGATTATTTTTAAAAAATAGTGGTATAAAGGCGAAGGCCGCTTAATAAGGACAAGCCTTTAATATCGCGGAAATAAAATAACCTAAATCGATATTTTAAAGAGAGGGTTTTTCTTATTTTAAACGAGCTAAAATTAATAACTAGAGGCTAGTAGCCGTAATAAAAAAATCGCCGCCAGTTAGGATATTAATAAAGAGCTCCGAAAAAAAACTAGACTATGGTATAGACAACTCTACTATTTAGGCTACGAGCGCTTAATTAAAACGATCCGCTTAATAGAAAGTATCGACCTTAACGAGAAAGAAGTAGAATAAATGCCTTATATTGCCTACGATATAGCGAAGATATAGCAATACGTTTTAAAAAATATATAATAACTAGCTTATTATATTAAAGAGATTATATAAGTAGATATGAAAGAAATTAAACCTATATCTATAAATAAGAAACGATACTATTTATTTATAATAGATAAGTTTAATCGAAAAAAGCGTTATAATAACTATCGATATAAAAACGAGGTATTTTAAAACTTTATAAACTATTTCGACTAGGTTAACGCCAAGTTAATTTCTTAGCTAAGAGATTATTTAAAGCGTTAAAAACGGTTATAATATTACGGCTAGATAAAAGTAGTGAGTTCGGCATATTAATAATTAAAACTTATTATAAAAGGAAAGGGATCGATTTTATCTAATTATCCCCCTATAATTAATACTAAAATGGCGTATTAGAGCAACATATTCGTTTTCTTTAAAACGAAGCCCGAGCTATGTACTTACAGTTAAAGATCCCGATTTATTTTTAGTCGTATGTTCTAAACGCTACTATATATATATTAAACAAAACGGTGTAGTTTATAATAGTAACTACTTTAGATAAAATATTTAACGAAGGAATCGGATCTAGTAAAACTAAACCTAACTATAAAAAGCTACGTATTCTTAAAGCACGGTACATAGTCCTGATCAATCTGAAAGAACGTACCTAGGCAGAGAAAATAGAACTTAAAAAAGTCGAGGCATTATTCTTTAGTTATAAAAGGTTAGTAAACTACGTTATATAGTTAATTAACGGCGGTAGATTCTTAACTACATTATATATTACCTTTTATAAAGATATTAAACCGGGTATTTTAACGGCTAATTTAAAATATATTATAAAGTCTTTATTATAATACGTATAAAAACGATTATGTTACCGAATAATAAAAAGAATAAAAGTTAAAGCTTTAAACCAGAACGTGGTTAAAAAAAATAAAACCGACAACGAATTTGGTATTATTAGACGTAGCAGGCCGAGAAAAAAGTAGCAGCTATACCTTATCGAGAAAAGGGCTTTAATATTCCTAATAAACTCCCACCCGGATAACGTATACTATACTGTTAGCGATATCGGTAGCCTTATAAAAAATTATAAGGATTATCGCGTAGCATACCTATTAGACATCGCCCTCTTTAGAACTGAAAAGTCCGGCTACTTATTATTATAAGCGAACTCTTCGTACGATTTAAATATCGCTAACTTCTATATAAGCTTATTACACTATTATATACTAACCTAAATGGTAAACGTGCCCTAAAAAAGGGTAAAGCTTTAGAAGGAGGGAGCGGATCTATTTAATTAAAAGGATTAAGACGATTATCTCGATTTCCTAGAGTTATCGACGCTCTAACTATTCTTAATAAACCTAGAAGACGAGCCGAGCTTTTAAGAGGTTATAAAAGGCGAGGAAAGCTCGTTATAACGAGATGCTATATTTAAAAAGATTTAAGAAAATCTCGACAAGGAATATTCGAGTTCTAGGAGAAAAAACCCTCGCATTAAAACTTAGTAGATACGAAATAAGTACTAAAAAAGAAGTATTTATTTATAAGAAAACTAGAAAAGTTTAAAGCCTAGATCGTGGCTAAAGGGTTTATTTAGAAAAAAGGGGTAAATTATAACGAAACTATAGCTATTATAGCTAAATTAGCGTCCTAACGTATTATATTAGCTCTAATAGCAACGAACAGGTAATATATTAAACAGATTAATTTTATTACTACGTATCTTAATAGGAAGCTAAAAAAAGAAGTCTTTATACGACAGTTCCTGTTATTAAAGGAGTTCTTCGAGAAATATCTTAATTAAGCGAAAAGACATGGTTGGTAACGAGAAGTTATTATTTAATTATTATTACTACTTTACGGGCTAAAGTAGTCAAGAACAGTGTAGTAATTTATTATTAGAAATATCTTAGGTAAGCAAGGCTTTAAGCCCTTATAATGTAACGACGCGATATATTATAATAAGAAAGCCGGAATACTTATAGCTTTATACGTTAACGATTTCTTTATCATTAAAGCGGACTTTCGAAAGATTGAGAATATTATTATTAAAATTAGTAAGTCGGTGCTAATTAAAAACTTTAAAAACGTAGATTAGTTCTTAAAAATTAAACTCTTATAATTTTCCGAGATTAAAGACGTTCGGCTTAATTAATAACAATATCTAAATAAAGCTATAAACCACTTAGGTTTTAAATTAACTAAACCGATTAATACACTAATCACCCCGGAATCGAGAAACGTTACTATTTAACATCTAAACGAGGCTAAAAAAGAAAATATTACTAATTTCTTATATATAATAGGCACTTTTACTTATTTAATATATATCGCTAAGCTAGACTTAATATACGCCGCCTTATTATAAACTCGGTTTATAAATAACCCGAGTAAAGACTACTAAAAGATACTAAGTAAAATACCGAAATATACGAAAAGTATAAAAAACTTAACTATTTAATATAGAGCGCTATCTTTTAATCACGCGTACTATAAATATAATATATTAGGATTATTCGTAATAATCGATTCCGACTTCGCGGGAGATATTGAATTTGCTAGGTTAACCACTAGCTTCGTTATCTTCCTAGCAGGATATCTAATTATTTAGCTATTAAAACTATAAAGCTATATAGCACTATTCACTATAAAAGCCGAATATATCGCCGCTAGCGCGTATACTAAAAAGCTAGCATAAGTACGATCCTTTTTAAAAAAGATTAACTAAATATTTAAAAACCTTATCACTATACTTATAAATAGTACAGGGCTATTTTATAATCTAAAAGTATAGCTATAAACTAGAAGAAACGTTACGTTAAAGTTTATTATAACTACGTACGCAACGAAGTCCTAATAGGTCGAATTAAGCCAATATTTGTATTAAATAAAAATAATCTAGCTAATAGGTTTATTAAAGTATTAGATAGGCCGCAATTTTAAAAATAGCTCGAACAGCTAGAATTAAAGTATTTCAAGTAATATATTATATACGGATAATAGTAATTAAACTTTAGTAATAAAAAGTTATTATTAAAAGGGGGTATTAATATATAAATTAAAAAAAATACGACGAAAAGAGCTTAACGCTACAGATCCAGCAGGATCAAAAAAGATCGGACTTAGAAAAGCCCGCATCCCCCACGCCGTTAAGGATATTTACGGCGTCGACACGCTTTATATATATATATATAGGTAATATAGCCTAGTTATTTTATAAAAAAAGAATTATTATTAATAAGAGTAGTAATAATATTTATTATTTTAAAGATTTATTAAATAAATCGTTATAACCTACCGAATCTATTATAAGTAAGGCTATTAATTAATAAATTATTTAGCCGAAGAATAGTCCCGAGTAAGGAACTAATATCTCTAAGCGTGCGATAGTGTCGAATAAAGCCCCTTTTTTTAAGATAAGTATAAAACGTTCGTCTAGAACTAGAAATAGAATAAGGAAGAGCTAGAAAATAACGAAAAGGAGTACGAGTATCTCGATTTAAAAGATATATAATAAAGTATTACTTACTTAACGGACGCCGCGTTTTATTACCGGCTTATTAATAAGGATATTTATTTAGAAACTATTATATAGGCCGACTAATTTAATCTTAATAGCCCGTATAGTTAAACTTATTAAAAAGAGCTTTAAAATATCGGCGCCGCCTTATTTTTAATAATTAAAAAGCTTTAAATAGAAGCCTATATACGAGAAAACCTAGACGTACGAATTAATTAAACCCCGGGAAGCGTCGAAATTAAGTTCGAAAATTTAAAGCCTATTTTATCGATTAAAATAATTAATATACGGAATTTATTAAAAATAATAAAGTATTATATTTTAAATATTATAACTTTTTTTTTATTTTTATTATATAATATTAACCGGTTTAAAACGTATTATAATAATATCCTTAATTTTATTATATAAAAAAACGGCGAAATACTTTTTATAATTAAGAGATAAAGACACCCGTTTTTTAATACTAGCTATATAGAAATAACGTTATATTTTATTAAAAAATAGTTTTGACACCTTTACCGACGTTTTAAACACTTTTGTACGGAAAAGCTTTATATTTTTTTAAAGAACGCCGGCTACGACGACGTCGACCTTATTGCTTTTAACGAGATTTAAAAGTTTTACTTTTAATATTAAGCGTATAATCCGGTATTATAAAGATTTAAATTCTCGTTATAAAACGAATACGAGTTTAATTATAAGATTATTATAAACGTTATTTATATTAATAAATAAAACATACTTTACGTAATAGATTCGAATATATTCTTTTAGGCGGTTATATTTTTATATTCGCTTAGTATACGAAATACTTAGAATATTTTCTATAAGTGTTAAATATATATATATTAGGGACTTTTTAATTATATCTCGTACGATCCGGGTATATACTTTTTAAAGAGAATTTCGAAACTATGTACGGATAATAGAAATTACTTATAAGTAAATACTTATCGAAGCTTATTAAATAATAAATAAAATTAAATAAGCGCATGTTCTATTACGTAAGGCCTTTAATATTTTATAAAAAGATCTCGGTTATTATATAAATGTTGAGATAATACTTTAAATAGTAATTAAAGCTTTAAACGATACGGCTGGCCCCGATAGCTTAGTTCTTACCCTGCTCGTATTCGGAATATACCCTCGTATCGACGGGAACTCACTACCGTTACTGGAGATCTAAGCACGAGGAAAAGCCGTACGGAAAGTAATAAAGATACTTCGGAAGATACGTATAAATATCGATATTTACCGAGCTCTAAATACCCGGAATAAACCAGTTATTTATAATATTTTAATACTCCCGCTCCGGAGTAAAGTTCTAGTCTAGCGAGAAAAAGAAGGATAAACTAAACTATATAAGATAGCAGTTATTAAAAACCGTATAATTCGAGTGGATACCTTAAACGGCTTAAAAGCCTTTTAAGTAATTTAAATCAAGCCGTACTACCGGGAAAAGGCCGAAGAACCGCGTAACGAGCCGGATATATAACCAGATTTAGAATAGCCGGCAAGTACCCTAAATACCGAACCGATAGCCGAAGAAATTACGGTAGCTCCCGTATAACGTGGCCGAAGACGACCTAAAAAATATCTACTTCGGAATACTCGAGCCGCTATATTCTTTATTTAAAAAGAATAAGAGAATTACGACCTAGTAGTTAAGTTTTAATAAAACGAGGTTATTATTTTGTCCGGATACCCGTTCTAGGAGTCTAACGTTAAAAAAATTAATAACCTCGTTATATAAAGAATTTTCGAATTCGTTAAATTCGATCCGAACGTACACAACGACCGGAGAATTTTCAAAACACGGCTCATACGAGAGATTAAAGGAAAAACTACGAAGCCGTACGAGAAATCCAGACTCGTAATATAAGGCTATGGAGATACGGAAAAGGAGGCTTTTCTAACCTAGTTACCGACGATCCAGCGGATGAGCCAAAGACTCCTTTTAGCCCTTGGACCGACCCTGATCCGAGACTTTAACGTATGAAGCGAGCTACGCGATATTATATAGGCGTATACTTAGTCGTATAATAAGCTAAACCGATTAATTTACGCACGCTTACCGGTAAAACTAAAAACTTAGTACCTTAAAGGAATGCTATTTTAAATCGTATTACCCTTATACGGATTAGTAGAGTTAAAATTTCACTAGTTTAAAACGTATTATAATTATTACGTACGAAATTTAAAAATAACCGTATTAATATATAACGCTTATTTATTATTTATTACGGAAAAACCGGATATTTTCGATATTATAGTAATATAAACCGACGATATATTTAGCTTCGCTATAGCCCCTTTTTTGAAAAGAGGAAGAAAAATTAATAAAAGAATAATTTCGTACGAAATTAAAGAATATCTTAACCGAAAATACGCCGATCGAGTTTAATAGAAGTAAAATTCGATTAGAATTATACGATATTTTTTTCGAATAAAAGAGATAAGTTAATTAATTAAAGCCTATTAACCCTAAAATTATTAGTAAAAACTAATAATATATCTCTTAGCGTATAAAAAGAGCATATTTAGTATTTATATATTAACCGGAGGTAGCGTACGACCTGTTTACCGCCGCTTAAGTATAGACTTTAAAGGATAAGGATATTAAGAGCCTAAATATACGGATTAACTAGTAGATCTAGAATCCGATACGCGGCCTAAGATATATCCCGCTTAATTTTTATTATATAAAGATATATATTTTTATCGACGGTTTTTTCGCGAATAATAAAAACTTAACGTCCTAGTTTGGATACCTAGTTATTTTAGGTTAAAAGCTTAGCTATACGAGGGATTAATTCGAAATTTAAGGTAATATTATTTATTAAAGCTCGACGAAATATAAAAGAATTATTTAAAACGTATTAATTAACGAACTATATAGTATTATTTCCGGTATTAATAACGGTATCGTACTTAATACTATATTAAAAAAATTCGTATAAAGCTTCGAATTTTAAAAAAAAATTAATAATCCTTTATATAAACTCGAAATCACTTTATAAATACTTGGTTAAATTAGGAATAACGAATAAAAAAAAATTAATAATCGATATTATATCGCTCCGAGAATCGTATAAAAAAAGGGAAATCTCGGAAATCTATTAAGTCGACGGCTAAAATAATCTTATAAACGCCTTTATTAAATTTTTTTTAAATAAAACCTTTAAACAGTTAGTATTAATTAATAATTTAACCGTACGCGTAAAAGCGTACATCGAGAGACTGGACTCGTACGGCGAGTAAAAAAAGAGGAGAAAAAGAGAGATATCTTTTTCCTTAACGGGGTATAACGTATCGCGATATACGATAACGCTTTTACTATTATTACTACTTCTATTATTATTATTATTTTTAATTAATAATAAGGAAATAATATATATTAATATATAATAATTTTCCTTATTATTATTATTATTAAGGGACCTATTATTTAATTAAGTTAATATTAAAAAGGTATAGTATCACCTATACGGCTCAAGTAGGTACTAAATACCGGATTAGCGTAATCTATTCGTACGAAACCTTTACGAAAAGAAGACTCGTTTTAAAAAGGGCAGCTGCCTAAGTTTATTATTAAAATAAAAACTGCTAATATTAAAATAGTAAGAATTAAAGTTTTTTATATTACTTTAAAAAGGGTGCTACGTACTTACGCGCACGAACCCCTTTCTTATTTTATTAAAAGGGGCATACAATGCCCCTCGTAGTTCGTATTAAAGATAGACATGAACAGTAGAATATAACGATTAAACCTCGATTAAACCCGGAACATATACGTACGTACGAAAGCCTATTTAATTGTTATAACCCGACCTAACCATGCGGCTGAAAACCTCATTCACCGGCACGGGATACGATAACCCGATCCGGCTACGATACTACAACTAGCGACCGTACCGCTAGCTATATTAATATAAACGCAATTATATTTTAATAATATATAACGAAATAAACGGCCTTAGCCCGCGCGGCGATAAAACGAATACAAGCGGATATAATAATAAGGCACGACGAGTCACGTAACGAGCCCCGGAAGTAATAAAAAGGTACGACGCCCGAGGTAAGCTAACTAAGGTTAGATCACTATAATCTAAGGGATAGATCACCGTAAGCTAGTAACGGGATTACCGTAAACTTATAAGTAATTTAAAGGATTAATAAAAAAAGAATTAAATATATAACGGAAAATATTTTTTATATATTTTATATAAATACTTTTTATTTTAACAATTAATTTAAATATTAATCTTAATTTATTAATAAAATAAACATTTTTAATAAAATTATTATAAATATTTTTAAATTTATATATTTTAATTACTTTCGTTTTTATAAGTTATTATTTATTATATTAATAAAAGCGGACTTTTATTACACTTTTAAAAAAAAAATTATTATTAATATAAACCTTAATACGTTTTACTAAGTTTCTTTTAAAACTCGAATAGCGTTCGTTATATTTTAATCACTCTTATTTTTACGAGTTATTATTTAAACCCTCGAGTAATAGCATCACAAGAACTATATCTATACCTAGCCCTAGTAACACCGTCCGATAAGGAAAGATCCCTGCCGCTACCCTTAACGCCTCTTAACGAGACCTTGCTATAAAAATTAATAGCGACGATAGCGATAACGAGCCTACTCGATAAACGCTAGCCAAACGAATTAAGGAGTTCGAACAAGAAAGCGCTAATTATTAACACTATTACGCACGGCTCGAAAGAGAGTATAACGAGCTCTAAATTAAGGGTACCTTAAAATAAATACCTTATAATATTAATAAGCTATATAAAAAAGTACGCCTCTTTTATATAGTTATTAATATTATTTAAACCCTTATTATATTTAAAAAGGGTATAAAAATTAGCACGTTAATACTATTTAACGAAATAAGCGAGAATTTTCAAAGCTTTTTTATTTAAATTAAAACCTATTAACGATTTTATAAAAGAACGTTTTAAAACACTATTTAACGAGTTATTTATACTGCTTCGTTTTTTAAAACTAAAATATTCGCTTAATTCGAACCTTACTTAAATAATCTTATAAAAAACGACTAATAAATTAAGCTATACCGCACGGAGGTATAGCGGATTTCGAAAGCTACGATAGCTTCGAGTAAGCTTTTAAATTTTTTTTTTAAAACCCCGACGAAAAACAACAGGCGGAGAGGGAAGTCGAAACCTTTAAATAAAAGGGATTAGCCGCCTCCTATACCGCCGAATTCCGACGTATTATAACTCGATTAAACTATACCGAGGCTATAAAAATTATAATATATTATCGAGGATTAAAAGAGAACGTTAAAAATAAATTTAGCCGGCTAGATACCCTTAATAATCTTTTTTATATAGAATTTACTATTAAAATTAATACTCGTATATATAAACAACGCCGCGAGAAATAAGGCGGACTATTATAATAAATTAATTAAACTCAGGTTAATATCGGACGACTACGTTAATATAATAATATACCGCTTAAAAATACTACGGCGTATAGTTATTATAATAAACTTATAAATCTCGATATTATTAAATATAATAACTTAAATAAAAAGTAGCGCGTTATTTATTATAATTATTAAAAATAAGGATATTACGCTCGAAAATATTAAATACCGAGGAAAAACTTCCGACGAGTATTAGACGAACGATATATTAACGCTATTAAAATAAAAAATACCTTTATAATAGTTATTAAAAGTAATAGCGCTATTATTAAATACGGCAGCCTATCCTAGATAGTCTGCTACGATAATAGGTGCGCTTTATACCTAGCGGATAAAGAAAGTATTAAATAGTTCCTAAAAACTCTTAAGGGTAGAAAAAACTATAACCGGAGCGTCGCGATAATGCGGAGGGAGCAACCCTTTTTATATAACGATAATAGCGACCCCATAGACGACACCATAAGTTAACTAGCGTAACCACTAGACTATGAATGTCTGGTTAGTATACTAATAAAGGAGCTAGTGAGTAAAATCGTAAAATTTAGAGACTTAAAGACCGATAAATGGTTAGCCATCCCTAGTATTCCTTACCTCGACTTAAAACATTTACGCTAAGTATTTATTACGGCCGGGTTTAATTAAAGAATTTACGGTAATTACGCGGTAAAAGACGACACCCGAATCTCTCTTACGTACGAAAGGTATTTTATGTTCTCTTAGATTTCACGCGTATACGATACCTATATAAAACACTTCGTAAAGAAATTCGAATACGAATAGTTTCCTTAAAAGATTAGTAAACGACTTATTACGTGATTATACCCTAATTATATTATTAAAAAAATCCGAACGTTAATCCCCGACGGACGGCGTATATACCTATTAATATAAGAAGACTTATAATAGCCACGATAATACTACCTAAAAGGACGAGATTAAAAGAAGTATTTCGAAGATCGATACTTTAAACACGCCTAAGAAAAATCGCGAGCTTATAAACGTTTAAAAAAAGCGTTTAACGTTTTTAAAATATATAAGTATATACTTAATAAAAAAAAACCCTTAATATATTAAAGAATTTATAAAATATTTATAAATTATTACGAACTTAATAAACCTTCGAATTACTTAAAAAACCCGAGTCGTAAGTATTAAAAATAATATTTCATATAAAAAAAGTATAAAAATACCCCCGCCGGTATACTAAAAAACGCCCTATAAAGAATAAAAGAAACGATAACGATAATACGAGGATCGATCGTAAAATATTATTAATTACCTACAGGAGCAACGTTTAAAAAATAGACGCCGCCTATTATAAAAAAATAATAATAGGCGGACTAAGACAGGTCTTTATATTAAACAATAAATAATCGAGTTATTTATAAATATATTATATTAGTAATAAGCGTAAAAAAAGTTTATATTAAAGCGTTACTCGATAGCGAAACGTAAAAAAACTATATTTTATTACGAATTATTAATTACTTTAAATTCGAATAATAATAATAAAACGCCCTATACCGATTTAAAACCGTTAATAAAGGACTTATAACTTATAACGATAAAGAAGTACGAAAGAAAGTCGCGAACTTTTTAATCGATATTAAGAAACGTTATAAATAAATCACGTGTAATATTACGGACGTTATAAAATATAATATAATTTTAAAAATACCTTAATTACTATTACGATCGGCGGGTTAGTCCCCCGCGGGGTAGCACTTAAGGCGTAAAATTGGACAGAAATAACCCGAAGAGTTATTTCTAAAGCTTTTACTTTATAGCGTAGTGGTTAATTTATACGCACTATAACATAATAGCTCTTCGCCTTTATTAAATAAGAGACGTAGGTTCGATTTTTATACTTATTAAATAAGGGCTCTCTCTAGCTGCCTAGGTAAGATCGCTAGTAAGCAAGTAAGGCCTTGTACGGATTAGTTACCCGTATAAAAGCCTTAGAGTTTCTCTATACCGAGCTTAAGTAAATTATATAGTACTAGGGGTTTATCGCCCTAGGTATAAGGGCATACCTTTAGAGAGAGGGTATAGTGTTACGATCGGCGGGTTGGTCCCCCGGGGTAGCATTTAAGGCGTAGAATTGGATAGAAATAACCCGAAGAGTCATTTCTAAAGCTTTTACTTTATGGCGTAATGGTTAGTCTATACGCACTATAATAATTACGAGTAAATAATTTTAAAATTAATTAAAAAACAGATTAACTTTAATAAAATATATTAAAAAAAGGTTTAATTAATAAATAACGGTTTAAAAAACAACCCCCTAATAAACTTAAAATTTTTAAAGTATATATTATTATTAAAAAACTTAAGCTAAACGTTATAACGACTATACTAAAAAAGTATTAATAATTCGAAGCTCTTTTTAATAAAAAACTAGAAATAAGCTTACCGCTTTATATATAATAAAATTATAAAATACCCCTTAAGAATAAGAAGGAACCCCTATTTATATTTATATATAAACTTAACCAGGAGCACGAACAAGCCCTGAAAAGTACATCACGGAAAATCTGGAGAAAGGAGTTATACAACTATCCACGTCGCCAGTAGGCTTCCCTATCCTCTTTATTTCGAAAAAGCGCAAGGACGAGAAACCTAAGTGGCGTATATGCATCGATTACTAAAAACTTAACGAAATTATTATTAAGAACTGGTACCTCTTACCTTTAATCGGTAACCTACGAAACAGACTATTATACGTTAAAATCTTTATAACACTCGACCTCTTTAATATATATAACCTAATTCGGATTAAGGAAAAAAAAGAATAAAAAACCGTGTTTTAAACTAAATATAAATATTTTAAATACTAAGCTATACTATTTAACTTAATTAACATATTAACTAGTTTTTAATTTATAATTAACTATATCCTACGAGAATACTTTAATAAATTTATCGTGATATATCTCGATAATATTTTTATTTATTCCGAGAACGACGAGCAGCACTAAAAACACGTAAAACTAATACTCCGGAAGCTATAAAACGCTAACCTATTAATTAATTTAAAAAAAACGAATTCTACTAACGATCCGTTATATTCGTAAAATACGTAATATCCCTTAGAGAAATCCGGATAAAACCTTCTAAAATCTTAATAATTAAAGAATAGCCCACGCTTATAAACGTTATAAAAGTTAGATCCTTCTTAAAATTAGCTAATTATTACCGGATAACGTTGGGGACCCACCTTTCGCGCCCCCCCTGCTTTCGCGCCCCTGTTAACTAGTTCGTTTAAATTTACCCCTTTAATTTAACGTCGCCTATTTAGCTCGACTTTATAGTAATAATTATATAAAAGCCAGCCTTATTAATTTTACTATCGCTCTTTTTATTAGAAGTAATTTCAGCTTCTTTAATAGCTATTTGCATATGTTGTATATCTTCGATTATAGCGAACCTCGAATTCGGGCTTAAATCCACCTTCTTTCGTTTTCTCGGCCTTGCAGCCTCCAGTTGAGCCTGGAGTGCCTCAACCTGCCTCTCTAGGATGGCTACCTGTACGTCCTTCTTATTAAATACTTTCCGGACCTTTCGAAATAGTTGCCGTTATGTAGCTATATTCTTTTCTAATAGGTTAGTAAGCCGGACTTGCTCCTTGAATTTAACCGACTTCCTTAGGGTTAACTAGATAATATCCGAACCACGAATTGTATTCCGGGGCGTATAGAGGACCTTACTAGACCCGTTAAGCTCTGTACGAGCCGGATTAGACGTCGTATAGAGGGTGTTTCCGATTAAAAGCGGGCTTAGTAGTAGTTTTATTATATTTACCGGCTAAAGGCCGGCTACCCTTTAGCTACTTCGGATATTCTGGCCCGAAAGTGCTTCTAAACGGGCCTTCTAGTAGTATTAAAGGAAGTATCGCTTGCCGATTACCGTTAAGTTCGAGTATTAGTTTATATTTCCGAGTATTTTCCGGTATGCCGTCTTTAGAGGGCTAAAGACGGCTAGATCGAGGGGTTATAAGACGTGGGATATATGAGGGGGTAAAAAAAGAAGACGAATATAATAATTAAAGTATAGGTATATAAAATTAGTTATTGTATAGCTTCCGTAGCCGTCGACGATAAGTAGGCGGTATTCTGAAGGGTCTTCCGGGGCGGTATTCGGGATAAAGACTTTCTCGAGCTATTCGACGGCTATTTTATCCGTTATCTATCTATTTTCCGTCGCGGTGAATTACTAGCCTTTAAAAAGAGCTAAATTAAAAAGGAACTATTACTATTAAACGGTTTTATACTTAAAAATAATTAATAAATTAATTATACGCCTTAAAACTAATATATATTCGATAAAAGAGGTCTAAGCCTTTAAACTAGGTTATTTCTTTTAAATAGACCGGTTTTTAATACTTCCGAGTATTAAACTATTCGATCCGATACCCTCGAGGACCCCTGCTTTATCTATATTATAACGGTTAGCTAGCTTAATCTCCCGGATATCGGGTTGTTCGAGTCGCTAGAACTAGGACCGAATTACCTCGATAGAAATATTATTAATACGTTTTAAATTAATAGCTCGAGCCCTTAAAACCTTAATAACAGGATTCCTTTGTATAAAGGCCTGGAGCTATTTCTTTCCGACTGGGTTAGGGTCTCCTTGGGCTCGAAGGATGCGCTCGGCGAATTCTCGTACTTAGGCGTGGGTTGGAGGAAGCCCTAGAGCCTGTTGAGTAATAATCCATGATGCCAAATGCTTCTCCTGGTTAGGACTGAGCCTCTGAAGATCTGCCGCACCCTCCGATCTGGACTGGTGGCCCTGAAGTCGGCTCCGGAGCGTTGACTCGGGAATACCGTATTCACGAGCGGCCTGTTTAATCGGAGTACTATTTGCGATATAATTTAAGGCTTCTTGGAGCTCTTTTTCGGTATACTGCTTTATAATTAGTTATCGGCACTGTATTTGAAGTTTAAAGGAAAACGATAAAAAATTGGTGGAGGAAATCGAAATAATTGAAGGGGTTGAAAAATCCGGTGGCTGGTTAACAGGGGCGCGAAAGCAGGGGGGGCGCGAAAGGTGGGTCCCTGACGTTATTTATCCCCGAATTTAATAGATTAGTAATACTTCTAATAAACTTAACAAAAAAGGACGAGCTATTTCGATAAATAAATAAAAAAGACTAAGCCTTTTATAATATTAAGGAGCGAATCTTTAACGAACTAGTACTCCGCGTAGCGGACCCTTTAAAATTATTTAAAGTTGAAACCAACGTATCGAATTATGCGATCAAGGGACAACTAAACTAACGGGACAATAACAAAAATTCACACCCTATCGCATGTTTTTTAAAAAAAACTTAACGAACTAGAACTTATTTATTAAATCTGTAATAAAGAATTAATAACTATTATTAAAACTTACGAAAAATAAAAATATTACTTTAACGAAATAATAAAACTAATTAAAATCTATACTAATTATAAAAACTTTACGATATTTATTATTATTGAAAAACTAAATAAACGATAAATATAATAGTTTAAATTCCTTTTAAAATTTAACCTTACTATTATTTACCGGAAAAGTAACGAGAACGGCCGCGCCGACATGCTAAGCCGACAACTAAACTATTAAAAAGAGGCTCCGCTTAAGATACGAACTATCCTCACGTATAATAATAACGGCAACCTCGTATCGTCATAATATCTACACGTAACTAACCACGTTTAATATAATAATAAGTAGGTTACGCGCTTTAAAAAATGCTACGAATAAATAAATATAGCCACCTTATAACTACCATACGAAATGTCGAGAAATAAGTTAATATACTACTAAGATAAGATCTTTATTCCCGAGCGACACCGATAGGAATTTATCTAGGAATTCTATTCACACCTTACACATAAACACTAAAAAGTGTTTAAAACTTAAAAACGAATTACTAAATAATTTAATTATAAAAACCTTAAGTTAATTATAATTAAAGTTATTAATAAATACGACTTATATAATAAAGCTAAATCTATAAGATATTAATTATATAAAAAACTATAACTAATTTTACCGCTAAACAGGGCGTAAAAAACGATCGCGCCCGACTTTATAATTAAACTACCCCTATCGGAAGAACCCTTAACTAAAGCCGACTACGACAACATCCTAATAATTACGAACAAACTCACGAAGTACACCTACTTCCTACCGTATAAGGAGTCCAGCGATATTAACGATCTAGCCTACACCTTCTTTCGCGCCATTATCAGCTAATATAAACTATTAGAAACGATCATCTCCGACTAAAACAAGTTATTTATAATAAAATTTTAAAAGTTACTTATAGCATAATTCGATATTAAGCACAAGTTATTTATAACTTATTACCTTTAAACGAATAAATAAATAAAGAGAATAAATTAAATATTAAAATAATACCTACGCTATTATATTAACTATAAATAAAATAACTAGGTATAATTATTACCTATAACTTAATTCGTTTATAATAACGTAAATAATAAAACTACACATATATTATCATTTTAAATAAATTACGAATATAACTTAAAAATTACTAAAAAACCCTTAAAAAGAAAGCTAGTATTATTCGCGACCATATAAATCGAAAAATTAAAAGAACTCTAGATTATATTATAATAAAACCTCACCTTCCTCTAATAACGAATAAAGAGACACGCCGACTAAATAAGGTTAAAAAGATTAACCTTTAAAAAAGGAGAAAAAGTTTACTTTCTACGACGAAATATTAAAATAAAGCGACTAAGTAATAAATTAAACTTTAAAAAGATCGGACTATTTAAAATTATAAAAATTATTTTAAATACTAATTATAAAAATTATTTTAAATACTAATTATTAATTATTATTACTTAAAATAATACGGATACACCTTATATTTTATATTTTATTACTCGAGCCAGCGGCTGAAGAAACCCTAATCGATACATAGCTAGAAGTCGAAACGAATCAGCACGAATACGAAATTAACGGAATTATCGACAAAAAAAAGAAAGGATAAAGCTTTTAATACCTCGTCTAGTAAAAGGGCTACCTATTAAAAAATAGTACTTAAAAACCTAAAAAACATTTAGCGAATACCGCGGGGGAACTCTAAAAGTTTAAAAAAAGCTCCCCTTATAAAAACTAATAAGTCAGGCTCTAAAAAATCGGCTAGACTAAAGGACGACTAGTCGACATCCCCGGAAACGCCTAAAGAACACAGGTTACCTAAAATAAAATTCTCTTAATTAATAATCGAAAAAGAAATACTATCCTTTTTATCTAGTTTTTACATCCCTCGACAGAACGCCTCCGAACGTTTTTCTACCACAACCTTCTTTATATAACAAAAACGGGCTAGGCAACCCAGAGTAATAAATAACTATATTTATAATAAAAATAGGGCCTCCTCTACGTCTAATTCTTCCGCCTCTAGGTTTTTCTATTAAGCGGCCAGCTTTATTAAAACCGACGTAATAAAAGTATTATTATAAGAACGACTAACCCGAATATACTCCGAGTAACGAAATAACTTCTCGTTTATATAATAAGCTAAGTTTTAATAAAAATAACGAGTATAAAGTATACTAATTAAGTTACCTATAGATTCTATATTAATAATAAGAGCTAAACGCGTAATAGTTTTTTTTAACCGAGATTTTTCGATACGATTATTTATAATAAATATATATCCTAATAAAAATAAAATAGAAAAAGAAAAAAAAAAACCTACTACGACTTAATATACGAATAACCGAAAGTACTTATAAAATTAACACTTTAAAGATAAAATAATTAAAAAAAATAAAATAATATTATAACCCGACCTAATCATACGGCTAAAAACCTTAATTACCGGTACGGAAATATAATAACCCGATCTAGCTACGATATTATAATTAGTAACCGTACCGCTAGCTATACTTATATAAACGTAGTTATATTTTAATAACGTATAACGAAATAAGCGGCCTTAGCCTACGCGGCGATAAAACGAATATAAACGAATATAATAATAAAGCACGACGAGTTACGTAACGAGCCCCGGAGTAATAAAAAGGTACGACGCCTAAAATAAGCTAACTAAGGTTAGATCACCGTGATTTAAGGGATGGATCACCGTGAGCTAGTAACGGGATTACCGTAAGCCTATAGGTAATTTAAAGGATTAATAGAGAAAGAATTAAATATATAACGGAAAATATTTTTATATATTTTATATAAATATTTTTTATTTTAGTAATTAATTTAAATATTAATTTTAATTTATTAATAAAATAAATAATTTTAATAAAACTATTATAAATACCTTTAAATTTATATACTTTAATTAATTTTATTTTTATAAATTATTACTTATTATATCGATAAAAGCGGACTTTTATCACACGTTTAAATACTTTCTCGTATTATTAATATAAACCTTAATACGTCTTACTAAGTTTTTTTTAAAACTTAAATAGCGTTTATTATATTAATATAATTTTTAATAAAAATAGAATATTTTAATTATTTATTAAAGGATAAGTAATATTAAAAGGTTATAAGTATTAATTATTCTCAAAAGCAACGAATTAAATATAAACCTTTAAAGATATATATTTAATTTATTAATTATTTCTTTAAATAATATAGTAGGGCTAAGAAATCGCGGCTTAAGGCACGAATAGTTAATTATATAATATAGAGGGGTATAATATTAATTTCGCGATGCGTTTTAATATATAATAGATTAATAATAAAGGTAAACGAAATAATAATAAACTACGTTAAACGTTTAAAAATATATCTTAAATTTATTAATTATTTTATTTAAATAATAAGATATTAACTTAACGATATTAAATTTAAATTTAATATTATTTTATACAAAAATAATAAAAAAGTTTAATTTTATAATATAATTTATTAACGCTTAAATAAATAGTTCGATTTTTTTAAATAAATACGTTTTAATAATAAATAAAGTATTATAGTTAAAGGTTAAAATAAGTAAAAAAATAAAGAGGTATATTAAGCGTAATAATATCGTTATTTCTATAATATTCCTCGAATTTAATCGAAACATAGCTTTCGTAACCATTTAAAATTAAAAAACTATAAAAGCTTTTTATGCGCACTTTAATAAATTTATTAAAGTAATAAATTTAATTTAAGCTTATTTTATTTTTAGTTTAATCGTTAAAAGTTTATTTAATTAATTAATCGCTTAATAAATCGTATTTATAAAACTAGTTTATAAAGTAATATTAATTTCACTTTTTTATTTTAATTAATATATATTATAATTAATATTAACTCGATTATATTTATTATAAAACTAGTTTCGTTAAAAGTTTATATATTTTTATTTAAAATATCGTATTTAGTTCTAATATTTATAATTAATACGAATTAATTATAAATAATATTTAAATCTTTATAAAAAGCTTTTTAATAATTATATTAACGGTTTATTTAAATTTTAAAGTTTAAGTTATTTTTAATAAAACGTTTAATTTAATACTTATAAACGCGGTTATCGCCGCGTAATTTTAAAAAAAAATTAATTATATTTTTTATAATATTAATATTAAAAAGTATCTTTTAAATATTTAAATTAAGTATATATTTATAAAACATTTCTTTTTGAATTAAATTTAATTTATATTATAAATATCGAATTTCGCGTCGAGGTTCGATATTACGAAGTCGGTCGCTTAAAATAGCTCGAGGGTTATTATACACTTTAGTAGCCGCTTTTTAATTAATTTAATTCGAACTTTTTTATATCGCTTAAATTATTAAAATAATAAGATTTTTTTTAATTAAATTAATGTTATAATTATAAAAATATTTATATATTAAAGTTTAATAATATATATTAATAAAAGTAATCGATTTAATAATATAATTAATTTAATAATATAAGTATTTAATTAATTTAATATATAATTAAAAAAGATATTATTATATAAATATTTTATATATTTTTAATAAATATCTATATTAAAAATATAAAAAAAATATTAATATATACGTTTTTATAGTTTAATTTAATTATTAATTAATATTTTATATATATAATTACTTTAATTTTTAATAATTTTAATAAAATTTAAGCTATAATATTATTAATTAAGTAAACTATAAACGCGTGTATTTATATATCGATAAAGAGTTATTAAAGCTTGCCACTACTTATTATTTAGTTTAATAGTACCCCGGAAATAGGTAGATAATTACTTACCCGTAAAACCCCCCGCTTGACTTGCAACACTAACTTAATATCGAATCTTTATCCGTTAACTCGGCGCCAGAATGCGGCCTGCGGGGGATAAGGTCGTTATTAATCGAGAAGCTACTAGTAGCCCAGGTGCCGCCCGGCGACAGAAATGGGTATTCTGAAGGCCAGGATAGGACGCGGTTCGTCGGTTGATGTTCGCGGGAGTGGCTGTAAGTGAGGTACGCAATCCACAGGGCAGCGGCCGTAACGAGTAACGATGTAATACCAAGAGCTAGGGCGACGAGGACTTCGCTTGAAAGGGGCATGGTTTGGACCTAGGAAGACTTTAGGATGCGATAAGTGGGAGGCAACTTGAGGTGAAGCTTTTGATTCTGAACAAGCTTTACGAGAAAATATCCATTTGTAGAATGGAAGGCTTATATGGTAGTTAAAGGGACTCTTCTTATATCAAGTAACCAGATTTTCTCCTGGTACTGAGAGCGGTCCATTTACTATCATCACTCCCGAGTTGTGTACACGCGAAGGCTTAGGATTCGTGCGGTGAGCCAATAATATGCATCTGTCTGTGCGAGCCTGCATATGCTGTCTGGGCGAGCCTGCCTACCCACTTGAAGCTGAGCTGTACAGTAGGTATAAACAGCGACCTGCCATGATATCTATCTGGAGGAGCCAGCACTGATTGGATAGGAGTCGCGAAAGGAGGGGCGAGATATGTGGCTAAGGCATACTTGCTTACTTATTGACCAAGACGACTGCCTCTGTTCAGTTGTCCTCGCACCGAACAAACACATGGACTGTCACAGGCCCCAGCAATTACGAGAGCCTTGCAGCTTGCAGCATAATCCGCTTGCCTACTACCTCTGCTCTGTTCGGGCAAAGCCGATATTCGTCGAGATTATGCCGCAAAGCGTAGACGGATTAAGTTGTGGCACTTACCGGCTTACGTTCCACGTATTGTGTGCCGGGCTATAATTATATCTATACTACTAGTACAGGTTTGCAGAGAGTTTAAAAAACGCTTACGTCACTTAACTTTGGCCGCTAAGGCCGGTCGCAGGCGCAAATAGCCGGTCCATGCCGGCGACGAGGAAAAGGGAGAGCGTACTAACACGACGAGGAAAGAGGTGCTGGCGTTCACGGGACAGCTGGCGACAGGTCCTTGCTATACATGATGTTACAGAACGCTCTGACTGCCACCCCCAGCGCGAAACGTGTAGATAGTGTTTGGATTGGTGCATACTAGCAAAAGCCCAGGGCCTAAAAAGCACCCCCCCCCCCCCTCCCAAAACCCCAAACAGCAGCGCTTTAGCAATTAAAAGGATACCAGGGAAACCCCGGGATAGTTGCAATGATCCAGCCAAACATCCTCTCACCCATCTTGCGCCCCTTCATTGAGTTAAGAAGTAATTAAGCAGTGGAAGAGTAGAATTCGAGCTGGTTCGAAAACCCGAAGAGATGAAAGATGCGACTGAGGCGATAGAGGCAAAATTAACCACGGACACAGAGATAAGGAGGAGGTCTGCGTCGGCGAAGTGAACCTCCTCCACCTATATCAGATAATATCGCCCTGCTTCAGTCACCACCGCCAGATTCGAGATGGACCCCAAAGCAGTTCAGTTTGCCAAGTCGGATCGCAACAAGGAAAACGATCTACTCGTCGCTAAGCATTGAGAAACTAGAACACAACTGGCACTACAAACATAACGGTCTATAACAGCCTAGGAAACTCTTCAAGCTCATCTTCCATATAAGTCAAATACGGCTCAAACTATCTATCCTCCTACACCGGCTGGTCGGCCTAATGTACTGGCCTCTAGATGGTGACCCGGATATTGAACGAGGAGCGTGAACCAAGCTTCCCCGATGAGAACCAATTGGCACAGGAATCGACAAGATTGGAACACTCGGAATAGAAATCAAGAGAAACCTCCAGTACATTCCGCCAACCTGCAGTCTGAGACCTCGGCCTAACCAACAAATCTTCCATACTATACCACACACTCACTCCTCTCACCAACGCAGTCTCCTCTACACCTGACCAAACCCATGAGACAATCTGCCATGACGAGATGACCGGAGCAAGATGATGTTGTCGACAGCAGGCTCAAAAGCAGCCCTGAATGGTCGATCAACGAAGCGCCATGAGCTTACATCCGCGGCATGGTCGAGTTGCAGTACGAGGCATCCGGCGACGAGGTCCAGACGCACTCCCAGCACCACTCGCAGTTGGGGTCCTCGCTGCAGTTGATGTCGCTGCGGGAAATAGCAAGCCATGTCAGTTAATGGGTCTCGTGGGTCGTCATACCCCCCCGAGTATTAGAAGAAAGGGTGCGGGGGAGGGAGGAGCTGGCTTCAGGCATCCAACCTGGCAGTATGGTGATGGTGATGTACACATGGTAAGAAGAAGAAGGAAGGGACAGGGGGAGAAAAGGGGGAGAAAGGGGGAAGGGTGAAGAGAGGGGGAGAATGAAATGGTAAACCTACTCGCCGCAGTTCTTGCACTTCGTCTCCTGCTCCGCGCAATCCGGATGCTTCTTGTGCGCGAAGTAGGCCCCGAGGTTCAAGTGGTGCCGCTTCGTGACCTTCTTGGCCTTGGCCTTGGACTTGTTGTCGTTGTTCTTGATGACTCGGCTCATGCCAAGAATCGTCAGCAGCTTCTGCTTCTGCTGCTTCTGCTGGGACTGCTGCTGGGACTGCTGCTGCTGCTTCTGTCCCGCAACAGCTTGGCCCTGAGACTGCTGGACATGCTTGCCCTGAGACTGCTGGACATGCTTGCCCTGCTGCTGCTGGTGCGTGGGCGATGCCAGCAAGGTCGCGGGGGCTGCGACGAGGAGGAGGGAGAGAACGGCTGACAGCTTCATGGTGGAGGTTGGTATTTGATGACGGGCTTTGGGTAAAGTTGAAAGTGTAAGTTCTGAAGGAGAGGGAAAGTGGCAAGAGAGAGCCTTTTGGTACAGCGGAAAGTACGTGGAAGAACGGTGCCTGCAAGGATGTAGCAAGTTGAAGACAGCCAAGTGATGATGGTGAGTGATGTAGTTGTTATACACCAGACTGATCTGAGAGAGAGGATGAGACCGGGACTCAAGGTTGTTTAAATACGCAAAGTCATGGATGGAATGACACAAGCTTCCATTTTTCCGCGAGGTCATGTTTGGTCGTCCAAGTTCCACCGTCCACGAATTGCGCAATCGAGTCACCGGCACCAAATACAGATACAAGCAAGCAAAAGGGGACGTCAAAAGGCAAACAGCCAAACGTTATACGGTCACAGAAATGGCCGACGACAGGTCGAGGATTGAATTGGATTATTCTTCCATTTGGATTGGAGCGTAGGTAGGCGATAGGGCTGGACTACCGTTCGTTCTGCGGTCACTCCGTGATCCCATGCCTTCTTGTCCTTCCTTGCACACTATAGAACCACGTTCACGATGTATATGATTATCATCACACAAGGCGTCGCGTCCGACTCAACGGCAAGATACATGGGCACATACCTAAGCAAGCGCCGTAGCTCCAGCTATCTGTCATTCCTTTTGTGCCATCTCGGGCTTCGCCATGGCCTGTCATGTCCCTCTTCATTATTCTTTTGTGATATGGAATCGGCGACGTGGCTTCGTGACTCGCTTCGCAATGGTAAATTGTGGCACAAATGCAATCACCGACCGATGATGGAAGCTTGGTGGCATCTGCAAGGTTCGCACCTGGTGGCAGGCCAGAAATAGCTCACGCACTTCATCGTGACACAGGACGCTCTCGTCTCTCTTTGGACAGGTAGTTTCCGATCCGATTAGGTAACCCGAAAGCCACCCTACCAAAGCAAAAGTTGTTGTGTAGCAAGGGCTTTCTTTCAAAATGACCTCGACAATTAGGGTTCCTCAAACAAGAGCGACACAAACGATACATAGGCTTGGCAGGGGTTCTTGTCTGAACCTTTGCTCTCCGACTCCATTTCTGACCATGGGCAATTTCCCAATTGGGAGTCGGCAGAGCAGCAGAGATAGGGGTTGGCGATTAACATTAACTTTCCGAGACCAAAATGTCCCTAATCATCAATCAACTCAAGCACCCCCAACATTAGTACCATCATGAAACAACAGCAAAGGCCACTGCATCGTCGCCGTAGCCGGCACCCCCGGCGCCCCATTCATCCCTACCCCAATCCCCAGATCGGGCTGGCTGCTGCCGTCGTTGACATTCATACTGCCGGACCGCGCGCCGTGGCCCAGCGACATGAGCGCGTTGGCGCTGTACCGGTCCTGGTTGTCGACGATGGCCGCCGTCCAGTCCTGCCACGTATTGCTGCCGCCCGTCACCGCCGCCTGCGCCTGCGCCTGCTGCCGCCAGAGCATGTCGGGCTGCGTCGCCTGTGCCGCGAAGGCCGTGAGCGGGTTGTGGCCGTGGTCCGCGACTGGCGTCTGCGCTTGCGACGGGGCTTGCGCGTTCTGTTGCGCCTGGCCTTGGACCTGTGCCTGGTTCTGTGCTTGCACGTGGGCCGCTGTCACTTGATCGGGGGCCTGGGCGTACATGAACTGGTGGTTTCCATCGTATTGCATGCTGTTCGGCCCATGTCCGGACGAGTCACCATAGGGGATGGGCGGGTACGAGTTCTGGTCTGTGGTCGTCTCACCAAAGTAGCTGCTGCGCGAAGTCGGCATTCCTGTCGTTGGCGTCCCGGAGCTGTTGGAGTGCTCAGTACCGTTGTGATTGGACGAGGTATTGCCGGGTGCACTGGGTAGACTAGTATATGTCGGCGTCTGTGGCGATTGCTTGAGCATCTCCTGACTGACAGGTATTATGATACCTCCAGCTGTTTTCCGTTGCCTGTCACGTTCAATCCAGGAGATTGTCCTATCCACGATGGATCGGACTGCGTCGTGGAATGCGTTACCGGAGCCTAGCGGCCTGTTAGTGGTCATTTTTTCGGCAAAAATGGAGGACAATGTGAACTTACCGATGATTTTACTCGTCTCGGCCAGGATATCCAGCCACATGCCCATGTCATGCCTCAGACTCTCCACCTCCGCGGACGTGACCTCATGCCTTCGTTCCCACACCGCCGCCATAGACGAGAAGGCGGCCGCGATGTAGACAGATTGCATGTAGTAAGTCGTGTCGATGGACTTGATCTTGTACAGCTTGTAGACGCATTGCAGCATATCCTTGGCCGCCTGCTCACATAACCGGGTATTCTCGGCCAGCACTTTCGGATCCTGCGTCATGGCGACCGACGGGTGCCGGACCAAGAGCCGGAACTCGCAGTCGATGTACTGCACGTACAGAGCCTGCATCTGGCCGTCTCCGCCCTCGACGTACCGGAGACCTTGGGGGATCTCATCGCGCCAGGCCTGCAACCGGGCTTCGAGTTCTTCGACGATCCGCAGGTAGCTCTCGGGGTCTCTGCGCGAACAGTAGATGGTCGAGTACATCTCCAAGAAGAGGGCAGACATCTTGAAGCCCGCTACTCCGATCTCGTACAGGCATTTGCCACCGCGGGATGTGTCGACGCCGTCAGGAGTCAGCATCTCGTCGGGGATCATTTCCGGGAAAGGTACGTCGAACTCCTCGAGACGGATGCCCATGGGCCGCCCCATGCGACCGTTCAACGTCACGGCCATGGATACGATAGTCCACCAAATTCGGCTCCGCATTTCGGATTCCAAGTCGGGCCTTCGCCGGACTTCCTGGGAGACCGATGCAGACCAAGCTCTGTGGCCAGACCTATACTGTAGTGCGTCATCATGCTGCTTGAGTCGGGCTTGGGAAAACTCCGCGTATGCACCGCAATCATGACCAGCGCTTGGAGATCCGCAAACGTCCGCGTGGTGGTCAGATCGACAAACTTGCTGAGCGCGAAATGGTAGTGCTTATTAGAAAGCTCGTTGAGCCTGTGCTTTTGTTCGGGATTCTCCCGATTCCGCAGTCCGATTTGTAAATATATACAGGCGAAGAGCATGTGAATCATGACGGTCTCGGCAAGGGTGGGTTTGAAGCCGGGGTCATCATATAACCGAGTGAGCTGGTCAAGAGATTAGCATGCAGCAGCAATTGAGAAGGGCAGTCAGTTCTAGTCTTACCAGATCCATAAAGGTTGGCCGATGCAGGACCGGCAGAAAGGGGTAAATGATGAGGAAATACCATTCGGCATAGGTGAAGGCATCTACCCGGGGCGGGTAATCCACATGGAGAGGCTGGTTCACATTGCAGGCCGACATCATCAGCGCCTGCACCGACTTGTTGTACAGGGCCGACCGCGGCTGGGTGCCGGGGGCCGGCTCGTCCATGTCCTCGGCGTCGAAGGAGCAGACGTCGATGGTGCTGCCGAGGATGGTGAGGGTGGTGCCCTTGATGGAGCTCGAGACGGCCTTGTCGGTGGTGACGCCGATGTGGAAGTCGGCCGGGGCGGGCCTCGAGCATGGACCTCGAGACGCCCGTGGTGAATTGAGTTTTCGTCGGGGCGCGCGTCTGGCCGTTAGCCTTGACCCAGACAGAGTTTGACATTTGCTGCCAGTTTTCCTTCGCGCCGCCGGCGCTCGGCATGGACCCCGATGACCGGCACGACGACGCCATGTTTCCCATCGCGTCATAGTTGCCCGTGGGCGAATGGCTGGGCTCGACGGCCGAGGCGCGGCCCTGGAAGGTCTTGACCTCGATGCCGTTGGCGCCCAGCAGCTGCTCCAGCTCCCGGATGTGGTTCATCATGTCCTGCTTCTCGCGCTCCAGCTCCTGCATGTACCCCCGGCGCTCCGTCCGGCCTGTCACGCGATCCGTCACGTAGCACTCGAGGTTCTGGTTGATGCAGTGCGAGCAGCCCTCGGGCAGGGCGTCGCATCGGATCTTGCGCACCTTGCACCGGTCGCAGGCCTGGCCGGTCCTCGTGTACGACTGCAGTTTGCTCTTGACCACGCTCGAAAAGTCGTTCGGGGCGCCTCCACCATTACCACCACCACCGCCGCTGCTTCCTCCTGATCCCATGCGGTCCAGTTTCGGCAGCTTGCATTTGTAGTGGCTATCGGGTGTCTCGTATTCGGCATCGCCAGGCCGCTTCGGCGGACGGCCTGGGGCCATATTGTCGGCAATTCCAAGCCTTGGGCGGTTCGAGAGATAGAAAAAGCACCTTGTGAGTAGCGCAAGCTAATATAAATAGGTCGGGCGTTTTCTTGGGGGCGATGACGCGACGCGCGACCGTCGATGCGAAGTGGTCAATTGCCGAAAGAACCGAAAATCGAGCACAAAAAATGGAAATGCGGCACGACAATGGAGCTTGCCGGCAGTAGAAGCTGGGCGGCTTATGTTCGAGAAGAATGCAGACCGACAGGCGTCCTCGAAGGATTGCTGGAAGTTGGGGGAGAGCTGCGCAGGCAGGGTCAGAGAGAGAGAGTGCAGCTGGAGATTCTGATTTGCGGCGGGTTTTGCCGTTGGTTGGTTGGGTCTGGTAGTCGGCCAAGGGAACTACCGACGGAGGTATATCCGCTGCTGCTATAACCACTACTATTCGATAGAACACCACCAGTCTATAAAACCAATATAGTGTATATAAGACCAGAAAGTACAATTACTATGAGAGAAGAGAAAAAAGTGGTGGACAAGCTCGGGGGGGGGGGGGGTTTGGCGGCATACATAGGACCTCTGTCAAGAATGGAAAAGAGCGGGAGCCCGACTCAAGATAAAAGAGGCAGGGCAGGCCAGGACGGGCAGAGCGACGAGACAAATACCACGCTCCCTCAGGAGCTTGATGGGCAGAAGAGGGTCTCTGTTATGAGGAGGAGAGAGATGAGAGATGAGAGCGGAGACGATTAAGCCCGAACGGGGAGCCAGATGCAGAGCGACGTAGGGGGTCCGGAGGGACTGGGTAGGGACTGGACTGGTATTCAACGTGCCAATGGGCGTGCCGGTGGGTGGTGATGGGCCCGCGAGTGCACCGAGTGCTGCCATCAAGTTTGACGAGCGCGAGTCAGCCTGCCCAGAAAGTACGCAGGAAGACCCTTGCATCCCTGGACCCTGACCGCACCGCAGATTCGGTGTTGGGCCTGTAGTGTGTACGTCGAGAAAGAGGCCCCGGGATGCATTCGTCACCTTTCGTTCGAGATGCAGAAATGGGGTGATTCGATTTACCCGGAGTAGGTAGTCGTAGGCCAAAACAAGAGCGCAATAAAACCTACCTCTTCCCACGTTTCCCCTCTACATACTGCGTACGTTGACAATCAATTGATTAATTGAAGCCACTTACCAGTTCGTGAGTAAGAGGTCTTGGAGGTCAATACATGTGTGCCAAGCTGTTTTGATGGACTGCCGTGTGTCCAAGTTCGAACCATCCCGCAGCCAAGTAAGTCATCTGAACATTGGCCTGGCTGCCATGTCATGGAGCGAGCTAGAACGGCGGCAGATAGAAATGCCCATGCATCAAGTACATACTGTAGTCCCTGCGCGATAAAAAAAAAGTGTAAAGATTGAATAAGGGTCCAATCGTATGAATTACATACTGCCAATTACTACAAGCATTGCATCTGTTCCAACAGCAACGTGGCCATACTCCAGCTGCCTGGAATGCATGTATGTAGGTTGCGGTCTGCTAGTGGGTTAGGTACTGTACATGTACATGGATCGGCGAGGATATATGTGAGTGAGTTGTCGGGATGGGCTGCTGGAGATCAGGAACTCCCGTTGGAATCGTCGTCACGGCAGCACTGTATGTAGGCTGTAGGGCCAGTCCCAGTCCCGACACCCGACTCTCCCCCATGCATGCACGCGCGTGGCGCTGCAAAAAAAATAAAAATTAACAGCCTAGAAAAGAAGGGGTCCTCCTCATCCCCATTTATCGGCTGTCGCTCGGCCATCTCGTTGGTTACCACCAGTCAGTAGTAGCACCCACCCACGCCCCCCAAGCACAGTTTCTTTTTTGAGCAGGGCCTGGAACTCTAGACTCGACTTCTGCATCTGCCAAGCCCTGCGTCCTCTAAAAACACTCAACTTTAAATTCAAGCGTCATCTCCCTATTTCAACCTTCCTCAATTCGTTGGCCCTATCAGTCATCGTCAATACTGGCAAATGGGTCAGTCCCAATACCAGCGCCTACATAGTACAGGGGCACGACTCGTGACGGGCATAATTCCTTGCTGCCAAAGGTCGTATGCGTTCGTAATATGCTGCCTCTGTCGATTCCAATGGAGACGATGCTTTTCTCCTATCGCTCAAACAGACCAGCCCCCTCTTCACTATCGTCTCAGTTCTCTCGACCGACGGTAGTTGAGAGTTTGGGTCGACCTGTTTCGGCGCCCTTGTCAAGTGCCTGCCTAGGTTTGAGGCGAGGGGGGCACCCTCTTCGGTCTAGCTCGCACACGATGGCATGCAAAATAGAGTTTAGATGCTGCTTCTGTGCTCTCCCCCCTTCCTCTTTTCTGTCGCGTATCGGCTATTGTGACATCGTCAGAGCTGGCCTGCTCATCTCAATGACCCTCCATGCTGCCTTGCAGAGTGGCCCTTGGATCGGGGCCCCACGAATCGCCGTGTCTCAACGTGACCGATGAAGAACATCAAGCCAACCCTATGCATGCCACTGACTCACCGACTACGGGGCTTAATCTCCCCAGCACCCCTCGTTGCATAGCTAGACGATGTTTATTTAACTTTTTAACGTTTTTTCCTGCTCTTCTCGTCCCTTCTCGGGGAGGCGGGCCAGGCCATGCTAAATAACCCTCAGGTCTGAAGCAGTAGCCCGAAACCCAAGCGGGCTCGCGAGTACGATATACTTCGGTCTGTTCTGATGTTTTTGACTTTGACTTTGGCTATTGCTACCCGCAAAGGGAACAAAACGCGGCACCAGCGACCAGACTATCTGCGGGTTGGGATTTACATGCGTTCCGACAGGCTGGGCCGTCTGGTCGCTGCCAAGTCTCGAGTCGGGGGATTGATCCCAGTCATGTCCTACCCAGCCCAGATTGCCCAGCGTGGTACTTGGACTGGAGGTTGTACCGGTAGAGTCGTACTTGTAAACATCTATCTCCACGGGGCTGCGTGATTGGCAACTCGTCATCACCTGGTTCCATTCGGGTGCCCTGCCAAGCGACAGATCCAGATTCTGCGTGGTACTTTTTGAAACCGAGGTAACTCGGAATATTGTCAGAGAGTGCAGAGCCGTCCAGAGAGTCCAGACAACAACCCGCGGGGCTAATTCCACCCAGGACTTCGGTGGGCGAGAGTTCATGCAGTGCCATATTTGAAGCACAGTCGTACATACTGGCAGTGGACACTGGTTCATCTTTGCTCATAATCGACAATCCATGCGAACAGCTAGGTTATGTCATACGCGTTCTTCGCTGTGATGACATAAGGAGCGCATCTTCGCATCCTGGCAACGGATAGACTGTCAAATGCTATTGAATGGACCATTGGCGCCATGAGGCTAGACTTGGCGTTTGGTGGCTTGGAGACTAGCAACACTGAACCAAGTCTTGGGTAACGCGGGACACGCTGCATTGGGAAAGACTCTAGAAACTAGACCATCGCTCCCGGTCAATATTACGGCAAATACATTTGACGTTTTTTTCGGAGACAATCTCCATGGACTGTGATCAATGCTGCTGATAAGGGAAGTTCATGACTCCGAGCTTTGCCGGTAGTAGTAGATATGTAATAATATTCGCAGATCGTGACTCGGCGTGCCCTTGACAATAATGCAATGTGATAAGACACGACCTGATCAGTTTCCGCCAATGGAATCAATACTGCCTGACTGAATTCGTCAGAACCGCCGCATCCTCGAGCTCCCGACTATTGCTTCAATTTCCCACTAAAAAAAGTACCAAGCAGCCACTGTCCATAGCCCGGTTATGTCAGCAACCGCCCAGAAGCTACCCCGCCATCAAATCGCCAACCCCGCCATCCATGCTCGGACTGACGGCCGCAGGAACCCAACCCAAAAAACGCACTGATCTGATTCACATTCCACGCGTGACGCAGCGAGAGCAACGACAGACAAGCAAGTTTCATTTCACGCCGCCCGGGCAGATCAGACAAAGACCGTGCTCCCCCCCTCCCCCTCCACTCTCTCCCCCTCCATCGCTGCCATGGCCGCCCTCGAGACGGTGGAGCTGGAACACCTCCCCGCGACGCACACGGTGCTCCTCGCACTCTACCGCAATGTCGCCAACACGGCCTTTCTGCAGGAGCAGCTACTGAGCCGCAACGCCGACTTCGAGTACGCCTTCGTCGATGCCAGCACCGTCGCGTCGCGCTTCCAGCTGCTCTCGGCCGTCTACAAGGCCATTGCGGCCGAGATGGCCGGGTCCATGCGCACCCCCAACGTGCACTCCGAGGTGGTGGTCTCTCTCAACTCCAATAACAATGTGAGTGGGACGAAGGTGCCCCCTTTCTTACGTCATGTTCACTGTTTTCTTGCACAAGGCTTGCGCTGCAAAATGCATGACTGGTGTAGACTGACAAGATATATGACCACAGATCTCGGAAGCTTACAGGAGATATGGCGTCCAGCCTTCCACTAAGGACGTGGTAGTGGTCAAAGTACTCATATCCCGGGAAGGCTCACCTAGCAGCCTTTCACCAGAGGACGTTGGGAAGCATCTCCAGACACATGTCCAGGGAGAAAGTGTGTCGTGTAGCGACGAGGAACTGGCCAAAGTGACGGACTGGCCCAAGCTGCGCAAGTACCACAAGCTGAACGGTTTGCCCTGGATTGAGGCGATCAAGGATGAAAAGGCCAAGAAGAACGAGCTGGAGATGCTCATTATTTCTGCAATGGCTATGAGGGGTACCTAGAGGCAGGGGTTGGCTTATGAGAGGGGAGTTTTGGTTGGAAATCTGTCACACTACATGGCAATGATACCCTGGGATAATATAGATTCTACATAGGTTAAAAGTGCTCTTTGGGCGGGTAAAAACAAAAAGCATCAGCACGTCAGTGGTTACGTTCAATCGTCGTGAGATGTTGGATTGGGCGATGTAGTTACGGATACCCTCTTTTTCGGGAAGACGTTGCTGCCGGCCCGACACAGCTGCAATCGGACCTGCAATTCAGATTTGTTGCTGCCGGACCTTCAACATTCGAGCATCGTCCAACATTGAAACTCCAAACACGTCGATGCGACACAGCTCATAAACCCACCAATACTGGTCGGAAATATCTCTTTTGTTTCACTGATCGGAATCCACCTGCCGTCAGTCGATCTGTGTCCTCCACTTTACTACCTCCTACTTCAGTTGAATCGATAATAAAGGAGGAGGGAGAGCTGCGCCTCTGGCCAATTTATCACGCGCACCCGGGCTCTCATTCGCATCGGCAAATCATCGTCCGATACTGCTTTGCTTTATCCCGCTTCCACGAAACCCACTCACTTCTTTCTCCCTTCGTTCATTTATTCTTTCCTTCAACGGGATAGACACACTTACTAGGTACCACTACCACTCCGGAGAAGAAAGATGTCCGCCAAAGTCCCCCCCCTCGCCCCCCCGGAGCCCACCAAGCTCCAGCGCGACATCGTCGCGCGCCCGTCCCGGTGGTTCCTCCAGTCCCCCCTGTGCGTGGCCGCCGGCCTCGTGACGGCGCGCTACCTCCTCAAGATCAACTTCCGGACGTACGGGGGCCGCCGCATCCTCGTGGGCACCCTGTTCGCGGGCGTCGTCATGACGCCCTTCGACGTCTGGTACTGGCGGCGCGCCCGCGACGCCGTCGCCGACCGCAACGGCTGGGAGATGCGGCAGAAGCGCGTCGGGTACCCCGTCGCGGCGCCGCGGGGCGTGCGGGGGGCGGATGGGGAGTGGACGGCGGAGACGACGACGGAGGCGGCTGCCGGCAGCTCGGCGGGGGATGTTGGTGTTGTTGGTAGTGGCGACGTGACGACAGGGTCGCGTTTTGGTGGAGGTAGTGATGGTACGCGGAACCAAGCAGGGTATGCGGGTGGTAGTGGTGCTGGTGGTGCCGGCGGCGAGGAGGAACTCCAGGATCCTTGGGCGCTGCCGCAGTCCAAGAAGGGCGGCTCGTCGCGATGGAGTTAGACGCATCGATTCTCAACGGGCGACGCTTACGTGAGGATCGACCGGTTTCAGACACGAAGCGATGCAATTGACGGAGAGGCTGTCTGGGTGAGAGATGTATCCGTGGCTGTCAGCAAGCCAAGGGGGAGATTTGCTCACAAGAGGCCAACCGTCCAAATGAGAGACGTTCCCAACTCAGACTCCAGGATGGTTTAGCAATTGCCGGTAGACGCGCCTATGGTGGGCTTCCTACACATATGTACAGTATAGCGGCGTACGAATGTCTTCGGCAGGAATTGGAGTCTCCGGCACGGGTGTTGGCCGGCCGGATCTGATGCGTCATGGATCCGGAACACGGTACATACACAACAGCCGGATTCCCAGTTCAAAGCATCACCAACGAAGACGCAAATCAAAATGAGGGTAATACAAGTCTGTTGCGATCAATTGATCCCGATGTCCCTGGTTTCTGTTAGTCAATCAAAATGGTGCCGGCGCTTTGTGCTCGGTCTGCTTACCTACTTCATCATACGCAAAGTAGCACACACTACCATCGCGAATTGCTGGGCCAGGGAATTGACAGCTACCCAACCCCAGCCCACGAGAAACATGACTTACTGTGATACTGGTTTCGCACTATTTGAACCACGTATTGCGCTGGGCCAGCAGTGAGCTACACTGGCGGACAGAGTCAATCGATTGAGCCCAAATTGGTTCGGATACCCATTCAGTACAATTCATCAGTACCGTGAAAGGCGATGGGCCTCAGAAGAAAAAGGTTGAGTTAAGAGAAGATTTGAGCCTTGATTCAACGAGAAGGTTTTGGTCCAGCCAAGGCGAATGTATTTGCTATCTCCGCCACAAGAATCAGCTGTATATAACAGAGACCTCCCGCCCTTCATCCGAATCCGATTCTTTCCTCTCTCCATGCTCCCCTCACAAGTCCCAGTGCCTCCATGGAAAGGCACTTGGAGCCTCCTCCTGGCAGCAGCAACGACAACTACAATGCCTCGTACCAACCCACAGCCCGCCAGCACATCAAGCACAATGGACAGCAGACTGCTGGGGTTAGCAAAACAAAAGTTGTGCTGCTAGGGGAAAGGAAGAGGGGAGAGGGAAAAGATGCCATCAAAACTTTGTACACCGGTCGAAGACCAGGCGTGATACACGGGCGATGTGCAATTCCATGTACACGCCTCCCCGTAGGACTACTTGATCTCCCACGAGGTGCACAAGAGTATGAAGAAAGGGAAAAGAGAAATCAGATCGAGGCGGGCAGAAGAGTCGATTAAATACCGAAATTCTGGGGCCGATTGATGTCTGCTGGTCTGTAAACAGGTACCGCCTAGACGACATTGACTCCGAGCTGCCTCCAGCTGTATGCTGTTGTATGCTGTTCCGAGCGGAAGGGGCAGGCCTCGATATGACACACACTCACACCAAATACAGCATGTGCTTCACACACCAGTCGACAGGCGGCGGGAAGACGGAAACTACGAGACAAACCACTACGTCACGGTCGACGGTCGGGCATCTTTTTGAATTCTGATCACATCAATTTATGCCACCGGTATTCCAAAGTTGTCTGGACAGAGGCGGAAGGAAAGGGACTGGCTGCCTGATTTGTTGTGGGGCATGACTTGATTCGAGGTGAACTGGAAAGAGAAAGATTGAACGTCGAGGAAGGAGCGAAATCACGGGGACAGTAGAAGCCGGAAAATGATGACCAGCCAGACCATTCCAGAAGCCTCGTCGGTGTTTCACCTCGGGCAGGAGTGTGCATCTTGGCCAGCCTGATTCCTGACTGAAGCCCAGCAAGTGATTGATCAAATGTGACGCCACCTCATGGCACCAGTTGTCGACCCAGGTACGAGATGCTTTATTCAGGGGAAGTACACTGCTGTGACTACACCCCCGCTTCGCAAAGGGAATCCTAGCTGCTTCCATCTGAGGTCCATGAGAGGGGAAGTAGCAATAATTACAGATGACCTGTTACGTGTCGATTTTCTTTGGGAATGCAGGTGCTCCCCCATAAGTTCAACTCCGAGCTGCTACTAATGCGCTCAAAGGTCCTTTGTATCGCTAATCTTCAGCGCTTGGCATGCTTCCTACTGCGTAATCGAGTATGTATCTCTGGATAATGTGCTGGCCTTATAAAACAGTGTATCGTTCTGCAGTAACACTCTAGGCGGCGGCCGTAGCAGCGTCCTATATATATTCTTCTATCTTAGTCGGGTCTGGCCTACAGATCTCCATGCCGTATTAAATATCTTTTTAACGTGCAGCTCTTCCTACCCTAGCGAAATCTGGTGAAGCTTATAGGTTAGAGGTATAGGCGACCTCGTCCTCTCATCTCTAATATTAGCCTAAACAGATATAGATCCATGGTTATAGAGCTTTTTTAAGGCCAGGTTTCGTATAGTCGAGTTTTTAGACTAATTTATAAATAAGTTAGTAAAGTTTTTTAATTTATTAATAACTTATTAAACTATATATAATAATTTATTTATTATTTTAAAAAATAAGTTAAAAGAAATAATTACTCGTAATTATAATAGTTTTTTAATATAAATATATTTATTTATATAAAAATAATATATAAGTACGTATTATTTTATTATTTTTATATTATATTAAAATTAAGCTTTTAATAAATAAGTAATAAGCCGCGATAAGTATATTTATAAATGATTTAAACGTTATAAGTATCGCTTTAAATTAAATATGTCGATATTAAATATAAATAAATTATTAATTACGTTATTAATAATAATTTAAGTCTCGATTTATAAAAACTATAAATAATTAAAGAATAATAATTAAAAAAAGAATTATTTTTATACATAGCTTTATTTATTATTAATATATAACGAACTTTTTATTTATATCACCTATTTACGTTAACGTGCTTTCGTATATTAGTATCGTTTATTTTTATCCTAGGGCGGCGATTAAACGGATTTACTAAAAAAAAAAAGCAGCGTATTATATCTAGCTAGGTAAAAATAATGCGATAATAAAATATCTATTAATATAAAAGATATAAAAAATAGTTATACGCTAAAAAAAGTTATAAAAATCGATAATAAGGTTATATATTATAGGTATATATTTATATTAATTCTTAGTTTACTTTTTTAATTAATTAATTTTAACGTATCTTATAAGCGAATATTTTATATAAGCGAATGTTTTATTCTTTTACACCTTTTTCGATAAAATATAAGTTAATTTTATCATAACGTATTTAATATATTAAAATTAATTAAAATCTTTATTTTTAAATATTTCTATATTATTTTAATAAGTACGCGTATTATATCTAGGCTTTCCGTAGATTTTATAGCGTTATAAGCGTGTCTTAAACGTTTTTATACGATTACTCTTTTAACGCGATTTGTTTTATAACTATTTATTAATATCTTTTTAAAACTACAGGTCTTTTTTAACTTATATACGAAGTGATTTTTTATTTTATAGCCGTTTCTTTTTTATACGGCGGCGCTGGCTAAGTATTTTATTTATTTTTTAAAGTATCGCGTTCTTACTTTTTAAAAAAGTAACTCGGTATATAATATACGTTATAGCTTTTATAATTTAGTTAAGATTAATTAAAATAAATATCGAAAAGTTATTTTAATGCCGTACGATACGGTTTTAAACGTATTCGGTTTAAGATTAAGCCTTAATCGGGTTGTTTAAAGTTTTTAATTCTTAAAGAATAAGTAGGCCGAAAAACGTCCCCAGAGGTGTTAAAATATATAACTTTATATTTAATTATAAAATAATATATTCCGGATTATATAAAACGAATCCTATTTTTCGAAAACCTTTTTATATATTCGAAACGGTAAAAAACGCTTAAAACGTTTTTAAAAACGTTAATAAAAAGTCCTCCTTTAAAATATGAGTAATATATACTCGTATAAAATATTTAATTTCTTTTTTTATACGCTTTTTTTAATATATAAAAATAATTAATATTAAAAGGTTAGAGCTTATATAATAAATAAGAAAATATATAAAGTATAATAATTAAGTTTTTTTTATAATAGAGCTCGAAAGCTATTAAGTAGTAGTTTTTATAGCCGTTTAAGACTAAAAAATAATAATAACCCTTCGTATAAAACCTAATATATTAATTAAAGTATTAAATCTAGTCCTCGCTTTTTTTATTTATAGTTTAATTATTTTTAATAATTACGATCACCTAGTCCTTCAGTAATGGGTTGTTTTCGTATTAAGAAAAGAGGTACGTTTTTTTAGTAAAGATAATATATAGAGGGATGGCGTAACCGTGTAATCCGACGTTTTAGATAATTATAACTTATTCTTAATTCTTTTACTATATTATTCTAGGCTTTCCGCATCAATTAAAAGTAGTTACGATTATTTCGAACGAGATTTAATTTATAAAAAAGCCGGCTTCGTTAAAATTATAAGCTAGTTAACGGTGCTACGGTCACCCTATATAACGGCGACCCTAAAAATTAATAATAATATTATATAATAATAATACGAATAATTTAATTAAAAATTAATATAAAATCTTAAAAATACCGTTTTAGTCTCGAAACGCTTTTATAACACTTTTAATTTTAGATTTAAAGTTAGATTTAATTATAACGGCTTCCGGCGCCGACGATAAAGGAGTAATAGCCTGGGGTTCTAATATAACGTTATTTATTTCCCTTTTAATTATTATAATATCTCGTATATACGTAAACTTTTAATTAGGGTTAAGTATTACTTTTTTTTTTTTTTACCTCTTTTTTTTAAAATTACCTTTTAAAACTAACTTCTCGTGTTTTAATTAGCCGATCTAGCCGTTTAAAGTATTTAGACTCTTTTAAAGCTTCCGGAATAAAACCCGGCGCGTCGCGTTATTAAAAATAATATTATTACTATTAAGCGTATCCGCTAACTTTTTAATTTAGCGGCTAGTCGTAGGTATTAGTAACGTTATAGAGGAGAATTGTTTATTGGAAACGTTAAGGGGAGGCTTAAATAGTCTTGCTTCTACTTAGTTTTCTATCCTCCGGTTCTGGCTATTAAGGGGCTTATTAATATCGCGAGGGAATATATTAGTTACGGTTTAGCCGCTAATTATTATATACGGCCGAAAAGTAAACCTTTTAATTAGTTCGTAATATTAGAAAAAGTTTTTTTTATTTATATTTATATTATTAAGTTTTATATAATATAAGGTTATTTTTTAGTAGTAAGTATTTTTTAATATATTAAAAGGATTAAAATCCAGGGGTTATAATAGGTGCAACGAGTATATTAAAAAGAAGAGAAGTTATATTTTATACTTTAAATATGTTATAATAAAGTCCTCGTTTATATAATTAGCGTAATTATTTAAAATAATAAGCCGTTATTAATCCTCGTTTTAAAGCTTTATATAAAGGATAAAAACCTTATTTAATTATACTAGGGCTAGTTCTTTATTAATTTAACTTTTAAGGGATATCGTAAAAACCTAATCCTCTATAATATCCGTTAACGAGTCCTCCTTTTTTAAAAATTATTATTACTAGACTTATTAATTTTTAAATATAATAAAAGGAGGTAAAGCTCGGCTTAAAGCGTTATTATATTCGACCGCAAAAGCCTATTTTCGATTAAGGGAATCTTAATTAGTATTCTTTTTATTTTAATAGATTTAATAACTATTATATTCGTTCTATAGCTGAACTAGTTACCGATCTCGTCGACGTTAAACCGAAACTCCGGAGGGATCGATTTTAAAATAAGATTATTAAGCCGTTCGAAAAACTCGATAATTGTTTTTACGGAAGTTACGTTAAGCTTTAAAAAATCTATCCTTTTAAAAAAAAGTAGTACCAATAAATGAATAGCGAGTAATAAATCTTTTAACTTAATATTTACCGAGTATTATATTAATCCCGTTAATTTAAAAAATCCGTTAAGCGAATATCTAAAAAATAACGTACGCCGGTAAATAGCCTAGATTATATTACGTAAGGTACTAAGTCACGATTTAAGACTTTTCCGCTATTATTAAGGCTTAAAAGGACTTATTCCGTTATTTTATAGTCTTGCAGCCGTGAATCCGAGCCCTTAGAATTATTTTAGGGATATTATACTTCTCGGCGGCTTATTTTATTAACGAGCTATTTATAATATCTTAAATCGCGTATTATAATATTGACTCGTTAAGTTTACGGCTTATCGGAAAGAGGAAAATAAAAAGAAGACGATGGTATTATTTAATTAATTATAAATTAAAAGCTGACTGGTTTATATACTGATTTATATATGGTGCTGTTAGGGGCTATCTAAATTTAGGGGTCGCCGTTGTATAGGGTGACCGTAGCACCGTTAGCTGGCTTAAATATCCTTTTTTTAAATCTTATACTTATAAATTATATTCCGTACGAAGGTAAATTACGCGTAATACGCGTCGGGATCTTTATAAAAGATTTTTTAATAATCGATTCTTTGGTTAAAACGCGTCTAGAGGTCTAGTTATTATTGTATAAAGTTAGAGGCCTAATTAACGCCGACATGTCCCGCGTTGCGTAAATTAAATAATCGATTCGTTATATTTTTTATATTATTTAGCCGGGGAAAAAACGATTACGTATTTAAATTAATAATATATTAAATAATTATATCTTTTTTAAAATTTAAAAACTTTTAAGAATTTATAAATATTTCGCGTTATATAAGTTAATTATTTCGTCTACGCTATAAAGTTTTCGATAAGACGTAATAAATTAATACAGCTTTTTATATGTTTAAAATTAAATCTTCTTAAAGCGTTTAAAGCGCTAGAATTATATTACTCTTTTTTTAAAGTTATGGCATTTTCGGACGTAAAAGAATATAAAAAAAGGTTAAGGCTATAAAGAAATTTATAAAAGTGAGACATTCGCTTATATAAGATATTCGCTTGTGAGATACGTTATATAATATAAAATATAACTATTAAAAATATAAACAGTAATTATTTTTAAATAGCTTTAATTATTTACTTTTATATTTTCTTTACTCTATTTTTTAGAATGACTAGCTAGATTCGTATCGGTATTATCGGCGGCGGTCTCGCCGGGGTTACGGTAGCTATCGCGCTCGCGAAGCATCCTTATATAAATATTTAAATCTACGAAAGGGCTCCCTAGTTCTTTGAACGGGGCGCTGGCCTAGGGCTGTCCCCTCTAGCGCTCGAAGCCCTCGACGACATCATTCCTTCGGTGATCGATCTGTTAAAAACTCAGGCAGGAGCCGTAGAACTAGAGGCAGCCCATCTGGTAATGGTTAGTAACGCCTCTAACCCTAACCTAACATTGCCATCGCGTCGTACTAATACCTACCTTAACAGGGCTCGGGACCTGAAGCAGGTACCGTTATTTCGGATCTCGAAGTTAGTGCCGGCCTTACTTTAAACCGTGCCCCGCTATTATAAACGCTTCTTTTACTACTACTTAAAGATATCCTTTACGTTAATAAATGCGTCTAGTTTATCGAATAAATAAAAGCTAGAGTTACCGTCGCTTTCGAAAGCGGTATAAACGCTTAATTCGATACTATTATTAATATAGACGGTATTTTTAACGCCGTTCGAAACTATATCTTAAGAAAAGAAATAAAAATGTATATAGCTTCTCCTACTAGTTAATTAATAGGATACTCGACACCTGGTCCCTTTCGAAAAAGCTAGGGTGGTACTCGGAGATAAGTCCTTTAAAATAGATCGCTAATATAACTAGCTTAGCGAAGGGGTAGCGATACTATATAAAATCGTAGAGAACCGAACTATGGTCTAGTATATTATCGCGGTTATTAATAAGAGCTTCTTAGCCAACCGGAAGCGACCTGTTATAAAACAAGTTCTTCAAGATATACTTCCTCCTAGTTAAGATGAGGGCTTTATAGCTAGGGGTATGGTAGAGGTAAGTTTCGTGTCTAATAAAACTGCTGATTAATACAGTACAGCTTACTCGTGTTCAGCTCATCTTAGATCAGGAAGAACCCATGGGGTATGCTGAGTGGGAACATAAATGCACTCCTACGTACGCAAGCAACGGGGTCTGCATTATGGGCGATGCAGCCCATGCGACATCTCCCTTGCAAGGCGCAGGTGCCGGAATGGTGATCGAGGACGCCTTCATCCTTGGCCATCTTATCGGCAACATATCATCGAGAGGAGAGATCAATGCCGCGTTTAGGGCGTTTGATGTCGTCCGGCGGCCTAGGTGTTAACGAATTATTGATGCCGGTAGAGAGACAGGCCGTCTGTTCTACGGTTAAGACGAAGCGGTTGGAGCTAACCCGGAGAAATTGAACGAGGCACTGGGCCGAACATTCGCCCATGTAACCGCCCTTGAATTGAAACCGCACAAGGAGGAGGCTTTGGAGACAATGCGGACGTTACTGAGTAGCATGTAGTTGGTGCGATTCCCAACTGCCTCGGAGCAAGCAATCAGACCAGCTTAGATGACTGATTTTGGGAAGCCTTGCCAGACATACATGATGGTGTGAAATCAAAACCGGCTTGCCTCTATTTTGTATAGTTCCTATTTGAACGATCACTGGCTGCCAGCCATCGCTTTTACCCAAACCCCTGAAGTCAAGGCCCCAGCTACCACGCCTATGTTGCCTTCATGAAGATGTTATAGAAGGAAGTCGTAATTCCACACGAGAAATGTATAAACGTGAACGGGTCCAATAGCCCTCCCAAATTTGGAATTGTTGATTGTATAAATACGGACGCACTCTGTGGATAATATATAAAGCTTGTTCGGGGCTTATATCAAACTTTCTAAAGCAAATTGCTGGTAAGCGACTTTCGGGGTTTATTCCTTCTTATTCTACTGTTATTCTTCATTATTTCAATCATTATTCCTCGTTATCCCAGTGTCTCAGGAGGAATAGACTCACCGTTTATTCGAAGAGTTACTATTATTCCGTCCTGCGACATCTCACTTATCCCAAAAAGGGTAATACTAACGCCGAGAGTCGGTACATAGGGTTACCGTTTCGGTCAACTCGACTATGTCCAAGTAATTCATGTTATTCCGAGCATCTGAATCTATGCAGTTACTCTAAGGAGGATATTCCCAGACGGGCTCATTCTCTAGACCAAAAACCGCCGCCTTCCACAACAAGCCACCACGACCACCCTACTTCGACGACTCCAGCGCCCGGGGCGAGCACCTCCAGTGTGGGCGCTGTCTGCGATGCGGAGAACAACTGCATGTACTGCAGTTTTGGCATTCGTCGGGCAGCGTTGGCGGCGGCCGTCCAGACTCTTCGAGCAGCGACGGAGGCAAAAAGCCAAACCTGTTCTTGCGCCGGCGGTGCCGGCCACATGCGAGCGAGAGTCATGTTACCAACCATAAATTCAATGATACTCTGGTCGTAGTCCATACACCGACGAGTCAGTGATGGCCACTCTGGGCGCGGCCTGCGTTGCATTTGCCCAAAGATCCGGACGCCAGCCCCTGTGTCTTTAAGGCACAGCTCTCTTAGGCCTAAGGAAATCTGGTGGAGTTTCACCGTCAGATTGTAAGACGACTTCTCGTGTCTGTACGCACCCTCCCAATCACGATCTCCCTTCCTAGATATTGATAAGTTCCACCCCTTCAAGACCTGGCTGGGCCAATCAGTTACCCGTTGAACGAAGTCTACCAGCACGTTAACTTTAAGATTATGTATTCTCTGGCTTGAAGGAGTTATTCAACTGGAAAAGATATAAATTATTCCATGTTGATTTATTCTTGAGCCAGTTGATAGGAGTAAGGTTAGTTCTGTGAGCTCGAAGTCCTTAGAGGTGGTATTAGGAGTATTCACTGCCAGGCACATTGCTATGTCGACTCTGCTAGGGATGCCGTAGACCTTGAAAGCTAGTCTACGGACAGAGCTAACCTTGGGGAGAGGAACTAGTAGCAGGTTCTCAAGTGCCGCCATTTGGTCCGTAAGCGTCTCGGTTTTGTCGGTCCCACGTATGTAGGAGCGGAGGTCGATTCCGGGGTGAAGTTCATTTTTCTTCAGGATGCTCAGTAAGTCCATCATGCACCTGATGGCCCATCTGCACTCCCTCGCTGTAAGTTCCTCTAAATTGGAGAAAGAGGTGCCGAAGAATGGAGAACCTTCCTGTCCTTTCTAGAGTGGAGCGAATTAGCCCGACGTCGTCATCCGGCTTCCATGTTCTGGGTATGGAGCGAAAGGTGATATCCTCGATAGCACATCTCCAATGCTGGCAGACCATGACGAGGATTAGCCGCTGAGCTTTTGCGGATTTTTGGCGCCCCTGTATTGGTAGGTATTCCATGATCATCTTAGTGATCTCTATTGGCATACCACAAAGTGTAGGTTCCATCCTAGAAGATTTTGTTGTTTCTGGAGGTTGTCGATATTGCAACTGGATGAGAAGTAAAGGAAAAGCAGCCACTCTGACTGGGATTTTATATTGAAATAGCCTCACTTCTAGTGTTTGTGGATGCTAAATGTACGTGTCTTGTTTGTGGGAAAACATCTCATCGCCGAGCTTTGTCATCCTGCATTCCACCGAGCAAACATTTACCAGGATGGGTCGGCCATGTGACGTAGATCAGATGGGTCACCTCTTTGATACATGGATATCGTATGATCATTTCTTACTTATGTAGACCTTAGGATTGTGTTTCAGTGTATGTTTGCCATTCAGCTCCTGCTCCACGTGACACCTTGCGTGGATTCCTGAATAACACTGGAGCAAACTGATCAGCCTCAAGGCCTGCTCTTACGGATTCTTACAAAATAGGCAGGAACCTGTAGTGATAAAATTACCGGACTGATCTTCCGTAACTTCACATTCAACAGCTGTTGGCCGCCAGCCATAGCCTGTGATACACCCCTAAAAGTCATGGCTCTCGCCACTACAACTCCCTCTCACCTTCTCGGGAAACTGTTCGTGACGCCGATCGAACTCCTCAGGTGGAAAGCACAGCCTGGGGAACCAGAAGATCATTCAGGGAACATGGTTGATGACGTCGGGGCGAAAAGCCTGTCTGCGGATTTATAGTGAGGAAACGAACACGGATCAATGACCAACGTACTTCGCCCAGAGGAGCTCGAAGAAAGGACCTTGGACGCATTGGCTACTTCTTGGAACCTAAAGATGAATCACAAATCACTAAACAGTATTACTAACCGGATTCCAAAGGCTGGGATACACACAGTACATCATATGGCCAACAGGCCTAAGCGAAAGACCAAAGGTTCAAACATGCAATGAAGCCCGAGGAGGAATGTCCCACTCATGCTGTTAATCTTGACAGCTGATTCCCCTCGTTCATAGCTAGACCCAAGTTTCACTGAGTCCTGCCACCTTCGTCCTAATCACAAGCCATTACAAAGAATAATGCGTAAGAAAAACCTGGTTTTCTTTCGTGGTGATGTGGTTCATGGCTAATGAGGAGTCATCTAGCCGTCTCATCCTATCTCTAGGGAGAAGTCTGAACGAGAACCTATGCGTGGCTCTACTCAGACACATACATTGCTTTCAGTCTCCTGCATGCGCTCTCCATCGTTCTTGAACCTAGTGGTCTCCGGAAACGGCCTCCTATTTGTGCGCCGTCATGATAAACGAGGGTTCTCTCCCAGCCTTTATCAGCACCGGGGGAAAATTGGCAAAATTGCCATCCGATGGATTCGATATAAATACCTTGATCTCACTCAGGCGCCTCTTCTCTGCGACAGCGAACCACGCATTCAGGACCCTGTCGCTAGGCCTCCAAGACCGATCCATGTTCTTCTGCCGCCACGTGATTTCAGCGGATGGTTCACTTGAACCTGCAGTCGTATCCACGAAATCAAGATGAAAACTTGGTCCTGTACTGGACGCTGAATACAAGTACATCATCTTAAGTTTGGGCATTCTTTGGGCTGCAAATGCAGCGGCCTCCCAAACAAGTTCTTGCTGCTGCACCAACGAGGCCGCTCTCGGAGCCGGGCCAGCATCCGGGTAGGTAATCTGCAACAGCTCTAGCCAGCTTAGAGGTTCCAGCGTATCGAAAACGCGATGGTCGTACTCCAAGGTGAATTCCTCTAGCAGAGGCTAATTCGTCGCGTTGCCTTCCACCGGTGCTTGCCCAAAGATCTCGATACCGATGAGCGACCCGGCTTCAAGGCGCAGGCTTCCGAGACCTAACGATAAATGATGGAGCTTCAGCGTCAGAGGGGTATAAGATCTTCCCTCTTCGATAGAGTTCCCTTCACCATCGTCTATGGATATCATTAAGGTGAGATCTTTCGCCGAGTAAGCTGGCCAGTTTACAACCGTCTGGGCAACGTCTATGGATTCGTCAGCCAGAGAACTCAACAAGAGGCTGGGTTCTAAGTAACCACGAACGACTGAGACGAAGAAAGATTGGACAGAGTTGGAGTAAAGCCAACGATGAACGCAACCGTCATGTTACTATGCGTCGGGACAAAGATTATTACACTTACCAATCCGCTTTTCTGAACTCATGGAACAGGAACAGAACTTCACGGATGCACATGGAGCAATACTCATTAAGTTTGCAACGACGACGCCAAGACCGTCACCCGGGTTGTAGACAGTGAGGTGGTTAATCAAACGGACCTCTGGTAGAGGAGTCAAAAGCCTTGCTCGGCCCGCATTTGTATGGCGTCGGCGGGTCACTGCTGGAACCCCAGCGCGGTCCCCACAACCAGAATTCGGCGGCAATCCCGGGATGTTCATGGGCAAGTGCCTCTTCTTCCAAGCTACTCAGTAAGCCCAAGACGCCCGCTAAGGCGGATGCGCAACACGCCGAGTCGTATTCTTTGATTGTAAGCTCGAGATGCCGAAGATGACGTATGTTTCCTGTCCTTTTGAAGATGGAAGAGAGTAACTCCAGGTCGTCGTCACTCTCATAGGACTTGACGATTGTGTGAAAGGTGATGGATTCGACGACGGCTCTCCATGTAGCGCAGACCGTGGCGAGGCTGGGCAGCTGCTCGCGAGCCTCAGACTCCAGGGTTTCCATAATGATGGAAGTAAGCTTGATGGGTAGGGGCCATGGCGCCATGTTGAACCGATTTCAAAAACGTGTTGTGTGTAGTGGCTGTGAAGGAAGGAGTGGGCAAAGGTCCGGATCGTACTTGAGAATTTTAAGGGCAGAGCTACTTGGGCAGAATTAGTTACAATTCCATGGTTGCCTCTCCACTTGGACTTGAACACGGATGCCTCACAGTGACCAAGCAACTAAGGAAGCGAGTCGACAGAAAGCGCCAGTTGGATTCAAGGGGCACCAAATCGTAAGACCATCGAAAATAACATGAAATTACTGGGATATTATGCCAAAAGCAACGGCAGCGGTACTGCATTCTACAACACCATTAGCCGAGCCTTAACTTTCCTATCACACTCGTCTGGCTCGGATATCAATACGTAATTGAAACATTGTTCTCGCTGGACATCAGCCATTCACAATCAACCTCACGCCAAGTCTGCTGTCATATCTCCATTATTTACGTCTCAATTCAATTCTACATTGGTACCGATGGAATCATGTAACTTATTTGTCTTAGTGTCTGGTAGCAGGCAGGAGTTCGACACCTGATAGACCGCATTTCGTAGCCCAATTTAGGTGCATACAGCTAAAGTAGGCATGCCTTTCTTCTATGCACTTTTGGGAAATATGCAGACTCCAGTGTGCCTGCTAGTTGAGATACACCTATGTATGTACGTGGTGCGCAGAAATGAAATGCGCTACCAAGATATGGACGCCTGACTAGCAGGTTGAACGCACCATGCACAAGTGAGTGTTTGTCCAGCGAGTACCCCGACTGGGAGCGTTCAGGAGCAGAAGTCCAGACGAGCTCACTTCGGTTTCCGAACATCAGCTTTCAGCCGCACTCGATCCTTAGCACATTCGGTTTGGACGAACTACTGGATCCACCTAGTCCCGTGGGGAATCTTCCCAATGACAACATGATCCTGGGGAACCTTGTAATATACGCGGCCAACTGCATGGTCACGGCTTGCAAGATGGGTGAACACGAATGTACTTCAGAGCTGTTATCGGTTGCCACACCGAGCAGGTCAAAATTATGTGCGAACCCAGGAGGGCAGGGGGCAGGTTCAATGATCAGGCCTTGGACTGGATGACCGACGTCCACTTGAACTCCAACTACAAGCCTGGTGAGGCGGCGAAGCATCGTCGAGCGGCCAAGAAAAGAACGACGTCGGACGGCTTAGCCATTGAAACATATCGAATCAGCGAGGCAGAGCTGGAAGACATGTTCGCCAATGCCACTCTCAGCAAACGTGCTGACGATGTAAGTGACCTGCCCCCCAAAGCTATACCCATACCCTATGGTAAGATAACGATTTTGACTGACACTCACTTAGGAGGACACCGGCTTCCGGCTCATCCAGACGTTCAACAACATTGAGCGACCCGACCATCATCTGCAGATCGAGGGCGGCCTGACCGCCGGTTCGACCTACAACGTCCAGAAGACCGTCTCGGAGAGCGTTTCGGTCGGGGTCAAGGACATCAGTCAGACCGAGTTCAGCATCAGCTTCTAAACCACCCACGAGGCGTCAACGATCCAGGGCATCAGCGTCAAGGTAGACTGCGCGTCCAGCCAGACTGGCGTCCTCTACTTCAGCCCCATCTGGGACAAGTACGACGCCCTCTTGACCCCCGAGAAATGACGAGATCGAGGTCTGGGTTCCCCGCCCCGGGACGGTCGTCAACTACCGAACAGACTGCCTGGCCTGATTTGCTGCCTCCTTGGTTGGTCTTGTCAAACTTGCAGGGAAAATACGGCATGGGCTACCTGTTCACTTCTGCTGAGTAAGTGTAGGGGCTTTTATGGGAGGCATAATTTGAAGTTTATACTTATTCGGAGATGTTCCTCGTTCTTATTAGTGGGAATGGTTTGACTCGAGCTGATTTGAAGGATTTGGAGGAACTAATCTAATGTCTGTCGGGCAAGAGAAAGAAAACAGCAGACGGTTTCGACAGGTAGAAGCACTGCGTTGAAGAATTTTGACTGGCTATCACCCGAGTGTGATGAGGTATGTTCCCGTCCCTTGGAGCGTCGAATATTAAAATAATAGTCCACGGAGTCGTCGCACGCCCAAAGATGGGTGGGCTGTCAAACCCTAGGCGATACCCCGACTCAAGACTGCGAAAGAGTCTACCGCTGTGATGCTTATGTATTCGTGTATTCTGGACGCAGGACTCCCTGCAGGAGTGGGCTGCACGATCAAGCGCCAGAGACTGCCCCAGACGGTGCGCGGCCACGAATGCAATGGCAAAGGACACGCTTCCATAAGCTATATCAATATGTAGATCCATTCACAACATGGCATGTTCTATGCGATCCAGGGACTTGTCGATAGACACAGAAACGGAAGACTTGAACATGACATGACGTGCCTGATACTCTGGACGGCCGCGAGAGCCCATAGCGAAAGACAAGATGCACCAATTTATTTGACCAACTTGAAGATGAAAACAGGGCATTCTGGATATGAAGAAAATATGTAACTTCAACTGGTTCCTACTTGACGAAGGAGGAGAGAACGTGACAGCGGCTGCAAGGGGGCCTGGAGATCTTGGGCCCCACAGTGTCCCGCAATCCCTAATCCCGTTGCATCTGCCCCACCAAAATTTTCCTAAAGCTTCAATGATGGAACTATCAGTTGGACGTCCAGTCCAGTCCAGCAGCTCTAGATTTCCAGACGACAGACAGCGCACCAAACAACAGCCAAACCCACGACCCCCAGGAAAGAGAAGGAAGATTCGAGCAACCGCCCACACAACCTGAACAAAAGCGCAAAGCAATACACGAACGATCCCAATTGGCGAGCGGGCATAGTCGCCGAAAGAAACGAACTTCCCCCCAAAGACAGACAGACACCATGCCCCTCGACACCTCCACCTACAACCTAGCGCTCCTGCGCGTCGACGGCCGCCGCTGGAACGAGCTGCGCCAGCAGGTCGGCCAGCTGGGCGTGCAGTCTCGGCGACGGCTCGGCCTACCTGGAGCAGGGCAACACCAAGATCCAGTGCATCATCACCGGCCCCAACGAGCGCGACGCCTCCAAAAACACCTCGTCCTCCGCCTCGACGGCCCCGACCGCGGGCGGCGCCGGCGCCACGCTCGCCGTCAGCATCATGATCGCCCCCTTCGCGACCGTGGACCGCAAGCGCCGCGGCCGCAACGACAAGCGCGTGCAAGAGATGCAGACGACCATCGCCTGCGGCCTCGCGGCCGCCGTGCAGGGCCAGGCCTACGGCCCGCGCTCGACGATCCACATCGCGCTGAACGTGCTGTCGCAGGACGGGTCGCTGCTGGCGGGGCTGATCAACGCGGCGAGCCTGGCGCTGGTGGACGCGGGCGTGCCCATGACGGACTACCTGGTCGCCTGCACGGCGGGCTCGACGTCGTCGTACGCGGCGGCCGACGAGGCGGCCGACCCGCTGCTGGACCTCAACACCCAAGAAGAGCAGGAGCTGCCGTTCCTGACGCTCGCGACGCTGGGCGCGACCGACAAGGTGGTCGCCATGGTGTGCGAGAGCCGCGTCCAGCTGACGCGACTCGAGGGCATGATGGCCACCGCCGCCGACGGCTGCAAGGCTGCCCGGGACTTCCTGGACGGCGTGGTGCGGGACAAGGGAGAGCTGATGGTGCAAGAGGGGGCCATTGGCAGGGGCGAGGTGGTGAGCAGCATGGATCTGGACTGATTGATGTCGGGGTGGAAGAAGAAAAGATACTAGAAAAAGTTGAACAAATGGGCACGTGAAGGGGGCATATAACACATGTCATCCACATCCGGCACAAATAGCATCTGCATGGCGTTTTCGGTTTGGTCACGAGATAGAGATGAAATGGGTTCAACGTGCTGAAGATCAAGTAGAACATTTTCTTTGTACGTCAGTGAGATTTTAGACTTGAGAAATGCTGGCTTCTTGGCTCATTACATTTGACAGATATACTAGTGTGAATAATCCCGGTGCTAAACGACTAGAGCTCGTCATGCTCCGACTCAGGGGCCGGGGTGGCCTCGGGCGTAGGCTCCGCGCCCTGCCACGAGGTCGTCTCGTCCTCCGTCGGCACCTCGACCTTGACCTCGTCCTCGACCTTGACCTCGACCTTCTCGGCTTTAGGCGTTTCCTTGGCCACCTCGGACAGGACGCCGGCAGGCAGCTTCTTCTTGGTGCCCTCGCTCAGGCGGATGGCGTCGATCCAGGACTCGATGCTCTCGGCACTGAAGTCGCCCTCGTACTGCCGCCACCACTTGCGCTTGCCGTTGACCGCGATGACCTCGACCTCGGCGGCGAGCCCGAGGCTCTTGACCAGGGCCGCCACGTTCTCGTCCGCCGCGTGGATCTCGTAGAAGGGGAACAGATGGCGCTGGGCGTGGGCGTGCTTGTGGGCGAGCTCGGACAGGCTGCCGAGGGCCTTCTCGGCGGCCTCGCCGTGGGCCGAGGGGACGACGGCCAGGATGCAGGTGCCGGACTTGGGGTTCAGGCACTCCTTGATCAGCTTCTTGGCTTCGGTGATGGCGGGAATGGCGGGGGCGACTTCGGCAGCCTTGGTGGCCTTGGGAGTCTCGGCGGAGGTGGTCTCTTCTTCGGCGGTCTCCTGAGTCTTGCTCTTAGCGTCAGACGCCTTGGAAGAGGCCTTTTCCTTCTTCTCCTTCTTAGCTTTGGGCTTGGCTGAGCCAGACACCGGGTTGGGCGTGCCGGCCTGCGACAGGAACTTGACCATGGCGTCCTTCTTTATCTCGCCATCGTACAAAATACCGGGCTGCTCGCCGCCGGGGAGAAGGACCAGGGACGGGTACGAGCTGATGCCGAACAGCTCGTTAGCCTTGGCCTCCTTGTTGCGGATCTGGGCGACCTGGATGACGTCGAGGAAGTCGATGGCGAGGCTCTTGAGCAGGGCGCCGGTGGTACCCTTCTCGGTGAACAGGACGGCCTTGGCGGTGTCGTTCTTGGTGCTGAGGAAGCTGTCGAGGTCCTTGTCGGTGACCTTTTTGACGTGGTTGTTGATCTTGTCGACGGCGGCGTCGACGATGCCCTTGGCGGAGCGCGGGCCGTTGTAGTCGTCGACGACGGGCTTGCCGTACTTCTTGCCCGGGCGCGCGATCTTCAGGGTCGGGAAGCCCTGGACGCCGAACTGGCCGCAGAAGGATTTGTTCTCGTCCTCGTCGCAGTTGATGGCGGCGACCTGGGCCAGGCCGTCGAGGTTCGTGGCGGCCTTTTCGTAGGCGGGCTTCAGGTTCTGGCAGTGGCCGCACCAGGGCGCGTAGAATTCGAGGACCTATCGGGTTGGAAGAGAGAGGGATGTTAGTGGTCGAGTCATGAGGTAGGTGGTGGGTGCATTTATTGGAGCCAGCCTCCGGTGTAAGTCATTGGATAAGAGGATATAGCTCCCGAACTAGGAGAATCAGAACAGCATTCGGAAAGATATACAGTGGTGTAGTTGGACTTGGCCACGAGCCGGTCATAGCTCTTAGCATCGACCTGGAGGACGGGCGAGTTCTTGGTGTAGATGCCGGCGCTGACGGTCGGCAGAGCCGAGAGGAGAGCTACGGCAACGGTAGCTAGTGTGGGGTTGGAGGCATGCATGGTCGGTCAACCAGTCAGTCGATCACGACGGTGGGTGTGGGAGAAAGCTATGTGGTGAAACGGCAGTCAAATCAGGAAGAAGACAAAGTTGCGCTGCAAGATGAGGAGACCATCCACAATAAAAAACGAGAGGGGGTCACCAAGCAACTAATAAGGGAAGGTTGAAGGTGAATGCATGTGGTGTAGTTGTCCTTGTTGCTTCTTGCTACATGCAATGTAGACTTTTGGCAAAAGGCCAGCGTGGAAATAAAGTCCGTCAGTCAGACCACAGCACAGGCGTCGATGCGGCGGCGATGCATTAGCCAGTCGACTTAACCAATTCGTGGAGCTCCCCGCTTCGGGGCTCTTTGGCAAATCAGAGCAAAGAGTCAATCTGGCAAGAAGAAGAAGCTCAGGGAACATTTAATTCAGAATCCGGGGTCCTGTGGCTGGTACCCCCACCTGATGCTACTTGCCTGGTACACGCTCGAGTTGATCTAACATGTTTCTTTAGCTGTAGAATACCTTTTTAGGGATATATTAATAAGGATAAAGTTTAATTAACTTTAAAAGTTTAATAAATATTAAAGATTATTATAACTTGTTTTATTATAAACATTATAACGCTTTTCACTAGTCGCTTTTTACTTTAATAAACCCCTCGTTTTATATTAATTAATTATTAAATACTTTTTTATTATTACCTTATATAATAAGGGCTTTTTTAAATTAAACGCGCGATTTTTTAATTTCTCGACGCTTAAAAAGTACTAAATTAACTTTTTATAAAATACGTATTTAATTTTTTTATAAACATTATTTTTTATATTATTATATATATATTTTTTATTATTTAATTTATAATATTTAAAATTAATATCGAGGAGCTTTTTTAATAAGCAAAAACTTTATTTTTAATAAAAATAAAGTGTTTAGTCGTTTATTAAAAATTAGACGACGTTTAAGGATTATAAGTACTAGCCGTCCCTAAACGCGACGAGCTAAGTGTAAGCGTTTAAAAACGTATATCTACTTTATTAATTATTTCGTTCGAGTAGTAAAATATTAAACTAAATGCGTTAAATTTAAATTTAATATTATTTTTTATAAAAATAATAAAATACGCGGCCTTAAAAGCGATAAAGAACTTTAACTTCGTAATATAGTTTATTAACGCTTTAATAAATAACGTATCTTATAAATAAATATCTTATATAAACGAATGTCTTATTCTTTTATACCTTTTTTAATAAAATATAAATTAATTTCACCACAACGTATTTAATATATTAAAATTAATCGGAATTCTTATCTCTAGATACTTCTATATTATTCTAATAAGTTCGCGTATTATACCCGGGCTCTCCGTAAATTTTATAACGTTATAAGCGTGTCTTAAACGTCTTCGTATAACCACTCCTCCGACGCGATTCGTCTTATAACTATCTATTAACATCCCTTTAAAATTATAAGTTTTCTTTAACTTATATATAAAGTGATCCTCTATTTTATAACCGTTTCTTTTTCGTACGGCGGCGCCGGCTAAACATTTTATTTACTTTTTAAAGTATCGCGTTCTCACTTTTTAAAAAAGTAACTCGGTATATAATATACGTTATAACTTTTACGATTTAATTAAAACTAATTAAAATAAACGTCGGAAAGTTATTTTAATATTATACGATACTGTTTCGAACGTATTCGGTTTAAGATTAAGTTTTAATCGAGTTATTTAAAATTTTTAATTTTTAAAAAATAAATAAGCTAAAAAACGTCCCTAAAAGTGTTAAAATATATAACTTTATATTTAATTATAAAATAATATATTCCGGATTATACGGGACAAGTTCTATTTTTTAAAAGCTTCCTCGTATATTCAAAACGGTGAAAATCGCTTAAAACGCTTTTAAAAACACTAATAAGAAATCCTCGTTTAAAATATAAATAATATACGCCCGTATAAAATATTTAATTTCTTTCCTATACTTTTTTTTAATATATAAAAATAACCGATATTAAGAGGCTAAAGCTTATATAATAAATAAGAAAGTATATAAAGTATAATAATCGAGTTCTTTTTATAATAAAGCTCGAAAGCTATTAAATAATAACTTTCGTAGCCGTTTAAAACTAAAAAGTAATAACAACCTTTCGTATAAAACCTAGTATATTAATTAAAGTATCGAATTTAATTCTCGCCTCTTTTATTCGTAGTTCAGCTATTTTTAATAATTACGATTACTTAATCCTTCGGTAATAGGCTGTTTTTATACTAAAAAAAGGTACGTTTTCCCGGTAAAGATAATATAAAAAAGAATAGCGTAACCGTATAATCTAACGCCCTAAATAATTATAACCTATTCCCGGTTTTTTTATTATATTATTTTAAACTTTCCGCATTAATTAGAAATGGTTATAATTATTTCGAACGAGATTTAACTTATAAAAAAGCCGGTCTCGTCAAAATTATAAATATCCTCCTTTTAAATCCCGTACTTATAAATTATATTCCGTACGAGGGTAAACTACGCGCGATACGCGTCGGGATCTTCGTAAAAGACTCTTTAATAATCGATTCTTTAATTAAAACGCGTCCAGAAGTCTAGTTATCGTCGTATAAAATTAAAGGCCTAATTAACGCCGCGTCCCGCGTCGCGTAAATTAAATAATCGATTCGTTATATCTTTTATACTATTTAACCGGGGAAAAAACGGTCGCGTATTTAAATTAATAATATATTAAATAATCGCATTTTCTTCGGAATTTAAAAGCTTTCGAGAATTCGTAAATATTTCGCGTCGTACAGGTTAACTATTTCGTCTACGCTATAAAGTTTTCGATAAAACGTAATAGATTAATACAGCTTTTCGTATATTTAAAATTAAATCTTCTTAAAACGCTTAAAGCGTTAAAATTATATTACTCTCTTTTTAAAGTTATAATATTTTTAAACATAAAAGAATATAAAAAAAGGTTAAGGCTATAAAGAAATTTATAAAAGTAAGACATTCGCTTATATGAGATATTCGCTTATAGGATACGTTAGCTCGATTTCTTTCGAATAAATATATTTTAATAACGAATAAAGTACTATATTTAAAAGTTAAAGTAAGTAAGAAAAGTAAAGAGGTATATTAAACCTAATAATGCCGTTATTTCTATAATATTCCTCGAATTTAGCTAAAATATAGCTTTTATAATCGTTTATAATTAAGAGGCGATAAAAGCTTTTCGTCCGCGTTTTAATATATTTATCGAAATGTCGAATCTAGTTTAAGCTCGTTTCGTTATTAGTTTAGCCGTTAAAAGTCGGTTTAATTACTTAATCGCTCGATAAATTATATTTACGAGATTAATTTACGAGGTAATATTAGTTTTAAACTATTAAAAACGGCGGAATATATTAACTTTATAAATTAATATATTTAATAGCCGTTAACTATTCTCGATTAATAAGTTAAATTAACTTCGCCTTTTTATAATAATCGGCGCGTATTATAATAAATATTAACTTAATTATACTTATTATAAAGCCGGTTTCGTTAAAATTTTATAATTTTCGTTTAAAATACTATATTTAGTTTTAATATTCGCAATTAGCGTAAACTAGCCGGAAATAATACTTATATTTTTATAAAAAGCCCTTTAATAATTATATTAACAGTTTATTCGAGTCTTAAAATTTAAGTTACGGTTAATAAAACGTTTAACTTAATACTTGTCGACGTGGTCGTCGCCGCGCGACTTTATAAAAAAATTAGCCATATCTCTTATAATATTAATATTAGAAGGTATTTTTTAAGTATTTAAATTAATTATATAATTGCGAAATACCTCTTTTTTAACTAGATTTAATTTATATTATAGATATCGGATTTCGCGTCGAGGTTTAATACCGCGAAGTCGGTCGCCTAGAGTAGCTCGGGGGACGTCGTACACTTTCGTAGCAGCTTTTTAACTAATTCGATTCGGACCTTCTCGCGTCGCTTAAATTATTAAAACGATACGATCTTCTTTCGATTAAATCGATATTATAGTTATAAAGATATTATATATTAAAGTTTAATTATATAAATTAAAAAAAGTGGCCGATTTAATAATATAATTAATTTAATAATAAACTTTATTATATATATTAAAAAGTTATATTTATTATTTAATTTATTTATTATTTAATTTATTTATTATTTAATTCATTTATTATTTAATTTATTTATTATTTAATTTATTTATTATTTAATTTATTTATTATTAAATTTATTTATTATTTAATTTATTTATTATTTAATTTATTTATTATTAAATTTATTTATTAAGTTATTAAAAACTAAACTACCGGTTAAAATATATACATTAACCCTAACATATTTACTCTCCCCCTATATCTACTACAGGGGTAACCACTGTAGAGTGTATTTTATATGTAGAAGCGCATCCCGGTAGCTCGAGCCACAGTGTGGTGAGAGCTCAGTTTCAGGCCGTTGTTCGGGTCTAATTCCGCACTACTGGTGGGGTGGGACAACTTTTGTAGCAGCGCAGGCATTACGTCGATGAGGGATGAAGGACGAGGGTGGCTGGCAAACGCAGACAGCTTCAACATTCCCAAGACAACACCATCCACACCCGTAACGGCATCACACCCAACACGAAACTCTAGAAAACAACACACAAGCCGCCTCGAACCGATACTGCCATTTCCACTCGCGCAATTTGACAGCCCCAACAATGGCGGCCAATATCCCCGCACCCCTCAAGCAGGCGGGCATTACACCCTTCGTGGTGCGCGCAACACAACTCGAGAAGGCCAAGCCCGTGATCGCATATTGGTGTATGTCTTGCTTCCAGACCGAAAAGGCCCAGAACTGATCAAGGAACCAGGCGAATACTGGGTGGTCAACCAGATCCTAGCCAAGCAGCTCCACAGCACCGACGATGATTGTTTGCAGTTCACCATGGCCCTGATGGACAAACTAGAACAGGTACGGAGCCAATTATATCCTTCGCCAACATAACATAACCCGGAGCGCTAACATGGGCAACTTCTGCAGACCAAAGCGGAGCAAGCCGGAAACGATGCGATACTGGACGATGTGGCTGGCAAGGCATACGTCGAGCAATTCGCCCAGGAGACGCTTAACCGTGCTCTTCGGCCCCTCAATGCCAACAAGGTCACACAGTGAGTACCCATCCTGATTTCCCCTCCACACATCTCTGATCACCGTCCAGGCAAACCGCCGTCACATTCGAAGCGGCCGCCACCTTCTTCCACCTCGTCAATATATGGGGCCCGGCCGACGCCGAAACGGAGCAGAAGATCAAATTTGCGAAGTGGAACGCCGCCCGGATATTGAGGGCCATCAAAGAGGGCAAGGACCCGAACGAGTCCAACCCGAAGCCCCAGGAGGAGATGCCAGAAGAACAGCTGGACCCCAATGACCCCGAGGTCCAAGCACTAGGAGGATTGCCCCGGTCAGCCACTGTCGAGGACGCACCAGAGGAAGGAGACAAGACCTATCTTGACCCCAAAGCATCTGCTATATCGCCTGCTACCGTCTCGGCGCCTACATCCCCTCCACAATCGGCTATTCCGCCTGAACAGGTTTCTCCCATTGCGCCACCAGACCGGCCCGCCCACGATGGCTACTTTCCCTCGGCGCCATCCGGACCAGCAAATGATGACCCACCTCTCCAACTGCCGTTCGCGCCCGGAGCCCCTTCATCGGTGGGAGACCCCGACTTCAGCATCCCAAGCCCGCCAACAGTCCAGCCGGGATCGAACAGCCAAGGCCCTGCCATTCCGCCTTCAGGGACCATCTCACCGCCAACCCTGCCCGACACGCCGCAGTCCTTCTACCAACAACCCCAGCCCCCTGTTCATCAGCCTTCTGCTCCGGTGACCGCACCTGGACCTGGTCTTCCGCCGCCTCCTCAGGGATATACACCCACCCAGCCTAGCGCGCCCCCGGCGAACATCTTTTATACACAGCCCTCGGCTCCAGCACAACAGCCTCAAGTTCCCACCCCATCTCAGCCGGCGTCGAGTTACAGTGGCGGCCCGCCCACCAATTCCGTTTACCAAGCCGACGACATGTCCATAGTACAAGCACAGAAGCACGCGAAATGGGCTATTTCGGCACTCAACTTTGAGGACGTGCCTACCGCCGTCCGGGAGCTGAAAGCGGCTCTCAATTCCTTGGGGGCTTCCTAGAGCTGCTAGTTCTTATTGTTGGATGGTTAGGATACCTGACGTGGGACACGACGCATGCATACATACCCAATGAAAGCTGTTGAGCTTAGTCCGCATTGCGATGGAGTTGGAGCCCGGGAGAGAGACGAAGAGAGAGACTCGACAGTAATGTATATACTAGTTCGGGCAGAGCACGGTAATTATTCATCCATTACAATCACTTGTTAGTGTGGTCTGACCTACGACGTGTATCAATGCCCCACAGTGGTGTTGTCATCCCGGTATCGAATTCGTAACCAAAGTTAAATTTGACTACCCTTGATATTCAACGTCGTATTACCTAAGCACTGTACTACGATATGGACATCAGGAGTACTTGCCTTACCATTGTTGGGGAACTACATCTACGCTAAAGTATAGCCAGATGTCCTGATCTGGAACGATAAGGCTCGTTCTCGTATGGACCTTTGGCTATTGAATGGCATTGGTGAGCTCCCGTGTCTTGGCCCGGGCGAGTGAGTTTCGTTCACCTAAACTGGAGAGCATATGGCCCGAGAAAGCTACGAAAGGGGTGATTCCTTAGGCTGTCTTCTACAGTTCGTCTCTAGCAAAGTATAAACTGCAGATTTTCTTCATCTTACCCGGGATTCCGACAACTCAAGTCGCTAGTGACAGGGCTAGATGCGAAACGATGCCCCGACGGGTCTTGTATACCTTCTGCCCCCTTTTAAGTTTAATGGAAATATGGCTTATCACGGCTACCATGTACGATTGTCGGGTCGAGGTCCACCAGCAGGTCATGTAGGTGTATCTCCGAAGGCCCAGGCAGCGGGACATATAAGTAAAACGCAAATGGAAGGAAAAATAATTCCTGGACTTCATTTCATCATACAACAGTGACACCTTCTTTCCTGCCTCTTGGAGTCAATCTACTTATTGAGACTTGGACTATATTCGAATCACACATTAGAACGATCTACGACGATCCTCCTGACCTATTGAGTATTACTATTACCATTGTCATCTTTGGTATTGAATCGAATACATATACATATATCGACATTCACCAGTCGAGATCTCATCATGGATCGATTCACGGTACAAATCAACGACTTGGGAGCGCCGTTGCGTCGTGACCTTCACGAGCTCACGCAGCGCCTTCCCGTTTTGCTCAAGGACTATGCACTATGTTCCTCAATCGGGGTCTGCTGTCATCGCCACCGTAACGGGCCGCCCCATCTGGTCCAGTTCCAGTCCCCCCGCGAGAGCGACCCGGCCCCCATACGCCTCGGCTCGCTCCGCCATGACTACTACACCGCCCTGCCGGAGGACGTGGACCCGGCCGAGGCTCTGATGAGCAAGGACGACGACACGCTGCCGCAGCAACAGCAGCAGCACGGCGGCGTCGACGAGAACGGCGACGTCATGGCCGATATAAATGACGACGACAACAATAATAATGACAACAATGACAACAACAAACCACCATGGCGGCCCGAGTTCGACGTCTGCATCGACGACCTGCGGTACCACGTGGACATCTACCTTCACACCCCGCCCCTGCGGCCGCTGGCCCTGCACCTCTTCAAGCAGTGCCTCGTCTCGTACGTGCCCTTCCGGCTGGGCCCGCACGGCGCCACCCACCGCCTCGAGGAGGAAGCCTTCGGGCAGCTCGTGCGCGACATCTACACACTGCGCACCAGTGACGAGGCCTCGGACCGAAAGCTGCAACACATCGTCGCACAGTTCGGCGTCTGGGCCCAGGACCGGTGCCGCGGCCAGAGGCAGGGGCAGCACTGGCCCCGGGACATGTTGGCGCACTATCTGTGCGTGGCCGCGGCGAGGCGGCGGTGCGGGGACTTTGATGATGATGTCGTGGATGGAAGGCGGGTGCTCGAGGCGGAGCGGAGGCGGGCGCGGGTGGTGGCGGGGGAGGGAGGAGATGCGGCGGTTGAGGGGGTTGATGCGGCAGGAGGCGAGGGAGAGGGTCACTCCTCAGGTGTGATGGGGGAATTTGGGTTGCAAAGCAAAGCAGAGAGGGCATTTCAAATGGTGTTAAGAGATGTATGGAGGATCCCACACAGACACACACACAGAGAGAGAGAGAGAGAAGAGAAAGAGACCTCAGTTTGGGCTTTGGATATACCCTCAGCCACAAGTCGAGATGGAGGCGTTTGGGTACTGGCATAACGACCCAAATGCATAAGGTATTCGAATCATTCTTTCAATTGACATCCCAATCAAATAATTCACAGTACACTCTTCTTTGCATTGCTAGATCTACTTTTCTTGTCGAACACAGTACTTAGATAAACTGATAACAGCCCTGGCTCTGTAACAGCGGGAGAGAATGCTAAGGTACCTAGGTCAGGCGAAGGTGGAAATCGATCACCGTCGAAGTTGGATATTTCTCTCGCTCCGATCTTAGTGATATGGCAAAGGTTTTCAAACACCCCTCAAATACCGCTGCACCATTACAACGCAATGGGAGGCAAAAAATTGGTATTGAGACGTTATGTACAACGTCTTGCTCTCCTATAAAACTTGACGAGGCTGGAAACCGCCACCATGGCGTCGGATGTCATCATTTGGGTATCTGCTTAGACGCCTTCTCGTATGCGCTAGAATAACGACACGATACATTGATCTGCATCTACCATTCTAGAAAGGAGTCTTCGAGTCAAGAGTTGTTTCCTTCTTCAGATCAACGACCAGGGCATGTCCGGTTTCGTTGCACGTTCCCTCGGACTTGTTCATCTGGTGCTGGCGTAGTACGACCAATTGACTCGGGTGTTCTCTACTATTAATAATAATCTCCTTCAGCTTTGGCGGCTCCAGATTAGCAATCAATGTGTGGTCTGTATTGCCGGCTAAAACGGACATGGCGACGAGCAAGTGCGTGTGGAATACCATAAATATCGTGCAAATCTAGCGGCATATGGAGTCACTTATCAACTTCGATTGGATTTGGAATTGGACGCGCAGAAGATCTCGCGATACCGACTGGGAAAGAGAAACTGGTGGGGTTCCGTCGAATGAAACAATCGAGCCCCCCTCCTTGCAGCGCCGCAGCGCTAGAATTGTTCTCGAAAACCCCGTCCGAAGTGTGCTGAAACACTGAGCCACGGACAATTGCAGGGATGTCCCGCCTGAAGAAACACATGTGAAAAGAACCCCCGATCTACAGGGCTGTCCGGCTAGGTTTGGGAAAGCCATTCGCTTCTCTCCCCTGTTGCAGGTGATGCTCGGGGGAAAAGTGAGGCGAGCCTCCATCATCAACATGCGTATGGCATTTGTTGGTTCTTTGCATGGCAAACACCCATGATGGCCTTGCTCGAAATGATGGGAAATGGGGTTTCGACGCTTGGGAAAAAACCAGCGACACGAAACAGTGCTCGACACTCTAGTGAGCAGCTAGGGGGCCCGATCTGAGAAGAGGACAAGACAGCGGACGGGTCATCCGAATTGCACATGTCGTGTTGTGTGTACCTCGAAGCGATCTGAGCAGCTGTACATGGTAGATGGGGTCGTCCTATCGTATATCGACAAGCTCTGTTCAGTTCAGCCGATGTTGGATGGATGGAACGCAATAATCCCAAGAAAAAAAGAGAAAAAAAGAAAATGAGCGTCGTTTACGGTAGGCCGTTGGATGGGCGAACAGCCACCGTCGGGCGGGCCAAATTCATCAGCCATTTTCCATTCTTTTGCTGAACCGTCACACGACGCCCACAGACACTGATGAAAGAACCACACATGGCCAAGCCGCGCTGCGCCCATTGCTCCCTTTTTCGACGTCAGGAAAGCAATGTCCCTTACAGGCCGGGATTGCAGATTACGTGCCTGTCGATATCGTCATCGCCAAGGAAGTCATATCGTCCTCTCGTCTGCACACTTCTAATTGCAGTACTGCTACCTGCTACTTACTGTACATGTACAGCACTCGGAAGAAGAAGAAACAGCCCTGCACGCCTGGCCGGGCAGCGCGAGAGGAGCTCACTCAACTTGAAGCACAGGCTCCGGCGCTACTCGTCAGCACTTGGCTCTAGCGGTGACACTACCAATTGATGATGTGCAGCCGTGCTCCCGGGAGCCGTATCACTAAAATAAAACCAAATGCCAGACAGATTGGCCTTACGTATGTCGGGGGCGGGGGAAGGTAGTCTAGCAATTGGGGGCTCGGTTGTAGGTACTTCCTTGCCAATCCCATTCCCCAATGCGACCTCGCAACCGACTTTGTCGCTGTCGCAGGCGCACGAAATGGAATTGATATCCCACGAAGCACACTCCAGGTTACATTTGCTGCCGCTGGGAAGAGCGGCAGCCGAACTGCTATCACTGTGACCATCCCACCTTTTCCCCCTCGCTGGCGCACTGCACCGGCAGCGTCCCTAGTTCCAGGGTCCTGGTCTCCTACAGGTGCGTGCACCTGCCTCGCTGCAACCGTGCCAGTGCACACCCAAACACCCTCTCGAGGTTGATGGCATTCTGCCAATCAGATAGAAATCGTTCGACCTGAGTCTTGCGGCTTGAGCTTTTTTCTTTCTAGAAGCCATCCCGCACACCCCATCGAATCAATTGAACCGGCCAGGCTGACCTCCCGTTGCAGTCGCACTGCATACATATAATGTCTTGCTGCGACACCATTTTTGCAGAAGGGTCATTGGCCACAGTTCGTGCTTACCTGTACCGTAACTAAAAATAAAAATAAAAGATTTCCTGGTACCTATGGTTTCGCTGTTTTCCATGCCAACATCATCATCATGGATTTCCCGACTGCACTTTAAATGATTGATCGACCCCCAAGGACAGGGTACCCTTTCCCAACTTCTTAGCACCCAACCGGCTCAGCCGTATGGTACGGTTTAGTGACGGCCCCTCTCTATCCTATCCATTTCCATCTATCTTCCCCCCTCATTGCCTCTTCCCGCCATCCTTTCGTTTCGTCCCTCTCGCTGCTCTCACCACACACACAATCAGAACCGAGCTACGGAGTACCACTCATAAGCTTAGACTCCGATGGGCCAAGGGCCAGTCCGTGCCTCGTGCTGCTGCTTGTGCCTAGTGCGCCTAGGGGCCCTTATCCCAAGACAGACAAGGAGGAGAAGCAGAAGAAGCAGAGGAAGAAGACGACGAAGAAGAAGCTCTGACCTCCTCCTCCTCGCCGTAGAGACGTGCACGCCTTCGATTAACCTAAGCAATACCCTCCGGCTCGGCCCACTCAATGACCCCGTCAAGACCCTCAAGCTTGAGACAAGACAATGGCGACTAGCACATAGAGCGGTCCTATTTACGGTACAGCTCCTGTATCTCTTGCTGCTTTTCCCTCTGACAACAGAGAGCTCCCCACTCCACTACCCTTGCCTCCAGCCTCCAGCTTCCCGCCGAAGTAGGCGACGACAGCAGCAAAGCAAAGGGGGAGAGAGCGAGAGTTGGAAACGGGTCAAGACAACACAAGACCGCTCCCGACTTCTTGACTTGGTTTCACACCTACCGCTCATCTTTCACGCGCCCATGATCACGACATCTCCTCATTGACCAGATACCAATCCGTGGCCTTCCTTCTATTCTGCCCTACAAACTTCAATAGCCAGGATATAGGTTACTTCTCAGGTACGCTCGCTTTACGTCAACCCCCCGTGACCTTTTGCCCCCTTCCCACTCCCAGCCTGGCACATCAATTGGCGGTACGCGCTCTACTCGTACCTACTCCTCTAGGCCAGGTCACTAGTGAACCTGCAACCCATCATACCCTTACCCATACATTATACATTGACCTCCTTGCCTGTTTTCTTTTTTGCTCCCGGGACGCCGTCATAATCTTTGCTTGTCTCACCAGATGCATGCTTGTTTTGCCATTGTTGTTGCTTGTTTGTATGCCAGCACCCCTTGTGTAACCATTGCCCGATAGATACCGATACCTTCTCTGGGCAAAAATCCAAAATCCAAATCCACGCTTTATACCTCGGACCGCCGGAATTGCTTGGTCCAGACTGCTCGCGTGCTGTTGTGACGACGGCAGCTTGTATTGACCAAGTATACACCGATACCGTCTCTATTTTTGAGCCCATGAACCACCACAGCCTGGCTGTCCAAACTCAATTGCGAGCCTGTTGTCGCTGTAAGTCTTGTCTTGCGGTGTCAGAAAGCGGCGGCGCAGTAGCGCCTGTCTTGGATGTTGTCTTGGAGTATGCTGACACCCAAAGCTCAGCCGGCAGTAGAAACGAGTTTCGAATCAACCCCACGTCGTCAAACGAATTCAGGCGACGCTCTTGAAGTTTCCCGCCCGCCGAAAAGCCTCTACACCAGCGACGGCTTGTCGCTCGGCGCAACGAACCCCCTTGAGCCTTACCGCCAATTGACGGCAGACATTAGCGACCCCGAGTCCCCGCAATCACCAACTCGCTTGAGCTTCTGTGGATAAACACGCTCCGCCCTTGTCCAGAATTGAGCCGCGTTGATCTCGACCGCCCCCCGTCTCGCCACCTTGCGATTCGTCCAATAACATTTTTGTGTGCATGCTTTTTGGAAGAAGCCCGTCTGTTCCAACTGTTGTCGCTTTTGGTTCTGCGACTACACAACCCTTGCGTGGAATATCCTCCTGGCGACCGGCCGGGGTAGAGCATGAACCCGTTACTTGCCTAAATTATCAGCCGTTCGGTTACACCAGCTCAAGAATTTGCCGCGACCGGGAGTTACGGCCATTCGCAGTCTACCCGAGAGATCAAGGGGATCCGCGCCGACCAAGGTGTTTGGCATTGACAGATCTGGCCACCTAGCAGCGGCTCGGCTGCCCACCCGGCAGAAGTCATGAGGCGGAATCGCAGCTCCACGGCCTCGGCCTACAGGGCCCTGGCCCATCACCCAGCCGGCGTGGCAGTTCCCGACTCTGCGTCGCTGATCAGATCCTTTAATGTTGAGACGAATCCCACCCGGCCTATGCGGCCATCCCCCTTGACTGCCTCGACCATCAAGGACATGCCCTTGGATCTTTTGGATCGCATGCGCTCATTCCCGCTTTTCATGTCGGCACCAGAAGAGTTTCTCGTGGCCATCGGCAAGCACCTACGGCCCCAGGTCCACTCGGCACATGACCACGTCCTGACGGAAGGCGACGAGGCCAAGGCAATGTACTGGCTAGTCCGGGGCGTTGTGGCTGTGACTTCGCGCGACGGTGAAGCGATACACGCAGAACTAAAGCCCGGGGCTTTCTTTGGAGAGATTGGAGTTTTGATGGACATGCCGCGGACGGCTACGATCATCGCCCGCACCAAGTGCTTGCTTCTCGTATTGAAGAAGGAGGACCTCCAGCTCGAGCTTCCGAGGTTTCCCGACATGGAAAAGGCCATACGACACGAGGCCCACGAGCGCTTGACCATCTTGAAGAAAAAGCGCCAGGAAGGTCCCCGGGCAACAAGCATATGATGTCCCGAGAAGTCGCGCCCGGGGCTGTTTCCACGGGTGAGGTCGGGGCTATCAAAGAGGGAGCAGTGGTCAACCACAAGAAACGGAAGTCGCCAAGCCCAGGCGTCATTGAGGACCCAGCGGCCGGGAGCGCTCTGGGAAGCGGCTTCGTCAATGTGCGGCAAACGCTGAAGGAGCTGCCTCTGTTTTCCACGCTGCCTCCCGACGTTCTTCACTTCCTGGGCATGAGCGCTCAGCCGAAAACCTACCAACCCTTCACGGAAATCGTCCAGCAGGGCACCCCGGGCAACGAGATCTACTTTATTGTCCGGGGCGAGGCCGAAGTCATACACGACACGCCGAAGAAGGAAGCGCCAACAACGAGACGCGTCACACGCTCCTCGTACATTCGGCCTAGACTTCGCGCTGGCCAATACTTTGGCGAGGTGTCGAGTCTCGGCTTGTCGCGTAGGCGAACGGCCACGGTTCGTTCTATTACCACGGTCGAGTGCTTGATGATTCCAGGCAATGCCCTCGACGAACTGTGGAAACGCTGTCCTCCCGGAATACGGAAGCAAGTGGAGGATACGGCCAGAACCAGAATCAAGCCTACGGACGAAGATGTCGAGATGGTGGATGCACAAAAGCTGGACAGACCTGGCACTCCCACAACCCCCGTCAAAATCACGCCGCAAGTCATTTTCCACAACCCGTCGCTGCCAGTATCGCCGGCCAAGGACGACTCGGATCCGATTTTGTCGAAAGACCCGGACCCTTTCCTGAGCGTCGACATGGAAAACATGAGGAACCGTCGGCGCGGATCTTTTGCGCCGCCCACGCCCCCGGCCGATTCTCCTTCTACGGCACCTACTGCCAACGGGATCCGGCATCGCACTATCGAGATTTCCACGCCCATCCGGTATGGGATCCCATCCTCCCCCGACTCGGAAGGACCGTCGAAGAAGGCAAGGATACTCCCGCACAGACCTGCCAGCATGGAGCAATCGCTACTGCCCGAAGATATTCTCGTTTCCATCTTTCAATACATGAGCATCCCCGAGTTGATGCGGCTTCGACTGGTTTCCACGCGATGGCGCAAGCTCCTGATAACATCTCCCAGGCTGTGCACAGTGGTCGACCTGACACCCCACAACAGACGGGTGACGGACCATGTCCTTGTCAAGATACTGGCTCCTTTCTTCGGAACTCGTCCTCGGTCGGTAGATCTTAGCAACTGCTTTCACGTCACCGACGAGGGCTTTTCGGCTCTCTGGAAGACGTGTGGGAAGAACATCAAAATATGGAAGATGAAGTCCGTGTGGGACGTATCTGCCAACCAGATCCTCGACATGAGCGAGCATGCCAAGGGACTCGAGGAAGTGGATTGGAGCAACTGCCGCAAGGTGGGAGACAATCTGCTTGCCCGAGTCGTCGGGTGGGTTGTACCGGAACATGCCCAGGCAACGAAGCAGGTCGTGATATCGAATTCGCGCGTGAGAGGACAGAAGCCACAGATGCAGACTGTCATGCTGCCTCCTCCTGGGACCGTCGTCGGCTGCCCCAAGCTGAAGCGGCTGAACTTGTCGTACTGCAAGCACATCACGGACCGATCGATGGCCCATCTGGCTGCCCACGCTTCCACACGCATTGAGTCGCTTTCGCTCACGCGCTGCACTTCGATCACCGATGCCGGGTTCCAGACATGGACACCGTATCGGTTTGCCAACCTCACGCGCTTGTGCCTGGCCGATTGCACCTACCTCTCCGACAATGCCATCATCGCACTGGCCAACTCGGCAAAGGCTCTGACCCACCTGGACCTTTCCTTCTGCTGCGCACTCTCGGATACCGCGACAGAGGTCGTGGCCCTCGGCCTGCCTAAGCTGCAGGAGCTCAAGATGGCCTTTTGCGGCAGCGCCGTCAGCGACAACAGCCTCGCCTGCATCGCCCTGCATCTGAATGACCTCGAGCGCCTGAGCGTCCGAGGCTGTGTTCGTGTCACGGCCATGGGTATCGAGAGCGTCCTCGACGGCTGCGGTCAGCTCGTGTGGTGCGACGTGAGCCAGTGCCGCAACCTGGAGCCCTGGGTCCACGGCGGCGGCGTCACACGATGGGGCTATGACGTGCGAGGCCAGGGCCAGAGCAAGATAGGCAATAAGAAGGCCACCATGATGCCGCCCAGGGGAGTGAGGAACCGCCGGGCCCGGCAACCAGTGGGGTTCGTCGTCGAAAAGGGGGCCCAAGGGCCTTCGATAAGAAACCATGCAAGAAGAAGAACCGTAGGTTGCCTGCCTGATCCGAATGGCTTGCTCCCTAGATTGAATCAGCGGAAACAGCTGGATATATGTACCGTCCAATTTTTACGACAAGCGATTTTGCAAACACGTTTTTACCATGGTCATAAACGGAGATACCCTGATTATTTACCTAGCGGGTGGAGGGCGGGAACCTTGAACCAACCAACCGTACACTGTATGCAGTCTTTCTGTTGGAAAAGTACGCGAGGCTTCCATGTTTTAGATGAGCCGACTCCAAAGAGCTGTACATGTACATATCAGAGAAAATTTACCTAGATAGCCATCCAATGAATGATAATGACAATCATCGTATAGGGGGCTCTACTGACTAATCCTGGGCTCATGGTCCCCTGAGTAATGAAGCGTGAAAGGGTGACGTTTGCCGGAATGCCATTACTCAATCATGGTGTCATCGGGGGCCACCGAAAGCCCCCCATCTTTTATGTTAGACTGGCAGATTTAATTCCCGAATTGTAACTCGATAAGCTAGCCCTGTGTGTGGATCGGAGTGGACTCCGTGAGATCCGCATGGAAACTATTCGGCGCGGTCGTTACCGAAAACGGAAGAGATGACGAGAAAGGCCTGAGCAAATGCCGACGGGTGTGGCGGGTTGCGGGCTTTCCTGACCTCTGCCGCTTCGGCATGCAACCTTCCCTCTTTTCCCCTCTTCCCGGGTCGAATCTGTTTGTATAACTTGTTAACATATGGCATACCCGAGATCTCGTCACACAAGTCACACCTAACTATTTACTTACTACTACTTCTACTACCCCTTAACCGCGATCGCATCTCACTAATAACTAGCGAGCGAGCGAGCTAATTAGTAAACAAGCAACTGCTATCAAAAATCGATTTATCCGAAAAAAATGAAGCAGTGGGTCACGAACCAAGATGGGTTGGAGAACCTCAAGCTGGTGCAGGATGCGCCCATGCCCGAGGGGCTGAAGGAGGGGGAGGTCCTCGTCAAGATCAACCGGGTGTCGCTGAACTACCGTGATACCGAAGGCAAGTAATCCCTCCCCTCCCCCTTTCTCCTAACAGGGACCGGGAGGATGTCGCTGACGGTTCGAGTGTGGCAGTGGCTATGGGCCTGTACAAGCACCACAAGGGCGTCCCGGCGGACCAGAACGGCCTTGTGCCCTGCTCCGACATCTGCGGCACCATCACCAAGATATCCGGCAGCAGCGACAAGGTCGAAGGCTTCCAGGAGGGCGACCGCGTCATGGCCACCTTCAATCAGACCCACGTCCGGGGCCAGATCGTCGCGGCCGACATGGCGTCGGGCCTGGGTCTGCCCCTAACCGGTTGCCTGACCGAGTACCGCATCTTCCCGGCCACGGGGCTGGTCAAGGTGCCCGACTACCTGTCGGACGAGGAGGCGGCGTGCCTGCCCATCGCGACCGTCACGGCTTGGATGAGCATCAACTCGTTCCAGCCGCTGGGGGAGCCGATGAGGGGCCGGGACAAGGTCGTGCTGCTGCAGGGGACCGGCGGGGTGGCAGTTTCGGGGCTGCAGATTGCTAAGGCTTTGGGGCTGACGAGTAAGTCGTTGTACCTTTTTTCTTCTTTTTTTCTAAAACGTCCTTGCCCCGGTGAAAGGGGACTTACTGACTGACGTTCGACCAACGCACTAGCTATCATCACCTCCTCCTCGGACGCCAAGCTCGAGCGCGCGCGCAAGATGGGCGCCGACCACACCATCAACTACAAGACGACGCCCGACTGGCACGAAGAAGTGCTGTCCCTCACTAACGGCAAGGGCGCCGACGTCGTCTTCGAGACGGGCGGGGCCCACATCCTGGCCAAGTCGTTCGAGTGCGTCGCATTCGGCGGTTTGATTTCCTGCATCGGGTACCTGTCCGGCAAGGAGGACGCGCCCGGCAACAGGATGAACACGAACGTGCTCGCGCTCAAGCGCAACGTCACGCTCAAGGGGATATTGAACGGGAGCCGGGAGCGGTTCGAGGAGATGCTGCGGTGCGTGTACACGGGCGACGCGCAGAGTGGAAAGCAGATTCACCCGGTCGTGGACAAGGTGTTCCAGTTTGAGGAGACCAAGGAGGCGTTTCAGTACCTGTTCCGGGGCGGGCACTTTGGGAAGGTGGTTATTCAGGTGTCTTGAGTTGGTTGAGAGTTGAGGGGAGGCTCTCTGAAGTGTGAAGTGGAATAGGGGTAAAAGGGGCCCACCCGAAATAGCTGCCGGGACATAGGACACAGTGTCTCAAAACCAATTTTTTCCATTTTCGACCTAGATGCGGAAACGAAAAACTTTAGGTGGTTCCTGGGGTGTCGCGTCTCTTCTGCTTGCTTGCAGGGATCACAACACGCGTCGCGTCGCATAATTAGCTGTAGAAAAGATGCGACACTGTAACGTTTTTGCAAATTCTCAACGCGACGCCCCTGCTCCAAGTCAGCTACATGCAAGCATCTTCAACAACCACAACGTACAGCGTAGTAACTGCGGTACCACAACGCGGATTAGAGAAGACGAAATGGCCGCCTTGGACAGTTACCCCGGAATCGGCGTCATGGTACGGGTCAGGGGCCGGATGGCCGCAGAATACCCCGTTCCCGCGTCGCAGCTGGGACGGACGCCCATTTGTCCGTCCACCCACGCCTACATCGAGTCCTTCGACGACGCCGAGTTCTCCGTCAGTCTTGCGGTGGACGAGCTGTACGACTTTGCGCGCGACGAGGACCACCGCCTCCCGATCGTGGAGAAAGGTAGGTTATTTTATAAAAGGTCCTGACTAACATCACTGCCTCTTCCTTCTCTCCTCCTCCCCGTTCCTCTCCCCTCTCGACTGCGGGCTTAGTTAGTTACACTGTGTTAAGCATCCGATATTACGGACAGCGGAAGGTGGCCATCCACTCCGCCGCAAAACGGATGGGGGAAAGGACTGGGGCACCATCGAGGTGCGCGTCTCCCGGATCGTTCGGCGTAGGCCAGTAGGCCTTCGGAGCGGGCCATCCCTCTTTGATTGCTTCAACATTGTCGAGATGGCCAGGAGGGGCGAAGATACAGAAGAGGTTGAAAGGTGAGCCAGCCCCCTAACCAGCGTTTGTTTCGCGCAACGGTATCATTTCTTTTCGCATTAATACTGAAGCTGGACGGGAGAGCAGAGCTGCCCATGAGCGTGCAGAAAGCAGGAAATGGGGCATTGTTTGAGGGGGCCTTGGGCCCATCGGAATCTACAGGTTTCTATACCGCCCGAGAGGTAAGAGGCTCTCGTGTTCTACATGATCAACCCTTTAATTTGATGGTCGGTATCTTACCCGTCTCTCAGCTGTACTCGAGGAGGCATTCATCATCCCGCCATTGCATCCACTGTCTCCACTTCCTCCACTATCTGCACTACCAGCCTCCGCCGGAGGTAGTCGGAACGCCACGGTACCCCTGGGCCATGAGAGACCACAACAGCGACAGCAGCAGCATCAGCAACTGGCGGTCCTCTGGAGGTTTGATGAAGAGGAAGGCCAGCCTTTAAGGACTATCGTCAAGCGGGAGCTCTGCGAATTGGATGATTTGGCTGACGAGGCGGCGGTCCCAGTCGACCCGGAAAGAAAGCACGACGATAGCGTAGGATCGAGAAATAGGCCTGATTGGATTGAGAAGGGCAATGGGTGGTGCATATCTGGAGTCCTTGGCCCAGCAAGTGCAAGTCTAACCGTGCAATATCTCCTTTCCAGCTCTGCCATCCGGACTACCAATTTGTATTTCCTAGCTTTGTGGACCATACCAAGTTAAAGAGGTATTCGTTATAAAGACTGGTTGTGTTAATTCTCTTGCTGAGATAAATAAAAGCCAGATCATCCACCGGCGCCAGATTGGGCATTCCCGTTGAGCAGTGTAACACCAAGCCCAAAGTCATCTATGGCATAGCAAAATCAGAATGGACCAGCCGCTGTGGCTTATGATACATGCAAGGGATGGGGTTGTACTAATAAGGGGCCAGTAGACGCCACACTGGGTCAGGTGACCTCTAGGTCTTCAAAAACGGCAGCCGACAGCACACCTTGGTTTTTTTTTGAAATGTTTCCACTACATTGCAACACCATGGCAGTCTTGGACGCCGTCCCTGGAATCCAGGTGTCTCTCCGGGTGAAGGGCAAGATTGCCACCGAGTACCCCAATCCCGACCCTCAACAGCGTTCGGCGAATGGCTCTCCACTGATATGCAGCTAAATCGAGGCCTTTTGACAATCACCACTTTGGCATTATTCTTGACGTTGGTGTAGGTTACGATTTCTCCTACAAGGACCACGCTCTAGACTTCCACACCCATGTAGATGGACCCATGATGGACAGATACTGTATCTGCGGAGAAGATGCGAAATATGAAGGGCGGCGTGTATGTGTCACTGGCCCAGTGACCCTCGATGGGCAGGGCGGGAATTTTATTCGGCAGAGGTTCAAATTCTCGGCCGTGAAAACAGGTGATTACTGTCCCCTCTCTTTTCCCCATTACTCCTAGCCTATGTTGGCCCTTTCTAGTTTGCTGAAGGTGAAGTAGTCGAAGATAACGACAGAGATCGCGTGGAGAAGGACAAGATGAAAGCGGAGGGTCTGGGAGTCATCGAGGTTCAAATTTTCCGTGTCATTCTGCGTGGTAAAACTAGCTATCGAGATGGCCCTATTAAGAACAAGCCAACCGCTGGCAAGTAACAACCTTAATGCTACGTATGCATTAACTGGGGGTACACCACAGATCACCTGAGTTCGTAGCCGACAGCCGCCTATGGTTAATTGGGCTATCCTTGGACACTACACCCTTGAATGGAGGGGGCGGACGGGCTCTATGGACAGGATAAGCGCCGTGGCGGTGCCAGAGGGTGAGACAAAACGCCCCAAGTTTCCCCTTTGCCTTGGATTTTACTGAACTTGAGTCTTTGATAGGAGGACACATTTATCTCAGAGAGATGGGGAAAATATAGAAAACAATCATGTTGCTGTGAGTAAACGCCGGGGTCTTGAAAGGCCTAGATCATCTTTGATTGGTGCCCTGCCCCTAGAAATCCCCGAGAAGGTTGCATGATACGACAACTACCCGAGGCCCTCGGCCACCGGGATGCTGTATGCGTGCAATTTGCTATCATCCCGGTGTTTTCCGAAGGCGGCACTGGCTGAACCAATGGAACCCTTACGTCCCTAGCCTTGTTCTACTTTTCTTCACTTTTATTTTTTCCCTTTCGCGATTGCTCATGCTGCATTTTCATTGGTACGCTACTGGATCTGCACTTTCAGCTAAACACGGCTTTGATCAGTTGGACGCATAAGGGAGGATAGCAAAGAGGTGGGATAGAATCCAAGAGTACGACGAAGGTCTAGAGCACTATTTGGATACGCTGCCGAGCAAAGATATATTGCATAAGGTTTAAGTCTTATTCTTGGGTCGAAATCAAACTTGGGCAGCTTACGCTGTTGATAAAATTGCTGCCAACATTATAATAGCCACGATCAAGTCCCGCGTATATTTATAACTTGCTGTAAAGAAGCTATCACTCTGTGGCCCATTCCAACCTCAGGTTTCATATTAATGTAATACCCTGTGCAGCTGCTTCATGAAAAGCCATGCCAACTTCAAATCCGATAATAACACCCCTTCCAATCCTCTCAAACGTATGATTGGGCCGAGAGTTCAAAAACAAAACGTGATATGCATCACCATAATTTTCAGTAATAAATCCTCCAAAATGATCACCAAAGGTGGTCCAAGTGGTTGTGGCAACGCGCAGAGCTAATAATTCTTGGGACTCGCTCTCATTCGACTGCATGTCGTTAGATATAGATGGGTCACTAACGAACGTGGCCCATCCACAGAGGCTGCGCGGTGCACGGTGATGCCGGAGGGCCCTGTACAGGCCATCTACCTCTCGTGGGCGTTGAAGGGTTTCAAACAACCATGCGATTTCTTCCTTATTCAGGTATCGAGAGAGACGGACCTTTTCCATGCGGCCAACGATCCTCAATTGTGTAGTCACGTTTGTGAAGTTCGGAATATTGCGCATTTCTCTTTCAATCAGGTTGGTGTTGCTCGTAATTACCGGGAGTATCCCCCTCAACAGCGATTCCCGTGAGATTGGCACTCAAATCCGGTGGCAAAATCTCGCAATCGGTACGCAGTGAATGTTTCTGGAATTCCCATATAACAGGTGATTCAATGGATGCCCAAGACCAGCTTGGGAAGCCTGGTACCCTTCGGTAAGAGCCGGCTTTCTCCAATGACCATAGAAGTTCCCTGTGGAGGTCGTGTTGCCATAGGCCAGAAACGTAGCAAGGCTCGAGGCTCTGGCGCGTGCTTCTACGTCTCATGGATATGGAAACCTCTTTTGCTATGCCCGATAACGCAAACAGCCTATCTTTGCCGGGTTGCGTAGGTATGTGGCCGGAATAAGACTGAACAGTATTGAACCATTGCTTTTCTCCGGTCCCTTCAAACATGTCGAATTGGTGCTTCAGCATCATATCGAGCTCTAAACGGCGTGCGACCAATTCGTTCTTTGGTGGGAAGGATCGACAATGAAAAATAATAGCAGCCGGTGTGAAGCAGACTATCCTGCGACTCAGTATCCATTCTTGGTAGACCCAGCCACGATGAACCAACTCGCTATCAGCAATCTGGGTTTGATAGCAGTGGTCAAGGGTGATCTGCTGGTATGCGTAGAAATAACCTCTGTGAGCGCCACTTCTGTCGCGGTAAGGTAAGCGCGCGATCCTCCTCTGGCTCAAGATATCCGGCCGAGGCGGTATAAGCCCATCTGGTGATTTCGATGTTGTAGCTAATGTCAAGAGGGCACCTTGATAATAATCGGCCATCCGTGTCGCTTCCACTGTCCAGTCTCTTCCACCGTCCCCTTCTTGGATGATGCATAACGAATCGATCCAAAGAAAGTGTATACCGAGGTGTTTGGCTACCATAATAGCTTGTTGGAAAGCTTTGGGCAATGTTGTAGCATCAATCTGCTGTCGCCGCGCCGCGTAATTTCCAATCGTCGTTCGCGAGCTCTCCGTCTCACCACTCCAGCGATGACTCAGCGTTATATATGCTCCAACAATGCCCTCCGTCTCCTGTAGTGATATTCTACCGGATACCAAGTCAATATTAATGCACCGTGACGGTAACGGTGCTTCATAAGCATTCAGTTTCTCCGTCCCTGAGAGTGCAGCACCACATTTTGGATGGGCGAGGCAGTCGTTAAGCCATCGTTGGATGCCGGAATTATCTATCGAAAGCGGGTCGGTATATAGACTTCGAAGAACATCCTGAAACAACGCGGCTTCATCATCTTTCGTACGTTAGCCGACGTATTCCCTATTGAACGATGACTATGTGGAGGGCTCACCTGGGTCTGCATCTAACTGCAAGCGTCCCACCACCTCGGCTCGCGACCGGTTCCTCGCCTCGACTCGCGACTGTAATTATCTCCATGTGGTTTTGTGACTGACCCATCATCTCGATTCGGGATTGTTTCGTCATCTCGTCTCGCGATTTTTTCGTCATCTTGGTTTCATGTCGTGTATTATCTGTCGTGTCGACAATTCCCTTGTGCATCTTTAAATACTTGCGCTTATCTATGCGTATCTCAAGGCAATGTGCCCTTAGTGCATCCTCCCACACTGGACCTTCTTCGCCAAGCAAGGGTGGTCGGCATACGAGACGGAAGAAAATCCATTGCTCATCTGGCTCGATCGAAGATCTCATTCGCTCTGTCAAAGATCCCCAATCCTCATTTTGGCGGCTGAAGGTGTGGACAAGCAAAGAGCAGAAGTCGCATCCGTCATCGGCGGAGCGCAAGGCATGGGTTACCGAGCAGCCTGGTGCTATAATCTGCTTCGTATGGTGTCGGAAGGCTTGAATGTCAAAAGTCTCGCAAGTCTCGCAGAGCCCCATGATATCGTCCTGCTCGCGGCGAGTTCCTTATTTCTACTGGGGTGACCTGGTACGAATCGAGGAAAAGCAACATCGATATATGGTAACAAGTGAAGCAAAACGAAATCGCGGTGGGAAATACACGCAGTTTGGTTTCAGTAAACTGAGTTCATTACCACGCAGGGATTCAATTTTGAATACATCAATCTCGAGTATCAAATTGGTTTCCGCCGCACCAGGGTTTGCACTAAGGGGTGACTCAAGCCGGAACTATAGACAAAATATCAAGACCTCGAATTTGGTCAGCAGCCTCCGAGATACTTACTGCCAGTACCGCCATGAAGTTGTGAGTAGGTATGCAAAATCCCCACGGAATGTCATCCAAGAGTCTACTAAACGAGGAGGGCGCGACGCCCTCCCCGAAGTGGCATTTATGCAGTGTGCAAGTGCTGAAATAGTTAATTAGAGCAAGAACCTAGGATGCATAATCATATTGCTTCTGGCGCTCCGCGGATACGCACTTAGATCATGAGACCAACAAGCAGCGGCCCTGATGCACAGTTGCAATAGTTCCGGGCGATGCTGCTTCACCCCTGGTGTCAAATGCAATTGATAGGTCGAGAGATCATATGACTTCTGACTGTCTCACAGCCTTATTGCGACACAGGCTATGATCTCTGGCACTGGCTTATTTCGAGGATCTTGCAAGCGCTGTGGCGTTTTGTGCAACCATTGTTCTGACAATTCGGAAGCTGTCTTGTCGTGACTTTTCCAAGTACCGAGCCTGACTGACTGCCTACTTTCACCTCCATTCTCTCGACGAGCAGTTTGGCCAGTGGCGCGTACATCATGGCACTAGGCCTCCATCTTCGGCTTCTCTCAGCCTGTTACATATCGCTACCTGTTAGGGGGCTTGATCCGAGTACACAAGTGTAACCCCCCACTTCACCGAAAGAAAAATACCAAAGTCAAGTGGCCGGTATTTCACTTGGCAGAAAGTGCACTTTGGCATCGAGCGCCAATTGTCTGCCTGTCTGCCCATCCCTAATGCCTGTAGGATGTGTCGTGCATACCACATCTAGAATCTGTGTCCCGTGAAACTGCCGTAGGCAAATTTTGGTCAGAATCCCAACGGGAGATCGAGATCGAGAAAGCCCTAGACCCAACGGAGGGTCAGTATTCTCGCTTATCTAGGAGGCGGCTAAGGAAATCAGCTGTGAAAGTCTCCTCATTTCTTATTGCAGGCACGCTGCACCCGCAATGCGCGTATTGGAACAATTCACGCGCCAACGCAAATACCGATCGATGCTGCCGATATCAGTAATCAAGGCTTTCGTCGTCGTCAGATGTTCGGGATCCAGAGGGCGGGGAATCCTCTTCCTCCTTCTCGAGCCTCGACTCACCCCTATTCATCACCGAGGTTACTAACGACTATGTAACACTTCTCAAGGCTCTTCAGATCGCTCTTGAAACCATCCGAAGTCTTTCAGCGCCCACCAAGAGCCAAGTAGTTCCTCGACCTTTCGCTCAAATCCAAGTCGCATTTTCAACTTTGTCGGCGTCGAGCCCCACCGTTCCAGTACTATCTCGCTGCCTTCTTGTGCCGTCCCTTTGTACTCGATCGCCCCTAACTGGCAGTGGACGAATTGGAAGCACAAGTACGTTGTCCTCTCCACAAAGTCGGACTGCCCGGTGTGGATGCCAACGATCAAGCCTGCCTGCCACCTCTGTTCTAACGTCCACTGCTCGGGAACCCCTTTTCTTGGACTAAGTCTACGAGTTGGAGTGCGTTTCTCCCCCATTTACGACCTCGGGTCCTCTCATGTAAGTCTTCCAAGAAGTAAAGCGATGCAGTTGATCGACATGATCATGTCGGTAAGGTTGAGCGAATTCCACGTCGCCACCTTCAGCCAGTCGACGTTTCAGCTGCTCCTTGGTCATGCAGCACCTGATGAGTCTTTCGTTGGTTCGGAATATCCGGTGGAAGTCGGCATCGGCTGTCTGCGAGCCAAGAATAGGAACGAAAGCGTACGCATGGGTGCCAGTGCCTTCGAAGCTGATATCCAACCCGACCACGATGGCGAACGAAAAGTCGGCCTCGGCCTTGCTATGACCAAACGATCCATCGTATCCGCTCCACGGCTTCATTCGATGCACGGGTGTGAAGAAAATTGCAGCGTGTGGTCCCTTGTGCCCGGCTGGAAAGGATATCCGCCGCTCTTCTCGCGAGTAGGTAGCGTGAGGAAGGCAGTGCACCTCGTCTACCCCGAAGTGGTCCTCTGTGAAGTGATCATCTACATGTATGGAGTGATCCTCCCGTATATTATGTCTCTGGGGAAGGCGCAAGAGCTTGATGTTTGTCGGCTGAGCAACGGCGGGGAGCGGCGTGGGTTCCCTGATGACCATATCCTTCACTTCAAACATAGATGTCGTCTTTGCCGGAATAAGAACCAGTGACTCGGCTCTTGCCCAGTTACCGGGTGACCATTTGTGCATCACGATACCGACATAGGTCTTGAAGCCCTCGTTCTGGTAGCGGACGGCGCAGCTTTTGAGGATGAGTATATCGACGGTTCTGGACGAATACAAGACCGGAAATTTCCCCTTCAGTCCATTTCCATACATCACGGACAGATCCAGCGGCTGTTGACTACCGGTCCTGTGGATTTCGTGGCCCCCGGCGAAGTCTGCCGGTGATGCTGCGAACAGCCCGTATTTCTGCGACGACGACTCGAATATCATTTCGCCGTAGAGGCGGGTATGCTTCGTCAGTCCCCACGCAAACAGTGTTTGGTCGTCGGAATGTATTTTCATGATCTCCCGCTGAAGGCGCAGAAACGCCTTCTTGCCCTCGCCGTATATAAGAGGCATGTTAACGTCGAAGATGCCCATAAGACAATAGGCCCGATCCTCGATGCGCGTAGTCGTTCTTCTGGCCGCCCACTCCATTCTGTGGGCCACACAGACATGACCGAAGCGGCCGGTCGACAACACCGATTGCTCTATCCCAGTGAAGGTCTGCAGTTGCGCCGCCAGCTCGACCTTGGAGCCAAGGTATTCCCAAGAGGAGGAGTAGAACCACACCTGTTTGGGGGCGATGAGCTCCTGCAGCGTCCAGCCGCGTGTTAGCCAGAGGCTGTCGCCCAGCCCCTCGATACTTGTCACGTCATCGAGGTACGCGTAGCAGACTTGGGCGTTCTGATACCAACGGAACATGGAGTTGAGGGCCTCGGATAGCTCCGCCGTGCTTGTCTTGTCGATGCAACATCTGATGATGGGGCTGTCAGCCATGTATACTTTATACCATGATATGCGCGGCTATCACGTGTACTTAACGTGTCAACCCAGGCCCAATCCAGTCCATCTTTGGCAGCCTGCTCGCAGCATGCCTTGATCTTGGCATAGCCTTTCCGCGACGCGACATCGAGCATGGACATGTGCTGGAGGGTGCATTCTTCTTCGCCCCATCTGTGAGAAAGGATGGCATACTCCTCGTCGCTGTCGCCGGGAAACTCATGAATTTCGAGCGTCCTTGTATCAAGCAGCCGCATGGTGTCTCACCCGCTTGCTATTAACCACAGCCTGTCTTCAAGTTAGGGGCGAGTAGTGCGACTGGAGAAATAGGTCGGCAAGGACGGACAGAAAGCGGGGTTCAGCGGCTGGCGTAGCAATTGAATTCAACTCCACACCACACTGCCTACCCCTGTAACCTACCCCCTGTCTTCAACTTGAAAACAAATGTAGATTCATCTCTTTGAGGGATATTGAGTGGATTGAGAATATATGGATTATATAAATGGTGTTCAGCTAGAGAGGGTAATTAGAGGCTTCAGGATATAGAAGCTTAATCTAGTATTATTCAATGTTCCATCTGAGGTTGAGCCCCTTTTCTTCCTAAAACTGTCTCGCACGCAACGAATACAGGCCATGGAAATCCAAACTTCCCACAGTATTGCGGAACTGGCAGCCGGTTCTTGGTGCCCATCGACTGTCGACGTGACCGGCCTTTGAAACGTGTTTGCATGGCGAGACATTGAATCCAATCGCCGGCATTTTGAATTACTCTGGTTTGCAGAACAGGTTGTCGGGATTTAAATCTCCATTAACCTAGTGCCCAGTAAACGCGGGGCTCCGCAGTAGTGTTGCAGATGCAGTTTCCACTGAAGACGACGCGGATGACAAATGCTTCATGAGACGACGTCCTCTCAAACCAATAACTTGTATTATCCTCAACTAGAACACTGCCATAATCTCGGATACCGAGAAAACTTCCATCCAAATCAAAGCGAAATCAACACGATGGGCACCAAGATTGCTGTGCTGGACGATTACCAGGAGTTGTCCAAACCCCACTTCGACCGATTGCGGGATGCCGGCTACGATGTGACGACGTTCACAGACACCCTCTTGCGGTACAACCACCCAGACACTCCGCAAGAAGTCAAAGATGCCCTGGTCAAAAGGCTGGAGCCATTTGCTATTATCTGTGAGCACCCCCATCTTGCAACTGTTCCTTTTCTCTCTCTTTCCTTCCCAAAACTTACAAAACGACAGGCACGATGAGAGAGCGGACGCCCATCCCCGCGGAGCTGATCGCCCAGCTCCCCAACCTCAAGCTGCTGCTGACGACGGGCCGGCGCAACGCCGCCCTCGACGTCCAGGCCTGCCGCGCCCGCGGGGTGCCCGTGGCCGGGACCGACGCCGGCGCCAAGCGGCGCGGGCCCAACAGCACGACGACGCACTGCGTGGCCATGATCCTGGCCCTCGCGCGCAACGTGGCCCAGGACGACGCCGTCATGAAAACTGGGACCGGCAACGGGTGGCAGACCGAGGCGGCTACGGAGCTGTCGGGCCGGGTGTTCGGCACGGTCGGGCTTGGCCGGCTCGGGACGTCGGTCGCGAAGATCATGAACTCGGCGTTCGGGATGAGGGTCGTGGCGTGGAGTAGCAATTTGACGCAGGAGGCGGCGGACGCGAAGGCGCGGGAGGTGGGATTACCGGTCGAGGATGAGGAGGACGGGGAGAAGACGTTCAAGGTGGTTAGCTGGGAGGAGCTGTTCAGGACGGCGGATGTGGTTAGTGTGCAGCTGGTGCTGTCCGACCGGTGAGGGGCTGATCACCCGGGAAGATCTCGCCAAGATGAAGAAGAGTGCGCTGTTCATCAACACCGCCAGAGGGCCCATCGTCAACGAAGCAGGCCTTTTGGAGGCTGCGAACAGTGGCAGCATACGTGGTGTGGGGTTGGACGTCTTTGTGCTCGAGCCGTTGCCTCACGACAGTCCATGGCGAACTACCAGATGGGGCGAAGAAGGAAGAGCGAGAGTTCTCCTGACGCCGCACATGGGCTACGTGGAGGAGGGAACCATGGCTTCTTGGTATGAGCAACAAGTCGAGAACATTCTGCGGTGGGAAAAGGGGGAGCCTTTGAAGGCGGAGTTTGCGGACAGCGGGTATTGATGTCGGGTCAGCATCGACATCTCTCCATATTATTATGCAAACGACAGTTTCATCTTCACTGTCACAGGTAGAGATGATTACGATCTAGATAAGTACTTACCCTTTCTTGTGTGTTTTGAGCTCTTTCGGCTTCTGGCATCGTTTGGCCCCACGTTTGTGTGCGTGAGCTGCGTGCACACTGCATTGCATCTCCAAGCGCAAGACAGAGATGGAAATGATGGAACTAAGCACAATAAAGTCCCGGTTGCATCAACGGAAGTTGTCATGGACGTACTGAGAATGCCACAGTAATCACATGCGGGCTTTTCGATTTTAGATGGGCTTACTTCTTTGACTTGTGGATGTTCAGTTTGACTGCTGTACCTGTTTCTGTTGTTTACCTTACGGAGGCTTCCTTCCCATCCACCCACCGTTCCATCCCCACGACCACCTCTCGACAGGGACCAGGCAACTGCAGCTTGTTGGAATCCAACCACTTCAATTGAAGCAAATCAATGGGTGGGATTTATTTATCAGTTTCCGTCCCTTGTTCATCTCTTTTGGTAAGTTCCCATTGCTATTTTCTATGTTTTGTCCAGTTGCATTTCCAGCAAGTGCCCCTCCATCTTCCTTCATTACAAGTTGGATAAACGTCGCGCCTTCCTGACATTCATCCCTCTTCTGCAACCTCAACGCAGGCGCATTATACCAAGTCAAAACTGACTGGTCTTCTTCAAACCTACCTAGCGTTTCCTCTATCTCTCACATTTCGGCATCTCAAGATGGCCACAACCAGCGACGCCCAGGTGGACGCCACCACGGCCGCTGCTACTGCTGCTGATCTCCCGCAGAAACCGACTAACCCCCAAGGTACTTTGGAGGATCCAACCTGTAAGAGAGACGCCACTTGAATTTTTCGATGCAACTCTGACTGGATGTTTTCTTCCTTCACAGGTTCTCCCCAGATCAAGCCGGAACGCGTCCCCGATGCCGAAATCACTTCTGCAAGTGATCGCGCCTCACTGCCTCCCGTACCACCTGTCCCGTTCATGGGGCCCATGCCGAAAGCCAGCAGTCATCGCGCCATTCAAAATGGTCCCAGCCCCCAGAAGGGATCTGGCCAGGAGCGCTTCCGCCAGATGATCTCGGGACAGGTCGTCGGCAAGGCCTTCCCCCCGGCACCTCCGACAGTGTATCCACAGCTGCCTGGTCTCAACCCCCAGGGCTCGCAACTTCCGTCGGCTATTGCCTACTGCCCTCGCCCGATGAACGCCCCAAATGGCCGCCCTGCCTCCGTGAACCCGCCGTTGCCGTCCCAGTTTTACACCGCTGCTACTGGCTACGGCAAGGACAATGCCATCTCGCGCGCAGGATCCGTGCCTGCCCCGAACAAGGATGCCGGCGCGAACAATGGTACCAACGGCAGCAGCAACAACGCTGCTTTCCGAACTACCTACACCGCCATCCTGAGCTCGGAATGCCAGTCGCGTCGCTTCAATCCCCAGTTTACGGAGTGGACGAGGGACGGGGGCAAATACTATGCCAAGGTTCAACTGCTGGACCACACCATTTGCGACGGCCGTGCTTACAAGAACACCATGGAAGCCAAGCAGGCCCTGGCCAAGCAAGCCATTGCTTGGGTTCGGGCCAACATGCCCAAAGATGCCAACCCGTCCCGTGCAGCGGCCGTCGCGACCCAGAAGCAGGAGCAGATGAACCGTGAACGCGCCGACCGCGGACAGTACAACGGGTTCTACTACGACTTGGGCACTGGCAACGGCAACGGCCTCGCTAATGGCATGGGCTACCCAGGAGGCGGCAGTGTTGGCGGAAGCCACTACCGCCCCAGCCAGGACCGAGCTTCTCGACAAGACGGGGCCGTTGCCGACGATAAGAAGAGCGACGACCGCCGCGAACTGCTCGAGCGCATCCGGTCCCTCTACGGCCACGTCCGTGGCCCGAGCGAGGCGGTCCTGGCCGACCCCACCGCCTCTCGTGCTTTCTTGGAGGGCTTTGCCCTGAGTGACCGGCTCCGGGAATCGGCTGTCCGCGCCGAGCGCCGACGATCTCGCTCCCCTAAGGGCGGGGGCGACCGTGGCGCCGGACGCGGCTATCGCGACCGCTCGGCTGCGAGACGATCGAACTTCTCGGCGGGCTATACTTGAAATGGGCAGGTGATGGATGAGACTTATGATTTTCTTCGGGCTCTGAATTTTGGTAAATTGTACAATAGGGAGACTGCATGTTATCACAATTGCTTCATATGAAACTGGAGGGGCGACTGGCCCTGCGCACACAAGTAGAATGCATTGTTGGGGAACATGTCATGCTTTGCGAAATGAAATAGTACTGGTAATTGAGAACGACTTCGTGTATGCCAACTATGGTCTTCCTGTGATACGTACTAATACAATAATGAGAAGCCCTACCTACAAACTGCTACAACTTGCTCGGCATCCTCATGCCGCCATCCAGCCGAATGACGGCGCCGTTCAGCATGACGTTCTCGATGGCGTGCCGCACGGCCATGGCGAACTCCTCGGCCGGCCGGCGCGGCGGGGGGAACTCCATGGCGCCCTCGAGCGACTTGCGGACTTTGTCGCTCATGAGGCTCGTCATGGCGCTCTCGAAGAGGCTGGGCGCGAGGGTGACGACGCGGATGCCGTAGCGCGAGAGGTCGCGCGTCATGGGTAGGGTCATGGCGGCGACGGCGCCTTTCGAGGCGGCGTAGGAGACTTGGCCGCGCTGGCCTTCGAAGGCGGCGGCGCTGGCGACCATGATGATGATGCCGCGCTCGCCTTCTTCGGGGGAGCCGGCGGGGGCAATGGGGGAATTAGAGGCGAGGTGGGGGAGGAGCTGGCGGACTAGGTCGATGGTGCCCGTCAAGTTGACGGCGAGGACGAAGTTGAAGTCGGGGAGGGAGAGGGGGTGGTTGTGGCGGTCGAGCATCTGGGGGTGGGGTTAGTAAGATGTTCGCTTATGTCTGATACATCTGCGTCCGATAGAGTCATTGTTGGATGCATGCAAGATTCCCAGGGCTAATAGGATGGAGAGAATTGAAGATACTATTAAGAAAGTCGAGATCAAGCAAAACACACCGTAGATGGCAGAGAGATGCCCGCGGCCGGGATGACACCTCCGAGGGGTTTACCTGTCTCCTGGACCCACGCGACCATGCCCCGGACGGCGGCGGCGATGCTCTCCGTGTCGGTGACGTTGCACTGGAAGAAGCGCGCCTTGTCTGCGCCGAGCTTCGACACGACGGCAGCGCCGTTATCCTCGTTCATGTCGAGGACGGCGACGTAGCCGCCGGCGCGCACCAGCTCTTCGGCGGTGGCCTGGCCCAGGCCGGATGCGCTGATGGTTTGTTAGCATGTGATTTTCTTTGATGCATGATTCGGAATGTGACTGGACTGACTGGGGAAAGGGTAACTTACCCGCCGGATATAACAAATGTTCTGCCTTCAATCTTCATTGCGACTGTGATAATTACTTAACATGCAAATGATCAAGAAAGTTGACTGATGTGATGAACTAATTGTTGCTCGTCAAGTTAGCAGAGGCAGAGATCCTCAATACCTGCCAAGCTTCCTCGGCCTCCCCCATTGGAAGTGGCCGGCAGCATGAACGCCCGGGGTTCCAACACTTTACAGTGGACTTCCAAGGGACTTTCGGGACCCCGGCGATCTTAGTGCATGTGGTAGTGGGCCCATGACGCTAGAGCCGCTACAAGCATACATAGGCTACATCGGGACCATGCACGGGCCTTACAGCCAGTTTCCAAGGTTCTGAACTGAAACCGAACAAGCCCACCCCCCAAACCCAATCAGAGCGATCCCCAATGATCCCTACCTGCCCAGCTCACGTCACAGCCAACGCACTGCATGTGCAGGGTCGCAAGATAAGCAACCTGCGAATTGCAAGCAGCAGCACCACCAAGTTCAACTTGCCAAACATAATCCAATCGCTTCCTCGTCCTGAAAGCCACTCCGGCGAAACTCGAGAGAAGCGCAACCTTCGAAACCGACCCGAACATCTGTCCACCGCCTGGACCAAGCCCACCGCCACAAGCGAACGAAACAAGGTCCCCGCGACCGACGGATCCGACAGAACCAAAGATACAGAGAGATATAGAGCTGCAAACCCCAGGGAAGCTTTCGCCATGACACGTCCGCGAGGGGCTTCGGCCGCCAGCGAGGAGAGCTCTGGCACGGCAGGTGATCAGGTACGAACGACTAGAGATCTGAATACTAAGGCTTGCTGCGGACCGGGAAGTGCTGACTCGCGATCACAACTTGACTTGTAGGAGCTGGGAAGTATGTACGACTACCTGGCCAAAATCATCCTCTTGGGGCCCAGTGGGACGGGAAAGTAAGTCATCCACGTTTCCTTCTTCTGACTCGAGGAACCAAGCAAGCATTCGGTGCGCGACTTCGAGGATACTCAACTCCAGCCTGCTTTTCATTTGCCTACACACATTCTGACATGCTGCCCAACCTTCTCTCCCATGAACTTTCATGATGTCGTTACAGATCCAAGCTGAAAGCTAACCATCTCTCTTTCTCCCCGCCGCGCAGGTCCTGCCTCCTCCACCGCTTCGTCAAGTCGGAGTGGCGCATCCTCTCCTCCCAGACCATTGGCGTCGAGTTCGCCTCCAAGATCATCAAGGTCGGCACCGGCGCGCGCCGGAAGCGCATCAAGCTGCAGCTCTGGGACACGGCCGGCACCGAGCGCTTCCGCTCCGTGTCGCGCTCCTACTACCGCGGCGCCGCGGGCGCCGTGCTGATTTACGATCTCACCTCGCACGCCAGCTTCCGCGCCCTGCCGCCCTTTCTCAACGACGCGCGCGCCCTCGCCAGCCCGAACCTGACGACGCTGCTCGTCGGCAACAAGCTCGACCTCGCCAACGACGAGGGGCCGCTGCTGCCGTCCTTGGAGGACGATCTGGCGTCGCCGCCCCCGCAGTCGAGTTCGAGCTACGGCGGTAGCATGTACGGTTCTAGTGTGCAGAGCAGCGCCAGCGTCGCTAGCACCATCACGCCCGGGTCGGTGGGTCTGGGCACGCAACAACGCGCGACCGTAGCGCCTGAAGGCAGAGAAGGTGTCGTCGGCCGAGGCGTCGCGGTGGGCCGGCGGGGTCAACGTCCCCGTAGCGCTCGAAGTATCGGCCTTTACGGGCGAGGGGGTCGACGACGTGTTCGCTCGGCTGGCGCGCGCCATCCTGACCAAGATCGAGCTCGGCGAGATCGACCCGGACGACCCGCTCAGCGGCATCCAGTACGGCGACGGCGGGCACTGGATGAACGGCGGCGCCAGCGACGGGGGCAGCATCAAGAGTGGCATGACCATGGAGGATGGCGTTGGCGGTGGTGGTACAGGGATGCGGAAGAGGAAGTCGAAGAAGGGTCGGCGTAGCACGGTGGCGCTGCGGGAGTGGGAGGAGGTGTTTACGCTCCGGAGTGGGCGGCGAAGAGGATGTTGTTGAGTTATGACGAAAGGAGAAGAAGAAGAAGAAGAAGAAGAAGTTGGCGGTGCTTGGATACGGCAAGGATGAGTCTTGTCGTTGTTGGATTCGCGGAGCATACTGGATCTGGGTGCGGTGTGGTTTGTGTGCGTGTGTGTGGGTTGGAGGAAAGCAACAATCGTTTCATACAAGATACCTCTTTCGCGCTTCTCTCGTTTGGCGTTGGCGGGCAAAGCAATGATTGGCCAAGATGCGTGTTTTTCCTTTTCTATTTCAAGCAGATAGCCTGTGGCTGGCACGATTTACTGGTGTGTGCCTTATAGATTAATACAGGGAGGGAGGAGAGAGGCCGGGCCCTCTTGAGGAATGAATGAATACAGTTGACGGTGTTCCGGGACCTTTTTGTTGTTGAACTACTCCATCATCCGGGAGGTTTCCACTACTACGAGTGTGACTGCTTTGACATCTGTGTGGGCATTTTGGATACATGATCTCTGTTGTGTATTGTACAAGGCGGTGATGAAGAGGCATTGCTACGTTTCTTCCACATGGATGGTTGGACACCACATGTAGCTATCAACTACCGTTACGAATCATTACCCCTATCCGAGCATGCGTAGTCATGGTCGTACTGTGAGACATGGACTATGTATCATGTAGCCCATAACAACCGAACCCCCCTCCCCCGGGTCAACAGCTTAATGCTCGCAAAAGTTGTAATCCCCGCTGAACCAGTCCTGTTCCGCGCTCTGATCGAACTGGCTCCTCTCGTCCATCAGCTTGAGGCGGTGCGCCCTGGCCTCCTCCCGGCTCATGAGGCCCTCGGGCACGACGCCGTTCTGGCGCACCATGTCGACGACCTCCGGCGGTAACCTGCTTGTAGTTTTCGTCGCCTTTATCCCTGCTTCTTCCTCGTCACCATCATTATTATCCTGATCATTGATGCTTCTACTGTTCTGTTGTTGTTGTCGTCTCGACTCTGGTGGAATCATCGCCGTCAGCTCTTCTTTCTTCCCCTCCCGGAGCAACTGCAGCACCTCGGGCGGCATCTCGCCGGTGTTGCTGCTCCTGTTGCTGCTGCTGTCTCCAATTCCTTGGAACACGGCCTCGGCCCACCAGTCGAGCTGCTGCGGCGGGACGTTGGCGGTCGAGACGATGCGCTGGTGCGGGTCGACGAGCCAGAGGGCGATGAAGCGGCGGTGGCCAGGCTTGGTGGGGTCCTGGAGGCGGAAGGAGACGCGGTGTTGACTAAGAAGTTGCAAGTCAGCTAAATCGAGGAAATAGAGAGAAAAGGAGAAAGAAAGAGAAAAACAAATTCAAAGAAAACTTACAAAACGTTGGGAAACGCGAGCAGGCGCCCCTCGGGCGTCTCGACGCTGCCGTAGAACTGCAGGCAGGGCCCGCCGCCGCCGCTGGGGCCGAAGGAGGCGCCGTAGCTGCGCTCGAGCCAGTGGTAGGCGTCCTGGCCGGCCGACATCTGGAGGTCCCACTGGTTCCACGAGGTGCCCATGCGGAAGGCCAGGCTGCTGGGCGTGACGTTGTCGCTGTCGAGGTAGTAGAGCGCGGTCGCGCAGATGTGCTCGTTCATCTGGCCTTCGATCTTTGGACCCGTAATCGTCATTAGCATCTAGTAGGGTGAGACGGAGGAAGTTGTCTTTACTTACATGCCAGCTCCCCGTGGAGAACTCGGGCTTCTCCGGCGTGAGCTCGATGCTGGCCATCTTGACGATGACCTGAAGCCCCGAGTCCCCGAACTTGTCGCGCAGCCTCTCGCAGGCGGCGTACCCGACGTCGGTGAAGCCGTCGGGCTCGAGCAGGATCGGCTCCCGCACCTGCTTCCACTTCTCGCCCTCGACGGCCTCTCGAGGGAGCTTGTCCAGCAGCGTCTGCGGGACCCCCTCCACGTCGTTCTCGAGGTCCTCGTCCAGCATCTCCTCGTCGTCCGACAGCTCCGCGCCCAGGTCGTCGATGAGCTCGTACACGGTGTCTTTGTCGAGCTGGACGTTGAGTTTCGCGAGGATGTCGGTGTTGAGCTCCTCCCAGAGACCCTCGGTTTCCCGATCACTGTTTAATGGGAACAAAGATGCATGATCAGCCGAGCAAACTCCTTTTTTTCCCCCGGGAGTGGCACGCACGCGATTTTTAGGAGGGCAAAAGTGAGAGAGAGAAAGAAGAAAGGGTCGGTTGGGCACTCACTCCGCATATTTGGCAGGGCTAATGCGCGGTTCCTTGCGTCCAACTCTTCTCTCTGCGCGGTTGGCGGGCTGAAAATCGGCGATACACTGCTCCCAGGCCGGGATAGCCCGGTCAACGAGCTTCTCGATGATGCGGTAGACGTCCGCGTGGCGGGCCGGGTGCAGGTTATTGATGTAGCTCGTGAACTCCGTCGTTCCGTCGTTCCGGAATGCGAGGTTCGCCGGCAGCCACTGGTAGGTGGTGGACCAGTAGTGGTCCGCCACCCCCGTGGAGTTGCCCCGATAACGCCGGTCCGAAGGCGGAGTCGGGCTCTCTCCCTGGTCGGGCGTCGGTTCGCCCTTGCCCGCCCACTTTGTCACCGCATCGGTGGTCCCGACCGCCTCGTCCTGATGGAAGTGAGACTTGCCCCAGACCAGGCAGTACAGGGAGGGGTGCACGATGTCCTGGACCATGTCGTTGCTGCGCGGGTGCCAGTCCACGCCGCCTTTCGCGACCTGGTCGGCGCGCAGCCGGTCGAAGGCGGCGACGAGCTCCTGCTTGAGCTCGCTGCCCACCAGGACGTCCGATTTGGCCACGCAGTTGCCGACGGCGTCCAGGGTCAGGACGAGGCCCGTCTTCTGGAAGTGCTGGGCCTTGATCCGCAGCTCTTTGATGCACTAATCATCTCGCCATCAAGATTAGTGACGAACAACAACAAGTCACATGCATGCATACATACATAGTCAAATGCTTTCTCGGACAAGTAGCGAGTACGCTTCAGCGGGGAGAGCTTGCTGTCTTCCAGCGTCTCATTCCGATTTAGGTTCACGTGCTCGGTCGCCAAACGATACAGACCCTCCTCGGGCTGCGACAGGGCCTCGGCGCGCCACTTGGCGGCGATGGCGTCGTCGAAGACCTTCCGGTCCCAGTCCGGCTTGTCGGTCAGCCGGTCCATGACGGCCAGCATGAAGACCTCGCGCAGCTGGAAGAGGTCCGAGGTCGCGCCGGGCGCGTTCTCGCAGACGCCGATCGGGTAGCAGGGTTTGTTATCTTTCCAGTGTTGGCCAATGGCGTAATGCCGCAGATCGAGGCCGAGGCCGGGGTACTGGGGCTGCGGTTGGGGTTGGGTTGGGTTCTGTCCCATGGCTGCTGTTGCTGCTGCTGCTGCTGTTGAATGTGTCATGAGGAGTCGAGATTGTCGGTGGAAATGAGGAATGAGAATATTCTGACGAGGAAAGACTACAGCAGTCGGATCGAGGACATGTTTATATCGAGTCCTCTTCATCATGTTGTTCCCAAGGCAGCAGTGCGGTGCCTAAAATGCTAGTGGGTGCGTAGCCGATGAAGTGGAGGTGCATCTTAATTAGGGGACGGATCTAGGCCACAAGAGCCCCTGGCCCGGGCACAACAACATGGTTATGTAAGTCGTCAAGGATACAATCTCAGTTGGGAATATAGCCAACATAAGAACCCCCTTGCATTTCTCCCGTAAATGAAATGGCATGTAAAATCAGTGTCCAAAAGTCTGCGCAAGGGCCACTTTCAGCCGATTCCCCCTCTAACACCACCTACGTTTAAATATTAATAACACACCCAAATTAATAGAGAATTCAATAAAAGTTTATATTATTACGTGGCTAATTTAATGAATTTTAATAATGACTATACCAGCCCCTAGCGCGACGTATAGCAGAAAGGCGACGAGGGAGAGAACGCAAGAGTCTATAAATAAGGCCTGGATCTAAGGCTGCCCACGCCGACTGGACTACCTCTCTCGCATAGACTTGGTGTGGCATGTTATTTTTCAGGTCTTGAAAGGAAGGCTCAATTTCATAGATTTTAGCCTTTAGAGCCTTCCAGACCTGTTCAATAGGGTTCAGATCAGGTGAATGTGCCGGCCACTTGATCGTCCAGATGCCCCTCGATTCCAAGAACTCTTTGACGGCATTGGATCGATGTATACGCGCGTTGTCCTGCATGAAAGGGTCCCCAGGCTCATAAAAGGGAAGGAGAGCAGCCTCTAAGACCTCAATACACCTGGCAGAAGTAAAGCCGCCGGCGGGAGAGTCCGGATCTCCCTTGCAGAAAATCAAAGGGGAGGTTCCTGCCTCCCCTTCCCTTTGCCACACCATAGCCCACACCATAAGGCTGATTCGAGGCCGTCCGTGAGACGTAGGGCTGTTGAGATCCTTCCGGTAGCGTTCTGAACCGTACCGGAAGACCCAGCGACCTGGTGTGAAGGGTTCGTTCTGGATCGTACATTCGTCCGAGAAAAGGGAAAGCATCAGCCGCCTAAGGCGCGCACGAGAGGACCAATAACGACAGAATTCGAGCCGCTCTTTGGCGTCATCCTTCGTCAAGAGGATGCGCTTCGCAGCGCGCCAATGGCCGATCTTCCTTTTGCGTAGAGCGCGCCTTGCCGTGTTGATCGAGAAGGAGCGTCGTTTGGAGCCTAGCATAACATTGATGTCTAAACAAAGCTCTCTCCAAGTGGCACGGGGCTTTCTACGCACCAATTGAGATAGATAGCGCTCTTGCCGAGTCGATAATTTATGAGGGCGACCAGGTCTTGGCTTTATTTTAGGTGACTTTCGTTGAATGAAGCGCTTTATGAGATTGCTGATGGTGGCAGGCCGACGCGTTCGGAACGCGTCGGCAATGGCCTTCTTTTTGACCCCGACAGCAGCCAGCGCCGTAATGGCCGCGACAGCCTCGGATGTGTATTCCCCATCAGGCTTACGCTCTGCGGCTAGAATGCGACCAATTTCGCTCAAATCCATGTTGAATTGATAGAGTTATTTAAAGATGAAGTTAGAAGGGGTAAAAGGGTGGTGGAATGTGAGTTTTGATGAGGGTGGTCCTTGCGCAGACTTTTGGACGGTCACTTTGCCTACCATTAACACTTTCCACCGCACACATCACCGGGAAACAGGTGTCACCCGGCAGATCAAGGGCTTCCGGTCCCAAACAATGCAGCACTTCTGGTCCAGCCAATCCCTCCCCGTCTCCCTCCCGCACAGCTCGACGTCGAATTGCCACAGAACGTGGGCGGCCACGAGGCGCATCTCGTGCCACACCAGGTTCTGCCCGAGGCAGTTGCGCGGCCCGTACGCAAAGGGCTGGTGCCAGTCCCGGCGGTCGTCGCGGTACTCAACCCTGAGACCCAGCCAGCGCTCAGGCGCGAAGCGGTCGGGGTGCATCCAAGCTGCGGGCGACCGGTACACCGTCGTGTGGTGGACCAGGAGCGTGGCGCCCTCGGGGACCCATTTGCCCAGCACGACGTTGCCGCCCGCGGGGCCACGCGGGGGGATCCCATGCGGGACTGGAGAGGGGGGAGGGAGGGAGATCCGCATTGCTTCTTGTATGCCTGTTTTACATTCATGATAGTTAGACATCGGACCCAAGGAGTATAGCGCCATGGTTCTTATGCGACTTTCACCTCGATGACGTACAGGGCATTTAGGTACTTCAGGTTAGCCAGTCCTTTCATGGAGATGTCTTCTTTGGAAGCGAATGATCCGCGAACTTCGTTCCGGGCGGCCTCTAGTACTGCAGGGTGTGTGAGCAGGAGGTAGAAGAGGCCACTGAGTACAGACGCGGTGGTTTCGGTCCCCGCGGTCATCAAAAGTTCTGCATTAGCGTGCATTTCCTTGACACTGAGGACCTCGCCGTTCCCCTCCTCGTTTGGCGTACAGAAGTTCCAGATGTTAGGTTTTGTAGAGCCCCTCGCCAGTCTCTGGTTGACACGGTCTTTCGTGTGGTTGGAATGGTTCATCTTCAGATCCGTGATGAACTTGGGTTCCAGCCACTCAAAAACGGCGCTGATAATGAGGTAATAGCAGATGAACTGCAGGATCCCCAAGACTTTGATAGCCTTGAAGCTGGAGGCGACCCAGTGCGTGTATTCATTATTGTCCAGCTATTCGAGGGCGATTAGCAAAATGCAAATACATGTTGTTGTTGTTTCTGCAAACACTTACTAGTCCAAGTGGCTGAACGAAGGTCAAGTCGCCCATGATGTCAAAGGTGGTGAAATTGAGTGGGTTGACAAAGTTGATCTGCTGTTCGGCCGTCTTCTCTAGATGCCGTACTAGCTGATCGACATAGTTGCGGAACAAAGGTTCCTGTTGTTTCAGAGACCGGTCCGAGAAGGCGGGACGGAATATTCGGCGAACCCTGGTGTGGTCCTCCTGCGGCGCCGTGATCAGATGTCGCACCCCGTTGATCGGCGGGATGCTTTTTTAGTCAACAAAGCAAACTTTTCGCAGGACGGATAGAAAAGGGGCTGGACATCTGAGTAGGTACTTACAAGGTCTAATTATCTTTAGGGTTCTCATTTCGGCCCTTCTCGTAGCCCATGACGCCTTTCCAGGCATCGCTAGTGCCGTAGCTGAGATCGTTCGGCCCGCACCGGACGACGAGTCCGTACTTGGTGTGCAGGGCACGGATCCAGGTTACCTGATCACCACGGTAGTTGGTGATCCACCACGGCGCTCGGGTTATCTTGCAAAGCATCGGCCCGGGAGTGTCACGTAGTGGGTGACGAATACGTTGTACACGGCATCGGCCAGCAGCCACCCGAGACACATGGCGATGGATATAATAAACAATTCGAAAACAGCATCGACGGCGCGCTGGACCATGCAGGTGTCAATACCAAACATAGTATATCGTGGTATCATAAGGCCTGGCTGTTTTGCCCTTTGGATTGTGGTTTGTATCGGTGATGCTGTCTTGCTGAAGGAATGATGGCACACTTTGTCGGCGCGTCTTTCTGTCTTCTGCCTTGGTTGTCACGCGCAGAACGAGCAGAAGTTCCGAGCAGATGTTCCGAGCAGACGTTCCCCCGCATTCTGGTCTCCAACTCCCATTGCTTTTTATGCTCATCGTTCAGTCTTGCGATACTGTTTGCTGCAGTTGTCTGTGGCCTTCTAGATTCGAATCCAGTCCCCCGCGCCGACCTGAACTAGGAAGCAATCCCTGCTATGTGGCTGATGCTGTAACATCTATGGAGCCAATCCAACCGCGATGATTGCGCCATTTCGATTGCTGATTGCGCTCCTCGGGATTACCGTCGAGATTATTTGCTGGTGACTAGAAATCACTATGTTTGCAACCCAAACACTATGCATTAGACCCGCAAGGCATGTTCCAGGCTCTTGGGGGCTTGCTCCAGATCACCGTGGCTACTCGGTCCAGCCTGGAACATTGCTCTTATCCTACCATATTGTGATTAAACATAGCTAGCTGCTCCCCGCCACTCTTACGGGGCTATGGATTTCCTTCTGTTTGCTTTTCACACCAGTGCTCTGGGTTTTGAAGCTCGGGTCGTGCACCAAGTAGGAAAGTGATTTCTCTTGCGCTTGGGCATCTTGTAAGTGAACCTACAGGGGATCTGACTCTGATCTGCCCTTGGTTCCTAACATACTCACTTCAGGGCAACGACTTTATATTCATGCGTCGGACGTACGTACAGTTCTAAATTTTTAAAACTATTCGGCGACGACCCATCTAGCACTCAAGCATGCTTGGACTTTGATATTTGATGGGTACTCAGGACATCTCCTATTCCATGACTGTCATCCCTCGGCAAATGTCCCTTCTGCTCACAGGAGCGACTTTCAGCTGACCATGGTTATCTTCGCGGCCTGTCTGGCTCCTTTCAGAACTCGAATGTACGACTAAAACGTCACCAAACCTCCTGCCAGTGTACTACCTTTGTTCTTGTTTATAAGCGATACAGAAAGGGGAATACTGCCCTAGCACCGCATGTTAATGTAATCTCATGACTAAGTACTTAGTTTTTCGATATGACGTTAGGCTATAAAAGGAGGGCGATTTGTGTCCAGTACGCCTTATGGCTATACCGTCACTGTATGCTATATAGTATAGTGTTTTCAAGTGACCCGAAAGTATGTTCGCCAGTGATAACTTCTGTAGGTAAACTGTTTGATGACAGCTTATCTCCAACTAAGTAGTTTAGGCAGTATCGTACAATTGCAGGCTGATGACGTCGGTGGCAGCCTACTACCACCGGTCTACCCTGGCGATGCCCTTCAAGGGAACTATCAACAACGAGGCTCGTTTCCTAAGAGCATGCTCGATGTCTGAGTGAAGAGCCACTTCTATCCAGCCACGGGACTGCGGAGAGTGAAAGGCGCATGACGCTGGGACTGCCGATATCTTGATAGCCAGAGAACTGCGAGGAGTTGGAGTTAGACGGTTTCATGATTTCACGACGTCACGAATTTTGAGAGTTTGATTTTGCATATTATCTAGGGTTACCATGGCGGCGCACATTCTGCTTCGGGGCTATCTCCCTACTTGCATTTCCTTACATAAATAAGCTATCTGCGGAGGTCAGGTACGGTTTTTATTATCCTCCGGGGGGCAAAGGCTTATCTCACTTAATACTATCTATTCTGTTGTTTACGGCATCTGTCAACTGCGGCTGCGTTGCAGAATTGACTTTGCCGTTACTACTCTTAACCGCCCTGACCTCTTCGGCCTCCAGGATTTTCTGAACTTGTAGCCCCGGCCACCGCTCCCGAAACACGCTGGCCAAGTGCCGGATCCCCCATTCCTCGCACGTGTGATGTCCCACACATACTACCGCCATGCCCTTCCGCAGCGCTGCCTCCAGCCCGGGCTCCCGGACCGCACCGGTTAGATACAGCACGCCCCGGCAGTCTTCCATAGACGGGACCAGTTCCATGGCCACTGCGAGTGCGGCCACCAAGTCCACCTCCTCGGGATGAAACGCGTTCATGATAGCAACACAGCGGATGTAGTCGTGGTTCTTCTCACTCGCGGTGATGTCGCCATCCCTCTCCTCTTCGTCGAAACCAAAGACTTTCTCAAACGACCCGAACTCCGTCTCCAGCTGCGACTTCAGCATCGCCCTGTCCGTTCTTACTGCGTATCAGCGGTCCCACGATCCCGATAGTCCGGTCCGGATCGCCCTTGTAGCCCCGGATGACTTCGGAACGGGCCATAGCCATGCCGAGCTTCGCGGCGAGCGCGATGTTGTTCCCCACCGTCAGCACCTCGTCGAAGGCCTTGTGCGATGCGATGACGGTCGCGCCGCGGGGTACCCTTCAACGGTCGAGCATCCAGGGGCGGTGGAGGAACGCCAGGGGCGTAGACGAGCCCGTGGATTGTGCTGCTGCTGCCTTGTTCAGAGCATCGTAAAAGCCCGCCGTCGGGGTGATGCTGAGTATGACGTGTGTAGGCCTGGCCGTCCCGGGATGGAAGAACTTCGACCGCGGGTATGGTACTCAAAGGCCACGTCGCCCTGGCGGACGGGGAGCAGCGACTGGATGAAGGTGTTGATTTCCGCAATGTTTGGTCGGACCAAAAAGATGGACTGAGCGGTGGCCGGCAAGATCGGCACGACGCCGGAAATTTGCTGCATAATGTAGGATCTTCGGCAGTTGCAATGGCATCAGCCTTGCTGGTCTGGATCTCAGAAGGATCGGGAGCCCGGACACTCAGCTTGCCGTGAAGCCATATGTTACCGGTGTGTAGGATACAAAAGCCCGGTGTCTGGTTTCATAAGCTCAGGGCTAGTCCAAAGTGAGATCTGCACCTTTAGTCTATGACATCATCCCTGTCGCTACGCTGGCTACTTCCATCTGAAGTCTGAGAATTTCTTTTGCCGAGGACATATGTACAATGCCGCCATTCGCACTCTAGGCATCATGCTCGTCGCAGGTCTTGCCGCCGACGGGGTTTCTTTGTGAGCGACCCCCGGTCCAGGCAGCAACTCAGGGGTGGCAGTCATCGGACTCCATCCAGATAGCGAGGGCCCGTTGCCACCGCGACACATACGCGCATCAACAAACATGTGCGTTTCAGTAAATTTCCCGACAGCCTTGACAATGAAGAGACCATGGAAGGTTTATTAGATCGATGCTGACGCACGTACCTGAAGCCGTTGGCTGTTCTAGAAACGCATGCCAAGCGCTCGCCGGGGCGGCGGTAATGCCATGCGGCTTCGAGACGCTTGCAGTGGCTTGACCAAGCTAGATTGCTGGAGACTCTGATATCCCCTAATTTCGGCTAGGTACCGTTTATAGGGAAACTCTTCTCGTCACGGCTTATTAATTTCCCCTAGCATTATCGTCAGCGGGATATAGCGAGGGATGCGTTTCAAGTAATTCATAAAGTTGGGCCTGGAACGGGCAAGGAAAATCAATTTGGATTACCATTATGTATGCTACCGAGGCTCGGCGTCCTTGAAGAAATCAACACAAACACAGCCAGAGCGGGCATTGCAGTGCTTGGTCAGGCACAACCTGAGGCAACCGAACGTGGCGTCCAGGGCCGCCGGACAGTCGTCATGGTGTCGGTACTGACATGAACACCATTCTTGTTTATCTCTGCCGCATTCGTATTGTATGAGTGATGAGTGCGCTCCAACTTACGTTGGCGACAATATCGGAGAGCTCTCTCCGCCCCCCTGATGGACTTTAGTAGTGCGGCATTAGCCCACGTTTAAATATCTTTGGCTTAACATTGTTCGATCCGTTCGTCTGGTTCCTGTTACTAAGATTAGATCCGTGCATATCGATCGACACTGTTTCTAATCTAAATACATCTCGATTTCGGATTACAAAGCTCGGACTAGAGAGAGAGAAACAAGGCGAAGGCGGGCTGCAAATCAGCACATCTGACTTAGGTCCAGATATAGGGAGGGTGTCGGAACATAGGAGAGATTCTCTGCCCCGTGTCACTGCCCCGGAGACATGTACCTGCAACCAACAATGTTTCCCAATTGTTGTTCTCCGGATGGGAAGCTGAACTGACGAGGAAGAAAGAGCTCAGCGTAGACCAGACGACTCCCCTTTCGTGAAAAGTGTCCGCGCTGTGTGACCAGTCTTCCGGTCGTCTGAACTATAAATAGCCGCCACCAGCTCGCCCTGTGGCTCAGACCTCGCTTTTGCCGAATGCCGTTAGGGGAATCAGACTACTGCAGGTCAGGGTAATTGCCGTTGAACCCAATACGCCTCAACGCCCATGGCAATCAGTAAGGACATTCTCGAAATCCCACTCCATGGCTTCGTGACTCGGACTGCCACTGTATCAGCTATGGGGCGGATGCGCAGGTTCCCGCACAGCGCGTCAGCAGCACTGGAGGGCTCTGCCAGACTCTCTTCGTCCACTGCCACGGCTACGCGCATCCGAATATCGCGAGTGCGGGTGCGGCTTGCGGAAGAAGCCTATGTACGCAGTATAATAAGACGTGGGCGCCATTCTCTTCCTATGCTGATTTTTCCATCCCATCTCCAGACTTGGCATTCCCCTGCCTCTTCCACCCATTCCCTCTGGAAGACTCGTACTCTCGTTCCTTTTCCGTCTTCTACATTTGCTATTCTCTAGCTGTTGCTGGGCAGGAAAACGACAATCACAAGTACTCTGGTAGCAAAAATTGCCGCGATGGGTAACACCGGCAGCAAAGGCTCAGCTACTGTGCCAAGCGCTGGCCTCAACATTCTGAGCCCGATCAACCTGGCCGGGAGTAATTGTAAGTGGCCCGCGACTTCGCATTGGTACAGCTTTCAAGAGACTAACTACCGCCAGCCCTCTCGTTGCTGGGCACGCAATTCGCGCCCTTGTTTCCGTCCTTCTTGACGAACAACCCTCTGCCAAACGGCTTCCCGTGGGGATCGCTGTAAGATATTTCATGAAAGAGTGATGAATATCAAACTAACCACTCCTACAGGACCTCCCAAAATGCCAACCCTTACCAGCAAATGCCCGACACCGGCGTGACGCGGTCCTACTCGTGGACCCTCACCAAGCAGCTGGCCGCCCCGGACGGCGTGCAGGTGCCCCTGATCCTGGTCAACGGCCAGTACCCGGGCCCCGTCATGGAGGCCAACTGGGGCGACTGGTTCGAGGTGACTGTGACGAACAACATGACCGAAGCCCCGGGGGCCATCCACTGGCACGGCCTCCTCCAGAAGGAGACGCCCTGGATGGATGGCGTGCCGGGCGTCGACCAGTGCCCCATCGCGACGGGCTCGACCTTCAAGTACAAGTTCCGCGCCGACCTGTACGGCACCAGCTGGTACCACTCCCACGTCGAGTCGCAGTACGCGTCGGGCGGCTTCGGCCCCATCGTCATCCACGGGCCCAACGAGAAGACGCAGTACGACGTCGACGTCGGGCCCGTCATGGTCAACGAGTTCTACCACGAGTGGTGGGAGGACGTCCTGGCCGGCTTCCTCGCGAAAGACCCCGTCATCACCCGCTCCGACAACAACCTGATCAACGGTAAGAACAGCTACATGGGCAACAACGCGCCCCTCGCCAGCTTCAACTTCACCTCGGGCAAGACCATGCGCCTGCGCTTCATCAACCCCTCGGCCTCGTCCGTCGAGAAGATCTCTATTGATGGGCACACCATGACCGTCATTGCCAACGACTTCGTGCCCCTGCAGCCCTACGACACGACCGTTGTCACCCTGGCCCCCGGGCAGCGAACCGACGTCCTCGTGAAAGGCACCGGCAACAGCAAGTCCGCGGTCTGGCTGCGCGCCTTCAAGCCGCCACCCTGCTCCATCTCCAAGGAGAACTCGACCCTGGCTCTCGCCGCCATTTTCTACGAAGGCGCCGACCGCACCGTGGCACCCACGTCCCAGCCCCAGCCGAACGCTTACAACACCTACTGCGGCAATGACCCGCTCTCGCAGACGGTGCCGCTCTACCCCATCGCGCCCGGCACCCCGAGCGTGACCGAAGTCCTACCGATCCAGCTGCTCAGCAACGGCACGTCGGACATCTGGTACCAGGCCGGCCGCACCATGGTCGTCAACTACAACGACCCGATCCTGCTGGACGTCAAGCAAGGCGACCTGAACTTCGCCCCCATCCGCAACGTGCACAACTACGGCACCAACAAGTCGCTCCGCTTCATCTTTGAGAACCCGGGCCAGCAGCCGCACCCGATCCATCTGCATGGTCACAACTTCTTCGTGCTGCAGGAGGGCGCCTGCTCTGCCGCCCAGGTCGGCAACGGCACCGACAGCTCGGGCGCCATCCACCTGTCCAACCGCCGCAGCGGCGGCGCCGCGGCGGTCCCCAGCCGCATCGAGCGGCGCACGCTGTGGCCTAGCTGGCTGTGGCCCTTCAACAGCCCATCCTCCTCATCCCACGGCGGCGGAAGCAGCGGAATTGGAAGTGGAACCAGCACCGGCAGCAGTGGCAGTGGCAGTGGAACCAACACGGGAAGCAGCGGCACACCGTCCTCGTCCACGGTCAAGGGTCACTGCTGGGACGGCACCATCGTCAACCCGCAGAACCCGCAGCGCCGCGACGTCCAGATGCTGCTGCCGGGCCATTACATCGTCCTGCAGTGGAACCAGGACAACCCAGGCGTCTGGCCCCTTCACTGTTCGTATTCCCTCACACTACTTCCCTCTCCTACCGCATGATGAGAACATCCTACTGACTTTACGATCACAGGCCATATCGCGTGGCACGCCTCGGCCGGCTTCGTCTGGATGGTGCTCGAGAACCCCGCCGCCATCCAGAAGGACATGGCGATCCCCGGCGTCGTGGCGCAGACGTGCCCCAACTGGGACAAGTGGACCTCGATTGCTGGCGACGACGTTCGTAAGTGTGCCCCCATCCGTTCCTTCTATTCAAAGCTCGCCGTCAATTCCATTCGAGATATGCTGACACAATATGCACCCTACAGCCCAAATCGGCAGTGGAATCAAGGCTCGCATGGGCTCCCCGATGTATTAAAACACCAACCCCTTTATTGGGATTGACGCAGACAAGATTTATGCTAGGTAAGATGGTGGAGTGTTAGAAACTAGAAGAACAGGGGTTGGGAGCGATGTTTAGATGATAAAGGCGGACTCTTGGTTTACTAGAATTGTAATAATACCAACTTTTGTTAGAAGCGAATTTATTGTACATTTGCTGAATCTCACAGTTTCCAGTTCGGCCATGTTCGAAATGCTGCACTGACAGCGGCACCACTGAATACATAGCATCTCATCTGAAATCACCTTGTGCATTGCTCTTGGAATCTAGTCATTCATTCGTAAAATGGCCATGTTACTTCCACCTCAGCCTTAGTCAAGTCCACCCCACTCGCTTTCCTGACCCTCACTTTCATTCCCACCATCCTGATCCTCGCCCGCCTTCCGCCTGCTGCCCGCAATGGCCCCGCGCCGGTTATTCTCCCTCCGCCGCTCCCATGCGCTCTTGGACGTGATCTGCGCCTTGGCGCCGCGCCGTGACTCGACGCCGCCCTTCTTGAGTTTTTGCTTGTCCTCCTTCTTGACCTTGGGCAGCGCGTCCATCAGCCACTTGGGCACGGCGTCCTGGTTGCCGTCCTTGCCGGCCTGCTTCTCCGACAGGGTGATGACGTTCGCGATGCTGCGCAAGAAAGGGATGTCCTCCTTGGTGTACATGGTCACGGCATCTCCTGCGCCGCCGGCTCGAGCGGTACGGCCAACCCGGTGCACGTACCCGGCCACACTGGTCGGGATGTCGTAGTTGATCACGCCGTTGACGCCGCGGAAGTCGATGCCGCGCATCAGCAGGTCGGTCGTGATGAGCACCCAGATCTCGCCCGCCCTGAACCGCGCAATGATCTTGCTGCGCGCCGTCTCGGACATGGACGAGTGCAGCGCCGCCACACGTGTAGATCCGCCAGCCTCGACCGGAAACTCGAACTTGAGCTCATCGTGAAGGGATGTAGCTCTATCAATTGTCTGCACGAAGACGAGGAACGGCAGATTCATGTCCGGGAGCGCCTCGTTGGTGCCTGTGGGGTGCAGCAGCTGCCGCATGGTGTAGAGCTTGCCGCGCTCGTTGTCACCCGTGTAGATGAGGCGGTGCTTGATGTTCTTGACGGCGGTATCCTTCAGGCCGACGACGAGTCGGACTAGGGGAGATGCTGACGATTCGTCCTGCTGCCGTTTCTTGAGCTCCTGCACCAGCAAGGTCTCGATATTTGAGCCCATAGTAGCGGAGAAACACATAAGCTGCAAAGACTGGCTGGTGCAAGAAGCCAGAATCCCCTGGGTCTGCTCTCTGAAAAGTTCGTCCAGTAGTACATCGCCTTCGTCCAGGATCAGCGTCCGCACTGACGGTAGCATCTTCTTCGTCTTTCCTCGGTTTAGGAAATTCAGAAGTAGCATGGGGGTAGTAACAAGAATGTCGGCTTTGGTCACAGCCTGGGGTGCTGTGCTCTCGTCCTCGCTCGCCTCATGCGACTCTTCCTCGTCCTCTTCTTCGTCGTCGCTCTCGCTATCGGACTCTTGAGAGACTTCCATGTCTGATGCTTCCGCCGCAACGCGCATGCCTTTCTTGAACAGAACTATCTTCACGCCGGTGCCCGCAGCCAGCTTCTGGCCCTCGGAGACGATTTGATGAGCGAGCTCGCGGGTTGGCGCAAGGACAATTGCGTCGAGAGATTGCTTGTTTCCTTTCTCTTGAGACTTTTGCCGTTGACCGAGTATCCTGTTGATGGCAGGAATCAGGAAAGACAGGGTTTTGCCGCTGCCGGTCGGTGCGACAGCAAGGAAGTTGACATGGTCGGAGTTGTCGAGAGTGTCAGTCACGGCGGATTTCGAGTTCAGCAGAAGGGGTAGACTGCCCATCTGCACTTCGGTCGGAAGTCGGTAACCGTGCTCTGCGAGATTGGCGACCAGTCGTGCCGACACGTTGTAGACTCCTTTCAGCTCGTTGAAGGACGTGAGAGGTCGCGGGTACAGCGACTGCTTTCCATCTGCCGCCTTCACCTCGGCCTTCTGCTTCTTCTTGTCCTTCTTCTTTGACTTCTTGACCTTGGACTTCTTCTCCTCCTGGCTCGACAGAATTGTGAACTTCAGCTTGTGACCCTTCAGTACTTGGTAGATCTCGTCATGGCTCATAGGAGGGGGAGCGCTGGTCGCTTGCTTCTTCGCAGGTTTTTGCTCATCGTCGGTCGGCGCCGGAGCAGGTTTGGCGGTCTCCTTGGTCGCGAAGAAATCGACATCATCGGCGGCGGCGGCGCTGGCGGTCTGGGTGAGGGCCTCGTCTGCTTTGCGCTTGGTGCCTCGTATTGTGAAATCCGTGTACAGTTGAGGATTGGTCGGCTTGGGAGGAGGGCAAGCGACTTCTCGGGCTTCGCCGACTTTTTCGTCCCGCGGGACAGTACCTTCAACAGATCCATGGCAGCGCTAGCGGTTGTGGAAATCGCGATCTTCAGGAAGGATTCTACTGTCGAGTCGCAGTCATTATCTCAGGTGGGCTGCTCAATTCGTCTCGGATGCGCTGCAATTGACGATCAACAGCCGCTAAAACTTTTGGGCGGTGAGAGTTTCTGCCAGTCCAGCGCATTCGATCTCACTCTTCAGTGGCCCCACCCGCTAAAGTTCTGGGTTTCCGCGTTGAGACAGTTGAGCGGGGCGAGCTCCGAGCTGCCTGGGAACTGGAACCTCAATTCTGTCGATCGTGCTATGCCGCCGCATCGCAAATGAAGTTCAATAGATTCACTAATCGGAGAACACTGAATGATGAATATGCAGATTTAGCTCTTTGCGTGAGAATCTTTGGGTTTTGCCACAGGTGGGTTTTATGCAACATTCAATTCATCTGCCTACCTTAGCTAATAGCCCCTTGACGGCTAACATTATTACATAAATCCACTTGAGTGATTCCATGGCAGTTTATATAACATGCGTTAGCACCCCCTTCATGTGCATCAATACCTTGCCATGGGCTATAACATATATTAACTCATCCCAATGCCAGTTATGCAGTTTCTCCGTGCCTATCTACGGAGTTGCCAGTCCCGATTCCGTTGCTAGGGACCTGTTCGACCGGTGTCGAGTTCTCGCCCATGTAGTGGAACGTTCTTGCGGAAGTAGGCCATCGAATAACTCTCAAGGCTCTACATAGCTATTTGCTACATGACGGTGTTGAGGCCCACTCGATGTAGGCATTGATGACCACGGCTCAATCCCTTCGAAGTAACTCAACAGCGACAATACTGGGTCACCCAACGATTTCATAACCACCCGAAACTTTCCCGGCTGCTGGGGCGCAATTATCCCTCCTGTAGGCGTTGCGGCCAGGCTTATAAGTACCAAGTCCAGCAACCGGAAGCTCGAGTGGCTTTTACTCACAACCTAGTATCTCGCAATAACACACCAATGCCAGCTAACTGTACGCAGTAAGACCTATCTAGTTGAACGCAAGATGTATGTTACCTATCTTGATTAATAACTAGAAATGTACAGGAACGCCAACTCCTTATCTAATTTACAAGGCCTCCCCAGTCAACAAACGTTAACCATATATGTATCCGCTCAAGCAGCGACGAAAAGGGACGAGGGTTCTCTGAGCACTTGACCCAGAATAGCGAACTCCCTCCCGCGGACTGTATGTGGAGATATCCGAACCAAGGAGCGAAGGCTCTCGCTGCTAATCACACCCGGTCCGCTGCGATTTCTTGGTGAGTTCGGCACCAAACCTGGAGGCAGTATTGCAGCTCGTACACCTTCCATCTGACGATTGATCAAGATCAGAGTATCAAGAGGCATAGCGTCCCCAGTTTTGCGGATAGGGAAGTCCATGTCTTTTCCAGTCATTAGAAGTCTCGTTGTTGGATGGGTGACTCAGTTGAAACTTACATAGGGCCAGAATGCGTTTAACACTCGTATGGTCCACCTTCCGTACAATCTCGCTTGCATCGATGAGGTACAAGTCCCCAGACTGGTAAACACCAAGTGGATTCGACCTGTCCTCGACCGCCATGATGGTCCCACCGAAGACGCGACCTTCCCAAGCCCGGCCAGATTCACCGATTTCTTTTTCCCTTCGGGACCTTAGACTTAGTGTTGTAGATTAAGGGAAGGAAGATTATCTCATCAGGAGTGGCAGGCCTATCGTAGCCGGTAAGGAACCCGACGAAGAAATGCATCATTTCGTGTGCAACAGTTATCCCCATGAGAAGCAAGAACCTCTCGTAAGCAGAGACATGGGCATCTCGTGGATGTTCGTTCTGAGCGGCCTTTCGGCCCGCCCTGATCAAATGATATATAATCTAAGTATATACCAGCATGTTAGAGATATTCCCGAAGAGACGTCTTTCATCGGTAGACTAGGTTTGTGATGACTTGAGAATCTTACCAACTTGTTAAGCTTCAGATGCCCGGCTTCCTTGGGATCCCACTGTCGCATCTTGACACCACCACGCGCCCAGTTCGCTTTGAAGGTTGCCCCCTCGCCCACCAGACGGTTCGTTACCACGATAGCTGGAAAACTCGCCCTGAGACACGCCAGAAAGAGCTCAACCCACTAGATCATATTCTGCGGCTTGTCTTCGTAGATGTGTTCAAAGTTGGCTCTGTTCGAGATGACACCTTGGCCAATGCTCACTATAGCGGCCGTTCCTGTGGAGACTCCAGCAGCCTCAACCCGAGATTGATGCATGAGGTAACAGCGCGGAATGTGACGGAGTCTTTATCCACTTCTACCGTCGCAGGCTGGACAAATCTGGTATCGTCGGGTTCTTCCCAGATACGAATCCCGCCAATCTCGCTGTTCAAGTCGGGCTGCTGTGGATTGTTGGATCTGACGGAGCCGGCCGCCGACTGACTCGTGCCGGGCTGCGGTCGGTTTACCCCTGAAGCACCTCCCTGGCTGGAGCTGGACGAGCTGGCTGGGGGTGACTTTTTGGAGCCAAAGCTTTACATAGCGAGGTTAGCAGGAATCCTTTGTGCTCTCTACTGTGCTTGCACATACTGATACTTGCTCTCCCGCCAGGTATTACAGTCGTATGAGGAATCTGCTCCGGGAACTTGCAGCTTCAATTCACTGCTTCTTGGGCTCGTGGCAGTAGCACTTCATCAAATCGCTGTATATCTGTTCCCAGAAGGATGACAGACACATGATCAAAACCACCCGCCTGGAAGCGATATGAGCATCAGCAAGGTTACTTTATGGGAGCGTTCACCCAAACCATATTATAGCCACGAGCCACGGCCAACGCTCTTCGCTCATCCTGGCTTTGTCGCTCATCATCTGTATCCCGCGGGAATAGCCGACATGGTGGGATAATGGGCCGAGGATCGCATTCTAGGAGGTGGCTTGCTGCATTCCAGCAGCAAGGAGACTTGCGAGGAGGTCGAAATCCCCAATGTCTACTTTCAGTCATCACGACCCGAGGCGCCCGGTCTCATCTACCAGCTCACGGATGATCAACAGGATAGCTTACTAGAATTCCTGCTTTCGCCCCAAGGGGGCGAAGATGCTTCATCAAGCTGTCCGCTACCACTTTCATATTCCGAGATCAACCAAGTCACGATCGATCCCGAGTTCGCAGTGGTGGATGCCAAGTGTATCGGGATGTTTGGGAGAGGCCTTCTAGATTGGCTCGACAGCTCCTCGGGCGTCGTGATGTAGAGGACCGCCCCGGCGCGGGGGACGAAGCCTTGGAGTTTCTCAAACGATCAGGCCTTTAGTAGCAACCCATGTGGAATTTGCAATGTTAGATTGCTCGCTTATTAATAATACAAGACTATTACGTTACCGGAGTGGCATTCGTTTCTGCTTTACAAATGCGTAAGGACATAAGAACGAGGAAGCGGGCTTTTAGCATGAGCTGCTAACTTCTGAACTGCTGGCCAAATAGATGAGGAACGTATGAATGTACCTGGGATAAGTGAACGGTGAAGACGAGGTGGGTGGCCTCGAGGTAGCTTGGCACATTAAGTACTTACCTATAGCGATGATCAGCAAAAGTTCTACCCTTACATTCAATATTCCAATTGCCTAAATCGCTATTACTGTATTCACTTTACCTTTCCGCTTATAAAGATCCCTCATTTTCCTCGACTATTTCTTTTCATCATCTCCACCACAACTGCTTCTGTGCAAACACATCCCACTACAAGGTCTCCTCCCCAGAGCCCTCTTCATCCACCGCAGTCACATCTTTCCCATTTGCTTATCCTCGTCGTCCTCTCGCCAACACTTCGCTATAGACATTACTAGTCAATTGCTTCTCCTTTCTATCTGCACTTTGCTCAGCTACCTCATTCCACCCATCCATACCAATCGATAATAGCGATGATCTCGAGTCCTGTCTACTCCATTCAACAGTATCAATAAGCTGAATCCCTCGATATGTCTGTGCAGTCGGGAAAGGTAAAGCACATAGTCCATCACACCACCAGAAGCGCAAAACTGACCATACCTAGATGAACTCGGATTGGTACACGGAGCCAGATCGGGCTACCAACATGGACCCGGCTTGGGTGTCCGACACGGAAACGGAACTAGTTACCGACAAGCAGACGGAACTCTTCGTCAACAGACGCAAGACATTCTTTCACCCATTTGCCCGCCTCCCGATTAAGCTGCGGAGTAAGATCTGGAAGAGCTGATCCCAGAGATCCACGACCGTCTCGTATGGGTACGCGAGCCCGGCTGGATCAAGTTGGACAAGAAGAGGTTCGCCTCAGTCCTCATATCCATCTGCCACGAGAGCCGTGACATCTACCTGGCTCGCTTCCCAGTGGGCACGAAGGTCTATAAACGAAGTATCTGGCTAAATGCAAATAAACGTTTTAGCCAACTGCAAATAGACTGGTACAAAGATGGTGTAGTCTATATAAACCCAGATCGCGACATCCTGATTATCGGTCAGCCTTGGTTAGAGGAGTATTGGGAAACCACTGCTCCACGGCCATTCACGGGGGAGACAGTTCACACTCCTGGCGCAGCCGCTCCGCCGACAGAAGCCCCGGGACCGCATCCGAAACTTGATCGAGTTTCCCAGCGCCTTGGATGAACGGTTTCCTCTTACCCTTAAGGTTTCCGAAGAAATCGACCCTTATGACGACAACCCCGAAGATATAACAAGGATGGCAGACACACCGAGTATTGGGACTTTGGGGAACTCACGAAGCATTTGAATCTCACTGCTCCTATGGACGCCGAGCAGTGCTGGGAGTTCCATCGGGACGCCGAGGAGCTTAGTGGCAGCGAGGTGCTGCGTAAATGGATCGGCAAATTCACGGTGCTACCGACGGAATCAGTGGTATATTAAGCAAATATTAGAGGGATAACGATTGAGGCTAACGTTTAAACATACAGATCGAAATCATACGACGCCTATTTCGAGGACCGGAAGAAGTCTAAACATGGAGACGACGGTGCGGATTAAAGATGGGATAGGTCCGGAATAATGGACCGCTCGCTATATAATAATAGCAATTATCGAGGAATCGCTTGGCCCTACGAGTTGCATTAATAGCTGGCGTGGTCACTTACCAGTGCCAAGTTTGGATGGGCTGGACGGGATTCAGTCAGCGGTGCGCCTTCGAAATGGCCAGATAGCAAGAAATTTAGTATGGAATCAACTTATCATTGCATGACGCTCGAGCTGGCAGTGAGCCAACCATTATGGAGTCTAGGTAGCCAGCCGTGAGACGATCACGACACATGAAGAGAATCGTAAGCCCCAAAAAGGCCTCTGACCTTATTGTTGACTCAGTAATTAATGAATGGAATTGGAACCCACGCCGTCAAGCTACTTGCTCATTATTACACTCCTGTGACGCTGTCAAAGTGACTCTCGTTTTTTGCTTATTACATATGCAAGCAAGGCCTCACTAACGATTTCTCCCCATCTGATTCCTCACCAGGTACTTTTTCTCCAGTTGCGACTTCTCAGCTGCCCCCACTCATCGGTCCTTCTCTTTTCTGATACCTTTCACCCCGTACTGTTCATAACTAGGACTCCAAGTGTTTTATTCTCATTCCGAAAAGGTAAAGTAGCCAATGTTTCACATATCTGGAAGCGCACAACTGACCAGACCCAGATGCAGGTGGACACGGACGAGTTCGTAGCCAGAATGCTTGCTCGAATCGCCATCAACAGTCGCGCGGCCGAGTTTTCCACTTTCCACCCGTTCTCCCGCCTCCCAACCGAGCTGCGCATCAAGATCTGGGGGACGCGATTCCCGGAATTGTACGACCGCCTCGTCTGGGCGCGCAAGCCTGGCTGGATCCGACCTGTCAGCAAGCGGGTTGCTTCTGCCCTCTTATCCGTCTCGATTGAGAGCCGCGACGTCTACCTGACACACTTCCCCATGGGCTTGTAGGTTCGCTGCGCACGCTCCATTGATCAATTCGACGGCCGGGTATGCTTTGAAGACTGCGGCGTAGTCTACATCAGCCCAGAGCACGACATCTTGGTTATCGGCCAGCCTTGGAATCAGTATGACTTTACAAGTTGTAGTTTTGGACAACGATTCACGGGAAACTGTTTCCCTCTCATGGCGCAACCGCTCCGCCGAGAGGAGCGCCGCAACCAGATCCGAAATATGATCGAGTTCCCCAACAACAGGATTCCGCCTCGTTGGGAGATGGCTAATTCCGACGGACTCAGCCCTTACGACGAGATTCTCGAAGACTTCGAATCTGATGACGACATCAGTGAAGAGCATCCCGAAGACGCCAAATTTGATGACGACATTAGTGACGAGAGTCCCGAAGACGACATCAGTGACGAGAGTCTCGAAGACAGCATTAGTGGCGATAGTCCCGAAGACGAGATCAACAATGACGGCGAATCCATCGAGGATTGGAACTTTGGCGGACTTACCATGCATATGAAGCTCACCGCTCCCATGGACGTCGAGGATAGCTGGAGCTTCTATTGTGGCGCGGAGGAGCTGACTGGCAGCCAAATGCTCCAAGTATGGGGCGACAAGTTCACAGTCCTGTAGCTGGACTCGTTGGTATGTTAAACAATCATTTGAGAAGGAGCGATCGAGGCTAACGTTCAAGTATAAAGCGATTGTTATTAGGACCGGAAGAAGTCCAGGATGGAAAACACGATACCGATCACAAGTGGAATAGGTCCGAACTGATGGACCGCTTGCTGTGTGATAGGAGGATCCCAAGGAATCACATGGCCGTACAAGCTGCATAACTGGCGTGGTAACTTGCCAATCAACTCGTCCATGGCATGATGCTCGAGCTCGCAGTGAGCTGATTGTGATAGAGCCTAGATAGCTATGCCATGATCACGACACATGAATAGGAACATGGGCTCTCGATGATCTAATATTAGAAGAATATTGCCGATTGTTATCACGTGAATATAGTGTTCGACGACTGAGAACGTACCTTGCGCGGCGATGGGTGACTGGGAACCAGCTGAACTAAACCGACGAAGAACTGAATTCCTGACAGTCCAATAAACGTTTAGCAACACAAGTGGAAACTCTTCAGTAGTGGGATGATTACTTATTACGATTTAGGTCTGCTCTGCTTGTTCCCATTGTGGTTGACCTATCCCTCACATGATCCTAGTTGCTGCTGTTGATGCTGTTGAGCTTCCTCTCACACCCAAAAACGAGAACAATCACGAAATTATCTACCTATTCAACGGACAGCCGTAGTGGCCTCACAATCTCATATTCTATCAGGGTAAGCAAAGATCTTTCAAAATCACAGCAGTTGAAGCAAACTAACTTCTACCAAGGATTCGTTGCAACCTCAACAGTCCAGCCTCACATACCATTCCATCTTTTTTGCCACATTCACTCATACTTATCCCATCTAACCAAACGCAACCTCTCACCATGGCGACTCACGATGATTCCTCCGAAGTCGATCTGACTGCTCCCCACGTCGAGACTGACTTTGGTTTGGACTCAGGTTCCAATACTGGCGCAGGCACTCCGGTCATCCCAGCTGATGCTGATTACGCAATGGACCATCCCGTCGCTGATCCCACCGTTGATCCCATCGCTGATCAGACCGTTGATACCGCTGAAATGGATGTTGATTCCGCCATCGAGATGGAGGATGACCTTGATGGTTCCAATGATCCCGTCGTGGCCACAAAGTCAACCAAGCGAACCAACGATGACCCCGACGCTACAGCTGGACCAGCCACGAAGCGACAGAAGAAGCCTGCTCGCGTCGAGTTCCCCACCATCAAGTCGAAGCACGATGAGAAGCAACGTCGCAAGAAGCTCATGGCTGCCGAGGTTGACTCCGAGTACAGCACCTGGGAGCAGGCCAACGAGACCCTCAGCAAGAAGAAGAAGGCCGCTCACAAGAAAGAGATCACCAAGAGCATCGACGAGAAGTTGTGAGCTCCGCTTATTATTTCACCCGTCCTCATCCTATCTTGCTGTTTCCTGCCGAGTAATTAAATGCTGACTCATGTGACATAACAGCATGGCTCGTGACGAGCACCCGGACCAGATCATCATGGAGAAATCCCCGCCGGCTAAGCCCAAGAACACTCACATTCCCACTTCCACTCCGATCAAGAACAAGGCTGGTTCAGCTACATCGGCACCCCAGGCAATTCAATCTGCTGTGGAGAGACGTGATTTCTACCCCCTCCCTCCGCACCCAAAGGCGCTGCTGCTTTCCAGCTTGAGAGACGGCCTTCTGTCAAGTCAGATAGTGCTGTCGATGCTCCCAAAGGCCGGTCCACCAAGAAGTCCAGCAGTAAGGCTGTCAAGCAGTCCGGAACCTCCAAGAACCCCCAGAAGCAGCCTGCCAATGAATCGGACAACATGCCTGACAATCAGAAGAGCATCATCAGCGCAACTGCCAAGGGCATCGCCGACAACATTCTCGCCAACGCCCAGGCAGCCGCCAACGAGACGGTCGGCAAGGCCTACGAGGAAGCCGCCAAGGTCAAGAAGGATGCCGAGGCTAGAGCCACCCAGATCGTCGCCGAAGCACACACCGAAGTCGAGGAGATTACCGAGGCTGCCAATAACGAGGCAGTGCAGATCCACACCGATTATGAGACTCGAGCTGCCCAGCTCCTTGCCGACTCACGCGCCCGCGCTGAAGAGAAACTGGCGGAGGCCAAGAAGGAGGCAGAGGACATCGATCAGAACACCGAGAAGCAGACTGGCCAGGTCGTTGCCGGTGCTCGTGACCATGCCATTCGCGCTCATGAGGAGGCCGAGAACGCTCTTCGCGACATCGACGGCGCCACGGAAGGAATTCGACGTGGCAAGAAGACCCTGGAGGAGTTTCTTCAGTTCGCTGCTCGTGTTGCTCCTCAGAAGCAGGAGGACCACGTCTCCGAGCCAGAGAACTTGGAGAGTGTCTCTGATCAAGAGAACCTGGAGAGTGGAAACTGAAGGAGCAGCAATGGTGACATGCTGCCGCACGGGGTTGATGGACAGTGACGTCCACATATTATGAGAACACATCTTTTCCTAGCTTCTATTTCCTACTGCCCAATTGCATGGCGAACTGGGCCTTTGTTCCTGGAGAGATGCTTGGTTTCGGATTTCGGATTTTCTTACACAGTCTGACATCACAGAACTTGGGCGTAATTACCTCCATACATTCATAGATAGCATGAACTAAATTCATATTGAGAATGTACTTAATACTACATGACCAGACTTCAGGGAGAACTGCGCTGGAGCAAGCGGGTCTCCGTAGATTGTAATCAGGGCTCCATACATGCATTTCCGTTTGCTCCATGTTGCTTCCATTCTCAGTCTGCCTATGCCATCTGGCAGGCGCCTTCCTTCTGCTTCAAGTAAATGTCAATTTTCTGAATTGGAACGAGACTAGTCTGGTGCTTGCTGCCTGATATTGACCTTTTCTGTCAGGACAAGAAACCCCAATCGCAGTCCATCTCTCCATCTTCACTTTTCACTCCTCCCAGTACCCTACCTCACATTGATCCGTCCAATCTACGCGACCACGTTGATGGCTTCTCCTTCCTCCCAACACAGTATGACCATGCCGTCTGTATCCTCGTCAGCGATTAAAGTCAACGTAAACGCCATGGACAACTCACCTAAGCAGTCGCCGAATGACCCCAACCAGCAGCCGACCATCATGGCATTCTGGGCCAGCAGCAGTGGTCTCGATGTTCAGCACAAAGAGCCTGTCGTGCCAGCTGTCAATGTAAGTTCTCTCCCGTGATGTGTGGTTTCTTCCCTCCTGATCTACAGCGTGCTGACGTTTGCCGACAGGTTCCCCATGGCCTTGGGCCTACCGAGAGCAGAATGCTGGGACTCATCCGCGAAATCGAGAAGAACCAACAGGAATTGTACTCGTTGAAGAATAAACTGGACAAGTCCAAGGAAGCTGTGGAGAATGGCCAACAGCGCCTCGACCTCACCGACCTCTTCGACACTCAGCAGAAGACCGCAGCCATATTCGGCATTCAGCAGAAGATCGCCAACAAGCTTACCCAGGTCTTCAAGGACCAGATCAAGCTGGGGGTGACAAAGGCAGTAAGGGCTTGGTTCTGATTCAGCTAATAATTAACTATGGCACTTCTAGGGGCTCTGGTCTATCTATCCTTTCTTTCCTTTCGGGAGGGTGATTCGTTAGGCCTATATACACCTTGTCTGGTATCCTTCAGACGTCCTTTTACCCCTTAGCCGCCGTATCCTTCAGGGATGCAGTTATTCGTTGGGCCGATATGCATGCCTCTGCTGGTATGCGTGTGACACTGGGCGGAAAGCTACGAGATATCAGCTGGCGCCTGGAAACTACCAAAGGCGATACGACCTATCTTGACCAGCTCTGGTCCTTGTACGGCCCGCTGTACGAGTACGATGACTTCTACGTCGAGCCAGAGTACTTGCCCAAGAACTTCGACCCCTACGCCAGCCTCACCGACAATGAACGCCGGCAGGATGATTCAATCAAGGAATTCAAGCCTTCTTCCCCTCCAGCCCCTATCATCGGTTCTAAACGACCGGCAGGCCAGCTACACAAATCTGCCAAGAGACGCAAGGACCGCAAGGCCCCGAAAGGCTTTCGAGCTGACACCCCAGCTGATGATGACTCCTCGGCTGATGATTTATCCAAGGACGCATTCGACGAAGTAGTGGCACAAGCCACAGAATATGCAGCCAAGATCAAAGCCGAGTACGCAGCCCGGAAGGAAGCCGGAGATGCAGCCCGGAAGATAGCCGACGATGCGGCCAGGGCGGCATTCGACGACGCTGTCAAAAAGGCAGCCGAGTATGCGGCTAAGAAGGCCGCTAATGATGCAGCTGCAAAGTGAGATGACTGAAGTCGCAAGTTGGAAGACGAGATGTCGAAGAAGATGTTGCTTTGGCCCTCATGTTTTTCCATGAAAGGAGAATTTCGCAGGAAAACAAACGGGCAGACAGACAGAAGATAGACAGACAGACAAATCAATTCAGAAACTTCGTTCGTTCTAGCATACTGTTCTTTGGTTTTGCGTCTCCGAGTGACACTACAGTTGCAGTCTAAATCTACCTGGGCGACCTGGCATCGTCGAGGTTCGCTGTGATAAGGAACCGTCACTCGGGCTTTGGGCGAACGGGGCAACCGGCTAGGCCCTTCTATCAACGGGTTTGGCTTCCAGGATGATCCCTTGCGCTGTCAATTATACCCCAACTGCGAAGGTTGGCATACCTGGTATATCCCAATAAGATTGGATGTTTTCAGTCTCGAAGCACGCGGTCATTACATAATCGGTTATAAACGAAAGACCATATCATGTGGGTTTGCTAACCACGCGACGAATAAACTCTTGTTTCAGATAGAACTACTACGATAGCAGTCTGTGGATATAGGCCCAAAGAAAGTATAGAACTATCCTGTTTTGCAAAGCCAGGGCTCCAAACCAAAGTCTGCTGTCAGTGGCTAGGCCAGGAACCAGCCTGTTGCAAGGTAATAAGAGGCGTTGATATAGTAGTGATCTGATGCTCACGAGATTGGCAGAACCGAGTGTTCGGTGCGGGGGATGCACGGACAGCACAAAAGGGAGGGTAGTCGGTGAGATTCGTGGAGGACACCAACCCTGTTCAGTCGATGTGAGTAATGATGGCGGTGTGCCAGTTGTACACTGCATACTCCGTACGTGGTAAGTGGTACATGAACCAGAAAGCCCGTTGGATGGGAGCCCTCTCTCTCGCTACCCCTTCGGGCCCTTCTGGGAGTTTTGCCCGTCAGCGCGCGATCTGTCGGGAGCCAATCGGAGCTAACGGGTGTGGGCCGATGGTGTCTCACTGCCGGCACTACCTAGCTATCACAATCAGTGCCGACGCAATTGGCTAGAAGGATCTGGTTTCCCGATAAGCCAGGGTGGGAGGGAGGCTTGGAGGGCACTAGGACCTCTGTTAGAAATTGGCGAGAAGCAAGCGAGAAGCAACATCTGAATCAAATTACTTTGGATCGGCTGCAGGTCTGTCGTAATTGACTGACTCAGCTAACCGTGTCGGCCCAACCAGCTGGGCGCGAAGCCCTGGTAGTAGATCAAATGGCAGCTTGCAGCGTGTCGTCGTATGCACATTATCTAAAGTATTTCCTGGGGAGGGCGTGCGGTGTGGACCAATCGACGTTGCATGGGCAACTATTGACGAGTCATTGGCGTCGTGACGTATGCAAGCACCTGTTTCTTGGGTTTTGCTGGGTGTGCGCCTGGATGGGAATGGGCCTTTCTGGGCCACCCCCTATCAGCAGCCCGCAGCGCAATTCCAATGGCAATCTCGCATCTGAGCGGGGCACCGACTTGGCAGCTCTTGGCTCCCTCCTCGGATTTTGCTTATCCCTATCAATCAGCCTTGGGATGTATATAGACAAGACTTCCCGTCCCCCTTTGTCTTGTCATCCCCTTGGCTTTTTTTTGTTCTGCCTAGCCCATGCCAAGAACGTCTGGTCCTGAACTTTGACGACGATCCATCACAGCCCTATTGTCTGTCGATTTTGCAGATTGCAACGGCCGTCTGCTTACTCCGGGACAGCACGTGACTTTCGGACTTGCATCGCAATATGTCCGACGCTGCAGGTATCCAGCCCCAGCCGGTGGGTCCGGCTGCAGCTGCCAACCAAGACAACAGCACCAACACCGCCAACGATGCCGTCGTCGCAGGCCCTGATGCTGGTGCTGCTGTCGGCAACGGCGAGGCCCAGAAAGCCCAGCAAGAGTCGGAGTCGGTCTCCCCGACCGCTTTGGCATTTGGCAATGGGCTCGCCGACCCCCTCGACATCGGCCGCCACCGCCGCGACGACGTCACCCTGAAGCAGCTCCAGATCGAGTACCCCAAGGCCAACAAGCGCGACCTCCGCGACTTCTACCGCAACCAGAACAAGCTGATCAACCACTACCTCGGCGTCGACGACGAGGAGCGCCTGCAGGTCGAGGAGGACGCGCGCCTCGGCCCCAAGATCAAGTTCGCCATCAACGCCTCCTTCACCGTCAACTTCTGCCTGTTTGTCATCCAGCTCTACGCCGCCATCTCCACCGGATCCCTCTCGGTAGGCTCACCATTGCTCCGCCCAGGGGACCGTTACGTTTGTGGGAGTGAGATGCAAATTGGCTAACTTGTGTGCGATGCGATAGCTGTTCGCCACGGCTGCTGATGCCTTCGTACGTCTACCCCTGTCAAAGGTTGTTGGATGCACGTTTGCTGACTAGCGACAGATGGATCTGGTGTCGTCCTGCGTGATGCTCATCACTTCTCGGATGGCCGCCCGCGCATCCATCTATGATTACCCCGTGGTAAGTAACGAGAAGTGTGCCTTGCCATGCATGGAGGCCAGCTTTGCTAATGCTGTTTTCCTTCCAGGGCCGGACTCGTATCGAGACCATGGGAATCATCATCTTCTGTGCATTGATGACTTGTGTCGCCATTGAGCTACTCGTAAGCTACAGATCCCAGTTTCGAATGCTTGACTTTCGCTGACAAGTTGCAGATTGAATCCGGTCGCACGCTGGGCAATGGTCACACCGACTCCTCCGAGCAGCTGCACATCGTGCCCATGGTCTGCGTCTGCGTCGCCATCTTCGCCAAGGCTAGTCTCATGCTGTACTGCTTTGCTTACCGCAAGCATCCCTCGGTCCATGTCTTCTTCGTAAGTCGTCCTTGATGGAGGAGTCTCTCAAAACCTAGTCGATCCGAAACCGACTAACACCCTGCAGGTGGACCACCGTAACGACATCTTTGTCAACACCTTCGGTCTCATCATGGCCGTCGTCGGTGAGCGATTCGTCTGGTACCTGGATCCCATTGGCGCCATCTTGATTGCGCTGCTCATCCTCTTCTCCTGGGTCTCCAACGCGTTCGAGCAGGTCTGGCTGCTGGTTGGCAAGACGGCGCCGCCGGATTACATTTCGCGCCTGATCTATCTGACCATCACGTTTGACGACCGTATCCTCAAGGTCGATACCGTCAGTTTTGGCTACGCCCGTCACACTTTGAGGTTCCAGCTGACAGTTTCCCAGTGCCGTGCATACCACGCTGGTCAGAACTACTACGTCGAGGTCGACATCATCATGGACCGCTACACTCCCCTCGAGGTCTCCCACGATGTCAGCCAGGCTCTGCAGAGGAAGCTCGAGGGCCTGTCGGATGTGGAGCGAGCTTTCGTCCACGTCGATTACGAAGATGACCACGATGTCAATGAGGAGCACAAGCCTCTCTACGAGAAGAGGGTGCCCCGAAGGACCGTCCGGAAACTTTGGGCAGACATGATTGGGCGCGGCGACTAAGTGGTCTACAGCCCAGTACCAGCTTCCCAAGGAGACTGGTACATCCCTCACCATTGGCTTTGCCGTTGCCCTTGTTCACGAAAGATACCCCTCGTTGTGCCCGAGCCGCAAGGTTTGGCCTTCATCTAACATAATGAAGATGAGCGCAGCAACTCTCATGACCTGATGTGTGTATTCTATTCGCATGTCCCTCGTTTGAGACTCTCACCCCCCTCGTCGTCACCTGTGCAAACTTGCGGGAGCTCGATCAGTTTCTACTGGTCTTCTCCTATGTCTTGTGGCATAGAATCACCATTCCGGGTAGACGCAAGAGAGGGTGTCATTCAGTAACTAGATTGGTTGTGCGTGCCGATAGGCAAATCCACGTAACGAAATGCTCATGTCCATAGATGAGAGGGGCCGGCGAAAACAACGTATCACTCGTTACAACCGCCGGTTCTGGCCTCAGCAGCCACATGTACATGCAATAAAAAAAAGATGTACGCAAGTACTCGGATGATATCCCTTGTGTTTTTGTTGCTCTTGATTCCATTGATAGAATGAGCATTTGTCATGGAGAAGGTTCTTTCAGATGTTATAGACAAAGTTCAAATGGCAACACCATGGCTTTGTTTTCCTATGGTTGAAAGAAGCTGTTCTGGCGAGTATATAACCAACCCATGCCGCCCAACCAAGACACCATCTTTCTCTACTGCGCCACCAAAGTCTCTGTATTCAACACACTCCCACTGTCTAAACTTGCACAAACATCATACAACTTTTTTCATCATGGCAAGTTCGGACAGGATGCCGAGGGGTTGAATGCCCCCCTGCCCGAGTGGCGGCTGGTGCACAAGATGGTGCTGCCCACAGCATTATCATCAGCCTCATTCTCGTCTTCTTCTTCTGGCGTTGATGCTGCCGTCTGGACCCGGCCGGAGTACCCGGACTTCAAGACGCAGGGCGGCTGGGACGTCAACTTCCACTACGCCCGGTTCGTGGCGCGCGTGCGGGCCGTCGTGCGGGACCCCGAAGCGGGTGCCGGCTCGCAGAGCCTGGTGCACTGGGTCCGCGACGCGGCGGCCGAGGACGCGTGGTGGGTGCTGTTCCATGCGCTGCTGTACCTGCAGCTGGAGACGATGCGCGAGCGGGCTCGGAATGCGCCGTTGGGGCGGAGGCTGCTCGCCATGGTTCGCTCTCAGTGAACATGATTTGGATTGTCGATCGGGAAGTCCGGCGTTCACGGTGGGGATTCGTTGTTAGGGAAGTACCTAGGTAGGTAAGTGTAGTAATTATTAATACGTAATACTTAATATAACTAAGGCAGAAAAGATACGGAACAAAAATAACAAGCTAAAAAATAATACACTAATACTAAGATCCTTTCAACCCCTAAATTCGGTCTTCTCTGCGACTAACATCCCAATATCAGCAATAGTGGCACTACCCATGATATCAAAGACGGGAACATTGGCGCCGAAATCCCTAGCGAGCCAATTGCGTAGTCCTACCCCCATCAGAGAGTCCACTCCATAGTCCGAGAGCTGCTTCGTGGGCACCACGTCGTCCGATGCAATGGACATGGCTCGGGCAAGCTTACTGGCGAGGCCCTGGATGAGGATCTCGCTCCGCTCCTCCAGCCCCGAAGCCCGACGGAACATCAACGCGTAGCTGGCCGTACTACCGCTGGCCGCGACGGGCGCCGTATCGCCATTGCTGCTACTGTGAGTGCCGCCGCTTGCTAGCGAGAAACCGGAGAACATCGGGCGCAGCGCCAAGGTGGGCAGGGCTTTGCCGCGGGAGAGACAGTCGGCCGGTGTCACGGCCCCAACGAGCAGTTGGCTTTCGGCCGGCGGCAGGATGGGGACCCCGGGGATCGCAGTACATCTCCAGCAGGGCCATGAGCTCGCTGTCCTCGATGGCCGTCATGTCGTTGAAGAACTGCCGTACCTGTTAGTACGACGTGTTTTCGGCGATGACGCCGATTGTACGCATCCAGCCCAGGTCGAGAGCCACCACCGCCTTGAGTCCCTGCGAGGTTCGGTAGCGTGCGAGCGCGTCTTGATACGCACAGCCCGTTGCGTAGTTGGCTTGGGCGATGCTCCCGTACACGCCGGCGAGCGACGAGAGGAGGATGAAAAAATCGAATGTCGGCGGAAGCTGTTCGTGCAGGTTCCACGACACATGCACCTTGGACCGGACCGTCGTCTCCCACTGCGCGTGCGTCATGGTGTCGAAGCTGCTGTCCTGCAACGCCATGGCCGACTGTATGCACCCCTTGACGGCCGGCATCGTGCTTAGGCACTGCTCCAGCACCGAGGCCAGCGACTCGCTGGACGAAACATTACATCTAGGAGCTGCGACGTTGACACCGCGCGCCCGGAGCGCAGCAATAGCCTTCGCGGCCGCTGGCGTGGTGTCGCCGCTGCGGGACAGGAGTATAAGATGCTTCGCGCCGCGAGTGGCCATCCAAGCCGCGATAGCCCGTCCAATGCCGCCGGACCCCCCTACAATCACGTACGAAGCGTCGGGGTCCATTTGCCAGCTGACGGGCGACGCCAGGCGCTTGCGAACTGTGTCAGTGTCGTTGACGCGGATGACGATGCGCCCCGTGTTCTTGCCGCTCTGGAGGTGGCGGAAGGCTTGCTCGATGTCGGCGACGGGGTAGATGTTGAAGGGGGTGGGGTGGTTGATGGTGCCACTGCTCAACAGGTCCATGGCACATTTCCGTGTAGTTCTCGCCAATGAAGTGCAAGTCTACTGCGGAAAATGTGACGTTGCTCGCGAAGTTTTCCATCGGCAGCCCGCTGTTGGCCACGACATCGGCCTTGCCGATCTCGATGAAGCGACCAAAGGGGGCCATGCACTCCCACGAAGCTCGGAGTCCGTCCCCTGATAGCGAGTTGAGTAGCACATCCACTCCGTGCCCCTTCGTAATTCGCGCGAGCGAACGAGGTATCCCGGCTATAGAATATGTGGTCGGCCGGGATGCCAAAGTGGTCAACCAGGTACTGCTTCTTCTCACCCATGCCCACCGTGGCGTAGATGTCGGCGCCCACGGTCTGTGCGATCTGAATCGCCATCTGCCCGGTAGCTCCGGCGGCGGAGTGAACAAGGATCTTCTCGCCCTTCCGGAGGCGGGCCACTTCCAGCAGAGAGTAGTAGGCGGTCACGGCCGGATTCAAAAAGGACGCAGCTGCTTCGAAAGACAAGTTCGGGGCCAGCTTGACGAAGCTGGCGGCATGTGCCCGAGGATAGCTGCGCATGGCGCCAACGGAGCCGCCGCACACGCGATCGCCCGCACGCAGCGTCGCGTCGCAGTTCCGTCCCACGCGTGTGACGATCCCGGCGCAGTCGTAGCCCACCCAAGTCGTCGCCGGGCAGGCGCCCCAGTGCGACAAACACGTCGCGAAAGTTTAGGCCCCACGCCTTGGCCTCGATCTCAATCTCGTCCAGGCCAAGCTCCTCGCATGCGCGTGGGTCAGCCACAAATTCCAGCTGGTCTAGGAAGCCGGGCGTGCCCACCGCCAGTCGGACAGGGGGCCCGGGCTTTCACGGCGTGTCCGAGGCCTGGGGCGAGACGAGGGCGCGGAGGTTGCGGTTCAACGCTTTCCTTTCGACGAGGCGCGCCGACAATAGTTCACCATCTCGCAAACGGTATTCGACCTCATCAGACTTGGTCTCAAACGCGCTGGTGAACACTTTCACCAAGTGTCTCGCTATTGTATCGGGTACAATGTTCTGGACGTCCCCGTGTTCGATACTGAATGTAATGATCTGCTTGTCGGCGTTTTCCGACCGAATGGTTCGCAGAAAACCCTGCATGAGGCCAAACGCTGGAAACCGGCTGTCGCCGACTACCGAGGACGTCGTCCATACGATACGATGTGCGCGCTGTATCAGGCTCCTGATGTCCACGTACGTTGTTTCGCCCAGTGTCGATAGAATCGGCAGTTCGACTTTGACTAGGAAAACGACATAGTCGGGCTTTTCGAACTTGATATCCTTCGCCTGGTGAAGATATATCACCTCCGTGTCGTAGTGATGTAGTATCATCTGAAGGGAACAGGCCAGCTGCAGAGCCTTCTCATCGGAAGGGCACCGAAGGACAAGGTAGAGCCTCCCATGTTCAGAAACGCCATTGTGGGTAGGCTCTTGCCGAGTTGTCACTAGCAGACTGAAAGTGTGATAGTCCTGGCAGCTGTAATCTTGAAGTGCCAGATCATTACCAGTGAAGCCATTGTCCCGCAAGAACCGATCCCATTGACTTTCGGTCAGGGTAGGGGACAGCGCACGGAAGTCCTCGACGGCAGACCACCAACCGGGGAGTACGCCGAACGCGAAATTAGTGATGACATTATGCGGAGCGATGACCTCGAGCAGTACCAAGCGCCCTTGGGGTTTCCAAAGCCTTCGCAGGTTGCCGAGTGTTGTCTTGATCTCCTTCGTAGCATGGAGGACGCAGCCGGCGATGATGACATCGTAGCTCCCCTCCTCTAACCCCTGATCCAGAGGCCGTTTATCTAGATCGAAGGCTTGGAACGACATGCGCTCATTGTAAGCTTGGAATTTCTGCTGGGCAATTTCGAAGAAGGAGGGCGAAATGTCGGTATAGGTGTATTCGCCGTATCTGTTGCCGCCATTCTCGGCTTCCAAGCCGCCGAGGGTGGACAGGACATGCTCTGTCATGCCGCCCGTCCCCGCGCCGACCTCCAGGACGCGCATCGTGGGATTCTCATGGGAAAGTAGGGCAAACAGGCGACGAAAGCGGTCGTCGCAGATCGTGTTAAAAATGTCGGCATAAAACTTCCCGGCCAGGCCACGGTCATCAAATGCGATCCCCAGCGGATCAACCTGACCAAGTAAGATGGCCCGTAGGTCTTTTGCAATGGTGGGAAATATCTCCCAGGATGGATACATATCCACCAGCTTCCCAAGCAAAGCCTGAACCATCTCGTCTGGGAGATTACCGTCACTTACTGGGTTGCTGGCCCCTCGTAGCTGCTCAACATGGTGATCCATCCACCGGATCTGGCTTCGCAGGTGCTCGGGGACTCTCTCGGGGTTTGCTGATTTTCCGGTTGACAAGCAACACAAACTGCTTGAAGGCCCAGCTCTGGCACCACCGAAGGGCGCCGTATCCAACTTTGACAGCCCTGAAAGAGGGGGCAGCATTGCCATTGCTGTGTCTGTTCTTTGCCTAACGATTACCACGACACTTGTACTTCTGAGGATCATCTCAAGGGTCGCGCTGAAGAGGATGTATGCAGAAGACTGTAAGTTCCCTTTATCGACACATTTCCTCTTCTTCAATATCCGCAAGTATATAGCGACCGAGGCTAACAGTCTGAGAAGGCTTTGGACTGCTCGCTTACGTATGTTACTCCTTCTGCATTGGAAGCTACTTCCACTAATACAATCTCCGACGTGTGAAGAGCTTCTACTGCGCCTACATATATTGTGTGTTTCGCTATAATCGGAATACTGGTTTTTTCATCCACCAGTGGGATGTTCAATTAAAACAGATACCAGAGTTCCTCTACGTGAGTGCTGTTCTGCGCAAAGCCCTTGCAGTTGACGTGTCACTAACTCGAAGCTTTCGTTCAGATCATCCTCATCGGCGGAGTCTTCTACTCCCTCATCATCATGCTTCTCAAGGTAGCCATCATGCTTGAATGGCTGCGCATTTTTGTTCCGAACAAAGTCCGCAATGTCTTCTTCTGGACGTGCTGGTTCGTTCTGGCGCTCAACACGGTATGGTATATAATCAATATTAAGCTAAAGCACCCCTCACGGGCCACCCCGTTACGGGCCACCGCGTTTTACCCTACGAACGCGTCTTTTTACCGTGCATCCTAACTAAAAAACTTTTTAATTTAATTATTACCTTTTATTTTTTAAAATAATTATTTCCCTTATTTTTCTCGTTTATTTTTACTCTTTATAACGATATCTTTATTCGATATTTAAAAGCGTGTATAGGCTACTATGCGCGATATAAAGCTTAGAGTAACGTATCCCACAAGCGAATATCTCATATAAGCGAATATCTTATTCTTTTATACCCTTTTTAATAAAATATAAATTAATTTCACCATAACGTATTTAAAATATTAAAATTAATCGGAATCCTTATCTCTAAATATTTCTATATTATTCTAATAAGTACGCGTATTATACCTAGGCTTTCCGTAGATTTTATAACATTATAAACGTGTCCTAAACGTCTTTATACGATTACTCTTCCGACGCGATTCGTTTTATAACTATTTATTAATATTTCTTTAAAACTATAAGTCTTTTTTAACTTATATACGAAATAATTTTCTATCTTATAACCGTTTTTTTTATACGGCGGCGCCGATTAAATATTTTATTTACTTTTTAAAATATCGCGTTTTTATTTTTTAAAAAAGTAATTCGGTATATAATATACGTTATAATTTTTATAATTTAATTAAAACTAATTAAAATAAACGTTAAAAAGCTATTTTAATATTATATAATACGGTTTTGAACGTATTCGGTTTAAGATTAAACCTTAATCGGATTATTTAAAGTTTTTAATTTTTAAAAAAAAAAATAAGTTAAAAAACGTCCCCGAAAATATTAAAGTATGTAACTTTATATCTAATTATAAAATAATATATTCCGGATCGTACAAAACGAGTCCTATTTTTTAAAAGCTTCCTCGTATATTCGAAACGGTAAAAATCGTTTAGAACGTTTTTAAAAACGTTAATAAAAAGTTTTCCTTTAAAATATAAATAATATACGCCTGTATAAAATATTTAATTTTTTTTTCGTATATTTTTTTTAATATACGAAAATAATTAATATTAAAAGGCTAGAATTTATAAGATAAATAAAAAAGTATATAAAGTATAATAATCGAGTTCTTTTTATAATAAAGTTTAAAAGTTATTAAATAGTAGCTTTCGTAGCCGTTTAAGATTAAGAAGCGATAACGACCTTTTATATGAGACCTAGTATATTAATTAAAGTATTGAATCTAGTCCTCGCTTTTTTTATTCGTAGTTTAGTTATTTTTAATAACTGCGATTACTTAATTTTTTAATAATAAGCTGTTTTCGTACTAAGAAGAGAAGTACGTTTTCTTAATAAAAATAATATACGGAGGGAATGACGTAACCGTATAATCCAACGCTTTAGATAATTATAACCTATTCCTGGTTCTTTTATTATATTATTTTAAGCTTTCCGTATTAATTAGAGGTAGTTATAATTATTTCGGACGAGATTTAATTTATAAAAAAGCCGGTTTCGTTAAAGTTATAAATATCCTCCTTTTAAATCTTATACTTATAAATTATATTCCGTACCAAAATAAATTACGCGTAATACGCGTCGGGATTTTTGTAAAGAACTTTTTAATAATTAATTCTTCGATTAAAACGCGTCCGGAGGTCTAGTTATTATCGTATAAAATTAAAGGCTTAATTAATGCCGACGCGTCCCGCGTTACGTAAACTAAATAATTAATTCGCTATATTTTTTATATTACTTAGCCGGGGAAAAAACGATCGCGTATTTAAATTAATAATATATTAAATAATCGCATTTTTTTCGGAATTTAGAAGCTTTTAAGAATTCGTAAATATTTTATATTATATAGGTTAACTATTTCGTTTACATTATAAAGTTTTTAATAAAATGTGATAAATTAATACAGCCTTTTATACGCTTAAAATTAAATCTTCTTAAAGCGTTTAAAGCGTTAGAATTATATTACTTTCTTTTTAAAATTATAATATTTTTGGACGTAAAAGAATATAAAAAAAAGTTAAGGCTATAAGGAAATTTATAAAATTAGGATATTCGCTTATATAGGACATTCGCTTGTGGGATACGTTAGCTACTTACGAATCCGCCTATAAATAATTAGCCCCTCGATCGTATATTTAACGCCGTCTCGCCGGTATATTTATTAAAAATAAGTTTAATAAAGATTAAGAAGTTTTATTATTACTTTTAAAAAACGAATTCATATATTAAGTTATTAATTAAGCTAGGTTAAGTTTTATATTAATATTAATTAAGTTTAAATTTATAACTTAATAAATATTAAACGTTTCCGAGGTTTTTTATACTTTAAAATAACGATAATATACTCGTTTGTTAACTAGAAACGAGTTCGTTAAAATCGTAAAGTCGAAAATAATTAATTATAACCGAGTTAATAAAATTATAATAATAAATATTAACATTTTTTTAATAAATCTAATACTTTAAAACTAATTAATATCCTTTTTAAACGCTTTTATAATATTAATAAAATAGGTATCGGTTAAGGCGTTAGCGGTGACCACTAAGTAATTACTAAAGTTATTAGTTATTTAACTTTTTAAAAAGATATTAAAAAGGGGAATAAATTACTACCCTAGAGTGTATAAGCTATAATAAGGTAGCCCTCTCGCCGTTAATTATTTTTAAGGGGGCCGACGTTTAAACTTAATAGTTTTTAGATTAAAACGGCTATTTTTAAGATAATTAACGGTTTAAAGCGTTATTTAAAAGGTAAACTAGTAATGTTATAGCTTTAAATTAAATTTAAAATATTTATATCCTTTATATATAATTTCGTTATAATAATAAATAAGTTGTTTTAATTTATAATAATTATAAATCGTATATAAATAATAATTTTTTATAACTTTATCTTATGAATAAAATATAGCTAATTTTTTATAAACTATATTATAATTATATAATATGGGTTTTAAATATAAGAGTTTTTAATTTATTAAAAAAAGAAATCAAGGATTATTTTAAAAAAGTATTTAAATACAGTTTTTAAATTAAAACTTATAAAAATATACCGCTAAATTAAAATTAACGTATTAATTCCTTTTATAATTAAAAACGTTTAAAAAACTGCTAAGATTTATCCGCGGGATTACTCGAAGCTATTATCGTTAAAATACGTTATTTTAAAAGATATAAAGGTTGCTCGGGTACGTTTAAAATTATTAAAAGTAATTAAAAAAGAATTAATACTCGATTTCCTCGTCGAGTTAATTTAAATATTTATTAAAACACCTTTTAATAATTAAGAATTATATAATAATAGTTAAAAATTAATTATTATAGACTTTAATTTTAAATTACTTTTTTAACGGCTTTTTATTAGAAAGATTAATAAAGCCTTAAATTAAAACGTTAATAAAATCGCGTATCTCGAAACTTAAATTAATTAACGTATCTTACAAGCGAATGTCCTATATAAACGGATGTCCTACTTTTATAAATTTCTTTATAGCCTTAACCTTTTTTTATATTCTTTTATATCTAAAAATGCTATAATTTTAACGTTTTAAACGCTTTAAAAAGATTTAATTTTAAATATATAAAAAGCTATATTAATTTATTATATTTTATTAAAAACCTTATAATATAGACGAAATAATTAACCTATACAACGCGAAATATTTATAAATTCTTAAAAACTTTTAAGTTTTAAAAAAGATACGATTATTCGATATATTATTAATTTAAATATACAATTATTTCTTCCCCGGTTAAATGATATAAAAAATATAACGAATCGATTACTTAATTTACATAACACGAAACGCGTCGGCGTTAATTAAGCCTTTAATTTTATACGATAATAATTAGACCTCCGAACGCGTTTTAACCGAAAAATTAATTATTAAAAAATCTTTTATAAAAATTTCGACACGTATCGCGCGTAATTTATTTTTATATAAAATATAATTTATAAATACGAAATTTAAAAAAAAATATTTATAACTTTAACGAAACCGGCTTTTTTATAAGCTAAATTTCGTTCGAAATAATCGTAATTACTTTTAATCGATACGGAAAGCTTAAAATAATATAATAAAGGAACCGGGAATAAGTTATAATTATCCAAGGCGTCGGATCACACGGTTACGCCATCCCTCCGTATATTATCTTTACCGGGAAAACGTACCTCTCTTCTTAATACGAAAACAGCCTATTATCGAAGGATTAAGTAATCGTAATTATTAAAAATAATTAAATTACGAATAAAAAAACGAGGACTAGATTTAATATTTTAATTAATATATTAAGTCTTATACGAAAGGTCGTTATTACCTCTTAATCTTAAACGATTACGAAAACTATTACTCGATAACTTTTAAACTTTATTATAAAAAAAACTTAATTATTATACTTTACATATTTTCTTATTTATTATATAAATTCTAACCTTTTAATATCGGCTATTTTTATATATTAAAAAAGGCGTATAAAAAAAATTAAATATTTTATATAAGCGTATATTATTTATATTTTAAAAAAAAAAAACTTTTTATTAACGTTTTTAAAAGCGTTTTAAGCGATTTTTACTATTTCGAATATACGAAAAAACTTTTAAAAAATAGGACTCGTTCCGTATAATCCGGAATATATTATTTTATAATTAAATATAAAACTATATATTTTAATACCTCTAGGAACGTTTTTCGGCCTATTTATTTTTTAAAAATTAAAAACTTTAAATAACCCGATTAAAGCTTAATTTTAAACTAAATATATTCGAAACCGTATTATATAATATTAAAATAGCTTTTCGATATTTATTTTAATTAGTTTTAATTAAATTATAAAGGTTATAACGTATATTATATACCGAGTTATTTTTTTAAAAAATAAAAACGTAATACTTTAAAAAGTAAATAAGATATTTAACCGGCGCCGCCGTATAAAAAAAAACGGCTATAAAATAAAGGATTATTTTATATATAAGCTAAAAAAAACTTATAGTTTTTGAAAAATTTTAATAAATAATTATAAAATAAATCGCGTCAGAGAAATAATTATACAAAGATATTTAAGACACGCTTATAACGTTATAAAATTTACGGAGAGCCCGGGTATAATACGCGTACTTATTAAAATAATATAGAAATATTTAAAAATAAAAATTCCGATTAATTTTAATATATTAAATATGTTATAATAAAATTAACTTATATTTTATTAAAAAAGGTATAAAAGAATAAAACATTCGCTTATATAGGATATTCGCTTATAGGATACGTTATTTTTAAATTAAACTTAATAATAAAACTACGAAAATATATTAAAAAATAAAAATCGTACTAAAATAACGATTTATTCGTATAACTAATATACGCCGGGCTAAGCGGAGGCTAAGGGGTAAGGTCGTATACGAGGACGAAACTAGCGACGTCGAAATATTAAGAGGGCCTCGCAACGCTATAAAAGCTATAAAAGATAATAGCACGGAGGCGGAGGACTGTATTATTATTAAAAATAACGAAAGATAGTGTATTTACGTCAATTCTAGCCATAGAAATGGCTTTGATTACAGGGGTAACGGTAGCTCAGTAAAGTGGCCCGTAAGGGGGTGGCCCGTGAGGGGGTGCTTTAGCTTATTATACTGAGCGTCGCATGCACACCTCACCGAGCCATATGGGACATCACTATCACTGGGCATTGCATCGATTCTAGGACGGTGGAACTCGCCTCCGCCGCTGTGAACTTGGTTTCCGACCTCATCATGCTCGTCGTTGCCCAAAAGGTGATTTGGGCCCTGCAGATGTCAAAAAGGGCGAAGATTGGTGTTTCCGTCATTTTCGTGGCGGGTATTTTGTGAGTTGCTATCAAAGTTCCAATCTGTATGTGCATCGACAATTCATCGGCCAATTCTGCCTTTGCCGCGGCAGTGCCTGCATCGCGGAAGGGTTCCGCCTCGGGGTCACGGCAACATTCCTTGGCGACAAGGACTTGACATACTCCGTTTCCTCTGTTATCATCTGGGCCATTGGCGAGATGACGTCCGCCTTCCTGGTTCTATGTGTTCCGGCCCTTCCCAGCGCCTTCAAGTTCTTGAAGGGCAAGGCGCGCCGCCGGCATATGCCGCGGTGGCCTGGCGCGGCCAAGCGCCTTCACCAGCAAAGGGGGTGTCACGCGAGGCGGACTCAGAACAGGTCCTGTTGACCAATGCACCTCGAGCCTACCGTTCGCAGTCATCGGTGGATGACCCCCACATGCTCGCAGCGAAGCCCCACCACTCAGACGGAATCGTGCGCACAACCGACTTTAGGGTGGAGGACGACCGATCTGTTGGAAATGGTCGGGACCATCGCATGCATTTGTGGATGGGGATTCCATAGCAAACGAGTTGAGAGTGGGGTGGGTGTCTTCAGTGGGAGATCAGTAGGGCTGGCAGGATGGCAATTCTGGGAACATGGAATAACCGTCACGTTAGACAGGCCTAGTTTAGGAACTGTCATATTAGAGCTTTCGATCGTTATTCGATGACTAGATTTGACACTGCATGAGTGTACCTGTATGTAACCTGGCTATCAATGTGTCAGTGCGCAGTTTCTAATCCTACCGTCCTCACGGTGCATTCCGAGGCCCATATCCATAGGTGGCACTCATGATCAGTTAGGTTAGCATGTTGGGGTCAGCTAAGTGGGCCCCACCGGGAATGGACAGGTGGGTGGTAGTATTGGAGTTTGTAGGTACTTTTGAGTGAGGGGGCGTGCAGGGGGCGTGGGGGGATGCCCTGGTAAGGTGGTTCATAAGGCAGACAGCCAACAGCCTTATGGGTACAGTCGCTAGCGAAACCAGCGTCCTCTCTCCACTCTCTTATCGTTCCCGTTTTAGGTCCACTTAGCAGGGGGTAAGGCTGACTCGATGTACCCCTCCATGCTCATAAGTACTGAGCTTAGTTTGGCTTTGCTTCCTTTACCCTTGTGCATTCATACATAGCGCCGCTATCTCCCGGATATTATATTCTACCTCGTCTCCATTCTTTTTCACTATTTCCATATCATAACTTAGAGTGTGGCCTGCGCTTATTGCTAAGCGATAGTCTAAGAAGAAGCCCACGCGGCATCCCAGTCTGATTAAAGAAAAATGACTACACAGGCAAGCAGGCTGGTCACTTTTAGTCATGCACATACCAGCATTGTGACGTTGGACTGACGTATTCACATTAAATCCTGGCTTTATCCTCGAATCAGGAAATGCTTATTCAGATATGGGGAGGGATCTGGTTCAAAACTTGGCATCGTGCTACATCGGTGATGACAAACGTCTTCGACAATGGGAAGCTGTTTGCGACAAAGGAACCTAAGAGGGCAATTGATCGGCATTTTCCTCACGAAATCGATGCTTGTTATTACATTACCAAAAAAAGGCTGACCAGTTATTAATCAGCACCAGAAACCCCTCCAACATCTGTTACTGCCATACCACTGAAAATTATGCTGTGCGACCCTTCTTCTTTTGGATCACACCCATATCCGTGAAGAAGTTAACCAGGCTACATCATCTTCGTATTCCAGCGAGTAGGGTCAGATTAGGGTCTGTGGGAGATAGGGATAAATCCCTGCACCTTGCAATATATATAACTGTCGTGATGCTCTCAGTACCCAGAAAATCCCAACCTAGAACAACCGCTCACAGAGTTGGTGCCTAGGGATTGTGCCCGCCAACATGCGATTTCTCAATACGACAACGTTCGAGCTTGAGGAAAGCTCACAAGCCAACATTCATGACAATGGATACGCCATTTTCTCACACCGCTGGCTAGCTGAAGGCGAGGTCGAATTTGAAGATCTGAAAAAACACATCGACGAATTGAGATCAAGCACGCACTCCTTACCAGGAGTCTCGAAGATTCACGATGCTTGTGTCGCGGCTCGAGCCAGAGGCTTCAAATGGTTGTGGATGGACACTTGCTGCATTGACAAGAAAAAATCCGATGAGTATGCTACAGCTATAAACTCCATGTTTAATTGGTATCGGAATGCGAAGCTTTGCATCACTTTCATGGCAGATGTTAAGTGGCGGGGCAGCAACGCTGTTAGCCTTGGAAAGGAGGCTTTCAGAAGCGAGAAAGAGAATGAATCGTCTGCATGGTTTCGAAGAGGGTGGACGCTCCAGGAACTAATGGCATCGAGTCATATGGAATTCTATGACATGGATTGGAAGTGCATGGGTACCAAAAAAGAGCTTGCCACTGCGCTCTCAGACGTCACCGGCATTGATAAGCGATTCCTCACTGGCGAGCAAGATCTCAGTGAAGCTGTAAGTGACAGGTCTCCAAAAGCTTGAGCGTCTTTGTTCCATGGTCGGCTAACTTGGAAACTGCCCCAGTCCATCGCCATGAAGATGAGCTGGATGTTTGGGCGCGAGACCGGAAAGCCAGAGGATAGAGCGTACAGCTTGCTTGGTCTCTTCAACGTCAAATTACACTTAGCCTACGGTGAAGGTATGGCCACCGCTTTTCGCCGCTTGCAAGAGGTCATTCTTGCGAGTCCTTTGATGGAGGAATCGCTGTTCGCGTGGAAGATGCCCGATGAGCGCGCGGGGGACCAGTGCGAGGCTGTGACGGCACGCTGGGAGCCAGAACAGTGGGGGCTCTTGGCCGGCTCCCCCGACTGGTTCAAAGACTCTGGCGACGTCCAGGTCGACTTCGACAATGACGCTCAAGTCCGCAGCTTCCGGATGACGCCTAAGGGTATAGAGGGCCCGTTTCGAATCAAGCAGCGAAAAGATCCGGAGCTTAAAGCATGGATTACGGTCCTGGCATTGTCCGTCGTTTGCATCCCGTTCGGCAACTGCCTCCTCCGGTCCAAGTTCGAAAATAACGCGAGGAAGGAGTACGCGTTCACGCTCAACTGCTTCCGTACCGACACACAGGAGAGAAGATCATACGTGGAGATCTATTTACTTCCCATACAGATTAGTCCAGTCCTTACTTCAGAAAAGAGACCAGACGGTGGGCTTGTCAACGCTCCATACGTTGAGTGTAGGCGATCCAATTGCACTAAGTTGAGTCCAAGCACAAAGTCTATCCTTCATATAGGGAATGGCATCGTGTATCAACCTCGTCTTAAGTATTAGCAGAGATTGTATTCAGGGAAATGTTGGATCAGGTTGCGACGAGGTAGAAAGGAGAGTCTTCACGGGATTAATAGATAGATGATGATAACTTCTTCTTGGATTGAAAGAAAAAATTGTAGCATGACACTCTGCTACCACTTGTTCCTGTGCGCGTCGGCCCGTCTTTCATCACCTGGTTACCGGACGCGATCATGCCGAAGAGGACCGGATCGGCCGCTGAGCGGGTCTTCCTGTCGAGCACAACGTCTGGGCGGCACTTGGCGCAGGTCGTCCTGCCCACATGCGCCGAGGATGCATCGTAGAGTGCATCTTAGCCCGGGCCCGGCGACACGAAGTTCGGCCGACTTGTGAGCTGGGAGGGATGCGTAAGGGCGTGAGTCTTGCCCCGTAGATTATTAGCGCAGAGCCTAGCCAGCGCGTTCAGAAGAGACTGTTACATATCAATTTTCAGGGTCTCTCTAGAGCCCCGCTCCGTCTCGCCTCCATCCTGCTCCACCCACCATCGGTGCCCTTAGGACTACGGCAAAAGTGCAGCAATACAGTACATACCATAGTAACTATTCCTACTATACCTATTGCATCACCTCGATTTATCACTAAAATGGCTTATTTCTTTCTATCGCAACCACGGATGGGGATAATGGCAATGAGATTAGAGCTACCTATTGATCAAGGCCGAAGAATCGGTCCAGGTACCACGGTTCTGTCTATATACACTGGTCCTCGCTGTGCGCACAATCGCTGCGAGTCATGGCTGGAATGTCGCCATCCAGGCGGTTGTTTTGACTGAATCGCGTCGTCTGATCTAGCTAAACCTTCACCGAGTCAGCTAAGCCACCCTGCGTTGCGACATAGTTCTAGGCCATTTTAAAGAGGTGTGAGAACTACAGACCTGTACGGGATGGTCGGTCGTGTTATCGGTATTCCGCATCGTGTCGCTAGTGAGTATGGTTCAGAGGGGGGAAAAACGTAAGACCGAACGAATGAAACGTGCGAGTGATCTCGACAGGGGAACTTGCTCATATTGTAACAACAGGGAGTGAAATGCGCGCCGAAGACGACGCTGGCCGGATTTGTATCCGAAGCTCTGTTTGCGGACGCTGACAGGGACGATTGCATTGCCAGGGAGAACATAAACTGTCAGCGGCTTCTGGCTCTTGGTTTCGTAGGGCATAGACTAATGCAAGAGCATCATAGTCGATTTATGAACGCACAAGGAAAGAATAAGCAAAGCCAGAATTAGCTGTGTACTTGCAAGCATGGACGGGTACATGGTGTCAGCACATACCCTGCAGAGTGGGTCCAAAACGGCAACTATAAGAGAGTGTAGAGAGGACGCAGGTTTCGCTAGCGACTGTATGAGTGGTGACGATTACGATGTAATCCTACTCCGTACATGCAGTCCTCTCTTGGTCATACCACAGACAAGGAAGAAAGGCTGCGCAATCAGGCCACACGATGCTTATATCTGCCGGTCGCAAATGACTGGAATGCAACGTAGCGACATGTGAGCAACAAGAACCAGTTGTTGGTTGCCCGCCGTGCCGCCTACTTTGAGTGGTGTAACCGATTCCACCCCGGAATCACACTGCATCTGTCATCCGGCCCCTTATCCACCCCCTCTTTTGACCACCCAAGTACGGGTAGAGACTGGTTCGATCTGCGCCAAGTAGCTGCATGGGAGAGTTGACCGAGGCATATTGCGATTGATGTTGGGCAAACCGTGACACGCCCCTGGTTGCACTACCACTCCCTTACTTGACAGAATTTCAGGGCATCAAGCCAAGCTCGGTTCCTTGCCCCTGAACCCTAACCATACCTTCAGTCCAGTCTGCCGCATTACTTGGCCTTGATATCTCATCTTCCATCAACAACTTGGAGATGGGGAATTCATCAAGCACTGAACCAGGCCTTGGCCATCCTTTGGCAACATATTCCGCGTTCGTTCTGCTGGCCTGTGTAAGTAGCTGCCTACCCCGCCTTGGCCTCTGTTTGTGCTTACACGATATCAAACCCAAAGAAACGTGCGCCCGTATTAACTGCACTGTGGTAGTCTTTCTCCTTCGTCATCTATCGCAACTACTTGCACCCCCTCAGCAGATATCCAGGACCAGCTCTGCTAGATTGTCCGACGTATATGCTGGCTTCTACACCTTATGCGGCCATCTTCATCTCAGAACATACCTTGACCTTCAAAGATATGGCCCTGTGTTGCGATCAGGTCCCAACAAGCTTGTCTTTAAGTCCATTGAAGCTCTGCAGGGTACGTGGGGCCCACACACTGACGTGATCATCATTGTTTGGAAGCTCAAGCCTCTCCTTTACAGATATCTACAACAACGACCGAATTACCAAGTCTCACGTGTACAGCCTCACGGTGGCGTCCGGTAAACCCAGCCTCTTCAATGTGATCGACAAGCGCCACCACAGGGAAAAGCGTCGGCTCATCGGCCATGCCATCAGCGACAAGTCACTGCGAGCTTTCGAGCCTACCCTCATAGACCAGATCGACGTGTTCCTACACCAGCTGCTGGAAGCGTTGCGCCAGACAAGTCCTGTGGAGTTGTCAGAGCGTTCAAACATCTGGGCATGGACATTGTTGGGCTTCTGGCATTTGGGTACCCCCTCAAGATGCTAACCACGACGGAAAACCATTTCTTAATACGTGGGCTGAAGATTGGCAGTTATCAAGCCAATGCCTTCATGCAATGGCCGATATTGAATAAATTGGGTGTGCAGCATTTGATGACCTATTACCTGGGCAAGAAACAAAGAATCCAATATCTCCAATCCCTGCGAGGCATGATCAGCACACGGCTTTCCCAGGGAAGGCATGCCAAACAAGACCTGTTTTCTTTTGCGGCCGACTATGTTGACAGCCCAGAGAATGAAATCGGCACTAGTGAGCTCTTCGGTGAAGCTTTGTTTCTTCTTTTCCGGCAGGTATGTCGCCGTCTACGCAGTATGGCCTCTCTACTTGCATATCATGGGGGGCTAACAATGAGACAAGGGGAGATACAACATCCACAGCCATTGCTGCTTTGTTTTTCTACCTATCTAGGTATCCTAAAGCGTACAAGAAACTTGCGCAGGAGGTACGGACCTCGTTCCAGAGCAATGCGGAAATACGCAACGGCCCCCAACTGCAAAGCAGTCGATGCTTGCGGGCTTGTATCGATGAGGCTTTACGCATGACGCCTCCCGTGGCCGGTACACTGTGGCGAGAGCCCTATGCCAACGAGTACAAGGGTGGAGAGCCATTCGTTGTGGATGGGCACGTTATCCCACCGGGTACTCAGGTTGGTGTGAGCATTTACGCCATTCACCATGAGGAGACATACTTCCCCAAGCCGTTCCTGTTCCAGCCGGAACGCTGGCTTGAGTCCGACACAGAGACACTGAAGCGGATGAAATTGGCATTCTGCCCGTTTTCCACCGGCTCCCGCGGGTGTGCTGGCAAGTCTAGTAAGTGACAGCATTCACATTGCACCCAACGTGGCGGATTGAGCTAATGAGTATCCCCATAGTGGCATATATGGAGGCCTCTCTGGTAATCGCTAAGACGCTCTGGTACTTTGATTTCAGAATTGCTGGCGGGTAGGCTGGTAGATCCGGGGAAGACCGTGCTGGAAGAACCGACGGCCGTGGGCGAGTCGATGAGTTCCAGATCTGGGATAGCTTTGGATCTACTCACCTAGGTCCCAATCTGGTATTCGAGCCCCGTGGTGAACTGTGGCGGGAGATTGAGGAAAAACGCTAGAGCGTGGATGTACCTAGACTCTGGTTTCGCAAAGAAATGTCCAGGGATGATATTTTTAGTACAGTTCAGCCCAATGCATGTAGTCGTAAAAAGCTTTGTACATAGTCTACGCCGTATGACTGCCGCGAATGGCTCATGCTACAAGCCTCTGGTCTCCCTGTCTGCCTACCTAATCTCAGATCGAGATTACACACCGACCTTGAGCGGAATATAGAAGGGGTACGGCCCGTTTCTCCTGTATGACAAGCCAAAGCCAAGAGGCGAGGTACACTGGAGACATTGGAACACAACATGAAAGCAGCAGCCCAGAGTAGGGCAGGTATGTACAGATTCAGTGCAGGTACTTGCAAAAGAATAAACACATATGCACTCTCGTACTTTTGTGCTTAAGTACTTCTGTGCATGTGCCATGTCACATCTTGATCGATGGAAGGTAGCATCGAGCATACTCCGTACGCAATGCAGCCTTGCCCGCTTCTAGCCTGCTTTGACCGTGCCGCTGCTTTTCAGCCCCATTTTCGGCAAGGATCGCGTGAGCAGCGCAGAAAGGCGGCAACCAACGTAATTGCGATCTCCATCCCTTCCTTGTCTCAGTCTGCCGGCTTGTGACGACGGCGGCTGCGGTGCATCTTGCCGCCTTCGGCTTCGTATCGGACGAGATGTCGGTCGGGCCCGCGCTGGCGGCCAGCCCGCAACAAATCGGCCGCGGCTTCAAGAACGTCGCGCTGCTCACCAGCCTGACCCACAACGTCTCGTTCCACGAGCCCCGGGCCCGTATAGATGACTGGGTCGTGCTCGAGCGCGACACGAAATGGGGCGCCCACGGGCGGGTGCTCACGTCTCAGCGGTTTTGGGACATGAAGACGGGCCGCCTGGTCATGACGGTCTCGCAGGAGGCGCTGATCTTGTTGAAGCCTAAGACGGCCAAGATGTAGAAATCTGAATTAAACTTGGTGTAATGGATTCATGGATTTAACAAGCGCTCGATTAGTCCAGATTGTACATCTCTTTCCACAGCCAGAAGAACTCAATAACTTTAGACTGGTTTGCGTGGCACCAAACGCCGGTGATTCCGTACGGGCTGATGCGGCCCTCCAAGCGCCACCGTCCCACCACAGGAGAGTCTTTGACCATCGAGACACGACTCTGAGTGCGACTGATCTGACCCCCAATGGTGGATATCTGATCCTGTTCGTAGCCAATTCCGGATATCCAGCTCAAGTCGCCTTGTTGCTGCTCCAGCACTGTGAAGCGGAGACTGTGTACAGATTCGGAGAAGGTCGAGAGATGGCAGTGTAGGGAGAACTGCCCGCACCAATCTCCTCTTTCCAACTCCTCCCGCCAACAAAATCGGGTGTTGGTGCGTCGAAGACACTGATCCCACTGGCTGCCAGCGGCGCCAGGGGTTGCAGTATCGAACGGCACTGGGAGCTCGGGTAGAGGCCCCTCGTTCGTGGGTTCGGCCCATAGCGATTCTTCGAAGCGAGGAACCTCAATGATTCCCGATCTTAAGGCTTGTATCATGAAGCCCAGGAGGAAGTACTGGTGGTGTTGATTACGGAGACAGTGCTCCGGGTCAGCCTTCCAACCACCTAACAGCGCATTTTGGGCAAGCGATACCGCGGATCGGAATCTATTATAGCTTAGTGGTGCATCCAAAGGGGCATCCTCGTTGAGATCGAACACGAAGCAAAATGCTAGTTTCGGCAACGTTTGGTGGTGACAGTTGGCGGGAGAATCCAGAAGGGCGCCATGTAAAGGCAGCAGTGCCAGTACGAGTTTGACGATGACTGTTCGGTTTTCAAAAAAAGAAACAGCTTTCTGTATCGTTACTCAGACTGCAGTTCTCCTCCTTCATCCTCCGCTTAGGGCTATACGTACTGCCTATGGCCAACAACTCCGGCACATATCGCATAGTTTCTGCCAGGATTCGGTCCCTAGTTTCGGCTGAGCTGATCAGTTTCGCTGAGCAACCGGCCCAACCCCGCTCTGGATCGTAGCGCAAGGTTAGATATTGAACGCGGAGCCGATCTAAAGCTGCGGTGTAGCGTGCCCATATGACGATATTGGCGCCTCCTCGTCTTGCCATGGCCTTGAAAACAACCTCGGGTATATGGACCGTTTGATCAACTATTGGGGCCCATCGCAACTAGCGTCATCAAATCAGCGAACAAGCCCATCCCATACTTCGTTCCGTGCCCGCAGTCCTTCCGGAAACGCCACGGAAATAAGACATGAACTTACTTGATTCGAATAGGCCTGCTGGCAGAGAACCGTATCATAACAAGCCATACGGATAACTCGACAGGTTCTTGCGAAGGCGTAGACGGTGGCCACTTCACATCTACTGGCAATCCCCTGCAGGAGCTCCACGGGGAGGCGTTGGAGCGCCATCGCTACCGGAAGATCGAGGGCTACTTTTCTTTTTTCCCCTCTTCTATTTCTCTTTTTGTTTCTTCAAATCATACCAGCTCAGGACCAGCAAGAGGTATGCGACTCGAGAAGAGCAGGCCAGCCGTAAATAAAAAGAAGATCGAGCTTGTGCGCGAGTAGAACGATCTCTTCAACCCACCTTTTGAAGCGGCAAAGGAAAACAAGAGGCATGGAAGGTTGGTCACGAGGTATCACAAGGTGCTGATGCCTGAAACTCTTGTGCCTCACCACCCGTGGCGTGAAACCAAGCAGGTTTGCTTCACGGTGACACGTAGATCTTATTGCGAATCCATAGAAACCTACCTAGCCCGGGCATTGTCGTACATCGTCACACACGTCCAGGCAGCACTGGCCTACTGCCCCAGATGAGTCGCCAGCAAGGTTGTTCTTCCATAGTTCCAGTCGCTACATCTGCCAGGGAATCAAATAAAGGTACTCCAATTCCTGCGAATGAAGATACTATAGAAGGATTAGGGGATAGACATACCACTGTCGCCTGACCACGTGAGTAAGATGACACCCAGGTATCGGCTAGGTGCATCACCATTCACCCCCCGCTCGGAGGCGAACTACCGAATCCGCGAATGCGGAGTCTCATGCATACGTAGGGGGAGGATAGCAAGATACGGAGTTGTATGAGGGGGCCAACGGGAGTTGTATGTCGCTACTACGGGGCACGATGGCCGCTGTCGGTAGCATAGCCCTTGAGCATGTCTCAAAAGGGGTTAAAGTCTGCCCTTCTTATAAGCAATCAATAAAGAGTGCTCCAATAGTATCAAGTGTGAATCTTTGAAATGACGTGCATCCGTAGTATTTATCAGTTGCCAAGTACATTTTAGCAAAAAAGGGGGCATGGTGTCATCTGCCGGGGGATCACGCAACCGTTGGAGTAATATCGCAATCGGGGGGGCCAACGTGCGGGGATCCCGATAACGACATGGCCGCCGGCGCAATCCGGAGATCGGACACGGCCTAAAGATAAGAAGATGGGAGCTTTCTGATTATATATATCATCTTATTTACCGACTTGTCCTCCTATCTCTCCTTCTATCAAACTCCTGAACTAGTTGCGACATCTGGATCTCAAGATGCCTCACGCCACGCATATTCCTCAATATTCCCACGTCCCGGAGACCAAGGAGGACCTCGATTGGGCTGATCGTACGTCACTAAGTTCCACAGTTGGGAGAAGAAGCTTCTGGGCAAACTGACCAAATGAGCGCACCACAGTCGCTAACATCGACCTCTCCCAGTACGGCACCGACGAGGGCAACGCTCGGCTCGCCCAGCAACTCATCGAGGCCATCCGGACCAAGGGCTTCTTCTACGTGACCAACTTCGGCATCCCTCAGGAGAAGGTCGACCGGCAGTTCGCTCTGGGCCAGGCCTTCTACGAGCTGCCGCTCGAGGAGAAGCTCAAGTACGTCCTGGACCTCGACAACGGGGAGTACAACGGGTACCGCCCGGCCGGACGCCGGGCGCTCAGCGGCGGGCCCAAGGACAAGGTCGAGGTGTGGAACATGGCTAGTGAGTTCGCGGAGTATCATACGATAACGACCACCACGGCAGAGCTGACAACTCATTGTAATTACAGCCAACGATGGCTACATCACCCAGCCCGTACCGGCGTTGTTGAAGGAGCATATCGATGAGATTGAAACTTTTGGCAAGGTACCAAGATTTCCGTGACCTCATTAGTAGTTGGATTCTCTGCTTGCTGACTCCACACTCCAGTCCCTCTACGAAAAAGTCCTCAACCCCCTGAACCACCTCATCGCCCTATCCCTGGAGCTGCCGCCCGACTTCTTCACCAAGCTGCACCGGTGGGACACGCACGACGAGTCGCACCTGCGGTACATGAAGTACGGCAAGTTCTCGCCCGAAGAGATCGCCAAGCTCGACGACGGGCTCTGGTGCGGCGGGCACACGGATATGGGGACGATCACGCTGCTCTTACGCCAACCGGTGGCCGCGCTGCAGATCCGCGAGCACGAGACGGGGAAGTGGAAGTGGGCCAAGCCGCTGGACGGGAGCTTAACCGTTAACACATGCGATGCCTTGAGCTTCCTGACGGGCGGCTATATTAAGTCGACGATTCACAGAGTAAGCAATGCTTCCATCTATCTACCACCTCAGCCCGTATTTTCACCTCCGACGTCGACATATTTAGGTACTGACCAGCGGACAACAGGTCGCACTCCCTCCTGCTGACCAAAGACACGTCGATCGCCTTGGACTACTGTACTTCTCCAGACCGCAGAACGATGTCATCCTCAAGACCATCGACTCCCCGGTTCTTAAGCGGGCAGGGTTTCTGCAGAACGAGTTTGAAGCGGGCGGGCATCCGGTGCCCACGATGGGTGGTCAGTATACCCCCTTCTTGAGATCAAAGATGCTAAAAGCAAAGCTAACAAGCATGTTCTCAGAATTCACCAAGCGGAAGCAGACATGGCAGCAAGCCAAAGTTAAGGATCATCAATATGCAAAGGATGGCGAGGAGATCCTGCCCGGCTTCAAGGGGCAATATTTCAAGTAGATGCGGAGCATGCTTGTCTTGACCTCGGAGGAGCTAGTACGGTGGATGTTCAATTGGCAGTCTTGGCCGGAAATGGGTTTGGCATGATCAGACCTGAGAGATTGTGTAAACCCCCACAAAGTAGTTGTATCACGCAAAAGTGATCCCTTCAGTGCAGTCGTGATGTACGTACGCGCATCAGAGGGAATTGAAACCTTCGGTGCTTCTTGATACATTTTATGAGTTTTCGCTAAAGAGTGTTAATTCTAGTAGGTATGCGGCCCTAAGCACAATTAAATAATTTCACGCAGCCGATCAATACATCCTTTAGGTACCTAACACCGGCCTGAATCACTGTAGAAGTTAGAAAAGGTGGCAGGCAGTCAGTACTTAGTCTTGTTGTGAGGTGCCTGTGAGTAACACGGGTCCAGCACACGTCACAAAAGAACACTCCAGGCAGCTTGCTCACTTATCCATCTGCGATCTAATATCAACTTACTCATTATTACGAGAGGTAGCTAATCTAACAGCCAGCTCAGTTTCCTCCACTCTCTGTTTTATAAATCATCTTTTCTCTCTGATCAATCTTTGCCTCGGCGGAAGGAAGCGTTGCTGAGATGACCTCACTGCCTCCTTTGGCCCGACATTCTTGCACCCTCCATTGCACACGTACTGAATCCTTTCCTACACATTTTAATTTGCTCCAACGGCAATTGCCACCAACATCAGAAATACAGATGCGAACTTCCCTCGACCCCATCATTATCATCGTCTTCTCGCAGCCCAGGCCACGAAGTCGCTGCAGTTCCACCTTCGCAACATGTTGAGCCCGCAGAAAGCTGGCGTTGACTCGCAAGACCCCCAGTACACAAGGTTGAATTATTGCTGGCTGTTGACCACTTGTAAGAGTGTAATTGCCGCGATTTTGGAAAAGCGCGAAGGTCTTCAGTACCTCGCTTAGGTAATTGTTGGCAATTGCCCCAAGTCACCCACGGCAGACCTAGTCCCGGATCTCTATCCTTCTACCACTTCCGTCTCATCAGCAACACCCGCAACCGTCAGTTGGCGCTGCAGCGCACGATATCATCTCGTCTTTTGATTCCTACCACGGATACCTACTTTCTACCGCTTCATCCCTACCGCCTACAAACTCACCACCAGCAACCCAAACACCACCTTGACAGCCACGACACCTTCATCAACCGCCAACATGGTCGGTTTCCTTTCGTATCGCGAGGTCAGTCACGAGCAGATCAAACCCAAAGAGGCGATCGCGTTCATGGACACATTGGACAAAGTAGTTGCTATGGGCGCCTTGACCAAGTACATGGTTCGTGTTCCCTAATTGCATGGCCATTACTCCAACACCGATACACATAAGCCTCACGATGCGCCAAACCTATCCAATACAAAGCAATATTGGGAAACTGGTGGCGACGACGATTCCACTGCCACTGTTTATTCCACTGTCACTGTTCATTCCAATGTCGGCATTCATTCCACTGCCACATATTGTTTCCACAGTACACGATTGACTGACTGAACTATTTACGATTCTAGGCACTTAGCATGGCACATGCCAGAAACACGATGCGCTTCTCAAGCCAATTTCCCCTACACGAGCCACTACTTCATGGATTCGCATCCAAATAGGTTATGGGAGTTTTCTCCCTTGCTCTATGGTGCCGGGTTAAATAGAAGGTCCGGAGGTTGCCTGCTACGGTATACGACTGGTGCTGGACATGTTCAAGCACAAGCTTTAATCATTTGGGGGCATATGTTAGAACCTGTGATGCTGGTGCATTTACATAATGTTCTCACGAGTGGCCAGATATTAAGGTATTTTCTAACTTCTTTCAAATTCTTCCTAAGAAAAAACCCATAACTAAATTCATTTTTCTAAGCAGAATATTCAGTTTTCGAAGATTTATCTCGATCTTCTTACGAATAGGTACATAACCGAAGAGAGCTGTTAGCGTATCTACCTATGCAAAAGGCAGGGCTCTAAAGATATAAACACCTGCAAGAAGGGCCCGGTCAGGAAACTGGCGGCGTCCTCGAGGATGGCGGCCTCTCCGCCAAAGAGATGGCTGCCGTGTTTAAGGAGGAGATGACCAGCGAGTCCGTCGTCAACTTTGTATAAGAAATGGTTAACGTCGGTCTCGGGTCTCGTACCCGAGACCCACTTCCGCAAGACCCAATTGATGCCCGAATCTCGTGCCAGCTTTCCCGAGTGTGAGAGTTGCTGACGTTTGCTATCAAGGTGTCGGATGACAAGCTCGACCAGATGGCAGCAGGACAAAGCACCTCCCAAGTCCGCCGTCCAGGTCCCCCGCCATCCTTCTCTAGCAAGGTCCCGAACCCGACGGCCGCGACACCTACAACCCTCTGGAATCCCATCAATATCCGTCGCGGTCAACCAAACATAACCGCCACCGAAGCTCCGCCGGGGGTAGCCCGTCTGGTAGCGTGATGTCGCGGCGCCCCAAGAAGACAGGGGAAGAAGAGGAAGAAGCCGATGTTATCATGACCGAAGCTGAAGACGAGGAGGATGAAGATGACGAAGAGGACGACGTGGAGGACGAAGAAAGCGACAGAATGTCGGTGGACGAAAGTCCGAAGAAGGGCTCGAGCCCTGCCGTCCAGAAACACCAGCCTGCCCTGCTTCTCCTACCCACCCGGTCTGCCCTGCCCGCCTCGCCCCTGCCCCCCATAACCGACGTGGCTGCAGCTGCGGTAGCTCGCTCGGGCACAGCACTCCCGCAGATCGGACAGGAGCAGGTCTCAACATCCAGCAGCAAAACCAGCCTCCATCCAGCCAACCAGAATTGTGAAGGTCAAGCTTAGGCCCGATACCTTGAGAAGGCTTTCTACACAAGACGGCGGTGCCTCTTCGCAGTCGGCTTCGTCTAGCGCTGCCGACATTGCTGGACGTGTTGAGCCTGCGGATCCTGCTGGAGATGCCCAACCTACTGGAGATGCCCAACCTGCTACTGGAGATGCCCAGCCTGCTACTAGAGGTGACGATCCTGCTGCCAAACTTGCTGCTAAAGATGCCCAGCCTGCTGGAGATGCCGAACCTACTGAAGCCGCCGGTAAACCTGCTCCCAAGGTCATCGCCCTGCCTAACGATAGGCCTATCTTACCCCCGAAGAGCACGAGCAGATCGTCAAGCAGCTAGAGGACGGCGCCGTTCTTGCGGATCCGCTGCCACAGCAGGAACTTGGTGTACTGGCTGCGGGGGAACTACTGTGCCCACCAGAACCTGGTCCACACACCCCAGACCCCAAGGCCAAACCCGGGAAGAGCGCCATGAAGAATACGACGACAACCAAGCCTGACGCACCCGCCGAAGTGACGTTCCAGGCCGGGTAACATTCTCCAGTCCAAGTGGTTCGAGAACCTCGAAAGCAGCATCAAAAACGTGGCCGACCTTCTGGGAGTCCCGGAAGCCGCCCTGCAGCTTCTCCGCGTCCACGCCGTGTCCGACGCAATCTGTCAGCTTCTCTTCTTGAGCAATAAGCAGGGGCCCAAGGACACCAGCACCAGAAAGAAGGGCCCGATCAAGCAACTGGGCGCGGCGTTTTTCCTGCTCGCTGCCGCTGTACCATCCCGTCTTCGTCCTTACCCGAGCTTCGTACCTGTTGCAGAAAAAGTCAGGCGCACCATACAGCCAGGAGGCCACGACGACCGAGCAGCGGACATCCAGTTGTCTGTCCGCCATAGATAGCTTGAGGCCAGGCCATAGTCGACAGCGACGGGGCGGACCAGGCCTTCTTCGATCGGGAGTACACGAAGTTCATCCTGCCGTATGGGTACGAGCACATGTACAAGCAGAAGAATTGAAGAAGTTCAACTGTCAACCTCGGAAATCGACCGTCAATATCGAAGTACACAAGATGAGGAATAATTCGTTGTATGGTACACTAGTTGTCCAGCCTTTGGGTCCTCGTGTTGCCGTGTTGCTGCCGATCACGAAATTTCTAGCTGTCCTGGGCGGCGGGGTTGGTGGACTCGATCCTGCTGTACCCAGCAGCCAGTGTTTGTGCCGTTCAGAGCAATGCACCTCTCGAAACCAGAACCGCGCATGCTCAATTGCCGGTAGCTGGAGGAACTGCTGGGTCTTTATTGTAGCTGTATCAAATAAGAAGTTAGAAATACGAAGTTAAGCATGTTGGTTCAACAATATTGGTGCATCTTTCTGCCTGTCTGTTTCGTGTCTAAAAATAGAGCTGCCACCAGCCAGTTGGTTTTAGTGGTTGAAGCACAGGGACAGGGCATTTATTGGGTACCCGCAACAGAACCCGCAGGGCCCGTTAGTAGCGGCGGGACGATCAATCAGCATTCCAAATCCCGTCGACTCCAGCGCCCGTTGACCAGCAGTTGCAGGACTGTCAATTACTTGTAGCAGGTATATAGAACTGGTACATGTGCATTGAGAAGTTCCCTGCTGTATCCTGTGCTGCACCCTCTGCCAGTTGAATGTTACCACCTTTGCTATTGGAAATGCTTATCCCAGGAATGCGACAAGATTGATCAACCGAGATTGAGATTGAGTTGGTGATGGTGGATTGGGCCCTAATTTGGTGGGTGGGGGCTCCATGGGTTCCAGTAGCGCCGGGAGCTGCGACACGCTGGCCCCCGGAAATGAATGCGCTGTCGTTCACGGTGCTTTTCTTATCGCCAGACTCGTCGTCTTATTCGCTGCTTCCTGTCTGACAGGGATACAATCCTGGCTGGCTGGAGTCGGACCTGTGCAATCCTAACCTGCCGCCCCTGACCTCCTGGCACCAGATTGATCTACGTCACATCGCCGTCCTGCCCAGTGTTCGTTTGTGTACGTGCACCGAAATGAAACATGGCGACCTGTCTGTCCCACAATCTAGAGGCCGCCAAAAGGGGCACTCAGACACCGGCAATCTCAACTTCGACGTGAAAAAGGGCCCCAGCAGGTTTTGCCGTCTTTCCCGTCCCCCCGAATTGAAAGTCCATTTGATCCAAGACAGCAGCACCCCCCCCCCCAACTTCTGCCGGCCAAGCCATGAGCCAAGATCCAGACGACGCCGGCTCCGGCAATCACCGTCAGCACCAGCCCCGATATGCCGTCCTCCGCGACGACTTCGCCGAACAGTGGCGGGTCGTCAGGCCCTACCTGCCGCCCGTCAACTTCATCACCGTGCACCACGCCTACTTCATCTTCGTCAGCCTGATCGCCGCCGCCGTCTTCTACGCCATCGCCAGCGCCGAGACCACATTCACCGTCAGCTTCGTCGACTCGTGGTTCCTCATCACCTCGGCCTTCACCGCGAGCGGCCTCAACACGGTCAACCTCAGCGCCCTCGCCACGGGCCAGCAGGTCGTGCTGTTTATTATGCTGCTCCTCGGCAGCCCCGTGCTGGTCTCGCTGTTTACCATCTGGTTCCGCTACCACATCTTCGAGAAGCGCTTCGACCACATCGTCGAGATGGAGCGCGAGAAGCGCCGGCGCCAGCGCGCTACGGGCACCATGGTCGGCATGGCCGGCGCCATGTTCGGCCTGCCCGTCATGTCCTCGTTCGGCGCCAACGAGAATAAGTCCCACGCCCAGCGTGCGCGCGAGGACGCCTTTGAGCTCACCAAGCCCGGGAGCCGCCGGGCTCCTCCTCATGCGGATCAGGATCTACATCTACATCCTACCCACTCACAGCAACGAAATCGGTCAGAGAGCAACGCGGCTTCCGTGCAGCATCCCGCCCTGGCCATGTTGGAGGAGGCGGCGCGACCCACCAGCAACGGCGGGCCGCAGGGGGCGTATGCCCGGCCCGGCCACCACCAAAGCCAGCGCCAGCCACACGCCAAGGCATCGTCTAACGACTTCAACTTCCACACCTTCGTCCACGAGAACCGGAAATCCATCGGGCGCAACGGGCAGTTCTTCGATCTGGATGACGATCAGCGTGAGTACCTGGGCGGCGTCGAGTACCGCGCGCTGAAGCTGCTCTTCGTCATCGTGGCCATCTACTTTGTCGTCTTTCAGGTCCTGGGCGCCATCACCCTGGGAGCCTGGTTGGCTGTGCATAGCCGGGATGTGACGGCCGTCAATGCACAGGGCCCTTGGTGGTCTGGCATCTTCTTGGCTATCTCGTCGTTCAACAATGCCGGGCTCACGCTGCTGGATGCGGGAATCGCGGCCTTTGCCGACGACGCCTTCGTGCTTACTATCGTTACCATTCTGTCGCTTGCTGGTGGCGCCGCGTTTCCGGCATGTATCCGTGGTATCATCTTCCTCTGTCGCATGGCAATGAAGCGGTGCATGCCCCGCACCGGCCCGGCGGCGCAGGAGTACGACGACTGGCTCGAGGCGTTTGACTTCATACTCAAGTACCCGCGACGCCTCTTCATGCTCATGTTCCCGTCCAAAGCCAACCTCGTCTTCGTCGCCTTCTTCTCCAGCCTCGTGACGGTGGACTGGATCCTCCTCCTGGTGCTCAGCATCGGCAACCCGGTCCTGGAAGCCTTCCCCGTCGCCAGCCGCGTCGGCATTACCCTGTTTCAGGCCTGCACCGTTCCGTCCGGGGGGTTCGCTGTCTTCTCGATCTCGGGGCTGTGGTTTGACCTGCAGGTGCTGCTTCTCATCATCATGTACCTTGCCGCCTACCCCGAGATCATTGTCATGCGAAATTCCAATGTAAGTTCCTTGACGCTCATACTTCTCACTATAATGACGCACAATGTTAACCATTAGGTCTTCCACAGGTATATGAGGAACGGTCTCTAGGTCTCTACTCATCCGAAGAAGCAGAAAAGCAAGAAGAGGAAGAAGATGCGGCCTCCTTGGACGAAATGGTCGCCTCGGCGCGTGCGCCACTCTTGTCGCCGACCTCTCCCAGATTCGATACCATGTCCCATGCCACTGGCGCCTCCACCAAATCCATCAAGATGCTCGCATCGGTTGGTCGGCGTGGAACCGCCTTTGTCGGCCGCCAGATCCAAAAGCGCATGAACGACTTCCAGGGCGTCGGCATCGATACCACTCGCGTCCGCCGCCCCAGCCACCCGACCCTAAAACGCGCGCAGCACATCCCCTTTGATAACCCTCCGGCCGCGGCCGCGCCCGAGGGCGGCATCAGCCTCGTGTCGCAGCACCTGCGAGGTCAGCTGTCCCACGACATGTGGTCGATCGCGGCGGCGTTATTCCTCGTGACGCTTATCGAAACGTCGCACTCGATCGCGGACCCGAAAACCTTCAGCGTCTTTAACTTCCTCTTCGAGATCGTGTCGGGCTACACCAACATCGGCGTCTCGGTCGGGCTGCCGGACCAGTCTTATAGCTTCTCGGGCGGTTGGTACGCGGGCAGCAAGGTCGTCATGATCCTTATGATGATCCGCGGGCGCCACAGGGGTCTGCCCGTCGCGCTGGACCATTCGGTCAAGCTGCCGGGGTGGGATAACCAGAAGCACGAGGATGAGGACGCGGAGATCCGGCGGAGTTTGAGTAGGGCGTCACGGTAGGGTAGACTCGGCGTTCCGGGATGCGGGGCATTATAATTGAATAGATGGACTTATAGACAAAAGTACACTTGTAGACAGCGACATAATAGATTTCTTCATGTCACCTTGATGGTGTGAGGCAATGTCCTCCAGTTGCCCAAACGCCAAGAGCACCGAATGGGCCCCCTTTCGCCGATCGCCTACTCCATCCTACTGGAGCCGTAGTAGTGGTGTAGCCTGCAATCAATAGGGCTGACTGCATATGATCGACAATGACAGGGGTGGACCCTGCTTAATGTGCAAGACGTTCCCGAAAGAGCGAGGATGGTCTTGCATACATAGCTAATGTTGGCCTGAACATCATCTCCGCCTGCAGCTATTCAGTTGACTTACCAGCATTACCAGTCCATCATAAGATAAACGCCACGGCAGCTTACCTACCTACGCAGACGACTCCCTCATTAGCTTCCAGGAGATTCACAGCGACAACAGGGAATTCATCTGTGGAATGTTGCTTGATATAGCCGGACAGCATAGTCCGAGTTCAACCCACGACGCAAGGCTCTTGTCGCTAATTATACGGCGTTTTCGTTGGTAGATGCGCTGACTTCCTGTGTTGGTCTTGAGCAGGCTGTTCGTGGGCGATTCTAACGTATCTGAGCCACCGGAACGAGTATATAAGAATGCGAGCTGAGTACGGAAGTAGTCCTGAATAGGTCTGAGTATGGCCTCGCGCTTGCACATGCTCAATCAACTTTCTTTGCAGGTGCACTGGCCCTAATTTTACGGTGGGTGCCGGAGAGGCACCATTACACACGAATAGGAGCGGTGCATCTGTTGTCTGTTCGCGAGCGCATCATGTTCGAGGAGGATATGGCAGGAGGGTTAAGGCGGGCAATAACAGGAAGTGACACTCTTTCCCCCCTTCGATACCTGGCTGATTACAAGCACATGAGGGCTAGAGCTTCCGAGATCCGAGTATTGACTGAAAAAGTCCACCGACGCACCGCCCGTGCACGTCGTTGGTTGCAATTTACTTAGAGCCAAGCCTTTTGTTGGTGGAAGGTGGGAGGAGGAGGATGCCACCAAAGAGGTCGTTGGTTAGGTCCGACCATCAGTCCGGCAAGGGTGGCTGCAACTCTATATATTTCCAGGGGAAAGTAAATGAATATGCACCTAAGGTTACATTCAGGCCGTGGAGGCAACTTTCATGTAATTATCTACGTAAGATCTCAATGGACGATTCCACGTTATATCTGACTTCCACCTAAAATATTTCAGAAGTAAAAGCCCGAGGCGTTGAAATGACGAGACAGAAAGGAAATGAAGAGGATATCAGCACCCAAGACGAAACTGCGCATTGATGACGGTGACGGTGGTTCATATTATATGTAAAGAAAGTCTTCATTATTCTGGGAAATAAGAAACCTCTATTCAATGCGTGGGTTTTGCGGGCTCAAATACTCATCAGAGCTGAGAACTGACGATGAGTAAAAATATCAACTTGGGGCACAGCCAGCGTTGAAAAGGAATCGGAATGGATCCAACGTCATTTCATGAGGAGCTGACGTTGAACTAAGGGACTCGGCAGGTCTCACGGGCGTCCGGCCATTCTCGGGTCGCCACTGATGCACTGAACTTTGGCCCATGTGTAATGCAGCAAGCCGTGAGTCAAGCCAAAGTCTCCAGTGTGTCGGGCTCTGCTCGCACCACCACCACCAACTCGGAACCGAAACTGGGTCGTCGTTTCGCTTTGCTTCGGACTCCCGCTTGAGCGGCATGCCCGCAGATGTTTGGGTCTTTTCCCCAGTAGAGTCGCCGCGGACTCGCCCCCCTGTCCGTCTGTGGGGCTTGTGCGACCAGGAACTCGGCAGTTCGAGGGGACGAAAACTGGTTCTGGGCTGTACCACCACCACACCCGGCTGCATTAGGGGCTTGGCAACCACCAGCGCAAATCGAAACCAACCGAGACCCTTCGACCCCAACTGGGGAATGGGACGATCTCACGCTGGCCCCATTTCGTTTGGACCTATGCCAGGTCGGGCAGGCCAGTTTCTTCTAGCTCTTCTAGCTCTCCCGGACAACGTGTGCACAGGACCACCGAGTGCAGTAGTTGGTAGTCCTTTGCATCATGCGGTGCTGCATTCGAGCCAATGTCCACCAGCAGCGGTGCATCATTCCCAGCTTACCTTTTTGCTTTTCTCTGCGGTTGGCCCAACCTTCGTCACGCCACCCGCTCGGCCACTACCCCCCTCCTCCCTCCTCCTACACCGCTCGGGGCGTGCAACTAACAGCGAAGGTCTGGCTACCGCTCGTTGGTCGGCTGCCCGTGGAGCCGGGACTGCAAAGTCGTGGCACTAAAAAGGGAAACGAATCGTGCGTCCCTTACCGCACGTGGGCAGCCAGTCGATCCCCCATCAGCCCTGTGGTCTGCTTCTGCGCACCAATCAGGCCGAGCCCGGGAGACCGCCCCCAATGACGTGAATCGTGCCACACACGCTCGTGAATAAGGTTTGTGGGCCCGCCGAGAGGAAATATCCCGGTCGGGTTGCGGATTGATGACCTGGGTCAGCCAGTCCCCAATCCCCTTTCCGACTTTTTTGTTTGTGTGCGTGCGTGTGTGTGTGTGCAAACTTCACAGTACTGTTATGCGTTGTGCTTATGTTGCTTGTTGTTTCTTCCCTTTTGATACGTCAGATCCCGGACCAGGGCCTCTGGTCGTGCCGATGTGCTGGCAGATCCCGATAGGGCAGGCGCGGCGTCTGAGGCTTTCTCGTGGACACTTGTCGATGGGCAGAAGCAAAGACTTCTTCCTTTGCTTAGTGAAGGGGCCTGACCCCCTCTTACATGCTTGATTCGTCCGGTCGGTTTCGTGTGACCCTAAGCCTGACGTCGCTATTTTGTTTCCACGGCCCCACGCACGGCGAGTCATGTTGGTATAGGGAAACCCTCGGACACAAACTGCGAGATATAATGACACACATGGTGGGAGAAGCTGACAGCGGCGCCTGACGGTAATGCCCCTTGGCAGCCGACGATCCCCTGGGACAACGAGCCTGGGCGTCCTAGGTCGTGTGCTCCTGCCGTACAACAATGCAATGACGGTTGGGCAACAATTCGTTTTCTCTCTCTTCTCAATCTCCCAGTGTGTCGAGTCAAGGGAGCGTGGGGTGGGCCTGGGTCCGACTATAGATAAGAGGTAATATCTCGGTCCCTCGTTGGGGTATACCGCAGCAGATCTTCAGATCATCTAGTCCCCTCTCTCCACATCCTGGTCCCCATTGACAGAATACTGACGCTCATCATGGTGCGCTCATTGCTTCTCGGGGCTGTCCTCCTGCTCAGCCAGCTGCCCTGCTGGCCCATGGCAGGGCCGTCGCGAAGCGAGACATCTTGCAGGAACACATATCGGTCACCAACCTTCAAGTCAACGCCGGAACGAGTGGGACTTACCCACGCGTGACCACCATCGCCGATGGCTCCCTGCTCATGGCCTACACGGAGATCACCGGCAACGAGCATATCCTCCACGTACTCCGCAGCACTGACCGGGGCCAGTCTTTCAGCCCCTACGGCGAGATCGCCCGCGGCACCGGAGACGTGGACAACCCCTTCCTGCACCAAGTACCCGGCTCCAACCGGATCCTCGCCGCCTTCCGCAACCACGACAAGAACGGGAATGCCTACACCTACTTCCGCATCAGCGTCTGCGCCTCGGACAACGGCGGCAAGGACTGGCAGTTCCTGAGCCAAGCCGACGAGTTCTCGGCCGCCAGCAGCCACGGCTTCGGCGACTGGGAGCCATTCATCCGCGACGGCGCCGACGGCCGGCTGCAACTGACGTACAGCAAGGAGCTGGCCGCCGACAACCAGGAGACGTTCCGCGTGCTCTCGGGCGACGGCGGCGCCACCTGGACGGCGCCCGTCAACCTGCAGATCCACTCGCCCTCGGAGCACCTGCGCGACGGCATGCAAGGGATCGCGAGCATTCGAGACTCGGACGGGCGCGACGCGCTGGTCATGGTGCTGGAGACGACGCGCCGCGGCACGTTCAGTGTCGAGTACGCCGTCAGCTACGACGACGGCGCCTCGTACGGCAACCGGGGCGTCGTGTACGCGCCGGCCGACGCAAGCCGCAATGCCGGAGCGCCGCAGATCGCGACTGTCGCGGGCAAGGGGCTCGTGACGGTCTTCATGACGGACGAGGACTCGGCGGCGGGACAGTGGCCGAACGCGGCCAAGATCAAGGCGTCGGTGTCCCGGGGCTCAGCGGGGGAAGATGACCTGGGGCGCGACGGCCGAGGTGCGGGGCGAGAACGGGCACTGGCCTGGGGCGCTGGACTTGGGCGGGGGGCAGGCCATGGTTGTGTTTGAGTACAACGGGAGCCCGGCGGGGTCGATTTTGAGCTGGTCGTAGTTGCGGGCGTGCAGTTGGTGGTGTGTGTGTGGATATTAGATGATGCGAGTGTTGAGCTGTGTACTGTTAGTCATGATCATGGTGGATTGCGCGGATACCCGTTGAATTTTACGTCGCGGTGCGGAGTTCCTAGTTAGGTATATGATATGAAGAGTTGAGCACATGCTTCTTTACCTCATGTTTTCTGCTGCACCGGTGCCTCATGCAACTGTTTCCGAGACACCTGTATCGCGGCTGCAGTTTCATGTCACTCCAGACATCGATCCCGAGACATTGCTACGAAGCCGAGATGTGCTACGGACATTTATCAGTTTTCGTCGATTGGGGTTATCACGATCTAAATATGCCAGGAACTCAAACTCTTAACAAGATAGAAGTCAAATTTTCTACGTTCTAATTTAATCTGCTGCATGTCTAAATTCATTCCAAGGAAGAACACACATAGCAATAAAATAAAAGATATAGAAGCAGGAGAAAGAAGAGAAAAAAAGAGCGCCTATACGAGCGTCGGCATCGTACCCATCAAGGAGGTGAACATCCATATAGCTGTGCTTGGTGGCATGGTGGTCAAGTTTCTCGTTCTCGTGCTATTGGATCTCGGCAGGGGTGGGTGACCTTGCGCTTCTCGTCCTTTAGGATAGCCGGGGCGCTGAGCGTGACATAGACATTGGCATCCCATTTTTGTCGGGTTGAACCTTGGCCTGGATGCTCGGACAGTGTCGAAGGTGACAATCTCAGTCTCATGGCCTTTAACTGAAGGACCAGCTGCTTCCGGGCTCACTGGACTATGATGACCTCGACCGGGAGGGCTGACGACGATTCAACCATTCTACTGTTGGCTGTAAGTAGCCTTGGTGATGGAGGCGCCGCGAGCGCTGGGCTTGGGAGGTCGGTGACAATCAGGAATCAACTGTTGGGCTTCTCATGGGTCTATTTGTTTCATAGAAAAGTTAGCAATATATCCTCATCTATATTATGTAAGTAGATGAATAGATGTTTGCTCAACTCAGCTTGTCAATCCCTTTGGCTGCCAGTATAACGTGGTCTGATTCGAGAAAGGCTAGAAAAGAAGACAAGGAGAAAGATGAGGGCTGTTGGAACGTGCAAAAGCGTGGATAGCATCTCGGTATGCAGCTGGCGCTGAGCACCGTATCGAATGTTGGTGATAACGCAAGCCCGCTTGCCAGAAGTTTTTATGTTGGTGGAGTTGCGCAAAGGTCCTGCTTGAATATAGTGACGAGAAGGCGCAGAAAGGAAACTAGCATTTGTTCGGTTGAAAAATCTTTGTCCGTCGCTCTCCTCGGTGGTTATCTTCATGCTCAGCATGAGCAGTGATCGAGTCCCATGGTGGTGGATTTGCTTGATTGAGAAGAAGCGGAACCGATTGATCCCGCCCGTGATGCCATCGTTGGCTGAAATCTTCTTCCTTCGTGGGAGTATTGTCGCTTATGAACCCTGGCTCACTGGGGGTCAGCATGGTGCCTCTGATGAACTTATAAGACTTCATTACATTGACTTCCAAAGAACCTAACAGGTTTACCTTGTGGCCAACGCAAGTGCAAGTAAAGCAGAATATAACCCTCATGGGAATGACGTTGATGGTGTTGAGAATGACCTCCAGCTTGGTCTGCTCCTTGAGGCTGGCAAGGTTTCTTCGGGCATTGTTGAAGGAGTTCTCACCGGGGTCGCTAAATTTGCGATAAAGGTCGCTGACGACATGAAGCCATCAAATTACTCGAGCTGGATGAGTCTTGGTAGTTGGGCGTTTTCGTAAATGGCTGTAGGTGATTTGGGATTGAACGACGGGGTACAGTGGTCGGTTTCTCTGGGGAGGGTTCGGCTGTGACTGAGGCTGGTTCAGAATGTAGGTAGGTGGTTCAATGGTTTAGTGTATGTTGACGCATGGCTAATCTGTTCTTTTGTCTTGGCCTGTTAGTTCTTCAGAAACCTACAGTTGCTAAGATAGACCCGAATGGCGAGGCCACATCCTTCGCATTTGGCTTGTTGCTTGATGGTGTAGTTTGCCAAAACAATCTGAGGTTCTGACTGTCGTGCTCTTCGTCTCTACACAGGGCGATGGGATTTGTTCAGCGCCCATTGAGTCGTAGTCTGACTGTATTTTGATTGCTGCGTGCTGGATATGTGTGTAATGAGTTTTGACGGCGGCGTGATCTATCAGTGGAAAGTCATGGTGTCAATCAGTGGTAAAGAAGTAATCTCTTCCCCAATTAGCTGGGCAATGTTTGTTTGATTA